>NC_141694.1:1722119721-1724519721 GCF_964263255.1 Lissotriton vulgaris | reverse complement strand
TATATATATATATATATATATATATATATTTATATATATATATATATATATATATTTATATATATATATATATATATATATATATATATATATATATATATATATATATATATATATATATATATATATATATATATATATATATATATATATATATATATATATATATATATATATATATATTACCTCTACTGGTGGTCAACAGTAGGTAGTTATAGTTAGGACCTAGTTTATATTCAAAAAGCATTTTTTCTTTTGCCAATATCTTTGGTTTCGTTTGATGAATCTTCGCGAAATTTTCAAAACTAATAGTTCACTCAGGTCAGCTCCTGTATTGAAAGTTTCGGGGTGATTCATCAAGCGGGGGCCGAGAAAAATGGGGATCCCTAAACACGTTTTCGCCATGTTAATTTCCATAGGAACTTTAGACATGACTACAGCTCGAACTGCTCAACGGAATTGCACCAAATTTGGGAAAGAGGTAGCTCTTGGTCCAGAAAGCAAACTTTTTTTTTAAAAAAATGGTTTTAATCCATTGAGTAGTTGCTGAGAAATTCCAAAAATAAAAATGTATTTATCTGAGCACCGAGGAGGAGTTTCTACTCATTCTGAGCATGAGCTGATTTCTGATTGGCTGCCTACACTTCAAAGCAGAATGTGTTGGCAGCCACCTTGTGACTCGGTAACTGGGTCACAAGAAAACAGTACAAAAAAGGTGAAAAACAAGAAAAGGGGGGAGGGAAATACACCCTGACCCCCTAGGCCTGCTCAGAGGGTCCCACAGGGACCTCCAGGACCAATAAATGTTTTTTTCCATTTAAATCGGCCGAATTCGTACTCGGTGCGCAAATCCAGCAGAGAAAATTAAAAAAAATGAAGCACAGGCTCCCACACTTCGTTTTCCTTAAACCCCCGGGTGGACCCTGGTCCTGGGGGCAATGCTCAATTATGTAGTTAGGGCGGCACTGGGACTGCCACCTCCCCAGGGCTTCATTCATGATGTGTGGGGGTGATGCAGCCCCCCTGCAGCCCAGAGGACTGCCACCTCCCCGGGGCTTATTTATAAAATAAAATGCGTGGAAGGAGACTTCTGCCCCCCATGCTGCCCCGGAGACCACCAACTCCCCGGGGCTTTGATAATAAAACTCGGGGGCACGCGGCCCCCCCGCAGCCTTGGGGACCCCCACATCCCCCGGGGCTGAGATTTAAAAAAAATAATTGTGTAGAGTGGGCTCACGCCCTGGGTCCCACCACCTCCCCGGGGCACTAATTATTTACATAGGGGGTCCGTTGCGGACCCCCGGGCATGGGCACCACTCCCTTCTGGAGCCCTCATTGGCCCCTGGGACCGCCACCCCCAGGGCCGGCTTATCCAATGTCTTGGGGTGCCCTCCCCCAGGACATTGCCATTTGCTGTCATAGCAAACTCCTGCTTTGCTTCGTTGAAGCGAGAGTAGGAACTTCAACGAAGCAAAGCAGAATTGCTTTTGGGCAGGAGGAGCTGCATGTTACCAGCTCCCCTTGCCCAAAAGCAATGCCGGCTCCCATAGTAGGTGGGGAGCGTGCAGGGACCATGGGAGCATTAGAGCTTCCCCCACGGTCCCCAATTTTAGGGTGTGCCCGGGGGATGAGCTCCCCAGGGCTAGATGTGGCCCTGGAGGGGCCCTGGAGGGGGGCTGCTTGCCCCCCCCTCGCATTTAATTAAAAAAAAAAAATTAATGGAAGGCCGTCCTTGGGGGATGGGCTCCCCGGGGCCATAATTGGTCTTAGGAGGGGGCCACGCTGCCCATCTCCTGGCAAAAATAAACTAATATACGAGGCCAGGCCCCGGGCGATGGGGTCCCAGGGAAGGGGGGCCAGAGGATCCCTTCCCGTTTTTTTTGTTTAATAAACAAATGCTCAGGCCCTGGGGGATGGGGTACTCAGGACCCAAAAAATGTTAAAAGAAGGGGGAGCCACACAGCCCACCTTCTAACAAAAGAAAAAAAAAACAATAGCCGCATCTCGCCAGGGGCCCGCACCCTCCCAGCACCACTCTGCAAACGTGCCCCCTGGCACGTTTTGGGTTGGGGGAGGAAGTCCCCTGGAATCTTATGGGTCCTTAGGGGCCAACTAGCCCACCAGGTACCTCCAGTAAGCCCCACACAGTGAGATTGCTGAGAGGTGGTCCAAGGCCACGCCCCTTTTTACACAACCCTGCAAACGCGCCTCTTGGCGCATTGCTGTTGGGGCGATGAGGTCCTCCTTTGTCCTGAGGACCTAAGGACTAAAGTGGACTTCATCCCCTGAGCACCAGTGCGCCCGGAGTCGTGTCTGCAGAGGTGTGTAAAAAGGGGGTGTTACCTTTGAGCACTCTTAGCAATCTAGCTGTATGGGCTTACTGGAGGTAATAGGAGGGCTAGTTGGCCCCAGTTACCCTCAGGAGGAAAGGGAAATGGAGAGATGTGTTGCAGCGGCCAGGGCACCTGACTTCGGAGCACAGGGTTCACGGTTCGATCCTTGGCTCCGGCAGCAGCTCAACTCAGCACCATGTGACACTGGGCAATCGCTCACTTAATTTCCATGACGCCCCCCAGCGCCTTGAGACCCGTAAGGGTGAGTAGGTTGTGCGTTAAAATTATGATTTTACATTTATATATATATATCCCCCAACCAAGAGAGCACCAGGAGGCGCGTTTGCAGAGTGGTGGAGAAAGGGCTTGTGGCCTCTGTCCACCTCTCAGCAATCCCACTGTGTGGGCTTACTGGAGGTAAGAGGTAGGCTAGTTGGCCCCTAAAGGACCCCCAGCAGCGAAGGGGACTTCAATCCCCATCCAAGAGTGCACCAGGGTACGCGTTTGCAGAGTGGTGGGAAAAGGGGGCGTGGCCTGCTATGAGAACCTAGCAATCCTGCTGTGTGGGACCTACTGGAGGTAATAGGAGGGGTAGTTGGCCCCAAAGGATGTCCTCGGGGCTAACTAACCCGCTTGCTACCTACAGAAAGTCCCACAAAGTAGGATTGCTAAGACGTCTTCGGAGGCCATGCCCTCCTTTCTCCACCACTCTGCAAACGTGCCTCCTGGCAGACTACGGGATGGGGGATTAAGTCCAATTTACTCCTGAGAGACTTTGGGGCCCAAGAAGCCCTCCTGGTACTTCCTGCAAGTCCTACGCAGCGGAAATCCTGAGAGTTAGTCGGAGGCCCAGCAATCTTTCTCCACACTCTGCAAATGCGACTACTAGTTAAAGAAGCGTTTGCAATGTATTGGATTTCGCATTTGGGAGAGTTAGAGCTATTGGCGTTGGAATGGATGTACGTTGTGTGTAGTGAAATTATGTGGTATGTTGTGCAGTGAAATTATGTGGATAGAAAGGATATGGTATTTAGTGTATAGGAATTATGTAGAGTGGGATTATGTGTTATGGAGAGTAATTATGTGATATGGTAGTCTGTGTTGTGCAGTGGTAACCTCAGGCTTAGTCTTCCTCGTTTCCATAGAAACTCAACTATGAACTTAATGAGACAAAAAAAAGAAGGAATCACCGAGGAGCACTTGTGGACCGAGTCAGAGGTATGAACAGGGCCACTGGAATTATGTGACTGTTTGGATGGATCGACTTTCGGACAATTATACATTTTCCGAATTAGCCACATAATTCATCATCTGCTCTCTAAACTCTCAGAGTTGAACAAAAAAGCCTTGTTTCTAGCTCAGACGGCTCAAACGCTACAAAAAATGCAACAGCAAGGGTTACAGCGTGGTGGAAGGCCCTTTGCAAACTTAGAATGGTCACCTGTTACTTATTGTTAAATGTGGGTGTTAAATCGGTACTAATGGTGTGCAAGCCACACTTGCTTCCTTCTGCGTCTCTCTTGCCTCTTTCTGCATTTCTGTTGCTTCTTTCTGCACATTTCTTTCTTTTTCTGCACCTCTCTTGCCTCTTTCTGCACCTCATTTGCTTCTATATGTACCCCTCTTGCCTCTTTCTACACCTTTCTTCCCTCTTTTGCCTTTTTCTGTACCCTCATGTCTTTCTGCACCATTTTTGCCTCTTTCTGCACCTCTGTTCCTTCTTCCTGCACTTCTTTTGTTTCTTTCTGCACCAGTCTTGCTTCTTTCTGCACCCCTCTTGCCTCTCTCTCCACCCCTCTTCCCTCTTTTTACACTTCTGTTGCTTCTATCAGCACTTCACTTGCCTCTTTCTGTAACTCTCTTGCCTCTTTCTGCACCTCACTTGCTTCTTTCTACACCCTGTTTGCCTGTCTCTGTACCCCTCGTCCCTCTTTGTGCAACTCTCTTGCCTCTTTCTACACCTCTCCTCCCTCTTTCAGCACCACTCTTCCCTCTTTCTGTACCTCTGTTCCTTCTTTCTTAACCTGTATTGTCTCTTTCTGCACCACTTCGTGCCTCTTTTAGCACCTCTGTTGCTTCTTTCTGCAGTTCTCTTCCTATTTCTGCACCCCTCCTGCCTCTTTCTGTATTCCTCATGCCTCTTTGTGCACCTCTCCTACCCCTTTCTGCACCCCTCTTGCCTCTTTTTCCACCTTTGTTGGTTGTTTCTGCACCTCTTTTTCTTCGGTCTCCCCTTCACTTCTTTCTTTCTGTACCCCTCTTGCTTCTTCCTGCACCTCTGTTCCAAATTTCTGCATGTCTCTTCCCTTTTTTTGCACCTCTTTTGCCTCAGTCTGCCCACCTGTTCCCTCTTTCTGCAGCCCTTCTGCCTGTTTCTGCAACTATCTTGCCTCTTTTCTGCAGTTCTCTTGTCTCCTTCTGCACCACACTTGCTTCCTTTAGCACCTCTCTTGGTTCTTTTGCACTGCTCTTGCTTCTTTCTGTACCTCTCTTGCACATTTCGTCACCCCTCTTGCCTCTTTCGGTGCCCCTTTTACCTGTTTCTGCACCTCTCTTGCCTCTGTCTGCACCATCTTTCTGTACCTCTTTTACCCGTTTCTGCAACTTCCTTGCCTCTTTCTGTAGTTCTTTTGCCTTGTTCTGCACCTCTGTTGCTTCTTTCTGCACTTTCCATGCTTCTTTCTTCACCTGTCGTGCTACTTTATGCACCCCTGTTGTCTCTTCCTGCATTCGTCTTTCCTCTTTCTGTACCTTTCTGCACTTTTCTTGCTTCTTTCTATACCTCTGCTGCTTCTTTCAGCAATTCACTTGCCTCTTTCTGCACTTCTCTTGCCTGTTTCTGCACCTCTCTTGCCTCTTTCTGTACCACACTTGCTTCTTCTAGCACTTGCCTCTTTCTGCGCCCAGTTGTCTCTTCCTGCATTCGTCTTCCCTCTTTCTGTACCTTTCTGCACTTTTCTTGCTTCTTTCTACACCTCTACTGCTTCTTTCAGCAATTCTCTTGCCCCCTTCTGCACTTCTCTTGGTTGTTTCTACACATCTCTTGCCTCTTTCTGCTCCACACTTGCTTCTTCCTACACTTCTCTTGCCTCTTTCTGCACCCCTGTTGCTTCATTCTGCACATTTCATGCTTCTTTCTGCACCTGTCTTGCTTCTTTCTGCACCCCTGTTGTCTCGTTATGTACCTCCTTTGCCTGTTTCAGCAAATCTTTTGCCTCCTTCTGCACCTCTGTTGCTTCTTTCTTCACTTCTCTTGCCTCTTTCTGTACCCCCGTTGCTTCAGTCTGCACTTTCCATGCTTCTTTCTGCACTTGTTAGCTTCTTTTTGCACCCCTGTTGTCTCTTTCTGCACTTGTCTTCCTTCTTTCTGTACCTTTCTTGCCTGTTTCTGCATCTCACTTGCCTCTTTCTACACCTCTGTTGCTTCTTTCAGCAATACTCTTGCCTCTTTCTGCACTTCTCTTGCCTCTTTCTACACCTCTCTTCCTTTTTCTGCACCACTCTTGTCTCTTTTTGTACCTCTGTTGCTTCTTTCTGCACTTCTCTTGCATCTTTCGGCACCCTTCGTGCCTCTTCCAGCAACTCTGTTGCTTCTCTCTGCACTTCTGTTCCTTTTGTCTGCACTCCTTGTGCCTCCTTATGCACCTCTGTTGCTTCTTTCTGCACTTCTCTTGGTTCTTTCTGCACTGCTCTTGCCTCTTTCTGCATCCCTTTTGCCTCTCTGGACATCTCTTTTGCTTCCATCTGCACTTCTCTCTCCTCTTTCTGCACCCCTCTTGCCTCTTTCTGCACATCTGATGCTTCTTTTTGTACTTCTATCGCCTCTTCCTGTACCTCTTGTGCTTCTTTCTGCAGCTGACTTGCCTCTTTCAGTACCTCTGTTGCTATTTTCTGCTGATCTCTTGCCTCTCTGTGCACGTCACATGCCTGTTTCAGCAACTCTGACACTTTTTTCTGCAGATCTCTTGGCTCTTTCTGCACCCCTCATTTCTCTTTCTGTACCTCTCTTGCCTCTTTCTGCACCCCTGTTCCCTATTTCTGCTCCTCTCATGCCTCTTTCTGTACCTCTGTTGCCTCATTCTGCTTTTCTTTAGCTCTTTCTGCACTCCTCTTGCCTCTTTTTGCACTGCTGTTGGTTCGTTCTGCACTGCTCTTACTTTTTTCTGCACCTCACTTGCCTCTTTGTACACTACTTTTGCTTCTTTCTACATCTCTGTTGCTTCTTTCAGCAATTCTCTTTCATCTTTCTGTACTTCTCTTCCTTCTTTCTGCACCCCTCCTGCCTCTTTCTGTACCTCTCTTGCCTCTTTTTGCACCTCGGTTGGTTCTTTCTGCACTGCTCTTGCCTCTTCTGCACTTAACTTGCTACTTTCTGCACCTGTCTTGCCTCTTTCGGCACCTCTGTTGCTTCTTTCGGCACTTCTCTTTCCTCTTTCTGAACACACAGGGCTACTTATCAGCTGACCTCAGGCTCAGCAGTGCACACATGCAAGTGCAGAAAAGGGCTGCTGGCTCTTAAACTGCAATGCCCTATTATATGCTAGGGACTTAGAGGTAGTTTTAATCCACCTGCTCTATTATGTACTATGGCCTTACATGGGAGTTCATACCAATCACAGGGGTACCCCAGCCCATAGTCTACTCTAGTGTATGCAGGTGTTTTCACCGTATTCTAAGTGTCTTTCAGCATAGCACTGGCTCCAAGCCTGGTTAGTCAGAGTCAGTTACCACCAGTACCAGTCAGAAAAAAGTTAGGTGCAGAGGATGACTTTGCAAAAAGGCCTCTTTCTGCACCTCTGTTGGTTCTTTCTGCATATCTCTTGCTTCTTTCTGCACCTGTCTTTGTCTTTCTGTACTTCTGTTGCCTCTTTCTGCATTTCTCTTGCTTCTTTGTGCGCTTTTCTTCCTCTTTCTGCACATGTCCTACCTCTGTAGGCTTAAGCATTTAAAAAAACCTTTAAAATTAACAGAGGTTTCAGGGACGTTATAGTTAGAATTAATCATTTATAAAACCTTTGAAATTCACTGAAAAAACACAGGTTTCAGGGACGTTATAGTTAGTTGGACTTTTCACTAATACAAAACCAGAGAAATGTGTCCGTTTTAGTTAGTTGAGCTAACTATAACTTGCGCCCCCGCAATGCACTGCTGATGACATCACATATTACATCATTCATGACATAGTCATATATATATATATATGTCACTTGATATGTGTTCCAATATCTTTTGTGATACATTTCATGAATTAACCAATGTAAATGCTATACTTGTCACAATTATTTAATAGGTATCAAGCATCTCTTTCAAAGTGGTTGGGTTCTACCCGACAGAACCATTGTAGTTTATTGCATCGCTGTTGGGGGGGGGGCGCAATGCTGCGTGGGGACTGCCACTCTGTATGTCCCCACAGCACTGTTGGTGGGCTTGCCACCTGTCAGAGTGGGCTACTTCACTGCATTTCCAAATGACTGACATCTTGGACAGAGTTGGGAGTGGTGATATTAGGGGACTGCTACTCTGAGAGTTCTTTCCACTTGTTGGAGGAGCTAATGGCTGAAGATACCTTACCTGGCACTCAATTTTTAACCTATGTATTGACTGGAGTCATAACATCTCCTGGATGCTTTAGAACCAGAGCCCCAGTGCACAATGTCTTGCAGATCTTACTTACATTTGGCAGAAGCAGGCACCTGGTTTCCTGGTTATACTAAACTACACTGGTCACAAGAGTAGAGTGCCACCCAGCTTTAAAGGTCAAGCGGGAGGACTACCTCCGTAGATCCTTCACTGGAAAGGAGTGGGGCCAGACCCTGGAGTGCACTTATACTCTCACACACAAAACAAGGTTCCAGTACACCCAATTGAACTACCTATGCTGTACATAATTCACACTCCATAGATTGAATGTCATGTTACACACTGCTTTGAGCTGGCCCAGATATGCCCATGACCAACTCAGGCTTCCTACATATGGTGTGGAGCTGCCCAGTGATAACCTTATTCTGGTTCCCAGTCACAGAGGACCTGGAGCGTACATTATGTCACTGCCAGCTCCAGACTGTAGAAATGTGCCTTCTTAGGCTACATGCCTGGAAACCAGAGAAAAAAGTTGGACCTGGCACTGAGGATAGCCCACTGGGACATTGCCACCCACTGGAAATCTCTGCATGCCCACCCCCCGCAGTAGGTGGCAGACAGAGTTGGAGAAATGGGCTACGTTGAAGGCCCATTGCGGACTTGTGGTTCGAGATGGTCACTAGCTTCTTGGAATGAATATGACTCCTAACTGTTGAAGGTGCAAGCACAAGTCGAATATACCCCCTGCATTGATTGTTTTAGACCTGGCAATCTGAGGGTCATCCTGACGCCCCACTGCCGGGAACTTGCTGATCAGAACTTTTAGGCCACACCACCTTTGGGGGGTACTTGACTTAATCCCCTTGTACCACATGACCTACAACCTCTTTTGCCTTCCCCCCCCTGCTGCTAGGATCACTTCAAGGGTTGTTGATAACTACTACAACAGGTAGAACTTGGCAAGATTCTTACGTTTGCTATGACTTCTGTTTTAATTTCGCACCATTCCTAATTTGGTGGAGATTGTTATGGTGTCGTATGCTATTACCTGTATAAGATTTGATCATAGGTAAATGCCAGTAATGTGCAACAAACACTAGAAAATTATCTTGAAGAAACTTGTCAGGTTTGAAGCATGCCACAGTTTCATGTTGTCCACAAGTAAAGATTTGGCACTTACCGTTACTTGACCATATTTTGGAAACTACTGTATATATCTGTACGCTTAGAAAAGGGGGAGTTCAGGTCAGAAAAAAACACCAGACTTGGCATTTGTGACCCTTGTAACATGGACCGGGACTGGACCTTTGTACCTTCCTACTTTGTGTCACAGTCAGTGCATGATTTGCTGGGGGCACCACATCCTTCATGCATTGTTTCCTCTTGGAACACCACTCAGGATATCAAGGATGCTTTGGATGCAGGTGGCTAGTGTTGTGATGCCTTCAAAAGGTCTCAGACAATCCTGCAATGCTGGCAGTGGTATTGTGACTCTCCCTCAAGAATAGACTGGTTCATCTGGCCGGAAGTCACTTTGGGCCAGAGGAAGAATCAAGGAAGAATCATCGACATACTCGTTGGTGAGGCTTGCAGATGGTGTTACAGATGGGGTTGTGACCTGAGGGAAAAGATGGGAGCCTCCTTGGGCAAACCATGCTGCAGCTGTTGAGTGGAGACGGTGGATGGTGGTTCAGGCATATGGGTGGTTAAGGCAAGCATTGTTTCACTTGCGGAGAACTGGAAAGCATGTTTGAAGCCGCATTGTAAAGGCCGTTGGTTCACCACTGAGACTATGCAGCAGGCTTTACCCACACCCCCAAGATATTGAGCAATTGCTGCAGGACACTGGAATTTCTTTGGCTGAGACTAGCAAGAATTCAGATGACATCAAGCAAACACAGAGAATCCAGGTGAGAAGGGTGATTTTTTGCTAACAATCTTGTGGTGTTATCTCGCAAATTCTGATAAACTACAATGGAAAAAATGTTGATGAGAATTGTAGAATGAAATAGTTGCAATGTCTACATGCAGGACCGGATGAACATGCTTCAATGGCAACTCTAAAAAATATTGTAGCTTTAGCTGCTACATCAGAAAACTGCACTTGAATGAATGCAGTGAATAGGAATGACAGTGAAGTTGATCCTTCTTCTAAACTGGCTTAATCTTCCAATTACTTTGTACTTTTAAATAAATTATTCTGATTGAAATATAGACTCCCATCCCAATTGCTTCATTGACGACCAGAGCTTAATCTCATTGCAAATGGATGTAATATTGTTAACTGCCTACTCTGTCCACTTTAACATGACTCCTCTTCTAGCCTGCATGCAGAACCAATATTTATGCAAATACAAAGTCGAGCAGAAGAGACCACAGAATGTATGATGTTCCAGAAAATTAAAATTTTTATCTGATATCTCTCATGATCTATTTTGAATAAATGATACCTCTGGTTCCGTAGATTCTGGCTCATATTCTGGCTGAATGACCTACTAGTAAGTAGGATAAGGTGCTAGCCAGAGAAATTGATAAACATGATTGGTATGATGGGATTTTACATACAGTTACTAAGCAAAACGTAGCAGAAATAGTCCCTCACCCCTTGCAGCCTGACTTAAAAGAGGGATGTGAACCCATCCTCGGTTCCAATTATCAATTGATTCTGGGACATTTTTAAGAAAGTGCAAGGAGTTGTTCATTAATTGTCCAAGATATGTACAGACATTGTAGGGAGAATAAAAGAGGGGGAAGAGTGAACTGTGGTGGTAGAATCTGACTCAGAAGAGGTGTAAAAATAGAAGGATGGATATGAAGCACATGAACATATCTTTCCGACATTCTAGTGTCGTTAACTTCTTTGCCTTATTTACAAGACAGCGTTAAGCCAATTAGTGTGGCTTAACAACGCCATGTAAATAATGCCCCTATTCACGCAGCACTTAGCATGAAAGGTATAATGCAGTGGGTGTTGCAGTAGGCGTTCCGCCACAACATCCATTGATTTTTTTATGCTGCCCCATATTTACAAGGTATGGGGCAGCGCCAAAAATATCGCCAGAGAATACCTGGTCTTAAGCAGGTGTTATGAGGAGAAATGTTTTATTTCTCCTCTCATTTTGCTCTTTCCATGTGTGCTGCATTCTGCAGCACAAATAGATAGAGCAAATCACCTGTAAAGAGTTTTTATGTGCAGAAAACTGTCCCTTCCTGCACATAAACAATTGCCCCTGCAGCACAGGCACCCTAGCAAAATGGCGCTCAGGTGTCTTCGCTGGTGCTAGGTAGCCTTTTTAGCCCCAGCAATAGGAGTAATGTAGGGGTGCGCCGCATTCTTGTAAATACGGCGCAACCCTGCGTTTTGAAACTGTCGGAGTACGGCATTACCAGTTTTGGCGCAACACAATTCCCTCCCTTCCAGTTACTTGTGAATATGACCCTTAGTTTGTTGATATCCAACAGTATTTTGATAATTTGATGATTTCAAGAAACTTTTTTTGACGCTCTGGTGGCGCTGGGTCATATTTACAAGGCCATGCAAAGCCACCCTGCGTGGTTTTTCATGACCTTGCAAATACGGCCCCTTTTCACCCATCACTTTTGCGTGAACGAGGCATGCAATGGGTGTTGCTGTGGGCGTTCAACCGCAACACCCATTGCTTTTTGACGCTGCCCCTGTTTTACAAGGATCTGTAAATCTGAAGCACCGTCAGAAACTAACACCATTGAAAAACAGATGTTAGAGTGGCGCAACGAGGAGAAATATTTTTTATTTCTCCTTGTTTTTTGCTCTTTCTACGTGTGTTTCATTCTGCAGCACACATAGAAGGAGCAAATCACATGTAATGATTGTTTATGTGCAGGAAGGTGTCCCTTCCAGCCCAAAAATAATCATCCCTGTAACGGAGGCACCCTTGCATCATGGCACAAGGGTGTTAGCATTGGCGATAGGCCCTTTTTAAGCACCAGCGCAAGGGAAAACACAGGGGTGCGCTGTATTCTTGTGAATATGGTGCATCCCTGCTTTTTTTAAATGATGCAGCACTGCTAAATTGCTTGCAGCGCCAAGCTGCATTATTTCTTTGTAAATATACCCCAGGAGGCATTATTGAATGCACAAACAAAAACATTTTTCACAATTATAACTGATCACAATACTTTAATGTAAGAATGCATGGTTATGAATTTGCAGAGATCTCACTCTAGATGGACTTTTGATAGATCTTTGCTTGTGGAGCCTTCCTATATGCAGTTTAGGTAGCTGCGGAAGACATCCATTATACATCATAATATTGGGAGAGACACTTTCTAAGTTTTCTGGGATGCCTTTAAGGCAGGTATTCTGAGCGCTACCTTAAGCTACGCGATCAGAAGAGATACAATCTTTCACAACCAAACAGGGCACGCATATTTGCTATGGGAAAGGTTAGAATATAGACATTTTCAGACAACTATTACTAGGGATCCATCTAAAGCACATATTCTGGAGCAGTTTGCTGTGTCTGGGGCTGTTAGCCAGTTAAAAAGCAGAAAAGGCTATTACAGTTCTACCGGCGGAGAAGGCTATGGGAGAGGAAGGGATACCGCTTGCATTTCTTAGAAAAATTAGCTCCATTCTTATTCCCTTCTTGTTGAGGCAGTTCCCAGAAGCTAAAAAAATAATTTAACTCCAGACTCATGGGCATGGACAAATATCATAATATTTCTAGAAAATAATAAATCTCCCACTGATCCCAGGTGGTAATATTGACCTATTTCATTAATGAAAGTGTACTTAAAGATTTTGGCTTTCCAGTTCTGCAGGGTCATTTCTAAAGTAGTTTCACCATGGCAACATAGTTTTGTTCCTAGAAGAGGAACTACCAATTATATAAATCATGCCATTGCATTATTTGGTGTAGCAACTGAGCAAGACAATCCTTTGGCAATGATTCTGCTGAATGCAAATCAATCTTTCGGCAGGGTCTCATGGACCTAACTTTGGAGGTTCATGAATGATCTCAATTGGATTATATCACCAGATTACAAGTGTTTGTAAAAGGAAAGTTCAGCATTGGATCATTGTGTCTTGTGTGACATGGGGTCCTCTGGTAATTATATAATGGAAATGATCAACATTTTGGTTGAATGTTTGAAGTCAAACATAAAAACATTAGGAAATGTCAAAACCAAATCGATCAGAGCCACCATATCTCTTAACTGTCAGATCTCACTATGGGGCATATTATCAAGGGGGTTTATCTCCGCTTTTTTGGCTTTAAAAGCCAAGAAAGCGGAGATAACATTATCTCCCTATTACCAAGCTGTCGCTAACACCAGTTAGTGACAGCTAATAGGAGATAGCGACCATCTTGGGCCCCGCTTTGCATGTCAGTGATATTTATCACTAATGACATGCAAAATGGGCGTGCCAAGATGTTAGCGACTGGAAACAGTCGCTAACATCGCTATCTCCTATTACCAACTTTTGGAGATATTCGCGCTAAGCGCGAATATCTCCAAAAGCTAACACCTGCCCTGAGCAGTTCTTAGCCATGTTATCCAATGGGAGGTGGATAACATGGCTAAGAGCATTTGCTCGATAATGCATGAATATCGCTGACTTTTCAGCGATATTCATGCATTGCGGCCGTTTTGTATCGCATTTGCGATAAACCTTGCTAATAGCAAGGTTTATCTGCGATAAAAATCGCCGATGTGCAGCGATAATTTTTGTCTCTAAACAAGTTAGAGACAAAAATTATCGCTAGTTGTTGATAATATGCCCCATATATTCTCTGCAACAATTTCCTGTCCCATCTCTCTAAAAGCCTTATATCCCTTCACTGCCCTTTCGAAAGCCTCCTCAGTAACAGCGTAGCTCTAAATCCCCATCATTTATCCATTCCTCCTTTATCTTACTACTATCAGATTTATAACAACTTCTGCATCTCTTTACTCTCTCATCTCTTCACAGCTGCAGCATCTATTCCAGTGTTTCCCAAACTGGGGTCCACGGACCCCCAGGAGTCCGTGACACATTCCCAGGGAGTCCTTAGGCAACAGTTTTAAAAGCACAGAAAAGTTTCTTGTATAATTAGCAGCTTTCCAGCAACAATAAAAGTGTCAAGATAATGCAAGTGATTATTGTAACTGCTGGAGTGAGGAGAGTTTTGTTCAGTGGCAGCTTTGACTTAACTAATGTAGCACAGAGGGTTAATGTGCCTACTGCAAGGAACGTGTAACATGCATTTTAAAAAGCAGTATTTTATGTGCATAGGTTCGTGGTTACTGCTTTTGTCACAGAGATTCTTTCGTTACTGTGCACTTCATAAGTGACAATCGTAATGTAGCAGAGGGACCTATAAACTGTCATCAACGAGTTGCTTGGAAACTGCATGGTACCAGTTAGTAACTTATGTTTTTCCCAGTTATTCATTATCCTGATGCTGCTAAAAAGATTTATTTGGGTGGAAATACATTTTTAATGTTAAAGTCAGTGCTAGCTTCTGTGTTATGTTCTGAATCCTGAGCCTTTCAGACCAATCACTCTTTAAAAATGTTATATACACACGGATTTACATGTATGGTTCAATGTCTCTATATGTGTGTGATGTAAAGTTCTCTGACATCCTACAATGGTATGAGAGATGCTATAAAACAAATGAAATACATGTGACAGAGGGGCTATTTCTTCAATGTAAAATACTAAGGGTCAGATGTATGCTCCGTTTCTACATCGCGAACGGGTTTGTGAACCCGCTTGCGCATGCAATAACCTATTGGGCCATGTACATTGCCTATTTCATGAGTCGCAATTTGTTCGCGACTCGCTAAATAGGTTTTGCAACTTGCTATTTGGAAGGAGCATTCCCTTCCAAATAGCGAGTCTCAAAACCAGGTACAAATGTTTTGCGGTCGCAAAACACTCGCAATTGCCACCTACTTCAAGTAGATGGTAATGCATTCGCAAATAGGAAGGGGTCCCCAGGGGACCCCTTCCCCTTTGCAAATGCATGCAAAATTATTTTTTAAGGGCAGGCAGTGGTCCCAGGGACCTCTGCCTGCCCTTAGAAAATGAAACGAAAACGTTTTATTTTCTTTTTTTTTAAAAATGCATGGTAAATGGGCTGCATTTTTTTTAACTGCTTTATTTAAAAGCAGTCCCAGACATGGTGGCCTGCAGAGCCTGAATACTCCACATCTTGCCAAAAAGGAAGCAAAAGAATACAATAAAAAAGTGATTGCCTGGGGGGAGCAGCTACGCCGTGAGGAAGATGGCCGGCTCCCGATAGAGCTCCAAGCTACCTCGGTACTGCACTTCAGAATACACTGGGCCTGGACAGCATGTCAGGTGTCCTTGACCTGTGGGGCTGCTGCTGTGCACCTGGGGAGTAACAGCAGCGGATCCAGGAGCTGTTCACCACCATGGCCCAGCTGGGAAATAAGGTAGACCGCACATCTCTGACAACCTATAGTGCCCCAACAATGGCACAGCTTTCCAGTGCTGGGCGACCACTCTGTCAAGCTGCAGTACCTACATTGGTCGTCCATTTTAGTGTGTTTGCAAGGACCGCTAGTGGGAAATAGCCTACGAGGCGATGGATCCCGTGGAGTTGGCCAGTAGATGCCTCCTGCGTGTGGCACTCAGAGGGGAATGAAGATTTAAGGCGACACCGAGGAGGGTGAGAGGTCTAAAGAAAAGGACGGTCTCTGATGAGTCCATTTTTTATCTCTAGGGGCCCTAGGTCAATGTGGAGCCCTATATTTCTGTTCTGTCTGGCAATTCCTCTCATCACTGGGTTGGGTGAATTGTAGGGTATGTGGTGGCCTATGTGAAGGAGCGAAGACCCATTCCCATTGTCATCCTTGGGGTTAGTATTAGCTGCACTGAAACGCGTTGACCACTGACATTTAGATCCTGCTCATCGCAGTTGTGTCTTTGGTCAAAGGAGATTATTTGCACACTTATAACTCCAACTTTCCGAAATTTTTTTGTGCTTATGTGCTTATGAATGTATTATGAATGCTGATTGAACTAGTATGAATGTACAAAGTTGTAAAGAATATTGATGTATTTGCAATATATTGTAATTTAACACAGCTCATTTTTTTATTAATCTGAATCAGAAAAAAGAAATATAGGTCGCAAGGGAGTTTGTATAGTGTGGTTTGCCTTTTTTCCCCTCTTCTCCCTGACCTTGAAGATACCTTTTGAGGGGTCCTAATCTCTTTGCATACCTGGCACTGGGGATAGCCCGCAGGGACATTGTCCGCCACTGGAAATCTCCACATGCCCCCCCGCAGTAGGTGGCAGACAGAGGTGGCAAAATGGGCCACTGCTATGCGCTTTTTGATGAATACAGAGGCGTACTTTGAAGGCCCATTGCAGAGCTGTGGTTAGAGGTGGTCACTAGCTTCTTGGACTACGACTCCTAACTGTTGAAGGTGCAAGCACTAGTCAAATCTACCCCCTGCATTGATTGTTTTAGAACTGGCAAGCTGAGGATCATCCTGACGTCCCACTGCCGGGGACTTGGTGATAAGAATTGATAGGCCACACCACCTTTGTGGGGTACTTGCCTTAATCCCCTTGTACCACGTGACCTAAAACCACTTTTGCCTCCCCCCGCTGCTAGGAGCATCCCAAGGGTTGTTGATAACCACAACAACAGGTAGAACTGGGCAGGATTCTTATGTTTGTTACAACCTCTGTTTTTAATTTCACACCATTCCTAATTTGGTGGAGATTGTTACAGTCTCATATGCTGTTACCTGTATAAGATTTGATCATAGGGAAATGTCAGTAATGTGCAACAAACACTGCAAAAATGATGTTGAAGAAACTTGTCAGGGTTGAAACATGCTACAGTTTGATATTGTCCACATGTAAAGATTTGGAGCTCAACTGTTACTTGACCATACTTTGGAAATAAATGTATATACCTGTAAGCTTAGAGAAGTACAAGTCATAAAAAACACCAGACTTGGCTTTTGTGAACCTTATAACACTGGACCTTTGTACCTTCATACGTTGTGTCACAGTCATTGCACGATTTGCTGGGGACATCGCATCCTTCATGCCTTGCTACCTCATGTAACACCTCTCCGGATGTCAAAGACACTCTGGATGTAGCTGGCTTGTGTTGTGATGCCTTCAAAAGGTCTCAGTAAATCCTGCAATGCTGGCACTGGTATTGTGACTCTCCCCCAAGAATAGACTAGCTCATCTGGCCGGAAGTCACTTTGGGCCAGAGGAAGAATCAAGGAAGAATCATGGGCATACTCGTTAGTGAGGCTTTCATATGGGGTTGTGACCTGAGGGAAGAGACGGGGCTCTTTGGGCAAACCATGATGCAGCAGTTGAGTGGAGATGGTAGATGGTGGTCCAGGCAAGCATTGTTTAGATTGCGGTGAAATGGAACGCATGCTTGAAGCTGCATTGTAATGATAGAACAAATGAAATCCTCAGGTCTGAGTGTAAGACCATACAAGAAAAGAGGCAGCAAAGATTACCTCTTGGGGCTTCTGGGGGAGTCCCTTAATTAGGACGAAATCCCATCACCCACCAAAGTGGCATGCTTCATCATCTGGGATTCTCCTCTCAACGTTATCAGTTTTGGCGTAACACAATGCTCTCCCTGACAGTTTCTTGTAAATATGCCCCTCAGTTTTTTTATATCCAACAGTAAGTTGATGATTTCAAGAATTGTCAATGCCGAAATGCCAAAATAATCAGCATTGCTGAAAGTGCACAAGGTTCATATTCCTGAGTCTTCATTGTACCTTTAGAAGAATGGTATTGGAATAGTCAGATTCAACGGACAACATCGTTTACAACGAAACTTTTACCACGCACTACCATTACAACGCAGAAATTACAAAGAAAGTCGTTACAACGACTTTCGCTGAAGGGCGCTGTTGGATAGGGAATAGTTTAATTTTCTATTCAACATCTTCCCTACTATCCACGGGGACTGGAGTTGGAATAGAAATTTTAACTATTTTACTATCCAGCGCCCCCCAACGCAAGTCGTAACGACTTGCGTTGTAATACCTGAGTTGTAAAGGCATGCGTGGTAAAAGCATGGGTTGAAACGTCATACAACCGATTCAACACACACATTGTTTCCCTTCTCTCTATCTAATGAAATCTATTCCTAATGATTCATAACAAAGACCAAGGCAATACTGATTTTTTTGTAATTTCCTTTCAAGACAAAGAAGGGCTTTTTTATAAGGCCCTAGCGCCACCGGAGCGTCACTTTTTTTAACACTCAGGAGGCACTGTGTGCTGGCTCATATTTACAAAGCCACGCACACCCCACTATACATGGATTATGGTCTTGTAAGTATGGCCCCTTTTCACCCATCACTTTGCGTGAACAAGCATGCAATGGGTGTTGCTGTGGGCGTTCCACCGCAACACCCATTGCTTTTTTATGCTATCCCAGATTTACAAGTATCTGTAAATCTGACACAGCACCGAAAAATAACGCTCTTGAAAAGCAGGTGTTAGAGTGGGGCAACGAGGTGAAATACTTTTATTTCTCCTCGTTTTTTGCTCTTTCTGAGTGCTGTATTCTGCAGCAAACATAGAAGGAGCAGATCACCTTTAAGGATTGTTTATGTGCCCCTTCCTGCACATAAACAATCATCCCTGAAGGGCAGGCATCCTTGCACCATGGCATAAGGGTGTCTGCGTTGGCGCTAGGCAGCTTTTTTAGCACCGGCGCAAGGGAAATCATAAGGGTATGCCATATTTTTGTGAAGAAGGCGCATTGCTACATTTTTTTAAATGACACAGCACTGCTCTGCTAAATTACTTAAAGCGCTGTGCTTCATCATTTGTTTGTAAATATGCCCCAAACTTTTTGAAAGGGCTAGGCCAGAGTCAAAAATCAACTGTTAAGGTCCGTAAAAATTAGATTGCATCTTCCGCAGCTGCTCAAGCCACTTGAGAACTTAAAGATGCAGGGTTTTCTGTTAAATTCAGCTTGTTTAACATAGTTAAAGACTTGCACATATGTGTTTACTTTGAATTCAGTGCCAAGGAATTTCTACACTCAGTCTCAATGGTAAACAGTCAAAATATCGAGTTCTTGATTTCGACCTACACTAATATCGAGTTGCTAATATCGATGGGACAGAATATCGATGTCCAGAATATCGATGGCCAGAATATCGACCCTAAGGTAAGTAATATCGAAATTACTAATATCGATAGCATATATATCGAAATTACTAATATCGATAGCATATATATCGATGTAAGTAATTTCGATTTACTAATATGTGTTAGAAATATAAGTTAAGTATTTAAATTAATTGTTATAATATGTGTTTAATATGTTTTTATAATTTAAAAATATATAAGAGTAAATAATATGTTTTACTACCCCAGCGGGTTGTGGGTTTATAGGGGAATAGGGTGGGAAGTAATTTATTTGTAATTAAATAATTATTTTTCAATGATTAATTTATTTTGCAATTAAATATTAATTGGCAATTATTTATTTTAATTGATTAATTGATTAATTAATTGATAATTTATGTATATTTTTAACGAAATTATGTTTTACTACCACAGCGGGTTGTGGGTTTATAGGGGAATAGGGTGGGAAGTAATTTATTTGTAATTAAATAATTATTTTTCAATGATTAATTTATTTTGCAATTAAATATTAATTGGCAATTATTTATTTTAATTGATTAATTGATTAATTAATTGATAATTTATGTATATTTTTAACAGAATTATGTTTTACTACCACAGCGGGTTGTGGGTTTATAGGGGAATAGGGTGGGAAGTAATTTATTTGTAATTAAATAATTATTTTTCAATGATTAATTTATTTTGCAATTAAATATTAATTGGCAATTATTTATTTTAATTGATTAATTGATTAATTAATTGATAATTTATGTGTATTTTTAACTAAATTATATGTTTTACTACTGGAGCGGGTTGTGGGTTTATAGGGGAATAGGGTGGGAAGTAATTTATTTGTAATATTAATTAATTTTGGGTAAAGGGGTATTTTTAGGGTTCAGGGTCAGTTTTCAGTTTTTGGGTAAAGGGGTTTTTTTAGGGTTCAGGGTCAGTTTTCAGTTTTTGGGTAAAGGGGTATTTTTTGGGTTCAGGGTCAGTTTTCAGTTCTTTGGTAAAGGGGTATTTTTAGGGTTCAGGGTCAGTTTTCAGTTCTTTGGTAAAGGGGTATTTTTAGGGTTCAGGGTCAGTTTTCAGTTCTTTGCTAAAGGGGTATTTTTAGGGTTCAGGGTCAGTTTTCAGTTTATGGGTAAAGGGGTATTTTTAGGGTTTAGGGTCGGTTTTCAGTTTTTGGGTAAAGGGGTATTTTTAGGGTTCAGGGTCAGTTTTCAGTTTTTGGGTAAAGGGGTATTTTTAGGGTTCAGGGTCAGTTTTCAGTTTTTGGGTAAAGGGGTATTTTTAGGGTTCAGGGTCAGTTTTCAGTTCTTTGGTAAAGGGGTATTTTTAGGGTTCAGGGTCAGTTTTCAGTTTATGGGTAAAGGGGTATTTTTAGGGTTCAGGGTCAGTTTTCAGTTTTTGGGTAAAGGGGTATTTTTTGAGTTCAGGGTCAGTTTTCAATTCTTTGGTAAAGGGGTATTTTTAGGGTTCAGGGTCAGTTTTCAGTTTTTGGGTAAAGGGGTATTTTTAGGGTTCAGGGTCAGTTTTCAGTTTTTGGGTAAATGGGTATTTTTTGGGTTCAGGGTCAGTTTTCAGTTCTTTGGTAAAGGGGTATTTTTAGGGTTCAGGGTCAGTTTTCAGTTTATGGGTAAAGGGGTATTTTTAGGGTTCAGGGTCAGTTTTAGGTTTTTGGGTAAAGGGGTATTTTTAGTGTTCAGGGTCAGTTTTCCCTACTGTTGCACCCACTGGAGTGGGAATAGTAATTATTGTTAAGTAATTATATATTATATATTATTTATTATTTTTTTTGTTTTTATTAAATATGTATTATTTTTTTTTTTAACAATTATTACATATATTTAAATATGTTTAAGTAATTATTATGTATTATTTACAGTTTTTTTTATGTTATTTTAAATTAAAAAAAAATCGATATATTTAACAACGATATTTTTTACATCGATATTAATTTTTCGATATTTTGGTACTTACCATGTTGTACATATGGCGTCGATATTTTTGCTATCGATATAATTACGCCGATATTTGTGTAGGTCGAAATTCTGTCTGTCGAAATTCTGTCATAGATCCGTCTCAATATGTAATCTTATATGTATTTAGCTATGCAGCACATTAGCCTGGGTGCTGAACTATCTACTGTTCTTTAACATGGAGGGAAAGTAAGCACCAAACTGTGTGACAAGCCAGGTATGGGTACACATGGAGAGAAATAGTGCCTTTCAGCAGGAAACGGAATAGTCCAAAGCTCTGTTTTTAATATAAAATCAGGGTATTCGGTAGGTATATCACTGAAAATACAAGATTTGAAAAAAATATTGTCCACGGGAGCTCATGGTAGACAATTTCTATGGACTGAAATCTAGAGAATGCTAAAGTGATTCTGGTATTTTACTGAACTCTGCTGGTCGTTTTCTATCAAGACAGTTAAATAGAGGCAGTCGAACAGAAAAAAGTCCCTAAGCTAAAGCAGACAAGTCCTAGGGCTGATCTCTAGAGCCCACATAGTACATACACATATAAGTGTATAATAAGTATATACTAAAGTATATACAAGACGTCTCGAATGTTCTACCTAAAAAGGAATTGATTGAATAGGACTATTTTCTAGGGCATGTTTACAATCTACAGTACGGATGCTCGATGTTCTGGCTTGAGGGAGAATGAGTCAAGGGTTGGGCGCTTTAGGCTGTCAGGTGATGGCCTTATGAGAGTGATTTCCTATTCTCAGGGGACCCTGGGGAGGGACCTTGGCACAGCGTGGTGGTCCTCTTAGGGATTTTTGGAGGAGTCATTGAGGTGGAGGGGACAATAAGTATGGCAAAGGGTTAGATAGATTGGAAATGCAAAACAGTTCATAGTGAAGAAATGTATGCAAGTAGTGGTGCAAACCAGTTAGGAATCATGTTTGATAGGCATGGCTAATTCAAGAATAGCTACCTGCAAAGTGAATGTTTTAAATCAAAGTTCCAAAGACTAATGACGGCACAAGAATTAAGAGTTTTTAAAACCAAATTAATTTTTCTACATGAGACACACATATCTTCTAAATAACTAACAATCCTTGCTAAATTGAGTTATCATCTATTGATATGAACAGTGCAGCAAGTGTAGCAGTATGGAGTATTCCAAATGGGTTTGTTGTACTTAAAAAGCTACTTGATCCAAGAAGTACATGGGTTGTTGTTCAACTAAGACAAGATCAAAGCCAGCTAAATTTGTGTTCACTCTATGGTCAAAATCAGGATGGTACAGCAAGATTTTAATTCCTAGATAAGGACGTATTAGAATTGGGAACTCCATTGATCACTTGTGATGATTTCAACTGTACTCTGGAAAGGTCAGGACCGGTGGCCACAATCAACAGGCAGAGAATAAGAAACACTATTCCTTCACCTTTAGGACTTATGGATTTATATGATTTCAGCAGATTGTTGGCTCACTTTACTGGCTAGTTTTCCTGGATTTACCTTAAATTTCCACCTATATAAAAATATTCCCAAATTGTTTTGTTTGAATTAACAAGGAGGCAATATTGAATGCACAAAGTAAAAAATGTCTCACACTTATATCTGATCACAGTCCTTTAATGTAAGAATGCAAGGTTATGAATTTGCAGAAATCTCACCGTAGCTGGACTTTTGATAGATCTTTGCTTTTGAAGCCTTCCTATATGCAGTTTAAGTAGTTGTGCATAACAATGCATTATTTATCATAATATTGAGAGAGACATTTTGTAAGTTGTCTGGGATGCCTTTAAGACAGGTATTCTGAGAGCTACTTTAAGCTATGTAATCAGAAGAGATAAAATCATTCACAACTAAACCGGGCACACATATTTGCTATGGGAAGGTTAAAATATAGACATATCAAGGCAATTATTACTAGGGATCCATCTGAACCACATTCAGGAGCATATGGCTGAGATACCCGCCACCCCCTCTCAACACAATCCCCAAGGATGGGAAACCGGAAACAGTTCTGAAGTTTTTGGAAAACGGGAGGGAGTGACCCTCCCGGCCGTATTTATTAAAATATGAAACAAAATTAAAACATTAAATAAACAGTTTCATATTATGTACAATTTCATTAGCACATTGCGATGTTTGGCTAACCTTAACATATTCTCTAATACAAAGGTTCTCCTAGCCGAACTAACATCCTACAAAAACATTTACTTGAAATTCTGAAATTGTACATCCTAACGTTTAAGGGCCAACGGCAAGGTCGTAACCGGTGTCAAGATCCCTAAACCAGAAATCTCCCCCTCACTTGTGAGGGTCGACCGCACAGAGGCATACCTCAAGTGCAACGACCAATTTCCCTTGACTTGACGGGGGCCCCAATAAAACTCGACGCCACTTAAAGGTCGTACGAGGACTCGTGTGAGGTATCTAGAAGGTAGCGTAGACCCCCCCCAAACCCCACACAACTTACCACATCTGCCGTCGCAGACGTCCTGGCCCCAGGAAATTACCCAGGAGGGGGCTGTAACCCCTCCTACCCAGGAAGGGGCCTTGACCGCCTTTCCTTTCCTTTCGGCGACCCATCCTTAGAAGGGACCGCCTCCCCGTTGAGGGGCCGATGGCCACCTCCCCCGAGCGCTCCCATCCGTAATGGGTGACGCCCACTCATAGGGATCTACCAATTAGTGCTCACCGATCATGACCTTACCGCCCGACCAAAATAAATACGACAATGCTAACTAAATTACTAAATGACTAAATTATGAAAAAGACAATAGCAACAACAACTTTATTAAAAGCATGCTTACTGCTGAACACTTAAACAGGATTACTTTATTTGCAAAACATAACACAAATTGATCATTCTTTATTGCATACTCAAAAGTCATCACGATCATAACCACAACCTGTAAACGAAAATCAGAGTTATCCATCAAACTTTATTCAAAACCACTTGCTGTCCTCAGGGGCCGGTGGGTGGGTCAAAATTGGCTCTTCGTTCCGTCTCGAGCTCACGTGCAGCGAGGAGGTGCAGCTTCAGAGCACAGGAACAAGAGGATGCTTTCTTGGCTTGTTGCTCCTTTTATCCGTCTTCAGGGCGGGCGTAAACCCGCCCCTGCCTGCCCCAAGGGCGTGGCCAGCTGCGTCAGTGTCTAGGCCAACCCACTCCAGGGCGGGAAAAGGGGCACCCCGGCTACGCCGCTTCGGGCATACCAGCCGAGACTCGCCTCCCGCCCAAGATGGCTTCCCGGGGGGATCGTGGTACTCCGCCATACGTTCGGGGGGACCGAATGGTCGCCCCTTTCCATATGGCTGAGATACCCGCCACCCCCTCTCAACACAATCCCCAAGGATGGGAAACCGGAAACAGTTCTGAAGTTTTTGGAAAACGGGAGGGAGTGACCCTCCCGGCCGTATTTATTAAAATATGAAACAAAATTAAAACATTAAATAAACAGTTTCATATTATGTACAATTTCATTAGCACATTGCGATGTTTGGCTAACCTTAACATATTCTCTAATACAAAGGTTCTCCTAGCCGAACTAACATCCTACAAAAACATTTACTTGAAATTCTGAAATTGTACATCCTAACGTTTAAGGGCCAACGGCAAGGTCGTAACCGGTGTCAAGATCCCTAAACCAGAAATCTCCCCCTCACTTGTGAGGGTCGACCGCACAGAGGCATACCTCAAGTGCAACTACCAATTTCCCTTGACTTGACGGGGGCCCCAATAAAACTCGACGCCACTTAAAGGTCGTACGAGGACTCGTGTGAGGTATCTAGAAGGTAGCGTAGACCCCCCCCCCAAACCCCACACAACTTACCACATCTGCCGTCGCAGACGTCCTGGCCCCGGGAAATTACCCAGGAGGGGGCTGTAACCCCTCCTACCCAGGAAGGGGCCTTGACCGCCTTTCCTTTCCTTTCGGCGACCCATCCTTAGAAGGGACCGCCTCCCCGTTGAGGGGCCGATGGCCACCTCCCCCGAGCGCTCCCATCCGTAATGGGTGACGCCCACTCATAGGGATCTACCAATTAGTGCTCACCGATCATGACCTTACCGCCACAGGCCGGATAGTTGACCGGCTATCCGGACCCCCCACAACACTCCTACCTAAAGGTCATGTTTTAACGTCTTTAGCCAAGCCATGAAGTCTCCTATGAGTAACTCATTCCCCACCCGAGACAAATGGACACCATCCCCCAAATACATACTGTCATCATTAATAGAACCATGCGAAATAGAATGCAGTGTATGGGAACGGAACAATCTACTCACTTTGTTATTAATTTTTCTTACCGAATGATTTAAAGCAGAAACAGAAAAAGCCCCCCGCCACACTTTTCGTGGGATCATATGGGACCATGCAATTGTGCACCCTGGAACTCTCCTCGCTAACCAACTTACAGTGGAAAGCATCGCCTCAAGAAGAAGTCGTCTACCAGTGGTGACCAAATCATTGCCCCCAAGATGTACTATGACTACAGACGGCGGTGACCTCGTCCGCCCTAGCAAACCCTCGAAAAATGATTGAAACTGGTCAATACAGAGACCGCCCCTTCCGTAGAAGGACACACTGTACCCGTATTCCCCAGCCACGTGAATCATGTCACCTGCTTTGAATACGTCCGCGGCACGCCTCACGTATGAGTGGCCCACGACCCACACCTCCTTTTTCACAGCCGGTGATGTCTGACCGCTGGCCCGGTGTTGGGTCGACTGCATAGTCCGCCCCGCCTCGTAGGCTTGCGCAACTGAAAACCAAACAAAACAAGAAGCGTGAGTACATCATTACAGCTTCACAACATGTGCAACCGCACATACCTTTTATAACAGTTGGAGGACCAACGCCCCACACGTTTAACTTGTTCCACATTCAGACCCCTGGCTGTAGCCTCTGTAGCAGCCCCTATCCGAAAGGAATGGGTCCCAAACTCGCCCGGATTCAAGCCCGCAGCGGCAATTGACATCGCAAGCACCCGTTGAAACTGAAACCTTGTCAGTGGGGTGGCGTCAGCGTGTCTCAACAAGGTCCCCCCCCATGATGCCACCCTTTGTGCTAAATAATCCTCTAAACACTTCACAGGGCACATGGAGGACCCGGGAA
Source organism: Lissotriton vulgaris (assembly GCF_964263255.1). Lineage (NCBI taxonomy): Eukaryota > Metazoa > Chordata > Amphibia > Caudata > Salamandridae > Lissotriton > Lissotriton vulgaris. The sequence goes on along the minus strand of NC_141694.1, from coordinate 1,724,493,584 downwards.
TCCTTCGTATGATTATGCAATCACCCATCCCACTTTGATCGGTCTTGGACCTGACAAACGAGACAGTCATTGTCTCCCCTCTGATCTGGACGTGCTCTTGGCACAGTCCTCCCGTAACATCCTGCTTACTCCTCGCCACTAGTTCGCTTACCCGCATAGCCCCATGAAATGCCAGCGTAAAAGCGGCTCGGAATAACACTGTCTCAAATTGAGATGAACATGTTGCAGGGAGTCTGGATAATAACAGGGCCAACCTATCCAAACCTATCGGGTGCCTCTCATCTACTCTGCGACCCTCAAGGCGTTGCCACCCACGTAGCGCTTTTTGTACAACGAAAGACGCTGTCGGGTCCTGGATCCCATGAGCCCTAGCAACAAAGGAAATGGCAGCCCGATGCCTCTGGGCCGTAGCCACCGATTTCCCCGCCTGATGTAAAGACATTAGAAATTTCACTACCCATTCCTCCTGGCCCCAAAGCTCCCCTCTAACAGTCCCCAAAAAGGCCAAATAGGTACGGAACGCCCCTTCATATGCCTTTCTCATCCTGGGTGCTAAACTCTCTCCCACGAGGTTACGAAGTTCGGGGCACCGAGAGACCAGAGAGCTTCGGGAAAGGGTGCCGGCTCCTGGTCCGCCGTGGGCAGAAAACCCCAGAAGGCCTGCATGCGAAAACGAGAAAGGGCATCAGCCGCCTGGTTCATCACCCCCGGGACATGTCTTGCTTTAAATAGGACATTCAGTTGCATACACAGTAATACGATTTCCTTGAGTAATCTCAAAATCCATTTGCATCGTGCTGCCTGGCTATTGATACACTCAACCACGGTCATATTATCAGACCAGAATATCACAGAGTGATCTCTGAACCCTTCGGGCCACGTTCTCACGGCCACCAGAATGGGGAAAAGTTCCAGGAAAGCCATGTTAGTTGTCAGTCCGCTGTCATGCCACCATGTCGGCCATTTCTGTGCCGACCATCGAGTGCCGAAAATGGCACCAAAACCTATGCTCCCAGCCGAATCTGTCCACAGCCCCAGCTCCTCAGAGGACACGGCCGGTTTGTTCCAGACAACTCGACCATTGAAATCCGCCAGAAATGCCAACCAAATGCGCATGTCCTGGCGAACCTCTGCCGAGAGCCTTGTGCGATGATGACCCTCCTTCAGGCCGACCATGGCTTGAGCGATCGAGCGGGAAAAGGGGCGGGCCATCGGGATAACTCGTAAGGCAAAATTCAACTGTCCCACTAACTGCTGTAATTGATGCAGCTTAACCTTAGTCTCACTTATACACATTTGCAGTGATGCCCTGAACCTCACAACTTTGTCACCTGGTAAACGGAAACAACCTTCTTTGGAGTCTAACTCGATCCCCAGAAACTCGAGGCAAGTCGAGGGACCCACAGTCTTACCTGGTGCCAATGGCACGCCAAACTGGTTCATTAAGACACAAAATGCAGCCAAAGCCTGCCCACATTCCGGATCCCCGGCTGTCCCCAGGAATAAAAAATCATCGAGATAGTGCATTACATGTCGAAAACCCGTCTTCTTTGTGAAGACCCATTGTAGGAAACTACTGAATTTTTCGAAATAGGCACAAGATATAGAGCACCCCATCGGCATACACCTATCCATGTAATAATGCCCCTGAAACATGAAACCAAGTAGACGCTGATCGTCTGGATGTACCGGGAGCAACCGGAACGCTGACTCGATATCAGATTTTGCCATCAGCGCACCGGGCACCAGGCGATTCAAAATGGCTACGGCCTCATCGAAGGATGCGTACCGCACCGAACACACTTCCGGGTCTATTGCATCGTTTTACGGAAAGACCACGTGGGGCTGATAAATTATGTATCAACCGAAACTCACCAGGATCCTTCTTGGGGACCACCCCTAAAGGGGAACACACAAAGTTAGCAACTGGCGGTACACTAAATGGACCGGCGACTCGACCTCGAGTAACCTCCTTCCGGATCTTTTCCTGCACCACGGTCGTATGCTGTAAGACCGATATCTGATTTTTACATTTTGCTGCACCCTGAAAGTCCCCCACTGGGATGCGGAAACCATATGAAAACCCGTTCCGCAACACCCCAGCGGAAGCACGATCCGGGTATTCGCTGAGCCACGGAATCATTGCCAAGGTATCAATCGGGGTAGGTAAAGGCGCCCCTCGGACCATGTTAGACCTGTTTGGCGCCTCCTCTACCCCCGTTATCACCCGTTTTGGCTCTGCACGTGGACTCTGGATGGGATGATTGCCCACACCCACTACATTCGTGTCGAAATTTGCATGACCCATGGGGCCTAGTACATTTACCCCTGTTAAAGTTCCAACAAACCCCCCTTTTTCCACCGTTGCCGGTAGGCCTCGAGTAGGTGTCGGTACTCGTACCTGCTCGAAAGGGCGTCCCCGCATATTGGCGGGAGGATTCGCTAACGTTACTTCCTACTAACGGCAATTTCAACATACCAGTTTCCTCAATTTTGGACCAGGACACAGAATCATAACAATCCCAGGTTAAACTTTTATCATGTTCCTTCGCTTTTCTAAAAATGTTATCATAGCAGAACCAATGATTGCCTTCATGTGTTACAGAGTACCCCATGATCCGTGACTGATAAATCGGCAATTCTGGTAGCAATTCGGGCCTACGTTCCCCCAAGATGGATGTAAAGACCCCCCACGCTTTGCCCCAATTGCCAATGTTCTCATTTACCTTAAAGGCGGCCATCTTTGCGCGCCAAACACTCGGATGCATGAGCTCCTTCAGGGTCTTAACATGCTCCATCTCATAATGATCAGTGAGCAACGAGAATATGTTTATATACTCCCCCGCCCATATCTTCTCTTTGATTGCTAACGGGACATGCTGACCCAACCTCTCCCTTCGAGAGGGAGCCGACTCATCTCTCGCAATCGGCAATGGCCGCTTACCTGAACCAGACGCTGTCTCCGCGACTGAACCTGTCCCCTGTGGTTTCTCTACTGCCGCAGCCGGCGTGGGTGCCTTCGCTGCTTCCCGTGTTTCCCGCAGTTGCTTCATCAGCACCTGCACGTCGACAGCCGTGGCGCCCTCGCTACCTTTACCCAACCACGCTGCTAATTGTGCTGCCAACTCGGGCGGCATATCTTCCTCGGACACGGGGGTGACCACAACGGGAATCGGATTCCCTCCCTCTGGCACGGGAATGGGTACTTCGAGCGGGGTGCTGGGACCCGGAATGTCTCCCCCAGCTGCTCCCCTTCTGGGCCTTTTGCCTTTTCCCCCCGGAGCTGCTCCTGGCAAGGGACGTTTCGGCCCCCCTTCCTCATCTTTATCCGCCATTCGCCTTTTCAGGTCGGTCACCTCCTTCATGAGGACTCGCAGCATCTGGTCGGTAGTCATTCGCTTTCCCGCCTTCTTCGGCATTCTCCAACAGATTTATCTGGAAAACAAACAAGAACGATTACAACGCTCAAAATTGGCTCTTCGTTCCGTCTCGAGCTCACGTGCAGCGAGGAGGTGCAGCTTCAGAGCACAGGAACAAGAGGATGCTTTCTTGGCTTGTTGCTCCTTTTATCCGTCTTCAGGGCGGGCGTAAACCCGCCCCTGCCTGCCCCAAGGGCGTGGCCAGCTGCGTCAGTGTCTAGGCCAACCCACTCCAGGGCGGGAAAAGGCGCGCCCCGGCTACGCCGCTTCGGGCATACCAGCCGAGACTCGCCTCCCGCCCAAGATGGCTTCCCGGGGGGATCATGGTACTCCGCCATACGTTCGGGGGGACCGAATGGTCACCCCTTTCCAGTATGCTCTGGCTGGGGCTGTCTACCAGTCAGAAATAAGAAGAAGCTATTACAGTTCTACCTGCGGAGATGGCTATGGGCGAGGAAGGGATACCTCTTGCATTTCTCGGAAACATTAGCTCCATTCTTATTCCCTACTTGTTGAGATTGTTTCCAGAAGTTCAAAAATATAATATAACTACAGAATCATGGGCTTAGACGAATATCATGGTATTTCCAGAAAATAATAAATCTCCCACTGATCCCAGGTGGTAATATTGACCTATTTCATTAATACATTGTGATATGAAAGTGTACCTAAAGATGTTGGCTTCCCAGTTCTGCAGGGTCATTGCCAAAGTACTTTCACCATTGCAACATAGTTTTGTTCCTAGAAGAGGAACTACCAATCATATAAATCTTGCCGTTGCATTAGTTGATGTCGCAACGGAGCGTGGCAATCCCTTGGCAATGATTCTGCTCAGTGCCAACAAATCTTTCGAAAGGGGTCTAATGCACATAACTTTGAAGGTTCATAAATGATCTCAATTGGATTATAATACCACCAGATTACAAGTGTTAGTAAAAGGAAAGATCAGTATTGGATCATTTTGTCTTGTGTGACATGGGGTCCTCTGGTAATTTTATAATGGAAATGATAAACATTTTGGTTGAATGTTTGAAGTCAAACATAAAAACATAATGAAATGTCAAAGCCAAATCGATCAGAGCCTCAATATCTCTTAACTGTCAGATCTCAATATATTCTCTGCAACTCGTTCCTGCTCCATCTCTCTACAAGCCTTACATACCTTCTCTGCCTTTTCCCTCCACAGTACCAGCATCAATCTAAATCCCATAATTGCCCCTTTGTCTTACCACTATCACATTTATAACAACTTCTGCATCTCTTTACTCTCTCATCGCTTCACAGCTGCAGCATCTATTCTTGTCCCATCTACCCACAGTTTTAGTGTATTACCACCTCTTCACTGCCCGTTCATTCTAGCGACCCTCCCTCTCTTCACTGTCTCATTTGTTTACAGTTCATGAATTGTCAGATTAGTGGGCAGAGGCATACTGAAAGTCTGATCTTCCCAAGATCCACTCGTTCAAAAGGTGTCACTTTCTCCAAAGGCTATAATATAATATTACACTATAGTGAATAGACTGTGGGATTCCGAACTGCCTGCCCTCCGCAAGTAATATTAAGTCCAGTTTTGATTTTTAAGTAGGTTTTACACACTTAGTAGTACATTTTAAATTGATTCTGAATACTCCACATCTTGCCAAAAAGGAAGCAAAAGAATATAATCAAAAAGTGATTGCATGGGGGGGTGGGGGGGGGGGGGGTCAGCTAAGCCATGAGGAAGAAGGCCAGCTCCTGATAGAGCTCTATGCTACCTCGGTGCTGCACTTCTGATTACACTGGGCCTGGGCTGCATGGAAGGTGTGCTGCTGTCCCTGGGGAGAAATTTGCATTATTGCAACGGCAGCGGATCCAAGAGCCGTACACCAACTGTGGCCCAGCTGGGAAATAATGTAGACCGCACAGCTCTGACAAACTATAGTGCCCCAAAAATGGCACCGCTTTCCAGTGCTGGGAGATCACACTGTCAAGCTGCAGTGTCTCCACTGGTCCTCCATTTCAGTGTGGCTGAGAGGACTGCTAGGGAGAAATAGCCTATGTGGCGTGGAGTAGGCCAGCAGATTCCTCCTGCATGTGCCCCTCACAGGGAGATGAAGATTTAAGGTAGCACTGAAGAGGGCCTGAAAAAGGGACACTCTCTGGCAAGGCCATTTGTTTATCTCTTGGGGCCCTAGGTCAATGTGGAACCCTATCTTTCTGGGTTATCTGGCAAAGCCTCTCATCACTGGGCCAGATGACATGTAGGGTAGGTGGTGGCCTATGTGTGGGAGCCAGGACCCCTTTCCATTGTCATCCTTGAGGTCAGTATTGGCAGCACGCAAGGCAGTTCTCCTGGGTCACCTGGAAGTGGCAGAGTGGCAGCAAGGTGGATGGGAGGCATGATCTATTGTGTGGATGGCAGACCAATGCATTGATGTCAAAGGTCTCCTCCTAACGGACCACAGTGTCAACCGAGGCTTGAGCAACTAACCTCAGATCAGGGACTTGCTGCTGATAGACTGCCTTCTGTGGGGATTCAGGTCAAGGTGGGGCTCAATTAGTCTAAGCCAGAATCAGGCTTTTGCCACTTGCAGCACATGAAAGTACAACCACAAGATGTCATGCCAGCTTTTATTACAGAGGTGGGGGCAGGGAAACACACTTGCCGGGATGCAGTGGCCAAAATTATCTTGGAGACCCTGATGAGAAAGTTGACTGCCATAAAAGTACATTGGATTCAGTGTGTTAGGACACCAAATCAACTGCTACTGAACTCTAATCGATACTTGAGGACCTCAGTGCCTTCCAGATTCATCTTGATACAATGGAATGGAAGGTGAATGCTCTGGATAAGTGCATGGAGATCTGTGATAAAGGTCTGTATCTGGGTCACATACTATAGCAGATGAAGCTTAAGTTAGCAGACATGGAGAATCAGAGCCGCAAAAACAATGTTTGCTTCATAGGGCTGCTTAAATGATTTAAAGTAGAGGATATTGAAGGATTCCTGGTGACATTCTTTCCTACTCTTTCTGGCATCACCTTTCTGCTGCTGGAATTCCAAAGGGCTCATCATATCCGTTCTCAATTGGGCCAGAATCATCCAACCCATGCTCCATTATCGCTTGTTTCTTGCAACAGACATTGCAACTTATCTTGGTGGCGAAATACCACAATGCCCCCTTCTCTTTCAAAGATGCCAAAATCCATCTTCCTTCTGACTTCTCACAGAACACTATGTTTTGAAGAAAGCAATTCCTGGTTCTACGCCAACACCTTTGTGAATTAGGCAGACAATATGGTTTGTTGGAGCTCACCGCAATGTTGTTGACTATCAAAGGCTCCCACAGGGAATTGACAGAGTCGGAAGACCTAGAAGAATTTTTGGAATGGCTAGACTCTAAAGACATAGTCACCTTGCAACCAAGTGATTTGCTTGATGTACAGGCATTGCTGGGTGACGAGACAGCAGTAAGAACCTCTTCAAACAAACAGGCCTTGGAGATGATTCTCTCACAGAACATGAGAGACCAGTACTTTGATGAAAAAATGGGAAAGCAGGGACAGACGGGACTCTTAGGCAGTGGGTGTCAGAGATATAGATAAGTCCTACTCCACCCTCAACACCTTATGACTCAAACGACCACTGTGCATGGGAGTGGAGACTGCTGCATGAACCATATCCAATGTAATGGTGGTCTGGTAAGATCTGCCCAAACTGGTCAGGGGATGGGACTGTGGGAATGGGGCTGGGTGGGGGTACCACCTTCCCTGCAGGATGCTGCACTTGTGACTTTGAGATTGTGGTCAGGTACTTGGGTGGTCATGGTCCAAAGCTTGTCCATTTAAAGATGTTCATTTGAGGGTGACTTGCCCTCAATAGGTTTAGTATTCACCACTTTCTTGTTTTCTACATAGGTTAGCCCTTACCCCACGCCTTGTGTCATGTAGCCTCACTAGTGTGGGTATGTTTGTATCTGCTCTCATTCGATACACTTTCCACACTCTACAGTCCTGATTGTGGTGTAACCTGTGTTTCACCCGACCAGTACCTGGCTTCCACTCACTGAAGTGGTATGCACTGCTTGCACCACCGCATTGTACGCTGCACGCAAAAGCTGTGCAACCTTGTGATCATACACACAGAAAACCGTGGTGGGCAAAAGTCACCCCAAACACCTCTTTACCTTTTCACTAAATATCAGCAGCCTGACCCGTTATATCAAGAGGAAGAAGGCCCTCTCATACTTAGCCTCCAAACCCCTAAAAATTGTCCTTTTACATCAGTTGAAAAGGCACTGGGTAGAGAGAATTATCGGAGCCAGTGGCAGAGCAAGTCTACCTCTACTAAGAAGTGAGGTGTGGCCAGTCTCTTTCATAAATCCCTTCTGTGTATAGTGTAGAAAACCTGGGAGAGCAAGAGGGAAGATATGTCTTCCCTTCACCAAAATTAGTACAATAGGAACATCTTTGGTGGTTGGATCTGTATACGTTCCTAATACAGAATAGGACCAGTTTCTTTCTCTTCCCTCTCCAGGCTCTTTTCTGAATTTAGTTGTATTACGGTGGTGGTGGGCGGGTACTGGAACATGACACTGGTCCCTCACATCTACATGACTGGCACCCTTGACAGCTCCAGTGCTGAGGACCATGCAGTGCTGACTGATGTCATGACAGACTATGGACTTATGGACTTTGTCTTCTCACTTCTGAGGGATCTTAGGATTTTAGACACAGAAGTGTACCGCTTAGTGATTTTTTACAATTCTTACCACTAAGAAATACCTCTTTTTTCCCTTCACTATAACATTTATGTGTAAAAGGTAAATTCCAGGTTGATTTGATGTATCCTTTATGCAACCTTTCATACAGGCTTGCTAGTATATATTTTTGGCAGTATTGAACTGAAAGGTTGTTATCGGGATTGTAATGGTGCCATGTATTATCCATTCAATGACAGGTCTTTCTGACATTTTCAATAGTAATCGTTCTAGTTTTTCAATGCTCAGCACCGTATAGTCTGCACCTTTTTGTGCCAACGAGATTTGTCTATCAGTAAGGTTAAAGATGGAAAATAATGACGTTATGTTGATTAGACGCCATGGCACGTGGCCTGAACGGAGGTTTTGTAACGTCCAGCCTAGCTGTACAATAGAACTAAGTATGGGCGGAAAATCCGTTCCGCTCGCAGATTTTGTGGATTTTCGGTAAATTCGCAATCCGCGAATTTCCCGCAAAATCCGCGAGCGGAACGGATTGGGTCAAAAGTTCAAGCTGACTTTTGTAACTCTTTTAGAATGGCGCCAGCAAGCTGCCAGAGCCATTCAAAATAGTTACAAAAGTCAGCTTCAACAGGAAGCTCTAATAGATAAAGTAAAGCAGGTGCTCGAGTTGAAGCTCAAATTCAGTTACACAATCATTAATCACCCTAAACTTGGGGTGATTAATGATTGTGTAAATAATTTGACCTTCAACTCGAGCACCTGCTTTACTTTATCTATTAGTGCTTCCTGTTGAAGCTCTTTGTAGCTATTTAAGAATGGCGCTGGCAGCTTGCCGGCGCCATTCTAAGTGGGCTGAGGGCAGAAGGGCACAAAAGTGGGACAGAGGGCAGAAGGGGCCAAAAAAATGAGTGGGGCAGAGGGCAGAAGGGCACAGAAACGAGTGGTACAGAGGGCAGAAGGGCATAAAAAACGAGAGGGTGGGAGTGATTAATTAACCAGGCAAAAAAAAAAAACCAGCGAACATGCAAAGTGCCTCGCGAACACGCAAAGCGCCCCGCGAACACGCAAAAATAAAAAAATCCGCAAATTCGCACGAACTCGCGAATTTTGCGGATCGCGAATTTGCAAATCCGCAAATTCACGGATCGCGAATTCGCAAAATTTGCCCATGCTTAAATAGAACGCAATTGGGATTGACCATGTTGTAACATTAGCATATCCTGTTCTATTATATCAATAGCAGATGATACAATGCTGTCCAGTGAATAAATTCTGGAGGACAGAGTCGTTAACCCATTGTCCACCACAGAAAGTGATTTTTCCAAATGAATACGATCAATTTCTCGTATTTTTCTGCAGTTTCAATTTGTGTTACTTTCCAAGCTTCATTGTAAGCTGCGTATATACCGGCGTATATGAAACGTTTTCGACGCTGTTTGTGAGGTCCCAATATGAAATCTCGCAAGTCAGCACCTTCTTTAAGTAAAGTTAAATGTTGCTTAATTTCGGGAAGTGTGGATCTCTGTAGCCAGTCGAGGCATAGTTTTCCTACACTGTATGTTGTAACTATCCCTGGATGTTGTCTCTGGGAATATCTCGGGTCTGGCCTGTTCTGTTTAAACCCCTGTATTTTGTTCAGGAATCTATCTTGACAGTTATTAGTGTCTGTGGGCCAGATCAACCATTTGTTCCAATCAGGAAGTGTTCTGTTTTGTTTTAAAATATAGGACACGTCTAACCCCTCATCTGTAGTGGGTTTTCTATCAGGCATAGGCTTTGGTATAGATGGGTTGTTTAAATCTTTTATCTTGGCTAAACCAAGACAGGTTGTTTGTTGAATGGTGTCATTCAGGAACATTATTTGTTCTGGGATCATGCAGGCTCTAAACAATGATTCTAGACCTTGTACCTGCCATTCTTTTGTACCCCAGATGATTTTTGTCTCAATGTTGTTTTTCCAAAATTCAAAACCAAATGTAGACATTTTTTCATAACATTTTTCAGAATAAATCAGTTTAGTATTAGTCGACATATTTTTCACTCCTGTCTTATTTAACATTTTGTAATAAAACGTTTCTGGATTAGTGTAATTAAACCCTGAGAAGTATGGACATTTCTCATAAAATGTTTTTGAACTGCCTTTTGGCGGGGTTGGACAATGTTCCCACTGATTATAACTAAAAACATTTCTAGGATTTGCATATTTATGCAGATAGTGATGCCCAAAGTGATTGTAACAATACATTTCCTCATAATTTGACGAACCCTGTAAATATTCATGGTCTGTAAATTTTGCTGATATTTCTAAATCATCAGAGAAAGTACTAGGTGATACAAAGTCACTTAAGGAGATCTTAAATTGGTGTAGATATTTCAAGAGCTCAACCGGGCCATAGTCAGTTTTGTCCCATGCTATACCACCAGGTATAGGTATGGCTGTGATGTTCACTGATGATAGTTCTCTTTTTTGATGTGAGAGGATCTGTGTGGTTTCAGGACCAAGTTGATGTTCTGAGTTGCTGTGTCCATTGTACTATATTTTCCATTAATAAATCTACCCAAACTTAAAACCAAGATGAGCCAGAGAAGGAGGAAAAGTACACCTAACACAATCCATAATGTAATCCATGGTGAAGTTAGATATGTTTCTCTAAGTTGATGAAAGAGTTCTGTCATTTTTTCTTTGAATGTTTTGGTTGCTGGCTTGTCTCCATGTTCACTTGGATCATCGGAAAAGTCATCAAAGTTGATAAAGTAGCCAGATGCAGTTCTGTCAATTGGTGGAATTGCTTCCGGATTTCCATTAATCTTTGGCTTTTCTTTTGTTACATTTGTATAGTCCGAGGCTACATCGTTGTAGATAGGTGTAACTGTTGTGATTTGGGTTTCAAGAGGTACAAGTTCCATGGCTTTGTTGCATAGTCCTTTATTATTCACTGAAGGTTTATCAAATGTGATTAGTCTCTCAGTTTGAACCTCTTGGATTGTAGCAAGATTTGGTCTTCTGCTATTTCTTGGGAGTCCACTGGGCCTACTACTTATTATTGGCCACATGGTTGTGGTTTCACCAGGTCGATTTATACAACTCGGTTCTCCTTTTTTCAAGCAAGTGGCGGTAGTACTACTGATCTTGTTCCGCTGACAGCAAAGACAGGTACTGCTTTTCTGTAAGAAGGCCCAAATTCCTTCTTCACTGTGATCTTTTCTCTGACCAGATCCCCAATCTTTGGAATCCAGACAGGTCTTGCTGGGACAGGTGGTTTTTCTTCAGTGGTCGTTGGCTTTAGATTTTCGTTACTCAGACTTTTTCTTGTTTCATTTAAGTCCTGTAAAACAGCCAAACGATCTTTGATATCAAAGGTTTTTTGTTTCACCACTGAAGTCTGACAATCCAAATCGTGGATGATCATTCTAGTACCAAATAAAAGTTTGTACGGACTGATACCTCCTAGAGAATTTCTTGGCATGTTATTAAGACTACATTGGACACTTATTAGATGTTTGACCCACCCGTCACCCAAACCTAATACCCTCGCTGTTATAGATAGCTTTATGTCACGTTTTTTTCTCTCCGCTACCGCATTTCCCTTGGGATGGAATGGACTAGAATACCGCAATGCAATGCCCATGCTGGCCATGGCCTCCTTGTAAGCCCGAGAGCTAAACGCAGGACCCTGGTCAGAATGTAGCACGCCAATTGCGTATGTGCCGATAAATACTCGCAAATCTTTTATAACAGTTCTGGCGTCAGCCGAGCGCTGGGGCCACATCCAAATGAATCTCGTCTTAATAATTATGGGATCGCATTCTTCCGTCCGGATGTTTGTGTATAGATAGCCTGATGCTGTCTAATAGAGGTGTCTGGGCAGGTGTCTGGTCCGGTTCACAACTGCGATCTCTGTTGCAGTCCTCACAACTCCTTGCAAAGTTATATATTTGCACGCTCATCCCCGGCCACCAGTATCGTGATTGTAATTCTATTAGAGATTTCAGGATCTCTTGGTGCCTCAGACCCAATCCCATGTGTGCTTCTTCAATCAAGAAGACCCTCCGGTTCGTGTTTGGAATTACTGTATCCCCCACTCCAGGGATTTGAGCAAAAGGAACGGAGTTCGCATCATTTATTTCCGAGTGGATAATTTAGAGGTAACGCTGCATAATTGCCTTCCATTGAGGCTTTTACTGCAAGCAGCGTTTCGCCATCTATTTGTTTTTTTGTACGCTTTTTTGTGGCTACGGAAGCCGAGTGATCAGCTGCCGCTGTGGTTCTGTCAGCCAATGAATTCCCTGCACCGTGAACGCCATCACGTTGAAGACTCTGAGCATGTATCACATGAGTCTTTTGTAGTTCTTTCTGCAAAAGAACTACTTGTTCCCATAGGTTTTTATGCTTTATTTTGGCACCTGTCTCTTCTTTGTAACCGTTTTTTATCCAGGTCTGCATGGAATTATTGTAAGACTGGACGCAGTAATAATAATAATAATAATAATAATAATAATAATAATCATAATAATAACAATAATAATAATAATAATAATAATAATAATAATAATAATAATAATAATAATAATGATAATGATAATAATAATAATAATAATAATAATAATAATAATAATAATAATAATAATAAGGAAGTTTATATAGCGCCTGGTTACGCCTTCCCGGCGTGTCCCCGCGCTGTGGAGAAGAGGCCAGTCCAAGAAAAGGAAAAAGCCACAGGCCCAAGGCTAATCTCAGAGAACTAGTTAGCAAACAGGTGAGTTTTAAGAAGACTCCTAAACCTGGTTTCTGATTGTTCCATCCTCAGACATAACAGGAGTTTATTCCAGTTTTGCGCAGCTAAGAGGCGAAATGAGCGGCCGCCAATTCTTGCTTTCTTAATCCAAGGGATTTCAAGCTGCCCTGTCCCGCCTGACCTCAACGTTCTGCCCGGTACATACCTAGTGATCAGGTTTCCCAGGTACATTGGAGCCTTATGTCAGAGGATGCGATGACAAATGAGAAGGGATTTAAACAGCACCCTTTTCTTGACTGGAAGCCAATGAAGAGCTTCAAGGGCTGATTTAGATGCTGCCCTTCTGGGTAGTCTCAAGATCAGTCGTGCTGCCGCATTCTGCAGGACTTGTAGCCGTCTGAGATGTTTTTCTGGAGCACCCAGATATAGAACATTCCCGTAATCCAAGCGGGAAGTAATAAGAGCGTGCGTCATGGTCTGCCTGGCCTCTAGCGGAAGCAGATCAAGTGTTTTGTTAAGGGTTTTTAAAACACTGAAACATTTCCCTACTAGCCGGCAGATGTTGCCTTCATAAGAGAGGGCCGAATGCACCCAGACTCTTAGATTCTTAGCCTCTAGACAGAGTATAGGGGTGGGGCCTAAACATTGTGGCCACCAATCTGCGGTCCAGCAAGATTTGTCTCTACCAACCACTATCACCTCGGTTTTGCCTCCATTCAACTTTAAGCAGTTTTTATTCATCCAGGAGGCAAGCTCCTGCATGCATGCCTTAAAGTTGGAAGCCTCTACCGAAGGTGCTTGGGATATGGAGATCAGCAGCTGAGTGTCATCAGCATACAATACTAATTCCACTCCAAACGCCTGCACCACCTCAGCCAGGAGGACAAGTACAAGTTGAACAGAGTGGGGCTCAGGGCAGAGCCCTAAGGGACCCCCTGCTCAAGTGCAACCTCTTTGGACTGAAAAGACCCACGTTGGACCTGGAAACTGCGCCCTGTCAGAAAGGATTTCAGCCAGCCCAGCGCAGGAATCGAGACACCCCCTCTGTTCAGACACTGCAGCAAGGTGAAGTGTGCTACAGTGTCGAACGCTGCACTGAGGTCTTGCATTATCAGTGCCATGGTGTGTCCCGCGTCTACTCCTTGCCTGTTGGTTTCCGTGGCTCTTAACAGAGCGGTTTCAACAGAGTTTGATTTTTTAACTGGATTTTATGGTGAGGAGAATCCTCATCCCATCCTACATGATTTTTATATAATGCAGGGGCTTGGGCCACTGCCCATTTTCTAGAAAATGTGTATTTTTTTATGAATTGGAATGTGATTTGAGAAGGCAGGCATAATCATTTCTTCGCCATATGGGCACTCCCTGAAAAACTCTGGTGGCCAGTCTTTTTCTGTTAGAAGGATATCATAGCCTTTCGATAGATTCTCCCAAAAGAGACCTCTTATTTTCCTAGTTTTATCTCCCTCTATACGTAATGTTATTTCGTATAGTTTATGGGGCACGCTCACTCGGGTGTCTGCAGTTTCCACTTGAATGTATTCATTCGTGTCCACTGTCTCCAGAAGATTCATCAGGATCTTGCGAACTATGGTCACTTCTGCTGCGCTTTCTAGCATTGTCTGGGCCCACTCTCTGTTTTTCAGTTGTGTCCTCAGGATTCTCGGCATGTTTTATTTTAATACTGGCTACCTTCTTTCTGGGAAACGGTTGTTTACTTTGATGAGCAGTTTCCTTGTCTTTGGACTTGACGTGCTCTTCTTTATGTTCTGACCGTACTCTTCTTTCCGATTTCTGTGAGGAAGTCTGAAAAGATCGAGAGGGACGTGTATCAATATCTTGATATCTGTCAGGTTTTTTCAAACTTTCCCTATTTCTAAGGTTGTATCTTTTTTCAGAGGGCTCCCGTTGTGGAGACTTGCCTCCCCCTTCTGGAGATCTATTTCTTTGTTGGGGAGACCTTCCTCTGGACTGAAACTGTTTTTCTCTGGGAGAGGTTTGTTTATTACCCTCCCACTTCTTTTTTTGAGAATTGAGATTATTTTTAATGAAAGTCTTTTCAGGATTTTCAATTAGTTTGGGTTTTACTGGTTTACCACCCAAGCTATCTCTGCCTAATTCTTCATAGGATTTTTCAATTATTTTAGCAAGTTCAAAAGGTTGGTCTGCTATATCCATCTCTTTCAATTTTTGGCGAATCGCCACACATGCTGCTTCTCCTTTTATGTTGGCTAACAATATAGCCGAGACCTGCTTAAAGTCTTTCAGTAATTTCATACCCAAAGTTAAAGCAGGTTCTGGACCGTATTCATTTTGAATTTGTCTTAGTACATCTGGTATAGCCGCCATAGACGGAACACCATGTGTTTTTGTGTAGATAGAAGCAAAAACTGTGCCCCAAGTGTCACAGTCCTCCACATGTGGTGCGATCCCCATTGGGAGACAGATAGTCAGGATTCTGTGTTTTTCGTGAAGGGTAGTATCTGGAAATACTGCCTCTATTTGAGTGATTTTTTGAGCTAACCAGAATGGAATTTGTTCCCGTTTTGCAGGTGTTTTACCAAGACATGATTGTATATTCTCTGGGAGAGGTTTGTTTATTACCCTCCCACTTCTTCTTTTGAGAATTGAGATTATTTTTAATGAAAGTCTTTTCAGGATTTTCAATTAGTTGGGGTTTTACTGGTTTACCACCCAAGCTATCTCTGCCTAATTCTTCATAGGATTTTCCAATTATTTTAGCAAGTTCAAAAGGTTGGTCTGCTATATCCGTCTCTTTCAATTTTTGGCGAATCGCCACACATGCTGCTTCTCCTTTTATGTTGGCTAACAATATAGCCGAGACCTGCTTAAAGTCTTTCAGTAATTTCATACCCAAAGTTAAAGCAGGTTCTGGACCGTATTAATTTTGCATCTGTCTTAGTACATCTGGTATAACCGCCATAGACGGAACACCATGTGTTTTTGTAAAGATAGAAGCAAAAACTGTGCCCCAAGTGTCACAGTCCTCCACATGTGGTGCGATCCCCATTGGGAGACAGATAGTCAGGATTCTGTGTTTTTCGTGAAGGGTAGTATCTGGAAATACTGCCTCTATTTGAGTGATTTTTTGAGCTAACCAGAATGGAATTTGTTCCCGTTTTGCGGGTGTTTTACCAAGACATGATTGTATATTCTGTGGTGTAATTTTATTTGTGTTCCCCTGTTGAGGGGTATTTTGTGGAATTTTAATTGCAGGTTGGACTGTTGAAGTCCGCATGAGATATTGCACCAATTGGTTATGTATTTTAATTAGTTGTTTTAACTGAACTAAAAGTTCTCTGTCTGACATTGTTTCAATGTCGGGGTGTGGTGTGTAGCTGGCTAGAACCGGCCATGTGGCTCCTGGTCTGCCTAGTGGACCGAGCCTGGTAATGTGATTTTGATGTTTTAGGGCGCCATTAAACCAGAGCAGGTGCGCTTGGTATGTTAGTGGAATTTCAACTTCCTCGAAAGGAGAGTATTCCTCTGGAGATTCGGCTATTTTGTAGTAGTGGAACTCATGTGTTACAGCATGTGCTGCAGGGAAATTTATCCAGGAATAGAATACCTCTGTCTGCCGAAATTCATGTGCCTCTACCACAAATACGACTGTACCACCTCTTGATGTTACTCCATTTTCTATAAGTTTTATAGATATGGTTTTTCTTATATTGACCGGGATGATTTTTGCATCCGGGTCGTTTTTTTGGACAAGTGTGTGGTCCGCTACGAGTTGAGCTGCTAGTGTAGCTCTCTCCCTTTCGTCCTCACTGTCTGACATTTTTACTGACAGAAAGTTTGCAGAGCAAGTTTTGAGGAAACAAAGATTAGGTGCACAATATTTTGGAACACTGTATCCTTCAACGTTGACTAAACCGAAAACTAATACATAGGAATCTCTTCCTACTAAGTTTCGGCGGATATTAACCTTTCACCCACTCCAGACGTCTATTGGAGTTTTTACGGGAAAAAGGGGTCTGTGTGAAAAAGCACGACTGAGTTACTCTAGTATCTTGCGTTAGATTATCGCCTTACCAAACGTTGGGCGCCATGTAGTGTAGTTCCTATATTCCCAATAGGCTCTGCGCATTGGAATAAAATAAACGGCAGTTTAGACGTAGGACTGAGGTCGACTAGGTCTCTACTGAATATGTTAGACTTAATTAGGTATGCCAGCTAGCTCAGAGGTCACTAGAAACTTTCTCGAATGAACAGGGAGGAGTTAACTTCCCTGATTAGACAAGAAGGGATTAGCTTCTGACAACCGCATAAACATGACAACTTTGCTCCCTCCAGAATAAGGAGTATTGCCCACATGCATCAAAGTCCCGTTTTGCGTTTCCAAATTTGCGAATTTTACCGAATCGCAAATATGGATTCGCAAAACGGGATGCATCATGGAAAATGCAAAATATTTCCGAGTCGGTAAAATTCGCAATTTTTACCGACTCGCAAATATTTTTGTGAGTTCAAAATTGCGAATTCGCAATTCCCATTGATTCCTATGGGCCAAAAGGCCCATAGGAATCAATGGAAATTGCGAATGGCACTTAGAAAATTTCATGGGTGCAGGGGGGGTCCAAAGGACCCCCCCCTGCACCCCCGAAATGTAATTTGAAATGGATGTTTCACACACACATGTCCTAAGGACATGTGTGTCTGTAACATGACATCGTTTAAAATGTAAATTAGTACATTTTAAACATTTTTCGCAATTTACCACGAGGGTCAACCTCGTGGTAATTTGCACTTCCAAACCTTGTTCTCGCAACTTCATTTCTGAATGATGCATTGCATTTAAGGAATCGCAAATTTGCGATTCCTTAAATGCATTCGCATTCTGGAAAGTCGCAAAATCAGCGAATTCCAGTCAGAAATGATGATGCATCTGAAAAAGCACTTTTGCATTCGCAAACGGCCGATTTTAAGGAATCACACCGTTTGCGAATGCAAAAGTGCTTGATGCATGTGGGCACAAATCTCCAGAGTCGTGTGAAAACAATAGATAGCTATTTCACTCAGTCAATCGTGCATACTTAGTTTCACCAGAGTGCAGAGAAATAGAGAGACGGGCGTTTTCAATAAAAGGTGTTATTTATTGAGCAGTCTTCTTTCTCATGCAAGAGAAGTGAATTGCCACAATTGCAATACTTGTCATAAAGTAAAGTGTGTACAGTAAAAGGAGTATTATGAAATAATACTGTAAAAGCATTGATATGGTTTCTGAGCCATATGATACTTAAAACGGATAAAATATATACAATTACATACAATGATAAAAGTTGACTAAACGTACTCAACTGGTGCTTCTAAATACGCCTACCCCGGTGTACCGAACCTAAGCCTAGTACGTTGGAAGGAGTAAGGGAGTCGCAGTTTAAGTTAAGTTAGTTTTGCCAAGAATCTGAATCAAGAATTCTCTAAGGGTCTAATCAGCTCCGTACCTTGGTTTTAGAATGAAGGAGGTCTTGTATCTCGTTCTCAGGACTCGATCTCCCAGTAACCCGCAAGGGTGACTGGAAACACTGGAGCTGGATTTTCTCGGCAGGAGAAAAGACAGCGTCTTTCTCAGTGCGTCAAATGGGAGGGACGGCTTCCTTCGGCACTCGCATCAGCTGGGCTTTGGGTAAGTAGATAGCCGCTCTGCTCCAAACCACCGTGTGTTGCTTAAGGCAAATGCTGGTATATTTATACCTGGAAGGTGCCGTGTTTGACGTAAGGTTGGATATAAGACGTCAATAAGAACCGTCACTCGGAACTGGCAGTTCTTTCAGGACTCCAGGAGTTCTAGGACAAATCAAAACAAAAGCAACGGGAATTCCCAGGTTGCTTGAGGTTTGGTTTGTTTAAAGAACTCATTGTACTTTCTAGGAGTCTAAGGAAGTAGCCTTGACGTATTTGGACTGCATTGGCTATTACTAAATATGGATATGATTCTTATCTCTTTATAAGGATATGATTTGTTTTAACCACATAAGGTCATAAATCGGGGATATTTAATTAGGGTCCTAGTTACGTTTACAACAGTACGGTGTAATGAAGAAATAATACACTGTGCCACGTTATACTCGGATAGTGTGCTTTGAAGAAATAATCCAATGTGCCATGTTACAATCAGGTAATATGCAAGGGAGAAATAGAGCAGTGCATAGCGCACCAAGCATAAAGTTTGACAGGCACAAATGAGGTCAAGCATCATACGACAGTTCGATAGTTCGTTAGCAGCAATAATGCAAAGTGAAATACAACAGTTTTATGTGCTCCGTTAACAGTGCCCCTGCTGTGGATCAAATGATGACACAAAAAGTACTTCTTCCGCTCCGGCCCCAGTACTGCCCCATCTTGGGTCAGCACGGGCTGGGATCCGAGCTGAAATAAAGGCTCGCGCAGGAGGCTGGGAGAGTGTCCCTCCGGGCCCGCACCCCACCCCAGGTGTTGATCCACGATACCTGGGGGGGGCACAATCCCACTCTCCTCCCTGACGTCGGCGACTTGGGCCTTGACCCAGAACTCCGTCACGGGCTGCGGCAGACTCGGCCGGCGGCCCAGCTCTTCCATGGCTGCTAGTCCAGGCCGCTGCTGATTGACTCTGAGTGCCCCAATGACTTGGCCCTGACTCAGGTGGTCTCAGTCTACACCAAGACCCGCCCTCAGCACTGTGGAAACTTTACTTCAATTCGGTGCACACACTAACCAGGCACTCCTCACCAGCACCTCAGGTTGCACTTTGACACGCACATCGCATGTCTGAGACTTGCCTCTTCCCTGGAGCTCACGCAGATCCGGTGCTCTTCATCAATGCTCCGCTTGCACCTCAACACGCACCCTGCACGTTCAAGCCTCTCCTCTTCTCCCGGTGCACATGATGTCCAGACGCTCTTCACCAATGCCCTGGCTGCACCACGACACACACCCAGCGCGTCCGAGGCTCACTTCTTCCGTTGGTGCACACAATGTCCAGGCGCTCCTCACCAACACCCTGGCTGCACCACAAAACGCACAAGCAAAAAGCACCCGCACACCGCATTGCTTGGGACTTCTCTGGAAACTTTTATGATCCTGTATTTCCAAACAGGGAGCCAGCTCACTACGATACCTTAGCGTTATAAGACACAGCACAAAGCACAGTCTTCTTCAAGCAGGGGGACTCAGAGCCTCCAAGCACAGTCCCAACAGCCTCTTCCTTAGTTAGAACAGCAAACTGCAGACCAGCCCCAGATCACAAAGCAAGGATTGGTCTATCCACAGCAGTCTCTTCTGTTGTTCCTTCCTTAGCAGAGGTTCTTCTTGACCACAGAATGGGTCCAAGCCTTTTCAGTCTCAATCCATATCTGTTTCATTCCAACGTTCAAGGGCTTCAGCTCTCATAGTTATACCCCTTGAAGTCTTTGAAGTTTGTATGTGCTCAGAGGTCCCTCACCCCTCCCTAAATCAGTTCTGGGTGTCTCCCTCCCAGTGTCACCTCTGATAATGGGGGCCTGGATCCTTAATCACTCAGCAGGAGATGGGTCAATTGGTTTATAGCACCAGGCCTTTTCACCTCCCGGGCTTCTCCTCCCCCTACTCTCCAGATGCAGGGCAGCCTGGTGCCATCTCAACCCCTCCCTGGGTCAAGACCTCTCTCAGCTCCTCTCACCTTTCAGTTCCAGACAGACAATCTACTTTTCAGAGACAAACAGAAATGCTCAGAGCACAGAACTCAGCCACTTTCTTAAAGAGTGGTTTATAACCACACAGTGACAAAACCACCTTCACAGAAAGATGCATTATGACACTGTGAGTCCATGCATACCAAACTTCACCTCTCCATTATAAACTGACTGGAAACTAGGCGAACAAACACAACATAACACACATCTCAGTTTATGTTCTGCCTTTTACCTACACTGCACTCTGCCCAGGGGTTACCTGGTACCTACCATGTGTATGTAAAAGGGAAAGTCAGGCCTAACAAGTGGTTACACTTGTCAGGACTACATGCTAACTTAGCATTCTGCACACAGGCCCTACACTGAATGCCTGAGTTCCTTTCTCTGCCCGCCCTTGCATTACTAGCGCTTGCACACACAGTGCACATCACTAGGGACTTTTACTAGTAAGGCAAACATACCAATCATCGCTAACCAATCACCATTACATTTTACATAGGGAACTCCTGTACTTTGACACTGATCAGCAGTGGCAAAGAACCCAAAGCATCTAAATTGGCATCTCTAGGTCAGGAAAACGATCTAGGGGGGAAGCAAAAAGTTTAGGGAACTTTAACCAAAAAGGCCAAGTCCTACAGGGACTGGGCCAGGCTGTATGCATTAACTTTCAAGGTTTCTAGAAATGCACAGTTTCAGCTGGTTCATTTCAGCTTCCTTTATCGTACATATATGACCCAGTGAGACTGTGCCAACTATATACTGGACGCTCCTCTTCCTGTTCTCAATGTAACATGGAAGGGGCAGATTTTTTGCATTTGGCCTGGGGTTGCCCATTTGTGCATGACGTTTGAACCCATGTCGTGGATAGACTCACTCATACTACAATGCTGCAGGGCTCCCTCCTAGCACCGTTTTTCCTGCAGGGTGATACAAGCAAGACCCAAGCAGGGAAAGATGTCATAGAAATACCTGCAATTGGCGCTGGTCTTGGCTAGAAGACATGTGGCTATTACATGGATGGGGTAAAGGGCGCCCCGGCTGGCCCACCGAGTGAGGGATGACACTGAGTGGTCTCTAGCTGAGGAAATTCATATGTGAAGATCAGTAGAACTGATGAGATGTTGCAGGAGGATATAGAAGTGTGGGTGGGTTTGTGTGATAATTTTCCTAGCTGCTTAGAGTGTACCAGAAATGGAGGAGACACAGATTGTTAAAAAATGTATTTGACTGTACTTGACTGATGCAAGTCTTAATCCACTCGTGAATTGCTTTTCCCTGTTATTCCAATTTCAAGTAATGAGATGACCCAACTGTTGATGATTCTTCCCTGTATTGGGATATGCTTAGATTTGCCGGAAAGACAACCATGTAGAGTTCTATTCGCAGAAAACTTAGTTCACCCAAGCCTTTGTGTGTGTTTCAATGAAAGCAGAGTAAAAATTAAAAAATGGAGGAGGCCCCCCTCCACTGGCGAAGGTGAATGTCGACAGTGCTCATAGCGGAATCCTAAAGCACACATGTATTGAGAGCGGAAAAATGACTTATTTAGGCTGCCATGTACCGGAGAGAAAATAGTGGGACCAGCTCCCCATGTTTGACAGTGTCGGCTTTTTGAACCTTGAGGTTTCATCCATTCGACAGTCTGCGTTCAGGGAACATATTCCCACAGTAGATATTGGCCGAGGCTCAGGGTGGCACCTTAACACTGGCCCACAGGTGGTTAATTGCACTGGAATGATAAACAGGGCTGTCCATGAGTTACATTGCGGGTGTGGTAGGCTGTAGGTGGTACACCGGAGCAGAGGATGGGACGCTATATGTGGCAACTCTTGGGGGATGTCTGGAGGGGGAACTAGGACATCTTGGCATTTGAAACATTATCAAAAATCTGTTTGATTTCATTCTGTGTTTTTCCCTCCTTTTGTGTGATTGTTCTTTTTAGGTGTCTAACTATATTGGGAGTCTTTAATTGCAGACAACTTATGTACTTTATACAGTGAGGGTCAGTGGGGAGTACCTGGGGAAGATGTGCTGCAAAAACGGTGCTCATTGGTCCTTTGGGACGGATGTACGACGTTACAACGCGTACTTTCACAACGCGTGCCGTTACTACGCAACTTTTACAACGCAAGTCGTTACAACGACTTGCGTTGGGGGGTGCTGGATAGTGAATATTTTAATTTACTATTCCAACTCCAGTCCCCGTGGATAGTAGGGAAGGAGTTGGATAGTAAATTAAACTATTTACTATCCTGGAGCGCCCCCCAGCGCAAGCCGTTGTAACGACTTGCGTTGTAAAAGTTGCGTGGTAACAGTACCGCGTTGTAAAACCTTAGTTGTAAAGGTTGTTCCCCCTTTGGGACATACGTTGCTTGACAGTACAACATTGCACTTCTTTTATGTGTGCAATTTATCATGTTTGGCCTTCCGTATGTCTCTCATTGTGAGCTCCCATTGTGTGATATTGTTGAGAATCTAAAAAATAAATCTAATAACGAATTCAATCACAAAAAATGATTGCCCAAAAGCCCAGAATTTGGCCTAATGAGGTAAAGTTGCTGGGCTGGGCTTATGAGGTAGTGATGCTCCTTATAATCATGGTAACGGTAAACAGCGCACTTGTTGTGGCCAACATGGGGTGCTTAAAGAGGAAAGAGGTATGTTCTACTGTTGGACTCAGCCTGGAGGACAAAGCAATGAGGCAGGCAAATGGTTGAGCACTGGGGTCCAAATAGAATGAGTATGGAAGGGAACGTTGGGGAGAAGCCTCAATAATTGGATGGCTAAAGGTTGGAGGGCAGATGGAGTAAAGAAGGAGGGTGTCTTGGTTTGAAGGACATAAGGAGTACAGGCAAAGAGTTGCAAGAGAATAGGGAATATGTTGGCATTAGTATAGAGTGAATGAATGGCGAAGTGGGGAACATTCGAACTTTCAGGAGTGGGTGGTAGAGATTGTAGACTGGCTGGAAAGCTTTGTAGGACACATGAGGAAGATGCTGATTATGAAACTGGCAAGAATGTGAATTTGTATTGCTATGAGAAGGGGAAGGGAACCAAATGGGGGTGAAACGTAGAGGACCGAACAGTTGCTGATGGGAGCAATGGACCAGGTTGGATGGGTGGAGAAAGACCCAGGCAAAGGAGGATGTGTGAAAGTGATGAAGGTTGTTAATCTAGTACAACAAGACTGGAAAGGGGCGACCGACTCGGTCCCCCCGAACGTATGGCCGAGTGCCTCGATCCCCCCGGGAAGCCATTTTGGGCGGGAGGCGCGTCTCAGCTGGTATGCCCGAAGCGGCGTAGCCGGGGCGCGCTCGTTCCCGCCCTAGAGTGGGCTGGCCTAGACACCGACGCAGCCAGCCACGCCCTCAGGGGCAGGCAGGGGCGGGTATACGCCCGCCCTGAAGACGGATAAAAAAGGGACGCATGACCAGAAGACATCCTCTTGTTCTTGTGCTCTGAAGCTGCACCTCCTCGCTGCACGTGAGCTCGGGACAGAACGAAGAGCCAATTTTGAACGTTTTAATCTCTCTCTTTGTCTTTTAGATACTTCGTCGGAAAAGATGCCCAAGAAAGGCGCGAAGAGAATGTCGACAGACCAGTTGGTTCGGGCCCTCATGAAAGACATGTCCGAAATTAAGAAGCGGTTGGCGGAGCGAGACGGCGAGGAGGGATCGGGGCGTCCACCGGCCGGAGGGAAGCCAAAGAGGCCGAGAAGGGGGCCGGTCGGGGGAGACGTCCCGGTTCCCTGTTCGCCGCTCGAGGCGCCAGCCCCGGTACCGGCCCCGGTACCGGAGGAGGGGAATCCGATTCCCGTAGTAGTCACCCCGACGTCTGCCGAGGATATGCCTCCCGAGTTGGCGGCACAGTTAGCAGCATGGTTGGGGGACGGTAATGGGGGCGCCATGGCTACCGAAGCGCAAGCACTCATAAAGCAGTTGCGCGAGAAACGTGATACAGCCAAGGTGCCCGCGCCGGATGCGGCGATAGACAAGCCACGAGGGACGGAAGCAGCGTCCGGTGCAGGTAAGCGGCCATTGCCGATCGCGAGGGATGAGTCAACACCCTCTCGTAGAGAAAAATTGGGGCAACATGTTCCTTTGGCTATAAAGGAAAAGATTTGGGCTGGGGAATACGTAAACATTTTCTCCTTGCTTGTTGATCATTATGAAGTTGAAACTGTTAAGAGTCACAAGGATCTAATGCATCCGAGTGTTTGGCGCGCAAAAATGGCCGCCTTTAAAGTGAATGAGAATATTGGCAATTGGGGCAATGCATGGGGAATTTTTACGTCAATTTTGGGGGAACGTAGGCCTGAATTGCTCCCCGAGTTTCCAGTATATCAGTCACGAATTATGGGGTACTCGATATCTCACCAAGGTAACCAATGGTTCTGTTATGACAACCTGTTCAGGAAAGCAATGGAGCATAACAAAAGTTTGACCTGGGACTGTTATGATTCTTTGACATGGGATAAAATGAAAGAGTCCGGAATGTTGAAAATACCGTTGGTGGGGAGTACTGTGGGTGAGTTCTCCCGCCAATATGGTGGGACGCCCTTTCGGTCGGGTACGGGTACCGACGATTATCCGAGGCCCGCCGGCAATGCAGGGAAGAAGGGTTTCTGTTTCAATTTCAACAAAGGTAAATGTACTAGGCCCCCGGGATCGTGTAAGTTCAAGCACGAATGTAGTGGTTGCGGGGCACCCCATCCTGAGTCCTCGTGCAGAGCCAGAACGGGTGAGAATGGGGGTAGAGGAGGCGCCAAACAGGTCTAATGTAGTCCGAGGGGCGCCTTTACCAACCCCGATTGATACCTTGGCGATGATTCCCTGGCTCAGCGAATACCCAGATCGTACTTCTGCTGGGGTGCTGCGGAACGGTTTTTCATATGGTTTCCGCATCCCGGTGGGGGACTTTCAGGGTGTCGGGACGTG
Organism: Lissotriton vulgaris; assembly: GCF_964263255.1. NCBI lineage: Eukaryota > Metazoa > Chordata > Amphibia > Caudata > Salamandridae > Lissotriton > Lissotriton vulgaris. Next base: position 1,724,468,119 of record NC_141694.1, on the reverse strand, counting down.
CAAAAATCAACTTTCCGTCTTGCAGCATTCGACTGTAGTGCAGGATAAGATCCGGAAAGAGGTTATCCGAGGTCGGGTTGCCGGCCCGTTTAGTGTTCCCCCGGTGCAGAATTTTGTTTGTTCTCCTTTAGGGGTGGTCCCCAAGATGGACCCAGGTGAGTTTCGATTGATCCACAATTTATCAGCTCCTCATGGCCTTTCTGTGAATGATGCAATTGATCCAGAGGTATGTTCAGTGCGGTACGCATCATTCGATGAGGCCGTAGCCATTTTGAATCGCCTGGGGCCCGGGACGCTGATGGCGAAATCAGATATCGAGTCAGCGTTCCGTTTGCTCCCGGTACACCCGGACGACCAACGTCTTCTGGGATTCATGTTTCAAGGTTCGTATTACATGGATAGGTGTATGCCGATGGGGTGCTCTATATCTTGTGCATATTTCGAGAAATTCAGTAGTTTTCTACAATGGGTTTACACGAAGAAAACAGGTTTTCGGAATGTGATGCATTACCTCGATGACTTTCTGTTCCTTGGGGCCGCTGGGGATGATGAATGTGCCCGGGCCTTGACTGAATTTTGTGTTTTAATGAATCAATTTGGCGTGCCATTGGCACCAGGTAAAACAGTGGGTCCCACGACTTGCCTCGAGTTCCTCGGGATCGAGTTGGACTCTAGTGAGGGTTGTTTTCGTTTACCAGCTTACAAAGTATCGAAATTCAGGGCAGCCCTGCAAATGTGTATTACTGCATCTAAAGTTACGCTGCATCAATTGCAGCAATTGGTGGGGAAGTTGAATTTTGCCTTAAGGGTGATCCCGATGGCCCGCCCCTTCTCCCGTTCGATTGCACAGGCGATGGTCGGCTTAAAGGAGGGTCACCATGGCACGAGGTTATCGGCCGAGGTCCGCCAAGACATGCGTATTTGGTTAGCATTTTTGGCGGATTTCAATGGTCGAGTCATCTGGAACAAACCGGCCCTGTCCTCTGAAGAGCTTGGTCTATGGACGGATTCAGCGGGAAGCATGGGTTTCGGCGCCATCTTCGGCACAAAATGGTCGGCACAAAAGTGGCCAACATGGTGGCACGAAGAAGGGCTGACGAGTAATATTGCTTTCCTTGAGTTGTTTCCCATTTTGGTGGCCCTCAGATCCTGGCCCGATGTATTCAAAAATCACTCTGTCATATTTTGGTCTGACAATATGACCGTTGTAGAATGCATCAATAGTCAGGCAGCACGTTGTAAAATGATTTTGAGGCTGCTTAAAGAAATTGTTTTACTATGTATGCAACTGAACGTGGTATTCAGAGCAAAACATGTCCCGGGGGTGATGAATCAGGCTGCTGATGCACTGTCTCGTTTTCAAATGCAGGCTTTCTCGGGTTTCCTTCCCTCAGCGGACCCAGAGCCAGCACCCTTTCCCGAAGCTCTCTGGTCTCTCGGTGCCCCGAACTTCGTTACCTCGTGGGAGAGAGTCTAGCACCAAGGACGAGGAAGGCATACGAAGGGGCGTTTCGGGCTTATTTAGCCTTTTTGGGGACTGAGAGAGGGGGACTTTGGGGGCATGAGGATTGGGTAGTACTTTTTCTGATGTCCTTGCGTAAGGCTGGGAAGTCGGTGGCTACAGCCCAGAGGCATCGTGCTGCCATCTCCTTTGTTGCCAGGGCTCATAATATCCAGGACCCGACAGCGTCTTTTGTGGTACAGAAAGCGCTGCGTGGGTGGCAACGCCTTGAGGGTCGCAGAGTAGATGAGAGGCGCCCGATAGGTCTGGATAGGTTGTCCCAGTTGCTGGCCACACTCCCCGCCACATGCTCGTCTCAGTTCGAGGCCTGTTTGTTCCGAGCTGCTTTTACGCTTGCATTTCACGGGGCTATGAGGATAAGTGAGCTGGTTGCAAGGAGCAAGCGGGATGTGGCGGGGGGTTTGTGCCGGGAACACGTTCAGATCAGGGGTGAGACTATGACGGTATCCTTTGTCAAGTCAAAAACCGATCAAAGTGGGGTGGGAGACTGCATAGTCATTCGCAGGATTCCAGGGTCTTCCATGTGTCCGGTGAAGTGTTTAGAAGATTACCTAGCACGAAGGGTGGCATCATGGGGGGGGACATTGTTGAGACACGCGGACGCCACCCCACTGACGAAGTTTCAGTTTCAGCGGGTGCTCGCGATGTCAATTACCGCAGCGGGCTTGGACCCGGGTGAGTTTGGGACCCATTCCTTTCGGATAGGGGCTGCCACTGAAGCTACAGCCAAGGGTCTTAGTGTGGAACAAGTAAAACGAGTGGGGCGTTGGTCCTCCAATTGTTATAAGAGGTATGTGCGGTTGCACATGTTGTGAAGCTGTAATAATGTACTCACGCTTCTTGTCTTTTGTTTGGTTTTCAGTTACGCAAGCCTTCGAGGCGGGGCGGACTATGCAGTCGACCCAACACCGGGCCAGCGGTCAGACATCACCGGCTGTGAGAAAGGAGGTGTGGGTCGTGGGCCACTCATACGTGAGGCGTGCCGCAGACGTATTCAAAGCAGGTGACATGATTCACGTAGCTGGGGAATACGGGTACAGGATGTCCTTCTACGGAAGGGGCGGTCTCTGTATTGACCAGTTTCAGGCATTCTTTGAGGGTTTGTTAGGGCGGATGAGGTCACCGCCGTCTATAGTCATAGTACATTTAGGGGGCAATGATTTGGTCACCACCGGTAGACGACTTCTCCTGGAGGCAATGCTTTCCACTGTAAGTTGGTTGGCGAGGAAAGTTCCGGGGTGCATAATTGCGTGGTCTCATATGATCCCACGAAAAGTGTGGCGGGGGGCTATTTCGATCCCTGCTTTGAACCATTCTGTTAGGAAACTTAATAACAAAATGAGTAGGTTGTTCCGTTCCAGGACATTGCATTCTATCTCGCACGGTTGTATTAATGATGACAGTATGTATCTGGGGGATGGTGTGCATTTGTCTCGGGTGGGAAATGAGTTACTCATAGGAGACTTCTTAGCATGGTTAAAAACGTTGGAACATGACCTTTAGCTAGGAGTTTTGTGGGGGGCCCGGATAGCCGGTCAACTATCCGGGCCTGTGGCGGTAAGGTCATGATCGGTGAGCACTAATTAGTAGATCCCTATGAGTGGGCGTCACCCAACACGGATGGGAGCGCTCGGGAGAGGTGGCCATTGGCCCCTCAATGGGGAGGCGGTCCCTTTTAAGGATGGGTCGCCGGAAGTAAAGGAAAGGCGGTCAAGGCCCCTTCCTTTGTAGGAGGGGTTACAGCCCCCTCCTGGGGAATTTCCCGGGGCCAGTGACATCTGCGACGGCAGATGCGGTAAGTTGTGTGGGGTTGGGATAAGGTCCACGATACCTTCTAGATACCTCACACGAGTATTCGAACGACCTTTAACTGGCGTCGAGTTTTAGGTGCCCCCGTCAAGTCAAGGGAAATTGGTAGTAGTTGCACTTGAGGTACGCCTCCGTGCTGTCGCCCATCCCAAGTGGGAGGGGTAAGTCTGGTTAGGGATCTTGACACCGGTTATGACCTTGCCGTTGGCCCTTAAACGTTAGGTTGTACAATTTCAATATGTCAAGAAATGTTTTGTAGGTTGCTAGTTCGGCTAGGAGAACCTCTGTATTAGAGAATCTGTTAAGGTTAGCCAAACATCGCAATATGGTAATGAAATTGTACATAACATGAAACGTTTAATGTTTTAATTTTGTTTTAATAAATACGGCCGGGATGGTCACTCCATCCCACTTCCAAAAACTTCAAGAACTGTTTCCGGTTTCCCTCTTTTTGGGGATTGTGTTGAGAGGGGGTGGCGGGTATCTCGGCCATATGGAAAGGGGCGACCGACTCGGTCCCCCCGAACGTATGGCCGAGTGCCTCGATCCCCCCAGGAAGCCATTTTGGGCGGGAGGCGCGTCTCAGCTGGTATGCCCGAAGCGGCGTAGCCGGGGCGCGCTCGTTCCCGCCCTAGAGTGGGCTGGCCTAGACACCGACGCAGCCAGCCACGCCCTCAGGGGCAGGCAGGGGCGGGTATACGCCCGCCCTGAAGACGGATAAAAAAGGGACGCATGACCAGAAGACATCCTCTTGTTCTTGTGCTCTGAAGCTGCACCTCCTCGCTGCACGTGAGCTCGGGACAGAACGAAGAGCCAATTTTGACCCACCCACCAGCCCCTGAAGACAGCCAGTTGTGTATAATAAAGTTGATTAATTTTGTTTCTGTTTTCGTTTACAGGTTGTAGTGCCATGTTGAATTTGAGTTAATAAAGAATGTTCGTTTTTTAGTATGTTTGCCATTAAAGATATTCAGTTTAGTGTTGAATTGTGATGCATGCTCTTTCGGTCATAGTGGCCAATGTATTTTAGGTTAATTTGCACTGTCGTATTTATTTTGGTAGGCGGTAAGGTCATGATCGGTGAGCACTAATTAGTAGATCCCTATGAGTGGGCGTCACCCAACACGGATGGGAGCGCTCGGGAGAGGTGGCCATTGGCCCCTCAATGGGGAGGCGGTCCCTTTTAAGGATGGGTCGCCGGAAGTAAAGGAAAGGCGGTCAAGGCCCCTTCCTTTGTAGGAGGGGTTACAGCCCCCTCCTGGGGAATTTCCCGGGGCCAGTGACATCTGCGACGGCAGATGCGGTAAGTTGTGTGGGGTTGGGATAAGGTCCACGATACCTTCTAGATACCTCACACGAGTATTCGAACGACCTTTAACTGGCGTCGAGTTTTAGGTGCCCCCGTCAAGTCAAGGGAAATTGGTAGTAGTTGCACTTGAGGTACGCCTCCGTGCTGTCGCCCATCCCAAGTGGGAGGGGTAAGTCTGGTTAGGGATCTTGACACCGGTTATGACCTTGCCGTTGGCCCTTAAACGTTAGGTTGTACAATTTCAATATGTCAAGAAATGTTTTGTAGGTTGCTAGTTCGGCTAGGAGAACCTCTGTATTAGAGAATCTGTTAAGGTTAGCCAAACATCGCAATATGGTAATGAAATTGTACATAACATGAAACGTTTAATGTTTTAATTTTGTTTTAATAAATACGGCCGGGATGGTCACTCCATCCCACTTCCAAAAACTTCAAGAACTGTTTCCGGTTTCCTTCTTTTTGGGGATTGTGTTGAGAGGGGGTGGCGGGTATCTCGGCCATAAAAGCCTGTGTGAAGGAATAGAGACGTGTATAGCCATGTTTCACAAGTTAGCCGAAGGTACTAAAGGGATAGGGAGAAGAACAAAAATTGCCCACAGACCTGAGAGGAGGTGGCAGTTCTTCAAACTGGTCTTATGGTGAGACCATTGTTAATAAACCTGGAAATGTGCCCAAAACCCATGTGTGGAATGCATGGGAACACCCGCGCTCCAACCATGGAATGTCTTTCCAGGGCAGACTTGAGCTGCATTCCGTTAATTTAGATTAAGGTGGCTCTGCGTGGCACAGTAAATCCAACTAAAAGGCTTGCGTTGCCCTTGCATTACTTTGCGTGACGTAAGGGCAATGCAAGCCTTGGTTAATCTTGGCCCAGATTGGGAAAATCTGAGGATAGGGTTGTATTCAAGACAGTGGGACAAATGTATACTGACTTCTTTCTATTTCTTGTGACATTTAGGTACCTGGTAGGGGGAAGTGTTGAGGAGAAGGCAAGGTAAAGGACAATACAGTAAAAAAGTATAATTGATACAAATGATCTTTGCGATGATAGGGGGCTGATAATGAACAAAGTGGACTGAACAACTGAGATAAATTATGTGGATCAAATACTGATCCAAGACTTGGCGAGATGGAAAGGAGGCTTTTGAGACCTGTGGCAGGGGCGGCCTTAGGCATGTACAAGCTGTGCATCTGCACAGGGCCACCAAACCCCAGGGGCCACCACGCCAGTAGATATCCTTAATATAATAATCCTCTGAGGATGGATATATATATTTGTGTGGCGGTCCTGGCAGGGATTTGGTGGGCTCCGGCTGTGTTCCACTTCCAAACACCCTGACCCCCTCTCCCCCCTCCATCTTCACTGGCCTCCGCGCTCCGCCCCGCCCGGACCCCCTCTTCTGGGGCCCCCTACCTACACTCTCTGCCCAGGGCCACCATGAGCCTAGAGCCGCCCCTGCCTGTGGCAAAGGAGCTAACGGCTAAGGCGTGATTATATAAATACTGTTAGGGCGATTTGAAATTACGGCAAGTTTATGAGTTGTCTGAATACTTGAACATGCGGTAGGAAATTGGAAGCAGCGGCAAACTATGGGTGTACTGAATTAAATCTGGTTTGAGGTGATAGAGAGACTACCTTGAGGGAAGGGGTTTCTGGTGGAAGCAGAAAGGTTCAGGAGAAAAAAAGTGGGTGTGATGCAAGTTTGGTAAGCTTGAAAAAGGGGAGCTAATGAAGACAAAGTGTGGGGGCCAAGTGTAGTCAGACTGGCTGGAGAACTGGTAGGTCACAATTCAGAAAGGAATAGTAGGGCAGAAAGTCAAATGGTGGCCCAATACTTGCCCGGTAGAACACAAAACATTAAAAGTAGTTAATTAGAAAAATGGGAAAAAGGAAAGACAGCATAAGAGTCAAATGGGGTGAATTAATTTGATTAGACAGAGGGGCAAGTTACAATTATTTCAATGTAAAGAATATTTCTAGTATGTTTTGCCGAAGGGCCCTTTGAACTTCGTCATGGCTCTATTATAAAAACAACCTTTTTTACAAACTCAGAAGTGAGTCTGTGACTTTTCCATCCCCAAGTAGAACAACAGGAATACAAATGGCTTATTTACAAGGCCACTCTACAGCTGATCTCCAAAGGTTAGGTATAGAAATGAGAGAGACATATGCTGTAATTTATTTAATTTAAATTGTAGTATAATGTGGTACATCTTCATGCATATTTTGATGGAATTCTCTTGTTGACATTTAGGCATCTTTTGGAGATTGAAGAACCAGCTTCCAATCACAATGGAGGGCAGCTTCTTTTTGGCACGGATGGCTATTTGTATATATTCACTGGGGATGGAGGGAAAGCCGGAGACCCATTTGGACTATTTGGCAATGCGCAGAACAAGTAAGCTGAAGATGAAGCTAAATGTTAATAATGTATGAATCTGATAAAGAAAACATTACTTGTATTCTCTGGAAAATGAAGTCTAAGAACAAATTCATCAGCATTGACCTGGTAACTTGAATTATGCAGAGACAAGTTTCCATATTTCCATGTGTTTCCGTTTCCAAATAATTATGGTCCAGATGTACAAAGTCATTTTATGGTTGGAAACCATGTTATTCATAAAATCACAATGTACACAGCATTATGTCCCTTTTTCGACCCCACAAACCTAGTCTACGGAGTCTTGTATACCTGCATCATTCTTGTGTTCTCCACTGATAAAAGGGGTGAGCCTTAACAAAGGACAGACATGTGCTAAGGCCGAATTTGTAACAAAAGCACCAAATGATTGATACTTATGATCAATCACACCTGCATAGTATTATATTAGTTTAAAATGGGCTGTTGAGAAATTTACATTTATTCCTCAGAAACCTGTTTATTCAAGTTGTGCTGGCACATTTCACCTTCAGCGTCTTTAAAAGCTAACAAACATGGTGGTCTGATAACATCTAATATAATTGAACATTTCCATATTTAGTGCCATTCTGGGCTCAATGACATTGTTGCAGTTTTGTATGTTAAGACTGCCCTGATTAGTGAACTAAATGAGGTACAAGACTGGTTCTTACCCATGGCCAGTGTCACTTCCCAAAAGACCAGCTGGACTAGTTGGTTTGTCTGCCTTCTCCTTTGCCTGCCTGATATCAGTGGAACTCTTAGGGCCCGATCTAGGTAATCCCTGATCACCGATTCTTAAATACTGAATCATCCCGATTCGGTATTTAAGAACTGGCAATCGGGATGTAGGTAATTTTACCGATTTAATTACCGAATCGGTATGATTCGGTAATTACCGAATTGGTATTTACCGATTCGGTAATTGCCATTCATTCCTAGTAATGAATGTCAATTACCGAATCAGTAAATACCGATTCGGTAATTGAGGGAAACATAAAAGGGTGGCAGGGTGTCACGTTGTCACCCTGTTGCACCCCTCAATTGTGCATGGGTGCACATGTTGCAGACACACATGCCCTTAGGGCATGTATGTCTGCAACATGGCACTGTTTTAAAAGCAAAAAAAATGCTTTTTAAAGAGTTTTCATTATTTACCACCAACTTCTAGTTGGTGGTAAATAACGAATTCTTAAACCCCTGTAGTACCGAATCAGTAAAATTACCGATTCGGTAAAATTACCGAATCTGTATCTTGACATGCCCCTACATCCCAAACTCTAAATACCAGTCGGTAACGGCCGAAATCGGCAGTTACCGACCGGTATTTGCCTTCCTACATCTGGCCCTTAGTGACTTGTTGCCTGTGTAGTATGTGGTAGTCTGGAAATCCAAGCAGGACAATGGAGCCAGAGACAGACTGGGCAGGCACACTAAAAGCTGAGGGTTTGTATACCTTTCGCCCTGAGCATTGTTGTGATACACAAAGGCTCATATGAATAAAGAAAATAATGCAAATTGACAAGAAGGATAATGGATTAAAATATTGCCAATAATGTGTTTATTGCCATTAACCGCCTTTCCATATATGACTACAAGCAAACGTGGTGGAGCCTACTTTTGTCCAACATCTTGCTGAAAAGGCCAATTAAGAGACCAGGTTTAGATGGTTTAATTTCTTAGTTCATCATTAAGTCAGCATTTCCACCTGCAACAAGGTAGTGAAGAAAAATCTGATATAACTCAAATTATTGGCTGAGATGGCAGAAGTCTCCCAGTCAAAGCGGCTGTATCCAACCATTTGGCAAACCCTTTGGTAGAAAATCTGTCAGTGTCTGTGATGAGTGGTAGGATTACTACATCCATATATGGGCAGTAGAAATCTACCACCAAGCAGTGGTGTAGGACTGTTAACTCAACATGGTGAGGTCACTCAACATATGATGCAATTAAGTTTTCATGTGGGTTAGAAAAACATTTTTGTCTCACCCGTGGTGAAAATAGACAAACATATCTCTTACTTTGCATTTGTAAAATGGACCTCTGCTACTGTTATGACCAAATAGTACTTTAGGGTTTTGGTCTACTGCATTTCGTCTTCGACATAGGTCTTCCAACAGCCAAAAGCCTGTCTTTAATGTTGCAGTGTGCCTGCCTTCTCATTACCTCCAGGGTCTTTGTCATGTTGAGTTCCTCTGTTTTTCCCATGTCCCAGAGTTTCCATGTCCACTGGTGATCATATTCCTAGTTTTGTGTCCCTCACTAGAACAGTTGATTAGGCACAATTAAAGGCATTTTATACCCCAGTTTTGCAACATGAAATATACAACACAGTAATAAAATGAAGGAAGCTCTTTGGATTTGTAGAAAAACACATGTAGTTAACAAATAACCTAATGTGAATTTTTTTGTCTTCACACAGGAGTGCCTTGTTAGGGAAAGTTTTACGGATAGACGTGGATGTGGTGAACCACGCAGGAAGGCCCTATGGCATCCCACCAGATAATCCCTTCATCTCCCGTCCGGATGCGCGCGCTGAAGTCTATGCTTATGGTGTTAGGAACATGTGGCGCTGCTCTGTAGACCGAGGTGACCCAAACAGTGGACACGAACGCGGGCGAATATTCTGTGGTGATGTTGGCCAGAACAGGTTTGAAGAAATTGACATCATTGTTAAAGGAGGGAACTATGGCTGGAGAGCTAAGGAGGGATTTGAGTGTTATGACTTAAAGCTTTGCCATAATTCCTCCTTAGGTAAGGAAGTCATTTAATGCAGGAGAATATCTGAGAAAACACAAATGATCAATAATTAGCTAATATATTTTCTTCCACTTTTAAACTGCTGCAGTCATCTGAAGATCTCTGTTGTTCAAACCATGCCTTACAAAATGTCCATGTGTTATCCAATTTGTTAAACGTACCTTTATTTAAACAGGAGCCATCTTTATGGAAAAAGATATTTTATTTTTATTTCTCATATGTCTAATTATGTACATGCTTAGGGTTTGAATCACATTGGTTTAGGGAAATGTGGTTAATTTACTCAAGTGTACGTATAAGACCCACCATAATGAGTAGTATATGGGATTGAGAGGCCAATCTAGGGGAAGTACATTTATAGTACCAAAAGAGTTCTAATGCACCGGTAATTTCTACAATTGGGCATGTATAGCATAGCTTAGAAATCTGGGTATACTCTCTCATACTGAACCAATATCACATAGTGACAATTATACATAGTACCACATTATTTACTCCAAGGGATACAGGGTAGAATATTGACATCTATGTGGGTGTACAACCTTTACCACGCAACTTTTACAACGACCTACTATTACAACGGAACTTTTACAACGCAAAAACTTTTACAACGCATGTATTTACAACGCGTTTTTTTACAACGCAGGTACCTTTACAACGCATACCATTACAACGTAAGTATTGGTAAGTATATAATTATATTTTGAATGTTATATGTTTGGGGTAAAGGGGTATTTTTAGGGTTCAGGGTCAGTTTTTAGTTTTTGGGTAAAGGGGTATTTTTAGGGTTCAGGGTCAGTTTTTAGTTTTTGGGTAAAGGGGTATTTTTAGGGTTCAGGGTCAGTTTTTAGTTTTTGGGTAAAGGGGTATTTTTAGGGTTCAGGGTCAGTTTTTAGTTTTTGGGTAAAGGGGTATTTTTAGGGTTCAGGGTCAGTTTTTAGTTTTTGGGTAAAGGGGTATTTTTGGGGTTCAGGGTCAGTTTTGAGTTTTTGGGTAAAGGGGTATTTTTAGGGTTCAGGGTCAGTTTTTAGTTTTTGGGTAAAGGGGTATTTTTAGGGTTCAGGGTCAGTTTTTAGTTTTTGGGTAAAGGGGTATTTTTAGGGTTCAGGGTCAGTTTTTAGTTTTTGGGTAAAGGGGTATTTTTGGGGTTCATGGTCAGTTTTTAGTTTTTGGGTAATGGGGTATTTTTAGGGTTCAGGGTCAGTTTTTAGTTTTTGGGTAAAGGGGTATTTTTAGGGTTCAGGGTCAGTTTTTAGTTTTTGGGTAATGGGGTATTTTTAGGGTTCAGGGTCAGTTTTTAGTTTTTGGGTAAAGGGGTATTTTTAGGGTTCAGGGTCAGTTTTTTAGTTTTTGGGTAATGGGGTATTTTTAGGGTTCATGGTCAGTTTTTAGTTTTTGGGTAAAGGGGTATTTTTAGGGTTCAGGGTCAGTTTTTAGTTTTTGGGTAAAGGGGTATTTTTGGGGTTGAGGGTCAGTTTTGGGTTTTTGGGGTACAGGGGTACAGGGTAAAAATAAATTAAAATTAAAATTAAATTTAAATTAAATTAATTAAATGAAATGAAATTAAATTAAATTACATTAAATTATATATTTTTTCAATTATTTTACGATTATAAAATTAATATATACTTACCAATATTTACGTTGTAATGGTATGCGTTGTAAAGGTACCTGCGTTGTAAAAAAATGTGTTGTAAATACATGAGTTGTAAAAGTTTTTGCGTTGTAAAAGTTCCGTTGTAATGGTAGGTCGTTGTAAATGTATGCGTGGTAACGTCATACATCCCCTACAGAGAAGAAATTATCATACATACATGGACGCCAAACTTGTATTTGTGGAACTATTATTTAATATTTATTTATTTTTGTGTGTTGCAATTGTTTATTAGGTAAGGCATAGAAATATACATCATGGGTAAACTTCAACCAACAGTCTGGTACGGCAACTTTGTACAGTGATAATCAGGATGAGATAATACATAACATTGAGAATGGGAAGGCAAGGGGTATGTGAAGGCAGAAGTGAGGGGGCAAGGTAGGAGACAATGTCTAAGGGCTGCCGGGGGACGCCAACAAATGTTCTAAGGTAGTTCCGAGGGCCAACACACTAGGATGACGACCTGCAGGGAGCGGGACTGTAAAGACCCATGTCGCTGGCGTGGGACTGGCTCCCCGGGGGGCACGTTCTGTGGTACCTGTAGTGTCACATCTTAACAGGTGGGGGTAGGAGAATATAAGCATCCTATTTAAGAGACATCTTCTGTGTTGGGGCACGGTGAGGCTGATGGGCAAGTAGAGCATCTGGGCCGGGTGTAACAGGTCGTGTGTGGGGCTAAGGTCACGGTTGGGTTGCACAATTTGGGGAGGCAATGGGTGCCCCTCAAATCTGCTATCGGTGGTATATCCATGTATCGTTATATAAATCAACGCGAGTGTGATGAAAAGAAAGCATAAAGAAGATGAAGATGAGAAGACTGGGTTGGTGATGATGGCGTTCTCGTCTGCTGTTGTCAGGGTAAGGGGAGTCGGAGTCCATATCTTTTGTTAGTTCTGCGTATTGGGGGGAGGAAGGAGAGAGGGATTGTGGAGGGGGGGTGTTGGTGGAGGTGTAGGGGAGGATGTGAGGGAGAAAGGGGGCGAGGATGTGGAAGTGGGCCGGGGTGGGATAAGTGGCCTGTGGTTTCAGACGGGGGTGGTAGTAGGGGAGGGAGATCGGGAGGGGGGCAGAGAGGTTGTAGGTATGAGGGGGAGGTAAGGAAGGGTATGGTGTAGTAGGGTAGGGTATGGCAGCGGTGCAGGGATGAGAAGGGGGTAAAAAGAAAGTGACATTGTGTTAGTAGCAGTGAGGGTAGAAGGGGAAGGAAGGAAGGGCAGAGAGTGAGTAAGCATTCTGTGCTGTAGTGATAGGCAGTTGTGCAATTTTGCGCAGCCCAATTTAGTTCATGTAAATGTGGGCCTGGGGGAGGGGGGACCTGGGGCGCCTGAGGCAGGGTGTCTGTTAGTGTTCTCATCATGAAGGAAAGGTACCCAAGTTTGGAGTAACAATTCAGTCTGGTCTTGCAGATTGCAAATAACATGTTCATGTTAAGTTGATTGTACCATGGTCACAAGCCAAGCCCCCTTCGATAGGGGTGCTGGTGACCTCCATTGGCGGAGGGTGCATATATTGGCTGTGGCCTAGGCTGTGTTTGTTAGAGTTGCAGTGAGTCCTGTACATCACGGAGGAGAATAGCTGAGGGGCTGAGTGGCAGGTGGAGAGGCATGGAGGTACTTAAAGCTGATCCAACATATGACCAGGAGGGTGGGGTCGAAGGGCATTCACAGAGGATATAGGTTATATCGCAATGGGTGTTTGCGCATCTCTAACAGTTCATGTGTGGGAGGAGGCCTGCTCTGTTCAGACGAGCCTCCCTCATATCTCTGTCCACGGCCTTTAGGGTATCTGCCCACTCATTGCCTTCGTATATGACTAGCAGGCGGGCGTGCCATCAGGCGTAGAGAGCTCACGGTAGAGGTTGCGAGAAGAGATGGGATGAAAATGTACCGTATAGTCCTTACATCACCCCATTGTGTTTCTCCCATACATGGAGTAAGGACACTACTGTGAGGGCTGTAGGGATCACAGGCGAGGGCCCAAACAACTCCTCAGGCAATGTTGCAATTGCATGTAGCGCCAGGTTTGTGTCGGGTGAAGACAGATTCCTCCCTCAGCTGTTCAAATGATTTGAGGTCTCCATTTGGTCCAGGACAGAGTCTGTCCATCAATACGTATGCTAGCATTTCTCCACAAGGGGGCTTTTTCATGTAGTCGCGGGTCCGTTCTGAGTAAGCGATGTGCATTGCATGCAACACTGGATGGGTGGGATCATGTTGACAGGTCCAGGCCCCATATAGGAGAGAGAGGCCCGTGTCAGTGGAGGGTCGGTCCCGTTCGATGTGGACCCATTGCAGCGGGTCCAAGACACCAGGCAGCATGTATGCCAGTTGGGAGAACTTGACAGCAAGGGCGTAATGTTCCACTGACGGGAGGCCCAGGCCTCCACTGGAATGGCGTGCCTTCAGCTTCGTTGCGGCTAGTCTGGATTTCAAGGATCCCCACACAAAGGACCGAATCTGGGAATCAATGAGGTGTACTGTAGAGAGAGGCATCTGGATGGGGAACATCCCAAGCGGGGATGTGAAGAGTGGTAATGTTACCATCCATACTGCCTGCACTCTGCCGTACATGGAGAACCCCAAAGCAAACCACTTCTCGAAGTCTCATTTCATCTGAACTAGTAGTGGGTCTAAATTGGCCAGGACCATCTCCTCCATGCCTCTGTTCACCAGTATCCCCAGGTATTTGAAGCTGGAAGGTTGCCAGCAGAAAGGGTAGCCATGTATGGCCGCTTTGGTTGTGTCGGCCGAGATGGGAAGGGCTTCACACTTGTCCCAGTTTATTTTATAGCCACAAAATATTGAGAAGTCGTTGATGATGGCCCAGTAAGGCCGGGAAGGATCATTGCAGATCAGTAAAAGTGATCAGGACACCATCTGCGTAGAGATATATCTTGGAGTGGTTGGTTGGGAGTGGAGTTCCCGCTATGCTGGCAGAGTTGCGGATGATAGAGGCCAAGGGATCCATGGCTAGGATGAAGAGGAGTGGTGAGGGGAGGCATCCTTGACGTGTTCCCCAGCAAATTGGAAAAGGGTCAGATAAGAAGCCCCTGCAGTTAACCTAAGTGGTGAGGCAGTCATACAACAGTCACACCTGAGCGATGACTTGGTCTCCCAAGCTGAAGCGCTCCATCACCGCAAATAGGTAGCTCCATTCAATGTGGTCAAACTCCTTTTCTGTGTCGAGGGAGAGGGCCAGTGCGTCAGTGTAGAGTTCTTTGCCTGTCCAAAGAGTATGTGGCAAGTTTCAAAGGTGGTTTCTGGAATAACGGCCTCGTACGAAGCATACTTGCGTGTGGTGTATCATAGAGGGGAAGACTTTGCGCAGGCGGACCCTAAAATGCTGGCCAGTATTTTAATGTTGCAGTTTAGCAGTGAGATGGGCTTGTAGCTGTCACATAGCAGGGGGCTCTCGCCAGGTTTGGTTAAGGCAGCAATAATCGTCTTGTTAGGTATGGGTCACAGGGAGGATGTCTGTTCCACTTCCGGAAAGGTGGCATGCAGGGTATCAGCCGTCTCCTCCCCAGACCACCTGTAAAATTCTGCAGGGAAGCCATCTTCCCCGGGGGCTTTATGGTAGGGTATCTTGGAAATTGCAAGTGCTATCTCCTCTTTGCTGAATTCCCCGCCCAGGAACTCTCTACCCTTGTCCAAGAGACGGGAGAGGTATTCCCTTGTCAGGAAAGTAGTCACTCGGTCCTCTCTGGCCGGTTCCCCCAGAGAGTAAATGGCAAACTCATTCACAATGTTTTGGGGGCAGGTGATGGTCTCACCCCCTCCTGACCTTATCGTGGGGATGGCCATGATGACTTCCTGTCGGCTAGGCTGTGCTGCCAGTAGGAGTCCAGCTTTTTCCCCATGTTCGTAGTCTTTCCCCTTCATCCGTTGTAGAGCGTGCTCTGCTTTAGAGGTGAAAAGACTGTGTAGGGCTATACAGGCCTGTTTAAGGGATTTCCAGTGCCGCAAGGAGAGGAGGGTGGAATAGAGGTGAGTATGGACTAGATGTCCCTTTCCAGATCCTTCTGGCGAGTCGCCGCCTGTTTATTGACCACTGCATCATCTCTCATGAGTTAACCTCTGATGGTGGCCTTCCGCAGCAGCCCTAAGTACTCTGGGAAGTCACTGAAATATGATTATTGGAAAGATACGTAGAGAGGTGGGCCTTCAGTTGGGATTTACCCTGAGGGGCACAGTGCCACTGTATGTTCATTCGCCATGGTTTTTGTCCCAGAGAGTCCAACCCTTTCTCCAGAGATAGTTGAACTGGAGTGTGATCAGAAAGTGCTGCCTCAAGTATTTGGGATTTCCGAGCAATTACAACTGTTCTGTGAGAGATGAGGTAATAGTCCAGCCTGTAGAGCTTACCGTGGACTGGGGAGATGAAGTTATACTCTGTATCTGTCGGGTGACTAAGGCGCCAGTGATCTATCAATCCATGTCTGACAGCACTTCACCCATCATGGCCCTGTCTGCAGCATTGCCTCTATCTATAGGTCCCGTTCTGTCCAGGACTGCGTCTCGTGCAAGATTCTAGTCCCCACCAACAATGTATTGCGAGGCACCTGTCTCTCCTAATAAGTTGCTCAAGTGTGGAGCAATGACCATTTCTCCCCAATCGGGGCATACACAGACCCCAAACAAAAGGAGTTGTCTTCCAGCCGTGACTTAGCAAATGCATACTTGCCATCGGGGTCAGACCATGTCTTCGTGACTATCACAGGTAGGGATTTGCAAAGAAGGATCGCTACTCCACATTTGCAGGGGGGCCCCCATCAGTAGTTGTCCTTGTGTTTGTGTGTGCACTGCTGTGGATCACCTTACCCACCCAGTTTTGACGCAATTTGTCACATTGCAGGGCCTCTAAATGCGTTTCCTGTAACAGGGCCACATCTACCCTTTTGGACTGAAGAGTACTTTTTTTCTTTTAATATAATGTGTGCAGCTGTTAAAGTTCCAGGACTGGACAGAGCAAGCAAGGAGGGGGAGAGATGCACATATTGGAGACAGGTGTATTTGGCTGGTGTTCAGCCCTCGTGTGGTGCAGTCAGGGTACCGTAAGGCAAACAAGTGTGACACAAGATAGTGCTAGAAGCTGTGCTCAAGTAAGGTACGGTTTGTAGAGAGGTGGTGTCAGTGGGCACTGGCAGAGGCTAGATAGCGGTAGTAAGAAAGGGATGAGAACCGAGTGAAAGCACGAGGGAGAGGTGGAAGTAGGCAGGAGCAGCTGATACCAAGATAATAAGGTGTGGTGTGGTGTGGGAGGGTACACGGGGTGAAGAGTTGGAAATATTCCCAGGCATGCAGAGAAGGGGCACTCTGAGAGAGTAGCCGTGTCTAAGGTAAACAAGCACTAATATCTAAGGTGTAGATGTCGGGGAGATGGGTGGACATATGGAGTGAGAACAGAGGAGGGAGGGAGAAATAGGAAGGGAAGAGAACAGATATTGCTGCTGCTGATTTTATTCACACTAAGTGTGGGAGGGTATACTCAGACGTGAGTCCCTAGCTCATTGCACCATCAGGATTCGAACAAGCCGGGCCGATGACGGCTGAAATGCCAGAAACCGGTCCCCGGTAGCTTGTCTCCTTTCTGGTGAAGAATTGGCTTGGTAGTTTGGTCTGCCCTGTTCCCATCCTGCACTGGGACAGGAACAGACTAATTTGCATGTAGCCAGGTTCTGAACTGGGATGGTGCAGTGAGCTAAAAAAACGGTGATGGATCAAGCCCTGATCTCTTGACTGGGTAGGAGTATTCTGCATCATTCAGAAACTCTGTCCATCACCTTTTCCAAAATTGATTTTATCCACACTTAGGGGCCGATTATGATTGCGGACGGACTTGTGTCCGTCCGCAATCATTGAGGAGGAGGGGACGTCCGCATGGGCTGCGGAGTCCCCTCCTGTGCGATTAGGATGTGACCGCCACCCTGGCGGTCACATCCTCTATTTTTAACATTGCCGCGGGTGCAGCTTCAAGCTGCACCCGCGGCAATGTTAAAAATGCACGCATTGCATTTGCATGCAGAAAGAGGCAGGCACCGCGCGGTGCCTGCTGCTTTCTGCATGCAAATGCAGGGGGGTACCATAGGTACCCCCCATGTGCACCCTCCACCCCCCCTTCACCTAGGGGGCCCGCAACGGGCCCCCTAGGTGAAGATCCGTATGCTTTTCCACGGCGGAAAACCCGCCGCGGAAAAGCACTTTTAAAATCCCATCCTGATATGGCGGACGGTGTCTGAGAGACACCGTCACCATATCAGAGCTTTTCCGCTGCGGTTGTAAGCCAGCCGCGGCGGAAAAGCTGCGGACGGAAACCAGGACCCACCAGCCATCCTAATGTGGCGGTGGGTCCTTGGTCAGTCCGCTGCGGTTTTTCCGCATCCTCGGGGCCGGCGGAAGGCACCGCCGGCCCCGAGGATGCGGAAAAACTGCAATCCTAATGACCCCCTTAGTGTGGGAGGGTATACTCAGACGTGAGTCCCTAGCTCATTGCACCATCAGGATTCAAGCAAGCCGGGCCGATGACGGCTGAAATGCCAGAAACCGGTCCCCGGTAGCTTGTCTCCTTTCTGGTGAAGAATTGGCTTGGTAGTTTGGTCTGCCCTGTTCCCATCATGCACTGGGACAGGAACAGACTAATTTGCATGTAGCCAGGTTCTGAACTGGGATGGTGCAGTGAGCTAAAAAACGGGTGATGGATCAAACCCTGATCTCTTGACTGGGTAGGAGTATTCTGCATCATTCAGAAACTCTGTCCATCACCTTTTCCAAAATTGCTGCCAAGTGTTCAGCACTGGGGACACTGATCTATGTACTGCAGGTCTAAACTCATGGAGGCGGAGCTTCAAGAGTGCCTCGTCCACAAAATGGGGCACTGATAAAGATGGAGTTATAGGCTGTCGAGGGTGGATAGGGTGGGCAGGGCGGCCCAGAGGGACTGTGCAGTGGCCGTGGGTTGGGTGGCAGGGCTGACAAAGTCTCAATTGTTATCTGGGGAGGGAAACCATACTTCTTTAAGTGTGGTAGCTCGAGGCAGGTGGGCTCCTATCCCTCCATTGTTACAGGCTGCCAGGCAGAAAGGTTGAGTTGGTGGTTCTATATTACCAGCTAAAGACGGGGTGGGGGAAGTCAGGGTGCATCAAGAAGGAGTATGTTGCAGCTGGAGGAGTATCTGTAGCAGGGGGAAAAGAAGTATGAGCTAGTTGGGTGCGCTTTAGGAAAAGTAGCTTGTGGGCGCCCTTTGTCTGCTATCTTCCAGGCCTGGTAGGGTGTAAGGGTGAGTGACAGTACCTCATGGGAGGGGGTGAAGGTGGGGGGCATTGTTTGAAGCACATAGCATGGATCAAATGGAGAATACAGTGAGAAAAATATTAACTGTAACAGAATTGCCAGTTGGCAGGACAGACAATTATTATAGCATTCAAAACTGTTGAGGTGATACTCAGCTGTCCGAATGCCATTATAGACCTCAGCCTTGTACCAGCGTATCTGACCACATCCAGCGCGGGGCAGCAGTGCAAGTAGCTTACCAATCATTCGGTTGCAGAATTGGGTTTCAGAAGGGAGCAGGATTTGTCTCTACCCTGGTCTTGGATGAAGGCAGCTACTGAATGGAGGGCCTGTGCTTTGTCTTTGTGGGCATGGCTGCCCTATCATGATCTCTGCCTCGGTGCCGAGATCCACAGTTGAGGGTGATTGAGCACTCAAGCAGTCCCTGATCTAGCCAAGTGGTGATGATACTAAAAGCCACCCCTCCAGGCACCAATCTAGATCTCAGGTTTGGTGTGGATTAAAGGAGGCTCAACTCAGTTACCAAAACTGACGCTCACCCATTCCCCTGAGCTGATGAGCTCATTGACAGTCTGGGAGCTGCCAAGGTCCTGAGTACGTTTGATCTCACATCAGGGTACTGGCAGATTGCCCTGGATACGGGTTCTATAGTGAGTCTGTCTTCTTTACCCCAGAGGGCCACTTCCAATTAAGTTTGCTGCCTTTTTGGTTGAAGAATGCCCCTGCCACTTCCAGAAGTTGGTATACAGAGACCTGGCCAGGATGGAGGCCTTCAGTGTAGCTTACCTTTATGGCATGTAGCTTGACTCACCTTGAGAACACGGATTGGCAATCTATATACTCTCATGGGATTTAAAATACAATTCCAGTTGCAATGTGTTTTTTTAATTTTCTTCATACCACTCTGATGTCATGATTAATTTAATTTGTTGCCAAACTGAAAAGCTTGAGCTGCTTTTTAATATCTTTGTAATGATCATGCTTTTGACACAATAAGGTTAAATTAAGATCATATTTATTATGTTTGTTATGTCCTGGCTCTAAAATTAACAGGTTTAGAAAAGAGTATTGGTTTGGGAATTGAGGTAAACTCATGGGACATGTGAATACCAGCAACACAACAAATACAGATATTGTAATCACACCAGACTATAGCACTAGGTTCTCCAGCAGTACTACTTTGCTATTTAGAAACAATCATGAGTTTGACGTCTTGGCTGATATTCTGACGTTTGTTTCTTTGTTTCGCTTTCCAAATATTTACACAACTGTTTTCCTTTCAGGCACACACATAATTTGTTTAAAATAGAAAGCTACTCTATAAAAGTATAATTCCAATTTTCAAGTTATTCATAACTCATAAAATAACAATCAAATTAAAGAAATTTACCTTAAACTCAAAATCTATATTTCAGAAGAAAGGGCTTGAAATACGTAAAGGAAGAGGAGAATGAAAAGACTTTAATTAAAACAGAAGGAATTAAATTAATTCAATGAGATGTCACGAGCACATAGATTTGGGTGATTCCTGGGAGCAACATTTGTCCCTATTTCCTTAGAAGTTGTTTTGAAACCTAAAGCAAATATTTTCAATTGTAACTGTTAGACCTGTCAGCCTTAGGGATGGTCTTCCCCCTTCCCTTTGCTTACCTCCTCCACCTTTCTGTCCTCTTTTTTGCTGGTATTTGGATTGAGCACTTTACCACCGCTAACTAGTGCTAGAGTACATGTACTCTCTCTCTGAACATGATACTATTGACTTATCCCCAGTCAGCATATTTAAGTTACGTATACATCTCTAGTAAAATGCACTATCTGGCCCAGAGCGTGTAATTTAAATGCTAGTAGTAGGCCCACAACACTGATTGTGTCACCAACTTAAGTAGCACTTTAAACATGGATCAGGCCTGCCATTGCAGAGGCTGTGCATACAGTTTTATTCTGTCATTGCGACCTGGCAAAACATCACTTTTGTCAGGCCCAAACATTCCTTTTTAATACATATCAGTCACCCCTATTGTTGGCCCTGCGCAGCCCAGAGGGCAGGTTGCAATGCATTTAAAAAGCAAGTCATGTACTTTTAAGTTTTACATGTCCTGGTAGTGAAACACTATTGTTTTCACTACTGCAAGGCCTACATGTTCCATAGGATTGGGGTATAACTGGTTCAATATTGTGTCTCTGGAATCCCAATTTTAAATCGTAACTCATGGTAAAGTCAGATATTAAGTTAGAATTCTGAAAATGCCACTTTTAGAAAGTTGGAATTTTCTTGCCTTAGCCATTTGGTACCTGCAGCCTGTCTCTGGTCACATGACTGGGTGTAGTTGGTAGCTAGGCTTTGAATATTCCTCCTAGACAGCTACCCACAATGGTAGCTTAGATGTGACTGAATGCCCCGTCACTGACAGGATGGGAGGGAGGAACTGGACCCAGCTGCACTTACACCTTAATAGGTTGTGTCCTGTCCCCAAACACAGGACTTTGTATCCCCTGTAGTTAGTCGGGAGCCAGGGAAGGGATGGGAGGGCATCTGTGCACTTCAAAGGCCTGCCTCTAGAAGCTTCCAACTTCAAAGGCACAGCTGGGTATAAATGAAAGACCTCAGACACCACCATGTCAGTACACCTCTGAACCAGTTGAGATTTTGCCAAAAAAAAAGACTGGTTTGCTGCTGAAGGACTGCCACTCTGTTGGACTGCACTCTGTTGTTCTCCTGATTTGATGTGCTTATCTGCTGCCGGCTGTCCTCTTGCCTGGGTGAAAAGGGCTAGACCTTTATTTCTTGACCCCTGAACTCATCGTGACTCCATGGACTAGTTGGCTGGCCTCCTGATCTGAAGCCTCTGGGACATAAGAGGCTTCAAACCTCTGTACCCGGACTGTGCCATCTGTTAGTCTACACTGCCAAGTGGTGCAACCCAAGTCCTGGACCCTTGGAAGGAGGCCTACGGTGCCTACAAGTGAAACTTATGCATCTTCTCTGCTGAGCGACGCATCCCCAAACAGAACCAATGCATTTCCTTGGCTGAATGAGTGCATCTGATGCATCTCCTCTGCTAGGTGGATTGAAACCATCGCTAAAGATTTGCATTGCCACTTCAGCTAGGATCTTGGGACTGATGCATCGCCTTAGGAACCTCCAGTGCGTGACTCTTTTCTTTGCTGAAGGTCCTCACATATCTTGTCGATGGCAGCCGCGTTAATGATGCCAAAACTCTGCATTGTACTTTCACTGTTCATCGGAATTGACACATTGCCTCAACTGCGCATCGCATCCCTGACACCGGACATCGCATCGCAAGCCCTGTCGACTGGATCCTTGACATTGATGCAACAGGACTTCGCACCCTAGACTCGTCACATCTGGAACCAAGGCATCGCCTCTCCTGCGTGATGCATCTTCAACTCAGATCCATGCAATGCTCCACAACTAGGATTTAAGGTACTCTGTTCTGCAGGCCTTACTGGGTACTAGTAGCCGACCAGCGTGACATTAGAATCGGCCTGAACTTATGACTTTGTCCTGGTCCGGCACAACCAGATATCCCTAATAAAGGTTTCTGCTTTTTGGCGCTATTTCTCATAAACTTTAAACTTCTAAAACTCCAGTTTTGCTCATTAGATTTTTGTCTTTTGGGGTATTAAACTAAGGTACATTTTTCTAGCCTTGTGTGGGATCCTTTTTGTGTGGTGTTTTCATTGTTTTAATCTTTGAAGTGTTGCACAAATACTTTACACATTGCCTCTAAGTTAAGCCTGACTGCTCTGTGCCAAGCTACCAGAGGGTGAGCACATGTTAATAGGGTTTGCCTGTACCTTACCTTGACTAGGACTGTGGGAGCTACTTGTCCAGGGCTAACATCCCAGTCAACCAGAAACCCAATTTCTAACAGTAACAAAGGCAAAAAAATATCCAGCTGTTTTGATGATATTAGCCCTCTAAGTCCAAAGTTTTACTGTAACCCCTTTTCATTACCTCTGATGCTAATGCTCCCCCTGGATTCATAATAATGAATCCTGTATGCACCAAATGCATTATGTGATGACTCTTTTTGACCACAGCATAAGCCCTTCTCTCTGACCACATCATAAGCCTTATTCAATCACTCAATCACCCAGCTACTACCTCGGCCAGTCATAGGCCATGCCTCATTTTTACTTGTAAATGCTTGTACTTTCATCTTTTGTTAAGGTGTGATCTATTTACATGATTTGTGTCCTCTAAAATGTTGTTAAATATTGACAAACATTGTGTAGTCTCAGAAATATCAGTAAAATCATCCTTTGAACTCATTTAAATTCTTGAATCTTTAAAATCAATAAAACTAATTGTGGCTTTATTGTCTCAACAAAGCTTTGATCGTGACATTGTGCACGTATTCTGGATTTCCCGTATTCTTCATGATACTCAACACATGCATCTGCAATTGCAGTGGTTTCAGTTTGCTCTTCAGTCAGTTTAGCAATATTAGTAAAGACCACAATTGAATGATATGTTCTGGTGCAGGAAGTAATCTAATCTCTAAAATTGCAATCAAACACATGGTTTTTCCTGTGCTCAAATATTAAGTTCCTTCAAAAATGTGCTGCCAGTATATTGATTTGGTGCCTGAAGTAATTTGTCCTGTATAACAATATAACCTGCGTAGATATCATACATGTCAGCAAATGTTGCAGTTCTGCTCTTCTGGGAGGACAGAATTGATTTGATTTGATTTGTATATTGTCATTCCCCGAGTACTTCTGGCATCACTCTCTAACTCCATCAGCTGTCAGTATCCATTTAGAATTATAAGATTTAAAGGTAAAGGGCGCACACTATCAAGAGGAAGACTAACACGTTTAAGTCTACATTTGGATGGTGCTTGATTGGATAACACACTGGTCTATATATAAAGTATTGGAACATAACGTAAGATACACTCTAGCAAAACAACATTTCAAATGTCTATTAAAATAAAAGATAGGCAACATCAATAACTAAGCAATTCATTGAATATAGACACAATATCATCCAATTACGGTGTAAAGTATGTGAAAGGGTACAATAATGACATTTCAAATCTTCTTTTGCAAGTAGAATGTTAGGGCATTGAATTTTTAATCACCTCTGGTGTACACAAACAAACTAATGGAGGTGACAGCACATTAGGTTTAAAATGGATTAGTTGAAGAATGTGTTGTAGGTCAATGATGTGTAATTGATGTTTATTTGATTTTTTTTGTCAGATCATTTTGTGTGTAGGATTTTTTGTGAAGTGTTTTTATTTGTTTTGTAAAAAATATGTTTTATTTACAATATTTTTGTTTTAGATAATAACAGCCATCCCAGATAAAGGGCTAATATATGATCTAATATGTGTTTAGTAGTCATATTCCAAATCATAAATTAATTCCCACATGATTTTGAGTCTACATGAATATTTTCTATTAGGTTATTGAAGAAGCATATTTGAAACAATTTGTTAGAAGTATTGCTTTAATGTACATACCCCATATAAACAAGGAGTCTCCATTTAGTGTGTGTGGTCCTACAGGATCTTACATTCCTGTGGAAATGCGCCACTCAGTACCCTGATACTGGCCTGTATGACCTGTTTTCCTTCTTGACCAAGACAGATTATACATTGTAAATGCCTATCTGATCTGAATGAATTATTTTGTGCTCTGGCATGTGATAAATCATACGTTGTATAGGTCTCCAACTTGCAGTTTTTTGTTTTCTATCCTCCCATGAGTACTCCCACACAATACTTTTCTGTGTCCCCTTTTATTTTCCATCTATAACTCCTCTTTGACTGATAAAAACATTGAATCTTCTTTCATGTTCTTCACTTTCACTCTTACCCTTACAAAATGCCCCCATTTCTACTGGTGTAATCCTGCATTCTGTCACTAACATTCTTTGTTTCTGTTGTAATCCACTCCCATTAAACTTTTTTTTATCAAAACGTTTCTGCATGTGTCTATGCAATATGGTTCCAGATTAATAAAAGAAGGGAATGCTACTTCTCTGCCTTTCATATCACCAGAACTCCTGATACTTACCCTCATGCACACATTTTATGAAACAAACTAATAATAAAATCATGGCAATACGCCATTCGAAAATGCCATGTTAATACAATACCTTCAGCAACAAACATTCAAAATCTGTGTTAAAATAATGCAATCAACATTCTTGGATAATGAAGGAGATGAGCGTTAATTTTATTGAAGGTAAGTAATACAAAAATATCACCAAGCAAATTTGTGAACCATTTTTTTAAATGTTGCACATGACCAACTAAATTTGTAGAGAGAGAGAAATAACAACATCATTGGAGGTTGCACATTTTGAAAGCCCTATGCCCTGTCATTATATTGATGCTACATGATTATACTTTGACCATTGTTATTATGGTATGATTTGATTTAATGTTGCAATATTGAGTGTATCTTCATGCAGTATTATTACATACAAATTAACAATCACATACACGTTGTTGATTCATCTGGTTGGGATGCTACATTACCTTCTATATCTCTGCAAAATTACTACCCTTTAAAACACATTGTTAAAGAAATATATTTCATATTTTCATGTAAATATGTTTATAATGTGTCCTTTGTTTCTTTCAAACTACAGATGATATCCTACCTATATTTGCATATAGTCACAAAGTGGGAAAGTCTGTCACTGGTGGCTATGTTTACAGAGGATGTG
Source organism: Lissotriton vulgaris (assembly GCF_964263255.1). Taxonomy (NCBI): domain Eukaryota; kingdom Metazoa; phylum Chordata; class Amphibia; order Caudata; family Salamandridae; genus Lissotriton; species Lissotriton vulgaris. The sequence continues at coordinate 1,724,442,665 of NC_141694.1, read as the reverse complement.
AATCTCCAAATCTCAATGGAATTTATATTTTTGGTGACTTCATGAATGGGTAAGAAATAATCTTGCACATTTTATCAATATAGTTTTATTTATTTCATTTATGTTCCTGATATAGTGAGCAAAGATCCTAACTAGGGAAATGCAAATTAATATGTTTGTGGAATGCAGCTAAGTGGAAAGGTAATTTAGTTAGACCTTGGATAAATAATTAATTTACTATCTTAATTTCTATGCAGGTAAGTACTTAATCAATAATAACTCAGATCGGAAGAAAAAAGACAGAGTCCGTGGTGTTAGAGTTTCTTAGGGGTTTTATTCCTTAAAAAGGAATGGTCAAGACCAGGATATCATGTTCTGACCACCACAGGGTGTCAGAAGGGATAGAGCAACATTTTATTGACAATACATAGCTTATATACTTATTTTATGCCATAAGAAGTAATGCAGTAGGCGTAACAGCTGAGAGAAGACAAGATAACAGTATCCACGTGTTACTAGTACGTAATCAAGAGGCGTGGACTAGGCGTGAACTGGAGGTGTGTGCTAGAAACGTCACAGATAGGTGTCACAGGTGGGTGGCACTAAGCAGAAATGTAGCAATGTCAGCAGAAATTGGAAACTTGGATGCGCGCGCAGCTGCATGACGGGTGCATGACGTGTAGCTGGAGGGTGCAGGGGACTTGACATTCAAACTGGCGGAAAGAGACAGAAGTCTGGCATGTCGAATCAACTGGTACTTTTATCATATCTGATATCTGCTGTTATAGGAACTAAGCTATCTGGGCGGAAAGGTCTCTGGGGCAGAAGTTATTCTATACTGACTGAGAGTGCATGTATAAGCGCCTAAGTGTCTGCAGGAGAAGCGTGGGGGCATGGGCCTTCCATGGGAGCATGGTAACAGAGGCTATGAATTACTTGAATTACTTGCACAGAGACAGGCCGGCCCTTTGGCTCTGCAGCTGAGAGGATGTTTACTTAAACTAGTAGGCAGGAATGTATTTTCGAGGAGCAGATCAGATAATTCGAAGGTTGAAGTCAGTCTTGGCAGAAAGCAGGCTGAGCTGAGCGCGAGGGGCCGCGCTGAAAGTAAGTCAGAGTTCACGGGTACAGAGGCAGCCTGGGCAGAGGCCCTCGGAATCAGAAGCCAGAAAAGAGGCTCGGTGGCAGAAATTCAGGGCCTACTCAGCTAGAGCTGAAAAACGTAGAAGTACACCACAAAAAGACGTTGGCATGGCATACTTAGGAACGGACTATTCAACCCATTCAGGGTGGGTCTGAAAGAGGACATGTTAACGTTGGACGCAAACGTGTTTGCGTCTTCATAGCTGACACAGGAGGGAAATTACATGTACTTTAAGCTGATACATGGAGTCGGTGGGGTACACGATAGGGAACATAACATGACCAAAAATGTATATTTCCTCATTCCCTCCTTGTTCCCTACGGACCCTTCATGAAATCTCGATCCTCATGAATCTATCAGTTTGTTCTTGCAGCATCATTTGCTCATCTTTCTTTCTTTGACGGTGTGAGAGGAAACTAGAATGTTCAATGCAGGATGTGGCACACAGTCCACAAATCGCTGGCCCACACTGTAGGCACAGGCAGCAACTGAATACTATGACTAGGCCAATGCCTAGGAAGGATAGGATCTTCCATCCCCAAGCAGTTAACGTTGTCCAGAACCAACCGGACCAAGTCCAGGTGCCTGGATTCTGATGTATCAGATTTGCAATTTTATGAAGACGGGTGATAGCTTTATATACAGATGGCGTGTTTTCTGGGATGAAAACACAGCAACTTGACCCGATGACCTTACAAGCTCCACCTCGATCTGCCAAGATGACGTCAATCACAAGACGATTTTGAAGGACAACAATCCGCATAGCAGACTGTTCCTCTGTTATGTTACCTAAAGCGGAAGCGGTTTCATGTACTACTGCTTCAAGTGTTCTAGTTAATCTACGTATTGTTTTACTATTTTGAACGGGGCCTACAAAGAAAAAGAATCCTTTATTAAAATCTGTGTATTGCTCCCATGCCGTTTCAGTATAATCGACAAGCGGGAGGTCTCTTCGGAGTCTATTGCTTACTAGATTTGGATTACGATGATAATCAGGAGGAGCTAAGAAAACAGGGGGCAGGAGGAAAGCAAGATAACAGGTACCATCCCAATCTGGAGGTAGACTTATGTATGCGGTATGGCCACACACAAAATATGTATGTCGTTTAGCTCGGAATGAGGACCTACCCTCATCAGTGAATTCGACTACAGTAGTGCATTTACTATGACCTAAGGGTACTGAACCCTTCTTTCTAACACAGAGATGACCGGTGACTGGTAATACTGACATGGCAGGAAGGGCGGGTGCAGCTTCGGATTCAACAACAAGAATCATAAGGTTTTCTGTGTAATTGCCTAACCCATATACTTCATTTTCTAGATCAGTTCCCACGGAAACAGATTGACCTTCACTATCAGGGTAACAGGCGTAGAATAGAACTGAATTCAGGTTTCCCCAAATCCATTTCCCTTCGGGGGTAACGGCAATCTCGGGATCTAAAGATTTAAGTAGGTTATTAAGTATTTTAAACCATGCACCACAGGAGCCATTGTGCGAGAATGGATACGGAAAAAGAGGCAGGGCTCCCTGGTATTTCTGATGGGGAGGGAGTCGGCCACATACCCAGCAATTGGTAGCATTGCTGGTCTGATGAGAGTGATGTAACATACTAATGAATGTATTGTTGCGCAGCGCAAGTCTGTAAGAAAGCTCGTGTGGAGGCAATTCACTAAAAGAATGTTCAGCAGATACATTGTAAGCAGATTGTTCACGCTTGAAAATAGGCCAGTAGATAGGTAGCAAAATGCTAGCAACAATAATTAAGATACTCAGAATAAACATGATTAATAGTGTCACTATACAGTGACTACGAAGTGATTTACAATATGCACGTTTTTTGAATCGTCTCTCTCTCTCTCTATCTCGATCTAGGGGATACATGTCAGAAACTATTTAACCGATTCACCTAGGGGAGGACTTAAACAATTAAACTGTCTGACTTGCTAGATCGGAGTTTTGACCTGTACTCCTCTTGGGGAGATTTTTCTTGTTCGGTAACTGAAAAGTCTTTTGGCTCAACACAGTCTTTGGTGGGGGTGGACGAGACTCGGTCAGGTTTCAGTTCATGAAATTTTTTCACATGACTCGTGTGGACCCACCCCTTTCTCCCTTCGATCTTCACGGCGGTCCTCGTGGTGAGAAGGACGGTCTTCGGGGATTTCCAACGGGGCTCCAGCGGGCTCTTCCTATCGAAATTTCGGACCAATACTAGGTCCCCCGGACGGACATCATGCGGCTTTACATCAGTGTTGTCAGGAAAGGCTGCGGCAACCTGTGAACGACATGATTGGAGTGCAGACATCAAGGAGGCAAGGTAATCTGTCAACATATTACAATCAACATCAGTGATTTTCTTCGGAATGGGCGTCCCCCACATATTCGGTGGTCTGCCAAAAACCACTTCGTACGGGGAAAGCCCTGATCTCGAGTGGGCAACCATTCTCATATAGAACAGTGCCACTGGCAGGGCGACTATCCAGTCGACCCCTTTCTCCTGACATATTTTTGCAAGGCGTATTTTTAGTGTCTGGTTATGCCTTTCTACAAGGCCTGCGGCTTCGGGATGTCGGACACAATGGAATTTCCACTGGTATCCTAGCAGTAAAGAAACTTGCTTCATTAGCTCGGACGAGAATGGCTGTCCGTTATCTGAGTAGACGACACGGGGCAAACCGTACCGTGGGAAGAATTCACGAACCAGCTGCTTGGCAGTGGTCGGAGCAGTATAGTCTGGGACTGGGTATGCTTCGGTCCAACGGGAAAGTGCACAAACAACTACAAGGACATACTTGAATCCTCTACAACGGTTCATCTGGATATAATCCATCTGGAGGACTTCAAAAGGGTGATCGGGGGGATGAAATCCACCTTGCTCTACAGGGACGCTTTTACCTGGGTTGAACTGACAACAGATCATGCAAGTACGCACTTTCTGTTTTGCGGCTGCTCGTAAGTGTTTATTACTCCAGAGATTTTGTAAACTGTCTAACATTGCTTTCTCTCCTAGATGTGCTGGACTATGTGCTGTATTTATCATGACTTGAACCATAGAGTCAGGGAGAAACCATGTAGATTTTCCCTTCGTCATCCAACCTTGATCTGTCTGGATCCCTCCTAGTTCAGTCCACTTCTTTATTTCATCTGCGGTAGCATGTGTCTGAATATCAATTACGTCTAGAGCGGGATCCTTAACTGCCATACACTTTGTCGGTACTATTGTCTGTGTCACATCAGTTGTCTGGGTGTGAGTCAATGCTGTATGTTTTGCTGTCTGGTCTGCCAGGTCATTACCCTGGGAAACCGAATCTGTGACTTTAGTATGTGCTTTACACTTCATAACAGATATGCCTGAAGGCAGGTGTATTGCTTCTAACAGTGCTTGAATGAGGGGACCGTGTTGGATCTTGGCACCATGGGAGGTCAAGAAACCTCTTTCTTGCCATAACATGCCGAAGTCGTGTACGACTCCGAACGCATAACGGGAATCAGTGTATATGTTGACATTTCTGTTCTTGGCTAGTATACAGGCTCGGGTCAGAGCAATAAGCTCTGCCGCTTGAGCGGACAGTGTGTCAATACGATGTGTTTCTTTTACTTCGGTTTCAGTGGTCACTGCATACGCGGCCACTAATTCTCCTGTATTTGTTCTCATGCATGAACCGTCCACATAAAGTGTCAGGTCTGGATTTGTCAGTGGGACATCTGTTAAATCTCGTCTAGGCTTTGTTACTGCATTAATGATCTCTATACAATCATGGGGGGCTGGATCTGTCACAATTGAGGGTAACAATGTTGCGGGGTTCAGGATGCTGCAGCGCCTGATTTCTATGTGTGGCTGGAATAGCGTTAATTCGTAACCTGTCAGTCGTGCTATAGTCAAGTGCTGAGTCTGGGTTCTGTTTAACAGAACCTCTACAGAGTGTGGAACTTGTACTGTTAATTGATGGCCTAAAACAATTGAATCGCTCTGTCTGATGGCTAATGCTGTTGCTGCTACTGACTTCAAGCACGCAGGGAGTGCCTGGGCTACTGAATCCAATGTACTTGAGAAATAAGCGCAAGGCTTATGTGAACCTGCTTGATCTTGAGAGAGGACAGACAACGCTGTACCATCACGTTCTGTAACAAAAAGTGTAAACGGTTTGCTGTAACATGGTGTCGCTAAAACTGGTGCTTGGCATAAGGCTTTCTTTAATTCTTCAAAAGCTTGTGTGTGTTCCTGAGTCCAAGGGAGGGCAGTTGAAGTCGCTGCCTCCTGTGTCATTAACTGGATGAGTGGTTTAGCCAGAAATGCATATTGAGGAATCCATTGTCTGCAGTATGAGGTGAGGCCTATGAAGGCCCGCACTTCCTTTTGTGTCTGCGGTTGTGACATATTTACAATTAACTGAATGCGATCGGGAGTGAGCTGTCTCCCCACTTTGGACAGCAAGTGACCCAGGTACACAACTTGCTGAACACAGAATTGTAGCTTCGAAGGGGACACCTTGTGTCCCTTGTCGGCCAGAAAGTGTAAAACTGTCAGTGATGCTTGTTCGCATTCGGGCTCACTTCGTGCGGTGATCAGTAGATCATCGACGTATTGCAGTAAAGCGGTGTTAACTGGCATTTGAATACAATCGAGTTGTCTTTTCAGTGCTTGACTGTAGATGCTGGGGCTTTCTGTGAATCCTTGAGGTGCGTGGGAAAATTTGAAACTTCGTCCATTTAAACTGAATCCGAATAGATATTGGCTGTCTGGGTCAATAGGTACACTAAAGAAGGCGTTCTTGAGATCAATTACAGTAAAGAACGTTGCTTCAGAATCAATAGCAGTCAATAGGGAAGAGATATCGGGGACCACAGGGTACTGTGGTACAATGCATTTATTCAATTCTCTTAGATCAATCACCAGCCGATATACTGGCGGTGCATTGGGGTCGGTACGTTTAAGAATCGGAATGATTGGTGAATTACAGACATTGGAGTCGGTCTCTACGACCACTCCTTGGGCAATGAGCTCTTCAATGATTTTCAGTAAAGCCACTACAGCATAGGGTGGTAACTTGTATTGTCTGATTCTGGGTAGAACAACACCTGTCTTGAGTGTAACACGGTATGGAGTGATATGCATGCAACCTACATCAGTTGGGCCTTTTGCCCACAAGTAATCTGGCACATTTTTCAATCTGACATCAAATTCTCGCAAAACATAATGACCCTTGAAATCCCGCAGAAAGAGTCTAACTCCCTCCGGGGAACAGCATATTATAGCTCCTAGAGCTTTCAGAGTTTTTATTCCTAACAGATTTTCTGGACATGATTTCGTAAGCAACAGGTCTGTAATACGTGATAATGGACCCACAGCCAGGGGAACGGGTTGCGTTACTTCATTTACAATAGGCTGTCCTGAAAAACCAAGGGAAACATTCTGTGAGCCTGAGAGGGGTGCCCCTGGGACTTCATCATGGCTGATTGTGGTGCGACTTGCCCCTGTGTCAATTAAAAACTTTCTGTCTTTTCCCAATACGTGACTGTGTACATAAGGACCTTCTTGATCTACAGGAATTTCAATAAGAGGCAAGCCACCTTCCCTCTCTAGGCTGTTTCATGTATATCGGGGATAATCTGGGTATGCAGACTGGGCATACTGGTACATCTGTTGCGATACTTGCTGAGTCGCGGCAATGGGCTGTGGCTGTGGTACCGCTACTGTCTGTGCTGTGTGTGATGGAGCATGCATAGACTGTGTATTCTGCATGGGTTGTTCGTTCTGTGAGGTCTGTTGATGCCCATGTTTATGTCTAGGCGGATGCGGTCTTTCTTTAGTTTTACCTGTTAATATATTATGTTTCAGAACTGGGCATTCATGTACATAATGACCTGGCTGCTTGCAGTAATTGCATGTCCCTTTAACGGGAACGGTAGTGTGACTTGTCTGGGTCCCACCCTTTCTCTGACCGTCGGCTGGGACCGTCTGGGCTACTAACATTTTCATCTTCGTGTCTTTCATGCGTTTCTGTTCCTGATCTTGTTCTTCCCTAATTCTGTTCTGATGGTATTGGAGCATCTGTAACATCTGGGATGGCGTATTTGCCTGCCAAGTACTTTCAACTTTGTACACTCGATTCTTAACTAACGGTAGGGAATTCTCGACTAATTTTGATACAAAAAGATGCGGATATGACTCGCTACTTCGTTTGAGACCACTATTAATAATGAAACATTTCTCGAATCTTGAATAGAAGTCACTAGTATCTTCATCATGTTTCTGTTTACAGGACGAGATGGCGTCCCAATCTTCCTTTCTAGTTGTCAGTAATCTTGGCAGGACCTGTAATATCAAACTGGGTAATGCTTTAGTTTTCTCCCCAAGGCCTACCCCTGGGACACGTTTACTCTCTTCGTCTTCTATTTCTGCCCATGCAATCTTTTTGTCCCCCACCTCCCATTCCTTTTCCCTTAATTTCTCGTAGATGCCCGTGGGCAGCAGTACCTTCAACATTTTCGTGATATCTTCATACGTGTAATCCCCCATTAGTAACATGTCCTTAAGCTCTCGGTGAAAACCTGCAGGGTCTTTATCATGACACGGGACTAGTTTCTTCATTTCTAACAGTTCTAACTTGGTCAGAGGCGTGTGAACATACACACGTTTCAAGAGATGATCTTCACCCATAACAGGGTGCACTTCTCGTAAGGGGTTCTGACTTTCAACGCCACTCAGGCGTTGTATGTGATACATTTTCCTTTCTGGAGGCGGGGCGGGGACATATTCAGAGCTTACAAAAGTGTTATATTTATGTCGTTGTTCTAGAATTATTTGTATTAACTTGGTACTTAGGCCTCTCCATCTATCCATGAGTAATGCTTCTAGTGTTTCATGTAAGGGACCTGGATCAGAGTGATGGTTTCTGTACTTGATGAGAAGGTGCTGAATCATGTATACACCTGCTAATTTCTGTTCATCTGGGGAGAGGTTCAGAAACGTCTGTGCTACGGTGTCATCATTATATGTGTCTGGATTTTCGGCCCATAATATGGCTGACCGGGCTAGTTCTTGTTCATCCATAGAATTGAGTACATGGTATCCAATTCGGTCTCGAAGCCTTTTATCAGTCTCTTGAAACTGATGTTCAGAAGAATTCGGGTTCGTTAAGGCAGAGCAGAAAACTCTCTTGCTTTCTGGACGAATACCCTTCCTAAGGTAAGTTCCCTTACCTACATACGCTATAGTATCTGTAGTCCTTTCTGGTTCTTCCTGTTCCTCTTCCTCCTCGGAGGAAGCCTTTTCTTTCTCTTTTTGGTGCACTGCTATCACTGCTTTTCTAATTTTCTTGTACATACTGGCTATGCAAGCCCCCTTATCATGTTTTCCTTCAGCTATATTTTGACCCCACTTGTTTAATGCGTCTAATTCACTCTGATCTGTCCCGGGCCTGTCTCGTTCTCGTATTAGACAGTTTATAAAAAATCGTAGTATCTGTGCTTGAACGTCAACTTTCTGTTTCTCCATGGCTTCCTGAATACTGTCAGGGTCTTTCCCTGTCTGAACAAACTCATATATTCTATCTAGGCGGTCTTGAAAACCTGCATAGCACAGCAGGATATCAGTGGCGGATCTTAACCGTAGTGATGCCAACATCATTAGATCGTCTTTACCGGGTACTGGGTCATATCTGCAAACTGAAATGTTTTCTCTGAGTGCGTCAAGGCGAGGTGACTTGAACACAAAAGGATTCCGCAAATCCGCGAGCTGTAACCTACGTGTTAGCGGCGGTGTGTGTAGACCCCCGGCCGCACCCCCTGAGGCGGAAGCTTGGGCATTATCTCTCGGTGGAGTCTGTATCTGAACTTGAACTTGTCTTTTAGTAGGATCAGGTAAACGTTGTTTCGGTAGGTCAATTTTGGGTGTGGGAAGTGGTGGGGCTGGCGGAGCGGGGGAAGTCTGTCGTGGTACTGGCGGAATATGATCTGGGGGCAGGTTACCACCCCCGTCCCTGTCAGTAGGCAGGGCACGAACAGGCAGATTGGTGTAAGCCGGTGCTACATCCTCTAGATAAGAATTTAGGAATATATCTTTAGTGGTCTTGTGCATTACTTTAGTTGGTATTAATGGTGTCGGTAGATTTTTCGGTATTTCTGAAATGGCCTCAGGTGTACCCTCGGCCGCGAGATACATACCGTTTACGAGATTGTTTCGGGCACGGTCTATTTGTTCTGTTTTGACTCGGATTCCTTCAGTAACTAATTTGTTTTCTTGGGCTTTTTCTGATTCTTTAAGTCTGTCTTCTCTACGGAGTGCTTTCTCAGCACGCTTATGTGCTTCCTTACGCCAAAATTCTATGGCGTCTTTCTGAGATTGTCTAGCTTTCTTTTTCCATAATGCTTCTTCTACCTTCATGATGCACTCGGCATCCCATGTTCCGGTAGCGGGCCATCTGTGTCTTTCGTCTAGATGTTTAGTGTAGTCGGCCCATACATCTAGATATAATATGGCATCTATGCCATGCTTGTGGTACATAAAGTTACCTGGAGTGTCTCTAGGGGGGATAGGAATTTCTTCCTCTAGTATCCCTTTCCTAGTTCCTATCTGCTTTAACTTGTTAAAAAACGGCATTTTGCTTACTTATTACTGAATGCTCAATCCTTTGTTTACTTAATACTGGGTATAGCTAGTTATACAAGAACACAATGATACACATTAAAACAGTCTCTCATACAACGATATTGATCACATGAACATTTAGACACACATATAACTACCCCCCTACACTAGATGTACTGCTAAACAGCACAGATACACTGCTGAGCACAGTGCAAGAACTGAAAACATCGGATATACTGCTAAACAGTACAGATACACTGTCTAAAACAGTGCAGACCGGACTTGTGTACCCAAACCCGTCTAGATACGTCCCAGCAATGGTACTCACCGGGAAGCACGGAAAACAGAAGGCCTCGGAAAACTCGACTGGACTCGACTCGACACTTCGGAAAACTTCGGAAAACTTCGGAAACCTGGTGGGCCTCTTGACACCTCGGACCTTGCTTCTTTCGGCTAGGCTCTGGTCGGGATCCTCCGCACTCCTCACCGCCTCGTCTGGGTACTGATCGCAGTCTTCGTCACCTCCGTGGACCAGAGGGAGATGCAGGAAATCCTGCCGGTACGCGTAAGTTCCGTCTAGCTGATGGCAGGGGACATAGCTTGCAACGCACCTACCGGCGCGTGAGGTGGGGGAGGGGTCCCTATTCGGGCGCCAGAATGACGTAAATAATTAATTTACTATCTTAATTTCTATGCAGGTAAGTACTTAATCAATAATAACTCAGATCGGAAGAAAAAAGACAGAGTCCGTGGTGTTAGAGTTTCTTAGGGGTTTTATTCCTTAAAAAGGAATGGTCAAGACCAGGATATCATGTTCTGACCACCACAGGGTGTCAGAAGTGATAGAGCAACATTTTATTGACAATACATAGCTTATATACTTATTTTATGCCATAAGAAGTAGTGCAGTAGGCGTAACAGCTGAGAGAAGACAAGATAACAGTATCCACGTGTTACTAGTACGTAATCAAGAGGCGTGGACTAGGCGTGAACTGGAGGTGTGTGCTAGAAACGTCACAGATAGGTGTCACAGGTGGGTGGCACTAAGCAGAAATGTAGCAATGTCAGCAGAAATTGGAAACTTGGATGCGCGCGCAGCTGCATGACGGGTGCATGACGTGTAGCTGGAGGGTGCAGGGGACTTGACATTCAAACTGGCGGAAAGAGACAGAAGTCTGGCATGTCAGATCAACTTGTACTTTTATCATATCTGATATCTGCTGTTATAGGAACTAAGCTATCTGGGCGGAAAGGTCTCTGGGGCAGAAGTTATTCTATACTGACTGAGAGTGCATGTATAAGCGCCTAAGTGTCTGCAGGAGAAGCGTGGGGGCATGGGCCTTCCATGGGAGCATGGTAACAGAGGCTATGAATTACTTGAATTACTTGCACAGAGACAGGCCGGCCCTTTGGCTCTGCAGCTGAGAGGATGTTTACTTAAACTAGTAGGCAGGAATGTATTTTCGAGGAGCAGATCAGATAATTCGAAGGTTGAAGTCAGTCTTGGCAGAAAGCAGGCTGAGCTGAGCGCGAGGGGCCGCGCTGAAAGTAAGTCAGAGTTCACGGGTACAGAGGCAGCCTGGGCAGAGGCCCTCGGAATCAGAAGCCAGAAAAGAGGCTCGGTGGCAGAAATTCAGGGCCTACTCAGCTAGAGCTGAAAAACGTAGAAGTACACCACAAAAAGACGTTGGCATGGCATACTTAGGAACGGACTATTCAACCCATTCAGGGTGGTCTGAAAGGGGTCATGTTAACGTTGGACGTAAACGTGTTTGCGTCTTCATAGCTGACACAGGAGGGAAATTACATGTACTTTAAGCTGATACATGGAGTCGGTGGGGTACACGATAGGGAACATAACATGACCAAAAATTTATATTTCCTCAGGCATATGCCAATTAATACAATCTTTAATTGTTTATATGTCTCAAAAAGGTGTCGCTGGGTGTAGGCAAACCTATTGTTTCCAATACTTAACATATGCTTACAACAGGTGTTGGATTATCCCCTGTTCCTAAAAATGTTCCATTGTCTTTGTCAATGGTACTCTACGCATTATTTAATGACTTTCCTTCCTATTCTTGTGTTTGTTATGCCAAGGAGCATTTAAGCCTCGCAGCATTCTAATGAGATGAGTTGTCTCCTTCCACTGCTGATTGATGGGACCCTTTTCAGGTCAAGCCTAGCAGCGCGCATGCACTGCTCTGCGAGGCATGTTGTATCCAGTGTAGGACGGGTAGGCTCTTACTACCAAGCTAAATAGAACATTAGACAAACAATTCTAAGGTCCACGTGCTTTATTTCATTTAAACTGGTGACTTTTTGAAGAACACAATTACACCATTCATTTCAGTGTGGGACATTTACATAGAAATTTCACAAAAACACATTAAAACAACACATATGTGATAGGACACAGTGCAAAAAAGTGAAAACAAAAATACACATGAATAAACAATCAAGATCAGTGCGAATGACCAGTCCTTATTTGCAAGCAGATACTAGGCGGGCACTATCTTGTTTAGCACTAAGGTTTATGAGACGGGTATAAAACAAATTAAATACATGCGACAGAGGGGTTTTGGAGAGATGTGAAGCACTGTTGGTGATAGTGAGGGAATCATTGAAAAGTCCCATCAAAGATTGTCTTATCCCGGTGCACAGTAAAGTTATTATTTACTATCCTTTTGAAGCTAATACAATTGATATATAATGACAAATGTGTTGTCAAATGAACCATGTTTTCCCACATTTTCTTGGGGGTGCGAAGACAAAGGCTGTGAGCTGTCAGTTTGTTTGTTACACATAACATCTTTTAAATAAATGTAAAACTGCAAATGTTTGAAAACATAGCAGTTAGGAAACGAAAAGTGGACCACTTGTTTGTAATTCAGAAGTGTGCTGGAAACTGAGGATCAAAACAATCAAGACACTTTACTTGGTGATGTTCAAATGATACTTGTTTGCTGAAACCATATTTCCACACATTAGTATTTGTGCGCTATATAGATTTATCAGTAAAACTAAATTATGGCATTTTGCTTCCATTTCAATAGAAAATGTTCTGCATGTAAGATAGTGCCTCTTTCTGTCCTACAATAATGCCTCAACAGAGTATACAGGGTCTGTAGCACACTTCTGAACATCCCAATCAGTATACTATTTCCAGTATACAGCTAAGTTAAGGAGGGCTGATATATGGCAAGCCAGGGCATGATCTAGAACGTCAAGTCCTTACTTACTGCTCTGATCCACAATAATACCATAACACTCAGCAGTGTGCAGCCAATTATAGCTCATGCAGTCTTGTTAATAACTCCCTTTTCCTGCTTAGTGCTCTTCCCCTCACACAAGAGCTCTCCGTTATGGGTCCATCACTCAGTACTCCACCAGCGCCTATACCAGTTATCACCAGCTGAACAGAAATGGAATGCCTGAAGTGATCTGACACATTAAGCTGGTCACTCGGAGGACTGCACTGTAGTCCACTACTGCAGGTCCAAATTAGCTGCATCCTATGCATGCCGCTTTACATCACACAATGTCTATCCGAGCAGATCATCCCAACAATTTCTCTCACCAAACATGCCTGGTCAAGTCCATGAATTGTAAACAAAATATCAGACTGGACAACCAAGTGCAGTAACCATATACATAGATTATTATCATATGAAATACCACAAAAGATCTGCACAGTTGCTAAAAGCTGCATGCATACTGAAAAACTGTGAAGTGCACAATTGTCGCAACCTAATATAAACTACTTTTTACTTGTACTTAAGTGGTTGTCTATTTACGTGCTTATATACTATTGCGCGACCTCCTCTGATGCGTCTGTAAAACGTACCTTTTGTCCCTAAGATTTGTCCTGAATTTTGATCTTCTGTCCTGATTTTTTTGTCATGAATTGTGACACTTTGTCCTGAATTTTTATACTCACCTTCCTGAATTTGCACCCATGCCAGTTGGTCACCCTAGACAATGTGGCAGTGAAAATTAAGGGCCTATCTAGCAAAATGTAAACATTTTAAGAACAAGGAGGGGTTGGTCCTTGACAGTCAGGATGGGTGGCAACATAGTCTGCCCTTACCACCCCACCGTCCCGCTGCCAGCTTGGCTCGCCCCTCTTCTTTTTTGAGAACCTCCTCCCCAGAAGTCTTGCTGTAGTGCCACGTTTTAAAAAAGCAAGGATGGGCGGACGCTCTTTTGCTGTGATGGCAGCAGCTCTCTGGAATTCCCTGCCTGCCTCCCTTCGCTCCATTCCTGATCTGCTCCCGTTCAGAAAAGCTCTGAAGACCTTTTTATTTTCTACTGCTTAGTCTTTTTTAGCCACTAGCTCCCGTGTTGTGTTTTTTACCTTCTCCCAAGCGCCGGGACGCCTCTTGGCTGCGGCATCCGTGCGCTTTACAAAATAAAATAACATAACATAACATAACAGAAGTACGCCGTGTCTTCACATCACAACACCAATGTTCACAGAGAGTACCACAGCTGAGCAGGTAAAATGGACAAGCGCACTCCAGCTATCCTCACATGCTTAGTTGCATGTCTGCCTGTTAATGCAGTGCTCTGGTGACACCAATCTACGTCCCATGTTAGCAAAATGCACCAATGCTGTAATCTTGTCTCCCAGTGCAGAGCACCACACTGTGCTTTATCACCCCCCATAGCTACACAGCAACCAGTCGTGTGTCCATGTGACCCAACCCATACACTTGTGAGAATGCAGGCCAAAATCGTTCTGCACTATTTTGCTTGTGCAACATAAAATAGAACAAATATTTTTTGACGATGTCCATCTATACTACTATAATAAAGTAAGAACTTTCAGGCTTTGAGGTGGGTGAACTCGGGAACCACTGCGCCAATCTACACACCCGATACACAGTTGAAATCGTCAGGGTGTGTAGATGGTTATAGGCTATATAAACGTCAAAATAGAACGTTATTTACAATATTTATATATTTTTTAAAAGTAGTCCCCCCCAAAGTAGCGCCGGCCGCGACGTGCGTGCTCACGTAACCACGGGGAGGAGAGGCGTCAGAGGAGCGGCCGACATGGCGCTGGGGAGGAGCGGTGACGTGAGGCCAGGGCCGGTGGGAGCAATGGAGAGGCAGACATGGCGCGGGGGAGGAGCGGCGGCGGACAGGTGGTGAGGAGCAGAGAGGTGAGGAGCGGTAAACTAAGAAGCGACGGATCAGGTAAGCCTCCGGGGACAATGTTGGGGCAGGAGGGTATCGGGCCGCAGTGAGGAGCAGAGAGGTGAGGAGCAGGGTTGGGGCAGGCGGGGGACGGGGCGGGCGGGGGCACGGGCTGCTGGGCAATGTCGGGGCAGGCTGGGGTAGGGGAAGCCTGAATGCTCCCGGGCAAGGTCGGGACGGGCTGCTAGTACTATATAAACCTTTTTGCGTCAGCCCAAAACACGATGACAGCATTGTTGCTAACTGCATCTAAGCATGCAAAGTAGTAATTCAGGACTCTACAGCCACAGTATTATTTTAAACCTGTCATGCAGTGTTCCAGTAAACACGACTGTTGGGTGAACTGGGCCTTGATTTCACCAGAAAGAAAAATACAGAAGACTGTGCCATTAAGGACACATTCTTCCAGTCTGTTTATTCCTTCTGCAACTGTTTATGATCTATGATGTTTGGCCCAAAGAGGCAGATTAGAACTACAACTCCCAGAATACACTTGTTAATTGAAAGCCATCGACTGGACCTTAATTTTCCATAGCCTTATCTGCCAACCCAGTGGATAATCACTACTGGAAGCCACTAGGCCATGCACTGAATACTCACAAGGCACTCCTGCTTAGTAGTGCTCAGTGGTTCCCAGCAATGCCAAGCATCGCCCATCTTATGCCCACTTTTCTGCCGGGTTATGCCAATAAAGCTGCAGCTTGAGACAATCTGCAGGTTTGCAAAGTGATCTGATTTCACAGAGAGAATTCAGGCTTTATATATGTTCACAATCTCTTGACAGGTTATTCATTAACTATTACATCATGGTGGGACCATGCTAGAATTAAATCCACGTGTACATTACAGTATCAAGGTGCATTTCAAAAATATGTCTACGTTCACATTTTACATTATTTGCGACACATCGGACCATGCAGCTACAGGTTAATCTTTAAACCACCATCTCCTGACTTTTCAGGCTTGCCTTGGCCGGTTATCTACATATGTACATATGCAGTATTGATCTACTATTGGCAGAGGCCCGTGTCAGCCTTGCCGTGACCGGTTATCTACAAATGTACATATGCAATGTTGATCTAGCAGATGCAGAGGCCCGTGTTTTCTGCTTTCCCACACAATGACGCACTTGCTATCTGTGCTAGGTAAACACTTTGCCCTTCTACGACGACAAGGCAAGGACAGGCCAAACATGTCACACTCTAGGTCAGCGAGCAATTCCTGGAAAACGTTCACTGAACTGACTGAACTGCCTCTGGTATAGAGGTGAAAGCTAGTGAATCATTAAACAATTTGAAGTTTCAGCAAAGTGGACACGCACAAGCTCATCTGTCTTTCTTTCCTGGTTTTCAGCTGAATTTCAGACAACTTTAATTTTAACTCTCTGTGCACCAGCCGTGCACCATGGAGCAACATTTGAAATGACAAGTGGGATCTGTTCATTTGCAAGCAGGTTACAGACAGAAATTAATATAAACTGCAGTTCAATTCAATATTGTAATTTTTCATCTTTGACAAATCGACCCTTTGAACCTCAGTTTAAAATAATTTCATCACGCAGCAGATCATAATTAATAATTATATTGTTCATTCTTATCATCGTCAGAAATGTCTATGTTCATTAACTCAGTAGTGACTGTTTGCATCAGCATCCTTTCATTTTCCTTTAATTTTCTCACTTGGCATTTTGTCATCTGTCCCAATAGTTGACAGCACATTGGCAGGCAATTAACTAATAGACAACAGCCTATTATTAGTAGGAAAATTGTTATGAATACCATCCCTATCTTCCAACCCCATGCGCTCAACCAACTCCAAAGTGAACCTCCTATATCCCATGTACCAGAATCCTGATGTGCTTCTACACCTATATGATGCAATCTTTTTATTGCTTCCCTGACAGTAACAGAGGAGTCCGGGACATAGGTGCAACAGGACGCCCCTATAATTGCACAGACTCCTCCCCTTTCTGCTAGCATCATGTCGAGGATCATTCTATTTTGCAACGAAACTAATCTCACAGCTTGAAGCTCTACTGTAATATTTTCAAGTATGCTTGTTGTTTCATTTATTGTTGCTTCTAGTAGCCTGGATAATCTACGTATATCTCTGGAGTTGATAGCTGGACCAATCCATGGTATCACTCCTTTAAATATGTCACTCGCTATCTGTGATGCTGTATCTCTTTGATCCACATCCACACTTCTCCTGCCTCTCCGTGGTGCATGTCTTTGCATGTCCCTTCGAACTTCTTTTGTGTCTTTTATTGCTATAGCAGGTAATACAAAACCTAGGTGACAACAACCACCCCAATTTGTTGGAAGCCATGTATAAGCCTTCTCTCCACAAATGAAATAAATTGAGTCACCTACGTAAAGTGGAATGCTAATATTTCCGGCCGTCATTTCAAATGTCATGTTACAATTTGTACTATTTCCTACCTGATAGGTCCCATTACTCTTAATACATATACTCCCTATTGCGTTGTGTTTTCTTAATTTTAACTTCAAAAATGGTATATTCTTATTTGCTTCTTTTGATGGGCCTGCTATCCCAATGCTTGTATTCTTATTTGGAAAGAGCGGGGTAAAGATGTCAGACAGGGGAAATGTTGCATTTGGTTCTATCACTTCCGTGCAGTTCCCTAGTGTCAGAATATCTGCCATATATCTGTTATATAATGTTCCTGCTGGTGGGGCCATAGTTGCCCCTGCACCAGCAGTACTTTTCTTTAAGTTCTGCAAAACAGCTATCAGTTCTATTTTTACTATTGTTATGTAAATGGCATAACAGGATGCTGCAAACGGTAGTGGGACTTGAACCAGGGGCAAACTTTGGTCTACAGAAGCAGGGAATTGCAAACATATCCAGCAATCTCCCCTTGTTAATATCTTATTGGTATGATGCATCAAAGTCACAAAGGAATTGTGGTGCATATCTTCTCTGTGGGCTATTTCTTCAGGTGACAAAGTGTATGCAGGTATTGTAGCAGGTGTTGTTGGCGTTGAGATCAACTTTTCCATGGGATAGAACACATCTAATAGATAT
The DNA here is from genome assembly GCF_964263255.1 of Lissotriton vulgaris. Taxonomy (NCBI): domain Eukaryota; kingdom Metazoa; phylum Chordata; class Amphibia; order Caudata; family Salamandridae; genus Lissotriton; species Lissotriton vulgaris. The sequence goes on along the minus strand of NC_141694.1, from coordinate 1,724,424,704 downwards.
ACAGTAATTAATGCTAATAATAACAGACAGAATATCACCCCAGATATGCACATTTTAGACTTGTACCATTTTCTCTTCATTTTTAGAACTGTATTTTCCCTATCCATATCTATCTATCTATTCTTATACTTTCTTTAATTGGATGTAGTGCTATTGATGACACTATGTTGTGAATTATCACTATGAATCTTTACTATAATATAGGCTAAACACACAAAAAGCATAAACACATATAAGGTGAGACTGTAATATAAAATATATTGCGAACAGCTATTCGTTAATATTTCAGATGGTCTCTGAGTATTTCTTTGTACTTCTCTCCTCCCAAAGATATGCATGTGATTCTTGTAAAACACGACCCTTTGATCATAGATATCACTTGTTAGTGCAACCACATTTATATTTACAGGAGTGTCCACTATACCTCACTCCAACTGTATCTTTCTGAAGCTGGTTGTCCTGATGATCTGGAAAAAGTCCTTTGCTGGTTGCTGCAGCAGCACGGGTGCTCGCAGTGACAGAAGGACCCGCAAATTCCTTCTGGATCCGTTCAAGTCCTTTGCTGGTTGCTGCAGCAGCACGGGTGCTCGCAGTGACAGAAGGACTCGCAAATACCTTCTGGATCAGTTCATCTACTAATTACTGCAGTGGCACGGGCACTATGCAGTTACAGGAGGACTCGCAAATACCTCCTGGATCAGTTCATCTACTCAACGTTGTATTGGCCCACTTTTTACTAAGAACTTCCCTAATGAATTGTTGTAGTCTCTTCCTGTTATGCAGACAGGTTGTTATTCCTGGTGGTAGTGTGCAATACACCCTAGTTTATTTTTCCCAGTCAGCAAGTACTCTATTCAAGGCTTCTTGTAATGCTAGACTATTCAAATATTGCATTAGTTGGTATTCTAGCTGACTGAATACTTCCTCAAGGTAACTGAGTGCGACTTCGTTGTCTTCTTCACTGCTATTCTCAAAGTCAAAAATCGTTGTCAAGATATCTGTTAAGATAATATCTAATAGTAGTACTTCATCTATTTCTTGCAGAAGATCAGGTACCAGAATTACTGACATTTCATCTCCTTCTTCTTTGTAGATCTCAAATTGTACCTTTTTTCTTCTTTGATCAGTTCTGGTGTTGGCATGTGCTGCTGACCTGGGTCTTGGCTGGATGCAGTCTCAGGAGGTGCCAATTTTATATGGCTGGCGTGGATCCAAGATTTGTTGTTGGTGCACTTCACCGCTGTCTTTGTTGCGAGCAGCACCTGCTGCGGTCCCTTCCAGCGAGCTTGGAGACAGTTGGACCTCTGGAATGCTTTAATGAGCACCCAGTCCCCGGGCTTGAACTTGTGCCCCTCGACCTGCAGCGGCTCTGGAAGGGCTCCCTTCACGTGCTGGTTGATAGAAGCAAGAGTACGTGTAAGTGACATGCAGTAATCATTCAACAGTTCATTCGTCATCATAGGCAGAGCATTTTTGTCTGGAACTCCCCAAGCTACCATTGGCAACCCAGTGACGATTTCGTGCGCACTGAGTTTGGTCTTGGCATCTGGTGTGCTCCTCATGCTCATTAGGGCAATAGGTAAGGCATCCATCCAGGTCAATTTTGTGTCAGCACATATTTTTGCTATCTTGGACTTAAGGACGCCATTTTTTCTTTCCACTGCACCAGCGGCCTCTGGATGATAGGCACAGTGAAGCTTCTGCTGTATTCCCAAGGCTTTGCATGTCAGCTTTATTAGTTCATTACAGAAGTGTCTGCCATTGTCTGAAAATATTGTTTTTGGGACCCCAAAATGTGGGATCAGTTCCTTTATCAAGCACTTGGCTGTTGAGATGGCATCATTGTGTTTCACCGGATATGCCTCTATCCACTTTGAATACATGCACACCACCACCAGGATATACCTATACTTATTTGTAAGGGGCATCTCCACATAGTCTATTTGCAAGGCTTCAAATGGCATTGTTGGTTTCTGAAAGTGGCCTTTGGGTACTGGAGCAGTCTTACCCACATTGTACTGTGCACATACCATACATGTTTGACATATCTCCTGTGCTGTTTTTCTTATGTTCTTGTTCACCCAGAACTTGTCCATGCAATTTACAATTGCATCTCTACATATATGTGCTGGGCCATGCATGGCCAAACACATAGAGTAGACCATCCTGTCTGGTAACATATATTTATCCTTGGCGTCATTCATCCAACATCCTTGAACAAATGACCCATTCTTTGACCAACTCATCTGTTCTTCTGTGGTTGCTCCTTGTTGCATTAGTCTTATACCTTCACTTGTTAGATCTAGTGACTTCACTTCATCTGGTAATTCTTGGACAGTTAGTACTAGTGCTGAATTATTTCTTGCTGTTTGTTTGGCTGTTATGTCAGCAAATGCATTTCCCTGGCCTACCTTGTCTGTTACTTTTCTGTGGGCGCTGCATTTAACTATGGCCAATTTCTTTGGAAGTGCCAGGGAGTTAAGTAATTTGGTGATAAGCACTCCGTGCTGTATCTTTGTGCCTTGTGAGGTAATGAAACCTCTTTCCTTCCAGAGTCTTCCAAAGGAATGTGCCACATTAAAGGCATATTGGCTGTCTGTATATATGTTAACACACCTTCCTTCAGATAATTCACAAGCTCGTGTGAGTGCCACAAGTTCCGCTGCCTGTGCAGACAACTCAGGTATTTTACAGGACTCAACTACAGTTTTATTTGTTACAACTGCATAGGCTGCTGATGTATTTCCATCCTCTGTTCTAAGGCAGGAACCATCCACCCACAATTCTCCCTCTGCATCTGCATAGGCTATGTCTGTCATATCAATTCTTCCTTTTGTTTGCTCTTCGGTTAACAAAATACAATCATGGTCTGTGTCCACTAGATCATCAGTGGGAATAGGTAACAGAGTAGCAGGGTTAAGCACATTGCATTTGTGAAGTGTCACATGTGCTGCAAATAAACAGATCTCATACTGCGTGAGCCTGGCATTTGTGAGGTGCTGCGTACGTGTCTTATTTAGTATCAGCTCTACGGCATGTGGAACATAGACATCAACTTCATGTCCCATTATTATGGTTTCTGCACGTTGTAGTGCTAAGGCGGTTGCTGCAACAGAACGTATACAGGAAGGTAAAGCCTTGGCTACAGTATCCAAGGTGGCAGAGAAATATGCGCATGGTCTTTTGTGGTCACCAAACTGCTGGCATAGAACCCCAAGAGCACTCCCGTCAGACTCATGAACATAGAGTTGGAAAGACTTAGAATAGTCTGGTAGGCCTAAAGCAGGAGCAGAGCAGAGAGCTTGCCGAATGGCAAGGAAGCTTTGTTCATGTTCTGGCAACCACTGAAGGGGTTCGGGCGTGTCCTTGTGGGTCAGGGCCAATAAAGGTTTTGAAATCAAGGAGAAGTTAGCAATCCAATGTCGACAATAACTGGCCATACCTAAAAAGGCTCGCACCTGTTTTTGGGTGCGTGGCACTGGTGTCTGTAGAATCAATTTAATGCGCTTATCATCCAATTTTCTCTGCCCTTTCGACAGGATGTGTCCTAGGTAGGATACTTCCTGTTGAACAAATTGAATCTTTTCTGGTGAAACTTTGTGACCACGTTCAGCTAAGAAATTTAACAAATTAATGGTGTCAGTTGTACATTGTGCCTCAGAGATGCTACCAAGTAGCAGGTCATCAATGTATTGTATTAGCACAGAGTTAGGTGATAAATTGAATGTGTCTAGTTCTCTCTTTAAGGCCTGGTTGTAAATGCTCGGACTTTCTGTGAACCCTTGAGGGGCCCTACAGAAGCAGAAGCTTCTCCCGCCTATAGAGAATGAAAAGAGGTACATGCTAGCCTCATCTATTGGGATTGAGAAGAAGGCATTCTTCAAATCCACTACAGAAAAATATGCCATTTCTGGTGACAGTGTTGACAATATTGATACTACATTTGGGACAACCGGGAACTGTGGCACCACTATTTTATTTATTTCCCTCAGATCAACTATGAATCTGTAACTTTTTTCATTAGTATTCCCATCACTCTTTTTTAAGACCGGTAGGATAGGGCTGTTACAAGGACTGCCTGATATTTCTTTAACAATCCCCTCTTTCAGTAAGTCAGCTATTATATCCTGCAATCCCTTTAGACCCTCTGGAGCAATTTTGTACTGTGGTATTCTTGGTAATTTTACATTCTGTTTGACTGTAATAGTGACAGGTGTGATGTTCATTTTCCCTGTGTCATTTTTGTGTTTTGCCCATATCCTTGAATCTATCTGATCCATTATTTGTGCAGCAATATTTTGTATTCCTATTGATAGGAAACAGTTGCCCATTTCCTCTGTCATTGGTCCATCTACTTCCAAGAAAACTCCGTCTGCAGTGCACTTAATAGTGGCATTCATCTTTTTTAGCAAATCCAATCCCAACAAATTAAATGCACATTTGTCTGATATAAGGAATGAATGGGTGTCCTGAATTGGGCCTATGCTGTATTTCAAGGGTGCTGAAATTGGGCTTGTTACAAGTATGTTGGTGAATCCCACTGACTTATTTATTTTTCCCGAGAGAGGAACATCTGGAAACTTTTTCTTGGTCAAGGAGGAATTGGTGGCCCCTGTATCTATTAGTAATTCCACAGGTGTACCTTCAATCTTACCCCTCACATATGGTCCAGTGGGATCTACAGGGATTGCCATCCTCTGTATTAACTCTCTCGGGCCCCCCTATTGTGCATAATAGTCCCATTCCCCTTGGGGCCCTTCCTGATATATTCCATCATAAGGGTGATGCACCTGCATTTTTGGTATTTGTTCATTATCAAAGAAATTTGTGTTGGGGGGATACTCTGTAGGGCCATGCTGTGAGTCACGTCCTTGCTGTTGATATCCACCTCTTCCCATGCTCCTTCCCCGGCCTCTTGATCTTCCCATCCCACCCCCTCTTTGTGACTGCTTGACGGGGTGTGGGCATTGAGCTCTCCAGTGATCCTGACCCCCACAATTAAAGCATCCTTGTGTGTGTGCTTGTTCATTTGTGGTGGTATGCTGTGTAGGGGGAGTAGAAAATGACCTTTGTGGGCCCCCACGGCCTCTTCCTCTACCCCTGCCTCTTTGTCCTGTGCCGCTATACTGGTTTGACTGTTGAATCAAAACTTTAGTTTTTAACTCCTTTAATTTGTTATTTTTACTTTCCAACTCCTTTTTACCTAGCATTTCGTAATACTGTGCCAATTGTAAAACTTCTGTTAGTGGTTTGCATGACCAAGTAGGGTTGTACTCTAGAATCCCTTTTTTAATCAATGGTTTTAAATTATTTACAAAACAAGAGACAAGTGCACTTTGTGTTGCTTCCTTTTCAGTATCTAAACCACTTGAAGCTGTGAAGACTTTCTGTATTCTGGCGAAAAACCCAGATACTGTTTCCTCAGTGTCCTGAATGCATGCATTTAATTTTGACCAGTCTATTTGTTTTCTGGGGACCAGTGTATTTACTTTAGCCATTATTTTTGCTGGTAAGTCTCTAATATCATCTGATATGTCCTCTCCTTGTTCCCTTTTTGCTTTAGTAATTTCTTCCCATTTTATTTTTAATACTTCATCATCCTCTCTCCTTATTTTTCCCCAAATGTCTGGTGGCAAGATTATAGAAAACATTTGTTCTATGTCATCCAGTGTGAGAGTGCCAACTCTTAGTATTATTTCTGTCTGTCTGTACCATTCTTCTCTGTCCTGTCTAATGTCTGGGAATTGAAGTGCAAATCTATGCAATTCAACATTTGACCATGGTGTGTGAACTTTAATAGTGGGCTTCCCTTCCTTATTTCCTGGTACTTCTCTTAATGGCAAGGCTCTAGAAGTGGAAAGAGTACTATCTTCCTCCTCTTTACCTTTTTTCTTTTTTGTACATTTTTGTTGTAGCATCAAAAGAGTATCTATCCATTCAGCTAATATCTGGACAGCCTCTAGTATATCTGTGCTTGATGCCCCTACATCATCTATTGCTGCTGATATTGTGTTGCTATGATCACGGGACAATCTGTCAGGTTGAGGGTAGCCATCTTCCTCAGGCCAATATTTTTTCCAGTCTTTAAACCAGTTGTAACTTTTTTTGTCTAATTTTTCCAAAGCACTGCGTTGAAGCGCAGGCGTGAATTCTGGGGGGAAGCGACTTTTCGCAGTACGCCATGTAGAAGTACCATTTTTCATAATGTCTATCACCCACTCGTGTATCATTTTCTGTTCTCTTTCTGTTATTTTTGGCCTTAACCCTTGTCTACCAGAGGTAGAGAGAGGTGTTTCTTGTAGTGCTACAGGTACTGTCTTACTAGTAGGTGATGTATGTTGTGGTGTGTGTGTCTGTGGTGCTGATGTAGTTTGCATTGTTTGTGGGCTGTATGGTGGTGGAGTTGTTAATAATGCCTCTATTACAGGGTCTTCTGTATCTTCCTGTTCTAAGGGAGCATTAGGTAGAGTGGGGTACACATCTGGTATAGGCTTGTGAACTGTAAGACATTTATCCATTTCCATTTCTTTTTCCCTACAACTTGTTACACATCTTTCTTTTGCCTTCTCCCTATCATATGCCAAAGCTTTCCCTTTTGTTGTCCTAGGTTCCCCTGGCCATCTGTTAGCGGCATATGATCGCCATGCATGAAATGCATCCCATTGTAATAAACGTACTTTCTTCCCTTTCTTTTCACGTTCCCTTAAACAATCTTCTAAATAAAGCATTTTATCTCTGTCAAATGTCCCATATTCTGGAAACTGTAGATCAGGATTTTTTCTAGTATAATGAGTCCATTGATCTAAGTGCATAGCTGTATGGTACCCTTTTTTCCGTGCCACGTACCATGCTGGTGTGCCACGAGGAGGTGTTGGTTGAGTGACATCTAAGGCTGTCCTGCGGCCTTTAGCTGTGCTCAAAAATAGTTTGCTAAGCATTTTGAATTTTATTCAGTTACTAATTTAATTATCTTTCCTCTTTTATCACTTGTAATTTCTTTTTAAAGTGCTCTTAAAATACACTATTGTACACTACTTTACACACTTTTTTATACTATTTTTCAAAACTTTTGCAAGATACAGTTGTATGACCTATTTCAACAATATACATATGTATTTTTAATTTTTAGACGTCTTTCAAAAGCATGCTATGTCTAAAGGCGACCACCCATGATCCCTTTTAGGAAAGCGACCACCCACGGCCCTTTCTCCTGTCCTTGGGATCCTTAAGATCTTTCACAGGTTGGACAGTCCTCAGGCACTTATCTTAAGGCACCCTCAGACCTCCCCTAGAGACCCCTAATGGATCTCAGTTTGTACTTTCTGATGTATTGTAGAAAAAACACTATTTCAATTGACAATATTGAGTTCAGTGCAATGAAGCACTGCCTACCTGAACATTAGACCATTCAGTATGCCGTTGTATGCGTCCTTCTTTGCTTGTGGCAACAAAATCACCTGATGGCTCAAGGGAAGCTGGTGGTGTCTTTTGTCAAAGGCTTATCAACGGGAGCCCTGTCATCTGGGCGTGTCAGGAAACAAGTCCTCTCAGTAGCTGCGCAGAATACACCGAGACCTCAAGGCTCCTGAAGAATCCACTGACAGCAGCTCTGTATCCTCTGCAGAGACCATCAGTTCCCCACGAGTCACTGGCACCATCTGTAAAAGTATGAAAATTATTAATAGGGACAATGAAGAACACATACAAGGTTTTCAAAAGAATAGTGGCCTTTATTGCCAATAAAGCTGCAGCTTGAGACAATCTGCAGGTTTGCAAAGTGATCTGATTTCACAGAGAGAATTCAGGCTTTATATATGTTCACAATCTCTTGACAGGTTATTCATTAACTATTACATCATGGTGGGACCATGCTAGAATTAAATCCACGTGTACATTACAGTATCAAGGTGCATTTCAAAAATATGTCTACGTTCACATTTTACATTATTTGCGACACATCGGACCATGCAGCTACAGGTTAATCTTTAAACCACCATCTCCTGACTTTTCAGGCTTGCCTTGGCCGGTTATCTACATATGTACATATGCAGTATTGATCTACTATTGGCAGAGGCCCGTGTCAGCCTTGCCGTGACCGGTTATCTACAAATGTACATATGCAATGTTGATCTAGCAGATGCAGAGGCCCGTGTTTTCTGCTTTCCCACACAATGACGCACTTGCTATCTGTGCTAGGTAAACACTTTGCCCTTCTACGACGACAAGGCAAGGACAGGCCAAACATGTCACACTCTAGGTCAGCGAGCAATTCCTGGAAAACGTTCACTGAACTGACTGAACTGCCTCTGGTATAGAGGTGAAAGCTAGTGAATCATTAAACAATTTGAAGTTTCAGCAAAGTGGACACGCACAAGCTCATCTGTCTTTCTTTCCTGGTTTTCAGCTGAATTTCAGACAACTTTAATTTTAACTCTCTGTGCACCAGCCGTGCACCATGGAGCAACATTTGAAATGACAAGTGGGATCTGTTCATTTGCAAGCAGGTTACAGACAGAAATTAATATAAACTGCAGTTCAATTCAATATTGTAATTTTTCATCTTTGACACTGGTACGGTGTCCAGATGGCTCTGTGTCACCAGGACACCATTTCCATTTCCATACCGTGCATCTCCTGAGGCGAAAAGCCGGGAGACCGTCTGTATTAATGACCGTGTTTTTAACTTCTTTGTTTAATTTGTGCATTTGAATTTATTTGCGCCGCAAAGCTTTTCCCTTTTAAAACAGTACACTTGCCTGTAACGCCCTGCATTAAATTTCGTTTTGATGCCTCACATGCAGCCGAACTACGTGCTGAGTGGGAGGTGGTATTTTAGCGGCCATATTAGGAGTAGTCCCAGCCCCAGTCCCAGTCAAGCCTAAGTCCTGCCCGTCTGCGCTCGTCCGCGCCGAGGACGGGCAGAGGGCTAGCCTTTCTGCCCAGGTAAATACCTTACCAAGAGAGGAGTTATTAGTCCTAAACAAATACACTAAATTCTGCCAACACGCTCTTAACGCTGATACATAGGTGGGACTTATCAGTTGCTATGGCTGTAGGCAAACTCTAGAAACTCACCACACCCCTAAAGAGGAATCGAAACAAAAATATTTAAAAGGGGGATTGATAAATGCACGGTCAATGTGCAAAAACTCCCTGCACATATACGACCTTAATACTGAAAAGGAGCTAGACTGCTTATTTATCACCGAAACCTGGGTACGTGAATGGTCAAATCCTGACATAGTGCATGCCCTGCCTCCCGTTTTCTCTATTTGCAGACAAGACCGAGTAGAACAGCGAGGTGGTGGGCTGGCTATTATCTATAGAGATACCCTAAAATGTTTAACAAAGGAGCTTACTGACATTAAAGGAGCTGAAAGCCTCAGTTTCTGCATCCAAGTGGGTAATACATTCACTTTTGCAGGGGCACCGCTGTACCACCCTCCTGGACAACCCACGCAGTTTTTGGAGAGCGTTGGGGAAGCCCTTAGTGATCTGACCCTTAGGTTTGCTAATTTTACTCTACTAGGAGATGTGAATCTTCATTTGGATGACCCTAATGTTCATCATGCATCCAGTTTTAAAGAAACGCTGCATGTTTTGGGGCTGAAAATGAAGATATCAGAAGCGACCCATGAGGCTGGACACACTCTCGACTGCATTGGCTCCAATATGGACGCTATGACGGTTGAACCCTCAGTCCGGCAATCCTGGATCGATCACTATTTCATTGAATTTAGCTCCATGATAGAGGGAAAGAAGATACAATCAAACAAGACATCAATAAAGGGTACATCCTTAACCTGCTGGGGGAAAATCATAGAGCACCCTGACCTTGGTAAATGGATGAAGGAGAGCAAACCTGCTCTGACAGGGAACACCATGGCTGACTATCAAAGATTTGAGAGCTGGATGACGGCGATCGGTAATCAGATTAAAAATCCAGTTAGAAGTTCTACTTCTAGGAAAAGGAAGATATCTGCATCCTGGTTCTCATGTGAACTAAAAGAAATGCTAATTAAAGTTAGAGTTCTTGAGCAAAGGTGGCGACAAAACTATGGGAATGAAGAAAAAGAGGCATATAAGAGAGTAAGGAGGCTCTACCATGCCTCCATAAAAGGTCCGAAAGCCAAGTACTTCACGTCACAAATTGAAGCTTCTAGTAATCAACAGAAAGAAATATTTAAAATTGCTAACAGCTTCAGAAAGACCACGGTTTTAACTCAAGAGATCCCACCTTCCCAGACACTCTGTGACGCAATACCTAACTATTTTGTATAGAAAATTGACACCCTCACGAAAGACTTCCCGCAGTTTGACAAAGTGGAGTTAGAGGATAAAACCAATATAGATATTTATAAACCCTGCTGGGATACTTTCAATCAAATCAGCCTGGAAGATACATATCAAGGGATATCTGCAATTAAGTCAGGATCTCCTCTCGATCCCTGCCCCCCTACGCTGCTTAAAGCAATAATAGAAGAAGTCAACCCTGAAATTAATTCTATCATAAATTCATCCCTTCAATCAGGTGAAATCCCCCTCTAATAGAAAGTGGCTGCAGTTAGACCACTGCAGAAGAAGGCTGTAGAGGATTCTGCGACCCTTGCTAACCTGCGCCCTATCTCACTCCTCCTGGCACTTAGCAAATTAACGGAATCGTTTGTTAATAAGCCACTCATGGCCTTCCCGGAAAAGAATGAAATTCTTCATCCATGCCAAGAAGGTTTTAGAGCCCACCACTCAACTGAATCTGCATTGTTGTCGTCAACTGAAACCATTCGAGCTGCATTGGATCAGGGCAAGATGGCAGTCCTGATCCTATTAGATCTCTCTGCAGTGTTCGATACGGTGTCCCACGCTATCCTTTTATATCGTCTAGGAAATGCGGGCATAGCGGAAACCATTTTAGAATGGTTTTAAAACTATCTGGCACATAGGCGCCAGATCGTTATGTTGGGAAATTTTAGGTCTGAGGAGAAAGTGCTGAATACGGGGGTAGCGCAAGGCTCTAGTTTGAGCCCCACATTGTTCAACCTATACATGATTCCCCTGATCAAATTGATCTCCTCCTTCGGTATTAGCACAATTGCATATGCCGATGACACCCAGATGGTTCTGGTTCTTGATATGAATCAAACCAAGGTGGAAACGACCCTGAGAGAATTCCTATCGGCAACATTTGCGCGGATGACAAACAATCATTTAAAGTGTAATTCTGCAAAAACTGAAATTCTGCCTTTTGGACCCAATAACTGTTTTTCTCCTCATGACTGGTGGCCTAAGGAGGCAGAGGCTCCACCAAAGACTTAATGCAGCCCGGAACCTGGGTATTAAATTTGATAACTCCCTGTCCTTCACACATCAAGCAAAAGAAGTAGCAGGAGTATGTTTTAATATTATTAGGGGTCTGAGAAAATTCTTTGACCTGCTTCCCCTGCATGCTAGACGGACAGTTGCAGTGGCGCTGATAACATCAAGACTCGACTACTGCAACAGTCTGTATGCAGGGCTAAATAAATCTGCCTTGCACAGACTCCAGATTGTCCAACATGCAGCTGCCAGAGTGGTCCTCAGATGGCCCAGAAAATCGTTGGCATCTGCTGCATTAGATGCCCTACATTGGCTCCCAGTACATAAACGCATCCTGTTCAAGGTCCTTAATAATACCTATAGAGTCTTTCACCAACAGGGTCCATTGTACCTGCGCAGGCACTTTACACAATATCATCCAACGCGCGAACTTATATCATCTACAGCAAATCTCCTTCTTGTTCCTAGATTTAGGCGGACAACCAAAGGTGGAAAATCCTTAGCAGTCATTGGTGCGAAAGCATGGAACAAATTACCCCTCTTCCTTCGGGAAGCCACCACAGAGCAAAGGTTCAGAAAAATGCTAAAAACATGGATTTACGCACTGTCGGATAAAGGCTGTAAAGCCCTGCTATGATTACCTGTTTCAATCTTGGGTGGTCCTAGTGTGGCTATCTATCTGCTGGTAATTTTGGAGTTGCAGCGCCAAGATGCTCCTTGGAGTGGTAGTGCTCTATAAAAGTGCCTCATCACATCACATCACAGAGAGAGGTTGATCTGACTGGCTCGATTAAAATGCACCAATACTGCCAAAATGCACTGATGTGTAAAAGCAGCATAATAAAGGAACCGGAAAGTGTTGTCCCAGTGACATGGAGACGCCTTGTCATCCTGTTCCCCAGTCCACTGCAAGCAGCCAGCAGATGCACTTTCACGTCACTGAATCCACTAGACGTGGATAGTTAGCACTCAAAAACCACAGATCAAGGCAAGACGGCGATCTGGTGCTGGTTTTAAAGTTTACTTGCTGGGGCCTGCCCTCATCTTATGACTGTGTTAATGAGCAGTGGCACAAGCGGAAGTTTTAACCTCCCAATCATGTGGTGGTTCCTAAGTTTCCCAAATCCACAGTTTAATAGCCCATTTAGCCCCTCTGTTTGCTAGATTTCGGACCCCATTTGGACCCGGTTCATTAGGAGGTGTTTATCTCCCCCAATAGGCATCACGTCCCTAACCTGCCCCTTGCAATGAGTGTCTTGGTGTCCAGTTTTACGGAAGACCTCAGGTGATGTTTAAGTAAAACAGGGCCATTGGAATTATGCGACAGGAATGATAAAACTACAGGCAACAAAATTTAACACCAGATAATCCCACTACACATAATTTCACTCTAATTACACTTCACGTCACAGTGGGCCCGATTCACAGAATGAACTTAAGATTCAATCCTAAACTTACTACTATTTTGGTAGTCACGGAATGCACTTACTACTTTTGGCATTCACAGAATGAACTTACTACTTTTGGTATTCACAGAAGTTAGGATTTTGTCTTAAGTTTGTCTTAAGACAAACTTAAGACAGACTTAAGACAGACTTAAGACAAAATCCTAACTTCTGTGAATACCAAAAGTAGTAAGTTCTTTCTGTGAATGCCAAAAGTAGTAAGTGCAATCTGTGAATACCAAAATAGTAGTAAGTTTAGGATTGAGTCTTAAGTTCATTCTGTGAATCGGGCCCACACTCTTAATGCATCTGTAACCTTCTCTCCCCTTCATTTTTCTTTCTCACACACTATTTCTACTACTGTATCTAAAGTTCATTCACCACTCCATACACAAACTACCTATCACTTTCAATCTCACTTTCAATCTATTTTATACAGCTCTTACCCATATCTATGCACCATACCACATATTTCCAATTCGCAAACACACTACAACCCACACAGTTCCACTCTACACACTTCCACAAGTAACAATCACAATTCAAACTTTTAAAAATGCGATATCGCTTGTATTGCAAATGCTTGTTATTTTGTATTCAACACTCCACCCCAGCTCTTTTTCTCTGCTGCCTTCTTCATTCCTCTATGCTCTGCACTCTACCTATCTTTACTCCCCTGCTTATCCTTTCTATACATTCCTGCTCTTCCTTGTATCTTTACTGCCTTTAACCATTACTTCCCCAATCCAGTCTACTCCTTCACTCTCTTTCTTTATTCCTCACTCTACTTATTTTTACTCCCCGGTTCTTCCTGTCTTTCTTCCACTGCTCTACCATGTATCTTTAATTATTTACCCATCATTACTCCCTTTGCTATATCCACCATTACTACCCATGTCCTTGCTATCCTTACACCACTGCTCAATGTATCGCTGCTTCTGCAACACTCTTGCTCTCTTTTTCTCTATTGTCTCTCTTTACTACACTGCTTTACATCTCTTTGCTTCCACTGCTCTATTTATCTTTATTTTGCTCTTTCTATCATTACTGTACCTGCATTGCTCATTACTCCCCCAAATCAATTTATTTGCAAACCCCATTACTGTACTACCGTTACGCACCCTGCTCTAGCTCTTTGCTATGCCTGCTATAGCTCTTTGCTCCCTCGCTCTGCCTTATGCTTACCCCATGCTCAAATCTTCTTTACTGTTAGCATCTACATTTAATCTTTACTTGTCAATCATGACTAACCCTGCTGTTCTCATCATAACTCCCCTTACTCTACCTATCTTTACTCTTTCTGCTTTACCCATGTTTACACCCCCATCTCAACCAATCTCTTCTCTTCATGCTTCTGTTCTGCTTTACCTTTCTTTATTCCCCATATTTCAGGCTGTTTAATCCCTCTAATCTATGTCTCTTTATTACTACTCCACTTCCCAATATTAGTCCCCTGCTCAGTCCCTCTTTACTCTCCATGCTCTCCTGCTATTTTTCCATATGCTCTATGTTTTTGTGATCTACTTTTCCCAGCATTACTCTGACGGACTTAGTGGCGCAAGTTTCCACCGACCCTGCAAGGGTCGATGGAAACTTACGCCACTATGTCCGTCAGCTTCGTATCACGGAAGTTTTGATTGGTCATCACACGGAGACTGTCTTTCCAAACAATTGGGACCTTTACCCTATGTTATTGTTGCTTGTCGTTCTACTGCTAAAGAAACTACATAACATTGGTGTGATAAAAATATATTAATTTCCTGCCATTTACCAGCATTTGGGATCCCTGAAGAGCGGCCCTATGTAGTACTCACTTCACATTTTTGGAATCACGGATTTTGGTCAGTCATACTGTTCAAGACTTTCCTCTACTTACTAGGACCACTGCTGCTCTTCATGTGCGACGCTCATTGGAAATCTGTTTACGGATATACTGTGTGCTTGGGTACGATTTTGGAAGCCCATTTTCATTCTATTAGCCCCGACGAAGTTCCCGTGGCACGGGGGAACGAAACGCGTTGGCTGTGTGCTGCTGTTGTTTTCAAAGAAACCTAATAAAAAAGAAGAACCTTGAAAAAACGTATACCCTCTTGATTTGTTTATGTAGTGCACCTTCTATTTGTCCTTAATTCTCAAAATTAATAACAAATTAAGTAAATGTGTATGTAAATCTTAAGAAATATAGCCTCTTTCATTCTCTGTGGCTGAGCAATCCAGCACCAGACATGGTTAACCACTTGTACTGCAACAGCCTACCATAGAAAATAATAATGGAGTTAGAGACTTAAAATGAAACTTCAAAGTGAATACTGTTAAAACAAAGGAAAATAAATTGTTAAAAATAGTTATAAAAAACAAATAAATGTATTTACATTTTAAACAGATATCTAAAAATAAAACCTTGTTTTACATATTTTTTTAATAGAAAAAAGAATGTATCATTATATTTGGTTAAAATATAATGTTATGTTATGTTATGTTATTATGTCTCTTTTATAGCGCACGGCTACCCCAAGGGGTGTCCCGGCGCTTTGGCAAAGAGAACTGAAGAGGAAAACACAACACAACTACTCGCGGTGGCCGAAAGAAATCATACAGAAAAAAGCCAGGTCTTCAACTCCTTTCTAAAGGAGAGGAGATTATTGGCTTTCCTTAAGGAAACAGGAAACTCATTCCAGCAACGTGAAGCCAGGTATCGGAAGGAACGACCTCCGATCCGGGAGAGTCTGATAGGAGGAACAACGGCTTTGGCCAACAAGGCCGGACGTAGAGCCCTCCTCGGCACATAAAAGGCCAAACGCTTCCCCATGTATTTAGGGCCGATCGAATGAAGGGCCTTAAAAGCAAGGGTCAAAACCTTGAAAGTAATTCTTTTAGAAATGGGCAACCAATGCAGTCTCTTATGCAATTCGGAAGCTTTTGCCCTGCGCGGAAGACCGAAGATGGCTCTTGCCACTGAGTTCTGTACAATTTGCAGGCGGGCCAAGAGATATTTAGGCAGCCCTAAGTATAGGGCATTCGCATAAACCAATCGCGATCCTATTAGAGACTGAACAATGATTTTTTGTGCTGCAGAGACAACAGCGGAAGAAACCTCCGTAGCATTTTCAAAATGCCAAAGCATTTCCCAGACAACCCGATGATCTGGGGTCTGAAATAAAGGCCATTATCACACAACACACCAAGGTTTTTTGCTTTTGCGGTGGCCGCATCAGGAGGAAACATGTCCTGAGGCCACCATGTTTTCCAGCTAGGATCAGGCGGACAACCGAAAAAAAGCAGCTCCGACTTGTCGGAGTTGCATTTCAGACTGTGCTGCCAGAACCAATCAAAGACCGCGGCCAGGCAATCTTTGATCCGACTACCATCAAAAGCCTCTCCCTTCTTACACGTAAAGAGGAGCTGGGTGTCATCAGCGTAGGATATGATCCGGGCACCGAAGGACTCCGCTACCGCCGCCAGAGGGGCCATATAGATATTAAAAAGGGTGGGGCTCAGGATAGATCCCTGGGGAACCCCCACCTCTAGCGGCGGCATTTCAGCTGAGAACGGAGGTGCCCAGACCACTTGTCGGCGGCCGGTCAAAAAAGATTTAAACCAGTTCTACACCGTCCCACGAAGACCAATCTCCCAGAGTCTGAAAAGGAGACCGTCGTGTGGGACGGTGTCGAAAGCCACCGACAAGTCCAGCATAACCAGAATAGCCTTACCCCCGAGATCAAGTGTCTCTTTGATGATATCGGTGATCTCAAGAAGGGCTGTCTCCGTGCTAAAATTAGCACGGAAGCCCGATTGAGAATCATGTAAGATGTTATTGCTCTCAATAAAGTTGGAAATAGAGAGCTGCACATGTTTCTCAATCACCTTTGCCAGAGCAGGGAGAAGGGAGATCGGCCTATAGTTAGCGTGAACTAGGGGATCCAAGGTAGGCTTTTTGAGAAGCGGCAAGATCAAAGCATGTTTCCAAGCCAAAGGTACCTCTCCCGTGGTCAGGGAGAGATTGAGCAGCGGATTAAGCAGGATGTTAACTGCAGGCACTACTCTTCCCAGGCATTTGGCTGGACAGGGATCAAGTGGCGAACCAGATTGAAGCTGGGACAAAAGGTTGAGAGAGGTGGCAAAAGGCAGTGGAGGAAATACAGAGAGAACAGGGCCGTTCTCTACCGATGGTGTGGGGAAGGTAATCGATTGACTAACCGTAGAACAGAGTCCAGCATCAGGGAAAGAATCTTGGATAGACTTAATTTTATTTACGAAAAAATCCCCAAGTTGGCTAATCCAAGCTTCGGTATGAGAATGAGAGGGCGAGCTTAAGGAAGGGGAGATAAACTCCTTAACTATCCTAAATAGTTCTTTACTTATATTTTCCGCCTCATCGATTCTGCGCTCCAGATATACTTTTTTACCGTCAAGAATGTGTTTGTGATAAAGCCTAATCGCATCCCGATATTTTGCTTTATCATCCGGATCATACTTGCGCCTCCACACTCTTTCAGCTTTTTTACACTCTTGGCGCATTTTCCCGAGGAGGGGGGTAAACCAAGGGGCCGAGGCGTGTCTGGCCGAAGACTTAGCTGGCTTACCCGGGGCTAGTCATCAAATCTAGCCGTCAGCCACTTCTGGACCGAATCTAAATTTTCCTCCAGATTACCAGTAAACTCACAGGGATGACGGCAAAGAGCATCGGACAACGATTCCGCCGTAACTTGATGAAATGGCCTCACCGGCCGTTTCACATCTTTCAGCACTCTGGGGCCAGTCATGGCATAGGAAGGAATACAAAAATTTATTTAAAAATGGTCTGACCATAAGACTGGGAGCGGCAGGGACACATCAATCAGTCTGGTCGAGAGAATCTGATCAATAGTATGTCCTTTGATATGAGTGGAGCTGGTAATATAAGAGGTCAACCCTAACGGGGAAACAATATCATGCAACTTAATCGTGTCAGGATCTAATGCAACGTCCATATGGAGATTCAGATCACCCAGCAAGATGCAATGCTCCGATCTTAGGCAGGGCACTGAAAGCACCATTTGCAAATCGTCGAAAAAAGAGCCAAGAGGCCCAGGAGCTCTATAGATCAGGATCCCAGTGCACGTTTGACAGGGAGATAGCCCAAGGTTAAAACCTAAGGCTTCACAACCCGTGATATTATCAACGGGAAAAGTAATGCAAGGGAAACACTTATCCACAATCAATGCTACGCCCCCACCCCTGCCTCCCACTCTTCCCTCCTGAAGATGGAATAATTAGGAGGAATGGCAGTCGCTAGATCGGGGCCAGAGCTCTCTCCAAGCCAAGTCTCCGTCAGAAACAAGCAGGAAAATTTAGAATCAGACAGCAAATTCCAAATATCAATGGCATGTCTGCTGAGGGATCTAGTATTAAGGAGAGAACATTGATAGTGGGTAAGAGGAGTCTCAGATACGGATCCCTTCTGAACAGAAACCCGCCAACCACATGTCGGACAGCCCTTCCCGAGAGAACGACCGCCCGGAAAGACATGGTGGCAAATAAAGGACTGACTGCGCAGAGCAAAAAGCTCCGTAGAGGTGTAAGAGAACCTACGGATGGGACCAACACACATCCCCGAACAAGAGAAGAAGAAAGGGACCAACAGAAGGCAAGAGCTCCCAACCCCCCGCAGGACCCCCACCCCCCCTGAACATCCTCAATGACTGGAAGCCAATCTCCACTCAGGACACCATCCGTCTGATGAACTCTATCCACTCAGGATCCCCCACAGACCCATACCCTCACCACATCTTTAACAAAGCAGACTCCATGATAGCACCGCACCTCCGTGACGTCATCAACTGCTCCCTCAACTCCGCAACCTTCCCGGAAAGTTGGAAACACGCCGAACTCAGCGGCTTCCTGAAGAAACCCACAGCTGACCCCACAGAACTCAAAAACTACCGCCCTATCTCACTCCTTCCATTCCCGGCCAAAGTCATCGAGAAAGCGGTCAACAACCAACTCGCCGAATTCCTCGAAACCAACAAATCCCTCGACTCCTCACAATCCGGCTTCCGAGCCAAGCACAGCACTGAAACCGCCCTCATCGCAGCAACAGACGACATTCGAACTCTACTGGACAATGGAGACACAGTCGCCCTCATCCTCCTCGACCTCTCCGCAGCCTTCGACACGGTCTGTCATAGCACCCTTTTACAACGCCTCAGTAACGTCGGAATCCAAGGAAAAGCACTGGAATGGATCACCTCGTTCCTCACCGGAAGAACCCAGAGAGTCCGCCTTCCACCATTCAAGTCAGAGGCACTGAAGTCATCTGCGGCGTACCACAAGGATCTTCACTCAGCCCCACCCTCTTCAACGTATACTTGAGCCCCCTCGCGGCCATCGCACGCCAACACAACCTCAACATCATCTCCTACGCCGACGACACTCAACTGATCCTCTCACTCACCAAAGACCCGAACACTGCCAAAACAAACCTGCATGAAGGAATGAAAGAAGTAGCCGAATGGATGAAGCATAGCCGTCTGAAACTGAACTCAGACAAAACAGAAGTCCTCATCCTAGGCACCTCCCCCTCCGCCTGGGATGACTCTTGGTGGCCAGAGGCCCTTGGAAAAGCACCCATCCCGACGGACCACGCACGGAACCTGGGCGTCATCCTGGACTCCTCACTCTCGATGAACAGACAAGTCTTAGTCAACGCCGTCTCTTCATCTTGCTTCAACATTCTTCGCATGCTCAAAAAAACATTTCGTTGGATCCCCACCGAAACTAGAAAAACGGTCACCCACGCTCTGGTCACGAGCCGACTGGACTACGGAAACACCCTTTACGCCGGTACCACCGCAAAACTCCAGAAAAAACTCCAACGCATCCAGAACGCTTCAGCCAGGCTTGTATTAGACATCCCGCGTAAAGAACACATCTCCGGTCACCTGAAAAACCTCCACTGGCTCCCCGTCAATAAGAGGATTACCTTCCGGCTCCTAACCCACGCACACAAAGCACTCTACGAAATCGGACCCGAATGCCTCAACACACGACTGTCCTTCTACACCCCCTCCCGCCAGCTACGATCCTCCAACCAAGCCCTTGCCACTGTACCTCGCATCAACAAAACCACCATGGGAGGTAGATCCTTCTCCTACCTGGCAGCTAAAACCTGGAACTCACTTCCCACTCACCTTCGCCTCACTCAGAACCACCTAGCATTCAGAAAGCAACTTAAAACGTGGATATTTGACAAATAATTCCCCACCCTTCTTCAAGCGCCTTGAGACCCTCTGGGTATGTAGTGCGCTATATAAATTTATTGACTTGACTTGACTCTGGCACGACTCAGGCGCAGGGAAGGCGCTACCGCTGCGCGTCACCGCTGCGCGCCAAGAAGCGAGCTTGAAATAGCCTGCTCTCAGCGTCCACGAGCGCAGGGACGCTCCAAGATGGCGTTTGCTACTCCCTTCCCAATCCAAGATGGCACTCCCAGCCCACAACCTCCCCGGAACCGGACCTGCGAAACAGCGGTGGGTCTTCCAAGAATTATGGTGCAGGTAAAGGGCAGGACAGGGTCAGTAAAAACAGGGGATAACTGAAAACAAAATTAAAATAATTGCAAAACGGGCGATTTAAAATTAGGCAGAACAGCGCTCTAGGCGCGCATGACCAACAGCGAGGCGCCGAAGCACATTCTCGACCACAGGACACCTTTACCAGGTGTCCTGTGTATTAATAAAAATATATTTCTTTTACTTTGGTGGGAGTTTTTCCTTTTTTTCTTTATTTAAACTTCTGAAAACATTTTTCTTGTTGATCTAGTATTTTATGTTTTTATTTTATAAAAACTTATGTCATTAATGCTGTTTTATGTTGTTCTATATTGAAAATAAATGTATAAAATTAAATACCTTAAATATTTAACTTAAATATATTTTTCTAAATTGGTTAAAACTTTAATGATAAACTTTAAAGCATTCCCGTACCATATGGAGATCTCTGCTCTGATTGCTTAACAAGGTTGATATATGGGTTTGATGTAAAATTGGCTTGCATGTCCAAGAAAACATAAATGTTGCAGGACTGTTACACTGGACTTGGACTGTTCAACCGAATTTAGGGTTCCTTTCCTAGCGGCTAGCCTTTTTGCCCCAAAGCACCTCCTGTATAAATGTATCATAGCCAAGAAAAATAATGGACTGGAATGTGACCCAAGTGGCCATCAGTGGCTGACATTAATTCAAGTATTCCTTCCATCACCTTGTTGTTCATTTACGTAGACGTCCAATGTGAATAGAAACATGTATTTCAATGGAACAATGTGTTGGCAGGTGTACCCTGACACAGCTGCTTGTTGTGATGGCTGCCACAAATGTAGCTACTGAAAATCACGCCTAAAGTAGGGGGCCAGTGCAGCTAAACACTCACTGTGCTGTTATTGTTTTCAAGAGGAGATGATGGCCAACTGATCACGGTCAGTTTTTAAACAGGGCTGTTTATCGTCAACTTTGGCTGTACAGAAGGAGTAACATTTGCATTCTTTTTCTTGAGAATACCTGTGTTGGCGCTTTGACAGTGGAAATTATGTCTTCAGTTTGATGTGCACTTCTAGTTAACTGTGTGTGCATGGATGTGTTACCATCCTCTAATTCCTACATTTCTATGTTCAACAGTGTTATTCGCACTGGTGGACAACAACTTGTGCATACACCTTCTGCTAATAACTATTATACATCCTTAAGAGTTATTTCCCCATGTATTCCAATGGTGATGTGCACATCATCAGACAGTAATTTATCCAAGAAGATATCTCTGTAAGTTGTGTAGATTGCGAACATCTGCTCTCAGAGTGTTGTTGTGGGGGCTGACATTGTCTGTCTCCAGGAGACACATATTGAAGGAGCACAGAAGCATTTGCTGAACACACTAGGGTATAAAGCAATTGGGGCACCCTCACAGGGTGCTAAGGTCAAAGGAGTCGGGATATTAGTCGCCAAGAAATTGCCTTTTAGCGTTAATAGAGTAAAATCAGATGGTCTTGGGAGATGGGTAATTGCAGGGTGCTCCCTTCCTCCAAATTTTGTGTGTACTATATGCTCTATCTATGGAAGTAACCTAGATGAACCAGGTATAATTAACTGGGTGAATGAGTAATTAGCATATTGGCCACTTCCTATAATTCTGTGTGGTGACTCAAATATAAAGTTGCCTAGTAACTGGAAACCTGATGGAATTTGGAAATATAGAGGCAGGAAACAAACCAAGGGTCTTTCAGGCTGTATTAAACTTAATAAACACTCACGGACTGAAGGATGTATGGGCCAATCTAAAACCTGAACAGGATGGCTTTACTTTCTTCTCTGCTCCTCACCTCTCTCTAGCAAGACTCAACTACTTTTTGGTTACCCCTTCTCTGGCCCAATCATGCTGTATTGACATTGCACCCCGATTTTTGTCCGACCACAACCCACTTATTTTAAATATAGAGGGACGAGGCTATAAAGGACAAACTGGAGTTTTGAAAAAGCACTGTTACATGATAGCAAGTATCGAGAGCATATGCAGGGCTGGATCCAGGAGTTCTTAAATATAAATAGGGGGTCAGCTTCTATAATGATTGTGTGGGATGCCTTAAAGGCAGGAAATAGGGGGAAACGCTCCAGTACTCTATCAGAAGGAACAAAAGAGAGAAGGCACAGGTGATTCACCTTCAAGATAAAATGTCCAAAGCAGAAAGGAAACTAACACTAACTGTTAAATCAGGAGCAGGAGTTGAAGCAGCACAACTCACGAAAGCCACCGCGAAAGCCGAGATTGGGTCTATATTTGCTGAGAGAACAGCAGCAAAATGGGCATTGAGCCAAGGGAAACTATATGAGTGTGGTGAACTTATTGGTCATCAACTTGCACTCTCTATTTGGCAGCAGTCATCTGCTAACACAATCTCTTCAATTCAAACAATCTCAGATGGGGTTACAAATGACCCAGATAAAATACAAGAGTCCTTTCCGGGGGTTTTATGCAAAACCTTATACGGAAGAGGATACTAGACCCTCAGAGATCAAAGGAATAGAAATTGCAGAATACTTTGAGACAACGCCAATAGCCGAACTCAAAATAGAGAGTCGTGGCCAAATGGAACTCCCCCCAACTTGGGAAGAGATTACGACTGCATTAGCAAGCCTACTGGATGGCAAAGCCACAGGTATGGACTGCATCCCAGTCAAGTTTTATAAGCATTTCTGACAGCAGATTAAAGATATTTTTACGGAAGTAGTTATCTCCATCTTTAATGGTGCTTCTCCTCCTTCCTCCTGGTCCTCAGCTAAAATTGTAATATTCCCTAAGAAAGACAAATCACCGTTGGAAATGTCCTCCTACTGGCCAATAACCCTTATCAATACTGACTCTAAAATATTCTCCATTGTCATGGCATCCAGAATATCTACTAACATCGAGCCTGTTTTTTCTAAATGGCAGCATGGGTTCATCCCTAAAAAGGGAACTACAGAGCACATCCGCAGGACCATCACTCTATTTGACGCTGCCAGGGTGGCGGGAGACCCGATCGCATCAATTCTACTCAATGCTGAAAAACCTTTCGATCGGGTCTCCTGGCAATTCCTTTGGGACGTCATGAGGCGGATTGGCTTTGGTCCTAAGATAGTGCTGGCCCCTTCAAGTACTCTACAAGAAACCCTTCAGCCAGTATCTTAATCAATGGGCATCTGACGGAACAGATTTGAGATCTGACGAGGGACAAGACAGGGGTGTCCCTGTTCCCCACTGCTTTTTGCCCTATGTCTCCCTGGGCAAAGCTGCGTTGAACGCTCGCCGGAGAGACATTCACGAAGGTTTTTAATTTCTGTCATTGGCTGAGGGAAGGGAATTGTTTTGGGGGGGGGGCTTGTGGTGGGAACCGAATTTTTAACCTTTTGCGCACTTTTAGACACCTGGTCGCCCGCCCAGACTCGATCCTCACTTCCGGGTCTGGGGAGCACCGGTCAGCGTTCTAGTGGCGGAGGGAACTCTACATAATACGGACGCTCTTTGGCGCCGTTCTGGTCTCCCTGGGCGAAGCTGCGTTGAACGCTCGCCGGAGAGACATACACAAAGGTTTTTAATCTCTGTCATTGGCTGAGGGAAGGGAATTGTTTTGGGGGGGCTTGTGCTGGGAACTTTGGGCCCGATTCACAGAATGAACTTAAGACTCAATACTAAACTTACTACTATTTTGGTATTCACAGAATGCACTTACTACTTTTGGCATTCACAAAATGCACTTACTACTTTTGGCATTCACAGAAGTTAGGATTTTGTCTTAAGTTTGTCTTAAAACAGACTTAAGACAGACTTAAGACAAACTTAAGACAGACTTAAGACAGACTTAAGACAAAATCCTAACTTCTGTGAATACCAAAAGTAGTAAGTTCATTCTGTGAATACCAAAAGTAGTAAGTTTAGGATTGAGTCTTAAATTCATTCTGTGAATCGGGCCCTTAATTTTTAATCTTTTGCGCACTTTTAGACGCCCAGTCACCCGCCCAGACTCGATCCTTACTTCCGGGTCTGGTGAGCACCGGTCAGCGTTCTAGTGGCTGGAGGGCACTCTACATAATTCGGATGCTCTTTGGTGCCGTTCTGGTCTCCCTGGGCGAAGCTGCGCTGAACGCTCGCCGGAGAGACATACACAAAGGTTTTTAATTTCTGTCATTGGCTGAGGGAAGGGAATTGTTTTGGCGGGGCTTGTGCTGGGAACTTAATTTTTAATCTTTTGCGAACTTTTAGATGCCCGGTCGCCCGCCCACACTCGATCCTCACTTCCGGGTCTGGTGAGCACCAGTCAGCGTTCTAGTGGCTGGAGGGCACCCCATTTAATCAGCATGTTGTGGCGGGCGTGCATCCAAAGACAAGCCCGTCTGCGCCCGTCCGCGCTCTGGCCAGGCGCAGGGCCCTATCCCCTGGATGTTGTACAGCAGAGGGCATATTCTATTCACGTATGGACCTTCTCAATTTAAACCCTGCAATTAGTAATCAGCAATGCCCGAAGCTGGCCTTAGCCAAGGCTAACCACAACACCACGAGCTTCCTATGTATCTGCTGTCAGATACCGCTCCCAACAATTCTAAATGAGCCCATTAATAAATATGAAAAATGCTTCTGTGCTCCTTCAATATGTGTCACCCTTAGGCCTGAAACAGAATCTTGAGATAGTTACCAGATCCTGGGGTAAGCTGGATGTGGAACAACTGGGAAATGTCCTAGGGAATTCCAGGTTCCAGCTTCCAATGGATGCGGATAAAGCTACATTGACCTATGGTACCTGGCTCACCAAGGCTTGTGACCAGCTAGTCCCTTTTAAAAAATGGGTCCCCAAACGGGTTTGGCCCACTGCACCCTGGTACTCTGACAAGTTCAGGACAAAAAAACAAGTTTGTAAATCGGCAGAGAGGGATTGGCGGAAATCGTATTCTGCAGGGATGAAGGAAAAGTATAAATCTTGTATTTCTAAATACAAGTTAGCTCTTTTTGAAGCTAAGAAAGAGTACTTCTCACTGCAAATAATTAGGGCGGAATCAAATTCCAAAGAACTGTTCAAAACGATTTGTAAACTAGCCAAACCCACTACCCCTAATAAACAGGGCACAGTAGAATTCTGTAATAAGATGGCGGACCATTTTAAAACCAAAGTCGAAATCATTTAATCCTCCCTGGTGGTCCAGATCACGGGTGAACAGATTGACTCAGGCCCAGGGCATTAGGGTGCCCAATTACCATTGAGGACGTCCTGGATCACTTTACTGCCATTAAGAAGGCTGGCCTGATCAAATTGCTGTTCACCTTAAAATCAGGTGCTCCCAGCGACCCCTGCCCCCCCAGAATTCTTAAGTCAATCCCTGACACTATTGGAGAAGCTCTGACCCCCCTATTAAACTTGGTTCTTCGGACCGGAAAATTTCCCAGAGACTGGAAAAAGGTCTCCGTGCTCCCCCTATTGAAGAAGCAATCGCTGGACCCCAAGGACCCAAACAACTCAGTAACTTCATTTTGGCTAACAACTTTTTAGATCCCTCGCAGTTTGGGTTTAGAGCCTATCACAGTACAGAGCTGGCCTTAATTAAATCTACAGAGGAAATCAGAGAGGCCGTGGATAGGGGAGGAAATGCCATCTTAATCCTATTGGACCTATCTGCGGCCTTTGATACAGTCCATCATGGGGTCCTGCTGAACCGGCTCTCGGATATCGGAGTGAAGGGCTTAGCATGGAAATTGCTGCACTCTTTTCTGGCTGATAGGTCCCAGACGGTGGACCTAGATGGGAATGTTTCTGATCCCTTCTCGCTCCCCTGCAGGGTGCCACTGGGCTCTTCTTTGAGCCCCACGCTCTTTAATATCTATGTGGCCCCCCTGGTCAACATCATCCGGTCATTTGGGTTCCAGCTCACCTCCTACGCGGACAACACTCAGATTGTGTTGTCACTGACGGAGGGAGCGGAAAGAGAAGCAGGGGACAGGTTTCAGAAATGCATGAGCTCAATTTCCATCTGGATGTCATCTAATTGCTTAAAACTCAATTCAGCAAAAATGGAGGTGTTAAAGTTTGGCAACAATCCCCGGGTATGGACAGCGGACTGGTGGCCTGAAGGGTTGGGAGTCTGTCCTATTCCCTCTAGGAAAGCTAAGAATCTGGGAGTACTGGTGGATAATAAACTCACCTTGGGGGACCAAGTGAATCAGGTAACTTCTGCCTGTTTTATGGTCCTCAGGATAATTTAAAAAATCAAGCTCTTCCTCTCAGATAGCAACCTTAGGACTGTCGTCACAGCTTTAATTCTGTCCCGCCTGGACTATTGCAACAGCCTTTATCTCAATGTACAGAAACAACACTTGTACAAGTTGCAACTGGTCCAGAATGCGGCAGTCAGACTACTGTCGGTCACTGCTAGGTTCGCTTTGGTTAGAGGAGAGTTGAGGAAATTACATTGGCTCCCAATCCCACTTAGATCACAGTTTAAGGCTCTCTGTGTGGTCTTTAATGCAGTGAACGGGATTGGGCCAGAGTTTCTTAGACATGGGCTCAGCTGGTATGTCCCCGGCAGAACCCTGCACTCCTCCAGGTCTAAGCTAATTCGAACTCCCATGTTTAAGAAAACTACTGGAGAGGCCGAAGTTTCTTTCACTGCGCCTCCAAAGACTGGAACGAGCTTCTGTTCCAACTCAGAAATGTCCCATATCTTACTTCCTTTCAGAAGGGTTTGAAAACCTGGCTTTTCTCCAAATAATCAGTTCACTGTCTTCCCCAGGAAACTAGAACTCAGCGCCAGGACACCCCAGGGTAGCAGTGAGCTTTATAAGTTCTAATAACATATGTATTAACCCGCTCATCAATAAAATAGAACTCAACCCTGAAATAATGGCAGTAAGCAGGTTTGGTATAGATACTAAGATCATGGCCTATGCCGATGACCTTGCTGTAGTCACCCCGGAACCTAAAGCTGCTATTAAGGCGCTGGAACAAGAGGCTCAAGAATTTGGGAAGCTATCTAGTTATGCCCTTAATAAAACAAAAACACAGATCATTCTAAACGATAAAATAAATTGGGTGGATAACAGAGTAGTCCAAAAAGCCAAATATCTATGGGTATAGTTGCTGATTTAGGTCTAATAGTAAAAGAGAATTTGACCCCAATAGCTGCTGACATTAAAAAATCCCTCAAAAAAATTGACAATCTGCATCTAACCATAGTAGGAAGATGCAATGTCATAAAGATGACTTTTTTTCCCCAAACTACTTAATTTTTTTAGAACTACTCCGTTAAAGTTTAATAATAGCATCCTTCATTTGTTTGAACAAATATTTTTCCCAATTTATTTGGGCCTATTTGCAGCCGAGAAGGGCTTTTAAGCTACTTTCCCTGCCTAGAGATAGGGGAGAGTGGGCACTACCCAATCTAAAATGATACTATTGGGCGACAGTCCTACAATACTGCTCTGACTTATTGCATGAACACCCACGTCTGAATCCTATGGGACTTCCATCTCCCTATATATCATTACCAGGGGAGAGTGTTAGGGGAAGTCTTTGGAGGCAGCTGGAATTTGCCTACTACAAGCGGGTCCAATTCAAAACTTTGATGAATGCATACAGGGTTTTCGCCAACATTCGTAGATTATTTGGACTAGGCAGGCTAAACCATTACACCCCCATACAAAACAACTTAAACCTGCCACTTATATTTGAAAAAACATACTTTCAAAAATGGCATAGCTGGTATTTCAAACCTGGGGGATCTTGTGACTACAGAGGGTGTGCGGCCATTTAGCGATCTGAAAGTCCATTATAATCTAAATGATAATCAGACCTTCCTGTACCAGGCCATTGAAAAATGTTACTGCATAAATTCGGAGGATTAGCAGGCTTTGCAAAGATAGATTTAATAGATAAGTTACAGGGGCCAAAATCACTCCGGATTGGTTGTATTTATACAATGTTAAACCGCCAAATGCCGGATGATCTTTGAAAGATAGATGAAATGTGGCAACAGAAATTGAACCCCGACACCTTTTGTCTCACACTGAGCCTTGCTCAAATGTATTTATTGTCATCCAAATTACAGGCAAAGTTTTATAAGACAGGATTCTTCATATATATCACTCCCAGCTGGATTGCTAAGTGGGGAACTGGTAGAGGAACAATGTTTCCTAGATGCTCTGAGTATTCGGCGGACCTGGTACACATGTTTGCAACATGCCCAAATATAAAAACTCTATTGGACGAAGTGCAGCAGTTCCTGGGGGCAGTCTTATCATCAGACATTCAACTCACCCCAATTGTTATCATGCTCGGGCTATATGAGACGATTAATAAGAAGGCGGGGGTGCTTTAATTTTTGTTGCAATGACTATCTTTAGGATTTGTATGGCCTCACATTGGAAAGACCCGAATCCTCACTCATTTGCACTTATGGCAGGCTCAGTTGCTGGCAACATGTAAACTAGAGAGCGGTATTTACACTAAAAAAGGTAGACGTGCACAAAGACGTGCACTAGAGATATGGGAGCCCTTAACCAAGTGGCATGAGAATATGAATCTACAGGACCTTTAAAGGATAACTTAAATGATTATTTTCTTTTCTTATCTCTCTTTTGTGTCCTTGTGTTACTGTTGGATCTGTTATGATAGGATGTTATTAGACAGATATGTCCCCTTAGACCCTATGTAGAAATTAACTTTTTATTCATGGTTAGACTGTAATTCACTATTTAGAATAGAACCTCCACTGCTGGTTTCTTTTATGCATGGACTGCATGAAGGGGTTTTGAAGAGGGGGGACACCGTAATCAATTACTCCGATTGTGTATACTATCACATTGCGTTTTGGAAAAAAAAAACAGAGTGTTGTTCTGCCAGTATTGTTATTGCCTTCACTCTCAGCAAACAAGGTTGAAGTGGGAAGACTGACTGACACTAATGTATTTTCTTACATAACAATGCAATCTGTAATCCACCTCCCCATTTCCTCCAAACTCCAGGAGATCCACCCATTCACTGAAAACAATGGTTCGATGTCTTCTAAACTTATTTGGGGCCCATTGAGGCACTCAGATTTTGTGCAGAGAGGAAGAAATATCTATTACTTTATTCCTTAGGCTTTGAAGGTAGAGCTACACTTCAGCACCTAACTGGTTGTGGAGGAAGGTGAATAGTCCGATGAATATCAGAGAATTTAAAGAAAATTACAAGCTAGGTTTGATGTGCAACCCAGTTTGGTAGTGTTAAGGCACCAATTTTATAGGAGGGTTCAAAATTTGGTTAAGATGTTGATGCTTACATTAGTTGGTACAAAACACAGTGGTCCCAGCCATGACCGCATGGGTTTTCCTCATTGCTTTGTAATGGATACTTACATTACAGCACTAAGATGGTTAGTTTCTGACTACCAAATTCAGAATTTTTCAGATCAGCTAGGTAGATATTAATTTAGCAGTCACTGCAATGACAATTTTTTCAGTCAAAAATTGTTAGCAATGGGTGACCCATCATTAGAGGTTACAATTAAAACAGCTAACAGTATAGAAGGCTCTCAGTTATCAGATAAGGAATTAGACTGCAAGAGTTCTGATGTTATTGCTATTGTTAAAAACTATTTGGGAAAAGTTCAAAAGTTGAGAAGGTTATGAACAATCCTAAATCTTTCTTTTCTCAAAACAATGTGTGTTTCTGTTGTGGATATCAGATGTACACCGATGGTGGGAAACAATGTCCGGCAAAGAATGTAATCTGCTAGACTATTTAATAAACAGGGTTAATTTGCCAAAATTTGCTAGGGATGCAAACCAGAGGTACCACAACTGTCAGTTGCTTCACTGAGGAGGAAGAAAGTATTGAAAGAGATTTTAAGAAATATGGTAGTTGTGGTGAAATGTAATGAGAAAAAAGTGGGATATCTCAACTCCTGTGTTAATCCATATGTGGATGTTAAAGTTGGTGACAACATTTTGAATTTGTTGGTGGACTCAGAGGCATGAAGCACCATGATAGCACAAGAGTGGTATGATACAAGGTGGGATACGAGACCCCTTTTACCTCCAGATTGCACAGTTATGTCTTATGAGGGATGCAGAATTGACAAAAGTGAGTATGTCAAATACATTTTGGAATTCAAGGGTCAGAGGATGGCTGGTAAAGTTTCTGTTGCTTAGAAAGGGTTAAAGAAATTTGGATGGTTCCACCAGGGTTTTTTGGCATAGTCCTCAGGGCAGGAATGAAGGAGCATGTCAGAGAGAATAATGAAAAAATATCCTCATGCATTTTCTGGGTGAATTATGAAACAATAAGCACTTTAACTGAAGGATTAAGGTTAAGGAGAGATCAAGGCCTGTTAACCATAAAATGAACAATGTACCCTATAGCATAAGAGAGGATCTTAAGAAGGATTTTGAATCATTGTGTAAGAGAGGAATTATTGAAACAATTGACTCCTCATTGTGACTTTCTATGTTGGTTCTAGCTCGCAAACACAATGAAGAATCAAGGGTTTGTGTTGATCTGCATTGTCTCAACAAAGAGATCTGGATCGGATTCAAACCCTACCAAACATTAAGGAGTTGTTGGCTGGGTTAAAAGAAGTGAAATGGTTTACAAAGTTAGAATCGTCAGCACGACCCTGAATCAAGACATCTCACTGCATTTGTCTCCCCTTCTGGAACCTATTAATATTGCTGAATGCCTTTTGGATTGGCTTTGGCAGCTTCTGCCTTTTAAAGAACAATGTGTAACATGCTTAAAGGCATCCAGGGATTATCTATTTTCCAAGATGAAGTATTGATCTATGCATCAGCAGAGAATCTCATGATAAGATCCTAGATGAGGTGTTAAAAAGGTTCCAATGCCATGGTGTTGTGCTCAGGAGGAAGAAGTGTGTATTTATAAATGAGAACATTGAAAATCTGGCCCATTTTCTATCCAGCTAGGGAATTGAACCGAAAGCTAATTTGGTCAAGAGTATTGTGCAGGCTCAACTTCCAGGAGATAAAGCAGGGCTTAAATCCTTTCTTGGCATGTGTGAATTCTACTCTTGATTCATACAAAACTACCCAACATGTGTACGACCCTTGTCTCCTATGTTTTTTTTAATTTATATTCTTTTCATTAAAGACAAGAAACAGATAGCGGTCAACACATTCGCAGATTAACAGTCGCTTCAACACATCGTGAGTAACACAGAGATACAGCTGTTCATCGGTATTTGAGCAAACATAGCAGCATGTCTTATAACACATTATGGTTCTGCCTCTACATCTGTGCATATGGGTTGAGGTGGCTCGCATATGTTGCCCCTATACTCGTTGCATCTGGACCACCCCGCCACCCATTTTTTGGGGCATCCCTTAGACGTGTATACAGTCTTTTCCTGGAGCATGCATCAGTCCATGTATTTTTTCCATTCATTAAGCTTCGGAGGCTCGACTGCCCCTCAGAGTCTCGTGATATTACGCTTTGCCACTGCTTGCCCCAGTGTGACCCATATTCTCCCTTTTGCTGAAAGATCCGTTGGCTCCCAAACATTTAAAAGACATCTTTTAGCCTCCACACATAGCTCCACTCCCCACACCTCCTGTATACAGCGTGCCACTCGCCTCCAATTGGTTTGCAACAATGGGCACTCCCATATTATGTGGAAGAAAGTGCTGACTCCCCTGTACCCTCTCCTGCAGAGCTCCTCCTCGCTACGCCCCATCAGATTCAGCCTGGTGCAGGAAATGTAAACCCCGTGTAATACCTTGAGCTGGATGAGACTTAGCCTAGACGCTATGGCCACCTCCTTAGGGGAGGCGAGCGCAATCCTCCACTCCTCCTCGTCGATCTCTAGACCGTCAGCCTCCCACTTCCCCTTGAGGGCCATAAGCGGGTCTGGAGAGTTGTTTATGAGTTTTTTATAAGTGAGGGAGATTGCATGTTCCGGTAGGTGACCGTCCAACAATCTATCCTCCATAGGTGAGGCCTGTGGGGGCATCGTTCCGGAGGGATGTTCTGCTGAAGGGAGTGCCTGACCTGCAGGTACCAGAAATATTCCGTTCTTTCGAGTTGGTATGTGTCCTGGAGTGAGGCAAAGGACTTGACCCCATCTGAGCCCCAAAGGTCCCCGATTCGGGAGATACCAATGAGGTCCCAGATGCGGAACCCCTTGGTACGACCCAAGTTACCAAGCGTCTCGGAGACCCAGAGTGGAGTGGCCATTGTAAGAGTGTTGGACCAACCGAATTTTCGCTAGACTATGTGCCATAGTTGCACCGAGTGTCGGGTTGGCCCGGTGAGGTTGCATCTATCAGGCTTCGAGTACAGTGCCGCCTCAAAATTCCCACCCGAGAGTAGCCACCTGTCCATTCCATATCCGGGGTCGTTCCCGTCACAGTATGTGCCCTGGTTAATGGCCGAGAGATGTGCGGCCCAATAGTACTTGCGGATATCTGGGAGAGCTATACCCCGTCGAACCATCCCAGTGTCAACTTTTGCAAGGCTATCCTGGGTGAGCCAGACCAGGGTAGGTCACTTTGTGCGGCTTCGACAGCTGCAATTTACACCTGCGGTACCAGGTCGGGGTAGTTTTGAAGAGCATAGAGAAACCTCGTCAGCGCCATCATTTTAAAAAGCGCCTCTCGGACCAGCAGGAACAGCGGGAGTTGTTTCCAGGTTGCGGAGTCTCGTTTGAGCCTTTCATACATGGCAGCCTTGTCCTTGGAAATAAAGACGCCTAGATATTTGAAGCCCTCGGTGACCACCGTGATAGGGCAGTCCCTGGGAAGCGCCCGGGGGCCGCCATGGAGGACATATAGGAGAGATTTGCTCCAGTTGATGCTGTAACCAGAGTTTTTGCCAAAGTTAGTGAAGATATCCAGGGCCACCGTAAGGGACCTGCGAGGTCGAATGAGGTACAGGAGGATGTCATCCGCATAAAGCGAGATCCTGTCCTCCCACCCGTCTGCCTACCGAAGCCCTTTTAGGGACACGTCCTGCCTGATCCAGGCCGCAAGAGGCTCAAGTGAAAGGGCAAAGAGGAGAGGCGAAAGGGGGCATCCCTGCCGTGTCCCTCTCTCAAGGGCGAAAGCCTCTGAGGTTTTATTGTTGACCGTGACTTGAGCCAAGGTTTCTGAGTAGAGGAGACGCACCCACTCAATAAAGCTAGAGCCAAAACCCAATTTGCAAATCACTGCCATCATGTAGGGCCATTCCAATGTATCGAATGCCATAGTGGCATCGAGCGAGACCACAACTGCGTCCTCCCTGATGGTGTAGCACCCTTGTCTCCTATGTTAATGAGGGGTGTACCATTCGAATGGGGTGCAGAGTGCCAACAAATGTTTGCATGGCTAAAAGATCAGTTTATTTCCTCAAACGTATTAAAACATTGTGACACTGATTTACGGTGTGTCATGACAGTGGATCCCAGCAATGTGTGGTTGGTGGCTGTCCTCACACAGTTGAAGGAGACTCAATTTCAAACTCTTGGTTATACTTCCTGTGTGTTGAGTGGTCCCCAGAAGCAATATTTGGTGATTGAGAAGGAACTCTTGGCTTGCTGTTGTGCAATTGCAAAAAGATCAATTGGACATAATGCTGAGCAATATCAAACACTCACCCCCAGTCCAGAGATCTGGGCCTAAATCCATTGTATTTTTGCTCACCAGGCCACCCCAGTTTTGACTCAGTCACATGCAAATCAGCCTTGGCCCTATTACCCATGGGAACAGTCTTTCCCAAACTGACAGGCCCTCCCTGCACTAGAAACAAACATCCTAGGACTGGTTTTGAGGTATCATCCCTCATCAGCCACAATAGCTTGGCTCCAGTGACATATCAAGCACGGGACCCACATCTGTGCATACCCGTCCCACGTGGAGTAGATGTGTGGTAAAAATAAGAGATAAAGAAGGAGATGTGGAAGAAGAAGTGGTTGAGAATGTTGTAGAGTAATCTCAGGACAATTATGGTATGTCTGGTGTAACGTCATCAGTGACTGGTGTAAAGCCATCAGTGTCTGGAAGATGTGAAGGAGTGAGTGTGAGGATCAATGAGTCTGGTTCTAGGTCATGTGTGAGACAGCAGTCAGTTGATGACACTACCATACACATTTAGAGTTATGAACATAGTTTCTTTCTAGTTATTTTATGTCTTTACAAAAACGTTGGTGTGTTTTTTTTGTTTTTCTTTAGTTTTTTTCTTTACTGTGGGACTTTGTTATGGTCGTTTTGCTTGACACAGCTCTTCATTTTTGTATATAGCATTTTTGGTTTTATAGTTGGAAACTTACTTTTCTTTGCAAAAGTGAACAAGCATTTACAATGCAATAGGTCTCGTGTTAATTAAGTTTGAGCTATTGGCATTGCTTAATATTGCAACACCAATTGCACAAAAAGTCTATAAATTGTAGGCCCAAAAAATGTGTATTTATTTTTGTAGCAGTGGTGGCATGCTGCTCTTTAGATGAATATGTTTGAAAGTAAAGTGCGCCATACTGCGATTACTCTGCACTCACTACTCTGCACTCACTACTCTGCACTCACTACTCTGCACTCACTACTCTGCACTCACTACTTTGCATTCACTACTCACTACCCACTACTAACTACTCACTACTCTGCACTCACTACTCACTACTCACTACCCACTACTCACTACTCACTACTCTGCACTCACTACTCACTACCCACTACTCACTACTCACTACTCTGCACTCACTACTCACTACTCTGCACTCACTACTCACTACTCTGCACTCACTACTCACTACTCTGCACCCACTACTCACTACTCTGCACTCACTACTCTGCACTCACTACTCTGCACTCACTACTCACTACTCTGCACTCACTACTCACTACTCTGCACTCATTACTCTGTACTCACTACTCTGCACTCACTACTCTGCACCCACTACTCACTACCCACTACTCACTACTCACTACTCTGCACTCACTACTCACTACCCACTACTCACTACTCACTACTCTGCACTCACTACTCACTACCCACTACTCACTACTCTGCACTCACTACTCTGCACTCACTACTCTGCACTCACTACTCACTACTCTGCACTCACTACTCACTACTCTGCACTCACTACTCTGCACTCACTACTCACTACTCTGCACTCACTACTCACTACTCTGCACTCACTACTCTGCACTCACTACTCACTACTCTGCACTCACTACTCACTACTCTGCACTCACTACTCTGCACTCACTACTCTGCACTCACTACTCTGCACTCACTACCCACTACCCACTACTCTGCACTCACTACTCTGCACTCACTACTCACTACTCTGCACTCACTACTCTGCACACACACTACTCTGCACTCACTACTCACTACTCTGCACTCACTACTCACTACTCTGCACTCACTACTCACTACTCTGCACTCACTACTCTGCACACACACTACTCTGCACTCACTACTCACTACTCTGCACTCACTACTCACTACTCTGCACTCACTACTCACTACTCTGCACTCACTACTCTGCACTCACTACTCTACACTCACTACTCTGCACTCACTACTCACTACTCTGCACTCACTACTCTGCACTCACTACTCTGCACTCACTACTCTGCACTCACTACTCACTACTCTGCACTCACTACTCACTACTCTGCACTCACTACTCACTACTCTGCACTCACTACTCTGCACTCACTACTCACTACTATGCACTCACTACTCTGCGCTCACTACTCTGCACTCACTACTCTGCACTCACTACTCTGCACTCACTACTCTGCACTATGCACTCTGCACTCACTACTCTGCACTCACTACTCTGCACTCACTACTCACTACTCTGCACTCACTACTCACTACTCTGCACTCACTACTCACTACTCTGCACTCACTACTCACTACTCTGCACTCACTACTGCACTCACTACTCACTACTCTGCACTCACTACTGCACTCACTACTCACTACTCTGCACTCACTACTGCACTCACTACTCACTACTCTGCACTCACTACTCACTACTCTGCACTCACTACTCACTACTCTGCACTCACTACTCTGCACTCACTACTCACTACTCTGCACTCACTACTCTGCACACACACTACTCTGCACTCACTACTCACTACTCTGCACTCACTACTCACTACCCTGCACTCACTACTCACTACTCTGCACTCACTACTCTGCACTCACTACTCACTACTCTGCACACACACTACTCTGCACTCACTACTCACTACTCTGCACTCACTACTCACTACTCTGCACTCACTACTCACTACTCTGCACTCACTACTCTGCACTCACTACTCTACACTCACTACTCTGCACTCACTACTCACTACTCTGCACTCACTACTCTGCACTCACTACTCTGCACTCACTACTCTGCACTCACTACTCACTACTCTGCACTCACTACTCACTACTCTGCACTCACTACTCTGCGCTCACTACTCTGCACTCACTACTCTGCACTCACTACTCTGCACTCACTACTCTGCACTCTGCACTCACTACTCTGCACTCACTACTCTGCACTCACTACTCACTACTCTGAACTCACTACTCACTACTCTGCACTCACTACTCACTACTCTGCACTCACTACTCACTAATCTGCACTCACTACTGCACTCACTACTCACTACTCTGCACTCACTACTGCACTCACTACTCACTACTCTGCACTCACTACTCACTACTCTGCACTCACTACTGCACTCACTACTCACTACTCTGCACTCACTACTGCACTCACTACTCTGCACTCACTACTCACTACTCTGCACTCACTACTCTGCAATCACTACTCTGCACTCACTACTCTGCACTCAATACTCTGCACTTACTACTCACTACTCTGCACTCACTACTCACTACTCTGCACTCACTACTGCACTCACTACTCACTACTCGGCACTCACTACTGCACTCACTACTCACTACTCTGCACTCACTACTGCACTCACTACTCACTACTCTGCACTCACTACTCTGCACTCACTACTCTGCACTCACTACTCTGCACTCACTACTCTGCACTCACTACTCACTACTCTGCACTCACTACTCACTACTCTGCACTCACTACTCACTACTCTGCGCTCACTACTCTGCACTCACTACTCACTACTCTGCACTCACTACTCACTACTCAGCACTCACTACTCACTACTCTGCACTCACTACTGCACTCACTACTCACTACTCTGCACTCACTACTCACTACTCTGCACTCACTACTCTGCACTCACTACTCTGCACTCACTACTCACTACTCTGCACTCACTACTGCACTCACTACTCACTACTCTGCACTCACTACTGCACTCACTACTCACTACTCTGCACTCACTACTCCGCACTCTGCACTCACTACTCTGCACTCACTACTCTGCACTCACTACTCTGCACTCACTACTCACTACTCTGCAGTCACTACTCACTACTCTCCACTCACTACTCACTACTCTGCACTCACTACTCACTACTCTGCACTCACTACTCACTACTCTGCACTCACTACTCTGCACACTCACTACTCTGCCCTCACTACTCTGCACTCACTACTCTGCACTCACTACTCTGCACTCACTACTCACTACTCTGCACTCACTACTCTGCACTCACTACTCACTAGTCTGCACTCACTACTCTGCACACTCACTACTCTGCACTCACTACTCTGCACTCACTACTCTGCACTCACTACTCTGCACTCACTACTCTGCACACTCACTACTCTGCACTCACTACTCTGCACTCACTACTCTGCACTCTGTACTCTGCACTCTGTACTCACTACTCTGTACTCACTACCCTGCACTCACTACTCTGCACTCACTACTCACTACTCTGCACTCACTACTCTGCACTCACTACTCTGCATATTCAAGTGCAGCAGGTGCTTGGTAAACTTGCTGAAGGAAATTGAACCATAAAAAGTTTGACAAAAGTGAGTGATGAAACGTTTGAAGCAGCTTCGACTCCAAAAGTAACAGTGAGATTGAAGAGGGGGAGATCCCACATAATAAATTAAAAACCTTGTTTTGATTGTATTTCGGCGGTTCCACATTGCACCTACGGCAGCTGCACTCTACGGTATAACACAAAGTGTATGCCGGGAGAAGACCTCCAGCTGCAATGGGTTGCCCATAAACTTAAATGAAATATAATTCTCTTTAACACAACACACCTACCGTACGCTGTGAAGTTCTTTGCTTTTTGTGTACTTTCACAGCCTACACACGTGTTCCCGCATGCCATACTTCATTTTAAGTTCCACAATTGCCAGTGAATTTAAGATGAATTTTAACACCAGATATGGGAGAGCCTTACCGGAAACAATCAGCCCCTTCACCTCTGCACCATCTGCATATTAACAGCCTTTCAGCATTCGAAACCTATTGTGGGGCGGAACTTCCGTCTTTTGAAGCCCGAGCCCACGGAGTGCCTGGCCAGAGGAGCGGTGGTGACTGGGAGCCCCGCCGTGGCTGAAGAAGTCCGTAGTGGCGGTAAGTGGGCGGGGGGGTGGGGGGTCTCTCGGTGCGCTTGTGTGTGTGTGCGAGAGTGTGCATGTGTGCGACACCATGGGGTGGGGGTGTCTGTATGTATGCGTACGTGTATGTGCGCTCGTGTGTCTGTGTGTGCGCATGCGTGCAGGGGGAAGTGTGCCTGTGTATGTATGCGCTTCCCAGGAGACAGACACGGCTAGCGCGTTCGCGCGCGCGTGGCCTGCGCCGATCGCCTTTTGCGAGATGCGCGCGGCCAGGTGCTGTCTCCTGGGAAGCAGAGTCAGTAACAAAAGATCTCCTGGCGGACACAGCGCTGACGCGCCGTTCGCCACGAGACCTAAAAACCATGTGGTATCTATGTCTTTGAGCGCATGGTATCCTGTATTTGTTCACAAATGCATGTGGAATACATTATTCAAAGAGTTGCCAGTCGGTGTAGGACCTGTCGGTGTAGGACCAGTCGGTGTAGGACCACAAGCAGCTCGCTACTTTGTATTCTTAATAAACTCACCTTTTTACACAACTGGATTCTTTGGAGTTTGTAAGCCCTGACGATACCCTTGTGTACAAACATCATGCAAGTTGGCTACTAATTATATATTCTATACACTGTTAATTTTCATGCGGTAAATACTGCTAGCACATCACATGTAACCTGTTATACATCCTCTCGACCCATTTCTGCTAGACAGTTTCTTCTTGAAGGAGCTTCTTGTGAGTGAAAATCACATGTAAAGTGTATGTAAGTGGGCGGAAAGTAAAATTGTAAAATTCACAAAAAATGTGCACACCCAACAATAAGAAATCATACTAGATTACACTCATTAGAAATAAGGCTCCTTGAGTGAACTTAATTGGATTGCATTTCATCACTGTGAGGGACTGTAGTCTAAAAAAAAGGTCATAGATCCTCATATTTTGTACAGACACATTCGGTGTAAGAGAAATCCATACTATACCTTTCACTCACAGACAAATGCCACAGTCATACCTGTGACAGTCCTGGTCAGTTTTATACTTATCCCTTGGAGATTTGAGTCACCTGGGCATTGAGGGATCTCGAATCTACCACTCATGCACCACCGCATTGTGAATATTGATATTGAAGATGTTAGCTGCGGTCTTCTCCCAGGCGTCTCAAGGAAAGGACGCCACAACATCTCTAAAATAGTAAGAGTACTGACAGATATCTGTTTTCTTCTGACATCAGTAGAATCCTGTAGTAAAGACACTTACATTTAAAATGAAATAAAGTATTTATTCCTTAACCCTTTAAGTGCTGCCGTCGGCCAACGGTCGTCACGAGCACTACCTTGCCAGTGCTGCGCACAACCGTTTGCCCGTTATTCGAACTTTCAGCACTGGGCGCTGAACGTTCGACGCTGCTAAGGAGTTAAAACTTAACCGGATAGCTTAACATGTGGCTCTACCACAAAGTCAGGATTCACAATGTTCACAGGTGACGTTTACAATTTGAAACATGCATATAACTGTATAACTGTCCTACCTGTTATGTGCCTTGCGCGAGGTATACAAAGCACGCGCAATAGTTAAATCTAAATAATAACACACTGAGGTCTCTGCTTGTCCACTCGCTCCACGCGATGTCGAGTTGCGAGGACAAGCAGACACTACAAATCCTCAAATCAGTACTTTACTCAGCACCCTCCTCAACTACCGGTTTGCTGCCGTTTAGGCACAAACTTTCCAAACATCAAATGAATCTCAGAGTAGTCAGGCAGCCAGAACTCTAATGCTGCAAGCCATGCACCTCCATTCGACATGAGCACTGCATCTTAGCTCCTTTATTCTTTCATTCAGTCTGAATCAACAGTGCAATAATAATATATAAACAAGATATTTCCCTTGACAACTTTTATACACTTGTTTCCCATCATGCCATTACAGCCCTCTTTCAAACCACTACGTGGTACCAAATTGAATTTATCTTTCGCCACGGAGCACGAGTTCATGCTAATGATTTTAAGATCTTTCTTTACATATATTCTGCTTTGAGAATGGAGAAGTGACACAAGGGAACCTAAAATCATTCTGCCGAATTTGTAGATATCTAAAATGTGTGCAATAAACAATGCCATCTGTTATGGCAAACTATGTAGTTTATTGAGGGTAGAGTTTGTTATAGTTCAGACAAATTAGACAGACCTATTCTGAAGATGTATTATCATTTTTACCTCTTATAAATGTCTATTCCAAAAATATAAGGCAATGTAAGCTATATTCAGGTAATTTAATATTAACAGGAATAAGGTAATTTAATATTAACAGGAATAATCCCCAATATTGGAAATGTAAACCTCTAAAATATAAGATTTTATTTTTCATGTAGTCGACTTATGGCTTTGCAGGAAGATAAGATGAGAAAAAGATGGAAGAAGCAAGATATTTGCATGGGTGACAGTGAAACCTGTGCTTTTCCAAAGCTGATTAATAACTACAACAAGCACATCATCTCATTTGCTGAGGACGAAGCAGGTACAGTACATTTATTTTCTACTTTTCTGCCCCCAGGTAAAGGTTATCTGTAAAATATACTCTGCCTTAGCAATGATAACATAAACCAGGCATTTGTGCAAAAATTATTAAAATGTTATTATTCACTATTCTGAAAAAAGCTCAATCTTATTCAGAACAGTTGGAGAAAGGAATACAACGATTAACATTTCAAAGTGTTTAAAGCAATGTGATAAAGCTATATTTGTCTTTGTTTTTTCTAGGGTCTTTCTGGATTTGGTGAATGTAGGGCACATAGTCAGATATTGTGAATATTGTAGCTTGTACAATTTTAATTCCATGCACTATGTTGGTTAAATGCATTCTTAGTACTTAATGCCTTCTTGGAATAACAGATAAAACAAGAGGCACAAATAAATCCACATAACATGTGTATTTGTAAAGTGCATGTTCACCTTTATTTAGCATCCATGTTTTATTTTCCCCCTCAATGAATAGTATTACATTTTCTCATGTTTATGTACCTGAACTTGAGTCTCCATGGAGAAAGCTGAATCATGTCGATAAACCTTTGGCTCGATGTTGCGAAAGTGTCTGCTGC
Source organism: Lissotriton vulgaris (assembly GCF_964263255.1). Taxonomy (NCBI): domain Eukaryota; kingdom Metazoa; phylum Chordata; class Amphibia; order Caudata; family Salamandridae; genus Lissotriton; species Lissotriton vulgaris. The sequence continues at coordinate 1,724,382,857 of NC_141694.1, read as the reverse complement.
AACCAGATTACTTTTTAAGTACATATCCTTGGAAGATATTAAATGGAGAATGGAGATCTACATATGCTATACATCACAGTGACTTTCACCAGAACATTTAGGAGAATACTTATTTTATAATGTTTCCCTTTTGCACCTAATCACAAATAAACTCAAACTTACCAGAATGTGAATGAGTGACGTATGCCTGCGGTTTGCAGAGATTTATGACTGCTTATCTAATGTACAAGGCTTCAAAGGTGCATGTGTGCTTTACTTTTGAGCCCCATAATTTAACATTAAAATTTATGATAGCCACATGCGTCCGTAGTATTCCTATGTTTTCCCTAATCCTAACTCTGTTTTTTGTGCGGTGTGCATGTTTGGATTTGGAGGTAGCATTCATTCCAAAAATGTCCATTAAATTTTATTTTACCTTTTGGAAAAAAAAATCATGAATTGTGTATCCCTCCTTCACTGTTTTTGACAATGAAGAATAAGATGCACTTCACATGCCTCTGTTAAAGAGGAGGGCCGGTATCCTGAATGCGGTGGTGACGGTGAGTGGGAGGGTAGTGATGGAGAAGCACAGGGTGAAGGGAGAGAATTTAATGTCTTTGAGTGAGAGAAGAGAGTTACTTTTTCAGATGTAGGCAGTTGTTTGACGAAAGCATTAGCAAAGGAACTTAGATAGACGGTCCAAGATGGCGGATTGACACGCCAGTACAGAGAACGCTCACTGAGGGTCCGGACTCTGGTTATGGCGGTTAACGTCTTTTAACCGACTTTTAGTCAAAATTAAATCGTCTTTGGCAGCTGATTGCGAACTGTCAGAGAAAACAACGAAAATGACGAATGTTTGTAGGCTGAGAGTCTGGGCAGGAACGGCTCACCTGTTACCGCGCTGGTGAAAGGCTGAACGTAACCGGAGGTGGAGACGGATGTCGCGGCTTCAGCTGATTGAGAGAGGCTGAGAGTCTGGGTAGGAACGGCTCGCCTGTACGCGCCGGTGAAAATCTGAACGTAGCCAGAGGCAGAGGTGGATGCTGCGGCTTCGGCTGATTGAGAGACGGGTGAGGGGGTTGCTCCGCTCCTTACGGCTACCGCGTTTCATCCCTACAGCCTCGAAGGGTTGGACAACACTCGGCTGGCTTGGACTGCCGGCTCACAGGAGTTCTAACCCATTGGCGGTAGTGAAGCTTGGGGTAATGGCGCCAAAGCCGCCAGGAAGGAATACACGGACGAGCGTGATGAAACAGACATTGGCAAATAGTGGCACGGACACTGCTGCGGTATCTGCGGTAACTACAGCAACGGCTTCGGAAACTTCCACGGAGCGGTCAGAGGCGCATATTTCTGATGCAGGAAAGAAAATCACGGGTAGGCAAGAGAAACTGAGCTCATGTTCAAACACTGGTAAACCATTTCTTCGCCTCCCCCTTACTGCTAAAACTAAACTAGCATCTGATAATATTATGCCTAAACCAACTGCTGCTGATTTTCTAACACCCTCAGACATTATCAATCCCTCTGGAACAGAGGATAACATTGTAGCTTGCGGGGGGAATCAGGATGTAAATACTGCTCTGGAAACTGAAACAGATATAGGCACCTCTATCAATGTTGCGAGCATGAATATTACACCGTTAAAAGACTGTCCCTCTATTATTGATACTCAGCTACAACCATGGATACAATTAATGGCAAATACCAGTGCTGAAAATGTACTACCTATATCAACATCAGTATTAACAACAGAGATGCTGGTAGAAGAGGAGATATCCAGTGAAGTAGAGGGGACAAAGGAGACTCAGGGGGTAGAATATGTGGAACATGTGGATGCAGCAGAAACTGATGAGGAATACTGCGACCTTCCTGACCCAGGCAACAGTACACCCTTGTGCTCAGCTAAAGACAAAGCTAACAGTATAAAAAAAGCAAGAGGCAAGACTAAGAATAAGGTTAAGAGAACTATAAATAAACCTAAGCCTACTACTGTAAAAGCTATAGTGGATAACAGTCCGATAAGGAAATGGGTACAAACTAAGGGCGGTGTTAAATCGATGGCTTTAAGACTTTCAGGAAACAGCCCTATCGAGGCAGGTGGTGCATCTGGGGAGATAAATTGCCTCAGTAATTTTATGAATTCAACTACCTCTGGGGGCTCAGCAAAGAGGCTGTTAGAAATACTTAATCGCTCCCAAAGTGGGCATACTACCCCTGTTGTGGTATTAGGGGATGGGTCGAATGAGATGGAGACGGTCGTCACTTTAACGGAAACTTTATCCTCCTCTTCCCCTGCCCCACAAGCAGTAACAACCTCAGCATCTGTATTGCCCATGACAATCTCAAGGGCAGGAATAACAAAGGAACCCGACTTAGTTGGGTCTGATAGCTCCACGCTTCATTTCTGGTGAATACCTCTTAGAATAATACACCAACACCTATTGATTGGAATCTCCAAGGGGAGGTGTCTTCGTCATTTCATATGATTTTGCAGTTGTTAAATGAACAAAAACACAAAGCCCAATCTCATTATCAGCAGATGAGGGAAGATAGCAGCAAGACGCAATCCTCATTGCAGGAGATGTCCTGTAAACTCGGTGCTATCTCCCAGGACGTTGCAGAGCTTCAACAAAGAGTGGTTTTAATGGAGGAAAAATCATCTTGCTCTGAAATAGCTGTGAATAAGCATGAGGTCCAGATCAGTCAAATGCAAGCTAAACTTGAAGATTTAGAAAATCGACAACGCAGACAGAATCTTCGCATATTTGGTATTGTGGAAGGGGCTGAAGGAGCCGACTCTAGGGCATACATTGTTCGCTTATTTCAGAAAGCTTTTCCTAAATTATCAGATTGGGTTTGGGACTCACAGATACAAAGAGCCCACCGGCTTCCACTGATTCACAGAAATAAGGGAAGCAAATACCCCCGCCCAATCTTAATCTGTATTGGTGACTTTCTACTTCGCCAGGCAATCTCATTAAAAGCGAGACCAAATACCCCAGTCACTATTGATTCAACTACTTTCTTTGTGAGATCATATTTAAGTAAACACTCTATGGAGCGGCGTTGGAAACTGAAACAATATATTGACCCAATAAAGGAGCTGGGGGGTCAGGCTTTTTTGCAAGAACCAGGCAAGTTGAAAGTTTTAAAGAATGGTCGTACATACTATTTCTTGGAAGAAAACGAGGTCGAGCAAGTAATGGTTAAATGGAAATCGGAAAAAAATGGACAATGAATTATGTATGAATTATGCTCTCTATAATCTCTTCTTCTAAATGTTGAATAACTCAACCTATATCTAAATTACGAATGGTATTCGGCTGTCTACTAGTTGAATGCGATTACTTTTTGATGTATTCGGCTATAAGGTACTATATAATGTATCATATGATTTGATATGAGCTTTTTCTTTTTTTGAATGCCCGGATTCTCGGGCCGTGACTTCGTCTTAGCTGCCACTACAGCGGCAGCTGGGTTAATGGGGGGCATAGGCATAGGTCTGAAAGGGGGTGGGATAGCGTGCTGTTAGGTAGGGGTGGGGAGGGGTGTGGAGGGGGGTGATCTTCAGGGTAAAAACGGCATCACGGGGGCAAGCAGTTTCATAATACTGAGATGTAGCAAGGTTGATTTCATTTGGTATAAGGGCACTAAAGATAGGAATATGTATTTTATAAAATATATCAATTAAAATGTCTAGTTTGGAATGTGGCGGGCTTAAATATCAGGATTAAAAGAAGTCTTGTGTTTGAAGAACTTAAAATGTATAACCCTCAAATAGCAGTAATTACTGAGACTCATATTGCATATAAAGATAGAAAATTACTTAAACAACTGGGGTATGATATTTTAATATGTACTTAATTTAATGCTTCAATACGGGGGTGGCAATACTAAAACATAAACAGCTTAAGGTAGAAATTAATAGAACTTTAACTGACAAGGCTGGTAGATGGGCAATTGTACAGGTAACACTTGAAGGCTGTAAATACACAATCTGTGGAATCTACGCTTCTAATCAGGATGAACCTAAAATTTTTGATCAGATTAATATGGAGCTGCTTACATGGAGAGGGGATTGTATAGTACTTGGGGACTTTAATTGTATTATGAATTATAATTTAGATACAACTAGAAAGGATTCATTCCAGAGAATGCGGAAGACCAGGGCTGCAATTTTAGATCTTGCAGCAATTCATCTAATTAAAGATGCTTGGAGATGCTTATACCCCAATATAGCAGGCTATACTTATTACTCTGCCGCACACAAATTATGCTCACACATAGATATGGTCTGGGTATTGGATCTTATTCTTGAAACCACCACTATGGTAATATGCCCAAGAGTTACCTCGGACCATAATCCGATCCTCATATCATTTGATGTTGCAACAGAGAGACAAACTCCTCGCCCTTTTTCATTTCCCCGATATTTATTTTTGGATCTTAACTTCTTGATTCAACTAAAAAATCATATAAAAGAATTAATAGATATAAACATGCACTCAGCCTCACCAACGATAGTGTGGGATGCATGCAAGGCAAGCATTCGTGGATTTACACAACAATTTATCTGGCGACAAAATAAAGAGCGTAGATGCCAAAATGAGGAAATGATTGCAGAAATACTTAATATCGAAAATCAGCTATCTGAAGCTTTGTTGACAGGGGCAGCTAATTTGGAAGCTTTAAACTTGAAATTAAGCGAACTAAAATCAGCTTTAAAAAAATTGTTTAGGGAAAAAAGCATTAGTAAATTAAAAAAATATCAATTAAATCAATATGAAAGCGGTGAAAGAATAGGCAAAATATTAGCTTATAAAGTGGCTGAAGACCGAGCTCAAATGGCTATTAAGGAAATTAAAGGGAATAATAATCAAATATTTCAAGATCCTAAATTAATCTTACAGCAATTTGCATTGTTTTTTCAAGATTTATATACTCCGGAAACTGAAGTAACTGAAGATAACATAAATTGTTAAATAACTTTAAATAGAGTCAAAACTATGGAGGATGAACAATCAGATCAACTTGCGGCGGATATTACAATGACGGAAATTAGAATTGCTATTAATTCCCTGGCAACTGGTAAAGCTGTAGGTGAGGACTCAATCCCTCTAGAATTATTTTAAAATTGTATGGAGGAACTGCTTCCGCTACTAACTAAAGTTATCCAAGCGATTGGTAGGGGGGAGCATCCTCCAAAGTCTTGGAACTCCACTCCAATTATTTTTTTTCTAAAAAAAGGCAAACCATCGTACGAGAGAGGGTCTTATAGACCTATTTCGCTTATAAACAGCGATGCTAAAATATTTGCAAAGACACTAGCAACTCGGTTGGCACCATTAATGTCACAACTCGTGTCACCCCAGCAACACAGGTTTATTCCTAAGAGGGACACTACTGCGCATATTAATATGGCTATTTCAGCATTCAATGCTGCACGGACTAAGCCAACCCCACTCGGTATGATTTTATTAGATGCAGAGAAAGCATTTGACCGAGTGGGTAGGGCTTTTTATGGGCTGTACTGCCGGCTTTTGGTATAAAAGGCCAATTTTTGAAATGGATCTAATCCTTATATTACAAGCCTATGGGGAAAGTCTGCTATATGGGAAAATGCACCTCTACCTTCCCGATTAAATGCGGGACGAGACAGGGGTGTCCTTTATCACCTCCGTTATTTGCCCTGGTAATGGAACCCTTTTTGATTGCGCTTCAGAGTCAAGATCTGATTTTCCCTTTTTCAAATGGCCCAAACTCCCTTAAAATAACCGTCTATGCTGACGATGTCGCAGTTTATTCTACTAATGTGTCAGAAGCTATGAAGGGTATTGTAGCAGAAGCAGAGAAATATGGCTTAGTCTCTGGCTATCGACTTAATACTAGCAAAACTCAAATTATTATGAATCACAAGCCACCAAGCCCGGTGACAGGGGTATGTGATGTAGCGACTTATTTAGGGGTAAAAATCTCTTCGAATATTGATCTAATAGTTGCATTAAATTATGAGCCATTATTAAAAGAGACTATCTCGTTATTTAAGAAATGGCACAAGTTACCTCTTAGCATTATTGGCCTAATAAATCTGGTCAAAATGAAGATACTACCAAAATACTTATATCTTTTTCGCTCTATCCCTCTGCGGGTAAATAATTCCTATCTTAATAGATTAGAGGGTATTATCAGTAGCTTCATTTGGGAGTAGTAAAAAGCCCATCGGGCTGTGTCATTACTTAAACTTCCTTTTAATCAAGGATGACTGGGTCTACAAGATATTAAATTCTACTATTGGTCTGCTTTTCTGAACCGTTTTCGAAGTTTGTTGATTCCTGATAAATGTCTGTATTTTCATAGATTTATGTTAGGAGTGGATGCAAATATGTTTCTTTATCGGTTAAATGACCCCAATTATTTTAAACGCGTAAAGTTTAAGACGGTACGGGACACTGTTAATATCTGGCGCTCCATTCTTGTTAAGAATAAAGGTTCCCTTTTTCATTTTAGAACCCCTCTATGGTTTAATCCGGGTCTACCGGAAATTTTTCATGATTCAGCTGGTCTTGTGCTATCAGAATCCGGTATTAAAATACTGGGAGATTTATATGACCACAATGGGTTTTTTACATTTGAAAGGATGAAGGTATGCTATAACCTGTCAGAGGGGGCTCGGTTTAAATATTATCAGATCAGGTATTACTTTGTGCGGAAATTAGGACTTACTAACATGTTAGATTCTGAAGTTTGGAATTGTATTTATAGAGAAGCTGACAAAGCATTGATCAGTATTGGATATAAAATCTTTTCTGGTTATAGTACTGACGATACTAGAAAACTAGCTGAGAAATGGAGCAGGAAGTTGGCGACTAATGTGTCTTCAAATCTGATAACTTCTTCTTTAAATAGTTTAAATCTTTCTGTCCAATCTTCTAGTCTTAAGCTACAATTATTTAAAACCTTATGTCAATTGTACTATACGCCAGATAGGATTCTTAAATGGGCAACAAATAATAACACCAGTGATCGTACGAAATGCCCGAAATGCGATTTAAGAGCAGCTGATATTATCCATATGTTTTTTACTTGTCCGCACCTTGCTGAATTTTGGAATGGAGTAACTAAAGTTGTGTCTGTAAAATTGGCTAGCCCAATCATATTTACATCAACAGATGTGTTGGCGGGTATTTAGGGGGGGAACAGCGTACTATGTGATTTGCTGAACATCTTAATCTCATGTGCTAGGTTGGTAATAGCTAGGGTCTGGATCCATCACAATCCACCTACGGTTATGGAATGGTGGAGTCTTGTTAAAGAAATTTATAATTTGGAATATGCTCTTGCAACAACCAGGGGTCTACAAGCTAAACAGAAAGTGGACAGAATCTGGGGAATAATAATGTCATGACATCCGATAGTCCTTCTCGTACTACTATTTGTCCTTAATGATTGTTTGATTCACATTCCTTTTGTTGATGTAAATCGTAATGCATTGATTTTCTTTGATCACATGTATGAATTTTCTGTTATGCTATTTGCTTGTCCCTCTTGATGCAAATAAAAAAATTTGAAACTAAAAAAGGAACTTAGATATACGTCACAGAGTGAATTGCTGAGTTACAGGTGGTAGAATAAGAGCTCAAATGCAGCTGAGAACGTCAATGTAGCAGTATGAATGGCATCACATTAATGCATTGGAAGTGACAGAATGGACCACTGAACTGCTTAAAATAGAATGGTAACATTACTTAATCAACTTGTGTGCAGGCAACAGAACGATAGCAAAAGTTAATCAAAATCAGGTAAGAGAATGGACAAGTAAAAATAATGATAACATGAGTTACTCAGGTTCAAGTTATGATGAAAAATTCAAATGTAGGTGACAGAATGCTAGCATGAGTTACTCAAAATCAAGGTCAGAAAATGGTAGTATAAAGCACTTGAATGTAGGTAACAACAAAGATCACTCAGCTGCGTGTAATCGATTGGTAACTTTAGTCACTCAGATGCAGGTTTCAGTCGAAAGAGATTCTCTGAGAGAATTTTTGAGAGCAATCAATAAGAGCTACAAGGAAGCTGTTTGTTGTATTCATTGTTGAGGTGGAGAGAATTGTTGACTCACACGGAGGAAGGTTAGCTGGGGAATGAGTTCCGGCTTTAAACCTTTTTGGGATCAAATATGTTACCTTAACAAAATAGTCACTTTACTCTGACACCAGAGTACTAACGATCGTGGAGGTTACTGGTGTCACATGACGCTGGTCATGCGGTTTCCCAGTGTGCGCATGCTCACATGATGATGATTCAACTCTACTCGGTGTGATTACGGTGTTGTTGTGTTTTGGGGAGGGGAAAGATTGTGTAGGACTACCCTAACCAGTTCTCTGACACGTCTATGGAACATGTCATCCTTCTCTTCTTCATCTTACTAATACTACAAAACTACTATCAGTACTACTACTGCTGCTGCTGCTACAACTACTAATATTAATAATAATAAAAATAATAATAAGGAAAACCGCTATTGGTTTCCAAGTGTTGAAAAATAACAGGTGTTACTGTTACCAGTGTTGATGGTACTCATGTGTTGCACTTACAAAAGCAGGAGATACAAATATATTTTTTTTCCTCCACACATGTAGATGACACATATGCTGGCATTCCAGATATGTTTACACATTTATGACTCACCAGCCAGTTATGCAAGTGGAACTAGTAACTTCTTCCATGATTAAGTCATACTTGTGAAATAAGGGCTGCACTCTCAACACTGAGAGATGTCCTCTAGGATCCAGAAATGTCCTTGAATCAAGGTTTCACAAAAAGATTATGACTCTACTCCAAAAGTTGTAGTCTGAATGTTTTATTCACATGTATTCATAGCTTGTTATGTTCACAAGCGTTTGCTGCTGTTCCTGTTCCATTAACATTTTGCACTCATACCATCCCAATGCATTTCGGCATTTCCATTATGCCTTCATCTGGGGATATATTTCTAAAAACGAAGAAATGCTTATATTTTACATCATGTAAAAAATAGTTCATAGGCTGCCTAATAGATGCTAAATAGTTATACAACAGCGAGTTCATGCAGTGTGAGTGGTTAAAAAACTGGTTTGTCACAATAAAGGGTGATATAACGTGAAAGAAAAAGATTAATGTTAAAATAATAAAGTCTAAAGTGCAAGGTGAAAAAACATGTGCGTTATGTTGCTGACTCGTGCTGGTAGGAAAATAACTTGTGCATTTCAGCTGCTTAACTAAAGTGGACGGAGTGCTGTGAATTATATACAAATAAAAGCGAGAATTTAGCATGTGAAACTCCTAAGCTTGACATTAATCAGACACCTTAGTGTCTTACAAATTCAGTGGCTAAGGGAAACGCTTACCGCGAAAGTGCAAATGTGCGTCTGTGATGGTAAAGGCTGTAGCTGGGTTCGGCAAAGGTCTGTGACCCGGAAATAAATATACAGAAAAGGTTGCATGAGGGCGCGACCTAGTAGGGACTGTGTTCAAAGTAAAATGCAGGGGTGAAAACGGGTAGGGAGCGCGTTAAAAAAGTGGGATGTTTAAGGATAGTGAAAAAGCATGGTGAATGAAAACCAGTGGTACACTAAAGATCACAATGAATAATGATACTAAAACTAACATGTAGTATAATAATATCAGGCAATGTGAACAAACTAATATAATTAAACATGAATTACAAGCTTTGAATGGTAAAATGAAAAAACCACTCTGCGCAGGTAAGGAGTCATTGGCTGGGGCCCCAGCTCTTCAAAGATAACATAAATATTCCACTCGGTCATTTAGGCCGAATGGTTTCATGCTGCTTAAGGTGAAAATCCAATAATTTTCTCTTTTTAATAATTCCTGATGATTGTCTTTACCCTCTTGTTGTTTCACAGTTTCCAACACGCAATATCTTAGCTGGCTGATGCCATGACCAGCTTCCAAGAAATGCTGAGCTACAGTGGATTTTAGGTGCTTATTCCTTATATTAGATTTATGCTCGGTCAGTCTTATCTTGAGTTTTCTCTGGGTTTGTCCGACATAAATCTTGCCGCATGGGCATTTCAACATATACACCGCGTTGCTGGTGTCGCAGGTTGCTGTAGCTCTTACTTTGATTTTATTGCCCTTCATGGGGTGGTTAACTGTAATCCCTTGGATAACATTATTGCAGTGGTTGCAGTTTCTGCATGGGATTGTTCCTTTGTATTCCGTGTTGGTTGAGGGAGTTTTTAACAGTTCTCCTAGGTTTCTTGCTCTTGTGAATGCAAAGGTAGGTTGAATGTCAAAGATTTTGTTGAAGTCAGGCTCTATCCTTAGGATTTCCCAATGTTTTCTGATTATTTGTTTGAATTGGTGACTTGCTGTGGAATATTTGGAAACTATGGTGATTGCTTCTGTATCAGTTGTCGCTGTGTAGGACAGTAGTTGACTCCTGGTTTTGGTTTCCGATCGTTGGATGGCCTGCTCGAGGACATGGTGTGGGTACCCTCGGGCTTTGAATCTCTGTAGAGTGGTTTGCATCTCTTGATGGAATTGCTGGTTTTCCGAGGTGATTCTTTTGGCTCTGATGATCTGACTGTATGGTAAGTGGTCTTTTAATGGTTGTGGGTGAAAACTAGAATAGTGTAATGTGTTGTTCCTGTCTGTTTTTTTCCGAAATAGACTGGTGGTGAATCCTGTGGGAGTGTTGGTGATTTTGACATCAAGAAAAGTTATAGATTCCTTGTGGAGTTCATGTGTGAATGGAACAGGAACAGCAGCAAACGCTTGTGAACATAACAAGCTATGAATACATGTGAATAAAACATTCAGACTACAACTTTTGGAGTAGAGTCATAATCTTTTTGTGAAACCTTGATTCAAGGACATTTCTGGATCCTAGAGGACATCTCTCAGTGTTGAGAGTGCAGCCCTTATTTCAGTACATTACGCCTCCAGACAGAAGGCGATACTCTGGAGATCCATACAACCTTAAAAACTTATTAAAAAACGCTGTGCGCCCGGCAAATAACCCTTCTTTTCATCAAAATTAGTCTGCTCTACTGCTGGACAGCACGCACAGAACATGGAGGAAATATTTAATCTTACCGATGCAAGAGCAGAAACTTTTGCGTATTCTAATGAGGAAGTCAACAGAATATACGCACTCATCAGCGAAGAAACTACTGAATTAACCACAAACCGCAGCAAGGAGCAAAACATCAAACAATTATTATACCTGTCAAAGAAAATAATCAACCAACGCCTGCATGCGAGTACCATGGTTAAGTACCATAAGGCACAGAGAATACCGAGAGGCTTAAGAATACCATTAAAACCATCTCTATGCAAAAACGTCCAAAGATTCAAGGATAGATGGTACGCCATTCTTAATAAGTGCAGCCTCGACCTAATATTGCTGATTATCGAAGAATTATCAACTATTTTGGAAGAACTTGCCACTGAAATCTCCCACGTGAAGACAGAATTGGAAAACAGTTACACAACTGAAGAACTCAATAAGATCATGGAAGACATAAACACCCAATTAACCAAACATACTGCTGAAGTCACAGAACGCAAGATCCGCAAACTAAAAAGGGACACCATAGATTATAAAATGGGCGAGGTATATACATGGGCTGATATTTATGCTAAACGGCGACAAAACAAACCCTATACAGCAAACACTGAAACCTCATCCTCCGAAGACGACATCACAAACCCACAAGGAAGACGAAATCGACCTCCACCGCAGAAAACAACACCTAACCCCCCAGATAATGCTATTTCTTCGGAAGCACCATCAACATCAGCCGAGCCTTTTTTAGAGGTAGGCCAGGATCAACGCGAAGACCCAGGAGGTCCAAAAGAACAAGAAAAAACAAGAGAACCTCCACAAACCAGGACAGCAACAATCAAAAAGACCAAAGGGAAATAACTGACAACTTGGTAATCAACATCTCGGACTATCATTTCAGTGAAATCCAAATGAAAATTCTACAAAGAGGAACTTCGTTTATACCTACGGCCCGAACCAACAAACTAGAGCTAGAAATCTCATTTTACAAGCTCATGAGGAAACTTCGGTTAAAACACTTTTTCCAAAACATTGTACAAACGCCCACAGACCCCCAAGAAGATCAACTCAGGGGATTACGTCCCAAAAGCAACTTTCTTGCACCAGTTTCACATAAGAGTCTCGACACCTACGAGACCTTAGTTCGAAACGACTTATCCAAATTGAACTGTAACCGACAACCTAAACACAAAAACTTCACTGTCAAGGAGATCAGCACTATCAAATCCATTGCTAACAACAAGCAAGTGACATGTGTCAAAGCTGACAAGGGTGGCGCCATAGTAATCCTCAACACTTCTTACTATGATCAACAAGCGATGGTTCACCTCTCGGATTCTAAAACTTATCTGAAACTACCCAATAACCCCACCGTCCAATTCAAAGAAAAACTTGATACAATACTCAACAAAGCTGTTGAGAATAGTACAATCTCTGAGAAAACCAACAAGTATCTTACTACCAAGCATCCTAAAAGTCCAAAATTCTTCTTGGTTCCCAAGATACATAAAAATCCACAAACGCCTCCTTGCAGGCCTATTGTATCGACATGTGGCAGCATCCACGATCCTGTGGGAAAATTTCTTGACAGATATTTTCAACCTATCGTTACTTCTCTTCCAACGTACATCCGTGACACCACGGATTTTATCAATAAACTAAACCAAGTACAAATTGAGGATCACGGTCAAATATTTTTGTGCACAGTTGATGTATCGTCCCTATATACATCCATCCCACATTCAATGGGAATTGAAGCCATTGAGTACTGTCTACTGAGAAGTGATCTGGACAATCATCTAAAACTTTTTCTCATGGAACTCCTACAATTTACATTGTTTTTCAGCTATTTTACATGGAAGGATGACTGGTATCAGCAACTAACAGGAACATCTATGGGCAATTCTACAGCACCGGCCTATGCAAATATTTTTATGCATAGATTCGAAGAAGACCACATACTCAACAAAACTGAATGGATGGATCACCTAAAAATATTTGTGAGATTCATAGATGACATCTTTTTGATTTGGCAAGGCCCTAAAAACATCCTGCAAGAACAACTGGCACTATTAAACACCATAGACCAACGCATTCAATTCACACATGAACTCCACAAGGAATCTATAACTTTTCTTGATGTCAAAATCACCAACACTCCCACAGGATTCACCACCAGTCTATTTCGGAAAAAAACAGACAGGAACAACACATTACACTATTCTAGTTTTCACCCACAACCATTAAAAGACCACTTACCATACAGTCAGATCATCAGAGCCAAAAGAATCACCTCGGAAAACCAGCAATTCCATCAAGAGATGCAAACCACTCTACAGAGATTCAAAGCCCGAGGGTACCCACACCATGTCCTCGAGCAGGCCATCCAACGATCGGAAACCAAAACCAGGAGTCAACTACTGTCCTACACAGCGACAACTGATACAGAAGCAATCACCATAGTTTCCAAATATTCCACAGCAAGTCACCAATTCAAACAAATAATCAGAAAACATTGGGAAATCCTAAGGATAGAGCCTGACTTCAACAAAATCTTTGACATTCAACCTACCTTTGCTTTCACAAGAGCAAGAAACCTAGGAGAACTGTTAAAAACTCCCTCAACCAACACGGAATACAAAGGAACAATCCCATGCAGAAACTGCAACCACTGCAATAATGTTATCCAAGGGATTACAGTTAACCACCCCATGAAGGGCAATAAAATCAAAGTAAGAGCTACAGCAACCTGCGACACCAGCAACGCGGTGTATATGTTGAAATGCCCATGCGGCAAGATTTATGTCGGACAAACCCAGAGAAAACTCAAGATAAGACTGACCGAGCATAAATCTAATATAAGGAATAAGCACCTAAAATCCACTGTAGCTCAGCATTTCTTGGAAGCTGGTCATGGCATCAGCCAGCTAAGATATTGCGTGTTGGAAACTGTGAAACAACAAGAGGGTAAAGACAATCATCAGGAATTATTAAAAAGAGAAAATTATTGGATTTTCACCTTAAGCAGCATGAAACCATTCGGCCTAAATGACCGAGTGGAATATTTATGTTATCTTTGAAGAGCTGGGGCCCCAGCCAATGACTCCTTACCTGCGCAGAGTGGTTTTTTCATTTTACCATTCAAAGCTTGTAATTCATGTTTAATTATATTAGTTTGTTCACATTGCCTGATATTATTATACTACATGTTAGTTTTAGTATCATTATTCATTGTGATCTTTAGTGTACCACTGGTTTTCATTCACCATGCTTTTTCACTATCCTTAAACATCCCACTTTTTTAACGCGCTCCCTACCCGTTTTCACCCCTGCATTTTACTTTGAACACAGTCCCTACTAGGTCGCGCCCTCATGCAACCTTTTCTGTATATTTATTTCCGGGTCACAGACCTTTGCCGAACCCAGCTACAGCCTTTACCATCACAGACGCACATTTGCACTTTCGCGGTAAGCGTTTCCCTTAGCCACTGAATTTGTAAGACACTAAGGTGTCTGATTAATGTCAAGCTTAGGAGTTTCACATGCTAAATTCTCGCTTTTATTTGTATATAATTCACAGCACTCCGTCCACTTTAGTTAAGCAGCTGAAATGCACAAGTTATTTTCCTACCAGCACGAGTCAGCAACATAACGCACATGTTTTTTCACCTTGCACTTTAGACTTTATTATTTTAACATTAATCTTTTTCTTTCACGTTATATCACCCTTTATTGTGACAAACCAGTTTTTTAACCACTCACACTGCATGAACTCGCTGTTGTATAACTATTTAGCATCTATTAGGCAGCCTATGAACTATTTTTTACATGATGTAAAATATAAGCATTTCTTCGTTTTTAGAAATATATCCCCAGATGAAGGCATAATGGAAATGCCGAAATGCATTGGGATGGTATGAGTGCAAAATGTTAATGGAACAGGAACAGCAGCAAACGCTTGTGAACATAACAAGCTATGAATACATGTGAATAAAACATTCAGACTACAACTTTTGGAGTAGAGTCATAATCTTTTTGTGAAACCTTGATTCAAGGACATTTCTGGATCCTAGAGGACATCTCTCAGTGTTGAGAGTGCAGCCCTTATTTCAGTACATTACGCCTCCAGACAGAAGGCGATACTCTGGAGATCCATACAACCTTAAAAACGTATTAAAAAACGCTGTGCGCCTGGCAAATAACCCTTCTTTAAGTCATACTTGTGCCCAGAAAAGGTTCTATAGATCCCAGCCATGGTCTCTGTGTTCAGGAAAGAATTCCAAAGTTCCTTTTGACATCTGGCACATCAGGGCTTATGTTGTCCAGATGACACAAGTGGTGCAACAATCCAACCATGAAGGTTTCCTGTTTGTGCCACCCACCATCTACAGCACGTTCACAACCTCCATTTACAATTACCACACATGGTCAATATCGTATGCACTGTTCTTTTGAGAGGATCCCCGGAAAATTAATAGTAACCACATTAGTGTGCACTTTATTTTCCTAATGTTAATAATGTTAGAAGCGTTGTTTGAATTTATTTCTTCTTCTCTAAAAGTGCTTAGATAGAACTACATTTAGGAACTTGTGGTTTCTAACAAGCTTACAAGTACATATGAATAGCAGCTGTGAACTTTGTGACGGTGATGGATCAGCTAACAGCATAGGGTTATAAGAATAAAGTCAGAACCCTCACAGATGGGGGCAAACCTTTCAGATTTAAGTTCGTGTGGCATTTGCAATGTACCAATCTAAATTGCTGCAAGAAACAAAACAGATTCTAGATCTCTAAGACAAGGGGGGGTTGTAAGGCACACCGGAGACTCAAAACTAGACACCACAAAATCCCATCGGAAATACTGGCAAAGGGCAAAAAATGGATGACACAAAGTCAAGTAGAGACCATGAAGGAAGAAAGACAAGCGCTCACCGAACCTCTCCATGAAGTAAACCAAATGATGGATGGCAATGAAATATATAGAGGAATGAACTAGAGAGAGAGAGGCCCAAAAGTGAGAAAGGACCAACGAGAGAAATGCTGTGACCTTTCAGATAACACTGAGTAATGGCTTGTAGGGAGATTTGGGGGTGAGAAATGAGGGGAAGAGAGAGACGGGTAATCCACTTGTGAGCTTGTGGAAATTATAGACCAGAGCTGACTTAGAGACTAAACTCTCCCCCCTAAAGGGAGATTAGTAGAAAATATGTTCCAGTTATAAGCATGGGACGGGAACTGGGAGAGAAGAAGGAGGGATCATATGGTGTATGCCAGAGCTCAGTAATATATGGAAGCAAATAGATTTTGAAGGCTAACAAGATTTCCTTTTTGAAAATAGGAAATACAATGCTCCCCTTGCCATGGGAGCCCTCTTCCATGGTTGGGGGAGAATTTTGCAGTTTTCATTGTCCTTAACAGTTTTCCTTGCAGTGATGGGGAATGAAAACTGACCAGTCATTCCGCCCATTTAAATTTGGTGGGCAGAATGACAGGCCAGCCTCTGATCGCCCTTAATCTACAGTTTCTTTGGAGAAGTTTGGCCACATCTGAGACCGAGTAGTCACCGCCGGGTCCAAACTTAAGGTCTGCCCGCTTATAAATCTGGGAGGTGGACCACTATATTGGTGGGGAGGGAACTCCATCACAATTGTTATGGAGCTCCGTTCCAGTCAAAATATAAATCAGACCCAGAGTCACCAGAGATTCTGTCAGCTCCCAAATGAAAGATATTTTGTAGCGTAGTGATAAGTAAGGGTAGTGGGGGCTAGACTTAACCCTTCACAACAGGGAGCTTTAGAGGGAATACACCAGGCTGCCCTCCTCTCACAAATCATTAAAACAATAAAGGCCAGGCTCACCGAGAGTCATTAATATTTCTCTCTTAGGAACTGCAGGTAGCCTCCCTGGTGTTGCATACGTGAGGTGCCCTCTCACTCTTTCACTTATTTTCAGTAGGTGTTCTTCACTCACATGCTGTGGGGGAGGATGTACATTGTTGCAGATTGACTGATAGCAGTTCTCCTTTTAAGATTTTTGATGTAAGAGTTCCTGGGAATGTAGTAAACTGGACAGGGTGCCAGAGAACGGGTGGAGATAGTTATCCCCCAGGCAGTAGCAGGTCCTGATAGAGAAAAATGATTGACTCTCTGTGAGCCAGGCCTTTATTGTTTTGATGGGGCTAGACTTAAGCCATAAACAGAGACAGCAGCAGACTATTAAATCTAAAGGAGCAACTCTAAAGGAGCAACTCTGAAAACATAGAGTCCTTTGACAAGAAAACAGTGTTTCAAAAGTTCTGACAACCGATTTTAGGCATCAAGAGGGAAACACAGGCACTAGAATTAATCAAAGTGGACTACTCCATGAGTAAAATTCAAAACAATTATGCGAGGGAGGGAGCAGAACAGAGAGTTTACTGGTTTCTAAATTAAGAAAATGCCAAAGTCACTTGCAGATTATGTCTTTTCAGAGGAAGGATGGTACAATAGGTACTACGAAACACATTAAGAGAGAGGCCTATAGAAAGTACTTTGAGGCTCTATATACAGCCAAACCACAAAACAGGCTGAAGTGCTCAGATACTTAGAAGTGATTGACTTATCTAAAACCCTCTAGAACTGATAGAATTACTAAATAGCCATGTAGCTGATGAGTAAAGAACTATAGCAATTAGTGCACTTCAGTTTCCCAAGGCCCTAGGTTCGGACAGGTTTTCCTTGGAATATTGAACACATTCTGACCATGACTTATTGGGATAATGTTGAAGGTGTATAATGAGATTGCAGACTTCCAAAGAGTCACACCGACAATATCTGAAGCTTGGATATCGGTACTCCTAAAAAAGGACTAACCAGTGAAGGACTGAGGCTCCTATAGTCTGATATTGTTTTTAGGTCGAGCCTAGGCAGCACGCATGCGCTGTATGCAAGACCTGCTGTACTCAAAAAGGACTTAGCTCCCACCTGCTGGCTTCCCATTGGTTCGGTGCAGTGTCCCTCTTTTTAGCTGTTTCTTAAATGGCTCATTTTGTGACATGTCACCTCCGTTTTCTCTTTTGTATAATTGTTGGAGCGCGGCATGCCGAGCTGTGTCTTTAAGTATTGCATCCGTGCCTTTCTTATGCTTTACACGGTGTGGCTCGCACACCACCATTTTATTTAACCTCCTGCTCCGTTAGTTCCACCCTCTCCCCGGCCTCTCTCCCGCCCTGACCATCGCTTTGCTTTTCCACCCATAATTTTCTTCCCTTTGCTCTGTGAGAGAAACCAAAAGTAAGTGCCGGCGCAATGGTTGAAAGCTTTGTTTAACCAATGCGCTGGCACTTTTTCTACACCCCATGGTACTGTGGTCCTGGTGGCGGCTGACCCAAAGCCTGCCCGCCAGGGACCCCTCACTGCAGCTCAGCTGACTCAGCCACTGACCACAGGTGGCCGGTTACCAGACGAGGGGAGGTCGCGGGCGGCCAGCGTGAAAATTCAGCTGCTTGTTCGCCATTACTGTAAGTTAAAGAAGTGTGTCCCAAAGGCAAGCAGTGGTTTCATAAAATATTTTGTTGAAGTAGGGGGCAAATGTTGTGCTTGCCCTAATATCCTCCCTCATCGTTCTGCACGTTGGTTGAAAGATTTGTTTAACCAATGTGCCGCCACTTACTTTGGCTGCACCCAATGGTACTGTGGTCCGGGCGGACTTGCCAAGGACAGACCAATCCAGTTTACCAATGCATGTTTCTTAACAAGTTTCATTTGTGTAAATATTTTCTTTAAATATGGTTTCACCTACCACCGTGAATCAAGTTCAAGTTCAAGTTCGGGCATTTGTATAGCGCACTACTCACCCAGAGGGTCTCAAGGCGCTTGGGGAGGGGGTTCATTATTTGTCAAATAGCCAGGTTTTAAGTTCTTTTCTGAAGGAGATGTGGTTCTGAGTAAGGCGGAGGTGAGTGGGGAGTGAGTTCTAGGTCTTGGCAGCAAGGAAGGAGAAGGATCTGCCACCCATGATGGATTTACGGATGCGCGGGATTGCGGCAAGAGCTTGATTGGACGATCTTAGATGGCGGGTGGGTTTGTAGAAGGACAGTCGAGTGTTGAGGCATTCAGGTCCTAGATTGTAGAGGGCCTTGTGTGCGTGGGTGAGAAGGCGGAAAGTAATTCTTTTGTTGACGGGAAGCCAGTGGAGGTCTTTTAGGTGTCCGGTGATGTGATCTTGGCGAGGGATGTCTAATATGAGTCTCGCTGATGCGTTTTGGATGCGTTGGAGTTTTTTCTGTAATTTTGCTGTGATTCCGGCGTATAGTGTGTTACCATAATCCAGTCGACTCGTGACCAGTGCGTGGGTGACAGTCTTTCTTGTCTCAAGGGGGATCCAGCGGAAGATCTTTTTGAGAATGCGAAGTACGTTGAAGCAGGAGGACGAGACTGCGTTGACCTGTCTGGACATCGAGAGAGAGGAGTCTAGGATGAATCCAAGGTTGCGTGCATGGTCTGTGGGTATGGGTGCTGTGCCCAGGGCGGAAGGCCACCAAGAGTCGTCCCAGGCAGAGGGGGAAGATCCTAGGATGAGTACCTCCGTTTTGTCTGAATTGAGTTTTAGGCGGCTATGTTTCATCCAATCGGCTACTTCTTTCATGCCTTCGTGGAGATTGGTTTTGGCGGTGTTGGGGTCTTTGGTGAGGGAAAGGATTAACTGGGTGTCGTCGGCGTTAGAGATGATGTTGAGGTTGTGTTGACGAGCGATGGAAGCGAGTGGACTCATGTAAACGTTGAAGAGGGTGGGACTGAGTGAAGATCCTTGAGGTACGCCACAGATGACTTCAGTGGCCTCTGAGTTCAATGGGGGAAGTCGGACTCTTTAAGTTCTCCCAGCGAGGAATGAGATGATCCAGTCCAAGGCTTTTCCTTGTATGCCGATGTTGCTGAGGCGTTGTATAAGGGTGCTGTGGCAGACTGTGTTGAAAGCGGCGGAGAGGCCGAGTAGAATGAGGGCCACTGTTTCTCCGTTGTCCAGTAGTGTTCGGATGTCGTCGGTCGCTGCAATGAGGGCGGTTTCGGTACTGTGTTTGGCTCAAAACCCGGATTGAGATGGATCGAGGGAGTTGTTGGATTCAAGGAAGGCGGCGAGCTGGCTGTTGACGGCTTTCTCATTAACTTTGGCCGGGAAAGGGAGGAGGGATATGGGTCTGTAGTTTTTAAGTTCAGAGGGGTCTGCTGTGGGTTTCTTCAGAAGGGCGCTGAGTTCGGCGTGTTTCCAGCTTTCTGGAAAGATGGCAGAGTTGAACGAGCAGTTGATGACATCCGGAGATGGGGTGCGATGATGAAGTCAGCTTTGTTGAAGATGTGGTGGGGGCAGGGGTCGGTTGGCGAGCCAGAGTGGATTGAGTTCATTAGGCGGATGGTGTCTTCAGTGGTGATTGGGTACCAGGCGCTAAGGTTGTTAGTTGGCGGAGTAGGATCTGAGGGGGGTGAGGAGGGTTGATCGCTGGGAGTATTCTCGAAACTGTTGTGAATGTCGGCAATTTTGTTGTAGAAGAAGGAGGATAACGCATCGCAGAGGTCTTGGGAGGGAGTGATGTCGTTAGATGCTGCGGTGGGGTTGGTGAATTCTTTGACGATGTTGAAGAGTTCTTTGCTGTTGTGAGTGTTGTTGTCGAGACTATCCTTGAGTGCTGATTTCTTGGCGGATCGAATCAGTTGGTGGTGTTTGCGGGTGGCTGCCTTGAGGGTGGCCATGTTGTCGGTGGTTGGGTTTTTTCTCCATGTTTTCTCCAGGGTGCGGCATAGCTTCTTGGATTGTTTTAGGTCATCATTGAACCAGGGAGCCTTTTTGCTGGCTGATTTGATCTGGTGCTTTTTCAGGGGTGCTAATTCGTCAGCACTTTGGGTGATCCATTGCTTGAGATTGGTGTCCGCTTGGTTAGGGCCCAATGAGAGGGTGGGAGGGCTTTGGCTGAGTGATGTGAGGAGTTGGTAGGAGGTGATTTTGTTCCAGTTTCTCCTAGGAATAGGATGTGGGCGGTTGCGGTTCAGGGTGGTTTTGTAGCTGAAGTGAACACAGCTGTGATCCGTCCAATGGAGAGCTGTGGTGCGATCGAAGGAGATGTGTTTGCTGGAGGTGAAGATAGGGTCGAGCGTGTGTTCGGCTGTATGGGTGGGGGTGTCAATAAGTTGTTTGAGTCCGAGATTGGCCATGTTGTCCAGAAGGGTGGTGGTGTTGCTGTCGTGTTTGTTTTCAAGGTGGTAGTTGAGGTCTCCTAAAAGAATGTAGTTCTCGGAGGCGAGGGCATGTGGGCAGACGAAGTCCGTGATGTCATCGCTGAATTGAGTGCGGGTACCTGGAGGCCTGTAGATAAGGGTGCCTCTAAGTGTTGTACTAGGGTCGGTGTGGATCTGAAATTGGAGATGTTCGGCGGTTGCAAAATTATCGTCGGAGCTGGTCGTGATTTTGATGGTGTTCCTATGGATGATGGCGATGCCTCCTCCCGTTTGATTGGTGCGGTCTTTTCAGATAATCTTGTAAGCGTCTGGTATGGCTATGGCGATGTCGGGTGCAGATGATGTGTTCATCCATGTTTCTGTAAGGAAGGCGATGTCCGGAGACGCGGTGTCGAGAAGGTCCCAGAGTTCAGTTGCGTGTCTGTGGACCGAGCGGGTGTTAAGCAGGATGCACTTCAGGTGGTTAGAGTCGGAGCTGTGTATGGAGGAGGTGGATTTGGTGAGGGTCCTGAAGCAGTTGAACTTGCAGGAGAGGCAGGTGAATGGGCAGGGGTGGCTACGCAGCATTGTGGTGCGCGTCCGGGGTTGAGAGCGTGGAGAGTAGCGGCATCATATGTGATTCTAGAGGGTTGGGAGCGCCGGGGAACAGGGGGACAGGCGCTGGGCGCAGTCCAGGCACGGACGGGCGTAGACGGGCTTACCTTTGGCGCACCTTTGGCGCGCATGGGGCGCGACCGCTGCGCGTGAACGCTGCGCGTAAAAGCATCTGTCATATATGGATATTGTAGGGGGAGGGGCGAGGGAGGGTCAGCTGGGAGGCGGGGCGGAGGTCCGGGCAGGGAGGGACAACAACAAAGCACAAAATGGCAGCAGGACAGTAAACGAACCTGAAATGGAGGTACAGCCTGAACGCGACGCTATGCACAAAATAAACAGATGTAGCCAAGCACAAGACAATCCTCCTGGCTGCGCATTTTCAAACAGTGGCACAACGCTAATTATTTCACTGTGCAGTAACTGGTTCCAAAGCATCTAAACAATCTCAAGCGCTACGAGGAGTGACTAATGCAGACGAGCGGCTGAATTGTACTAATGCTCGTAGGCGCTGCGAGGTCACTACAGCAATGGCGCGCTACGCTAACACAGATGATGGAAATGCGATACGCAACAAATGGCAGACAGTCAGGACAGTGCAGAGTAAAGAGGGGGCGATGCGGGTGAGCGTAAGCAGATAGGCAAACACTGAAATTTAAAAGCAGCGAGAAATGCAGATAAGCGCTACGATACCGCAGTGTTCAGTGCTAGGAGCTGCGAAGGGAGCGACCGTAGCTGAGTGTATCAGGGTATATATATGACACTACGTTATTAAAGACAAAGCGGCTGGATTTCAGAAACTGACCACAGTCATTGTTTTTTAGTTTGGGTTGTACTGGTTTTCACTAAGGGGCTATTTTTACTCCGCATCCCATATAAACACGTTCCATTTTGCTGCAGTTCTCTTTGCAATAGCCACTGCTGTTTTGCAGCAACAAAAATTAACATTCGGAAACGAACCACCTGGTGATCCAGGTGCTTACGACCTCTAGACTAGGGAAATCCTATTTACTTTGGACTATCTACTAACCTCTGTCAGAGATTACACACTGTGCAAACCTTCACTTCCCAGCTCCTGCTTAATGTGCCCTGTCATTCCTCTATCGGAGTCACTTGAAATATCTTCACTGGCAACTCTTTCAAAAATGTGCATCTTTTAAAGTACTATGTATTTCTATTGTTCAATAAACCATCTTCAACACTGGTCTCAACTACTTCACACAGAAGTTTCAGTTTTACTGTCCACCGCACACGTTTCCTTCTTCTTCAGCCAACCTTTTCGAGAGCCCACACATCCTGCGCATACATTCCGGAAACAGATATTTTTTAGGTCTAACCTGAGCCTAAGCAGCGCGCATGGGCTGTCTGCAAGAGCTGCCGTACTCAAAAAGGACTTAGCTCCTGCCTGCTGGCTTGCCTTTCTTTCGGTGCAGTATTGCTTTTTTTACTTGGTTCCTAAATGGCTCAATACACAATGTTTTTTTTTTGTTTTGTGCTCCCATTACATGGCATCCTGCTTCCTTCTGCACTACAGACTCATCTTTCACTTCTTACCAGATCGGCCATGTTTACTGTATAAAGTACACCACATGCAGCCACAACACTCTAAACAAAAACACATTTCCATTTACAGCGCCAATGTATCTAACTCTCGCAAATGCTAGACTTATTGCATTGCAAATGCTTGTTAAATGTAGATGTAAAGACATATGTCCAAGTTGTTGCATATCAGTTGCATAAGATGATGCTGTGGCTGAGCCACTGGGACCAAGGGGGATTCACTCCCTCAAAAAAGTGTTAGAGATAACACTAATAATGATATACACATGATAGATGTAGCTAAGAAAAAAGAGGGCAACAGACCAGCTGTCATGTCTTGCCAGAAAAGAATTTGACCGAGTAAACTGGTGCTTCCTAATAGCATCCTTGAGGTATAGACATCTGGGAGAATGTTTTATCTCTATGGTGCTGGTGGGTTATGAGAATTCATCAGCCAAAATATGGATGAATGGCCTGGAGTTGGCACTAGTGCACACTGAACAGGGGACGGGTCAATTATGCCACCTTTCCCACTTGCTCTTTGCCCTCTACTTAGAGCAGATTGCAAAACAACTACAAAACAACATCTCAGTTCAGGGAGGGATATTAGTTAGAGATGAGTTTAAACTGTCTCTCCTTGCAGACGATATATTGGTGATGCAGCTTGAACCTGAACTCTTCCTGTGTGCGAGTATGGAGAAATTACAGCGGTTCAGTAAAGTAGTGTGTTTGATGCTAAATATGATAACATTGGAACTTCTGGGAATTAATATATCGCAAAGAAAGGAAACCTGGCTTATAGCCATCTCCCATTTATTTGGAGTCGCAATACTATTAAATATCTGGGGCTACACCTTGGAACATCCATTAGGAGCATGCATCATTCTAATGTTCATTTGATTCTAAGGGAACTTCAGAAGAATCTCCAGATCTGGCACAACCAAACGCTCTCCTGGCATGAATGTATCACTTCTATGAAGACGATTAGGATATTGAAAGTGTTATTTCTCTTCCAGGCGATACCGATCCACGTCGACTCTCAGATCCTGGCACAATTATAAAGAGCATGCCTCAACTACCTAGAGGGAGAAAGTGAGAATTGCCTTCACAATAGCAACCCAGACATTGAATAAGGGAGGTCTATGAATCCCAAATCTGAGAACATACTCAAAGGCTGTTCACTTAGCTGTCTTCATCAGTGGTTAAAAGCCGACATAGAGAGCCATTCGTGCTTCATAGATCACTTACTATAGAAAGTTGCATGGAAACTCCTAAAATATAGTTAGCAAATTTGACTGGCCTCTACTAAGGCAACAATCTAAATATGGGGTGCTACAGAAGAACCATTTGGCCTCTAGACAAATCTATCAGCATCCAGTCAATTTTGAAACCCTTAGTTTGTACCAGGGAAAAACAGGGAGGGCTTTAGACAACGGCGGGAAGCCAGGTGTTTCAAGACTGGTGACATGTTGAAAAATAGGAAAATCAATAATTTGCGCAAATTAAAACCAACTTCAGCCTATCCAAATCAGAAAAGTTTAGCTACATTCCAAACTGAGACTGGGTGATGCAAAAAGACATCAGAAAAGCCACCATTCAAACACTCTATTACATTGAGCAATTAGTCTAGAGTGTGAGAGAGTACACACACCTGATATCAAAGATCTATAAAGTACTCTTTGAGGAGACCGGAAACATCAAGGCCCCAGCATAATTTAACTAGGAAAAGGACTTAGGCATAAATCTGTCAAAGGAATGATGGAGGTGGGGGGAAATATTCCAAAACACTTACAAAGACATTAGACAAGTACAGGGGATAGAGGCAGCTTGTAAAATACCATGCCACTGGCACTGGACACCAACAGCCAGATTTATGAAGATGTGAAGCAACACAGCACCAGGAAACCTCCGGGTAACAGTGCGCTTTACAAGCTCAAACATAATAATAATAATAATAATAATAATGATAATAATGACAACGTGATGTGCTGTGTCACATGGAAGGGAAGGAATGCCCCATATCTTCTAAGATCTGGCATATTCCTGCTCTCTCCCTGCACTGGTGCACACAATGCAGCCTAGTAATAAATCAGGCCCCCTTGCACGATGGTGCAAGAGTGCCTGCGTTTCAGACAGGATTGTTTTTGTGCAGGAAAGGACACCTAACTGCACAAAAACAAGCTGTAGATGCTATTTCCTCTTGCTATGTGTGCTGTAGAATGCGGAACTCGTAGAAAGAGGAAAAAGCCAGGAAAGATAAATATATTTCTCCTTGTTGCATCTGGCTTGGGAAGGCGTACCTTTTTGATGCATTCCCAGGATTACTACTGGTAGTAAATTTTGGAATGCAGCTGAATCCATGGGTGGGTGTGTGGAAACACCCACACTCCATCCTTGGAAAGCCTTCCCAGTGCAGAGTGACACAAGGCAGCGACTAGTGTTGCATTGTGTTACTCTAGAGTTACTTTGCCACACAGAGCCATGCAAGGTGTCTCTGTGTCAAAGTAAATATCACTTAAGACTTGTGTTGCCCTTGCGTCACCTTGCATGACGCATAAGTAGCACAATATTTTCGTAAATCTGACCCCAAGTCATCTACACTTTATCAAAGACACCAATTCAGTGCAGTGCTGGAAAGGGTGACATTTCACGTAAACAATTACGCACATTCTATCATCCTGCCAAAAACGTAACCCTTACTGGAAAGATGACATACCAGCAATAGAAACAATTATTCATGCTCCATACATCAATGGTCAGTGTCGAACTAGGGTTGATACGCAAGATGAAATGAGCAAGCTTGAATCTCTCACTAAACCACAAACAAAATTCATATGACTATTCAGCACTGAAATCCTCGCAAATTATATGATGTTGCAAAGTTTTCATAGACATTTGCGAAGTTTGCAAAAAATACATTTGACGCACCCAACAAATTACTCCATGATACATGGACCTTCTTCAGCACTGAGCAGCATTTTTAAAAGATGGTTTGACAAAACTGAAATGAGTTGAAAGTAGTTTGAAGGAGGATTGTTGACTGCGCCCATGGTTTGATATCGGCTTAAAGTAGGGATCATATTTAGTTTTGTGGTTAGTGCTGTGGTTAATGTTAGGCTTAAGGTTGATGGTAAAGCAAAGTGCAGTGTTTGGGTTAAGATCAGGGCAAGGTTAGGGGCAGCTTGGTGGAATATAGTACAGTCCCTGCTCTGTAAAATATGTTTTAACCCATTCCCTGCATCACATTGTAAACCCCTGCGCTACATTAAAACTGCGTCAGGTATAATGTGTGTATGGTGGGCGTTCCCCCACAAGAAAGGGTCATAGGCGCGGCACAGTGAAATATATTAGATTTTGTTGCGCCACTTCGAGGATGCCAAAGCGTCAAAAGCTTACGCCTGCCTCATGGCAGGCGTAAGGGTGACGCAGGCCCCATGTGAACGGAACATTGCTGGAGTTACGTCAAGCTTCTGACACAACTCCAGCAGTGTGCTACTTTTGCGCCGACAGATAGGTCAGTAAACTGACTATCTGTAATTCCTTGCAACAGTATGCGCCATACGGTAAATATGACGCATCATGGGTGTCACGAGGAGGGCGCACTTAGAAGTGTCACATTGCTGCTTTCATGCAGGAATTCGCCACTTCTTATAAACGAGGCCCTCAGGGCTTATTTCTGGTGGTCCGATGTCTGTGGTCTTTCACCATCAAGCTTGGTTCTACTCCTCTCCCAGTGAAAGCTGCTAGAAATTTAGGCTTTTTATATTTTAAAAAGCCATACCTCTTTTTCCCCTTGATCGTTGCAAGACGATTGATCAGTCAGTCTTGATGACCCATCTTGATTATGGTGGCACCTTTCACTTAGGGCTACTCTGTCAGTATTTCATTCCTAGAGTGTACACAGTTCTTACATGCCAAAGGTGTGTCTCTTTGGGTAAATTGCTTACTCACTTGACTCTGACCAAAAAAAGAATGGAAACTTTGAAAGACTGGGCTGTGGAAAGTCAGAAACCTAGACGGTTAACTACCACAGGAGTGGGAACGCACTGGTTCTGGTATACTTCCTGGTCAATAGTAGCATATAATATTTAACCCTCCTACACATAAGTCTTTTTGCCTGACAATGACTTGTACTTGTATTGGCTCTCCACTTTGTACAGTTTGTCCACCTGGTCTTGTGTCCTTCAACCTTTGTTGTTTTTAACCTTTATCGGTTCCCTTGTGTAG
Organism: Lissotriton vulgaris; assembly: GCF_964263255.1. Classification (NCBI taxonomy): domain Eukaryota; kingdom Metazoa; phylum Chordata; class Amphibia; order Caudata; family Salamandridae; genus Lissotriton; species Lissotriton vulgaris. The sequence continues at coordinate 1,724,355,232 of NC_141694.1, read as the reverse complement.
CCTTTCTTCTTTTGCTTTCCTTGTTTGTTCTGATTTCTTCTGTTTGCAGCATGCCTATATGAGGCTGATCTTTGGTATCCAATGTCTGGGGAGCACCACCTCTATCCTGTTTGATGTTTGCTCTTATGGCCTCACTATCTGCTTGGGATTTGGATAAAGTTGTGCACTTTGTTGTAATGGAGATCTCATGCTATCCACATATTCAAGTTTACTGGCCTCTGCTTTTTTCTCCCACTGATTTTGCCTCCCTATACCATCTAAGAGTGAGTAACTAAGGCTACTACACTGTGAGTTTTGCCAAGACTGGCCTGTGTCACCAATTGCTCCAATGTCTTCTCTCTCCCTTGCATGTTTTCACCTGCCTTCTCTTGTGTCAAGTAGTCATTATCATCAGAGGGAGTTAGGGACAGCTGCAACTCTTGGCAGATCTGCCTGCTGCTGAAGCCTCCTGCATTCAGCCTCTTCAAATTGTCTAGAATCTTGCAGCACACCTTATCATTAGACTTACATGGTCCTTGTCTATAACTAGTCACCTAGCGATCCCTCTTGACTCCCCTGTAGCAAAGCACTTCCATTGAAAGGCGCTCTCACAAAGGTGTGTACAAATATGGTCCTCTGTTTATTCACACATATTACAGTGTAAATGACAATAATTTAACAGTGCATATATGCAAAGCAATGTATAAAGAATTGTGTCCACCCTTTCTACACGGGGACCTACCCCACAAAATGAATATCTTAGGTGGCTCCCGAAAAAAGGTAAAGGTAACCGATGACTACAAATCCCTCAGTTAATAAAAAATATCCACACTTATCCGACCTTTGGTCCTTATGTGAACGAAATACTTCATCAAAATGTGTATTACACTTGCCACAGGCTATAAAGCATTTGTTGTATCCCGCTCACTAACCTCTGAATAAGCCCCTTTCTGGAACATACTATAGATAAGATAACTCCAGCTCTCTTCCTTTTCAAACGCTTGTTGGAAAGCAAACATAAAGAACCAACAAACCTACTTTCCAAGCTGATACCCGTACCACATACACCAATTACTTACAACCCAACAGGATAGTTTTTAATTGCAGTAAATCCAATAATATTTCTCTCTCCACATACTAAACATATACATTTCCTAACCCTTCCCATTTTGTGTGATTGTGTACTTCCACTAGACAAATACAAGAGGTGAAGAGGGTCTGGTAGGGGTATAAGCTTAAAGACCTAACAGCACCCTACCCCTAAAAAATAATGGAAAACACACAAGGGGTGCAAAGGTCAATCGTGGCCTCAGATGTCTACTGTGTGTTGAAATTAAAGAGGTATAGGTTGTTAGAGTGTGAGGAAAAGATCAGACGTGAACCCATCAGCCCACCCATTTTACGGAACTTCATCATCTGGGTTGCAAGAAACACCAGCCTGGTGTCTACTAGCTGTCTCACTTAAGAACAAATGTGAGTACAATTACTAGTATGTGGTTCGCCAAAGATGTAAAATTGGGTAATGGTGTCTCGAGGGCTGTGGAAAGAAGAATAGTTGCAGTGTAGAAAGCAAGTGTGCTGTAAGGACAGTGAAGTATAATTGGCTACCATGGTGCCTGGAAGACCTTTATTGAGACGGTCACCATGGTGCCAACATTAAAAGCAGAGTGAAGGAATGGATGTAAACAAATATTACCATTGTAAGATGGATCAAACGGTCGACATGTTTCAGCCTGGGAAGGCTTTCTTCAGGACCTCATGGAACACTACTGCAACAGTGATTGTGATAAATCAAAATGTATATACCATGCCAAGCCACAATGGGGCATATTATCAAGGGGGTTTATCTCCGCTTTTTTGGCTTTAAAAGCCAAGAAAGCGGAGATAAAATTATCTCCTTATTACCTAGCTGTCGCTAACACCAGTTAGCAACAGCTAGTAGGAGATAGCAACCATCTTGGGCCCCACTTTGCATGTCAGTGATATTTATCACTAATGACATGCAAAGTGGGCGTGCCAAGATGTTAGCGACTGGAAACAGTCGCTAACATCGCTATCTCCTATTACCAACTTTTGGAGATATTCGCGCTAAGCGCAAATATCTCCAAAAGCTAACACCTGCCCTGAGCAGTTCTTAGCCATGTTATCCAATGGGAGGTGGATAACATGGCTAAGAGCATTAGCTCGGTAATGCAAGAATATCGCTGGCTTTTCAGCGATATTCATACATTGCGGCCGATTTTTATCGCATTTGCGATAAACCTTGGTAATACCAAGGTTTATCTGCGATAGAAATCGCCGCAGCTCAGCGGTAAATTTTTGTCTCTAACCAAGCAATAGCGATAATTATCTCTATTGCTTGGTAATATGCCCAAATAACCTACCAGAGTTGTGTAGATAAATTGGTAGGAGATGAAGTCATGGTGATTAGTTAGTTCTGCTCCTGAAACAGAAAAACAGTGTATATACTAAAAATAAAGTACACATGTTGTTAACATTTAACAGGGAATCTCATATGGAGATTACAGACATAAAGGGCCAAAGAGCCAAGACTCTTTAACTATAATCTGATAAACAAATTAATTACTCACCCGCACATTGGCTAGGAGATGGCCTCACCTCGCCTGGCGCTCGCTCAGGACAATGAGGCCCGCTCTAATGAGAAAAATAGGGAGAAAAGATACCTAAACAAGTAGTTGATGGAAACTCACTATTTTTATTACCACTGAGTGTTTATAAAGAAATAATATGACAGGATATTGGTGTCTGCTGGCCAGCTAAAAGTGATGTTAAAACATATTATCAAAATCTATAAGAGAATCTTGTTGCATAGTTACAATTTTGTTATTGACAGGAAAGGGTTTTGTACGTGAATTCCCATAACTATGCACAAGAAGATCCAGACTTTAAACTGTAAAGGGTTAAATAAAGATTTTTATGAGGACAGACATTTGAATGGAGAAGCAAGTAAGACTATATAGCCATAAAACTAATTAGTTAAAGGCCAAGGGGAAGAAGCATCAAAAGTAATGTCTTGTAAGGTCTAGCCTATCATGGAACGTCCAAAGAGATGTGCTGATAGGCTGTCATGCACTCACCTGTCCGTCGGTACCTCGAAGCCCTACTGAGACGAGGGGAACTCGACGGACAGGGAGAGCTGTTTATGTGCAAGCCAGGCGGACCATAGAGTGAACCTCTCTTTTGTCACGTGACCGGGACAAAAACACACACTCTCCGTGTGCCTACCAAGTACTGCAAGCATCCCAAGTGCATTGGGGCTGTCGATAGGGCCCTGCCGTGCATTGGCGATGCTGATTGGTTAAAATCTCGGCCTATCATGGAGTCAGAAGCGTCACTGGCATCTCGAAGGAAAAACCACTGTGTTGGCGGTTTTCAAGGGTTCTGTACAGAGCAGTGAGTTTTGGACAGTCAGTTTGGACCCTTGCATATTGTACTGTGTACTGGAAGCATATGTTACAGAACCCGACTGTCATTGATGTCGGGGGGGATAACTACCCCCACACAAGAGCAGGCTTACAGCTGGTAGGACAGAGCCGTGTGGCGGTCGTTCGGATTGGTCGAATTATTGGCCATTCAGAGGACGGCAAATACGGAGCGTTGTTGTTATATGCACTGCTGTGTCGGATAGTCTCTGATTGTTTTCATTTGACAGTCAGTTTGGACTCTCGCATATTGTACTGTGTACTGAAAGCATATGTAACAGAACCCGACCGTCAGTGATGTTGGGGGAGATAACTACATCCACACACAAGCAGGCTTGCAGCTGGTAGGACAAAGCCATGTGGCGGTCGTTCGGATTGGTCGAACTTTTGGCCAATCAGAGGACGGCAAATACGGAGCCTTGTAGTTATATGAGCTGCCGTGTCGGATAGTCTCTGATTGTTTACATTTGACAGTTTGGCAATAAAATCGGCAATAAATTCGTATCTCTGCACTTTTAGTTGGGCAAATGATTATAAACGGCCACCGATGGCTGGGAAGCTGCTGTCGGAACTTGGCTAATCGCGTTAGGCTATACGCAGACACAGCTGAATGCAGCTGAATGATCAAAGCCGTGCAGCGGCTATCCTAATTGGTCCGCCCCTAAGGGGCAAAGCTTGGGAGCCTAAGAACAGAGTACGAGCACGTACCTTGTAAACAGTGCATTTTGAATGCAGTGAGCGTTTTCATTATAAAAGCACGAAAAAGACTGCAAGAGGGAATCTAAATGTTCAAATGCACCGAGGACCTATGTGAAAATGCATAAGACCGCCTCATATGTGCGTGTTGTGTGTAAAGGTCGAAAGGGTCATAGCTGCAAGAAGCAATCAAACCACAAAAGAACAATCAGCGCTCTAGTATGTAAAGAGATACGTGGTTCACTACTATATGCCATATAGCTTATGGAGTTTAACTGAAACTGTCGGTGTGCTAGTGCAGCCTAGTGTGTAGGTGCCCTGGTCATTAAACCTCAATCACGGTCTTCCAAGAAAGTTCGTAATAAGTTCCAGGGAAGTGATGTCCTTAATTGGACGTGCGTGACTACATGTGGCCAGTGAGGACATACATCTTCGAGGAAACAAGTATCTCTATAGAGAAATCAGTGACTCCCAACCCGCCATTATACCCCGGAGGTAGACTCCATGTTTTAAGGACTGGGCTTGCGGGCGATTATCTAATGGTGATAGAGGAACTCGAGACCTAAATATAGGGTCTTAGGAAATTTATGGACAAGTGCGTAATCGTCGCTGGATAAAAAAGAAATATATATATCAAGCATACGATGGCCTAGTCCATTGGAACAATTATCATAGGCATAATCTGAGTTATTAAACTTCTTAGTGCGGACGTTAGATTTGAATCCACGGGATCTCATCATTCAGCCTGTTGGTTACGCAGTTGAGCCGAAAAATCCATTTTTGTTCTTTAACAAACAGATAGTGGGCTACATCACTGGTGTGTGGTGGAATAAAAGGTTTCTCAATTACAATCCACTTCAAATCGTCAACATTATGTCTCATGGTCAAAAAGTGATTAGTGAGACGTGTTGCTTGGCGATTACACCTAATGGTGCTCTTATGCTCCAAAATTCTGAGTCTCACCTTCCTGGTCGTCATCCCTATATATCGTAGGGAACGTGGACAAGAGATCATATATATCACCTTTTCCCTGTTACAATTGGTGTGGTGTTTCAAGATCCAGGGGCGGGCTGTGCCAATGTCTAGTGTTAGAGTTTTTTCAGTTTGAGGGCAAACAGAACAACAGCCACAAGGGTAATGACCCTGAACTGGTGGAAGGTTCCATAAAGTATTGGTAGGCTCAGGTGGAGACACATGAGGTCTCGTATGTACTAAGCCATCACGAAGATTTGAGCTTCGTTTGAAAGAGAACATTGGGCAAGGTATGGAAACTCCAGCGGTGTTAAGAATGCCCCAGTGTTTTCTAATGATTTTTTGTACATGGGTCGAAGCAGTACTGAAGGTGGTTACAAACGTGAGCTTTTCAAGGAGAGGTTTTGGAACTGGTGGAGCAAGCAGCGCATCACGATGGTTATTAGAAGCCCTCTTCCTTGCTTTGCGTATGATGGAGGGTGGGTAATTTCGTTTCTTCAGCTTTGTGCTCAGATCTTGAGATAGATCAATATAGTCACACATTTCTGTACAGATCCAATGTACCATCAGGAACTGACTGAAGGGTAGGTTCTCCCGTAGAGAACGTGGGTGGTGGCTCTGAAAAAGAAGTAATGAATTTCTCGCCATAGGTTTGCAATAAAGTTTACTGGCGAGATGGCCATCCTTCGGAAAAATCCGTAAGTCCAGAAAGGGGAGCTCAATCTTACTATATTCAAGTGTGAACTTCAAAAACTGATTCTGGGCATTGAGCCAAGAGTGAAAAGCCAAAAGAAATGTCATATCTCCACGCCATATGACCAAAATGTCGTCGATATACCTTTTCCACACTAGCAGTTGTGTGGAAAAGGGGTTGGTAAAATCAAATATCGACTGGGTCTCAAACTGGTGGACATAGAGGTTCGCCAAGCTAGGGGCAAAAACACTCTCGATTGAAGTTCCAGAGATTTGTAAATATAGTGACTCCTCAAATTGAAAAAAAAATTAGGTCGGATTTTAATCAATCAGCATCGCCAATGCACGGCAGGGCCCTATCGACAGCCCCAATGCACTTGGGATGCTTGCAGTACTTGGTAGGCACACGGAGAGTATGTGTTTTTCTCCCGGTCACGTGACAAAAGAGAGGTTCACTCTATGGTCCACCTGGCTTGCACATAAACAGCTCTCCCTGTCCGTCGAGTTACCTTCCCCTCGTCTCAGTAGGGCTTCGAGGTACCGACGGACAGGTGATTGCATGACAGCCTATTAGCACATCTCTTTGGACGTTCCAGGATAGGCTACACCTTACAAGACATTACTTTTGATGCTTCTTCCCCTTGGCCTTTAGCTAATTAGTTTTTTGGCTATATAGTCTTACTTGCTTCTCCATTCAAATGTCTGTCCTCATAAAAATCTTTATTTACCCTTTACAGTTTAAAGTCTGGATCTTCTTGTGCATAGTTAATAACAAAATTGTAACTATGCAACAAGATTCTCTTATAGATTTTGATAATATGTTTTAACATCACTTTTAGCTGGCCAGCAGACACCAATATCCTGTCATATTATTTGTTTATAAACACTCAGTGGTAATAAAAATAGTGAGTTTCCATCAACTACTCGTTTTGGTATCTTTTCTCCCTATTTTTCTCATCAGAGCGGGGCCTCATTGTCCTGAGCCAGCGCCAGGCGAGGTGAGGCCATCTCCTAGCCAATGTGCGGGTGAGTAATTAATTTGTTAATCAGATTATAGTTAAAGAGTCTTGGCTCTTTGGCCCTTTATGTCTGTAATCTCCATATGAGATTCCCTGTTAAATGTTAACAACATGTGTACTTTATTTTTGGTATATACACTGTTTTTCTGTTTCAGGAGCAGAACTAACTAATCACCATGACTTCATCTCCTACCAATTTATCTACACAACACTGGTAGGTTATTGTGGCTTGGCATGGTATATAAATTTTGATTTATCACAATCACTGTTGCAGTAGTGTTCCGTGAGGTCCTTAAGAAAGCCTTCCCAGGCTGAAACATGTCGACCGTTTGATCCATCTTACAATGGTAATATTTGTTTACATCCATTCCTTCACTCTGCTTTTAATGTTGGCACCATGGTGACCGTCTCACCATGCTAGCCAATTTTACTTCACTGTCTTTACAGCACACTTGCTTTCTACACTGCAACTATTCTTCTTTCCACAGCCCTCGAGACACCATTACCCAATTTTACATCTTTGGCGAACCACATACAAGTAATTGTACTCACATTTGTTCTTAAGTGAGACAGCTAGTAGACACCAGGCTGGTGTTTCTTGCAACCCAGATGATGAAGTTCCGCCAATGGGTGGGCTGATGGGTTCACGTCTGTTCTTTTCCTCACACTCTAACAGCCTATACCTCTTTAATTTCAGTACACAGTAGACATCTGAGGCCACGATTGACCTTAGCACCCCTTGTGTGTTTTCCATTACTTCCACTAGACAGCAGCTTAGTATGAATGCTAGCTCTAAACTTCCTGGCTTAGGGAATAATTCCATTCTCTTCAATTCCTCGAAAGCACTTTAAAAAAAAATTGTCGTCCATTTTTGTACGGCCATTTATCACACTTTTTAAAGGTGTTTTAGTCCAATAAATAAAAATAAAAAGTTGGTTATTTTTTTTACTGAAAATGCATTACCCCCTAGTAATCTGAAAAGATAGTATTGTATGAGTATATATATTTCTTTATTGTTGTATAAGCATGGTGAAAGAAAGAGGGACAGTAGTTGCGAAGGAAGAGTTCTTCACAAATAATACGTCTGAAACTTTACTGATAACCAAGTACTCCATTGTAGAACTTGACTTGGTTCCGTGAAGCAGAGCAGGTCAATGCCTACTCAGGGGAGGTGGTGTAGGCTAGTACTCCAGGCTTACCGGTACGCAACAACAACATTAGGCATGAATTACATTGTTTTCTGCTAACTAATCCTACATAGGAACACTGTCTGGGTGGCTTGTGAAGAAGTGAGCATGTGCTGATCCCTTTAGACCCGTCTGTATAATTAGACATAGGGCCCCATTAGGATGGCGGGTGGACTCAGTCCGCCCGCCACCCTAACGGAGATCGGGACCGCCCGCCGAAAGGGCGGGGGTCCCGACATTGGCATTAGGATGCGCCCGCCACAGTGGCGGGCCCATTCCTCAAGTTCCTCAAGGTTACATTGTGGCGGGCGGTGCTCACTGCACCGCCCGCCACAATGTGAAATACAAATGCACTCATTCGCATAATCGAAGCGGCAGGCCACCCCCCTATGGCCGTCACTCTGGGGGCCCAGAGGGGGCCCCCCAGCAATCACCGCCTGCCTTTCCGTGGCAGCATTGCCACCGCGGAAAGGCCCCTAAATTAAGCCACCATATTAATCTATTACCGCCGCGGGCGCAAGGCCACCGCGGCGGTAAATCGGCGGACGGTCTTTCCGTCCGCCATTGTCCCCTCCGCCATCCTAATCGGGCGGAGGGGAAAACGAGAGTGGTTGTCGGGCGGATTGGCTCCGCCTGGGTGGCGGTGGCCACCGCCACCCTGGCGGAGGCAATCCGCCCGATATCCTAATGGAGCCCATAGTCTCCTGCCAGCTTCTATTGAAGCATCTGAAGTTGGAAAGAGAAGTTTCCCAGTAATTCTAGTTTATTTTGTCACAGTTTAAAAACATTTCAGGCTTCACGATTGAATTGTGGAGTACATTTTGATGACTCTTATTAGCAGCTGTCTTCATTGTCTTTTTCTCACATCTATTATTCCCTGTTTCCGTGTACTTTAAAAAAACACAACATTTTTTAAATAGCATTTGACTTAGGTTCTAACCATAGTCTGGTGTTCCCATTATCTCAACCTCTACTTTCTAGCATTTAAACATTAGCCATTTCACTGCTGGTGTCTTTGTGCACCTTTGTGCTAGAGCTTTTTGGGAAAAATCGGCATTAGGTTATCAAATCATATGTAACTCTTTGGTCTCTTTGTTTACTAATACAAACTATACTCTTTTTTACACATTCAGGGATATGTTGTGGTACAAATATCCACATCTATAGCTCATTGCAGCCCGAAGATGTGATGAAAAACGTGAAGATATTTTCAATTTTTAAAGAGCTTGTTCAATATTTTGCTACATTTTGTAACCTAAGAATATTGCCCTGTATACCTACTAGAGTCTGGTTCAACAGGATTGTCAGGGCAATATTTGTTTCCTGTAGTCTTTACGGAAAAATTCCAATCACACACTGGCTCATTATGTAAGGTGTTTATAATGGTGTTGTCACTCTATCCGTGAGTGTAAGTGAAAGAACAGCCAACACGTGTTTCCCCCCTTTACACGGCCATCCGGCCTGGGGCTTCCACAGGGCTGTACATACATTCATAAATTGCAGAAAAGGGGGTGGTGTGTATGCCCGTGAAAGACAGGAGGGATGGTAGTAAGATCAGTGAGAAGAAAGGAACAAGCATTTGCAATGCAATAGGTCTCGTATTACTGAATGGTTGAGCTATTGGCGTTGCATTATTATTAGCAATGCCAATAGCTCAAACTTTAATAATGCGGGACCTATTGCATTGCAAATGCTTGTTGTTATTTGGTGTAACCACTGTGCGACCACTGTGCCCTCGGCCTGGTTGCCCCCTCGCTCCCCGCCTGCTACCTGCCTTACCTGCTGCCTGCCTGCCGATCCATCCCGGCGCCCCAGCCGCCGCAGGGCCGCCCGCCTCGATCGACGTTCCAGCCCGGCGCCCCAGCCGCCGCAGGGCCGCCCGCCTGGATTTTCGCGCCGGTTTTTGACGCGACCCCGCCCCCCGCCTGCCGATAGGCCCACGCGCTCCCCGCCTCCCGCCTGACCCGCCCTCCCGGATCCCTTCTTATGACGCCCCCTCAGCGACCGCGCAGCGGACGCGTGCAGCGGGAGCACCGATTGAGCGCCGAAGGTGCGCCAAAGGTAAGCCCGTCTGCGCCCGTCCGTACCTGGACCGCGCCCAGCGCCAGGACCCCTGGCCCCCGCAGATCCCAGCCCACCCGCCGGACGTACGACGCCGCCACCCTCATCGCACTCAACGACGGACGAGTCCCGGGATGCTACCGTGCCACCCCGAGGCGCACCCACGGACCCTTCTGCTGCACCGCCTGCAAGTTCACCTGCATCCGGACCTGCCTCGCACCAGCACCCGCCAAAACGAACACCAGCAGCAACCACCTCAAGTGCATCCTGCTCAACACCCGCTCAGTCCACAGACACGCCATCGAACTCTGGAACCTCATCGACACCACAGCTCCTGACGTTGCCTTCCTCACGGAGACCTGGATGAACGCCTCTTCAGCGCCCGACATCGCCATCGCCATCCCAGAGGGCTACAAGATCACCCGGAGGGACCGCACCGCCAACCAGATGGGAGGAGGCATCGCCATCATCCACAGGGACACCATCCGCATCACGACCTACACCGACGACATCCTGACTACCGCCGAACACCTACACTTCCAGATCCACACCGACCCGAAGACCACCCTCAGAGGCACCCTGATCTACCGACCCCCGGGACCACGCACACAATTCAGCGAGGACATCGCCGACTTCGTCAGCCCGCATGCCCTCCCCTCCGCTGACTACATCCTCCTGGGGGACCTCAACTTCCACCTGGAGAACAACAACGACCGCAACACCACCACCCTGCTCGACAACCTCGCCAACCTCGGACTCAAGCAGCTGGTGACCACCCCCACCCACCTCGCCGGACACACACTCGACGCCGTCTTCTCATCCAGCAAAGACATCACCTTCAGCCACGCCACAGGACTCCACTGGACGGACCACAGCTGCGTCCACTTCACCTTCAGAAGAACGACGATCCACCACCACCAGCAACAGGTCGCCCGCAGAAACTGGAGCAAGATCACAGTCGACCAGCTCGCCGCTTCCCTGAGCCAGCACCCTCCCGCCAGCTCAGCGAACCCCAGCCAGGCCGCCGACAACCTCACGAAGTGGATCAGCAACTGCGCGGATGAACTTGCCCCACTGAAGACCCCGCCCAGCAGACCCGGCAGCAAGAAGGCCCCATGGTTCACCGACGAACTCAAGAGCTCCAAGAAGAACTGCCGAGCCCTCGAGAAAGCCTGGAGAAGGGAGCCAACACCGGACAACATGACCACCCTCAAGCTTGCCACCCGGAAGCACCACCAGCTGATCCGCGACACCAAGAAAACTGCATTCAAGGACCGACTGGACAACAACGCACACAACTGCAAGGAACTCTTCAACATCGTGAAAGAGCTCTCCAACCCCAACGCCGGAAACAACGACATCACCCCATCGCAAGAACTCTGCAACTCCCTCGCCTCCTACTTCCACAACAAGATCGCGGACATACACAACAGCTTCAACACCCAACCGACGAATGCCACGTCCGACTCAACCGAACCACCGCCCCCCACCACCACCCTCCGCGCCTGGACTCCCATCAGCACCGAAGACACCGTCCGCATGATGAACTCCATCCACTCCGGATCTCCGACCGACCCCTGCCCTCACCACGTCTTCAACAAGGCCGACGCTGTCATCGCACCCCACCTGCGGGACATCATCAACACCTCATTCGACACCGCCACCTTCCCTGAGAGCTGGAAGCACGCCGAACTCAGCGCTCTACTCAAAAAACCAACAGCGGACCCCACCGAACTCAAGAATTACCGCCCCATCTCGCTCCTCCCGTTCCCAGCCAAAGTCATTGAGAAAACCGTCAACAAGCAACTGGCCCCCTTCCTCGAGACGAACGGATCCCTCGACCCCTCACAGTCTGGCTTCCGAGCCAACCACAGCACCGAGACCGCCCTCATCGCTGCCACCGATGACATCCGAACCCTGATGGATAACGGAGAAACAGCAGCCCTCATCCTCCTAGACCTCTCTGCGGCCTTCGACACCGTCTGCCACCGCACCCTAGTGCAGCGCCTCTACAACGTCGGAATCCAGGAGAAGGCACTGGAATGGATCATCTCCTTCCTCGACGGAAGAACCCAGAGAGTCCGACTACCACCGTACAAATCAAAGGCCACCGAAGTCATCTGCGGCGTACCCCAAGGATCCTCGCTGAGCCCTACCCTCTTCAACGTCTACATGAGCCCCCTCGCGGCCATCGCACGCCAACACAACCTGAACATCATCTCCTACGCCGACGATACCCAGCTGATCCTCTCCCTTACCAACGACCCCGCCACCGCCAGAGCCAACCTTCAAGAAGGAATGAAAGAAGTAGCCGAGTGGATGTCGACCAGCCGCCTGAAGCTGAACTCGGACAAGACGGAAGTCCTCATCCTGGGATCCTCGCCCTCCGCCTGGGACGACTCCTGGTGGCCCCCCGCCCTGGGAACTGCACCCAAACCGACAGACCACGCACGCAACCTGGGCTTCATTCTGGACTCCTCCCTCTCCATGACCAAGCAAGTCAACGCAGTCTCCTCGTCGTGCTTTAACATCCTGCGCATGCTACGGAAGATCTTCCGGTGGATCCCCACCGAGACCAGGAAGACTGTCACCCAGGCCCTCGTCACCAGCCGACTGGACTACGGCAACGCCCTCTACGCCGGAACCACCACCAAGCTCCAGAAGAGACTCCAACGGATCCAGAACGCCTCAGCCAGACTCATCCTCGACATCCCACGACACAGCCACATCTCCGGACACCTAAGAGACCGGCACTGGCTCCCGGTCAACAAGAGAATCACCTTCCGTCTCCTCACCCACGCACACAAAGCCCTACACGATCAAGGCCCGAGCTACCTCAACAACCGCATCAACTTCTACGCTCCCAAACGACACCTCCGATCAGCCAGTCACGCCCTCGCCGCCGTCCCCCGCATCCGAAGAACGACAACAGGAGGAAGGTCCTTCTCCTACCTGGCCGCCAAGACCTGGAACTCCCTCCCGACCGACCTGCGCCTGACCCAAGACCACCTCGCCTTCAGGAAGAAGCTCAAGACCTGGCTGTTCGGGCAGTAGCAGCACCCCCCCCCCAATGCCCCCCCCCCAGCGCCTTGAGACCCTCCGGGTAAGTAGAGCGCTCTATAAATGTCTATGATTGATTGATTGATTGATTGATTAAGTCCGTTCAGTAGTTTTGGAGATATTAAAAAAAAAAATAGGAGGCGCAAACCCTCTCCGAATCTTCCCGATCTTGTGTAGAGATCTGATAGGCTGCCAACACTTCAACCAGGAAATAGTAGCATCCATTCTAACATAACCAGAACATGTGTATTTGTAAAGGGCTTGTTCACCTATAGATATCTTGGGGCTGAATAACAGTTTATTGTTACCCAACTCAGTGGTTACTCATTTTATCGACCTTAGTTGGATGAAAGGCCGAGTGCACACGCCGGGTTTGAATCTGTGACCATGAGATCGAACACAGGCCCCTGCAGTGGATGCTTTAGTCCCCTGAGCCACCAGACCCAGACAAAAAGCTAAAAAGAAAAAGAAAAGGGGCAGGGTAGGAATACCCTGGCCTCCTAGCCCAAGTGCTGGGGTCCACATCAGGGCAAAAAAGCATTTTTTTTTTAAAATGCAAAGAGTTTGCAACAAATGTGCGAATTTGCAGAAAAATGGAAAAATAATAAACAAGCGCAGTCACTCATGCTTGTTTCTAGTTGAGCCCCCAGGTAGGCCCGGTCTTGGGGGCTTATTGTTATAAATAATATGGGGAGGGGGCACACACACCGACTTCCACACCCATGCAGTCGCTTACACACCAACTGACAAACCTACATAACCGATCACACCCCCATACAGCCACTCACACACCCACTTAAACATCCATACAGCGACTCACACACCCAATTACAGATCTATACAGCCACTGATTCACCCATTCAGGGACCCATACAGTCAATCAAACCCCTACTCACAGACTCATACAGCCACTTTCAAAACTGGTCAAACACTCGCACAGCTACTCAAGTACCAACTCACAGACCCATACAGCCACTCACACACCCACTCACAGACCCATACAGTCACTCACAAAACCACTCACAAGTCAAGTCAAGTCAAGTCATAAAATTTGTATAGCGCACTACATACCCAGAGGGTTTCAAGGCGCTTAGGAAGAGGAGGAGGATTATTTGTCAAATATCCACGTTTTAAGCTGCTTTCTGAACGCTAGGTGGTTCTGGGTGAGGTGGAGGTAAGCGGGGAGTGAGTTCCATGTTTTAGCAGCCAGGTATGAAAAGGATCTGCCTCCCATGGTGGTCTTGTTGATGCGAGGTACAGTTGCGAGGGCTTGGTTGGAAGAGCGTAGTTGGCGGGAGGGGGTGTAGAAGGACAGTCGAGAGTTGAGGCAGTCTGGTCCGATGTCGTAAAGTGATTTGTGTGCGTGGGTGAGCAGTCGGAAAGTGATCCTCTTATTGACGGGTAGCCAGTGGAGGTCTTTAAGGTGACCAGAGATGTGTTCGTTGCGTGGGATGTCTAATATGAGCCTGGCTGAGGCGTTTTGGATTCGTTGGAGTTTCTTCTGGAGTTTAGCGATGGTACCTGCGTAGAGGGTGTTTCCGTAGTCCAGTCGGCTCGTGACCAGGGCGTGGGTGACTGTTTTCCTTGTTTCGGAGGGGATCCAGCGAAATGTTTTTCTGAGCATGCGAAGAATGTTGAAGCAGGAAGAGGATACGGCGCTGACTTGTTTGTTCATTGAGAGTGAAGAGTCCAGGATGACGCCAAGGTTCCGTGCGTGGTCTGTCGGGATGGGTGCTTTTCCGAGGGCTTCCGGCCACCAGGAGTCGTCCCAAGCAGAGGGGGATGTGCCTAGGATGAGGACTTCTGTTTTGTCTGAGTTCAGTTTCAGACGGCTTTGTTTCATCCATTCGGCGACTTCTTTCATTCCTTCGTGCAGGTTAGTTTTGGCGGCGCCGGGGTCATTGGTGAGAGAAAGGATCAGTTGAGTGTCGTCCGCGTAAGAGATGATGTTGAGGTTGTGTTGGCGTGCGATGGCCGTGAGGGGGCTCATGTATATGTTGAAGAGGGTGGGACTGAGTGAGGATCCTTGAGGTACGCCGCAGATGACTTCAGAGGCCTCGGACTTGAATGGAGGAAGGCGGACTCTCTGGGTTCTTCCGGTGAGGAACGAGGTGATCCATTCCAGTGCTTTTCCTTGGATTCCGATGTTATTGAGGCGTTGTAGAAGGGTGCTGTGGCAGACTGTATCGAATGCTGCAGAGAGGTCGAGGAGGATGAGGGCGACTGTGTCTCCATTGTCCAGTAGAGTTCGAATGTCATCTGTTGCTGCGATGAGGGCGGTCTCAGTACTATGTTTTGCTCGGAAGCCAGATTGTGAGGGGTCGAGGGATTTGTTGGCTTCGAGGAAGGCGGCGAGCTGGCAGTTGACGGCTTTCTCGATGACTTTGGCCGGTAATGGAAGAAGCGAGATGGGGCGGTAATTTTTGAGTTCGGTGGGGTCCGCTGTTGGTTTTTTCAGAAGGGCGGTGAGTTCAGCGTGTTTCCAGTCTTCAGGGAAGGTAGCGGAGTTGAAGGAGCAGTTGATGACGTCTCGGAGGTGCGGTGCTATGACGGAGTCTGCTTTGTTGAAGATGTGGTGAGGACATGGGTCTGTGGGGGATCCTGAGTGGATGGAGTTCATCAGGCGGATGGTGTCCTCAGTGGAGATTGGCTTCCAGTCGTTAAGGGTGTTCACGGGGGGAGGATGGACAGCAGACGGCAGGGTGGGTTGGTTTCCGGGTTGGTTGTCAAAGCTGTTGTGGATGTCTGCAATCTTGTTGTGGAAAAAAGAGGCTAGGGAGTCGCAGAGGGTTTGAGAGGGGGTGATGTCGTTGGAGTTGGCCGAGGGATTGGAAAATTCCTTGACGATGTTGAAAAGTTCCTTGCTGTTGTGAGCGTTGTTGTCGAGTCGATCCTTGAATGCTGCTTTCTTGGCTTTTCGGATTAGTTGGTGGTGAGTGCGGGTGGCGTTTTTGAAGGCGTCCTTGGTGCTGGTGGTTGGGTCTTTTTTCCAGGCCTTTTCAAGGGAGCGGCAGAGTTTCTTGGACTTCTTGAGATCATCGTTGAACCATGAGGCCTTCTTGCTGCCAGGTTTGTTTTGACGTTTTTTCAGAGGTGCTAAGGTGTCAGCGGTGTTGGATAACCATAGGGTGAGGTTAGCGGCGGCTTCGTTAGCGTTGGAGGAGGGGCCTGGGGTGTGTTGAAGGAGCGATGCGGAGATTTGGTCCGTGGTGATTTTGTTCCAGTTCCTTTTCAAGGTAGGTTGGAGGTGGATGCTGGGTTTTGGTTTGTTGTAGGTGAAGTGAACGCATCTGTGGTCAGTCCAGATGAGGTCCGTAGTGTGGCTGAAGGAGACATGGTTGCTGGAGGTGAAGATGGGGTTGAGTGTGTGACCTGCGATGTGGGTGGGGGAAGTGACCAGTTGTTTAAGTCCGAGGTTGGTGAGGTTGTCCACGAGGGTGGCGGTGTTGCGGTCGTTGATCTTATCGAGGTGAAAGTTGAGGTCTCCCAGAAGGATGTAGTCTTTGGAGGGGAGCGCGTGAGGAGTGATGAAGTCCGTGATGTCTTCACTGAATTTTGCGCGGGGTCCTGGTGGTCTGTAGAGGAGGGTGCCTCTGAGTGTGGTCTTGGGGTCGATGTGGATCTGGAAGTGAAGGTGTTCGGAATTGGCGAGGTTGGCGTCAGAGCTGGTTGAGATGCGGATAGATTTCTTATGGACTATAGCGATTCCTCCTCCTGTGTGGCTGGTGCGGTCCTTGCGTGTGATCTTATAATCATCAGGGATGGCAATGGTGATGTCTGGTGCTGAGGAAGCATTCATCCATGTTTCCGTAAGGAAGGCGATGTCCGGAGAGATGGTGTCTAGTAGGTTCCATAGGTCGATGGCGTGCCTGTGGACTGATCGGGTGTTGAGAAGGATGCAATGTAGGTGGTTGGGGTCGGGTATCTGTGGTGAGGTTGTAGCGGAGATGTTGTCGGTGCCGATGAATTTGCAGGAGTAGCAGGAGAAAGGTCCATGGGTGCGACCAGGAGCGGCTTGGACGCAGTTGGGAGCGCGACCGGGGTTAAGGGCTAGGAGGGTGGCGGCATCGTAGGTAATGCGGGAGGGCTGGGTAGCGCGAGGGGCAGGGGGTCTGGCGCTGGGCGCGGTCCAGGCGCGGACGGGCGTAGACGGGCTTACCTTTGGCGCACCTTCGGCGCGGGTTGGGCGCGGTCGCTGCGCGTGGACGCTGCGCGGAAATGCATCTGTCATATATGGGTAGTCGGAGGGGGAGGGGCGAGGGAGGATCCTATGGGAGGCGGTTGCGTGGTGGAGGGGGCGGTCTCAGGGCAACAACAACAACAGAGCAAATGGCGGCGTCAATAACACGCAAGCAGACCCCCTTACAGGAAGCTTGGAGCGTAATTAAAGAAAACACTATCTAAACAGTGATCAGAGCAGCTTTCATGCACAGCGTTACCAAAACTAGAGTCTTAGCAGATATAATTGCGCACAACCCTGCAGGCACGTTCCAGCGCTAAGCGTGGGCAGCAGCGCTATGTGGACTGGGATTCAGAGTGAGGAGAGCAGCGTTAGCGAGGCTTAGCAGCACAATCAAAACGATACCAGGCAGCACAGGGTAGGAGTCAGCGAGGGCAGGAGGGAGCGACCGTGCTCAACCAGGGTCGAGGCGGTCACGGCGCTATGGTGGACAGGGGTGGGCCTAAATACACAGTGGGAGGGAGGATCCTATGGGAGGCGGTTGCGTGGTGGAGGGGGCGGTCTCAGGGCAACAACAACAACAGAGCAAATGGCGGCGTCAATAACACGCAAGCAGACCCCCTTACAGGAAGCTTGGAGCGTAATTAAAGAAAACACTATCTAAACAGTGATCAGAGCAGCTTTCATGCACAGCGTTACCAAAACTAGAGTCTTAGCAGATATAATTGCGCACAACCCTGCAGGCACGTTCCAGCGCTAAGCGTGGGCAGCAGCGCTATGTGGACTGGGATTCAGAGTGAGGAGAGCAGCGTTAGCGAGGCTTAGCAGCACAATCAAAACGATACCAGGCAGCACAGGGTAGGAGTCAGCGAGGGCAGGAGGGAGCGACCGTGCTCAACCAGGGTCGAGGCGGTCACGGCGCTATGGTGGACAGGGGTGGGCCTAAATACACAGTGGGAGGGAGGATCCTATGGGAGGCGGTTGCGTGGTGGAGGGGGCGGTCTCAGGGCAACAACAACAACAGAGCAAATGGCGGCGTCAATAACACGCAAGCAGACCCCCTTACAGGAAGCTTGGAGCGTAATTAAAGAAAACACTATCTAAACAGTGATCAGAGCAGCTTTCATGCACAGCGTTACCAAAACTAGAGTCTTAGCAGATATAATTGCGCACAACCCTGCAGGCACGTTCCAGCGCTAAGCGTGGGCAGCAGCGCTATGTGGACTGGGATTCAGAGTGAGGAGAGCAGCGTTAGCGAGGCTTAGCAGCACAATCAAAACGATACCAGGCAGCACAGGGTAGGAGTCAGCGAGGGCAGGAGGGAGCGACCGTGCTCAACCAGGGTCGAGGTCACAGACCTATACAGTTAGGAAATAGCATTAAAAGAATTAAGAAATTCATTAAAAAAAAAGGTTACAGGGACGTTAGAGTTAGGAAATGCAGCCGCTCACATCTACTCACTGACCTATATAGCCACTCGCACACTCGCTCTCAAAGGTTACAGTTAGGAAATAACATTAGAAAATCATAGAAATTCACAGAAAAAAGCAAAAGTTATGGGGACGTTATAGTTAGGAAACATATATATTTTTTAACTTTAGAAATTCACTGAAAAAATAAAGGTTACAGGGATGTTATATTTAGGAAATAATATTTAAAAAACCTTAGATATTCACTGATAAAAAACAAAAGTTACAAGCTCGTTATAGCAAAATGCGCATGCGCGGGTGCCCGCACATGCGCATGTTGCTGGAAGAAGTCGGCACGAAGCAGAAGAGGGAGCCCAGGGACGCCGCATATCAGCAGGTAAGTGCTTTTAATTTATTTTTCCACTATTTTAAATTAAATTAGTTGTGTAGAAGAGGGCCGGAGGGAGGCGGGCGGCGTGTAGTGGGGCTACGCGAAGTGTGTGGGCGGGCGTAGCTTCCGGCCCACTTCACAAAGCTTTGCGTATCCCCACTACGCACACTACGCCCACCCTTAATTGTTACCGCATATGATGGAAC
This sequence comes from Lissotriton vulgaris, assembly GCF_964263255.1. Classification (NCBI taxonomy): domain Eukaryota; kingdom Metazoa; phylum Chordata; class Amphibia; order Caudata; family Salamandridae; genus Lissotriton; species Lissotriton vulgaris. The sequence continues at coordinate 1,724,335,936 of NC_141694.1, read as the reverse complement.
CGCACCCAGCATTCTCTTAAATAGCTAATTGATCCACAGCAGTTTTGGATATTTGTACATACAATCATGTGCTTAATGTTAATTATATGCTCTTGTTATGCTTATACAACAAAAATTGTATCAAAGTCATGGCAATAGCTTATTCTCAAAATGAATACAATCTAGTTTCCGTTCAAAGTAGATTTATTCTGTGGAAACAATGGTTCCGGCGAAACATCACCCACCACGTGTTTTGTCACTCTTGACTTTTTCAAGGCTGAAAAAACAAGTATCGTACATATTGTTGGTGCGTAGCACAGATTGTAACTACAACAAACGTACAAATCACTGTGTACCGAATTTTATAAAAACAAACATGGTGTTTTTCCTCAATATTTAAAATGAGGTCAGATTAAGGAGATAGTAGAAGTGAATTAGGAGACATGCGAGAAAGGGCAGAATTATTTGTAAAACCCAAAATTGAGCCATCAAACCAGTAGCTCAGTAAGGCTGAGATCCTTCACCTATACTATTTATCACCCATGCTTGACATCCAATGTGGTGATTACCACCCAATAGTGGAAAGTATAAAAATATCTATATATAAACCACCAGATACATGTAACAGATCCTGGTGTTCTACAGTCGGTTCTAAACAGCAGCCGCACTGAATTTATCCAAGAAATGTCAAATAAAACCAAGGTTTTTGATTTCAAAATGTGGATATTTTCCGGCCCTCCAACATATCTGTGGTGATGACAAAAGAAACATCCAACACTGTAACATACAATTGCGCTGCTCATATTTGGTAGTATTGAATGTGTCCAAATACATGTCACTTACTCATGATAGACACTGCCCTTCCAGGCTTATTTATATGTGAGAGTTAAGCGTGGGGCCTCCGATATATTAACTTATATAACACACAATTGGGTATACCAAACCCATATATACACCCAAACTTACATTGTACATAAGTATTCAAGAATTGGTGACACCACTAAATTGAACATGCCCTGTAAAGTACAGATGTACCAATAGAGGTAACAAAAAAAGTAATAAAAAAGGCACAAAAAACAACACACAGAGAGACCCCATGCTAGATCTGATTGTTAAATCACAAAGTACAAGCAGTGAACACAGAATGGTAAACAGTATGGGTGAATGATACAGCCAATTTGGAGACTACAACCATCATGAGGTGCTTAAAACCATGGTGAGAATAAGTAGGTGGAATACTCATATACATATATAAACATATTGTAAAGGCTGGCAATTTCTGGTTAAAATTGCAAAGTAGCAAAAAAATGAATATACTATCCAAGTGCTATTACGTGATGCAAATACCCACATTTATAAAATAGCTTGAAGAATCTGATGACTGCGGGTCTACCCCAACTGTCCCCACCCTGCATTGCCCATAAGTAAAATTAAATTCACGAAGGGATAGTTGACACAATAACTACAGTTAGGCAGAAATTTTGTGATTGATATATTACGTTTTTCAACACAAACCGATCACATGTGACACCATACCCCATTGTGTTATGAATGTGTAGCAATTGAAAACCTGATAGAAAACAGTATAAACAAGCGAAGGATAACGTCGTGAGCTTGTGAGCATGCACCTCAGCTGTACGGGCGCACTCTCAAAGTCACGCTGTGCGTGTTTCCATGTGCCCTGAGCATGCACATCGGACATCTAGGAAACTCGTCATCGAGAAAAGGAGCTGAACCTGAGGCGAGGCAGGGCCGCAAACAGGAAGCAGATGGGAGCCTACCCCGCGCTCCTGTGCCCGTGAAGCCAGCCGGAAGATTTGCGGTATGTGAGCTAGCGGGGCTAGCATGCTCATGGAGAGCCCCGCCTGCTGCCGAGCCTAAGCCGCTGACTCTACACACCCGAGGAGAAAAGATCGGCCTGGAGAGCAGCGGGGGAGTCCTGAGTCAGCCCGGTGAGTAGGGGGACGTGTAAACACTGTTTTTTGGTGCATCAGGCTAACGAGACAGAAGATGGGCACTTCGAGTGTGTGGATGCGCGTGTGTGACTGAGTGTTTGGATGCGCGTGTGTGTGTGAGCGTGTGTGTATGCAGTGTGTGTGTGTGTGTGTGCACGCGACTGAGAGAGGCATGGATGACCTCCTAGCAATCTGAGACAGGAGATGTGCACAGCTCCGGGGGGCTGGGCGTGCGCGCCCACAATGGGAGATCGACACGCTTGCCCCGGTCTGTCTCCTTTGAGAGGCAACTCCACGACAATAGGTCTCAAGAGCGAGAGAGGAAATGTGAATTTGTTAGTTTTGGATCGACAAAGAGATGGGAGGCAGGGCGAGAATGGGGAAAGAGAGGAAAGCACCACAACGAAAAAGTCTTTCCCCCTGTCAAGGGCAAGCATCAAAGAAGAGAATTTTTGCTCAATATATGGCCAGTAAGGGATTGGGACCTTTCACGCCTCATCTCAAAATACCTATTAGAGTCTGGCAATACCAAATATGTGTGGACTTTCCTACGAAATGCCGACTGCACATTAATATTGTGATTATAGTGCACTGTTTACTTTATGACAGATACCAAACTCAGAATTACATGTAAAGTATAAAAACGATATAAATTCTATTCCAGTACAAGTAGAATACTCTAAACGTGGCTCTGCATGCAGGAGGGGCAGGTAAAGGTGCTACCACCAGCACCATTTAAATATCCACACGCTTCTCCAAACATAAGAGAAAGGTTGCACTTGATGGTTCAGTCATATCCAATCCTTTAATTCCATCAAACAGCACAGGCATCCTTTGCATGATTAATCAGGCAGCACAGAAGTCACTAATTTAAGGAGACGCTTCATCAATAGTGCAGTGAAGATGTTAGAGGAGTGGATTAAACAAACCGGTTTAAGCTTATTCCAAGAACAAAAGAGGTGGCTGGTTAGGGATGTAACCCTATCTTATTTGAAGACTATTTTCTTAGTGAATGAGATCTTTCCTGTATTCTGAAACTGAACATGGTGAGGATGGTTCACTGATAGAATAGCGATGACAAAAACATTGATGTTAAAAATATTGGAAAAAAAATATATATATTGCAAAAATATCGACTCACATACCTACACAGGTAAGTATAAAAATACTGAAACAAAAATAATGATGTAAAAAATATAGATGTAAAAAATATCGATTTAAATATATGTATATAAAATAAAATCATATATATTGAATATATTAAATATTAATATAAATGTTAACAGAATAAATTTAATGTAATATACATTTTAACAAAATATAACAATTAAACTTAATAATAAAGAAATAAACACAAACATAATAATGTTACATATATATATATTTACTTTAAAATAATTAATAAACTATTATCTTTAATGTATTTTAAAACTTTAAAATGATATAAAAATAATACATATATATCATTAATATAAAAAAAGAAACACTCTACAATAATTTAAAACATTGAACGATTAGAAAATATTTAAACCTAAATTTCCCAATACAATCAGTTCAACAGTAGGAAAAGTGTTGGATAGCGGAGGGGTAAAAATTACTATTCCCACTCCAGTGAATGCAACAGTAGGGAAAGTGTTGGATAGCGGAGCAGTACACATTACTATTCCCACTGCAGTGAGTGCAACAGTAGGGAAAGTGTTGGATAGGGGAGGGGTGAAAATTACTATTCCCACTCCAGTGAGTGCAACAGTAAGGAAAGTGTTGAATAGCAAAGATACAAAAATTACTATTCAAACTCAAACAGTTAAATAATAATAAATAAACCATATTTAAATATTAAAAAACTTTGGAGAGAAAGGGCAGGTGCCACTCAGGGTATGTCTTTTCAGAATAAGAAATATGGGAGCAGGTCCAGAATTGATTATTTTATGGTAGATTGGTGTTTTAGAGAACATATTCTGAATATAGAATATAAAGCAGCTCACCTATCTGATCATTCAGCAGTTCTGCTAACATTGAAAGATAGTAGTAAAGGGGCAGAGAGAAGGTGGACATTAGATCACACAATTCTAACCGACAGCGAAATAATGGAAAATCTTAAAGAAGAGGTCATACACTTCATCGAGATCAATAGAGATAAAGCCTCGAAAGAAATAGTGTGGGATACTTTAAAAGCTTTTATAAGGGGCAAGATTACATTGATAACATGTTAAAGAAACAGAGTATTTCAAAAAGAAATATTACAACTAGACGGGGAGTTGAAAAGAATAGATAAGGAAATTAAAAGTACAGACTTAGAAGAGAAAAGAATAGAGTTAGAAAAAGAGCAGGCACTAATGAAGAACCAACTATCAGAGACCCTCCAAGTACGGATTAAAGAAAGGTGGGATGCTTGCAAACCAGCTCATTTTGAATACGGGGAGGAAGCTGGCAAACTCCTTGCCTGGAAAGCTAAGACATAGCGAACAAAGAATAGAATTAAAGAAGTCAGAGCTCTACCCGGCAATTTACTGAGTAGTGAAGCGGAGATTAATGAAGCCTTTAAAGAATTCTTTGGGGATCTATATAAGGAGGGAAAAGATGAAGTAAATGAGGAGATAGAGGGCTGGCTCCTGGAATGTGCAAAGCCTATAGATGCCAATCAACAAAATAGCCTCAATCAAGAAATTACACAGGAGGAAGTAGTTAATGCCATCCTAACCGGCAAAAGGGGTAAAGCGGCCGGTCCAGATGGTATACCAACGGAGCTATATAAAATCTTAGTAGAGGCAGTGTCTCCCTTGTTGATAGAGGTGATGATTGGAATATTAGACCAGGGTAAAAAACTACCAAAGTCATGGAGTGAGGCTACAGTCTCCCTTTTTTTAAAACCGGAAAAAGATCCAACAATATGTGAGTCGTATAGACCAATCTCTTTTAAACTCTGATTACTAAATTTTCACAAAAATCTTAGCAAATAGACTATCAAAAATTGCAAGTAGTGTAATCCATGAAGATCAGAGAGGTTTTGTAAGGGAAAGATACCTACAAGAACTCACGTATGAGCTTATAGGCGCAATCGATTTTGCAACATCCTTCAATACACCTTTATCTATAATCACATTAGATGCATCTAAAGCATTTGATAAGGTGTGATGGTCTTATCTATTCGCAGTATTAGAGAGATATAATTTGGGAGATAATTTTTGCAGAGCAATCAAGTTGATCTACGAAGAACCGTTAGCAAGGGTCCTAGTAATCGAAAGATTATCAGCGCCATTTAACATTTTTAAAGGTACAAGACAGGGATGCCCGATCTCCCCCTATTGTTTAATTTTTACATGGAGCCCTTTGCCTCTAAAATTAGAGATACAATTGATATTCCACCATTTCAACAGGGAGACTGGGTCAGGAAAGTTGCGATATATGCGGATGACATTGTGGTCTACTCTTCTGATCTTGATAGAGCCTTACCAGCAATTTTAAATATAGCAAAAAAATGTGGAGAAATGTCGGGGTACTCAGTGAACGTAAGCAAGACAGAGGTAATGGTATGAAACCTTGCAGGAAATAATTCTTTGATAAAAAAAGAGATAATATATCTAGGTATCAGGAGATCTTAAGATATCAATTCAATTGCAGAGAATAACTTAAAAAGAGTGGTTAAGGAATCTGCTAAATTAATGAAGAGTTGGTCACATCTGCCATTAACCATCTTAGGTAGAGTTAGTTTAGTCAAGATGTCTATCCTACCAAAATTCACATTTTTGTTTGATTCCATTCCTCTCCATTTCGAAAAAACAACCATACAAAAAATACAACAAGATATATGTTTATCTGGGCTAAAGTGTTTATCTGGGCTAATAAAGGGGTTAGAATCTCTCGGAAAAAACTCCGGAGGAGAAGGGAAAAGGGAGGCTTAGCCATGCCTGACATTCAATACTATGCTTGTGCTTTCCAATTAAAGAATTCTAGAATGCTTATAAAAATTCTGGATATATCCATGTTAGGTCAAATGTATATAGCCATGCTAAAGGAGTGCCAGATAGGTTCAGAAGGTTTTCATTTTAAGTTCTGTGACCCCAAATTTAAAAAAAAAGTTAAACTGAAAGTGCTACAGTCAATGGCAAGAATATGGTATCAGATTAGACATTTAATGAAATTGGATTATTACTCATTTTTGCCCCCATCTGGGAATCACCAGGTACCCCAGAATGTCTCAAGGACAAAATGGCAATACCTATCAAAACCGCTGGCATTGAAATCTGGGGCGACTTGACATTTGAAGGTAAACTATTATCTTGGCACGACTTAAATGGGATGATGGCGGGGATCTCTCCAAATTTAAATACCTGCAATTGAAAAGTTGGGAGCAAAGTAAAAAATCGCCATTAGAATGGTAAATTCCCAAGAAGACCAACTGGTAACTAAACCACCAGGAAAAAAGGAAGTAGCACTATGGTACTGGCATATACAGGACATTATGGACGGAGAATTCACCTTAGCCGAAGATCTGTGGGGAGATCACTTGCCGCGAGAGGAGCTGCAAAACATCTGGCTAGTATCTATGCGCACACTTTACCAAGGAACCACCTGTTTTCACTGCACAGTGCGTACATATCACCAGAGAAGTTATAAAAATGGGGAAGGGAAGTCGATCCAGTTGTGCCAAATGGGGGCTTGAAGATGCCTCGGATGTAAATATGTTTTATCAATGTCCCGCGATTGGTGAATTCTGGAGTAGAGTGGAAACGACAATATCAGGTATTTTGTGTCGCCATACAAAGGTAAGCCTCTTCCTGGTTATTTTTGGCGTCATGGAGGAATACACGAGCAGTATTAGAGATATTTTTTTTATGCAATTCTCTTAGCCAGGAGAGAGATATGCCGAAAGTGGGTGAGCAGTGTACCACCCAAACATGCGAATGGTTGGGCGTCTCTTATGTATATGCCCAGGATGGATCTATACGGAAAAAAGTCAAAAAAGAAAGCATTCTGGAATTTATTACAGACATGGGTGGAATCCACACAAGGGCTGCTATAAGTACTTTTACTAATACCCTAAGTTATGCAAATAAGATCTGAACAATGTCCAATGATTACCCCAGCAAATAAAACTCTTTGACTGCTATTAGGCCTGGCCATACTCCACTTTATTTAAGGGAGTTCTGGTGTTTACACCCGGTGAGAGAGAAAGCTGCAGAAGGGCGGGTGTCTATTTCAGTACGCCCTTTATTGGTCAGTATTCCATCCCGAAAGGTGAGGTGAATGAGGACAAAAAAAAATGAAAAATCAAATATATTAAATAAATAAAAATATTATATTAGTTACATAAAAAAAACCTACAAATAATATAAAATATAAAATAATAAATACATTTTTAAAATATAATTATTTTGAACTAGAAAATATTTACAAATTAATTAATACAAATATTATTTATTTATTGTATTTCTTACCCTATTACACCACTCCAATAACAAAACACTTCAACACCATAGGGAACACCATAGGGAACACCAGGAGGCGCAAGGAGGAGGAGCGTTTCCTTTCCGTCAGAGCAGAGGAGGAAATGCTGAATTTCCAGGGGTCAAGCGAATGTTGGTATACAGCGTTTACTGATTTGAATTTCGGGAGGTGTACTGATCAAGGGGATGTCTTCACCGATGACTGAGCAGATGTTATTGGCACGAATACTGTATTTTCATTGCAGAGACCCGATGTTCAGATATGCAAAATGTCGGCTGCTCGACAACTACCATAAAAAAGTGCTTGGTCTGCCAATACAATCATTATAATGCTTTCGTAATCACCCGCTTGAGGCATCGGGCAAATCCACCTGAAGACAAGGTATTTAAAACCCCTTTAGCTGGTGTGGCGTATTATAGCGATATCGGCGTCAAGGTGCCTGACCCTATAATGGTGGCCGAATGGGACATGATGATCGTCACTACCACCATGCCTTATAAATTATCATGATAACGGAGAGGATCTAATCAGACACCGTGTATTTCATGTGGAGCTTGTAATGCGCAGAATCTTAAAGATTGACATCGTTGGTTATCACTCGCCATTTTAATGCCTGCACGCAAGATGGCGGCTGCCCAAAAAAGACCTGAAACGGAGCTAACATTGATCAGAGGGTTGTTGATTATCTGCACCAATGTGACTATACTGCAGTATACCACAACGCTATCCGACATCTGCTGCACTGATTTATAGCCTTATCTTGCCAGGCTGTGAACGCGCTTTCCGAGTTAGGAACAACCGTCGATCATTGCTGGATTCATAACAGAGGTCCGGTACACAAAATGGTGGCTATCTGAATTCACAGATGTTTATGGTCATTACGATTTTGACTCTGTTATTTTCAGCAATTACTCTCCATGCTCAAGTTTTAATGCATAAATGGAACGAAGTAAGTTAATACACCAGAGTGTTATACACAATGCCTTGAAGCGCTTCGCTTTAGGCAACATCACCCCCGTTTAATAAGCCTGATTCAATTAATGTACCTAAAATGGTGGCCGCCTAAAAGAAACGGAGTTTAACAGCAATGGAGTTTGTAATCTTGCTGGCCACATTTGTGCCAATCGTTGCAGCACCAAGGAGACAATACTTACACCAACATTCCTTCTGGGTTATAGAGAATAATGGGGACCGACTGAATTCGAACTTCAAGGTCTCATCCCCATTGCCTGACCTCAAGATGGCCACCTTATTGGGACCCTCCTCAATGCTCTATCTGTCCTGGTCTAAAATCATTGGTCATAGTCCTGAACTTGATCAGACCGCACCCAACCCTGTTCCTGCTCTCCCACCAGGAATTTTACTCTGAGAACTTTCCCTAGACGGTTGAGACCTAGCCATTTTGACTGATGCCCAGTGGAGCTACCTCACGAGCTAAAGGGGAGATGGACTACAGATTCCCTCCTTGGCCATCACCTACCCGCCGGTCTTTGGGCAAACTCTCCTGCGTCTCTTCTGACCTTATCTCCTTCCTCCCCCTTCTCCCTACCCCCGATCCCTTTCCGCCCTACTCTTCTCCTCTTTCCAGCTATTTACCTTTGCCCTCACCCATCCTTTCTCATAGTTCCCACCCTGTTTATCCTCTGAACTTTCTTCTTTGAACTTTCCCTCGTCAGCTGAGACCTAGCTATTTGACTGATGCCCGATGGAGCTACCTTGTTTAGCTAAAGGGGAGACGGGCTGTGGATTCCCTCCTCAGACTTCACCTACCCAGTCGGTCTTTGGGCAGACTTCCTTTCGTCTCTCCTGCCGTCTTTTCCCTCATCCTCCCGCTTCACACTACCCCTCTACCCCCCCTCCGCTCTATTTGGCTCACCTTTCTCTACTCTCTCAATGTGTTGCCTATTTTTGATGTAACATGTAATTGTTATAATTTTCTGTAACATTGTGTTTCCTAATGTAAAGCTCTCTCATACCTATGGGTCTAGTCAGCTCTATATAAAACTCATTAAATTAAATAAATAAAAAAACATTTATATTAATTTCCCCCCGAAAATTAACATAATTAATAATTAATTTAAAAAATATCATTAATTAAGAAAACTAATAAGCATTAATTGACTACAGGCACTTTAACACTATGTTATCCACAACACACACCTAAATTAAACCCTACAATAATCAAACACAATTCAAACTTATTTATAAATTAAAAACTATTACTATTAACAATACTAATAAAGTAATTAATATGTATTTAATACCCACCCTTTATCCCTTTAAAAGTAAAACAAGCAGACGAAAAATTAAACCATTACCAGGATTGTCACGCTGCTGCTGCCATTGTGCCATTGCCACAGTTTTAAAAATCGTTTTTAGGAGGTTTTTGCTCGTTTTTAACAAAATTGAAAATTGTTTGTGTTGTGGTGCTATATTAATGAAACTGACTTCGTGGCTATTTACATTTATATTCCACGCTCCCCCTGTGTCCACATTGCTTAAAAACTAAGAGAGACCCCAGAGGACTCACCAATTGGGTGAATTTAGTGCTGCCTCACTCCCGACCGCCATTTTGGGTGTGGGCTTAGAAACGCTCCAGGAGCTAGCGCTCTAGTGTTTGTGAATGCCCTTTGCCACACCTCATTTAAAGATCAGTATGTCAGCGCGCAGCGCACGCGTGCAGCGTCGCGCAGGAGGAGCGCCAGAGGAAAGCCCGTCTGTGCCCGTCCGTGCTCTGGACGGACTTAGGGCCAAGACTCCTGCCGATTTCAGATATTCCAAGGACGAGCTATTGGCCATAGGTAAGAGTGTGGAAGGAACATCTCTAAATGCTCTACCTCAGTCCTCCGTAATGCTGGATTGTGGGCTGATCAATAGCAGATCCCTGGTAAAACATCACCAGGAAGTGTCAGACTTACTAATTGACCTGGACCTAGATGCCCTATTCATCACGGAGACGTGGACTAGTGTGGACACCTCTGTTGAGTTGGGCTTGTCGTGCCCGGAAGGGTACAAGCTATTCCATAAACCTAGGCCACTGGGTAGAGGAGGGGGGCTTGGAATGATTTATAAAGACAAGTGGGATTTTTCCCCTCTACAGGTTGACGAGGTGGCGGGGGTGGAGCTACTGGGGTTCTCCCTGCAAGAACCAAAATGTAGGATCCTGACTGGATTGATATGTTATAGTCCACCTAGTACGGATACACAATACCAGGCGCTGTTTGACACTATTGCTGCCCTTGCCCTGTCTCACTCCAGAATGTTGATTCTGGGAGACTTTAATCTATGGGACAATGGGTCCCTGGGGAGTCATCTGAGGGATTTGAAGGACATTTGTGGTAACTGGGGTCTTGATCAGCTGGTACAAAAACCAACCCACTCAGGGGGACATATCCTAGATATGGTCTTTGCCAACCAGACTGAGACTATGATGACTGATATCCTACCTCAGTGCTGGAGCGACCACTCCCTAATCCATTTACAGATCTCCATACTCACTGAGGGGAACGGAAGTGAACGACCGGTGACTTATAGGAAGGGACGGAATTGGTCTAAATTACCACAGGATAAAACAAAGCCTATCTTTATAAGCAACACATCCTATGATCCAGAGGAATCGCTAGACCTGAACTATCAAAAATACTGTAAACACATCATAAATACCCTGGATACATTTGCTCCTCTGAAAAATATATACAAAATAAGAGGAAACCATCTGCTCCCTGGTTTAATGAGGAGCTGAAATCCCTACGCAATGCACACCGACAGGCAGAAAAGAAATGGCGTAGATGCTATTCGGAACCGGATAAAAAACTGCTGAAAATGGAACAGGCAAAATATAAAGGAGCTATTGCCAAAGCTAAGGCACTCTTCTATGCCACCACTATTCTCCAGTCCCCTAACAGTACTAAAACCCTTTTTAACATCATAAGGGATCTCTCACACCCCACTTGTACAAGCAACAAGGTGGTTGCTACCCAAGAACTATGTGATGAGATTGCATTCCACTTTGAGGAAAAGATTGCTAAAATTGTAGGGGGACTGAAGGAGGAAACGACTAACTGCAAAGAGGTGCAGATAGAAGAAGAGGAACCTAAACCAATTTCGTCATCATTGGAAAATTTCATCCCTGGCCCATAATGTGTCATCAGGATCGCCTTTAGACCCCCTTCCGCATAGGATCTGGAAGGAATATGGGCCACAGCTGTTCCCTTGGATGCATCAGATTTGTCGCCAATCCCTTGAGGAAGGCACAGTGCCGGAAGCATGGAAACAGGCAGTGGTTACTCCCCTGTTAAAAAAGCCTTCGCTGGACCCTACTATTCCGGCACACTTCAGGCCCATATCCCTCCTGCCCTACCCGATAAAAATCGTGGAAAGGCTGGTCAGCAGATCCCTGTCAGGATATTTGGAAGACAATTGTCTACTGGACAAGGACCAATTTGGCTTCCGCCCAGGCCACGGAACAGAAACTGCATTGGCAACCATGTTGGACAACCTTCGAATGCGAGCCGACATTGGCAATTCCTCAGTCTTGGTGCTGTTGTACATGTCGGCCGCATTCGATACGGTTAGCCATGCAGTTCTGCTAAGTAGGCTGGAAAAACTGGGCGTGAAGGGCAAGGCCCTGAGCTGGATACAATCCTACCTGACAGGCAGACAACAGATGGTGACTCTAGCACCCTTTTCATCTTCCAAGTCCCCAGTCAGTCATGGAGTACCTCAGGGCTCCTCGATCAGCCCTATTCTTTTTAATATCTATTTGCAGCCTTTGATCCCTATGATCAAATCTTATGGAATAGATTTGATAAATAACGCTGACGACACCCAACTGGTGTTCTCCTTAGAAGGACGACAGGCGGTGACAATGGAGACCTTTCAGAAATGCATGAGCAGGGTCTCCAGATGGCTGAAAGTAAACTCCCTCCAATTTAACGAGAGTAAGACAGAGGTAGTCTATTGCTCGTCAGCCAAACTGAGTCAGCAACCTTCCTACGAGATCAGGCTTGCACCGGGAGCTGATCCTTGCATCCCAGTCAAGACCGTGCGTAATTTAGGGGTAATGTTTGATGCGGATCTCCAAATGACCTCTCAGACCAATAAAACCATCAGTGTCTGCTTTGGATTGCTCAAAGCGCTCAGACAGATTTTGCACCTTCTGCCTGATGAGTCTAGACCGCTAGTGGTTAGGAGTGTGATCCTGGCCAGACTGGACTACTGTAACTCCCTATATCTAGGGGCCCCCTTATACATCTTACAGGGGCTCCAGAGAGTCCAGTCCATAGCGGCCAAGCTGGCACTTAAAAGACCTCGCAGCTCCTCCACTACGCTGGCACTCAGAGATCTACACTGGCTGCCAATCGGGAGTAGAGTCGCTTTTAAGTCCTTATGTATTGTGTATAGAGCCCTGCACAACACGGGACCTATTCCTTTATAGGAAAGGCTCAACTGGTATAAGCCTACCAGGTACCTGCGTTCCTCTAGCCTGGGTTTGGCAGCAACCACCAGGATCAGGAGATCGAGGATGGGAGGCAGAGCCTTCTGCACCTCTGCATCTAGGATGTGGAACGAGCTTCCCCAGAACATCAGGCAAATTGACACCCTGCTTGGATTTAGAAAGAGTCTGAAAACATGGCTGTTTGCCAAAGTTTAATCCCCTTAACTCCATTTAATGGAACTGGCGGCTGTTTTACATGTCATGACAGCCAGTGTATTGTTGTTCCATCTGACTACTTCCTGTTTGGGCGCCAGGATACCCGTAGGGTGACAGTTGCGCGATACAAATACAAATACAATATATTTACCCAAAATACATATCAAATAAGCAACATTAATTAACAACTATATATTAATTATTTAAATACAAATTGCTTCCCAACCTTTACTCATGCAAACACCCAAACAAACGCCTAAAATTAATTACACAATTACCATAATTAATGACCAATTAATTAATTAAAATTAAATATCATCCAATTATTAATTCATCATTTAAAATAAATTACTTCCCACCCTTAACACCTATGAACACCACAACACACACCTACAATGTATGACACAATTACCATAATTATTTGCCAATTAATTAATTAAAATTAATTAACAGCCAATTATTAATTCATCAATTTTAAAAATTACTTCCCACCCTTAACACTTATGAACACCACAACACACCACCATCAAAATACTTTATTCGGTTTACATGATAGAAAACCATAAAAAGTTACAAATCCTCATTAAAATATACAAAATACATATATACATATCTGGACATACGGACACATCGTCATCAGAATTTAAAAAGTTACTACTTAAGCAGATAAAATACAACAGCCACCTTTTAAGATTTCAAACAGTTTCTGTACCATAGAAAACGCTTCAGAAAACCAACCACAAATGGGATGCACTCTGGCTTTAATACTTGTAGATGATAGAGGGCGGGCGGACCTGTATAAAATTTTACTTTTTTAAAAGAGATTTTAAAAAGAACCTCCGGGGGGCTTCGTATAGGCTACAATATAACATAAAGTGCAGCAAGTCCTGTGGAGACACTCCGTCACAGTCCCAGGGTGCTCACACTTGTCCTTTATGGCACCCCTTCGGAACAGCTAGTAAAAAATGGAAATAATCAATTCGGAACCTGATCAGTAAGAACCGCTCGTGAGCCGACAAAGGGCACAAGAGATATGGCTCCATGTTTGGGGAAGATTTGAGCATCACGTATTTGCAGACGCTAGTTTTTGACATTTCCATCCCATCTCTATTTAATTTCTTTTGTAAAATAAAAGATTGCTTCACGAAGGCCTCATCTGCTCTAGTAATACGATCAGGTCTTTAAAAAAGGTCCGGATGCCCCAGCTCTCCAAAACCCTTTAGGTATCTTAACCAAGGAATATCAATCATGTGATCCAGGCTCAAAATTTCTTTCAATAACTCTTGAGTAAGGCCAATATCTTCATTCAGCCAGCAATTAAGCCAAAAACGCAATGGGTGCATTGCCAAAATATCATAAATGAATGTTAATCCTATCTCTTCATGAACTATTAAGTTCGAAGTTTCTTTAGGTAACCCCAATAACTGTTTTAAAAAATGTTTTTCTACCACCTGGATACCCTCCAATGCTGCGTATCCACACAATTCACTACCGTAACTGGCAATCAGTACACTCTTCACCTGATAAATTTTCAGCAGAGCCGCTATTGGGCGCTTTCCCATTTTTGCAGTGAAATTAAAAATCGCTGCATTAGTCCTAGACACCTCCCCCCTTCTCCTCCGAACCACAACACACACCTAAAATTAATTACACAATTATCATAATTAATTACCAATGAATTAATTGAAATTAATTAATAACCAATTATTAATGAACTAATAATAAATTACCTTACACATTAAATACTAAAACATCTCAAGTAAACAAATATTAATGAATAAAAAATAGTCAATACATTTAATATAATTAAATTACTTCCCAATCTATTCCCCTATAAACCCACAACCTGCTACGTAACTAAAAATGCAAAATCCTAATTAATTTTTTTTTTAAAACTACTAAAAATGTAACACATATATTAAAATTCAAACAATTCTTATGCAAAAAAAACAACGCATACATATAAAATAAATACTAAAATACATAACATTAATAAACGAACAATATTTTTAACAACTATTTTTTCGCAAACGATATTAAACACTTTGATATTTTTAACGTTGATATTACTTACCTAAAATCTATATTCTTGACCACGAGAATCTGTATGTCAATATTTCTGACCTACGATATTTGCAACTCGATATTTGTGCAAGTCGATATTTTTGATTCGATATTCTGTCTCTGAACCGGTGAGGATGATTCTGAAATGTTATAATCTGAGTGTCTTCCATAGAAACCTCCATTTCATTGTCACTTTCCTATTTTTATTACCTCATTTTAATCACTTCGGTGTCTTCCATCAGATATTCCCCTGCCTAGATAACCCGTTAATGGGTTGATATTATCACTGTATCTCTTACTTCTTGTTTTGATGAAGACAACAGTTTTCACCTGGGAATCGCCAAATTCTTATAAATAGGTTTCAACAAGTCCAGAGTATTGTTTACCATCTACCGCTCGTTTAGGTCAGCAGGAGAGAGTTCATTTCTCCTATCATGATAGACCTTCCCTTGCTTACATTTGTACACAAAGTAAAGCTTGAGGCTTTAGTTAACGTCAATAGGATACGTTACCGTTCTGCTTCATTGTTAATGACGGTCAACCAAATTTGCTAAGCACAAAGGTATACCATGATATGTACTTAGAGCATGCCCCTGATGCAGTGGTTAATTTGTTTAAGAAAAAATGCAGGGGCCCAAACGCACACCCTGCCCTTTAATCTCACTCTCGTAGGTTCTTTTTCTCCTCTGCTTCCTCCCACTGTCCCTGCTGTTTCGTATTTCTCATCCCCCTTTTGTGTTTTTCTCTCTCTTGCTCTGAGTCAAAAATCTGATGAGGAAAAATAAGAGATGGTCCCCAAATATGGCTGCCGGTGGGCCCCATCTGCAACCTTACTCAACGTCAGCACTGCCTCCATGAGACACGTATGTTTAGGCCACAGACCCTTTTTTTGTGTAGAAATGAAGCCTGTTTCTTCCACACTGGCATAGCTATTTGCCAGAACACACATCTAAGCAGCCAAAAGCAGGTTGAACACAGATGGTATGTTCTAACTTTAACAACATCATATAGTAAGTACATAGCATCTCATTGAATGTGTACATGTGGACATTTTCATTTGTATTTGTATTTAAAAATGCCAAATATATGTTTTGTCTCCTTCCTTGCTTCTAATAATCACTGCATATTGTTTGCCTTCTAAATTCCAATTGGCTTATCTTGCCCCATTGCATGCTCCAACTGCACACTTTATTTATCAAGGTAATTGAAACTTTTGTCACATCCCTTGCATGAGTCTGTACTTGACCATACCTTGATTGCGAGTGGCCCATTTTATGTGTGATACTTTATATTACGGTAAAGGTTAGGTATGGAATGGATTGTGTGCAGTAATGATCGCCTGCTACCAGTTTTGCCCTTAAAATGGTGCAAAACATGCTGATGTTGGTGCTTTTGCTAGTTACTGCACCAGAAGCGGCATGTCCCAGACCATTTTCTCCCTGATAAATATCAGCCTGTGCGACATACCACCATTTATCATGAGGACGGGGGTTTTACTCAGACCCAGTATGTACCAGGTGCAATAAAAAATGAAAAACTATTAATTCTGATATGTCTGTTAATAGAAGTTCCCGCACATAGCAAAAGCTATCAGCGTCATGAGGGCCTGAGTGGGGAAAACATATTAAATTAAAATTAACGTTGCTAAACTGTGATAGAAGCAAAGAGGTGCAGACTATTGTGTTAACATGCAATTGTCCAAGTTCAATATTCTCTCTTTTCAGATGTCAATTTCTTTCTTTTTTAGGAGAACTTTATTTTATGTCTACTTCCTATGCAAGTGCACATTCACGCAGTGGAAGAATCTACAAAATTGTCGACCCCGCGAGGTTAGTTCCCTTTGACATGTCGCACCTGTATCTCATTCTCTATCAGGTGTGTGATTGCTCCCTGGCTTTCGTACGCACTACTCCATTGTATGGAACACAATATTTTTAGGCCTCGTTTTAGTCCAATACCATTTGATTTTACTAAAACAATATGTATCATATACTTACTGAAGGGCACAGGAGCTGCTTGAAACAGTCAGTCTGTCTTTCACAGTGCAGGCAGCACCCGCCTGCACTTCAAAGGGGGAACTGAAATCCCCCAGCAGGCGGGTGCAGTAAGTGACTGTGCCCACCTGCATTGGCATAGCTGGGGGGAGGACAATGTGATCTCATGTGCCCCC
Source organism: Lissotriton vulgaris (assembly GCF_964263255.1). Lineage (NCBI taxonomy): Eukaryota > Metazoa > Chordata > Amphibia > Caudata > Salamandridae > Lissotriton > Lissotriton vulgaris. The sequence continues at coordinate 1,724,318,667 of NC_141694.1, read as the reverse complement.
TGGCGGGGGTCACCCTGGAGGAAGGGACTCTGACTGCGTGCACCCGCATCCATAATAAGGCACATGTGCAAAGGCAAACAGTTTCACTTATTTGCTGAAGGCAGGCACACAAGCACGTTGAGACCCCAGAGCACTTTATGTAATACAGCTCGAAGGGTTGCACCGCATAAAGGGGCATATGTAGGTAATTCACATTTTGCGATTCTTAAATAGCGATTTTTAAGGAATCGCTATTTAAGAATTGCAAAATGGAATGTAGATAAAAATTCGCAAATTTTTTGCGAATCTCAAAAATTCCTTTATTGCAATTAGCAAATTGTGAATCGCAATTAAGGAATGAGTGTCCCATTCATTCCTATGGGCCAAGGGGCCCATAGGAATGATTGGGGATAAATTCTAAAATTGCGATTTTCTATGAGAAAATCGCAATTTGAGAATCGCAATTTTCAAGGGTGCCAGGGTGTCCAAAGGACACCTGTTGCACCCCTGGAATGTGCCTGTAAGTACATGTGGCACACATACATGCCATAAGGGCATGTCTGTACGCCACATGGCACTTTGAATTAAAAAAAAAATCTTTTTGAAAGGAAATCGCAAAATACCATCTACTTGGAGTAGGTGGTATTTTGCGATTCCTTAAGCCCAAATCGCTATTTTAAAGGCACCCCTACATAGCATTTAAGGAATTGCAAAATTGTGATTCCTTAAAAGCTTGAGCAAAACAAGGAATCACAATTTTTGCGATTCCTTATTTTGCAATGTGGCACCTACATACCAAATCGCCGATTTGCAAACGCCGGAATTCTGCGACCTACATATGCCCCAAAGTGAGTACCGGTGGCAACATCCTTTTTGGCTGGCTGGTGTCTTAGGAGGTTGAAGAGCTGAAGCAGCGCCATTTTACCACCTTACAAAGTAGTAAACGGTTCATTTACTCCAGAATTTTCAAGGCATGTGGTGCTTTGGTTTGGAAATACACAAACATTTGTTGACATATCTAAAGTAAACAACTAAACAAGCTATAACGTGGCATTTCGCAACAAAACGGAACGCAACACAAAACACTGCAATAGAACAACAAAAACATTGTAATAATGCCGAACAAATACAGCAGCACAAAAAAACCCAGAACACATCACAAGCATAACAAAATGCCACACAGCAATGTGCACAAATATTCATGTCACATATTACTACATCTGCAATCCTGTTTTCCTAATATGGTTGAGAATGGTGTTTACGGCACGCACTGCCTTAGTAGTAGCAGTGCCTGTCAAACATGCTTGTGATCTGACTCGACCACAGGTGATTCACATCTGCCAAGCCTTTATGATCAAAGCTCCACACTGCAAGAGAATCCCAGCTATCTCTAGAGCAGTTATCTGTCTTCAATGAGGCACGTGGGTAAGGGCTGCTCACACACGTGGAGATGTGCGTTTCAAAGGCACATAGTTCAAGTTTCTGCAACTTCTAAAAGCTGAACACAGATTATTTTCTCCTCAATGTCGAGTTAATGTTTGCATGTTTTTTTGCAGGCGTGCTCCTCCTGGAAAATGTAAATACAAACCACTTCGAGTAAAGGAAAAGAGTAAGCGCATACCTTTTGTGGCAGAAGAAAGTAAGTCTTTTGACTGAGTTATAATTTTCATGTAATTAATGATCCTTTAGTGACATGCCAGAAACCTCATTGTCAGTATCTTAGCTTTGGCTCAGCATCTTCTAGCCATTGTCTTGTTTGGCTCAGGCCTTTTGCCATTGCTTGATAGAAGTGTCTTTCCTGCTTTGGATCAGTCATTCATGTTGCAGATGTTTACACTGTGAGTGGAGAATGAGGAAGAGATGTTTGGGTTTAAATGTTTGCCAAGAGGGAAAATCTGATAAGTGTCTCCCTGAACAAGTGGGAGTTAGCACCTGCAGGTCTACACAGGCAGTGCAGAGAGCAGGGCAGACAGCACTACTGCCTCGAGGCACCACCAACATGGAGCATCACTACTGAGCTCCTGGTCCTCAGTGCCACCGCCTCAAGATGAGATGATGAGATTACGCAGAGATTGAGTGCCGCTACTCTGCTCGGGCAGAGCCCAGTCTGCCTGCTCATGCTGCACAGCAGAGTTACCTTGCAGTGCAGGGGTACACGCTGGAGGCACGCTCCTAAACTCTGGAATACATTACCAGTGATCCTGCGCAAAGAAACTAGGCTCCTACCTTTTAGGAGATCCCTGAAAACTCTACTATTTAGAGAGGCCTATGGCTAGCCTTTTTCCACGGTCTTCGTTCGCCCCTATTGGCTTTTTGAGTCGATCTTTCTCTGCTAGACACTGTAGTGCATATGTATTTTGAACTATGTTAACATCTTAGCGCTTAGAGACCTTGGGTGATAGGAGCTATATAAGTATAAATAAATAAAATAAATAAATAAATATATTTGATGCAGCTGGACTGAGGCAGGCGCTGGGCTCCTACGTTGGCACGTGGTGGCATTCAGGTATCTGAGGATGAAGCGCTCATTCGGGACCTGCAATCTAGTGGTGTGTCCATGGAGTATGTTAGAAGACTCCATGCCCCTTCCACCTGTACAGATGCAGCACCCCCCCACACTTCACAGCTAGGGGTGGGCGGAATTTGCGTAATCGTGTTATGCAAATCTCAGCGAAACTGTAAAAATCTCCGCGAAGACGCAGAAATCCTGCGAAGACGCGGAATTGCTTGTTTGCGATGCTTTTTTCCTGTTCGCAATTGCTGTTTGTGTGCTTGAGGGAAAATATCTTGCAAACACGCATTTTGAGAGCGCTAATAAGCAAATAACTTCGCAAAGTCGCAAAATGCAGAATTTTGGGCAATTTTGCGTTCTCCGCGGAACGCGTAATTACCCAAATTCCGCGAGCAGAACGGAATTTACTGCCCAGGCCTATGCACAGCCTGCACTGCACCTGGCAATACATTGCACTCACTCTTCATTGTGATTGATAATGGGTTGTCCGAAAGACTTCTCTGCTGGACAGAGAGCCTTTACAACGCTTTTGTGGTAACAATGTCTGTGATAACAATGTCAGGCTTTGCGACAAGATTTTCATACATTTGGCCCTATGTTTTATGATTTAGAATTACACAGGCAAGTGACACCTTAGGAGTTTGGAAGGTTCCACTGAAGTGTGTGGCTATCAGTACACACTTCAGTGTCATCTAGGCTGTGCCTCAGATCTTTGATGTCTTGAATAGATGACTACAGCTATAACTGTGTGACAAGCAATGCTCTCTCCAACTCTTTTCCGCATGTTCCATTGGAATGTTTTAAAGAGGACATTTCCCGACTGATGCTTGCACAAGTGGGCGAAACATGGGAGAAGAGCAAGCAAACATCCCATTCTAACAAAAAGGGCTACGGTGTTTATGGGGCTTTCTTCCAGAAAATTCATTTTTTAAACATGGATCCAAATGGTGCATTATAAGATACATTTTCCAACTTAATTGTTTGAAAAGCAAGACATTAAAAGGCATAGGTTAAATTTGTAGGGGCATAATGTCATCTTGCGGTTCCTATAGAGCGCTGGATGTGGACCAGAATTCCCTTCACTTCAATGGCTGCTCTTTTCGCTTCAGGATTTCAATCAAAAGCCAGCCTGACCATTCAATGAGTTTCCTGAACCATAGGTGGTTCTTTTCTGCCCTCGGTTTTGATCTTATATCATTACAAAGCCCTTGTTTTCCAAGAGGGTCTGCCTCATGTTTTGGCCTTTTTAACCCACATTACCGAATAAGGTTGGAGAATTGAAGGTCTCTGCCTGGGAGTAACAGAGTTCCAGTTTCTGGAGAGCACCTCACAAACATTTTCTCAGAAGCTAAAAGCCTAGTGTGTGCCCGAGGGCTAAATCTATGCAGTGGCATCCCCAAGGAGAAAGTGTAGGGTGGGATAGGACATTATGGCATCAGACAAAAAAAAAAAATATTTTCAAAGGATTACTAGAAAATGCTCTCTTTCAAATATAGTTTGCATATGGCCGAGATACCCGCCACCCCCTCTCAACACTATCCCCGAAAGGAGGGAAACCGGAAACAGTTCTTGAAGTTTTTGGAAGTGGGATGGAGTGACCATCCCGGCCGTATTTATTAAAACAAAATTAAAAATTAAACGTTTCATGTTATGTACAATTTCATTACCATATTGCGATGTTTGGCTAACCTTAACAGATTCTCTAATACAGAGGTTCTCCTAGCCGAACTAGCATCTTACAAAACATTTCTTGACATATTGAAATTGTACAACCTAACGTTTAAGGGCCAACGGCAAGGTCATAACCGGTGTCAAGATCCCTAACCAGACTTACCCCTCCCACTTGGGCTGGGCGACAGCACGGAGGCGTACCTCAAGTGCAACTATTACCAATTTCCCTTGACTTGACGGGGGCACCTAAAGACTCGACGCCAGTTAAAGGTCGTTCGAATACTCGTGTGAGGTATCTAGAAGGTACCGTAGACCTTATCCCAACCCCACACAACTTACCGCATCTGCCGTCGCAGATGTCACTGGCCCCGGGAAATTCCCCAGGAGGGGGCTGTAACCCCTCCTACAAAGGAAGGGGCCTTGACCGCCTTTCCTTTACTTCCGGCGACCCATCCTTAGAAGGGACCGCCTCCCCATTGAGGGGCCAATGGCCACCTCTCCCGAGCGCTCCCATCCGTGTTGGGTGACGCCCACTCATAGGGATCTACTAATTAGTGCTCACCGATCATGACCTTACCGCCTACCAAAATAAATACGACAGTGCAAATTTAATCTACGAATACATTGGCCACTATGACCGAAAGAGCATGCATTAAAAATTCAACACTAAACTGAATATCTTTAATGGCAAACATACTCAAAAACGACCATTCTTTATTAACTCAACATTCACATGGTACTACAACCTGTATACGAAAACCGAAGCAAAATTAATCAACTTTATTAAACACAACTGACTGTCTTCAGGGGCTGGTGGGTGGGTCAAAATTGGCTCTTTGTTCTGTCCCGAGCTCACGTGCAGCGAGGAGGTGCAGCTTCAGAGCACAAGAACAAGAGGATGTCTTCTGGTCTTGCGTCCCTTTTTATCCGTCTTCAGGGCGGGCGTATACCCGCCCCTGCCTGCCCCGAGGGCGTGGCTGGCTGCGTCGGTGTCTAGGCCAGCCCACTCTAGGGCGGGAACGAGCGCGCCCTAGCTACGCCGCTTCGGGCATACCAGCTGAGGCGCGCCTCCCGCCCAAAAATGGCTTCCCGGGGGGATCGAGGCACTCGGCCATACGTTCGGGGGGACCGAGTTGGTCGCCCCTTTCCATATGGCCGAGATACCCGCCACCCCCTCTCAACACTATCCCCGAAAGGAGGGAAACCGGAAACAGTTCTTGAAGTTTTTGGAAGTGGGATGGAGTGACCATCCCGGCCGTATTTATTAAAACAAAATTAAAAATTAAACGTTTCATGTTATGTACAATTTCATTACCATATTGCGATGTTTGGCTAACCTTAACAGATTCTCTAATACAGAGGTTCTCCTAGCCGAACTAGCATCTTACAAAACATTTCTTGACATATTGAAATTGTACAACCTAACGTTTAAGGGCCAACGGCAAGGTCATAACCGGTGTCAAGATCCCTAACCAGACTTACCCCTCCCACTTGGGCTGGGCGACAGCACGGAGGCGTACCTCAAGTGCAACTATTACCAATTTCCCTTGACTTGACGGGGGCACCTAAAGACTCGACGCCAGTTAAAGGTCGTTCGAATACTCGTGTGAGGTATCTAGAAGGTACCGTAGACCTTATCCCAACCCCACACAACTTACCGCATCTGCCGTCGCAGATGTCACTGGCCCCGGGAAATTCCCCAGGAGGGGGCTGTAACCCCTCCTACAAAGGAAGGGGCCTTGACCGCCTTTCCTTTACTTCCGGCGACCCATCCTTAGAAGGGACCGCCTCCCCATTGAGGGGCCAATGGCCACCTCTCCCGAGCGCTCCCATCCGTGTTGGGTGACGCCCACTCATAGGGATCTACTAATTAGTGCTCACCGATCATGACCTTACCGCCACAGGCCCGGATAGTTGACCGGCTATCCGGGCCCCCCACAAAACTCCTAGCTAAAGGTCATGTTCCAACGTTTTTAACCATGCTAAGAAGTCTCCTATGAGTAACTCATTTCCCACCCGAGACAAATGCACACCATCCCCCAGATACATACTGTCATCATTAATACAACCGTGCGAGATAGAATGCAATGTCCTGGAACGAAACAACCTACTCATTTTGTTATTAAGTTTTCTAACAGAATGGTTCAAAGCAGGGATCGAAATAGCCCCCCGCCACACTTTTCGTGGGATCATATGAGACCACGCAATTATGCACCCCGGAACTTTCCTCGCCAACCAACTTACAGTGGAAAGCATTGCCTCCAGGAGAAGTCGTCTACCGGTGGTGACCAAATCATTGCCCCCTAAATGTACTATGACTATAGACGGCGGTGACCTCGTCCGCCCTAACAAACCCTCAAAGAATGCCTGAAACTGGTCAATACAGAGACCGCCCCTTCCGTAGAAGGACATTCTGTACCCGTATTCCCCAGCTACGTGAATCATGTCACCTGCTTCGAATACGTCTGCGGCACGCCTCACGTATGAGTGGCCCACGACCCACACCTCCTTTCTCACAGCCGGTGATGTCTGACCGCTGGCCCGGTGTTGGGTCGACTGCATAGTCCGCCCCGCCTCGAAGGCTTGCGTAACTGAAAACCAAACAAAAGACAAGAAGCGTGAGTACATTATTACAGCTTCACAACATGTGCAACCGCACATACCTCTTATAACAATTGGAGGACCAACGCCCCACTCGTTTTACTTGTTCCACATTAAGACCCCTGGCTGTAGCTTCAGTGGCAGCCCCTATCCGAAAGGAATGGGTCCCAAACTCACCCGGGTCCAAGCCCGCTGCGGTAATTGACATCGCGAGCACCCGCTGAAACTGAAACTTTGTCAGTGGGGTGGCGTCCGCGTGTCTCAACAATGTCCCCCCCCATGATGCCACCCTTCGTGCTAGGTAATCTTCTAAACACTTCACCGGACACATGGAAGACCCTGGAATCCTGCGAATGACTATGCAGTCTCCCACCCCACTTTGATCGGTTTTTGACTTGACAAAGGATACAGTCATAGTCTCACCCCTGATCTGAACGTGTTCCCGGCACAAACCCCCCGCCACATCCCGCTTGCTCCTTGCTACCAGCTCACTTATCCTCATAGCCCCGTGAAATGCAAGCGTAAAAGCAGCTCGGAACAAACAGGCCTCGAACTGAGATGAGCATATGGCGGGGAGTGTGGCCAGCAACTGGGCCAACCTATCCAGACCTATCGGGCGCCTCTCATCTACTCTGCGACCCTCAAGGCGTTGCCACCCACGCAGCGCTTTCTGTACCACAAAAGACGCTGTCGGGTCCTGGATATTATGAGCCCTGGCAACAAAGGAGATGGCAGCACGATGCCTCTGGGCTGTAGCCACCGACTTCCCAGCCTTACGCAAGGACATCAGAAAATGTACCACCCAATCCTCATGCCCCCAAAGTCCCCCTCTCTCGGTCCCCAAAAAGGCTAAATAAGCTCGAAACGCCCCTTCGTATGCCTTCCTCGTCCTTGGTGCTAGACTCTCTCCCACGAGGTAACGAAGTTCGGGGCACCGAGAGACCAGAGAGCTTCGGGAAAGGGTGCTGGCTCTGGGTCCGCTGAGGGAAGGAAACCCGAGAAAGCCTGCATTTGAAAACGAGACAGTGCATCAGCAGCCTGATTCATCACCCCTGGGACATGTTTTGCTCTGAATACCACGTTCAGTTGCATACACAGTAAGACAATTTCTTTAAGCAGCCTTAAAATCATTTTACAACGTGCTGCCTGACTATTAATGCATTCTACAACGGTCATATTGTCAGACCAAAATATGACAGAGTGATTTTTGAATCCATCGGGCCAGGTTCTGAGGGCCACCAAAATGGGAAACAGCTCAAGGAAAGCAATATTACTCGTCAGCCCCTCTTCGTGCCACCATGTTGGCCACTTTTGTGCCGACCATTTTGTGCCGAAGATGGCGCCGAAACCCATGCTTCCCGCTGAATCCGTCCATAGACCAAGCTCTTCAGAGGACAAGGCCGGTTTGCTCCAGACGACTCGACCATTGAAATCCGCCAAAAATGCTAACCAAATACGCATGTCTTGGCGGACCTCGGCCGATAACCTCGTGCGATGATGACCCTCTTTTAGGCCGACCATCGCCTGTGCAATCGAACGGGAGAAGGGGCGGGCCATCGGGATCACCCTTAAGGCAAAATTCAACTTCCCCACCAATTGCTGCAATTGATGCAGCGTAACTTTAGATGCAGTAATACACATTTGCAGGGCTGTCCTGAATTTCGACACTTTGGGAGCTGGTAAACGAAAACAACCCTCACTAGAGTCCAACTCGATCCCGAGAAACTCGAGGCAAGTCGTGGGACCCACAGTTTTACCTGGTGCCAATGGCACGCCAAATTGATTCATTAAAACACAAAATTCAGTCAAGGCCCGGGCACATTCATCCTCCCCAGCGGCCCCAAGGAACAGAAAGTCATCGAGGTAATGCATCACATTCTGAAAACCCGTTTTCTTCGTGTAAACCCATTGTAGAAAACTACTGAATTTCTCGAAATATGCACAAGATATAGAGCACCCCATCGGCATACACCTATCCATGTAATACAAACCTTGAAACATGAATCCCAAAAGACGTTGGTCTTCCGGGTATACCGGGAGCAAACGGAACGCTGACTCGATATCTGATTTCGCCATCAGCGTCCCGGGCCCCAGGCGATTCAAAATGGCTACGGCCTCATCGAATGATGCGTACCGCACCGAACACATTTCTGGATCAATTGCATCGTTTACAGAAAGGCCATGAGGAGCTGATAAATTGTGAATCAATCGAAACTCACCCGGGTCCTTCTTGGGGACCACCCCTAAAGGAGAACAAACAAAATTCGGTACCGGGGGAACACGAAACGGGCCGGCAACCCGACCTCGGGTAACCTCTTTCCGGATCTTGTCCTGTACTACAGTCGTATGCTGCAAGACGGAAAGTTGATTTTTGCACGTCCCGACACCCTGAAAGTTCCCCACCGGGATGCGGAAACCATATGAAAAACCGTTTCGTAGCACCCCAGCAGAAGTACGATCTGGGTATTCACTGAGCCAGGGAATCATTGCCAGGGTATCAATCGGGGTTGGTAAAGGCGCCCCTCGGACTATATTAGACCTGTTTGGTGCCTCCTCTACCCCCATTTTCACCCGATTTGGCTCTGCACGAGGACTCAGGATGGGGTGCCCCACAACCACTACATTCGTGTTTGAATTTACAAGATCCCGGGGGCCTAGTACATTTATTTCTGTTAAAATTGAAACAGAAACCCCTCTTCCCTGTATTGCCGGCGGGTCTCGGGTAATCGTCTGTACCCGTACCCGACCGAAAGGGCGTCCCCCAATTTTGGCGGGAGGACTCACCAACAGTACACCCCACCAACGGCACTTTCAACATCCCCGACTCTTTCATTTTATTCCATGTCAAAGAATCGTAACAGTCCCAGGTTAAACTTTTGTTATGCTCCATCGCTTTCCTGAAAAGGTTGTCATAACAGAACCATTGGTTACCTTGGTGCGATGTCGAGTACCCCATAATTCGTGACTGATATACTGGAAATTCAGGGAGCAATTCAGGCCTACGTTCCCCCAAAATTGACGTAAAAATTCCCCAAGCATTACCCCAGTTACCAATATTCTCATTCACTTTAAAGGCGGCCATTTTGGCGCGCCAAACACTCGGATGCATCAGATCCTTTTGACCCTTAACAGTTTCGACCTCATAGTGATCAACGAGCAGGGAGAAAATGTTTACGTATTCCCCCGCCCAAATCTTTTCCTTTATTGGCAAAGGAACATGTTGCCCCAATTTTTCTCTACGAGAGGGTGTTGACTCATCCCTTGCGATCGGCAATGGCCGCTTACCTGCACCGGACGCTACTTCCGCCCCTCGTGGCTTGTCTATCACCGCATCCGGCGCGGGCACCTTGGCTGCATCACGTTTCTCGCGCAACTGTTTCATGATTGCTTGCGCTTCGGCAGCCGTGGCGCCCTCTGTACTGTCCCCCAACCACGCTGCTAGCTGTGCCGCCAACTCGGGAGGCATACCCTCAGCAGATGTCGGGGTGACTACGACCGGGATCGGGTTCCCTTCCTGTGGTACCGGGGCCGGTACCGGGGCTGGCGGCTCGAGCGGGGAACAGGGAACCGGGACGTCTCTCCCCACCTGCCCCCTTCTCGGCCTCTTAGGCCTCCCTCCGGCCGGTGGACGTCCCGATCCCTCCTCGCCGTCTTGCCCCGCCAACTGTTTCTTTATTTCGGACATCTCCTTCATGAGGGCCCGAACCATCTGGTCAGTCGACATTCTCTTGGCGCCTTTCTTGGGCATCTCTCAGACGAAATATCTAGAAGACAAAAGAAAGATTAAAACGCTCAAAATTGGCTCTTTGTTCTGTCCCGAGCTCACGTGCAGCGAGGAGGTGCAGCTTCAGAGCACAAGAACAAGAGGATGTCTTCTGGTCTTGCGTCCCTTTTTATCCGTCTTCAGGGCGGGCGTATACCCGCCCCTGCCTGCCCCGAGGGCGTGGCTGGCTGCGTCGGTGTCTAGGCCAGCCCACTCTAGGGCGGGAACGAGCGCGCCCTAGCTACGCCGCTTCGGGCATACCAGCTGAGGCGCGCCTCCCGCCCAAAAATGGCTTCCCGGGGGGATCGAGGCACTCGGCCATACGTTCGGGGGGACCGAGTTGGTCGCCCCTTTCCACATTTTGCATTAGCAGTGGTTACAATGTGTGTAGCTTATACTTTTTGTAACTTGCGTAGGCCATGTTATACTGTATGTAATACATTTTTTTAACTGGTGACTTACATGTATATTCACAGTGCTTACTATCGCAGGATGGCATCTCATAGCACTCTAAATATACATCACTTTTATCCAGTGTGCAAATGTGGATTCGAGTCAGTGATCCTTCTATTACCAACAGACATCTCAAGTCTGTAGGAACAGTATTAACCACTTGCGCCTTCCTATGAAAACACTACAGATCAGTTAAACTTGAATTCATTTTTCATTCGAGGTGTGTGCATTACATTTTGTATTCAGTTACCAGCAAGGTAAAGACCAACAAAAGAGGTACTGAATATGTTATTATTCTTTTTTGGTATCTGTCTGACCAACTACCCATACTCAATGACCCTACCCCACTGAACAGCCCCCACACCTTTTGATGCACTTCCACAGTCTGCTCAGCTACTTTTTCACCTATCAATCAATCAATCAATGACATTTATTGAGCGCACTACCTACCCGTAGGGTCTCGAGGCGCTGGGGGGGAGGGGGGGGGGGGGTGCCGCTACTGCTCGAACAGCCAGGTCTTGAGCTTCTTCCTGAAGGAGAGGTGGTCTTGGGTCAGGCGCAGGTCGGCCGGGAGGGAGTTCCAGGTCTTGGCGGCCAGGTAGGAGAAGGACCTTCCTCCTGTAGTGGCTCTGCGGATGCGTGGGACGGCGGCGAGGGCGTGGCTGGCGGATCGGAGGTGGCGTTTGGGAGCGTAGAAGTTGATTCGGTTGTTGAGGTAGCTCGGGCCTTGGTCGTGGAGAGCTTTGTGTGCGTGGGTAAGGAGGCGGAAGGTGATTCTCTTGTTGACCGGGAGCCAGTGCAGGTCTCTTAGGTGTCCGGAGATGTGGTTGTGTCGTGGGATGTCGAGGATAAGTCTGGCTGAGGCGTTCTGGATGCGCTGGAGTCTCTTCTGGATCTTGGCGGTGGTTCCGGCGTAGAGAGCGTTGCCGTAGTCTAGTCGGCTGGTGACGAGGGCCTGGGTGACGGTCTTCCTGGTCTCTGTGGGGATCCACTGGAAAATCTTCCGTAGCATGCGCAGGATGTTGAAGCACGACGAGGAGACGGCGTTGACTTGCCTGGTCATGGAGAGGGAGGAGTCCAGGATGAAGCCCAGGTTGCGTGCGTGGTCCGTCGGTTTGGGTGCGGTGCCCAGGGCGGGGGGCCACCAGGAGTCGTCCCAGGCGGAGGGCGAGGAGCCCAGGATGAGGACCTCCGTCTTATCTGAGTTCAGCTTCAGGCGGCTCGTCGTCATCCACTCGGCTACCTCTCTCATTCCTTCGTGCAGGTTGGCTCTGGCGGCGGCGGGGTCGTTGGTCAGGGAGAGGATCAGCTGTGTGTCGTCGGCGTAGGAGATGATGTTGAGGTTGTGTTGGCGTGAGATGGCCGCGAGGGGGCACATGTAGACGTTGAAGAGAGTCGGGCTCAGCGAGGATCCTTGAGGGACGCCGCAGATGACTTCGGTGGCCTCTGACTTGTACGGTGGTAGGCGGACTCTTTGTGTTCTTCCGTCGAGAAAGGAGACGATCCATTCCAGCGCCTTCTCCTGGATTCCGACGTTGCTGAGGCGCTGTACTAGGGTGCGGTGGCAGACCGTGTCGAAAGCCGCGGAGAGGTCTAGGAGGATGAGGGCCGCTGTTTCCCCGTTGTCCATCAAGGCTCGGATGTCGTCAGTGGCGGCGATGAGGGCGGTCTCGGTGCTGTGGTTGGCCCGGAATCCGGACTGCGATGGGTCGAGGGATCCATTCGTCTCGAGGAAGGCGGCCAGCTGTTTGTTGACGGTCTTCTCGATGACTTTGGCTGGAAACGGGAGTAGAGAGATGGGGCGGTAGTTCTTGAGTTCGGTGGGGTCTGCTGTGGGTTTCTTCAGTAGAGCGCTGAGTTCGGCGTGCTTCCAGCTCTCGGGGAAGGTGGCGGTGTCGAATGAGGTGTTGATGATGTCCCGCAGGTGGGGTGCGATGACAGCATCGGCTTTGTTGAAGACGTGGTGAGGGCAGGGGTCGGTCGGAGATCCGGAGTGGACGGAGTTCATCGTGTGGACGGTGTCTTCGGTGTTGACCGGGGTCCAGGCGCGGAGGGTGGTGGTGGGTGGCGTTGCTGCGGTCGTGGCGTGCGTCGGCAGGGTGCTGAAGCTGTGGTGTATGTCCGCGATCTTGTTGTGGAAGTAGGAGGCGAGGGAGTTGCAGAGGTCTTGCGAAGGGGTGATGTCGTTGTTTCCGGCGTTGGGGTTGGAGAGCTCTTTCACGATGTTGAAGAGTTCCTTGCAGTTGTGTGCGTTGTTGTCCAGTCGGTTTTTGAAAGCCGTTTTCTTGGCGGCGCGGATCAGTTGGTGGTGCTTCCGGGTGGCGAGCTTGAGGGTGGTCCTGTTGTCCGGTGTGGGCTCCTTTCTCCAGACTTTCTCGAGGGCTCTGCAGTTCTTCTTGGAGCTCTTGAGTTCGTCGGTGAACCATGGGGCTCTCTTACTGCCGGGTCTGCTGGGCGGGGTCCTCAGTGGGGCGAGTTCGTCCGCGCAGTTACTATACTATACTATGAGAAGTGCTGCCTTTCGGGTGGTACAAGCACTGGTCCTTTCAACTGACCAGAGCACTTGCCCAAAAGGGCCAATTGGAGCATACAATGCTACACTACATGCAAACGTGAACAGTGCATGTACATTTTCCACTTGAATCAAGTCTGTGGAGTGGAACACGTGACATAAACGTGTTACATTCAGCGAAACGTAGCTAATGAGCTTGTGGCAGGATCGAGTCACAGATAAAATGCAAGATGTCCTTGAAACGGAGATAAAATAAATGATCACACTGCTAACTTCATTTATTTCTTAAATCTTCCCTTCTGGCTGCTTGTGCAAAACGCGAGACTGCACTTTACTAGGAGATGCAGGAAATATACCACTCATGAAAAATATCTTTTAGGCCTCCCAAAGTATATGGCAGCAGAGAGCCACATTATGCGGTAGGGTTAACTAAAATATGCGGCAAGAATAGGCAAATCGTGCGGCTTAATACGCCACATTTTGCTATAGTTTTATTTTATTTGCCGTTTTTACACCTATTAACGCTTTCTGGGCACAAGTAGCACCTCACTGGCATCAGTTTGACAACTTAATATAGCAATAGGAAACAGAAAGTCCATCAGTCAACCTTTGCGAAGGACCATCCACTGCGTGGCAACATGTGTCTCTATATTTTTAGTACATTAAATTGCAGCAAGATGAGACGCACTGGAGTTTCTGATCTGCGGAAGGCTCAGCACAAAGTCAAGTCAAGTCAAGTCAAGAGATTTATATAGCGCGCTACATACCCATAGGGTCTCAAGGCGCTAGAGGAAGGGTGGGGAATTACTTGTCGAATATCCAAGTTTTAAGTTGTTTTCTGAATGCTAGGTGGTTCTGAGTAAGGCGAAGGTGAGTGGGAAGTGAGTTCCAGGTTTTAGCTGCCAGGTAGGAGAAGGATCTACCTCCCATGGTGGTTTTGTTAATGCGAGGTACAGTGGCAAGGGCTTGGTTGGAGGATCGTAGCTGACGGGAGGGGGTGTAGAAGGACAATCGTGTGTTGAGGCATTCGGGTCCAAGTTCGTAAAGTGCTTTGTGTGCGTGGGTTAGGAGGCGGAAAGTAATCCTCTTATTTACGGGGAGCCAGTGGAGGTTTTTCAGGTGATCAGAGATGTGTTCTTTACGCGGGATGTCTAGTATGAGCCTGGCTGAAGCGTTCTGGATGCGTTGGAGTTTTTTCTGGAGTTTTGCGGTGGTACCGGCGTATAGTGTGTTTCCGTAGTCCAGGCGGCTCGTAACCAGTGCATGGGTGACCGTTTTTCTAGTTTCGGTGAGGATCCAACGAAATGTTTTTTTGAGCATGCGAAGAATGTTGAAGCAAGATGATGAAACGGCGTTGACTTGTCTGGTCATCGAGAGTGAGGAGTCCAGGATGACGCCCAGGTTCCGTGCGTGGTCCGTCGGGATGGGTGCTTTTCCAAGGGCTTCTGGCCACCAAGAGTCATCCCAGGCGGAGGGGGAGGTGCCTAAGATGAGGACTTCTGTTTTGTCTGAGTTCAGTTTCAGACGGCTGTGCTTCATCCACTCGGCTACTTCTTTCATTCCTTCGTGTAAGTTGGTTTTGGCGGTGTTAGGGTCTTTGGTGAGTGATAGGATCAGTTGAGTGTCATTAATAAGGAGATGATGTTGAGATTGTGTTGGCGAGCGATGTCCGCAAGGGGGCTCATGTATACTTTGAAGAGGGTGGGGCTGAGTGACGATCCTTGTGGCACGCCGCAGAAGACTTCAGAGGCCTCTGACTTGAATGGTGGGAGGCGGACTCTCTGGGTTCTTCCGGTGAGGAACGAGGTGATCCATTCCAGTGCTTTTCCTTGAATTCCTACGTTTCTGAGGCGCTGTAGAAGGGTGCTATGACAGACTGTGTCGAAGGCAGCGGAGAGGTCGAGGAGGATGAGGGCGACTGTGTCTCCATTGTCCAGTAGAGTTCGAATGTCGAATGTTGCTGCGATGAGTGCGGTTTCAGTGCTGTGTTTGGCTCGGAAGCCAGACTGTGAGGGGTCGAGGGATTTGCTGGTTTCGAGGAAGGAGGCGAGTTGGTTGTTGACAGCTTTCTCGATGACTTTGGCCGGGAATGGAAGAAGCGAGATGGGGCGGTAGTTTTTGAGTTCGGTGGGGTTGGCTGTGGGTTTTTTCAGAAGGGCGCTGAGTTCTGCGTGTTTCCAGCTTTCCGGGAAGGTGGCGGAGTTGAGGGAGCAGTTGATGACATCTCGGAGGTATGGTGCTATGATGGAGTCTGCTTTGTTGAAGATGTGGTGAGGGCATGGGTCAGTTGGGGATCCTGAGTGGATGGAGTTCATCAGGCGGATGGTGTCCTCAGTGGAGATTGGGTTCCAGTCATTAAGGATGTTCAGGGGGGGTGAAGGTCCTGCAGAAGGTTGGGTGGGTTGGTCTCCGGGTCGGTTGTCGAAGCTGTTGTGGATGTCTGCGATTTTGTTGTGGAAGAAGGAAGCTAGGGAGTCGCAGAGGGCTTGGGAGGGGGTGATGTCGTTGGAGTTGGCTGATGGGTTGGTAAATTCTTTGACGATGTTGAATAACTCCTTGCTGTTGTGGGCGTTGTTATCTAGACGGTCTTTGAATGCGGCTTTCTTGGCAGACCGGATTAGTTGGTGGTGTATGCGGGGGGCGTTTTTGAAGGCGTCCCTGGTGCAGGTGTTTGGGTCTTTTTTCCAGGCCTTCTCGAGGGAGCGACAGTGTTTCTTCGATTTCTTAAGATCATCGTTGAACCAGGAGGCGATTTTGCTGCCTGGTTTGCTTTGACGTTTTTTCAACGGTGCTAGGATGTCGGCGCTGTTGGATATCCATTGGGTGAGGTTAATGGCTGCTTGGTCAGGGTTTGAGGAGTGGGCGGGGGGGTTTAGAAGAAGCAATGAGGAGATCTGGTCGATGGTGATTTTGTTCCAGTTTCTTCGCATGGTGGGTTGAGGATGGTTGTGGATTGTGGTCTTATTGTAGGTGAAGTGAACGCAGCTGTGGTCCGTCCAGTGAAGAGCTGTGGTGTGACTGAAGGAGACATGTTTGCTGGAAGTGAAGATAGGGTCGAGTGTGTGACCTGCAATGTGGGTGGGGGTAGTGACCAGTTGTTTGAGTCCGAGGTTGGCAAGATTGTCCAGAAGGGTGGTGGTACTGCTGTCGTTGCTCTTTTCCAGGTGAAAATTGAGAGCTGACTACCAAGCTTCTGGGGCATGCGAGACACCACCTCTACTGAACCAACAGTGGTGTTTTGCACCGTCTAGTGTTTCTCTACATTATTAGTGGGAAATTCTTATCAAAAAATACTTTTGCCAACATGCAGGGGGTCCTGCAGGGCTCAATTCTAAGCCCCACGTTGTTTAATCTCTATATGAGTCCCCTTGCAGATTTAGTGGAAGGAGTGATTTTTGTATCATACGCCGATGATACACAACTGATTGTCACCTTATCTCAGAATCCGGCGTGGACAGCGTTTTAAACTCAATGGTAACAAAATGGAGGTGCTGATAGTCGGAAAGGCCCCCTTGATATGGAGATCAGCATGGTGGCCGGAGACATTAGTGCAAATACCTGCTCTGAAAGCGGAAGTAAAGAATCTTGGGGTCTGGCTTGATTCTAAACTAATGTTTGAAAGCCAAATCCGGAATGTGGCGGGGAAATGTTTTGGGACTCTTAAAGTCCTAAGGAAACTCCTTGACCTTTTGCCCATCACTGCTAGGAAGACAATTGTACGTCCTGGTTACCTCCCAGATGGACTATGGTAATATTCTCTATCTGGGAGCATCTAAGAAAGGACAGTCGATCCAAAATGTGGCAGCTCGCCTAGTTTTGAACCTCCCTAAAAGAGCAGCAGCCACGGGCTCCCTGGCAACCTTTCATTGGCTGCCTGTGGAGAAGAGGATCACGTTCATGGCCACGGGCTACTGTCATAGAATTCTATCGAAAAAAGGACCACGTTATCTCCAGTCTATGATAAATGATCATACACCAGCACAGAATATAAGATCTAAAGTCATTGCACTGATCACTGTGCCCGAGAATACAGAAAGCTAGGATGGGAGAGCGCTCCTTTGGATACCTCGCAGCCAAGATCTGGAATACTCTGCCAGTGGGACTGAGAACTGAGCCTCGCGAAAACACCTTTCGCAAGAGATTAAAGACATGGTGGTTTCCACCTTCAAACTAGTATCGTGATCTTCAAATGCCGCATTTGCTTCCGGACACTCCTTTTAGAAGTTTCTGCCTACCTCATTGACAGTCTGCTCCATCGCGGGGACACACCAAAGGTGTAACCATGCACTTTATAAATGGATAAAATAAATTAACATCAAAGGAACTACCTTGAACAGGCAGGCTCCTTTGATCCTTTTCTTGTCACTAGATTTGTTTCTGACATCAGAACCTACTGAGGCTCCACCGTCAGAAACCCAGTGGCTCCGCCACGTCTAAATGGGGCTAGCAACATACAGTGGACTAAAATGGTATTTGCTGAAGTTTGGCAGCTGCCCCATTACTACCTAGTTCTAAGTGAGCCCATTACACTACAGTGACATGAAAAGCTTATCATTTTTCAGAAAGAATTGAAAATTCTTGTTTTTCATAAACTATCTGTATGACCTGCTCATATAAACTGTTACTCAAACAATATGTATCCAGCATGCACAGGAGTTTTATGCAGCATGTGGATCATAGAATATATAATACAATTAAGAAATAAATCTCTGGGAAAAAATAATGGAACAAGATTTTCTTGACATTGATCTATCACTGTTGCCACACTATTGAACACCACTTTATGCTCAAATACTGTTGCATCATAACAGTATGTTTAGATGCCTGTCAACCAATTTGCCTAGATGATAAGTTTACCAGACATTAGTCCATCTGAAAGTCCTACTCAACCAGTGGGCACTTATTTTCTGTCTTTATTTCATGCCACAAAAACTCACCTTCTGCTCTCAGTCAACAAAAAAAATCTTATTGATTTCTTAAAAACTCAAAAGGGCATATTGCTTTAACTTCCCCTCTACTTCCCTCATCCATTTACCCAGTGCATTACAAACCTTTTTGAACCATGACCCAATTTTTAGAACCACAAACATCTGTGACCCACCTACTTTCAAAAGACTTCTCTCTGGGGAGATGTGAAGACGTGGACATATTTGCATATGGTTGGGTCTGATTTGAGGTGGCAAAGTGAGCTAAAGAATGATGATGGATTCAACCCAGATCTGTGACTAGGGGTGAGTGTCTGAAAAGTTTCAGCACTCCGTCCATCATCTCCTTGTGTTTGCTTTTTTCACCCTAAAATGGCAGGGTATGCCCAGACGTGGGTCTGATGGCACGGGATTACCAGCTCAGTTTACTATACTCACCTGGGCCCATAAACATTCACTCATTGAACCAGTAATCCAGCTTAACTTCCTGCCTTTCAGAATTTTTATTTTACTTTAGGGTTTATACCTGTGCACCATGACTTACCAATCCTTGTCACTTGTGCTCTGAGTCGTAAATCTAAGGATCAAGGGAGTTAGAATAATGGGTAGAGAATAACATTTACCTTAATGAAAAATAACCACAGACTCAAGAAAGTTGTAAACCCTTTATCTATTGCATTATTTTGTGAATCAGGTGCCACAGTAGTCAAATTAGGGACTTTGCAAGTAAGAAAACAATTATTAAAACATAAATCTTGCAGGACTTTAAGAAAATGCCTTTAGACATTGGTACCTGGGAAGGGTGAAAAAGGGAAACGTTACAAGGACATACCACACAGATTATATTTACCTTGAATGGTGCTAGGACCAACCCTGGCCACGGACTGGGACAAGAAAAAGGGCTCTCGACTAATCAGGTGCCAACAGGACAAGACAGGACAGGTGTAGGACAGGACAGGCAACCTCCGCTAAGTGCAACGCCACCGTCACACCCCTCTCTACGGCTACTCTCGGACCCCGACTGGATAGATGGATTCTTCTCCCTCTGTAAACTTCCGATTCTTCTGTCAGAGTGCTCGACTTGCACTCTGCTCTCGATTCTCTGTCAGCATTCGTTGGGTCAGTGACAGGTCTGTGTTAAGTCAGACAATCTAACTGACTAAGCCAACCTTAGTTATTCCATTTCAGTGTGTGTACCACCCCCTTAATGTTGCAAATTCTATGGTTGTCCTTCATTTGATTGGTCAGAAAGGCGAGGAGAGGTCATTTATTTATTTATTTATTTATTTACGTAATTTTTATAGCGCAACAAATACCCTGGGGTGTCTCGGCGCTGTGGAGCTACTGGGGTCAGTCATCCTCTTACTGGTTAAATAACCGCGTTTTTAAGAGCCTGCGGAAGCTCATCAGGTTCGGGGCAGTTTTGATGGAATGTGGCAAAAGATTCCAAAGTTTTGGGGTAGCCACCAGTGTGGTATTGGGTTCCCAAGGCCTACATGCTCCGAAGATAACCCACTTACACCGAAAGAACTGTTGGCACGGAAACTGAAAAATGCAAAGAACAAGTTTATTAAGACCCCATGGGGTGGTGGTACATTCCTACAGCACCCTTCAGTAATGCAAGAAGTATCACACCGAACATCGGTGTGACCCCCTCTTTTATACGTTTAACAGGTAATAAAAAGGACAGGCGGTACAAAATTACAGAGCATTATGGACATATAAGGTCATGTTTTGGAACACTGCCAGCTCATTGGAGGGTTTCAAACCCACTGGTCAGTTTACGACACATTCCTAAGGCGTGACTGGTCAATGGGGACTGCGCATGTGCAGGCTTGACCGTTACTAAAAATAGCCTGTTGCTGGGCAAATTCAAGTGGTCAGTGGTACAGACAACGGACTAAAGGCCATGCTGGCCACGAGGCCGCTCATGATCTAAGATGGCCGCCGTAACACACAAAATGGCGTTTTCAAGTTTGGCCAATATAAGAATGAAACGTGTAGCTACAGTTAAACGCTAACTCGGCCATCGTCAAATTACGACAGACGACCCTTTTAGCGTTCAGCTGAAGCTACCTCATAGTGAACATAATCTGGGTGTTCATCTTCAATATCGATCAACATTATCTGGGTTACTTCTTTATGAAGCATCATTTTGTCATGAGTAAGGGCTCGTCTTGATGGTATACAAGCCGATAAGCACATAGAACACAAAGCTGGACCACATTGAATGCATAGACATATAGAAAACAGTATCCCCACAAGAATACATAAAATCGTTAGCAGTTTCCAACCCCAAGTGGTGAGCATTGACCAGAACCACCCCGAGAGAGTCCAAGTACCATTATCTGGATGTATTTCTGCAGCAATTTTATGTAGTTTGGAAATTGCATCATAAACGGATGGTGAGTTGCCAGGTACGTAGACACAGCAGCTACTTCCGATAATTCTACATGCCCCCCCACGGTCGGCTAGAACTACATCTAAAACCATCCTGTTCTGTAACGTAACAATTCTAGAGATTTGCAATTCCTCAGTAATGTTCCCCAATGCGACAGCAGTATCATTTGCTACAGCCTCAACTACACGAGTCAGTCTTCGTATTTTCCGACTATTCAGAGCTGCCCCAACAAACGAAAACAGTCCGAGATTAAAATCCACATACTGTTGCAAAGCAGTGTCTGTCTGGTCTACGTCATCTAACACAACGGCACGTTTAACACGGTTCAGTATAAAATCATGGTACAAAATATAATCATTATGGTACATCGGTGGAGCAATAAATACAGGAGGCAGTACAAAGGATACATAACAAGTACCTAACCATCCCAAAGGGAGCTGATGATAACCCTTCGTTCCGCAAATAAAATACGTGTTTCGTGATGCTACAAACGATATACCATTCGGGCTGTCAAACGTTATCGTGTTATTACATTCGCTTTTCCCAACCGAAATCGTGCCTTTATTACGTATACATAGATCAGCTTTCGTGGCAATGACATTTATAACATGTGAACTGGAGACATTTATGTTACGTTGATTGCTGTAAACACGTGGGGCAGAGATATTGTCAGGCCGGTATTCTTCCCATTCAAATCTAGTACCTTCAGCTTGCGGATACCCATCTCGATCATGGTAGCACACTTTATTTAAACGGAAAAGCACCCCCCCTTTGGTTGGCCATCTCAAAGTGAAGAGCAGGGTGTACCAGGCGTTGCAGGATCCATTATGTGAGAACGGAAGTGGAATAAGTGGAGTGCCCCCTTTCTTCTGGTGCCCCGGTAACATCCCACACACCCAACAATTTGAAGTATTGGTCATATTATGCGTATGATGCAAGATCTGAATGAAGCTATTGTTCAGATAAGTTTGTCGGTGCCGTTCTTCATGGTAAGGCAGGTGAAGTGAAAATGTTCAGATGGAGCCGGGGTAGTCGGCAGCAAATGTTCACGTACAGGTACCACAAGTTCAACTACCCAGGCTATCACTGCTATTACCACAATCGTTAGAACAAAAAGAATGGCACCCAGTATGCGTTTATCCCGTGATGCAGACGACGCCATAGTTCAATTGCAGTTCAAAAAGTCTTAGATGTTCAAAAGTTCAGGAAGTGCACAAGTTCTCAAATGTACATATGTATGTATTATACCTAAAAAAAGAAAAATACGGTGCTGAGCTCCGAGGTAGCCGTTGTTTTCTTCTCCGGGCCAAGACGGGTGTCGCTACACTTGGCAGAACTGATCCCCCCCCCCTTGGAATTCCCGGTTTCCGTTTCACAAACCTGGAGCGGTAACCAACCAGTTCAAAAAGACAACCCAAAAAAAAATCTTCTTATCGTGGCCGTAGATTGTAGTGCTCTCGTCCAGAAACAGTGTGGTCCGGGAAGGCTCCCTCAGCTTCGGCCGATGTCACTGCTGGGCTCTTTTCTTTATCCAGAATCTCTTTGTAGTCGGTCAACACAACAGGATTCACCAGGTCAGGAGAGACACGACGGCAGTGAGTTGAGTGTATCCACCGCTTCCTGTTGGTTACTCGTACAGCCGTGCGAGTAGCCAGGAGGACCTGCTCGGGGCCACGCCACCTCGGTTCCAAGCTGTTCGTCCTCTCAAACGATTTGATCATTACATGATCACCAGGGCGAAGATCATGGCCCTCTCCAGTAGAGTTGTCAGGGAGCGCTTCTCGAACCTGTTGATGAATAGAAAGCAAATCATTTGTTAATCGTGCCAAATAATCGTTCATCATTATACAAAGCACATCATGTATCAATCGCGGCTTGGGCACCCCCCAAATATTCATAGGCCTTCTGAACACCACTTCATATGGTGTGAGGCCTGTTCGAGAGAGGGGTACTGATCTAAGAGAGAGTAATGCCAGCGGTAAAGCATCCGGCCATTTCAATGACGTGGACGCCACGATCTTAGCCAATTTTAGTTTCAACGTAGCATTATACCGCTCCACAAGACCTGCTGACTGAGGGTGGAACACAGCATGAAACTTCTGCTGGATCCCTAACCCCTTCAGCACGTATTCCACAATTTTCCCGACAAAATGAGGCCCATTGTCGCTCCACAAAAATTTGCAAACTCCGAATCGAGGGAAGTACTCCTTGAGCAAAACCTTAGCTGTTGTCAGCGCTGTATTGTCTTTCGTGGGGAAGGCTTCAACCCATTTGCTAAAAGCACATACCACCACTAGGACATACTTAAGGTTATTGCAGCGCTCAAGCTGGATATAATCCATTTGGAGTACCTCGAATGGTGCAGAAGGTGGAACGAACCCTCCTTTCGGAGTATGGGTCCCTTTAGCAGGATTGTGCTGTAAACATACCAAACAGGTCTGTACTACTCTCTTAGCTGTATTAGCTATCTCGGGATGCTCCCAAACTCGTGTTAACAATCGAGTAATTGCAAGAGCTCCCACGTGCGCTAACCCATGTGTCATTTGGACCATCGCTTGCAAGTAAGCTGCAGGCAACTTCCATTTCTCCATGTCCTTGCTTCTCCAACACCCTTCATCGTCTAGCACCCCATCAGTTGCCCATGCCGCAAGTTCTGATTCAGTAGCTGATTTCTGAATGTCTAATATTTCCGCTCTAGCATCATTCCATCGCTCTGCTTGGGATTTAGTCACATACATGGGGGAGTTAGTTCGAGACATAGCCGTTTGTCTCGCTATGCTGTCTGCAAAGGCATTTCCCTTTCCCACTTCATCAGTGATCTTTTTATGGGCGCTACATTTTATGATCGCTACTTTCTTTGGGCAAAGCAACGCATTTAGGAGATCACGCACCAATTCTCCGTGCATAATGTGTTCTCCATGAGAAGTTAAAAACCCACGCTCTCTCCAGAGTAGACCAAAGTCATGTGCTACTCCGAAGGCGTACCGGCTGTCTGTGTATATGTTCACACATAGGCCAGCACTCAATTCGCAGGCTCTTGTCAGGGCTATCAGCTCCGCTGCTTGAGCCGATTTCTGTGGTATTCTAGCTGTTTCTACCACTGTCTTAAGTGTCGTTATTGCGTAGGCTGCGGAAGTCGTGCCATCTGGCAGCCTCAGACATGATCCATCAACCCACAGTTCCCCATCCACATCTGGAAGTGGCATATCCTGTAAGTCAACACGACCCTTTGTCTGTTCCTCGGTGAGGAAAACACAGTCATGGTGTTTTTCTTCCTGACCCTCCTCGACCGGATAGGGCAATAAAGTGGCAGGGTTCAGAGTAGCACATCTTTTTAGTGTGATATGTGGCGCCAACGGGGTAAGCTCGTATCCTGTTAACCGTGCACTAGTGAGATATTGGGTCTTTGTTTGGTTTAGCAGGGCATCTACTGCATGAGGAACTAACACCAACAATTTGTGCGATAACACTATTCCCTCACTCTGCCGTATCGCTACTGCTGTTGCTGCAACTGCTCGGAAACACCCAGGTAACCCTCGCGCTACAGGATCAAGAATGGCAGAGAAGTATGCACATGGCCTCTGCTTGTCCCCATGTGCCTGCACTAACACTGATAACGCGCACCCATCTTTCTCGTGCACGTACAATGTAAAAATCTTCGTATAATCTGGTGTACCTAATACGGGTGCAGAGCAAAGGGCTTGCCTCAATTGATCAAAAGCATTTTGACATTCATCTGTCCATTCAAGGGGCATTGGTGTCGTTTTGGACAGTAACGCTAACAGAGGCTTGATAATGTGCGAAAACCCCATAATCCACTGCCTACAAAAGGACGTTAACCCTATGAAGGCGCGTACATCTCTTTGCGTGCGGGGGACTGGTGTATCTAAAATTGCTTGAATTCGATCTGATGTTAATGCACGTCCCTCCTTAAACAAAAGATGACCGAGGTAGGTCACCTTGGGTCTACAATATTGAAGCTTTTTCTTAGAAACCTTGTGATTATTCCGTGCCAAAAAGGAAAGCAACGCAATCGTACTCTCCTCACATTGCGTATAAGAATCTGCGGCAAGCAGGAGGTCGTCCACATATTGGATCAGAACAACCCCCGATTGCAGCTCAAAGGAATCAAGCTGTCGTTTCAAAGCCTGGCTGTAGATACTCGGGCTCTCAGTGTAACCTTGGGGAACACGACAAAATCTATACGATTTATTATTTAACGTGAAGCCAAACAGATATCTGCTATCGGGATGGACAGGGATAGAAAAGAAAGCGTTTTTCAAATCAATTACACTAAAGGTCGTAGCCGTTGGTGGTACCAGCGTAAGCAAGGTCGTAATATCAGACACCACCGGGTATTGGGGAACGACAATTTTGTTGATCTCTCTCAAGTCAATAATAAAGCGATAGATTTTGTCATCAGTATCTCTTTTAAGAATCGGGAGAATAGGGCTGTTACAAACATTATAAGAAACCTCTTCCACCACCCCAGCCGCAATCAGATCTTGGACAATGTGAGTCAGGGCAATTTCTCCTTCCTTCGAAATCTTGTACTGTGGCACCCGTGGCAGAGAGGCCCCCTCCTTAACAGTAATATGAATGGGTGGAATACGCATCTCCCCCACATCCGTGTCTGAGATCGCCCATAACGTGTGCGGGAGAGAGGCCAAAGCGGGAATGTCTGATATAGTATAGAACCTATTCGGATCAGGGTAATTGTCATTCAGGATAACCCGCACTCCTTCAGGAGCGCACCGGATCATTGCTCGAAAATATTTAAGCAAATCAAGGCCCAAGATATTATCTGGGGTATAGGGAGATAACAAAAATTGGCCAAAACTAAAAAAATTATCAAGACAGAGTGCAAGGGGCTTGGACAAAGGGCTAGGGGAGGGTGTGCCATCGAACCCTACACATGTTATCATTTCGCCAGACAGGGGAGCCCTCGGAACCAATTTCTTTGACAGAGCGCTACGAGTAGCTCCAGTGTCGACTAAGAATTGATCAGTAGAACCCAAAATGCCCGCTGTTACATATGGACCTTCCTGATCTACCGGCACTTCAATTGGCTCCGCACCCCATCCTACGCAATCCTATGCATGCACATAATCCTGATGCTCCACATTCTCACCTTCTGAAATCTGATATTGGTTCCGTCTATCAAAAGTATTTCGTTCATCCTGGCCACGGCCCCCTTGCTCAACCCTTCCACGATCACCTCCGCCACCTCTCACTCCCGTATAACCACCCCGCGACCTACCACTTCCTCGACCACGCTGGCTACGTTGTTCCCGTAATACCGGACAATCCTCAGCCCAATGACCAAACTCCTTACAATACGCACATTGATCCTCCGCAATATCCGTACGACCATACGACGAGTTTCCTCCACCTCGTCTACCCCTACCGTTCCCTCTACCCTGTGTTCCACGAACCTGTGCCAACATCACCTTCGTTTTCAATTCTTTTGCTTTCTTATCAACACTTTCTTTAGCCTCCAACTCCTGCCGCTCATAATACTGAGCCATAGTTAACAAAGACGCAGGGGTCGCCGTAGCCCAGGAACTTTCACTCGACTTCAATCGCTTGGCAATCTCCGGCAGGAGAATAGCCACATACTTATCTACAAACAAATGTCGACCTGTATCGTCTGTTAAAGATTGACCAATGTAATCATGAAACGCCTCTTCGAAGCGTGTAAAGAAGTCTGAAACTGTTTCATCTGGCTTTTGTTTGCACGAAGCTAACATGGTCCAATCTATCTTTTTAGAAGGTACGAGCGTTTTTAATTTAACCAGTATAGCCGTTGGAAGGTCTAAAATCAACTGGCAAGGCTTGCATGCTGGTTTCCTTTCTAGGTCAGCTTGATTAATCTCTTTCCATGTACCCCCTAGTACTGTCTCATCATTATTCTTACGAATTTGTCTCCACATATCAGGCGGAAGTATTAACCCAAAGAACAAATCTATATCAACCAGAGTCATCACACAAGATGAAATAGCCCCTTCCACCCCCTCGTAGAATGCTGCCGGATTCTTACGAAGATCAGGTAGAGAATTTTTCAATGCCATAACATCCGCTCTATTCCAGGGCGTATACACCCAATTATATACAAAATACCCCTTCGCATCTTTTGACCTTCTATCATCATCTGTACCTTCCCCTTTCGGTGGAACATACAAGGGTGCAGCTTCACGCATAGGCATAACATGCATTGCAGAACTCTTATCTGAACCCCGGAGAGAACACTCCTTAGACTGCCCGTCGGATTCCAGCCCGGACTCCTTAATCTTTTTCTGCTCGTCCCGCAATCTGATAGTTTCATCTCGCAGCTTGATCAGTTGCTTGTAAAAGGCATCGACATCTGCAAGAACAAAGACACCTGTTTCTAAATTCTCACGATGAACTGACGCATCTTTAGGTTCTAACGTATCTGAAAATTTACGAAATGAGGTAACAACTTCATCTGCCAAAGCGGACATAAAATACACTAACTCTTGGTCTGTCCAAGTACTCCTTTCAGCAATAATTTCAGACTGAGTAACAAACTTCGTATTCACTGTACGAGCCCAACTACGTAAATGTGCGGATCTCTCCGCGGTAAACCGGAGAGCCGATACCCCTTTCTTTCCCGACTTATCCTGTCCTTCATCGTCCGATTCTGCAAGAGGAGCCGTAGGCGAGACGTACGGAGGCGGTGATCGATCTAATAAAGAAAAATCATCAATTTCATTATTAAGGACAGGATAAAGCGGTCGACGAATAGGGAATTGACCCGTCGTTTGCAATTTACGTTCCCGTTCCTCCCTTTCTTTCTTTTCCTGCTCCTTTTTTTCCTCAAGCTGTAAAGCCTTATCCCAAGCAGCCTTGCGCTGCTCTTTGTCCGCCAAGGCAACTTCACGTTTCATTCGCTCACGCACCGCTTTCTCCCACATTCGCACACAATCAAACATGTTCTGTCTAGACCTTCGTTGAAACAAACATTGCTCCACAAACTGTACTTTTCGCAAATCGAACGACCCATGTAGAGGCCATTGCAATTCGGGATCAGATTTAGTGTACTTATGCCATAATTTGCTGTACATTATAGGGGGAAGGCCATGCTTTATATACATGTCCCTATTTGGTGTTCCCTCTGGGGGAGCCGGCTGTGCTTCCGCTAACCTAATTGTGGTACCATTTCCAAGACAGCACATCCCTCGGAGTGTGCTTAAAACAGGCATGTTCAAAAAGGGTACCACGAAAGCGCGATACCGTAAAAAAAAATGGCACTTACAGTACTTCCCACAAATGTGCCGCTCAAAGGAAAAAAACAAAATTAGAGAAACATCTCTACATGCCTGCCTATGTGAAGTGCACTACACATATACTTTTTCAAAGATCACAAATTCACAAATTCACAAATGTTAGCTAACTCAAATCAAAATCATAGATCATAGGACTTCGGCAAGCGTCCAAGGACTACCTTACCGATCACAAATCATAGAACTTCAGTAAGCGTCCGCAGACTACCTTACCGATCACAAATCATAGAACTTCAGTAAGCGTCCGCAGACTACCTTACCGATCACAAATCTTACCCAAAGCCTCAAAGGTCCAGTTTCCAACTGCCAAGGTCTTGTAATCGAATCAGCCAAACGGCACTTTATCCAGCAACACGGACAATCGAGGACTCAGTCGGAGACCGGCGCCACCTGGAAGGTCAGATCGGAAGGAAAGGAAAAAACACCGTGGGTGCCAAGACTCAGGTCACTCAGTGGCAGCGCGCGTCCATGGCGAGTATCCAGACCTTCGTCACGACCTCTCCATCAATTTGTGGTATTGGGTTCCCAAGGCCTACATGCTCCGAAGATAACCCACTTACACCGAAAGAACTGTTGGCACGGAAACTGAAAAATGCAAAGAACAAGTTTATTAAGACCCCATGGGGTGGTGGTACATTCCTACAGCACCCTTCGGTAATGCAAGAAGTATCACACCGAACATCGGTGTGACCCCCTCTTTAACAGGTAATAAAAGGACAGGCGGTACAAAATTACAGAGCATTATGGACATATAAGGTCATGTTTTGGAACACTGCCAGCTCATTGGAGGGTTTCAAACCCACTGGTCAGTTTGCGACACATTCCTAAGGGGTGACTGGTCAATGGGGACTGCGCATGTGCAGGCTTGACCGTTACTAAAAATAGCCTGTTGCTGGGCAAATTCAAGTGGTCAGTGGTACGGACAACGGACTAAAGGCCATGCTGGCCACGAGGCCGCTCATGATCTAAGATGGCCGCCGTAACACACAAAATGGCGTTTTCAAGTTTGGCCAATATAAGAATGAAACGTGTAGCTACAGTTAAACGCTAACTCGGCCATCGTCAAATTACGACACCAGGAAACGTCTATCTCCCCAGGTGGCCGTTCTTGTACGTGGCACGGTGAAGAGGCTGGTATTGGCCAATCTTAATTGCCGTCTAGGAGTATATGGCTGAAAAGCTTCAGTCAGGAACCTGGGTCCTATGCCGTGTACTGCCTTATATGCAATGCAGAGGGCCTTGAATTTAATGCGGCTCTCAACTTTCAGCCAGTGGAGTTGACGAATGGCAAGAGTGGTGGAGTTGCGGCGAGGAATGCTCAGGAGAATCCTGGCGGCCGCATTCTGGATGGATTGCAGCTTTGTTATGACACGCTTCTGGGTGTGAAGAAAGAGAGCGTTTCCGTAATCCATTTTGGAGAAGACTAAGGTAGAGACCAAAGTCTTCCCAGCTGAGGGAGGGAGATAAGGCAGCAGCTTCTTTATCTTTTTCAGAATAAAGAATGAAGACGACACAACCTTGTTTGTATGGAGGTCAAAAACCAACTTGCTGTCAAAAATGACTCCCAGGTTTCTGGCTTTTTCCACTGGAACAGGTGGATGGCCGAGCTTTTCCGGCCACCAGCTAGAAGACCATTCTGGAGAGAGTTTTCCAAAGGTCATAACCTCGGTCTTGTCCGAGTTGAGCCTAAGACAATTCGAGGCCATCCAGGTACTGACCTCAAGCATAGCTCTCTGGAAATTGGCTGCCACAGTGCAGCCGTCCTTGTGGATACCCAGGACCAGCTGGGTATCATCTGCATAAGATGTAAGCCGTACTCCATGTGCCTTTATTACCCTCGCTAAGTCTGCTACATAGATGTTAAATAGCATGGGACTTAGCGAGGAACCTTGTGGAACTCCACAGGGGAGTGCAGAAATGGGAGAGTAGAAATCTCCCAGCCTTACTGTCTGGGTACGGTCTGCCAGGAAGGATGAAATGAGATCCTTGGCCAGACTGCTTATGCCCAGAGCTGTGACACGGTCGACTAGGGTGGCATGGTCGACCGTGTCAAAGGCCGCTGACAAATCCAAAAGGATGAGGACAGCCGCCCCTCCCTGATCCATAATCGCCCTGATCTCGTCAGAGGCCTTTATCAGGGCGGTCTCTGTCCCATGCCCTTTCCTAAAGCCAAACTGGGTTTCATACTAGTATGAGATCATTTCCATTCGATATAGTTGATCAATGTTCCCGCCCATAATTTACTTTCCCATGATTTTATTCCACCCAGCAATATTAGTTTCAATTTCATATACAATGTATTCAAAATCATTCAATTTCTTCCTCTCCTGGGGTCACACGATCAGGTCCCCAGGAACATTGAGAAAAAGTCAGGACTTTGGCTGCTTGTCAATGTCAGCGGCTTCAAGGTTTTCTGTGATCACCTGCGCAGACGCAGCCCTTTCAAAATGGAGTTTGCAACACCCTTCAGGCCCAGATACCAGCTATCAATGAAGTCAAAAAGAGACACATTAGAATACAAAAATAAAGTAATGCACTGTTTACCACTTATTTCTACTCTAACCCCATAACTTTTTTTTAACTACAGCATCAATAGTTAAGCAGAACATATAAGTTTGAGCAGGAGCATGTGCATTAGTGTGTGAAGCATGAAGCCACCATCTTGGCACTAGTGCGCAGCTGCAAAGAGTCCCCAACAAAAGCAAAGAAACGTCACACTACGTAGATGTAGCAGACGCAAGCGCAGCAAGATTCCCACGTTTTCGGTGTCCATATTAGGACACTCTGGTTACTGTTAGTAAAAGTACATAGGAAAGCTTCCCCTAGATACTAGAAATGTTGTGTAGTGTGGTTTTTAGTAATCACAAAACATGTGGGTTAATAAGTTACATGTTATTTTGAGAGGATTGAATACGAGCAAATTTCTGTACTTATGAAACCTTGCTCCATTAGGTCCCTTGCTCACTTTGCCACTGGATACAAGCTAGCCTGGCTGTTGAAGGGTGTTACCCAGAAAACGGTCCCAGGATGCTTGTTTCCGGTTCAGGGAAGACCTGGCTTGGCAGTTCGGACTGGACTGTTCCCATGAGGCACAGGGTCAAGACTGATTTGCATATAGCTGGGTCTGATCTGAGGTGGCGAAGTGAGCTAAAGAATGATGATGGATTCAACCCAGATCTGTGAATGGGGTGAGTTTCAGTGCTCCGTCTATCATCTCCTTGTGTTTGCTTTGTTTGCCCTAAGTTGGCAGGGTATTCCCAGACGTGGGTCCCTTGCTCACTTTGCCACTGGGTTCAAGCATTCTTAATCTCCCCCTGCCAACCAACAAGCCACTTTAGAAGCATCTGTTCTTAATTGTTCAAGATATTATGTGTATTTTATTTATTTGGGCGGATAATGGGTGGACCCACTGTTTCCACAGCTCCTGCCACAGGATCTCAATGTGGAAGCTCCTCTTGGCCTCATTGGTTACCTCTGTATGGCCTCCACCTGCTCCTCTTTTATCTTTGCCCTCAGTGTGGGCGCTGGGCCCAAAGTCTGGTAGGCCAGGGCAGACTCCATGTTCCCCATTCTCCTGTCCGCCAACTCGTAGGAGTGGGCAAGGATGAGAATGTTGTTGAATAAAATTTCTGTCTGTCTCAGAATGAGTTTGGAAAGATTAGGTGACTTACATCCTTAAATGAGCTGTGCTATAATTTCATCCAGTTTGTCAGTGCCAGACCATGCACTAGCCAACTTGCGCAGTCATGCAAAAAAAGCATCTATGGTCTCTCCTCCGTCCGGCTTTGCCTGTCAGAGCTTAAGTCGTTCATAATCTGGATTTAATTGGGGGTTAAAATGTCTACCAAGTGCTGCGACAGCCGCATCAAAATCATGATCCGCCCATGTTAAGTAAGTTCACAGAAAGATCGTAGAGTTCATCACCATGCATGTGTAACACCATTGACCTCTTTACTGCGCCGTTTGTCTCCTGAGTGGTGCAAAAATAATGTTGCAATCTCCCAATCCACTGTCCCCATCTCGGTGCAGCAGTTGCTGGGTCCGCCAGTTGATAGAATGGTGCAACACATTGACAGGGCTGGGAGCCTTGCTGTGCCACAGGGCGGCTGCCAGAGGTGGTGTTGACATGCTCTTGGTGTGCTTACGTTTCTGTCCATTACGGTGTTGGAACCCTCTGGCTGTGATCACCTAGTCATTCCCCTTAGGCTTCTGTGACTACAGTACCTGCACCTTCCCACGTGGTCTTGCACCTGTATAAAGGCTTAGGCTCTTCTCCCCTCATTCTGTTCCCACCTATGAGGGGTGCTGGGAGTCTCCAACTGACTTTGAAGCATATCGTGATGGCTCAGCACAGGGATCTTCCTCCCTAGGACAGGCACTCGTGTAGGCGGTCTCCTATGGAGCAGGCCTTTAGCTTCACGGCAGCCACATGGAGTGTGGCTGCAATCATCAGCTCCCGACTGGACCACTTCAACGTGGCCTAAGACAGCATCGCACACAGAGTTGCAGGGGCTGCAGGGTGGGGC
The DNA here is from genome assembly GCF_964263255.1 of Lissotriton vulgaris. Taxonomy (NCBI): domain Eukaryota; kingdom Metazoa; phylum Chordata; class Amphibia; order Caudata; family Salamandridae; genus Lissotriton; species Lissotriton vulgaris. The sequence continues at coordinate 1,724,286,020 of NC_141694.1, read as the reverse complement.
ACACGACTGCTCCTGCCACTCTTCTCTGTCACAGTGGCAGATGGAGCCTTGCTCCTTCAACCTATCACTCCGCCCTGCGCACTTCACAGGATGTGCGTCACGTGCACTCGCGCAACACTGGCCAGGGTGTGTGCATCCTCAGATGCTCTCAATGCCAGTGTGCAGCATGAGCATTCATTATACTCTGGCCCATTCGTCACCAGTGTGGGCGGAGTAACAAAAGGGCACCCTAGGACCTAGCCAGATATTGCATGTACACTTACATTAATATTATGCTCGCATATTTAGGGCCCCATTAGGATGGCGGGCGGATCGTCCTCGCCGGGCGGGCTGTAGCCACCGCCAGCCCAGCTGGGGCGATCCGCCCGACATCCTCTCAGCAAAGGCCCCGCGCCATATTACAGTGGCTGGGGGGCCCGGGGCAGACGGAAAGACAGTCCAGCGCTTTTCCGCCTGGTCGACAAGTTGACCAGGCGGAAAAGGGTTTAATATGGTGGCCGTGTCTGTTAGACACCGCCAGCCATATTAGGATGTTTGCTTGAACATGCCTTTCCGTGGCGTCAATGGCCACGTGGCAGCAATGGCATGCAGAGTCTGCCTGCGGGGGCCGTTGCGGGCCCCCAGGGACTCCAGGGGTGGGTGGTGCACATGGGGGGTACCTATGGTACCCCCCTGCAGTTCCATGCACAACTTGGCAGCCACCGCGGCATTGTGGCGGGCTGTGCTGAGTGCACTGCCCGCCACAATGTGTGGAATACAGGATGCGCCCGCATCCTAATGGCCCCCACGGGACCCCCACTGTTATGGCAGGCGGTCCCATTTCATGATGGACCCCTTAGTGTCTAACGTGCTCTAACCTCGAGCGAGCAAAGCTCCTTAATTTTTTCCCTCGGACCGTTCCCGTCCCTTAGGATGCATGTTTATAACATTATCGGGTAGCGGCTTGGGATGCTCACTACACCAGTGATCTAGGGTGGCAATGGGCTGGTGTCAAGTTCCTTTGTGAGTGTGCTGAAGGCAGCCCTTTGAAATGTTAGTGGGGCAGAGGATAGATCCGCCCCACTCATCCGAGCAGGGTGACCCATCCAGCCAACACCTAGTCCTCGCTTTGTCTCACTGTCTTGGAAGATTACACAAAAGCCATCCGTCAACTATTCACAGTCAAGTGACCCAGAACACAGGATGCAGGAATCAAATGATTTCGGCAAAAAAATTCCAACTTTCTAAAAGTGACATTCTCAGAATTGTGACTTAAAATCTGACTTTGCCATTAAAGAGGATTTTGAATTGCATCTCTTTTGAAAGCAAAGAGGACAATTCTACCTATTTACAATCGAATGATAGGAATTTTTTATTATCATTATTGTTATTATTATTTATATTGTCGTCCAATGTTATACTGTGAGAGAGGTAGTAAAAACGGATTTGGGATTTTTGTACTACCAGAACATGTAAAACTTTAAAATACCTGCCTTACCTTTTCAATACAATGCTCCCTGCCCTATGGACTGTAAAGCGGCCTGTATAGGGGTGACTTACAGGTATTAAAAGGGAGTTTTAGGCCTGGCAAAAGGTTTATTTTGTCAATTCGCATTGGCAGTTTAAAACTGCACACAGACTCCAACAACAATCCTGAGAAATGTTTTTAAGTGATATTTAAGTGGGTGGCGCAATAGGTATTTCAGGCCTGCTGGTAGTGTTTAATTTAGAGGCCCTGTTGACATGTAGTACCACTTTAATAGGGACTTGGTAAATTGAATTTACAAATTGGATGTAAGCGAATTTAGTAATGTTTAAATGAAAAAACACAAGTACATTAGCACTGGTTAGCAGTGGAAATGTGCACAGAGTCCTAATGCCAACAAAAATGAAATTCAGAAAACAGGAGAAGGGAAGGCAGAAGTTTAGGGTTGACCCTACAGAGTGGGCAAAGTCCAACAAATATATTATATCTAAAGGCCATCTGTTGCACTGAGGGCCCATGTCCTGTTGAAAATCTGCATTGAGCTAGCACATTGTTGAAGGTAATCTTTATCCAGAGACACTTTACTGATTTGCATTGTTGGTGAAATTGAATTTAGACTACCTATATGGAAGGACTATCGGTAAGTGCAAATTTTTGACCATTGAATTCTAGATTTGACTAGAATTTATTTATTTATAAAGTTTTATATAGCGCAAACAAGATCCCGAAGGATATCAGAGCGCTTTACAAAAGGTTGGATGAGTGGACAAAAATGAAATGTACATAGCAATTGTGATAATACAATAAACAGTAAACAGTATACATTTACAAATCGAACACACAAATTTGACTAACCAGTTATTGTTTTTTTATTCATAGAAACTGTTCTTGAATTTCTTAATGAAACTAATAAGGGTCGAAAGAAGAGTTCTGCTGTTACAATTACAAAGGCACCAACCAAAAAGAAAATCTACAAAAAGGTTCTGAAGAAACCTTCTTCTCCAAAATCCACTAAAAAAACATATCTTCGGAAGAAATTGGTCCTTAGAACGACTAAATCCCCACGTGTGACCAGTAACCATCGTTTGGTAAAATCAGCAACACTGAAAAAGAAGCCTCAAAGTGGGCATGGGCCACCAACCAAGCCAAAGGAGCCCTCAACAAAAACAAAATTAGATATTCGAGGGAACATGAAGGATTCTTCCTTTTTGTCGCCAAAGACGAATACCTCAAAACCAGCAAGAATACCTTTACATTTCAAGAAAAGTTTACCACCAGTTCAATCAAAAGATGCCAGAACTTAACCTACTCCCAACAAGAGAAAGTAGAGGTGCGGAAGAAAACAGGGTTACATTGGGAAAGTTTAACTAAAACTAATCCACTGAATGTGGTTCACAGAGATGAGAAATAAACAATGAAGAGCAAAAAAAGCTTATGAAATCTCCCAAGCATGAAATGCTGTCTGCAATAATGGAAGAAAATCAGCTCTTGGATAAGTGCACTTTTAACAAAATAGAATAAATAAAAACATACAAGAGGACCCTTCCAATGGGGACTGACCAATCAGTGTTGACAAATGTGGTGCCGTCTGCTTTCAAGCTATTTAATGACTTTTCATCAAAATTACTGCTAATTTGCATAAATAAATTTTTAAAAAAAGATTCCAATTCACAAATCCACATTTGAACATTTTGGATAGGACTCATTTTTCTACAAAATATATACCCACAGCATTTGGGCCCTGAATTCCTGAATCACAGTTTGGCAGTGGTGGCTGCCGTCAGTGTAAAGTGGTAGGGCAGTGAGGCGGGTGGGGGGTGCGAGGGAAGGAGGAGAATAAAAATGTAATACATTTACTTACCTGCTGCTCCTGCTGAAGCTGCTGGTTGCCTTGTTGCTCCTCTCACGATGGAAAGCACAGGCTCCCCAACCAATCCAGATGCAGCTCTCATACTATGAGAGCTGAGCCAGATTGGCCTAAGCGGGCTCGTTTGACGCTTTCTCAGGCACAGGGAGTCTGTGCCGTTTTGCGTTTCTCCTCCCGACTGTAGAGTATGCCGGGTGGAGAAACCTAAGTGTGCGCTGTTTGGCCGGCCTAAGACGGCTGGCCAAATAGACATGCGCACATACAGTGCCCTGACCACTCCTCCTCTCTGGCATAGGGCGGTCCGGCCCTAGGGCTTTTCAGCTCAAAGTTCAATGATAAATAAAGTGATATAAACATTGTATTATTATCATTTTATTTATCTGCTGTCTCTGAGCAGTGGGACGATGCTCCACCGCCATTAGGGAGGGGCCGCCCCAGCAGTTTGGGACCTGCAGGTTGAGTAAGACTTTGGTAGAAAATGCAGAATCTGCACCTGTAGTTTAGGACCAAACTTTCATGAACAACTAAGCAATGCTGCAACTGCTGGTCTTTTATTGGTGTAGGCATAGTGACAGCATTACTGAGGTCAGCAAAGCGCTGCCTCTTAACCATTACACCTAAGGAAAGGGTGGGAATGTAAATCTGTAGCCCTATGCTCATGCATCTCCTAGGCAGTGGAGTACCGGGTCTGTCATTTGATTACTTTGGTCTGCAAAGCTGCAATAGTTGATTTTTTACCCATTGCTTGCACAGGGGGTTCCTCCGCGCGATAGAGTCCTGGGTATTCAAAATGCAGACAGGACACATTTCAACCCACTTGCTGAATTGCAATTCTCTCTGTGGCATCCATGCACATGTTCAGATTCATAACTTTAGCAGGGAATTGGAAAATGAATTTGCCAGAAACGGTACATGCCAACATCGCCCCCCATGTGCTACCAAACAAAACAAGCATTTCCAATGCAATAGGTCTCGCATTTGCGAGAGTTTGAGCTAATGGCATTGCAAATGGCAATGCCTTTTAATTATGTGTTGATTTTCAAAACCGATAAATAAAAGGCATTGTTATTTACAAAGCCAATAGCTTAAACTCTCGCAAATGTGAGACCTATTACATTGCATTAGGTCTCGCATTTACGGGAGTTTGAGCTATTGGCATTGTAAAAGACAATGTGTTTTAATTCTGTTTTAAAAACGAAAACAAAAATAAAAGGTGTTGTTATTTGCAATGTCAATAGCTCAAACTCGCGTAAATGTGGGACCTATTGACATCCAATGATATAGAGGAATCCATATAGATTCAGATAGCCTCACACCTACAGTAATAGGCAGCACACATTCAGTCACAAATAACCCAAATACATGCATATGATGAAAAGAGAGAGGGAAGAGTGTCATATTGTTGGATGAATTCAGGGAAAATAACATTTAAGGCACAGAAAGTATCGGAGTTCCAACTTAGGCATCTTTCATAGTGATCACTACCGGTAGGTGATCGTATACCTAAGTCGCTTTGTTCATGAAATCCTCAATATATATGGATTTATTTCTCGTGCATAACAACAAAGTACAGTAAGCACACACATTCAGTACATAGCCTCCTTTGTCCAATCATACATGAGAAACACTCCAGTTTCAGAAAAGAAGAGCAAAGAATAGCCTAGGCACTGTTCCAAAATCATCTTTATTTGAACATGCAAAGTGTATATCACATTGAGCAAACCTTCCAGAATTTGCTGAATTCAGTCTTCTACCCAAATGGCAGTCCAAGCCCAACAAAGATAAGCATATTTGCATGATCACAACTAGGACGGAAAGCAGATTATTCAGATGACCCAGCAACACCAAATACTAACATGTTCACATCATCATTATATAGATTATGATAATTGTTTTGTCTTTAGTTGAGCTACCTAAATAGGAGCAAAGCAATTTAGTCTGAAATATTAGGATACACACAGACCTATGTGTGGATTAAGTGTTTCATACAATCAAAACAAACATGAAAAGCATAAGAAAACAAGCATAACCCCACTGTTCCATGGAGTCGGAGCTGGGCCTGCGCAAAGAACTCTAATGTGATTAAACCGGGCCCCGTGAAATACGCCCACTGGCCCTCCCTCTTGCATCGGTCTCTGTGTTACTTATGACATGGGTCGGGGAGAGGCTGATGGAACAGGGAGGGTGAGCTGGTGGGGTATGCATAAACACAGATGTGTGGGGACGGGTGCAAGTAAAAGAAAATAGAAAACAAGTCAAGCACACACAAGTAAACTGCCTCTTTTGCAAGAAAAAAAAGTACAGTACGAGCCGAATGTACACAGATCTGGCGTAAGTGCTAGAGTGGGCGAATATGAAGCTGGGGAACTGGGGTGTTGCTTTTAAGTAAAATCACTGTCACAACAAAAACAAACATGACCTGGTACACTTACTTTAAATATTAATTTATTTGCAACGTAGTAGACCATTAGCCTATGATAGGGCTGAGATTTCGATCAATACCTTATCACTATCGATCTAAAACCCCGCTCTGGTCGACTGAATCTTTATTGCCTGTCATTGAGAAATAAAGTGCATCTTTACCAAATTAGTTCCCCCATTAAAGGACTCTGCTTCAAAGGATCACAAACAACTTCTAGCTTTCAAAGGTTTATTATAAGTTGTAAGTACAAGCATCTCAAGATGAGATTCACCAAATACACGGGCCCAACTACATACACGTGTTCTCTGAAAGCCCTCAGACGAACAACGGAAACTATCAATACCAGTTCTAAAAACAATAGTGCCGTTAGCATAGACACGTATTGAAATCTATCGCTCATTACAGGCGGAAAGAAATTACAGGTTAGGCTTTCCCTACCCTGCACTAGATGGTATCCCTACTTAACCAGGTCTCTACCTATCAAAGGTGTCAGCAGTGAATGACTCCCATAGGAAGCCACCCACTCTCGAACTCTTGATGAAAACCTATAGTTCTCCAGTCATGACCCCTCTCTGCCTACCCATCCGCTCTCTTAAGGGTCCTCAGGCATCTGCTCTAACTCCACCCAGGGGTGCTGTCCCTAATACAAAATCACAACAACATTTAGGACGCCCCTCGTGAGACGCCCCTCACGTGGTGTAGCTTCTGGCTGTTTCCATGATGAGGCCTTGCGGTTAGAGTCGACCTTGCTTTCCAGACGCTTCTCCGGCCCGCTGATACCCCTTAAACATTCCGGAACCCTCCTACATGTCTGGTCCATTTCAAGAACAGGCTTCTATTCATATTTAATAATTGAATACCCCCTTTTCTCTTCCAGACAGACATTTGGAGCCAAGTCCCAAATCTTATGGTTTTCCACCTGCGTCACAACATTCCCCTTTCCAGACTAATACGTGTAAATCAACATTTAAAGCTTTCCAGCCCTACAACAGTTTTATAATATTCGATTTCTTCTTTAATTGTTAGCATGTTAATACTCTTATTCTACTGATTCAGTAAACACATCTGTAAATCAAAAACCCACTCATTAATTCTAAACATTAGTGCAATCCACATTGTATATTTCAGTCGCCTTCCCCCTCCCGCCTTGCTCAGGCCCTGAGGCCTACCACGTTCTACGTTTCCGTATGTCATCTTGCATTTGACAACTGCACAACATAGATTCAAGAATATTCACGTTGAATAAAATCACATAGTATCACATTTTGCGAATTAATAAAAGAACTCACATCTATATAATATAGTCCTTCTGAATAATATAATGTAATCATAACATGAGTGCGGTCCAAGAAATGAAAGGTATACCAGTCTGATTCCTTCTGTCATGGCCATGCATGAGGCCTGTCTCTTTCCGTGCTCACAGCACGCCATCTTCCTATTAGCAGCTACATTTAACATGGACCATGATTAATCACATCTAATAAAGTTATACATTGCACTCATGTCTTCATTAGTTCCACTTCTATATGCATTCTCTAAGTTAACCACATAATTTCAGAATATAGATGTAGTTACTATCAGCACTCATGGCATTTCTCTTCATGGTTTGTGCTTACTACGTATAAGTGTGATGCATTTCTACATTTTGGTTAGTTTGCGCTCTCTCAGTTCCCCCCTTTGATGACCTCTCGGGGTCATCATTAACATTTAAACTGCAGTGATTGCTAGCATAACCCGTTTCTGTGTTTGCAAAGCCCTCAGACTTCGGTACTGACTATCTTGTATGGCAGCCAATCTCTGCAGCTGTTTACTTCGAGCTCTCTCTGACCTTCTTGATCTGTACCATTTGAATACCCTCACCAATCCCCACAACACAATCCCACAGATCAATATTATGATGATAGGTTTCAGTATTTTCCACACAAAGCTTTTGCCTAAGGTGGTGAGCCAACCTCCTGCGTCACTTATCCCCTGGCCCACCTTTTCCCAGACATTTTCTCTGCTCAAGTCTTCGATCTCCTTGTGAATATCAGTTATGTTCCTAATAACTTTATCAAGGGGCTTCGAATTGTCTGGAATGTAGGTGCAACATTCTTGGACCTTCAAAGCCTTACAGACTCCGCCCTCTTTTGCTAATAGGACATCTAAGGCAAGACGGTTCTGAAGAACCATAGCCCTTATCGATTGCATCTCTCCTTCTACCAGCATTAAGGACTGAGCAGTACTGGCAGACAACCTGTCTACGACTGTTGCTAGCCGTCTAATTTTAACATCATTAAGAGCTAATCCCAGAAGTGGGAACACAGCTCCAAAGACATCTCCAACCATTTCTGCACTCACATCTCTCCTTCCTCTCGATGATGTCTTGCCCTCAATTATCTCTAAGTCTTGGGCATGATATATTTTAGGGAAGATAATTGCCAAGTAACATGAGCCATACCAATTATCAGGTAGCTTCACGTAGGCATTTCTCCCACATACAAAATATACGTTAGGAATCACTTGCATTCCTTTCAGGAAGTCTTTGGTGTAATACTCCAAATTGAAAGCATGTTCACAGCTAACCTCTCCCACGTATACATTTTCATAATACGTTTTGGCTCTATGGAGACATAACTTTCCTCTCTTTGTTCTATCTAAAGCTATTGGACCACTACTACCCTTTCTCTTGTGTGCCTTTTCTTCTTCGGTCCAATCCGTTTTCCATTGTCCTGATTTCTTCAAAATCTTTTGTTTCCTATTCCGATCATCCACCTGCCCTATGAACTTCTTCTCGACCTCTGACACCTTACATGTCAGGTTATTTCTGCGGGCATGTGAAGTGTCTAATGTAATCCAAGGAATGAAGAACTTGGCCAATCTGTCTTCACTCTTCCAGTAGTCCCATTTGTTCATTTGCTTATAATTTGGGACTTCTGGTAACACTGAGTCATAATTGGAGAAATAGTATTCAAAACTATCTCTCCCATAAAATATACTAAGCAATAAGCTACATGTAATGCCATAAGTCAGCGGGAGGTGATGATAACGAATGCCTTCATCCACAGATGCCGGCAACTGCATGCAGACATAGCAGTCCTTGACCTCCATGGCATCTACATATTCATACAGTAATTTTGCATAAGCATTTGACCTAAAGTCACCTTGGGACTCATCTACATGTAACCTGCGGGCTTCTGCAGCCAATAACGCTTTCTTGTGTGTGTTTTCCCCTTTCTCACCAGCAATGGTGGGTGTAAGCGCTTCTGCAGATGCCACATCAGTTACCTTTGCCTCCTCCTCACGTCCCTTTACATAAGAGACCGTTACCACTAAAGCTATTAGTATTATCACTCCTACTATTAGTGTACCTATTATACATTTCGCTCTGCGGTTCTGAGTACCGGCCTCCATTTCGTCAGATAGTGTGGTTCTCTCTTAACTCAGCACAAAGTTCCCTCCTTTTCTTCGTTCCTTTACTGTCTCTTTTACTCCTTTTGTCCTGAGAACCACGCAACTGGAAGCTGACAACCCTTTCCGCCAAAGTCCTTTTTAGTTCAAATACAGACAACCCTAGCCCTTCTCCATCATCTCAGGGAGAGTCCCTAAGAATCTCTGCTTCCTAGGCGCTAGGTAATCTTCTTTTCTTCACGCTTATTTACAAAGTCTTTTAAGCATCCACTATCAGGCGCTCGCCTGCAGCTTCGACAGCAAAGTTCAATATTTCCAGACGAAGGTTGTGCTCTTCTGCGGCTGATATCTTTGAACCAAAATCAGGGAATTGCAATTCTGTGAGAAACATGTCCTTTATCTTGCTGAGGCGGGGAGGACGGGGGAGCATGAATGTCAGAGACCCTTCTTGTTCGACACCGGGCACTAACAATCTTATCTCCACTGTCACGATGGGCTCAGAACTGGACACCACCACCGCTCTGATCCTCCCCGTCACCGGTTTCGAAGCCATCTGTCACCAGATATGTCCACTCGGGGGTGGAGTATCTTCTGTTAGGCACACGCACTCTTCTTGACCTCCTCAACTCTGGTGCTTCAGCGCCCTGAGCACCGTCTTCTGGGTCTGAGTCTTCTGATATCGGAGGAAGGGTTCTCTCCAGAGTTGACCTTAGGCTAGAGCTCCTTCTCTGCGGCCAATCAGCTTCTCCGCGTACCCTTCTACTCCTTCTTCTCCTCGTTGGTTCACGCTCCCTGTCAGACCTGTCAGTGTCTGACTCGTACTCCCAGCTACTTTCTCCTTCAGTAGCGTTGTCTGTTTCGCTGTTGTACTGACCGTCCTCAGCTTGGTCAGACTCGTTCCCTGCTTCCTCTGGCACCTCTACAGCTTGGCTAGCCCCCTCTATGGCTTCTCGGTCCGCCTCTGGACGTCTATCCGAGAGAGGAGCTGTTTCTATCAGAGGTGCTGGAACTCTCCGCGTATGCGACGCGTGGATCCAATTGGGCAGGCCTCCCACTTTCACGGCTGTGTTTGTGGTCAGGATGATCTGGAAGGGCCCACGCCAACGAACATCCAAGCAGCTGCTTCTTACGTGCTTCTTCACCAGGACCCAATCCCCAGGAAGCAAGTCATGACAAGGGTCCTGGCACGATGGTACCTCGGCAGCCTGCACCTGAAGGGACACAGAATGAATGGCGTCAGACAGTCCCTTACAATAGTCCAGGATCATATCATCTGTGATGCTAATCAATGCAGCAGTTGGGACAGAAGGTAACCTCATTGCTCTTCCCATCAGTACCTCATGAGGAGACAAACCAGTTCTCCTATCCGGGGTACTACGGAGGCTCATAAGGACCAATGGCAACGCATCAGGCCAACTCAAGGATGTTGATGAACACACCTTTGCAATTCTGGCCTTGATGGTGCCATTAATCTGTTCCACAATTCCTGAAGCTTCCGGTCGGTAGCTGCAATGTAGTTTTTGATCAATATTTAAAGCTGCGCAAATCATTTTCACAAGCGAGCTGTTGAAATGCGTTCCCCTATCCGATTCCAAAGAGGCCGGCACCCCGAAGCGCGGGATAAGCTCCCTGAGCAATATCTTAGCTACTGTGAGGGTGTCGCACCTGCGTGTAGGATATGCCTCAACCCATCTAGAGAAAACGCAAACAACCACCAGGATATAACGGAGGCGGCTGCACCTTGGCATTTCGATGAAATCTATCTGTATTCGGTTGAATGGACCTCCTGACCTCCCTATGTGGCTCAGTGCAACTGGTGTCTTCTTCCCTACATTCAACTGCTGGCACGTCACACAACGCTGGCACACTGCTTCAGCGGCTACTCTGAACTTGGGGTTAAACCAGGTCTGTCTAAACACTCTCAGCATAGCATCTCTTCCTAAGTGGACAGGACCATGTATTTGTCGGGCCATTGGGCTCACCATCTCATTGGGCAACACTGCTCTGCCATCTGCTGAAACCCAGAAATGGGCCTCCCCCACCACACATCCTGCTTTTTGCCATGTTTCTTTTTCACAGTCAGGAGCATTTTCTTGCATTTCCTTCAGTTCGTCCCAAGTATCAACAGTTTCCAATATCATCGCTAATTCAGTCCTTACACTTATTCCACCCACTTCCACCTCTGTGAAAGAGTATCCTGTCTCCGCGCAATACCGTGCGACTTCGTCGGCATATCTATTGCCTTGTGACACGAAGTCCATGTTTCTGGTATGCGCGGTACACTTTACAACAGCAATACCTGCTGGACATTGCAATGCTTCTAACAACAGGCGCACAAACTCTCCATTGCGAATGGGAGAGCCTGAAGAAGTCATGAAACCTCTTTGAGACCACAACTGCCCGTAATCATGAACTACCCCGTAACCATATTGACTGTCAGTGTATATGGTGACTCGGATTTGATTGCTTGCCAGGCAAGCACGCGTCAGGGCAATAATCTCGGCCACCTGAGCGGAGTGTACTCCTTCCAGGCATCCAGCTTCCACTACTCCAGTAATTGTGCAAACAGCATAAGCTGCTCTTAACTGCCCAACTTCGTCTCTTACACATGAGCCATCGACAAAGAAAATTTCATCTGGGTCGGTCAGTGGCTCATCTACGATGTCGGGTCTTGGTTTGGTGCATAGTTCAGTCACATCGAGGCAGTCATGGTCTGTACATTCTTCATCATCTTCGATATCATTTGGAAGTGGCATTAAGGTAGCAGGATTTAAAACAGAGCATCTCCTGAGGGTCACATTCTCTGCAGCCAGAATGACTTGTTCATAGCGCGTGAGCCTGCTATTCGTCAGATGCTGAGTTTTAGTCCTGGTCATCAACAATTCCACTGAATGGGGCACATGTACCTCTAACGGGTGCCCCATCACTATATTTTCACATCTCTCAATGCTGACACCTGTTGCAGCAACGGATTTGAGACATCCGGGCAACGCTGCGGCTACTGGGTCTAAAGTAGCCGAGAAGTAAGCGACTGGTCTACGGGCATTCCCATGGATTTGGACTAACACAGACAGCGCGCATCCCTCTCTCTCGCAGCAGTAGAGCAAGAATGGTTTATCGTAATCTGGCATTCCCAGAGCCGGAGCACGACACAAGTCCTCTCTCAGCTGCAGGAACGCCATCAAACAGTCTTTGTCCCATGGTACCGGATCACTCACTTCCTTGTGCGTCAGTTTTTGCAAGGGCTTTGCTTTCAGTGAAAAGTTTGCAATCCACTGTCGGCAATATCCCACCATTCCTAGGAACATTCTGACTTCTCTCTGTGTTTTAGGCGCATTCATCTTCATGATGGCCTCTATCCGGTCTGGTGACACCTTCCGTTTCCCTTTCTCAATTCTGTGTCCCAAGTACTGCACCTCTGTCAGGCAGTACTGCAATTTCCCCGGGGACACCTTATGCCCATTTTCGGCTAGATGGTTTAACAAAGCAATAGAGTCCACCCTGCAAGCTTCCTCTGTCTCTGACGCCACAAGGAGGTCGTCTATGTACTGGACCAGAACTGACCTCTGGGGCAGTACTAGACTTTCAAGATTTTTCTTCAGGAGCTGGTTGAAGATCGATGGGCTCTCTGTATACCCCTGAGGAATACGACACCATGTTAGGACGCGACCTTCCAGCTTAAATGCGAAAAGAAAATGGCTTTCTTCGTCCAAAGGGATCGAAAAGAAAGCCTGGCAAAGATCAATCACAGTGAACCATTCTGCTTGGAACGGTATCTGAAACAGTATCACTGATGGATTCGGTACCACTGGACAACATGAAACGACTATGTTATTAATCTTTCTAAGGTCCTGCACTATCCGAAATTTCCCATTAGGTTTCTGCAGACCCATAATCGGGGAGTTACATGGACTACCCACGATTTCCTTCAGTATTCCCTGCTTAATCATGGACTCAATCACGGGTTGTATACCTGCGATCGTTTCTGGTGTCAATTTATACTGAGGTGTTCTTGGGAACTCAGCATGAGGTTTCACTACAATTTTCACTGGGTCTACTCCTTTCACCAACCCAATCTCTTCCCCAGTGAAATCCCACACTTCTGGAGCGACTGTCTCCCTCAAGTCCCAGGGGAGCTCGTCTACTGTCAGAGTGGGATACAGCTCCACACATATTCTGGAATTCGCGACTTTAAAGTCTGCATCATCATCATTTGTCAGTACCTCCACTCCTTGCGGAGTACAGTATATAGTGCAGTTCAATTTGCACAAAAGGTCTCTTCCTAGCAGACATACAGGACTAGAATCGCAAACCACAAACTGGTGCTCCTCACTGTACTTCCCTATTTTCACCTGCACGGGCTCAGTCAAGGGACTGGTCATTCTCTTGTTAGCGACCCCCACCACTTGTATGGTCTCCCCCGACATGGGCAGGCCTGGGACTGCGGCTGATCTGATCGTGGATCGAGTGGCTCCTGTGTCCACTAGAAATGTCGTGGGGAACCCTGCCACTTCGGCCTCAACATAGGGTCCCCTTTGGTCTACTTCCAGGGCTGCCCCGAGGATGCAGTCATCTCTTTCCACTCTCTGTCCCGTTAGTGGGTCCACATAATAGCATTCCTCTCCTCCTACAAACAGGGGCATCTGTCTATATGTCTTACCCATAGTCCCTACTCTGGGTGCCTGCGGGAACTGGACTCGGGGAGGAGGCCCCCCTTTGAGCACCTTTCCCTGGAATTGCGTTATCCCTCTTGTAGGCGCACCCTGAGTCTCTTCCTCTTCCACCTCTTGGTCTCCTATCTCAATATTATAGGGACACTCGCGTTTCCAATGCCCCAGCTCGTTACACTGGTGGCACCTAGTCGTTTTCTTTAAGGTAGCTACATCTATCCTAGGTCTAAAGGTGGAGTTCTCCTCATTGCCCTTGTTCTGGCTGTATTGTTTCCTTCCTCCAGTACCGGTTCCTGGTTGCTGTTGCTGCTGTCCTCCCTTTCCTGCTGCCTGCATCTGTACCACCATCAGTTTCTCCTTTAGTTTCTTAGCCTTAGAATCTATCTCATCACAGCAGTACCTGGCATACCTCAGTATTTCATCTAGGGGTTTGTTTTGCCAACAAATCAAGTGCTGCTGGATCATTAAACTAATATCCGGTCTCAGGCCTAGGACAAACTTGGACACAAACTGCCCTATGTCCCTCGGATCCATGACATCCAGACCGCTATACTGTTTAAACGCCTTCAGCAATCTCTCATAGTATTCGTGTACTGTCTCTTTGGGTTCCTGTCTCGTTCGGTCAATTTTTACCCAATCTATGTCTTGCATTGGCACTTTCTCTTTCAGCCACGTCATTACTCTTTCGAATTTTGCCATCACACTCTCAGCCGGCCCATTAGTCCTAGCGTCTCTCTCTGGCTCTATGATGGGCCACTCAGCGCTAACCTTGCATGCGGTCCACAAATCTCCTGGCACCACTATGTCAAACAGTGTGTTCAAATCTATCCATAGGACCTTTGAGATTTTTACGAACCTCTCAACTTGCTTATACCACTCCACAGGGTTTTCCCGCAGTTTGGGGAAAGAGGTGGTAAAAGCAGCTAAATCCCCCCTACTCCAAGGGACGTGGACGTAGGTCCCATTTGCGACTTCCCTCAAAGGGTATGTCTCTACTCCCTGCTGTCCTCCTGGGGTCATCATAAGTGTACTTCTCCTAACGGTCCCTCTCTTGGACCACCTCTCTTCCCACTTATCTAGGGCCCTCCATGTCCTTATTCCAGTGATCAGTTCCTTTATGTGTGTTTTCAATCCGATGGTTCGCCTCTCATCTAGGTCTCGGTCTGTGTAATGTAGCCTGTGGTTGCCTTGTAAGGCTTTGGTTCTTGACAGGTCTACCATATACTTGCCTGCTAGTTCCACTAATTTCTCATGGGTTGCTCTCGCCTTTCGAGTTACGTCCTTTGCTATGAACAGAATTTCATCCTGCTCATACATGTCTATTCTTTCTAGGGGCAGGGTACCATCTACCATGTCATCCAGATCTGACTTTAAGCTGGAGACATCGAGTCTTTTGGCTTTTATTTCTGCTCGCAATAATTCCTTCGAGGGAGGTTGACAGGTGTCTCTCCCATCCCAACTCCGGGCCCTACGTTTGGGTTCTGGAGAGTTGGGGAGTGCTCTCTCTTGTTCCCATCTCTCCAGATCCCAGGCTCGGCCATCCGACCTTGGAAGGTGATGGAACACGGGCCTGTTACCCCCCTTCTCACCTTGCCCATTCTCTCCTCTCTTCTCACAGTAAGTTTCTCTACTACTCTCCTTTCGGTCTCCATTCTCCCTTGGCCTCGTATCACTCAGTATCTGATACGATCCCTCCTGGTTTCCCATATTCCCTGGGCTGCGCTCATGTCCGTCGTCGCAAGGACTATGGTACGGCCTCTCGCAACTCCCACTCTGTTCCCTCCTGCTGGGCTCACAGTGGATACACTTAAAGCTATCCCTGTACTCCCGAGCCCTCCTGTCTTCTTCATTATGTATCGGGGGAGACACCCCCCCGTTCTCTGGGCCCCCATTTTCCAGCTTTGATCTACCTCCACTCCGGGCCCAATGGGTGAATCCCCTACTGTCTTTCTCCCTTCCGTCCCACTCCGGACTGCTCTCTTCAGCCCCGCAGTGAGTCCGGGCTCTGCTGTCCTGACTTTCCCTTTCAGCTTCTGCCGCTATAATGTTCTTTTGAGCCTCAACTGCCTCATCCCATTTCTTCATGTACTCGTTGAACTCCTGAAAAGATTTCCGTCCTGGTCCCCTCATATCCTCTGGCCATCTAATATCCCCCAGATCGCCTGTTGTGTGTGCTGGGGTGCTCCAATCTCTTGGTATCGGCAACTGACTTGGGGAATTGATCGTATCCTTCCTTCTTGCCATCTCTGCTCTTTCTCTGTCCCTTCGTACCCGCTCTTCCCCTCTAGCCCTGTCTGGGTCATATACCGACACTATAGGACCTATGGTAACAGGTACCTGTAGTGCATCAGGTAATGCGTAGGATGTGGCACACGCCGTTTCTGGCGCTCTTTGCACCACAAACCTCCCGACCACCTGTTGCACTTGGCTAGGCTGGGACAGTTCTTTCTTTGCAGCGGGATCCCAATCGGAACTGGGAAGCGGCCCATGCTCTCCTGCATTGCCCCCCCCTTTCTCGGCATCTCCTTCTGCTCTGTTATACGGAGGCGGCCTGTCTGTCAATAATCTGTTTATCAGGCTGTCCTCCGTCTCGCTCTCGTCATCCTCCTCTAGGGGGCTTTTATTTCCGGGCATCTCTAACACTGGATACAATTTGTTTACTTCCATGTTATGCGCCCTCCATCTTTTAGCATCCTCATCCCACTTAGCATCCTGTACTGCTCTTACCGAGCGTTTCACTCTTTCCTGTCGTCTGTTCATGTTCTTTTCATGCGCTGCCCTAATCCATGCATTAAGGGCTTCAAACTGTGTTGGTCTAGGCAAGGGTCTCGTAGCGGTCATAACTGCTTTTAGTCTGTGTAGCACCTCTAATCTATACGTCCCGTACTTCGGGAACGTGAGTTCCTCATTTCCATCTGTCATCTTACTCCACTCTGAAATCCACAGAATCGTGTGCAGCCCAACATTTACCCCCATGTAATGAGCTGGCGTACCCTCCGGCGGGGCTTCTTCCCCCTCGTACGATCCCCTGCGCTCTCTTTTAAACAGCGCTCTTAACCATTTAAAACACTTCATAATTATGCGCAAGATTTCCAGCTTGAATACTTTGTTTACTTCCTGATGACAATCCACCAATCCTAGCGCGACTTCGCTAGCTGGCCTATCGCAGCGCGGTCTTTCACCGGCCGACCAATCCCAGCGCGGCACCTTCTGACGTCACTAGTCTCCGCTTCGCAGCAGCACCCCTCCTTTCTCAACTCTCCTCGCGGTCATGCATGCGTCCCATTCACACACCGAAAAATGACTACTTCCGACCAAGCGGTCACTTCTCTCGACTGTACGTCCACAGTCTATCTGTAATTATTAACACAACTGACGAGATGTCTGTCGTCTCTCTGATAGGTTCTTTACGCACACAGTAACTTCCGACCAGCGTCTGTTACTCGCGCACTCACTCCCCCTATCTGGTCCTTCGAGTGGTCACTGGTACCTCATGACCCCCTTCACCCTGGTTAATAATTACTTCTGGGTGTCCGATACACCCGAACCACTTAAGCTCTCCTTGAGCCTAAGATTTCCACCGGTTGCGCGCGCTCACAACCTGTTCCACAGTCTCTCTACAGTCATTCAACTCCGCCAGACATTACAACATAGATACAATACAAGACACCGCAATCTTAACACGCATGACCCTTTATACTCACTCTCGACCGATACTGCTGCTTTTCTGTCTCACGTCATCCGGTCCTTCTTCCGCGGGCGGTTCTTCCGATCATCAATCTCTAGGGGCCTGGGGGTAATCTAACCTGGCCTAGATCACCTTCCTCAAGAAGGCAACCATTCTCTATAGCTACCAACTGATAGGGCTGAGATTTCGATCAATACCTTATCACTATCGATCTAAAACCCCGCTCTGGTCGACTGAATCTTTATTGCCTGTCATTGAGAAATAAAGTGCATCTTTACCAAATTAGTTCCCCCATTAAAGGACTCTGCTTCAAAGGATCACAAACAACTTCTAGCTTTCAAAGGTTTATTATAAGTTGTAAGTACAAGCATCTCAAGATGAGATTCACCAAATACACGGGCCCAACTACATACACGTGTTCTCTGAAAGCCCTCAGACGAACAACGGAAACTATCAATACCAGTTCTAAAAACAATAGTGCCGTTAGCATAGACACGTATTGAAATCTATCGCTCATTACAGGCGGAAAGAAATTACAGGTTAGGCTTTCCCTACCCTGCACTAGATGGTATCCCTACTTAACCAGGTCTCTACCTATCAAAGGTGTCAGCAGTGAATGACTCCCATAGGAAGCCACCCACTCTCGAACTCTTGATGAAAACCTATAGTTCTCCAGTCATGACCCCTCTCTGCCTACCCATCCGCTCTCTTAAGGGTCCTCAGGCATCTGCTCTAACTCCACCCAGGGGTGCTGTCCCTAATACAAAATCACAACAACATTTAGGACGCCCCTCGTGAGACGCCCCTCACGTGGTGTAGCTTCTGGCTGTTTCCATGATGAGGCCTTGCGGTTAGAGTCGACCTTGCTTTCCAGACGCTTCTCCGGCCCGCTGATACCCCTTAAACATTCCGGAACCCTCCTACATGTCTGGTCCATTTCAAGAACAGGCTTCTATTCATATTTAATAATTGAATACCCCCTTTTCTCTTCCAGACAGACATTTGGAGCCAAGTCCCAAATCTTATGGTTTTCCACCTGCGTCACAACATTCCCCTTTCCAGACTAATACGTGTAAATCAACATTTAAAGCTTTCCAGCCCTACAACAGTTTTATAATATTCGATTTCTTCTTTAATTGTTAGCATGTTAATACTCTTATTCTACTGATTCAGTAAACACATCTGTAAATCAAAAACCCACTCATTAATTCTAAACATTAGTGCAATCCACATTGTATATTTCAGTCGCCTTCCCCCTCCCGCCTTGCTCAGGCCCTGAGGCCTACCACGTTCTACGTTTCCGTATGTCATCTTGCATTTGACAACTGCACAACATAGATTCAAGAATATTCACGTTGAATAAAATCACATAGTATCACATTTTGCGAATTAATAAAAGAACTCACATCTATATAATATAGTCCTTCTGAATAATATAATGTAATCATAACATGAGTGCGGTCCAAGAAATGAAAGGTATACCAGTCTGATTCCTTCTGTCATGGCCATGCATGAGGCCTGTCTCTTTCCGTGCTCACAGCACGCCATCTTCCTATTAGCAGCTACATTTAACATGGACCATGATTAATCACATCTAATAAAGTTATACATTGCACTCATGTCTTCATTAGTTCCACTTCTATATGCATTCTCTAAGTTAACCACATAATTTCAGAATATAGATGTAGTTACTATCAGCACTCATGGCATTTCTCTTCATGGTTTGTGCTTACTACGTATAAGTGTGATGCATTTCTACATTTTGGTTAGTTTGCGCTCTCTCACCTACTAATGCCGAGTGCTGTTTCACGTACAGAGTAGCGCAGCTCTTAGTTAAAATAACTCATAAAGTTACAACCCCTGATGATAAAAAGATGTTTCCCTGGAGCTGTTTTACACTCCCACTGTGTGCTTTCTAAACTCACCTCTGGCTCCACGAAAACAGCAGTAAACGTATGTTGAATATTGTAAAAATAAATACGTTTAAAGAGCATGCACGCTCTTAATGCATTCAGCCTTAACCAAAATAAACAAGTAACGCGGATGTGGACAGGGTGTGGCGCAGCTGTTAGAGCTGCTGACTGGAGCGCTCAGGCTCCCAGTTAGAGTCTCGGTGGCACCTCGTGCCCACTTAGGCCAGGATGAGCAGTGCCCTCTTGTAGACCATGACCAGGAAGCAAGCCAGGTGCTGCTATACGACTCACCCTGCCCCGCCATCTTGATAGCTCGCCAGAGAGTGGCCCGAGCATCTACAAATGTAATATTGAAAAAATAAAGTTTGGTGAGCCTTGCCAGAGAAAAGAAAGGCGCGGCTCGGCAAATTCTATTTTTTCAATATTGTAACTTTTCTGTAAGCAGCTCCTGCCGCGCTGCTTACGAAAACTGCACCACCAGTCTATAAAACTCCTGAAAAGCACAAATACGATCTTGTATACACCACACATTTATAATACGTTAGCAAACTGCCACATATCCAACCACAACTCACCCGTTACCCCATAACCAACGTCAATCCCGCGACTGATGTTTGCGGCCACCACTGCAGCACGGGGTGCAGGCTACTTAGAAAAACAAGTACCGTCAAGAGTCACCAGTGAAGCAATGTGAGGAAGCAGAGATACTCAATGGCTATTTGCGAGGAGCTCGCCAGCTGTGTTATGTCTCGCAACACTCGCAGCAATGCTGGGACGCACTCCCAAACCGCAAGAGCTGGCAGAAGGAACCAAAATCTTCTCTGCACCAGAGAGAAAAGAAACGGCACAGGGCAGAAAAGTGCTTTGCTGAGCAGCTGGAAGTCGCCGCTTGGCGATGACAATGTGCCGGTAGGCTCCGAATTAATGCCGCACTTCAGGGCATCAAAAAGATGACTTCTGGGCATGTAGTTTGGGCCTGCCTCAGACCCGCACCCCAAAGCTCCTTTGAGTCATAAAGAGGATTCCCTGGTCCGATGCAGCTTCTGATGTGCTTCTCCAAGAATGATACAGTCACGCGACAGTAGCTCCTACACAGCTGATAGCTGAACAGCAACTTTAAAACTGAGCGCGGCGCCGCTTCAAGGACACCGCACCCTGTTTATATTTTTTAACTTTAACACCGGGCGCGGTGTCCTTGAAGCGGGTGCTGCGTTAATATTAAAGTTAAACTAAGCTCCTGGTGAAGCTGAACAGAGAAGGAGCGGGGCAGCCCTTTCGGTTTCGAGCACAGCTCGACGCTCATGTCCTGCTGGGCGGCCCGTCTCTGCAGCGATGACGTGGCTGAATGGAGTCCCGGTTCCTGGCCAAAGCATAGCATTACAAACAAAGAGTGGTGGGGGGGATGCAACACCGCGAAAAGTTTTGCGTGCATATTAAAGTATGCGCAAACAAGGCGCCATGTAAAAAAATAAAATAGTCCCTACATTAAAAGATATCGCCCTGCAGCGTAGGTTAATTGTAGTTGGTCACTGTTGAAAACGGAGGAAAACGGAAGTGACGCATCGGCCATCCAGCCAATAATAAGCTAGATAACAACATCAATGTCAGATTTCACCAATGGCAAGCAGCAAAACAAAGAGAAACTCTATGTGCGGAGTTTGACTACTATTACTGATTACTTTATGCCTCGTAGAGGCAGCGCGTGCGCTGCCTATGCAAGACCTAAAAACTGTAGAGGAACGATACATGTGTGCAAGCCCTTTGGAGCACTGATATGTCATTTTCCACATGCAAGCCATTGTCTTTCAGAGCTAGCACAGAGCACAAAAAAAAATTTCCTTTTTTCGTCACTTGCGCTAGTGCAGATCGAGAAAAAAGTGTTTGGCAGTCATGCACAAGTTGTTACAGAACACAGAAAAGTAAGAGAAAAACAGACGAAAAGAGAGGGTAAGGGGAACTACACGCCTTGAGCATGTATATTAAATTAAACAACCTTTATAGAGGTCTCTCCAAATATATGACGACCACTTGCAACATATCAAACACCACTAATATTAACAGTGACATGGAACTAATGTTTACAAAACCTTGCTATGTGACCCCGCATGAAGAAAAGATTTTAAGCAGAAACATTTAGACATTTGTGCCTATTCACAAAGAAATGTACAGTAAATAAACAAGGCCTGTTTTTAGAAAACATGAGCTTTAAATAGTGGATGTGATATATGAATATGCGCTCTTGTTATTTTCAATCCTGAACTTCTGCTTCTCACAATGCACTTCAAAATAGCAGATTTATTGCTAGGCTTGATATGCATGATTTTTTTATTTCTCCAAACTATTGTGGGTTCCTTCTAGTATTACCGCCATACAAGATAATATTGTGGGATGGCTGCAATGGTGGAATTAAAGCTCAGTACAGAGTTCGGAAATGTTGGAATTTACAGTCATCATGGTAAGCTTCTAGGGCTCCAAATTTGTTATGCTTTTGAGCATAAGGGTGTTGTGGGAATCATTAACAGGGTTTTCAGTGGACTAACACTTCTGATTGGATCTTGTTGTGTTTCGGTAGTTTAGCCTACAACAAACATACCATATTGATGCCAGGCCTGATGTTGGTTAGGTCTGGGTGGTGAACTCCGCTCCGCTTGCGGAGTTTCCAGAGTTGTCCGCACTCTGCGTTACGCGAAGCTCGCAGAGTTCCGAAAAACTCTGTTTCGCGTTGCGGAGCAGAGTTTTTTTCCTTGCTTTCGTTCGTGAACATCAAGTTGGCGAGCGCGAGCGAGAAAAATCAACCTCCCGCCAAGATTTCTCAACGCAGGCGGTCAGATTTCTCATTGTGAGTGGGTGAATATGTGCACGACCGCTAGCGTTGAGAACCCATCCGTTCGCATTGAGAAAAGCTGCTGCTCGAATAACAATCTACGCGTGCGGCAGAAAGGAAGCAGCGCCTGCTTGCACTGTGCGTGGTGCCGTTCGCGATGATTGCACAGTGCGGACAAACACCTGCCACTGAAAGCACCGCAAACTGGCATTTATCTAAAGCACTCCGCTGCTCGCGGAGCTTCACGTAGTGCGACGGAGTTTTAAATTACGCCGAGGCTTAATGTTGGTGGCGGGCACAATGTTAAACTGGAAATACTGTGTCAGAATTGTAGCTAAACCTATCTTTAGTAAAAGTATTTTCCAACAAGATAACGTGTGAAGATAGTAATAGTCAACTGACAGTTCAATGTTAAGAATATACCATAAAATTAAAGAGACACCTATGGTGGTCATGCATGTATATTTAGAAGCAAAATTATATGCTGTGTTAGGATAAAATCTACCCTATTGTTAGGAGGATTTAGCTCTTCTGCTACTAATTAGAAAGCTAGGTCTGTGAGGCTTAATTTAGGTGATTCCATTTTATAATTCTTGAGCAAGGAATTCAATAGAAAGAGCATTCTTTTTTGTGCAGCTCTAGAATATTTAATGACCAATTACAATATGTTTATCCTTCCTTGGGATTCGAGGATCATTTAAGAATGTAAATGCAAAATTAGTGTATGTTAGATTTGCATGCTCATGAAAGGCTTCGGCAGTTATACAATAATGCTTTTAGCTACAGTTTGTATCTATCATTATACATATATGTATATTAAGGTAGTATCATTGTTCTTTTGGGTATCCATTTTAGTTGGTTAAGCCATTTGATGAGCTTCTGTGTTTAAATATGATTAACTAATTCTAAACTTCGGTTACATGCCTTTGAAAACAGGGTTGGATTGGGATTAAAAATCGGCCCGGGCAAACTGAAAAAAAGTGGTCCTCATTTGCATATTGCCTTTCCGCAAAATAATGCATGGATTAGTTCAAAAAGGTGAAACACATCTGAAAACAAGTGAGCCCCTTTTGCTCAAGCCCCCTGCCCCCACTCAATATGCATACATTAAAGGGACGGCCCAGTGAAAGAAATGGAGTGACACCTCTGTCCCTTGATAAAAAGGAGATAATGGACCCCATCTGCCTCCAGAAAGGCCACTCAGGCAATCACTGGGCCGCTGGTGGCATTCGAACAACACAGGCTCCACCCAAATCGGCCCACTAGGCTGACAATAAAGCAGCCCACTGCTGGAACTAAGATGACAGTGACCCTCAGCCATTGCTCGTGTGCCCACCTTACCAAGCCGACACTGTTTTAAAAAAAATTTGCACCACAAAACAGCATTTGTTGCCTTACAATAGAATTCCTCAAATGAAAATAGCTCACTTTGGTTAAACGTAAGAGTGATAGCAATCAGTTTCTACTCAAGAATTGTTCATTGGAAAATGCCCCACTGTAGAAACCATCAATTGTACAAAGGAGCTATAAAATGACTAGCACATAACCTATTTTAATTTTTGTTGGAGGGTCAGAAAAATAGACAAACAATAAAAATGAGAAAGAACACCACAAAACTTTAAAAAGACGTGTGTTTTTGAATGCCAATGAACCGTGGAAATAGTGGTTTGTTTCTTTTTACTAGTGATCATAATGTACATTTTTCTCCAATATGTGCTCAAGCTAACTACTTTCTTTCCCAACTTCTGTTTTGTGGTGCATACCAAAGCATAATTATTAAAGTTTGTATTAAAGGCTTGTGAAACTTTTTCTGCAGAATTCTGAAATATCATTATCATCTGTTGTAGTACTTCAGTTAATTTTACAAATATTCACAAAGTGTCAAACTGCTACTGCAGGATGTTGAATGTAATATAACTTAATGATGTTAAATTTGGAATCGACTATTTGTTCATACACATAGAAGTAGAGAATGTTATGTTCATTGGTAGCTATTTGTAAATTATAAGGTGCAGATGTAAAGGAAGCAGCTGTCTGCAATATACAACATTGCAGAGATTATTTTTGATACAAAATATTCTGATGCAAATATATATATTTGTAAGCATTTCTAAGGTACAAATACCTACTTTCTAAATCTGTAATCATTTTTGCTTATCATAAAATGTTTAAAACAAAGATATTCCAGAAATAAAAATAAATGCAATTTCTTCTAGTGATACAATAGAAATGGTATCATAATAAAATGGGATTTCATAGGGTTCTAAAGGTTTATATGAATTGATGGAGGAAAGCTGAACAGATAGAAACACCATGATACATTGAGAAGAAATGGCAAGTGGGGAGGTGGCAGCTCATGACAACGGTGAGGTGCATATCAATATTTGGAATTCACCTTGGGGTGGACTTTCTGAGCTTTTCACCATGATTTGTTCTATTTTAGTATGTATGCATGTTGTCATTTTTTAACTGTCAGAGCTTGTTTATTGCTATTTATTTGTATTTCTTTTTTTAAAAAAATCAAGCACTGTATAGGCAGCTAATGCTATCTGTAGTAGTGCTATTTGTAGTTTGATATATTTTTATTAGAGCTGTGTGCAATTAGAATAATGTGTATTAACAGTTGTAGGAAAACTGTGTCCTGTTTATTTAACATCCTTTACTTCCTTTTTTCACTACCTGTTTTTTTACTTCTGCAGTGTGTAAGTCTCCATTACTGAGTCTCACTCACTGCAAGCTCTATTAAAATTAATTAGGAGTGCTAACCACCGATGTTTGCCTTTTAAAACAAGGTTCAACACTGTGCAGCTAGAGTAAAAGATTCTGGGTTGGATGCACGTGAACATGTGTACACCCTGTGTACATTTGAGTGGGCTGAGCGAGTGAGACTACCATCTAGCTCACCCTGGTATCCTCACACGTGTAGCCTGTTGCAGAAAGGACCCTTGATGGATTGGGGTTGACTGTGCAGCCCTTAAAATGTGAGTGGGTATTCATAGTGTAAGTCTGTCATGCTTCAGTGAAAAGTGTGTGTGCTTCACTGTACATTAAAGGCGAAATCTGCCCACAGTACAATTTTGTGAATGTTGGGCCTAGAGACTGGGTTGATGATCCAATCTTATGGTAGCCCCCAAAACAAAAGGATCATACGTGCACATTTAATGTTAATTTGGTTTTATATGAACTCCTTCTGACACTTGAAGAATTATCATATTTTTGGCAGGTCCAGTTGCACTATCAGGCAGGCCCAGTGGTGCAGGGCAGTTGCAGAGAGGCCTGTGAAGGTTGTGTCCCTGCAGCTCATATAGGAGGCCAGTCAGCTGACCCCTGGAGCCACTGCAGCCTGGGATTTAGAGTGCAGGTTCAGTCTTCCTTCTCAGCCAGCAGCTGGAGAATCAGGGTATCCTTCTTCTATAGTTCTCTACAGGTCTAGGAGTATACTGAAGAGTGGATTTGAGGGTCCCCTTTTCATACCTGATGCCCACTTTGAAGTGGGAGATGCTTCTGGAGGTTCCACCTATAAAGGTGTCTGGAATGTTCTGCCTGCCTGCTCTTGTCCCAGTCTGTCAGGGGGCACAATAAACTAGTGTGAATTCCTTTGTGTGTGAGTGAAGCCAGTGCCTTTGAAGTGCAAGTATGGTAGGGGACAGCTCCCCCCCTATCAAATCAGAGATGCCCCATACTACCAACACCCAGACACTCCTTTGTGATACTGGCTACATACTCCACCTTCCATCACAGTTAGCATGTCCAGGAAATACCTATGCTCTAAAACCATAAGCCTAAGGAGGTGCCGTTCTTCCTTGATAGTATCAGTGCCCCTGGGGGTAAGGGGGACGTGCAGTCGTGAGGGTAGTGTGGGGGGGATAGTGACAATAAAAACACGTATTATTCAGACATTATCATGAGTTCAATGTCAAATGGACAGCATATAGATATTGAATCAGCATAAAAGTTCAAAATACACATGCCCCAAAATCCATACTGTACAAAATTTGGGGTAGGAGGAGGCTGTGTAGGAGCTGAGAAAGTCGACGTTTCGACCCAAGGAAGGCAGGAGTCATTAAAATCCTTGCAGGTGGGTCTTCATCAGGACGGGAAGAGGGTAGTGGGGCAGGCAACCTGATTTTATCAGTGTTGCTGGGTTATATTAATTATAATAGTCGACTTTCTCAGCTCCTACACAGCCTCCTCCTACCCCAAATTTTGTACAGTATGGATTTTGGGGCATGTGTATTTTGAACTTTTATGCTGATTCAATTGTCACTATCCCCCCCACACTACCCTCACAACTGCACGTCCCCCTTACCCCCAGGGGCACTGATACAATTGTGTATTGTACATTTGGTTTTGAAAACTTTTCCCTATAATGTGAATAAAACATTATAGATGCACTTATTTCGATTTACTTTATTTAAATTTTCTCTATTCATACGTCCTTCTTACTGGAACCCCTTCTTCTTTTTTTTTTTTTTTTTTTTTTTTTTTTGGCAAATTCAAATCATGAAACATAAATATACAGCATAGACAATATTGATTGATACGGTAAACATGGATTGCAAAATAAATACACAAATATAAGTAAAACAGACTTCTACCTCAAAGAAAAATATAACGATAAAGAAAAAAAAAAAAAAAAGGGAACATAGTATCAAAATCAGAATCAATCAAAGGCCCTGTATCTAGTTTCCCCTTTCTTCATTATACCACCTAGTAATAGGTTCCCATATCTGTTTTCCTATTGCTCTCATTTTCCTGCCTCTTGTGGCATATATTGAAATTTCTTGTTTATAGATAGCTATGAAACGGCTAAACCACATATTAAAAGTAGGAGGCTCAGTATCTTTCCACCTAGCTGCTAAAATTATCCGTAGCACGGCGTATCCCAGAAAAAGTACCGCCTGTTCTTCTCTATTGTGTTTCAAAGAGTCATCATGACCCAACAGGAGCAATGTTATAGAATCATATATTCGGTGCCCAAAAATTTGTGTCCAATATTCCAATATCATAGTTTTGATTGTTGCCATTCAACAAACAAGGGCATTCAACAAACATGTGCAGGAGATTTGCAAGTGGTTGTTTGCATCTGGGACAATCGTCATCAATCCTAAGCCCCCATGCAAACAATTTAGCTGGCGTATAGTATAAATTATAAATGATTCTATAATATTGAGCCTTTAAGTTAGAGGCTATAAAATATCTTGTTGAGAGGGCTAATGAGAGATCTAAATCTACATTTGGGTTAGCTAATTTTAAGGCCCAAGATTGTTCCGTGCGCTCTAGATCATCAGGGGTGTTGGCCAAAAGTAACTGATATAGGACCCCAATTCTTGTAGATTTTTTCCCTATAATATCAAATAGTGGGATATTATCTAGTAGAATTTTTGGTTTAGTATTATAGATAATAGCTGATATTTGATAAAATTTTTAAAAATCGCTAGCGGGGACGTTATATCTTACTTGAAAGAGCTCAAAAGAAAGTGGGAGATTATTACCAAAAAAATCTCCGATTGTTTTAATACCTAGGAGCTCCCACCTCTGGTATCTACTGTCGTTTGGGATATTAGGAAAAATTTTGCATTGCCATAAAGGTGTATATTTCGTATATATAGGAATGCCTAGATGTTTGCAGATGGCTTTCCAGACTGAACGAGCATCTAGAACAGTCTTTAATTTAATTTTTTTATAATATGATGCTTCAACCTGCCTTAAAAGTAGTCCCTTATGTTTTTTGCCTAAACTAAGCTCATATATAGATGGTATATTTGGAGTTATAACAGTTGGACCTCCTGGTTTAGCAGTCAGAAGAGGATCCATATGTTGCAATAATGATGCCCAAAAATATAATCTTAGATTTGGCAAGGTTAAGCCGCCTCTACTTTGAGGGAGTGTTAGCAGGGGAAGGGCCCGCCTTATTTTTCCGTAGCTCCACATGAACTTTGCTATGAGGGAGTCTATAGTCTTTATAAAGTGTTCCCCAGGTAATAGAGGGATTGCTCTGAAAAAATATAAAACACGCGGAAATATGTTCATTTTAACGTAATTGGCCCTACCTATAATAGAGAGGTGTAGACTGTCTACCCTTCTTAGATCACTTTTAATTTTATTAATGAGGGGAGAATAATTAATCTCGCTGATCTTACTTATCTCTGCCGAGAGAACTACTCCTAGATAAGTGGCCTGTTTAACCCTAAGTGTGCTTTCATATTGGGTATTAATAGTGGCTAATACCATGGTTTTATCTCTATTCATAGAATACCCTGAGTACTTCCCAAAAGCTTGGGTAATTGTCTCAATTTCATAGACTGCTTCAGTCGGTTTAGTGGTTATTACGGCAATGTCGTCCGCATATGCCATAACTTTGGTAGAAAAGGACCCTGTAATTACTGGTTGTATAGATGGTGAAATTAACAATTTTTGAATAAGGGGATCTATATAAAGTGCAAATAAGACCGGGGAGCATGGGCAACCCTGCCTTGTACCTCTCTGGACCGTAATGACCTCCGACTCATTTCCTGCTATACAGATTTTAGCCGTGGGGTTGGTGTAAATGGCTTTGATGGCATTAATAAAATTATTTCCAAAATTTTTGCTTTCCAAGATGTTCCAGAGAAACTGCCATGATACTCGATCGAATGCCTTTTCGGCATCGAGGAAGACCATCGACATCTCGCCCCCCGTGGCGCCCATGATGTCAAGTAGGGTTATGGCTCTACGAGTATGGTCTGTAGTGCCTTTGCCGGGTATAAAGCCATGTTGCCACGGGGATACAAGCCGTTCGATGACCCCGCTCAGTCGATTTGCAAATATTTTAGCATATAGCTTTGAGTCGGAGTTAATCAAGGATATAGGCCTATATGAGGAAGGCAGGTGGGGTGGTTTACCCTTCTTATGGAAAATTATTATATTTGTTTGTTTCCATGACTCAGGGGAAATTGTGTGGTATTGAACTCCAAGAAACAAATCAAACAGAAAAGGAGTTATCTGCTTACCAAGGATTTTATATAAATCCAATGGAATTTTATCCGGTCCTGCCGCCTTACCAATGGCCAACTCGGCTAGTGCTATCTCCACCTCAGTGATCGTAATCTCTCTGTCCAAGTAAATCTTATTTTCTTCATCGATACTTTTATGAAAAGTCTGGTCTGGGAGCCAATTATTTAGAAATGTTGTAATTTCGTTGTTAGGGTGTGAAATATCACTACTATAGAGTTTTTGATAATACTTTTGAAATATTTTAACAATGTCTTTGGGAGTAGTATACTCATTGCCCTCAAATTCTATCTTTTTAATACTACTCAGTGATTGTTTTTGTCGAGTACGTAATGCTAACTGCTTCCCCACATTTTCCCCAGATTCATACAGTCTATCCTTATTGGCCTGATAAGTTTCCGCAGCTTTTTGAATTAGCGTACTATTAATCTCATTTTTTAAGATCATTATTTTATTTAAGATTTTCCCAGGATCTAGGGTAGGATCGACTTGCCCTCTTCGAAACAGATTTAGCTGGGAGGCATGAAGGGCCTCAAGATTGGTCAGCTCCTGCATCATTTGTATATTGGATTGTTTTTCTATCTTTCGTTTATTAGCAACAAATGAAATAGTCTCTCCTCGCAATGCTGCTTTAAAACAATCCCACACTATAATACGGGGTGCACTAAACTGGTTACACTCAAAAAAAGACTGGGTCCATGATTTAATATACGTTATGTATTCCTGATTAACCAATAACCTCCTATCAAAAGTCCACTGTGTTATTGGTTTAACTAAATTAACCGTATCAAAAGTAAAGGTCAGTGCATTGTGGTCAGATAAGGTTTTTGGTGATTTAATTATTTCTATAATATCCTTCTGGTTTATACTTGACATAATATAATCGATTCTAACATATTTATTGTGGGGGAAAGAGAAATATGTATAGCCATCCACATTTGGCCCCTGGAGTAGACCCCAGACGTCAACCAAGTTGTGACTTTTCATCATCTGATCTAGTGCTCTGTATACCTTTGGTTTACGCCCTTTATAGTTTTGAGATAGATAGTTCCCAGAAGACAACCATATGTCGATATTAAAGTCTCCACAGAAAACCAGAGAGCCAGACCAAGAGGCCAATTCGATTTCGAGCTCCCGAAAAATAGCAGGGTCATCTAAATTTGGGCCATAAATTGCACAGATAGTAATACCCAGCTGAAGCTGAATTATGACCCATCTACCATGTTTATCAACTGATTTGCGAATTGGGGAACCTATTATAGGTTTGGCTAGGATGGCTACCCCTCTAGTTTTGGATGTTTGGGATGTAGCTGCCATTAAATTATAACCAGGTAGTTTAAGTAAATCCCTGTCAGAATATGAAATATGTGTCTCTTGGAGACATAATATATCAACTGGATTTTGTTGTGTTAATTGAAAAAGCTGGGCCCTTTTATCTTTATTGTTGAGGCCTGCCACATTCCACGTACAAAGACTTATTCTCCCCATTTATTAACTTGAAAAACTAGCCCAGTAAGCTTAAGACCCCCATTCTCCTTGAGGTACATAAAACGGTTTTGCTTTCTATGACTTTTTCTCCTTATACAACGTAGTCTATGACCGAATTTGCCAATTTTTTTATTTAGGTTCCCCCCTTCCCTCCCCCCCTCCTCAGCCCCCTCCCCAGGGCCTTCCCCAAGGCCTTGCCCACCCCCCTCCCCCCGCACACCACCCTTTGAGGCATGTAGACTCTAACTAGAGTCTATAGTGATGGAGAAACACCCTGCACCCGTGCCTTATTATTGATTCTATATACTTCAAATAACACATGTGTAGGCTAGTAGAAGGGTATATAAAAAATAAAGCATGCAAAGCTATAATAGAATAATCATACTAGAGCCCCGCAGTACCCAATGAGCCATAGAAAAGAACCCGTAAATGCTGGCAGAAAAATTCATTATAGCGATAATAGATTAAATAGCATATACTAGTCCTATTCTAAGCGATTTATCCGAAAAGATAAGAGTTGGTGTTAGACTTAGGACTTTGAAGTAAGCTTATTCTTTCTATATTGCAAATCAGAACCCACCATCCGGGGGTTATACAGTAATCAAGATAAACATTGCATTTAGAGTTCTTAAGGCTAAACTTATTGATTCAAAAATTAGGTCAGGCTATCTAAAAAAGCCTTCGCTTTGATTTCGGAGGAAAAGAATTTTACCTGACCATTATACAACACTTTGAGTGTGGCGGGGTTATTCAAGTAGACCTTAGCTTTTTTGTCCAAAAAGGGTTTGATTAGCTGACGGAGACGCCATCTCCGCTCCACAGTTGTGTGGCAGAAGTCCGGTCTGACAAAGTATGAAATGTCACCTCGGGTCCGATGGGCCTCAGGTCTCGCTTTCTCTGCAATGGTTTGACGTAGCAAAAAGTTACCAAAATAGACCAGAATTGCCCTAGGATATTTGCTTTGTGAGTTGGTAGACCGCAATGTAGCGGGGGTTCTGTGAACACGTTGAACTTCCATTTCCCAGTTCCATGAAGATAACTCAGGAAAAGTGTCTTTAAAGAGTTGGATCACAAAGACGCGTATGTTATCTCCTTCACTTTTTTCGGGTACTCCCAGTACTCGGAGATTGTTGCGACGCATACGATTTTCCATCTGCTCAAGCTTCCATCTTACATCAGTCATCTCAGCGTCGTGGGCATCAACCTGCTCTTTCACCACGGTTGCTTCAGCCTCTATAACCACAATTCGATCTTCCATGTCTGACATTCTTGCATTGGATGCTGCCACTGTTTTTGAAAGCTTACGTACCACCCCTTGTACCTTTTGTAGAGCTTGTTGAGCTTTCCGACCATCCTTAGAAGTTTGTTCTCTGTGGGATGCGATTGCCTGCAACACCGTGTCCATTACCGCAGTTAAGGTAGTATCTTGCCCCTTCGAAGAAGAGGTCCCCCGAAAGCTGGAGGCAGTTGCGGGAATGCTTTCCCGATGAGGGCCTGCTGGGCCATGATGGCTTCTCTTTTTTTTGATCACTGTGTGTCTTCCGGCTGTGGCTTCACCCAATAGCTCATCCGCATCGCTATCTTGAGTGCTGGAACTAGAGCCGGTATGCAGGTCGGATAGGGGATCCAAATCAGAGTCTAAGTCATGGTGCCATCCTAGATCCTCGCGACCTTCAGAAATAGTATAACATTCAAGAGGTTCCAGGTCTGTGTCAGACGCGATTCCGGCTCCCCCAGCATAGTCTGGCGTAGGCATTGTTGGCTCTTCAACATTTTCTTCCCCAACTAGTGCAGAGGCGCCTTGAGACTGAGCAAGTGGTTGCGTTGAAGAGGGTGATATTAGTTTATCCTCCTCGTTGGCCGGATTTAGCAATGGCAGGTGTTTTTCAGGCTGGGGATCAGTGGGTATATTTGTTGCGCCGCTTGCGCCGCTTGTACCGTTTATGGGGGCTACTGCATTTGTAGTAATAGCTATTGGCTCAGCTGTAGCTGTAACTCGTACTTGAGTTAGTGTGTCTGTCCCCACTATCCCCTCTGTATTTTCTGGTGCTTGCAGTTGTGACTGCACCGTAATTGCTGTGGTCTTTTCTACTGCCTCCGCAGTGTGACTCCCTGGCCCTTCTGCTGCATCTGTTGGGCTTTGCAGCGGTAATGGCGATGATAGCGGGTCAGCTGTAACTACGGCAGTAGCTGACTGTGTAGAGCTTACTGTGGGATTTAGACCGGCAGGTAATTCAGGCACTGCTACTGCCGCTGACGAATCCGAGTTAGAGAGCGCCGTCGGAGTTACCGGCGGCGCTGCAATCAGCGTCCCGCTTGTTGCGTGTTGCTTGGAGGGGGAGGGAGCAGCTCCGGCCGGCGTCTTTCGAAGCAGGTCTACCACGGAGGGACCTGGCACCGGAGTGTTAGTGTTTTTCGTTGCTCTCAGTTGCTTTGGGTGGAGTTGGAGTTGAACTTGTCCCCCATCAGATCCGGCAGCTTCGTCTGTCAATGAACCAGCGCGCCTTGCAGCAAGTTTTTGATCATGGAGCGCTTGCTTGGCCGCACGGGTTTTCGAAGCGGCTGTTACCGCCGCAGCATTTTTCGGAGCCATCGACGTCTTCACTTGAGGATAGTTGCCAGAAGCACTCCTAGACTGTGCGTGAAGCTGAATAAAGAGCCTTAACACTGTAAGGCCGAGTGCTGACGCGATGTAGTGAAGTCGAGAACGTGGCTGCTCAGGTAAGTGCGACAAGTCTCCAGATGTTTTAAAACAGGCGCCACTCATTGTTCATCCTTTTACCCCTTGTAGGACAAAAAATTATTTGCTAGGTTTGTCCTCGCTGCGTCTGTTAGTATCGCTTTCTTTCACGGTGTCTCCATGGGTGTCATGGGATCCTGCCCCTCCACTAGCCCATTCAATCGACTCAGGCACAGGAGAGTGTCTCACAGCGGACTAGTGAGCCGCCGCCATCTTGCCTCCCTTCATCTTCAGGGGGCACAATAAACTAGTGTGAATTCCTTTGTGTGTGAGTGAAGCCAGTGCCTTTGAAGTGCAAGTATGGTAGGGGACAGCTCCCCCCCTATCAAATCAGAGATGCCCCATACTACCAACACCCAGACACTCCTTTGTGATACTGGCTACATACTCCACCTTCCATCACAGTTAGCATGTCCAGGAAATACCTATGCTCTAAAACCATAAGCCTAAGGAGGTGCCGTTCTTCCTTGATAGTATCAGTGCCCCTGGGGGTAAGGGGGACGTGCAGTCGTGAGGGTAGTGTGGGGGGGATAGTGACAATAAAAACACGTATTATTCAGACATTATCATGAGTTCAATGTCAAATGGACAGCATATAGATATTGAATCAGCATAAAAGTTCAAAATACACATGCCCCAAAATCCATACTGTACAAAATTTGGGGTAGGAGGAGGCTGTGTAGGAGCTGAGAAAGTCGACGTTTCGACCCAAGGAAGGCAGGAGTCATTAAAATCCTTGCAGGTGGGTCTTCATCAGGACGGGAAGAGGGTAGTGGGGCAGGCAACCTGATTTTATCAGTGTTGCTGGGTTATATTAATTATAATAGTCGACTTTCTCAGCTCCTACACAGCCTCCTCCTACCCCAAATTTTGTACAGTATGGATTTTGGGGCATGTGTATTTTGAACTTTTATGCTGATTCAATATCTATATGCTGTCCATTTGACATTGAACTCATGATAATGTCTGAATAATACGTGTTTTTATTGTCACTATCCCCCCCACACTACCCTCACGACTGCACGTCCCCCTTACCCCCAGGGGCACTGATACAATTGTGTATTGTACATTTGGTTTTGAAAACTTTTCCCTATAATGTGAATAAAACATTATAGATGCACTTATTTCGATTTACTTTATTTAAATTTTCTCTATTCATACGTCCTTCTTACTGGGACCCCTTCTTCTTAACGCTAAATACCCAGGTCCCAGTGACTCCTTTGGGTTTACCCTTTTTCTGATATTGTTCTTCCTTGATAGCATTTAGTCCATCCCTGGTACTGTTAGGGCCCGCATGACTTTGTCGCGGGTCACCTGAAACCAGCGGGCATTGGCTTTGATCTGAAACATTGGGATGGTACTTCCAAAGTACAGCTGGACATCGCTAAAATGCTGGAATTCTTGGAGAATGTCATCAAAAGCATCATTGGCAAAGTACTGAGCAGTTTGCTGGTGTCGGAGGCGTTCTCTGCAAGCCCAGTAGAGGTCCATTAGACTGGAGGTGCGTACTGCATGTCCAAATTAAAAATTGAGCTGTTGCATCCAGAGTTGCGACCCACAGGTACAGTGCCATTTCCTAGAAAACAGAGAAAAGGTGACTTTAGTTTGAATGCTTTTTTAGGTTTGTACATTTTCTCCCCACCTGTGGTGTACGTTCTGCTTTCCATTGCTTCATTTAGTTATGAATATGCCCCATATGTCACATAAAGTCCCTGTTATCTGCAAATGCTGTCAAAGCTAGGAAATAGTACTAATGCTGGACTCACACATGAACACAAACACTTATATCGCCTTAATATAGACAACCCGACCTCTGCCATAACTCAGCAACATTATTAAGGATCTACAGCTAGAGGTGATAAACCAAAAGACAGACTCACCGAAACACCTGCATTCAGCTGCATTGAATCGCCATATGAGATACAAATGCTAATTAGAAGACAGTGCCCATTGGTGCAGGCTCAGAAACAATTTTGAGCATGCATTTGGATCTGGAACAGGAACAAACTGCATTTTAGTGTCCGCTTTGAATTATGACACACAGGTTATTACAAAAATATTTTATTATGTGCAGTCGCTTGAAACAAGAAGAATTTTAATATGATTCCAAAAGCTAACTTGTCAGGATCAGTATCAGTGGATAGAGAGCAGAGGGCATCTGTGCCTGGGTTGTATTTTTTTATATTGAAGATACATTAAAATGAATCCCTTGCAGTACTCATAGGTCCACGTGTTACTCCTTGTGGAATTCGTTTGGTAAAAAATCGCTACATGCTATCATTTGAGTGATTCAAGCTCTATTCATGTTAAAAAAATATCTTAAAACTCATCTACTCAGTCAAGTGTTAGACATAAACGTAGATTTGCATGTGCTCTTAAAAATATATATATACATATTAAATAATTAAATACAAAAATTAATAATTTGTGCAAGGTAGAATGGACATAGAACACCTCAGAAATTGATGGTGGGTACGTCAAGATGATGCTCCACAGGAACAAAATATTGCCCTGTGGATCAAGAAAACAACAATAAAAGTGCAATTGCACTAAAGCAAAGTCATTTTCATATGTTCTCTTGTACATTACCTAAACTGTTTGTTAAATAGTCTGTTGCATTTACACACCAATGAGGTTTATTTTTTCACCTAATACTCAAACACTCAACACATGAGGAGCATGGGGTGATGGGGTTCTCAAATTATGAGGAGGAAGAACAGGACTCAATGTAATGCATTTACAGGTCAGATCATAACCATTACACATTATGAGGATTTACTAAGAGGTGCCAAGTCTGTAACTGGCAATACTTATCACTTGCCAACAACTCATAACTCTGATGAGTGACCTGGTTTCAAAACACCACTTAGGAATGAAAGTGAATACCAGATAAGTGAATCAATGTCTATAGAAGACTGTCTGTAATTTTAAATAATGAAACAACCCACTTGCATGGTGTTGCCAATATAGTTGAATGTACTAAAGGACCAGAAGGCTGAGCCTACAAAAGGTGCACCAGCGGGCACACAGTTGTCCATCCTCAGGAGCATTGATGCCTATTAATTAAGGTCGTATTTAACAATGGAGAAGGTGGACCAGGTGTTGCTGCCTTCAAAAGCTGTGAGGAATCTGAACTACCTAGAAGAAGCTAAGATCTGAGGTCGTTCTGATTGGCAACCTCCAGAACAGTAGAAAATCCAATGAAAGGTCAAACTAAAAAATACAGGAGATGTGCGAAATTGTAAGATTGGGTTTTGAAGAATATCAGGCAATGTAAGCGTAGTTCACTGTGGCATCTGGCATGACAACTGAATGTTCTAACACGGTGCAGAGAGACAGAATAGCGAGTAAAATATATCGACTTGCACAAATATTGTGGCAAAAATCTTGTTGCCCAAGAATATCGACAGACAAACTATCATGGTCAAGAATATCGATTTTGGGTAAGTAATATCGATGTAAAAAATATTGAACTGTTTAATATTGTTTGCAAACATATAGATGTTAAAAATATCGTTTTTTATTCATGTAATGTATTTCAGTATATCTTTTATATGTGTGTGATGCATGTGTTTTTTGTGTAAGAAATGTTTGTATTGGTATTGTATGTATTAACATTTTTTAGATGTTATTAATTTTTTTGTTTTGTTTGAATTTTGCCTTTATAGCTCCGTAGCTGGTTGTGGGTTTATAGGGGAATAAGGTGGGAATTAATTTAATTATAGTAAATGTATTAAATGATTTGTATTTAATAATATTTGTTGAATTGGGATGTTATAGTGTTAAATGTGTAAATTAATTTACTCTTAATTATTTAACAATTAGTTTTTAATTATTTTAATTAATTAATTGGCTATTAATTATGTTAATTGTGTAATTTTTAGGTGTGTGTTGTGGTGTTTATAGGTGAAAATGGTGGAAAGGGTGGGAAGCAATTACGTTTTTAATTGATTAATTAATAATTAGTTGTTAATTAATTTTAATGAATTTATTGGCAACTAATCGTGTTAATTGTGTAATCATTTTAGGTGTGTGTTGTGGTGTTTACAGGTGAAAACGGTGGGAAGTAATTTATTTTTAATTGATTAATTAATAATTAGTTGGTAATTAATTGACAACCATGTTAATTGTGTAATTATTTTAGTTGTGTGTTGTGGTGTTCATAGGTGAAAATGGTGGGAACGGTGGGAGGCAATTTATTTTTAATCCAATTAATAATTAGTTGTTGATTATTTTGAATTACATAATTAGTCATTTATGATGGTAATTGTGTAATTACATTTAGGTGTGTGTTGTGTTAATATGTGAAAATGGTGGGAAGTAATTTATTTTTAATTGATGAATTAATAATTAGTTGTTAATCAAAATTAATTAATTACTAATTAAATATGGTAATTGGGTGATTCATTTTAGGTTTGTGTTGTGCATATTATAGCATTGAAGAATACGTATTCAATGAATGTTTACTAATTATTTTTGTTAATAATGTTTAAAATCATTAATTATGGTAATTATGGAAATAAATGTAAATAGAAATGTTGACTTTTTATTGATATGGTGTTACAGGGTAGGAAATAAAATAAATAAATGTTTCTTTTCATTTTTTTATTGTTTGTTAATATTTGCTTCTTTTAAATAAATATTGTTTATAAATGTAATTATTAATTTATTTTAGATAATAGTTCTACCTTTTTGTTATATGTAATTAATATATTTAATGTTAACGTTTAATATACTTAATCTGATATTCATAAAATATAGTTTATTTATTTGTAAGGTTATTTAAATGTTTTCAATTTTATAAATGTTATTATTAATTTTTGTTTCTCTGCTATCCAACACTTTCCTTACTTTTGCACTCACTGGAGTGGGAATAGTAATTTTTACCCCTCGCCATTCACCACTTCCATACTGTTGCACTTATTGGAGTGGAAATAGTAATTTTTACCCTTCTGCTATTCAACACTTTCCCCACTGTTGCACTCTCTAGAGTGGGAATAGTAATTTTTACTCCTCCGCCATACAGCACCGTCCTTACTATTACACTTGTTGGAATGGGAATAGTAATTTTACCCCTCCGCTATCCAATACTTTCTCTACTGTTGCACTCGCTGGAGTGGGAATAGTAATTTTTACTTTCTTCGCTATCCAACAATTTCCCTACTGTTGCACTCACCGGAGTTGAAATAGTAAATTCAATTATTCCTCTATCCAATATTTTCCTTACTGTTGTATTTTTTAAATTGCAAAATGTTTGTTTTCATTTTTCTTAATAGTTAAATGTTTGAATTAATAAAAAAAATAAAAAAATCTTTATTTTGAATTATTGATATATTTACATATTTCATTTTTCTATAGTTCAAAAGTTTAACAATTGAATAAAGATAATAGTTAATACATTATGTTTAAGTAAACATATGTATATGTATTAATTATTATGTTTGTGTGTTTATATTTTGTAAATTTGGTTTATTTGTTATATTTAGTTAAAATGATTATTTTGGGCTCGATTATGATGGCGGACGGACCTACGTCCGTCTGCCACCCCGAGGTGGAGGGACCGTCCGCAGGGGAAGCGGCATTCCCTCCATTGCAATTAGGATGTGACCGACACCCTGTCGGTCACATCCCGTATATTTAACATTGCGGCGGGTGCTGCATTAAGCAGCACCCGCCGCAAAGTTAAAAGTGCATGCTGTGCATTTGCATGCACAAAGTGGCAGGCACCGTGTGGTGCCTGCCGCACTGTGCATGCAACTGCAGGGTGGTGTCATAGGTACCCCCCATGTGCACCCCCACCCCCCAATGTCCTGGGGGCCCGCAAGGGGCCCCCAGATGCAAAGGTCCACATGCTTTTCCACAGCGGAAAAGCATGTTTCCGCACCCATCGTAATGTGGCTGGTGGTGTCTTGCAGACGCCGCCACCACATTGCGGTCCACACCCCGCGGATCAGCGGAGGACGAACCTGCTGTCCGCCGCTGATCCCACCGCCATCATAATCTGGCGGTGGGTGTTTTCTTTGCCGCGGCCGCATCCTCCGGGCCAGTGGAAGCAACCGGCGGCCCGGAGGATGCGGATTCACCGCCATCGTAATCGACACCTAAATGTAATTTATCTTGTTAAACATATTATTAATATTTAATTACTTTTATGCTATGTTATATATATTTTTAAATGGATATTTTGTACATCTATATTTTTTATTTTGATATTTTTGATTCAATATTTTTGTACTTACCTGTTTAAGTATAGGGAGTTGATATTTTTGCATTCTATATTTTTTCATCGATATTTTTGTTATCAATATTTTTTTACATCGATATTTTGTCAGTGATCGTTCTAACATACCTCATACTCAAAAGTCATGTAAGAGGACTGGTTTACACAGAACATGTTTCCCAATAAATATTGTCTGTTCGTACCAGTGTATCATGAAAATAAGTGTGCAAATCTTTGAGCCTCCAACATTTGCAGGGATTTGGAGATTTTGCATTATACCGAATTTGTACATTTTGCAGATATAAATAATTTGCACATGTATGAGCAGAGAGAGTACATAACTGACTTGTGTCTTCAGTCACAAGTAAATCAACGATAGACTCTAAGCAACAAACCAACAAGAAATAACTCATCCTAAGCAAGAAACCAACAAGAAAGAAACTGAAATAAAAGTTGTGCAAAAAGGAACAGTACATCTCAGAAAATTCCGAGATTCCAGTTACCTGCTGAAGCAAGAATCATTACATCCAAGGACAGCAAGTAAGAGCATCATAATGAGTCTAGACTGAGGGACCTGATAACAGAACATGAGGACACACATGCACACATCTGTGAAGGGGCTTAACACTGGTGCACAAGCCTGAAAGAAAGGGCTGACATCAGAGCACATACAAATGCCTTAACAGATGCAAAGATATATGTAACCAAGCCACAGAGTGTGCCAAGCCACAACTGACCGTAGCGTCCAAGACCAGGGCATACATCTCTTATATCAAAATAGAAAAGTCCTTGAGAAGGCTTAGCGACACAACTAGGGCAAGGAAGTAATCCCAACCCCAAACCGCAGACCAATTAAGAGAGATTAGTTCAGCTAGTGAAAGTCTTTGATAAGAATGTGTTGGGATCTTGTTCTGTGCGTTCCCTGCGTGGAACATTCTGTGGGGAAAGTTCTTTCTCCAGCAGTTGCTGTCGGGGAGCTGTTGAAGCTGGACGAATAAAGTACCCTCTCCTCACCTACCTGGTTGGAGTCTACTTCTTTTCAGTGGCGACGATTTCCAGTCTCCAGCCTCCCCATCGATGTTCGCCGCGTTGAAGCGTCATTTGTGATTTCCTGCTCTTGCCTCATCTGCCCGTACTTCTTCTCCGTCTGCTGAACTGCTCTTGTTTCCTGTGCCTCCGTTCCTCCTTCAGACAGAAGAAGCAACCATCTGGTCAAGGGTAATTGCTGCGCTCCTGCTCATTTCTGTGGTCGTCTGCCTAAGGTACTCTGTTTTGCGCAGTTGAATTTGTCTTCGCGTCTTTCACGCATGCGCATCACTGAATTGCCTGACCTTCAATTCAGACGCTCACGCAACGTTCTGACATTGCGTACGGCCATTTTGAGACATTTCCATGGCAACTTCCCCGATGCTTATTGTTTAACTCTTCTGATGCGCATTTCTTCGGCAATTTCGCTGATGCGCT
Source organism: Lissotriton vulgaris (assembly GCF_964263255.1). Lineage (NCBI taxonomy): Eukaryota > Metazoa > Chordata > Amphibia > Caudata > Salamandridae > Lissotriton > Lissotriton vulgaris. The sequence continues at coordinate 1,724,244,876 of NC_141694.1, read as the reverse complement.
CAGCTTAACCTTAAATGCGTTTTGTAAACGCGCACTTCACCATTGCAAGTACCCATCTTGCATCCTTCGACCTTTTCTTCAACTTTATTGTATTGCACTCGTATTTTATCACCTCACTGATGGGCACAGCGTTCTTTCTGAACATTATTGTACAATTTGCATATGTCTAGTGTGCACAATTCATTGAACTTCCTCAACTCCAGCTGATTCAGAACCAGGCAGCCAGACTTATTCTCAACCTACCTAGAAGGCAGTCTGTCAGATTAGGCCTAAAACAGCTACACTGGCTGCCTGTTGAGCAACGAGTAGCTTTTAAAACCGGATGTATTTTGTTTAAGTCCCTACATCACTCTGGTCCTCTATTCATTAGAGATCTGTTTAAAAAATATGATCCCCCCCGTAATCTCCGGTCCATGCATAAATCCCTTCTGATTGTCCCTCCCTACAAGAGGAAACGTCTCGGAGGTTGCTGCTTTGACCACCTTGCAGCCACCTTCTGGAATTCTCTTCCCCTTCACCTCAAAACATGTGATAACATCTTCAGTTTCAGACACTCCCTCAAAACATGGCTTTTTTCCCAAGCGTTCTGCTGAGTTCCTCTTTGCCACTCCTGACTGACGTGCTGTGTTCCTGTCTATAGCGCCATGAAGCCCCCGGGCGTACGAGCGCTCAATAAATACATATCAATATCAATATCAATATCAATATCAACTTTATTTGTGCATTCTAAGTTGTTCTAACATATCCGTGTGGGGCAGCAACTCACCCACGTGCCAATATGGATCATATCACTGCACCTCCACCCTTTTTGCAATCTGCTGGCACGCCTCCCGTAAAATGGGATGACTGGAAAGACACATTTGAAGCTTATTTGGAGGCAATTGATGGAGAGACTTTCACCTCTAAAAAGAAGAAGGCTTTATTGATTTATAATCTTGGGGATGAAGGCAGGAGTATTTTAAAAACTCTACCTACAGAAACTGTGAGCACTTTAGTGACTGGTGGAGACAGTGGTGATTCCTTGTTAGTAGATGAATATGCCACAGTCGTCAAAACCCTGGACAAACGTTTTAGTCCAAAAAGAAACATTGTTCTTTAACGACACAAATTTCTTCCGAGGGCTCAAATTCCCGGGGAATCAATCGATGACTTTGTAGCTGCACTCAGAATTCTTGCTGTCAATTGCAATTACAGGGAATTCAGAGATGAAATCATCCGAGATCAGTTAATTGAAAAGACCTCCAACAAAAAAATTCAAGAGAAGCTGTTATCGTCTGATGATCCTGACTTAGAAACTTCGTTAACGCTTGCCAGATGCGTGAAGGAAATGAGCAATCCTTCCTCTTCCGAAGTCAAACTTTTGAAGTCCGCTTCCTCTTCCAGACCCACCACCAAATCACCGTTTGTTTCCAAGCCTGTTTCTGGTGTTTCTCGTCCCTCAGTCATGTCTGCTAGCCAAACCAAAGTCATACCTAAGGATGTAGTATGTGGCAGCACTACTCACCTTGGCAATGCTAAATTTTGTTTTGCACTCAACCAGACCTGTTATAACTGCGGAAAGAAAGGCCATTATTCTAGGATGTGCAAAGTAGCTTCCTCCAAGAAAAATCAAGATCAAATTGTGAAAACCATCACTGACGATTCTGACGAAGAATGCTATGAATTGCTTATGTTGTCTTCTTCTGCATTTCTTGGTGATGGTGTGGTGGAATTAGCTGCTTTGGGGGGTGTTCGCAAAAGGAAATCACCTTCCTGTAAAATTTCTTTTAATGATACCTGTCTGACCTTTCTAGCTGATTCCGGTTCTCCTTTTACCATAATCAATGTTGCGGAGTTTAACATGTTAAATGATGTGCAACTAGGGGAATCTTGCATAAAAATCTTTGCATATGGTGGCAAACGAGTTGAGGTTTTAGGGAAATTTGTTGCTAATCTCAAATTTCATTCGGATCTAGCTTCAAGTACTGTATTTGTGGTTAAGTAAGGTGCCAATCTTTTAGGGTGGGATGATCAGGGCAATTTAAACATTGTATTAGATCCCAATCATCCTGATATGGTGATTTCCCGTAGTGAATTTTATAAATCTGTTCCTACTTCTTCTTCTTATACCGTAACCCACTTGTCTGGGGCCAAGTGGGAACAGATGTTTCCTGAAGTTTTCGACAAGAAGCTTGGGAAACTTATTGGTTTCCAACACCAGATTATTCTCAAGAATGATGCCAAAGCTGTTGCGCATAAGGTTCGCAAGGTACCTTTGAGTCTTCGCTCAGAACTCAAAATTGAACTGGAACGTTTGTGTGCGGCCGGTGTAATTGAGCCTATAGAAGGTTCCGAATGGCTCGCACCAATTGTTTTAGTACGGAAATCAGACAATTGTCTGAGAATGTGTGTTGATTTACGTGACCTCAACGCTAACATCTGGGTTGATCGTCAACCTCTCCCGAATATCAATGAATTGTTGACCACCTTAGACAGTGCTAGATTCTTTACTTCCCTCGATATTTCTTCTGCGTACCATCAGATTGAGCTTAGTAAAGAATCTAGGCATTTGACCTCTTTTGTCACTCCTGAAGGCGCTTATCGTTACATTCGTATGCCCTTTGGCCTTGCTTCAGCTTCGGCTGTTTTCCAACGTCTAATGAAAAACTTATTTAAGGATATTCCTGGGGTTGTATTCTTTCAGGATGATATTCTCATACATTGGAAGACTGAACTCGAACATGATGAAAGGGTCAAACATTTTTTAAGTATAGTTAGGTCTAGTGGCTTAACATTGAGGCCCGACAAATGTAAATTTTTACAAGATGGCGTTGATTATTTAGGTCACCACATTTCTCACAAAGGTATCGAACCCAAATTTAAGATCATGGATGCAATTCAAAACGCACCCATGCCTACGAATAGGGATCAGCTTCGGTCATTTTTGGGGTTAGTGGAATATTATTCCAAATTTGTCAACAACTTCTCCACTAAAACTGCTTCCATGCGGAATTTGCTTAAAAAGAATGTTAAATTTGTGTGGGATGATGATTGCCAGAATAATTTTATGTTGATTAAGAATGAAATTGTACAAGCTAGTCCGCTTAAATTGTTCAATATTAACGACTTATGCATTATTTCAACCGATGCCAGCAATGTGGGTTTAGGTGCGGTTCTTCTTCAAAGAAGAAGTGATGGTTGTGAAGAAACTATTGCTTTTGCTTCTAGAACACTGAGGGGTGCCGAAGGCACTTACTCAACTATCGAAAAGGAAGCTTTGGGTTTGTGGTGGGGTGTACAGCACTTCAAGAACTTTTTGTGGGGAAATGAATTCATCCTGAGGACCGATCACAAACCGTTAGTTGACTTATTCACTACTAAAGGGGGTGGTAGGGCTACACCGCGAGTTGCCAAATGGCAGTTCAGACTGCAAGAGTTCCGCTATCGACTTGAGTATGTGCCCGGTGTTAAAAATCATGTTGCTGATTGTTTGTCTAGATTGCCCCTTTGTTCTGAGAATGATGTTCTCGAGTGCGATGATTTATAGATGGTGTGTGCTGTGTCTTCTTTACATGACACTGTTGGTTGTGCTCTTTCTGAGCAAGAGTGGTTGGATGGAGTAACTGGAGATAACTTGTTTTTAAAGGTCATTGACTGTTTATCTGGTGTGTGGCCGTGTGATAAGGTTTGTCCTTCTGAATTGGTTCCTTTTAAAAGGATCAAAGATGAGTTGTCTGTTGTAGATGGTATATTACGTGGAGGTGGTTTACTTGTGGTTCCCTTTTCCATTCGGAGCAGAATCCTTGATTTGGCTCATGAAGGCCATCCTGGAATTCGTGCTATGAAGCGTAGGATTAGACAGGATTTTTGGTGGCCAGCATTGGATAAAGACGTTGAACATTTTGTGCATGAGTGTTATACATGTGTCACGAGTGACAAATCTCAAGTGACTAGACCTTCTCCTGTTGAACCTATTGTAGTAAAGAATTTACCTTGCTCAAAACTGGCTTTTTACATTGCAGGTCTTTTTGGTCTCATTGGTTGTTCTCCCAAGTATGCCCTTGTTCTTATTGATTACATGTCCAAGTGGCCTGAGGTGAGGTTTGTTGATAGTGCCAACTCTTCTTCCATCATCGGTTTCTTTCTGGATGTTTTTCTTAGGGAGGGTTTTCCGGAAGAGCTGGTTTCTGATAACGGCACTCAGTTAACCTCCTTAGAGATGCAAGGTTTTTTTAAGGATGCGGGTATTAAGCATGTGTGTACGTCACTTTATCACCCACGTAGTAATGGTTTGGCTGAGCGATTCAACCGGGTTGTCAAGGAGCAGGTGCAACTTGCTTTGGTAAATGGTTTGCATTGGCGAAAGGCTCTTTGTGATATGTTGTGGGCTGTGAGAACTACTCCTCATATTAGTACTGGTGTTGCTCCTTTCACTCTGCTTCGAGGAAGGGTAGCTGGTTCCAAGCTAAATAAAGAGTGGATGTCCAGAAGAATGGTTGATTCTGGTAAATTGTCTGGTGTAACGGATGTCAGAGCTGCTGTACAAGCTCAGTATGATTCCAGGCCTGGTGCGAGTTATCCCCTGGTTGTTAAAGTGGGTGATTGGGTGAGGTTCAAGAAACCTGGTTTCCTCCGCAAGGGTGAATCTCGGTTTTCGTCCCCTAAATGTGTGTCTGAGGTAAAAGAACGAGTGGTGGTTTTGATGGATGGCAGAGTGTGGAACAAATCTTGCATTTCCATTGTTCCCAAGTCCATGATTGGTGAAGTCAACAGAAGATTGGGCACACATTCCCTCCCCGTTAAAGTGTCCTCCGATGTTCTTGGTGGGGATGATGTTGTTCTTCCTGGCTGTGCTTCTCCTGTTTGTGTGTCATCCAGGCCTTCAAGGTCAAAGCGTTTACCTGCCAAATTTCATGATTTTCTTATGCAGTAGATTGTGTTTTGTCTTTGCTGTCTTCTTCATTACATCTGTTCTTTCTGGTTATGTTTCTTTATCTTACTTCCTCGTTTTGTCTATCTTGTTTCACATCTTTCTTTTCTTCTCTCCGGTTCTCTTATCTTTCTTTTTTTTTCTTTTTCCTATCGTTCTGTTTTGTTTCTTTTATTGAAAGAGGGGAGATGTGTTGGGATCTTGTTCTGTGCGTTCCCTGCGTGGAACATTCTGTGGGGAAAGTTCTTTCTCCGGCAGTTGCTGCCGGGGAGCTGTTGAAGCTGGACGAATAAAGTACCCTCTCCTCACCTACCTGGTTGGAGTCTACTTCTTTTCAGAATGGTAGTTTAAATCATAATCTAACAAAAGTCATGTTATAGTAGTGTTGCACACCATTCTTTTCCCAGTGGCACATTGTTTCTTTTACAGGTGTTCAATGGCAGCATTGGCCAGTAATGTTAAGGATATACAACTCATGACACAGCAGTCTTGAGTGGTAGGCTGAGGGGGGACCTCAGCCTACTATTCAAGGCTGCTGTCTCTTGAGTTGCTTGTTCTTGCCCTACCCATTTGTGCGTTCTGCATTGTCCTGGGTAAAAGGACTGTGAAAGGCTTTGCTGTTTGGCTTTGGGTATTCCTCCCAGACAGTGTCATAAAAAGGGGGCTAGATGTGGGCAGGATGTGCTATCCTTCCAAGATGACTGGAGCGGAGCTGTTCAAAGGGCTTACCTCCAGCACACATAAAGGAACCTCACACCACCATTTATTCACCCAAGATGTCTTGGAGTCTTGTCAGGGAAAGGGTAGAATGTTCAAGATGCAGCGGTAGGCCAGGGTGTTCCCTCACACACCTAGTCCGGCACCAGGAATACATTTTGGATCCTTCAGTACACTCCTAGAGCAGTGGAAGACTTCAGAAGGACAGCCTTGCCCCATTTGCCAGAGGACTGCCCCAATCTACCTTGTTGCCGAAAGGAGAACAGAACCCACTTCTGGTTGTCCTGACCCCAGAACAACGACAAGTGACTCCGAGGGCTGGTTGGCTGGCCTCCTGGGTCATAATAAGCTCCAAGCGCCTGAGGACTTGAGCCTGCCGCTGGCATCTGCTGGAGAAGTCCTAACCCCGCAAGTGGTGTCCCCCAGGTACTGGACTCTTCATAGTAATGTTTATAGTACTTCTCAATAGGCTTCCACTGAGAACATTTTCCAACAAAACCTTCCTGGTGAACCAACAATCAATCAATCAATCAATCAATCAATCAATCAATCAAAGCATTTATAAAGCGCGCTACTCACCCGGAGGGGAAGGGGGGGGTCCGCTACTGCTCGAACAGCCAGGTCTTGAGCTGCTTCCTGAAGGCGAGGTGGTCCTGGGTCAGAAGACCGGGACTTAACTGACAGACGATCCACCCAAGTTGCATCGCAGGTTGGCCTGACTTTGCGGTAACTCCTACTATGTTCTTCTCTGCATCTGCAAATCCTGTTCAGCCGGGTCTCCAAGCAAAGGTATATGACCTTGTGGAACCCTCTTCAGCTAAAACCTGGAGCTTTGTCCTACTGGAGGTTTTTGACTTTGAAGTTCGAGTAGAAAAACTTCGCCCAGATCGATGGCTTTAGTTCCACATCAGCAATGACCACTTCCTTAGCCTGGAAATCCAGCATTTCAAGTTCGGAGTTTTCTCTCGCTGTTTCACCAAGACTTCATCAAGTGGCTTTGATGACTCTTCCTCAGACACAGCCTACAGCCTTGCTCTACAGAATCTACCTTCTCCGAGACTTCTATTCATGATTGTTTCTAGGTCTGAAGTCAAGCCGAGACCAGGCTCAATCCACCCCTTCTATCCAACCCATGCTCTGTCAAGATAGGCCTTAATTGTTTTCCTTGCCCTGGTCTTGCGCAGCCAGATACCAGCAGTATGCGTTTTGGTCTTTTTATGTACTAGATTTCACTAAAAACTCTCAAAAATCATAACTCAGGTTCTACTGACTAGATTTAATTAGTTTGGTGTCATCTAATTTATTGAAATTTTCTATTATTTGAACGTGGTTTAGGATTTTCTTGTGTTGTGGTTTTACTTTACTTCTGTTTGTGTGCTGCATAAATACTTACACTCTGCCTCTAAGTTAAGCCTGACTGCTTTCATGCAAAGCTACCAGAGATTTAGGCATAGGTTAATTTAGTGACTTTTGTGGTTCATCCTGAATTGTCTTGCCAAGGAGTGTGGTTGTTGCCTAAGTGGGGTTTCCACCCCCTCAGCCAATAGCCCAATATGTTACACAATCATACAGTTGATTGAGCATGTAATGACATGGCTCTTGGATCCTGCAAAGGGATCCTGTAAACCTAACACATGAGAAGGAACAACAACATCAGCTTTTTAGAAATATAGAGGGAATAGTTTGTCTGCAGACGTCTTCATAAGGAAGGACTAACCAAACCTGAAGCCACTGGAACCTGGTCAAGGGAGTCAGGGGCCCTTATTTATGAGAAGTGACGCATCGCTGCGTGAAAGCAGCAATGCGTCACTTCTCAGTGCGCCGTCCTTGCAACATGATGGATGCGTCATATTTACTGTATGACGGATCATGTCGCAAGGAGTTACAGATACGTCAGTATTTCTGACGTATCTGTATGATCAAAAGTGACGCATTGCTGGAGTGTGTCACAAAAGTGACGCAACTCCAGCAATGTGTCCTTTCACATGGGGCAAGCCCCATGTGAAAAGGCCTACGTCAGTCTTAAGCCTGCTGGGAGGCAGGAGTAAGATATTGATGCATTTGCACCCTAGAAGTGGCGCAGTGAAATCTACGAGGCTTAATTACGTGGGAACCCCCACCCTGCATACATTATACCTGACACAGATATGATGTAACGTAGGTGTTTACAAAGTGACGCATCTGCTTAGATGCGTCACTTTGTAAATAGGGCGCAACAGGAGGCATGTTTTACGCTGCCTATGGAAAGGGGCGACCACTCGGTCCCCCCGAACGTATGGCGGAGTGCCTCGATCCCCCCGGGAAGCCATTTTTGGGCGGGAGGCGCGTCTCGGCTGGTATGCCCGAAGCGGCGTAGCCGGGGCGCGCCTGTTCCCGCCCTAGAGTGGGCTGGCCTAGACACTGACGCAGCCAGCCACGCCCTCGGGACGGGCAGGGGCGGGTTTACGCCCGCCCTGAAGACGGATAAAAGGAGACGCAAGGCCAGAAGACGTCCTCTTGTTCTTGTGCTCCGAAGCTGCACCTCCTCGCTACACGTGAGCTCGGGACAGAACAAAGAGCCAATTTTGAGCGTTTTGATCTTTTTCTTTGTCTTCCAGATACTTCGTCGAAGAAGATGCCCAGGAAAGGCGAAAAGAGAATGACGACTGACCAGATGGTTCGGGCACTCGTTAAAGATATGTCCGACATAAAGAAACGGTTGGCGGAGCGAGATGGGGAGGAGGGTTCGGGCCCTTCGCCGGCTGGAGGGAGACCTAAGAGGCCGAGAAAGGTTCCAGCCGGTGGGGACGTCCCGGTTCCCTCTGCCCCTCTCGAGGCGCCGACCCCAGTACCGATAGAGGGGAATCCAATCCCGGGGGTCGTCTCCCCGACATCCAAGGAAGACATGCCCCCCGAGCTGGCAGCACAGCTAGCAGCGTGGTTGGGGGATAGTGGTGATGGCGCCACGGCTGCCGAGGCACAGGCGCTGATAAAAGGGCTTCGTGAGAAGAAAGAGGCAGCTAGAGTGGCGGGGATAGACAAGCCGCAAGCGGCAGAAGCTGCGTCCGGTGCAGGTAAGCGGCCATTGCCGATTGCAAGGGACGAGTCAGCACCCTCTCGTAGAGAGAGATTGGGACAACATGTGCCGTTAGCTATAAAAGAAAAGATCTGGGCGGGAGAATACGTGAATATTTTTTCCCTGCTTGTTGATCATTATGATGTGGAGCATGTGAAAAGTCAGAAGGACTTGATGCATCCGAGTGTTTGGCGCGCAAAAATGGCCGCCTTTAAGGTTAATGAGAACATTGGCAACTGGGGCAATGCATGGGGTATTTTCACATCGATTTTGGGGGAACGTAGGCCCGAGTTGCTCCCTGAGTTTCCCGTTTACCAATCACGAATTATGGGTTACTCGACAACGTATCAAGGTAACCATTGGTTTTGTTATGACAATCTGTTCAGAAAGGAAAAGGAACATAACAAGAGTTTGACTTGGGATTGTTACGATTCGTTAACTTGGGACAAAATGAAAGAATCAGGAACGTTAAGAATGCCATTGGTCGGGAGCAATGTTGTTGATTACTCCCGCCAAAATGTGGGGACACCCTTTCGACCAAGTACGAGCACCGACGACCAGTCAAGGCCCGCAGGCAATACAGGGAAAAAGGGTTTCTGTTTTAATTTCAACAAGGGGAAATGTACCAGGCCTCCGGGATCGTGTAAGTTCAAACATGAGTGTAGTACGTGTGGGTCGTCCCATCCTGAGTCATCGTGCAGAGCCAGAACGGGTGAGAATGGGGGTAAGGGGGGCGCCAAACAGGTCTAAGCTAGGCCGAGGGGCGCCTTTACCAACCCCGATTGATACCTTGGCAATGATTCCCTGGCTCAGCGAATACCCGGATCGTACTTCTGCCGGGGTGCTACGGAACGGTTTTACACATGGTTTCCGCATCCCGGTAGGGGACTTTCAGGGTGTAGGGACGTGCAAAAATCAACTTTCCGTTTTACAACATACATCGGTAGTGCAAGAGAAAATTCAGAAAGAGGTTAGCCGGGGACGGGTCGCCGGCCCGTTTAGTGAACCCCCGGTACCAGGTTTCGTTTGTTCTCCGTTAGGGGTGGTCCCCAAGAAGGACCCGGGTGAGTTCCGTTTGATCCATAATCTGTCTGCTCCACGAGGTCTTTCGGTGAACGACGCAATTGATCCAGAAGTTTGTTCGGTGCGATACGCATCTTTTGATGAGGCAGTAGCCATCTTGAATCGCCTGGGGCACGGGACGTTGATGGCGAAATCTGATATCGAGTCAGCGTTCCGGTTGCTCCCGGTACACCCAGACGATCAGCGTCTTTTGGGATTCGGGTTCCAGGGGTCATTTTACATGGATAGGTGTATGCCAATGGGTTGCTCTATTTCATGTGCTTACTTTGAGCAATTCAGTACTTTCCTGCAGTGGGTGTTCACTGAGACAGCGGGTTTCCGAAATGTAATGCATTACCTTGACGACTTTCTGTTCCTTGGCCCCGCCGGTAGTCCCGAATGTGCCCAGGCTTTAGACGAATTCTGTGTGTTAATGGGTCATCTCGGCGTGCCGTTGGCACCGGGAAAAACTATGGGTCCCACGACTTGCCTCGAGTTTCTGGGGATCGAGTTGGACTCAAGGGAGGGGTGCTTCCGTTTACCAGCTAGCAAGGTGTCGAAATTCAGGGCAGCCCTCCAAGTATGTTTAACTGCATCCAAGGTTACACTGCATCAGTTGCAACAGTTAGTGGGAAAGTTGAACTTTGCCTTGAGAGTGATACCAATGGCTCGCCCCTTTTCCCGCTCAATTGCCCAAGCGATGGTTGGCCTGAAGGAGGGTCATCATCGCACAAGGTTATCGACTGAGGTCCGCCAGGACATGCGGATTTGGTTAGCATTCTTGGCGGACTTCAATGGCCGAGTTGTCTGGAACAAGCCAGTCATGTCCTCCGATGAGCTTGGGCTATGGACAGATTCAGCAGGAAGCGTAGGTTTTGGCGCCATCTTCGGCACAAAATGGTCGGCGCAGAAGTGGCCCCTATGGTGGCACGAGAAGGGGCTGACAAGTAACATCGCTTTCCTCGAATTATTTCCCATTCTGGTGGCCCTGAGAACCTGGCCAGAAGGGTTCAGAGATCATTCTGTTGTGTTCTGGTCCGACAATATGACCGTGGTAGAATGCATCAATAGTCAGGCAGCCCGTTGTAAATTGATTTTGAGGCTGCTCAAAGAAATTGTCTTACTGTGTATGCAACTGAACGTGGTATTCAGAGCAAAACATGTCCCTGGGGTGATGAATCAGGCCGCTGATGCACTGTCTCGTTTTCACATGCAGGCTTTCTCGGGTTTCCTTCCTTCAGCGGACCCGGAGCCGGCACCCTTCCCCGAAGCTCTCTGGTCTCTCGGTGCCCCGACCTTCGTCACCTCGTGGGAGAGAGTCTAGCACCCAGGACAAGGAAGGCATATGAAGGGGCGTTCCAGGCCTATTTAGCCTTTTTGGGGGCAGAGAGAGGGGGACTTTGGGGGCAGGAGGAGTTGGTAGTACTTTTCCTGATGTCCTTACGTAGGGCTGGGAAATCGGTGGCCACGGCCCAAAGGCATCGTGCCGCCATTTCCTTTGTTGCCAGGGCCCATGGCATCCTGGACCCGACAGCGTCTTTTACGGTACAGAAAGCGCTGCGTGGGTGGCAACGTCTGGAGGGTCGCAGAGTAGACGTAAGACGACCGATAGGTCTAGACAGGTTGTCCCAGTTGCTGACCACACTCCCTAACACATGCTCGTCCCCGTTCGAGACCTGTTTGTTCCGGACTGCATTTATGCTGGCATTTCACGGGGCTATGAGAGTTAGTGAGCTAGTTGCAAGGAACAAACGGGATGTGACGGGGGGCTTGTGCAGGGAGCAGGTTCAGATCAGGGGTGATGCGATGATTGTCTCCTTTCTCAGGTCCAAGACTGACCAAGATGGGAGGGGGGACTGCACGATCATTCGCAGGATCCCCGAGTCATCCATGTGTCCGGTTCAGTGCTTAGAAGATTACCTAGCACGAAGGGTGGCATCATGGGGGGGGACATTGTTGAGGCATGTAGACGCCACCCCGCTGACGAGGTTTCAGTTTCAGCGGGTGCTTGCAATGGCCATTGCCGCAGCGGGCTTGGACCCGGGTGAATTTGGGACCCATTCCTTTCGTATAGGGGCTGCCACAGAAGCTACAGCCAGGGGTCTTAATGTAGAACAAGTGAAACGGGTGGGGCGTTGGTCCTCCAATTGTTATAAGAGGTATGTGCGATTGCACATGTTGTGAAGCTGTAATCATGTACTCACGCTTCTTGTCTTTTGTTTGTTTTCAGTTGCGCAAGCCTACGCGGCAGGGCGGACTGTGCAGTTGACCCAACACCAGGCCAGCGGTCACACATCACCGGCTGAGAGAAAGGAGGTGTGGGTTGTAGGCCACTCATACGTGAGACGGGCCGCAGACGTATTCAAAGCAGGTGATATGATTCACGTACCTGGGGAATACGGGTACAGAGTGTCCTTCTACGGAAGGGGCGGTCTCTGTATTGACCAGTTTCAGGCATTTTTTGAGGGTTTGTTAGAGCGGATGAGGTCACCGCCGTCCATAGTCATAGTACATTTGGGGGGCAATGATCTAGTCACCACCGGTAGACGACTTCTCCTGGAGGCTATGCTTTCCACGGTAAGTTGGTTAGCAAGGAGAGTTCCGGGGTGTACAATTGCGTGGTCTCATATGATCCCACGAAAAGTGTGGCGGGGGGCTATCTCGATCCCTGCTTTGAATCATTCCGTTAAAAAATTGAATAACAAAGTGAGTCGGTTGTTCCGTTCCAAGACATTGCATTCGATCTCGCATAGTTGTATTAATGATGACAGTATGTATTTGGGGGATGGTGTGCATTTGTCGAGGGTGGGCAATGAGTTACTCATAGGTGACTTCCTAGCTTGGTTAAAATCGTTAAAACATGACCTTTAGGTAGGAGTTTGGTGGGGGGTCCGGATAGCCGGTCAACTATCCGGACCTGTGGCGGTAAGGTCATGATCGGTGAGCACTAATTGGTAGATCCCTATGAGTGGGCGTCACCCAACACGGATGGGAGCGCTCGGGGGAGGTGGCCATTGGCCCCTCAATGGGGAGGCGGTCCCGTCTAAGGGCGGGTCGCCGGAAGTTAAGGAAAGGCGGTCAAGGCCCCTTCCTGTGTAGGTGGGGTTACAGCCCCCTCCTGAGGAATTTCCCGGGGCCAGGGTCATCTGCGACGGCAGATGCGGTAAGTTGTGTGGGGTGGGGGGAGGTCCACGATACCTTCTAGATACCACACACAAGTATTCGAACGACCTTTAAATGGCGTCGAGTCTTAAGTGCCCCCGACAAGTCAAGGGAAATTGTTAGTAGTTGCACTTGAGGTAAGCCTCTGTGCTGTCGCCCTTCCCAAGTGGGAGGGGTAAGTCTGGTTAGGGATCTTGACACCGGTTATGACCTTGCCGTTGGCCCTTAAACGTTAGGATGTACAATTTCAGTGTTTATAGAGAATGTTTCTGTAGGATGCTAGTTCGGCTAGGAGAACCTCTGTATTAGAGAATATGTTAAGATTAGCCAAACATCGCAAATGTGATAATGAAATTGTACATAATATGAAACGTTTAATGTTTAATTTTTTGTTTTAATAAATACGGCCGCGGGAGGGTCACTCCCTCCCACATCCAAAAACTTTGAAGAACTGTTTCCGGTTTCCCTTCTTTTGGGATCGTGTTGAGAGGGGGTGGCGGGTATCTCAGCCATATGGAAAGGGGCGACCACTCGGTCCCCCCGAACGTATGGCGGAGTGCCTCGATCCCCCCGGGAAGCCATTTTTGGGCGGGAGGCGCGTCTCGGCTGGTATGCCCGAAGCGGCGTAGCCGGGGCGCGCCTGTTCCCGCCCTAGAGTGGGCTGGCCTAGACACTGACGCAGCCAGCCACGCCCTCGGGACGGGCAGGGGCGGGTTTACGCCCGCCCTGAAGACGGATAAAAGGAGACGCAAGGCCAGAAGACGTCCTCTTGTTCTTGTGCTCCGAAGCTGCACCTCCTCGCTACACGTGAGCTCGGGACAGAACAAAGAGCCAATTTTGACCCACCCACCAGCCCCTGAGGACAGCAAGTTGTTGTGCAATAAAGTGGATTTTCTAAGTATGTTCTTCCTTTTTCGTTTACAGGTTGTGAAAGTATCAGTTTTGTTGTTTTTCATAATAAAGTATGGTGAATATCATCTAGGTTGTTACGATTAAAAGGACTTGATGTAGTGTTGCTTTTTGAGCATGCTCTTTCGGTCGTAGCGACCAATGTTTTCATAAGTTCGAATTGTCGTATTTATTTTTGGTAGGCGGTAAGGTCATGATCGGTGAGCACTAATTGGTAGATCCCTATGAGTGGGCGTCACCCAACACGGATGGGAGCGCTCGGGGGAGGTGGCCATTGGCCCCTCAATGGGGAGGCGGTCCCGTCTAAGGGCGGGTCGCCGGAAGTTAAGGAAAGGCGGTCAAGGCCCCTTCCTGTGTAGGAGGGGTTACAGCCCCCTCCTGAGGAATTTCCCGGGGCCAGGGTCATCTGCGACGGCAGATGCGGTAAGTTGTGTGGGGTGGGGGGAGGTCCACGATACCTTCTAGATACCACACACAAGTATTCGAACGACCTTTAAATGGCGTCGAGTCTTAAGTGCCCCCGACAAGTCAAGGGAAATTGTTAGTAGTTGCACTTGAGGTAAGCCTCTGTGCTGTCGCCCTTCCCAAGTGGGAGGGGTAAGTCTGGTTAGGGATCTTGACACCGGTTATGACCTTGCCGTTGGCCCTTAAACGTTAGGATGTACAATTTCAGTGTTTATAGAGAATGTTTCTGTAGGATGCTAGTTCGGCTAGGAGAACCTCTGTATTAGAGAATATGTTAAGATTAGCCAAACATCGCAAATGTGATAATGAAATTGTACATAATATGAAACGTTTAATGTTTAATTTTTTGTTTTAATAAATACGGCCGCGGGAGGGTCACTCCCTCCCACATCCAAAAACTTTGAAGAACTGTTTCCGGTTTCCCTTCTTTTGGGATCGTGTTGAGAGGGGGTGGCGGGTATCTCAGCCATATGCTTCACAAAAAGTGACGCAATGAAAGCCAAAACTGTTGCAAGGCCTCATAATAAGGCCTAGGGTCTATAAGTTTTGTGGTGCCGAACTTGTCTTATTTTCTGAAGCAAATTTAAAATACTTTACTTGAGACCATGGCCTCCTGCTTTACCCCAAAACCACAAAACATATCCTCAAGGACGTGGTAGGAAAAACATTTTCCATAACCCCAAAAAACTGTTTTTAAAAAGGAAAGGAGAAGGACAATATCAAAGGGGGGTCTACTTCTGGCAAGCAGCACGTTTGACATAATAAAAAAAAAAACCAGACAAATTTGACAGTGAAATGAATAGAATTCAGAAAATTGGTGACACATACCTCGTAATCTAAATAAAGTTCCTCTTTTTGTAATAATGCTTTATCAGAGAGTGTGATATGCATTCCATTAGCTGAAGCTCAGCAAAGAAACGAACATCATCACCAGTCAACCGTAGAAGCCAAATGTAGAAGAGTATGTAGGCCTATCAGTAGTAAATTGATTGCTGTAGATTCTTCACAGCCTAAATACACTGGGAATAGAAATCCTACTAATGTTAAACCACACCAACAGGACTCATACAACCAGACAAGAATGGGAATTAAATTGACAAGCTACAGTAAAGCCAAGATCCAGGATGCCAGGAAGGAAGATGAGAAAAAGAGTGTTGAGGAGGAAACTATAAAGTAGACCTTATTTGAAGGTACAGCATAAAATATACAGAAGGACCTCGTAGTACATGTTGCTATCACCGCCATCCCAGACCAACTGTCATCCACAAGATTCTACACCCTTTCTTATCTAAACATTCCTTAACCTTGATTACCATGACATGCTACTCCATGCCTAAGGCTAGGTCCTAACACATCCTTTTCCTTATAATTTGAAAACAAAAGATACAATATATCGAAAACATAAAATTACAAACTATACAACACTACACATAAAAATGGATTACAATAAAATACTGCCTTGTATTAAGTGACAATATATATCACACACATAAAAATGTAATATTTAAGTTATTAATGTAAAGTCCTCATAGTTGATTTTCAATTGGATCTTTACTAAGAATGTAATCATGAAATTTGTTTGGCATCTTTTCCTTCTTAGTGATAGTTTTTATCCTCTATCATTCAAGTAATTTTTCCCTTTAGAGTTCTTTAACAATTGATTACCTTGTTTGTCATCTTCACCATCATTCACTTCTACCTCTTCCCATTTCTCCTCATTGAAAGGTAAATCTTCTCTGACTTGTCAATAATCTATTGCTATTTTGTCTTTATTTCATCATTTTCCGTCCTCTAATTTCAACACACTTTCTTTAGAATCTATCATCTTCTTGGGAGCAGAAAATCTGGAATCCCCCCTACTCCTAGGATGAGGTTTTAGTGTGCTTAATTCCTAAAAACGTCAAGACTGTAAATTTTCCAGAAGTGAATTGACACCCATTAGCTTTTAAGATTTGATCAGGAATACCCTCTTTTGCGCAGATAGATTCTAAAAATTCTATGACCTTTTGACCATTGGGTACCTTTACAAATTTCACTTCTGGCCAACGGCTGTAATAATCTGTGAGTACTATACCATACTCTAAAATGCTTCCGGAGAGGGCGTGGCTAAGATGGCGGCTTAGGCAGACGTGTCCTTCGGAGGCTCCCCATCCCCGTCCTCCGTGCCGCGCCTAATTCGCTGACCACCCCACTGTCGAGCCACGGTGTCGGTGGCCGGAGGTGTGGGGAACACCCATGGAGCACTTGGAGACGCCCGGCGAGTCCTGGGGCGGAAGACCGAACGGTGAGGCGGGGGAGCCGGCTGGGCCGCACTGTGGCGCAAAGTGACGACCCGGCTCCCGCTCTGAGTAGAGTTGCGGGGGCCCGCGCCACTGCTGCCAGACCGGGAGGCGTCACCGGAGCTGCCCCCAACGACTGCGGAGGTCCTGAAGAGGCGAGCGCCGGGATCTGCCCTGGGGTCCCGGACGGGCGGCCCATGATAGGAGGCGCCGGGTTGCCCGGTGAGAAGAAGCAGGAAAGGCCCCGGCTTCGGCCTAGCTGGCGGAGGCGAATCGGCCTCAGCTGGCAAGCACGAGCGAAGGCAGCCGCGCCGGATTTGGGGTGCACCTATCCCCAAGAGAGAGAGCGTGCTCGAGCCTACATCGACCGGGTGACCGCGAAGAGAGACGTGAGGGTCCGGCGAGGAGAAGCAAGAGAGGCCGCGACTTGGGCTTAGCCAGTGATGACGAATCGGCCTCGGCCTGCACACACGGTGAGAGCAGCGGCGGCGGTTTAGGAGCACACTGCCCCCAGGAAGAGCGTGCTAGAGCCTGCACCACCAGGGGAGCCTCACAGTGAGAAGCGAAGGCCCGGGAATTTGGGGTCGGAGTGTCGGTGCCGCCGCCGGAGGATCTGCAAATGCCGAACATCGAGACATTTGTGCCGAGGGCCAGGGTGAGCAGGCCCAGCACAGTCAAGAGAGATCGGGGGCATGAATCGGGCCCCAGGCTGTGGGTGCAGTCCACGCATCATTGCTGCTGTCCGCGACCCGACCCTTGGGCAAGGAGAAGGGCTGAAGTCGCTGGGGCCGCGGTGGTCGGTGAAGGGGACAGGGGCCGAGTCCCCGAGGGGCCCCCCAGAAGAACCACGGGACAGGGGAATTGCCCTAGAGGAGGCGGGCGATCCGCCGGTGCAGCACAGGAGGGGGTCCCTGGTCCCAAAGAAGGAACCGAGCTCCTGATGACAAGACTGGTGGCTCCAGGGGACCACGGGCGGCAACAACAGATCACAGCAGCAGGAGACACGCGCCATTGCTGGCAGGCTACGCGACCCAGGCGCGCAATGATCCTCGCCCCCCTGCTGGCCCGCGCCAACTGACTGAGACTCCGGCAAGCAATTGAAGCGGCCGAGAAACAGAGGGACCGACTGGGGGGGAGAAGATGTCCACCTCCAACCGCAAGGGGAATCACACCATCACTGATATGCTGTCCAAAGGGACCTCCAAAGCTGAAAAAAGCCCTGACAAACCGGCGCAAGGACCCCCCCCTAAAGGAACAGACCGCGAAGAGGGAGAAGCCCCGGCGACCAAGGCTTTCATGGAGGCCCTCTTCACCTCCCTTAAGACAGGAAATGGCGGGGGATTATAAAGAGCCTCGCCGAGACGTCGACAAACTTGGGGAACGAGTAGCTCCAAAGGAACTCTCAGGACAAGCCAGAAGCGAAGAAGTGGAGTTCCTAAGACAAGAAATCGTTCGGTTTAATGAGCAACAGACTGATCTTCAGTCCCACACAGAGGACCTCGAAAATCGCTCAAGGCAAAACAACATTCGGGTTCGGAATGTGCCTTCTAGGGCGGAGGGGGATGATATCACGAACTACCTGCAAGCCCTTTTCCGGACAGTACTTGACGAAAGAGAAGACTTTGAGATCCATATTGATAGAGCGCATCAGGCGGGTCTGGCCCGCAGGTCTCAGGGTCCCCCCCGACATCCTGGCCTTTCTGCCCGACTACCCTCTCAAGGAGCGCATAATGAAGTCGGCGCGTCTCAAACAACCTATCCAATATCAAGGCCAAGCTCTGGAACTGTACCAAGATCTTCCGGCAATCACCTTGCAAAAGAGGAGATCCTTTAAAACAGCCACCACCTTCCTCCGCAACGAAGGGGTCCCGTACTCCTGAGGACACCCATTTCAATTAATCTTCAAGTGGAACGGAACCCTCCACCAATTACGATCCTTGAGAGACACTTGCTCCCTACTGGGTATCCCGCACGAAGAGGATCGACCGGGGGACGGAGAAGGAGCACGCTCTTCGGGAACCCCACTCAAATCCTCCCAAGCGACAAGCGACGGCTGGCAGAAGGTTCGACGCGGACGATCTTCCAAGAAAAACCTCAAGCCGGATCTAGAGACAATGGAACAAGAAAAGGCAGCAGCAATTCAGGAGGTTTCCAAGGACACTGGAGCTGGCTCCTGAGAACTGACGGGATGGTCATGGTTTGATAAGTATGGAAACGGGGTTGGGGGACGGGGCAGGGGGTCTCGAGCCGTCGAGCCGCCACTGCTACTTGACCCTTGCAAGTACTCATAGACTACAGGTCCGAACTGATATTACTGGGGCCTAGATCACAGTTCAAACACTGAGTTTCATGATTGGGAATGTTGTTACATTGTCCTGTTGGGATGTGTTGGGGAGGAGGGGGACTAGTGGTGTTGGTACTGTGCAACTGCGCACCGCAATTCCTTTGGCAGATGTGTCACAGGCGGCTGGAGGGGGACTCCGGCGGGAGAGCTATGATATGGAGGGGGGCTGGAGCGACCTCTGTGACGTGGAAGGGGGATTTCGTCACCACAGGCTGGGCGGGATGGAGGAGGGAGTGCTCCGAATGGGGAGGGCAGTGCGATGGATGGCTTCTATAGAGGAAACAACAGGTTTAACTCAAAATGCCTCTGACTATAGGAACCTGGAATGTTAAGGGACTCAACTCCCCGCAGAAGCGCCAGAAGGTCTGGAAATATATATTAGATCAGCACTTAGATATTGTAGCACTGCAGGAAACACACCTGCTGAAAGCTGAAGACCACCGACTTAAACATAAGAAATACCCCCTTATCTATAAAGCCTCTGCATCCACTAAACAAAAGGGGGTAGCTCTTCTCTTCAGCTCGGCCGCCCAGTTCCAACCTATGTGCTCTCAGGGCGACAAGGATGGAAGATGGCTGATGGTCAAGGGCCGGATGAGGGGCAAGATGTGCACGTATGTGACGGTTTATGCCCCCAATACTGGCCAAAAGAATGTCTTGCTTACACTGTTGGGTAAAGTGATTGATTTTGCAGAGGGCCCTTTATTCCTCTTGGGGGATTTCAACCTGGTCTGGCACCCTACACTTGATAGCACGCACACACGCCGTTCGGACATGGGCATTTTCCCGGACTCTGTTCAGACGCACATTGGGGACATGGGACTTTTGGACACATGGCGGATAGCGCATCCATTCACCCGTGACTACTCTTTCTATTCGCACGTGCACCAGACTTATTCACGACTGGATTACATCTTTTTCAGTCAGTCCCTGCAGGGTAATTTACAGGATGCAAAGATACTCCCCATCTCTGTGTCCGACCATGGGATGTATACAATTTGTCTAACCTGGCTTGGTAACGCCCCGAAACCTGCCCGTTGGTACTTCCCAGAAGCATTGACGAGGGATAAGGAATCGACTGCGCAGTTGAGGGAGACCATTAGAGAATTCTTCTCCTTTAATGACCCAGATGAGACCTCTGAATATAATACCTGGGACACGTTCAAAGCGGTTTTGAGAGGTAAATGCATAGCGCTTAACTCAGCCCTGAATAGACAACGCGCAAAAGAAAGGGAAGGCTTGGAAGAGGAACTAACGAATGCTGAGCAGGCCCACAAGCAGGCACCTACCAGGCAGAGGCTCCGCACACTCATAGCACTCAGAGGCAAGCTGCGGGCCATCTATAATAACAGGGCAGAGTTCACCCTCCTCAAGCTGCGCAACCTATCCTATACCCAGGGTAACAAAATAGGGAAGCACCTGGACAGACAACTGAAGGACAAAAGAGAAAGAGAATATATAGGAGGTATGCAAGATGGGTCAGGGACTCTACTCCATAGGGACGAGGACAAGGCGGGTCTTTTCGGGTCATTTCATGAATCTTTATATACGGCTGATTCCCTTGACACTGAACACCAACACGCATTCCTGAGGGATTTGCCTGTCCCACAGGTCTCCCCAGAATGGATTGAGACTCTCACTGCTCCCATCACCCTAGAGGAAGTCCAATCAGCCATCAAAACACTGAAACCCCACAAGGCGCCTGGAACTGATGGGTATACTGCAGTCTTTTACAAGACTTTTTCGACTGAGATCGGTCTACACCTGGTCCGGGTTTTCAACCGTATGGCCACGGATGGCATCATCACGGACTCCATGGCCGAGGCGGTGATCTCCGTGATCCCCAAACCAGGCAAAGACCCCACCCACTGTGCCTCTTATCGGCCTGTTGCTCTCTTAAACATTGATGCAAAGCTGTATTCCTCCATACTGGCCAAGAGAATGTATGAACTCATGCCACTTATCATCCATCCCGACCAGTCGGGCTTCATCAAGGGTCGGCAAACACATGACAACACCCGGCGCATAGTCCATTTAATAGAGAAGGCCAACAAGTTTAAAATTCCTGCAGTGTTAGTCAGCTTCGATGCTGAAAAAGCATTTGACCGCGTAGATTGGCGTTTCCTGTGGTCCACTCTAGCGAGGTTTGGCTTCTCCCCCCAATTTATAACAATGCTTCAGGCCAACTATAGACACCCACACTCTAAAGTCTCAGTCAATGGCGTACAATCGGCCTCTTTTAGCCACTCCAGGGGGACTAGACAGGGTTGCCCCCTGTCCCCCCTACTCTTCACCCTTAGTATAGAACCCCTAGCTATAGCGCTGAGGGAACATCAGGGGATAGAGGGCCTCCCTTTCTCCAGAGAAGCCCATAAAATCTCACTCTTTGCGGATGATGTCCTCCTCTCATTATCTAATCCGCTGGGATCGCTCCCGTGCTTGCAGGAGGTACTTAGCTCCTTTGAAAAAGCGGCAGGCTTCAGGGTCAACCTGGACAAATCCTACATTCTTAATCTAACCCTCTCAAATGCGGAGACCTCACAACTCCGATCGCTAACGCCTTTGGAATGGGCGTCTTCTTCCATACAATGTCTGGGGGTTCAACTGACACCCAAGATTGAGCAACTGTATGCAGCCAATTTTCCCACAATCTTCTCTCGCATCCAAAAGGACTTGGTACGATGGAAGCCGCTTTTTCTCTCCTTGCTGGGACGCATCCATGCTATAAAGATGACCCTCCTCCCCAAACTACTTTATCTATTTCAGGCGCTCCCAATAGATATGGAGGAGGACTTCTTTAAACGGCTAAAGTCAATGATCCTGATGTTTGTGTGGCAGGGAGGATGGTCACGCTTCTCCTTTTTCATGCTCCGACGACCGCAGAGGGAAGGGGGAGCTGGTCTCCCTGACCTTCGCCTCTATTATAAGGCTGCCCAACTGCTCATCCTGGTCGAGTGGTCACAAATGGAATCGGAGAAACATTGGCTCCACGTGGACCGCAGCATAACAGGCAGGACAATCTGGGACTTGATCTGGCGCGACAAAAAGGACAGACCCCGAAATGCTTACATCAGCACTCCAACACGCACTACCCTCAAGGTGTGGGACTCTGTGGCGGGGAGGGAGGGCTGGACATCTTTCCCGTCACCACTCATTCCAATTCACTTCACCTCTTCATTCCCCCCAGCGCTTCGGGAGGGGTCGTTTGATGCTTGGAGAAGGGGTGGATGTCTCCCATTGACACACTTGTTCCACAACTATGACCCCCTTACATTTGAAAATTGCAAAAGGGAATATGGGGTGGGGGATCAGGAGCGATACCATCACGCGCAGCTGCTACATTGGGCTCTTAACCCACGAATTAGGGATGGTGCCACCAGACCCCTCACCAGGTTCGAACTGTTCCTCCTCAAAACTAAATCCATGAAAGGGGCTATCTCCGCGCTGTATAAGTTCCTACTCTCCACGGAGACCACCCCACGGCCTCGTTATATGTCTTGGTGGGAGGGGATGTCCCTACGAGACTTCACGGAGGGAGAGTGGACCCGCCTGTGGACGGATTTCTTCCGGTTCAATCAATCCACAGCGCTAATAGAGGCACATTTAAAAGTAATGATGGATTGGTACCTATACCCATCTAAGCTCGCTAAAATCTTCCCAGGTACATCGGACAGGTGTTGGAGGGAGTGTGGCCTTTTGGGAGACTACCAACACATTTGGTGGGACTGCCCCTCCATTAGGCCATTCTGGGAGGAGTTCCTGGCTCAGGTAAAATCCATCCTGGGATACCCTATCCCTACTACGATGGCAGAAGCCCTGCTTGGCATTAGAGACCCCTTGCTGGAGCACCAAACCAGGGCCGATAAAAGAATTATGTGGCTATGCCTAGGAGCTGCCAAACTGGCAGTAGCGACTGCATGGAAAAAGAGGGAAGCGCCAGCGATGTCCCTATGGCTCTCCCGCCTATGGCAGCTGCTCAGCTTGGAGCGCATGTCTGACATATCCCGCGAAGACTTTAAGAACTTTGAGTACCGATGGGGACCGCTGGTTTCCTTCCTCTTGAAGGGCCTGCCATCGGCGGTCTGCCCCTCCACTCTCAGGGCCATGCATCTGTTCCAGATCTAAGGATCTCATACGGTTGACACTCTACTGTATAGCAACTCCACCACTGGGGAGAGGGGTGGGAAAGGGAGTTGGGGGGGAGAGGGGGGCAAGTTGAGGGATTCGTTTTTTTAAAATATTTGATTCATGGTATAATGTCCACTTTTAGGTCTCATTGAGCTCTGGACAGACATTACTAATCAAGCAGGCACGTTGGCCACTGGTTGAGCTGGGAAGCATTGAGAGCACGCTCAGTACGAAGACACTCATGAAGCACCACTGCTCCCAGCAAATATCCCTTATGGTTCACGCTAGGACTTTACCTCATCCTCCCAGAGGCTGGCCTCTACGAACTTGTGGCGGACAGGCCTGGGGTACATTAAGACCATGGGAAGCACCGACCCTCCCTCTTGTCTATGATGTAAATAATAAGCTCTGCATTTCGAAGGGCCCCTGCGTGGGCTTATTGGCGGATTGTGCCTTGAGTCTTTGTTGTGGAAAACAATAAAATCTGTTTGATAAAATGCTTCCGGATACTACAATTGGACCTGTGATGTCAGTCGCTAATTTGTTCTATGCCTTGTAAGGCCCTAATATAGCCTCAATAGGACTGGGAACGGTTACT
Source organism: Lissotriton vulgaris (assembly GCF_964263255.1). Taxonomy (NCBI): domain Eukaryota; kingdom Metazoa; phylum Chordata; class Amphibia; order Caudata; family Salamandridae; genus Lissotriton; species Lissotriton vulgaris. Next base: position 1,724,221,248 of record NC_141694.1, on the reverse strand, counting down.
TTTAATTTATCACCTATTGCACAATTTATGCAATCCCTCACATAATGTGCCTTCTGATCCAATCCCAGCCGCCAAAAACTCACACATGTTCTCTTCTTCCTGGACCTCATACCAACATGCCCTCATGAGCTAAGGCTAGTACATTATTTCTGATTCCCTCAAACGCCACTAAAATATCCAATTTGAGTGAAAGACCATTCGCTATAACTCCTCTAAAACATGTTTGTATACATCACAAGATTAATTTTCAGGGTTCTTTCTTGACCATCCTTGAAGAATCACATTTGTAACCTCATTCATCTCTTTGTCTAAATCACACACTGCCATCCATTCCTCTTGCGACATGGAACCCTCGGAGTGATATTTATCTGCGCACACTAAATCTGCTTCGTGATCCAATTCTTCTTCTTCCTTCATATCTTGTTCACAGACTGGCAAGAAAAACAATTAGCCAATACATTTTTGGCTCAAAGAACATATTCAACCCAATAAGTGTACTCATGAAGCATTTAGCTATTTTTGGAGTAGCTTTTGTCCCTCTTTAGTGGCAAACAATTGAACCAGCGGCTTATGATCTACACCTACAGTAAAGTGTGTGTCCCATAGGTAACGTTTGAAGTGGAAGATACCCCATCAGCATGCAAGAGCCTTGATTTCTGTTACTGAGTATGACGACTCAGCACCTCTCAGGCTTTGTGATGCAAACACAACAATTCATCCCTGCTTCCTCTGCATTGCACAAGAGCTGCTCCTAATCCCTTCTGGCTGCCATCAGTCATGATTGATCACTCTTTCATCTCATGTATTAAAAGATTTCAAAGGAATAACACATACCACCTCATTGTAAACCGGTTTATACTCTTGATCACACTCTTTACTCTATTCAAATTTGATGTTCTTTTTCAATAGATTTCTCATTTTATATGCCTTTCTGCACATTTGGGACTATATCTGGTATAACATTCCTTTAATCCAATGAAAGATTGTAAGTGATTCATGTTTTCTGGTGGAATAAAATCTTCATTGGCTTTAACTAGACTTTCTTTTGGTTCAACCCCTTTGGCTGACAATTGATAACCTAAATAATAATGGGAGTACTGAATTCACACTTTTTGGCACACTTCTTTGCACTGAACATCACTCCTCTGCTTTTTAAAATGGATAGCACCTGATGCAACATATCATCATGTTGTGTTTGGTCTTCTCCAAAGACTAGCACATTGTCCTGGAATGCAGTCACAACTTCCATATCCCTAAACAAGCTTTCCACCACATTTTGAAATATGGGTGAAGCTGACGCTAGTCAGATGGCAGGCACTTGAATTGTTGTAAACCTTCCAGAGTTATGAAAGAAGTATAATGTGGTGACTCAGGGTGTAGAATAATCTGGAGGTATGCTGGGCCATGTAAAGCAAACTTAAAACCTTACATTCCTTAAGTATGGACATCACCTCCATAACCCACTGGTCGGATAATTGAGTTCTTCAGTTGGATTTCATACTCACTAAAGGTCTCTTCCCATTCCTTTTGCTCAACAAAGTGACTGGGGATCCAGATTCTGCCATCACTTTTACTTCTACTCTGTTTGTAATTAACATACACAAGGGTCTTTTTTTATCAAATCTAAAAATACACTTCTTGCTAACAATCATTCTGATTCTGATCATCCAAGGTTACCTCTTTGCCTGTACTTCACTTTCGGCAATAGTGGCAAGCTCATTTTCATTTACTATATACTAGATTCAACCTTGTGTATTTACTAGAGTGTGCTTTGCTTGTTGACCTGCATACTCTTTCAAATTGTCCTTTTGGCTCATATTTACGACAGGAACAATATATGACAGGGCACACAATAGCATTTTCTAAGTGAGATGTACGTCCATATCTATAACACTCCAACCGTTTAAATGGTTGTTGTTCGTACACATATTCAGTTTTGTTTTGTTTATTTGACAATTTTTCTATTTCTTATATTTGTTTTTAATGGTTAATATATTCTGAGGATGAGACTTGAGGCTGATTTAGATCTTAGTGAAACTGGTCCAGCGGTCACTTTGTCGACGGTTTCCGCACCTGCCTATTCAGATGTTAATGGGTCCATGGACAAAAGACCGCTTGAGTCCCGCAGACTCTGCCAGGAATTCTCACCCGCATCGTCGGTGTCATAGGCAGAAGTGGCTGTTAGCAGGAGTTCAGCCAAGATCACCTCTGGGCCGACCATGATGTGCCTTTCTGTCGAGGAAACTGTGTCATGCATACCTCCTACTTTGAGTTGATGGAATCAAAAGGAATACGATAGAAATGCACCTTTTTTCTGTTTCCCCCTCACATTTCCGTTTTAAACCTCATTGTCCAGGTCCTCCCTCTGCAGCTACTACATGACCAAAACTCAAATAAACTCCGTTGTCGGTGGCATCTAACGTAAACTTCTTTTACACTTGTCTTACTATGAATAGTTTGTTAACAATTACTTTAGTCTCGTGTATTTTTACATTGCTCTTTTATGCATGTTGTTATGTGTAATGCATTAGTGTACATTTTACAGCTTATCAAGGTGAAATGAACACACCTGTATTGACACTTAAAAACAATTTATGTTGTAGTGGTGCTTGTGGGTGTAATGCTTGTGGTGCCTGTGGGTGTGCTTTCAATAGTGTGTGTGTTATTTGTGTGCTATATAATATGTAAGACAAGGGGAATCACATTACCTACATATATTTTAGATGCAAACACAACATATATATGTATTGACACATAAATCAGTAGGGCTTACCAGTCTTTACTCCACCAGGGACTCACTCCGTCAGCAAACCGCCGCTAAGATAGCAACAGCACAATGGGGACATCTAAAAAGGCTTGATGCAAACCTGCTGACCTGAGTACTGTTAGCCAGCTGAGGAGTTCAATATTAATTAAAACAGTACCTTTCCAGTGTAAATACTCCCCCGGGTATTTATTTATTTTATTTTATTTTAGCAATTTGTAAAGCGCCCAAATACCCATAGGTGTCTCTGCACTATCTGCTGGGAGAGTACGCAGGGACCAGTTGAAGACCTGTTGCTTAAAGAGTCAAGTTTGTATTTGTATACTAGCCTTAATCTGCAAAGGAAGGGAGTTCCACAGTTTGGATGTGGCAACTTTGAAGCTTCTATCACCCCAATTGGCTATCTTGGTTCTAAGAATGGTCATAAAATTGGCATCTGCTGAGCAAAGAGATCTACTGGGCGCGTAAGCCAAAAAAGCTTTCTTCAAGCATTCTGGTCCTATATGATGAATTGCCTAATAAGCAATGCAGAGAGCCTTAAACTTTGTTTTTCTTCTTATGGGCAACCAATGAAGCAGGCCCACCACATTAGAGATGGGCTTGAACTTAGGGGTATCTGACAGTATCCTGGCGCCTGCGTTCTGTACCAGTTGCGGTCTACCCAGAACCTTTTCTTGGGCATTAATTAGCAGGCTGTTGCAATAGTCAACTTTAGACATGAGCAGAGCACAGATTAACTGTCTTCCTATGCTAACACGGTTGAAAGGTAGTAATTTTATTTCATTATCATACGCAAAGCATAGAAGGAGGAGGAGACCACTGCGTTAGCATGGTGAATGAAAGTCTATCGTAAAAAATAACACCCAAGTTCCTGGCCTTTTTGGGGGTAATCCTAAATCTGCTGCCCACCAGGTCAGAGACCATCCCGGGGCAAGGTTTCCAAAGACCATTACATCTGTCTTGTCTGAATTTAACTTGAGACATTGATTCGACATCCAGGAACTAACTGCAAGCATGCCATCATGGAAACTTGCAGAGACTGCGTATCCATCTTTATGCAGGGAGAGCACCAGTTAAGTGTCATCCGCATAAGACCCATCACAAATGATTTAATTACTTGTGCTAAGTCCGTCACATAAATGTTAAACAAAGTCAGACTTAGTGAGGATCCTTGTGGAACTCCACACGAGAGTGAGAAAACTGATGAGTTGAAGTCACCTAGACTAACTGACTGGGTGCAATTGGAAGAAAGAGGACAAACGGTCTTTGGCCTTGTGTCTGATGCCTATTGCTGAGACATGATTGATCAGTGTAGAATGATGAACAGTGTTGAATGCTGCTGAGAGATCCAGTACCACCAGTACCGCAGCCCCACGTTTGTCAAGCACTAATCTAATTTCATCCGATGCTTTAATGAGTGCGGTCTCAGTGCTATGGCCATTCTTGAAGCCAAACTGCGTGTCATCCAATAGCTTATTCTCCTCAATAAATTGAGCCAGCTGAGTGTTCATGACTTTCTCAATGAGCTTAGATGGAAAAGGGACACGCGCAATAGGCCAATAGTTTTGAGTTTCTTCTGGATCTAGATTAAGTTTTTATTGGTGTTGAGGCAGCAGCCCATAGAGTCTGTCTAGATGTCGTCCAAAACGTAACAGTTTAGATTCCTTAAATTGCAGCCGGTGCATTGTAACCCAGTTGAAAAATGCTAGAATCATGCATGGATTTCTCTTTTGTCGTGCTGTATACCTGGAACCAATTATTTGCCAATATAAAGTTGTAGTTTACAAGAAAGACTTTATTTGTTATTTGAAGATACAGCATACTCTATACAGAAGGACCTCGTAGTACATGTTACTACTAAACACTGGGGCAGTCAAGCTGGTAAGGCCAGGAGTATAAGGTGGCATTAAGGGAGATGCTATCCATAGTTCAAGACCAGGAAAAATTAGAGCACTTTCTGTTAGCCAGTGATCATTGTAAAGTGCTACTTCCTCGACCTTCAATCTTTGTTGCCTTAGACAAACTCAATTGGTTCCCAGTGCCCAAAATAATTATTTTAAAATCCCTTTATATGGTGCACAGGGCAATTCCACCATTTTAGCCCTTTTACTTGCAGGACAAATTGTGCTGCTACAATCCTCTGATGCTCATCTACGTATCATACCAAAATTCAAACGTCTACCTGTTGGGGAATCCTTTTCAGTTGAAGTCGCCCGTCTTTGAAAAAATCTGCCATCCATTCTGTGATCTATCACAGATTTCCTACATTTTAGAAAATCTTTAAAGATCTGGCCCCTTAATCAGATGCGAAGTGGTTCAGTGCGATAAGTGACTGTCGCAGTGCCAGGACACAGTTCCAGGTATCATATACACTCCACAATTGGCAACATGAAAATACTAATTCTCATGTAAAAAAATTTATTAGCATTTTTAATAAGAGATTAATAACAATATTAAACAATTTACCCCCACTACTACCACCCTCTCCTAAGTCCAATACCCTTCACAGAATGTATACAACACATATGTATTTTGCTAAATATATTTTTACCCATTTTCTTCCCAAGAATCATCATTCTTTTCTAAATCTTTAAGGGAATCTCATAAATGATCCCATCCACGAACTTTTTCAATTAATCCTCTTCCTTTCCTCATATCACTATACAATCCTGCACTCTCATAACCCGCCGAGCGAACCAACTTCACTTTCCATTCTGCTACCCTAGGGGTCCCACGCGCCTCCAGTTCATAGTTATTTCATGTATTGCAAGCACTAAAGCTAAATTAATAATTCATGTAGTATTTTTACACTTTGTAGATCTTGGAAATCCCCCCAGCAGACAGACCGTAAGAGTACACTCAATTGATCTCTTTGTTGCCTCATTTGTACAGAATTTTACTACCCTCCAGTATTCCACTAATAATTCGCATGACCATACCATGTGCAACATTTCTGCACCATGTTCACCACATCTCGGGTATGCCACATTTGTCTGATAAATTCAAACTATTTTTCCCTGAGTTATATACACTCTGTTCAAGTCGAATTTTTTTAAATCATTTAAAATCTCATATTCCGAGATACAATTTATGAATTGTCGAGAATTTTATACCATTCCAACTCTGGTATTGGATCTGCCAAATCCTCCTCCTACTTTTCTCTTAGACCAATGAGAGGCATTATCATATCACTTCTTATTGCCTGATAAAGGCATGTCACCGCCTTCATACGACCCGTCGGGGTACACAATATTGGACAAGAACTATGTACTTGCAGCTCTGCTAAACCCATACCCTAATGGTTGCACAATCTAGCGACCACTGCTCAATGCAGGAGAAATTCCCCTTTTGGGAGCTTAAAAGTGGCTGAAAATTCCTCAAATGATAATATGACCCCATCACTATACAAATCTCCTAAGGTATGCACCCCTTGGTTTGCCCAATCTGCTTAGCCCCGCGATATTTTCCCCAGAATGATTTGTTCCAAACTTCTCAACAGAATGCCCATGGAAAACAGCCTCTGAGTATGAATTTGTGAAGCTCTCAATACCAACAGTGCCCCACAACCTTACACGCAGTGGGCATTCCCCAAACAGATCGACTGACAGGGGGCATGAGTATTCTATACAACACATCCAAATCTGGTTTTCTCTCCAAATTCACCTCCCCTGGAAATTTTTGTGAATGAATCCATTGTGTAAATCATTGCAACTGTGCTGGTAGGTAATAGCTTTCCATATCTGGGGCAGCTAGTCCTCCCTGACTAGTGGTCCGTTGTAGCTTTGCTAATGCCACTCGTCGCCTATCTGTTTCCCATGTAAAAGAATCCAACAAAGAATCAATTGCCCTAAACACTCTAAATCAGAGGTCTTCAAACTTTAGGATGCCGAGACCCCCTGTCAATATTTTCAGGCGTGAGGACCCCCTCCTGACAAAATTTTCTAAACCTGCAGGCAGGACTACGGGAAATATGAGGCAGGTGAAGACCACATTATGCAGGCTTGATCAAATTGTGTGGGAAGAAAATGTAAATAATGGTATGTGATGCCATGTATTTTCGGATAGCATTGCTTCATTATTTTTACACACGGTAACACTGAGAAACAATTTCACCCCATCAGAACCACTTTATAACCAAAATACTTCAATTAACATCAGAAAGATGTCTATTTAACCTTAGTGATGGGACTTCCACTCCGCAGGAGTACGTACTGCCACATTAAAAGCTCACCTGGTCCTGGCTGGGAGCAGCAGGGGTCCCTTAAAACCCTGGCGGTCTTGTGCAGAGTTAAGCAGTTTACCCATGCTGCTTTCCTCTCACCCCCTCTCCTCTCCTAACCCCGGATCCCTCTCTCACTTTGTAGGGCATTTCTATCACCCTTTTTAACAATTAATGAACTCTCCCCATTCAACCTCTCACTTCACCTTTAATCACCTTCTTCCATTCTGTCTTTTCACAGCCCTCATCTCTATCAGGCTCTCGCATTTATCTCATGGCCTCTTTGGCCCCTTCACCTTCCTTGCCCCTCAGCACCTCTCATTCACCTTAAGTCTCTCCATTCAAATTTTTGTCTATTTGTATCTTACACCAGTTCAATCTCCCCATACATCTTTCACATTTCCCCTTTGTTCGTCCACACCTTCTTGAACCAACATCCCTCTCACCTGTGACCTCAGCCCCAGTGCTTAATTTGAGCAGGTGGTTTCCGGTGCTCCGCACTGGCACCTAATTGTGCACACTGACACTATGACAGTCTGCCACAGGGTGGCTCTGACTGTGTAATTTAGAGCTGGGGAGAACAGCTGTTTAATAATTCAATATACATTAAAAACGATAAACTCCTAACACCCATGCCAATCTTATACCTTTGGGGGCTTGAAATTGTATGAATAGTCACACTTGTACAAGTGTTATGGTTGGTAGTTGCATAGGAATTGTCATTGGCTATGCAGGCAAGGCAATGGGTGGGTGGTTAAAGTTGCAGTGGCCTACTGGTGAGGGCCATAGCACATGTTTTATTACAAATTAATCACTGCTCAGCACCCACCCCAGTACTCCCGCTCTTCCCCTATCACTGCTGTCCCTCAACCAGTCCTATGATTAGGGTTGCCAGATCATTATTTTGATTTCCCAGATGGTACAAAAATAAGCGTCACCTAAAGCTGTATTTTCAACACTTATCTGTGCATACTTAGAACCACAAATATAAATAGAAAGCACTTTTAATTGTATTCTAGGGCTGCCTCATTGATCCATGACTGATAATTAAAGGGAACAAAGACAGAAAAGTCACATAACAAATGATTACATATTTTTGTATTTATAACTCTATTTACTGTCAAAAGGAGGTCTTTGCAGGCTCTTTAAACACCACGGGGCTGGCATTTTTCTTTTGCAGCCCTACTTTATATTCTTTTCATGAAATGCATTCTCATACTATCAAAGTAAATGTAAAATGCAAATGTAAGGAATAGGCAGAGTGGGGGTCCAGGGGGTCTGGAACTAGGAAAAAAAGTAAGCCTTGGTACCCAGTTTCCAAGAGGTATTTAAATATGCGAATGGTCTTTAAAGACCTGTGATAAACTCAGGCGTGCCGGAGATAAAACTCCAGTCACTGCCCAATTTTCGCCCCCAGCAGCTCCAGCTGCACTGCAGCAGCCCGGGCTGAGACATAACAGGAGAGGAGGGGGCTGAAGCCCCTGTAGTCCTATGGCCCTGGGCAGAAGTGTTACCGGGAATGCGCAACTCCCTTTCTATCACTCCAGGGCCCGCCTGGGGGTCGCACCCAGCAGTTTGAATACCCCTGCTCTACATGGTATCACCATGGGCAATCTTGTCAATATGTAAAGTAATCGGGGCAACACCCTCATTTTTGCTACTGCTATTCATCCTGAAACCAAAAGCAGCAGCGTTCTCCAAAAACCTGCACTTTTCTGTAGACTTCTAATCGCCACACCTTCCAAGAAATCAATAGGAGCATTGTATAATCTTACTCACATATTCTAGATACATTTCCTCCCAAATAAGCCCCCTCAGATCCACAGGCTGTGGCACATCCTTCTGTATTGGGAACAAATATGATTTTTCGAGTTGATGCACAACCCTGAGAATTCACCCAAACCGATCTAAGAGGTTCATGGCATGTGGCAAACTAACTTAGCATCTTTGATGAATAACAACATATTATCTGCATATAATGCTGAAAAATATTGCACACCCCACGCCTCCAGACCCCTGTAAACCCTCCTGTCCTCACCCAACTAGCAAGTGGCTCCACAGCAATTGCAAATAGTAATGGCGAGAGGGGGCACCCTTGTTGAGACCCTCTTCCCACTGCATATTGTTCCGAACTATACCTACCCATTTTGATAAGAGCCGTAGGAGCTACATTCAGAAGCCTAACCCATGCAATAAATTGGTTTCCCAATCCCATCTTACTGAGCACTTCATAAGGGAAATCCCAACATAAACATCAAATGCTTTTTCAATATCAATTGCTGCAATCCACCCTTTTTACTTCTCTGTAAAATTAGATTCAATAGTGCTAATTCCCTCATACTATTATGAGCTGTATTCCTTCGCAGAAGGAATACAGACTGGTCTGTATGAATTAACTTAGACTTAGGGTATAGGCACATTGTCAATACTCTGCTCGATAACTTGTAATCCAGATTTAGTATTGAAAGTGGGTGATATTTAATTTCCATTTCACCTTCAAAAAGCCCACCGCATTAATCTCAGGCAGATCCACGGGGTGATAGCACAAGCCCAATCCCTGTCGGAGGTGGCAGTGATACTTTCTTTAGATGCCAAGATGGCGTTTCATTTAGTAGAATGGAAATATTTATTTGCGGTCCTAACCCGCATGGGCTTTTGCCCTAAGTACATCTCCTGGATCCGGCTCCTCTATACTAATCCGGTTGCTCAGGTTACCGCCAACGGCCACATCTCGCAAGCATTCCCGCTGGCAAGGGGAACTCGACAGGGCTGCCCCCTGTCTCCCCTGCTCTTTGCCTTAGTGCTGGAACCGCTAGCAACATTGATTAGAACGACTCCGTTGCTGAAGGGATTTGCATGGACAGAAGGCTGGGAGGATCGAGTGTCCCTGTATGCGGACGACATGCTGATTTACTTAACGGAACCCGAGAGAGGTGTCCAGGCGCTCTTGGCGCTATGTGACGCGCACGGGAAGACATCGGACAGGTCAAAGTCAGTACTTTATGTGTTGAGGGGGCCGAGACCTGTGCTACCACCGGACTGCCCACTTACGCTGACGTCGGACTCCTTTAAGTATCTGGCCATCTATATCACCGATAACGCCCCAGACTTCTTTGACAAGAACCTGAGGCCCCCCCTGGAGCGTCTCAGAACGGACGTGAAGCATTGGGCAACCCTGCCATTGACTCTCATTGGACGTGCGGCCCTATATAAAATGATGGCGCTTCCGAGATTTTTGTACGACCTGGAAAACACACCATACCCGATTGCGCCGCGATACTTTAAACAAGTCACAGCGTTGGTCTCCAATTTGCTCTGGAGTAATGGTCCGGTGCTCATCGCACATGACAAACTGACCAGAAGTTGGTACGAAGGGGGCATAGCTTTACCTAACATACAATTATACTATTGGGCGGCGCAACTCAAGATTATAAACCAGTGGATTCATGCGCCAAGAGATGACCCGGCATATAGAGCCGATTGGGCACAGCTAGGGGCAGACTGCATGCTGTCCGCGCTGTATAATAAACAACAAGTCTCGCTACTAGTAGGGCCCACTAAACACACGACCACTTTATGGCACACAGCGCAGGCAAGGATGGGATGGAAGGGAAAAATTACAAAACTAACCCCCCTATGGGACACGAAAGCCCTTGGGAACCTGAGGCACAGTAAGGGATTTGCGCAGTGGGACAGTATTGGTATCTCCACGGTGGGCGATCTATGGGAGAAGGACACAGTGGTTGCATTTACACAGCTTCAGCAACAATATGGATTAGGCCTGAACGAAACGTATAGATATATACAAATCAGGCACGCGCTATTGCAGGCGATACCGATGGGCACCGAGGTACCAGAATCCTCACTGTTAGAAGACAGGCTACTTACTGATTGTATGCAGCAAGGCGCGACCTCCCTCACATACAAGAAATTACTCAATAATCTGAAAGACCCCACACTGACACTACGGGAGAAGTGGGTGGGAGACTTTGGAGATATTGATGGCTCGTAGTGGAATGAGACGCTAGCATCCCCGAAAGAAGTGGGCATCTCAGCAAAATTTAGATTAGTACAACTCAAAATCTTACATCGCATTTATTACACGCGAACCTTGCTCCACAAAATACACAGAGCACCACATCCCTTTTGCCTCCGCGGCTGCGGGGAGAAAGGCACGCTGTTCCACAAGCTCTGGGACTGCCCCCACATAATGGAATTCTGGCGACAGGTTATGCGCACCATCTCACAGACACTTCAAGTTTCCCTCATACCTGAACCACGCAAATGTCTGTTGAATATTTGGGAACCAAACAATCTGACTAGATATGGACTCATATGGGCTACCTTGGCTGTAATGGTGGCCAAAAGAGACATTGCACAAAAATGGTGCGCCTCGGAACTACCCACGGTGTCTATGTGGAGTAAGAACCTGGATTTATTAATGTTCACCGAAAGGGCGGTATATGTGCTTAGGGCCTGCCCACCTAAATGGAACAAAGTGTGGTCAGCCTGGAATGTGTATAGAGGGGAGTTATGTGACCCCTTACCAGAAGAGGACAATGTAAGTTCAGATGAAGAAGAGATAGACAACTAGAGGGGAAGGGTGGGTGAATTACCTCAAAAAAGGGACTGGGGTTGCAACGCACAGGTGTTATAGTTTTAGGTTGCATTACTGTTTGCGAACGACATTTACCAGCGGGAATTTTAGACATGGTATTAACAGCTGAGTGTGAAGGTTCTTGTTGGCCATGGTTACAAGTTATGGTTCATGACTTAAAAAATATAAAATAAAAGACCTAAGAAATGTCCACCAAGAATCAGTGTGTTATATACAGAATACGATTATGTGATACGCCGCAGGACCCCAGGGTTGTCGGCATAACGGCTGTGTACATGAAAACAAATTGAATGACGAAGATATGAGTAGCAGTTGACCCTATGGGTTGTAAGCCTTAACATGTATGTAACACCTCTGCCATTGCTTTCAATAAAGGTCTTTAAAAAAAAAAACAAAAAAAAAAGCCCGCCGCTCACCACCGCACCCAACAGATGCCTCGTAGCTGCTGGGGCAAAGTCACCGAAGAGCAGCTAGCCACCACCCTCGCCCAGAGCCCACCAGCTGACCCAAACGAACCCGACACCGCCGCTCTCAACCTCCAACAGTGGATCAAAGACTGTGCCAACACTCTCGTCCCGCTCAAGACACCCTCCAACAGCAACAACAGCAAGAAAGCCACCTGGCTCACTGATGACCTCCAAACTTCCATGCGTACTTGCCGGAAACTGGAGAAGAACTGGCTACACGAACGATCACCAGACAACCACACAGCCCTCATAAACACCACCCGCAGACACCATCAATTCATCAGAACCGCCAAGAGGACCGCATTCAAGGACTGCCTGGATAACAACGCACAGAACAGCAAAGAACTCTTCAGCATTGTGAAGGAACTCTCCAACCCCAGCTCCAATACCAACAACATCCCCCTTTGCAGGACCTGTGCGACTCACTGGCCACCTTCTTCCACCGCAAGATCGCTGACACCCAAGACAGCTTCAAGCCACGACTGCCCGCCGATCACCGAAACCTCCACCCCTGTGACCACCAGCCGCCTGATTGCCTGGTCCAACATCAACGACGATGACACCATCAAGATCATGAACTCTATCCACTCCGGATCCCCGTCTGACCCATGCCCACACCACGTGTTCAACAAAGCCAGCACAATCATTGCCCCCATCTCCGGAAAGTTATCAACATCTCCTTCGAGACAGCAACCATCAGAGCTGGAAGCATGCCGAGATCAACGCCTTACTCAAAAAGCCCAAGGCGGACCCCAAGGACCTCAAGAACTTCCGCCCTATCTTCCTGCTCCCGTTCCCGATGAAGGTCACTGAGAAAATCGTCAACAAACAACTGACCCGCCACCTCCTGGACAACAACATCCTGGATCCATCCCAGTCCGGTTTCCGCAGCAACCACAGCACCGAAACCGCCCTCATCGCCGCCACCGGCGACATCAAGACCCTGCTCGACAACGGAGAAACAGCAGCCCTCATCCTCCTGGACCTATCAGCCGCCTTCGACACGGTCTGCCACCACACACTACGAACACTCCTGCACAACGCTGGGATCCAAGAGAAGGCCCTGGACTGGACAACATCCTTCCTCTCCGGCAGAACTCAGAGCGTCTGCCTCCCACCCTTCCGCTCCACCGCCACCGAGATCATCTGTGGCGTACCCCAGGGCTCTTCCCTCAGCCCAACGCTGTTCAACATCTACATGGCACCCCTCGCCCACGGCACCCGACAGCACGACCTCAACATCATCTCCTACGACGACGACACCCAGCTGATCATCTCCCTCACCAAAGACCCTCACACCGCCAAAACCAACCTCCACGAAGGAATGAAGGCCGTCGCTGAATGGATGAAGAACAGCCGACTGAAGCTGAACTTGGACAAGATGGAGGTCCTTATCCTCGGCTCCACCCCTTCAGCCTGGGACGATTCCTGGTGGCCGACATCACTGGGAACAGCCCAGACACCCACCGACCATGCAAGGAACCTGGGGATCATCCTCGACTCCACACTCCCAATGAATAAGCAGGTCAACGCTGTCTCTTTTTCCTGCTTCAACACCCTACGAATGCTCCGCAGGATCTTCAAGTGGATCTCCACCGAAACAAGAAGAACAATCACCCAGGCCCTCGTCTCCAGCATGCTGGACTACGGAAATGCCCTCTATGCAGGAACGTCAACTAAGCTCCTGAGACGGCTACAACGCATCCAGAACGCCTCGGCACGACTGATCCTCGACATCCCTCGCCGCAGCTACATCACCACCCACCTGAGAGATCTTCATTGGCTCCCCGTCAGCAAGAGGATAACCTTCAAGCTCCTCATCCACGCACACAAGGCCCTCCCCAACACCGGCCCAGCATACCTCAACAGACGACTCAGCTTCTACATCCCTAACCGCAAGCTCCGCTCCGCCGGCCTCGTCCGCACCACAGTCCCCCACATCCAAAGAACAACTGCCGATGGCAGATCCTTCTCCCACCTCGCCGCCAAGACCTGGAACATCTTCCCCACCAACCTACGGCAGACCCAAGACGTACTGGCCTTCAGAAGACTTCTCAAGCCTCGCTCTTCGATCAGTAGCAGTACCCCCCTCCCCCCAGCGCCTTGAGACCCTCACAGGTAGGTAGGGTGCTTTACAAATGTCCTGATTGATTGATTGATTGTTGATAAGCCTGTACATCCTCAGAGGCCCTTCTTGGTTTTAACAACGGGATCACTATTGCTTCTGCAGGTGTCTGGGGCAATTGCCTCGCCTTATGGACTGCCAAGTTACTCTTTTTCTTTTTTTTGGAGTTTTATATAGCTATAATTAGACCCGAAGGTATCATAGTGTTTTACATGAGCACCAGTACTGTTACCGATGGACACATTCATTTTTGTTAGGCACGGAGAGATTACGTGATTTGCCCAGAATCACAGAATGTTGAGCGCCCCTGCCAAGACTCGAACCCGGTACCCCATCTCCGAGGTCATCTGCTGTAGCCGTTCGGCCTGCGTAAATCTGAAGGATGAGGTGGAAGCAAAGCATATAGCATAACCTGGACTAGGCGGAATTGAAGACCAGCCCACATTTTCTTCGGCGAGAATGGCATAAAATCTCAGTGACCAATTTACACAAACATTGGGTGCAACCGATTGTCACGGATGCAGACACTGCTGAGTCTGCATTAGAGAAATTTAATAAGTCCCTAAAAACCGCTATCGATACCCTTGCTCCTCTCAAACCACACAAGCAATTCCCCCATACCAAACAGGAGAAATGGTATACAGCTGATCTCAGAAAGGAAAAGCAAAAATGCAGGCGTTTAGAAAAAACTTGGAGATCATCTAAAAATGAAGAGGCCAGGAAAGCCTTTTATGAGGCTCAGTCAGCATATTATAAAAAAATAAAACTAGCCAGAAAAGTTCATTTCTCCGTACAACTGGAAGAGGCTGGAAATTGTCCGCGCGAACTGTTCAAAATTTTGCAAAATTTTATTAAACCTGCAGCCACTGAGAGTACTGAAGATGCTTCTCAACCACTCTGTGACGAAATTTCTGTATTCTTTGAAGAAAAAATTAATTTGATTTATGATAAAATTTTAACCTCTAAAGCTGGGGTCTCTACATCCATTCCCCAAGCTAAATCCAGCATTCAGGCTACAAACTCCCTGTTTGTCATTCCTCCCGTCACAGATCAAAACCTGGCAACCCTTATTGGCCATATGAAAACAGGCTCCCCCAACGACCTCCTTCCGGCTAAAATGGTGGCCCCTCTAATTTCCATCTTAGGCCCCTCGATCCAGGCAGTTATTAACACCTCCCTGGCCAAAGGCCAAGTCCCCATGGAATGGAAGACTGCGGTAGTAAACCCAATTAGGAAGAAGGCGACCCTAACCTGGACGGATCTAACTAACCTCCGACCTATCTCTCTCCTGCCTTACATCGGCAAGTTAACAGAGAAGCACGTGAACACCCATTTTTCTAACTATATCGAGACAGCGGATGGCCTAGATCCCTCACAATCTGGTTTTAGGCCCAACCATAGCACCGAATCCGCCCTACTGGCTGTCACCAATAACATCAGGATGACGCTTGACAGTGGAGGGTCGATGATTCTGGTGCTATTGGACTTATCCGCTGCCTTCGACACGGTGTCTCACGATTTGCTTCTCTGCCGGCTGAGAGAGATAGGATTGGGAGGTGTGGCCCTGTCCTGGATGGAGAGCTTTCTTTCCGGTCGTTCTCAGGAAGTCAGATTGGGATCCCACAAATCCACCGCCAGGGAGCTCACCAGGGGTGTGCCACAGGGCTCATGCTTGAGCCCCACATTGTTTAATGTATACGTGGCCCCCCTGGCTGACTTGGTGAGATCGTTTGGGTTTATACCGGTGTCCTACGCCGATGACACCCAACTTCTGTTCCCCTTTAAGACCTTCTCCCCTGCTTTACAAAGAACATTTGCAGAAGGAATGAGGGCAGTTTCCAAATGGATGGCCAACAACTGCTTACAGTGCAACGTGACCAAGACCGAGGTTGTACTTTATGGGGAAGCAGCAACATTATGGTCCAGTGATTGGTGGCCTGGTGAACTAGGACCCGCCCCCATCCCCAAGCAGACCATAAGAAATCTGGGAGTGTTATTTGATCAGTCACTGACTTTTAAAGATCATGTCAACCAGGTTGCTGGTACCTGTTTTGGGGTTATCTCTCTGTTGAGAAGGGTGTTTCCTTTTCTCCCAGATCACCACAGAAAGACCTTGGTCCAGGCTCTGGTCGTCAGTAGACTGGACTACTGTAATGGCCTTCTTTTGTCATCTAATGAAGGCCAATTTAACAAACTACAGGTGGTCCAGAATACGGCCGCGAGGTTAGTCATGAATGCTCCACCCAGGACTCCCTCCCAGCCACTGTTGACGGAACTGCACTGGCTGCCAGTACGACTGCGGACCAAATTTAAAATCTTGTGCACAATTCACAAATGCCTGATGGGGATAGGCCCGAAATTTCTCAGCACAGTCTTTACACCCTATGTTCCGGGCCGCTCACTACGATCAAGCAATCTCCAACTCCTCAAGGTTCCCAAGATTAAAAAAGCCCGTCAAGGAGGTAGGGCTTTGGCCTATACTGGGCCTGTTCTGTGGAACACCCTCCCCCTCTCACTAAAGCTCAGTTCTGATCACTTATCTTTTCGAAAAACCCTGAAAACCTACCTCTTTTCTAGCATTTAATTTTATTCCCCCACTTTCTATTGGTATTGTCCGGGTACAGTAGCAGGTTTCCCCTGGATGGCAAAGCGCAGAGATACCCCTTCGGGGTCTATTCAGGCGCTATAGAAGCATATAAATAAAATAAATTTTGTTTCAGACTATGACATAGCCCTGACCCTGACATTTAAAAAGAGGAGATCTACAATCTAAGAGGATACCCCTAGTCCGGAGTCTCCAGATGTCTTACATCTACAAATAAAGGTTTTGGAACGATTGACTTTGAGCATTTGTGAGAGCCAGAGGTGATTACCAAATCAGATTAAGTAATACTTAAAGAAGGGCATTTGACCATTAACCAGTCTTCCCGAAACAGTTTTTAAAGTATCTCGAACCCAGACTGATTAAATAACCAAATCTGGATATACAAGTTTTTTAACATCACTTCTTGAAACTCACTGCACTAGAACACTCACAGATTTCTTTGATCACTGCTGCAATAACCAGTGGTTCACCTCCGGATGGAGGAAGCTTACAAAACTAACCCGAGGAGGATGCTGTCACGTTTTTAAGAGCAGAGCGGCGAATCAAAATATACCGCCTTTCCGACTTCTGTACGTGAATCAGGGTTTTTTTTGGTATACTACACGAAAATTTGCAAACCCTGGTTACTCAGGTCGCTCTTTTTTTCACATATTTGCACTTTGTTGGGGCTTTAACCTTGTGGAGGCATAACTTACGTATTTTGCATCAGATTGGAGCGCCATTTCTACTCCATCTCCTGGGGCTTTTTTTGGGCACCGTTTTGATTGGTGAGCAGTCTTGTGCCAGTAGACTTGCTCCCCAATCACCCTACTTAAGGAGACCCATGCTGCAGACATGCGCAGCGAAGACGCCTAGCATTGCGCCTTGCGCCAGGACCCCTGGTCCCCACACCCTACAAACCTACTTCAGGTCTGAATAATGCCGATTGGAAATGAAGGTAAATCTTTGCATTTTACTGTGTATGATTTCCAGCTACCTGCCCGTAGATACATAGATATGATCAACCGGATCGAGTACATAGCATTTAGAGATCGAGCATTAAACCTACTTGGTTCCTTTTTGACCCATTGTGAGCAAGTAATCACCTTAGACAGTTTTAGATCCCTTTACACTCACATGCGGGGTCCCACAGGGATCTGCCTGAAATACCTCATGTTGGCTCTTAAACTTGGGCTCATCTACATTTCCGGTCCAAAAAGCAAGGAACTTGGGGGTCATCTTTGACTCTAGATTGGTCTTTGCCGACCATGTAAATCAGGTGACTTCTTCCTGTTTTTACATGAAAAGTTCTAAAGAAAATCTGTCCTTTTCTTCCTTTAGAGCTAGATTAGTGTAATGCTCAGTATGTAGACAGTGCTTACTGAACAAATTACAAACTCTTCAAAATAATGCAGCTTGAGTGTTGTTGAAGCTTCCTAAAATTAGCTCTATTTCACAGAGCATTGCAGACCTGCATTGGCTATCTATCAGAGAACATTTTAAGTTAATGCCCTGGGTTTGGCACAAAAGGCCCTACACAAGGTTAGCCCTCTCTCCTTCCAATAGATCTTTAAATGGCATCTACCTACTTGTAATCTACGGTCCACCACTGCTAGCAAGGTAGCTGTCCCTAAATTTTGGAAGGACCACTGGGGTGGAAGAAGCTTCTCCCATACTACATGTATATACTTGGAATGCATTGCCAGATCATCTCAGATCTCAGACCAATCTGTTGAATTTCAGAAAACAATTAAAACGTGGCATTTCCCCCCACGCCAATAATTAGGACCCTATTGCCCACATTTCTTTACAGATTACTGTGGAATCTTTGGCGACAAAACGCCAATTTGTTTGCCATTTGCGCACTCTATAAAAATATTACCATAACATATCGTAACATAACATAATGTATGTGCCCTGCATTATCAGTGTTGTTTGACAGTGAAAATACGGTATGGAATTCAAATTTGTAGCAAGGCTTGTATTTTGCATCGGATTTTATGACATTTACTAATTTGTAACATGTTTATTGTTTTGGTGCTAATACGTTTTTTTAAACTTTTTTTTAGAACATAATTCTCTAATTACCATGCCTTATCCTTTACTGTGAGATATTGTCCCTTGTCTTTCATATATATATTATTTTTCAATACTTGGAATTGTTTTTTAATAACTCTAATTAATTGTTTAGGGTATTTAGAAGATGATAATAATTGCCTCAACTCAAACTTCTGAGATTTAATACATGTAATGATATTCTAGATTTGTGCCTCTAGGAAATTGTGTTCCTGGTTGAGGGTGGTGAAACCCTACTCAAGTAGCAACCACTATTCTTGGCAGGGTGAAACCCAAGCAAACCTCAAATTAACCTGTGTTTAACTTCTTTGGTAGCTTAGCACAAAAGTGTCAGGCTTAAGTTAGAGGCAACGTGAAAAGGATATATGCATCACTTCAGAAAGTAATGAAGTGAAAATACAACTAAAAAAAATCCCGCACCAATTTAGAAATATAGAGTAAAATGAAATACACCAAAACAACAGAAATCCAATCAGTAGAACAGAGATATGCAATTTTAGAGATTTAGATTAAAATAGTGCCTAAAAGCACAAAGCACCAACTGTGCTTCTCTGGTTGTACAAGCCAGGACAAAGTGACAAGTTTAGGCAGACCTCGATGGAACATGAACGTGATGCAGCGACCAAGTTAGGCCCACTAAACAATGTACCTTAGATCTAGGAGTGGGTAAAGAATTCCACTCCGCCGGCAGAGTTCGCAGAGTTTTACCCACTCCGCCCTCCGTGCAGTGTCGAGTTCCCAAAAACTCTGTAAAGTGAAGAGTTTTTTTTCTCGAGTGGCTTGCCAACCGTAAGTTGGTGAGCACTTGCGAGAAAAAATAACGTACTAGAGCTCCATTGAGATTTGGTCGCAACCACTCCTGTTGAGAAATCTGCCATTTGCTTTGAGGAAGCTGCCGCTCGAGTAGAATGTCTACTCAAGCGGCAGAAAGCAGCAGCGACCGCTCCGGCACAACGCTTAGTGCTGTTCGATTTGTTTCAGTGCGGGACAAACTACTGGTGCTAAAAATCAGTGTGAGAAGCACGACTTAACAGACTCCCCGCTGGCAGAACCCAGCGGAGTGTGGCACAGTTTTTCTGGCACTTTGCAGCTTTCCGCAGAATAAAACGTTGCAAACTCCACCCAGGCTTACTAAAATCCTGGTCACTCAGCATTGCGAGATCCCGCATCGAGGATGTGTCTCACAGGGGTGATTCATGGCTGTGATGCAAGGTCCTGTGTCAAGAATGCGTTGCCCAGCGGTAGTTTCAAGAAGCTGAGAGGCTGCAATGCAAAGTCCTGCATTCTGCAGCAGCAGTCTGAGGCTCTTCAGGGTGCAATGCAAGGTTCAGTGTTGATGATGCATAATACAACGGTGGTTCCAATGTGAGGCTGTGGGTCAATGTATTGTGCTGCGCCGGTTTTGCTTGGATCACAGATGGGCTGGCATAGCACCTTCAGGCCCACTTTCAACTGTCCCGGACTGTAATGGTACCACTTGGGGACAGACAAGACGCACAGCAGAGTCCAGGTCTGTGGGTTCAAGGTGGTTGGAACCTTTTGTGCCCCTGAGGCTCTGATCAGGAGACCAGCGATCTAGCCCTTGGAGTCAATCTGGTGGTCCTGGGTTCAAGATACAGGTTGAGGCCTTTTCACTCAAGCAGCAGGGAGGTAGGCCAGCAGATTAGCAGGCCAGCAGAGTAGCAGTCCTTCTTGCAGCAGAGCAGCACAGCAGTCCTTCTGATTCTTCCACAGGTCCAGAGATGTACTGAATTGGGTTTAATATTTATACTTAATGCCAGCTTTGATGCAGAAGGAGTAATGAAGAATACTGGTAAGTAATAGGACCTTTCCCCATGTCTCTAGGTCCTCGTCCCATTCATAACTAATGGAGAATACCAAAGCCAACCAACCGGCCTTCCATACCCAAAATAAACACCCAGGACAACATCTGCAGTGCAGCACCCAAGTGAATTTATTCAAATCAGGTACAGAAAAAAAACAGCGTTATGAGCGCACAGCCTGCAAAACACCCAACTCAAAATGCACTTCCTCCCCCAACACATTCTGTAGACAATAATGGGAACAAAAGTATCCATTAGCATAAGTTGCCGCCAACACACCTCAGCAATAGAAACCCCCGCAGTTCAGCCATGGGGGCCGCTCACCTTTCATGGAATGACCCTGCACCCAGGCTGGCAGAGTAGCACCCATCAAGGAATAAGAAAGCTCAATCACCTGCTTCAACCACCTCATAATGGTCAGGGAGGAAGCCCTATCCCCCTTTGCAGCCGACCCAAAAGAAACAAACAAGGCCTCAGACTTCTGAAAAGGCTTAGGGGGTCATTAGGATGGTGGGCAGACTTTGCCCGCCCGCCATCCTCGTGGTAATAGGGACCGCCTGCCATAAGGGCGGGGGTCCCTGGGGGGTATTAGGATGTGCCCGCCACAGTGGCGGGCACATCCTGCATGTTAAGCATAGTGGCGGGCGGTTCTCTCAGCACCGCCCGCCACAATGCTTAAAAAGCACTTTTGCATTTGCATAAATAATCAAATTGATTATGCAAATTCAGGGGGTCCCACAGGTACCCCCTGTGTGCACCCCCCTACTCTCCTTTACTCTGGGGGCCCCCAGGGGGCCCCCAGAGTGAAGTTTGCATGCCTTGAAGTTTGCATGCCTTTCCGTGGCGGCATTGCCGCCACGGAAAGGCATTGAAAAATGCCTATCATAATATGGCTGGTGGCGTCTGATAGACACCACCATCATATTATTTCTTTTCCGCCCCGGCCACAAGGCGACCAGGGCGGGAAAGCGGCGGACGGTCTTTCCGTCCGCGGAGGTCCCCCCGTCATACTAATATGGCGGGGGGGAACAAGAGTGGATGTCGGGCGAATTGCCCCCGCAAGGCTGGCGGGGGCAATCCGCCCGACATCATAATGGGCCCCTAAGTGTGATCCAGATCCAGCAAAGGAGCATGCCTCACATCTAATAAGGACCAGTCTGAATCCTCTAAAGAGACGGGAACCTCCGCCAGGGTCGGAAAAACCAGTTCCTGGAATTGGGACACCACTTTAGGGACAAAAGAGGCATCCAACCACAAATCCACACCATCTTCGGAAAAAGGCAAGTAAGGCTTCCTAGACATGAGAGCACACAACTCCCCAATCCATCAAACCAAAGTGATTGCCACCAAATACAAGCATTTGCAATACAATCAGACTTGCCTAAGGGACATTATATGTATTTAGCTATGCAGCACAGTAGCCTGGGTGCTGAAACATCTACTGTTCTTTAACATGGAGGGAAAGTAAGCACCAAACTGCTTGACACACCAGATATGGGAACATATGGAGTGAAATATTGCCTTTCAGCTGGAAATGGTATAGTCCAAAGCTCTATTTTTAATATAAAATCAGGGCCTTCAGTGGTCATACCACTGAAAATACAAATTTGAAAAAATATTGTTGTCTACGGGTGGTCGTGGAAGACACAATAAAGTGATTCTGGTATTTTACTGACCTCTGCTGGTCGTTTTCTATCAAGAAAGTTAAATTGAGGCAGTTGCCAGAAAAATTAAAAAAAGAAAGTCTCTCAGCATAAAGCAATTCTGGTATTTTACTGACCTCTACTGTTCGTTTTCTATCAAGACAGTTAAATAGAGGCAGTTAAACAAGCAGAAAGCAATTCTGGTATTTTTACTGACCTCTACTGGTTGTTTTCTATCAAGACCGTTAAATAGAGGCAGTTGAACAAAAAAAAAGTCCCTAAGCGGAAGCAGACAAGTCCTAGGGCTGATCTCCAGAACCCACAAAGTACATTCACATATAGGTATATACTAAAGTATATACAAGAGGTCTTGAATACTAGATCTAACAATCACTTTAAAAGTGACAAACTTAACCTCATCGCTGCGGCGCGAATTCCGTAGCAGTGCTGAAGATTCCATTGCGGGCGTGGTCATGACGCTCCCGGCTGTCATCTGTCACGACCGTGTATCCTCGGGATCAGGGCGATGCTATATAGGGGTCCACCTCCAGACTGCCCTATCCTCTGAATTTTAACTAAACAGAGAATAAGGAAATCAGGTGAGGGAAAAAAGGCCAGGATAGGACTGGAACGGGACAGGAGGCTGTGCTCCAAAAAACGACCAATTGAGTCTTTAACAGTTTCTCAAAAAGTAACTATGCAAATCCATAGTCCGGTGTACACTATTCCACAATCCAGGTGTTTGGTTGCCCACAGTTCCAATATCATTAGAAGCAACAGAGTTAATTTAACAAACAAGTTCCTGTAGCGTTTTCTCCAAGAACGCGCTAGCTTTACGTTCAGTGATACAACAACTCACGGATCGGTGGATGCAGCGCGTCCAATCCGTCTCTCCCTCACTGAGACTCCAACACCAGCCGGTGTCGGTATCGCGTTCAGCAGCCGCTGAACGCTCAGAAGGAGAGCAAATAATTCCCCACTTGGGTTCTCTCGGCCGAGGGAACCAAAAGGTGGGGATGCCGCCACAGGATTTAGCAGCCTTCCCTGCTTCAACACGCCGGGAACGTTCCTACCGGCTCTTCCGGATAAGCAGAAAAACTCCAGGACGCGCAGCAGCCGCCGCACGCCCCAACAACTCGATTAAAGTACGCCCAAGTCTGAACACAACCTAGGCAAACAATCCAGGGTTCAAACTCCGAAGAATCAAACAA
Organism: Lissotriton vulgaris; assembly: GCF_964263255.1. Lineage (NCBI taxonomy): Eukaryota > Metazoa > Chordata > Amphibia > Caudata > Salamandridae > Lissotriton > Lissotriton vulgaris. Next base: position 1,724,197,718 of record NC_141694.1, on the reverse strand, counting down.
AATCACGTACAACGTTCTCCGGGAGGCAGACCCCTAAATAGACTTGGGCTCCTCCCTCGTGCTAAGCCTTCTGGTAGTTGTGGTTCTGATGGCTATTACACGCCAGAAGAGGTAGCACCCCTCGTAGTCCTGATCATGACAGTATATTCCTCCTTACCAGCGCCTACTTGCTCCAGGCTTCCCCGGATGACTGGCAAAGAAGCGACGAACAGCAAGAGGCGCGTGCACCCCAGAACTGGGTTCCCATGAGTCATCCTCTGCCGCATACCCCTTCCAGGACACAAGAAACCACAACCTACCCTGCCTGAAGCAAGAGTCCAGGATCTTACGTACTTCATATTCCAGATTCCCATCCCGCAACACAGGAGGAACAGCTTTTACTCGAGCCCCCAGTGCTGGTTTCAATAAACTGCAATGGAAGACAGGGTGAATCCGTAATGAAGCAGGAAGCTTTAACTTGTAGGCCACCGGATTCACCCGTCTCACCACCGTGTATGGCCCGATGTAGCGTGGATGAAAAACGCTCCGAAAACGGAAGCGGATGTTTTTTGTTGAGAGCCATACTCTATCACCAACCTTGTACTGTAAATGTATGTAAATGTAAATGTATTGGCATTTATATAGCGCACTACTTACCCGTAGGGTCCCAAGGCGCTTCGACCGCTGCGAAACCCTTCCTGGCTTCCCTGAGAGATGGTCCCTTAATGGGTATCTCCAGGGTGAGACCAGGCATCCCCGGCGGTCTGGTGGGGCCGTTAGTGAAGATGAGGCAAGCTAATGCCCAGAGTTGCCGAGTGTGATCGCTGATCAGAGTGGGCACCGAGGCGAGAGAATTATCGAGTCCGCTGACCCTGGTCCAGAAACCTGCCGCGCCGGGAATCGAACCCTGGTCCCGGGCCGTCCTCTGCTCTCGGGTCTGCCGCCTCTAACCAGTGAGCCACACTACTTCACTGGTCCCTCCCTCCGATGTTTATCCTCCCATTTCTTGTAAGACACCTTCGCTTTCTCCAGCGAGGCCTGTACCTTCCGATGGATGCGCAAAAGCGCCCTCACTTGACTGGCCACTGTTGGATGATTGGCTACGTCACTCGGGATGGTTACTGGTAAGATGTTAACATTGAACCCAGAATTTGCCCTGAAGGGTGTCTCCCCTGTAGAACAGTGCCATGCGTTGTTATAGGACAATTCCGCTAACCACAACAGAGACACCCAAGAGTCCGCCGCCTCATCCGCATAGCAGCGAAGATATTTTTTCAGAGTTTGATTTAGTCTCTCTGTCTGACCATCGGATTGAGGATGGAAGCTAGTCGACAGGGCCGCTGAGATGTTTAGAGCCTTACACCAAGTTTGCCAAAACCTGGCCACGAACTGCGGACCCCTGTCTGAAATGATGACTTGCGGAACCCCATGAAGACGAACCACTTGAGTTAACAACAGCTGGGCTGTTTGGGAAGCGGAAGGAAGATTCCTGCAGGGGATGAAATGTCCCATTTTGGTGAAACTATCCACCACAACCAGTATGGCGTCATTCCCTTTATCCATTGGCAACCCCAATACAAAATCCAAACTGATGACCTGCCACGGCCTCGAGGGAGTCGGCAATGGCATGAGAAGCCCTGCTGGCTTCGATGGAGTGTTCTTGGCTCTTGCACAGGTTTCACACTGGTTGACCCACAGTTGTACATCCCGTACCAGACCATCCCACCAAAAATGTCTTTGAACCTCATGCACGGTCTTTTGATGCCCTTGATGACCAGCCATCAACGCATTATGACACCAGTTGAAGGCCTGTAAGCGAAGTGCATGGGTTGGAAGGAACAGTCTGTTCTGTACCATGGGCAACCCGTGTTTAAGGTACCGATGACTTGACACAGCCGCCCATTGTTCCCATTGTTGCAGCGTACGCTGCTTGGCCACCACTTCCAGAAACTGTCCCACCTGGATCGAACACACCACCGCCTCTGGCGATAGTATAGGACGAAGAGCCACCTGCTCGTCACCTTCAGTATTCAAACACCTGGACAGAGAGTCAGCTTTTCTATTTTCCACCCCCGGGCGGAAGGTGATGGTGAACTCATATTCGGCGAAAAACAGCATCCACCGCATTTGCTGTTGTGACAGGTGTCTGGCCGTTTTCAAATACACCAGATTGCGGTGATCAGAATACACCGTCACTGGATGCTGTCCCCCCCACAGTTAGTGCCTCCACTCCTGAAACGCTTTTTTCACTGCCAGCAATTCGTTCTCGGCGATGGTATAATTAGCTTCTGCCGGATTCAGTTTTTTCGAAAGAAATGCAACAGGGTGCAGCAATCCCGTTACAGGATCACGCTGTGACAATACAGCCCCCACTGCTACGTCGGAGGCATCCGCCTCAACAATGAAGGGTATTTCCATCTGGGGGTGCTTCAAAACTGGAGCAGTACTGAACGCCACCTTTAACTGTTCGAATGCCTCTGTGGCCTCTTGTGTCCACAAAAAAGGTACTCCCTTTCGTAGCAAGTGGGTAATAGGAGAAACCAGCTGTGAAAAATGCGAGACAAATCTCCTATAGTAATTTGAGAATCCCAGGAAGCACTGGATGTCACGTACACTCGATGGAACCGGCCACTCCAACACCGCCCTCACTTTTCTGTCAGCCATTCTGAAACCCTTAGGGTTAAGAATCACCCCCAAAAACTCCACTTCCTCAACACCAAACTCGCACTTGCTCAGTTTGCAGAACAATTGATGTTCCTGTAGTTTCTGCAATATCAACAACACATGGCCCACATGTTGAGCTGGCGTTGCTGAGTATATCAACAGGTCATCAATATAGATGATAACAAACCTGTCCAGATACTCCTTCATGATGTCATTTATGAAGAACTGGAATGCCGCCGGGGCATTGCATAGCCCAAACGGCATTACCAGATACTCGTAAAGACCAAAACAGGTTTTAAACGCTGTCTTCCATTCATCGCCAGCCCTTATCCTCACCAGATGATAGGCCCCTCTGAGGTCCAGACGTGTATAGATCCCTGCCTCCCTGACCTGATCCAAAAGGACGGAAATGAGAGGAAGTGGATACCTGTTCCGCACTGTCACTTTATTCAATTGCCTATAGTCTATACAAGCCCTCAGTTCTTTATTGGCTTTAGCTATGAAGAAAAGTGGCGATGCTGCAGGGGAGCGTGAAGGGCGTATAAATCCCAGCTTACTGAAACGCTCGATATAGTTCCTCAGATGTTCCGTTTCAGACACAGAAAGAGCATACACTCTGCATGATGGCACCACCGCCCCCTCCACTAAATCTATTTGGCAGTCGTAATCCCGATGCGAGGGTAAGGTCTCCGCCTTCACTTCACTAAAGACGTCCTGAAAACGATGATATACCGAGGGCAATGCCACATCTGTCTCCACCGCTGTAGCGATGTTAAACCCTTCTGCTAACGAGGACACATGGGCTGCGGAGGAGTACAAGCAGCTCTCTTCGCATTCCTCGGACTCAAAACGGACTGTTCTGGCTCTCCAATCAATAGTAGGATTGTGTTGCCACAACCAAGGCATCCCCAGTATTACCTCGTACTGAGGAGCCTCGATAATGTTCAACACGATCCTTTCTCTGTGGTTTCCTATCCCCCTAGGCATAACCAACTCAATGCTCTCTGTATGGGCAGTAACAGGGCCCGACCTCAACTGTGTGCCATCCACCGCCAACACCATTTCTGGTGTTTCAATAGGTACTTTCACCAAACCCAGCCTGTCAACCAACCCCTGGTCTATAAAATTACCCGTGGCACCAGAGTCAACCATAGACACTACCTGATGACTCTCAAGGTTGGTGTTCAAGAACATAGATAACAAGATATGGGCCTCAGACTTCTTACATGTGGGTACCTCTAAAGACGGGATCTTCCACTCAAGCGAAGGCTTTCTCTCCACAGACTGACCCTCTGTATCGGTATCCCCTACTTTCCTGACTACAGCCTGAGTTACCGCTAGCTGTTTTGCTGGAGGGAAATAATTAGTCTTTTTGGGTCTCATCGTGCAGTCCCGTACGAAGTGCCCCTTTTTTCCGCAATACATGCAGAGTCCCAGAGCTCTTCTACTCTCCCTCTCTGTTTTCGTTAGTGGTGGTCGAATCACTCCTAACTCCATGGGCTCAGATCCCACTTCCTTTATGCTAGGCCGACCTACTGAGGAAGGTCCGGCTCCGTATCTGTCACCTCTCCTACGCTCTCCGCCTCTATCAGACATACGATGGTCCAATCTCAATGTGAGATTGATCAAATCTATGCAGGTCTTGGGTTGGGGGTCTATCTGCGCAATTACGTCTTTCAAGTCTTCGTTTAAGCCCTGATAATATAAGGCCATCCTTTTTGCCTCTGGCCACGATGTCTCCACCATTAATCTATTGAAGGCAGTCATATAGGTGACCAGTTCCTTTTTTCCCTGCCGTAACCCCAACAACTCCTTGTCAGCACTCAGGGTGGTGGCCCGTCGATCAAAGACCCTTTCAAACTCAGTACGGAATGCTTCCCAGTTAGACAACAAAACATCATCCGATCTCACTAAAGGCACTGCCCAGCTGGCAGCGTCCCCTGTCAAATATGAGATTGCGAACTCCACCCGAGATATATTAGTGGGAAAGGAAGCAGGCCTACAAGAGAAATGTAGGGCAACCTGGGTCAGAAAGGTTTGTATGGTAGCAGGATCCCCTGAGTATCTCTCGGGACTGGCCAACGGTATAGGGGGAGACACAGTGACTTGTATGGGAGAACCCCCCGTATTGGCATCAAAAGGGTTTTGTGTCTGTTTATCCAAACGTTCCTTTAAAGCCGCCGTTTCGGCTCTAGAAACCTCTAATTCATGTTGTACCACCCCCAATGCCCGTAACACATCGTCTACAGTGGCCATCCCAACAGAACCCCCTGACCAGGAGGATATTAATACGTGGGTACGTGATTCTGTCACGACCGTGTATCCTCGGGATCAGGGCGATGCTATATAGGGGTCCACCTCCAGACTGCCCTATCCTCTTAATTTTAACTAAACAGAGAATAAGGAAATCAGGTGAGGGAAAAAAGGCCAGGATAGGACTGGAACGGGACAGGAGGCTGTAAGGAGAGAAGAAATCAAGAAGGACAAACAGGCATTAGTACAGATTACAAACTAACTACTCTCAGTATTTTCTCACTAGAACACCACCTACCATGGGGACTAGCTACGCTTTCCCTTCCTTCCCGGTAGGTAGTGTGGAAGCCTTCTTCCAAGTAAAATACACCACTCTGGAAAGCAATAGACACGGTAAGCATCGATTACACTGCTTCACCCTTACCAAACACTCGTCCCATGCAGTTACTCACACACCTTCTGGAGTTCTGGACTTTTTGGTTCCGTCCAGAGGTGTCAGGGATAACACCCGAAGACCCCGGAGTTCCACCTGTCTCGGTGCACAAATAAACAGAAACACGGGCTTCTCGATGGTGGCGTCAAAGACCAAAGGTTTATTACTGCAGGGACACAGAAGTCACAGAAACTACACACGGGCAGTATCTAGGAGCCTGTTCGATTTGTACAAAGAGGGTTGCTCCTTATATACTAAATATTAGGCTTCGGGCAAATTCTTTACATGTTAGTACATTCCCAAACCTTTGTGTCCTAAACAATAAATATTTGGCGTTGCACAGGAATCGTCAACAATATCTGATGTCAAAACATTACGAACGAGGGGTTCCCACTTTTCCATCATAATCTCATGTCAACTTTTCATTCAAGACCCGGACCGCCTCATCGTAAATTTCGTTACCTCCCCCTAATAAAGGCCCAGAAGGAAAGGAGCAGAGCCAGGTGCAGAAGATAGAAAAGCAGGATAAGGGATGTTTGTGGGTTGTAAATGGGCAAGGCTACCAGCTTCGGCCGCCTAATCATGATCAGGCCAACGAACACAAGAACCAGTATAGCAGGACTGGCCTCAGGCAGAGGAGGCAGCCTTTGTCGAGTCATGCAACCACAGCGTGTTCTGGTCTAAGGTGCACGTGTTACTGGAAAGGTGAATCGCCGGCTAAGCCTATGTGTCCTTAATCGAAATTGAGTAATCAGGGGTTATTGCGTATGTGAGGGCAAGAAACACAAAATGGCTGCCAGGATCTAAGATGGATGCCATGGGTAGATCGGAAATGTGTTTGTAACAGGAGTACTCTTGCTTGTAGTATAGCGAAAACACCAGGATATTCTAAATGGATCATTTGCGGTTCGCTGATACCAATATTATGTATTTCCGACAATATTGAAAACACGGGTTCAAATCGTCACGGAACCTCAGACCCTCCTATTGCCCTTACATAGGCAATTACTCAGTCTATGTCAGAGTCTAATTCTATGCTCATCAGGTCAGTGACATGCTGTTGTATCATCATCCTTTCTCGTGCCTTTTCTCCAAACGCAGATGGTTTTCTGAAACAGGTTGCAGCACAGAGACTACACAAAGCGGGACCACACTGGATAATCAGGCAGCATGAGAATAGGAATACTAAGATGACACCAATGACCATCAGAACCTTCCATCCCCACGCTGATATCAGAGTCCAAAACCACTCCATGAAGGACCAGTTTCCCTTGTCTACATGTATGTGAGTCGGAAATCTTGTGTAGCTTAGAGATCGCCTCATAGACTGTTGGAGCATTATTGGGAATAAAGACACAGCAGCTCGATTGGATCATTCTGCATACCCCACCTCGATCTGCAAGTATTACGTCTAGAACCATACGGTTCTGCAACGTCATGAGTCTATCCGCCTGAAGCTCAGCTGTCAAATTGCTAAGGGCACCAGCAGTTTCGGTAATAGTAGATTCAACTACCCGTGTTAGCTGACGTATGTTTCTACTATTGGCCATAGGCCCCCAGAACGGAAGGAAACCTTTGAAGAAGTCTCCAGCTTCCTGACCAGCGGTATCTTCCTTGCTGAAAACACCTCTTGCTACTCTGGTCTTGTGATAATCAGATGAAGCAGTGTATGTTGGAGGCAACAAACGAGCAATATAACATGAACCTGAAAAGTCAGCAGGCAACCATGTATGCGCTCTGTCTTGACAGATGAAGTAGGTACCCCTAGCAGTAAGAAAAGCGGGGGAAGAGTTAGACGGAAACACATAAGTCTCAACGCACTCACTCCTCCCTAGCTGAGCTCTCGGATTTCTCCCATTACCTTGCAAACAGACCTGACCTCGGTGAGGTACGACCCAGATTGGAGTTGAGCTTTTACGCTTGCTTTCTCCCAAACTAAGGCGATACTCTGAAGAATTCCAACTCAAATATACTCGTAATTCGTCTCTAGGGTAAGATGGAGTATTATTGACGTCCTTGATCATGTCAATAATTCCCTGGACTAAAGCTTTGTTGGCAGAGTTATATTTAGTGGAACGTGGTGGACGTGGAGGATAGGTTTCAAGGGCATAAGCAAAGATGGTTTGAAAGGCCTGAAATTATCCATTATAGCTAAAAGGCAAAACCAGATAGGGAATGCCTTTATCCATAGTGTGGGGCACACCCAGCAGTTTGTAGTGTTAACTACCAGTTGATGTTGGTGCAAGAGCTGTACGAAAGTGTTATTGATAAATTCTGAGCGTCGAGCTTGCTCGTGTTCAGGAAATGAGTGAAAAGAGTGTATAGAAGAAACAGTAGAGGTAGCAGGATCAAGGGGAGGTACTGTAGTTACTGGCACAAAGATTAAATTTATACCAAAAACGATTCCACCCACCAACGTTATCAAAACAATTAAAAATGTAATAGCACATTGCATCAGAAAACATTTACTATGAAAGATTCTGTAAAGTCTGTTTCTGCGAACATAAATCACATTTTCTCGTTGCAGCGCAGGAAGCTCCATCTTCTACAATCCGCTCGCGACCACTGATGATGTGTACGTAGATGAAAATGCCTCTATCAGCCCTGGGAGTTCCCAGAACCAACAGAAAGATCGACCTTGTGTCTGACCCCCGCAGATTCAACTAGGCACACAGCCACGACCCTACGGCTACCCAGACGGCAAGGCAATTTTAAAAACAATAAAACAATAGCAAACTTCTTGGCTGGAGGCAAAAGTTCAGAATTTCAAATATCACAATAGGCAGTTTCCTGCTTTATTTGTCCATATTACGAGATCGTAAGTTGTATCTTAGTTTTACAGGAACCGTTTGATCAGGAAACAGTGTGTTGTCGGTAGAGGTTGCAGTGTTCAAGTTCGCAGATGGCAAAGTTTCTTCTGATGCAGAGGGCAAGTGTTCAGGAATCAAAGAAGTAGTTTCAGGAGGAGAGTCAGAGTTCGAAGTGTCAGTTATCAATTCGGCGTCGCTGAAAGGGACAAACTTGGGTGTTCGCTCGAACTCAGAGGCACCAATTCCCTTCTTCACCCAGTTGTCATAAGGAAGTGGCAAGGGCACACGTTTGACATGGGTCGCATGGATCCAATGCTTGCGACCAGCCACACGAACAGCAGTTCTCGTTGTTAGAAGTATTTGGTAGGGGCCAACAAATCTGGGCTGAAGGTTCTTCGTCCTCGCAAAGTTTCGTACCACAACGTGGTCACCTGGTTTCAGCTGATGCCCTGGACTCTCCGGAGGCTTTGGCAATGCGTCGAAAACCTGTTGGTGAATAAGACTCAATTTAGCAGTCAAGTCGTAAAGGTAATCAATCAACATTGGATATTCCAGAGAACAAAATTCCTTTGGCCTTGGCACTCCCCAAATATTAGCAGGACGGCCAAAGACAATTTCATATGGACTGAGCCCTACTCTAGAATGTACAGTCGCTCTCGTGGATAACAAAGCCAAGGGTAGTGCGTCTGGCCAGGATAAACCCGTGGATGCCTGTATTTTAGCTAGTTTTAGTTTGAGGGTGCCATTGTAACCCTCAACTAAACCAGCAGACTGGGGATGGTTTGCACTGTGGAACTTTTGTTTTATGCCTAAACCGGCACACACACTCTGCATAACTTTCCCTATAAACTCACTTCCGTTATCTGACCATACAATCCGTGGCATTCCGTACCTAGGGAAATATTCTTTGAGAAGAATTTTGGCAGTTGATAGGGCAGTGTTGTCTTTCAGTGGATATGCTTCGATCCATCTGGAAAATGCACAAACTACCACCAGGACGTACTTTAAGTTATTACAACGATCCATGTGTATGAAATCTAACTGAATTACTTCAAAGGGGCAAGAAGGTGGCGCGAAGTGACCAGCAGGTGTAGGGGTTCCCTTGCCAGGATTATGCATCAGGCATACCATACAATTTTTCACCACTCTTTCTGCACATTTACTAATCCCATCATTCTTCCAGACTGGAGCCAACATTTTACAGATTCCTTTAGAACTTATGTGCGCTCCTCCATGTGTCATTGTCACCACAGCGAGCACGTACGCATCAGGCAACATCCAACGCTGTTGTTCCGACAAATCAATCCAACACCCACTCGAATCCAACTTGCCCGTACTTTCTTTCCATGCACGCTTTTCCTCCTCAGGTGCCTCTTTCTGAATCTCTTTCACACTTTCCACTGTATCCTCACACATTCCAGACTCAGAAATCCATCTTGCAGACGTTGCAACATACATTCTACTCGTCATATTTCTAGCTGTCTGCTTAGCGGTCTCGTCAGCAAAAGCATTCCCACGACCAACATCATCCGTGATTGCTTTATGCGCACTGCATTTCACAATCGCAACTTCAGTCGGCAAGGTTAGAGATTCCAACAAGTCGTTAACTAGCTGACCAGGTTGAATCTTAGTCCCATGGGACGTAATGAAACCTCTTTCTTTCCACAAACGGCCAAAATTATGGGCCACGCCGAACGCGTACTGACTATCTGTGAACACATTCACTCTCTTTCCCTTAGCTAAAACACACGCTCTTGTTAGAGCGATTAACTCTGCAGCTTGGGCAGAATTCTGACTCACTCTCGCAGTCTCCACAATCGTACTCAAAGTCGTTACTGCATAGGCAGCAGTCACATCACCATTCTCCAATTTGAAGCATGACGCATCAACATACAACGTGCCATCTGGATCTGACAATGGGGTGTCTTTTAAATCAATTCGTCCTTTTGTCTCTTCCTCGGTTCTGAAACAACAGTCATGGGGTTCGGAATCACTCGACTCTTGATTAGCCGGCAACAGCGTTGCTGGATTCAATACATTGCATCTTTTGATCTGAATATGACTCGCTAGCAGTGTCAGCTCATAACCAGATAATCTAGCACTGGTAAGGTGTTGCGTTTTGGTTCTGTTCATGAGTGTATCCACAGCATGAGGAACCATGACCACTAGCATGTTATTCATCACCAAACCAGCAGATTGTCGAATGGAAGCCGCAGCTGCCGCTGTAGCTCTCAAACAGCTAGGTAACGCTCTAGCTACCGGATCTAATGTTGATGAAAAATACGCACAAGGGCGTTGTTTATCACCAAATCTCTGTGTCAGAACACTCAACGCGCAACCTTCTCTCTCGTGAACATAGAGCGTGAATGGCTTGCTGTAATCAGGTGTACCCAATACAGGAGCTGAACACAATGCTTTTCGTAACTCAGAAAAACTCTCCTGACATTCAGCAGACCATGGCACCGGACTCGGAACATTTTTCCCAGTCAAAGCTACCAATGGTTTTGCTAAAAGAGAAACATTTGGGATCCACTGCCTACAGTAAGAGGTAATACCTAAAAAGGCACGTACTTCTCTCTGTGTACGAGGAACACTCATCTGCGAAATTGCTTTTATTCTCTCTGGGGTCAACTTCCTTCCCTCCTTTGACAAGAGATGACCTAGGTAGGTCACTTCTTGGCAGCAGTATTGCATTTTGGAAGGTGACACCTTGTGATTCAAATTGGACAAATGATGTAATAACGAAATCGTAGCTGCTTTGCAAGTTTCCTTGTCATCAGCTGCCACTAGAAGGTCATCTACATACAGCACTAGAGTAGAACCTGGAGGAAGTACAAAGGAATCTAACTGACTTTTTAATGCCTGACTGTAAATGGACGGACTCTCACAATAGCCTTGTGGAGCGCGTTTAAACCTGAAGCTTCGACCTCCTAGACAGAAGCCGAAAATATCTCTGCTTTCCTCGGCTATCGGAATGCTGAAAAAGGCATTTTTCAAGTCGATGACTGAAAACCATGTAGCTGTTGCAGGAATCAATGTTAACAATGCAGTAATGTCTTGAACCACAGGAAACTGCGGAACCACAATTTTATTAACCTCTCTAAGATCGATAACGAATCTATATACTGGAGGCTTTGAAGGATCAGTGCGTTTCAAAATTGGCAATACAGGACTATTACAGACATTTCCTCTAGTTTCTTCAACCACACCTTTCTTAATCAAATCTTGCACAATCAATAGAAGTGCACGTTCACCTTCACTAGAAATTCTGTATTGAGGAATTCGTGGAAATTTGACATTTGCTTTCAAAGTAACTACATATGGTGGTATTTCTAAAAGGCCTACATCGTTAGGACCAGTCGCCCAAAGAGTATCAGGGAGTGAACGCAGCTCTGGCGGGAGTGCATCCATAGACAAGTACATCGGAGAGGTGATTCTTTTACCCAATGTAAGCTGTACTCCTGACGGAGAACAGTACAATGTCGCATATAGGCGTTTTAACAAGTCTAAACCAAGCAGATTTTCATTGCAACCTGTCGTCAAAATCAGGGGTGCTTTCAATTGACACGGTCCAAAAGAAATAGACAAAGGACTAGATACAGGGTTGTAAACAGGGGCGCCTGAAAAACCTACAGAAACATTTGTTAAGCCGGACAAAGGTGCGCCAGGGAGTTTCGCATGCATGATCGAACTTTTTGCGGCACCAGTATCCAACAGAAACGGTTCAACTACACCTGATGTTGCTACTGCAACATAAGGCCCACTCTGATCCACTGGAACTGATACTACTCCCTCTCTCTGTCCATGGCTGTCCTAGTACTCATTTTGTTGAAAACCCTCAACGTTTTCACAATAGTCCTCAACATGATACTGTTGAGATCTATTTTGTTGGGCAGATTGTCCATTCCGCTGATCAAAATGATTGGAAGGGCGATCGTTCGTTTGTGGAGGCATAGTACCTCGTCCTCGACCTCTAGAATTTTGCACAAAACCACCCCGACCTCTCTGAGCTGCTGCTGCGTTATTTTGCGCTAAGACTGGACACTCATTTTTATAATGACCCTCTTTCTTACAATAAGCACATTGATTCCATTGGTATTGTGGTCTTTGAGAACCATAATCTGTCCTTTGATACAACCCTTGCTGTGTATTATTCTGATTCATACGAGGCGGATATGCCTGTTGCAGAAGAACTTTAGTCTTTAAATCTTTCGTTTTCTTATCTGATTTCTCTTTCTCCTCTTTATCCCTATTTTCATAATACTGTGCAGTTGCAAGTATTTGCGCAGTTGTAGAGACAGCCCACGCACTCTCGGAATCTTTCAATTTGTTGCAGAGCTCTAGTAGCAAATTGTGTACAAATTTATCGACAAATAATCTCTGTCCTCCTTCTGTGCTCATATCCTGACCACTGTGATCTACAAAAGTTTCTTCGAACCTCGTGAAAAAGTCGGAGACACTTTCGTCTTTCTTTTGCCTGCATGCGGACAACTTGTCCCAGTTAACACGCAATGCTGGCATCAGAGTCTTCATTAAGTCGATTATCCTACCTGGAAGATTAGCAATTAGAGGTTCGGGTTTGGAACCACCTATTTGCTGACCATCCGCTGCTATGATAGCTGCCCAGTCACCACCTAGGGCAACTGGATGATTCTCTTTACGAATTTTAGCCCAAATTGGTTGCGGAACTACATTCCCAAATAACATGTCAATGTCCGCTAGATTCATTACACAAGCCTCAACTGTTTGTGCTAACTCCTTATAATATCCGGCAGGATTCTTACGCGGATCTGGCAAGGCCTGTTTCACTGCCAATACTTCGGCTCGCTTCCACGGAATGTGTATCCATACTCTCTGGAATTGCGCCGGAGCGGCTGCAATACCATTAATAGCATCAGCTTGCACAGCTTCGCGCCAAATAGGAGGAACCTCCCTCATTGGATATTGGCGATTCTGCTTCGTACTACTTTTCTCTAAGTCTCTCGGTGAGAGAAGAGATGGATCATTCCTATAACTTAAAATCAGTTCCATCGCTTCTTTTATATTTTGACCTACTATCATTCCTGCAGCAAACTCTTTCTGAACCTTAAGTAAGTCTTCTAAATTTGTTTCAGAGTCATCTTCTTCTAATTCCTCACGTAAAAGAGAGCACATCTCGTCGAAGACATATCGTTGTGTTGGTTCGTTCCACTGCATGAATGTATCTAATACATCTCTCGTACTATATCTTCTACTTTTTGAAATCCATCTGAGAGCCGTGGAATCTAATATTCCCCGTTCCTCAGTACTTGGGAGCTGACTACGTCTTTGCACAGACTCAGAAGTAGGAGTCTTAATTAAAGATTTATAGAAGGGAGACAGAATGTTAGAGACAGAATCAGTGATTCTTCGACGAACCGAAAGCGGAGTCATAATACTAGCAGATGTAGAGAACACAGTAGCAGTTGGAACAGATTGTACAGGGACAGTAGGAGTGTCAAGTAGGGTAGTAGGTGTAAGCAATATAGGTATAGGTAAAGAAGTCGGCAACCCAGGAAGAGGTGGTGCCGAAGGAACATTTACATTAACCACAGGAGGTACAGGGGCTTGATTCTGAGGGGCAGGAGCAGGAATACCAGGTTGTCCGGCAACCGGCAATTGAACATTTGGTACAGGTGGAGCCGTAGCACTTTGTGCATACGGTGGAGGTGACCGTAACAAGTAAGACAACAGAGGATCGTTTTCGGGGTCCTCTACTATCTTAGTTGTACTCGATGGCAAGGCAGGATAGCACTTGTCTACTGCCAAATTACGCTCTCTAGTAGCTATCTCCATTGCTTTCTCAGACTCGTTATCTTGCAGCTGCTTAGCCGCTTGTTCTAAAGTTAACTCTTGCTCTTTCTGTTCTTTCTTCAACCTTTTAATCTCTCTCTGTTTAGATTCTTTTCGCCAGTAACGGAAAGAATCAAACATTGCCGGCCGGGCTTTCTTTTTAAACAATCTCACTTCTAAATTGTCAAGGATTTCGGGTTCAAAACTACCATGTAGTGGCCAACTAAGGACACCATCTTTTTCAATGTATCGGACCCATACCTCATTATAAGATATAGGACCCACTCCAAACTTACAATAAAGATCATATAACGGATTCCCAATTGGAGGAACCAGACATGAGTCCTCCAAGCGGGAATCACTATTGCAACCAAAGCACGACAACATACAATTTTTCCGACTTACCATTTAATAATCCGGAACACAGAACAAACAAACACAAACAGGAATGTGCACTCGAACCAAGAACTTAGGCCTACCAAAAGCGAACAAATGTATCGATACCCAAACTAAACCAATAGATTATCGTAACCAGAACAACCAGTGATAATCTTACGAAACCAAACCAAACCAAGAACCAAAAGGATTTTAACAACCCTTACGAAGTAATCAACTAGCAACCACTAAATACTTAACTGAGGCACTGAAGACGTCACCAAGGAGAAACCTGTCACGTTTCGCCGTACTAAGGACTGCACCTCGGGTCCAAGACAGGGCGACGGTCAAGGCAACGGACCACTGCAGCCGTCCTGAACGGGAACCCTCGTGGAAGAGAACTTCGGGCCACTTTTGCGATATGCCGGGATCGATGAAGTGGGGCGCCTCCCTCAGGAATCTTCACACGAAGCTTCTCGAACTCTTCAGGCTTTTGGACCGGTACCGAATGACGTCGCCCTACGTTGGGCGCCAATTGGAGTTCTGGACTTTTTGGTTCCGTCCAGAGGTGTCAGGGATAACACCCGAAGACCCCGGAGTTCCACCTGTCTCGGTGCACAAATAAACAGAAACACGGGCTTCTCGATGGTGGCGTCAAAGACCAAAGGTTTATTACTGCAGGGACACAGAAGTCACAGAAACTACACACGGGCAGTATCTAGGAGCCTGTTCGATTTGTACAAAGAGGGTTGCTCCTTATATACTAAATATTAGGCTTCGGGCAAATTCTTTACATGTTAATACATTCCCAAACCTTTGTGTCCTAAACAATAAATATTTGGCGTTGCACAGGAATCGTCAACAATATCTGATGTCAAAACATTACGAACGAGGGGTTCCCACTTTTCCATCATAATCTCATGTCAACTTTTCATTCAAGACCCGGACCGCCTCATCGTAAATTTCGTTACCTCCCCCTAATAAAGGCCCAGAAGGAAAGGAGCAGAGCCAGGTGCAGAAGATAGAAAAGCAGGATAAGGGATGTTTGTGGGTTGTAAATGGGCAAGGCTACCAGCTTCGGCCGCCTAATCATGATCAGGCCAACGAACACAAGAACCAGTATAGCAGGACTGGCCTCAGGCAGAGGAGGCAGCCTTTGTCGAGTCATGCAACCACAGCGTGTTCTGGTCTAAGGTGCACGTGTTACTGGAAAGGTGAATCGCCGGCTAAGCCTACGTGTCCTTAATCGAAATTGAGTAATCAGGGGTTATTGCGTATGTGAGGGCAAGAAACACAAAATGGCTGCCAGGATCTAAGATGGATGCCATGGGTAGATCGGAAATGTGTTTGTAACAGGAGTACTCTTGCTTGTAGCATAGCGAAAACACCAGGATATGCTAAATGGATCATTTGCGGTTCGCTGATACCAATATTATGTATTTCCGACAATATTGAAAACACGGGTTCAAATCGTCACGGAACCTCACTTCCAGCCTTCCTGGGATCACCAAACTAATTCCAAAAATACCCTATATGAATCCAAGTGCAAAGAAAAAAAGTGCTCCAAAAAACGACCAATTGAGTCTTTAACAGTTTCTCAAAAAGTAACTATGCAAATCCATAGTCCGGTGTACACTATTCCACAATCCAGGTGTTTGGTTGCCCACAGTTCCAATATCATTAGAAGCAACAGAGTTAATTTAACAAACAAGTTCCTGTAGCGTTTTCTCCAAGAACGCGCTAGCTTTACGTTCAGTGATACAACAACTCACGGATCGGTGGATGCAGCGCGTCCAATCCGTCTCTCCCTCGCTGAGACTCCAACACCACCCGGTGTCGGTATCGCGTTCAGCAGCCGCTGAACGCTCAGAAGGAGAGCAAATAATTCCCCACTCAGGTTCTCTCGGCCGAGGGAACCAAAAGGTGGGGATGCCGCCACAGGATTTAGCAGCCTTCCCTGCTTCAACGCGCCGGGAACGTTCCTACCGGCTCTTCCGGATAAGCAGAAAAACTCCAGGACACGCAGCAGCCGCCGCACGCCCCAACAACTCGATCAAAGTACGCCCAAGTCTGAACACAACCTAGGCAAACAATCCAGGGTTCGAACTCCGAAGAATCAAACAAAATCACGTACAACGTTCTCCGGGAGGCAGACCCCTAAATAGACTTGGGCTCCTCCCTCGTGCTAAGCCTTCTGGTAGTTGTGGTTCTGATGGCTATTACACGCCAGAAGAGGTAGCACCCCTCGTAGTCCTGATCATGACATCATCAGCACACGCCCACAGTGACTCATGATGGCCGGGAGCCGTCATGAGCATGGAAGAGGTTAATGTCAACTCCAATGGCTTGAAGGGGGCCGGCACCAGAGCCCTCAACACCAAAGGCAGATACCACAATGGAAAAAGTGGCTTCACCATAGAGCAAGTCAGAGAGAAATCACGAAGCAACCTGACCACTAAATCATCCACATCTGCTAGATTACCCCAGGGATCCCGAAAAGCTGTAAAGGTAGCCCATCTGTGAGGGAACACTCCAAGCGAGACAGAGCCAGGGAACCATACCAATTCCCCAAATCACCCCAATGTAGCTCATAAGAGTTCAGAGTGGAAGGACGATGGGACTGCTTAATAACCAGTGCTATGTGTCACTGCAGACCGAGAGCTTGAGTTTCGGAAGAGCCAGAGCTAGGACAGCCCGCAGAGGGGAAGGGAAGCACAGTACCATCCAAAGACCCTGAAGAGCCATCAGCCTGAGACAGGGGAACCAAGACCGGCGGGGCCAAAAGGGCATAACCACAATCACCAACCTGGACTTGTCCCGAAGATGTGTCAGAAACTAAGGAACCAGAGCAATCGGAGGGAAAGCATCTAAAACGCCTTTGGGCCAAGGCAGCGTCAGACCATTCACCCCCAGACCTCCGCATGAGGATCCTGAAAACAAAACGAGAAACTTTAGCATTGTGCCAGGTAGCAAAAAACTCCAGAAAGGGTGCACCAAACCTCACACTGAAACACCTGCTGAAACACCTCTCTGGTTAGACACAGCTCAGGTGAGGAAGGGAACAACCGCACATTGTCCACCCCCTGAACATACAAAGCTTGCAGGGACAGAAAGTTTGCTACACCTAGAGCAGCAAAGGCCGAGCCACTGCATCAAGGGACTGGGACCGAGTCTCGCCTTGACTGTTCAAATATGCCACAGTGACCTGGTTGTCAGAACGCACCACCAGGTAGCGACCCACCAGCAAAGCCTGTAATCCTCCAACTGTCCGGGAAACAGCCATCAACCTTCTCCAATTGAAGGACCTCCGTCCCTCCCACAGAGGCCTGCAATGACCTGTCTCCTAGAGTCTCACCCCAACCAAACGTGCTGGCATCGTCGTCAGCACCAACGGGGGTCGGGCTGCAGGGGCACACCCTGCTCCAGATGGACCACTCAGCCACCAGATACAGCCACAGAGGGCGGAGGGGAAACCTGGCCCAAGGCACCAGAATCACTGACACCGACATGTACCTCAACAATTGCAACCAAAGGCAAACAGATAAACAGGACTTGCCCATCACTTTCAGGGCCAAGGAACAAAGCACTCAGATCCGAGTAACCAGCAGAAACACCCTGTTGAGGTTGTTCTGGATTTTATTTTTATTTTTTTAAATTTTTGGAAACCTTTATTGTGCATAAAAAGGAAGGACAAATACGGGCCTACAACCGTCAGGCCGGCCACAAAACAATTAAGCACAAAAGCAAACAAGTTAAACCCCCCTACGGTATCAGGCAATATAGCATCAAATAAAGCAGTTACCCAAAAGTGAAACATGCCGTCAAGGGGAAGGATCAGTGAAGGTTAATTTTAAAAATTATATCGAAACATAAATCAGTAAGAGTTAAGACAAGGAGAACTGAGTCCATACAGTCCACTTACAGCACGTGCAGGCAGCAATAGACAAGGCAATAATGATAACACCCAACAGTTCGGCGGCACAATCTTAAATATCAAGAGCATCAGCCCGCATTAGCGTACCACCCACAACGCTACCCACTCCATACAAACCCTCATTACAGACCCAGAACAAGGAAAGAAAAAATAATAAAAAGATCATAAAGAGGTACCATAGAACTTACGAAACTAAAACATACCCCCCCACCCTACACACATGCAGAGGCTATGGCCTGCCCCCCCCCAGCAGAGTGTCTGTCGCCCCATAAACCCGAAATGCAGCAAGAAAGTGAAAAAGGAAAGAGAAGAAGAAAAAATAAAGTCCTAGTTCAGAAAGAGTCAGAAAAGAAAAAGCGTCACATTCGACACATAGGGAGGAAGACAAGTATGCAAACTAGCCTATAACCCCCCAAAAATGAAAAGGGGTGGGGAGGAGCCAACAAATATCAGATCTCCACGCTAGCGAGCGAAATAGCAATTAATATCCCAAACGGAGCTTCAGAATTAAGTGACCTCACAACAAGTATAAACAGGTCGCCCTCCCCCAGGCCCCCCCGCCGCCCAGTACCAGGATATCACCCACAAAGGCAACCCCCCGTATAACCAAGCAATCAACCTCCAGGCCTCCCACACCACCCAGAGCCGCCATATTGACTTCGGTAAAGCACCGATAGGGTGTCGTTACCATCACCTTCAAACAAAAGAAGCGTTCCCCCCAGCGCATTGAACAGAGCAAGAAACAGTCCAGGCCATGTCATCTCCGGTTAGTTGGCAAGTCATTGTGCAGAGGATCCTCAGCCCTGACCAGAGCGCCGAAAGACATCCAGGCATTTCCACTGCCGTACACTCCCCTCCTGCCGGACAATGAAACAAAATGGCCACCTCCGAAACTGAGGGCAAAAAGAAAGAGGAGGCGAATACTCCCAATTTTCGACACTATCCATATCTGGGTGGCAAGTCGCCCCCCCCGCCACAAGTTGATGCATACTCCACAGCCTCGGGGAAAAAGTCGAGATAGTAGAGGCGGGGAGGGGGACCAGTGCCCGGGGAGCCTCTGAGGAGTGCCACAGTGTCGGAGGGATAGCTACAGTTTCCAGCAGAATAACAGAATGTAACTGTGTAGCAGTGTTCCGGTCAATAATGGAGCTGACATCGGTACATCCAAGGGCCGGTCGCACGTCTCCGTGCGCATGGTGGAGAGCAGTCTCTTGAACAGGGATAGGCAATGGCAGCGGGGGGGCAATCGAACCCAGTTCCGTGATATACGAGGCAGCCCTAACTATCTTCTGTTCCAGGATATGGGCTTGTTGCCGGCATGTAGCTCGCAATTCGAGTAAGGCAGTCAGGATGTCGCCATAGGTGGGCTCCCGTTGTGATGCTGGCTGGCGTATACCGCACGAACATTCCCCCGGGTCAACCGCCAGGTCTGCCATAGCAGAAGTACTGCCCGGTGAGAACAAAGAAGCCGCCATCTTCCTTCTACAGGGAAGGGGCGTCATGGCAGACCAGCAAGAAGCTCGCTATGCAGAGGGGGGGGGGAATGGCGTTGCGGACAAAAAAGAAGGAGCGGGAGCCACCAACAATCCAGCGGCACGCAGGTCTGGGGCAAGGCAGGGAGAGAGATTAATCTCCAGCCGGCAATGTAAATAGGCTGCGGTAATACAAGCACCCCAAGATGGACTCCGGGCAGCCTATATGCAGCAAGTCGGGACGTGGCCGTCGCGGCTCAGGTCCAGTGTCTCTCGGAGGAAGGGCAACCCAGCAAGAGCCTTACCGCTGAAAAGGTAGGCGGTGGAGTCCGTAGCAATGATCAGAAGCGCCCCTGCCCCAGCCAGCTCCGCCGCGACGTGCCCGTCTCA
The DNA here is from genome assembly GCF_964263255.1 of Lissotriton vulgaris. Classification (NCBI taxonomy): domain Eukaryota; kingdom Metazoa; phylum Chordata; class Amphibia; order Caudata; family Salamandridae; genus Lissotriton; species Lissotriton vulgaris. The sequence continues at coordinate 1,724,177,597 of NC_141694.1, read as the reverse complement.
CAGCATCCAGCCGTGTCCAGTGGCAGGCATTCAGCTCCAGGTCCCGGGTCAGAGTCGGGGGCCGAAGAACGGCACCAATACACCACGGAAGTGAGCGGCGGAGGTCCCAAAAGAGCGCCAGCAACCTCCGTGCTCACACATCCCCGTTTGTGCGAGAGATATTCAGGATTCGTGTCAGGATCACGGTACAGGATCGGACGGCTCGCGGAGCTCAAGGCTTACGCGTCCGTCCCGATCGCCATCTTGGCTCCTCCCCGGTTGTTCTGGAATTGGGCCAAATTAACGTCCTGTCCTGAGAGGGTACCAGCTGACACTTCTCCCAGTTAAAGAGAAACCCTTGCGCCTTGAGCACGGCACACACTATCCTCAGATGCCCCAGGATTATTTCCCCTAATGGAGCATGGAGAACCAATTGTCCAGATACAGGTAAAATTGGATCTCTTGAAGATGAAGGGATGCCACCACCTTGGTAAAACACTATGGCGGCTGACCTCAGGCCAAACAGATGGACCAGAAACTGATTATGAACCCCCCGGATGCAGAACCTCAGAAACTTCTGCCAGAGGGAATGAACGGGCACATGATAGTATATGTCCTACATGTCCAAGGTGCACTTCAGATGGTCCTTCAGCACCAAAGGGATAATCCGCTGCAGGGTCTCCATCTTGAAGGGGAGATGCAACACAAACTGGTTCAGAGCCTTCAAATCCAAAACCAACCAGAAGCCCCCCTTAGACTTTGCCACCAGAAAGAAATATGATTGCATAAAACTCCTCCCTTACCTTCAAGAGGGGGCCCTCCTGAATGGCTCCCTTCAGTAACAGAGAATGTATCCCCTGTGCCAGAGCCACTTGCTTCACTGTCTTGGAAGGCCAAGAAGTGGAATGAATTTTGGATGCTGCAGGGACCTCTCCAAACTTTATCATGTGACCATGACACACACAAATTCCTGCCCCATAATATAGCCATTAATGAGGTTTATAAGGGGGGGCACTTTGCTTTCCGCCCCTTTCCAGCAGCGAAGTGACCATGAGCCTTGGGGAACTGCTTCCTGCATGAAGAGCAAAAAGGAGATTTGGGCTTCAAGGACAGTCTCTCCACAGCCGTGTTCTTGAGAGAAGAAGGTTGTTTCTTTTGCTTGAACAATTTATGTAATTTGTCTTCCAACTCGGGTCCAAGTAACAAAGAACCCTGAAAAGGCAATCTCATTTCGGACTCCTTTTGGGCAGGGTCAGTCCACCAGTCCTTAAGAACAATATTCCTGCAGCCAGTCACATGTACCCCTCCAGAAAGGGCCAAAGCCCTAACCACGTCAAAGGAAATATTCTAAAGATATTCAACCTGGCACTCAATCTGATACTGCAGCCTAGCACAGTCAGAGGCATCATCCAAGTACCTGAACAACGCCTTGAGCTCCATCAGCAAAGACTGTGCCACATACGTACCATAGATTCTAGCCCGAAGAGCAAAATGGAAACCCGAATAGACCTTTCAAAAGGAGGCATCCCCCTTTTTATCCATCACATCCTTGATGACCGAATCTTCCATCAACGATGTCCACCCCACCAGACTTGCTACAAAGGAATACATTAGAATGGCAGCAGGAAGGTCCTTCTGCATATCCTGCAAAGGGTACAATTTTGCAATGAAGCGTGGCAACATTATCATATCTGGGTCCTTCCACTCCTTCTTGAGAACCTCAGAAATACACTGATGCACAGGCACATCCAGGGGTGCCAAAATATGGAACTGGCGCAACAAGCCCCCAAACAATGTTGAAGGCATCTCTTGATCTCGAAACTCCATATTAGATTTCACATGCCTGATCAAGTCCGGCAGCATGTGCCTGGACGCATACTTCCCCTTCAGATCTTAAGGATCCTGCTGCTGCTCCTCCTCAGGCCCTGAAGAAGAAGGAGAAGGAACTGAAACCCTCCCTGCAGGCTAAGAGTAATCAATTTCCAACAGCGTCTCCCGGATCAACCCTCTCAATTTAACATCCCCACCCACCCTGCATTTAGGAGGGGAAGGAGAAGAGCTGCTGGAACTAGAGACCAAAGAGGAAGTCTCCACACCAGGCTTCCTCTTCCTGGTATGCTTCCCCATCATCCAATATAAGCAGAACCACAGTAGGAACACAAACTGGATCACAGGAACATAAACCTGCTATGCGGTACTCACCCCAGGCAGAAATGCTCTTCCATCATCAAAGGCAACCTGCCCCCATGCCTGTCCAGGCACGTCCACTGCAATCGGCATGCCTGGACCTTGTCCAATGGTCCTCCACAGTGAAACCGGTTGCCAGGCACCGCCGTAGCACACCACGTCCCGCATTGAAGTGCCAAACATGCCCACAACACTCCCAGCAGCATTTTCTTTAGCATCACTTATTTATTTATTTAGTTTGAAGGTTTTATATAGTGCGGACAAGACTCCTGCAAGTAACAGAGCGCTTTACAAGTCATATGTGGAAAGCAAGAAATAACATACCATGATCTAAATGAAAAGTTGTACACAGTTCATCATCGTAAAAAATAAGCGAACAGAAGGTCGACTATGGAGTGTAAAAACAGCACACCTAATACAATACAGTAAGCAGTTATAGAGTTCACATGAATTTAGCCATAAGGATTGCTTTCACTTCTTTTGAATGAGGCAGAGGAAGGATTCATTCTTGTTTTACCGGGCAAAGCATTCCAGATCCTAGGAGTCATACCAGAAAAGAATCGGTTATAGGTTTTTTCTTGGCAAATCGTTGTGGTTTTAGAAGAAGAGTCTTGGCATTCCTGGAGGCTCTGATGCCCACAGAGAGCACCAGTTCTGAGCTAGGTAGTGTGGGGCGTTGTGGTAGAGGGCCTTATGCATCATACAGGCGATTTTCAGATGGATTTTGGCTTCAAATGGTAGCCAGTTGAGGGCTCTCAAGTCTGGGGATATGTGAGAGTTTCTCTTTGAACCCGTGATGAGTCTTGCAGCTGAGTTGATTGTGGCTCTTAGCGGGGCTGTCGATGACTTTGGGAGGCCGCATAAGGTTACTACCCCATATTCCACGCAAGGGATTGCTAGGGCTTGTACTGCTTTTCGCAGGGTCTTCAGGTGGAAGTTAGCTCCTTTTGTGGAGGCGCCGATATGTTTCTGCATGGTTAGGTTACTGTCAAGCGTTACCCTTTAGCGATTTCGCTGAGTCCACGATGAGAGGTTGTCCATCAAGGGCTGTTAAGTGCTTCATCCAATCCAGGATAGTTGGAGTTTTGTTAGGGGACGTGATTAAGAGGAGTTCCGTTTTGAGGGAGTTTGGTTTCAAATGGTTTTCAGCCAGCCAAGTTTGGGTTTTTTGTAGTGTGGAGTTGAGCGATTTGATGTCATCAAGTGAGTGGATCTTGATGTAGATTTGGGTGTCATCAGCATACATGTGGAAGTGAATCTTGGCGAGGCTCAGAAGATCGGTAAGTGGTTCCATAAAAAGGTTGAAAAGGGTGGGTGAGAGGGATGAGCCTTGCGGAAGTGACTGGCGTGGGGTTGGACAGGGATTGGTTGACCTTGAATCTTTGGGATCTATTTTGGAGGAAAGAGGCGGACCAGTTAAATACAGTTCCTGACATTCCCATTCTGTGTTTCAGGAGATCAAGCAGGCTGCTGTGTTTGACGGTGTCAAAGGCTGATGACAGGTCGAGTAGGATTAGTAGACAGGCTTCATTTTGGTCTAGGATTTTTAGTCCGTCGGCTAATACATGTGTCATGACTGATTCAGTGCTGTGACCTGCTCTGAAGCCTGATTGGAATTGGTTAAGTAGGTTGAATTGATCAATGTGGCTGTTCAGTTGTATGTTAACGCATTTTTCCAGGAGTTTGGCTAGCATAGGAATGTTAGAAATTGGACGATAGTTATTTGGGTCTGAGGGGTCAGCTGTAGGTTTCTTTAAGATAGGCGAAACCTGACCTGATTTCAGGATGTCTGGGATGGATCCTTGAAGGAGGGAGGTATTAATTATCTTGGTTCAGAGGGGTAGTAACAGAGGAATGAAGTCTTTTAGGTAATTAGCCGAGAGTGGGTCAATTAAATGAATGGAGGGTTTCAGAGTGGTTAGCGTCTTTAATATGGTATCTTCATTGTAGGTGTTGAAGTGGGATCAAGTAGCGTTGTTTTTTAGTTTATATTTTGGGAGGTCATTAGCTTGGACACCAGCCAATGGCAGTGATGGGTTCTTTTTCAAGTCTGAGACGGATAGGAGGTCTTTGAGTAGATCTGATTTAATGGATTCCGTCTTAGAGGCGAAGATGGAGGCAAATTCATCACAATTAGGTGGAGAAAGTGGTATAGCATTAGGAAGACTTGGTAGGCTCTTAGTTTGGGCTTTGATAAGGCCGAATAGTTTTTTGGGGCAGTTCTTGGCTAAGTCTAGTTGAGACCTGAAGAAGACGGTTTTAGACTTTCTGATCTTTCTAAAAAAAGCGTTTCTGGAAATTCTAAGAAGGTTGAGATGATCAGCTGAGGGGGCGGCTCTCCATTGTCGTTCAATAACTCTAAGAGACCGTCTGTCTTCATTTAGTCTCCCATCCTACCACAGTTTTCAGTCTTTTGTAGATGTTCTTTTCATTTGAAGAGGGCTATTTTGTCTGGTAGGTTGTTCATGGAGTGAACGTAGTGATTGGTCAGCCCCTGTACATCAACAAGGTCTTCCGGGGGTAAAGATGGTTTGAATCAGCTGATGCTATAAAGTCAGAGACAACGTTATTCAGGTTTCTCTTCAATATCTTAGTTCTCATGGGTTGTGTTGGGAGTCGTTTAACAGTTGCCAAGACTTTGAAAGTAATGACATGGTGGTCAGACCAGGCGCAGGGGAGGACAGAGTTGAGCTGAGTGGCGTCAACTTTGGAGATTATTAGGTCGAGAGTTGCACCTTTGTCGTTTGTGGGGCTGTTACATATTTGTTTAAGATTGAGGTCAGCGAGGCTGTTTACCCCTGAGTCGTTGTGGTCATCCAGTGCAGGTTAAAGTCCCCCAAGAAAATATGCTTATTTTGTTGGCTGTCATTTGACGCTAGAATGTCCATGAAGTGTTCTAATAATGTGAGGTTATCTCCAGGAGGGTGGTAGAAAGTGTGCAAAGAGCATATTTGTTTGTTGTTGTTGGTGATGTTTAAGCACAGATATTCACAAGAGGATAAAGTGGGGGCATTGGAGTTGGTCACTGTTTGGCATATCTGGTGTATGCAGGCTATCCCACCGCCTGGCCTGTCCGTTCTATCTAGTCTGGTGATCTCATAGTTAGGGGGTAACAGGATGTCCAAGATGGGAGTAGATGTTTCAATCAACCAGGTTTCCGTCAGGATCAGAATGTCTGGTTCGTTAGTGATAAGTAGGTCAGCTCTGTCAGCTGAATGTCTAGAAGCGGATCTGCAATTTAGGAGGATACAGCTTAGCCTCGGCTTGATGGATACTGTGGTGGGTTCAGTTGTTAGGGGGATTCTAGTGAGGTTGTTTTCCACAATGCCTCTGGAGTTGTGTCTAGTGGCTCTGTATGTGTTGATCGGAATAGATTGTATACAGGAGTCTGAATGTGCGATAACTGGAAGTCCAGCTCTATGTGGTGGGTGCGGTAGCTCGTAAGAGCAAAGGAGGGCCCCTAATTCTAAATAAAATAGAGGGTTTAACAACCTGATTAAGCTGGAAATGGCATTCAGGTGCGGAACAGTGCTCCAAAGTGGAGACCTCGGAGCCTGGGAACTTGGAAGACGATGATGGGTGTGACTATAGGTCTTGGAGTGTGTGGAAGAACGGTATTCATGTAAATAGCGAGTGGGCTTGGTTTGTTGTATAATAAGGTTGTGTAGGGTTTGGATGTCCGATTTGACTTGTTGAAGGGCTGTTGCTATCTGGTCAAGTCTTGGATCAGGCATGAAAGTTTCCTTTTTGGAAGGGTGGACAGATGGAGTAGGCAGAGTAGTAACCTCTTCGGTGGCATTTGAGGGGGAGTCGAGGTTGGGGACAATGCATAGAGCTCTTTCTGAGTGAATGTCAATGGGGTCGGGGATTGAGGAGGCCGGAAGAGGAGGGGACTGAGAGGCGGTTATGCCAGAGTCAATGGGGATATAGGTGGGGCTGGCGGACAGATGGGAGATGCTGGGAGTAAAGGAGAGGGGGAGAGTGGGAGAGGTAGAGCAGGGTAAGGGGTTTGTGAGACGTCTCTGCTGGGATCTGTGGAGGTATAGGCGGGGCTGACGTGCTGATGGGAGGAGTTGGGAGTAATGGTGAGGGGGAGGGTGGGATAGGTATTGCAGGGTGAAGAGGGATAGTGAGTGTATTAGTAGAGTTATAGAGTGAGGCGGTCATCAGGTGGAGTGTGTTGTTAGGTGGGGTGTCTTTGAGGTCATGAGTTAATGTCAGAACAGATGGGGACAGCTGAGAATTCGGACTAACTTCGGGATCCGGATGGGAGTTGAAAAAATCGGACCGATTGGATGAAGGGGAGGGGTGTGTTAGGTCATTGAGGTTTAGAGTTAATGACGGAACAGATGGGGATAGCTGGGAATTCTGACTAACTTCGGGATCCGGATGGGAGTTGAAGATATCGGAACGATTGGATGGAGAGGAGGGGTGTGTTAGAGTGTCTCTCTCCTTGATGAGTGGAAAAATGTGATCAATCAAGTTGAAGTTGCGGTCGGTTGATTGGATGAGGATGATACTATTATGATAGATATTGACGGTGGCTGCTGCATTGAAGATTAGGAAGGGTAGGATAGATAGTGTGAATCCGTGCGCTGTTTTCTTCATGAGAGAGACCCTAAAGAGAGCGAGAAAGGCTTTTCTCCATTGAGCTCTTCTTTTAGTGTAGAAGATAATGTCGTTCTTAATGAGCCCTTTGTTCATTGAGAAGTATGGTTCAGAGATAAGGGTTTCAAGATGAGATTTTAATAAGTTGTGTTTGAAACCGTTAGCTGCTTTTTTGATAGGTTTGGGGGTAAGTGATGGAGTAGGGAAGTTACTGGTGCGCTCCATAGTGTAGGTGGCACTTGATTAGCGGGGGATAGACAGATGGGGAGATGTCTAAGCAATATGCTGCCCTATAGGGGGGAGTGTAACAAATTTGTGAGAGATGCTGCCCTTTAGGGGGAAAGAGAGACAAGGTTGTGAAAAAGTTGTCAGTCCAAGATGGCTGGTTTGTTAACTGACTCGCTTAGAGCTAGCAAGGAAGTCCTCTTTCTGTTTCAGATTAAAGAATCTCATGGGAGGTATTTTTTTTCTTTGTAAACCTGTTGTGGCCATTTTGTGTGATCAGTAGAGTTAGCAAGGAAGTCCTCTTTTTATTTCAGTTAAAGGATCTCAAGGGAGGCAGTCCTTTTTCTATGTTAACCTGTAGCGGCCATTTTGTGTGCTCTGTAGAGGTAAAACTAAGATCTTTCCCTATCCTGGAATTCTAGATCGTGGGAAGTAATCTTAGAGTTATATCCTTCAGGATGAAGTGCATTTACTTGCCTTCGGTCCAGAGGAGAACAAGTGGGCCCTAGAGATGGCTTGGCTATGTGGTAACATATGTGCCAGTCTCGATTCTGCATAGACCTATGGGTGGAGGAAAGCTCAGACTGTTTCTGTTGAGCTCATTGGGACCCTCGGAATATAGGAGACGTATTGTCTTTTGTTCCTTGCTCGGATCCGGCAATCACCTCCGATGTTTAGAGGAGGACCAGTGGCAGTTTGATAGTATTGGCCAGACTGTGTCTCTTATGCTGAGGAATAACCGGGAGGGAGAGTGGGAGGGGGGGGGAGGGGTTTTTCTGTTTACATAGCTTGCGCCGAAGAGAATAGGGGAGGGAGGGATATTGCGGTCGGGAGTAGACCGGGCGTTCTCTGATTAGCTTAGAGCAGCCATCATGATTCCGCTGCTTGATTCTGCGGCGCTTGTACATGTTTGCTGCGCTCCTCCTCTACAGCCAAGGATCCTGAGCTTCCTTGTGCTCCGCTCTGGTGCCTGTAATCCGTGCGCAGCTCTGGAGATCGCGATGGCTACAGAAGTGATTAAAAATTCTTCCGCTCTTTCTCAGAAGGTGACCTGACCTCCCGAGTGCTCTGAGGACAGCTCCGTTTGAGTCTTGTGTGCTCCGCTCCGGTGCCTGAAATCCGCTGGAGGCTCTGGAGACTGCGATGAACTCCAGGAAGTTTAAGACTCCTCTGCTGTAGCCCAGAGGGTGTCCCGACCTCCTGAGTGCTCTGCATGCAGCTCTGTTAGTGAATCTCCCCAGGCGTCAGTGTGGGGGGAGGCGTTCCATACTCATGAGTGCTTCAGAGCCAGGTGGTGACTCCCCCACATCGGAGGTGTCAGCAACCGAGAGAGGATCACCATCAGCTATCAACACCCTGCGATGGCAATCCGGAGGGGATCATCCTTTGCGCAATGATATCCTTGTCCTTTGGGCGCCGGGCTCTGTCATCACACCAGATGGAGATGCCCTTTGAGCTCCGGGTCCTACAGTCAGCCCTGTTGAATTTACGGTAAGAAAATGTTCCTGTTACTTGTTGTATATTCGAGAGGCTCACAACCCGAGGAAAAGATCCAGAATCTAGACACTTGGTCCTGACTAGTTTTTGGACTGTAAGAAAATTGGCTCCAAATTCATCTTTGGGAACATTCTTCCAGAACTGTTCTATCTTCAAAATTTGCGAGAATCCGCGAGGGACAATTACTGATTGGAGAAAGTGAACTCTCTATTTCTGATTTTGATGGCCACAATGATGGATTGTAGAGAGTGGACTGGCTCTTCATTTTTCAGGGTACAAACTAAAAACTAAAAAATCAACTTACCTGATTGCTGCCGCCTCTGCTGTCTGCTTCAAAGCGCTCCTCCTGCTTCTGGGACAGGCTCCCAAACAGCACTGTGGCCAATCATGATGCTGTATGAGTCAGGATTGGCCTAAACACTGGGATTTGTGTTCCCAGGCAGATGGGGAGCATGTGCCTGCTTTCTCCAGCCCCAGAAATGCAACTAGAGCAGGAGACAGCTTCACTGTGGATGAGGGATTTGGTCGGCCCCAAACGACTGGCCAAACACCTCATGCTCAGTGAAGTTACAAGAGAGTGCACTGCCACTCCCCCACCACAGTGTCATCCCTCTGGACCCGCCCCCAAGACTCGAGAGGGTCCTGGGAGCGGATCCAGGGGGATTAAAATGAAACAGGTTTAAAACCCGTTTTCTTATCGTTTTATTTGCGGGGGTGGTGGCGGGGGGCGGGAGCAGGGGCGGCTCTACGCCCATGGTGGCCCTGTGCAGGGAGCGTAGGTAGGGGGCACCTGAAGAGGGGGTCCGGGCGGGCGGAGTGCAGAGGCCAGTGAAGAGGGGGGGTCAGTGTGTTTGGAAGTGGATCAGAGCCGGAGGCCGCCAAATCCCTGCCAGGGGCCGCCACACAAATATGTATCCATCCTCAGAGGATTATTATAATAAGGATATATACTGGCGTGGTGGCCCCTGGGGTTTGGTGGGCCTGTGCAGGTGCACAGCTTGCACATGCCTAAGGCCGCACCTGGCGGGGGGGCGTCACTACCCTGCCCTACTGAAGATGCCGCCGCTTGAAAATTCATAGAAAATCAACCTAGTATGTGAATGTTTCTCTAAATACAAGTCACCGAATCCTAATCAAATGAAAGAAACCTTTTCTTGCAGCAACAATTTACCTATTATGCAGGTGGCTGCTGGCAGGACCTTCTGAACAGCCTTGAGTGGCGAACATAATTCACGTTTATAATACTAGCTTAATTATTCTTAAAAAATCCTGCTTCCGCATTCCCCGTTTAAAAGTGAAGTTACACTGTTGGCAAATGTGCAAGCTACAACCCTGAGCTTATGGTTTTGAGGTGCTTACTTCATTCAATGAAATTGACATCATAAAGATAGCCTGCAATTAATATAAAACTCATAATTGATTCAAATAGTTGATTGATACATTCAGGGCTATATGTGCGGTTAATATTACAACATCGTACATTATTACATTATATGAAACTTCATTATTATATACTAGCTTTCCGTTACAGTGGACAAGCTCTTTGCCCGCCCTATTCCTTTCATCTCGCTGCTCACTTTTCAGTGATTCTTTCTCCGCACACAGGGTGGCAGCAGAGTCACATGAAATAGGTCGGTGAAAAAAATCTGCAATTTAGCCACTCCGTTCCAGTTCCTCTCCACGCAGCCTCGCGGCTGCCAAAATGGATTTTGTGGCTTGGGAGAATTGTTGAATACTGAGCGCACCTCTGTGACTGCCCTTGTTTGTTTTTATTTCCAATGGTTAAACAAAGTTGCCTTTAGTCCGATCTTTTTGAGAAGTCTCACGGATGGGCTGAGTTTTCATAAAAAAACACACAAAACGACTCATCAGTGAGAGAGCTAAATCTCCATAGGCTGTCGGTTCGAAATACAGGGTGCCAGGACCCTTCAAATGCTATTCCCCCCAGAGGGACATTTACCAGCTGTCAAGGGGAGGGGCTCATAAATCATCCATCTATGGTCTCTGCCTGGAATGAAGCGAGAGAGCTTTACCCTGATGGGCTCAAGGCTTTGCTTTGGAATGTCTCCTATGCACCTGGAATGCAGCCCTGTTTGCAGTCGGCCGTCAATAGAGTCCCAAGCACCTGGATGTAGTTGTGGAAGTGACATTCCCTTGGCAACCTAAAGATAATATTATTGCAAATCAAGACAACCTCAAGCACAGAAATGACACACCATCTTCCTCCAACTGAACACCTTTCCAGCTATAATGCATTTCTGAATCTGCATTCGACAGCCCTTTGACCTATCAGAAGGAATCCTTTCCTCATACAGCTGAAACATTCTCCTAGCTCACCACGCAGCATGTCTGTCCTGAATTACATCCGCAGCATGCGGTGCATAATGTTTGATTCCCCTACGCATGTATACAACATCACTTAAGTGTAGCACCTAGTGATATTTACCGCATTATGTAGTCTTGGGGCCTCATTTATAAAAAGTGACGCATGGCTGTGTGAAAACAGCGTTGCGTCACTTTTCACTGCACCCTCCTTGCGACACCAATGATGCATCATATTTACAGTATGACGCATCATGGTGCAAGGAGTTACAGATACGTCAGTATTTCTCACGTATCTGTATGGCGCAAAAGTGACGCATTGCTGGAGTGTGCCACAAAAGTGACGCAACTCCAGCAATGTGTCCTTTCACATGGGCCCCATGTGAAAGGGCCTGCGTCAGTCTTACGCCTGCTGTGAGGCAGGCGCAAGATTTTGACGCAACCGCGTCCTAAAAGTGACGCAGTGAAATCTCTTAGATTTCACTGCGTCACTTCTACGACCCTTTCTTGTGTCAATACGCCCCCCTTGCATACATTATACCTGGCGCAGGTATAATGTGGCGCAGGGGTTTACAAAGTGACGCATCTATCTAGATGCGTCACTTTGTAAATATGGTGCAACAAGGTGCATTTTTTACGCTACTAGTGCATCACAAAAAGTGACGCACCAGCGGCGTAAAAGTGACGCGCAGCCTCATAAATGAGGACCCTGCTATTTAGGCAGTACACATCTGTACTCCCATCAGTGCATCAGATGGCTCCGTACTATTTCCAGCCCCCCTCTCCCGTTATTCCTTTGATAGGTCTCTCCCAGCAAGCCAGAACTTGAAATGAAATACCAGCATTTGTAAAGCTCACAGGTCCCTCCTGAGAAGTGTCCCGGCGCTGGGGGCCGTTGAGAAGATAAAGCGAGCTATTGCCCAGAGTCACATGGTGCTGGGCTAACCTGCCGCTGGCACCGGGGATCGAACCTGAACCCTGTGGTCCAGAGTCAGGCACCCTGGCCGCTGCGCCACACCTCTTCCCACCTGACTCACTTCCAAGGAGGTATATCAACGCAGGCGCCTCTCTTTCATTATGCACCCTGCCCATGCAGCCATCTGAAAGTCTGACAGATTTCCCAGGGATGTTGGTTCACTAAAAAGCCATTCACCGCTTTTAATCCCCGATGACAGCTGCTGAGTAGGTGTGGGCCAAACTGTGTACTTTATTTGTAAAGGAACATAAACATTTTCCTTTTTATTATAGTTATATTTCTTCATTGATTATTCCATGTATGACACATTACAAGGGTAATAATCATCCATCAAAATTTTTACTGCAATAACGGTGTGCAGCATCTCAGTAAAAGCTGATCACATCCTCTGTTTCCGGCCCCAGCCCTCCCCCCCACCCCTGCATTGGTGACAGCATGGTAAGGGGATATTAAAAAAATCAGGGGCAGAATTACAAGGAAATGACTCAGTGCGTGCTGCAAGCCATTTGGCTTCGCTGCACTGAGGGGCAGATTTACAAGCTCCTTGCGCCACCGGTTTGTCACTTTTTGTGACGCGCCGGTGGCACATTTTAGTGCCCCATATTTACAATGACAGGGAAAGCCACCCTGTGTGACTTTTCCTGTTCTTGTAAATATGGCCCCTTTGCACGCCGCACTTTGATTGAAAAGGGCATTCCATGGGTGCTGCTGTGGGTATTCCCAAGCAACACCCTTGGAAACAGGCACATTTCTAGATTTATGGGAAATTTCAAAGCACAGGGATGCAACATATTTAGAACAATATGTTGCATCTCTGTGCTTCCCCCTGCGCTGGGGCACAAATTGCAGCCACGCGCTGGCACAGGTACCCTTGCACCATTGTGCAAGAATGCCTGCGTCATGGGGAGATTGTTTATATGCAGGAAGGGTTACCTTCCTGCACAAAAACAATCACCAGAGGTGATTTCCTCTTTCTATGAGAAAAGAGGAAAAGAACAAGGCGAAATTAATTAATTTCTCCTCGTTGTGCCTCCCTACGCCTCCTCTTGGGAGGCATAGCATTCAGATGCATTTCCAGCTTTACGATTTTTCGTAAATCTGGAAACTCGTGTGTTTCCATGGGTGTTGCTTGAGAACACCAACAGCAACACCCATGGAATGCCCCTTTCACGCAAAGTGCTGAGTGCAAAGGGGCCCTATTTACAAGAACAGGAAAAGTCACGTAGTGTGGCTTTTCCTGTCCTTGTAAATATGGGGTACTAAAATGCGCCACCGGTGTGTCACAAAAAGTGACGCACCGGTGGCGCAAGGGGCTTGTAAGTCTGCCCCTCAGAGCGTAAACCAGAAATATTTGAGCAGGAGGATAGATAACTAAAGGCAATAGGTTAGGCTGCACTTGCCTTGCTTACAACCGACATGCTTTTTTAAAATTGTGTTTATTGGCATTTCAAATAAAAACGGAAAAACAATACATACCAATATATATTGCATAATATCAGTTACAGGATGAATAATCCAGGCATATAAGCAAGCCGTATTCCAACAACTTAAACAAGTCAGGCCCCAGTGAGTCTCATAGTCAGTGTAAATTTCACAGAATATCGGACAGGCATTTCCATCTACATTACACAATAAGAAGCGGCAGCAGGTGGTATAACGGTCACACATACTGTGGTGTGCGCTCTAGTCGACGGACGTATACGCGATGACGCGTTACGCCGTGGGCTAGAGCGGAAAGGCGGCGCATGCGCAGCAGAGAGGAAAGAGAAGGCGCGAAACGGCAGAAACGGCAGTTGGCGACCGGAGCGCTCAGCATTAGACGCTCGGCGCCCTTTAGCTCCAAATTAGTTATTGCTATTGAAATAAAAGAGAGTAATAACTATCACCAGTCTCTGTGCATCTTGTGGGGGAAAGGAAGGACATTACAGTGGCGACGAGGCTGGGACCTGGACACCACAAGGTGCAGTGTACCGAGAAGAGAACAGATAAACCCCCCAGCGAGAACACAGAACCTACAAGGAGGAGCAAGGGCGTGGCAGCAGCGCAGCAGCACAGCGAGGAGCAGACCACCACCCTCCCAAGGCAGGTCAGTGCCACCCAAGACCCCAGGAGCCCCCAAGCAGCAACCTGGCAGCCAAGGGAGACACACCCAAGCTAGAGGAAGGGGGGAAGGCAGCTCAAACAGCGCCTACTGCAAGGGACAATACCCCAGGTAGCCCCAGGGGCCAAGGTGACACGGCAGAGAACGCAGGAGCGTCCGGTGAACCTACCCAAAGGGCCCAGGAAGGAGGACCTAGAGGTGAAGCCAGAATGGCGAATCAGGCGTCAGCCCTAATGGCGCCCGTCCCGTTTCTAACCAGACCAGGTGAACCCCAACTAAAATGGGAAGACTGGAAAGAATATTTCCTCAATTACATTGAGGCCCTTGAAGATGAGAGTGAAGGAGAATACAAACCCGAAAGGAAGAAGAGACTGTTGCTCCACAACTTAGGCCCAGAAGGGGTAAGAGTGTTTAAGAACCTGGTGCCCAAAGACAGGGATGCAGCGGAGACGGATGTCTTTGTGAATGCATTGGACGACCTAGACAGCCACTACCGCCCAGCAGTCTGCGTCTCGATAGACCGATACAACTTCCAACAGAGAAAACAAGAGGCAGGAGAATCCATTGACGACTATGTGGCAGCGCTCCGCCGGCTTGCGATCACGTGTAGGTATGGGAACCTGCAGGACGAGTACATCAAGGACCAAATTGTGATGCACACCACCAGCAGAGCAGTCCAAGACAAGCTATGGGCGATGAATGAGACAACCCTGAAGGAAGTAGTGGCGATGGTTAAAAAGGCGGAAATGTCGAAGAGAGGAGCGGACGCGGCAAAAAGGGAAAGCGGGCCGAGACAAATGATCAACAAGATCGACGAGGCACCACAATCCAGCAAGCCCAAAACGGCTTACGGAGACCAGAGGAAGGACACAAGAGGATCTGGGAAGCAGATGCCTCGTCCCAACCAGGGGGCGAAATTCGCGTGTTACAGATGTGGCAGTGCGGCGCACACGGCCCAGGACAGGCGGTGCCCCGCGTTTCGCGCCAGGTGCTCATTCTGTGGGTTGACTGGTCACTTCGAGAAAGTCTGTCGGAAGAAAGGGTCGAAATCCACAGTTAAGTGCATCGACACAGCAGCGGCCAACGGGAGTGATGAAGAAGAACCAGAGGAGGATGACCTAGTGCTATGTATAGAAGATCAAGTCTTAGATGTATCCGGGAAGCGAAGGGATAAGCCCCGCACCGACATGCTCATCGGGGGCGTCAAAGTACATGTAGCCGTGGATTCAGGGTCCCCCTGGACCATTGTTCAAAGGTCAATATGGGAAGAGGACTTTGTGCCAGTCATAGGACCCGACCTGTGGCCGCCGGACATCAGACCCATCTCATATACCGAGAATTCCATCCCACTGGTAGGGTGCAGGGACTTGGAGTTCGAATTTAGAGGACGGGTGGCCACGTGCACCCTGTACGTAGCGGAGAAGGGCCCATCGGTACTCGGATGGAGAGACGCAGGTGATCTCGGCATCATACTAAATCCCGGAGGGAAAGAACAAATCTTGCTAACGGACGAATGGCCCCTCTCGAGGGAGGAAGACTGGAAGGCTGCATACCCCAAGGTTTTCGAGAGCACGGTAGGCAAACTCGACAAGTTCGTGCATAAGATGGTTCTTAAGGAGGGAGCAGTACCAGTAGTGCATAGGGTACGGAATATACCAATATCCACGAGTGAGGCCGTGCGCCAGGAACTACGAAAGTTGGAAGAGCTAAATATCATTGAGCCAGTGGACAGTGCGGAATGGCTATCGCCCTTGGTGGTAGTTAAAAAGCCCAACGGGAAGGTCAGACTCTGCGTGGACCTGAGGGAGCTCAACAAAAACCTCATTGTGGAAAGGTTCCCGCTCCCCAGGATAGAGGAGATGCTAGCAAGAACCAAAGGCATCAACTATTTTTCCACCATAGACCTCACGTCTGCATACTACCAAATAGAATTGCACCCGTCGAGCAGGAAGTACACAGCATTCATAACGCCCTTTGGGTGTTTCCAATTCAAGAGAATGCCCTTTGGCCTGGCATCCGCTGCGGCCGTATTCCAGAAGCTAATGCACAGGTTGTTTAAAGACATATCGGGAGTGCAATACTTCCAAGACGACATCCTGGTGATGGGCTCTAACAAAGGTGAGCACGACAAGAAACTACATCAAGTGCTAGGAGTGCTGCAGAGCAAAGGAATGACGGCGGAGTGGAGCAAGTGCAGGATCGGGTCTCGCTCAGTGACCTACCTAGGGCACGAAATAGGCACGCACGGCATATCACCGAAAGAGCAAAACGTGAAGGCGATAAAAGATGCCAAGGCCCCAACAAACAAAGAGGAGGTGCGGTCATTCCTCGGAATGGCCGAGTATTATAGCAAGTTTGTCAGCCATTTTGCCACAAGAACGCACAGGATGAGAGAACTAATCAGGCACAATACAAAATTTGAATGGGACAGGGAGGCCCAGTCAGAATTCGAGTCCATTAAGGCCTGTATCAGCCATGCCATCCCTTTGCAGGGGTACGTCCCCACGGGCAAGACTATCGTGACAACCGATGCAAGCGACAAGGGCTTGGGAGCAGTACTAGCGCAGGAAAGGGAGGATGGAAACAAAGAAACTATCAGCTTCGCGTCCCGGGCGCTATCCCCGACGGAACAAAGGTACAGCGTAATCGAAAAAGAGATGCTGGCTGTTACGTGGGCGTTGAACAAATTCCGTCAGTTCGTGTGGGGCACGAGATTCAGACTACAAACGGACCACAAGCCACTCATCAAAGTGTTGACGTCATCGGGCCATGACACGGCCACCCCGAGAATAGCGAAAATGACTCTGAAGCTGCTCGATTATACGTATGATGTAGAATATCTACCTGGCACGCAGAACAAGGTAGCTGACTACCTAAGCAGGGCATCAGCCATGGAAGAGGCGCCCGGAGAGGCCCCGGACACGGAGGAGATGGTGGCCAGTATGGAAGATCACGAAACATCGATCAGTGCGCAGGAATGGCAGGCAGCTTACGAGCTCGATGAAGAGAAGAAGGAAGTGAGGAAACATCTCACGTTGGGGTGGCCGGACAAGAAGAAGCTCACGGAAGGTGTCCGACGTTTTTTTGAGATAAGAGAAGAATTGTCCCTAAGTGACTCGGGGATATTCTTGTACAGAGGAGAAAAAGTGGTCCCACCAGTGACAATGATACCCAGACTGCTGAAGTTGCTTCATGAAGGACATCTGGGCATAGTGAAAACCAAGGCGTTGGTCAAACAGATGTATTGGTGGCCAGGTATGGATGCCCACATCGAGAGACAAGTGCGGGAGTGTGGACAATGCCAAGGAGCGGACAAGGTGCTCCGTCCACTCCGACCAGCACTGGGGAGATTTGACACCCCGCAAGGCCCATGGGAGGATGTGGCCATCGACATTTTGGGGCCCGTTCTGGACAATCGAGGGGTGAACAAGTACATCTGCGTACTCATAGACAAGTATTCCAAGTGGCCAGAAGTGGACATACAAGAGTCAATGGACACGGATACGATTTTGAAGTTCCTAACCTCGGTGTTCCTCAGAGAGGGAATACCCAAAACCATCCTCAGTGATAATGGACCGCAGTTTGTATCGGACAAGTGGGGGAGATACATGAAGAGAAATGGTATCGTAGGGAGACACACCGCTGTGTATCACCCATCTTGCAACGGCCAGGTTGAAAGGTTTAACAGGGTGCTCATGGGCTCCATCCAAGCAGCCATATCGCAAGGAAAGGACTGGGAGTTGGAAGTAATGAACATGCTATGGGCCTATCGGATAACCCCCTCTGTGGTGGGGTATAGTCCGTTCCAAGTGCTGAGAGGACGGCATCCCTTCACCAGGGACAACGTAGCATGGAGGGAGAAGACCATCACCAGCAAGTGGTCCCCAGCGGTGGTGCAGCACAATCTAGAGAAAGCCCAGAAGATCTATGCCGCGCACTATGACAAAAGACGCAGCACGAAAGAAACAGCGCTGGAAGAAGGGGAGTGGGTTAGGATCAAACTTCCCACTCTACAAAAGAAGGGCGAAAGCAAATTCAGCAAGCCGCTACAAGTTAAAGAAGTGAGGGGCAGAGCGGCCCTCCTCAGTGATGGCAAGGTCTGGTCACAAGAGCGCATGGCCAGAGTGAACAAAATACTAGTCTGGCCCAAAGCCGAAGGAGTCGGAAGAGACATGGATCACACGGAGGTCACACCCTATTCTGATCACGTCATAGACAACCAAGGCGAAGACGCAGGCGAAGACAATGAAATGGTTGTACCAGGAGCCAGGCCGACCGACGGAGGAGGAATGCAAGCGAATGCAGAGCTGAGAACAGAAGTGAGGGAAGTTGGTGTGTCCCAAGAAGAGACTGAGTTGAGAGAGAACATGCCGGTAAGACACACCCGCAGCGGAAGGGCAGTTGTAGCGCCCTCTCGCTATAATGACTTTGTGATGGATGGACACTAGCTTGGTGCCGTCTCCCCGGTGCCCCACATAGACACTGTTCACAGCTGGAGGACACTCACCTGAGGGGAGAAATGTTATAACTTTGTTTTTGTTAAAGGGGGGAGATATGTGGTGTGCGCTCTAGTCGACGGACGTATACGCGATGACGCGTTACGCCGTGGGCTAGAGCGGAAAGGCGGCGCATGCGCAGCAGAGAGGAAAGAGAAGGCGCGAAACGGCAGAAACGGCAGTTGGCGACCGGAGCGCTCAGCATTAGACGCTCGGCGCCCTTTAGCTCCAAATTAGTTATTGCTATTGAAATAAAAGAGAGTAATAACTATCACCAGTCTCTGTGCATCTTGTGGGGGAAAGGAAGGACATTACACATACAACATATCGAAATTTCCGGGATATCCTATCTAGTTATGCAATCGGGGACATATAGATAAGTGGTGCTTTCAACATATAAATCAGTTTCGGCGGGGGGGGGGGGGGGGTTGTCCTTAGCTACCTGTGGCACGTCGAACCACGGACATGCTTGATTACATGTCTGCAATGACACATGACAGAACAATATCTGTACATCAAAGTGGCAATCGCCGAGGGTATTTACACTAGGCTCAGATGAGGGGCTGTCCCAACTGTAGAGTCGGGTGCCTGCATTATTAGGAAAGCCTCTGGCGGGTCCCAGATAGCCAAGTAGTGTAGAATTGAGACCAAATTCCTGTGTTGTTAAGCAAAGTATGTAGGGTGTTTAATGTGGAAGGTTACCGGGGAAAATCAGAAGAAGCTGCCTTCACGTTATACCTGAGCCTGATGTAGAGAAATATATCTATAACAGTGTTGACTCTTCCCTAGCAAAAAAAAATTCTCGGGTGATGAATAGGCCATCAGAATAGAGAATTCCCCCCCGAGTGGTGAGTCCAGCCTTATGAAGCATGGTACTGCAGGCCGTTTTGTGCGTGACTTGAAAGGAGAAAATGATATGGGAGTGGAATGGAGCATTGACCTACCAAGTTGTTTAACCATACTGCCTGATGCTGGTGTTGTACATTCAACAGTGGAGTCCGCTGCCTCAGCAGAGTTTGCACGCGTACCCATGTGAGCAGATGTTATTATTATTATTATTAATAAAACGGTTTTGTACAGCGCGTGGTTACCCTGGAGCATCCCAGCGCTGTTGGAATGGGGCTCATGTATCCTTGTTCTATGGCCAGATGCGGCATGAAAGGAGCAGGTCTGTACCAATATATGGCTTAGTGTGCCTGGGTGCACACATAATAGAGTTCCATGTCTGGTGCGTCAAAGACTCTCTTAGAAAAAGGCTGTGTGAGTACATTTCACTGTGGACGCGGTTGCTTACCCACCGAAGCTGACCGTATCAGCTGGGTTTTCAGTACTTTAAAAATTGGTGCCCTGGAAAACATGGAACCACTTTCATGAGGGAAATACACACCACCGCTACCATAGGGAGTGATGTCCATTGTGCAATATTATCTGTTACTGCGGAGAGGGCAGTGATATCATTTGCTCAAATTAGTTCTTCTCTATCTCTGGAGACCACTTTTCCCAAATATTTAAGCTCAGAGTCTCACCATTCTGTGGGTAATCAGAATGAAATTGTTTTGTGGCAGGGGTAAGGGGGAAAAGATGAGATTCCTCCCAATTGATCTGGAAGCCTGAGATGCCACCAAAATGGACACGCTCATGAAGCCTTCCATTCAGCTGTCCCAAGGGGCTCTAATGTATCATGTGATGTCAGAATAAATGCCATCAGATATCCTAGCCGGATATCTGATCGCATATTCGCCGTGATCTTGTCAAAGTTTTGCCACCAGAGGCTCCACCGCCAACGCGAAGAGCAAGAGTGACAGGCAGGGCGGTGCGACAGGTGGCACCGCACTGGGTACTGACTTTGCATGGGGCGCCTGTTTGCTAGTTTATATTGTACTTAAAAGCACCTGCCGCCACATTCCTAGGGCCTCATTTATGAAAAGTGACGCATCGCTGCGTGAAAACAGCGATGCGTCACTTTTCACTGCGCACTCCTTGCGACACCAATGATGCGTCATATTTAATGTATGACGCATCATGTCGCAAGGACTTACAGATACGTAAGTATTTCTGACGCATCTGTAAGCGCAAAAGTGATGCATTGCTGGAGTGTGTCACAAAAGTGACGCAACTCTAGCAATGCGTCCTTTCACATGGGGAAAGCCCCATGTGAAAGGGCTTGCGTCAGTCTTACGCCTGCTGTGAGGCAGGCGCAAGATTTTGACGCAACAGCATCCTAAAAGTGACGCAGTGAAATCTCATAGATTTCACTGCGTCACTATTACGAGGCTTTTTGCGGGGGAACGCCCCCTCTGCATACATTATACCTGACGCATGTATAATGTGGCGCAGGGGTTTAAAAAGTGACGCATCTACCTAGATGCGTCACTTTTTAAATATGGCGCAACAAGGCGCATATTTTACCCCGCTGGTGCGTCACAAAAGGTGACGCACCGGCGGCGCAAAACTGACGCAAGGCCTCATAAATAAGGGCCCGGCCTTCAGCAATTTTCAGGCAACAATTAATATGTCAAAAAAACTCTGGTGATTAATGTTCTTCCAGGCGAGATCGGAGTTTTGTCCAGTAGAAGTTTTGACTCGTGGAAGTTTTGATTCATGGTAAGGTAGCGCAGAGGGTTAATGTGCCTGCTGCAAAGAACATGTACCATGCCGGTCACAAAGTGAATGGTATGTAAACAGGTCAGTGGGTCACTACTTTTATCAGAAACTTCCTTTTGTTAGCTGCAGTTTACAGTGAGCTATTAACTTTCAAAGAATTGCGTACAGGCTTCAAGGTATAGATTAGAGTGTATGTGTTTTTTCCCCAGACTTTCATTATTCTAAAGTTGCAAAAAGGGTTCATTTGGGTACAAATCAGTTCTTGTAATTAATGAGAGCCCCAATCCATTGTACATTTTAAATTCATAGTTTGTGCTTCTCCAGACCAAGTACTCTTCAACTATACTGCCTACCTGTATGGATAATATGTGAACCAACCCTTGTAGTCTTATGTGACATTTCCTATACACTGATTTACACACCTATGATTGATAGTCTCTGTGTAATGTGTGTGTTATTTAAAGTGCTCTGACACCCTTCACTTTCATGAGTGACGCTTTAAAATTAATTAAATGCATCTGAGAGAGAGTGGTTATGGAGACTGTTAAAGGGAGGTGGGAGGGAATCTGTGCGGGAGGTGGTCACCTGGGGGGCGCCAAAAACATTGTCGCACTGGGCGCCACCAGTGCTAAAGCCGGCCCTGGTAACAAGGGACAACCCTACCTAGTGCCGCACTCAATGGAGAAAGGTGTTGAACAGGTCCCATTGATTTCTATCTTAGCAGTTGGATGGAAGTACAGGAGAATGATCCACGGAAATAAGGGGGAAGGAAGTCCATGCGCCAAAGCACAACCTTCAAGTAATCCCACTCCAAGGAATCAAAAGGCTTGGTAGCATCAAGGGATACCACAACTGCGGCTGGGTCTGGTTCAATGCCCTGCAGGAACTCAAACAGGGTGCGCAAATTGTGCGATGTGGTGCGCCCAGGTATGAAACCCAAGCCACACCAAAAAATGTCATGAAAAGGCTAAGGCGATTTAATCTTTGCTAGAATTTTGGCTTCACAGTTAATCAGGGATAGATGGCCAGTAGGACTCACAATACTCAGCTGATTTGTCAGGCTTGAGAAGGGAAATTATCATCGCCTCATTCATTGAAGGTGGAAGCAGGCTAACATCCTTTGCCTCATAATAAACTGACTGCAAGATCGGGACTCGTGCCAATATATGCCTTAAAAAATTGTCCGGTAGGCCGTAAGGAAAGGGGCTTTACCAGATTGTAGCTGGAATATAGCCTCCCTTATTTAATCTTCCTCTATATTTGTGGACAGGAATTCCCTCTGCGCATCACTTAGCCAACCCGATGCCTCATCCCCAAGGTATGCATCTATGTCAATAATTTGCGTCCTACGAGAAGAATACAGTTTTTTATAGAATTTGGAAAAGACCCTTAGTATTTCTGGCGTGTCTTGAAACAATGTGCCACCCTAATCCCTGATCTCAAGAACAGCATTCACGAACCGGGGCTTGTGCATTATGGTCACCAATGCATGTCCCACACAGTTTACAGAGGGCAGGTCCAGTCCTCTCAGCTCTACTACAATTCAGAAAGTGTTCTGTGGAGCTGGGGATGAGGTACTACATTTGATTATTTCACTAGAAAGTGGATAGGGTTGACTCCTGAACACTTCCTGACCAATGGGCACCATTCTCAGTAACACATAACATGGCAGAAAATGTCTGCCCCTGGGGGGGAGCTTGTGCACAGCTAGGGGTCTTTCTATGGCAATATACAGTCCCAGTGCACTTGGCCAGCTTCCTCCTCAACTGAGACTAAAACCAGGAGGGCTAAAGTATATTCTGGGATCAGAAACACCCCATTTTTCCAGGGTTTCCTGATCACTGAGATATAAAAGTACAGATCAACTCCTGGTTCCTTTCAAGTCAGTGATGTTCCAGGACCCTCCTTAACTGCCCTGCTTGGGCTAAGCTAGATCACACTCCTCATCCATTCCATCCTGCCAAGCCCAAGCCATTGCCTCTGCACTGAGAGCTTGCCAGGACGATTGAAGGGAGGCTAATACTAATTAACTTGATTGAGCTTTAAGCAGGAAAAGTCAAATTTTTTAAAAGTTACTTTTCCTCTATATTTATCAAAAACCCCACTTCCCCATTGAATTGGATTTTCAAATACACATTGCAAACAATAGTTGAATTGGTAACTTATTTCAAGCCGAAGTTAGCAAAAATAGTTTTTAATTGCACTTTAGTTTTTCTCATTATTGGCAGTTACCAAACCAGTTATGTAAGCAAGTACAAACATACATTCATAGGTGGTGGCAGGTGGTCCGTAGTAATGAATATGAGATGGACTAGTTAACTTGGAAATTCCTTATTACAAGTGAAGACACCTCCAGTGCAGGAGTTTGTGATGGTGATCAGAACTAGCATTCATTTCCCAGATGAGACTTGGCTTGTGTACAACTCCTCTTTCTTATGTATTCATGTACATAGAGACAATTAGGTCTCATTAAGAGTTTGGAGGGAACTGAAAATCCCCCAATTTCTGGAAAAACTCTAAATATGGAGTAGAATACACCAACTAAATTTCTTCCACAATAATAGCACTTTTGTGGCGGGAATTCTCAATATGTAGTTTCCTTCAGAAACTGAAGGATATGAAGGAGTTTCAGTTCCCTCCAAACTCTTAATGTGACTCTATAATTTTATTGACTGTGGTCAGCAATTATACAACGGGACCACATTATATTCTTCTTTCCTGTCGTTAGAGGTTTTCCCACATATGTTTCACCCTTTGCCCCACCACACTCACATTAGCTTATCTTGCACTACTTTCCCCTTTTACCGAGCTAGCCCCATTTTGTTTTATCATAACTGTGAACAAAATCTAAAATAAAACAAGGCCTTTCACCCCCAAAGAGAAAACATACTGATCATGAAATCAGCCATTTGGTTGGGTGGAGGTTGGGGAGGAAAATGTGATTTTGTTTAAAAATGCTTTTGACCCAATTGTTCAAAATGTTAGAGAGACACACCCCTTAAAACTCCCGTAAGACTCCATAGAGAATGATGGGCTCACCTGTTTTTCTTGCTTTCTGCAATTCATTTCAGGCACTACAATGCTCAGCTTTGAAATGTTACTAGCTGACACTCATCTAGTGTGGGAAATTATGTACAGTATTCATGAATAGAGGGGGTTTACACCCATTTGGTTCAAATCTGTCAAATATGTAAGGAGTTAATATGCAGTGTGAACTAGCAGCACAAAACTAAAAACAAAAAATGAAAACACCTATTCATGCACAGATGCTTGACACTCACATCCTGTGTCCTCCACCTCCTACTAAACAATTACAGTGCCAGAAGGGTAGGGTAGTGAGAGCATCAAATGTTTGGGTGGTCTTGAAGCAAGCAATGAGTTGTACGAGTGGTGTTAGTGGGCAATAGCAGTTAAAGTGGGCGGGCAGAACAAATGAAGAAATAATATTGTCCCAGGTGCTTTTTTTCTTTTTCTTTTTAATAGGCACTAGTGAATAACACAGCACATCTCTTCAACTAAATATCCTTTTAACTGCAATGATTTCGACAGCCCAACATCCTAGACCCCTTAAACCTGTCGGATGGATTTCCTTTTAGCAGTACCAGCTGACTAATTCCCCGGTTAAGCATGCAATACTGGGAGATCTTGTCACTGACTAAATGCGAGGTTCAACCAAGCAGCAGTTCATCCAAGCAACAGTATTCTGGAAGGGTAATTTTCCAGTACAAAACCTATGCTACACATCATGCACCCACCTTTTCACTGTGGTGCAAAGGTCTGTGGTAGACATATGCAACCTAGTCCAAGCATGAACAGGGGGTAATCTTGCCATCTTGGAACCCTAACTTACACCAAATGTCAAGTCACTTTAATTCACCCTTGACATCAACCTCACCATTAAAGAACACACTGCTGCTAGAAAGAAAAACCACAAAGAAAGCCTAGTTCTAAGTCTCTCTTCTACCAGAAATTGACTTCAAAACTGCTGTTTAAGCCCTCTTACTCTTGCATCTGAGTGGTGATAATACCATCTTCTGTGGTCTCTCAGACTCTACCCTGACACTCCTTAAGAGCATCCTTCACACTGCAGCACATCTCATCTACAGTCTGAATTAATGTGATCAATCGATCAATCAATCAATCAATCAAAGATCCTTTATTTGGGTTTATAACCATCAAAGATTCAGAACATGCATATAATACAGACAACAGATTTTGCCTCATTCAATATACTTAATGCCTAAATATACTGTATTAAAGCATTAAAATGAAATAATAAATCCCGGTGGACCTTGTGCAGTGCAGTTTCATTACAGTTGTTTCTGTTGGAATATAAAGATAGTACCTCAAATTAATAGTGCTAATTCTGTATGCCTAGATTAGTAATTGAAATCAATCGGTTTCAGATATGTATAAATGCAAGATATTTTATAAAATGCAATGTTGTGAAAAGTGTTTTTAAAATGGGCTGGCCGACATGTATTAAAACACAATTTATACCTAATCCATGAAACTTAAAAAGGTTTCCAGGGGACAACCCGTGCACTAAAATTTACAATAATTTCAAAAACTTCTTCCACTTTATCCCGATATTGAACAAAAACTAGCCCATGAAAACAACCGTGCCAGATGTATAATTCGTCAGTGTTGGAACCGGAGGTCTCTGGTTGGCACAGGTATGCACTTGTGACAAGCAAGGACCCTCAGCTCCACGTCAGGGCAAGGGAACTACTCCTTCGACTAATCCCTGCTCACCCTCTAGGTAGTGTGGTGCGAGCAGACAAGGCTAATCCTCAGGGCGATAGTAAGTTAAGCATTCATGATCACACACAGTAAACCCACTGACCCACCACAAATGGACACCAGTTGTATGGTTGTATCCAAAATACATATACTTTATATAAAAGATAGATTCAAGCAGGATTATCACAGGACGAAAATAATGTTTAGTGAGTTGAGGTCACCAGATTACAATAGGCAAACTTAGTCTTTCAATGTTCGTTGTTTAGCAAGGTACGATGACAGGGAAATAAGAACATTGCGGACCCTGGATCCGATATGAACTCGGGACGGAGTTCAAGTGTACCTTGCTGGTGGAAGTCCAAGGCGTTTCAGGCGTGGCTACTGGTGAGGGCGGACCCCGAACGAGGCCGACGGTTCTCCAGAGGATCTCTCCGGCTCAGTCCCCCTCGAGGAGCGAGGCGGGGGAGCTAGACTGTGGAGGGTTGCGGCGATCCGGGATCGATGCAGCTCACGGGGCGAGGCGCCGTTCAGGCCTGAGGGACATATTACTTCTTAGCACGCCGGGTCGTAATCATGGATCTGTGAGGGGCGTCGAGTTCTCGGGCAGACAGGTGCAGCACCAGGCTTCCAGTACCACGGTACGGGGAGGCCTTTCTTGAGGTGCGGCACGAGCCTTGGTATGCAGGAGCGCAAAGCGAGACAGTCGGGTACATTACGACATACGGACCGTCCGAGGCTATGGAACTGCTCTCCGTGCAGATTCCGGCTGGAGAAGATGAGAGGCACACAGCGCGCTCCGTAAACGGCGAGGTGACAGGAGAGCAGGCGGCCCAGCACTGAAGTGGAGAGCGACTCTGGGATGGGCGGGGCGACCAAGCTCCGAGCTGTCACGACCTGGGAGGGGGCGAAGGCACCCAAGTCACAACTCTGGCGAGGGAATAAGAACTGAGGCCCAACAGCAGACGGGCACAAGCAGATAGAACCCAATGGTCCTGAGGTTCCGTTCAGGGGGCAAGCTCTCGATCAAGCCCTTGGAGATCGTTTCAGGCACAAGTCCTTTCTGGTCCTTTCCTCTCCGTTCTCAGCAAGGCACCACTGCAGGCCAGTCCAACAGGAGACAGACTGGTTTCCGTCCTTCAGCTTCTCTTGGTCCTTCTAGTCAGGCAGAGGTTCGTCGTGGTCAAAACTAGATCTCAAATAGATGGAGCAGACAGCTCCCAACAAAGGAAAAGCCGCCAGGCGTCCAGGGGCTGGGCAGGGCCCAGGGAGGCAAGCCTTCCCCCGGGCCCAGGCAGCAGCACACCCCTGGTGGTTTCAAGTTGGCAAACAAGAACCTGAACATTTTAGAAGAGGTCACAGCCTCCTTTTATACACAAAATTATTTTGTCTAAAGCTGCAGGGTGGGGGGAAAACCAGTCGCAGCTGGTTTTGGAGCACCCTTGATGGCTCAATCACCCCTTTCATTCACTAGGCAGGCTAGGGTCATCAGTCGCACCACAGGAGGCCCTATTCAGGACCCAAGTGCAGCCCCTCCCTCACATCAGCAGGTTAATCTCTCCATTCACCACTGGGGCAGACCCACACAGACTCCTGGAGCCAGGCTCACCAGCCAGCTCCAGCCAATCACGCGTCTGCACGCTCACTGCACAAATACTACCATGTCTAAAAGTGGAACTTCCACACTAGACACCTCCACGCCGCATACCTCATCGCGCAGCATTCAATCTCACGAGTTCACACATACCAAACCCGATCCTGCACTCCCCACGCATCAGGAACTAACATGGACACATACCTTCCCCATGCATTCCTATGAGAGTTCAGGCCTATCTCTCCACACACACTCAAAGTGCGCACGCACTCTCCACTGGGACACAGTGAAAGTGCGCAGAAACCAGCAATCACTAATACAATGTTACAATTAAAATGCAAAAAGTTCCGGGGTGAACCTGCCAGAAGGGACAAGTCCAACAGTCAGGATTCGTTTTACGCAGATTGGGCGCAATCATTTTCTGCACACACCATGGTATTCAGGACAGAAAAAAATAATATGGTGAAGAGTCTGTACAAGCTAGAACAAGAAATTGAGTAAATGGTGTGCATCCCACCCCCATTACTGTTTACGTAGTGAAGAGTCTCAGAATTCATGCCACAAGCCTGACATGAATCAGACAAGAGATTATTATTCCAGGTTTTGCTAAATGATCGAAGGGGCAAACATCCTGTTCTAAAACTAATAAAGAAGCTCTTGGCCAATGGTGGTGTTATATTGTCCATGTAACTTTCAAAAACAGGAGTAGGTTTAAATGCTAACAACCACTAAGTAAGATGGCCCATGGTGTCCCTGGTTGTTATTTCTTGCCTTGTTAGTAGCCAGTAGATTGATTTTAAGGCCTGCTTGTCCACCTTACAGAGTAATTCAGGCAAGTCCCACACATGGTATCTCCAAGGCATGGTCTATTTTCTTTACATCACTCAAGCACTCACTATATTCAGCTAGATCCAGGGTAGTCCAGATACGGATCCTGAATAGTAGTGGCTTTAAATGCGCCAGATCACATACTCTTTACATCCCGTCTCAAAATAAAGTAGGATCAAGGAGGTACTTATGGGGGCGGAGAGCAATGATCTAACAAATGTGTTCTCTATCACTGTGAGCCTTGTCCTATCAGTGTAACCCCAGACTTCTGCGCCGTGCAATGAGGCGCTTTAGGCCTTTGCTTGATAGGCTTCCAAGGCCGGGTAAGTGGAATGCAAGTATTTATTCTTCTGGAAATTTAAAATGGCCTTAGATATATCAGATTTATTTTTATTTATTTATTTAAAGTTTTGCACAGCGCAAACATGACCCAGGTGGGCATCAGAGTTCTTTACACACGGTTTAGGTAGACAACGGAAAACAGCAAGGGGAGGAAAATCAGGGCAACAGTGGGACAATATACAACAGGGGCAAGATAAAATTAAGGTGGACACCTGGTAGGGCAATATGCATCAAGATCAAACAAAACAATATGACAGGCAACAATGGGTCACAACCAACAAAATGTATACAGTAAGAAAGAGGCAAGAGGAGCACAGCATCTAGTTCAACGCATTGTTCATTAGTAGTGCTCCAACTTCCCTTTTGAAGGCACG
Organism: Lissotriton vulgaris; assembly: GCF_964263255.1. NCBI lineage: Eukaryota > Metazoa > Chordata > Amphibia > Caudata > Salamandridae > Lissotriton > Lissotriton vulgaris. The sequence goes on along the minus strand of NC_141694.1, from coordinate 1,724,148,724 downwards.
TGAAGAGGGAATCAGTCTTTTTTCCACTGGAAGGGAGTTCCAGATTTTCGGGGTGATGCCAGAGAATGTCTGATTGTAGGTTTTAAGCTTATTAAATATCATAAGGGCAAATTTATTTACTTGGTGAACCCACCTAAATTTGTCCTATAGGTCACCCCCAAATAGTCAAAACTAAAGACCCTTTCCAAACGGTCCTTCTATGGCCTTGCTGAACAGCTCTTATTAACGCTCTTACCAAGTTCCATAAATTTGGTTTTTGCAGCATTCAATTTCAAACCGCTGTAGTTGCGGAACTCAAAAACTTTATTAAGCAGATTTTATAACCCCATCTGGGACTTGGTGATTGATAATGAATCATCTGCAAACAGGAGCATTGGTGTTTTAGCCCCGTTAAGAGTGAGAGAATCATGAACACACTTTTCAGTTCCTCGGCCACATCATTTATATATAAGGTGAACAAGCTGGGGGCCAGAACGCACCCCTGTCCTGTCGAACCCCTCTTGAGACCAGGATGCGCTTTGTCAACCCACCTCCATCACCCCACCTGGCCTGCGAGTAGTTTTTTCAGGTAACCTAGCTAGTAATTCAATTAACACACCTGGAACTCCCATGTCTGCTAGAACTCTCCAAAGACCCTCCCAAGGTATCAAATTGAATGCAGTACGCAGGTCAACAAATGTCACATGGAGTTTCTGGCTAACCATCAAGACATATTTCCAATAAAGGAGGGCAAATTTAAAAACCTGATCTACAGTGCTAACTTTAACACGGAATTCTGTCTGAAAGGGCATTAGAATCATATGACCTCCCAGCCACTCTTGTAATCTATTTAAAATCTACCTGGTGATGGGTACCTAATAGGCAAACAGGCTTTTTAATTTGATGGACAATTGGCATCTCCTTTTTTAAATATTGGGATTATTTCTGCGCCCCTCCAGGTATGCGGGATCTCCACACCCCTTGCTATTGCATTCAAGAGGCTATTCACATCACTAGCCCACAACGCAGGTTCTGATTTAAATAGTTAGCCTGGAATGCCTTAAGACTACTAATAGCAGAGAGGGTATTTCTAAGCTAACTACAGACTAAGAAGTGTAAAAAAACAAAGCAGCAGACCGTATCCAAATATACACCCAGGTTCCAGAGTGATAACCCCATATCCATCATGACTACCCCAACGTTTCAACAGTATGTGAAAAATGTAAAGATGAGGGGGCATATTAGCAAGAACCTTGTTAAAATTATTGCTGTTTTAGCGGCAGGAAACTGCTGCTAAAACGGCGATAATGGGCTTGATAATATGCGTTATAGAATTTCAATAGAAGCCCAGGTTAGATGTCCTGCACATCTAACCTGGGCTTCTATTGGAATTCTATAACGCATATTAGCAAGCCCATTATCACTGTTTCAGCGGCAGTTTCCTGCCGCTAAAACGGCGATAATTTTAATGAGGTTCTTACTAAAATGCCCCGCAGCTCTTTAAAGAACACTATATCTCAATCCCTTAACCGTCCACAACCAAAGTACGTCTTCTATTTCTTGTTGACTTAATGCCTGTCTTTGACCTTGTACAGTACTCTGCTGCCTCAGGCTGTGTCTGTGCTCCAGAGATACCATATACACCATACATGTACTAACATACATGGCTAGTTCAGACTTTCAACCTTCCATCATTGATATATTAAGTATCAATATATTGGGTGATTGGAACACCTATTATATGCAGTGTTAGAAGCACAAACCAGGTTATGATGAATATTATAGTGCAGTCATGTGGGCCCACTGTGGCTGTTATGATGTGGTTGTGTGGGAAGAGAGAAGGAGCAGACACATACTCAGGTTCCTTTCAATAAATGCAAGGCTTGGATCTCAACTTTTTTCTAAAAGCACAATCGCCTGAAAAACACGCAGAGACACACGCATACACACCGAAGAGCATACAGATGTTTTTCAATTAACTTCGTAGTTGTGGTCAACACATTGCTTAATACACCAGATAAAATGCATTAGATACACTAGTCGATGCCACAAAGCTATGAAATGTTTCTATTTTAGATAGCTCAATTCACTGAGAATGCAAATGAAACTTTTTCTACATGGAACCAGGCAATTACTTCAAATATCTACCCAGCAATGAAGCGTCAGGAACGAAATCGAACAATCATATGTTTTGTATGCATTGGTTTGCAGAGAGTGAAATTTAGTTTTTAGAATTTTAAGAATCCAAAAAAGCTGCAAACTCCTTTGTGCTTTTTCTATTTCCCAAGTAAACATGATTTGTTTACAACAACATTGGAGCATGCCATTGGGGGGAAGAGAATAGCTAGAGATGAGAAGCCATGGCGTGAAAGGTGCAGTCAGCCTCAGAAGAGTTTTCAATTGCGTTACAGATACGGTGCGTGCACTGGGGATCGGATGCACAAACTGCATTTTGTAGTACAATTGTCATATTACCGTAGTACAACAAAAACTACTACACAATGCTATTCCTAAATTTACATTTTGTACTAACACACTTTTGAGGAAATGTACTACTTTTCGGTATTCACAAAATGCACTTTGTAGTACCTTACACTTTAGTCGTATGTCCCTACCTCCGTAATTTCTATGAGAGGCTGTTTCTAGCATCTTGAAACCTTAAGGGGTGATATGTTTGCGCATTAAAAATAGTAATTAATAATATTATTGCAGTACCATTTGTTGGCCAAGTGTAGTGCTCGACTTACTACAAAAAGGTGAGTTACAAAAGTGTCAGTTACTACACATTCCTTGCGTGTCAGAGCATTCTTTGCAAGGCAATCGTGCTACTTAGTTACTGCACATGAAACCCCGTAGTCTTGAGATTAGAACACATTAAGCTTGGGACTGGAATTATTAAAGACTTTTTGATTTCAGAGAAGCATTCTAGATAACACTTGAGATAAAGAATTTAAGCTGATGTTGTTAAGACCTCGCATGGTCTGTGTCTATGGTTGTAACAATAAGGATATAGAAGGTGAACTATATGCACATAAAAGTTGTTTATTTTTGGGTGTCACTGATTTCTTGTCTTTTTCTCCTTCCTCCTTTGTTGCAAATGGTATTCATATGTTTGCATAGGTTTCTGTACAACCTTGGCTTTTGACTGTGTTTCTTGGTTTTTTTCCCTCTCCTTTCTATAGATATATATTTTTTCCTCAGCTCATGCACTGTGCCTTCCTAAATGGGGGCTGTTCTCTGGTGTGTTTTTTCAGTGTATGTTTCCGACCTGCCTTTGGAAAGTCATTTCTTGATTGTATGCTTTTTTAATGTCCATTGGATATGTATATTGTTAGACCTGGCATCCTTGGCGTGGATTTCCCCTGTATTTTTGCCTTTGCCTCCTGTATTTCTACTGTGTGTTGGACTTCATTTTTTTATGGTCTAGAAGCTTTGGGCACTTTGCCACTGCTGATCAGTGCACAAGTGCAAGTGCTCCCTCTGTATTGCTGTCATGGATTAGTGTTTCCATAATTGGCTTCTTTGGCTTACAGATAAGTTCCTTGTACCATGCACTGCGTGTGCCTAGGGCCTGTAAACCAAATGCTGCTATTGGGCTTGCCATACTGATTCTGCCACCCACACAAGCAGCCTTTCAAAAGGGTCTCAGACATACCACTGCAGTGTCTGTTTGCAGTCTGGTACTGCCATGTCGACCTGGCAAGTGCACACACTTGCCAGGCCTTAACCTTCCCTTTTCTGACATATGAGTCACCCCTAAGGTAGGCTCAAGGTACCCCTGTGGGCAGGGTGCAGTGTCTGGGAAAGGTAGGACATGTTGTGATGTGTGTAACATGTCCTGATAGTGAACTACAGTAAATTTCATGTCCCATAGGATAAAATGGGAGTTCATTTATAACATCTTATAATTATAACTTACCATTGGGACAGAATAGGAAGTTAAAGTTTTGTATGCCTAAACTCAAAATATAAAGATGCATCTTTTAGTGAGGATGATTTTTACATTCTGTGTTTGAAAATACCACTTGTAGAAAGGAGTTATTTTCTTGCTTAGCCATCCTGTGTGCCTCTGCTGGGTTGTGTATTGACTGTTTGGTTTTGGAGTGACAGAGGCCGGGGATGTACATTCACTTCAGACAGCCACTGGTGGGTGGGGGGGGATGTTTGAGGTGTGTCCTGCCTTTTCTGAATGAGTCAGGGCTGGGATGAATGTACCAGGGCTGCATTTAGAGTAGGAGGAGGAGATTTCCTTTCACCTGAATGGGCCTGGTCTGCCTTACACAATGCTGTCTCCACCTCCTGCTGGGCAGCTGCACCAGAGAGGACAGAACTGGTTTTGGCTGGGCAAAGAGCTTGTCTGCCTCTGGAGAACAAAGGAATTTGTGCTATAAAAAATGGGGCCCAGAGCCCTGAACTTTAGATTACTTCTGGAATTCAAAAGGAACATTTGCCAAGGTGAAGTGCTGGAGAAACTGAGGAGAAGTACTGCCCCTTTGCTGCATGGCGTCAGGGCTTGGCCTGCAGTGGCTGTTTCTGCCAAGGAAAAGATACAGACTTTGCTGTGTGCTGTGTCCCCTGCTTGAGGAAGATCTCCAAGGACATGAAGTAGAGCTTGCCTCCAGTTTTTGAAGTCTCAGAGATACAAAGACATCACCCCTAGCTCCTCTGCACTCCCTTGCTGAGAGTTCTGTCCTGCAAAGTGGTGCCTGTTGCTGTTCTAGGCCTTTGGAGGCTGTTCCTGCTCTTGGGAGCTGGAAAAGTAATGCAATGAAGAGAAGCGCAGCGCATCCGCATCTGTTTCTGACGCGTCGCTGAAGAAACCGACACAGAGCCTGGAGAAATCTCTGCAAAATGCATAGAGTGCACCAATCAATGAAGGCCGAGATCATTGCACCAATTCCAATGCAGGCCCTGCTGTACGGCTGCAAGAACCAACGCATTTGGGACCGTGGCTGAAGAAATCAACGCAGTGCTGTTGCCACAGCTGCATCGAGAGCCGACGCATCCCCGATGCTCACGTATCACACTGGGGTACCAAGTCTACATCAACTCTGGGGCCGCAGTAAGGAACCGACGCAGCATCTCCCCACAGAAATAGAAACTGACGCATCACTTTCCCTTTAGTAAGGAACCGACGCATAACCTCCCCTGCGTGACAGTAAAGAACCGACACATCACCTCCCCCTGAGTCAGTAACCAATGCCTCACCTTCCCTGTGCGTAAGGAACCAACACATCACCTGCCCTGTGGCTGTTTTTGTTTATAATTTTGACGCATCCAACGTACTTTGTGTTCAAAGTGCCGCATCTAAAGTTTGCTGTTGACAGAACTGTTTCTACCTTTTAAAAGTCATATTTTTATTACTGTATTGTGGAGTTTTGTCATTTTGGTTTTGTTTGGTTTAGACAAAGATTACTTATTTTTCTAAACTGGTGTGGTGTCCATTTGTAGTGTTTTCATTGTATTACTGTGTGTGTGCACAAATGCTTTACACACTGCCTCTGAGATAAGCCTGTCTGCTCGTGACAAGCGACCAAGGGGGTGAGCAGGGGTTATTTTAGAAGTGTATCCCCCTTACTCTATATACATTAGAGTAATCAAATTGGAATAAAAAGCTAGGTCTAGGTTTCACCCAAACCAATATCATAACTCACTAATTCTTTCCTAAAAAAAACACAGTTTTTTAAATTAAAGCGGAAGGGTGCCACATGGCCCCCCTTCCCCGAACCGTGCGAGGCCCTAGTACCAGGGCACTACTAAAATGAATAGGGAGAGGGCTGCCTGAAGAGGTGTAGGTGTTGGATGAGGGTGGGAGACCGTCTCAAATGCTGCAAGAGGTCCAGGAGGATGAGGGCCACATGTCCCTCAGTCCAGAGCCATGCAGATGTCATCCATGCTGACAATGATTGCAGTTTCCAGTCTGTGGTTGGGTCTGAAACAAGACTGAGTGGTGCAGAGGAGTTGGTTTTCATTGAAGTATCTGGTGACATGTCTGTTGATAATTTTCAATGAGACTTGTGGCTGGGAATGGCAGCAGGGAGATAGGTGTGTGGTTGGTGAGCGTTGAAGGGTCTGTGGAGGGTTTATTCAGCAAACAGAGTATAGATGCATGTGTTCTAACATCTGGGAAGGGTTCTGTAGAGGTGAAGGCATTTGGAATGAGTGTGAGCATGGTGCTGATGGGTTGCAGGGTTCCGGAGTAGGTGTTGTGCAGTCCGAGACGGGGCCCTGGCATGATTGGACTTCACAGTGGCGGCGGTATCTTCTGGGGCAATGATTGACCATGTGGTTAGCATTGTTTTTTTTGGAAAAGATCGGGAGGAATTTGGTGTGATCTATTGGGTCTGGTTTCCAGGTTGAAGTTGCTGTAAATAGCAGTGAAGAATTGAGAGGAATTGGCCTGAATGTGGGTGATCCTGTTTGAGCCGCCGCTGGTGAGATAAAATCCTTCACAATGTTGGTGCTGGCATCGAAGTGGTCCATCGGGGCAGCACGTTTGGTGATCTGGATCATATGGTGGTAGCGTCTCAGGGCGGAATTGAATGTCCTGGCTCATTCTCCATTTGTGCTCCATTTGTTTGCAGTGGCGTTTCATCAGTCTGAGTTGCTCTGTGTGCCAACTGGCCTGGGGTCTAGACCTTGTTGTATTCCTGTTTTTAGGGAGCTAGGGAGTCGGCACAAGAGGGGATCCAATTGCTGAAATTCTTGATGGCTTGGGAAAGGCTGTTGCTGGGTTTTGGTCAGTGGGTGTTCAGAGCGACATTCCAGTCCTTGTCAGTGATGCTGCTCCAGTTATGGCTAGCTAATTTGGTGGGTTGTGTGTGCCGGACCGGAATGGGAATCATGAACTTGATGAGAATGCGGTGTCCAAGAGACAAGGGTGGGTTCTTCGATTGATGTTGTCAAGAGTTGTGAAACTAGGTTCTAGGAGGGGTCCGGTGATATAGGCAGGTCCCTTTACACTTTGGGAGACGTCCAGGCTTCCAAGGTCTTCAATGAGTGCTTTTGAGTTGAGCTAGGTGTGGTCTTCCAGATGGAAATTCAGGTCTCTGAGTAGGATGTAATTGCTAGCGTCAAGGGAGAGTGGCGCAATGAAGTCCATGATGGTGTTGATGATGGTGTTGTGTCGGCCTGGTGGTCTGTAGTTGAGAGTGATGCTGATTGTGACTTAGAGCTAAAATGACAGGTTTCCCATATTGGAGGATGACGTGCCCATGGAGGTGGTGCAACTGATTGTGTTCTTGTGGATAATGGAAATTCCTCCTCCATGCTTTTGAAGTTTGTTTTTCCTACTGATCTGGGAGGTTGGCTTTGACGATGTCAGGTGCGAATATACCTCTTGACCCACATCCCGTTACCCCGCATGTTCTTACAATGCAGTCATTACAATGGCCGCATTGTAGCAACGCATACCATTAACGTGCAAGTCGTAACAACGACTTGCGGAGGGGGGCGCTGGATGTCGGAATAGGTTTATTTACTATTCCAACTCCAGTCTGTGCGGACAGTAGGGAAGGTATTGGACTTTAAATCCAACACCTTCCCCCCCATTGTTAGGGCTTGCAGGGTAATGGTATGCGTTGTAACAAAATGCGGGGTGATGGATGCTGGGTCAAGGTTGTTTACCGTCAGGTGCTAATGCGGGGTTCAGCCAGGTTTCTGTGAAGAAAAGTAGGTCTGGACGTTGTCGTGCAGCAGGTCTTAGATCTTTGTGGGTTGTTTTGTGAGAGAGATGAGAAGCTTGAATATGAGTGCAAAGTATTGTGTGGGTGGCTGCAGAACTGTGCGATCATGAGAGTGGGGTGTAGGGTGTTATTGGTACCGGTGCGGTGAGTTTCTGGTGTGTGTAAGCACATGAAAAATTACAGGAATAGCAGGGGAACACTCCCTCAGTGTTGTGTGGTGTGGCAAGGCTGCCAGCATGTGGAGCAGCTGTTAGGGTTAAGGGCATGGAGGTTCACAGGGAGTAGTTGGAGGAGGGGAGATGACCATGGTTCCTGGCACTGGATGTGTCCAGTCGCAGACAGGGGCAGATGGGCTTGCCTTTGTTTTGCCTCTTGGGTGCTACCGACATGCCATTGCATGTGTTTGTGCTGTGGACACCATTAAGTAGGTCCTGGGGAACAAGAGTGTTGCTGCTTCCTGTGCAGGTGGATGATGGCAAATCTAGTGATGTCACTTCCTGTGTAGATGAATGATGGAAATGTTAGATAGAAGTCTTAGATAACTACATAATTTACAGTGTTTTTCTCTGGCAGGTGGTTTGACTTGTTGACATGACATTGTGGATCCATGCATTTAGTGTTTTGATCTTCTAAAATAATACATAAGATTAAGATGGTGTGCCATAGGGTTTTTATGCAAAATAGTTTTTTAATTAGTTATGATATTTACTATCATGAAATAGGATACTGCCAGCTATAATTTTGAAAATTTTCTTTTGGAGGAGATGTTTTTAAGGTAAGGCACGGTATCTAGAATAGCATTTGAGATAGGGATGGGGACACTGAAGTACTCTTTGGAAGTGATTTTGCTTCACTATGAGGCTTGCTTTAATGAAGTTGGATTTTGTGAGCTATAATTATAGCATGTCCTTTTTTCAGTCGGATCGGTTAAACAATAAATAGATTTTCATCGCTCCAAGTCAGTTGGATGGCTGTTTTGTATTCAGAGTGTTTGTTTTACCATTTAAATTTAATATTGAGTGTTCTGTAAATAAGTGACATTTAGAAAACAGGTCGAATGAAGAAAATGATGAAGTGGCCAAGATACAAATTAAGGTAAAGTTTGAACACAAAGGAATTGGAGGTTAGTTGGAATGATTCTTTTTAAAAACAGATTGTTTGTGGTAGTTTTAATGTTAATATTCATGTGTTCTGTTATTTGTAGTAAATAAGAATGTTTAAAAATTGGATATCTGAGGCATATGATGAAGTAACCGAATATGTGAATACCATTGTAAATGTGTGTGAATTAAAGATAAAGGGGCATATTCACAAGGAGTTCATTCCGATTTATCTCCACATTAATGCCCCATTCACAAGCTGGTGCAAACTGTAGACAACACCAGTATTCCTATGCTAACTACCCCCAAATATATCTCTACGGTGGACAACTATCACTAATGAGATGCAGAGTAGGTGTTCCCGTTCAAAACACATCAGAATACCACAACACCACATTCACAAAAAACAGGGGATAAACTGTGGTAGCACCACGGATTTTACACCTGCCTTTTGCTGGTGCTAAGCAGGACGACTACCCACAGTATGAAAGGGAGCCCGGCCAAGAGCCACACCTGAAGACCCACAGATGCCATGGAGGCAAGGATCATGCAGCTCCGATACCCATGAGGGTCAGAACACCCATCGCCACCACACTCTGCCCCGCCATATTTTTTTAATAATCTGCCAACCCCTCAGCTTTTACCCGTTAATGCATTACCATCTATCACTTGTGGGTGCTGGCTGGCAGGGTCTTTCAATAGAGCGGGGGTACAGAGGTCGGGGAAAGGGCCTCTGTTGACACAGCAGTCTTTTAGGCTGTATGCCAAAAGTTAAATGAACCAGACAATGTCTCCTGCATTTGTTAGTCACTTGACATCCTAACCCTCACATCCTGGTATTTGTAGGGCCATGTGCGCAATGCGATATCGCCTGGGTTGAGAAAGGTGAGTTATCTGGCGCTAATGTGCCATTCCACAGCTATCTCCTGCTAACACAGGAATTACTATCACCATTGCGATGTTGTTGTCGCCTGTTTTCTCTGCCGTTCACTGTAATTATCGCCATGTAGCGCGGGCTTGTGAATTCCATGCTATCATGGCGAAAAAATCGGGGTTAGGCTGTGCTAACTTTTCTGCTGATAATTTACTTTGGCGATAGTTATTGCACGTTTTTGTGACTATACCCCAAAGTGTTTCAGCCACATTTAAACACTGACTTAACAACAATGGATACAAAGTACATGGTTTTAGACTTTATAAATGATTTATCTAAAACACAATTATAGCTCGTGCCATTTATTTGAATCAAAGTTGTAAGATAGAAATGAAAGGAGGTGGACACTATTATGAATAAGTGCAAATGATCACATTAGCCTTTTTTCGGTCATCTGCTTTGGGCCAGATTTATATATTGCTCGAGTTTTGATAGGTAATTGACAAATAGACTAGGTTTGAATGTGCTTATCTTAAAAGTAAACATAACATCATGTCACTGATTCTCTGGTAATAGTTATTTATAAAAGTAAAAGTGAGAGACATAAAATTAATGAATGATAGCGTGTTTTAGTTGCATTTTTATAGTTAGAATGAAAATCATATAGGTTTATCTGATTCAAGAGTGACAAAGCTATGGTATTTGTATTATTTTTCAGTACATGATGGGTGCTAATTTAAAGACTAAAAATTAGATGTAGTGGGAGGCTTGTCAACAACTATTGGAGGCATTTTCTGTTCTATCAAGCAATAACCATGCTAGAGTCTATTACTTAAGGAGAACGGACAAAAAGAATTGATATTAATTTATTAATTCGATATTAAAATTGGATGCATATCCTGATATTATGGTGACTTTTTCATACGTAAAATAATTGCTTAGTATAGACTAATTTATGTAATAATAATGTTATATGCCAAGGTCTCTTCTATAAACTGCTGCTTTAGTATTCTGATATATAGGGGCAGTTTTTTTGTCGCAAACGCTGCGAATCGCAAAATAGCAGCGTTTGCGACTAAAAAAAAGGGAAATGCGATTTATTAAAAAAATCGCTTCGCAAAAGTAAGGAATCGCAAAATTTGCGATTCCTTAATTTTGCGCTACCATTTAAGGAATCGCAAAAAGCGATTCCTTAAATGGTATGTAAGAAAGAAGAAAGTTTTGCGATTTCACTCTAAGAAATCGCAAATTATCACCAACTTGTAGTTGGTGGTAATTTGAGAATTCTTTGAAAAATGAACTTTTTGAAAATTTTAAAGGTGCCATGTGACGCTCATACATGCCCTTAGGGCATGTATGTGCGCCATATGCGCACATATGTGAATTTCAGGGGTGCAGCAGGGCGTCCTTAAGACACCCTTGCACTCTTGAAATTATTCTCAATTTGCGATTAGCAAATTGCGAATCGCAAATTGAGAATAACTTTCTATTCATTCCTATGGGCCTCCTGGCCCATAGAAATTAATGGGAAATTATTCCTTAATTGCGATTAGCAATTTGCTAATCGCAATTAAGAAATTTTAAGAAATCTCTAAAAAAAAAGCGCATTTCTAGATACATACCATTTAGCAATTTTCAAATAGCGAATCACAAAAAATCGCTATTTGAGAATCGCTAAAGGATATCTTGATACATCTGGCCCATAGTTACTACGAAAATACAACATGAAGAGATAAATCCAAAAGATGTGTGGAAAAGAATAGAGTAAAAGATGGCTCATTTTATGATGATTAGAATGTCTAGTGTGTGCACAGTCTCATAAGTCACAGTATGATAAAATGCGTTTTTATAATTTCTGTCTGCATTTTTTACAGGCATCATGGTTCATTCACACATGATATTCTTCAAACAATTGTAATATTAAAATCAATACACTAAGGGACCTAAATGGATATCCTATACTTCAAACAGTGTTTCAATTTGATTAGCTTTCAGCAATATATTTTCATAGTTTCCAAAGACTGAGGCCCTTATTTATGAAAACCTTACGCCGCGCCACTTTTTTGTGACCCGGCAGCCGCGTAATCAATGCACCACACTGTGCCCTATTTACCAAGTGACACATCTTGGCAGATATAAAACTTTGTAAAGGCATTCACTACATTATACCTGCGTCAGGTATAATGTATGCAGGATGGGCGTTCCCCTGTAAAAAGCCTCGTAGAAGTGGTGCAGTGAAATTTATGTGATTTCACTATTCCACTTCTTTGACTTGGCTGCGTCAAAATCCTTATGCCTGCTTTAAACAGGCGTAAGGATTGGTGCAGGTCTTTTCACCTGGGACCCGCCTATGGGTCATGACCCATTGCTGAAGTTGCCTCAGTTTTCCGACACACTACAGCAAATGTCAGAATTCCTGATGTATTTGTAAATCCTTGTAACCAGATACATTGGTATATCAGAAATCATATGGATGTGTTTCAATAATGAATACAATTTTAAGTGGATTAATATCGGTTGACTTTCAACACAATCAACTAGGAATGACGTATCAACATTAAGTTGCATATTTATTTGATTGTAAGGTGCTTGTTTATGTATGACTGTATGAATGTTTTTGGATATTAGATGTTAAATGTATTTTGTGTGTACACATTCTTACAGCCCTGAAGAAGCTGTTATCATGACCCTTACCGCAAAACATATGTTGGTGTAATTTTTAAATCAGTAAGCACAGTGTGAAGACGAGTGTCCTGGAGTTTTGCTTTTCATGAATTAAAAATTAACTTTCTGATAATATTTCTGGTTAAGACAAATTATTTGTATGCAAGAAGTTCCAAATGAAGGACTAAATATTACTGTTTACATAGCATTTGTGTTCAATAAAAAATTGAAGGAAAGTTTTTATTAATAGCACTATTTTGGTCATTTATACTTTGCTTCCATTAAATCCCCCAAAATTGGAGTCCAACTTTTGGATCTGGTTAGGATGTAATTATTGTGAAAAGCACGCATTAAAGATAATAGGCTTTTAAGGAATATTGTTATGACGCTGTGCTAAAGATTCTGGCCAGCTGCTTTGGTACACGTAATTTCACAGATTACTTTAATAGGCAAAGGTTTTGATGTTGGTGATCTACCCCAAACAAACTGTGGGGATAGAAGATTTGCACTACAATTATCTTTATTATGGATAGGAAAGATAGTATTTGGCTTTGACAACTCTAATTTTATACACATTTGAACATTTATGGTTAAATGCCCGATGGTTGCCTAGTAGAAAGCTCATGCTCAGTACGATTGGATTATGCTGATTATGGTGACAAGCCAATGATAAAGGGTATATTCCTGATTGTTTATTATGAAAAGTTACTATAAAACCAGTAGGTCTGATGATATTTGGATTGTGAAAAGCATTTGTTAGAGTGAGTAGGTATTTAACAGTGGATTGTTATTACTCTGAATTAAATCAGATAGGTTTTTTTGTTACGTGGAATCTCGAAGATTACCTTAGTAGTCAAGGGGTTTGCTGTTGATTACCCCTCTCATAAACCATGAGTATAAAAGGTATGCACTATGAGAATCCTTGTTAAGTCCTGCTCAGAGAGATACTATTTTGCTTTGCCAATTGTATTTTTGAATACATTTGCAATTTTATGACTGTGTATCTGATGGCTTGCCTTATGGCAAAGATTATTCTCAGCACAGTAGGCTTGAGCAGGTTGGTGACAAGGAAATGGACACTTTTTTCTACCTATCTGAGTTTGGCACATAGGTGTGTGTTATTTGTTGTCTCACAACTGTCATTTTTTCAAGGGAATGAGCAAAAACTTTTAATATGGCATAACATGGATGTACCTCCTACCTCATTAATTAAAATAGAGGAGTTATTTGCAAAAGTTTTTCAATATATGGTACAACATTAAATAGATAATTCATAGATGCCTCTGTGATCTTTTTTGTAAAAATATATATTGAATGGAGGGCGACCTATGACCCCATTTCCCTCTAAGCTCTTCGTTGTTAGTGATAAGCAATTGATAACAGCAAAAGGTCTCATTGGTTCACTAGTAAAAAATATTTTTATTGCCATAGGCAGATCTGTTTATTATGAATGGTTATGATAAACACATTAGGCTTGATATATTGATTGTGGAAAGTGTGTATTAAAAATTAAGTTATTTAAGAGTATATTGTTATTTCTTTGTATTAACTCCCACAGGCAGTTCATTTATTACACAAAATGTCAAATTACTCTTGTAGGGAATAATTGTGTTGTTGGTTACTGCCTCTGACAAACCCTAGGGGGAGAGAAGTTTTGCACTGTAATATTTATTTGCTGGAATCTCTTCCTAGATGTCTGCCAGGATTTTGTAATAGAAAAATCATTAAAGTAATACACACATCTATATATATAAATCTCGATTTATAAAGAGAAATGGAGGACTTTTGGATCCACTCTGTTCTGCCATTGGCCTGTCTGAGTGTCTTTTATGTGATTCTTCCATCCATGACAGCGAAACGTTATAGGGTAGTAGTTCAGTCTGCATCACCCATTGGCGCTTTTGCCTTGTGACTGGTGGTATTTTCTGATCACATGGACACACCCATCTGAAAATGAGTGTTCCAGGGCTGATAGGCTTTTCCTTTAGTTTTGAATTTTCTCAGATTATTTTTCCTCTATTATTTTTTGCTTCTCCTCTTTTTATGGTAATATGTTTTAAGATGATATTACAGCTTTTCAGTCAATTGCTTGCTTGCCTCTCACTTCATCTGCAGTGCACCTCATTCCAGGTGGCCACTTCTTTTGAATTAGGAGATCATTATGGAATACTCCTGTCCATAGTGTATCATTGCTTTATCTTTCCAAGATGGAAAATACAGAAGCCATCCTTGAACTTCAAAACAAAGATATACTATTTACAATACCGTTGCAAAATGGACACCCGCTGCTATGATTCGTTTTGTTATTGCAAACATATGGCCGCCTTGTTTAGAAGGCAGCATGTTTTATTTTTTTATAAATGTATCAAAGTTATCTTACATATGTTGTAAGTGTGTGTGTGTTTTATTGCAATTGTGTTATAGGGTGAATGCAAGAGTGACACAGTGGATTGATGAATGAATGCATGAGTGCAAAGATAAGTGACATAGTGCATGTGCAATAACTTATTGAGTGTCCACACCCATCAGTGACACAAAACGTACTTTGATTCATACACCGGGCCTATTGGGATTGCCAATGGTTGTTTACCTTTAAATCTATACTGTTTATACTGTTTGAGAGCCCAACCACAGCTCATTTTAGAACCGGGCCCTTTCCCTATAGTCAAATGGAAGACCTTTAGATCCACTCTGTTTTGCTATTGGCCTGTTTGAGTGTCTTTTACGTGATTCCTCCATCCATGACAGCGAAACGTTATAGGGTTGTAGTTCAGTCTGCATCAGTCATTGGCACTTTTGCCTTGTGAATGGTGGTATTTTCTGATCACATGGACACATCCACCTGAAAAGGAGTGTTCCAGGGCGGGTAGGCTTTTCCTTTAATTTTGAATTTTCTCATATTATTTTCCCTCTTTTATTTTTTGCTTCTCCTCTTTTTATTTTAATGTTTTAAGATCATATTACAGCTCTTCAGCCAATTGCTTGCTTGTCTCTCACTTCATCTGCAGTGCACCTCATTCCACGTGGCCACTTCTTTTGAATCAGGAGATCATTATGGAATACTCTTGTCCATAGTGTATCATTACTTTACCTTTCCAAGATGGCCAACATATTGTTCTAAATACAGAAGCCATACTTGAACTTCAAAACAAAGATATACTATTTTCAATACCTTTTTAAGATGGACACCTGCTGCTATGGTTAGTTTTGTTATTGCAAACATATGGCCGCCTTGTTAAGAAGGCAGCATGTTTTATTTTTTATAAATGTATCCATTTAAGTTATCTTACAAATGTTGTAAGTGTGTGTGTGTTTTATTGCAATTGTGTCATAGGGTGAATGCAAGAGTGACACAGTGGATTGATGAATGAATGCATGAGTGCAAAGATAAGTGACATAGTGCATGTGCGATAACTTATTGAGTGTCCACACCCATCAGTGACACAAAAAGTACTTTGATTCATACGCCGGGCCTTTTGGGATTGCCAATGGTTGTTTACCTTTAGATCTAAACTGTATATACTGTTTGAGAGCCCAACCACAGCTCATTTTAGGACCGGGCCCTTTCCCTATAGTCAAATCTTTTTTCCTACAGCAACCCTGCAATGCACCTCTCAGAAAAAACAGGAGCAGCAGGAGGATGATCTGTATTAAAATCAGCTAAGAGCATTGATGGAAAGTATTGTGCACAGATGACCATATGGGCCACTAAGGAATATGTTCAGAGAATAGGAAGATATCAGTGAAGAAATTATCCAAAAAACCCGCTGGCTGTGGCAACACAATCCAATGTTACACAGGGCCTGAATGGGATTGAAAGCAGAGGCAGAAGTAGAGGGTGCAGCAAGATGAACAAGGCAGGGTGAGTTCGAGCTTCTGGAAAACATTAAAAAAGATTTTCGGAGACAACGTTATCCAGATTAGGAAACAACATGTAAAAAGTAGATGTGAATATTAATTTACAAATGTTTTGACAAGTTCTAATACAACAGTTTCTTGTTTGTTTCCATATTTTACAGTAACTATTACGTTTTAACTCTACACATTGTGTAGGGTAAAAATAAACATTATTGAGTTGGGTAACAATAAAGATCTGTTATTCAGAGCCAAGATACCCTTGGGTGAATGTGTGCTTTACAAATACACATTATGTTATGTTATGTAATGTTATGTTATGTTAAGGACTGATAGGAGCAGGCACCTCAGGAGGACTGCAAAAAGAACAATTGGTGGACAGAATGCTGATCAATGTGAAACAGTACAGAGATCTGAGCCTAAATCCATCATTTTTTTGCTCCCCATGCCATTCCAGTCTAGACCCAACCATATGCAAACATGTCTTGTCTCCAGTGGCATGGAGAGCTTGGGACACACGTCTGGGCATACCCATCCCATTCTATTTGGGGTGACAAATTCAAAAAGAACAATTGATGGGTGGAATGCTGAAAAATGTCAAACATTCACCCTAGTACAGAGATCTGGGTCGAAATCCATTGTTATTTTACTCCCATGCCATTCCAGATTAAGTGAGCACAAATTAAAGGTAGGTAGGTAGGTAGGTAGGTAGGTAGATAGGTAGGTAGGTAGATAGATAGGTAGGTAGGTAGGTAGATAGGTAGATAGATAGATAGACGGACAGACAGATAGACAGACAGACAGATAGATTGATTATATCTTTTTCATTAAAAAACGTTTTACGGACATTTTAAAATGTGTATTTCTGTAGTACCCTGGATGTGTCAATGCCCAATTTATTTCAATAAAATAAGACTGTTTTGTGCAGATTGTTTACTGAATGACATTTGATGTCTGCTTAGTATTTTTTCAAAGTAAAATTGTTACATGGTTCATGTATGTACAACAATTGTCAATGTTATGTGTGGAAATGCACAACTGAGAATCACCTTCAGCTTGTATGTTGTTAAGGTGATTCAGGACATTCCTGAAAGAATACTGCTGCTGGTGTCCTTCCGGGTGGCTCACATGTGCGAGGCCCAAGTGCTTCTTGTATCTTTAACACATCTTTCTTCCAGCTGTGAAGGGAGTAGGGAACATTCCTTCTATATTTCTGTTCCTGTAGTGGCAGCCTGCAAAAAATGATTCTCCCTGATTCACCTCTGCTATTGGGGAAGTTTGATATTCACAAGATGATGCTTTCGATACATGATGCCTAGATTAGTGTGTGTTCATCCGGCTGTCTGTGCAGTCACTTCCAATTGTTGTTTCCCAGTGCAGAAGTGCACAATATCTGCATAGATGGGTTGGTTGCCAGATGTAGTTAGAAGAGTCAGGTGACATACATCCTGAATGTGACATCTGCCTGTGCATGGAGTGGATCATGTTAGCGGTGTGGTCGCAGTGGCCAATGCTTGTGCAATGTGCACTTCAGCAGCAATGCTGTTATGATACTATGATGATGTGATCACCCGAGTCTAAGTGCACAGGAGCACAAGACTGTCCTCATAACAAGATGAATTCTCAAGGTCTGTATCCTTTCAAGTGAAACCTATTCTGAAATGCTCCACTGCTCACTAGTTCTGCCTTCTGCTTCTGGCTTGAGGGCCTTGTTTGGGTTATGTGTGTGCAATATTCAAGTCTGATTCCAATAGTTGTCTTTTCGTTTGCTTGTTCTGCAGCTATTGTGTGTTGTGCAGTGCTTACTTATTCTTAACACGACAACACACCTAATGGGGCCGCAATTTGGGTAATATTGAACAAGGAGAGGCCATTTGTTTTACTTTTGAACAGAGTAAACTACCACATCGGCCATTTTGTACGAGTGATGATTTCAGGACTGATTTTGTTTATTTTCTGCAGGTTTTAGGCTAATTTAGAATGCATAGTATTACAGCCTAGAATGCTGTTATTACTCAAGCAACCATTCGCTTCTACAAATGGGAGACGAAGGAGCAGGAGCTGTCCATCTTCTTCGTGCATGCCTGAGGGGCTGAGCAGACCTCTAGATTGAGCTATCCTCATACTTGGTGGCACAATACACTAATTCAGTCATCTGTTGTGCAAGCAAGATGGCCACAGACAATAAAGCAATGCAGTTTGATACTTAACCACTTGTAATTAATGATGTATAATATCCTATTATATACTTCTGACATGAGCTATACTAGCTGTTAAAGGCCCTCTACACAGTTATATGTTCGAGGCACAGACGAAGGCCTTTAATAAGTAAGTTGGTCTCAAGCGTTCCACATAGCACAATGCATAAGATCTGTTAAGCTGTGAAGGCAGAATATTTTAACCTAAACAGGAAGAAACAATAGGACAAATGTATGGAATTTTGAAGCAGAAGGTCTATACAAGCCGTTATTGGCCCTCTTCCTCTTCACTGCCTTCGCTTGAGCTTTCGGCATGCACAGTTTTAATGAAGCATTATTTCATTCGCCTGTGGCCAATGCTGCTTTTAATTACTCTCCTCCAGTTATGGGTTCAAACCTCAGGCGAGGGAGTATAACAAGGGTGGCGGTAATTAAGAGTCATTAGTGCCCTGCAAGGAAGGGCAATAATGCTATTAGCAACTCCCTCACCTCCCCCTCAAACTAGGGGGTGTTGCAGGACCACGAGCTGCCTCTCACCTGAATATAAGATGAGAAAAACAGCTCCATTCTCATTCAACACTCCCTCAGCCTCTTCTGAAGCAGCCAGCTGAGATACAAATGTTAAGGCTCCTCCAGTTGCTTTTGCTGAGAGGGGAGCCAAATCAGCCCACAAATAGAAGAACATGAACAAACAAAGGCCCATATTTCTAATTTGTTCATGCAGAGCAACACAGCAAGCCACCTTGGTGCACTGAGTGAAAGGGAAAGTGCAGGAATGCACCATGTTTAACATTATACGGCGCACTCCTGTCCTTTCCTAACGCTGATGCACTTTTGGCTGCCGAGCGCCAACGCAGGCAACTTTGCATCATGGTGCAAGGGTGCCTGTGTTGTAGTTTCTTTTCTATACGTGTGCTGTAGAATGCGGCAAACGTAGAAAGAGGAAAAAACTAGGAGCAATTAAAATATTTCTCCTCGTTACGCTTCACCTGGGGAGGTGTAGCGTGTTGAGGCGTTCCCAGGCCGACCACTAATGGTATATCTGGGAACGTGCCAAAATCCATGGGTGGATGCGTCGGAACACCCACGCTTCACCCATGGAACGCAGCCCTGGAACAGAGTAACGCAAGGCAGTGATTTGCGCTGCCTTGTGTTATTCCAGATTAATCAAGACATGCAGGGCAAGGCAAGGTGACCTTGAATGTTTGATGAATCTCACTTAGGTTTTGCATCACCCTTGCACTGCCAAGTGGGGTGCAACAGTGACACACAACCTTGATAAATTCGGCCTTTCAGTCTGTTTTTTACTACTGACAAAACTGCAACAAGTTACTGACAGAAAATGATATTCCCAGTCTAGTGTGGTCTGAGGCCTCATTGTGGGCCCACTTTGGCTTGCACAGGGAACTGAAGCCTCACATCTCTTTCTCAGTTTTTACAGACCGCCCATGCAGTGCTGTCAATCCTTTTTATATACAACAAGGTGATGGAAGGAATGCTTGCATTGATCGCAGTCACTGGCAATCGCTCATGGCCACATTCCAAGCCATCATTTTACCCCAGCTGCATGATTGTAGACAGAGACCTGCCTTATGGAAATCTGTCTTGGACCTGCTCGAATAGGGACAGTTCAGCTTGAACCACCAGACCAGATCCCCACCAGATGGAAATAGAAACAACCACAGACTACTTTCGACCTACTTAGGTCTCATCTTTGAGGTATAGCTTTAGTCTTATGGCACAGTAAATATGGGACCTGCGTCTTGGCTTACCGTCCACAGAGCTGACTGTCCGACTGTTGGTGGTGAAGCGCATGATCTGAGTGCGGTACATCCCCGGTCAAATACATCCTAAATCTGAAAACCAGAATTCCAACAGGGCTGTATGACATTACAACGCATGCTTTTACTACGCATGCCTTTACATCGCAAGTTTTACAACGCATGCTGTTACAACGCATAGTGTTGAGGGGTGCTGGATAGTGAATAATTTAATTTACTATTCCAACTCCAGTCCCCGTGGATAGTAGGGAAGGTGTTGGATAGTAAATTAAATCTATTCCCTATCCTAGAGCGCCCCCCAGCGCAATGCGTTGTAATGACATGCGTTGTAAAACTTGCGATGTAAAGGCATGCGTCGTAAAAGTTGCGTTGAAAAGGATGTTCCCCTTCCAACAGATTTGTACACAAAAGACATTATCATTGCTTCTGGTATTCAGTAAGGGACTCAAGATCTGGCTCTTCAACTTATCTCAGCATGGACTCAGCGCCTGGATACCCTCGTGGGTGATAAGCAGCGCTCTACAAATCGGAGTTGATTGACTGATTGAATAAGAAGAGGACTTGTTAGTACACATTGGGGATTAGATCAAAACACATTGGGGACTAGATCAAAAGTAAGATAAAGTAACAGCTGTTTTCTATGTTGCACTCACCCTGTGAATTGCGTTACTTTCACGTATTTTGTTTTATTCACAGGAAAACGAGGAAGGGACTCTTTTGGAGAAATGCGGTCAAACCAACCTAGGTTTATACCCCCTACCCTTGTCTTCTAGAAGTATCTACACTGGTGGTGCTTTAGGGTTCTAAGCACAATAGGATGAAGTTTTCCTTACTTTTGCGTTTTATAAGGTTTGCTCATACCTATTACAGATATTTTAGGTAAGAGTATTGCCATTTGTGCTGTAACTCAAGTTTGACTTTGACCACGATGATACTCACAAGGTGCACTTATGACAATTGTATGGTATGGATTTCCATTGAGTGCTGGATGTCTTCATAATTTTCAGGTACAGCCTTTCAGCCAGGGCTGTCTCTTTTCAGTTGCAGACTCTTCTTGTTTTCCATATGGCACTATTTGGGGGAAAGAGTTATGGACTATACCTGTTTATGGAAGATTTTCGAATACATGCCTACTGGGGCAAATGTCTTCCAGGTTTTCCTGCTTAGAGTCTTGTGCAGTGGGTACTAGTGGATATATTCACAGCCCACTTGGGCATTGCCTGATGAGGTACTTTTTGGCAGGACATTGCACTTTAGTTGCTTTTCATACACCAATCCTTGGAAAGGATATGATACTCTTATGGTCAAGACGTGACCCAATTCCCTGTATTACTCTGTAAATGTGAATGTTGGATTGTATGATCCACACACAATATTTATTGTACATCATGCTTTTCTTTTTCAAGATGGCACTGATTGTGTTTTGATTTTCCATTTATTTTGTATTAAAATATTTCAAGATGGTGCTCCATTTACAGTTGTGGTCCCTTCTCTATGTTGTCATTTATGTTGCATATAGCACCTTCACACATGTACTGCCATATTGTGATCAAGGATCATGTATCCCAAATTTGTAGTGGTGCTCTCCCAAATAAATGCATGTGTCTGATTCAAGTCACTTGAGTTCATACTTCACTGTATTCATGGAAGAGTTTTGGTGATATATATGCTGGTTGAGAGAGGTGGAAACCATACTCAGGCAACAACCACAATACTTGTCAGGGAGAATCACTAAAGGTCACTGAATTAACCTGTGCTTAATCCTCTGGCACCTTGGCACCAAAGCAGTCAGGCTTAACTCAGAGGCAACGTGTGAAGTATTTATGCTGCACACAAACATTAATAAAGTGAAAACACAACATAAGAAACATCCGAAACCAATTAAAAATGGTAGAGCACATCTTTATAAATTCAGTTCAGTTCAACAAAGCTTTATTTCGATATAAAATAGCTTAAAAAGCACATTACAATTAAAAAAATACATGTCCTTCAAACAGTAAAAAAGTTTAAAAGTAACAGTCATTTATACAATTCAATAGTTAAAAAAGAATATTAAACCATAGGTAAGCTTTGAGTAAAATTGCTGTGCGATATACATCGTTAAGAATTCATTTGCTAGAAAAAGAATAAAAACTAGAGCCACTAACAACTGTACTGAGCAATAGCAATACATAATCATCGTAGGGCTTTTAGTCTTATCAGCCAAGCCCAACTTAGGTATTTGGCCACCCCAAAGGCTAGCGTGGTGTTTGCCTCCGCTTGAAGAATTCTAAGGACAATTGAATGGTTTCTTGTGTCTAGCAATCGACAAACAGGTCTTAACCATTCTTCCCTCCGTTTGGAATATGCTGTAAATACAAAGAACAAGTGTGGAATAGTTTCAACTATCCCAGTACAGAATGGGCAATCAGCAGAAGTTTGATTAGGGGGTTTCCACTTATGGGTACGTTCGTGAACTGGGAGAGATCCCATTCTAAATTGGATGAAGAGGGCCCTGTCTCTGGGTTTCTGGATGAAATCCAGGTAGGGCTCAAGGCGAGGCACTGTCTTATGCTGACGAAACTCATCAGTCAGCCTGCCCTGGTTGGGATCTTTGTAAGCTTGACTGTCAACCCATGCCCAGTATAGGCTCTTAATTGTGATTTTGGACGTCGAGGCCCCTGACTCCTCTGCAGGATTAAGGCCAATGGCCGATAGAAGACTTTTGATGTTAGCTAACCAGGGGATCTTATAAGATCCCTGAAGATTCATTACTTCCTTTAGGCCATCGGCGTAGCTGGATAACTCTGGGGTACGCAGAAGGCGACCCCAATAATAAAGCGGCCGTAAAACAATCAGATCCTTAATTGAGCGTCGGCCCAAGTCGCTTAGAAGGGGTTTGGTAGGAGTTCCCCTAGGGAGTGAAACAAGCTCTCTGAAAAACTTGTTTTCTGCTGTCACGAGGGTATCAGCATTATTGAAGCCCCAGAGCTCGGTTCCATATAATGCCCTGCCTATTGCCTTTGCAGTATACATCAGGTAGAAGCACATCTTTATAAATAAAATGGTATCAGAATGACAAACAGTAGTATCGGAGATATGCGATTTCAAGTTGTTAGTAAAAATAGAACCTGAAGCACAAAGCACTGCCTCATGCTCATCTGGACGCACTAGACTGGGGGAAAGTCACAAGTTCAGTCCGACTATGATGGAGAACAGGCCAGATTCAGGGACCAGGTTAATCCCACTGAGTGTTGTACCTTATGTACTTAATGCAAGGTTTTGCATTGTTCTGCTTTGGTTCTGCTGTGCTGTGACGGTGTGTGTTGAGTTGCTTCGTTCCGATCAAGAGCTGCCGGGGCCACGATGTGAGGTCCTGCACTGAGTTGCATCAGATTTATTGGAACCCACAGTTAGGCAGGGTGAAGTACTCACTGATGCCAACCAAATGTCCAGGACCTGGGGAGATATTCTCTTGGGGATCATGGACTCATTCCAGCAAAGGCCAGCAGGGATTAGACAGGCCTAGTTGCAGGTCCAGCCAGGTAAAGTGCAGTAGGTGTACTGGGCAGTTACAGGGAGGCCTCTGGAATTTGTTGTATCCCTGCAGCTCACACAGAAGGTCAGCCAGTTGACCCTTTGAGTCACTCAGGTTACCCTGGGATGAAGGTAAGCAGGTAAGCAGGTCCTATATTCCTTCTAAGAGAGCAAAGCAGTCCTCAAGCAACAGGGCAGTCCTCTAGTAGCAGCAGGGCAGCTCTCTGGTGGTAGAACAGTTGTTCAGTAATGTCCACAGGTCCAGGGGTGTACTGATGAGTGGTTCTGGAGGTCCAGTATTTATACGTGGTGCAAGCCTTTGTGTGAGGTGATTCCCTATACTATCTCCATATCAGGTTCAGGAAAGTTCTTCCCTTATCCTGTCAAGGACCCAAAAAGTCTGGGGTGACAAAAGGCTGTTGTCAGGTTCCTTTGTGTGTGCTGGAGGCAAGCCCCTTGATGTACTGGTAGGGCAGGGCGCAGCTCCGCCCCCAGCCACTACCAGGACATGTAAAACATGAATCCACATGCCCTACTTTTTAAATGCAATGCACCCTTAACCATGAGTCTCTAGGGCCTACCTTAGGGATAACTTAAATGCATTAAAAAGGAAGATTGCCAGGTCGTAATGGAAGTGTAAGACTGTACTACACACTGCAGCAGGCCTGAGACATGTTTAAAAGGCTATTTTAGTGAGTGGCACAATGAGTTCTGCAGATTCACTGGTACCATTTAATTTACAGACTCTGGGTATATGTAGTCCCATTTACTAGGGACTTACAAGTAAACTAAAGGTCATATTTATCAAACTTTCACACTGCGCAGCACAGCAAGCCACTTTGTTGCGCTGCCTGAAAGGGCAAGAAGATTCAGAAAAGGGGGTGGTGATGGACAGAGCATCTGAATTAAGCAGAATACTCGTACCCAGTCAACAGATCAGGGCTTGATCCATCACCGTTTGTTAGCTCACTGCACCATCCCAGCTCAGAACCTGGCTACATGCAAATTAGTCTGTCCCTGGCCCAGTGCATCATGGGAACAGGGCAGACCAAACTACCAAGCCAATTCTTATACTGGAAAGGAAACATGCTTCCGGGGACCGGTTTCTGGCATTACAGCCGTCTTCGGCCCGGCCCGGCTTGCTTGAATCCTGATGGTGCAGTGAGCAAGGGACTCACATCAGAGCATACACTTCCACCATCAGGATTCAAGCAAGCCGGGCCGAAGACGGCTGTAATGCCAGAAACCGGTCCCCGGAAGCTTGTTTCCTTTCCAGTAAAAGAATTGGCTTGGTAGTTTGGTCTGCCCTGTTCCCATGATGTACTGGGCCAGGGACAGATTAATTTGCATGTAGCCAGCTTTTGAGCTGGGATGGTGCAGTGAGCTAAAAAACGGTGATGGATCAAGCCCTGATCTGTTAACTGGGTAGGAGTGCTCTGCTTAATTCAGATACTCTGTCCATCACCACCCCCTTTTCTGAATCGTTTTGTCCACCATAAGCGTGGAAGGGTATGCTCAGACATGAGTCCCTTGCTCACTGCACCATCAGGGTTCAAGCAAGCCGGGCCGAAGATGGCTGTAATGCCAGAAACCGGTCCCCGGAAGCTTGTTCCCTTTCCAGTAAAAGAATTGGCTTGGTAGTTTGGTGTGCCCTGTTCCCATGATGCACTGGGCCAGGGACAGACTAATTTGCCTGTAGCCAGGTTCTGAGCTGGGATGGTGCAGTGAGCTAAAAAACGGTGATGGATCAAGCCCTGATCTGTTGACTGGGTAGGAGTGCTCTGCTTAATTCAGATACTCTGTCCATCACCACCCCCTTTTCTGAATCGTTTTGTCCACCATAAGCGTGAAAGGGTATGCTCAGACATGAGTCCCTTGCTCACTGCACCATCAGGATTCAAGCAAGCCGGGCCGAAGACGGCTGTAATGCCAGAAACCGGTCCCCGGAAGCTTGTTTCCTTTCCAGTAAAAGAATTGGCTTGGTAGTTTGGTCTGCTCTGTTCCCATGATGCACTGGGCCAGGGACAGACTAATTTGCATGGAGCCAGGTTCTGAGCTGGGATGGTGCAGTGAGCTAAAAAAACGGTGATGGATCAAGCCCTGATCTGTTGACTGGGTTGGAGTGCTCTGCTTAATTCAGATACTCTGTCCATCACCACCCCTTTTTTTCTTAATTGAAAGGGCAAGAATGCACTGTATTTAACAGTATTTGGCACATTCTTTTTGTTTCTCTGCACTGGTGCACAAACTGCTGCATAGTACCATCGCAGGCAATTTTGCGCAGAGGTGCAACCATGCCTGCATGGCAGACAGGATGGTTTTTGTGCAGAAAGGGGCACCATCCTGCACAAAAACAATGTTCTGAGGCATTTACCTCTTTCCACGTGTGCTGCAGAATGAAGCACACACAGAACGAGGATATTTCTACTTGTTACACCTCACCTGAGGAGGCTTAGCATTTTGACGCAGTCCCAGGTCTACCTGTAATGGTAAATCTGGGAATGTGCCGAAATCCATAGATGGATGTGTGGGAACATATACGGTCCACACATAGAACGCCTCCCTGGGGCAGAGTAATTCAATGATGCGATTTGTGCTGCATACCTCTAGATTTTTGAAGCCACGTAAGGAGGCCCTGCGTGGCTTGATATATCTGTCTGAGTAGTTACATCACCCTTCCTCCCCATTGCATGGTGCAAGTGGGACACAACTGAATGATAAACTGCTCCTTAATCTGCTAATTAGAGGTAAGTCAGCTTTACTATGTTTGAAGAACAGAGCACAATATTTTTAACACTGGTTAGCAGTGGTAAAGGCACAGAGTCCTAATGCCAGCAAAAGTGGGTTGAGCAACAGAAGGCATACATCTGGGAGAGGTATACTACAGCAATCTGGAGCACTCTGTGGTGGCCCACATCTATTAGTAGTGCCCGACCCCGAAGCCAGCGGTCAAAAACCTAGGGATCTGGCTCGACTCCACACTTGGGTTCCAGGAGCACACTAAAAAGGTGGCAGGCACCTGCTTCGGACTACTAAGCGGTCTAAGGCCCATCTTGGGGTTCTTCGACCCTGCGACACGCCAGCTGATCATTCAGGCCACCATTCTGTCACGGATAGACTACGCCAACTCTCTGATGTTAGGTGCCAACAAGGCGGAGGTGAACCGCCTGCAGCGAGTTCAAAACGCTGCTGCACGGGTCTTGCTCAGGCTCCCTCGATCCTGCCCCACGTCGGGCGCTATTAGGTGATTCCACTGGTTACCCGTGCCTAAAAGGATTGAATTCAAAGCTCTTTGCCTTGCTTTTAAAATCCTTAAACTTTCGTCCCCAGAGATTCTATCCAATTTGCTGACTCCATATATCCCTAACCGTCTACTACGCTCTGCGGAGAAGCTATTGGCTGTGGTCCCCCGTGTGAATTGTGCTAGAGCCGGGGGAAGGTCTTTTTGCTATCTGGCCACCAAGCTGTGGAACTCCCTTCCCGCACACACCTGCGGCCTGGATGACCTTCTTCCCTTCCGCAAGGCAATTAAAACTCTCCTATTTCCCTTGTAATAGTCCTGCAGCTTCTGCCTTTTGCCTCTAGCACCGGAACGCCCCTTTGCTGGGGCAGCTGTGCACTCTATAAAATTACCCAATAACAATAATAACAATAACAATCTCGTCTGCCTTGATGAAATTATAACGTAGACTCTGGCTGGAGTACAGGCAGAACGTAATATGGCAAGTAGCACTCTTGTAGGAGAACACTTTGATAAGAAACATCAATTTCATTAATAGGAGTTCACCTCGTTGGGTCTAACAGTACAAGAGGTGAGAATGCGGCAAGAGTTACATAGAAGCATCTATACTTGCGCAAAGCATTTCTTATTCTCCATATATTGAGCACATTAAGGCAGGACATACTATACATACTTCTTCAGTATGAGTCACTGCAGAGGGTGTCTATGTTCAGAGACATCTGTGTAGATTAAAGCTGTAGGCATTGTATCTAAACCTGGCTTATTTGCTATATTGAGGCCAGGCTATGAGACACGTTTTTAGACACCAGTCTATTTAGCGTCTGCACATGTAATGAAAATGACAGTAGTGAATACAGAGGGTTAAATATGAAACTAATGGAATTATATTCCGTTAGTAACATGGGGGACCAATGTACATATCTAAGAGGAAAATGAAACATTGTACAACAGAAACCAATGTGTGTAGGTAGATGGCAGGATACATACATGAATAAGCTAAAACGAGAAATTTTGAAACAAGCAAGGTGATTCCGCCCACCGTGGGGGTAGGAGGGAGCGTGACAGTATTGGGCAGAGTGCACGCTTTTGAATATTTGAAAATAAGAGCGGCGAAGGGGTGGCTACGTAATGCGGAATACTAGTAGGGGCAGTGAGAGAATGTACATTCATACAACGGTAATTAAGAGCGTGAAAAACAACCAGGACTCGAGAGCATGATCACAGGGATGTGTGCAATTTTAACACTCAAGGAGTGTGACTAGATTGGCAATGACTGTTCTTTATTCCTCCCTCACAGACTGACTCAATACAGCGACTGTAACGAGACCTGTAATGAACCTACAGGGGGTATTTTAGTTTCTTCTACAGGGGTGCTGGTATGCCAATGAATGGCAACTACCCGGTAAATAGTCCAGATGGGGTAACTTTGATTCCCCATCGACTACTTCTATTTTAACCTGATGCATGTCTGATATATATGTTGATGCAATGTGGTATGCTCTGTTTCTGCATGTACAATAAACGGAGAAACGAGGTGCAGTGAAGTCGCTGACCCTAACCTTGATGAAATTGCCACAGAATTGTGTAAGGCAATGAAACATGTTGTTTTTAATTGAGCAGGCACACAGCAAGGAATACAACAGAATAGCCAGTGTTGCCGAGCTCATTTTTAAACCAGGGTACACCGATTTCTAAGTTAGATTTCGGTATCCCTATAGGCTCACTTATAGAATACACATCACATTTTTTGGGTTTTCTTATTCTGCACCATCCACTCTTTATTTATTACAGTTGGCAGATGCTAATGATGAGAACCTGAGGATGCAGGCGAGTTCCAGCTTGTAAACCTCCCATGGTGTTACTCCCGTGAGGCTCTACCCACTTTTCCTCACCCCTTTCTCCTCTCTTTTCCTCCTTGTCCCTTTGTACATTGATGGGAGGGCGGACCAGCAGACATAATACCACACTTCTTAATTCAAGTTGTGATCCAGGACACTGTTGTAAATAGAAGCCTTTGCCGACTTTGCCACAATGTTAAACTCATGTACATCAACATCCTGGGTTTGCAGGTCGTCCGTTAGAAAGGACACTGGTGGCACTTACCAGGGTGCTTCTTTTCTTTATTTTCCGTTTCAGCAGTGTTAATCTCCTTTTCTTTTAAATAGTCAGACTCTTCGCTTTCTGTTACTTGTACGCTGTAGGCTTATTTTCAGAAGTTCCAGTTTCTTCACTTTGTAGGCTCTTTACTTCTTCATTTTCCTTGCACGCTGTAGGTTCTTTATTTCTTATTCTTGTATTCTGCACTCTGTAAATCCGCTCCAAATTGTCCCAAAGTCGCCAA
The DNA here is from genome assembly GCF_964263255.1 of Lissotriton vulgaris. Taxonomy (NCBI): domain Eukaryota; kingdom Metazoa; phylum Chordata; class Amphibia; order Caudata; family Salamandridae; genus Lissotriton; species Lissotriton vulgaris. The sequence continues at coordinate 1,724,119,490 of NC_141694.1, read as the reverse complement.
AAATGTTGTAAATAGAAGCCTGGAGCCTGGTATTATGTAGGTTGTTTTATTCAGGAAAGATTTCAGGTCAAGTTTTCAAGATGGTAACATAATAAGATATAGCGAAGACCCACCAGGAGTGACCAGCTTGTCACTCAGCCTGCCTGGTTCCTACTGCCAGTTGTCAGTCAGTCAGTCAGTCAAACCACTTTATTCGATTAGTTAAAATCATAAAAGTATTCTAGAAATTTTTAAGACAATTAAAACATTTTTTAAAATCAATTAATACAGTATTAAACATGGCAAAGGTTAAAACGCTGTTTAAAAGGGTAATTACACGATTTCATTTCTGTTTGAGCCCAACAGTACATTGAACAGAAATTGATTATCTTTCAACATTAAAAATCCGATCTTAGTCTTAGTCTTTTACTTCTTACAGATGCAGCCAGGAAACTAGCGGTACAATACATGATTATAGGAGAATCCAACATCTGTAAATATAACAATGCGGGCTTGTACTGCGTAAAACTCAACTCCTTCAAAATTGGTTTTAAATATCGAATCCGAGGTTCACAATAAAAGGAGCAAAAAAACAAGAAATGCGCATTGTCCTGGGTGGAAAAACCCTCACATTTACATGGGGACGACTCCTCAAGCCTACACCAGTTTTTCTCGTCCCAAAGGACCATATAAATTTGGTTGAAATGGAACTTTGTCAGTAGCCACCTATGGAAGAAATTTGTAACTACTGACTAATAAGGAGCCAACTCAAGGGATGTAGTTATCATTACATGCACCCTCACGGAGGGTTTGCATAGCTCGACCGTTTCACGCTCGGCGACACAGAGCCTAATAAAGTTGGTCTTCACCCACACTAGATCTGCTTTACACAGGGATTCTGGGCTGTCAAAGATCTCAGGGCGCCCTAGCTTCACAGCCAAGGACTCTACATAGGACAGCCACTGAATATCCCTCCTGTGGTCTAATTTAAGACAGTCTTTTATGATCTTGTGGTTAAGGCTAAGGTTCAGATTTAACCAGAGCTTGATCCACATCAGGAGCGGAGCTAGATTTATTGTGTCTAGAATGTAACCAAGACCTAGCTCAAGGTGTAGGGAATAAGTTGCAGTTGACTGAGGTAGGCCCAGCAATGACCGTAGGAATTTATTTTCCTCTATTTGGATGCGGTCAGATTTTACATAACCCCAGATTGCAGCCCCATATCTAGCAATAGCGGCAGTCTTGGCTTTATAAATGGCCAAGATAGCCTCTATGGGTTTTCCCCCCAATCTCTTTGCGAACCCCAGAATTGCAAAGGCTGAGCTTCTCACCGCGTTTGCTTTAGATGTTAACTGCGGTGACCAAGTACCCCTTTGGTCAAAGATTACACCCAAGTAGGTGAAAACCTTGACACTAGAGATAACCTCGCCGTCGCAGAAGAAGGTTTTTTCTTTATTTTTAGAGCAGCCTACTGACATTGTGTGGGATTTACTACTATTGATCACCAGGTCAAGACTAGACATAAAATTTCCAAACGAATCAAGTAGCTTTTGCAGGGCAATTGGGGTCCTGGCTATTAACACCGCGTCATCGGCATAGAGGAGCACCGGGATTGGTGCACCCCCCATGCTCGGGATATCCTGCGTGACAGCCGTTAGGTCATCCTCCAATGAATTCACATATAACGTGAATAACATTGGGGCCAGGATACAGCCCTGACGGACCCCTCTACTTGATCTAAAACTTGCCGTACATTTCCCTTCTGTTGTCATTCTAATGCAGGCTTTCAGATCTTTATGGAGCTCCACCAGGAAATGTACCAGAGAACTATCAAGACCCAACTTCAGGAGCATTGTCCACAGCCTTGATCTATTGACAAGATCAAAGGCTGTGGACAGGTCCATAAAGCCTAAAAATATCATTCCCCCTTTTGCCCTAGTGTATTTGGAAATTATAAGGTGAAGATTGAGGCATTGGTCCTCTGTACTCCTCCCCGACCTGAAGCCATTTTGTGCCTCGGACAGAATATTATTCCCTTTGGCCCAAGATGCTATTCTTGCCAGGACAACCTTCCCTAGAATTTTAACCGAGGAGTCCAGCAGTGATATAGGTCTATAGCATCTAGGGTCTCCCCTCTGACCTTTTTTGAACACTGGAATTATCGTAGCTGAGGACCAGGAATTAGGGAATCCTACTACTGCAGATGCATTAAAGACTTTAGTTAAAATATTAGCCCAGTACAGCGGGTTAGCCTTAAACATATCCGCTGGGACCCCATCGGGACCCGGGGCCTTTCGGCCCGCAGTGCCCTCTATTGCCCTGATCACTTCAGCTATATCAAAACTAACAGGCGACAAGGGGAGATCGGACGTGGAGACTACAAAGGGTTCCTGCTCCATGTTGCTACTGTAGATTTTTTCAAAATGGCTAAGCCAATCTACCTCAGATATATTAAGTTCCAGCACAGTATTTTGGTCACAGGAGAACAAAGGAGTATTGATAATTGATCAAAACTTAGCTCTGTTTTTTAAGGTGGCTTTATCCGGTATGCACCTGTTACAACGCATTCGTTACTCCGCACTACCATTACAACGCGACTTTTATAACGCATACCATTACAACGCATTGCGCTGGGGGGCACTATAGGATAGGGAATAAGTATAATTTACTATCCAACACCTTCCCTAGGGTCCACGGGGACTGGAGTTAGAATAGTAAATTATACTTACCACTATCCAGCAACCCAAAGCGCTATGCGTTGTAATGGTATGCGTTGTAATGGTCGCGTTGTAATGGTAGGTAGTTGTAACGGTATGCGGAGTAACATGGTACATCCGCTTTATCCATGAGCTCGGCCCAGGCATCACTCTTTATTTCATTTTTACGAGTTTTAATTGCCCTAGTGTAATCCTTTCTAAGTTGCACTACTAGGGCTTTGTCCCTCGAACGAGTATTAAGTGCTTTTTTCAGGAGGTTATGGGCTTTACTACAGTTGTTATCAAACCAGCCCATCACCGGTTTATTTTTACCCCCCTGACCATTAGCTGTTAAGTTTTTAGCCACTGTCTGACAGACTCCTTCGAAGGAGGATAAAACCTCCTCACTCCTAGAGTGGGGGTTGGCACAAACACTCAGATCTTCAGCAGCCGTAGATGTTAAGTTTAAGAAAAAGTCATCAGGAACTACCTTTTCCCATTTAATTCTTCTCCCCTGGTCCTTAATCTTTAGTGGCAATATAGCCTGGGGGGTAACAGATGATTTTAGCAGCAAAAAAACGTTTGCTAGCTCCATCCCCACGGGATTATGGTCACTCAACGGCATAGCAACAGCATTGTAGGAAATCACATACTTAAGGAGACCTAATGATACAAAAATGAAATCAATTATCGAGTCACAGTCCCTTTCCGTGTATGTGGGAACCCATGTACTATTATCATAAAACTCCGCCTCATACAGATCATTTCCAATTAATAGATTTTTAAGAACCTGTCCCTTCTGAGTATGTTCTAGATGAGGGGGGGAAACACTATCCGGCCCATCTACGTCCGTTAAAGCACAATTTAAGCATAAATGTACATTAAAATCACCCATCAGAATAAAATGACAATAAGTGGTTTGCTTTTCCTTGTAAAAAGTTAAAAAATCTGCTAACCATATTAGGTGCACATTTACAGGGTAGCCGTGCGGTGAATTGTAACAATTTACAAGAAGCAATTCACAGCCATCATCCAAGGTTATCTCTAGGACAAGAAAATTATGAGTGGCACAATCAATCTTTGTAATTTTGCCCTTTATATTCACAGATACCAACGTCAGAAGGCCCCCTCTATTCCGACCTGCTGGGGAGGGCAAGGCAGGTACAAAAAAGGAAGTAAAGCCATCCAACCAATAATCGCATTCCGTGTCCCAAGTCTCTTGTATGGCGATAATGTCATAAAGCTTTACAAAATTTGTCCAGTTGGGGTCACCCTTCTTTGACCGTAAGCCGGCAATGTTCCAGCTTAACATCCTAACAGTGTCCCCTTTGCCAGGGATGACCTCAATCGGATTGTTACCATCAACATCAGAAGAAGGTACAGGAGTCATAGGGATAATTTCCACTATAACTTCATCCACTATACCCTCTCCAGCCCCCCGTCAGTCGCACAAATCGAGTCCTGAAAGTGCATCAAACCTATTGTGTGTTACAATGGGGGGTCCAAATCTGAAGAAATTATCCCTTCCCTGTCCCTGACTTTGAGATGCAGACCTGGGCCCAACTGGAGTAAAGGGACTTAATCCTTGTCTAGGAGTAGAGGCTACAGTGAGATGATTGTAAAAATATCCCAAAGGGCGCACTTGAATACCGTTACCGTCATTCAACATCGATGCTGCCCGTAATAAAACTGTGGCCACGTGTTGTGGATATTTGAAATTTACTACCACGCAGTCCCCTCTACAGTTTTTTCTCGAAGGACCGATCCAGTTTACCCTCCTGGTCGTGATGATTTCTCTGGCAAATTTTGTAGGAAAACCACAGTTTGAACTTAGCCAAGCTACCACTTTATTTTTAAGAGAATCATGAGATTCCTCGTGTGACTCGGCTGCAACCGGGTTTTGGATCGGGACATTTGCCAGCACAATTACGTAAGGAGCACAGTCCGGGGGTAGGTTAATAAAATTGCTTCGCCTACTTGGGATGGCATTTGGGTCTTGAGCGGGGCCTGGCTTAGGATGTACTACAGAGGTGACTAATGGCAAGGGAAATGGGGCCGAGGGAGCAATGGGGTCAGTATCAGCTCTGCTAACCTGTTGGGGGGTGTGAGTTGGTTTAACCACTTTTGCTACATTTTTTTCAATAGACTCTGAGGAAACCATACAAGTTGAAGGGGACGGGGGATTAACCTTATCTGGGTGGGCTAGCTGTTTCTCTATCAGACCTCCTAATCTTTTTATCTCTGCATTAGCAGTATCCAGTTTGGCCACTAAGGAATTAAGGGATTCCTCGAGTTTTAATTCAAGTTTGGCTTCTAGAGTTCTAATTAGCATGCCAAACTGCCCAGGGCTCAGAATTATACTTGCCTCTTTTTTACCCTCCAAGATCGAGGTGGCCTCTGGGGAGGTATGGCTGTCAGGCGGATAAGTATCTCCCCTTCTTTTGTGAACATTCCTACCCCCCCTTTTGCTTTGCTGCTTTCTGCAGGTTCTGACGGGTCTCGTGTTTTTATGCTCTGCTACCACCTCTTCCTCAGAGTCCGAGAGCGGCTTATCAAGAGTTACTGTGTTCGGGGTCCGGTGGATCAGTGCTTCTACTACATTGGCTACACTGACTACCTCCAACCCAGATTCAGTGCCATTTTCGCTCAGTAGTGGAGCCTCCATTGGGTGGAGACCCACTAAAGAAAGGTCATGATCTGATGAATTACCTTTACCCAATGAGGCCCTTCTGTCATTGTTGATTTTGTTAACCATTTTTACTAAAAAGTTGTCAATGGGACCTGCTTCCACAGAAGCCTTTTCCTTCTTTGATCCCGACATGAGTGTAGTTTATGCTATAATGCTTTAGATCTTTAGAAAGGGTTAACCTAATAGCAAGTATCACAAAGTACTCAACTCCCAGTATTTCAGTACATAACAAAAGTCCCTCAGCCCTTTCAGTCACTTTACCGTGTGGAAGTTGTTCACCGTGGAGTTCGCACAGGGTCTCTGGCCCAGCCCAGCCTCTTCCTGCCTCTGACGGCCGCAGACGGCCCCGCCCTTGTCCCGGGCTTCTCCCGGTCGCTCCCGCGCCCGACTCACGTGGCGAGAGGGGTGTCAGCCTTTTTGAAGAGCCTCCTGGCGCTCCTGGCGCGTCACGGGCGCGCTTCCCCAGAGGCTGCTGGGAGTGTGGTCCGGTAATCCGGTCTGCCGGTACGCCTCCTTCTGCCTCCGTTTGTTAAGCCGTTCCCCTCACGGCACCGCCCGATGGCGTCGCTGTCACTTTCACACGCTCCTGGTGTTCCCGCTGGGCTCGCGGGGGTCAGCCTTTTTGAAGCGCCTCCTGGCGCTCCTGGCGCGTCACGGGTGCGCTGCCCCAGAGGCTGCTGGGGAGTGTGGTCCGGTAATCCGGTCTGCCGGTCCGCCTTCTTCTGCCTCCGTTTGTTAAGCCGTTCCCCTCACGGCACCGCCCAATGGCGTCGCTGTCACTTTCACACGCTCCTGGTGTTCCCCCAGGGCTCGCGGGGGTCAGCCTTTTTGAAGCGCCTCCTGGCGCGTCACGGGCGCGCTGCCCCAGAGGCTGCTGGGGAGTGTGGTCCGGTAATCCGGTCTGCCGGTCCGCCTCCTTCTCCCTCCGTTTGTTAAGCCGTTCCCCTCCCGGCACCGCCCGATGGCGTCGCTGTCACTTTCACACGCTCCTGGTGTTCCCCCAGGGTTCGCGGGGGTCAGCCTTTTTGAAGCGCCTCCTGGCACTCCTTGCGCGTCACGGGCACACTGCCCCAGTGGCTGCTGGGGAGTGCGGTCCGGTAATCCGGTATGCCGGTCCGCCTCCTTCTGCCTCCGTTTGTTGAGCTGTTCCCCTCACGGCACCGCCCGATGGCGTCGCTGTCACTTTCACACGCTCCTGGTGTTCCCCCCGTACCGCCAGTTGTCACCAGGCTAAGCCCCCAACACTCCATGATGTCACCAAAAGTCCTAGTGGTGACATCATGTGAATGACAAGGAAATCCCACAGGCAGAAAAGAGACAGGCTAAATACAACAGACACGTTGAGGCAGTTGAGATAATCAGATCTACTGCTGTGACACTCTAAGTAGGGTGTTTCTTTCGAGAGATATATGGAGGATTAGTGTCCACACATATAGTAGGAGCAGGTCCTTTGTTGAGTTGTAGTAATTGAGTGGGGGGGGGGGGCGCGACCTGTTCTGATTCTCACCCCCTTTGGCCGTCAGTTGTGGATAAAAGTTACATTTATCACTACCCTTATAAATCTACAGGAAGAAGCACACGTATAAAGAGGAAAAAAGGGGAGAAATACATATATTTATCCTTGATATGCCCCTCCTGGGAAGGCCTAGCATTTTGATGCACACCCAGATGTACCACTCATTGTAAATATGGAAATGCATCAAAATCCATGGGTGGAGAGTGGGTGGACGTCCCCCTGAGGCGGAGTAACGTACTTCAGATTTACCAAGCCACGCAGGGCCACGCAAGTTGGCTTTGCGTGCCTTGATAAATCTCAATCTAGGTTTTGCATCGCCTCTGCCTACCCTTGTGTGGCGCAAGGGTGATGTAATCCTTGAAAAATGTGCGCCTTAGAACTCAGGTAAGTGTTCACCTTCGTAAGTATGAACAATATCAAGTGTTCATGCCTTAACCTCCAGAAAACCTATAAATTAGTAGCAAAGGCATCTTTTTCTTCGCAAATGAGGTACATTAGAATATCTTGAATTTATCACGTATACAAGTGCAAAAGTGTAATGGCATATTTTATCAGTTATTCCAGGAAAAACAAAGCCTGGAACAGTGATGTGCTGAAAAGCCAACACATAATTAACCTAAAATAAATATCAGAAGACAACAGTAGCGCTGCATATCCACATAAATGTCAAAACAAATACACGGCGCATAACATGTGCAGCAGTTCAAAGCGATTTGCTAACCTCGATTGTACTCGCTGGGAATACATAAATCTTTCTGGTGCATAATTTTCGAGTCTTTTGACATTTAATACAGAGTCATTTATCATCTCACACATAGCATTACTAATCCTGTGAGTCGTGTGGAGTTTAACGTTTCACTTTCTTACTGTTAGTCTGTGGGAGTTTTTCAGCAATAGAGGGCATGAATTCATTGTGTTATTAGCACTCTTTCTAGTCACATGCTGATTTCTGTCATATTTTGATGTGTCAGTAAAAGAAATCTTTAATAGAAGTGCAGCAAGGCTTCTTAGCTCTACATGTCAGTCAATTGTACTACTGATTATTGATCCCCAGAATATCTACTTACAAGACTATCGAAGACAGAATATTGTGGGACTAAATATTGAAATGTAAGTGCATATAGGGAAGTATGAATTTAGCATTTGTAGCTCCACAACCATCTACCTTGAAGGTACATATCACCAATGTAGATATATGTGGAGTTAAGTAAAGAAAATCTAGACTTATTTACCTGTTGATACTTAATTTTCGATATTGTGTGCTGATATTCAGGGTGCACATAAAGGCAGTCATATCATGTAACAATCCTTATTATTTATCCAGTATCACCTATGTGTCGACACGAACAGGGATTTCATTTACCTGAGACTTGAAATAAAGATTGATCGAGGGCAAGGAATTTATAGAAACTAGTAGAGTTTAATGTTTTAGAGAGATACAATGTGAGAGAACAGAAAACGCAAACAAGGAACCTACTATTCTTCTATGGTCTGGTAGTGTATGCTAGTACTTAGCTTTATGCAGCTTCCCATTGCATGGTAGGGTCTGGTCTGGTGTGGCACAGCATGAAATGACATGGCCTACACTGTTGAGGAACTTTATTGTGTATCGTACCATATTGTATTGTGTACATTATGACATGGTATGTGTTATTGAGCCACATTTATGCCATTCCAGTGCCAAGAAATGTGGCCAATAACACCCTATTTAGGATCATTGTACTAATGAAGGCACACCAAACAATTTTTATCAAATGCAAGCACTAGCCTTGAGTCATGGTTCCTGCAGGAGCAATGTAAGTTCCTCACTTTGACCTTTTTGAACTCATTGCCTGTGGATGAAACGTAACATGTAGAGTCAAGGGTTCAGAAATGGGGAATGGGGAGACCAAATAAGGAATGATCATCTTCAGATGTATGTTTACTCTGAATGTGTCCACTGAAAAGCCTGTCACCCAGGTACATCACCCTAGGAGTAATAAAATCAAGAATAGATATTACTGTTCTCTAATTTACGTTTGGGTTCTTAGTTTTGTCCTCTCAAGTACCTCTGGGATTTCTTCCAGTATGCCAACATGTTGCCACTCACATGCATAATCACACACACACTCACACACACACACACTCAAACACACATATATTTTTAACTGTAACTTACTTTTGATTTGCCTCCTGATCGAGTCCCTGATTCTGCTCCTTTCTGCAGCTGGATCTTTGTACATATACTATATACATCTAATTGGGCACAGTGCTGCCAATCACACTATAAGTAAGACAATGCACCTTTTCACTGGTCAGGGCTGTGAGTCTGTGCTCCGTTAGAGATCTGTGAGGCCTGCTTGAAGACCCACCTCTGCTCAGACAGGACACTGCCTATCAGGTCTCTGAATACACCAACAGCCCATGACAGCCTGGATGAGGTCTCCTCCCAGCCAAGACTTGGAGATTATGCATGTTTTTTGGCTGTCAGTGTGAGGCTATAGCTGTGGTGCATGACTCTTGCGTTGACAGGGACTTGAACTGTCCTTTCCAGTGCCATACACACACATTGAATCTGAACTGCAGCCCCCACCCAAGTCCTGTTGGTCTGTTGAATCTAATTTTCTCACTTTTAACTAAACTGTAAAGAAAAGGCTAACATGTTTTTTTTTTATTTGTGGCCCCTTATGCCGACAATTAGCAACTCCTGGAATGAATGTGAAATATATACACATATCGGAAATATGGTATCTGAAGAGTGTGGTGCTGCAGCAGCAAACTACATGTGAACTGGTGCAAATAATAAATGTGACTGACTGTAAGAATGTGTCATTGAAGCAGGTTGCACACAAGAAAAGCAAGGGCCTCATTTATGAGGCCGTGCGTCACTTTTACGCCGCCGGTGCGTCACTTTTGTGACGCACCAGTGGCGTAAAAAGTGCGCCTTGTTGCGCCATATTTACAAAGTGACGCATCTAGGTAGATGCGTCACTTTGTAAACCCCTGCGCGACATTATACCTGCACCAGGTATGATGTATGCAAGGGGGGCGTATTGACGCAAAGGAGGGTCGTAGAAGTGACGCAGTGAAATCTATGAGATTTCACTGCATCACTTTTAGGACGCCATTGCGTCAAAATCTTGCGTCTGCCTCACAGCAGGCGTAAGACTGACGCAGGCCCTTTCACATGGGGCTTGCCCCATGTGAAAGGACGCATTGCTGGAGTTGCGTCACTTTTGTGACACACTCCAGCAATGCATCACTTTTGCGCTTACAGATACATCACAAATACTGACGTATCTGTAACTCCTTGCGACATGATGCGTCATACATTAAATATGACGCATCAGGAAGGTCGCAAGGAGTGCGCACTGAGAAGTGACGCATCGCTGCTTTCACGCAGCGATGCGTCATTTCTCATAAATGAGGCCCCAAGTGTTCTGCAGCACTGGAACTCTTCTAGGCACCACTCCTCCTGCGCAGACCGGAAATGAACTGCACACCAATACGGAATTCCTCCAGGCTAAGCATATGAATGATTGAGACTATCTAAGAATTGATTGCAAGGTCCAAAGAGTGTGCTGCTAGGAGCACCTTGCCTGATCAGGCTGAACTGTAATAATTGCAAGTTGTAACTATTACAATCTCAAACCGTGCTGTTGTGTACAGATGCTGTTTTCTGAAGCTCCTGAGCCTTTTGCACAGCAAACTGTCTCTGCTCGTCTATTTATGGTGCTGCCTTTCCCCCTCTAAGGCCAAAACCTCGTTGCCAGAAGTTGTATTGGTGACTCTTGTAGATCCAGCCCCAAATGAAGATTATTCCACATGCTCATCTCTTCTGCTTATGTTATAGCTCTTTGTTACATTTCTCACTTTGTGTTTTGAAACAAAAATTAAAATACAACTCAAGATTGTCCTAATTCCAGAAACACTGGCCTGGGTTTTAGGTACGCTTTCCTCAGATAGTTAAAATGTTCTAGAACTTAAATTAAAAAATGACCATAGATCTTTGCTTCCTTCTCTTTAAAATTGCAAACAAATTAGTTATGTGCATAAATGGGTTGTCCACTGATTTGTTCATGAACATCCATTATTAGGTCTAGAGGACTGTGTGCTGCATTTTTCTTGCGAAAAACAAACTATCCTTTGACTTTTTCTGTTCTGTCTTTTGTCCCAGGAGAACTGTCTTGCTCCTGAGGTGTACAAACTAAAGAGCATTGAGGCATGGGGTTTCAAATCTCCAAAAGATCAACAGCCAGGAACTCAGGTAAGCTTTCTCCGATCTCCTCTTCAAAATTAAGCATTGAGGGAGTCTTGGGCATTATCTTTATATACTACCACACTCAAGATGACCGCCGTGATTTCCTCTTCTCCCTCGAGCAAGGTCTCAGTTCCTTGAGAAGAGAAAACATCAATTACTGATTCCACGCAAAGCGCGGGGAGACGGAAGTGGTCCCTCATCTAGACTGCCGACTTTGGTGCTGGAGACCAGGGTTCCCATGCCCCAACCCATGGTCTTTGACACACATCTCTATCTACTTACATTTCTAAACTTTGATTTGTAGGAAAGCCTTACGCGTCTTCCAGGCAGGCGTAACAAGAAGGAATAAGTCATTTCTCCTTATTTTTCCAAATTTGCATTGTACAGCACACGTACAAAGTGTGAAAACTCCTAAAGGATAGGTTTTACGGAAGAGTCTCCTTCCAGTTTTAGGGAAAATTCCCCTTCCAGTACACAATCTCTTCCTTTGAGCACACACACACCCTTGCATTAGGGTGCAACAGGCGTATTGCTGCCAAAAATGCTCTCGGAATGCAGGAGAGAAAAGATCCTTTAGTTTCTGCACTGCATTACATCAAATATTATTAAATCTGGGCCTCTGAGTGGACATTATTATTGGAGGGTCTTTTCTGTCAAAGTTATCTGTGGCTACATCTGAATCCGGTGTACATAACGGCTATTAAATGTCAGCTTCTGCATTTTTGTTTCAGGGATAGTTTATAACAGTGACATTATATTCACTAAAACATCATCCAATGGTATCATTGCACTACTGTTAGAGCCTGAGTGGACTATAGAAATCGCAAATTCCTGTGATTCGTATCGATGCTAATCAAATGTCAAGCTCTAAGGAATTAGGGCCCGATGTAGTTGGCAAATACCGGTCGGAAACGGCCGAATTCGGCCGTTTCTGACCGGTATTTGGCATCTTGAGATGTAGGTGGCCAGATTTTACAGATTCTGTAAATTTACCGATTCGGTAATTCCCAGATGTAGGTGGGACTCTTCTGAGTCCCAAAGGCCCTACAAATTCGGTATTTTACCACCCAATCCAATTGGGTGTTAAAATACCGAATTCAGGTGTGCATGCACATGTGTGCATGCACACCTTGCCATGTGACAGACAGACATGCCCTTAGGGCATGTCTGTGTGCCACATGGTGCACATGCCTATTTTTGGGGTGCCAGAGGGCACCCTTGTGAAATTCGGTATTTACCGATTCGGTAAATACCGAATCGGTAATGCCCATTCATTCCTATGGGCTTCAAAGCCCATAGGAATGAATGGGCATTACCGATTCGGTATTTACCGAATCGGTAAATACCGAATTCTTCCGATTCGGTATTCCAGCACATCTGGAATACCTACATACCCACTCCTTAGATTTACCGATTTTTAATTACCGAATCGGTAAAATTTGGTAATTAAAAATCGGTAAATCTATTCTACATACATCTAGCCCTTAGTGACGCCATTCTTTAAATGCTGACTTTCTGGCTAGCATCTCAAGATTCGTTACAGGAAAATTAATTTCTGGTTGTATTTCAGTTAGAAATATACCACAGAATGATTGCCCAGTGATTTTTGCTAGATGTACAAACACAATCAGCCACAAATAGGTTGCAAATAGGTTAGCAACTAAAAACGTGGAGTTTTGTTATGTACGAACACCATTCGCTAACCAAAAATAGAGATGTGACCGATTTGCGAATCGCTATTTTTTTTGACTTTGGGCCATATGTATCAAGCCTTTTGTGAATTGCAAAGGCCGAAATTCACAGAATTTCGGCCTTTGCGAATCGCAAACGGCCTTTTTGCATGTTTTAGGATGTATGAAACATTTGCAAAATAAGGAATAGCAAAGTTTTGCGATTCCTTATTTTACCATAGCATTTAAGGAATCGCAATTTTGCGATTCCTTAAATGCTATGTATGTAGCATTTTTGTGTTGCGAATTATGGTTAAGAATTCGCAAATTACCACCAATTTGTAGTTGATAGTAACTTGCGAATTCTTAAAAAAATGCACAATTTGGCATTTTTGAAGGTGGCATGTGATGCACACACATGCCCATAGGGCATGTATGTGCACCATATGCACACACATGTACATTGAAGGGGTGCAGCAGGGTGTCTTTGAGACACCCCTGCACCCTTGAAATAATTCTCAAATTGCGATTAGCAAATTGCGAATTCGCAATTTGAGAATTATTTCGCAATCATTCCTATGGGCCTCCTGGCCCATAGGAATGCATTGGGAATTATTCCTTAATTGCGAATTCGCAAAATGCGAATTCACAAATAAGGAAGATTAAGGAATCTCTAAAAAATAGCGTTTTTCTTCATACAAACCATTTTGCGATTCCTAAATAGCAATTCCTTAAAAATCGCTATTTAGGAATCGCAAAAGGGTTTGTTGATACATATGGCCCTAATATTTGAAAGTTGCAAATACAGATTCGGCATTTGCGACTTACAAACCTTATGCTCGAAGCTGTCGCATTTAGCGGCAAGTCGAAAAAACACCTGTTTGCCCATGCAATTTTGCACTGATTAATTTCAGGCTGTAGCTGTGTGCAAACTATAAAAGGTGACTCAGAATGCATCTGGGTTTTCCACAGTGGCTGAATGGTATGTGATTGCAGGAAGGATGCGACTACTGGCTGCTCAGCAGCGGAGGAGGAGGAGGAGGAGGAGGAGGAGGAGACAGGAGAGGATCTTTAGAACAAGGCTTACCATTTTCCAAAAGACAGAGGAGGAAAGTCATTGAAAAATACAGGCTAAGTAGTGCAGTGATATTAGATGTAATTGAATTGCTAAAACCACATCTTGAAAGCAGTATGCTGCACAGCAGTTCCATCCCTATTCATGTGCAGGTGTTGTGTTCACTGCACCTTTTGTTCTCGGGCAGCTACCAGGGCATGATTACTGTTGCACAAGTTCCTAACTTCCATGCTCCTCCTAAACATCAACAGATACATATACCTACCAAGAAATGCAGAGGGAATTCAAAGCAAAAAAACTGCGAAATTCCACTACATCTTAGAGTGCGTATATGGAAAACATGTTCCTATTTGTCCTCCAGCCCATAAAGAATACCTGCTTCGGAAAAGGAAAAAATACACATTCCCTCAATATCCACATTGAATGTGATGCACCTAATTCAATTACAGATATATTGGCAAAATACCCGGGGAGCACCCATGACTGATACATTTTCAGGCACAGTGGAATATACCAATGCTTAGAAGGAGGGGATTTTAAGGATGGCTATTTATTTGATAATGTGATGCTGCATTCTAACAGATTTAAATGTGAACGTCAAATCTCGGATTCTTATATGCCCACATTTATGTTTATTGCTCCAGGGGACAGGATGTATGGGTTATGGCCTTGGATACTGACCCCATGCCTAGCCCCAGCTAACCAAAGCAAAAGGCGTTACAACATTGCTCATTGACCCACCAGAGCGGTGATTGACATGCTAAAATCAAGATTTTGGCGCCTTTATATAAGTGGATGTGCACAACAGTATGCTCCTGAAATAGCCTGCAGAAGTGTGGCAACCTGTGCCATGTTGCACGACATAGCAGCCAGGTGTGGGCTACCCATCACTTTGGAGGACAGTGATTCTGACGAAGAGGATCCTGAACCGCCTCTTCAGCAGCCTGGAGGCCAGAGTACAGCATTGGAGAGGTAATGCCGACAGGATCACATTAAAACAAATTACTTCTTAAGATAAGTTCTATATGACAATACACTCACTGTAATGATGGGAGCCAAGTCAATGCAGCAACGTAAAGCTAACTTTAATGTCATGCTTCCATATACAATGTTAAAGTTGTAAACTGTATGATAACCATGTGGTCAGTAAAGTACAAACAAATGTTGGTTACATCACCAAAATAACTACAACCTGGCCAATATGACCTAACAATATGATGTGTCCATCACTGCTTTCTTTGGCTACATCCAACATGGCCTGTCCCTACTTGTTCTCCAGAAGGAGTACGGCTGCTTCTGTGTTGCAGGGCACGTGCATCACTGGCAAATATGCTGCTAACACTTGAGCTGTCTTCAGTATCCTGAGATGCATCTCCAAAGCCACCTGCTATTTGTGCGTTATGTAGCACTTAAACTGTATCTTAAATAGGAGGAACAAGGAGCTTTTTTAAGCAGGTCCTGCACACATGCTCCAAATCAATGGTGACAAACACGAGGGGTGCGCAGTTCCTAAGGGTAGGGGGAAAGGGAGGTCTTTTCTAAAAAGTGCCCTCACACACCCCGAAGGAAGTCATGCTTCATCATTGGGCCTTGCTCCTTGTCAGGCCGGCGCTGCAATGCCGGAAGCAGATAGACTCCGTTTTGCTACAGGAATCTCTGAAATTTCAAACTGGTTGACTAACAACTGTCTTCAGTTAAATCTGGGCAAGACGGAAGTCATGCTTCTAGGGAAAGCCGCAGTAGCCTGGTCCAAGGACTGGTGGCCTTCACAGCTGGGCCTCCCTAATGCTAAAGCAGTGTGTTAACAATCTTGGTATTAAACTAAATCACTCTCTCTCAATGCAGGATCATGTAACTGCGGTCTCGGTGGCCTGCTACTACAGGCTCAGACTACTGCAAAAAATGTTCCCTTTCATCCCGATGGAACATCGCAGAACGCTGACCCAAGCTATGGTGATTAGCCGTCTGGATTACGGGACCGCCCGATTAGCAGAAGTTGGAATAACATCCTTAAATAAACTGCAGGTAATCCAAAATACGGCGGCCAGGTTGGTCCTGAACATGCCGGCGGGCTCCCCCTCGAGGCCATTGCTGAGAAATCTACACTGGCTGCAGATAAAACAAAGAGCCTTTTTCAAAATCTGTTGTCTGACCTTCAGTGCTCTTCAAGGTCAGGGTCCTCTGTATTTACAAAATAAATTTAAAAAACATGTCCCAAGCCGCCCTTTGAGGTCTAGCTCTCAGCAGCTACTTCAGGTACCCCGTATCAGACTTCATAGATCCGGGGGCATGGCCTTTTCCTATCTTGCCCCCAAATACTGGAATAGCCTTCCAATATCTTTGCGAGAAACCTCCTCATATTGCAGTTTTAGGAAACCTGCTATTTGTGCGTTATGTAGCACTTAAACTGTATCTTAAATAGGAGGAACAAGGAGCTTTTTTAAGCAGGTCCTGCACACATGCTCCAAATCAATAGTGACAAACACGAGGGGTGCGCAGTTCCTAAGGGTAGGGGGAAAGGGAGGTCTTTTCTAAAAAGTGCCCTCACACACCCGAAGGATGTCATGCTTCATCATTGGGCCTTGCTCCTTGTCAGGCCGGCGTTGCAATGCCCGACGACCACCCGTGAAGGGGCTCTTTGGCATAGATCTTTTGGTGATGAAGCCGTAGTGTGAGTGTGGGTGTGTGGTGTAAGTAGTGCAGTGAGTGTGGAAGTTAAAATAGGTCTAGGGCAGCTCTAACTAATGTCTTTATTCCCAGGGGGCATAGCCTAACAAAACAATGTGTGAGCTCCAGCTCGATGTAATTATCCTATAGGCCTAGTGTGGTGCATAGGGTCGACATGTTTCATGCCAATTTATCCCCTAACGGTTCTGGGGGCACTTCATCTGGACCAAAAAGGTTGAAAAAAAAGTACTTTAGCACTACCACAAAACTGGTTCTGAGATTCCTAACTAGTAACGAGGTGTAGTCAAGTACCCCGGATCATTTGATCCAGAGGATGAAGACCTAAGGGAGAAGGGGAGGGAGAAATAAAAACAAGAGAACCAAGGTCTAGTTAGATGTTGGCAAGAAGACAATTGTTACACTGTTGATGACAAACAGTATGATAATGGCAATATAGTACAACAGATTACCATATTGAAACTTTCCCAGCCAGTAATCAGGGAGGTTATGTGGCTTGCAAATTAGACAGTAGCAGTACTCGTAGTGGCTAGGGCCGTGAGGAAGGCTAGGGTAAACAATTTCTTCCATCAGACAATCATCCAATATGGCATTGCGACATAGGCACTGTCATACGGTCACATAGCCCACATCAAGAAAAACCATGACAAGTACATAGACACAGGCATTCATGTTATCGAAGCACAATGGTTGATGATGTCAGATAATGTGACTCGTGATGCTAGACAGATATGAGAACACCCAAATTGATCATCCATCTAAGTAAAAACGATCCCATTGTGGGTGAGCTAGTAATTAGAGTTTGAGGGAGGCCCCTGGAGCCAAGCCAAGGCAATGCCGTCAGGTATCCAGTGTACGTATGGGAACTCACCCCAAAATATAAGGCCTTGAGCTGACGTAGATAGCGGAGCATGTTGTGGCTTTGATCCGGGGTAAATAACAGTAAACTTAATTATCAGTTATTGCAGAGCATGTCTCTTACCAGGAGGTCAGCCTGGTATGCTCACGGAGATCGGTGTAATCACATGAGGAGGAGAAGGGAATTCTCACGGTCAGGAGAGCAACTAGCGTCAGTCCTACACTGGCTCCGGGCCCCATGATGCGGCTACCGGGTCTGCCGTATTACAGGATTCCCACCTGTCACGCCGGTGTGTGGTACGGTAGACAGTAAAGCGTCAGTGGCCTTGTTGGGTAAGTATTTTTTCAGGAATCATCCCTGAACAAGCGTGGAGCCAGTGGAGAAGGCTTCGTATTGCGCAACAAGAACAACCCACACCATGAAAGCCTTCTAGCATTAAAGGTCACTTTATTAAGACAGGTAAAACAGTATAGCCATAACAGAAATACCATTGTACATTGAAACAACCTTATGAATACTCATTATTATGAACATTTCAAACTTCCCCACAAACCTTGTATCAGCAATTTCCTCAACGAACAGAACAATGCCATAGTTTCTTTCATCCTTCCATTTTTTTCCGCTCCCCCCAACCCATAGGGAAGGATGAGCCCGCTCCAGACCATCCCATTCCCCCAAAAAGTGCCCCAAAAAGAACAGCAAACACGTGGCACTGTCACCTGTCTTATAGTGACGTCGCAAAAATAACTATACAACAAATTGAATCATACTTACAAAAAAGAGGGAAGGGAGGGTGTGTCAATGACAACAAATGTCGCGCAAGCTCTCCGCAGCGCCCTTTCCCGTCTAAACTACCGCCCCACCAACTGAAATCCTGCCCGCGAGCCCTAAACCTAAACCCATAAATCCCAGTGCGTGGATTGTTCCATCGTGCAAACAAACCCCAGGGGGACATCGGTTGACACCAAAATCCCCCTGGGTCCCCATTGGCAATTGATGTTAACAGATTCATATTGGTGACCAGTGTTATGGAAAATGTGTCAGTAAATAAAGGTCTCTAAAAAAAACATGTTGCAGGCTGATGTTGTCAAAAGTACGTATCCCAAGTCAAACGTAATTAGCATAAAATATGTGGAAACTGTGTAAAGTACTAGTGCCGGTCCCTTGGCACAAGTTCTTGTGGGACTCGATAAAAAAAGGCCCTTGTAAAATGTGGGAAGCGAAGTGATGTAGGTTAAACTAAACAAGCTGGTTGAATGTACGTGGGAGAGTCTAGACCCAGGAGGTGGTGGCTAACAGCTTACTACTCGTGAGCAGAGGTAGTAATAAGCCTCACCCATAAGGACAAATAACTGCTCTTATAGGAGGGGTCATCTGTAGGTGGATGCAAGTTGGGAGAGACATGACATCTCAACAGTATTACAGGGTCAGAAGATAAGCTAATCACAGGCGGTTTAGTTCAGCCCAAGGTATATCTTCATTTAGGCCCCGAATGTGTGAGGAAAGTTTAAACACCCAGCTCTGTACTTTCCTAAAAAGAGCATCTTTTATTATTTGTGGGAACACTTCCAAAATTGTCCAATTTAAATTATTAGTGGTGTGGTTGTGTTCAACAAAATGAGCACACATCTTTGTCTTCGTTTTTTATATTACCTTTGTGCTCTGTTATCCTGGTCTTTATAGGGCGAGTGGTCAGACCTATGTATGGCAGCTGACATGGGTAGGTAATGAGATAAATACAATTGCGGGTATTGCAGTTTGAATGTTTGTTTTGTCACCACATTAAGGGGCATATTATCAAGGGATTTATCTCCACTTTTTTGGCTTTAAAAGCCAAGAAAGCTGAGATAAAATTATATCCCTATCAGCTACAGGGTGCTAACACGCAAAATAGCATGTTAGCACCCTTTTTCTCTACGCTTCCCCTTGCATCTCTAATGAGATGCAAAGGGGGCATTCCAGAGAAAAATAATAGGAGAAATGTTGTTAAGCGACATTTCTCCTATTATCAAGGATTTCGCTAACCCTGTTAGTGATAAAAAAAAGCAGGGCTAACCGCGGTTAGCACTGCTTTTTTTACACCTGGTATTTAGCCATGATATCCTATGGAAGGTGGATATCATGGCTAAGTTTGTGAGCCCCTATCATCAAGCTAACGCCAAACTTTGAGAGATTATCGTTGGTTTTCCAGTGATAATCTCTCAATTGGCAGTTAGCGTGAGGATTTTTATCACTTCTGAGATAAACCTTGCTAATAGCAAGTTATCTCTGCGATAATTTCCGGCGATGCTTAGCGTTTAAAAAGTCGTTGCTAAGCATCGTTAGCGATAAATATCGCTTAACGTTGGTAATATGCCCCTCAGTTGTTTGTTAGTGTAATTGTCTTTGTTGGCTTAGTCAAAGGGCAAATTACACATTGTCCACAGGGAAAGTGCCCCTTCACCGGGGCTAGGAACCACAGGATATTTTGTGCTTGAGGTGTCTTTATATGGGTCTGGTGCTTATAAGCAGATATTTCAGGTTTGCTGTTTGTTTAAATGTAAACCTTTGTATGCTGGGTGCATAGTCACCTACATGGAGAATATTTCAGTGTTTTCTTATGACCCGCCTGATCATGTTTGCTTGTGGTGAGAAACGTCGTCACACATGTCATCTGATCAGTACTGCCTTTGGGTTGTGTTTCAAGCAGTGCTTCTCTGTTGGTATTACGAGCTCTTTTATGAGCAGTCTGTATTTTGGTCATTGGATATTGTCTTTTGACTAGGGGTTCTGTCAGTTCTGATGCCTGTAGTTAAAATCTTTCACGTTACTGCAATTGTGTCCTATTCGCAAGAACTGCCCGTAGGGAAGATTTTCCATCAGGGCTTTTGGATGGAAGCTGCTGAACAACAGTGGACTGTGGCTATCAGTAGGTTTTTTGTAAGTGATCGTTTCCAATCTGTTGTTCTTCCATCTGATTATTAGGTCCAAGAATGGAAGTTCAAGGCCAGAGGTGTTAGCCGTAAACCTAAGGTAGGGATTGAGGCTATTGACCCAGGAAAGAAAAACAGGGATATTATTAGTATCACCCTTCCAGAAGACCAGTATGTTGTCTATATAGCGACGCCACAGGGAGATGTTGTTAATGAAGGGGTTGGTGGCAGTGAGCACATGCCTTACCTCAAAGTCTGACATGTAAAGTCATGCCAGACTAGAGGCAGAGTGCTGCCCATTGAGGTCCCCTGGGTCTGATGGAAAATCTGGTCCTCAAAGTGGAAAAAAAATTCTGTCAAAGCGATATGGGCACACTCTATAATAAAGCTTATGGGGGTGGAGACGTCCATGTAGTGTTTCTCAGGATTTCCTCTATGACCTCAAGAGTAGTTAGTTGAGGAATGTTCGTATAGAGTGCTTCGACATCGAGGGTTACCAGGACGTCGAGGTGGATGCCCTCCAAGTTGGTTGCCCCAATTAAATTCAGGACATCCCTGGCATCCTGAAGGAAAGTTGGTGTAGATTGGACCAAAGGTTGGAAAAAATGGTCACAAAACTTTGACAGTGGTTCCAAGACTGACCCTATGCCCGAAACTATAGTGGTGGTTGTCCCCCCTTGTGAATCTTAGGTAGTGTATAAAAATAGGGCAGTTTGGGGTTGTGGTTAATGAGGAAATCCGCCTCATTTTTTGTGATTCATCCTTGATTAATGCAGATTTTATCACTTATTTGGTGCGTAGTTTAAGGCGTGCAGTGGGATCCTCCAGAAGGGGAGAATAGTATCTGCCGTCCTGTAGTTGATGAAGACATTCCGTTCTATAATTGGTGGTGGACATAATAACAATGGCTCCTCCTTTGTTTGCTTCTTTGATGGTGATAGTGGGGTCATTGGCCAAAGTTTTGAATGCCTCGGTTTCCAATCTAGATATGTTGTTAAATCATACACTGGTTCGTTGAGCTGCAATCTCTTTAGGCAATCCATATAACCACCCCGATTACTGGCTGTGAAAGTTACAATATCGTAATCTGTTGTACTATATAGCCATTATCATACTGTCTGGCATCAACAGTGTGACAATTGTGTTCTTACCAACATCTAAACTAGACCTTGGTTCTCTTGTTTTTATTTCTCCCTCCCCTTCTCCCTTAGGTCTTCCTCCTTGGGATCAAATGACCCAGGGTACTTGACTGCACCTAGTTACTAGTTAGGAATCTCAGAACCAGTTTTGTGGTAGTGCTAAAGTACTTTTTAATCACCCTTTTTGGCCCTGATGAAGTGCCGCCAGACCCGTTAGGGGCTTAATTGGCATGAAACATGTCGACCCTATGCACCTCACTAGCCCTATAGGATCATTACATCCAGCTGCGGCTCACACATTTTTTAGTTAGGGTAGTGCCCCCTGGGAATAAAGACATTAGTTAGGCATTATTAATTTTGGAAGCTCATCACATCGGTCATGGATGCTATATCGTTTCTATTTGCTTTTACGATATTCATGGATTTTATGTTAAGCACTAACAAAACCAATACAGAGTGCTGTGGAAAAAAGTGTTACTAATTCAATCCTAATCTATATCCAAGCGTTGTACTGTGTCTCAGCAGTATGATGTAACACCAACTCAGTTAATTGTCCTGGATGTGCAAATCTGACTAAACACAAATTCAAAATGGCCAATGCCTCCCTCCATGGGTTATCACTTTGCTAGATCAAGGAATCCACTCTCTGGATACGACTTCAAAAGCATTGCACTGCAAAGGCATGTATCAACTCCTTGCTGAACAACAGGCAGGATATTGCAAAGGAGAAATGGCAGTGTGCAAAAGAGGAGTATGTGACCGTAGCGCAAAGATATTTTATAGTTTAAACTAAAGCATATAAATTGAAGTGCAGCTGCATTTATGGTATATGCCACTGAGTTTTATGAGCATTAGATCAAAAAATGCATTTAAGCAAAACAAGGATACAAGACGTTAAATGTGTAATTGAAGAGACCTTGTGACTATAAAAACAGAGGGGCATATTATCAAGCCCGCGATAAATGCATTAACGACTTTAGACGCATTTTATTTTTATCGCACTATTCCCAATACGTCTCTAACCTGAGTTAGAGACGTATTCTTGACGTCATCTATCGCCCCGTGCTGGGGGCAATAGATAACGCTAATGGGACGCAGGGTGGGCGTTCCCATGTCCAACCACATGTAAAATGTGGTTGGAGGTGTTAACACCCTATTATCAAGGCAGGCGTTGGGAGAAGGAGACCTGCGATAAACTCGTTTATTGTAGGTCTCCCAAGCGCTAATGTTCCCTATTGCCGACTATTGCCGGATTTAATTTTGCCTACGTGTTGCGCATTGATAATTATGCGCTATCACGGCGATTAAATCCGCCGATAGCCGTCGATATGGAAATGTGCGATGTGCTTTTATTAACGTTCATCTTGTTAATATGTCCCAGAGTTCTTTTCCTGTGTAAAGTCGTTGTAAAATGAATCTGGGAGGCAGTATGTAGTTTGTTTCCGCTGCTTAATTTGTGAACGAATGAGTACCATGACCAAGCTCTTCTCAAAAGCAAATGGAGCCTGTGGATGGTGCAATTGAACGTCATCACGTTGAATGCCAAGGCTGCGTAGTCTCGAATTCACCTCATGTCTCCTTAATCCATTACCAGAAATTCTCTGCCCCTTTAAGTCACTGTTGTAGGTTCCTGCTTTCTCTCCTTGTGACTGTTTTTTCACTTATCTCTTCCTCCTTCTTTCCGTTTTATGTGTTTTTCCCTTTCGGTAAATGTCTAATGCAGAAATATGAGTCTGGGTCCCCAAAAATTAGTGCTGGTGGCACCCAACCACATCTACTGATTCCAATTAAGCAGTGGTGATTCCTAATATCAGTTTCTCTACACTGTTGCATTACAGAAAGCAAGATCATTGTAAAAACATAAATACAAATCAATGGAAGCTCTGCGAGAAGAGGTTTACTAAAATAAAAGATGTGTCCTAAAGGGTTAAGCTAGAACTTTGGGTCATATGAACAGAATTGAGGGCTAACGATTTCTAATTGCGATTCTTACCAAAACACAATTTGGAAATCGCTAAACATAAAAACAAAGCAAGTGCTAAATAGTGATTCCTAATGGTTTGCAAATCAACCTACCTCATGAATAATAATGAGGTAGGTCACAATTTGTGACCCATTGGGAATAGTATCACATGGATGGTGGCTTGCTGTGGTCAGCAGTCCATAATGCCTGTGAATGCTTTTTTATAAAACAACATTTTTTTTTAAATGCATTAAAAAAATAAAATGAAAAGTTAAAGTTTCCTTTTTTAAGAGTAGGCAGTCGTCCCTTGGACCACTGCCTGCTCTTATAAAATATTTGTTTTAACATTCACAAAGGGGAGGGGGTCTCATTGGGAACCCTTCCCATTTGCGAATGGTTACCATCACATTAGAGGTGTCAGTAAAAAATTAATGTTTGGCACCCTTAATTCGGTGGCAAAACATTCATGCATAAGGACTTATTACAATGTTGTTGTTGCATACTCCCATTTCTCTATGGGAGCTTGTGCTGCGCCGTAAACTGGCTGTAGCAGAAGGTGCCTGCCACACGGTCCAGGGATTAACAGGGGGGCACCATAGGTGTCCCCTCGGCCCCCAACCGAAGGCCACAGAGTTAAGGTGGCCCTACTAGGGGCCCTCTGTTTTACAACAGGTTTTCCATGTCGGAAAGCCCAACATGGAAAACCTGTCGGAAACCAACATCGTGATCCCTACAACAGCAACGGTATCCATAGGGATTACGGTCAGGCCTCCAACTTGCCAATGGACTCCTTACGCTTGTGGGAATCCAGCCAGAATGACCGGCAGGCTTCACGTTCAGCCACCTGCGTCTTGACCCAGCAGTCGAGGCTTTTAAAGTCTCATCGTAATGAGGCCCTTAGTAGTACAATTTGGTATTTGGAAGTGATGCCCTGAAAACGCCTCTTCTAAAGACCAAATCGCTAAACACCAATTGTAATTCGGTAATATGTTACCGAATTGCAATTTGTGATCTGTAAATTCGAAAATAGATTTTTGCGGTCGGAAACGTCCTGATTCTGTGAATCATGCCACTTACAACCACAAAATGCTATTGTACGTATGGCCCCTAGAATCCCAATTGGAGAACAGTATTTTGAATTGTTGGTTTTATCAGTCCTCATCTAAATGGGTGATAGGCTTTTCGTGAACACATTCAGAGTGAACGTATATCTTCCATAGTTTTGTCCACCCATTTGCCCGTTTTTGAGGCCTTCCCTCTAAGTGATATGTTGAATCTAATGGCAGTGGTTTTAAAGGGAAAAGTGAGGAGTTTACATTACTCCAGCAGGATCCACAACACAAGTCTAAAGTTAGTGGTTGTGTTGAATTTTTGTCAATTATTGTACAGAAAACTAAGCCCACAATAAATAAACAACAGCGTGGCAAGCATGGATCCACAGAATATCGCTTTGTCTGATTGGACTAAAATGATTACATCTTTGTACATTGGAAACCAGGGTTTGCTGCATGAGTTAACCTTGATGCAGACTCCTCCTGCTCAGGTTTGTAAGCTAGGTTCCATTTTGAAATCAGAAGACCATCTATGGTTACACCTATCCCTCATCAAATTAATGTCACCACGCTGATAGCTGTCCCTCAGCAAATACGATTTGCCACACTAACCTCTAGTCCCACCTTAAAGGTTTTATGGAAAAGCTCCAAGTTTAGTATTTTACTGAACCAATGGCAATTGTATTTCCTAGTCTGTCTCAGAGATTCTCATGTTGAGGGATCTATAGTTTCTTTTACTCCTTTATAATTGTGGTGAGCAGCAGCTTCCTGGTAAATTCCATTAGTTGAGCATAAAAATCCTCTGCCCTACATTTTTGCTAATTTCAAGGAGGAAATGCCAAAATTGTTTGCCAAACACACACATATGCAGACAAATTATAATGGGTTATTCAATACCAAACTTGGAAGTTAGTAATTATTACATCAGATAACAACTTTCAATGGGTTGGTGAAGGGAAACGGCCTATCTCTTTTCATCAGAGGTTTAAAAGATGAGATCAAGGATTTGTTGACGCAATTTGTGAATCCACAGGACGACAGTGACAAAAGTATTGACTTGGTGGTCAAGCTGGATCATAGATTAGAAGAGAGAAAAGTGGAAAGTGGAAAGGGTCTGATTCCTCTACAGTAATCATAGTAGCTCTGACTTTAAAAAAAAAATAGCTCCAGATTTGGTGCAAGTTTGAGCTCTCCCAGCACTAATGTATTCAAGAGCTGTCAGTAATTCCTTTGAAATTCAGTTTGCAGCCACCTTAGGAGTCCCCATCATGAGCAAAGCAAACTAGAAAAAGTACTAGCTGGAAGCAGAGAGGGTAAACATCGTTTACAACGATGTTTTCACAACGCGGTACCTTTACACCGCGGCTGTGACAACGCAAGTCGTTACCACAACTTGCGCTGGAGGGCGCTCAAGGTCTAAAAATAGATAATTTACTATCCTAACACCTTCCCTAGGGTCCACGGGGACTGGTGTTAGAATAGTAAATTAAACTATTCGAAATCCGCGCCCCCCCCAACGCAAGTCGTGGTAACGACTTGCGTTGTCACGGCCGCCTTGTAAAGGTATGCGTTGTGACGGTACGCGTTGTACCGTCATATATCCAGCAGAGAGGCACTAAATTCCAGATTAATTATGTAGCAAACTTGTTTTCAAAAACATGACAAATGACAATCAACACAGAGAAAACATATTTTTTGAGATCGTTGATGTCCCACAGTTCATAGTAATATTACATTTACATGGGCTCATTCATCGTAATCCTACCATTGATTGGTCTAGCAAGGCTGTAACACTGTCTTCTGCTTACTGTTGAACCTCAGATTATTAGAAGTCCGATCATGAAGTTATTCAGGTCTGCCGGGTCGGGTGGCTCAGTGGACTAATGCGTCCATTGCAGGAGCCTGTGTTCGACCTCATGGTCACAGGTACAATTCCCGGTGGGTCCACTCAGCCTTTCATCCATCTAGGGTCGATAAAATGAGCACCGTTGGGTAACAATGAACATCTGTTATTCACCCCCAAGAGACCTCTGGGGGAACGTGCGCTTTACAAATGCACATGTTATGTTTATGTAACATTTGACAATTTCCTGTGATCCAGTGAATGTTAGTGAGTTTTGAGTAATTTCATATGTTTCAAACTTACCACCAGAATTTTCAGTTTTGACTGATGTTCCTGCCAAAAAGTTCAACCCTCTTCTCCCTCACAGGAACTGCAACTGTAGGCCCGGACTGATACCTAGAGCTGTAGAAAGATTTATCTTTTGACTGAAAATGGGAATGCGCTCTTATAGCAGGACCTGGGCAATTATTTGGCAAGGAGGAGGAATAAAAACCCAATTATGGTAAAAAGCTAATGTTTTTCACTCTTGATTTATATAGTACTTAACCAGGTGAGAAAGGCGGTGATTCTCCCCATGCTAGACCTGTGGGAGGCCGACTATGTTGTAAAAGCACAACCAAATGTGTGCTCGACAAATATCAGGTATACCTTTTGGATCCTGTATGCTTCCAGGGGACTTCAATTTTTTATTAACGACTTGTAGGATATTTGCTGTATTATTTACAATGCTGAAATCCTACTTTTCTCACAAATCAAACAGGAGCATATGCCTCCGTTATAGGCAATCCTTTCACTTCAGTCTCACAACATTTGTGTGAAAATAGAAAAGAGTTTGTTCCATGTTTTGTTTCTAGGTTACGTTTTGCCACCATCTGGAAACAGTATGAATCCCCCCAAAAATCAAAGCCTTGCCACTCCTTAGCACGTTGTTTGAATATCAACTCTTTTTCAGAGGCAATGACTCCTATCAGACGCCTGTTGTGCAAAGGGGTTAAACGTTTTTTGTGATTCTGTTGCAGAACATGCATTTAATGTTCTAAAGAAAATATTTACTTCTGCTCCCATTTTATGTTTCCTTAAACCTGAACAGCCAGTTGTACTCACAGAATACTATAGTGGATAATCTTTCTCAAAGAGACAAAGGGCTACATGTACAAATGTAAAAAACTGTGAGTACGTGTTAGACCTGTCTGCTTCTGTGAGTCCCCTCACAATTATGATTTATTTTGTCCCCTTTGGCCTCTTAGTGTTACTATTTTTTTATTTTATGTCCACCCGGATTTTTGTTGTCAGCATTGACTGAGGGGCTAGATGTTCCTTGAGTAGGACGTTTCGCCTTCCCTCTGAGGCCTAGTCCTCCTCATGAAAATTTAGTGAAATCCAAGAAACCTAAAATAGAGTCCACCAACGGACATAATGGTCATCTCAGCAATATTGACCCATTGGGTTGTATGTAGAAGGTTCTGGAACCCTCCAGTGTGTTCTGTTGACCAGGATCCAGTCTATAAATAGGACCACTCATCAACGGCCATTTTAGAGTGGACAAAACTTCTGTCGAAGAGGGAGCGTCTAGGAGTGAGGCAGGAGTGTGAGGAGGTGGTGCAGTACTGTGAACACGATTGACCCACGGGGCAGCTGTTCGGTCCTGACGTACCCCTGCCTGTTGACCAAGCCCTGGGTCGTCTCACCTGAAGGAACTTGAAGAACCTAAAGTGAAATCCCAAATAATTAACAACCTGCCTAAGACGGAGGTGTTAGAAGGAAACACGTCTGGAGAGACGCCGAGACACTGACCCCATTAACAACGTAACTTTGGACTGGAGGAAGATCAGTCACGTCCCTGTGAAACCAATAAAAGAACGAAGAGTTCAACGATCCGCCGAAATCCTACCGTGTGTGAGGAGTCGCCCGCACTGACTGGAGGATCCGGAGTGGTCGGGTCATCGGAGGAGGCCGGAGGTTCCCCATCGCTGTCTGCAACATCCGCCGGAGGTGAGCGCGGTGCTGAAGATCCCCGCGGCTGTCAACTTCCGAGGGGAGGAGAGCTGACAGAGAGGCCGAACCTGGGCGGAGTTCCCTGGCGTGCGTCGTCAAGGGAGGAGACGCGGAAGCGCTGTGAGGAGCGCCCGAAGGCCAGCTGACTGAGGCATCGGAGCAGGGGAAACAACATCCTCTGGGTAGCGTGACCAGAGCGGACGCTTAGCTGGACTACCAGCACTCAACAAAAAGAAGTAAGCTGAGCGTTGAGCGGTGGAAGGGAGCGAACGACCAGCGGCAACCAGGGCGTAGACTGTGCAACGAAGAGGCAACCATTCCCTTCTCATTGACTGAGCCTGGGGGAGGTGGAGATCATTCAAGAGGTGTTTAGACTGCCGTAACACCTCCAGAGTCCACTAATAAAGTGTCCGTGCATTTCGGCCACTAGCGAGTGTCCTTATCGAAGGGGAGGGGGACAGCCAGTGGTTGTGGAAATTTAGTGGGGTTCGGAGAAGATCAGCGGCGATAAGCTAAACTTGTCGAGAAGGGTTTATTCATAGTACACAACTGTTGCATTGATTGTACAGTGATATTGAACCTGTTTATCTCTCTTTGTTTAGTCAGCGTTGTGAATGAAACCAGCCAGTATTGAGAGTTGAAGAGGGAAACCACGAAAACTGTAATATCTAGCCAGTGTTAACCCTGTGAACTGGGTATTAAGGTACAGTTTTAACCCTGAAAAAGGTGAAGTGGTTCTGTGAAGTTTTCAATTGCACTGGGATATCTTTTCCTCTAAGAAAGTCGCAGGAAACTGTGTATCTATGAATTTCTTTCTTTTCAGGAGGAGAAGAGTTATGTGATTAATGTAATGTAATGTGAACTATTGGTGAAAACTGGTGTAAAAGTATATGAGGTGCTGAAACTAATGTAAAACAAAAGGTGATGTACTAATGTAACAAAAAGAACTATCAAACAAAAGAGAACAGAGTCTATTTTTATAAAGTACGAACCTTATTTTCCTAACGAGGTGTAGTGTCGTTTTTGGAATAGATGGGCGCTGAGTTCCTGAGAGGTTTTACGCCCGCTTCACACATTAAGCCTTTGGAATTAGTCTTCCCCTCTGTGCCAGGCTATCCACGTGTTGGCTAGGAACCCCCTAGGTCTAACAGTACCTAATTGTGAATCTCTTCAAATCACAAGTAGGAAATCACAATTCTTGATGTACCTACATATTGAGGCACAAAATTGTGACTCGCTACTAAGTCGCATCGCAATTTTAGCAATCGTTATTAGCGATTTCCAAAATTATAACTGGAGTCGCAAATTGTGAACGAGACCACTAACGGAGAAAAAACACTTCCTGGTCATGGGTAATCAACTCTGAACCTGGAAGTGCCTCACAGTACCTGACTGGAGACAAGTCTGAGTGAATGTGAAGTGGAGTTGGAATTCAGCTGCCATTTCCAGCACAGCTATCCAAACCCCAGAGAAAGTCTATCTGCACCAATGGCCAGCCAAAGTGGAGAAAAGGATGCAGGAGGCAGAAAAGAAAAGAAAATGTCAGAAAAGGAGTAGGAGATCCGGCTGGAAAATGCTGTGAGAACAAAGGGGTACTGCTTGGAAGGGCATTAATGACAGTCCCAAACTCTCCAAAAATAAATCTGGCAGAAAATGCAACAAAAAATAAATGGTGGTGGAGTCACCCACAGCTCCAAAGATGAGATCCGTAAGACGCGGTATGACCTCAGGTTGCATACTAGGAAAGGTGGCAACGTGACTGTCGGAATCCCGGCAGCAGGAGGTGGCCCCACAACTGCACCCCCACACACTACCCTGCACTGGAGACCATGGTTGCGACCACCCTGGAGCATGGGGCTATTGTGGGAATTGTGAACATTGACATCTCAGCACCTGGAACTTCACAAAGTAAGTGTAAATTCTTTACTATTGGCACATCTCAGACCTCACATCTATGTCCAAGTCCACAAAGAACTGTAGTATACATCAGATGGTTGTTCCTCAAGTTAGTCAAAACAGTACTGTTATAGTGCATTATAGGACATGTAGTAAAAAGTCAGCTCAGGAGTCACATGTATACATTTTTGGGGATACATCTATCAAAACATACACATTGATAACTCATCAGATCAGTGAGTACATTTATTTTATTATTTCCCACAGATCTCCCTGGGGACATAGTGATGACACCAATGTGGAGGGAGTGGCGGACGCAAACATGGCAGCCGAGGAACCCATTCCCATTGCCAGTCACCCAACACCAGTCAATGTAGCACTGTCTCATTGTCACCACAGGCAGCATTAATGAAGGATGAGAAAGTCATTCTGCCAACCAGTCCCCTCCAGCACCCATGTGTTTGGCAACAACAGCAGCATGTTCCAGGGCGATGGCGCAGTCGGCGCCATGAGGCACGAGGCACGTAATGCTGTAAAACCTGAAGCCATTGCACAGTTGTTTGGAGGCCTTGAGGTGTCCATGATTCAAATTCAGTGTCTGCAAAACAAGTAAATAAAACTCATGAACAGACAAAAGCAGAGTGAGTGCGGGTGTGTGGGCTAGGTAGTGCAGTGAGTGTGGAAGTTAAAATAAGTCTAGGGCATCCTAGACATCAACTCAGGAGCATGACAGCACTGCGGCGTCTAGCAGCGGCCGCGAGTAGCAGGCGGGCCGCTGGCGCGCCAAAGTCGTGCCAGGGGCAAGCCCATCTGCGCCGGGCCGCCGCTAGCCGCCAGGACCCCTGCTCATTTTACGGTAGATTACATCAGGTACTCGCGTGATGAGCTCTTGACCCTGGAAACGGGCCCCTCAGGAAGGTTCCTTTAAATGTGAGTGCTGTACTTTCCAACTCCCCTCAAAGGAACTGGTTTCTCGCTCTGCAAACTCCACTGACCTTAAGTTCCTCGTCTCAATTGTCGATCATTTGTTAAACACCATGCTGAGGTTTTCCACCTTTTAATGGAGGAGGCACCGGATGTTTTATTTTTGAAGGAGACCTGGCTCACACCTGACTCGGTGGCAGAGTCCTGGCTGGCCCTTCCCCAAGGCTATGTGATGGAAAGCGTTAGCAGAGGGGATAGCAGAGGGGGCGGTATTGCAATCATTGCTAAGGATGTCTACAACTGCAGCTTCAGGAAGGAGAACACAGCAGGATGCGAAAGTGCACTGTTTAAAATCACATTGAATTCTAAATTTACCATGACCAGCTTTCTCATTTACCACTCCCCGGCCCTTCCAGTCTTTTAGGGAAGACTTATTGAACAAAGTTGCGCTATATGCGAGCAGGGCAGCAAACTTTACTATCCTAGGGGACCTTAATCTTCATTTGGAGAATAGTGGGAAGGCCAAGATCACCAGTTTCCTGGCTGACCCAGAGGCCTATCAGCTAGCCCAGCAGGTTAGGGCATCCACGCATGTGGCTGGCCATTTGCTCGACCCCTTATTTTCAAATCTAAGCTGCCTAAGGATCTTCTCGCCGGCCCCGTAGGCTTGGACTGACCATTTTTTGGTCACATTCTCGCTGCGGTTGCGGGGGAAAGTCGATCCGATTCGCCCTATTCCTATCTTAAAAAGCCCTTGGCATAAGTTAGACTTGGGTCTTTTCTCAGTGTGGATGGCTAGTAATAGGCCCCAGCTACCACCGGATGTGGAGGCGGCAAACTATTGTTTTGATGAGTGGATAACATCCATCTTGGATAGTTGCATCCTGGGTACACTGGGGGGGGAAGATGTGCAGGTCATCCAACTCCTGGTTTAATGACTCTCTAACACAGCCAAAAAGGGCTGCTAGCAGCTGGAACGTGCTTGGAGATGCTCCTATGATGGGGTAGCAAAAAATGAATATCGCGCAGCTATCAAACAGTACCATAAGCTCATTCGGAGAGCTCGAGCAGAGTTTGTGGCCGATAAGATTCTGGCTACTTCTAACCCCGCCAAGACGATCTTCTCCTTGATGACGGGGATGAAGAGTAGTGGGACTATGGGGTCCTCATCGATCTCTTCTAATCAGCAGTGTAATGAGCTGGCCAGGTACTTTGAAATTAAAGTCGAAAAGATTTATCTTGAGCTACCTACCCCGGTTTCGTCAGTTGAGGTGGCAGCTTCGGGGGTCACTTTCTCCATTAGGGGAAACACCCTGTCTTCTTTTCCTCCATTGACATATACGGAGTTTGAGTTCCTCTGCTCGAAGATAAAATCGGGCTCGTCAGCTGACCCTTTGACACCAGACCATTTTCGTCAGTTTCACACTCTGCTATCCCCACTGAATATTGACCTCGTCAGTCTTTCCTTGGTGTCAGCTTCCGTACCTGGGGTGTGGAAACACGCGAAAGTCATCCCGCTGCTTAAAAAACCCTCTTTGGATCCTTCGGAGTCAGGCAATTATCGCCCCATCTCCCAGCTGCCTTTCCTGGCGAATTTGGCTGAATCCTATGTGAACTCCATTCTTTCTAAGTTTGTTGAGCAGAATGCCATCCTGGATCCATCAGAGCATGGCTTCCGAGCTCGCCACAGCACTGAGCCTGCTTTGTTGGTAGTTACGGAAGCCATTCGGGCGAAGATGGATGTCGGTGACTCAGCGGCCTTGGTCCTTTTGGACTTAAGTGCCGCTTTTGATACCGTTTCCCACGCGATACTTCTAAGACGCCCACAGGAAATTGGCATTAGGGATGTGGCGCTGAACTGGTTCCGGCCCTTTCTGGAGAGGAGGTCTTTCCAAGTTCTTGTGCCCCCTTTCCACTCTCAGGAGTTTGCTTTGCACCAGGAGGTGCTGCTGAGCCCTTTATTGTTCAACAGCTATGTCCAGCCTTTGTATGCTCTAGCCAAAGAAAGCGGTCTGTCAATGGTGTCATATGCCGACGACACCCAATTGGTGATCACTTTCTCCCAGAAATGCTGCATTAATTTGGACAAGTTTAAAGAGGATCTTTCAGCGATTGCGGACTGGATGGCGCTAAACTGCTTGCAGTTGAACGCTGGTAAGTCAGAGATCTTATTCTTTGGGAAGGACCAGGGACTGTGGCCTGAGCACTGTTGTCCAGACCGTCTTAACCCAGCTCCCCTGCCCAAGGTGACTGTGAAAAACCTGGGTGTGTGGTTTGACAGTGGCTTGACATTTGATCCCCAATCGAAGGTAGTTTCTGGTGCGTGATTTGGGCTTCTGCGAGGCCTGAAGCTGTTGCTGGGTTTCTTTCCTCCAAAGGTACGCCAAACTAAAATCCAGGCTGTCATTCTATCCAGACTGGATTACGGCAATTGCCTATACTTGGGAGCCAACAAGGCTAGTGTTAAGCGTTTACAGCGAGTACAGAATGCAGCAGCCTGCATCCTGGTGGCTCTCCCAAAAGCCTGCTCAGTCTCACATGTGCTTCGCAAACTTCATTGGCTGCTGGTTGAGAGGTGCATTCAATTCAAGTCGCTGTGTGTATCACACAGGATTTTGAAGTCACAAGCGCCCTTGGGGTTGGCCAATTTGTTGGAGCTCTATGTGCCACGGCATCCTTTAAGATCAGCGGATTCAGCACTGGTCTGCATTCCCTGTGTTCTGAAAGCCAGAACGGGTGGCAGTTCCTTCCGCAGCCTGGCTGCGCAACTCTGGAATTCGCTCCCTGTGTCCATCAGAGCCATTCAGAACCACCCTGCCTTTCGAAAAGCAATAAAGACCTGGCTTTTCCCTGTGTAATTTTTAGCTCTCTTTGGCTCTCGCTTAGGAGTCTGTGGTTGCGCTGGGACGCCTCGTCGCTGGGGCGCTATGCGCATTACAAATCCGACAAATAAATGAATAAATAAATAAGTGAAGAAGGAATAATTTCTGCTGCAAAGAAGTAGGAAGACTCGGGGGCAGATTTACAAGAAAGTCACTTTGAAAGCACAGGGATGCAACATATTTACAACAATATGTTGCATCCTTGTGCTTCCCCCTGTACTGGCACACAAACTTGTGCCATGCCCCGGCACAGGCACCCTTGCACCATGGTGCACACCACAATGAGAAGATTGTTTTTGTTCAGGAATGGTTCCCTTCCTGCACAAAAACAATCAGAAATGCAGTTTTTCACCTTCTAGGTGTGCTGCATTAGCACACATAGAAGTTGAAAAACATCATTGTTTCAAAGATTGTGTATGTGCATGAAGGCAACCCTTCCTGTACATAAACAATCAATATTTATTTATTTATTTATAACACTTGTAAAGCGCGCTATTACCAGCCGGTGTCCTGGCGCTGTGGTGATTTACTCTTTCTACGTGTGCTACTCAATGCAGCACGCATAGAAAGAGGAAAACAAATGAGGAGAAATTAATACATTTCTCCTCGTTGTGCCCTTCTGTGCCTCCCTACACCTCACCTGTGGAGGCGTAGCATTCACACGCATTTCCAGATTTACCATTCCTTGTAAATCTGGAAATGTGTCTGGTTCAGTGGGTGTTGCGGGGGAACACCTACATCAACACCCATCGAACTCCCCTTTCACAGAAAGGGCTGCGTGCAAAGGGGTCATATTTACAAGGACAGGAAAAGTCACGCAGGGTGGCTTTTCCTGTCCTTGTAAATATGGAGCAGTAAAATGCGCCACCAGTACGTCACAAAAAGTGGCACACCGGTGGTGCAAGGGGCTTGTAAATCTGGCCCTCCATGTTTTGCCTTTAGAATGCAACATCTGGAGAGTTGCCCTGGATTCCAACAGACTTTCTGCCTGCAAGGAATTGTTCCGCCACAAGTGAGGGCCCCCACTCCACGACTGTGGTACCCTTACCACGAGTGCTGTGGCCCTTTGTGAATTAGTCCCTTTGTTACGCCCTGCCTCAGCGTCTAACTGGAGCTATTAACTTCCTAGTGTTGCTGCAACCTCTCACAAAGAAACTGGAAGAAAAAACTAATATAAAGTCTGAATTATCGCTATTTATCGCTATGAAAATGTGCATCATACCACTTAAAGGACATAACTGAATTCACTCCTGCCCACCAGCTCCAAAGAGGGAGGATGCTCTGTTTAGGAATGTCCATATTTTAACTGTTTAATTGTGCATAGTGTAGACATGGACTGCCCAAAAACATTCTTAAAGTATAACATATGCTTTTAGGGTGCATTTCACCCTACAACGTAGACCACAGGATATATTCTCCGTGATTAACATGCATTAGAACTTTAATTGGATAAAACATTTCATTGGAAAGGGCTGCAAAAGTTCTTAGGATTATTCATTGTCTGGTTTGAAAATACCAGTCATTCAAACAACAATGACCGAGTCCCCTTAGGCAATGTTATATAAATGTTCATGTACGTCGTATTGTAAATTTTTACAAATATCTCCCCTCTCTTAGAAACAATTGGGGTAGAGAGTACACTATTTACAAGCCAATTTAAAAGGCCTCCATTCCATCTATGACAGTCATAATCAACGGACAACACAAAATGTGAAGTTACTGCGAAAAAAATTTGAAAAGGCGAGATAACCCCTCACGGGCGAACCACCATTTTCTTTAGTGGGACACATTTATTTAAAGGCTTGATGACCGCCAATGATGAGAACAGGGCTAAACTGGTGAGTACCAACCAGATATCTCGATGGTGGTTCGCCCGTGAGGGGTCATCTCGGTCACTGAAGCAGTTGTGTACTACAATTGTTGTAGTGAAATTTGATGGATTTCACTGCACCACTCCTATGAGGCTTTGTTGTGTGGGAACGCCCACCCTGCATACTTCATACCTGATGCAGGTATAATGTGGCACAGGGCTTCACAAGGTCATGCATATGCCTAGATGCATCACTTTGCAAATACGGCGCAACATGGTGCAAGAATCATGCTGCAATTATATCAAGAAAAAGATGCACCGAAGGTGCTCATGAATTAGCCCCCCTGCCTTTTCCCCCTAAGTTGGTGCACAATGGATACCATGCGCCAACCCAGGCACCCTTGTGCTATGGTGCAAGGGTGACTGTCCCTTTTCCTCACCTGGCATTGACACTGTGGCACAATCCGCTGCACTCTCTCCAAGTCTGTGACTCATCCAGCAGGAGCCTCAGCCAGGCAGGATTGCACAAGCCAGGGTACAGCAATCAACGCCAAGTCTGCTGGGGAACCCCCAGAAGCAGGTGATGCAACAGGACCTCCTTAGGCATGAAATTGCAGCGCTCCCACCACACAAGTTCAGCACAGCTCAGGGGCTTCACCCTCTACAGCGTCCGCCCAGCGCTACATCCTCCAGCCTGTGATGCAGAAAGGCGTGGCCCAACATTGGTAATCTCCTCCATGTACCCCAGTGTAGTGGTGGCGCGTGGTATGTGATGCAGACCTCCCTAGGTTGGTGCGCAGGAGCGCCTCTACCGTTCACAGCTCCAAGGGGCACCAGGCAGTCTTCTCACACAGGTCAGCAACGTGTCTCCATGTGACCTGGCAGACTTCACCACCAGGTAAGGGTGATCGCCAATGCCTCCCACCACGTGCCAGCAACTCCACAGCACCCCACATCTCACTCTTGGGCCCAGACAAAAGCCCAGCAAGGTCTTTGGGCTCCGGGTACTGTCTGCGCTTTCTAGTTTGTGGATGCCATGGTGTTGTAAGGAGTACGTAATGATAAGTGATGCATCACTGGTTTTGCCCAGCAATGTGCCTCTTTTCATGATTGTAGCCCTGGATTTCCTCATCCCTGGGACTCTGGCTGGTCATCCTGGCTGTTGGGGGGTTTGTTGATTTGTGCTGCACTTGGCCCTGGCTGCTCCAATCTGCATTCAATTGGTTTTCATTGAGGGTGAACTTATAGGCTATTTTTGCCTCTAGAGGCAAAAAAAGTCACGTTGGGCTGACTAACGTGAGCTTTTTGCCCGCAAATTGGCCTTTCTTCAGTTTTCGTCCGCTAACGCCAGAATTTGCATCGCCTTCATGCGAGTGTAGCGACATATTGTAAATACATCGCTAACAGGGCGATAGTTTTTGGTGATAGGCCGCGTTAAGAAAACTGCTGCTAACTAGCGTTAGCATTAGTTAGCGGCAGTTCTTGTTCATATCCCCCTTACTTTCAAAGAGCCACCTGCCTCCCTCATTCTCTGTGTCTCAATGTCCTTTAACCCGTTAACTGCGGCGTAAATTCCGCCGCCGTGCGGGTGATTTCTTGTGCGTGCGGAGCCGCATCGGCCAATGGACGTGCGCAGCACTCCAAAGGTACTGCTTGTGACGGCCGTTGGCTGACGGCCGCAGCAAACAGGTTAACCCCGCCTCCTTCATGTATTCACTAGTGACCATGTCCTGAGAAGTTAAAGTTTTCTGGAATTTGGTGGGCTGTGGTTTGAGGGAGGCAGTTTAGCAACGAAGCCAACACCTCTAGTGCAAGCAATAACAATGCCCTCCCGACGCCCCCATGTTGAGTAGTTAAAAGACCACTGGGCCCTGGTGCTGCAGCACCTCACCTGCTGCACTATCAATACCTTAGCCCCTGGAGTGGTGAACCACACAAGTGTGGAACCCATTTTGTTCAAGTCAAAAAAACTTTACCTACGTCCCAGCCAGGTGAACACACTATGAACCCGAGTAAGGGGTTCTGAGAACTGCCAGAGCAAAGTCAGGGTGCACGCTTATTATGTATGGTTCTATTCTTTATGATAGATTATGTGGCAAATGCGGAAAATCTATAATCATCTGAAAAAAAGTTGCAGTCGCAAAATCGTATAATTCCAGTATCCCTTTATATACTTAACTCCCACAATGCAGAGAAAAGTGACCCCTTCCCTTATGCCAGCATTTTTCACACAGGAAGAGACGTTTCTTCCAGATTGTGAAATGTCGCCTAACCCCACCGCCTCACCTGCCGTCCACAAACCGGGTTTGTGCTCGCTTACGCTATTCATGTTGAAGCATTTGAAAAAGACGACGGTGGAATTAAACGCTGAAGTTAATCATTTGTGTGAAGATTTCCTGAGTCATCTAAACGCAATCTCTCTTGGTGTTCAAGAGCGGAGTAATTGCTTCTGCCTCTCGCGCTCTGCCGCTGTGTACACCGAGGGCTTCTTGACAAACAACAGTTTCATTTACGTTCCCGGCCTCATCTATCACGCCCGGCGCGCGCGCTGTATCGCGCCGAGGCTCGAGGCTCCGATTGAACTCGTTTATTGTGTGACCCGCTGCAAGCCTTTGGAGTTTGTTCGGGCGTTTGAAGAATGAAATTTCACTTCGGAGAGCAAACATAAATGAAAGGGAGGATATTTTTACCGCAATTTGCACATGTTGGCCTGAAATAGAACTCTCAATGATGAGGACAGGTAAGATACAAGCAGGTCTTCTTTAAATTGAATATTTTACCAAGTTGCATAGTAAAATGAAAGAACTACTTACCACTTCACTCACCTTTTGCAAGGTAAGATTCCAAGATATAATTTAGGGGTTGGCTTGAGTGGGTGAGATTTTTGGTGGCTGGCAGGTAGAGTTTGCTTTCAAATTGCATAAGCAACTCCACAGCTATCAGCCGAAGGGACTCAGTGACTGGTATATCACCCAACAGCACCTGAAGGAGGACAAAGTATGTTCATGTTAACCCCAAATAAAGGCACCCATCTTGACGCTATGCACCCCTCATGACAGTGTGGTGTATGCAGCAATTGCCCCTTTCTTGGGCTGCGGGGAGCGTACCGGGGAGCGTACTATGGGGAAAAAGAATGACAGTTTTAAAAAAAAGTAGCTGTTTTAAAAAAAAAAATCTTTTTATTTTTTATTTTTATTTAAGTACCTACATGTAGGTACCAATGCAGAGACTTAAATTTAATGTACACCGTCTCCTCTGTAGATATCTTGCATGTTGTTACAGAAGTTATTGTGGTATATGGAATCCATACCATAGTCTGTCAGGAAAGCAGAAACAGATACTTTAAGCACTCCCTGAGAAGTCCTAGGGGATCATGGGTAGTCTATCCTGCTCCCTTATGATGAAAAAGAGATGTAAAATACACATTGGAGATAATATAGTGGGAGAAAGGTAGTAACTATGAGTAAACTTACTATGTAACACAAAAAAGTTGCACAGTATACTATAAGTCTCACTTTATATTATAATAATTTTGGTACTATTTTATAAATTACATATAATAATGAATAATGTCTCAAATAATTTTTAATTATTAAATATACATTTATTGTTGTGATTTTTCAAAATTTAAAAGAACTTCTAACATTAGATCATCTGGAATGTCCTCATTTTGATTCAATGATTCTATTGTTTCAACAATGTCAAGTAATTGTTGGTCCAGTGACTGATCCATAAAGTCCAAGTCATCCATATCTTCCTCAGGATTGTTCTCAACAACAACTTCAAAAGAAATATTAATTTTGTCTTGTTTTCCTTCCATTTTCTTGCTGTAAATTGCATAAAAAATAACTATATCAGTAGAGTTAGGGTACGGTTGGGTTTAAGTTCAGACAGGCACTTCTGAGTTTTTAACAGTGAAGTAATTTTTGAGCAGTGTATGGTTTCAGGCAGGAAGTATAACTATTAAAAAGTGCATGTGATGAAGCCTAAGAAAATTCATAATTATACCAGAGAAGCCTAACTCAATCCATAATTATAACAGAGAAGTCTATCTCAATCTCTAACTCTTACAGAGGGACAGTATATAACTATCAGAAAACGTTTTCCCAAATTAACTTAAAGTGCACAACATAGTTCCCCTTCCAAATTAACAACTTACCTTTTTCAAAGTAGTTGAAGTTTTCTGTGAAAATTCTTTCAAAATGTACCTCAGGAAGTATTAGTCAAAATGGCTGTGTTTCCCTCTCATTTTTCATACATATTCATGTACTTAACCAATCAAATGTCAGCACATAAAAGTACAAAATGTAAGTAACATTTTGATTGGTTGTAAATTCCAACACTTTCATATGTGTTTTTGTCATGTAATTTACCTCAGGATATTTAGACAGGGCTACAGCCTAAATGGCTCAATGGAATACCACCAAATTTGGGACAATGGTAGGGACTGCTATGTAGTAGGGCCTATTCTATATTTGGTGAAAGTGTCTCCTGTGGTTTTTATGTAAATTGACTTCCCACATTTTTTTAGGGAGCGCTTACCAGTGCGCGCTCCGGTACGCGCACCCGGAGCGCTACGGGAGTCCGCCATCTTGTGTTTCGGTACAATTGAGACACAAGATGGAGGACAAACAACATTGGGAATGGGTAGAAGGGGGCACGGTAGACAGCCCCTGACCCCCTAGGTTTTCTGAGGGGGGCTTAGGAGGCCTATTTAGGCCCCACGTTTTAAAAAAAATTTCACTCATTTCTCAGTCATCTTCCATTCCTCTTTCTTGTAAATGGATCCTCAATCAGACTCCTTTCCCTTTCACTCGTTCCCCTTTTACTTACTCCTCTTTCCTGATTTAATTTTGGTAACTCACATTCTTTTAGTATCTTACTTACCTTCAGTAATTTTCTCTCCTTCTATTTCTTTTTCCCTCTTTTTGTCCTTC
Organism: Lissotriton vulgaris; assembly: GCF_964263255.1. Lineage (NCBI taxonomy): Eukaryota > Metazoa > Chordata > Amphibia > Caudata > Salamandridae > Lissotriton > Lissotriton vulgaris. Next base: position 1,724,078,728 of record NC_141694.1, on the reverse strand, counting down.
TACATTACTTTATTTCCCTTTCTGTATCCTTCACTCTTGCTTTATTTCTTAGTACACTTTTATGATTTTTTACCTCTTGACCTGTCTCTTCTATTTTAAAATATATATTTTACTAATTGTGAATTATTTTTTCTTCTGTCTTTCACAGATACAAAGTGTAGTTTAAACATGTAATTAAGTTTACATTAATTATATGGTAAGTGTGACTAAAAAATGTAGTTTGTCATCACCCTTTGCTTTAACCTCACTAATTTTCTCTCACCCTACCTCACCCCTGTTTCCTTACTCTGCTTCCCTCACTTATTCTTATCCTCCATGTTTACTTCTGTTTTCCTTACTTTCCTACCACATTCAACTTCTTTCAGTCTCCCTGCTCACCTACACTCCCTCACTTACCTTTTTTTCTGGTTCACTCAGTCCCTTTTTGTCACTCCTTCCTTTACTGTCTCTGTCCTTTCTCTCTGTCACTCCCCATGTCTTTCCTTTTCTCAGTTACTTCCTCTAACACCTTTTCTCTGTCTTACTATCTATTACACAGTCCCTCTGTGTTCCTCCCTCTAGCTCTCTTTCTCTAAACACCACTCTCTCTGTCTTTTCTTTATGCTCACTCCTTCATAATTTTTCTTTATTTTTTTTTGGGTGTGCTACCGGGACGCGCCCCGGTACGCGCACCGGGGCGCGCCGGAATACTGCGCTTACTGGTGCGCTCACCGGTACGCGCACCGGGAGGGCTCCAAGGCAAAAAAATTTAAAAAAACAAAAAAAAGGAATAAACATTAAAAAAATAGTAGTCCATAAATATAGAATATAGGATTAATTTTATAAAATATTACATTTCATAGCTATAGAAATTTGCTAATAAAAACCCTTTGAAATTCACTGAAAAAAACATAGGTTTCACACCAGTTATAGTTAGGAATCAGCATTTTAAAAACCTATGAAATTCACTGAAAAAACCATAGGTTTCACACCAGTTATAGTTCGGAATTAGCATTTAAAAAACCTATTAAATTCACTGAAAAAAACATAGGTTTCACACCAGTTTAATGTGATGTCACTGACCATGTCATGAGTGATGTAATATGTGACGTCATCAGCAGTGCATTGCAGGCGCGCAAGTTATAGTGAGTTCAACTAACTATAACGTGGAATTTCAATGGTTTTATGTCAGTAAAATTTCCAGCTAACTATAACTGGTGTGAAACCTATGTTTTTTTCAGTGAATATATATATATATATATTATTTGTTTTAATTAATTAATTTATTTATATATATTTTGATACTCCTTCTTCTGTAATCCGAGAAAGAAATGGAACGGACTCCACTTGGTACTTGCTTTGATATTTTATTTCATCGTGCTTTTCGCCGCCATGACACGTTTCATGCTACCCAGAGCCCTTCCTCACATGACATGCTCTTGTTTTACACCCATTTTTAAAGGGACACAGTGCTTTACATGTAAGCATAGATACAAAAGACAGACTTTCCCATTTGAACTCTGCTTTTAACAAATTTAACTCTATATAGTTTTAAATCGTTTTTCCTATATGCATATATATGACCTCATTACTAATTATATTTATATAGTAAATGCTCAATTTCATGTGTAACAACATACAGCCATAAAAACGTGTGTAAAGATACCCATAAACATTACTGTATAAATACATATATAAAATATTGAACACATGTTTAAAAAAACATCTGGACAGGTAAGTTCATATTATGCTTGCATAATGCATACACAATCTCCTGCCTTAAGAGGCCCCCATGTGCAAATTTGCGTTTTAAAAAACAATGGCCGTATAAATACATTTTGTTAAATTGAATTACACACAGTAAAAATCAAGACAGATTATAGCACCAGTTGTTTGTGATAGTGGTCTACCTTTTCTTTTGAATTGGTCTGACCTGCCTCAATATCTGTCCTTACAGTAATTGATTTCTAATCCTGTTAAAACCCAAACATTTTCTGTAATTGTGTGCTTATATTTTATATACAGTACACAATTTGTGAAAAACGTGCGGCTCATATTATAGCCAAGCATACAACTCTTCAGTCGTGTTTAATCCGTGTGGACTGTTACTAACTAAATCTAAGATGCATTTTGTTTTGATTTCCTCCCATTCTCAATGGGAGGACATTGTCAATTACATAATACTTCAACCGATTAAGATTTTCGTTGTGGATCTTGTTGAAAAGGCGAGGTACAGGATAGGAACTGTCATTATTGGTTATTGCCCGTAAATGCTGTAATATCCTCTTGTGAACCTGGAGGAGTGTGCTGCCCACATACCTCACTCCACAAGAGCATTCTAATACGTAAACAGGAAACTCAGATTTACATGTTTAAAACGTACTGATTAAAATTGGTTTGTCATTAAAAGGTATATGGAATGTGCTCTTGTTTTCTCCATATTTACATTCTTTACATGTTGTACACCTCACGAAGCCTATGCGTTTTCTTAACCAATTGGTATTGATGGGAATTTCAGGACTACTGCTGACTAGAAAGTCCCGAGTACTGCATGCTTTTCTGAATGTTATAGTCGGCGAAGTTGGCATTTTATCCCCTATAACCGGGTCACTTAAAATCAATTGCCAATTTTTCTTGATTATCTTCCTGAGACTATCCCTCTGTTTGTTATATGTTAACATTAGCCTAGGATTGTTTGTCTTATTTTCTGTATTATCTGTCAGTTTAATTTTGCTGTTCGAAAGCTTAAATAACAGATCTTCTCTTGAAATAGAATTCTCAATTTGCATTCCTGTTGGGCTATACATAAGTCATTATCATTGCTACATAGCCTACAAATACGCAGCATTTCCTCGTATGCAATACTCTGCACTGTATGTTTGGGATGAAAGCTGCTTGAATGTAGGATTGTATTTCCTGCTGTGGGCTTGCGATGTAAGCGTGTACGCACCTTGTTGTTCTGTACATAAACCTCCACATCCAGAAAACCTATAAAATTTGTACTTATATCAGATGTAAATTGTAAATTCATGCCATTGTTGTTGAATTTGGTAATGAAAATTTCAGCCCTTTCTTTATCACCATGCCATATTACGAACAGATAATCAATGAAGCGGACCCACTTGACCACATTTTCTGTCCAAACTTTTTTTGTGTTCTATTTTCAACACCTTCCCCTCCCACCACCCCATATGGAGACAGGCGTAACTGGGCAAAAAACCTGCGCCCACAGCCACGCCTCTCTCCTGGTAGTACATCTGCTGCTGAAACATGAAATAGTTGTTATTTAGACAAGAATTGGTGAGGTCAATAAGCATTTTGTTATGAACATGATATTCAATGGGCCTTGTGCCTAGATAGTATTCTAATGCCCTTAACACTTCCCTATGATTGATTGAAGTGTATAGATTAAACACATCCATGGACACCAGAACATAATCATATTGCCATTTAATATCATGTAACTGCCTTAAAAAGTCCGTAGTGTCCTGTATGTATGACAGTAGAGCTTTTATGTGCTCTTGGAGAAACAAGTCTATATAGTCTATAGATACAAGTCAAGTCAAGTTGTTCTTTATTATGGCCAACATGGCCCAGTAAGTGCAAAGAAAAATAGATTGCAACAATGTTAAAATGACAGTCTATAGATACATTTTCCAGTAGGCTTTCCTTTGCAGATATTATAGGCCTGCTTGGGGGTCTCAGTTTGTCCTTATGCACTTTTGGGATGAAGTATATTACTTGCATACTCTGGTGTTCGTTCTTAAGAAATTTAAGTTCTTCTTGATTATTCAGTCCCATATTTTTCCATGCCAGTAATTTGCTGAATAGTTCATTCTGCTTCGTTTTCACGATAGATTTAGAGCTTAGCTTATAACAATTGCAGTCTCCCAGTTGGTGCAAGGCCTCCATATATTGTTGTTTTGGCCAAATAACCATGTTAACGCCCTTGTCGGAATAACCCCAGAAGGGGGGATAGATTACAAAAACCTAGGAGATTTGAATCTAGGCATATTATAGATATCGGAACCAAGAACCCTGGAGGTCTCAATAGCCATGAGGAGATGACAGTACACTTAGGATAAATAACTTCCAATCCATTGTACAGAGTAGCAGTTGACCAATTTCTGAGAATATGAAAAGCTGAAAAGTCTTAGATAAGAATAATTGTGTTTTGTGATTTATTTGTTTTAATGTATTTTATTGTATTTTAGGGTACGGGATATGAGTTACACAGTTTGTTTGAGAGATAAGAAATATACAGGGTAACATAGCATTAGCCCATCCAGGGCAAAATAACAGCCTAGAATGATTAAAATAACTTAGAAGCGCTACGGTTTGTAATTTGCGCACGCGCATTAGTGCGCAAAAAATGTTACACAGAATATGGTTAAACAGCCCATACAGGGCTAAATAACAGCACTGAACAATGCAAAATATGAATTGTAGAAATAATTGTTAATGATTATGCGCAAGCCCATCCAGGGCATGAATGATGTTACAAACGTAATGTAATGAAATGACGAATAACCATTCCAATATGGCGTATATGTTTGGGAGGTAGCCCTATTTCTATCTCGTTAAAAATGTATCACGTGAGGGGTATTTAAAACACAAAAAATGGCGCGTCAGTGTACCACTGACAAAGGCAGGAGCCGAAACGCGTCTGGTGCTCAAAGGGTCGAAATAAAAATGCTGATCCTACTCCCGTGAGTGCTGTTTTCTTTGTTCAAATACGAAAAGAAAAGTAGCCGCGATAGTAGCGAGGCACGCCCCTCGCAACATGCACCCGTGCTTGAGTGCATGACCTGGCGTAAGGAGGAGCAGTAATTTAAAACGCCGTGCACCGCCGCTTCCAAACGAGGAGGAAGGGAATTTACGGACTGCAAAAAGACCGGAGCCCTATATCTAAATGGGAGAGGCACACGAGGGAGACTGAGCAGGAGTGAAACAAACAAAAACTCAGTGAATATACAAATCGATACGACACTGACGTGCCATGTATAGCGATACAGACCGCCAGGAGGCAGCAGAAAATGCTTTTAAAAAACGCACTCAAACTAGTGTGGCCAAAAAGAAACAAGATGAAACAAAAGGGTCAACAGGAACAGCGACATCTCTGTACAGTAAATTGGAAAGACTGTTTGAACCTGAAATAAGAAAGTGGTGGGAAGCCACTTCATTGCAGAACTACGTGGAAGTGAAACGGGTACCAAGGGGACTAAGAGTATATACGGTTCCCACCTACGAAAATCCGGACCCCCAGCTACTAGAGGAATGGGCGGAGTACACAAGCGAATTCTGCCAAGGACTATTGAAGCTGTTAATAAAATTTGCATGGAGTGACCATGGAAAAACACGTGAAGAAATATTGGACTCGAAAAAGAAATAGAAGCACTGGGGGAAGATAAGAAAAAGCTGGAAGAGTTGAAAGGTACCATGACGAAACGATTAAAGGCATACGAGGACAAAATCAGAAAAAGGAAACAAGAGAAATTTGAGAAAGACGAAGGAGACTATGAAATGGGAAGGGTATTAACCTTTGCGAAACGTTATGATGCGCAAGTAAAAGCACTGAGATCTAAAATCAACAAGGGAGTGAGTACAAGAGGAGAAGAATCAGGAGACACCACAGAATCAGAAGTCTCCGAAAATGAAGAGGCACGTAAAGATAAGGATGCAGCGGGAGGCCCAGAAACAAATAAACTCCCTTTTCGCGACGAGTTCCAAATCACCAGACAGTCGCGACAAAGAGGAGGCAGGGGAAAACCCCCGGAACAACAACAACAACAAAGAAACGCCCCACGTGGAGGGGCGGCGAATGGAAAAAGCAATTATTCGCCACCAACAACTCGCAGTGCAAGATACAACAAAAAGCGCTAATAGAAAATAATGAACAAGAACAAGCGAACAGCCTGACAATTGTGAATTTGAGCCACAGCATCTTAACAAAAGAAGAAGAACATGTGCTGAAATTAGGTCTCTCCTTTTGTCCCTCGAAACCGTTGGAGTACACCCAAACAAAAATAGATCTGTATAAGTTTTCAAGAAAGTTAAAATTGCACAAATTTTACAAAACACGACCAAAGAAAATGGGGATACAAACCAAAAGAAGAGAGGAGACACAGGAAATTCGTGTAAAAGACATTCCCGCACTGGAGGCGACGCAAGAACTAAGAGCAGAGGGGGCAAGTCAACTTGAAAACTTATCGCAAGTGAACATAGTACAAAAAGGAGGAGATACCAACTTTAAACCAGCATCCACATTTGAATGAATGAATGAATGAATAAAATATTTAATAGAGCGCACTGCGGCCTAGCGGCTTCCTGGCGCTAGGGACCTGATCAGAACTCACAGAGGAGACCCAGGGAGACTAGGAAGGGAAAGCCTGAGAGAAAAGAAAGGTTTTGAGGGCTTTGCGGAAATGAGTGTAGATAGGGATGGAGCGGATGGAGAGTGGAAGACTGTTCCACAACTGGGGGGCCAGGACTGAAAACCGGGTACCCCCCGTTCTGGATTTACGGAAGCGAGGGATGTGCAAAAGAGAAAGAGAAGAGGAACGAAGAGAGCGGCTAGGGGCATGAGAGGAGATGAGAGAAGTGATGAACAAGGGGGCAGAGCGGGAATGAGCCCGAAAGGCTAAGCAGGCCAATTTGAAGAAAAATCTGAAACGGACAGGAAGCCAATGAAGAGACTTGAGAACCGGGGTGATGTGAGAAGATTTAGGAAGGGAAAAGATGAGGCGGGCGGCTTGGTTTTGAATGGCCAGTAAATGGCGGGATTCGTAGGCAGGTATGCCCACGTACAGGCCGTTCCCATAGTCAAGGCGAGAGGTGACAAGGGCCATGACTATGGTTTTTAGTGCGTCGGTAGAAAAGAACCGTGAAATTTTCCGGATTAAACGGAGGGAAAGAAAACAAGAAGACACGACGGAGCTGATCTGACTATGCATGGATAAGTCATGACTGACTTTGATACCAAGGGTACGAACAGAGGAAGCGGGCGAGGGAGGGGAACCAAAAGAAAGGGGCCAATGTGCAGGAGACCAAGGGTTCGAGGGGCCACCAGTGAGGACAAGTTCCATCTTGTCTGGATTGAGCTTCAAGTGGTTAGCGCTCATCCAGTCAGAAATAAAAACTAAAGTGGAACAAAACTTGGGGAGAGAGTCAGGGGTAGAGGAAAGATCAAAAACGAGCTGGAGGTCGTCTGCGTAGTTATACACAGAGACCCCCAGCTCAAGAAGGGAGGTGATAAGGGGATGGATATAAAGATTGAAAAGGAGGGGTGAAAGAGAGGAACCTTGGGGGACGCCACATTTGTACCGCAAATGCCAAGCGATAAAATAGATTTGTTCATAGAATCAGTCTCGAAGGAACTAAGGAAAATAGAGAAGAAAGGACCAACGAACAAACAGTGGAACTTAACACTGAAACATCGAGAGGCAATAAAAAACTTACAAAGTGACAGAAAACTAATTATAAAGCCCTCAGATAAAGGGGGGAATGTTGTCCTACAAACATATGAATCCTATAATGAAGAGGCACTAAGACAATTACAGGATGAAAAGTGTTACCGAAAAGTGGGGAGGAAAGACTATCAAGAGAGCATCACAGAGTGCCATGAAATGCTGAAAAAATGGTATGGAAAAGGTATAATTGAAACAGAGGAATATTTGTACCTACGATGCCTAAATCCAATTACACCCTGTTTCTACCACCTACCGAAGGTGCACAAGGACAGAGCGAAACCACCTGGACGCCCAATTGTAAGTGCCCAAGGGAGCCTTTTGGAACATTTATCCGTTTATGTTGATTATTTTCTGATTGACCATGTGAAAACGTTAAGAAGTTATGTAAGAGACACTAAAGACTTGTTGAGCAAGTTAGAAAAGCTCACGTTGAGAGAAGGAGATTTACTCATAACAATGGATATCGCTAGTTTGTATACTAGCATAGGACATAAACATGGTATAGAAGCAGTGGAAAAGATTTTGTCAACGCGAGAAGCTAATTTTGCGGAACATAACACTATGCTTTTGGAATTTTTACTCTTTAGCCTAAATAACAACATCTTTTTGTACCAAGACCAATATTACAAACAGTTAGTGGGAGTAGCTATGGGCACGAGTTATTCCCCCAGTTTTGCAAATATTTTTGTAGGATGATGGGAGGAAAACGAGGCCTGGAACCCCAAATATGAAGAATGGACACAACACCTATTGGTGTGGTACAGATATATAGACGATCTGATGATAGTCTGGCGAGGGTCTAAAGAGAAAGCGGAAGAATGTATCGAAAGACTCAATGATAACATCTATAACTTACGTTTCACAAAAGAAATAAGTAGTAGCAAAGTGAGCTTCCTAGAACAGAGACCAGAAGGCCTGTGAAGTGGCCACGCCCACTGGGGCGGAGAATGTCGAATATGAGTAGCCTGCACGAAAACCGGCAATGTGATGCATTTTCAACTGCTGCCATTGAAGAAGGGTCTATCGGACTTGAAACGCGTCTGGCATCATTAGCAGTTTAATTTAAGATGACACTCTCATCTCCTGTATGCAGCCTTCGTGTGCAATAAAGAAGTGATTTTTACCTACCTGAAGTGGCTCTTCCTCAAGAGGTAACTCTGTTTCGAATTATGTAGTGCGGCCTGCCTCGGTCGCGGAAGAGCCCAGCTGTAAAGCGCAGCATCCTTTCGGTGAAGTTATCCAGACATCGCCAGCGAGGAAGGTAGTTCTTCCACATGAAGGAGCGAACATGCAGCAGGTAGTTTTGAAGGTGTGCATTCCCCCACTGTGGTTTATTATGAATTAATCATGCCTCACAAAAACGGATTCACTGGAGATTAAGGGTGCAACTACAGAGACTAGAAGGCCTGTGAAGTGGCCACGCCCACTGGGGCGGAGGATGTCGAATATGAGTAGCCTGCACGAAAACCGGCAATGTGATGCATTTTCAACTGCTGCCATTGAAGAAGGGTCTATCGGACTTGAAATGCGTCTGGCATCATTAGCAGTTTAATTTAAGATGACACTCTCATCTCCTGTATGCAGCCTTCGTGTGCAATAAAGAAGTGATTTTTACCTACCTGAAGTGGCTCTTCCTCAAGAGGTAACTCTGTTTCGAATTATGTAGTGCGGCCTGCCTCGGTCGCGGAAGAGCCCAGCTGTAAAGCGCAGCATCCTTTCGGTGAAGTTATCCAGACATCGCCAGCGAGGAAGGTAGTTCTTCCACATGAAGGAGCGAACATGCAGCAGGTAGTTTTGAAGGTGTGCATCCCCCCACTGTGGTTTATTATGAATTAATCATGCCTCACAAAAACGGACTGACTGGAGATTAAGGGTGCAACTACAGAGACCAGAAGGCCTGTGAAGTAGCCATGCCCACTGGGGCGGAGAATGTCGAATATGAGTAGCCTGCACGAAAACCGGCAATGTGATGCATTTTCAACTGCTGCCATTGAAGAAGGGTCTATCGGACTTGAAACACGTCTGGCATCATTAGCAGTTTAATTTAAGATTACACTCTCATCTCCTGTATGCAGCCTTCGTGTGCAATAAAGAAGTGATTTTTACCTACCTGAAGTGGCTCTTCCTCAAGATGTAACTCTGTTTCGAATTATATATATATATATATATGAATATATATATATATATATATATATATATATATATATATATATATATATATATATATATATATATATATATATATGTAGCACAATCCTCGAACCTCCACGCCAACAGCGCAGCGCGGCGAAAGAAGAAGGCAGACCCCACGTTTTCAGGCAGGATGATCTTGTTTATTCACGACCCTTTAAGTGACGCGTTTCGAGTACCACGTACTCTTGTTCACACACCTTGTAAACAGTCTGCCATTTAATTTATATGCTTTTTTTCCCCCTTGACCCTTCCTAGGGGCCACACCTCCTTTTGTGTGTCACATGACTATTACATGGAAATAGAAATGAGTGCAGACATAAAAAACGCAGGGAATGTAAATGACTGAAATTACATTAAAATCACATATCAAGATGAGGTTAATTCAAATAAACTGTTTGGAGCATATAAAGTGCAATACAATATATACAAAATTTGCAATCAACCCATTCATCAAAAATTCAGTCATAATAATTACAAAGACCAAAAAGGTCCATAAAAATAATTATCGACCTGGTCTTGTTCCCAATAAATGTTTTTTGCACAACAATCTAAAAAGGTCTTTATAATATCATCACTGCTTGAATGCAGAAACACCCGACTAGCGAGTTTTTAAATTTATCAAATACTGAAAAAATCTCTGCTTTAATGCAATAATTTTAATATCGTTGCTATGGAATGTATAGAACTCATTGTATACATATGTATCTCAGTATCAAGAATTGTGAAAATTAAGACCTATAATTCATGTGATGTTGTATATGCGTGACAGCTAAATTGTGTATTGCCCATGAGCCGAAGTCTACAATATTTATTAAAATTCACAATTCATGAATTTACATTATCATAAATATTAAGACCTATGTACAAGTATTTACAAAACCTATAAGTGCCTAAATATGTACATGTGATGTGATAAAATCACCTCCAAAAAGTGCTTGTGATGTGCGGATGGGTGTGCATTAAATTTAAAAAATGACTAAATGAAAAAGGGAAATAACTACATATTCTGTGCTAGTCCGGAAAAAAAGGGGATTTGGAAAAGGAGTTTTGTTGAAAGGTGACAGAATAACTGTAACTCATGTATATACAAAATATGTAACTTTTCACTAGTTAGCAATATATACAATATATGTATACTTTCATTGATTAGCAAGCCTGTGCAAAACAGAAGCTCTATGGGCTATCTCCCATCAGAATATATAAATACATTCCAATGGATGTGTAAGCTGCCACTCTAGTTCAAGACTTGATACACAGGAATACTTCCTCCACTTGGATGTATTGGGGAGTGAAGAACAGGAAATTGTTTATCTAGTGGAACTGCCCATATTTACAAAAAATTGTGTAAATCCTCAGTTGCATTGAGTCCATTGGGCTGTTTACTATCCAGCGTCACAATATATTGGGTCTCCAATCTTCTGAGGATTTTGTCCCTGTCTCCTCCTCGTTTCAGAATTGGAACCGCATCGATGACATAGTATTTAAGACATGCCAGATCCCTGGCATGAACCATATCGAAATGACGTGCCACGGGGTATGCGGAGTCATGATTGACTATCGCCCGGAGATGCTGCAATATCCTGACATGCACCTGCGCCTTAGTGCTACCTACATAGCTCAGGCCACAGGTGCATGTCAGGACATATACAGCAAACTCCGTACAGCAATTGTAATTGCCCCTGATTGCCACCTTTGCGCCCGAAAAAGGATTGTCGTAATGGGTGGTGTTTTGCCCAAATTTACAAGCGCGACATGAGCTGCACTTAAAAAAGCCCTTTTTGGTGAGCCAGTCACTGCCACTGACTAGCTCCGGGCTGGATCTAACCAATTTGCTGTGCATACTGTATGCTCTTTTGAAGGTGACCACCGGTTTATCAGAGACCCTGGGATTCAAAACTCCATCAGTTTTTAAAATAGGCCAATGCCTATTGATGATTGCCCTAATTTGTCTCTGTTGCCGGCTATACGTGATGACTAGTCTTGGCACTGACTCTGTCTTCTCATTGTCCACGAGTTTGGGTGAAAGAAGGGACTCTCTAGATCTTTCTTTTGCTTTAGTTAGAGCTTTAGAAAGTGTTGGTTCCTTGTAGCCCCTGGCCCTCAATCTCTCCAACATAGCTTTTGCTCCTTCCTCAAATCTTTCTTCACTGTTGCAGATTCGTTTCAGTCTTAGAAGTTCCCCTAAGGGGATACTTTCAATTACATGCCTAGGGTGACCACTGCTGGCATGTAAAATACTGTTACCAGCAGTGGGTTTCCGGTGTAATGAAGTTACAATGTTGTTTTCCCTAATGTCGACCTGGACATCTAAAAATTGTGCTGAATCCCTGCTGATATTAGATGTGAAAAAAAGATTACTGGAGTTGGTGTTGAGAGCATTGACAAATTGTTGTGCACTTGTAATATCGCCATTATATATACAAAAGACATCGTCTATAAATCTCATCCAGTACTGGACATTATTAAAACCCGGTGTGGCCACAAGGTCCCGCTCCTCCCACCAGCCCACGTGTAAACACGCGTAACTGGGGGAGAAGCAGGAACCCATGGCGACACCCCTGGTCTGCCTCCAAATGTCTTTACCATACATAAAGAAATTATTATTTAGACACCAGCTTACTAGATCACTGAGCATTTTGTTGTGACCATAGTACTCACATGTTTTCTGTCCCAAAAAGTGTCTTGTTGCCTCAATCCCCTTGCTGTGTTCAATGCAAGTATAAAGGGATTCAATATCCAATGTGATAATGCACCACCCTACTTGCCATTGGATCGTACTGAGTTTGGATAGAAAGTCGCCCGTGTCCTTAATATAGCTGGCCAGACCTTTGACATGTCCTTGTAAAAAGTGATCAATATAGTGGGAAACATTTTCCCCCACACTTCCAATTGCAGAGATGATTGGTCTGCCTGGAGTTGGATGGCGCATTTTGTGGATTTTGGGAATTAAATATAAGTGAGGCATCACAGGGTTGTCCACATGTAGAAATCCATATTCATCCGATGAAATCAACTGTTCTCGTTTGTAGGATAGTAGCATGTGTTTTAGAGTGTCTCGAGCTCTCTTATATTCCAATCCGCTGCTGATTGTGTAGCAATTTTTATCGCTCAGTTGTCTGGATGCTTCTAACATATAGTCCTTTTTGGGCCAAATGACAATGTTGCCTCCCTTGTCTGATGTATTGATTACTATGTCCTGGTTTTTACTGAGCTTGTCCATGAGTTGGTTGTACTGGACTAGTTTGGAATTGAACTTCTTTTCCTTGATATGTCTTTGTTTGTGTATTTGGCGGTTGAGAGTTTTTAAATCCTCCACCACACACTCGTGGAATATGTCCACGGCGTCCTTTGGCATAATTGGGACAAATTTACTGGCTGTCTTGAAGGGGCTTTCCCCTGCTCCCCTCTGCACCACATCAATGGCACGAAGTTGGTCCTGTGTGTTCAAAATGTCGTCATCATTTGTATTTATAGAAGAGCCTGATCCTAGGTCACACAAGGTCAATAAGATTCTCGCATTATTCGCCGAAGTTAGCGTAACATCGCCAGGTGATTTGTTGGTTTCAATGCGATTGGTTTCTTGTGTTTGTGGTTTAATTGCAAAAAACTTCTTGAGTTTAAGTTTTCTGATAAATAAAAACACGTCCGCTCTGGTGCCTGTGTAGTTGAACGAACTTTCTGGACAATAATTTAATCCAAGGGACAACAGCTGTTGTTCTGCTGTGGATAAAGTCAAATTTGATAAATTGGTGATGGTACTGGCCATTTCTATTGCGGTTTGTTGTTCTTTTTGTTTTTGTACCAGGGCTTCTTTTTGGTTTGCGGCTGATTTGGCGCGTTTCCGCCTTGCTTTGCGCCTGAAGTTGCGCCGCTTTCGGCGCCGCTCTTTTGTGTCCTCGGCCTCAAGGTTCTGAGTCGGTCCTCTACTAAAAAATCGACCTCCTCTCCTAGGTCCAGGAGTAGTTCAGTGTCCCGGTAGAGACTAGTGGATGAACCATTGGTACTGCATGAGCTAGAAAGAGACACAGAGTCTTGGTCAGGGGTATTCACCGATATTTGTTCCTTCCCCACATTTGAATTTTGCGCTGCTCTTGTTTGATTGGTTAATTGGCGCTGTTTTCTTGCCTGGTCAAATTTTCTTGAGAAGGTGTAAATTCTACCTGTTTCATAGTCCTCAAGATCTCTTTGAAATTTATTGATTTTCCGCAATTTGATTTTTTCTTCATGTTTCTGTAATCTTTCACCAATTTCTTTGCGACTTTTTTGAATCATGGTTTTAATGTTAGTATCCTCATATTTGTCCAGTTCCTCATTGATTTTTTTGATTTCATCTAATAGTGTTGTTCTGTCCAATAGTGCATATTTTATCAGTATCTTAATCAAGTTCATTGATGCAATAAGATTGCTTTCCCCCCATTCCTTAAGCATGGCAGGATTTGGGTCCACGAAACTGGGGGCAAGCAATATCCGTAAGCCCCTTGGCACCCTTCCTGCTTCTTCATATTTGGTCAGGGACTTGTGCTCCCACCACTTTGTTACTTCGGATTTTGACTTTTTTTCTAGCGTTTTCAACATTTGCTTGACGTCTTGATCAACCGGATTGATAACGGTTGCATGCGTTTGTTTGTTGGACGCACTGCGCGGTAAATTATTATATAATAATGCCGCCGCTGCCTCCCTTTCCTCGTCCAAATTCGCGGACATTATTGCAGCTGTATTTGCGGTGTAACAAAGGGATTTACGATGTTTGTAACCGGCTGTTGCCTAGCCGCTGCGTTGTTCTACTGCCTGATTTCGGAAAGACGCTGCCTTCTCACCTGCTCTGGGCTTAATCAGTGTCCGTGAAGGCGCCGATACTTGCGCTCGTGGCCAACCTCTCCGGTCTGCCTCCAAGCGTTGTTCAGCGCCGAGTTCGGATTCCTTTCAGCTGCAGGGGGTATATGTATATATTACCTACAGGCGGTCGCTAGTAGGTAGTCATAGTTAGAACCTAGTTTCCATAGGAAAAGCATTTTTTGATTTGCTAATAACTTTGGCGTTGTTTGACGAACCTTCTTGAAATTCTCAAAGAAGGTCTATCCAGGTCAGCTGCTATCCTGAAAGTTTGGGAGTGATTCGTCAAGGGGGGGGTCCCAAAAAGTGTTTTCTCCATGTTAATGTCCATAGGAAACTATAGCCAAAGCTACAGCCCAAACTGCTGAACGGAATAACACCAAATTTGGCAAAAAGGTAGCGCTTGGTTCAGGAAGCGACCTTTTTTTTAAATGGTGTAATTTCGTTCAATAGCTGCTGAGAAGTAGGAAAACTGAAAGTCAAAAAATCAATTTCCCATAGGAAACTTTAGCCAAGGCTACAGCCCGAACTGCTGAATGGAATTACATCAAAATTTGCAGAATGGCAGTGCTTGGTTGACAAAGTGACCTTTTTTTAAATGGTGCACACCCGTTCAGTAGTTGCTGAGAAAATCAAAAAATAAAAATATTGATATCTAGGGGCGCAGTGGGTTCGCGACCACTCCCGACCACGCGCTTCATTCTAATTGGCTGCCAACACTCCAAACCAGGGAGTGTTGGCAGCCATCTTGCGACTCTGTAGAACCTAGTCACAAGGACCCCCCCCAATATATATATATATTTGCTTAAAAACTCACAAATGCGTGGTGGGTGCGTGAATCCGGAACTAATAAAAAAAAAAAGTTAAACGGGAGCTCCCCCACTTCATTTAAATTAGCTCCCAGGTGGGCCAGGTCCCGGGGGCAATCATATTATTATACCGCCACCTCCTTGGGGCTATGTAAATTAGGTGCAGGAGTGCACACGTCCCTCCCGCAGCCCCGGGGACAACCACCACCCCGGGGTGTGTCATCTGCAATCGAGACTCGATCTGAAATGTGAGCCCTGCTGTCCGCAGTGTAGGCCGGAGGCAGCGGTCAGCAAGGGCCCAGAGCCACGTGGCGTTTAGTTGAGCTGCACAGTTAGTGGCACCAGAAGCCTTCAGCGTGTGTACAGCCTGCGCTGATGCGTGATCCCGGAGTGTCGCACTGGAAGCAATGTCTCTTGCCTACTGGACTGTGTCATCTGCAATCGCGACTCAATCTGAATTGTGAGCTGTCCTGTCTGCAGTGTACATCGTAGGCAGTAGTCTGTACAGATATAACTCTGCGGTGCTGTGCGCCCGGGTTTGCAGGGGGCTGTGTCGAGGGGGCGGCGGTCTTGGGTGCAGCCTCGTGGCAGGGTGAGGGCCGCCTTTCTGGCAGAAGCGTTGGCCTTCCCAGAAGTGAACCACACCCAGAGCCCCAGCCAATTTATTCACACTCCTATGCTGGAGTGGCGTACGTTGGACCAGCCCACTTCACTTCCGCTTACAGGGGGGATGACACAGCTACATGACCAAGATCTTCCCTACTGCCTTAGGTAACATGGTTGCGTCCACTGTCCACAACACTAAAAGCACCAGCAGTATATGTACACAAGAAGAGGTCTGTGCTCTGCATAGTGAGGTCTGTCCAGCACCTCACCACTACACTTGGCATTGTGTGCATTGTTATTTATGGGTGACTTGAGTTCCTTCACACCTACTTGGTTGCCACAGCTCCCAACATTCAGCTATTGTGAGGCTGAGGGGCGATGCCGTTTTAGGAAGGTCTGCTGTCCTGTTCTGTGCTGCCTCTGAGGTAGTAAGGGGGTGGTCCAGGGAGGAGATCCTGGGGGTGGGGGTGGTGGGTGTTGTTGCCTTCTTGGGTGTCAGAGCTGCATGATCAGTAGCTCTATGACATGTGTTGGTCTTCAGATGTTTTTCAGGCTGGGCTCCCTTTCATAAAGTCTGCTTTACACCACTAAAAGGCAGATGTTAAATTCTTACTGCTAACGCGGCTTATTGACTGTTTTTGAATCGCATCGCATTTGGCTGGTCTTTGAAAATTTCAGAAAGTGGTGTTTTCATTTTATTTTTGCACAAGAATGCCTAATCTGCATATCATTAGCGTTAGTTGTCGCTCTCATTTGTGGCAATGTTTTTGCGGAAGCTATCACTGGAAAACTAGTAATAAACAACAGAAAATGCACGTGCTGCTAATAAATTCACTGCCCTATTTTTGGCTAAACATCAGAGATGAAACAAATGTTTATTTCGATCAGAAAGTATCGTTTTTTATTTTATTTTGATTTCAGTCATTAATTCATTTTTTTGTTTGGAAAATTAAATTTGACCAAGTTCATTTTTTAAGACCTTATATACAACACAACAAAAAATGACATATATTCAAATGTATATTTACAAATAGAAGATTAGAACAAACATATCAACATAATTCCATTCATACAGTCAGTCAAACCACTTTCACACCACACTATATACAAAATATGTACAGACAAAGAAACAAGAAAATATGTGAATTATTTATAGAGACTCTATAAGCCTAACAAGAATCATAAACTGTGAAAAATATCAAGAGGTTATTGTAAAATAGAAATGTTTATGGCTTTATTGTAATCTATCTGATTACAATTTGGAAATAATTCACATATTTTCTTGTTCATTTGTCTGTACATATTTTGTCTTAAAAAATGAACTTGGTCAAATTTAATTTAATTTTTCAAACAAAAAAATGAATAAATGACTGAAATCAAAATAAAATAAAAAAACGATACTTATTTATGACGTAAATGTCCCAATACACCATTCTGCCACAATTGGTAAGCACGGAGTCTTTGAACTTAATTCCACCAGGGTCAGCGAGGGGCTGCCTGCTTTGGTTCGCCTGTAAGATAACCCACCTTAAAACGTCATACGTGTGTTGTATGAAATAAACCTGCAACAGTTCTTTCCCATAAATATGTCTCCAGAGTTTCATTGGGGAGGAATTGTGTATATGTTCAAGCGGGCGGGAATGAATGGCGGTGTGGGCACTATGCCGCTGACGGCGTGACCCGCAGGAGAACATGGGCGGGGCAGTGCTTTAGTCCCACCCGGCAGAACGCTAGCCGACACTGGTGGGGCGCCCCGCCCCTCGTCTACCATCCAGGCCAGAGGAGGGCCTACATGTGGGAGGGGCGAACCCCCCCTATACCTATCGCGGTGGCCAAGGCTCGACCTCTCTCATCCAGCCTTCCCGCGGCTCAAGCGCTGTTCCCACCCTGAACCCTGACCCAGCAGCTTGAGCAGCGGCGCAAAGTAATAGAATGTTGTAATGTTTTCTTTGTGTTGCAGGCGGAGTTACAGGGCGATCTGGAAGCAGACGGGTACAGTAAGGGTACCTCTGCGGCAGAAGGGTACAGTAAGGGTACCTCTGCCTGGCACAGTAAGGGTGCCTGAGCCAAGGACCAGGAGCCGAAGGAGGTTCCGGGAAACCGCGACGGCGCCCCGTTAGTCCTTCGGGCCGTCGGGGGGCCTGAACCGACTGGGGGTGTGCCACACCGCTCCGCCCCGACAGGGGGGGCAGGAGTGTAACGAAGTTGGTAATGTGCTGCACCGTCAGAGCATCCACTCGCCGTGCAAGATGGCTCCTTAGGCATGCGGGTCAGCGAGGGGCTGCCTGCTTTGGATCGCCTGTAAGATAACCCACCTTAAAACGTCATACGTGTGTTGTATGAAATAAACCTGCAACAGTTCTTTCCCATAAATATGTCTCCAGAGTTTCATTGGGGAGGAATTGTGTATATGTTCAAGCGGGCGGGAGTGAATGTCGGTGTGGGCACTATGAACTTAATTCCACCATTTACCACTCTGCGTGCCTATCTCTCCTTGTCCCTTGCCCTTTATGGATAATACAGTGATGTGCATTACTCTGCACCCCTTGCCCTGCCGCTGGTTGGTAGGCCAGGATACATCATCTGGTAGCGGTCTGATTACCTCTAACCACAGATTTGGATAACCCATGACCTTGGTTGGCAGATCGTCCATCAGCGACGGATCTGGCAGCGTAATAATAAATGACAGCTCCGACCCCACCTGCACTGTGGAACTCGCTTTTTGGCAATAAGCCTTCCTCTGTGCTTTAAATGTACATGCTTAGCATATGACATTGAATTCATTTAAATAATGAAGGCACCCTTCTCATTGGTGAATTTCTGATGAAGGAATACAAAGAGGGGCTGCAGGGATGTTCTGTCCATTTCGGCTACCATATTGGAAGGGCAATGTCTCCATTTTCGTTATTGATTATTATTTACGATGTAAATGTCCCAATACATCATTCTGCCACAATTGGTATGCACAGACTCATTGTACTGAATTCCACCATTTACCACTCTGCGTGCCGATCTCTCCTTGTTCCTTTCCCTTCACAGATAATACTGTGATGTGCTGTGCTCTGCACCCCTTGCCCTGCCGCTGGTTGGTAAGCCAGGATACATCAGCTGGTAGCGGTCTGATTACCTCTAACCACGGCTTTGGATAACCCATGACCTTGGTTGGCAGATCGTCCATCAGCTACGGTTCTGGCAGCGTAATAATACATCACAGCTCCGACCCCACTTGCATTGTCGAACTCTTAAAGCAGGTGCCTCCAAATGCGTGTTTGTGGGAATCATGTTTCACATGATAGCTCCAAACTGGCACTCGCGGTGTGGTCTCAAATATACATTTATTTATGCAAACGCATTTCGAAAATAAGCCTTCTTCAGTGCTTTAAATGTACATGCTTAGCATATGACATTGAATTCATTTAAATAATGAAGACACCCTTCTCATTGGTGAATTCCTGATGATGGAAAACAAAGAGGGGCTGCAGAGATGTTCTGTCCATTTCAGCCGACATATTGGAAGGGCAATGTCTCTGTATTCGTTATTGATTATTATTTATGACATAAATAATAATCAGTAACGCACCCAACAGACTCACTGTCAATGTAAAAGTCAAACAAACCGGCTAGGAGATCAGCAATCATAACATCTGGTGCCACGGTGACCGAGCAAGATATGCGGGGTGTATGACACCCAAGGGGGGGTCAACTCAGGTTAAAGGTCAGTCAGGTGACACATAGTCCAGCGGCTTATGAATCGATTGAAGCAGCCAAGATGGAGGACCTGGGTCACAGGCACCGATGGCATTAACACAAAAAGGCGGGACATGCAAAAAAATCCAATCCACAAAACCACAAGGGAGCTGGCTCCACGGAGCAAGCCTGAGTGGGGGGGCAGCCATTGGACCAAGGAGGGCTGGAGGTCACCGAACATGCTCAAGATGTTAAAGTGCACACGTTCAGGACTGCAAGCAGACACATCGTTTGGCATGCTGCAAAGTCAGCTCGGGCGCCCAGGCAGTAGCCCCAGAAAAGGGGGGCAGCAGCAGGGACCAAGAGTGCATGCCTCCCCCGACTCAAACAAATGGAAACAAGCTCAGGGGCACTGGATTACAGTACCATGAAACTTCCTCAGGTGCACCCATGCAGGGGGGAACACAACACAGAGTGGATCCAGTTGCCTTTCAGGGAAGCGAAGCAGGGGTCAGGCAACTGCAGTCAACCCTGGGAAGGCAGGAGATGGCCGGAGGGATTAACCCCCAGCCCATCCCCTCCACAGCCACCCAGGCATCGGTCACTCTGAATTGGATCCGTCATCGGCAGATCCTCGGAGAGTCAATCGGCAGGCGGGGGAGGAAGGAAACAGAACGGGGAAATGAAGAAAGATGTGGCCAGTGTCTGGTTGGGTAGGTGACAGCCAAGGTGGTGATCCACAGCCAGTCTCCGCTATAGCTATCTAGGTAGTTCCACCGGGCATCAGCCACCATGCAAGATCTCCGCAGTTGGCTGCACACACTAGCCCTGGGCTTAGTTCACGTAGTCGCGCTACGCGAAGCTACGCGGAGCTACGTGAAGTTGTCATTGCACTACCCGAGCTACGTGTAGCCACGCCAGTGTGTGTAGTTGCTTGTTCGCCCGTTCGCAATGTGTTTTTCTTGTTCGAGAGCACGTTGTGCGTGTTCAGGGCGCTGTTTGCATGCTCAGGGGATAGTATCTCGTGAACTTACCCATGGGGTTGCCTATGGGCATGGCCATCTTGTTTTTCAATTGTCCCGCCCACTTGCGATGCCTTGTTTCCTGTTCCGGGTCGTATATAGTGTTTTCTCGATGCGCATGTCATATTCGGGAACGCGTTTTACTTGTTTTCGACGATTATTGGGGGTTCACGGGGAAATGTTGCGCAAACTTACCCACTCTATGCTATGGTTCTGGACCTGCTTTTCTATCCTCCCTCAATCTCTGCAATCGTTAGTTTTTTACACTGTTTTTCTCACTTTTTTATTTATCATCTATCTCTCTCTGTCCCTAAGTTTATATTTTGCATTTTATTTCTACTTTTACTGTGTCTTTTTTTACTTTTCTACTGTTTTATATTACTTCTTTCTTCAAGCTCCTACTTCTTCCCCCTAACTTTATTTCTTCCTTCTAACTTTTCTTTTCCGTCTCCCACACACCCCAGAATCATGGCCAAGGGTAGGAGCACTACCAGCTCCAAGGGCAAGGTGCCTGTGCCAAAGAGCCGCCTGCCTTGCTGCAGAATGCACCCTGCAGGGGTGCAGGCCCGGCATCTTTTTGGCGAAGCGGAGGTGGCCGCCCTTGTTTTTTTTATCCAGTGCCACCTCCCCTTGACCTTGTCAGTAGGCGGCAGGCCAGGCTCCGGGTACCCTACCCAGGAGGGTCACCGCCGGTCTGCGAAGGTACGCCCGGCAGTGTTTCGCTGCTCAGGGGTCCGGCACACCCATAACCAGCTGCTGGTCAGACATCCTGGACCTGGAGCAGGACCTGTTAGACCTGCTAGGTGTCGAGGTCGTGGGGCTTAGTGAGTAGCTAATATATAGTAGTATAAGTATTGTGTCAAATTTTTTGACGAATAACAAGATTACTGCAGCTTACATTGCAGGTAAATTAAGTTTCAAAATCTTCTGTGATTGTAGGACACAGGTGCTCGGCGCTACTCCTACTTGTTTTCAACTTTGCGCTAGCTTGGGCTGATTAATTTAAGAGTTTACTTTAGAGAACTGAAGTTAGGTAATGCTATTGCTAGAGAGACTCTAGTCCTTCCATTGTCCTCCTGTAAAATAGTGGTGGATGGATACTAGGTTTAGTTAGTATTAGTTCATAATGTTTTTATGGTCTGCGTGGCGCCTCCTCTGTCACTGAGTGCTGCTTACCCCAGTCCTCCGTAGAACCTTTTGTAGTTTGTTTAGTGAGTGGTAGGCTTAGCAGTGTCTGTCAGTAGCAGAACAACATCAGATGCAACCAACCAACAATTTGGGATATGTACAAATTTATGCATGTGTCCTCCATCTCATCTATGCATTTTTGAAGGCTAGAAAAATGGAAATGCAGGCTTAGTGAACAATTGGCCTATCTGGAATAGGTGGTCTAGGTCAGGTGGTACTTGGGCTTCGTTAGTATTCTTGAATCAGAATGATTATGGAACACTGGATTAGTGCTCATAAATAAGTAGACGGTCCGTGAATCCCGCAAGCCAGTAGTAGTCGATCTGATTAGATAGGTCAATTCTATTGCAATTGTTGTTTCCTAAAATGTTTTTTTAAGCGTTTTTTAAAAATGATTTATTTGTTTCACAGCACTCATTAATGTTTGTCTCTTTCTTTATTATATCTTACAAGATCAGCACCACCCAGGGGCAAGAAGACGGGGTCCGAGTCGGCGGGACAACCAAAGGACCGCTCCTCTACCAAGGGCCCTTCTGCTGGCCCCAGTAAGTCCTCCATTTGTTAATATTAACAATTATATTGCCGTAACTTTTACTGCACCTTATTTTTTCCGAACTATTAATTATGGTTACGCTTCCTAATTCTATTTTTAACAAAAGTTTCTTTGACCTTGACTATCTGTTTCCAAATTCTGGTTATCCCTGCCTCTAAGTTCCTTCTAACTGCCTCTGCTATGACTCTCTGTACTACTACTAATATTCTGTCTGTAGCTAAGCTTGCCCAGTTGGCCACTCTTTATTTAACCCCTTTAGTGCTAAGGCATTAATATTCTTCTCATATAATTTCCATTGAAATCAATGGAAAATCCATGACGAGTTACCCTTGTCATTAGCAGCCAAGAGGTTGAGGTTTTCTTTTGAATAAAACTCAGATTGACCAATAGATCTAGCCACTGGGTCCTGTCCTTTGGGTTGTCTTCTTCTAGTCTTCTTAATTTTGAGGCTTTGACAATTCCCACCAAAAGAATGCCCAACCAGATATTTGACTAGTATTTTTGATAGGATAGTACACACCACTAATGTTGTGGGTATTCTGCACAGCCACATACAGAACTATGCACAAGAAAATAGGATGTTGGTGATGGGAGGTTGGACCTTACTCACACCTCAGTCAGAACCCACAATCCCCTTACCGACTAGGTATAGTGTTGCATTAGGTCCCGAACTCGCACATGAAGTTACCCAATGATTACCCAACCAAGAACATAACACCCTTTCGCTCACTCACTCGTGTAATCCACCCCACCACACCACACCAAATACCACAGAGTCTATGTGTAAGTTCAAAAGGTTTATTTTTAAATAACAAGCTCTGTACGTTGTTCTATGAAATTACTACAGCCAGCTCCAACAGCAAAATGCATAAGATTAAAACATTAAACATTTGTTACAAGTGAATGATGGAAGACAAAAGATCTGCTTTAATTCTGGTAGACCCCTCACCGTAGAACGTAGAAATACTGGTTACATGCATCATAAGCTCTGCAAATCTCTGATTTGTAGAAGGGAATCTTCTGCCTATTAAGAGAAAAATGGTGTGTGTTATATAGTATAATGCAATTATGCAAGCATTTCGCAGGCAAGCCAAAAAGTGTAACATGTTATGGCTAAGCAATACGGACTAACCGAACTCCATAACAAAGTGGCTCGTATTTCGACCTCTTCACTTGTACGCAACACTCATGTGGCCTCAAAGGCATCTTACTGTACAACAAGCTGCGAGGTAACATGCACAAAAATCCTGAATCTAAAATGGTTACATGGCTCAGGCTAACTTTCCAAAGAGTAGAGTAGGACTAGATGACCCTAGGGACCATAACACTACTAGTGTCTGTCTACTGACTCTACCCGATTTGGACTAGTGATGATGTATGTTGTATATTTTGTATTAACTTTTTTTCAATCTTTCTAGTGAAAACGAATAAAATAGGGGGAGGTGTACAGGCATCTAAAAATGTGTAATGTTTTTCTAGGTGTACTATCAACCACCAGTGCCGGCGGGGCCAGCGGCGATGTCGATGCAGCCATTCCAGAGGGGGCAGGAGACAATGCAGCACCTGCAGGAGCTACAGGGGGGAGCCAGCAGCAGTGGCGGGCAGTGGTAAGTTATATTCATTACTTATTGACATTACTTCTAGCTGGAAGGGTGTTCACTTCACTCACTGTACTGTGAGACTTATTAAGTATGAAGTTGCAGTTATACAACGGTTGAAGAAGACACCCTTTACTTAGCATTAGCAATGCATTAGCACTATCATTAGCAGCGTGAGTTGAGTAACCAATGGCCTCTTCTATCTGACTCCAACTCAGCTGTGAAAGTTTTATAGAGAAGACTAAAAGTCAGATCAGATGACCTTGATGGATGTGTTGAACAAAAAGGGAAAGAAGGGTGGAAGGAGGTAGAATGGGTCGAGATGTAATATGACTGGCAGAGAGGATATGTTGGAAGCATGCATAGGTGGCTGATAGGAATCATATCAGATGCATGGGTTGTTGAACGAGGGTGGAAGGTGGAAGAAGATGCCTGCCTGGGTGGGCGACACAGTATGGGTGGATACTAGATAGCAAGAATCATCAGCGGTATTTGGGTCAAAGCCAAGGCAAGCGAGGAAGGAGCGGAAGCATGAGTGGTTGTTGGTGAAACCAACTAAGGTTTGTTAAGAGATATATAAAAAAGAATGATAGACATTTACTTTTAATGGATGGATGCCTGGATGTATTCATCATAGAAAGCATAGGTGGAGGCTGTCACTGGATGCAGAGTCTTACTTTGAAGAGAATGTAAAAGAAACTGCGCCAGAGTAGCAAAGCGGAGGGGAATATAAGTAGTATTTTCAGAATACAGTTGACTCACAGTAGTTTGCAAGCACATCATATATATGTATATATATATATATATATATATATATATATATATATATATATATATATATATATATATATATATATATATTATCAAGCGCCTTCCTCCGACTCCGAGGACCACTCCCTACCTATGTTAATTTATTTTCGATTGTGTCAGCCGGCCTGCTGGTTGGTTACACAATCAATGAAAACAAAGTACCTTATGCAGTAGTGGTCGGTGGTGGGAGTGCTGGCGGGCGGTGATGTGGGGAGGGGGAGGGGCAGGGTGGGGGGTAGTAAACTATGGATTACGGCCAAATACAGGTAAGTGAACATAAAAATGAATAAAACTAATTTCATTGTGCGCACTGCACCGCCAAATGCGATGCAGTGCGCGCAACTAAATTTGTTTTTTTATTTATATGTTTACTTACCTGTAATTGGCTGTAATCCATAGTTTACTACCCCCCAACCCTGCCCCTCTCCCTCCCCACGTCACCACACAGCAGCACTCCCACCACCGACCGCTACTGACCTTATGTCGTGTTCCCATATATAAGTGATGATCATTGGTTCAGATAAATAATCTGCCCTTTTCTAGTACCCAGGGCAAGGTGAAAGTGAATTTGAGCAATTGCCCTCATGTAACAGCTATTCAGAGAGGTTTTTCCCAAATCGGAATCGGCCCCTATGTGTTGAATTAATTTTGTGTTCCGAGGGAAAATCGTACGGAGATTAGAGTCGTACGGTCTCTATACGACTCATACGGAGTACGGCTCCTGGTACGAATCGTACTTCGTCGTACGTACGGGGGACGTTGCAGGGTACGATTCGTACAGGAAAAACGCTCCGAACGGCTATTCGGAGCGGGTTTTCCCGAATCGGAATCGGCCCCTATGTGTTGAATTAATTTTGTGTTACTGTTTGCTAGGAGTATTGGTTACAATATTCTTTTTCTTTCTTGATATAGATCTTCCTTTCCAAGAAAGACCAACACGGAAGGAGTTGGCCGCCAGGGCCTGGTGCTGGAAACTTGAGGCCATCTGCAAAAGAGTTCCGCCGGCTGGTGGCTAAGGCGGAGGAGGAGGCGCTGCAGGTGCAGCCTCCTCCAATGCCCCGGGCCCCACCCAGGCCCTGCCTCCAGTGTTACGGTGCTGCGGTCAGGCAGCCGCCCACTGCCACGCTTCTATAACATCTAGCAC
Organism: Lissotriton vulgaris; assembly: GCF_964263255.1. Classification (NCBI taxonomy): domain Eukaryota; kingdom Metazoa; phylum Chordata; class Amphibia; order Caudata; family Salamandridae; genus Lissotriton; species Lissotriton vulgaris. The sequence continues at coordinate 1,724,052,837 of NC_141694.1, read as the reverse complement.
TGCTGCCCTCCACCCTGGATGCCACTGCAGGGCATTTTGCCGCCAGATGCTCCTCCGGATGGCATGCTTGGAAGAGCACCTAGAGGAGCGGGTCAAGATCTTCGTGAATAAACACCTCAAAGCCCACTGAATTTAGAACCACATTGGATTGTCCCTTTTTAATTCCTTTTGTTGGTGGGTGGGTATTGGGTGTTGGGGTTTATGGACATTGTTTGGACTTTTGGGTTTTGGACATTGGTTGGGGTTAGGGAGAGTGGTGGGTCAGGTCACAGTGGGATAGTTTATTTTTGTTACGGTAATACATTTTATTTATACTTAAACATACGATGTTAATGTTTTATGGGTGGTTTACTGTTTTACAAATTTATGTCACATGGTTTCCTTGCTGCTGCAGGCCCACAGCCAGTGTTTGATTTAAAATATCTGCAAATTTTGTAACACACAAACAGATAGATGCGGTACCCCTCACTGAGTTATTTGTCCTACTAGTACTGTCTCTCCTCCTAGTCCATTATATCTCTCACCAAACTTATCTTGACAGTGTCATACGCTGATGACACGCAACTCCTAATAACACTCGGGGCAGACCCCAGTGACACTAAGTCAGAGTTACCCACTCAATGACTGGATGGCAAACAACCACTTTCTACTGAATGCCAGCAAAACAGAAATTCTCCTCTTCGGTAATGTCCTAGGCCCGTGTCCCCCCCTAAAAATTCAGCACGTAATCTAGGTTTCATCATTGAAGACAAACTTTCTATGGCTGAGCACATTAACACCAAAATTCGCACCAGTTGTGGCATTCTGAGAACCCTTAAAAAAATATACGTTGATTCCTCTTTCCTCTCAGATGCCCCTTGTCCAAGGCCTCATCATTAGTCATCTAGATTATGGCAATGCGCTACTTGCAGGCATCAACGAGGAACACCTGTTTAAACTCCAGGTGTTGCAGAACACAACGGCCAGAGGGGTCCCTAATCTCCCACCTCGCTCTCACAAAGCCCCTACTCTAAGGGTCCTCCGTTGGCTTCCAGTGAAAAAGAGGATTATTTTCAAAACCTGCTGTGTGATTCATAAATCCCTCAACAGCAATGGACCCAGGTACTTAGCCAACAAATTTATAAGATATGAACCAGCCCGACTCCTCCGCTCCTCTAGCAAACTTCTCTTAGCCGTACCTAAAGTGTGCACAGTCGGAACTGGAGGCAGAGCGTTCTCCAAAACTCAGTCCAGAAACCTGGAACTCCCCTCCCTTTCATCTCCGCGCTGAACATAACTACAAAGGTTTTTGCAAACAACTGAAGACATGGCTCTTTCGGCTCGAATGAGTTATCTGCTACAGTTCTGCTGTACCCTGCTGGCGCTGCGAGACCTACGGGTGATACACGCGCCTAACAAATACCAAAATACATACATACATGTTGATGATGAATCCAATCAATGCCGGCAATTAATTATGATGTATTAGGTGGGTGCCTTTGGAAAAAAATTGGCTTGTACATAGACTGAGAGTGGGTGGGCAAGCAGAAGAATATCCTCACCCTGCCTAGAAATTGAATTAGTGTTGCTCTCACCACATCTGCCCCAGCAAGCGTGTGATCAATTGTTGGTGTACATTTAATGAGGTCACATCACACCTCAATATAATTCACATAGCCCGGGGGAAGAGGGTTAGGGTTTGATGAATGGATGGGAAGGGGGTTTAATTGTAGGGATCATTTAGCAAATAAACAACAACACAACACACAGTCGTAATGATTGAAGAGAAAAAAGGAATCAAATTAATTAAAAGACGAATGATGAATGATACTAAAGTTACTGTATTATCCTGGTCCAATTGTGGAGTTGCATCTCGTCATTCATCTTGGTCCTCCCTCCCATGGACACTTCGCACATCAATCTTGGGTGCCACTGCCTGCCAGATCCGGATTGGTAAGGTAAGTGTGAGTTGTTTTTCCCATTATAGCACAGGGTAAAGGCCGGCCTGTAAGTGTAGATGGAAAAACAAAAGGGGCATTGAAAAATAAATAAATTCAAAAAAAGCACCAATTACGGTGGAGTGCAAGTAGACAAGACTCTTGAGAGAACACTTTCACACTGAGGCGGCTTGGATACATTGTGTCTACTCTATTTACAGCATTAAGCTACAACAACAACAGGACAGGAGCCAGCACAGAACAGGCCCACAGCACCGGGCCGTGACCCAACCTCTATTTACCCTAAATTTTGACAAAACCAGACAAAAGGCATATACAGCAACCTACCATTTTCCAAATCAAGTGACTTGATCAATGCACCACTGTCAGTCATACCACTACACTCGACTCCACAACTATACGGACATGTAGTCTAGGTCTTCTGTGGTTCTTGTTAAATTATACTGGTACATCATTTGATTAGACAATTGGGCCTGTGCGATATTTGGCGGCAGAGAGTGGGCCCTCATAGAAGTTATACATTTCATAATAAGAAATACAGGCATCACTCCAGGATCGATTACTTCTTAATCGAAAACAGGTTAAGGGATTCAGTATTAGATATCCAGCATATAGTTGTTCATCTCTCTGATCACTCAGCTATTGTACTATATATAAATTTGGGCTAGGCAAGGCCTCAATCTAGATGGACATTAGATTGTTCCATCCTGCTGGACCCACAGTCCCTTGAAATATTGAAACAAGAGACAGTAGAGTTTTTTGATAACAACATGGGTTCCTCTTCATTGGGAATTGTCTGTGATTCCTACAAGGCCTATCTGAGAGGCAGATTAGGTACTCTTGCAGCAGCTAGGAGAAGATTACATCACCAGAAGATTTTAGACTTAGAGGAGCAATTCCGGTTGCTGGAGACTGGTCTGATCTCTACAGATAACCAGGGACAACAGGATACCAGGCTGACTTAAATCAAGTTACTAAATTGTTGTGTTTACCTTTTATGCCAGTTCATGAAGTGCAGTTATTCCATCAATCATCTCCAATCCAACTGACTGACTGCGTGCAAAGATAGAATGGTCATTAACACCAACTCAGTCTCTAGTGACTCCGATTAGGTCCATATTCCATATTAAAATGTGCAATGGATATTGGCCTGCACCTGCATGTGTAGGAGTACAATGTGGGTATTAAACATCAAGGAAACATTGACTGTCACTTGAGTCACTTTTACTTTCTAGATTAACTAGTAGAGTTCGACTTCATGCACATTCGCTCAGATTCAGCAAGAATTCAATGCAATGCATGTCATCATTCATTAATCATTACCTGTCTTGCTCTTCTCTTTGGCTGTCAGAACAGATGCCTAGCCTTCTGACAGTGATGAGTTTACTTTTGGATGCCTGCTCAAGTTCTGACAGTGAAGAGTTGTGGATACCTGCAGACAGAGGCGGTAGCCTTAGGACAGTGATGAGTTTCAGCTCAGAAACAAAACGTAAGATAGCTATAGTCACGTTTCACTTCTTATGGAGGGACTGTTAGAGGCAACATTTATTGTACTATTCTCCATCTCCATCAAATGTCTGGCTTAATGGAAATGTAATTAGGGTGAGTCAGGAAGATGGAGCAGGACTCTGAGGAGTGGAGTGGACAGTTAAATGCACAGACTTGCAACTCCAATAGGGAAATAAAAAGAGGAGACAATGGATTTGTTGTGATATGATTTGAACCAGAAAGACAGATACACACACAAAAAAAAGGAAGGGAGAAAGTAACAAATAGAAATCCTAGTTGTCAGGGAAGAGGACCTCGTCCTCAAAGTCTGGTGGTTCGGACAGAAGTTGGTCATGTAACCCACTATTTATGTCATCGAAGTCTCTCTCCTCTTCCTGCTGTGATTCACATATTTTGTACTCTGGTGGTATAAAGTGCTGATTCATTTTGATCATGTTTAATCTCTCCACACTTTTGGGCAAGAGACTGGTCCTTTTCACAGTTACAATGGCACCAGCAGCACTGAAAACACGGTCAGAAGCAACAACTTGCGACAGGGCAAGCCAGATACTTTATCGCCAGACTGCTGAGCACCTGGCCATTGGCTTCTTTTCCCATACCAATAAACCAGTGGGCTTTGCTCCATGAAGACCTCTGTTGTGTCATCCAGATAGGCCTGGACCATCCGCTCAATGGTCAGGGGTGCTCCAATTTGCTTGGCCTCTTTTGCCTTTGCATCAACAATGGACTTACCAAACCCTTTCCGTAGAAACCAATCAGTTGCCGTTTTTTTAATGTGGCTGATAATCCCGTTGTTGCTGTTGTTGATGTTATTGGTAGTGTTGGTGACTGCTGGGAGGCAAACGCACTGCTCTCAGGCTCTGAAGTAGAACTTGACTCTGGATGCCCTGTAGTACTTTTTCTGGCCTGGTGTCAGGACTCACGGGAGGTTTCCTCCTTTTAACGCAACGCTGGCTACCATCTCACCCCCCCTAAATTATCAAAAGTCAGTTCATCCCTCAAACTGAAGTGCTTGTTGGCTCCGATGGAACTCCAAGATGGCTGCCAACATGCACATACTGCAACAGCACACCACTGTTAGCAGTCTAGCCTTTTATGCTTCAGAACATCTGGTGAAGTGTGCATCAACATTCCACTGTGCACTTCACTGAAGAAATAATTGGAAGTGCACCTGTTTTCCCAGCATTGTGGAAGTCATGGTTATCTTCTTTGGAACTACATTCTCTCATTAATCAGGTTAGTGTTAAACTATGTAGCTAATATAAAACATTCTGTGAGAAAAGGTTATGGTGTCAGAGGTAAATTTCTATTTAAAAAGGAAACTAAGTCAGAATATATTTTCCTTCATTTGAAAACTGAAACCACCTTTCAGTAAATGCTTTCCTTAGCTGGGAAGATTAAATAAAAAAAGCTTTTTGAATCAACTGTCTTATTCAGCTGTTCCAGAATATGTCAGACCCAGGTGTGACCTTTCAACACATGTGTCTTCTTTGACTGAAATGTGTTCACTCTTCAGAGAATTAATTAAAAGGTGAAGTCAAGGTCAAAAGCCCAGAATATTTCTTTCTCTTGCCATGTGTTAAGTTTGAAGATAAATAAGTGAAGGCCCAGTTAAAATACTCCATTAATGTTCTATGGCCAGAATAAATTAACTCTTCAGCAAACATTAAAACCCAGGGCAGAATAAATTGTGCTTCCAGCAAACATTAAAACTGAAGGCCTGAATAAAATGAAGGATTCCTTTTAACATTTAACCTAAGTTCTGAAGCATTGTTTAAAAACTAATTAAAAACAAAAAAACAGTCATCCTACTCCAGAAACCCCAGGCCAAGGCCCACTCCAGTCTCTTAACAGTGAGTTAATAGAAAGAAGGAGAAACCCAAATAATATGTAAATTAGGAATACAGAAATAAATACTTACCTTATCTTTCTTACATTACATTTAATGTCTTACTTAGAAAAAATAGTAAGCTAAAAGGCACAGTAAATAAAGGTTTTTAAATGTTAATGCTGCAGTCCTATAAGAAGAAGAAGACGTAGCTGAACAGGCAAAATATTGGAGCAGTCTCTTCTCTGTCCCAACCCCTTTTCCCACTTTAGAACTTACCTGCAATGGAATACTAAAAGACCTAGAAGGGGTGGTTCTGAGAAGGGTATTAGGATCTAGCTTCAATCTGCTCCTGTGTGGTTCAGACAGCAATAAGACAGCAATAAGTATTTAGACCCTGACACCTGGGGAGGCTTCCTCAGCTATCAAAGTTTCGTAGTTGGCAACATCCACTTCTGAAAAAGGAATTACTGCATTACTGTTCAGAAATACTTTGTACCGTGGATCCAAAATTGTCGCAGTAATGTAATGTTGATGTGACACAATGTTATTTTGAATCCTTGTATTTTCAGATAAGCAAACAGCTAAGGTGTCTGCCAAATATTATGCGTCTACTTTGTCATCCACACCTGCGTACGTTTCAGACACCTCCTTCAGCTCTTGCTCTAGCATGTACAACAATGGGATAGCTTGGCCTACTCAACACCACGTCGCCGGACGTCGCATTCCTCACGGAAACCTGGATGAACGCCTCTTCAGCACCCGACATCGCCATAGCCATCCCGGATACAAGATCATCCGAAGGGACCGCACCAACCAAAAAAGGAGGAGGCATTGCCATCGTCCACAAGAACACCATCCGCATCTCGACCAACTCCGACGACACCCTCATAGCCCCCGAACACCTCCACTTCCAGATTCACACCGACCCCAGGACCACACTAAGAGGCACCCTCATTTACAGAGCCCCAGGACCCCGCACACAATGCAACGAAGACATTCCTGACTTTGTTAGCCCACACGCCCTCCCCTCCGATGACTACATTCTCCTAGGAGACCTCAACTTCCACCTGCAGAATAACAATGACAACAACACCACCACCCTGCTGGATAACCTCGCCAATCTTGGACTCAAACAACTGGTGAACACCCCAACCCACGTCGCCGGTCACACGCTCGACCCAATCTTCTCCTCCAGCAAACACATCTCCTTCAATCACACCACAGGACTCCACTGGACAGACCACAGCTGCGTCCACCTCAGCTTAAAAAAGACCACGACCCACCACCACCCGCAACAAGTTCCCCGCAGAAGCTGAAACAAAATTACCTCTGACCAGCTCACCACATCTCTGAACCGAAACCCCCCCGCCATATCAACGGACCCAAATCAAGTAGCCATCAACCTCGAACAGTAGATCACCCACTGCGCTAACGAACTAGCACCCTTGAAAATCCATCCCAACAAACCTGGAAGCAAAAAAAGCCTCCTGGTTCAACGACGACCTCAAGAACTCCAAAAAGAACTGCTGCACCCTCGAGAAAGCGTGGCGAAGAAACCCAACCACAGACAACATGATCGCCCTCAAGAACGCCACCCGCAAACACCACCAGCTGATCCGCACCACCAAGAAATCAGCATTCAAGGATCGACTAGACAACAATGCCCACAACAGCAAGGAATTTTTCAGCATTGTCAAAGAGCTCACCAATCCCAGCGCTGGCAACAACAACATCACTCCCTCTCAAGACCTCTGCGACTCTCAAGCCTCGTTCTTCCACAGTAAAATTGCAGACATACACAACAGCTTCGGCGACCAGCCCGCTCCCCTCACCACTGAACCGAAGCCCCCCACCACCACCCTCCGCGCCTGGACCCCAATCAGCACAGATGACACCATCCGCTTGATGAACTCCATCCATTCCGGATCCCCAACCGACCCATGCCCCCATCACATCTTCAACAAGGCCTACTCCGTCATCGCTCCCCAACTCCAGGACATCATCAACTGCTCCTTCAACACCGCTATTTTCCCAGAATGCTGGAAACATGCCGAGCTCAGCGCCCTCCTGAAAAAACCTACAGCAGACCCCACCGAACTTAAGAACTACCGCCCCATCTCGCTCCTCCCGTTCCCCGCCAAAGTCATAGAGAAGACCGTCAAAAGTCAGCTTGCCGCCTTCCTTGAGTCTAACAGTTCCCTCGACCCCTCGCAGTCTGTCCGAGCCAACCACAGCACCGAAACCGCCCTCATCGCTGCCACAGACGACATCCGGACACTGCTCGACAACGGGGAAACTGCGCCCCTCATCCTCCTGGACCTCTCCGCAGCGTTCAACACGGTCTGCCACTGCACACTGGTACAACGCCTCAGGAACATCGGGATACAAGATAAGGCACTGGAGTGGATCATCTTGTTCCTTGCAGGAAGAACCCAGAGAGTCCGCCTCCCCCCTTTCAGATCAGAGGCCACCGAAGTCATCTGCGGCATACCACAAGGATCATCGCTCAGCCCCACCCTCTTCAACGTCTACATGAGTCCCCTCGCATCCATCGCACGCCAACACAACCTCAACATCATCTCCTACGCAGACGATACCCAGCTGATCCTCTCCCTCACCAAAGACCCAACCAGCGCCAAAATAAACCTATACCAAGGGATGAAAGACGTAGCCGAATGGATGAAGAATAGCCGCCTAAAACTGAACTGTGACAAGACGGAAGTACTCGTCCTAGGATCATCCCCCTCCGCCTGGGATGATTCATGGTGGCCCCCAGCCCTAGGCAGCGCACCCAAACCAACGGGCCATGCTCGCAACTTGGGATTCATCCTAGACTCCTCCCTCTCGATGACCAGACAAGTCAACGCCGTCTCATCATCTTGCTTTAACATCCTACGCATGCTCCGAAAGATCGTTCGATGGATCCTCACTGAAACAAGGAAGACGGTCACCCAAGCACTTGTCAACAGCCGAATGGACTACGGAAACACCCTCTACGCCGGAACCACAGCCAAATTGCAGAAAAGACTTCAACGCATACAAAACTCATCCGCTCGACTCATCCTAAACATACCTCGCCACAACCACATATCCGGTCACCTAAGAGACCTGCACTGGCTCCCCGTCAACAAGAGAATCACGTTCCGTCTCCTCACCCACGCACACAAGGCCCTCCACGACCTAGGACCCAGATACCTCAATACCCGTCTGACCTTTTACACCCCTACCCGCCAACTACGCTCGTCCAACCAAGCACTCGCCGCGATTCCGCGCATCTGAAAAGTCACCACGGGAGGAAGATCCTTCCCCTACTTGGCGGCCAAGACCTGGAACTCCCTCCCCACCCACCTCCGTCTCACGCACAACCACCTCTCCTTCAGAAAGCAACTCAAAACCTGGCTGTTTGATCAGTAACTAACCCTTCTCCCTTAAGCGCCTTGAGACCCCCTGGGTGAGTAGCGCGCTATACAAATTTCTGACTTGACTTGACTTGACTTGGCCCATAGTACAGTCCACCCTGCTGACTTTACGTGTGAAGACCTCAAAAGGAAGTAGCATCTCTGTCAGGCATTTAACGAGGTCCATTGGCCCATCTCAACGGTCATGCCTTTCAGAGTAGGATCCCCTAAGCTTGTCATGACATAAGCATTGAGTGATATGTACTGCTCAATCAGACGATCAAGCATGTAATAAGTTGAGTTCCAACATGTTGGCACCTCCAGGATGAGTGCTTTGACTGGCATTTTATGCTCACGTTGAATGACTCTCAGCTGCTTCCGGGCTTTAAAAGAATGGTTGAAATATGTGCATATTCTTCTGCAGGTGTTCAGTAAGTTGCTGACTTTGCTTTCATTTTTCAGAAAGTCTTGAACAACAATGTTAATGCAGTGTGCCAAACACAGGAACCTGAAATAGCCACCATCTTTCATGGCCCTAACTACATTACTGCCATTGTCCGTGGCAACAAAAGCAATGTTAAGCCCTCTTGGTCGCAGCCACTCAAAGACCTTGCTGTTAAACTCATCCAAAATGTGTGTAGCAGTATGGGTTTTCTCCATAGCAAACATGGCTACAGTTGCATGCTTGTGAGTGTCATTAAAAATCTCAGCAGGGTCAATACCAGCGGATATCTTTTCTCTAACACCCGAAAAAGAGATCCAGTGTGCAGTGATGCACATGTAATCAGTGGCTTGGCAACTGGTCCACATGTCTGTTGTCAAGTGTTTTAAGGCTTTTCCAAGCAATTCCAGCACGTCATGATGCAGTGCTGTAACAGCAACTCTGACAAAATAGTAGCGGCTGGGAACCTTCCATTTTGGGCAGATGGTTGTCACAAATTCCAGAAAACCCACCCCTTCAACAAAAGAAAAAGGGAGAAAGTCCAGTGCTAACATTCTAGCCAGCTTCACATTGTACAAACGTGCTATTGGGTGGTTGCGTTCGTACTGCCCCTCCGGCCTAGTAAACATGCTAAGTATGGTAGGCTGCGTGGTATTCCTTTCTGTTAGGCTCAACGCCGCACTTTTTTTCATTGCAGTACTCCTTGGTGTCTCAGCCTGACTCTTACTCTTGTGCCACTGAGATGTTGCTGAGGTTGTGGGCGGTACCACTGAAGTGCTGGGGACAGGGCTACTTTGAGTACCACAACCAGAGAGAATGTATCCCTCTTCTTCTTCTTCCTGTTCCACCGTGAGCGGTCCTTCTACTCGTTTATCCCCACCAACAGCAATGGTTCCAGTTTTTATGCGACAAAGGTGGTCCTCTCAGTTGATTGCATGGTGTTTTTTCAGATGGGTCATTTGGCCTCCGATACCATAGTTTGTACCAAGTTTACCCCGACTAACAGAGGTATGACAAATGGAGCATATAGCAATATTCTCCTTTTCGCTAACCGTAAAGAAGTCCCACACTGGGGAGCTTAACTTTTGTCTCCTGCTGGAGATGCCACTTCCAATGCCGGATGAACTGGAGGGTGTGCGTTGAATTTGACTCTGTGAAGTACCACTACCTACCTCTGCTGAGGCGGTGCTTGTGCTGGATGTAGGACGCTCCCGGTCCTTTGCTAATGTAAATATGGAAGCTGGAGGTCGTGTTGGTGTTACCTGTGTTGGAGGTATGCGTGCTACATCCCTCGCAGCCATTATGGATAGGGTAATAATGTTGGTCTCCATCTCCTCGGGGTCGGGAGTGATGTTCGTGATGACTGGCTCATCATCATTATCCTGCTGTTCTACATCAACCTCCATAAGTCTAAAGATTTCTGGAACCTTCCTTTTCCCTAGCCTGGTCTTGGGATGTGTCTCCCTCTCATGCTCAGGTTGTTGTGGCACCCAAGTGACATCTAGATCATCAGAAGGAATGCTTGGCAAAGAACTTGATGGACTAACCCTCCTTTTCCTTGCTAGGGATTTGGAAGACAATGGTTTTTCAGAATGAGTGACTTCCTCCTCTTCTTCCTCTGCATGAGGCTCAATTTCCTGAACTGCCCCTACTTGGGGAGGAACAACAACTACTATTGCGGGCGATGGTTGCGGCTGTTGTTGTTGACCACTTATCTGCTGTGTTTCCTCCTGCGTTGATGTACTATTACTTTGAGACAGCGATAAGTTTAGGTCAGGCTCAGCATCACTGGTTTCCACCATTAGGCTGGCTACCTTTTCCACACTCATCTGCTTGGGCCTGGGTCGATGTGTTGGGCCCACTGATACGGAGGTGCTGTCCCCAGCTTGGCCCCCGGACACAGCTGCTGGAGGAATCATTTTTGGTTTCCCAAAAAAGGTTTTGGGCGGCACACCAGACTTCCTTTTTCTGTTCCTTCTTCTCAATAGAACCTTTCTTGATACTGGAGGACCTGGTACCTGCTTTCTTTAGGGTCATCTTCAGATGTCAGCAGCACTCAGTTGCACAAGTTGCAGAGATGTCTGGTCAGGTCACTCACACGTCACGTCGTGTACAGCAGCAGGACATCTGTCTGGCACCACAACGGGCGATGATGACACACATCCTCCTCAGTCTTTTGTGCACCTAAACGCAAAAAAGCCAGAAGAACATCAGTCAAACGATAGTACAATTAAACTTATATGATATAATATAACTTCTTAGTGTGTGGTGGTCACAATTATAAATTTTTTGTAATTCAGTGAACAACAACAGTGATGTTGCCATTTATGAGACTTTGACAACTAGGCCAGAGCTTTCAGAGTGTACTGTACTGTGTACACTCAGGAAGAATAAGAATAGCAAGGAAAAGAAACAGCCACCTGTGACACTTCAAACATGATCAACCTGCTCAAATGCCATTGTGGCTTAGTTTATGTGGGTAAAACCAGCAGAAAAATAAAAATCTGCATACTGGAACATAAAAGTAATATAAGAACGAAAAATGTTAAGTCCACTGTTGCAACCCATTTCAATGAAAGATCTCACAACATAGCACAACTAAAGTTTACTATCCTGGAGGTCATAAAGAAAACTGAAGATAAAGATAATAACAAAATTCTTCTGCAGAGGGAGCACAGTTGGATATACAGGATGGATTCGATGAAACCAAGAGGACTTAATGACCGCTTGGAATTCGCATGCTACTTATAATTTATTATATTTACTTTGACACATGCTTGTTTTAAATCAATATCCCACCAAACTGACACACATAACTTGGTTTTGTTTTGTCGATTGTCTACGTACTTGATTTACCCATGATGCACTAATTCATTCATTGCAATGTGACTCATTATATTGTTGTATTTCACTAGAAAACCAGACATAATACCACACTGGTTACATTTCTCACGATCTTCAGATACATTTGAGGATTACTTCTGCCATTTAAACACTGAGCTCACTGATTCAAAGATGGCCCCCACATCAAACAGGCGATAATATGATTTTCAGTCCGTTTTCCATGTTATTATATCATCATTAAGCCATTTGACAAATGTGCGACAACACCTGATTTATCGCTTGAAACGTACCCGCAATTAGGACTAACTGAGCGCGAGGTAAGCTTCAGCCATGTTATAAACATAAGTAATACTCGATCGCACTTGGCCCGATTATTAGACACATTCATGGATTAGTTTTAAAACATACAGTAACACCTTCCAAGATGGCCCCCATACTCAAAAAGTCACATGACTGCTATTCCACCTATCAGGTTTATACACCACCACCATCATTAAGCCATTTGACAAACGTGCGATAACACCCGATTTATCGCTTGAAACACAGCTGCAATTAGGACTAACTGAGCGCGAGGTAAGCTTCAGCCATGTTATAAACATAAGTAATACTCGATCGCACTTGGCCCGATTATTAGATACATTTGTGGATTAGTTTTAAAACATACAGTAACACCTTCCAAGATGGCCCCCATACTCCAAAAGTCACATGACTGCTAGTCCACCTACTAGGTTTATACACCACCTTTAAACCACTAGATTAACGCGTGATAACACATGAGAATCGTCAGCAACGCTGCCGAAATCAGGTAAGCTTGAACCAAGCTTTAATCAGGATTTAAGATAGTAATGAGAGCCAGAACGCTGAGAACTATAATAACTCAAATGGCAACAGTAATAAGTCACGCTATGCCATAGAAACGATAATGCTTGGTAACCGGATCGGTTAAACCGTACTGTCACTGAGTTGTTTAAGCGTAAAAGTATGAAATGACATGTTTCTGTCAGAATCATTATTCAGCCTCCATTCAATTTGAGTCAGAAATACGCAATCCCAACCTCCATTATCAAAGGTCACCATGTACAACATGGATTGACACGTTGACTTTGCATCACATGATACAGTTTACGCAGGCAGCACGCTTGTTATACAAAATACAACACTCAATATGAGTTTCCTTGAACTGTTTCACATACAGTCTTAACACACAAACACACAATTTCAACCTTTGATTTATGTAATGCTTTCTTTTTGAATTTGGTTGATAAACAATGATTGGCATGCTGGTATATTTTGTTGACAATGTGGAAAAATGATGGCATAATGCATAATAATGAATCAATGTATATGGAGTGGAACTAGTTTGAATTATTATCTGAGTTAAACCTAGATTCCCCTGAAGAAGTCCACTAATGTGCATGAAATGCATTGGGAACCTTTATCTCAAATTAGTTTGAATCATTTGGAATATGTCAATTAAGCAATGTTGTTGGATAAAAATGCAATATGAATGAATGAATTCATGAACCCATGAGTTAAATATAAAGCATAATTCGAAGTCAAGCTTTGTGGTACAATATTTGTACCACCCCAGTCAGCCACCCCAGTTCAGACATGGCCATATGCAAATCAGTCTGACCCTCTGCATCATGGGAACAGTCCAGCCCAAACTGCCAAGCCATGTCTTCCCTGGACCGGAAACAAGCATCCTGGGACCGGTTTCGGATTCATAATCCTCATCAGCCAGGGGGTGAGTGCTTGTATTGTCAACGCTCCGTCCATCATTTCCTTTGGTTTTTCTTTGTTCACCATAAGTTGGCAGGGTATGCTCAGACGTGAGTCCCTTGCTTACTTTGTCACTGGATTCAAGCAAGCGCGGCTGAAGAAGGTTGAAATGCCAGAAACCGGTCCTCGGTAGCTTGTTTCCGGTCCAGGGAAGGCATGGCTTGGCAGTTAGGGCTGGACTGTTCCCATGAGACATAGGGTCAGACTGATTTGCATATGGCCATGTCTGAACTGGGGTGGCGAGTGGGCTAAAGAACGGTGATGGATTAAACCCAGATCAGTTGACTGGGGGTGAATGCTTGTATTGTCAACGCTCCGTCCGCCATTTCCTTTGGTTTTTCTTTGTTCGCCATAAGTTGGCAGGATATGCTCAGACGTGAGTACCTTGCTCACTTTGCCACTGGACTCAAGCAAGCCGGGCTGAAGAAGGCTGAAATGCCAGAAACCGGTCCTCGGTAGCTTGTTTCCGATCCAGGGAAGGCATGGCTTGGCAGTTTGGGCTGGACTGTTCCCATGAGGCACAGGTCAGACTGATTTGCATTTGGCCATGTCTGAACTGGGGTGGCAGAGTGGGCTAAAGAACGGTGATGGATTAAACCCAGATATGTTGACTGGGGGTGAGTGCTTGTATTGTCAACGCTCCGTCCATCATTTCCTTTGGTTTTTCTTTGTTCGCCATAAGTTGGCAGGGTATGCTCAGACGTGAGTCCCTTGCTCACTTTGCCACTGGATTCAAGCAAGCCGGGCTGAAGAAGGCTGAAATGCCAGAAACCGGTCCTCGGTAGCTTGTTTCCAGTCCAGGGAAGGCATGGCTTGGCAGTTCCGGCTGGACTGTTCCCATGAGGCACAGGGTCAGACTGATTTGCATATGGCCATGTCTGAACTGGGGTGGCAGAGTGGGCTAAAGAACGGTGATGGATTAAACCCAGATCAGTTGACTGGGGGTGAGTGCTTATATTGTCAACGCTCCATCCATCTTTTCCTTTGGTTTTTCAATTTTCTTAATGTGTCATTTTCAAAACTGTAATATAAAATCTGGCTTCACCATAAAAGAGGATTTTTCATTACAGTTCCAAATACGCCGAACATAAAGTGGTCATCTGTACTCATTTGGAAGTTATAGCTTTTAAATGTAATAAGGTAACTCAAATGTTATTGTATGGGAGAGGTATGCCTTTGCAATTGTGAAAAACAAATGTAAGAGGTTTTCACTACCAGGACATGTAAAACTTAAAATGACGTGCTCTACCATTTAAATACATTGTACCCTGCCCTGTAGGCTATTAGGGCCTATCCTAGGGGTGACTTATATGTATTAATAAGTAAGGTTTGGGTCTGGCAAAAAGTCTATTTAGCCAAGCCGAAACAGCAGTTTAAAACTGCACACACAGGCTGCAATGGCAAGCCTGGGACAAGTTTGAAAGGGCTTCTTAAGTGGATAGCACAATAAGTGCTGCAGGCTCACTAGTAGCATTTCATTTACAGGCCCTGGGTACATGCAGTACCACTTTACTAGGGACCTAGAAGAAAATTAAATATGCCAATGGGGGATAATCCAATGGTACTACGTTCTAAGGAGTGAGCACAAGCAGTTTAGCACTGGTTAGCAGTGGTAAAGGGTACAGAGTCCGAAGGTCAGCAGAAATAGGAGAGGTGAAGGCAAATGTTTGGGGGAAGATCGCCCTAAGGCTGAGTAGTCTAACACTGAGAAACAGGGTCAGTACTGATTTTCATTAGGTCGGCCTCTATCTAGAATGGCACAGTGGGCACAAAGCAATGGGTTGACATGGCATCCTGAGCAATTGTCATTAGTTAGATTATTTGCATGCATCCATCCCATGTTACCTAACAACACAGAGGACCCCTGGAATTAGAAAAGGGAGTGGGTCAGGGGAAAAGCAACACAAACATCAAAAAGCACCACCTCCTTTAGAATATATTCACCAAAGTCCTTTTCACTTATTTAGTCTATTTCATATACTAATATCATTTTACACAGAGTCAAAAATGTTTATACAAATGTTCTTCTTTATTTTCATATATTTCTTCTGTACAAAATATATTAATACAAGGTATTATTTATTTGTCATCAGTTTACACAATACACACCACGTATGCACTCCTCATAAATACCCTGCACTCTCCATCTAAAAATGTATCTACATGTGAAGTAACTCCTATTATTCGAATGACTAGTCATTCAAAATATGGCATTAATAAACCCTTTGTGGACCAAGTTATTTCTTTCCGTATTTGCATTAGTTCATGACATTGATATACAATTTATTGACCAAATTGTTTCTTCCTTCAATCACATAGCTACTTAAATATCGTTTCCTTCATTCATTTTGTTTCAAGCCACAAAGAGTGGCTGAAACTGTAATATCAGATACCCTCCTTAGTGAATCCATCGACATTGACTTCTTCACAGAAACCTGGCTTAACGTCCCTCAACAACCATTCTGGACATACTCACCCCCCCCGGGCTACTCCATCATTAGGAGTGACCGACAAGACAGAATTGGAGGTGGCCTAGCTATTATTTACAAAAATATACTGCAACTCCCCTATATTAAAAACTCTGAACACTTAGGGGGTCATTAGGATGACGGGCCATACGGGCGGGTGTCCCGTGGGGGGTATTAGGATGCGCCTGCCACTGTGGCGGGTGCATCCTGCATCTTCAGCATTGTGGCGGGCAGTGCTCTTAGCACCGCCCGCCACAATGCTAAAAATGTACGAATGCATTTGCAATAACAAAGCGGCAGGCACCGCGCGGTGCCTGCCGCTTTGTTAATGCAAATGCAGGGGGGGTACCACAGGTACCCCCCGTGTGCACCCCCCACCTCTCCTTCACTCCGGGGGCCTGCAGGGGACCCCCGAAGTGAAGACAGACCGCATGCCTTTCCGTGGCGTCATTGCCGCCACACAAAGGCATCCGTTTTGGCCCATCATAATATGACTGTTGGTGTCTAATAGACACCGCCACAATATTAAACTTTTTCCTCCCGGGCCGCAAGGTGACCGGGGCGGAAAAGCGGCGGACGGTCTTTCCGTACGCCGCGGATCACCCAGCCATCCTAATGTGGCGAGGGGTCATTTCAGTGCGGATGATTTGATGTCGATGGTACATAGCCATAGCTCTTTGTTATTAGGTAGCTCGACGTGTGTCAATTTGTTTAAGAAGTCTGTGGTGTCTTCGTTGGGAAGAAGAATATTATTTGCAACTAACTGGCACTTCAATGGGCAATTATGCCGCCCCAGTATATGTAAACACCAAGGTCAATTTGAAGAACTAAATACAGAATTGGAAGCCTTAAACACTATCAATGATCAGATTCAATTCACCTATCAAATAAGCAATACCTCGATCCCCTATCTTGAGGTATTAATTTCAATAAAAGAAAACAAGATCGTAACTACCCTTCTCAAAAAATCCACAGACCGCGATATTCTTTTACATTACATAAGTTTTCACCAACTACCATTGAAGAATCACTTACCTCTATCTCAACTTTACAGAATTAAAAGAATAATATCAGATGAAACCCAATTACAAACTCAGATTGAAAACATGGTGACCCGATTCAAAGACCGAGGATATTCGGGCAGGATATTTGAACAAGCAGTAACTAAATGTGCCCAAAAGAACCGTAAAGACCTACCACAGCATACAAGGAAACCAGAACAATCCAGGACAGTTGTTATATCAAGATTCTCTACTTTGCGCCACCAATACAAACGGATCCTCAATAAACATTGGCCAATATTAGCACATGAGCCGGATTTTAAAGGGATTTTCATAAATACTCTAAAATTTGCACATACTATGAGTCGAAACATTCAAGAAATACTCAAACCAACCAACAGATCTGAGAACATTCAACATAAAGGAACCATACCTTGTCATAACTGCAGCAATTGCAACAATATAATTAAAGGAAACACCATCACTCATCTGTTAAAAGGCACGCCAATTAAATTACATGTGACAGCCACCTGTGACACTTTAAACACGATCTACCTGCTCAAATGCCCTTGTGTCTTAGTTTATGTGGGTAAAACCCGCATACTGGAACATAAAAGTAATATAAGAACCAAAAATGTTAAGTCCACTGTTGAAACCCATTTCAATGAAAGATCTCACAACATAGCACAACTAAAGTTTACTATCCTGGAGGTCATAAAGAAAACTGAAGATAAAGATAATAACAAAATTATTCTGCAGAGGGAGAACAGTTGGATATAGAGAATGGATTCGATTAAACCAAGAGTACTTAATCACCGCTTGGAATTTGCATGCTTCTTATAATTTATTATATTTACTTTGACACAGGCTTGTTTTAAATCATTATCCCACCAAACTGACACAGATAACTTGTTTTTGTTTTGTCGATTGTCTGCGTACTTGATTTACCCATGATGCACTCATCACATTCATTGCGATGTGACACATTATATTGTTGTATTTCACTCAAAAACCAGACATAAGTAACACACTGGTTACATTTCTCACGATCTTCAGATACATTTGAGGATTAGTTCTGCCATTTAAACACTGAGCTCACTCATTCAAAGATGGCCCCCACATCAAACAGGCGATGTTATGATTTTCAGTCCGTTTTCCATGTCATTATATCATCATTAAGCCATTTGACAAATGTGCGACAACACCTGATTTATTGCTTGAAACATACCCGCAATTAGGACTAACTGAGCGCGAGGTAAGCTTCAGCCATGTTATGAACATAAGTAATACTTTGATCGCACTTGGCCCGATTATTAGACACATTTGTGGATTAGTTTTAAAACATACAGTAACACCTTCCAAGATGGCCCCATACTCAAAAAGTCACATGACTGCTAGTCCAATTATTAGGTGTATACACCACCACCACCATCATTAAGCCATTTGACAAACGTGCGAGAACACCCGATTTATCGCTTGAAACATAGCCGCAATTAGGACTAACTGAGCGCGAGGTAAGCTTCAGCCATGTTTTAAACATAAGTAATACTTTGATCACACTTGGCCCGATTATTAGATACATTTGTGGATTAGTTTTAAAACATACAGTAACACCTTCCAAGATGGCCCCCATACTCCAAAAGTCACATGACTGCTAGTCCACCTACTAGGTTTATACACCACCTTTAAACCACTAGATTAACACGTGATAACACATGAGGAATCGTCAGCAACGCTGCCGAAATCAGGACAAACTGAGAGTGAGGTAAGCTTGAACCAAGCTTTAATTAAGATAGTAATGAGAGCCTGAACGCTGAGAACTATAATGACTAAAAGCGCAACAGTAATTAGTCACGCTATGCCATAGAAACGATAATTCTTGGTAACAGGATCGGTTAAACCGTACTGTCACTAAGTTGTTTAAGCCGGACGAGGAAGAAGGCGAGGACTTCGAACTATCGCTGTCCCATGAAACAGTAAGAAAGGTGGCAGAGGTGGGAGAAGCATCAGGGCATGAGCAGAGCCCTCCACTAGCTCAGTTTAATTTGGATAAGGATTTTGAAGAGAACTCAATTACGCTTGGCTTAATCTACAAGAGTATAATGGCACACCGCAGTGAAACCAAAGCGGAAGGCTTACAAGGGGCAGTGAGAAAGCTCCAAAATACAGTGCGATGCCTAGTCAAAACCTGTGGAGAAGTTACCACCCGTGTGGTAGAGGTGGAAGAGAGAGTTTCTTCTGCGGAGGATTTGTTAGTGAAGCAGCAAGCAGCTATTGAGACTTTGCAAAAAATCAAAATCAGACAATGATTGGAAACTTACGGATTTAGAGAACCGTGCGCAACGCAACAACCTGCGGGTGCTTGGTATTGCTGAGGCGAAGGAAGGTGCTGATCCACGAAAATTCATCATCCAGCTTTTCAAGGAAGCCTTCCCTGAACTTAATACTTGGAA
The DNA here is from genome assembly GCF_964263255.1 of Lissotriton vulgaris. Classification (NCBI taxonomy): domain Eukaryota; kingdom Metazoa; phylum Chordata; class Amphibia; order Caudata; family Salamandridae; genus Lissotriton; species Lissotriton vulgaris. The sequence continues at coordinate 1,724,033,172 of NC_141694.1, read as the reverse complement.
CTGGGAAACGGAAGTGATTAGGGTGCATAGGTTCCCATTTGTGGCACGGCTGCGTGGAAAAGACCAGAACTCATATCCTAGGGCAATTCTAATATGCCTTAATAACTATCTGCTACGTGAGGCGCTATATGATCTAGCGCGCCCTGAGAAAAAACGGAATGGCATGGGGTGTGAGTTTTTTGTGTGCCCGGATTTCTGCCCTGCAACGGTGCACGAACACTGGCAACTTCGGAAACTAATAGCACCTTTTCAAGCAAAAGGGGCCAAGGTATTTTTGCTAAATCCCTCTAAATTGAAGATCATGTTCAGAGGGCAAACCAGATATTTCACATCCGGGACTGTTGCACAGGACTATCTAAAGGAAATGGATAAGAGCCCGAGAAGTCTGAGTCCGAAAAGCTAAAGGACAATTGATTAAACTAATGAGTATGTTAACTATACACATATCTGGGTTTAGCACGGGGTGGGCAGCGCAATATTTTTTGTCATCTTGTTCCTAGACTATAGGGGTCATCTCTCTCATAGTTGATCCTCCCTCTACTTCCTTTTTTCTTTTGTGATTTTGGTCCTCTTCTCTCTCAGTTTGTTTTCCCAAAACTTGGGTGAATGCTGGTTTTTCAAGAAGCATTGTGATATGAAGAGGGGAAAGTGGAATCTGGTCTATTTTATTTTCTTTAGAGCCTGAAGTTAGACTGCTATGCGGATTGAGGGGAGAGAGAGACAGAGGGTGGGGGCAGGGGAATCAAACTTGGGGGCACAGGAAAAGCACTTCAACATCGCTGAGGACATGGTCCCAAGCCTCACAATGGGTGGTGTGGGTTTGGAGGGGAGGGGAGGGGGTGGGGGATGGGGGGAGCGGAGAGGGGGGGGGGGTGAAAAAGAAAATAATGCATGAGTACAGGACGGAAAGGAGTCTATTTTGGGCAGTCAGTGTTTTCTTTGCAGGCAACTTGTGGACGAGCGGAAGGAATGCAGAGATAGTCAAATGGCGAGCAGGGGTATTAGGATAGGAACATTGAACGTGAGGGGACTGAACTCAGTGGATAAAAGGTGGTGGGTGGCGCAGGAGTTACGAGCCCTTTACTGCGATATAATGTGTCTACAGGAGACCCAAATAGTATGGTGTAAGCGGCATTTGCTCGAGGAGTTGAGATATAATTTATTAGCCTGTACTAAATATTCTGGTACGGCTAGAGGAGTAGCAATTCTTGGGAAAAAACACATTGGCAACACGGGCTGAATTTTAACTGATGGATTATCAAGGTGGGAAATTGCTGAATGTGCTGTTGGCCCTACAATATTTACAATTTGCGCAGTCTATGGGGCAAACTTAGATGAAGCTACCACTCTTGAGTTCTTAAGTGTGGAGTTATCAAAGTGGCCCACGCCACTGATCCTGTGTGGGGACTTTAACATAAATTTAGTACCTAATATCCTAAGTAATGAACAGATGAGATATAGTGGTAGGAAACCGCGAGTGTTTAAGGCATTACAAGCACTAATGATCGCACACGGGTTGGTGAATGCTTGGGCTTTTTTAAGGGGGGTAGCTCCAGGTTATACCTTCTTTTCTTTTCCCTACAGGAAGTTAGTCTGGTTAGATTACTTTTTTACTCCTCAATTGTTGTGAAATCAGGCTGTGATACAGGTATACCCGAGAATCACATCTGACCATGGGCTGGTAGTAATTTTTATTACCCGCATAGTAGCAGTTACAAGGCCAAGGGGATTTTCTTTTGAGTGTAAATTATTATTAGAGCAGGAATTTATCGAGGACATGAAACAATGGATTACTTCTTTGTTTATATTAATCGTGGGAGTAGTAGTGTGGGCTGAGTCTGGGATAGTTTTAAGGCTGCCTTTCATGGGGAGGCTTTGAGCTTTGGTTTATATAATCAAAAAAACACAGGCAGCTAAATTTCAGGAGGTAGACCAGGAGTTGATAAAGGCAGAGGAAGCACTTATGCAGGGCATCCAGGTTGGCATTGATATAACCGATCTGATTACGGCGATGGCTCAGCTCAAAGCAAGGTTAAATCTGATTTGGTCCCAGGAAACTGCCAAAAAATTCTTCATTAAACAGCAAATCCATTACGAATATGGCGAGGCATGTGGCAGATGTCTCGCCCAAAAAATAAGATTGAAGGAGGCAGCCCAACGGATAGATAACATTTTAGATTCGAATGGGGACTCTGTTGAAAATGAAAGCGGTATTCTGGAGGTGTTTCGTCAATTCTATGAGGTATTATATCAAAGCGATGAGTATGATGAGGTCGGCGCGGCTACTCTCATGAGCCAATACTGTATGCCAGACTTCCCGGCAGAAGCGATAGAAGGGCTGGAAGCTCCTATTTCGTTAGAGGAACTGGAATTAGCTGTAAATGGGATGGCAAGGCAGCAGGCCCAGACAAGTTACCTTTGGAAATTTATAAATTATTTTTCCCCGTTTTAAAGGCAGATCTGCTAGCAACAATGAGAATGGCTCAGAAAGGTGCTCCCCCTAAAACTTGGAACGAAGCTTGTATAGTTGTGTTTCATAAAAAAGATAAACCCGTGAATCTTCCTGGCTCTTATCGTCCCATCTCGCTCTTAAATGCGGATGGGAAGATCTATTCGAAGATCATGGCTAATAGGCTGTCATCTGTCATCTCTGGACTTGTATCCACTATACAACGCGAGTTCATCCCACAGCGCGGTACGGCTAACCATGTCAACCGCGTAGTAACTTTTTTTGATTATGTTAATGTAACCAGGGAGACACTGTGTCTAATTTTATTAGATGCCGAGAAGGCTTTCGACCGCGTCTCATGGTGCTTCTTATCGGATGTCATGAAGCGTCGGGGCTTTGGTCCTGAATTCATTAGAGGTCTGCAGACATTGTACAGCCAACCTGTAGCCCGGATTAGCACCATGGGACTGGAGTCAGCGGCAGTTCGAATAGAGAGGGGCACCAGGCAAGGTTGCCCCTGCTCTCCTCTTTTATTTTCATTGTATATTGAACCGTTTTTGAGAATGTTGGAATCTAATACCACGATCTCTCCATTGATCATACAAACTTACCAGTTTAGGGTTCTTGCTTATGCGGACGATGTGGCTGTTGTTACCCCGAAGCCAGTTACAGCGATGCAGGCGATTGAACATCTAGCTACAGAGTTTGGCGCGGCTTCTGGGTACAAATTGAATACGGCTAAAACACAGCTGCTATGCGTCAACATACCAAAGTATACTGATGCAAGGGTACGTCAAGAGGTCACATATCTGGGGGTTAAGCTTAGGGCCTCTATAACGGCCCTGGTCAAATCAAACTGGGAGTCTCTTCTGTCGGGAGTAAAGAAACAGTTAGATAGGGCGGAATGTCTGCATCTCTTCCTAGTAGGGCGATGCAGTTTATTAAAAATGATGATACTCCCGAAAATTCTGTATTTCTTCAGATGCGTCCCTCTGGAAGTGCCTAAGGCGAGCTTGGCGCAACACCAAGCATTCTGTATGCACTTCATGTGGTCTGGGTGTAAGGCCTGAAGTGCAGGACGATACATGACATTATCAAGAAATTTAGGTGGCTGGGCAGTGCCAGATTTCTTGTTATATTACTATGCCTGTATGACCCAAGGTATGAACATCTTATTAACAGGGGCAGGTACGATGGATATTACCGAATGTCCATCCATATATCAGATGTTATTGGGGGTAAAAGCCAAAAACTGTCTTTGCCTCTACCTAGAGTGGAGTTATTACAAGCGCACGCGGTTTAAGACCTTGGAAGCCGCATATAAAGTTTGGAGAACATTAAGGGGTATGTTTGGCATTAAAAAAATCTCATGGTATACACCATTGACATCCTCAATATTTTTGCCAGTAGATTTGTGGGGTCGTGTGGTGTACAGCTGGAGGTCGAAGGGAATAAATGTGGTGGGAGACCTTCATTTTGATGGTGGCCTTAAATCCTTTGAACAACTACAGGAGCAGTATCACCTTCCTAGGGAGAATTTCGCTAAGTATTTGCAGATCAGGAATTACTTGATTAATAGTGGAGTCATCTTCCGGTCAAATCCCTTGATTGAAGATAATATGAAAGGTGCAAGGATAGGCACGCTATATGGACATATGCTAAGTATGAAGGCTAATGATATTGAACAAAAAAATGCCAAATGGGGGATCAAATTGGGTAGGCAGGATATTTCTCTGGGGATGGCTAAATATTTATTCCTTTCTGCAAAATTATCTGTGCAGCATTTTAAATCTCTTTTAAACTTATACTGTACACCAGACAAGGTTACAAAATGGCCAGGGGATTTGATTGGGAAATGCTTCCGCTGCGGATTATTATCGGCAGACGATGTTCATATCTTTTTTGGGTGCCCAGCTTTAGCACGTTTACTGATGCAGATCGAAAAATGTATATCAGAGATTGTGGGTAATCCAATACAGCAATCCGCGACACAGATTCTCCTAGGTGTAGAAATGGTATTGGCGGGCACAGGAACACCAATGCAACAGGCTAATTTAATATTCTTAGTGACAGCGGTTTATAGACTATGCATAGCCTCTTTCTGGTTGCAACAAGAGCCGCCCTCTTTCGAGGTATGGAGGGCACGTTTTTTTGCAGTATATAACATGGAGTATAGTCTGTATGCTCTCAAAGGCCCTCGAAAGAAGAAGCTCGGTGAACAGATATGCAGTGCAGTTTCGCATTATCTCGAGCCTGCAATATGAACCTCTGCCCTACGCGGGTTATCTGATTTTTTATGATTCAAGTGTTTAACTTTAAACGTTGCACAATGTATGCTAGAATTTATGACTGCTTGCATTCTGTTTTCTTTTCGGTTTCTCTTGCTGGTATTACGGATGTTACAGTACTACCAATCTTGTTTTGACTCTATTCCAGTATTTTTTCTTTTTTTTCGTTTGATATGAATGCAGCCATTACGAATGCTCTTGTACTACAGTGGCTCAACCCGACTGTCTCATGTATTTTGCAGAAAATAAATAAAAATTAAAAAAAAAGAGTTGTTTAAGCGTAAAAGTATGAAATGACGTATCTCTGTCAGAATCATTATTCAGCCACCATTCAATTTGAGTCAGGAATACGCAATCCCAAACTCCATTATCAACAGTGTCACCATGTACAACATGGATTGACACTCTGACTTTGCATCACATGATACAGTTTACGCAGGCCGCACGCTTGTTATACAATGTGGAAAAATGATGGCATAATGCATAATAATGAATTAATGTATATGCAGTGGAACTCATTTGAATTATTATTTGAGTTAAACCTAGATTCCCCTAAAGAAGAGCACTAATGTGCACGAAATGCATTGGGAACCTTTATCTCAAATTAGTTTGAATCATTTGGAATATGTAAATTAAGCAACGTCGTTGGATAAAAATGCAATATAAATGAATGAATTCATGAACCCATGAGTTAAATACAAAGCATAATTCGAAGTCAAGCTTTGTGGTACAATATTTGAAGGAATAATTGATCAAATATTTCATAATCGCATATAGCGAAATTCATCGTTGTGCACAGAGGGTCGATACCTACGATTAGAGATCACCTACAGTGAGTTTATGATTAATACTCCAACAGTCAGAGAGGGATACCTCTGGAACACACGACAACTCATCAAACATTTTCATCTGAGACAGCTTGTGTGCAGCAGATAATCAAGGCTTCCACCATGGCCAGGTCTCACCACAGAGCAGGATCTTCAGCTCTGGGCTCCATGGCTCCCTTCCTCCATCACGCTACAGAATCACTATCTCACCATGGAACTTAATATACACTATTTTGTGTCACTGGCGGTGATCCTACAAAGCAGGAATCCTCTCACCTATGAGAAAATCTCAGATTCACAGTCATTCAGCATAGCATTTCGTAATTTCCATCTATTCTGTCATACAGCCCACTACATTATTTGCTCCTGAAGCTTGTGTGAGGGGAATGATGCCAATTGTTTGCTTTCTTTCAAACTAATAATCAGTTGTTGAGTATCCACTGTGTAAAAACCATAACAGTACCTTGCTAGATGTGTTCTTATAGTGAGCAGCCTAGAGAAAACAGCCACATGTTGAGGGTGAAACCACCAGGCAATATTGTACACCAGCAAGCAAAGTGCTATGACTAACAGTATTGCCACATCCAGAAGAGAAAGTTGTTTCTGCTCTCTGTCAGATATGTTGTCACAAAAAACACATAAGTACATAGAGCGAAGATGTAGGTCACTCCCTTTAAGCCATTGCCTGTTTGAAGTGGTTGCAAACCACGAAAAGAGGTAAACAGAACTAAAATCAGACTGAACAGAAAATGTCAGATGGCAGAAAGCGCTCCGTCCATCATCTCTCAGTGTTTGTTAGCCCTAAGTTGGCAGGGTTTGCCCAGACGTGGGACCCTTGCTCACTTTGCCTCTGGATTCAAGCTAACCTGGCTGATAAGGGGTGTTACCCCAAAACCACTCCCAGGATGCTTGTTTCCGGTCCAGGGAAGACCTGGCTTGGTAGTTAGGGATGGACTGTTCCCATGAGACACTGTGTCAAATCTGACTTGCATATAGCTAAGTCTGAACTGGGGTGGCAAAGTGAGCTAAAGAATGATGATAGATTCAACCCAGATCTGTGATTTGGGGTTAGTCTCTGAAAAGTTTCAGTGTTTCGGCCATCATCTTGTTGTGTAGAATTATAAAAGGGCCATATGACTTGCTCATAAAAATGTGCACATCATCCCAATTTTGTTACTGTACAATCATGAGTTAATTTCCTCATATACAATTATTCCGTGCCGGCAGATTGTGACTGTGGTTGTGTTTTGACGAAAAATGTCTGTACTCAATAATTGTAAACTTGTAAATCTATTGACTCATATGTCATAACTGCAGTACGAGTAAATCAAGTCCCAATGGAAGAGAGCAGGTGATACAGGGGGTATGAAATTGAGATGTTCAGGGGGGTAGTTAATGAGATTCAGGGGTATGTGAATCTGATGGGGTCAACTTCTAGAGGTTTCTCTATGAAGTCCACAAGCTTCCTGCCTGATCTGGCTCCAGACTATCTACAGGGGAGTATGTAGCTCTTTGTGTGGAGGCAGGACACAGCCTATTCAAATGTAAGTAGGGCTGTGCCCAGCTCTGCCCTTCCACCCTGCCAGTGATGGCCCATGCAGGCACATCTAAGCTCTTTATTGTGTGTAGCTGTCTAGGAGGAATACAAAAAGCCCAACGGTTAGCTGACCGCAATCATGTGACGCAGAAGTAGGCTGCAGGAACTAAATGGCTTAGGTAGGAAAATGCCAATTTTCTTAATGTGGCATTTTCAAAACTGTAATATAAAATCTGGCTTCACCATAAAAGAGGATTTTTCATTACAGTTCCAAATACGCCGAACATAAAGTGGTCACCTGTTCTCATTTGGAAGTTATAGCTTTTAAATGTAATAAGGTAACTCAATTGTTATTCTATGGGAGAGGTATGCCTTTGCAATTGTGAAAAACAAATTTAAGAGATTTTCACTACCAGGACATGTAAAACTTAAAATGACGTGCCTTTTAAATACATTGTACCCTGCCCTGTAGGCTATTAGGGCCTACCCTAGGGGTGACTTATATGTATTAATAAGTAAGGTTTGGGTCTGGCAAAAAGTCTATTTTGCCAAGCCGAAACAGCAGTTTAAAACTGCACACACAGGCTGCAATGGCAAGCCTGAAACAAGTTTGAAAGGGCTACTTAAGTGGATAGCACAATAAGTGCTGCAGGCTCACTAGTAACATTTGCTCCCCGTCAGCAAGAGGATCAGGTTCAGACTCCTCACCCACGCACACAAGGCTCTCCACGACATGGGCCCCAAATACCTCAACAGCCGCCTCACATTCTACACACCCACCGCCAGCTCCGATCCGCCAGCCTCGCCCTCGCCACCGTCCCACGTATTCGCAAAGCCACAGCCGGAGGAAGATCCTTCTCCTACCTGGCGACCAAGACATGGAACTCCCTCCCCACCCACCAACGGCTGACCCAGGACCATCTCTCCTTCAGGAAACAACTCAAGACCTGGCTGTTCGAGCAGTAGAGACTCCCTCCCTCCCAGCACCTTAAGACCCTAACGGGTGAGTACCACGCTTTACAAGTTTGTTTGATTGATTGATTGATTGATTGATTTACAGGCCCTGGGTACATGCAGTACCACTTTACTAGGGACCGAGAAGAAAATTAAATATGCCACTGGGGATAATCCAATGGTACTACGTTCTAAGGAGTGAGCACATGCAGTTTAGCGCTGGTTAGCAGTGGTGAAGGGTACAGAGTCCGAAGGTCAGCGGAAATAGGAGAGGTGAAGGCAAAATGTTTAGGGGAAGACCGCCCTAAGGCTGAGTTGTCTAACAATGAGAAACAGGGTCAGTACTAATTTTCATTAGGTCGGCCTCTATCTAGAATGGCACAGTTGGCACAAAGCCATGGGTTGACATGGCATTCTGAGCAATTGTCATTATTTAGACTATTTGCATGCATCCATCCCATGTTACCTAACAACACAGAGGACCCCTGGAATTGGAAAAGGGAGCGGGACAGGGGAAAAGCAACAAAAAACATCAAAAAGCACTGCCTCCTTTAGAATATATTCAGCAAACAAAGTCCTTTTCACTTATTTAGTCTATTTCATATACTAATATCATTTTACACGGATTCAACAATGTTTATCCAAATGTTCTTCTTTATTTTCATATATTACTTCTGTACAAAATATATTAATACAAGGTAATATTTATTTGTCATCAGTTTACACAATACACACCACGTATGCACTCCTCATAAATACCATGCACTCTCCATCTAAAAATATATCTACATGTGAAGTAACTCCTATTATTCGAACGACTATTCATCCAAAATATGGCATTGATATACCCTTTGTGGACCAAGTTATTTCTTTCCGTATTTGCATTAGTTCATGACATTGATATACAATTTATTGACCAAATTGTTTCTTCTTCAATCACATAGCTACTTAAATATAATTTCCTTCATTCATTTTGTTTCAAGCCACAAAGAGTGGCTGAAACTGTAATATCAGATACCCTCCTTAGTGAATCCATCGACATTGACTTCCTCACAGAAACCTGGCTTAACGCCCCTCAACAACCATTCTGGACATACTCACCCCCCCGGCTACTCCATCATTAGGAGTGACAGACAAGACAGAATTGGAGGTGGCCTATATTATTTACAAAAATATACTGCAACTCTCCTATATTAAAAACTCTGAACACTTAGGGGGTCATTAGGATGACGGGCGGACTTAGTCCGCCCGCCATCCTATCAGTCATTGGGACCGCTCACAAAAAGGGTGGGGGTCCAGTGGGGGGTATTAGGATGCGCCTGCCACTGTGGCGGGCGCACCCTGCATTTTTAGCATTGTGGCGAGCGGTGCTCTCAGCACCGCCCTCCACAATGCTAAAAATGCACGAATGCATTTGCATTAACAAAGCGGCAGGCACCGCGCGGTGCCTCCCGCTTTGTTAATGCAAATGCAGGGGGGTACCACAGGTACCCCCGTGCGCACCACTGACCTCTTCTTCACTCCGAGGTCCCGCAGGGGGCCCCCGAAGTGAAGACCGCATGCCCGGAAAGGCATCTGTTTTGGCCCATCATAATATGGTGACGGTGTCTAATAGACACCACCACCATATTAAACCTTTTCCGCCCGGCCGCAAGGCGACCAGGGCGGAAAAGCGGCGGAGGTCCTCTTCTCCCCTAAAAACAACAGACTTCCCATCCACAATTGGATCTCTGACCTTAATGCGCTCAACTGCTCTCTCTTTTTGTCCAACTCAGCGAAAACCCTTGGTTTTAACGTTACCTTACCCTCAATGACCACATAAAAAACTCGGCTAAAGGAGCTCTCTTCACTCTCGGTCACCTGAAGAAAATCAAACCCCTCATCCCTCCTGAAGATTTCAAATGGGTTGTCCAATCCCTGGTAATCTCAAAAATTGACTATGGTAATGCTATCCACCCAGCCCCACTCAGATCTGTACTCCACCTAGGAGCCAGGCTGATTACTGGCTACAAACGTTTTGACCACATCTCCCCATCCCTGAAGGCTATCAACTGGCTTCCAGCTGAAGGTAGATCCTCTTATACGACAGCATGCCTCACACACAAAGTCCTACACTAGAATGCCCCACTGTCTCTCGCGAACAAACTTAAAAAAGCGGGATGCACCAGATTGATGAGGAGCACAAACTCCCTCCTCCTCATCCCCCCTTATTCAAAAAGAAAACCACTCAATCTCGCTCCTTCTCTGGTAACGCGCTGATCATATGGAATGCCCTCCCCAAAAAAATTGCGCTGCAGCCCCTTAAAAAAAGACCTGAAAATACACCTCTTAGGCAAATACTGGGATCCTTACTCGATCCTCTGAACTTCTCCAACCTCACCCTCCTCTACTTCTCTCCCTTCCCGTCACCCACCCCTCTCCCTGATTTATTTCACTACCCCACTGCCTCCTCCCCTAAAGCCTGTTCCCCCTATCTACCACTTTATACATATATCTACCAGCTTTTGTTTTGTATACGTCAACTAGACCTCAATGAAACGTTTGTTGTTATTCAATCGTTTATAGGTCAGCCCTGAAGTGTGTTCCCATCACCAGCCACTTTATATGCAAATGTATATGCTTTTGTGGTGACCATGTTATTCGAACCTCACTGAAACGTCTGTTTTTTTGTTGTATTGTGTATACTGAGTTTTTGATCAACTCTTAGAATCTTGTTTAGGCGCCTGTAAAGCGCTCTGATACCTCCAGGTCTAGCCAGCGCAACATAAAACCTGTCAAATAAATTAAATAAATAAATAAATATCAACACCATATATTAAGAATATAACTTTATTTTGTTGTTCCTGTTGTTGTGTCAATGCCGGTTTCAGTGAGACCCGGCAGGTACTCTTCACCTACTTCAGGGCACCAAATCACCCACCAAAAACAGGGATAAAGTGGGAACCTCACAAAATACTTATGAAGTCATAGCAATTCAGGTCCAACTCTAATTCACTCCCATCTCATTGAGGGATCAGGGCTCCTGCATTAAGGAAACCTTATTTTTTTATCAAGGATACCGCAAGTCATATATATCAAATATTAGTATCTCAAAAATGCCAGCGTCTAGAGTCCCAAATATCCACAGGTCATTAACCTACCTATCACTTTGTTATCTATGTAATCTGTACAGTATGGACTCCTCTTCTACTCCTTCACATCATTGTTTTGCAGAATGTTGTAGTTATATGCTTCCTAATTAGAGAGAAAATGTGCACTACTGCAAAAAAAATGATACTTTACAAGTTCAGTTTGTGAATAGCATTTTGTAGTATGTTTCTACTCATATTGTAGTAGTACAAAATGTACTACAAAATGAGGGATGTGCATAACTCACAGGCCCTTCATGTAGTCATGTAAACCCTAAATGTGCCCTAGATTTGCAGCACACATCCTGAATTCAAGTATTTAAAAGTGCTTTCATACGTGACAATAAAATAAAAGAAGGCTCTGTGAAATAAGATGTTTGCCTTTGGACAAGCAGGGAAGCCGGTATTGATTAGTGGTAGGCGGTAAACTCCACTTTGCTGGCGGAGTTCACAGAGTTTTGCCTGGAGCGTCATGTTCGGCAAAAAATAACTCCATCAACCACCGCAGAGTGGAGTTTACCAGCGTCACTGCCCACCTAGATGGTGTGATACTGATTTCCATGAACTCCTATGATCCTGCCAGCTGGACGAGAACAGTCATACAAAAATGTACATTTTATTACGGTAGATAAAAAATATTTTAAAAACAGAACATTGTAATACATCAAAAGTTCATTGTATAAAACATGGGACAACACACTCAGAAAATAATTCCAATTAAAAAGGGGAAAGAAAACACTAGTATGAATTGATTGGTGATTCCCACTCCAAATTATAAGTTTGGTTTCACAATTTTTGGAGTATTTTTTCTCAGAAGCTTAGTGTTTCTCCACCCAAACAATGGCATCGACGCGTTTCGGTTAAGGCGTGTAAATGTTCAAAGCCACTACATGATAGTATGACCAATTGTCCAACTCCATTCTAGTATCACAAATAAATTGTGGACTACTTTGCAATGAGGTTTTTCTTATGTGACTGTTGTTCTTTGGAGTAATACAATGAAATCCTAAATGTGTAAAGTCCACAGATAAAATGTTGTAAATGGTGTATGTTTATAGGAGCAGTTTTGTATAACATGTTTTTAGGGTGGTAACCTTTTCAGTCATGCTTTGTATATCTTATATTGTGTATTTTTATTTCAGATATTGTATTTGTGGGTTATTATTATTTTAATCCTGAAGAAGGTTTTTGGCTTTGAACATTTACACGCCTTAACCGAAACGCGTCGATGCAATTGTTTGGGTGGAGAAACACTAAGCTTCTGAGAAAAAATACTCCAAAAATTGTGAAACCAAACTTATAATTTGGAGTGGGAATCACCAATCAATTCATACTAGTGTTTTCTTTCCCCTTTTTAAATGGAATCATTTTCCGAGTGTGTTGTCCCATGTTTTGTACAATGAACTTTTGATGTGTTACAATGTCTTTAAAATATTTTGTATCTACCATAATAAAATGTACATTTTTGTATGACTGTTTCATGTTGATCATTATCTGCTCCTAGTTTATATGAATGTATGTTCTTTATGTATGCTAAGTGTCAAACTGTGGTTCACTTATAAGTTCACCCAAAGGGGATAACTTTATTGACAGTTTGTCTTCTGGTACCCTACTCCTTTGGGTTAGTTTGGGTCCCTCTCTTTTATTAGAGACAAGCGGAACAGAGCCAAGATCACAGCTTCCATAATGCACTGATTTCTAAAGTCAAAGGCTTAACAGTAAAAAATGAGTCAGATGATCACCTGGAGCTGCCACTACACGCTTACTTGGCTTAGGCTGCTTTCTGCTCCTCGTCTGGCACTGTGAAGTACCCTGTCAATGTTGTCTTTTATGATGTTCCTCTCTTGCACCCTCAGTCGCGGTCAGCCGAGCACCATATTGAAAGCAGTTGCTTCTTTTTGTCCAAAGTGGAGAATGAGCGCTTACCATTGGCTCCATCACGGATGCTCCTCCTTAAAAGGTGGTGGTGTTGTTCGACCATGACTGAGCCTGGACGTGGAAGTGGGCTGTACACGGTCACAGCGCTCCCATTGTCTGGCCTTATTGCTTGCCCTGTGTCTATGCTTGGGAGGTAAGTGTGTAGTGGCATTGTCCAGCACCCACTGCTTACAGAATCACCTCTAGGTGTTCTGCAGGTTAGTATTGTGGCATTCATGGTTCTGGACAGCATTGTAGACTGAGCCTCTCTAAACCAGTGTGAAGTGGGAGGCATATTTAAGGTGTAAAATGGAACTATTACAAACATTTTATCCAGGGTTTCTCTGCTGTGATTGTAACATCGTGCTGTTTCTAAGGTGGTTGGAGGGTAATAATACCAGACCGGATGTGACTTGAAGCAAAGGAGAGCTCACATTTCATGAAATATGTGGTGCCCCATTTGTACGGTAGTAACCCAGTCTTCTGGATATCTTTATAATTTATGAGGGAAGTATGGTGTATTCTGGAATATGAAGTCCTGGCGCATCTATATTATATGTACTACAAGACATGGTATACTATTTGGTTTTACATGTTTGTAGACCTGAGGGGTGGGTGTCCAGGGGAATTGCTGTTTTGTTGGACAGATTGCCCTGTATATCTCAGGAGTGAGCAGCAGATCCAGCCAGGCGTGGCCTTTCAGTACGTGTGATAGAATGCAATGCTTCATGACGCGGAAACGTATCAATGCGTGAGACATGCTTTCTCCTTCTCTCTCGAATGTGTTTTGGAGGAAATTCGAACAGGATTGTACACATGTTCAATGCAGGTCCGTACTGGAAACAGCAACCTGCCCTGGCAGGTTGCTGTTCAACCGTCTCTGGGAGCGAGTCGGGGAGGTGGTAGCAAGAAGCACAACTCCCGCTTTTCTTACAGGGGGCCAATATTGCAGCACTGCTGCAATCCCCCTCTAAGAAAAGTGCCCGTGGCCACAAAACCGGGCCCGCATCCCTCCTGCCCACCGGGGAAATGCCCAGTGCCCCTACTGCAAGTCGAGCTCTGGTTCAATTATACTCGATATGAGGGCTTAGGGACTCAGAAGCTGGTGAGCACAACCATCTCTTACACTTTGTTGATAAAATACAACTCTGCTAGTGCGCAAAAACTCCACAGAATTTTTTGCAGTTTTTCTGTAACTCCATGAGTGTGCCCAGGCATAGTATTGATTCCAAGTTATCTGGTTTCACACTTTGAAATTCGGTCACTAGAGGACTGTCTGACTCTCTCTTTCCTCTTTTACATGGAAGATCACTGTTTTGTCTTTTATTCTTCGCCATGACAAAAAACCAACACAGACATAGCAGACCCAACGCAATGCCCCCGCACCAACTACCAGGCCAGGATTGCATTTATCGAGGTGAGGGGGGGTCACACCCTAAACATCTCCCTGAAGCTACGCGCCTGGAAATTTGGTGAACACTGTTGGGACAGAAAGTCCTCTGTATAGTAAGAGAAGTGTACCCTTGCACCGATTGCCCAACTGTACTTTTGTCTGGATCCCTAATGGTGATTTTGTGTCATAGGCGAACACGAATCATGCGTGGGTGTCATCACATATGCCTGTCTCATGGACTGCCATCTTGTTGGCCGAAAGTGCTATCCTCATGGTGGTGAAAAGCTACCACCTTCACTAAGAGTTAAGCAGCACAAGTACAGTGGTGGTGGCATATTGTATAGTGATCAGTAGAAGTGAACAGGACCTTTTTACCCTGGAGCAAGGCACACAGTCTTACTCACCTTTTTAAAAGTTCTGCTGCTGTGTGCTTCACTCACCCTTGGCCTACATAAGGTTGATGTGGAGTGATGTGCAGCACAGGACAGTAGTGACTCTGCCCTCATTGCCTGGGAAGGAGCAGTACTGTGTACTTCAAGTGTGGATAGGACATGTACTGGGTGTATTTATGCCTGAGAGGACTACATTGCATGAGAGATGTAGTGCTGTGCAGTGCGTGCACAATAAAAGCATGTGCTGGGTGTATGTTGCTTGCATGAAGCACAATACATGAATGATGAAGTATTGTGCAGTGCACACATGGTGAGTGTGTGTATGCTGGGAGTGGCATCTCAGGAAAGGAGATGAGGCTGATAAAGGAATCATAATGAGTAGGGCTGGGAGCCTGAGATTAACCTTTTGATGCACATATCACTGTGACTGGCATCCAGAAATGAACTTTGATCACTTACATGAATTGTAAAGTGGGTCAATCAGCTTCGGAGTCTTGTCCGCTGCGACATCTTCTCAAAGAGAAAGAAGAAAAAAGAGAAGTGGACACTTCAAAAGAAGCAGAAACCCAACATAAAACTTCAATGACTCGGACCCTTAATCACATTTGGTGTCTGGAGAAGGAATATTAGATGGGGAGGTTGGGACCTCACACTTAGCCATCTGCCAGGCAGCCAGATGGGCTGTGCAAGAAGGGGAAGCTCAGCAAGACGTCTGCTGTGACCAGGACTGGGGCGAGGGGACATCACCCAGGAAAACCAAGACCACCTGACCCGGAGCAACAGCGCCTGCTTGCTTGCCAAGACCGGTGTGCCCTTTGAGGAAGAGGAGAGCATTGGAGGGAGTGAAGTCCATCGGGGAGCCCTATAGAGAGGACTTCTGGTGCGAAGTGTGAGGATTCTGGGGTGCATCGATCAAGACGTTACCCATGTGTAGCATCAGCCCCCGTATGCCAGGAGGGGCTGCTGGTACCAACATTGCCAAAGCGTTCAGACTACACCTGAAGGAGAGACTGAGGCTGTGTGTGGTGTGGTGGGTTGGACACTCATTGTGAGGGAACTGCCCCTGACTCACCAGTGAAGATTGTTGAGAATTCAGTGGATGCCGTTGCATCCTTGCTGGCTCCAGTCGGGAGCTGAAGAAAGGACTCAAACCCCCCACACTGGGCAAAGCCAGCTTACAGTGTCTTCGTGAGCTGGGAGCTGCTCTGACAACTGAGTGAACAACGGCAGTGCCGCTCAGGAGCAAAAGCTCATTCTGCAGGGGTACTGGCTCGTGGGAGGTGGGCAGCCTGACTTCTCCAAACATAGCAGGACTCGTGGGTGCTCATTCTGAGGGAGCCTGCTGGACCACTGAACTCTTCCGTGCTGCAAGAGCGGGTAAGAAGTGAACTAGGCTGATTGTGACCTGGGGGACTACTGGCTAACTGTGCGGCAGCACAATCGACATTTTTTACTAAAACCTGAAGAGTCGAGCGGGAACTCCTGAGTCTAGTCAAATAATGAGCATTCCCTGCATGCAGCCAACAGTCTACAGGAATAGATTACACGAAGGAGGATGGGACATGGATTTGCCTGACAACTCCTTTGCACGTGTAAAGTTAGAATTAAAATACCACTTTTTCTTATAAAAGCAAGTATTTGACTTGACATTGATTTATTATTTGTACAGTTTGCACTTTGAGTTATGCTTTGTGTTCACTGACCTTGACTGCTCGAGCACCGCTACCACCGAGAGTCAAGTGCAGAAAGAGTATTTGGCCCAGTTGTTCAGGATCCAAAGTAGGTCCGGCCCTGGGACAATGGGAGTAAATGTCTTCAACCACCACGTTTGAGCCCAGTAACTCCTGAGTGCCCTGTGGCCCTTTGAAAAGGGTTCTGATGAACACTGATAAACCTGCGAAACTTAAACTTTTCCAGGGTCCATTTCCACCGTGGACACGATAGGCGATGTACTCCTGTCAAGAGCAAAAATACATCACTATTCAGGTTCAGAACGAGAATGGAACACCCCAGATGTTTAGGGAGTAGGTGAAGGGTGTTCTCCAGAGCCAAAACTTTTCCCCATGGAGAAAAACAAAACAAGAAAAGTTAGGATGTGCAAATGTACTCGAGAATAAAGAGCTGTATTTACACTCATAATTCGAACCATTTGCATGTTTAACTTGCACTTCCACGTGCACACGGCTTTGTAAGTTTGACCCACTGAGTTTGCTGCTGAGCCCCTTTGTTCCGGTCGTCAGCCCCTCCTGGCTTCGAACTGATAGTGCTTAAGTGGCAATATCTTCTCACTGCAGCAGCTAAAGCATTAGACTCTGTTTATTGTGAGGGACGGAGCTCTGTAAGTATGAAACAAGATTAAAATAACTCAAACAAAGGTGGCCATGAAGCTGCCAGTGTGCCAGCTTACATTGTATGCATGAAGAGTAACTATTCCGGCTCGTGGCTGTACAGCAGTTTACAGCATTAATAATACCACGTGAGCTCAGAGGATACATATATTTTCCTTAAAGAAGCTAAAATGGGAAACCACGGGACTCCAATCCCCTCAATTTACGAGCCACCATTATATTCCGAGGCCCCTTCTGAAATTATATGTTTGCCTCAAGGGGAATTAATTCGGTTTACTCAGTAATGAGGTTGTTTAGATGCAGCTTAACCATGATAGCATTCATGTGCCCTAGTTCCAAGATTGATTATTTCTGCTCTGCAGAGCTAAAGTATTGCTCTCAGCGTGGGGCTGTGAGCCGAATGCCTTCCTTCACTGACAGATAAGAAACAATGGGCTTTCAGTTCTTACATCTTCGCATCCTTGGAAGGAACAGCAGTATATGTATCCTTTAAGCGTGGAAAACCTTTAAGTGGGGCAGTAGCACACACAAGGTCAGCTATTTGGGCCCAATAGTAGTTCCTTTTCAGCTGCATTGCTTTATACCTCTCACAGCTCCAAGGAATCCAGGGGTTGTACCTCTGCTCTGACAGCATAAAGTGTCACTGGACTCTCCTTTGATCCCACTTCATCGGTGCTGAGCAAGATCTTTATTTATTTATTTTTTATTTAGGAAGTTTTCTATAGCGCTGTCAAGACCCGGAGGTAGCAGAGCGCTTCACAGTAGTAGAATGACAAAAATCTGTATAAACATAACATATGTAAGGTATTAGCATTCAATGAGTGACATAGTAAGCGGAATATGGGTGAGTTGCCGAACTTCTTTGGTTATGGGATTCACTGTAGTCACATAGTTCAGGTGTTGCTTGCTGACCCCGGTTATCCACAACCAAGGGAGCGGATCAGGAACAAGGATTTGAGTTGCCTTTTGAATTCCACAAAAGATGGAATACTTCTGATGTGCGGGGGATGGAGTTCCAGATTTTGGGGGCGTTTCCAGTGAAAGAGCAGTCCGCTGTTCTTTTCTTTCTGGTTTTAGGTAGGATGAGCAGGAAGGAGTTAGAGCTTCGCATCTGTTCTGTGTAGTGTCTGCATTTACAGAGTTTTTGCTTGTTTTGTATTGTGCTTTTTCTGCACCACAAAGTGAGGCATCCTGATGGCGGGTAGACCAGATTGACTTTCAGAGTAGCCAGAGGTATATATGATACCCAGGAGGGATGTTTCTTCAGGCTCTGGAGAGGAAAGGGCCATGCTGGATTTGCCCAAAATCCTGGCACTAAGTTAAGAATTTTGTAGGGCCACACAACTCCCAGTGCTGAAACAAGCCGACAACAAGCCCAAATACACATCAGAGGAAAGCCCGGACCAGTGGATCATGGGTCCTTTCCTTTATTCTTACACACTGGAAGAAATCCTGCACCCTCCCAGTCTTATGAGCCTCAAAAAGCACAGCTCAGCTGACCCTGAGAGCAGCTTTTCAGAGTCAGCAATTCAAGGCGAAGCCGGAGTTGCACACGCCTCAGACCAGTTCTAGGCAGAAACAAAGTCATCTCTTTCCAAGTAGGAAGCATAATGGGGAGAGGGATATTTTATAATGTTAACCCGGCAACAATTGGCAGAATCCTGTAAGCAAATTGCCAGAATTCTTGCATATTCTCCTTTATCAATAGCATGACCCAAGTCCTAGCACCCAAAACAATTCCTCAATGCTTCAATCTCCTGCTTTGCAAGATGCAGGCTACAACATTTGACTAAGTCTTTCTGTCTCCCTTCCTTATTTCTTCCCAATGCCAGCCTCTTCTGCAAGAGAGAAAAAACACTCTTTCTAGACACTCCTCACTTCTCCCACCAAGAAAGAAAGTATCTTGTAAGTCTTTGAGCCACTAAAGCTTCAAGGTGCTCAGTGATGTGGTTTCTTTTAACTCTCAGTTGCCAAAATGGAATGCTGGATGACCTTTGTGGGGGCTGGTCTTTGAAAAGTGTCAATTTTATTTCACAGTAGTGAAGTGCTGTACCAGAAGGCACACATGTAACCAGTGGCTGAAGCGCACCAAAACCACCAGTGTGATGACAATCGACAGGTCCCTATTCAAACATGTATGCCCGCAGATGGAACCTATTTCCATGAAGAAACCTGCACTATAGCAAATGTTCTAAAGTTCTGAGTTTTGTGGTAGGGACAATAACAAGGCTATTCAAATAAGAGGGGCAGCATGGCAGTCACTGAGTCTGTAGTGAACACCCACAAAATTGTAAACCTTGCCAAAGATTTTTCACATCCAATTTTTTCAACATGACTCAGGATCTCATTTGTTTTAGCAGAAGGACCATCCCTTCTCCACCGTGGCAAGGACTGCACTAACAGATAGTGGTCTGCATTTTATAGATAGGATTTTTCCCGTGATTTGGCTAATGCTGGTGTGGAAGAAGCTGCCTAGATGGACATGTTTGATCACAATTGATGAAATTGTTAGTATAGTATTGGTATTAGAAGGATACTCTCTGCATTTAAATGTACCTGACATTCTGGGAGGCCAATCTCATGTTTTCCGGGGCATTTGAAGGGCTTCTTGTGCAGGACAGCCACTGTTTATATGCAGTCTTGCATGGAGGGGGTAGCTCCAAAAATGGTGGCGAGGCAGCATCCTTAAGTTGGGTGGCTTGCCTTATGCCATTAGGGGGCCTCATTATCAGTCAATGAAGTTTCCAATCTTGGAGCCTGCAGCAGCAACACCATGCCCTTGGAACATAGTAAGGGAAAGCGGATAGGAGGGGAAATGGTCTACCTGTCATTTTTTACTTGCACATCAGGGCCATTGTGCTGAAAACCGGCTTAACTATGCTACTGGGACTGATAAAAATCCCAATGTGGGAATGGCTATCGCAACCAGAAATACTACTTTTAAATGTATTATTGACAAGATCTTTGGAATACCAAAGTGCTGAGGGTTTCGGCTTGCAATTTTGTGTGCATATTCACTTGAGTTTCCAGAAATGCACTGAAGTTGCTTAAAAGGGTGTCGACATTAGACATGGAGGTGGGAGAGCGAGAGAGATAAATACAAGCTTTTTGTTGTTTCTGGGGAAGACTTTGAATGACTTGAAGGCTTTTTGTTGTGTTTTGGGTTTACTTTGATTAGTTGATTGTACACTGAGCAGGGTGATGGGAATGGAGAGGTGGTCACTCCAGTTTAGGGGAATGGGAGGCTTGCAATGAATGGTTGGTATTGTCAAGATGCTTCAGGTGTCTGGGAGGTTGAAGTCACTGAAGGTGGTGTTATTGGTGTGTTTGATGGATGAGGTGGTGAGGAGGTCTAAAAGTTTGCCTATGAAGTCCTAGTTTTGTCTAGAAGATATGTATATGAAGTGGAAAGTGGTGGACTGATTTTGTGGAGAGTGTGAAGTGTCATGTGAGGAGTTCAATAAAGATAAGTAATGCTGGATGCCTACATTGCAGGACCAGGAGGACTTTTGGATAGGGGTGAGACTTCCTCCATTCATAGTCCACATACTGGATACTGTAGCCATTGGGGCGAAGTATGTCAAATATGTGTGAATATGTGGATTCGAGTCATTCATTTTTTGAATAAGTGAGCATAAAAGTGTCTGTAGATGTTGATGTCTGGTGCATGGATTACTGCAGAATGTACATTGATGAGCATGAGATGGAGTGTTTGTTCATACATTTCAGTGTGTCTAGTAGTTAGTTGAATGTGAATGAGTATGGTGCGTGTTTTGTGAACATGCTACATGAATGTTTGTGTGTTCTAGTTCTGTGTGTTATTGGGTTTTATTATTGGGATTGGTCATGTAGTATGCTGGGTGAGGTGCATATTGTACTCTTACCTTGAAGGTGGCAGTGGTGTAGGAATGCTATGCCGTGGACCTACCTTACCCTAACATGCCCAAACAGGAGATGTCCAAGTCTGTGTCTGCCCTTAGCAGGGGACATCGGGTGGTATTGATGGAGCAAGGATTCGCACGTGAAGCGACTTGCTCACATTCATGAACCTCGTTAACTTGTAATAGTATTAACCAATCCTGTTTGTCATTAAAATTCCACTTTTACAGTACACGCGGGTGTCCCAGAGACGCTTGCCTATGTGTCTATTAATCCTAACAACGCTTGCATACTACAGAATGGCTGCTTCGCAGAAATCCAGTCTGCGCATGCGTCGGTCATACCCATGTGATGTGACGCACTCGCAGTTTTGGAGGGATATTTCGCTCATGCGCATTGTAGTTAAAATGGCCGCTTGTCTCTAAACACGCTCTCTGCTTGCCCATGCCGCTTTGCATTTCTATCTATTTCTGCTTAACTCTTAACCGCTATAGTTATTATGAAGTAAGGGGTGCAGTGTAGATTATCATGGTGTACAGTGTATTCATTTTTTTCTGTGTTTCTAATTTGTTTTCGCTTACTTTTCATGTACCACGTATCTGTGGGCCTGGGAGTGGGGAGCTGCTCCATCTTTGAAACCCAGTACAACCCCGTCATGTGATGAGGGAAAGTTCAAACTGCGCAGAAGCAACACCAAGTCAGCTGGCTTCTGAAGTTGAGATGCGCCTGGGAACGACTTTCGTGCACCGAGAGAAGATTTTGGCTGTACCTAAAACTGCAACAAATGTATTTTCTTATGTGTGCCCTATTGTTTTACACCTTTCCCATGCCCTGGGAACTGGAATGTAAGGGGTGGGTACTGAAAATTGAATATTAAACATGGGAACCCAGAATTTTAGGTGGTGACAATGACCTAACCACCTCTTCTGACCAATCATAAGTTGGGGACCCTGTCACTTGCAACATTTGTGGGTGGTCTAGGGACCCGAAAAGGGTATAACTAGCCTAGTTTTAGTTAGAGAATTTTGTCCGACTTGTCCGAATAGCTGACCTGTCACCGACCCTACGACTCTATAGGTGATTGATACAGAGCGCTGCGGAGCACTCTGTCCGAATTTTTCCACAAACTCCAAGGGGTGGAAATAGTCTTAAGTGCTGACGGAGCACTTTGCTGGGAGATTCGAGAACCCAATCGGGGTTACTGGCGGATTCCGTGCAGCGAGGGGGTAGCGCAGGCATTGCATCCAAAGCTGCAGGTGTTGGTCGTGCCCTTTGGTGAGCCCAGTTCTATCCCAAACCTGAGGGGTATCCTGTCCTGACTGTCCGTGAGCTGTACCTGCTCACCTACTGGCATCCTAAATCCTTGAGGGTCCTTGTCCTGGTCTTTTCCCGAAACTGACCCGTGGCCAGGGTTAGTCCTCATTCCTGTCCTAGGTAAATATTATCTGTGGGTGTCCGTTTTCTATCCTCTTTTCCTCCTGTTCTTTAATAAAGCCTCTATGCCCATGATATTCTCTCTTATTATCTCCGATATCGTAAATGCAAACCGTTTATTAGTTATGTTCCATTTTTCCCCTTCCTGTAGGGCATATTGAAACTGTACTACTTTAATAGTGTGTTTGCCTGGATTGATGTCTAGATTTAAAGTTAGTTTAACAGATAGACTAAGGTTAGGGTTGAATCACTTAAAGGTTTCTAGAAATTCACTGACTAATGTGTTTTAAACTTATCTACCCTAGTATAAGCCTGAATTGAATAGCATGTTCCCTGTTACCCTTATCCCATAGAATCCCACTTGCACTCAATGGTGCTTGCCCTTATCCATAGCTACATTATTGTTGTCATCTTGATCATTGATGTTTTGATTTGTATCAGTTTTATTCTCTTGTCACTTTGAATTTTACTTACTATATAAAATCTTTAAAACCCCCCCAGGTGTCTGTGGTCATTAAA
Source organism: Lissotriton vulgaris (assembly GCF_964263255.1). NCBI lineage: Eukaryota > Metazoa > Chordata > Amphibia > Caudata > Salamandridae > Lissotriton > Lissotriton vulgaris. The sequence continues at coordinate 1,724,010,107 of NC_141694.1, read as the reverse complement.
GAATCACAAAGTGTTATTGAATGAATAGAGTATTTAGGATTATCTTGTCTCTTGTCCACAACTAGCTCCTGATTCATCAGGAGAATATGTGCCTGTGGTAAGTCAGGTACCATGGTAATAGTGTTGAAGAAGAGACATACAAAGTACTGATAGTGGTGTGTAAACTCACGCGACTCGCAAAATAGTGTCATAATCACGTCATGGGCCCAAGTGTGTGAAATCTGGAAAATCTAAGGGTCGGGCGACCTGCGCGCTCTATCAGTATTTTCTGGTAGCAAGAGGATAGGTTAGGACTAGTTAAGATAAGTAGATAAGAAAGTTTCTGTTGAACCGTGAAAAATAAAATGTGCTGCAAAAATTTTTTTTTTTTTTTTGCTGTTAAAATAAGGATTGTTATTGCATTTAAATGTCATAGAATAAGTTTATTATATCTCATGAGATGCTGCTACATTAGTACATATTACTAACCAATTGTGAGTGATTGTTTTCGTGTTGTGGGGATCCCCGGGGAAATAAAATAGCAGGTGGTGAGTAGAATCCACTTGGCTGTGAGGTCACTGGCTAGGAGGGAGATTAGTGCATGGTTAGGCAGAACTGGAAGCGCTAATTAGGATTTTCACGAATTGATTAATGTGTAAATGTTAGCTACGAGTACCCTGATGAAACTCCCGTTGTGATATCACCTAGTAAAGGTCACAGACGGCAGGAGTAATAGGTTCTTTGGAGCTTGAATGACAGCAAAGGAGGTCGCTGGTGAAAATTTGACTTAGTATATATCCCGAAAAGAAGTGGATTAGTCAAAGGAGTAGCAGGTTCTCTATTGCTTGTGTGAAAGGATAGGCAGAAGAAGTCTATCCGTAGTGAATGAAAAGTAGACAAAAGTGGTTTACTTGCAGCAAAAGAAAAACCCTCTTTCTTTTTAAAACCCTCAAACACAGTGGCGAACGTTATACGTTGCTAACAAAAATTCGCACTTGCACTTTAAGGAAAATTCAAAGTTTCCGTTACCTTGTGAAGGAGGGGGTCGGTCGCAAGGCTGCACTGACGTCACTCCGTGCCGCGCTGGTATTGGTTGAGCCAGCGGGTGTGTAGCGAAGCCAGAATTGTAAGGGAGGGGTGAGCGCCGAAGAGTGAGACCGCGTCTCACGAAGGGGCCGCGCACCCATTGGTCAACAGATTTTGCAACCTCAGTGCTGATTGGTTGCCGTGTGTTGAAAGACGCGCTAGCATTGGAAGCACATAAGTAAACAAAATTAATCAATCCGAGCTTGAGGATAGTTTGGAAAGGTGTATGTGGTATCCCGAATTCCTACCTAATCCGCGAAACCTAGGTTTTCATAAGGAGAAGATGCTAAGAGGTAGACCTTACAATATGTACGGAGGAAAGAGATAATTGACTCTTGCCGAAAAGATCAAGAATTATTTCAAGAAAGACAAACCCATTAGAACTAGGGAGGGTGTGATCATTCCACCTCCTAATACTCCCGCCTCCTTTATGATGTTTGGCAAAGGGTACCATACCTCTGTGTGGTTGGAAAACTGGGTAAAGTACACTGAAGACGATGGAGTCCTAGCATTTCCCCTCGATGGTACCTTTAATGGCAGGATCTTGTTTAATTTAAGGACCCGAATGAATGAATTACACCCCCGACCCAGATTAACACAGTATGAAGCTTTAGAGGAATGGGAGATTGAGGCTCTAGAACGAGACAGACCCCGGATGGATAAGGGAGTGAGCAAATGGTATCCAAAATTGCAGCGAGAAAGAAAGGAGCAAAAGATGAAGCAGTGGAGACAGAATATGATGGTTGAGGGACTATTTCCGATGTTTGGGGTAGCCGAACAGGGAGAAGGGAAAAAGACGGAGAAAACTCAACATCTAATGGCCATGGGGGATTCAGAGGATGAATATCTGGAGGATTTGTTAATGAAAAATCCACCTCCTTATGCTGAAGCGTCTGGAACCCTAAGTTTGAAAAATCCTTTTTTCCGACATCCAAGAAGTAGAAGGGCCAGTGAGACAGATGTAACGGGTGCTGATCATCCATAATTGGAATTAAAAAGCCTAGCGGAAAATACAGGGTAGTGCAGGACCTGCGAAAGGTAAACCAAATTTTTGTACCTTGCTGCCCCATTGTGCCAAACCCTGCAGTGATCCTGTACCAGATTCCATGGAATGCGGAATGGTTCACTGTCATTGATTTGTGCCACGCATTTTTTTCCATCCCATTGCATCCAGACAGCAAATTTATTTTCTCGTTTGAGTTTGACAGTCATGTCTACGTCTGGAATCGTGTCCCCCAGGGGTACACAGAAAGCCCTTCGATTTTTTATCAGATTCTAAAAAGATGCCTTGAATCCTTAATCCTGCCAAAAGAGTCTGTTTTGGTTCAGTACATAGACGACCTTCTAGTGGCGTCTAAAAGTCAAAGCGACTGTGTTACTTACTGATACCATTGCCTTATTGAATCATTTGGGCAAGGCAGGACATAAAGTATCACCTGACAAATTGCAGTTCTGTAAAAATTCGGTGAAATATCTGGGGCACCAGATAGAAAAGGGTGTCAGAAAGGTTACTTCAGAAACAATTAGAATAATTCGAGATATGGAATTACCTAGAACCCAGAAGGAAGTCAGAATGTTCCTAGGGGTTGTGGGATACTGCAGACAGTGGATTGTGGGATTTGCTGTTTTTAGCCAAACCTTTGATAAAAATGACCAAGAAAGGAGTAGATGATCCAGTTAGCTGGGATGACGAAAGCATGACAGCCTGGATAAAATTACGAAATTGTCTGTTCTCAGCTCCTGCATTAGGAATGCCCATTTATTCCAAGAGCTTTGAATTGTTCTGTGATACACGAGACAATTGTGCACTCTCAGTCCTAACACAAGAACATGGTCTGACTAGACGCTCAGTGGCCTACTTTTCAGCCACCCTGGACCCAGTGGCTGCTGGGCTACCCGGGTGTCTGAAAGCAGTGGCTGCTACTTGCACGAGTTTGGAACAGAGTGAAAACATTGTCATGGGACATCCTGTAACGGTTTATGTTCCACATTCAGTTGTGATTCTATTGACCCGAACCAAGACCCAGTATCTCACACCTAGTCGGCTGACTAAGTATGAGAGAATTCTTATTGGTGCAGAGAATGTGATAATTTCCCGATGCAATATTTTAAACCCTGCAACTTTGTTGCCCCTCACCCAAAATACAGAAGTGGAGGGTGAAATTGAACATAACTGTATTGATTTAACTGAATTCAGCACCAAACCACGACCTGATATAAAAGAAACGGCCCTTCCCATAGAGGACCTTGTGATGTTTGTGGATGGCTCCTGTTTGAGACATGAGGATGGCGGGTTGAGTGCTGCCTATGCCGTAGTCACTCTGGAAACGACCCTGGAAGCCTCCTACTTAAGCGAAATAAAATCTGCCCAAGTAGCTGAGTTAATTGCATTGTCAAGAGCTTGTAAGCAAGGGAAAAATAAGAGAGTAACCATATACACTGACAGTCAATATGGTTACGGGGTTGTTCATGACTTCGGCCAGCTATCGTTGCAAAGAGAATTCATGACTTCCTCAGGTACCCCTATCAGAAATGGAAAAGTGGTACAAAACCTACTGGAAGCAATCCAGTTACCCAAAGAATTGGCGGTGGTCAAATGTGCTGCTCACAAATCTGGTAATGACGATGTGACAGCCGGGAATAGATATGCTGAGCAAATTGCCCAATATTGTGCACGATACAAAATGTCCCTAAAAATTAAATTATGGGGAGGCGGAAACAGCTGCCAACTTATGGTGTTTGAGAATGTATCTTCTTGGAGGGAACTGAAAGAGTTGCAGCAAGCAGCAGAGGAGGAGGAAAAGCAAAGATGGGAGACTGAGGAGTGTCAGCCAAGGGACAGGGATGGTGTTATGGTTGATAAGACGGGTGTGCCTGTGTTACCAGATAGCATGGCTACCCCAATGGCCCGGATGATTCATGGAGATACACATATTGGGAGGGATGCAATGTGCCGTATGTTCCACCAAGTGTTTTACAACTCAAAGTTCAGAAACATCGCAGAGATGCTTTGCCAGAGGTGTTTAGTGTGCCAGCAGTTCAACGCAGGGAAGAGGACTGTAGTAGAGCAAAGTACAATTGGAAAGGCAGAAGGTCCCTTTGTTAGACTACAGGCAGACTTTATTCAGTTACCCATGTGTAAAGGATATAGATATGTCCTGGTAATAGTTTGCCTATTCTCAAGGTGGGTGGAAGCCTACCCAGCAAAGAAAAATTATGCCATTACTGTAGCCAAATTGTTACGCAGGGAGCTAATACCTAAGTATGGATTTCCAGAAACAATTGAAACAGACAGAGGTGGGCACTTTGCCAACAAGTTTTAAAAGAACTCTATACAGCATTCAAAATTGAGCCTAAGCTACACTGTGCATATCATCCAGAGGCTTCTGGAGTAGTCGAACAAGTGAATGGCACTATAAAATCAAGATTGGCAAAGATGTGTAATTCTACAAAATTGAACTGGATAGAAGCTTTACCCCTTGTCCTGATGGGATTGAGAAGCATTCCTAACCGAAAGACAGGCCTAAGCCCCCATGAAGTACTAATGGGAAGAGTGATGCGACAGGCATGGGTACCTGGACACAAACTGCTGCTGTGAAATGCGCTGGCGTGCCAAAGTGGATTCATGCCAGCCATACCAAGAAGGTAACCGAAGAAGAGGCGGCTGAAGCTGAAGGTGGTGCAGCTGAGGAGACTCCAGACGAGGGTCCGGATCTAGCTGATGTAATACTATCGAGCACCAGTCAAGACGAATGGTTCCCAGCAGACGATCTGATTCTTGATCCAATAAGAACCAGAAACTATTCCTACCTAGATAGAGAGTGGGATAGTGAGGAAGAGACAGGACTAGAAGAAGAAGGTCAGGTTATCGAGATTCACGTCAGACCTGATCAGGAAATAGGTCAAGTAGGGACAGACCAAGTCATCGACACACCTCCAAAGACTCCAGAAACTGAAAAGGGACAGATAGTAATTAGAGCTGAAGTTCATGCGGAAGAAAATCAAGGGTTCGAAGTGCATGAACAGGAACAGATAGACATAGACGAACGTGTTCAGGAGACAGAGCCGGAAACAGTTGAAAATCAAAGCCAAATTCAAAATATACCTGAACAAGGCCAGCTTAGAAACCAGGCAGAAGAAACTAAAGAAAAACCTGGGACTAGTCAGACAGGAAGGGAAAGAGACAATGACAAAACGATAGTGCCACAACAGAACGAAAATAAAAGGGCTCCTGAAGAGGGCCAAACTACAGTAATAGCTAAAAGACTCAAAAGGAAAAGTGAACCCAGATACATAAAGAGACTGAAATTAAGATTAAAAACAGTGGAAGAGAAAATAGATGACCGAAAAAGAGCTGCTAGTGAAAGACAGAGAGCAGGAGCTCAGCAAAACAGACGCAGTACCAGAATAAAAAGACAAAACAAAAACTATCGGAGTCCTGAATGGACTTACTTGGTGTTGGAAGAAATTGATGATCCTGAAACAAGCGACAAAAGCGACCAAGATTCGATTGAGGATCTGAGTCCTGAGGAAGAAGACCCAACTTGAAAGTGAAACTGCGTAAGCCTCTTGTGTTGAGAAACAAAGAGGGGTTGGGAAGCCACCTGTAAGCTAAAATGTCTGATTCAAATGTGAATGGAAGACCTAGAGGGAACTGTTGTAAAACTTGCTGTAAAATATGCTTATGTAGTGTAGCCATAGTAATAGTAGTATGGATAGGACTAACAATCTTTATACCTTTTATGATACGTAAAGACACTAACTTGTACCCTACCAAATCAGTGACACCAGACACAGAAGTTGTACATACCGAAGAAACACCAAGAAGTGTAGAAAGACGTGAAAATTCAGTTAGCCTGAAACAAACCCGACCTGACTTAGAAGCACCAGATGAGGAAGGACTACATTTTCACAGAATGAGAAACAGATCACATTTAAATGTCTTTGCAAATCTTTTAGTGCATTATGTAGAGGCTATGGAAATAGAAGATTGTTATGTCTGCATGAAGCTACCTACTTCAGTAGCTGAAGGTGTGACCTATCACCATTTACCCCTGACCTATGGAATTTCCTGTAGTATATTAGCCAGCTTATTTTATAGAAGCACTTTACAGTACTACTATTCAAACACAGACGTAATCTTTTCTGAACTGCCTATTCGGGGAAACCTGAACATTGTACATGTTAGAAGTGAGGTGACTCGTTACATGGGAGAATACTTTCTGACTATAGGTGACATAGATTTAAATGAAGCTCGTAGAGATAATTTGACTTGTTCATTACGTGAGCAAGAGAAAATGTTCTTAAAAATGGCAGAAAACAGCCTTCACCAGTAACATCACATGTTACTGGTGAAGGCTGCTGTTTAAAATCATTCAAAGGTATTCTCCTTGGAAATTGTAGAGACGATGTAGGCAGCCTCACGTCGGGATGTTTCTGGCTCAGAAAGGGCTCGACAAAAAACAGCTCGAACATCGATGGGCCAGTCGTCTTTTTCTATCACGAGCCCAAGCGCTCATACCTTCGAAAGCAATCACATTCAATAATATTTCCTTGCATATATACATAGCTCTGTCTATCTACCCTGATATACAGATCGAGTTGAAATCACAGTATATCACTGTTTGCCATCAGTTTCATGAGTAGTGGACGGCTACCTGATGAAGGCATGCATGCCGAAACGCGCGTTGTAGACATCTGCCGCACTGCCTGAGTCAACGTTTTCGTCTATCACATGGCTTTGTAAATACTTATGATTGTTGATGAATTTATTTACAAGTAACTACTAATTTGATTCCTAAATGCATAATCGAATCATTGTTTTGTCTATTCAAGTATGAACTTTATACAACTCAGAAAAACATTTTAAATATAATAAAAAAATAAACAAATATACTTATCAATAAAAGTTTTGGTATTTGCAAATCATGTTTTTGTAGGGTGCTTGTCAAACACATGTCTATATCTTAGACATAGAATGGTATTCTTTGGTATAGAAATGGTTTAAAATGTTTTCTAGCTATAACCTTCTTATACTAGTTTTATTCCCTATGTTATAGCTAGATTGCTGATAGGGTCCCTTGTTTCCTAAATATCTATTATTATAAACCCCAGAGCTTCAACGCAGGTTTTAGTCGTAGAAAATCCTTCTGTAGAAGAAATTCTAGAGGAAGCTAAAGATGTTTTTAAGAATGAGCTAGGTTGTCTTAATGGATATGTACACAAAATAATCCTTAAACCTAACTCTATTCTGGTACAACATAGAGTACGTAGGACACCCTTAGTAGCAAGAGAAGCTATCAAGGAGATGCTTCAGGACATGCTTGATTCAGGTGTGATTGAACCTGCTGAAAGTTCACCGTGGGTTTCTCCAGTGGTTATCACTGAAAAATCGGATGGAAAATGTAGGTTTTGCATTGACCTCAGGTCACTTAACCAAAATGTGGTGATTGACACCTTCCCACTACCTAATGTTAATGAATTGGTTTTGGCATTGAGTGGTGGTAAATTCTTTTCAAAGCTTGATTTGAAAAGCGCGTACCACCAAATCAGACTACATGAAGACTCTAAACCATTGACAGCATTTATCACCACTGAGTGTATTTTTCAGTGTGTTAGGATGCCCTTTGGGTTGTGTTCAGCAGCCAGCATTTTCAGAGAATGATGAATGTGTTATTTAAGGGGATGAAAAACATTGTTTTCTTCCAGGATGACATCCTAATATTTGGAGACACAGTTGACCAACACAACCTTACTCTTAGGGAGGCGTTGTTTAAAATTAGAGAATCAGGCCTTACTTTGAGGCAAGACAAATGTAAGTTTTTAGTAGATAGGGTGGACCATTTAGATTATGAAATTTCAGAACTTGGTGTGAAACCTAAGAAAGACCTTTTAGATGCCATTCGCTTGGCTCCTGTACCATCAGACAAGGACAAATTACGTTCATTTTTAGGTTTGATTGAATACTATTAACAGTATATGTAAGAATACTACATTTGCTAAGAAAATTCCACAGGAAGAGTAACTACTTTCTGACCTGTTTCTGCAGTATAGAAGAAATATTGATCCCCACTGAGGATATGTATGTGATAGATTTACAGTGATGCCATGTCTCTTGGAGAGGATGCTGACAAATGAAGTTTACTTGTCTAACTTTTTCTCTTAAAGATGGTTTTGGTGGTAACCCAGTAAGATCACTTCCTGTGGAGATGGGTGCAGGAGAATGAAGCTTTGTTTCTCCGGTGCTTTCTTTTAAAGATAGTTTTGGGGGGAAAGCAGTTATGTCACTTGCTATAAGAAAAGGATAGTTGGGAAACATAGTGGTGGCACTTTATGTGGAGACAGATTCAGTTGAATGAAGTCTGCTTCTTTTAAAGACAGTTTTGAAGGGAAACCAGTGATTTAATCTCCTGTAGAGATGGGCAAAATGATGTTACTTTTATAAGATATGGATGTTTTGGAATCACCTGCCATCTAGTATGTCACACTCCACTTTGTTGTTTAATTTCCTCTCCACTTTTCTTTTTATTCATTAACATGTAATGCTCTCTGTCTGAGGAGAATGCTGTTCACTTTGCTTACATGTACATGAGAAACAACTACTCAGTCAACCATTAATGTAACAGTGCAATATTAAACCATTGAAAATTGCCAATTCTGTGCATAATTTCAGGACTTGTGGGCCAGAAAGATCATCTTCAGCAGTTTCCTCCTAGGTAATTCTAGTTTGGGGCAACTGCACAGAAGGTGGATCCATGATTCTTGTCTGTGGCTGCGTAACCTGCCCACTGTCTCGAAAATAACTTTCGATTTGCCAGGCGCTTTTAGGAACCTGATGTAATATTTCAATGTAGCAGCTTTACAGGCTAAATATTGTTTCACCAAGCTAAATTCAAATCTGTGTCTTGTCTAACTGATGTAACATGGCTGTTGGAATATGTTCCTATGCCCTGTACAATCGATGAGCTCCAACCCGATGCCCAGACCCAATGGAAAGCCTTGTGCCCATACTGCAGGAAGAGAAGAAGGATTGCATTTATGACCGTGAGTTTGGGAGCAGCTGAGGTGCTCTTTAGTGGCATATTCAATTGATTGATACCATGAATGATTGCTGTGCCTTTCTTCTTCAATGAGTTTAAGTGTGCGGTGTGTTTTGAGTTCTCTTACTAACAAACTCCCAGGTAGTTGTATTTCCTGGCTGAGTTGATGATGTTGCTGCCTATGTGCCAGGTTAGATGTTTCTTATTTCTTTATCTCTTGAAGATGAGAACCTTAGCCTTGTCCTTGTTTATCCTGAAATGGTTTGTTTCGTTGTAAACGTTGAGAGTGTTCAGGGCCCATTGTATGCCTGCTTTGGTGTTATCCATTACAACAATGTCATCAGCGGATTGGATGATATGTAGTTTGGTTTGGCCACATTTTGGAGGAGCAAGACTGCTGCCCTCTCTGGCTTTTCCCTCATCATCTGAGTATAGATGGAATAGAAGAGGGGCAAGAACACATCCCTGTTTTAGGCCACAATAGGTATAGATTTTGGGAGTGATGTAGTTGGGTATTGTTTTAACTCCGACTCAAATCCCTGTGTATAGTGATTTTATTGCCGTAAGTAATTTTGGATGAACACCCCACGCTTCCACTTTACTCCATAATGTAGGCCAATCAACTCTTTCAAACCCTGGATAATAGTCTATAAAGCAGCAGAAAAATGGTAGCTGTTTTTTCAGTTCTGCTCGGTGGTTCATAGATTCAAGTGCTATGATATTGTTGACTGTAGATGCAGTGGTCTAGATCCCTGTTGAGAAAAAAGGCAGGACTTCATGTTTAGCTGCCCAAGCCTCCATTTGTTTAAGTAGGGCATAAGCAAAGGCTTTTGCCTTTAGACCTAGTAGTGCCATGAGGTGATACTTTTATGGTTTTGTCTGGTACCCTTTCTAAATATGGTACACTATATAGACCATCCTCACGCATTTGGGATATGACTGCCAGAACTGGCATGATTAAAAAGAGGCGTTATTAGCCTTGACCATACTTCCATTTTTAAACTATGCCTTATCTTTCTACAGACCAAGCCATGTTTGTTCTGGGGAGGAGCCTTGATTTGTGTCTATGGCCCTCAACATAAATGCTTGGCCAGGAAATGAGGGCTGCTCTGTGAATAACTCCTCCACACAGCTTATCCAGGCTCCCTCTTAGACACAATTTTCCCTTGAGCATTTGGTGGTTTTTAGTTTGTTGATATAATCGCAAAAGCGAGCCTGTTTTTTTCCTTCAGCATTTTAAAGGTCATTAACCATTCCTTTAGCTCCAGGGTGTTCCTTTGCTACCATGTAGTTTTTTTTAATTTCAAATAGTTTTTATTGAAAAGGTTGGAAAAAGTGACACAAAAAGCGAAACCAATATACATAAGTAACATAAAAGCCAAACAGAGCGTAATTAAAGTATTTTGTAAGAGAGGCAGATGGGTATTGGTGATGTCCTTAGTCGTTCTGAAATAATATGTTATCAAAATGTGCGTTAAGCATTCCTGATACAATAAAGACAGTGATAAAGACAGTGATATATTGAATAGCATGAATTTCAACACAGTAGTTCGCCTTCAGGATGTGAGTGTCTCAGACCCCTCTGCCTAATGAAGGGTCTGCTATACACCAATAACAAAATGATTAATTAAAGTAAAATAAAACCAATGCCTCACTGGATGGTTCCATGGGTGTGTGACATCTGTGGTATATAGTCGAGGTGAGTGTGCTGTATTGGCCGGTGTGTGTCCTTGAGGAGGTTGATTCTTGAGGGGCATCACAGAGGCTTATAAATGAAGGAGGAAGCACCCATGGCATTCCACATTTTTCTGTGGTTTAAACGCTGTGTGGAGAGCTGTAGGACAGTGTTATCGGCAGTGGTAGAAGTGGGCGGGATCGGCAGGGCACGGCGTGCCCTTACTTCTCTAATTTCACCGATTCCGTTCCCCTACTTTCTTATTTTAAACATGCCTCCCAGCAGGGTCAGATTGGCAGGGCGGGCAATTCTGCCCGAGGGGCCTGTGGCAAAGGCAAGCGTGTGGCCGATTTTCTTAGTCCTGTGGCAAGAGCAACTTTGTATAACTTGGTTCAATTTTCCAACCTTTTTCCAGCATCAGGGTAATTTGAGCAGGCCATTCATGGTTACTTGTGGAATGACAATACGGCATCAGGAAGACGTGCATCATGTGGTGCACCTCTCTCCATCCTGGGCCCACAGAAGGTGTCAGTGAGCCTTTGAGAGAGATTTGTCTTTGGAGCAATGCAATTAACAAGTTGCCAGTGTGAGGAGGAAGCTTTTGTCCCCCACAGCAGGTCACAAGGATCAGACAGACAATCCTCATGTCCATCAGACAGACAAGCCTCCGGTACCTGCTGCCAGTTTTCTCCCATTGAGGTTAGGAGTTTAATTTAAATACTATGCAATGGAATGAAGCAATAGAATGAGAGCCGAGCTCAAGAAACACAAACGTTTTTATTAACTTTGCAATTTAAAAACAAATCTTACTCGAAACTGATGCCTTTTTTTTGGGGCATGAAGGTTTGCAAACTGCAATTGTGGGCCACTTTTTTTCAGGGGGCCTGGCTAATTTTTTATCCCAATCCGACTCTGCCTCTCGGATGCCAGAAATTGCCTAGGCCGATAGTTAAGCCTCAGCTTTTGTTAGCAGGCAGAATGGGCAGAGAAGGAAAAAGACTCTGTCTTTTCCTTCGTGCCCACAGAAGACAAGGACAGTGTCCAGTTCCCCTGCTGCTCGCAGCAACCCCCACCCGATCTTTGTTTCCCCTCTTCCCTCTCTTTCTGTCTCGCTTTTCATCAGGTAGTGAAAACCGAGACTTCAAGAAACGGGTATTACCCTCTCTTTCCTCCTTTTGTTTATTTGCTCCCCTTTGAAATGGATCCAAAAAAGAAAAATATTTTTGCTGGAAACATTGGGCCAGATGCATCAAGCGAAATGCGCTCGCAAAAGGGCCAGATTCTCAGAATCTGGCCCTTTGCGAGTGCAATTTTTGCATTTGGGATGCATCATCCCAAATGCAAAAATCGCTAATAGAGAATTCGCTAAATTGCGATTGTTTGCATTTAAGGAATCTCTAATTGAGATTCCTTAAATGCAATGCATGAAAGTATCAAAAATAGCGAATTCGCTAATAGGGCACGCAAATTACCACGAAGTACAACTTCATGGTAATTTGCAAAAACTTTGAAAAATGCACTTTTGTGCATTTTTCAAAGTTTCATGTTGCGCACACACATGCCCTAAGGGCATGTGTGTGCGCAACATATGTGCACAGATCACATTCAGGGGTGTAACAGGGTGTCCTTTGGACACCCCTGCACCCTTGAACTCGCAATCTCAATTTGCGAATCGCAAATTGCGATTCGCAAATTGAGATTGTCTTCCCATTCATTCCTATGGGCCTCTAGGCCCATAGGAATGAATGGGGAGGTATTCATTAATTGCGACTCGCAATTTGCGAGTCGCAATTAAGGAATTCTAAGGAATCGCTATTTTTATAGTGATTGCTTGATGCATTCCATTTTGCTATTCCTTATTAGCGATTCCTTATTTTTCGCTAATAAGGAATCGCAAAATGGATGCTTGATGCATCTGGCCCTTTGTGTTTTACTCACATTTTTCAAAATCTAAGTACAGTCTCGGAGTGTAGAGAAATAAGACATTCCAACTATGAAAAATAAATAACTACCTAATTAAAGCAAGACAGAGTGGTTGCAAGGTGGCCAGATTGATGTATTCCCACCTAAACACATTAGCGCCACTTTACAGTGTTTGCCAGTGAAGCGCTACTTTTGTTTTCTCCTCTCTCTTTCAACAACGTTGTTTTCCCTGGGTGGGAAAGTGCATCTTTCCTGGAGGTACTGAAATACCTGCTTGATGGGTGAATTGGAAATCAACATGTGTAAAAAGGCTGTGTGTTCACAAATGTGTTTTTTAAAACCATACTGCCTATGTTTTGAAAAGATATACGCAATGGACACTGAAACGGGTCCCTTCCGGGCCCTGTAGTCATGGCCTTAACTTCTCATGTAAAAGCACTCACTAAGTTCTGAATAATGAGTGGAAAAGGAAAAAGGTAACCATGTTGATCCTGCTTACATTTCACATGTTTACTAAATCTTGCATTACAAATGAGTGTTTGATTTTTCTACGATGTTGTTCATTTTTTTAGGTAGCATATTGCTCTTGTCTAGTGCGCTATTTGAATTGAGTCATATCCAGTTTTTTTTATAGTGGGTCAGTGCAGTGCAAGTTTCTGTCAGTGGGGCAGTATGGTGTCAGTGGGGGAGAGGATGTGGCACTATGGTCAGAGCTGCTGGATTTGGAATTGAGGATCCAGGTTCAGCCTTAATGACCAGTCCACCAGACCACTCTACTGAGAAAGCACATTTCCATGCTAGACCTTAGAAGGCTTCGCAAGACCTTAGAAGCCCTGGTGTCTTAGCACCAGCAGGTGGACCCTGGCGGTGGCAAGTGCGTTTTAACCTTGAAGGCCTGTCCACCACAATCCATGAAGTTCACCTCCAGTCTTGGGGACAGACCTAAGATGCAGCACATCATAGAGTGACAGTGACTCTGTCAATGAGGTCACAGGACCCTTGAGCAGGGTGGCTCTAGGGCAGTGCGACCACGCCGGGGGCTAACTTTGGGTGGGGGCATCGTGTTTGTAAATATAATATGGTTTTAAAAGTACTTGTTGCCACCTTCCTGGCTCCGACAATTTTCAGCAAAAATTAAAATGTCAGATAACTCCAGTGATTAATGTTCGTAGGAGAGAGAGATGGTGTTTTGTCTAGAGGAAGTTTTGACTCATAAGTAGGAACGGCAGAGGTTTAATGTGCCTGCTGCTAAGAACATTTACCATGCAGATCACAAAGTGCACATAATGTGAATAGGTTAGTGGGTTACTGCTTTTGTCAGAAAAACCCTATTGTTACTTGCAGGCAATAAGTTAAAAACCTAACATAGAACAGTGAGCTATTAACTGTCATGTAAAAGCTGCATGCAGACTCCAAGGTATAAATCAGAGCTTTATGGTGTTTTCCCCAGTCTTCGATTATCCTAATGTTGCAAAAAAGGGTTCATTTGGGTAGAAATCAATTCTGATTATTAAAGAGAACCCCCAACCATGGTATTACGTTTAAAATTATGAGTTTGTGTTTCTCCAGAACCATCACTACTAAACTATGCTGCCTACTAGTATGGTTGTCATGTGACTCCGACACCTTGTAGTCCTTTGTCTTATGTAACATTTCCTAAAAAGTGATTTACACACCCATGATTGATTGTCTCTGTTTAATATGGGTGATATAAAGTGCTCTGACACCCTACACTGGTATTAGTGGTGCTGTAAATTTTCTGATACTTTATTTAAAATTTTTACACAAAGCTAACAGTCTATGCAAAGATTTTTCCTTATTAGTACTAGTGGAACATACAACTGCAGCAGTGAGAAAGGTGACCAGTCAACCTTTGCAAAGGGCCCTCCACTTCACAGTAGCACAAGTCACATTTTTTAGTAACTTTTGATCAGTTTGAGCTATAAACAATTTATTAGTTAAAATCATCAGATTATGAAGTGGATGATGTATTATGTGGCAAATATGGCAAAACCATAGCTATGTAGAAAATATTTTGCAAACTAGGATATTTTGCCATTCATTTTTGAACTGCTCTTGTGGAAAAAGGGAGGGGAAGTGCTGATGACAGAAACTCCATGGCTAGGAGACAAATGGCATGCGATTCCATTTTTGAGGATATATGGGACAATCTGTGATTGAAAACATATCCCACTTTGTGAATGTATTTTATTGTCAATAACTCATATTAAACCTTAAATAAACAGGTGTATCTATTGGTTAAATTAAATAGCGTAATAAGCTGTAACCGGTTAGTGAAATGGGAAAAAAGACTAAAAAGTGGGCTATTTTGCTCTTTCTGCCATACCTCTGACTCCGCCCACAGACCCAATCCACTGGTTATTCCCACCCTCTGATTCTCCGCCCACAGTTCCCCATCTCCCCCCCCCCACTTCGACCACTGGTTATCGGCACCTCTCAGGAAAATTAGCCATTCCTGCCACATGTCGTTTTTTAATTCAGCTTGCGTGATCTTTTACCTGATGTGGCTCTGTTTGCTGTGGCGTTTTGTTTGTGGGTACTCAGGGTCCTCCATAGAGATCTTTGTGTGGAAAGAATTATTTTGTTGTGTTGAAGTCGTGACCTTCCATTCCAGTTGTTTCTTGGTTGAGAGAGGCGTTTTGCCATGGTCCAGCAGTGCGGCTCTCAGGACACCTATGATGGAGTCCCATGCTTGGAGTAAACTGGGCATGGCAGTTATTGGTTTCCTCTGTGATCTGCTTCCCTAACCAAATGTTGACCTTTGGGATAACTTACGACCTCCACTTGATTCTCCTTACAAGTTTTGTTGATTCTACCCCTGCTGAGGAGCCCACGTTATTACATCTGTCCGCCTTAGATGCTGTTAGTTCCAGAGTAAGACTCAAAGGGCTGTGATTGCTTTATGGTCTATTGAAAGTCTCAAAATATGTGAGCCAACTCACTAAGGGCTCGGACATAAAAACGTAATCAATTTTTGAGATTCCTCTGAAGGTGGGAGGGAACTGCCCATGGGGAGCTTGTGCCTCCAACTGATGTTGTACTGAGGACAGTTCATGAATAGTCAAAGAACCCTTCATCCTTTCTAGTTCTTTAGAGTGTACCAGAAGTTGACTTAAGTTCCCCAACCCACAGAGATTTAAGTCGCCTGCCAGCAGGATTTTGTGGGTTGGGAAATCTGTGAAAAGATCTTCCAAGTTGTCACGATTCCCCCCCCGACCTCTGGTAAATCACTGCCTGCTCTATAATGCGGAACGGAATGGGAAACTACATATCCCATGATCCTTTGCGCTGCGCGCTCCTATGACGCGGCGCGACTAGTGATTATCAGGAAGTCTCACGGAATACGCGCTGCCGATTATTCCTGCTCGTGTTTGGTTCGTGTACTTTTGATTCTTCATTACAGGATACTTGGAAGTCGGAGGAGGCAAGTCTCGGCTCGCGCTGAAGGGTCACGCCGCTGGTAGCGTGTGGGTTCAGTGTTCCAAGTTCTAGGAGTCCATTTGTGGATTAACCTGGTGGGGCTTAGGAAGCGCCTACAACTTAGCGTTCATCATCGTGTTGCCGCTCGAGTGTGGATTAACCTGGTGGGGCTTAGGAAGCGCCCGTGTCCTTCCGTCATTTCAGCAACAGGTTTTCAAGATCGAGTGGGGCACTTATATTCCTAGTTTGTTTACAGAATCTGTTTTTGCATACTTTCAGGGAGCGTCTTGCTCCGGTTTGCGCAGGACACCTGGGTATAGGTGCCGCCTTACCTTTCAGTGCACATTACTCACATTTTGAGCGCTTACAGAGCAGGATCTGTAGAGACGCTATAAATATACTTTACGCTGGGCATATGATTTAGTTTCCTAACTTTTTGAGTTGGTTACAGTCTAGGGAATGTAGGAGAGATCTCGGGGTTGTCGCGTCTTGCACATCCTGAGGTTAATCTTCCAAGCATTTCCTCGGAGGAGAAAGACCTTTTGTTATGAACTACCGTTTACCAGGAATGTGATCATTATTTTGTTTTGGGCAACATTAGGTTATCTTTATCCTACACATGGGTAGGTGTTCATTGCTGTCATAAACTTTCACGTTACAGGAGGGGAGGGAACATGGGGGTTTGCTAATGCTCTCTGTATTATATTTCCAGTAGTACAGCCAGGGGATTTAGAAGCCGCCCTTAGATCCTTCCTTCATGCAGGCACACCTGTAGGATATACAGGTGAGGTAACAGGTGTTTTGTTGAGTAGTGGATGTTCCAGATTAGGGTTCTGTGGTACTTATTCCTTGCTTCTGTAATTTCAGGTTACGGTTCCAAGTGCCCAGCTGTTCCCCTCCGGACCCACTTTTTCCCCCGCTTGATCGCCTTAACAGTCTGTGCACAATTACAGTCAGACTTGGGTTGATCTAGAGGTGGGCCCCCTTACAGCATCGATCCAATCCTGAGGAGCATCCAGGACAGACCTGACAGAATAATCGGCCTAAAAGTTCTGCTCCTCCCGGTTGGGTTGATACAAGGAATGGCCACCTTAGAGGAGGTCATGGCGACCTTAGGCTTAGTTCAGGCGGAGTTGGCCGCCTCCCGCCAGGAAACGGCTGCGTTGCAAGCACGGATGGATGCTATGCAGCGGAACCCGTTTGATGCAGGGAATCCTGCCCCTCAACCAACCTCACTGGTAGTAGAAATGCCCTCTCCGGTTCCTTTGGCTCCCCCAGAAAGGTTTATGGGAGATAGAAAGAAAGTGCAGGTGTTTATGACCCAGGTGATGATGCACTTCACCTGTAAGCCTAAATGTTTTTTGACCAATCAATCACGGGTTTCCTTTCTGATCTCCTATTTAGGTGGAGAGGCAGCTCAGTGGGCTGTACCTATAGTCAGGAATAATGATGGAATCCTTTATGATTGGGACCTGTTTCGAGCCGAATTTGAGAAAACATTTGATAGGAGAGCTGAGACTTTCTCAGCTGATAAGGAGTTGCTTGTTCTTAAGCAAGGCAATTCAGATATAGTGACCTACCTAAATCATTTTAGGAGATTGATCGCTGAAACTGATTGGCCTGAAGCCAAACAGATGGTTCTGTTTTACCAAGGGCTCACAGACAATCTCAAAGACGTAATAGCACAAGTTGAACCCCAGCCTACCACATGTGCAGCCTTTATTGATTTGGCCTTACGCTTGGATCACAGATTGAGAGAGAGAAAGGGAGAGACTGGAAGAAGAGACAGACCACTGGTGTTCGGGGAGAAACCAACTAGCGGGGATAAAGCAGAAGGCAAACCCGAACCCATGGACATTGGTGTGGTGAGAGCATCCCTCACTACAAGCGAAAGAGAACATCGTCGCAAATTTGGGCTGTGTTTGTACTGTGGGAAGAAAGGCCACTTTTTACGAGAATGTCCGGTGAAACCTAAAGGAGGACGCTATCGTGCAGGTCAAGGTGTAGTATCCACTGTCGACAAGGGGTCGGAAAACTCCGATGCTTGAGCTCTAAGGAAGGGAGGGACTCAAGTGCACATTTCATCCTTTCAATAACCGAAGAAGACCGAGTGGGAAACCAGCTGTTCTTTGTAGACATTGAATTATGGATTGATCAAGACCCTAAGTACGTCCGTGCCATGGTAGACTCCGGAGCGACAGGCTGCTTTATGGATTTGACAGAAGCTCGGAAGTTGGGAGTAACCCCAGTGGATAAAACCGTTGTGGAAGAAGTGTTTGCAGTAGACGGTCATGTGTTGGAATCTGGTCCTATCACCCAACATACCCCGGAGTATGAGATGTGGTATGGAGACTATCATAAGGAGCAGCTGTCGTTTAACCTTATCCAGGCCCCTAAGTACGGAATAATATTGGGACTCCCTTGGCTGAAAAAACATGAACCCAATATAAAATGGAAGGAGCAAACTTTGGAATTCTCCTCCTCATATTGCCAAGACCATTGCATCCATGAGAATCCCCGACCATCAAGGGTATTGGCTGTTACTCACGCAATCTCCACAGCCGCGGAAAAAGAGGTGGACCTACCTCAGTGTTACCAGGAGTATGAAGAGGTCTTCAGTAAAGCAAAAGCCGAAGTGCTTCCTCCACATAGGGAATACGACTGCCGCATAGACTTAACACCAGGGTTCGTGGTTCCATGTGGCCGAATCTATGCGTTGTCACAACCCGAAACAAAACACCTAAGGGAATATTTGGACAATCTACTTGCTTTGGGATTCATCCGACCATCAAGGTCCCCAGCAGCTTCCCCTCTTTTCTTTATTCCAAAGGCCAATGGGGAATTACGCTGCTGTATCGACTACAGGGCATTAAACGCCATAACCACCAAGAATCAATATCCACTTCCTTTGATACCTGTATTACTGGAACAAGTGAGATCGGCCAGGATTTATACTAAACTGGATCTGAGGGGAGCCTACCATTTAGTATGCATACGATCAGGCGATGAATGGAAAACTGCTTTTAAAACAAGGTATGGGCTCTTTGAGTATCTTGTGATGCCCTTTGGGCTATGCAACGCCCCAGCCTCCTTCCAATTTTTCCTTAATGAGGTGTTGCGAGACTACCTGGACATCTTTGTAGTAGTCTACATAGAGGACATTTTAATATACTCCAATGATGAACCAGAACATATCCAACATGTGAGGCAGGTGCTTGAGGCTCTAAAACAAAACCAACTGTACTGCAAGTTAACGAAATGTGAGTTTCATGTCACAACGGTGGAATTCCTGGGAGTCATGCTCACTCCATCAGGACAGATAATGGCTGAAAGGAAGGTCAGGGCCATTGTGGATTGGCCACAACCCACCACTGTTAAGGATATCCAGAAACTTTTGGGTTTTGCCAACTTCTATCGGAGGTTCATCTCGCACTTTTCGGATCTGGTGGCACCTCTCACACGATTAACCCGGAAGAACACCCCTTTTGTATGGGGAACCGATGAGCAAACAGCATTTGATCGGTTGAAAACCGCGTTCACATCAGCTCCGATATTGATTCATGCTGACCCAAACCTCCCCTTCGTGGTAGAGGCTGATGCGTCAGAACTAGCGGTGGGAGCTGTTCTCTCGCAAAGGAGTGAGGATACCGGTCATCTACATCCCATTGCCTTCATGTCCCGCAAGTTAAATCCTGCAGAACGCAATTATACGATTGCAGAGAAGGAATTGCTAGCAATTAAAGACGCCTTCACAGAGTGGAGGCATTGGCTGATGGGTGCCACGCACCAAATCACGGTTTATACCGACCACCGTAATCTTCAGTTTCTGCGAGCTGCACGCCATCTCACACCCAGACAACTGAGATGGATGCTCTTCTTTTCTGAGTTCCATTTTGTGGTCACCTTCCGTCCGGGATGTGACAACCGGAAAGCTGATGCTCTCACCCGTCAAGAAAGTCACCCAGCATTGATGGAGTCTCTTGAAACCAGCATCATCAAACCCCGACAGGTGGTAGGGGTGATCCATACGGAAGAATTTCTCCACAAAGTTAAGAGAGGCATCCAGACCTTTGCTTGGAAGACTTGGATTCGGTTACACCCGGAATGGAGAATTCGTCAAGGGTTGCCAAGAAAGGGGTTTCAATTGCTTCTCCCCACTCTTGCATTGAGACAGCAAGTATTTAAGTGGTGCCACGATCTACCGTGCGCAGGACACACTGGAGGGAAGAAAACTTTGGAAAAATTGCTACGCACTTACTGGTGGCCCACCATCCGGCCGGATGTGTTCGCTTGGGTTCAACGATGTGACGTCTGTTCGCAGGCTAAAAGCGATCATAGACCAGCACAAGGGCTGTTACAAACAATGCCCACGCCTGTGAGTCCTTGGGAAAGCTTTTCAGTTGATTTTGTGGTGGGACTCCCTAAGGATCATGGGATGTCAGCGATAGTAGTAGTCGTGGACTACTTAACCAAGATGGGCCACTTCATTGCCTGTAGAGGGGTTCCCACAGCTAGTCAATTAGCCCAGTTATTGCTCATACATGTTGTTCGGTTGCATGGCCTGCCCAAGGTTATTGTCTCTGACAGAGGGGCACAATTCACCGCAAACTTTTGGAGGGTCTGGTGTGATCGATTGGGCATTGCCTCTTCCTTGTCCACCAGCTTTCATCCGCAAACGGATGGGCAGACCGAAAGGTTAAACCAGACCCTCAAACAATACCTGAGGTGTTTTGTTGATACCTCTACTGAGGCATGGGTGGAATGGTTATGGTCGGCTGAGGTGGCGTATAATGACGCAATTCATTCCTCTACTTTGTGTACCCCATTTTTCTGTACTTATGGGTTTCATCCCAGATTCGCCCCTTTGAGTGTGCCGGGTGTTGAAGCACCAATTCCACAGTTACAGTCAAGATTGGTGCGGTTGCGGAAGACTGTTTTGCAGGCCAGACAGAATCTTGTAAAGGCTAAACTTAGGTACAAAACTCAGGCTGATAGACATCGTAGGCCTTGTCCTGGGTACAAGAAAGGGGATTGGGTGTGGCTGTCCACTCGGAACATCCGTTTCAAAAGGTTCAGCATTTTCAACCCTAGGTTCATCGGTCCTTACCAGGTGATTCGTCATGTCAACCCCGTAGCTGTGAAACTAACACTCCCCTCACATTTTAGGATACACCCAGTGTTCCATGTCTCGCTGATCAAGCCCGCGCGGGGTCCGATTCATGCAGCTCCTGCACCTGTGAGGGTAGAGCAGGATGTGGAGTACGAGGTGCGGCGCATATTGGACTCTCGTAGAGTGAGAGGGAGACTTCAGTACCTGGTGTCTTGGAAGGGTTATGGTCCCGAGGAGGACTCGTGGGAACCTGTGGGAGCGGTTCATGCTCCTAGACTGGTGCGGAGGTTCCATTTGTCACATCCCGGTAAACCTGGTGGCAGTCAGTGAGTGTTGTGAGAGGGGGTGTACTGTCACGATTCCCCCCCGACCTCTGGTAAATCACTGCCTGCTCTATAATGCGGAACGGAATGGGAAACTACATATCCCATGATCCTTTGCGCTGCGCGCTCCTATGACGCGGCGCGACTAGTGATTATCAGGAAGTCTCACGGAATACGCGCTGCCGATTATTCCTGCTCGTGTTTGGTTCGTGTACTTTTGATTCTTCATTACAGGATACTTGGAAGTCGGAGGAGGCAAGTCTCGGCTCGCGCTGAAGGGTCACGCCGCTGGTAGCGTGTGGGTTCAGCGTTCCAAGTTCTAGGAGTCCATTTGTGGATTAACCTGGTGGGGCTTAGGAAGCGCCTACAACTTAGCGTTCATCATCGTGTTGCCGCTCGAGTGTGGATTAACCTGGTGGGGCTTAGGAAGCGCCCGTGTCCTTCCGTCATTTCAGCAACAGGTTTTCAAGATCGAGTGGGGCACTTATATTCCTAGTTTGTTTACAGAATCTGTTTTTGCATACTTTCAGGGAGCGTCTTGCTCCGGTTTGCGCAGGACACCTGGGTATAGGTGCCGACTTACCTTTCAGTGCACATTACTCACATTTTGAGCGCTTACAGAGCAGGATCTGTAGAGACGCTATAAATATACTTTACGCTGGGCATATGATTTAGTTTCCTAACTTTTTGAGTTGGTTACAGTCTAGGGAATGTAGGAGAGATCTCGGGGTTGTCGCGTCTTGCACATCCTGAGGTTAATCTTCCAAGCATTTCCTCGGAGGAGAAAGACCTTTTGTTATGAACTACCGTTTACCAGGAATGTGATCATTATTTTGTTTTGGGCAACATTAGGTTATCTTTATCCTACACATGGGTAGGTGTTCATTGCTGTCATAAACTTTCACGTTACAGGAGGGGAGGGAACATGGGGGTTTGCTAATGCTCTCTGTATTATATTTCCAGTAGTACAGCCAGGGGATTTAGAAGCCGCCCTTAGATCCTTCCTTCATGCAGGCACACCTGTAGGATATACAGGTGAGGTAACAGGTGTTTTGTTGAGTAGTGGATGTTCCAGATTAGGGTTCTGTGGTACTTATTCCTTGCTTCTGTAATTTCAGGTTACGGTTCCAAGTACCCAGCTGTTCCCCTCCGGACCTACTTTTTCCCCCGCTTGATCGCCTTAACAGTCTGTGCACAATTACAGTCAGACTTGGGTTGATCTAGAGGTGGGCCCCCTTACAGCATCGATCCAATCCTGAGGAGCATCCAGGACAGACCTGACACAAGTTCTCACAGAGGTCTTCCACTATGGACACCTTCAGGTTTAGGAGCAAAGTTGTTATTTTATGCTTAATTGTTTTTCCTGTTATTGAGACTGTTTGTAGGACTGGGGAGTAAAGTTTGATTGGGGTGGCCTCTAATTTGCATATATCTGTTTTGTGTGTGAAAAAACTTGCACATCTATTGCCTGTGCTATGCCACCGTTGCCTCAAGAAAGCTTTAAGTTTATTTCTGTATGCTATTCCTGTTATGTGTGAGGTCAAACCTGCTCTGCTGATGCCCATGCTGTACCTACTCTCTATGTGAGGGAAGCTTGCACTTCTGTCCATGCTGTATCTGTTTGATGTGTGTACAAAGCTGCTAAATGAGCAGTGACAAGCAAAGACAGACTCGGCTGTTCCTAAAGGATAGATGGAGGGAAAAGTGCGGTCACAGGGAAGGTAGAGGTAGTGCTCAGTGGAGGGCTACCCTGGGTATCCAATTTGTTGGATTTAATGGCCTCACACACCCTTGCGAGTGTCATGCTTCATCATTGGCGTTTGCTCCTCGTTGGGCAGGCGGTGCAATGCCCAACGGGCTCACCTCAAAGAGGGGCTCTTTGACGGAGATCTTTTTACCAACTGCCTATGGGTGAAGTGCGGGTGAGGGGCCAGGAAGGAAAGGATAGTGTAGATACGTGGATTAAAATGTGGCACAAGGTACCGGAGATCAATTTATTCTGGTGGTCCCCTGCCACAAGTAAAAACAGTGGGTAGCCTATGATCGCAGGAAATTAGGATTCCACGTCACGATCCAGGACTACATTACATATCGTGAGGTCAACATGTTTCTCGCCTATGCACACTGGCTGCGATTCTTCAGGACCTAGTTAGTTACATCTATCTCTAGCAAAACATGACCTGGTTTAGTGTCAGTTAATATTTTATTATATAGTTGTACTACCTATATGGGACAGCTCTTGCCTAAAGGTCAAGGTGTATAGGTGTCAACAGTACCCGGTAGGTTTGACATCAAGGGGGGAGAACCATAGGGGTTTAAGGTTCTCGCTGCCTTGGTTAATGCCCGGTGTGCCTACCCATCGCTACCGGGATCCTGTTTTGAGGGAGTGAATCTTGCACTTCTATTTAGGCAGCAAATATTTTTGTGAGTACCTTTCACTCTTCTACACATTTTCCTTGAGAAACCCTAGGCTCCTCTTCAATTTTCATCTCATTGATGTTAGAATTAAGAAATACATTGGGGAATGGAATGAAGAAAGAGATGAAGGGTGAAAAAGAAGTAAGAAGGGGTGTCTAGAAATTAAAGAAGGGGAAACAATTACGAATAGACAAAGAGGATGATGGAATCAGAAACAAACTTTCAAAGGAAGTGGAAAATGGTAACTGAGAGCGAGAAAGGATACACAAATTGAGCAAATGCAAATGAAAGGTTAAAGAACAGGAACAAGAGAGAACGAGAGACAAAAAGTGAAAGAGTAGGAGCTATCTAATGCAGGCATGGTAGACATGGACGTAACTGGCTGGGTGGAGAGAGAATAGGAAAGAGAGATAAGAGAAGGGTAGGGATAGTTAAAACGCAAGGAAATAAAAAGAGAGAGGAATGAAACATGAAGACAAACCTGACGTAACTGATATGAACTTGGAAAACATAAAAGTCACAGGAGAAACAAGGGGATATTAAAGTGGCATCTCTATAGAGGGCATTAGGAACATGCATCTAGCGAAAAAGAGAGTTAGAGGTGAGGTTAACCAAAGTTGAAGTAGCAGATAGGATGATTACAGAGGTAGCGATGAAGGTGAAAGTGGTGTGGAGTGATGATGGTGGGGTAGTGAGAAGGATACAAATGGAAATGAGAGGGAACTCAATGCCATATTAGTGGTCAAAGGTTTGTGATGAAGGTGAAAGAAAAATGTGATAGAGTTTATGTTGCAATCTAATAAAGTCAAGTTCTTACCTTCTACTGCATTAAGAGCCTTCCTTACAACAGTTTAGAAAATGTGAGATGGGCTAGTGAGAGGCACATGGAAAAGTGGAGATAAATGATAGAGATTAGAAAATGTGAGATGTGCATGTGAGAGGCAAAGAGGGGAGTGTAGATGATAATTAGAGGTAGATGTGGGAGGGAAACAGAGGGAATTGGTGAATGTGGCACAAGTAGAGACAGAACGTGGATTGTCATGAATCTTGATGTAGAGTACTGTAATGAGGTGTGTCTTCAGCTCTTTTCTAAATTGAAGTTAGGTCAGAGAAGTCCTGATAGATTCTGTGATGTTGTTCTAGATCCTAGGTGCATGGTGCGAGAAGGTCTGTTGCCTTGTTTTTTTCTTCTTCTTCTTCTTCTTCTCCAGTTTGATGGCGTCCTAACTCCGGGTGTGCCGGGTGTCGCTTGTCAGCCAGATTTGCTGCTGCATTACAATGCAAAAAAATCCCGGATTGCCAATGCAGAATCTGTGTAATATTTGTTTCTATGCTGTGAACTAAGGAAAGCACATCAGCTCCTATGCGTTTAGGTATTTGATATACTGAAAGCTTACCACCTAAATGAAGCACATTGTTTAGCAGCAGGAGCTTAGGAAAGCATATTGAGTCGCTCGGCTGAAATCGGACCACAGAATTCAGGACGTGATGGATGGAGGGAAAGGAACATGAACCTGTTACACATATCATTTTTAATATGCATATAATCTTAGCACAAATTATCACAATTACACATATTAACTATTATTGCAGTAATGTTGCTCCGTGTTTTGTCTCTGCCATATTTATTGAGTGATTGATTGTTCCATGAATCTGACAACATTTTCTTTGAAAACAAAAACAAAACAATGTTTAAAGTGACTACTGAGCCCCCATCTCCTACGTCTTCCATCCAGGCCTATACCATTTTTAAGTAATAATAATTTATACAATATAGAATCTGTATTGAATGGGTTACATATATATGTAATGCTTGGTCCAAAAAAAGATGAAAGCATGCTTATCTATATGTATAATAACAGTTACTGAATGCAAAGAGTGTGAGAAAGGCCACTGATGTTATCCGGCCTAAATGTATTATTCAAGACAATGGCTTTCCATGATACCTTTCTGCCAGTGTAATGCAGAGCAGCTTGATATTAACTTTTCTCTAGTGGACGCTGAAAGCACACATGAACATAAAACTCCCTATTGTGTCTCCATATCCTGTAATTTCACAAAATGAATAAGATAAAAGGGATATTATCAGCACGTCTCTCTTTCAAAATCTTCATGATGGCACCACACAATAAACTAAATAGATTTGTCTTTACTGCTACTAATTATCGCTTGTTCGGTATCATTTTGATCACATCATTTCAGAGATGGAAGGAGATTGATTTGAATTCTAATTTCAGCTCTTTGATATGGGTTCAAAGGCTACAACCAGCATTAAAATGGAATTAAATGCTGAGTTTGCTTAATTTTCATTTTACCATCTGAGACGCCTCTCTAACTTTAAACCTAATTGATATAAAGATTTTTAAACCTCATACCCTCAGACGATTTCCAGAAAGAATCTCGCTTAAATTTATGTTTTTGCTTTTTTACCATAAAACCATATTTACTTGTATGTTTGTTTTACTTGCATTTATTGATTTTCTGTGCACCTCAGACAGGGAAATCTTAAGGAATGTGTGGGCCAATGGGCAAACGTGTTTTTAGGGCCCATGTTCAAAACAGATTTGAGCTTTTGATCCAGTTTCAGCTCTTTCATGGCCCCTTTGGCCAGGTCACCGAGAGTGCACAGGCACCCTCGTCCAAAATTCTAAAATGTGTTTACATATAATATTCAGGGATAGTGATGTGCGTTTTCAATATTGTAACACAGAATACGTTCATTAATATAACTACAAATAATCTTCGTGTCACCCTCCCATTTCTCATATGTGAAAATGATAATGTAATGCAAGAGTGGGTGGTGAGTCTGCATTCTCCTCAGAAATGTTCACTCTTTGGGGCCTGTCTGCACTGGTCCGGAAGGTAAGCAGGAGTGTTGATAAGCTCAGCTAACTTTCACCTTTTGTTCATGAAAGGAAACTAGAAGAAGGCCTGTGGTGGTAAACAACTGTATTTAGAGTCAAGGAAAAGGACAAAAGGAAGGTAAGTTCGATGAGGAGCCTATCAAGAAGATTTAGAGGCAGCGCCAAAAAAACAAAAGGGGGACTCAGAGTATCACTTTTGCCACAAGTCCAACACATACACACAGAACAGCATTTCACAAATGCACCTCTCTCAATTCCACACTGCTGAGTACTAGGCCTCAGACTCTTGGTTTACCTTTGAACTCAAGTCTATAGTACACTCGATAACTTCTTGCTTCTCTACTAGCTATTGATGAGGTAATCCTGCAGCTGCCAGTCCTGCCCTGAGTTTTTCCATGATACTCCTCCGGTCCTGACTCTGAGTAACCCAGTCCCAGACCAGTCATCATCATCATCATGAATCATGAGGACCTCAGCAAGATAGACATGGAGTGAAGTGCACTGCTGTTGAAGAACACGTAGAGAATGAAACTGAATTTCAGTATTTTACAATGTTTTTGTTTGCTAACTAAAGTGACTGTTCTGGTGTCTGAAGAACCAAGCCTAGAACAAATCATTCAAGAACCAACACATCTGGCAGGTCCTACCTTGGATGGGATTTTTACTAATAATCCGAACCTAGTCAATATAAAGACTTCTCAGATTGCATGGTCCTACCATGGAGCAGTCTTTTTTGACCTGCTTCTCCCGCAACCTAAACCCAACATGATAAAACTACAGTCTACAATCCTTTCAAGAAATTGGCAGAATGTGAAATCAGATCATCTTAATAAAATACTTTTTTGTTTTTTTTTAAACTTTATTTTCCATTTTTGCAAACAAAACAAGACAATAATGATACAATGCAGTGGGATGAATCAGCAGTTATGTAATAATATTATGACATATCAAACAAGAACAAAGGCACTGAAAATAACAGCTGAGGGTAATGTATCGTGGACAGAAAACAACATACACACCTAAGGGTTTGAACAGAGTACAGCTCAATGATTGGGTCAGCAAGAAATACACCGCCCAAACACCATAGACATTGACCATCTCAAACAAATAACATATCCTCGGGGCACGAAGGGTAACCCTGAGCAGATCCCATCCCAGCGACAGCGAAGATCTAACCTACACCCTCAGGGGTAATGCCAGCCTGCACCTGTGAGTCCTGTGCCGCCCTACACCGGGAAATGTAGTCTTTGTATGGGCCCCAAATATCAATTGGTCTGGATGAGCTGGGAAGCAGAGTGCTGAATTCCTCAGAATGTACATTACAGAACGCGAGGCTGTTCAACCAGGAGCGCAGTGTGGGGGCACGTCTACTGCCCCACAGCAGTGCAATCTCCCGTTTGGCCAAGAGGAAACCCAGTGCAGCCAGCCTACAAACTTTCCTAGGGAAGTTAACCACATAACCTAGTAGTGCAATCTCAGGAGTAGGCAGAAGTTGCATGGATAATATGTCTCCCAACGTGGAGTGAACACTCATCCAGTACTGGTGAATCTTAGGACATGTCCAAGTAAGGTGTGCAAAGTCTGCAAAGGGTGACAAGCATTTCTGACAGTGGTGTGGTCTGGAATTGTCAATCCTGTGGGAATGGGCGGGGGTGAAATACATCCGGCGGAGGAACTTAAAATGAAGTAATTTGTGTCGGCTGTTCAATGAGACGTCACTGGTGGCCCTGCAACACTGCTCCCACTGGTCGTCTAAGATCGTTCTGCCCAAGTCAGCCTCCCAAGCCGCTCGAACCCTGGAGTCATCTACGGGCCTAATCGTTCCACACTGCTGATATAGTTTGGAGATCAGATGTGCCCCATCCGGGCTCTGAATCAGCAGAGTAAGGGGAGGAGCTTCCACAGGGGCTGAGGGGAAGGATGAAAACTTGGCCCTGAGAGCGGAGCGCACCCGAGTCAGGATAAATGTGTCCATAAATGAACGCTCACTAAAGCAAGCCTCTTCTGTCATTGAAAATGCATGTCTATCGGGAAACAGGTCCCCGAGTGTGTGTGTACGTGGAATTTCTGCAAAGTGTGACTGACCAAGGTTTCCCCAGTGATCGGGAGAAGGGAAGAGTTAGGCAAGGGTAAGGCAGGGGAATATAATAAGTCTAACCCTAAGAGTCTGCGTAGTCTATCCCAAGCCCAGCACGTGGTGGAGACTGTCTGGACATCCCGGGGGTCCCGAGGGAAGCCTGAGGGAAGGATTGTTAGAAGCTGTTGCGGAAGTACAAGGTCCGCCTCCGGCTTCAGATATGGAATGCGCGCATCTGGGTGAAACCAAGCACAAGCGTAGCAACACTGCGCCACCAAATAATACAAATAAAAATCAAAGTAAGAATCTTCCAACTGACCCGGGGAGTTTTGTCCTCCCAAACCAAGCGTAACAATAAGGAGCGAAGTTGTGAAAAGAAGGCCTTGGTGAGAGGAAAGGGAATATTATTAAAGAGGTACAAAAACCGGGGCAGAACAACCATTTTGATAATGGCGACTCTGCCAGCCATGGACAGAGGTAGACGTAACCATTTCGCGACCTGTGAGTCTAACGAGCTAATCGCTCTGCCATAATTAAGACGAATCATAGTGGCGGTGTCAAGGTGAATGTGGACTCCGAGGTATTTAACCACGTCGTCACACCATTCCAATGGGAACTCGCACTGCCTGGGGGCTTCATTTCCCACCTTCACCGCCTAGCAGCAGAGCTAAACGCTGCAGCGGGAAACGCCCAAATAATTGACGCCAGCAGCGAGTGAGCCGGTCCTATGGCCACGCCCACTCGCCCGAGGCCACGCCCACTCCGCCTACAAAAACAGAGCCGATTGGAGGCTCTGGTTAGATTGTACTCCTGAGGCACAGCCGGGAGCATTGTTTTAAACGAAGTTAGCGCTGAAATTTTAATTATTTTGTGTAATAACTGTCACTGTTAATCCTACCTTTTCACCCAACTGCACGAAGACTGGGGGCTTCATTTCCCACGCCCACTCCGCCTACAAAAACATGTGCACTTCACGTACGCGCAGCAGACGGGCGCAGCGGGCGCGCCTAAGGCAAGCCCGTCTGGGCCCGTCCGGGCCCAGCCGGACCCAGGCCCAGGAACTCTGCCGGATCTGCCTCATGATCGTTTGGTGTACTCAAGTGACATGCTCCGGGCTCTTCACCCGGAAAAAAATCAGGAGTGTCGTTAAATCCACTTTGAAGGTAAACCCTATACCAACTGTGCACGCTGTAACCCAGTCGCTCAGATCTCGGGAAAGCCTGGACTACAGATGGGCCTTCTGAACTGCCGTTCCCTCCCCAAGCATGCACACGAAACCAACCTGCTGATACAAGACCAAGGCCTGGACGTACTGTTTCTCACAGAAACCTGGCTCTCTGCCAGCTCAGACTCTGACATTGTCAATGCCCTACCCCCAGGCTATCTTATTCAAACCCTGCATAGACCTAAAGGGAGAGGAGGGGGGCTGGCAATAGTCCATAGAGAACACCTTGTCTGTAGAACCAGCAATGCCAACATTGAAGATTGCGAAAGCTGCCATTTCGCTCTCCAAACTTCCCCGGCACACTCCCTCTCAGGATTGTTGATTTATCGCCCTCCGGGTACACCAGGGAAATTCATCAACGCTTTCACCGAGACGGTGTCACAACTAGCTTCCTCCGCCCCTAATTTCCTCCTTGTGGGCGACCTCAATCACCTTACAGACCCCACAGATTCTATAGCATCTGATCTCCTTCATGACCTTATGTCATTTAGCATACGGCTGGTCAATAACGGACCCACCCACGACAAGGGACACCTCTTGGATCCTGTCCTTACCAATAGCGCGGACATCACCACTGGATCCCCCCTCCCTCTTCCGTGGACAGATCACTTCCTAATCCCTATCTCCTGTCATCTATTCATAGCACCCCCCCAACCCTCCAAAACCCGGGTTACCGACCGACGTTGGCACAAGCTTGTACCAGCTG
The DNA here is from genome assembly GCF_964263255.1 of Lissotriton vulgaris. Lineage (NCBI taxonomy): Eukaryota > Metazoa > Chordata > Amphibia > Caudata > Salamandridae > Lissotriton > Lissotriton vulgaris. The sequence goes on along the minus strand of NC_141694.1, from coordinate 1,723,979,241 downwards.
AATGGGCCACTATTCTCTCAGATTCTTTACCTACCCTCTCCACTGATCCTGTCATTGCAGATGAACAGTTTAATTCCTGGGTCACATCCTCATTGGATCAACTCCTCCCCAAAACCACCACTCTCAAACATACCAAACGAGTAAACTCCGCTCCTTGGTACACTCCGGAGCTTAAGTCTCTGCGACAGGAATGCAAGAGAACGGAACGTTCCTGGAGGAAGGATAAGTCTAAGGTAAAAATGGACGCCTACCACACCGCATTACAAATTTATAAAACCGCCCTTCGCAAGACCAAAAGTTTATTCTTCCAAGAAAGAATAGAAAATTCTGCTTGCTCCAGCAAGGAATCTTTTACTATTTTAAAAGAACTCCTTAAGGTCCCAGACCCTGGACCTAGAAACCCACCAGACCCCAAGGCAGATGAGGAAAAATGCTATAAACTAGCTAACTTCTTCAAGGAGAAGATCCAGAAAATCCTCGACTCTATCACAACTACAAACTCGAGCGAGGAAAAGAGATCAATAATATTCCTATCTCCCCCTGTCTCACCTCTTGGGGACAAGTGACTGCCGAAGAGGTCGAAAGCACGCTTAATAACATCAAAAGCGGTTCCCCCAGGGACCCTGCGCCGCTACGTATCCTCAAGAGAGTAGCACCCACGATCATTCCCCCCCTCACCCGTCTAATCAACGCCTCGCTGCAACAGGGAGTCGTCCCCTCTAGCTGGAAGGCGGCAGTCGTCAAGGCGCTACTAAAAAAAACATCCCTGGACCCTGTGGACCTGGCCAACTACAGGCCAATTTCTCTTCTCCCAGGAACTAGTAAGGTCGCCGAAAAGCTAGTGAATAGAAAACTTTCACAATTTTTGGAAACCAATAATCGGCTGAAAAGCTTGCAGACGGGATTCCGCCCAGGGCAGGGCACCGACATCGCCCCCCTTGTGGCGGTGGAGGAGGCCAGAGCACTTCTAGACGTGGGAGGATCAGTGGCAGTGATCCTCCTCGACCTCAGTGCGGCCTTCGACACCGTCAATCACCAACTCCGTATCCACCGACTCAGGACTGTCGGTGTAGAAGGAACCGCACTGTCCTGGCTATCGTCCTTTCTGGGTCATCGCTCCTTTCAGATCTGGGAGAATAACACCTGCTCCTCCGAAACACCCCTCCAATGTGGCGTACCTCAGGGCTCTTCCCTGAGCCCCACATTATTCAATATCTACATGTCCCCACTGGAGGAGGTTGTCATCCCGTTCGGAGTGAGTATCGTCAGCTATGCTGATGACACACAACTAGTGGTGTCCCTTTCTCACCCAAGCCAACAACCTGCGGACCTATACAACTGTCTGACGCAGATACAAGGATGGATGAACCGTTCACATTTGAAACTTAACGGTTCAAAGACTGACATTCTCCTCCTTGGTCAGAAGGGGCTTTCCCTTTCACAGAACATCTGGCCACCCTGTCTAGGCTTGCCTCCAGACCCGAAACCCGAGGTTAAAAGCCTGGGTGTGTGCCTCGAAAAAGATCTATCGTTTACAACACAAGCAAAAAAAGTAGCCGGGACGTGCTTTGGGCTCCTCAAATTGATTCGAAAGATCCTGCCCCTACTTCCTCCCACCTCTCAAAAACTGTTGAACCAAGGCCTGATACTATCTAGGCTCGACTACAGTAACTCCATCTATCTAGGCGCTCCTGAGGCAGCCTTGAACAAGCTACAAAGGATCCAAAACGCAGCTGCCCGGATCTTCACCAATACTCCTGCCAGAGCCTCGGCCAAACCAGCCTTGAAGCTTCTCCATTGGCTCCTGGTAAGAGAACGAGTGAAGTTCAAAGCCCTCTGCCTGGCTCACAGACTGCTTCAAAACAAAGGCCCCCCGATCTTAAGAAAATTCATCAAACCATATAAAGCCCCAAGATCCCTTCGATCCGACCAGGAACATCTCATCATCATTCCCAGAGTCAAGAAAGCACCCACAGGTGGAAGGCGCTTCTCGGTCCACACCGCACGCCTCTGGAACGCCTTACCCCGCGACCTGAGAACAGAACCTAACTATCTACGATTCAGAAAGCGGCTGAAAACCCACCTCTTCCCTTAAATCCTAACCTTTCCCCCCTGCCCCCACTGACCCGCAGTTGTACGGATCTTAGCGCTGGGATACTCACGGGTGACTACGTGCATTATATATTTTTTAAATAATAATAATAATAATAATAATAATAATAATAATAATAATAATAATAATAACTGCCAGGGCGTGGGGCTTGCCGTGAGGGGAAAATAACAGACTTATGCCATTCAATGTTGAGCCCAGAAAACTCTCCAAAGCGGACAATTTCCCGAATTAAGGGGGCAAGATTGAAATGGGGCATTCGAACATAAAGGACAGTGTCGTCCGCATACATGGATAACAATAGAGGACCAGTACGGAATTGCAAACCGCGCTGCAGGTGTTTTTCCTGGAATTGCCGAGCTAAAGGGTCCATGGCCAAAATGAAAAGAAGCGAAGATAAGGGGCAGCCCTGCCTCGTGCCACGTGACAAATGGAAAGGATCTGACAGAGTGCCATTGAGGCGCACCCGAGCAGTGGGTTTAGTATATAATAGGGCCACGGTAGCGACAAAACCCTCCAGCATGCCCATACGACGCATGATCGAAAGGAAGAAGGGCCATTCGAGAGAGTTGAACGCCTTTTCCGCGTCAAGAAGGATAGCAGCAGCGGGGGTAGAGGGCTCAATTCTGTGCACCACTGTAAATAATGTCCGGTGGTTGAGAGAGGTGGACCGATGAAGGATGAAACCCGACTGTACTGGGGAGATAATGAATTCCATCAATAATGACAATCTGATGGCTACGACCATGGCCAGGATTTTATAGTCCAAATTCAATAGGGATAATGGGGTCCTTCCCGGGTTTGGGCAATAGAATAATTACCGCCCCCGAAACGTCGTGGGGAGGATATCTACTTCAAGAGCCTCGGCGTAGACCTCCACTAAACGTGTCACCAGGATGTCCTTATATGCCTTGTAAAGTCGGCAGAAAAGCTGTCGAGACCAGGAGCTGAGGAGGCACGTAGGGCGTTGATAGCCTCAACAATACTATCAGGGGTGATAGGAGTCAAATGAAAGTACTGCATATAACGCTCCAGGTAAACCAGAGCGATCTCCGATAAATAAGACTCTTGGTCGCTTAAATCACCGGACAGTCAAGAGGTATAAAATGACTTGTAATAGGAGAGAAATAGGTCGCAGACATCCGGGGTGGAGCGCAAAGGGGAACCATCGGGCCCTGCCATAGAAATGATATAGGTGGAACTACGGGGAGGACGAAATGTGTTGGCCAGAAGCCTACCTGGACGCTCACCCTCACCATAACCCCGTGCTACATGATGCTTGTTAAGGAACGACAGCTCTCTATCAGCAGCTTCTCTAAATTCCACGCACAGCTCTAAACGTCGCACCACAAGGGATTCAGAGGGAGCATCAAGCAACTCGCGATCTAAAGCAGCAATATCCCTCTCGATACGGCTTAAAGTGGAACGGAGATCGCGCAGGACACCAGCGTGCTTCAAGATGCAGACCCCCCTGATATAAGCCTTAAAGGACTCCCACAAGACCGCCCATGTGTCAACCGACCCAGTATTCAAGTCAAAATAGTCTTCAATAGCCTGTCTAACTTCTTCGTTAAAAACGGGATACATCAGGGCATGGCCAGGGAATCTCCACTGTCTCTCATAGCCACCCGCTCGGGGCATGTGCAACTGCAGGACCACCGGGGAATGATCGGAGAGGGTGCGGGGGAGAGTCAGGACCATCCCAATCCAGCCCGCCACCCCAGGGGAAACCAACCAATAGTCAATCCTCGTCCAAGTATTGTGGAACCCAATAGTGTGTAAATGCAGGGAGGTGAGCCAGGCCCGGACTGGCCGTTGCGGGCACCGGGCAATACCCCGGTGCGCCACAAGGGTGGGGGCCAGTTTTGGGCCCTGGGGGTCGTTTGTGCTACAGGGCCGTTTTTGCAGCATAGCTGCAAAATCGGCCCTGTAACAAAATCGGCCGAAAACCGGCCCCGCCAAAGAGCTCGGTCGCATCCCCAGGGGGCCGGCCGAGCACTTTGCCAGGGCCGGTTTTGGTTCTCAGTCTGGCCCTGAGGTGAGCATGCATTTGGAGTTCCACGTCAACTAAGGAGCACTGTGTACAAATCTCCCTAAGGGCCTGTCGGGCGCGGGGTTTGGTGTCGGGGATGTAGCAGTGCTGTCTCTAGCAGGGTCCATCAGAAGGTTAAAATCTCCACCCATGAGCAAAAGCCCGGTGTCTATCGAGAGGAGACGATTCAATAAGGATTAAAAAAAGAAAGGGGAGTCAGTGTTTGGGCCGTATACTCCCACCAGGGTGATCTTAATTCCCATCAACAGCCCAGAAACATTCAAAAAGCGGCCTTCAGGGTCCTGATATTTGTTATAGTGTGCAAACTGAACCCTTTTATGTATAAAGATGGAGACCCCACAAGCATATCTACTGTAATTGGAGAAAAACCTATGGGGGCCGCAGCCGGAGGCAATCGGACCGCCGTCCGGGCCAGACAGGTGAGTTTCTTGCATAAAAAGGACATCAACCTTGTGTCGAGCTACATAATTAAGTACTTGTCTGCGCTTCCTGGTGTTATTCAGACCACGTACATTCCATGTTAACAGTGAAAGCCCGGAAGGACCTGGCACATTCCCTAGCTGTACCATCCAAACTGAATCAACACACTTGAAACGTTGCATGCATATGCCACATTCCACAAAATATTATTCGTTATCTGCAAACTGCAAGAACCATCATTAAACAAAGAACGACCCCAACACCACCCCCCACCCTACCTCTTACACCCCAAGAAGAAGCAGACCCAAACATAGCAAACTCTGCACTTAAATGACAAAAATCTATGCAAAGCGAGTGGAGCAAAGGAAACAAAGTTCAGCATCCAAACAATAAAGAAACCTACAGTGGTGTACACCATGGGGCATGGCAACGCCACACCGGTCGGGCAAAGTATCAATCAAATACTTTATGTTACGGAGCAAACATGTGAAAGAAAAAAACATTAATAGGACACATCAAAGGAGCACTGAAACTTGAGAGATGGTCAACCAGCCCCGGATTGGGAGAAAAGTTCCACACTAGAATTCGATACTTGCGTCTGAGGGGAAGAAGGCCCCGGCCCCCAAAGTCAGCCATATGGTCTTTCTTATAGTCACAGAAGAATTCCTGCGCCTCAGTTGGAGTTCGAACACCCGTGACCTGCCATTTATGTCCACCTTCAATCGAGCAGGATAAAGCATGCCATAGCGCAGGCCCAAGTTCTTCGCTGTCACTTAACCCCCTGGAATTTGCGCCTGGCCTCCTGTACCATGATGGTAAAATCCGGAAAAAACGAGAGTCTGCTCCCTTGCCACTGAACCTCTCCCAGGTCTTCAGCCGTGCACAGTGCAGTGTTGCGATCTCGAAAGTTCATGAGCTTGGCGATGATGGGCATAGGAGGTTGACCAGGCCTGAGACGTGGGCCCAATTATCTATGAGCATGTTCGACCACAAAGCCCTGGGTGAAGGTGTCTCTGCAAAAGAGGACTCAGAGGAGTTGTTCCACAAACGTATCCATGCGGCCAGTGGATGTCGATTCTGGAACGCCAAGAATGCGAATGTTGTTGCGGCGGCTGCTGGCCTCCAAATCCTCGTTCTTGATGGCGACATCTTTAAGGATCTTTTCCACCCGTTCCAGCCGTTTCAAGGAAGAGGATGCCCGTCCTCTATGTCCGAGACTCTGGACTCCACCACATCTAATCTACGGTCATGAGCCTGGATTTTCGTATTCATCCCCGCCAACTTGGTATCCAGATCGTCGAATTGGCCCTCTAGAGTTTTAAACCCCGCTTTCATCTCCGTAACATGGCCGCAACCAAGGGGGACGAACCCTCTGTGTCCCGGGGGAGCGGGACCTCCGCAGGCTGGTCAGCCGGAGTTTCCACCGCATCGCCCAAGGTTTTATCAAACTGGAGCTTGGGCTGCTTGGGGTCCTTTTTCACCATTGTCGCAGAAAGTGATAGGTGGGAAACACTGAGTCCAGCAAGAAGTGCACCACAGCGCAGACTTTGCGGTGAGCGTAGGTGAACCAGACATAGGGAACTATGGATTGTATTAGACTGTAAAGGTCTTTTCTCAAACCAGTTTGTGATTGTGTTATTGTCACACTACCTTTACCCAGTCCCACACTTACCTCATCACTCCTAACCTACCCTATCCTGACCCACACTTAACGTACTTACTCTTTGACCCAGGTCTGGCAGTTTTCAGGGTATACCCCGTTGAAACTCAACACTGGCTTTCGAAAGGGGCATAGCACGGAGACAACTATGTTCAAGGCAACAGAAGAGATCCGACAGGCTCTAGATCAGGAAAAAGGGGCTCCCCTTATCCTGCTGTATCTCTCGGCGGCTTTTGACACGGTAAATCATAAACTACTGCTAAGTTGATTAACAGCCTGTGGGGTTACAGGTCTAGCCTGGAATCTGCTAAAGTCCTATTTAAAGGACCGAGAGCAAATAGTAAAGCTGGAGAATTTTACTTCACTCCCATTCTCACTTCCATGTAGAGCCCAGCAGGGATCCTCGCTGAGTCCCACCATTTTTAATATTTATATATCCCCATTATCAGATCTGATAAGAAGTTTTGACACTCAAATTGTTGTCTACATAGAAAAACATTACTCTGATACAGGAAGTAGATTTCATGATTGCATGATGGCTGTCCATGATTGGATGAACGGAACCTGCCTTAAATTGAATTCAGAAAACACTGAAGTCTTACTTTTTGGACCACAATCATCCTTTTAGGGTCCATTAGCTTGGCCAGCTATCATGGGCCCTATCCCCTTCCAGTGGACAAGGCTCAAAACTTTGGGGTGATTATTGATAATAAAATCAACTTTTCTGATCATGTAAACAAACTTACTTCTTCCACATTTAACACTAAGAACAATAAAAATAGTTTTGCCTTTTATACCTGCTAATCTGCAAAAGACATTAGTCACCTCTTTAACCCTGTCTAAGACTGATTACTGCAATAGTCTGCTGCTGACCACTCATAAGTACAATTTTAACAAACTTCAGGTCTTGAAAAATGCTCCGGCTAGAATTTTCCTGAAAATACCCAAATTTTGTTTGCAAGAGATACAAAATCTACACTGTTAAACAAAGAATTACCTTTAAGGTACTATGTCTAACTTACAAGGCAGTTCATGGTGTCGGTCCGAACTTATTCAATCAGACTTTCAAATAGTATCTCCATGGCAGAAATCTTTGGTCAGCAAAGGCAAAATTACTAGTAGTGCCTAGATTTAAACAAGTACGATGGGGCGGAAAAAGCATTGTGCATGAAGCTTCTAAAGCTTGGAACTTACTTCCTCTCTGTATAAAAAGAGCGACCTAGCCTCCTTTCTTTTTATGAAAGCTATAAAAACATGGTTATTCAGGACTTAGCACTTTCTGATGTCCCTTCCTGACACTCGCATCCATTAACTGTACAGTGTTTAGATGCCTCAGGGCAGTAATGCACTATATAAATCCAGATAACATAACATAACAAAAAAAGAGAACCCCGCCTGCAATTAATTAACTCTGGCCAAGTGTGAAAGGGCTGATCATCACCTACAGGGAAAAATATGAATGCCCATCACTCAAGCCCAAACAGTGAACATCAATAATCATCTAAAGAAATTCCCATATTACAGTTCAACAATCACCCTCCCTCAGTGTCTGCCACCACATAAATCATCAATCAACTTAAATCATCACTCACACAATCAGTCACTCACCATTGCAATAGCTGAAGTTACCTCATCCAATCCAAGCACTGGTAGTTCAACTTCACAGAGGTATTCGATCCTCTTTGATGCAGGCAACACATTGGAATTTGGTCTTGCCAGGCATTCTAGTAGGATATTTAATAATTTTATGGGGCAGCCCTTCTAGTGTAGTGCTAAGTGATGCAAAAAGGAATAGGCATTAGGTAATAGGCATGCGGGGTGACAGGCATTGTCCCCAATGTCATGAAGGAATAGTTGAGGATTCCTCAATACACACTGGTCCAACTGCAATCGAGCAATATATATGTGACTAATAAAAACAAGTTGGGGCAGCATAAATATGACATCAAAATAATAATGTTCCCCTAGCTAATTTATTTTTAGTTTTTTTTCAAAGAAAGAACTAAGTTCAACAAGAAAATTGTAAAAGTTCTATGGGGGCACTGGCATACTTAGTCCAGAAAGTGGAGTATGTCCTCAAACTAAGGTGAATCACCCAGTAGTTGGTCAGCTAACACATTTGATTCAATTTCAGACCAATCACCCTCTTCCTCCTCTTGTGGTACTGTTTCAGGAATAGTGTAATTGTGTGTTATAAAATGTTGGTTCATTTTGATCATAGTCAATATCTCCTCATTTTGAGGCAATAGACTGGTCCTTCTCACTGTGACGACGGCACCAGTTGCACTGAACACAAGATCAGCAGACACACTGGTGACAGATACTTTATTACGAGCCTTCTGCGCTCTGGCCATTGGTGCATCTTCCCATACCAATACATCAATGGATTTTGATCCACATAGACCTCTTTTTGATCATCCAGAACATCCTGTGATGGTCATTGGTGCTGCCACTTGCTCTACCTGTTTTGCCATCACCTCTGCATTGGACATGAGCCCTGCCAATTGAAACCAATACAATGCAGAGGATGGGTCCAGTCATTCTTTTGCTGTTGTTACAAGTGTTCTGGTTGTTGGTGTTGTTGGCTGCTGTGAGACAAGATTGCCCTCTCTGGAAATCTCATGCTGCAGGTTGCTCCTAAAACTTTCTTCAGGGCCAAGACCTGCAGATATCTTTTACTCTACCCCTACAAAAGAGATCCAGTGTGCAGTGATGCACATGTAATCAGTCGTCTGACAACTGTCAACTGACAACTGTTCCACATGTCTGTTGTCAGGTGGGTGGTGTGAACAACACCTTTCTGAAAAGCTTGTCCAACCAACTGCAGCACTTCGTAATGTAGCACTGGAACAGCCACTCTGGCAAAATAGTTCCTACTTGGCACCTTCCATTTTGTGCAGATGGCTGCCACACATTCTAGGAATCCCACTCCTTTCACAAAAGAAAAAGAGAGGAGGTCCAGTGCTAATATTTTTTGCCAGCTTGCCATTGTACAAATATGCAGGTGGGTCACTTCGCTCATGGGGCCCCTCCTGGCTAAGAATGCCCGTAATAGTAGCCTGGATATTCTTTTATTCATGGGGCACTGACATAGGCATTTTATGAGAAGTAGATGCTAGTGGTAGACTCAATGTGTCGTGGTGGTGGGGCAGTCACTGTATGCCGTGGTGTCTCAATCATCTCACTCTGAGTCTTCTTGTGCCATTGTGAAGCCGCTGAGGTGGGTGAATCTGCTGGCACACTGCTGGGGACAGGGCTGCTTTGCGTGAAGAAGATGCCACCCTCTTATTCCTCATCATTATCACTTACCCCATGATTGGACTTGAGGCTGATGTTACCCCACTCTCCCCGCCACTACGACCATTTCAGCAATTTTTTTAAGGTGCTCCTCCCACTTGATTGTGTGGTGTTTTTTTTTATATGGGTCGTCTGGCATCCAGTACCATAATGTGTACCGGCTTACCGCAACGTACATTTGCGTGGCAAATGGTGCATACTGCAATGTGCTCCCCCTTGCCTGCTTACTGTAAAAAAGTCCCAAACTAAGGAGGAGTACTTTTTTTTATCTGGCTACTGCCAATGCCTGAAGACGAACTGGAGGTATGCGGGCATGTTGTAAATTGCTCCTTTGCTTCTCTTGAGGCAGTGGTTGGCGAAGGTCTCAGCTGGGGATTTGCAAATAAGGGTGCCACATTTCTCAGAGCTGGTTGAATAGCAATGTCAGATTCCTCCGTGTCACCCTCCACCATGACTAATTGTCACATAATCCTCCTCTTCATCCCCTTCCATAAGTCGAAGCCTTTCTGGAACTTTTCTTTTCCCTTGTCTCTCCTGTTGTCTCCAGACCTTTGTCGGCATCCACTCCATGTCCCTATCATCATCATCAGAAGTGGTGCTTGGAGAAGATGGTGCTGTAGTACCCTTCTTTTTCCCTGCTGGAGATGTGGGAGCCAATGATTGTAAAAGAGGCGGTTCAGCTTCTTGCTGTGAAAGAAACTCAACCTCCTGTTCTAGTCCAATATCAGACTAATTCATTGCTGGCTGCGGCAGCTGTCCACTTTGCTGTGTTTCCTTAAACAATTGTGTACTACTTTGCGAAAGGGACAAATTCAATACAACATAACTTCTTGTCAGCATCAACATGATTGCACTGGCTGCCTCATTGACAGATACGGTCCTGGGCTTAGATTGGGGAGGTGGTGTTGTTGATGAAGGAGTGCTGCTGTCAGCTTGCTCGCCGGAGACCGGTGCGGCAACCACAACCTTCCTGGAAAAGGTTGTGGGGCCATCTTGAAGCTGTCAGTTGGCAGTGGCACTTAGCTTCATAACAAGCTAAAGAGGTGATCGTGTTGTGTAGATTGTCACACTTCACGTCATGCACAGACCTTCTGTCTGGCTGTACTGTGGGTGATGACTCTTCTCTTGTGAACCTAAAAGCAAATATGCAAGAAAAACATCAGTGAAATGGGGCATTGTTGCAGTTCAAGCAGTAGTACAAACAAACATTATCATTTGGTGTGATTACTTAAGTTATTATGAATATGATGATGATGAAATAATTAACAATAGTATACAGTGTTCATTCATAAAACAGAAAATACACCAACATAAACTTTCATGGTGACTGTACACTCAGGAAGGATTAGAAAGAGCAACAACAACAACAGAAAAGCAATATAGCTGTAACTGTTGCTTTAAGTGCAATGCATCACATGGGATGTGACACTCAGGGACAAGCAGCGGACAAATTAATACTCCTTACACAATGATTGCTGTTGTGCACCTGTAGCACACATGGGGTTGATTCATTGATACCAGATGTTATGAAAAAGGTAAAAAATAAATATCTAAAAATATAATAAATATATGTTTTTTAAAGTGAAAATGAAAAAATTGAAAAAATAAAACAATTAACATTAAAATTGATGAAAATTAAAAACAATTATAAATAAGTGCCATTATCCTAAAGCATATCATTCATTTTAATTTATTAAACTGCTATTTCATTGTTCATCCATCGATGCAAACATATGGTAAAGGGCCGCACTGGCTGGACACACAAAATGGCTGTCTGCCATTGCCACATGGTCAACAACAACAACAACAACAACAACACAGAGTAAAAAGGCATTGGGAATGGGAACAAAGAGAAGAACACATGCAGTCGTATTGGCAAAGGTCACTAGCCACCTACAAAAAATGACCACTGACTGACCACATGGTGAACCAGCAAGCAAGGAGGCATGGCCGCAACATAATAATAGAAGAACAACACATGCAAGCTTATGGTAACAGCACACTAGATGCCTATGCAAAATGGCCACCAGCCACATGGTCAAACAGCAAGCAAGGAGGCATGGGGAATGAAGAGAAGAAGTGCAGAACTATGGGGAAAGCACACTGGCTGGCTACACAGAATGGCCGCCAGCCACATGGTCAGAACAACAGCAGTCAGGAGGCCTGGGAAACAAAGAACACATGTAGGCCTAGTGTGGACACTGACTATACAAAATTGCTCCAAGGGCAAATGGTAGCCTATGCCAAACACACGTATACACACACACCGTGGTCAGACAAAAGATGCAGGGTACCACAGAGAACACAGCATTAATTCAGCAATGCCGAAAATGAAAATTAACTGGGCCAAGAATTTCAACAACGCACATCCTCCAAAGGCATTACCCCCATCTAAACACTGTTTGCAGGGGAAAACAAACGTGAAATACCCCAAAAAACCCTTTTTGTATTTTAATCTAATGCCATCCATGGCCTAAATTACGTTTCAATTCTACAGACACCACAGAAACAGTTATTTCATGCACCCATGAACAGTACAGGGCCTACTGGCTGGAAGTCCCTTTGGCAGACTAGGCCACATAGTGAATTAAATCGATCAATACTGCAAACCTATCAGAAAACATGAAGAAGAAAATTTACTGGACTATGCAACATTTTTCCTTTACAAAAGAAGATACATTTCATGCAAAAAAAACCTAGGCCCCTACTAAAACTGCATGCCACCCACGATAATAAATTTAAAAAAATCGAACAAAAGTACAAAACCCTCATACACCAGTTTTTCAACTTGCTTGTGATATCTCAAAAACAAAGTCCTTAAATCCAGTGGTATATATGAAGCAGACGAGGAGAGTGATCCTTCCTAATCCCAATGAAAAGTGATCAGGAGAGGGACAAAGCACTGGGAGTAGCCTGCTTGACAGAAACAGGAAGTTGGAATCTCTGGGGCACTTCCTACTGGTTTGAAAAAAAAAGGTTTTAAAAAATGGCTTCTCTCACCAAAAAATTAACTCCAATGGCCAGTTTGAGAAGAAAATCCACTTCAAATTCCTTTCAGCTGCATTCTCAAGCAGAAAAGCTGCTTGACCACTCCGTTAGCGATCGCTCTTAGAATGCTAGATTGGTGCTGTCGTGGCCGGAAGCTGTACGAGTGAGCACGAAGTCTCGCAGGAATTCTCTAGTAGGGTGAGAAGTCTTACGTGCGCTCGCAAGTGGCCCAAGAGTCTTGATGCTCACATTTGAGCGCCAAAAGAAAGAAAAAACAAAAGCACACAAACAAAAACAAAAACTCTGCTACGTGCCTGAATGGTGGACTTCAGGAATTCTGCGTTCCTCCGCGGAGTGCCAGAATTCCCCAAGTGGAGCAGAGTTTACCACCCGGGCTTAGTTATTATGTTTCATTGCTCTAAACACAATTATGCAAGTTGTGCACACCCTGAATTAACATGTCTTAAAGTATGTTGCATTTATTTTACATGCATTGTTCTCCTGCACTACCCTTGTTTTCCATGCAATATTTCATCCAGGGAGACCCTCCGGAAATATCCTGTGTAAGATCCTGCCTCTAAGCATCCATAATAGGCAGAACGTTTAAAGCTGGTTGCAGACACAATTTGTGCCCAATGTTCCATTTCAGGTAGCCCTCAGAATAAGGCCATAATGTTTACTGTAAAGTATATCAGTAATAAATATGCTCACCAGCATACCAAAGTCCTCTAAATTGATTCCTCACAAATTCGCCCCTGATTGGCTGACATGATCTAATTTATAATGTATCCCAAACAGAAATATAGCCATGTTCACGTGATGCTAAAAGCGGGCAAGGGCCTGATGTGTAAATATGTGTTTTGGGGACTTGGAAACTGTGATTTTTACTGAATCACTAATTTGTACTCTGTGGAAAATAACAATATACTATGCGTTCCAGTTCCCAAATAGCTATTTCTAAATATTCGCTGTTTTCAATTATGATTCCCTATTTGCGTTTTGTTTTTAATTGCAAATAGCAAATTGACATTTGTAAATTCTGAGAGGTGCGGTGTATGAGAATGATGAAATGACACATACAGGAACTGTTAAAAAATCATTAATTTTAAGTCTGAATGAGGGGCAGATTTGTAGAGTTCTTGAACACCAATTGAAAGGGCAGAAAATCTTCACAAAGGAACCATATGAGGATGTTGGAAGAAAAATTATAACATTTAAGACAAGCAGTTGGAAATCCTTGTACAGTAGTGTGTAGCAGAGAACGAAAGGCTGTTTGGAAAGTCCTCCCTTACAGTTCTAAGGGGCATATGTACAAGGAAATGTCAGAGAGTGGAGCAGTGTCAAATTTGGCATTCCCATAATGCAGAGATGCGCCGTATTTACAACAATATGGCACACCTCTGTCTTTTCCCTAGCGCTGGTGCTAAAATTAGTTGCCTAGTGCTAACGCAGGCACGCTTGAACTAATAATGCAAGGGGCCTACATTGATGGAATGATTGTTTATGTGCAAGAAGGCACTCATTCCTGCACACGAACAAATATTCATGACATTTTGCACTTTCTATGTGCAGAATGCAGCACACATAGAAATAGTAAAACCACGGTGAAATAAAAGTATTTCTCTTCGTCTCGCCATTCCAAGGCCTGCTCTTGATGGGGCTAGTTTTTGGCACTGCCTCAGATTTACACCCCCTTGTTAATCTGGGGCAGCCTCAAAAAGCAATGAGTGTTGCAGTGGAATGTCCACAGCAACACCCATTGAATGCCCCTTTCACGCAGATATCTGCGTGAAAGGGTAACATTTTAACAAAGCGACGTTAAGCCCCAAAAAGTGGCTTAACTACACATTGCAAATAGGGGGCATGGCATTGTGTCACAGGAACGTTGTTAAAAGTGACGTTTTTGTGGCCCAAATGCTGCAGTGGTAACTAATCGAAATATGGAATGTAATAGGAAAAAGTGGCACGACCTTACCTCGAGAACAAAAGAAAATGTAGTCATGTAGAGACGGGAGGCAGCTGCAACAGGAGGAAGACCGAGCTTACAGGAAATGCCGCCACCTTTAAGGCAATTAATCAAGGCAAGTCTACATCCTGAGGCAGTATCTGGAGTTCCTAATATTGATTCTTCTGCGCCAAGGATGAAAAATACAGATATTTACATTTTTAAATACTCAATTAAGTTTCAACACATAATATTTAAATACGGAAATTACATAACTATGTACAAAAATGTTCTTATAAAAAAATCCAAGCAATATTCCATGTGAAGTTTTACAAAAGCCTTTGAGAGAGTATTATGGGTAATGTAGTGCATAATTTTTTCAAAAGAATAATGTAAACAAAAATTATTTGTAATTCATGCCAATAACAAAAACAACATTCTAAAGATATTGAACAATTAACAAAATAGTTTAAAAATGAGAATGCAATTCCATATTCTTAATTAAAGTTTTACATATGTATGTAAGCTATAAAATATAAAAACAATATGTACAAAAGCCATATGCCCCCATGAAGAACATCTTCCAGATTAGACAGACAGAAACAGCAGAAGATATATCTGACTTATGATATCTGGATGTTGCTGAACATGGATATGTAGAAACATTTCCTATGACCATAGATGATTGACATATGGAGGAAATTCCACTATGTTGCCTATTAACAATGAACCTGTAGTCGGTGTTATTGATACTCCTGATGTTGCCAATGTATCCTCTATAGAAAGTGTTACATTTACATCTAGGCATTAGTCTATGGTGAGACAGGGCAGTGTTTCTGGGCAAGCAGGGTCAGCTTTGGACTCCAATGGCATCCCAATTGTCTACCCTTGAAGCACTGGTGTTAATATTTCAGACAAAACAACATAAGACAACTTGTGCGCTTGGTTGAAGGATTAATGGACTCACCCAAACCATAGCTGAGTGCAGTAACATAATATGATCTGGTATGTCAGAAATCAAGCAGTGAGGGATCTATGTCAGGCAATGACATCCGTGGGCATATTAATCAAACTTTCACTCTGTATACCACAGCAAGCCACCTTCCTGCACTCCATGAAATAGAAAGGGCAGGAATGCTCAGTATTTAACATTATAAGTCGCATTCTTGTTCTTTGATTGCACTGGTTCTCTTTTGGCTGCCTAGCACCAATGCAGACACCCTTCCACCATAATGCAGGTTGCCTGTGTACTATGTACTATGCAGGATTGTTTTTGTGCAGGAAGAGGCCCCTTCCTGCACAAAAACAATTCTCAAAATTATTTTCCTCTTTCTAAGTGTGCTGCAGAATGGAGCACACTTAGAAAGAGGAAACAACGAGGAGAAAATAATATATTTCTCCTCATTGCTCTTCCCCTAGGGAGGCGCAGCATTCTGACACATTCCCAGGCTTACCAGTGTTGGTTAATCTCAGAATGTGCCAAAATCCATGGGTTGATGCGGGGGAACACCCATGCTCCACCCATGGAATTCTTCACTGGGACAGAGTAATGTAACCCAGCAATCTGCACTGCGTCGCGGTACTCCAAATTTATCAAGCCATGTAGGGCCACGCAAGGTGGCTTTGTGTGGCTTGATAAATCTTTCTTTAGTGTTGTGTCACCCTTATGCCCCCCCCCTTGCATGACGCAAGGGCAATGCAACAGATTGATAAATATACAAGCATAGAAAAAGACATCATGATAGGTGCCTACAGTCTTTTAGTTGTCAGCTGAAACACTGGCATCTTCCACTACAACAATATGTAGCTGCATCTCTAATAAGAAATGGTGCTTCAGAGCAGTGATGTAGTGAGTAGTTTGACTTAAATGATGAATACCCTGTAGAAATACATGCACCTAATGTGTCTATTAGATCCAATAACGGCCAACAAGAAAGTGAAGAATCTAATATCAGTTTCTATTACACCTAGGTCGTGTCCTACTAAAACAGCTAGAAGTTAGACTTCACATGGAGGATCTAGTTTAACATCATGTGCAGTTGCTAAATCTTCTTCTATAGCTGCCATGCGTAAATGATTATATTTGTCAGACTGTTTTTCTTCATGTGTGTACAAAAAAGTTGTTTCAGAATCAGAAAGTCATTACGAGCGACGTAAAATTGGATATTTTGTGTCATTGTTTATGGTAAAGAAATACATTTAATTTCAAACATAATAGTAATAGAACTATTAATTACTGCAAGAATAAATAATATGTTGGCATTTTAATCTGAGAAATAATTGTTAGTCTCATTTCTACCTTGTATACTGTTAGCAGCTCTGGAAGAATCTTGTCTGGGGGTTGAAGACCTAAATATATGTTGATCTTCATTGTGAGAATCAACGGAGACTATTTCAGAAGGCATGCCTCTCCTAATTGCACTGCTGGGTAGCAATAATTTAAAAACATGTTTCTGGGTAATAGTGCAATGTACTACCAGATTTATGAAGAAAACTAAACCCCCGTCAGTAATCCAAATGTTATTTCTATAACTGATTGTGCTTTCTTCTGTCCATTCTTGTGCCTCCTCTTTCTAACCAATCAGATTGAAGATGTGTTGTAGGAATTTGAGGTCACAAAGAATTGCACTACCACCAAAACAATTTAATATCATAAAGTAACATTTTTTCACATATTTATAATATTGTATTATAAATGTATCCTTACCAAGCTACCATCAATTTCCAAGTTCTCCTGTAGGTAGCTGATTAAATAATGCATAATGTTAAAAAATGGAGCCACCATGGGTGCATCCGGGAGATTGTGCTACGATATCCGTTATAAGGCATGAGGCATTGCAAACCATCCAGGTATATTCTGATGCTGGAAAAATTAGGATTTACATTGCATCCACACATTCAGTTAGTTCTGGAGGATTTGCAATAGGAATGAAAGCTACTTTTGTAGCCTGCAATTCAGTTGGTGGGTGAGGAAAACAAAGATGGTAATTTAATTTGTCAAGCATTGCATCTAGAAAGTTTTGGTATATTCCAGAAAGGTCACTCTGCAAAATTCTCCAGCAAATGCTACAGTGTGCTATTAACTCCCAGATGCCAGGTGGGAAAGGCCACATAAAACGTGAATATGTAGAGGGATAGCCAACGCTACATTGGGTGGGCATTACTAAAACAGAGTCAAGCTCAGAAATTCAACTTAATATATTCTCTTCACTAAACCAGTAACCACTATCCACTTCCTAATCTATTTGTTAAAATAAAGTAACATTCTGCCTAAAAAGTCTATCTCTCCTCACCCTCCAATGCTGGACTCCTAGAATGAGCATCTACCTCATCATAGTATACAGTATTGCCATCATGAAAGATTGCAATGTATTTTTTGTGAGAAATACCTTTGACTGGTTACTACATGGTTCAACATGGTGGTAATGTACATGTTCAGTTAGCTGTTTTGGCGGCTAATCACAAATTTATTAAGGCTTGGTACAGTGAATTCATGATTCGGTAATTGAAATTTGCAACTTATGAAATGCAAAACGCAATCGCAAAATAAGGAATCTGTAAATATTTGGTTTGTGCTGCAACTTTAGCAAACCTACATTTCACGAGTTCTCAAATAAGGCCTACTGTACAAACTTAAACCATTATGTCAATGGTTTGGGATTTGTTAAACCTTTGTAAGTCAGGCCCTTTGTGTTTTGGCATTTCGCAAGCTGACCCTAATTTTTTTATCAATCAATGGGTTTCTTGCTCTTTGACTACAGTTAATGCATTATTTTAATACATTTCGAGACACTGTATTGTTTCTATAGTGGATGACTAAGTTATTGTCAGGCATGTGCAGCTAAGTAGATATTAATATGGTTGGAAGAGTATCATGGGTAGGTAGTGGTCCGAAGAAGACAAATGAAGACTGTGTTGTAGTCAACTGTAGGCACTCCTTTGTTGTTGACACTTTATTTCATAGGATATCCAGTCCATTCTGCAGTGCTAGTCATATAAAAGCTGTCCTATGGGTTACTTTTATAGACTCCTGATTGTCCTGTGTTCTCATAACTCGGCTTTCCCCCTCGTTAAGCCTGATGAGCATACAATTCTTAATTTTTCAGTTTTTTTAAATTCTTTTGCACCCTTGGAGACACTAGATGAAAACAAAAGACCAACAGATCCTGATTTTAAAGGTAGCAATACATCAATGAATTGGGTCACTTTTTAAGGTTAAGGGGTCAGGACATGTCTGATCCCTGTGCCCCTCTATGCTGATGATGCCTTCTGTACAGCTAGAAAAGGAAATGGGTTGAAAAAGCTTCTTGATTCATTTGCATGCTTCATGAAGGATTTGGACGTTCAAATGAACTTAGCAATATCCTCTGGGAGGATACGTGGCCAACAATCTGTGAAAGCTATATCTCTTTACATTGATGGTAAAGTTGTACTTAAAATAAGAACTTGGGGATTTCTCTGGACAGTGCTCTCAATTGGAACCATTGTCATAGGGCCAGAATCAGAAAGGTCAATCACACCTGTTTTTAGGTTTGTTAGTAAATTGGGTTCAAAGCCACTTAGAGAAACGATAGTAATCTATAAATACAAGTGTACATCTGTAGCAAGTTATGGGGTGGACACATAGACTTGAAATGTTACAATCCATGCAGAACACCTTATATTATAAGTATCTACTTATATTTGTCATACTAAGTTAGGAAGTACTTATTTAGAGGGGATTATTATGTTTTGACCACTGGTCCTGTGACTCTCCATATGGTCAAAGCCAGAGACAAAATGTAACTAGTTGGTTATTTTTGACTGTGTAGCATTGGAGCATGGGTGGTGTCAATGGTTAGGGAATCCGTTAAATAATGTTTATGTTTTACTTACTTTTCCTGAGAAGGGCTTATGGAAAGAGAATTTGCTTTGTTACCCACGTGATAATCATTCTATTCAAGAATATGTTTTATGGTTTTTTTTTTGTCGTTCTGTGGGGTACCTAGGAGACAGGTTTTTTTTAAACTTTGTTACGCACATTTAATTTTAAGCATTATAGGTCTGCTTTTCTTCTTTTGCAGCAGCTTTCCTAGAATTTCTCTATTTTTTTTGTTTTTCTTATTTCCATTCGATTTAGGAACGCATTGACAGGGACTCTAGGTGAAATTGGTTAAATGTGTGTAGATGCTATAGAGTTGTAGGTGTTATGATGAAATGAAAGTTAGTGTTTGTTTTAATCATGCGTCATGCTTTTCTTATGGTTCTAATCTCTATGATTAGATGGAATGTATTGATTTTTTTGTTTCATGAATCTTTTATGGCCTGCAAGCTGAATTAAGAATTTCTTGACTTGACTTGAGTTATGGAAATTTAATTTCTGTGTAAATATGAGGAAGTTTTGCATTCATGCTCAAGGACAGTATAATCTCTATGATACAACTTTCAATGAACAATGTCAATAAGTAAGATGCCAATGGTACTCCTTTCTTCACTTTCTCATCAGGTTGGAGTTAAGCTGGACATAAATTGAGTCAAGGCACTGGTAATGGCAGCTTGTCGATGAGGGCTTCAGGCCTCCACGTCCTTTCTTTTTTTTGTTAATTGTATTCTTACATTAACAAATTTGCATTAACTAAAGATAGGGGAAAATCTGTTTGCCTTTTCTGCCACATACTGATGCTGACGGCAGAACTAAATCACTCACTTGCTTCCTTTTCCAGGCTTTCTGAGCTTACCTACATATGCAGCTGTTGGCCGGCAGGCAGGCTGCCATCATTCACCATTTGCTGAAGGTTTGTGAGGACATCAGCCTGGCAAAGCCATAGCCTTCAGCACTTCAGTCTAAAGTCTTGTAGATCCAAGGGCTACACATTAGGAGCCTTGAGCAAAATATCCCACCCTTTCATACTTTGCTACAGGGTGGGGAAGGGTTAGCAAGCCTCACTGACCTCAAGCCATTCTATGATGAGGAGCAAAGTGGTGAGTATAGAGGATGCAGGCAGGAAGATGGGCCCTGGATACTGTCCAGTGTATCAACTTGTATTTTGCTGATGCAGGGTGCAGGATCCAATCTGCAGCTACCCATGACATATTGAGAGTGTCACCAGTACTGTCTGACTAGACTGTAAACACTGGAGAGGAGTATGCACTGTGCAGCTCAGCTGTTCAACTTTCTGAGACCTGCATCCAGTGCTTGTACCCTAGTGTACCGTAAAGAGTCAGTAGTAGGGAAGAAGAAGGTAAAGCTACTTTAAACATATTTGGGAGGGAGCAAGCCAGCACCTCCCGACCTAACTCTAATGCTGGTCTAGGCTTTGAGGAGAAGGGTTCAGGTTTCCTTTGCTGCTAATCACTAAATTATATGAAAATAGTTTGTTTGTTCAACAATCTGTTTTCAATATTTATGTTCCGAGTAGTGATTGGTTTAAAATGATGGATGTCTTATTTAAAGAGCTATTGGTTTCCAGCTGGACTGTAATAGGAAAAGTTATATCTGGAAGAGTGCTGAGATTGTGATGAAACTTTAAAAAAGAGTGATTTTCATTACGGAGTGAATGTACAATTCAGCGAACCACATTGCTTCACCCAAGATTTATTTTCTCATTTAATAAAAATAATGATTTATTTAGTGTGCACCATTTTTCACCCAACCAGCCTCTGACAGTCCCTAATTTGTGCTGGCAGTTACAGGGGATGCACAGCAGCACACATGTTTGGGGGCTGGGATTTAATTTACCTTATCACACCATGACACAAAGCAAGAAAGAGGAAAACACCAAATGGAGAAAGAAGAGTAAGGGAAAACTAGCAAAACAGCGACAAGGGGGAAATTGGAAATAAAAAAGATCCTATAAGAGTGAAGTAAGAAAGTTGGTTATTAGTTGGGAAGGCTGTGAGTTCTTCTCATGTAATAAGTCTGCGACTGCCCACTGGTAAACAAGTGCCCTGTTATACCATTTGCATTTGACTCACTCAGAGTAGTGAGGGAGGAAGTCTAAGGCCTACTCAGTGGCGGTGGTGTGGGTTAGTACCACAGCATGCAGGCAAGCAACAGACAATTCATAATAAATCATTTTACTTACAAAAAGGGAAAACTACTTTATTGCTCATATCCTAATCAATATTGCATGTTGATGTAAAAATATGCACATGATAACATGTGGAAATACCTGTGGCAACACTGTCCTAACTGTTCACATTACTTGCTACCCCTGAACCCTATATTCACACTTCTCCCCACATATATATGCTCTGGGATGCCCCCGGGTAGCCATGTGCTATATAAGGGCATATACAATACAATATAATACAATATTAAACGTAATACCATGGGGCATAACTATCAAAAGGTCAGTCTACTGACTTTGTCAGGGGGTAACCACATTAATAAAAACTGAAATATGCCATAATAAACCAATGCAGCACCATTACAATCAATAAGGATAGTTCCACCTTACAATGGCATTCATGAGACCAAGCGATGGCTTGCTCTTAACTTTCAGATTGTCAGTAAAGCATTTCCATGATTTGTATTAATACTTATAATTATTAACTGCTGCACTGTCATTTTCAATAAGTCATTTACTTAATCTCGATTAAGCCATAGAGTGGTTCACTGTAACTTTGCCATTGACAATGAATTTTCCACTTTCTTTTAAGTTATTCTTGAAATGGTATTTTGTTATATTTTATTTACTGTAAATGTTCCTCAGAAAATAATTTGACTTCAGCATTCAATTTTCTCCTGGTTTTTACAACATCTTATGATTATTACGTTTATTTATCAATTGGTTAATATGGACTTCTGTCTAGGAAAATTATATTGGTCTACATTAGAGTCAAGTGCGTCACAGAGGTTCGGGCCACAGAAACTGATTAATCACCAGACAGCTCCGATCAGCATTCTGGGGCATTGTAATCAGGCCCAGTGATATTCATTTATTTATTTATTTATTTATTTATTTATAATAATTCTAGTGCATGCCCTTTCTGGTGAGGCCGTCCTGGAGCTAGACAAGATCAAAAAACATGTCTCATATACAAATAAATTCTAAGCAAACAGGTCTTACACTATTCCCTAAGGAACATATAATCAGTGGAAGGAGTTTAGCAGGACAAGAATTCGAAAGACTGGCCACCTGCTAAGAAAAGGTGCAGACACCCTGGCATTAAGGAATTAATCCCAGGGACTACTAGAGGAAGCGCCAGAGGGGCAGTGTACTATATACCAGGTAAAACGCAAATGAATAAAGGTGGGTCCTTTGTAATGGGGAGCTTTAAAACACATACAAATGCTGTTAAACACTGCAGATTTGCAAATTTACAACCAGTGCAATTTTCTCAGATGTGAAGAGATCGAAGATCACCTAGGCAACCTAAGCAAAAGGTGTTCTGCTGCATTTTGGACCAGCTGAAGGTGGTGCGTTGTATCATGAGGAAGTCCTATTTGCAGACCTTCAGTATAATCTAGACAAGAATCAACAATAGTTTTCAGTATATGAAAATGAGAGATCACAGGAATAAATGTGGAAATCTTTTTCCAGACTAGGACAGAAAATGGGCATAGGAACCAAATCAAAAGTGGCCTCCATTAGCAAATTAGATAGCTTAAAAAGTGAACAACATTTGCAAACAGGGCATCTATGAACTTGTAAAGACATAGGGGCATATTCATTCCTGCCGGTTTTCGGCTGGTGATCACCACCGGCGCCTGCTCGAAAGGGCACCGCAGGCTTTTGGCGGGAAACCCCCGACCCACTCCCACCTGGCGAGGATGTCCCTGCCGTCCCAGGCAGGAGCTGCTTATGCCAAGAAATTGAGTCGAGGCAGTCCCATGTCAGAGAGGAATCATACTCTTTTGCTTTACGGAATTTCATGTCGTAACCTTTCCATTCGTCCCCCTCATACATTTCATAAAAATCCATTATACGAGTTTGATAACAAGACAGTTCAGTCAATACTTCGGGCTTCCGTTCACCAATAATCGCAGTAAACATTGCAAAGGCCTTCGCCCAATTCGTTATTGTCTCCTCCACCCTGAACTCCGCCATCTTGGCGCGCCAGACGCTCGGGTGCCACAAATCTTTCTGTGTTTTAGCATATTCCATCTCGCGATGGTCAGTTAATAACGAAAACATATTGACATACTTGTCTGCCCATATCAACTCTTTTGTGGCAATCGGGATATGTTGTACCACCTTCTCCCTTTGTGAGGGTAATGAGCCCTCCCCCGCCAGCGGCAAAGCGAGCTTACCCGGTTCGGTCGTTGTTCCCGACGTTTTCTCGCGACCAGCCGCCGGTCCTTCCGGTATCACCTGTGGGGAACCAAGAGGAAGATTCGCCTTCACGGCATCTCGCGACTGCCGCAACTGCTGGATTAGTAACTTGGCCTCTTCGGCCGTGTCTCCGGGCGCCGTAGCACCCCCTGCCTTCTTATTGAGCCATGCGGCCAACTGGGTGGCCAATTCAGGAGGCATATCCTCATCGTTAGCGGGCGTAATCACAACCGGAATCGGTTGACCCGCGTCTGGGATTGGTACCGGGCCATTAGCTGGTATGACCGGGGTGACCGGGGGCACCTCAGGGACCGGAACCTCCCCTGCAACCGCCCTCCTCTTGACCCGTTTCCCTCTACCCTCGGGGACGATTCCCGGCAAGGCCGGGCCTATTACCTTCTTCGGGTTACCAGGCTTGTTCATTGCGGCCAGTTGCTTCTTGACGACCGCCAAATCTCGACCAAGCGCTGGGACTTATCCGACTTTTCGTTCCATGCCCGCTATTCTGTTCACCAACATGCGCAGCACCTTGTCTGTCTCGGAACCCTTTCCTGCCTTCTTGCCAGACATGGTTTCGATTATCCGCTCCGAGTCGATCAACACGGTCCTGGATCCTTCGCTTTAAAGTCACTGAAAGAGAAACACAAGAATTACAAGTTCTCAAAATTGCTCCTTGTTCCGTCGAGGGCTCACGAGCAACGAGTGGGTGCGGCCTTCAGAGCACAGGAACAAGAGGACGCTTCTTCGCATTCCCGCTCTATTTATTCTTCTTCGGGAGGGCGTGTACCCTCCTCCGGTACGCCTACTGGGCGTGGTCATCGGTGTAGGTGTCTAGGACAACCCCTCTTGGGCGGGAAAAGGCACGCCCCGGCTACGCCGCTTTGGGCATACCAGCCGAGACACGCCCCCGCCCAAAATGGTTTCCCGGGAGGATCGGGGCAACCAACCATACGTTCGGGAGGACCGAATTGTCGCCCCTTTCCATATTCATCAAGATGATACGCAGTGCAGCAAGCCACCTTGCTGCGCTGTGTGACAGGGAAAGGGCAGGAATGCACCGTATTTAACATAACACATCGCATTCCTGTTTTTTCTTAGTGCTGGTGCACAAAGTGCTACCTAGCACCAAAGCAGGCACTCTTACACCATGGTGCAAGGGTGCTTGCATTGTAAGCAGGATTGTTTTTGTGCAGGAAGCAGCATACAAAGAAAGAGGAAAAAAGAGTAGAAATAAACATATATCTCCTCGTTGCTTCTCCCCTGGGGATGCTTAGCAGTTTTGACACATTCCCAGCTCTACCAGTAATGGTAAATCTGGGAATCTGCTAAAATCTATGGGTGTTGCATGACAACACCACGCAGCACCCATGGAATGCCTTCAAAGGGCAGAGTAATGCAGCACAGTGATTTGAGCTATGTTGTGTTACTCTAAATTTATAAAGCCACTTAGGGCCATACGAGGGGGCCTGCATGGCTTTAAATCGCATCTTATGGGTTGTATTGCTTTTGCACCCCATTTCCTGGTCAATAGCGACACAACCCATTGATAGATATGATGCATACTGTGTAAGTGTTTTGCAAGATATGGGATACTGCATGCATCAGTGGTTGCTACAGGCAAAGTGTGTGGCAGAATCAGGGTTATCAACGGTAATGTGGTAAATTAAATATTACCCTGTCATAATTTCTATACTTAAACAAAGGGTCATGCATATAATGAGAGGCAGAGTCCGTGGTGTCCGATTCAAAAGGGCTTTATTTCAGTAACTCGAGTTAAGGGAGAATCGGGTTCCATCACCACTAAGGTTCAGGAAGGGTCTTCTAAACTTTATTCACAGAGTACAATATTTATACATCAAATTACATAGATAGAGGAGGAGCGCTCCAGGCAGAGCAAGAGAAAGAGAGAGATAAGAGCATGTGGGCGTGCATGAGGGCGTACATGTGTGCGTTCACTTGAGGAGTCATAGGTGAGTCATAGGTGGGTGGATACATAGAGGGGGTCTGTATGGCAAGCTGGAACCTTTGCCCTACTTGTGTGCGCCACTTGGTCATGACGTGCAATTGACGTGTAACTGGGGGAAGCTGGGGGGGAGCTGACTTTCGATCTAGTAGAGAAGATTTCAGTGTCAGGACGACCTGCACGTCTGGTATTATCTGATATCTTAAGTTTGGAGGATGTATTGTCTGAAGTAAAGGTCGCTCAAGCAAAGGTTGCTCATCACCAAGAGCCAGTGTGGGCATATATTTCTTCGTGCATTGCGTGGGGACCATGGGCCTTCTATGGATGCGAGCTCTGCAAATCACTTAAACGGAGACAGAAAGGCTAGGCCCTATCTCTGCAGTTGGGTTCTGTTTACCTTCTTCACTAGGCAGGAATGTGTTTCTATGGAACAAGCAGATAACTGTGTGCAAAATACTGTCTTGGCAGGCCGGGCTGGGCCCCTCTCGGCTGAGCCAAAAGTATGCGAGAGGTCAGGGATACGTAGCTGAGCTGCAGCTTTCAGAGTGTCTAGAGGCATGAAAATTCAATTCGGGTTCTGGCTCAGGCTGAGCCACAAAATGGGTTCATATCGGTTTTAAACGTGCACAATGCAAATACATTGGCAACATGGGCCTCAGTGCAGATTTAACGTTTCTGTCATGGGAGACTTGGTAACTGACATTCTAATGTGGGACGGAAATACAGAGGCATTATTATTGCAGGCATGAGAGGTAAAATGCGTGGGTGACATGCACATACACTAAACGTGGGGTACAAGCAGGGGACACATTGACCATGTAAAATTTCATTTTCCTCATTCCCTCCTTGTCCCCTACTGTACCCTTCAGGACACATCTATATTCATGAGACCGTATATCTGATCATACAGCATCATTTGTTCATCTTTTTTCTTTTGTATACGTGGATGGGGAATACAGGCAGTGGCACACAGGCCGCAAATCGCCGGGCCACACTGCAGACAGAGACAGCAGCCGAATATCATAAGCAGTATCATTCCTAGGAACGACAACACTTTCCATCCCCATGCCGATATTACACCCCAGAGCCAACCGGACCAAGTCCAGGTGCCTGGGTCTGGATGTATCTCGTGAGCTATCTTGTGGAGTCTTGTTATTGCTGCGTACACAGATGGCACATTATTTGGAATAAACACGCAACAACTGGAGCCGATCACTCTACAAGCCCCGCCCCTATCTGCCAGGATGACGTCAAGAACAAGGCGATTCTGAAGAACAACAAGTCGCATGGCAGACTGCTCCTGGGTCAAGTTCACCAGGGCAGATGCAGTCTCATTCACAACTGCTTCCAGATTTCTTGTTAACCTGCGTATGTGTCTACTGTTTTGGACGGGACCTATGAAGAAAAAGTATCCTCTAATGAAATCTGTATATTGCTCCCAAGATGTCTCAGTCTGATCAACCACTGGGGAATCGGTCTCCCTCCTGTGTCTAACATGCTCTATTCGTGAATCTCGATGATAATGGGATGGGGCTAGAAAGACAGGTGGCAGCAGGAACGCTATATAACATGTCCCACCCCAGTCTAAGGGCAGATGTACATAGGCTGTCTGACCGCAAATGAAATAGGAATGGCGGGAAGCTTTGAAAGAAGACTTTCCTTTGTCATTAAACTCGACTACAGCATTACACTCGCTGTGTCCCAAATGTACCGATCCTTTCTTTCTAACGCACAATTCACCTTTTACTGGTAGGACTGATATAAACGGTGGACCTGTATTTTGCTCGGGCTGAACATTCAGAATCATAAAGCTAAGGGAAGCATTTCCTTGTTCGTACACTTCATTTTCTAGATCGGTCCCCTTCCTTTGGGGAAGACCGTCTTTGTCTGGAAAACATGCCTCATGCATTACTGTATTCAAGTTTCCTTATATCCAGTCACCCTGGGAAACTGCGGACTTTCTGTCTAGTGATGACATTAAAGCAAACCATGCTCCGCACGAACCATTGTGCGAGAACGGAAAAGGGAAGAGGGGCAGAACACCCTTCGTTTTCTGATAAGGTGGGAGTCGGCACATACTCAGCAATCTGTTACATTGCTGGTCTGATGAGAATGGTGCAACATTCGAATAAAAGTATTGTTGCGCAGGGCTAGTCGATATGACAGTTCATGGGGTGGCAGATCACTAAATGTATGCTCTACAGTGTCATTAATGGAAAAGTGTATACGTGAGGAAATAGGAGGAAAGAAGACATGTAGTGTCAAGATGATACATATTATAGTGATGCACAGAAGAGACATAAAAATCAGAGTTACTATACATCTACTGCGTAATATCTTGCAGTATTTCTCTCTCATTTTGCTCTTTTTACTATTCTGGTCTACGATCTTATACATGTCAGGAACCTGTCTAACCGATTCACCACCTAGTGGACTTAGACAATTAAACGCTGTCTGACTTTCTAGATCGTAACTTTGACCTATACTCTTGCTGCGGAGTCTTTTCTAGCAAAGGGGGCTCAAAGTCTGTACTGTCTGTACTGTCTTTTGTCTTTATCAAAGTTCCAGAATCTCCAAAGTATTTTTTACAATGTTGGGCATGAAGCCATCCTTTTCTACCTTCGACCTTGACGGCTGTCCTCGTGGTGAGCAATACTAATTTCGGTGTCTTCCAGCGCGGCTCAAGGGGGCTTGATCGATCAAAGTTCCGCACGAAAACAAAGTCTCCAGGGACTATGGCATGCTCCTTGACCTGGGTGTTGTCAGGGAAGGCGGCGGCAACCTGTGAACGATAAGAGAGTAGTGCAGACATCAAGGAAGCCAGGTAATCTGTCAGCATGTTACTGTCAACATCAGTTATTTTCTTAGGCATAGGCGTACCCCACATATTCGGTGGTCTACCGAAAACCACTTCATACGGAGATAGGCCTGTTCTGGAATGAGCTACCATACGCATGTAAAAGAGGGCAACCGGCAAGGCTACCATCCAATCCACGCCTTTTTCTGCACAGATCTTCGCTAATCTCGTCTTAAGTGTCTGATTATGGCGCTCTACGAGTCCTGCTGCTTCAGGGTGTCGTACACAATGAAACTTCCACTGATATCCTAACAGAAGGGACACTTGTTTCATTAATTCAGAAGAAAAAGGCTGACCATTGTCTGAGTACACGACACAGGGCAATCCATATCTGGGGAAGAGTTCACGCACCAATTGCCTGGCGGTGGTCACAGCAGTATAATCTGGGACTGGGTATGCTTCTGTCCATCTAGATAGTGCACACACAATTACCAGGACATACTTGTAACCTCTACATCTGTCCATCTGGATATAATCCATCTGGAGGACTTCAAAAGGATGGTCAGGAGGATGAAATCCGCCTTGTTCTACTGGAATGCCTTTGCCTGGATTGAACTGGCAACAGATCATACAGGTACGTACTTTCTGTTTCGCTGCTGCACGTAGGTGCTTGTTAAACCAGATATTCTGTAAGCTGTCTAGCATTGCCTTTTCTCCCAAGTGTGCTGGACTATGTGCTGTGTTTATGATCACTTGTACCATAGAGTCTGGGAGAAACCATGTAGCTTTGCCTTTAGTCATCCAACCTTGGTCAGTCTGGACCCCTCCTTGTTCAGTCCATTTCTTTATTTCATCTGAAGTGGCATGTGTCTGTATGTCGAGTACATCTTGTGAAGGATCCCTGACTGTCATACTTTTTGTCAGTAATGGTACCTCTGTCTTTGTCGTGTCTGCTGGTGTCTGGGCTGTAAGTTTAGCAGTTCGGTCTGCCAGGTCATTACCCTGGGAGATGGTGTCTGTAACTTTGGTGTGTGCTTTGCATTTCAGGATGGCTATGGCTGTAGGTAAATGTATTGCTTCTAACAGAGCCTGAATAAGCGGACCGTGCTGAATTTTAGCACCATGAGAGGTCAAGAAACCTCTCTCCCTCCATAATACTCCGAAGTCATGAACAACTCCGAATGCATACTGTGAATCTGTATAAATGTTCACTTTCAAGTTCTTAGCTCTTATGCAGGACTGTGTCAGAGCGATGAGCTCTGCTGCTTGTGCTGACAGTGTGTCTATTCTTTGTGTCTCTATGACTTCAGTAGCAGTGGTCACGGCATATGATGCTACTAACTCTCCTGTGCTTGTTCTCATGCATGATCCATCTACATAGAGTGTCAGGTCAGGGTCTGGCAGTGCAATATCTGTCAGGTCTTGTCTTGGTTTCGTCACTGTATTCATTACTTCCACACAGTCATGTGGTGCAGTGTCTACAGTACTTGAGGGCAAAAGTGTAGCAGGGTTGAGAATATTGCATCGTCTGATCTCTATGTGTGGCTGAAATAACGTCAGTTCATATCCTGTCAGTCTCGCTACAGTCAAGTGTTGTGTCTGTGTCCTGTTCAAGAGAACTTCCACTGCATGTGGTACCTGTACTGTCAGGGGGTGTCCCAGCACTATGGAGTCACTTTGTCTTATGGCTAGGGCTGTTGCTGCAACTGATTTCAGGCACGCAGGCAGAGCCTGGGCCACTGGATCCAGTGTACTAGAAAAATAAGCGCAAGGCTTGTGTTTTCCTGCTTGATCTTGTGTAAGGACAGATAATGCTGTTCCATCTCGTTCAGTTACGAAAAGCGTAAAAGGTTTGCTGTAACAAGGAGTCGCTAAAACTGGCGCTTGACATAAGGCTCTTTTTAATTCTTCAAATGCCAAGGTATGTTCCTGTGTCCAAGGGAGGACAGTCGAAGACGCTGCCTCCTGTTTTGTCAACTGTATGAGTGGTTTGGCTAGATAGGCATACTGGGGAATCCATTGTCTGCAGTATGAAGTGAGGCCAATAAAGGTCCGTACTTCCTTTTGTGTCTTGGGCTGTGAAAGGTTAGCAATTAACTGAATACGTTCTTGTGTCAGCTGTCTACCCCTCTTGGACAGCAAGTGTCCAAGGTACACCACTTGCTGTGCACAGAATTGCAACTTCGAAGGGGACACTTTGTGCCCCTTGTCTGCCAGAAAGTGTAAAACTGTCAGTGATGCATTTTCGCAGTCTGGTTCAGATCGTGCTGTAATTAGGATGTTGTCTACGTACTGGAGCAGTGCAGTGTTGGTAGGCATATGAATACTGTCCAGCTGTCTTTTTAATGCTTGGCTGGAAATGCTAGGACTCTCTGTAAAACCTTGGGGAGCTCTCGTAAATTTAAAGCTGCGTCCATTTAAACTGAATCCGAAAAGATACTGACTATCTGGATGGATTGGAACACTGAAAAAGGCATTCTTCAAGTCAATGACCGTGAAGAATGTTGCCTCAGAATCAATGGCAGTCAGTAATGAAGAAATGTCTGGGACCGCTGGGTATTGAGGGACTACACATTTGTTCAATTCTCGAAGGTCAACCACTAGTCTGTAAACTGGTGGTGCATTAGGGTCTGTTCGCTTAAGGATAGGGATGACAGGTGAATTACATACATTCGAGTCAGTCTTCACTACCACCCCTTGTGCAATGAGTCCGTCAATAATTTTCAATAAGGCTACTACGGCATCAGGTGGTAACTTGTATTGTCGTATACGTGGTAGTACTACTCCTGCTTTGAGAGTGACACGGTGTGGTGTAATGTGCATGTAACCTACGTCAGTCGGACCTTGTGCCCATAGGTGCTGTGGTACATTCTGGAGTCTGTGGTCAAAATCTTTCAACACATAATGTCCCTTAAAATCACGTAAGAACAATCGCACTCCTTCCGGAGAACAACAGATAACTGCTCCTAGTTCTTTTAATGTCTTTATACCAAGCAAGTTTTCTGGACATGATTTAGTAAGTAGCAAGTCTGTGGTACGTGACAATGGACCAACTCCTAGGGAAACTGGTTTCGATACTTCATTAACAATAGGCTTTCCTGAAAATCCCAGGGAAACATTCTGTGAGCCCGAGAGGGGTGCCCCTGGAACCTCGTCATGGCTGATGGTAGTTCTGCTCGCCCCTGTGTCAATCAGAAATTTTCTGTCTTGTCCCAATACACAACTATGTACATAAGGACCCTCTTGATCTACAGGAACCTCAATAAGGGGCAAGCCAACTTCCCTCTCTAGGCTGTTTCATGAGAACTGTTGGTATTCTGGATAGTCTGACTGCGTGTACTGTAACATTTGTTGTGTGGCATGAACAGGCGGTGGTGGGGGAGGAAAATTCAATACTGTCTGTTGCGTGTTCTGTGGGGTGCTATTCTGCCTAGGAACGTGTGGTCGTTCTTTGGCTCTGCCTGTAGCTATATTGTGTTTCAGGACAGCACAATCTTTTACAAAGTGACCTGGCTGTTTGCAATAATTACAGTTCCCCTTGATCAGTGTTGTGCCATTTCTGTTCGTATTAGCTGGTACCGTTTGGGCAACCAGCACCTTCATTTTTGTCTCTTTCATGCGTCTCTTTTCATGATCCTGCTCTTCTCTAATTCTGTTCTGGTGATATTGTAGGATTTGCAACATTTGTGAAGGGCTATTTGCTTGCCAAGTACTCTCAACCTTCAGTACTCTATTCTTGATCTGGGGTAAGGAATTCTCTACTAATTTGCTCACGAAAAGATGTGGATACGATTCACTACTGGGCTTAAGGCCACTATTAATAGAAAAGCATTTCTCGAATCTAGAATAGAAATCACTTGTGTCCTCGTCTTGTTTCTGTTTACAGGCTGAAATAGCATCCCAGTCTTTCTTTTTAGTAATCAATAGTCTCAGCAAAACCTGTATCAGGAGTTCAAGTAGTTCTTTAGCTTTGTCCCCAAGACCAACACCCGGGTGCCTGCCTTTATCCTCTGTTTCCAATTCTGCCCAACTTAACTTTTTCTCTCCCACCTCCCAGTCTTTTTCCTTAAGCTTTTCATAAATACCAGCAGGCAACAGTACTTTCAATAGTTTCAGAATGTCAGCGTACGTGTAATCTTCTATGCGGAGAATGTCTTTTAATTCACGGTGAAACCCCCCCGGGTCTTTATCATGGCAGGGCAGCATTTTTTTCATTTCCAGTATTTCTAATTTCGTCAAGGGGGTGTAAACATACACTCGTTGAAGCTCACCCGTTGCATTTTTGACAGGATGTACCTCTCGTAGGGGGTTCTGTCTGTCTATATATAAGTTCTTTCTGTCGTGGTGTGGGGCGGGAAGCATGCATGTGGTCAGAGAATTTAAGTACTTATGTCATTGATCCAGGATGACATTAATTAAATCAGTACCTAGGCCTGTCCATCTCTCTAGAAGTATGTCGTCCAGTAATTTATACAAGTGACCAGGATCAGAATATTGATGCTCATACAACGTTATCAAATGTTGGACCATGTAAATACCGGCCAAACGCTGTTCGTTCGGCGGAAGGCTCAAGAAAGTCTGAGCCACTATATCATTGCTATATATGTTAGAATTGGACACCCACTGGGTGGCTGACCGTGCCAATTCCTTTTCGTGTGGGGTGTGGGATCGCTCGCTCTCTATCCGTCGTTTCAGGGCTTTTTCAGTAGCTTGGAATAGATTTTCAAGAGAATATCTTTCTTTTATAGCCTGTCCCTGTTTGCGGTAGTCGAGGCACTTGGGCCTGTCAAACTGTCGTGCTTTGCCTACGTAATTCATTTTGTCCTTTGCCTCGTTTTCTGACTCTAAATCTTCCGTTGATGACTCAAACTTCTCGTCAGACTCTTCTCTGTGTATTTCTATTATTTCCTTTCGTATTTTCTTGTACATACTATCTGTCTGTCCCTGTTTATCATGCCGACCGGCATTTATGTTATCACTCCATTCTATCAGACCTTGCTTTACATCTCCGTCTCCTTGGTCTTGTTCCCTGATCAGGCAGTTAATCATGAAACGGAGAATGTAATTCTTAACCTCCACCTTTCTGTGTTCCATGGCCTCTTCTATACACTCGGGTCCCTTCCCCGTACTAATGAAACGGTATATTTTATCTAGGTGTTCCTTCATGTCTGGTAATGTGACCAAATAGACGACGGCTTTTCTTAATCTTAGTGAAAACACGAGCATTGAACCCTTTCCTGGTACTGGATCGTATATACAGCGTGGAATTGCTACATCTACAGAAAACTTAAATGGCGTTGCTGGCGTTTGTGGCGTTGGCCCCCCTCCCCCTACGGCCCCGGGCCCTACATCGTCTTTCACGACATGCGGAAGCAGACGCTGTAGGAGCTGATGGGGGCAGAGGGAAATCTGCGTTTACGTAGTCCGGTGCGGGCTCTTCTAGATAGGAGGAAATAAAAGCCTCTGATGCTATCGGCTTCGTTCTACGTACTCTAAAGGGTACAGGTGGTGGCGTTCGTGACCTACGGGGTGTCTCTGAGGGGGGTCACTCTCGCTAGTTCTTCTGAGAGGACGGGATAAATACCTGCAACAATGGCATTTCTTTCTCTATCAGCCTGTTCTGCCTTGACCCGTTCCCCCTCCTCCCGCAGTTCTTTTTCTTTGGCTTTTTCCGCTGCTTGCTTACTTCTCTCTGCTTGGTGGAATTCTTTCTCTGCTCTCCTATGTGACTCTTTACGCCATAACTCAATGGCATCTTTCTGTGAGGGTCTTGCTTTCCTTTTCCACAGCGCTTCCTCTACTCTCATTATGCATTCAGAATCCCATGTTCCTGAGGCAGGCCATCTGTACTTCTCCTCTAAATCCTTTGTGTAATCTACCCATAAGTCTAAAAACAATACGGCATCTAGCCCATGCTTATTATACATGTAATGACCAGGTGTGTCTCTAGGCGGGACGGGAACTGACTCTTCGAGTATTCCTTTCCTGGTCCCTATCTGACGTAATTTCGAAAACAGTGGCATGTTGAAACCGACACAATGAAAACACAATACACACTAAAATCGACTGACTGAAACAACCATTCACACTACAACACTAAAACACTAAACAGATACATTCTAACTGATACATGGGGAAAAACATGAACTTGAAAACAGTTAACTTTATGCACTGGAATACAGTACAACCATACCGGTCTCGTAAAGAGACACGTCTTTACCGTGCCCACCGAAATGGACCCGTCTTTACCGTGCCCGTATGAACGAGACACGTCTTTACCGAGCTCAAATAAATGAACCCGTCTTGAATCTTTATGTGTTCCCAATAGCGGTACTCACCGGGAAGCAGAACTTGAAGGCCTCGGAAACTTGATACTGCGGGAACTTGATACTGCGCATGCGCCTCAGAACAGCTGGGCCTCTGGAAACCTCGGACCTTGCTCTCTCACGGCTTGGGCTCTGGTTGGGATGATCCGCGATCCTCACCGCCTCGTGTGGATGCCTGGTCGCAGTCTGTCTCCTCCGTGGGCCTGAGGGAGTAAGCAGGAAGTCCCACTGGCGTGTACACTGTGAAGTCCGTCACGGCTGTAGAAGGGGGCAAGGGCTGGACCTACATCGCCGGCGCGTGGGGAAGGGGATTTGTCCCTATTTGGGCGCCAGAATTATGTGGTAAATTAAATATTACCCTGTCATAATTTCTATACTTAAACAAAGGGTCATGCATATAATGAGAGGCAGAGTCCGTGGTGTCCGATTCAAAAGGGCTTTATTTCAGTAACTCGAGTTAAGGGAGAATCGGGTTCCATCACCACTAAGGTTCAGGAAGGGTCTTCTAAACTTTATTCACAGAGTACAATATTTATACATCAAATTACATAGATAGAGGAGGAGCGCTCCAGGCAGAGCAAGAGAAAGAGAGAGATAAGAGCATGTGGGCGTGCATGAGGGCGTACATGTGGGCGTTCACTTGAGGAGTCATATGTGAGTCATAGGTGGGTGGATACATAGAGGGGGTCTGCATGGCAAGCTGGAACCTTTGCCCTACTTGTGTGCGCCACTTGGTCATGACGTGCAATTGACATGTAACTGGGGGAAGCTGGGGGGGAGCTGACTTTCGATCTAGTAGAGAAGCCTTCAGTGTCAGGACGACCTGCACGTCTGGTAATATCTGATATCTTAAGTTTGGAGGATGTATTGTCTGAAGTAAAGGTCGCTCAAGCAAAGGTTGCTCATCACCAAGAGCCAGTGTGGGCATATATTTCTTCGTGCATTGCGTGGGGGCCATGGGCCTTCTATGGATGGCAGCTCTGCAAATCACTTAAACGGAGACAGAAAGGCTAGGCCCTATCTCTGCAGACGGGTTC
Source organism: Lissotriton vulgaris (assembly GCF_964263255.1). Classification (NCBI taxonomy): domain Eukaryota; kingdom Metazoa; phylum Chordata; class Amphibia; order Caudata; family Salamandridae; genus Lissotriton; species Lissotriton vulgaris. Next base: position 1,723,943,388 of record NC_141694.1, on the reverse strand, counting down.
TGTTTACCTTCTTCACTAGGCAGGAATGTGTTTCTATGGAGAAAGCAGATAACTGTGTGCAAAATACTGTCTTGGCAGGCCGGGCTGGGCCCCTCTCGGCTGAGCCAAAAGTATGCGAGAGGTCAGGGATACGTAGCTGAGCTGCAGCTTTCAGAGTGTCTAGAGGCATGAAAATTCAATTCGGGTCCTGGCTCAGGCTGAGCCACAAAATGGGTTCATCTCGGTTTTAAACGTGCACAATGCAAATACATTGGCAACATGGGCCTCAGTGCAGATTTAACGTTTCTTTCATGGGAGACTTGGTAACTGACATTCTAATGTGGGACGGAAATACAGAGGCATTATTATTGCAGGCATGAGAGGGAAAATGCGTGGGTGACATGCATATACACTAAACGTGGGGTACAAGCAGGGGACACATTGACCATGTAAAATTTCCTCAGTAAAAACTGGCCCACTAGACAATAAAACAGTCCCAAAAACCTCCAACAAAGCCAATACTGTGCCCTATCAGATCCACCCCTCAGGCAAGTCCATACTTGAATGATGAGACCTTAGAAACAGTTAACTTTATGCACTGGAATACTGACATACAAGTAGTTTATACTTTTTTAGGAGTAGGAAAAGGACAGTATTGTAACATGTTAAACTTCCACAGTGATGGCACTTCAGTTTTTTCCACATGTAAATGTTAGACATATAAGTGCTTATTTGGACTACTCTCTGAAACAACACAAAAAAAGAATCCAGTTACCAAATCTGTGTTCCGAGTTTATCCCTGGGAGAGACACACTCCAATCTTTGATTTTGGTTATTATGCTCTCATGCCATGCTGCGGATGAAACCTGTATGTGCATGTCATTGAAGTTAATGCATGGTCTTTGTATGTAGAGACCTGTTAGTGTACTGATGGTAACTGCCCCTTCTTGTTATTTCCAGTGCATTGCATCATTGTAAAACCAGAGGTTCTGGTCCAGTGCACATCTACCTCACACACAGTGGAGAAGTGTGGCTCACTGGTTAGAGGAAGCAGACCTGGAAGCAGAGACCAGCCCGGGACCAGGGTACAATTCCCGGCTCGGCGGGGTCTTGAGTCCTAAAATGTCCATGGACTCTACAATTCTCGCCCTGGTGCCTACTCGATTCACGGGTTCACACTCTGCTTAATCTCCACAACGGCCCCTCGCAGCGGGATGCCTGGCTTTCACCTTGCGGATACCCTGCGGGGTTATCTCACAGGGGAATACCAGGATGGGTTCCCTAAGCAAGCGCTTAGAAACCGGTCGGTGATTTGCGCTATATAAATTCCTGTACATTTACATTTACATTACATACAGAAGGTCTCCAAAGGCACAATTCCTGTTACACAGTGCAGAGCAGATGCATTATCGCAAGTCTCTCTATTTTTATTTTATCCCACTCTCCTTACCCCGGGGCCATGTGCGATCCAAGGAGTTTGGTCCCTTGATCTTGAGCGGCTCTGAGAGGGATAGGATGTCCAGCATCAGCTCCATTGTCATCTGGTTGGGACCAGGTGAGTGCAAGACACCTGAAGCCTGCCTTGAGCCCTTAGAGACCTAACTAGTTGCTTGAGCCCTGTTCACTGCTTGAACCCATCCCTACCAGACTGACTCCAAGGACTAGTTGGCTGCCCTCCTGGTCAGAGCCTCAGGGACAGAAACAGCTTGAACCCTAGTGAACCAGCACCAGGACCCAGCTTGAGTGAGATCTAATCCTCAAAGTGGTGCCGCCTGCTCCCCCCAGTCCTGGACCATTGTAGGTGGTGCTAAAGTTGCTGAGATAACCATAATTCAAAACTTGGGACTCAGGAAAAGCTTATCTAAATACTGCTTTGAGAATCGAGAGAAGATTGGAACTTATCTGCTCAATGATTGGTCTAGGGTGTATTGCAGGTCAGCCTGACTTCTCGCAGCTCCCACCAGGCTCATCTCCACAGAGAGCAAATCCTGTTCAGCTGTCCTTTGCAGAACAGGTATCCAGCCTCATGGAGCCTTCGTTGGCTACAGCTTGTAGCTTCATTCCACTGGAGCATTTTGACTTCCAAAAAAGAGATTAAGTGAGAACGTGGAAAGGTTTACCGTGACTTCGTCCAGCGACTCCCCAAAATGATGCCTCCTTTTCTGAGACATATTTCCATGAAACTACTTCTAAGTCTGAAGGTGTGCGCCGACCAGGCCAAATCCACTTCCTGTGTCTGACCCATGCTCCATTGTGGTCGGCCATACTTTTCGACATTGACGTCGTGTTGACTGACTATCTGTCTGCAGTTGGCACTTTGATTTTTTAGATGCTGGTTTTTATTTCGCACTATAGAATTTCAGAACTGCTGTTCCGCTGATTGGATTTTTTTTTCATTTTGGTATCAAATAATTTATTCAAACTTACTCCATTTTTCTAAACTGGAGAGAGATTTTCTTGTATTGTGTTTTCGCTTTATTACTGTCTGTGTACTGCATCATTATTTTATGCCTTGCCTCTAAGTTAAGCCTGACTCTTTTGTACCAGGCTATCAGAAGGCTAAGTACAGGGTAATTTAGTGACTCTAGTGGTTCATCCTTACAGGGACTGTGGCTGTTGCTTAAGAAAGGTTAACACCCCACCCAACAAACAACCCAATTTCGACACTCCACCAGTATACTAATCTCATCATGGAATAACTTTTCCGCTTTCTGGAAAAGTCCTCTATCTGCCATACCTGAGTTGTCGTTTTGGCACAAAGATGTGGCTGAGAGTCCAAAATGGGCCTGACTGTCGACTCCTATGCTTCAGAATGGCAGTGCAACACTGTGTTTCTTGATTGTGACATAATCGGTCTGTGTCTGGGCGCAGTTCATAATGTTCAAATGCAAGCCATTCACTTTTATTGATTCAGTATTTTAGGGAAGCTAATCCAAAGAAATAGCTATTAGAAACATGTAATCAATAACACTTTTCAATTACCAAAAATTGCAAAATGGGATTTCTTAAGATTTGCAAATTTCGATTTGGTAATTTTAACAGTAGTACTTCATATGGTGCTTACAAGATTCGTGTTTACAAGAGTCAGGACAAAGGTGAGGGAGTGGACATATTGTGTAGCGGATAGATCTGTTACTGAGTGTCTGCACACTGCCACGAGTGTGCTATTCTGGGAGAGTGGCTGTGAGTAATCTTTCTTCAATCGCATGGCTGCCTTCCTCCCTATGCTGCTTGCAATTGGTAATTCACAGCACAGAGCTATTGCATGACCATGCAGCAGGTCCCTCACTATTATGGGGTATATGCTCAGCTTGATTTTTGCAAGTGTTTCTGTTTATTATAATAACTTCCTTTACGTTTCAACCTATGACCATCTCATTTAACATGCATTCTGTGCTTGGAGTACATTTTAACTGGTGTGGGTTTATCACGCTCTCAGCTTGTCTAAGGATAACACAGCCTTATTGCTTTTCACATAGGAAGGACTATAATGAGGGTACGATCTGTGCATGTAAAACAACATTATAATGATAATAATCTTTGTCTTGTACCTCGAACCACAGTGATGTAAATTGAACCAATAATGCATGTCTTGTGGAATAGCTGAGCTAACCTGCATATGCGATAATTAGCAAATCTCAATAGAGCTATACAGTACATAGCAATAAAATCAAACACAATGAATTCACAAGCAGCACTTAAAATGAAGCACAACATTTTATGCACATTCAGAATTCTTTACGAATACTATAAGAATAAAATAAGCAGTTGCTTGAATAATAGTTCCTATACTATGCTCTAAATGATAAAAACTTTAGGTAAACTACATTTCAAGAACCTTTTTCATCATTCACTCCAAAATAAAAGGCAGACTTCCTGGTGGGATTTCAGTAAATGCATTTGTTTCTAACATCAGGTATTTCCTTTTCCTGAGCACAAGCAGTGTGTGGCTGTATACCAGGATGCTTCTTTTACAATGACAGAACAGAGGTTCTGATCTTAGGCAGGTGTGGCTCCATGTGGCTGGAACAAGTGATATTAGCTGAGAGTTCAGGTCAATGACATCGTTTCACCTTGTTTGTATCAGATGAGGATATTAAAGAAGGTACAGCCATTCTGAGCAACCGTGACCGGGGCGGGAATTCAATGCCTGCTACTTGCTGAAGACTTTCATCCGCAAAAAGCAGGTTACTCGAAACTCTGCAGTTTAGATAGTCTGAGATCTTGGAAAATACAGCCATGTATCAACAGCCCATTAAGGGCCTCACTGGTTGCAAATAGTCCAGTGTGTCAAAATGAAGGCCCTCTGCCATGCAGGTCAAGTTTTCAAGATAAAGGAATCACACAACTTCTGTGCTGTGAATTCTTGCTAATTGTTCCTCGAAATAAAAGGGCTCAAAGGCAGAGCCTATTGACTTCCCTACTTTTTGAATGTTTTCTCTTCTGGCCCTGGCTCCATAGTTAGTTACAATAACTTTACAAAAGTTCTTAAAACTCCTATTTATGTTAGATTTGCAGCTGCAAATGGTCAGCATGGGTCTATTTGTAGCACCAATGAATGTATCCAGCCATTCATTCAAAGGCACAGCCTTTCCTGGCTTAATTGCTTAATTTTAAGCTTCACATTAAGTGCGTTTCAACTTTAGTACTTTTCTGTTTTGTTGTTTTTTCTTCTGCGCCTCGGTGTCTCTGTGTCTTTGTGTGCGAGCATACAGCCTGATTCATGTACAGGCCGTTGTGCGTGGCCCTAATAGCGAATCATAGCGACTCGCTATTGAGGACACGCAAAACGGCATTCATGTAGGAATTGCTAATAAAATAGCGATTCCTACATGTTCTTTATTTGCGAGTAGCAAATTGCTACTCGCAAAAACTCCCCATTCATTCCTATGGGCCAAGAGGCCCATAGGAATGAATGGGGAGTATCCCTTATTTGCGAGTAGCAATTTGCTACTCGCAAATAAGATAGCGATTTTAAGGGTGCCAGGGGTGTCCAAAGGACGCCCTGTAGCACCCCTAAAATGCACATTTGAACAGGTGTTGCGCACACACATGTCCAAAGGACATGTGTGTGTGCAACATGCAACTTAGAAAAATGCTTTTAAAAGCATTTTTCTGAGTTTTTGCTATTTACCGACAGGTCTGACCTCTCGGTAAATAGCGGCTCCAAAAGTGCAAAATCGCAATTTCTTGATGTGTCATGAATAGCATTTGAGGAATCTCTATTAGAGATTCCTTAAATGCCATTCCTCGCAAATATGCGATTTCTTAAATAGCGATTTTTGCATTTGGGATTGTGAATACCAAATGCAAAAATCGCACTCGCAAAGGGCCAGATTCTCAGAATCTGGCCCTTTTGCGAGCGCTATTGCCTACATGAATCAGGCTGATAGTGCTTTTGACCTCAGCCCAGCTCATGATGAAAGCTCAGCAAAATTTGCAGCTTCAGAAATGTCTTCTTTACTTCTTAATCGATACCTCAAAGGCTCCTGACAGCCAATAAACTAAATTGTTAGGGTCTCAAATAACTTCTTTAAAAGAACTCTACTCCATCCACAACTCCATTCTATCTGCAACTCATGTTCCCATCAGGAGCTGCCCTGACACCTTCTCTTACAAAAACTGCCCCCCTTTTCACTTTTCTAAGAAATGTCTGCCCATTTATCCTTTTGTCCATGTGGATGGAATATGTTTTAGCATCCTCCCCTGCCTCAGAGCATGTAAATGATCACACCACACATGGAGCTTGGTATTAGACGTCTTTTTTCCTCAGGGTGTAACCATTAACTGAGCATTCTACATCATGAATTCCATCCACCAGACCCAAGCACTTACATCACTGTTCTACGGAGTTGATCAGGAACCAAAAGGGTCACGTAATTTCTAATTGTCAGAATTGGAATTGCTTTTCATTACTCTTTTCTACAGCTTCGACACTGTATCTCATGCCTCTAGGCAAGCTTTCAGTGTTCAGAAACTCTTATATTCCAATGGTATGTCTAATCTGTCTCTCTAGCAGTGTCACCTGTATCTAAAAGTTAAGGAGCAACATGTCTTGTTTTTGCATCAACAGCTACTCAGATGTTGAACGGAACAAATGCAATTTCCCTTCTGTTGGACCACCTTTTTTTAACACAAATTTTATTAGGTTTTGCAGATGGTTCATGTACATTATATAGTTCAGAATCTTTCTTGATTTTTTTTATAACTTAGTGTACAGATCTATTCATTGTTCCATACACTGGTTGCAATTCATGTAGTTACAATAACATTTATCATTTGTATCTATGTTAACGACATTTCTACGAACCAGTTATATTACAATAATCATTAGCAGTGTGTTAAGCTTGATTTTTATAACTACCCATACCCCCTTCCCACTATATAACCACCCCGAAAACAGCTCTCGCAAAAAAGAGCAAACAAACCTTGCCGCTATGGTCTAGGTACCCCCTCGCAAGCGTATAGTACTACGAGGAGGTCGTGCCCGATATGAAAGGGAAGGGGAGGGGGGAAAAAGAAACGTGGAGGAGGCAGGGGGACAGGGAGGAGGGGGTGGAGTCAGAGTAACTGTAGTATTGAGAATCAGATATCATGAATATGGTACTCCAGAGTGCCCCGGGGGCCCTCTAACATCTCCTTTGAAATGCTCTACTAGTTGTGCCCATTTCAGCGAGATTGTTTTTATTCCCAGCCCTTGATGAAGCGCTTACCTTTCCGCTACGGCCCATCGAAGAACTTCCTCCCTCCATTTACCATCTTGCAGTGCTGTGCTGGATTTCCAGTGCTGTATAATCAACCTTTTTGCAAGCATCAGGGCTAATCCCCCAAAGCAGCGTAGTAGGTTCGCCTTCTTGCGGAGAGGGAATAGGCCCAGGAGGCAGGCCTCTATAGTATCCCAAGGGGAGCGCACCGTTAGTGATGATAGGCTCTGAGTAACTTCTGACCAAAACCCTCCCAGTACAGGACAGGACCATAACATGTGGATAAAGGCAGCATCATGATTAAAACATATTGTACAGTCAGAAGAGGCAGTGGGGTACATTTTCTGTTTTGCCCTCGGGTGAGATAAGCCCTGTGTAATATTATTAATTGTATTGTTTTCGGTCAGAAATTACAGGAGACCTGTCTAGGGTGTTCTAACACTAAGCCCCATTCTCTATTCTCCAATTCCCTTACCAAGACTGTTTCCCATTTTTACCGGAGAGGCAGTAGTGGAGTTTCCAGACGTTCCCTCAGCCCTTGATATAGCCATTGAACAAGGTGGCGGCCATGCCCCAATATGTGAATGGACTTTAATATTTGAAAGGTGGGAGCTTCTTTTTGATCTCCAGCCAATATTTCCGGATGAATTGCATAATTGCTGCATGTGTGAGAAATAGGGTTTCTGGTACTGCGTTAGTGCGTACAAATTCATCATGGGGCATCAGGTTGCCATCCAAGAATAGATCACCGACCGTCTTTGTATCGGTCCGGTTCCAACTCCTCAGCCGAGCCATTGATAATATTGATAAAATTCCTCGTCTGGTGGGTAGGCCACATAGTGGAATACTTGAGGCATACGGGAAAGATATTTTTGAATTTTATTTGTGCCTGTTTCCAATAATGCATTGCTATATTGCATCTTGTCAACCCCAGGACATAGCAGTGCCTGTAGGGTGCCCCGCCTCAATCTTTCAGGAGTATAACCTATTTCAAATAAGTTATGGCCCACCAGCCAATATGCCAGCCATTGTAGTTGCCCTACATCCAGTATGCCTTAAAATCAGGAGCCCCCATACCGCAGCGGTACTCGGAAGCTGCATTTTGGCCAATGCTAGCCTATGTTTACCCGTTCCCAAAAGTAAGGACCCTAACAAGGTATCCAGTGTTTTAAAAATCCATGCCGGGAGAATAACTGGGAGGATCACAAAGTGATATAGGAGTCTGGGTAACATGACCATTATGGACACAGCCAATCAACCCGCCACAGTTAATGGCAAAGTATTCCAAAACCACATTTCCATCTATAGTATCCACACTGGTCCTGCAGATGTGAATTCCTAGATATTTGAAAGTTGTGTGTTCCACCTTAAACTGCATCGGCCTAACTGCAAATAGGGTCTATTATACATATCCTAAAAGAAGTACACCACTGACTTTGAGGCATTAAGATATAATCAGGATACTTCCCCGAACCGTGAGAACACGGCAACTATCACATGCATATTTTTGTTCAAATCTTTAAAGTATAACAGCATGTCATCTGCCTACAGTGACACAGAATGGGTTTTTCCAGCTATTGGAATACCATATGGGATCATAATATGACGCAGGCGTTGTGCTAGAGGCTCCAATGCTAGTACAAACAATGAAGCGACAGGGGGCACCCTTGGCGTGTTCCACGATATACATGATTTGCGGGTAAAATAGTGGATCCAGTCTTGGCCCGGGCTGTAGGATTAGTGTAGAGCAATTTTACAACACGGCCAGCATATATGGCCAACTCAGGGTATTGAAAGCTTGGCGTACATCTAATGATAAACATTCAGTGAACGGTGCTGTTGACAATGCTGCATGTATCAAAGCATGTAGCCGGCGAATATTTAGTGAGGTGCTGCATTTGGGTATAAAATCACATTGATCTATGTGCACTCATTTGAGAAGTAGAGGGAGTAATCAAGATGCTAACATTTTACTAAGTATTTTGTACTCAGTATTAAAGATCAATAGGGGCCTATAGGATGTAGGTTCAGTTGGGACCTTGTCAGGCTTCAACAGGGATATGACTAATGCTTCCCTAGTGGTGGGAGGTAATGAACCTTCAGTGAGCAAGGTAGTATAAAGCTGTAGCAATTTGGGAACTTATGTTGCTGCACTGGTTGAATAAAATTCAATAGGGAGCCCATCCGAGCCTGGGGTTTCATTACGGACTAATGCCTATATAGGCATACGGATCTCTGCTGTAGTGATCAGAGCGGCTAACTCCTTGACGTTTGAATCTGAAAACGTTCTATATCTGCAAAAAAGCAAGTGATTGTTTCTGACATGTCTGGGGGGGGGAGCTGTGTACAGGTTACTAAAGCATTCCTGAAAGGTGTGATTTATTTCAGTTTGGGATGTGATCTATGTGTGTTGGGCATTATTTATCGCCAGTATGGGAGTGAGCGTTGTTTGAGGTTTAATCAATAGCACTAAAAATTTTCCAGCTCTATCAGCTTCAGCGTGTGTGAGAAGTGTGTATACGTTCAAGCCGATCGTCCTTAAAGGTTTCAATAATTCCTCATGCAGGTATAGTTGTAGCCATTGTGCCTTGAAACTCCTGATCGTCTAAATGTAGAAGCTGCAATCGCCATGTGGGGATAGGCGGGGGAGAGCGGCCCCAACTTAGCATTAATTCTATGGGAGTATGGTCCAGTATGATCTTGCCCAAATAGATACACTGTTCAATGGTCTGGGATAAGTCTTGTTTACAAAGGAGGTGGTCTAAACAAGTATGTAACTTGTGTGGGTTGGAATAAAAGGAATATTCTCACATGTTAACATGCAGGGACCTCCAGACATCAAGTAAATTTCACCCCTGCGCCCATCGCGTTAAAGCTGCAGCTTGTGAGTGAGCGTTAGTATTCGACAAGGGGGGATGAGAACGGTCTACACAGACATCAACCACAGCATTCAAGTCCCCACCTAATATCCATGGGTACTGCAACCAGTCCGAGAGCGCTCTGGAGATTTGTGATAAAAAAGCATCTTGGTCCACATTTGGAGCATAAATGGAACCTAACCCCACCTGATTACTGTCCAATGCCCCCGTAGAAACCCATATCTTCCTTGGTCATCTATCTTATTCTCACTGAGGGAGAAGGAGATTCCCGCCCATATCCGAATTGCAGTCCCTCCAGAAAAGGTGGAATAGGCTGTTGCATAAAATTGACCCCTCCTGTGTCTCTGTAATGTCATAGTTTCTGAGGGCAGTATGTGTGTCTCCTGGAGATATACTATTTGGGCTTCACGGAGGTGTAGTTGTGCTGCTATTCTATGACGCTTGTGAATCATCCCCATTCACCGAACATTCTAGAATATAATAGTGTAAGATTTGGCAGTCAACATCATCAGGGTACATTAAGAAAACCCCTCCTATCTCACCCCCGGCCTCCCCAATCCCCACCCCCCCATCCCAACATCGGACTGTGCAGCAATAAAACAAACAATACAACTTCATCCCAATACTGGGTCCAACGCTCTAACTTTGCTCAACCAAACTGTGCACGAAAAGTCAACATAGTACTCTTTAAACAATTGCTGTCGCTTACGGGGGAGGTTGCATATACCATTCCTATCTAAAACAGTATTCAATGAATGGAAATGCCCAGAACAGGCCAGGCCAGGGAATTTACCAATCCTTCCCTTTAATTTGTTTAAAAACATTATAACTATACTGCATATTAACGTAGATACTGGCTAATATGACTTTGGGGGTCAGTATTATGGCCTACACAGGAAGTCTGTACCTCACATTCTAACTATTTGGGGACAATGTTCCATATTATGCACAAACATGTCATCCCAAGGGATCAGTGCTGAGCTGCGGGGACTCCAATGGGAACAGTGCGACACTTCCACCCGAGTCCTAGTCCGAATATACCTCTTCAGAAGGACTTGTGCTAATAGGTGGACGAGAGACACGGAGGGCCGTGGCAGATCGAAGGACCTCCTGCCTACCCTCCATCACTTGCTGACGAGGCAGAGGACTGGAGCCTGTAGTCTGTGTGAGGATACCCCTATTGCATCTCCGGGGGGCGCATTGTGATTTCAGATGTGTTGAATTCAAACGTCTGGCAGGCAACGTATCTGGGAAATTCCTGTCCAACCAATCCCCGGCACTGTCTGGTGTGTCAAAAAATATAGAACGCTGGTTATATATGATTTTCAATTTTCCTGGAAACAGTAATGCAAATGTGAGGCCCGCTGCCCGGACCCGACCTTTAACCTCATAGCTGCTATTAAACATTCCTCCCCAGTGCTGCGCTGTCCATTAGAACTAGTGCTGAATGGACGTTCAATGGTCGTGCGCAGCACTGGGTAGGTAGTGCCTCCGTCGGCCAATGCACCGAGGCAGCACTTAAGGGGTTAACTTTTATGAATGAGAAACATTTATGCTGCACAGCTAGTGTGTAGTCGGGGAAGATCGAAATTTTAGCATTATCCACATGTAGCGAGCCATTGTCTCTTGCCGCCTGCAATAAATGCTCCCGATCTCTGTAGTGCACCAGGTATTGGCTGAAGTGTGGGGACTTGATGGGCTCGTTTGACAGTAAAATGTGCGAACAGACCAGCAGGGGCCACACTAGTTTGCAATCAGTTCTCTATGTAGGTCGTCAGGTTAGGGGTTCTCTGACCCCTCCGGGAATCCAACCATTCTAAGATTATTTAGTCAAGCCCGACCTTCTGCACCATACACACAATTCTGTAGGTATTCAATTTGCTGGCGCATTTGACTTAATAGTTCATCATGATTGTTCACCTGTGGTACTATTGTTTCCAAAGTTTGTTTTGTGGATTTAACTTTATCAGCTAATTTTCTATGGTCATCTTTAACCCCTTCCCTGCTCATGACGAGCTCAGCTCGTCATGAGGCACAGTTGAGCTGTGCTGATGATGAGCTGAGCTCGTCATGAATACAGGAGCATAGCAAATTCCAGCACAGGGGAAAAATAACCACAGCAGCGATGTGGTTAAGTAAGTTGAGTTCCTCTGAGATTGTGCCCAATTGATTTTCTATCACGGACCTCGACCCTCTTATCTGTTTCAAGATCATATTCAACGTATCCACTGGGGGATTAGAGACAGCTCCGTCCTCTTCTTGATGTAAAAATCCGATTGAGTGCTCCGAGGGCGGTGAGAGAAATCCCGCCCTCCTGGATCTGGAGGTTGTTCTCGACTTTCCTCTTCCCATGATTACCAGTGAGTTGGGTAATTAAGTGGTACTCAATTATACGATGGGTCAACCCAAACTCAACACCTGTTATTTACTCAGCGTATGTTCAAGTGAGGTCAGGGTCTGGGAGTAACAACAACGATTTTAGATCAATGTCCCATTCCAAATGATAAGTTGCAATTAAGCTCATGCCAGTGTGGGTCGTCGCCGGAGACCCACAATGTACGATGTCTGTTTCATGTAGCAGGGTCTTCCCTATCATCTGATGACTCAGCTGTGTCGTTCCGCTAGTGGTAGCCACCTAGGAGGGCGTAATAAACTGTTCACGTTTGCAATGCCAGTGTTCTTACCCACATTTGGGCATCCCATTGGCTATATGTGCCCCATAGGACCATTGTCTTGCTTCAACATCGTCTCATTGACCCTTCCACAAGCGGATCTTATCTGCACTTGGCTATGTCCCTAGTCTCATGCTGCGCAGTGCCCCTAATCGGTCTTCTCCACAGATACTATCTCCTTGGGCCTCTGCCGTGATTTGACTAGGCACCCCGCCCCATCCCAAACAGTGAATTCAACATGGAGGAAATGTACTCACAGTCTGTAGAGATGAGGGTATTTATGCTGGTGTCCAGCAGTAGCCGTAGAACAGTCCCGCGCAAGGAACCCCAACAATTAGGGAAGGGGGGCTCAGTGTGGTGGTAGTGAAACAAGCCTGTGGCTGCATCGTGGTGAGTTCACCTGCTAAAGACACTATCACTAAGCACCTTCGCTATGCTGTAAATGACCCAGCCGGGGCCCAATCCTTGTGGGGATCAATAGACCCCACCAGCAGGACTCATATGGGTGTCAAGGTCCAATCTGGGGGGCCTTCAGCTCCTTCAGAGGTCACCGATGGAAGGCCCCCGGCTGACCACCAGCCGTATGCACAACAGTAGAGGCTGGCACGCAAAGGGAATCAGCCACGGGGACCTCCACAGCCCCACCACAATTAGTATCCTGGGCCTCAGCCAGACTCTCAGCTCTACCAAGGGCAGCGCAGGCTGATCCGGGTCATGATCAACCTGGTTCATGGCAGGGTCCCTGCTCCAAACTCCATCCCCTGGGCTCCCTACGGCAGCCACGCACTCACAGCCGCTACCCTGAAGTAACGGTTATCACGGGGGGAAATCCAGAACAACTGACACACTCCGCCAGATCGGTGGTCCACACTGCTCCTCCCCGGGATGGCACTGCTGCCGGCGGATGAGGCACAGAAGAGATGGTCATGCAGATAAGCGATGGCCCGACTACACTGTTCAGGTACTATCCCCCGGATTGTAACATGAGGTCAGGGGCGCCCCAGCTCACTTCAGGCGATGTTTTTTTTTCCAGGTGACAAGTACAAGCCCCGGATGTTGGGCCCAGGTCTGGAGTCTCTCGTTGATGAGCCAGCTGCTTCTAGGCTACTCCGGCCCAGCCACGTTGCAGGATAGACCACTGCGTTGTACGTTCCTCCCACTGCTTAGGCCTCTTGTTGTCCCGGAGTCCATCACAGATCAAAAGTGGGTCTCACGGTCATCCCGGCCACTCAGAACATTTGATTCAGTATTCCATCTGTTGGCAGCTATTACCTTGCATCTCCGCCAGTATTGGAATGTAGCAGGGAATGTCAGATTTTGCCCTGATTAGCTACCCCGGCCCGGAGCACATCGCTTACGTGACCACCATCTTGAACTGCAAGCCACGCCTCCCTTTTTTTGAACCACCTGATGACAAAGAATGTGACGATGATGAAATTCCATCCAATACCGAAGCACGCTGTCCATTACCGGGTAGATCCCCAAAGCTTCCCTAAGGTGCCAACTTTATACCCTCCACAATTGCAGATTAGTGTTCCCACACACAATTACACCTACAATACCAACTCACTTACAATCATCATGCTCCCTCCTAGGGCAGTCGTCCAGATTGCAAGTCTCCAGGAACTAGCACAAATGGTAATTGCAAGAGTAAAGAGGAACTTAGAAAGTGCACGTTAACCCAAGGGTATCATGGCACTAATGCTCAAGAGGGAGAGCTGAGATGATACAGCTTGCCAAGGATACTTATTCTGTCTATACAGGATTCACCTTCAGCTATACCTCAGCCTCCAGGTGCCTTAGCTGCCTTCTCTGTTCCATCCTTCCACCCAGGTGCCACTCTGGTCCTCTTTCAATTTTCTCACAGAGAGTAAACACCAGGTAAAATTGACTTCTCCACATTGATCAATCTACACTCACAACCTTCTTGATGTAAACCCTAATGTGCATGATAAAAAGCAGGCCTATGAGATCACCAAGCAGATGTAGGTCGAAGTGGTTTCTCATGAGCCATTGATCTCCTCTAGGAGGATCTGTTTTTTTCAACAACCGTCCTCTTTGAGGGATGTAAATCGTAAAATGAGGATGACCATGAGCTATATCTCCGCTGACCTGAAAGACAATAAAAAGTTGAAGTAAAGAATGACCTTTGTCTTTGAGAACATTAACAAAGTTCTCCAGGACATCATGAGGCTGCACTAATAACTAATCCAGTATCACGGGGACACAATGCAAGGCAACATGTCATGGACATGCAGCCCATATGAGACCTTCTCAAGCTGCAGGGCCATGTCAAGCATCTCAGGTGTTCAGCCACCTGCAGGGCTTACCATCTGAAAACACCCCTTCTACCTCACAACCCAACTGCTCCCCCACCAACCCAAATACTTCCAATGCACAACCTGATTCTCAACCTAATGTGGGCTCAGTACCGCGTAGCTGGAGAAGCAAATGAACAGCAACAACCATATTCATGAAGATGTCACCCATCAGTCACTACTACATCAACACACAACAGACTCCTACTTTTGCGTTAACCCATTTCACTACAAAGCATATATCATACATGAAAAAAAAACTATTTTGATCTACCGTCTACTGGTGGGTTCCTGGGCCTAAAGCTGGGTGCATGCAACACACCCACATCTTTCTACAAACATGGCCATGCATTTTTATTAGAGTCAAAGCACATTCAAGTTTGGTAAACATACATTGATTTATATAATTGTTTTTAAAGGAATAATGTAGAAAATGATGCATGGGCTCCTTTTATTGTGTAAATATTCCACTGACACTGTGGAGTGGAGAAATAACCTTAACAGATCTTATATTGAAAGAGGAAGAGTCATCTTGGAGGGATGGTGGGCAATAGAAAAATACACAATAGGAATGTCAAGAGAAGTGTCTGTACATCTGTCATTGGGGAAAAGGAAAGAAATGCCCTGAGAAAAGTCCTAACAAATGTTAAAAAATCTCAAAGTAATGTCTAAAATCTAATGTAAACCCACCTTAAACATAAAACAAAGCTCAATCCCCCAGCCCAAATGCTCTTTCCAAACTGCTGTTGTAAGTTGATGGCAAAGGTTCCTGGCCATCCTCTGTGTTGGTCATTTGCACTATATTGAGCTCTACCTCCACCGCAGGTATTTCACATAGCAAGGAAGGACCAGACACTTCCTGGGTTGGAGGGTGCACTGCCAACACCATCTCTCTAAGACCACTCAAGAACACTTGCTAAACAGAAACCAACTACCCCATGGCTTTCTGGAAATGGTGAAATGTGCCTGACTGATGATGGGGGTTTACTTAAGAGGTCGCTAATGTGTCTAGGGTGAATCTCACCCTCATCTGATGATCTTCTAAGAAGACACTGTTTGAAGTAGAGGAGTGACAGGAAGTGTGGCTATGGAGCCCAGTGTTGTGGAGCCTTGCCACTGATAGAGGGTGCTGCTTTAGATCCTGATTACGGACAACCCTGATGCTTGTTCTTTCTGGCCAGGAAGTGCCCCATCATCAGACTTTTCCTGGCATATAGGGAGAAAATCCTCCAAATCCCTCTGTAGTGGTCTCAGTTTCCATCAAGAGTCTCTTAGAATGTGCCCACCAGACAGGATAGGAGTGGAACAGAAAAAAGGCCCAGGCACCAATATAAATTAGGGCTGGCCGTAGTTTGCGAAGCAGCGCTTCATGAAGCTACGCAGAGTGCACTTTGCGAGCTACGCGTAGCACTACGCGAACTGCGTAGTAGCCTGTTCGCACTGTGCATGATGCCGTTTTCAATGATTGCACAGTGCGGTCAAGCATCTGGCACTGTGCAATCATTGAAAATGTCATCTTGCACAGTGCGACCAGTAGTTTTCTGCCGCTCGAGTAGATTTCTACTCGAGCGGCAGCTTTCTTAACGCGGACTGGTAGTTTCTCATCGCTCGCGGCTGCAAGCATACCGACCACTCGCAATGAGAAACCTGATCTCCGCACGTTGAGAATCTCGCTGGGAGGTTTATTTTCCACGCTCGCGATCAGCAACTTGATGCTGCTGATAGCGAACGAGGAAAAAGTCTTGTCGCGATGTCATTTTGCTTGCTCGTGGTCGCCAACTTGACGTTGAGGACTGCGAGCAAGCAAAATATGACCGCTGCACTATGCTACGCGTGTTTGCAATGTGCTAACTGCAGCTTGCATAGTGCGAAGTAGTGCAAACTTCGCAAACTACGCGAGCGTAGCGTAATGCTTCGCCCAGGCCTAATATAAATAAAGCTTGCAAATGTTGGTGGAAAAAATTGCCTCATGTTTCAAATCAAGGCAACTCTAAATTGTTTAGTATATGTTGCTTGTACGGTTTTTCAGTGGTGACTGCACAAATTTGTGCTGACTGCAGGAAATATGTGTGCAAATATATTAGGGAAAATCAACAATAAAATTCCCTGTGTTCCTTCTATATTAAAAAGATAACATGAATACACTCCTGTCCTTCTACCCTTAACATGCTATTGCTCCAACATTGCTGTAGTCAATGGGATAAAACCTTGTCCTTTGCTGTCCTCTTTCCCGGACCCACTTTTCTATTTCTACTTCCAAATGCAGCACTTAGAGGCAACTATGCTATTTTATTAGGATTCAAATGTGATCATCAAGTTACATGGAGTTCTTTACCACTGCAACTCTTGCTGTGGCACACCTGATAAGACCTGGCGGAGCTCTATCTATACCCTGTGTACCATGAAACCCTCACAGCACTGTGTATCTAGTGAAAATACTGTTTCCGGCATGGCAAAGACTGCTGTTGTGATCTTGTGATATAATATGGTGGAAAGAATATCGTGAGACACTAATATTGTGTACAAAATATTGTGATATTAAAAATATTGTTGCTCAGAATATTGCAGGCAATTATTTTTCTAATATATATGTTAAGGATATTGTGTGTTATATTGCTGTCATTTATTTCCTTTTAGTATTTTTTTGTGTTAACTTATTGTATATATTTTTTAAATATCTGTATTGTTTCTAAAAGAATATTGAGAACTGGATGTTGAGTTTATAGGGAAAAAGGTGGGAAGGTGTGTACATGTTTTTCATTTTTTAAATTTGGTAGTTCAAAATCACTGCGTTCATTTATCTATTTATTTTTTCATAATAAATTGTTTATGAAATTATATCTTCAAATTTACTTTATATTTCAGTTTTTTAATTATGTTGAAGTCAAATTATTAACTCTAATGTTTTACATATTTAACATTTTGTTTTAAGATTATGTTTTTTACATTTCTGAAACCATTTTCTACAATTATTTAAAGAGTTGTTGATTTCTTTATCATTAAAATTATTTTTAAATAAAAATAATTCATAGTGATTAATTCTAATACATTCTTGTAATTTGCTTTTATGTTAGTTTTACATTTATGTAATTTAATTTTACAACTTAAACAATATTTTTTATTTGTAATTGTTTTTTAGATATAACAATTTTCTTTACTAAAATCAATTAGGATTATTAATTTTAAATTACAAATATTTATCTTTTTTTAGGAGTACTCTTAACTTACTGTTTTTGTGTGGTAATTAAAATGGATGTCTGTAATGTATTCTTCATAGTATAATGACTTTTATTTATATGTGGTAGTAGTTAATTTTCTCTAATGTCATTAGGTTTGGACTAGGAATAGAACATTTGAGCACTCCAAAATCCAAAGCTTCCCCAATCTGACTACATTTTGAGTGATGGAGTAGGAGTAGGAAATCTGAACCTGCTCCAACCCCCCAAAACACTTTTCCCAAATGGGAATAGGTTTGGAGTGGGAATAGTAAGTTTGACCCTATCATAATCCAGCACTTTTGCCAATGTGGTTACAATTGGAATGGTAATAGTAATTCTGAACCCCTCCCAAGGTTTAGCACTTTCCTCAATGTAGTTACACTTTGAGTTGATAAAATATGTCTAGCACTTTCTCCAATGTGGTCAACTTTGGAGTAGGAATAGTAATTTTGAACTCCTCCCAAGGTTTAGCACTTTCCTCAATGTAGTTACACTTTGAGTTGAAAACATATGTCTAGCACTTTCTCCAATGCGGTCAACTTTGGAGTAGGAATAGTAACCTCCCAACCCAAGGAAAAAAAAGGTCTAATCTTTCCCCAATGTGGTAAATTTTGGAATTAAAATAGTACATTTGACCCCTCAAAATTCAAAACTTTCCCCAGTGTGGTTATGTTTAGAGTTGAAATAATATATATGACCCACACAAAGTCCAACACTTTTCCCAATGTGGTTAGTTTTGGAGTGTCAATTGTAAATATGACACCCCCCAACATCATCAATGTGTTTAAGATCGGGGTTAAAATAGTTATTGAGACTCCCTTAACGTCCAACTCTTTCCCTAATGTGGGTACGTTTGGAGTTGGAATAGTTAATTTCAACCCCCCAAAAAACAGAAGTCCAGCATTTTGGTTACATTTAGAACTGGAATAGTAAATTTGACTGTGTAAAGTCAACCATTTTCATCAATGTGGTTAGGTTTGTAGTTGGAATAGTAACCATGAATCTTCTTAAACTCCAAACCTTTCCCTACTGTGGTTAAGTTTGAAGTGGGAGTACTATATCTGAACCCTGACAAAGTCAAACACTTTTCCCCCACGGTGCTTAGGTTTTGAGTGGTAATGGTAAATACAAACTCACGAGAGACCAACACTTTCGGTAGTGTGGTAAAATCCTCTGACAGCCTGATGTATTAAGGGACTTTGGTGGTTTGCCCATTTGTCCACCAGACCTATTTGGACTGGCGGACAACTGACCAGTTTTTAGTTTAACACATCAGCATACAAAACATGGCAATAAGTGAAAGTGAAAACATTAAAATAATTCCCATGCCATGGAAGAATACTCCCATGGTGAGGGGATCACTGCTTTTGTTATTTCCAAAAAGCGAATCCGACTTGGAATTTTGTATTTGAAAAAAAAGATATTGAAAGTGTGACAGATGGCACCTCATGTTGTCTGAGCCATATAGCAAACGTTCAATGTATTGACAGGAACAGTTGTGATAGCGGTACCTGCCATTACAAGGGTTTCAGACATCTCTGAATGCAGATTGCGGTTACTCCAGTAAGGCCATGGGTATTTTACTCCGTCTCATTGACATAGTGCAAATCCATTCTCCTACATCTAAATCAGTCCCATGGCCTTTCATAGTATAAATTGTTAGTTTGTGTTTTGTATTTTATTGATATATACATTTTTTTATTATATATCATTGGATCACTGACAGAATATCGGAACCAAAAATATTGTGCGGACAGAATAATGTGTCAAAAATTTCAGGGGCAAAAATATCAAGAAGGCAAGTTCAAAAAGGTAAGTATAAACATTCTGTTGTTAACTTCATATATATATATATATATGAAGCAGCCTAAATGAGTGAATAAACTTATTTGGAATCATCTATTTCACGGAGTCGGTGCCTTACTTGCATGAGAAAGTTTGGAGTGTTCCAGATATATATATATATATATATATATTGAAGAAACACACAGATGGCGTGCTTCTGCCGCTTTCACAGCGGGCGTTCGACAGGGTCGCCAAACCTTCAATATATCAAGTTCCTGGTGCAGTATTCCTTTTTGAAAAGCCAGAGTCGAAGCCCAAGTAAAGTTTTAAAGTGCTATAGGTTTATTTGGCAGAAAAACAACCCCTACGCGTTTCGAGGTAAGCCTACCTCTTGCTCACGGGTGGAGTGCAAGTCAACGCGCCAAACTTTTAAAGTGAAAGGTACAGTGTTTACACAAACCACGTGATAGTCGACAATGAAGACAGACTGATAGTGTTACATTGTTGCCACTGCTTGCATTAGATCAAACACATACTGATAAATGACAGAAAATTATGTTCAACATTAAAGTGTTGCACAAAATGATATAAGCAGGGTTGTAAACAATGAATATCTTAAAGGCGAACGTGTGGCTTTTTTAGACCGATCCAATTGTGGGTCATAAATCAAAAGAAGCGTCAAACTTGATTACAGACATGAAAGGCGTTGTAGCCGCCAGCATTACAATGTGCTGACTGTGTTGAATATTAACTATAACAAACAGAAGGTCACACAATATTGAATCCATATTGCGCGTGTTTGCAATAGCAGATAACGCCCCAGTGGGTATACACCAATAGATGTGTTGTGGAATAAGTATTTGACAGATTCAGCATAAGGCCCCAGTGGGCAGGCGTCCAACATCTGTAACAAGAGACAACAGTATATTTTAGCATGTACGTCCACAACATCGACAATTGTTATACTGTGCATGTGCATATGAAATAAAAAACTCAGTTAAAAGTTAGCAGTGAACACCAAGGAGGCGGTGTCAAGGTAAAAACATTAATTAGGTCAAATGAGAGCACTATACACGGCTACAGTCAGATCAATACAAGATTCATTCTCGAAGGTGGATTGCCAATTCTTCCCCGAGGTTGTGACCCACAGGTTGAAGTGTGTTATATTTTATTATGTATCTGGACTCAAGTTTTCTTAAGTCAAGCCACCTATTGCCACCTCTTTCTTTATTATCGACACAGTCAAGTACCACAAAATTTAACAAATTGGGATTCTGATTATGTTCTAGGGCGAAGTGCCTAGCTACTGGGTACTGTTGGTTAAGATTTTTCATAGCCCTGAGGTGTTCCAGGACCCTGAGTTTGGCTTGTTTTGTCGCACACCCGATATAGAATTTTTCACAGGGACACTGTAATGCATAAATGGCATATTCGGTAGAGCAGCTGAGGTGTTTGGTGATTGTATGTTCCTCCTGATCAGGTGAAAGTTTGATCGATTTACAGTTCTTACTTGTTTTACATGCTTTGCATCTTTTACAAGGAAAAAATCCTTGTATCGCGTTCTGTTTGGGGCGATCCTTGATAAGTGTGGTGCTTAGCATGTCTCTCAATGACTTAGCTTTTTTATATGTGACTGACGGGGAATTTTGTGTTACTTCCTGTAGATCCTTATCTAATCTGAGAATATCCCAGAATTTTTTCAACCCACGTCTGACTTCCCAAGATTGGCAGTTATAAGTGGTTATGAAATGGATAGTTTCTTCTTGTTTACGCTGTTTGGGTATTAGGAGGTCCCTCCTCTCCATCTTGGCTACTTTTACTTCTGCCTGTTTGATAGTTTTCTTGTAATAGCCTCTTTCAGAGAACCTTTTCTTCATTAGTTCTTGTAGAAAATAAGGGGAATTGTTTTATTGAGGTACACTGACACTTTGAACATTTCTCCTTCTCCCCTACTCGGCCCAGCCGCTTTTTAGCTGACACTCGGCGGCGGTGGGCGCCATCTTTAGTGAGGCGGGGAGAGCGCTCAAGTCGCGCAGTCCTCCCGCCCTATTAGATTATTTAACGGATCCTTCTCTCGCGCTCGGTGCCCTTCAGAAGCTCTCCCTGGTGAGGGGAACTGGGGCTGCGAGCTGTCTGTGTTCTAACGTGATGTGAAATCTGTTACCCGTTTTTACTTGCAAACCGAACTTGGAGCGCTTTTAACATTGTATCGTTTTTATCTTGGGGGGCTTTTAGAAAATAAGGGGAATTGTTTTATTGAGGTACACTGACACTTTGAACATTTCTCCTTCTCCCCTACTCGGCCCAGCCGCTTTTTAGCTGACACTCGGCGGCGGTGGGCGCCATCTTTAGTGAGGCGGGGAGAGCGCTCTAGTCGCGCAGTCCTCCCGCCCTCTTCTCTACCTATATTATGTGCAGACCGGCCAGACGGCGCAGCGGGCTGGCGCAGCGCGCGCGCCGGATGCGCGCCGAAGCCGCGCCTAAGCCAAGCCCGTCTGCGCCCGTCCGCGACCGGAACGCGCCGGGCGCAGGGCTTGCTGGCCAAAAATCCCACACCATCAGGTATGGTAGCAACAATCTATATGCACTACGCCCCACAAAGAGCGACCATTGTAAGGGCTTCCCCCCCCATTGACCTCCTCTCGAGCACAGTTACATGTCTACACTGCGAGTGGAAGCCCCCTGCGTTAATCGCTGAGACATATGTATCGCCTTCCCCATTAAAGTATGATCCCATTTATTTTAAGGGAGGTCTTATCAATGGCAGGTCACTCTCCTGTCATTGCCAAGATATACATGACCTAATATTAGTACAGGATCTAGATGCTCTTTTCATCACCGAAACCTGGCTGAACGAGTCTTCCAATCCTGACTTGGCAACTGCTCTACCTTTAGATTTTACCATCTTTAGGCGAGACAGACCTCTTGGGCGAGGAGGTGGTGTAGCACTAGCCATCAAGAAAACATTTCCCTGTCACACATTTGACCTTGACCACCTTAAAGGAAGCGAGGGTATAGGCTTCTCTATAAAAATCAATGCCTCTACCTCCTTCTCGGGGGGCCTCATATATCGCCCTCCTGGCAATGCGACTCCCTTCCTAGAATCCTTAGATGATGTTCTCGGGGCACTCATGCTACATTATCCCAATTTTACTCTATTAGGTGATATGAACATACATCTTGAATCATGTGTTGACCCCTTTACCATTTCATTTCAACAATCATTAAATATTTTCGGACTATCCCAAATTGTTTCTGCTCCCACTCACCATGCGGGCCATAAACTCGATGGCATCTGCTCCAATCTCATAACTTTGACTACGTCCTCTCCAATTCCCCAAATTTGGACTGATCATTAATTCATTCATTCGACATTGAGATACAAGCCCCTACCGCATCCAGCAATAAGCGCCCCCACCCTTCCTTCACAGTTAATTGGAGGAAAGTGATGGAACGCATCAAGCTGAACTCCCAACCCCTGGTCAAGGCCCCCAAGCTAACCGGAGACGTTGTAGTGGACTCCTACAACTTTCATGCCTGGATGGACCAAATTGTTTCAGAAAATTCCAACCCTAAAGGCCATCAAGCGACATGCCATAAAAAAAAACCAAATGCACCCTGGTTCACCCAGGCCCTAACTGATAGCCATCTTCTCTGCCGTAAATCAGAAAGGAAGTGGAGAAAAACCTACGATGAGGCCGCAAGAATACTCTACGTTCAACAGAGGAAAGTATATCTCTCTAGTATAAAAGTGGCTAAAAGGGAATACTTTACTAAGGCTATAAATGAAGCCCATCAAAAACAAAAAAACATATTTTCTATAGTCAAGTCCTTCACCCACCCCAAAGCCCTCACGCCCGAAATTCCCGCGTCCGAAAATCTGTGCAATCAAATCGCAGATTTCTTTGTGGATAAAATCGCCAACATTCAGAGAGACTTCCCTCCCCCCTCGACTACTCTCCATAAAGCGACGGATACCTACCCCTCCCTCAGCCACTTTAATCCTGTTTCTCTTCAGCAAACAGGCAAGGCAATTCTGGCCTGTAAATCAGGAGCCCCCACTGACTCTTGCCCTCCTGCCATTCTCCACCACCTTATTGAGGTAGTTAACCCCTGCATCAACACTATCATCAATAAATCTCTAGAGTCGGGGATAGTGCCCAACGACTGGAAGAAGGCTATTGTGAAGCCTCTGATGAAAAAGCTGAACAAATCTCCTACAGATCTCACCAACATGCGCCCCATTTCATTACTACCTGTTCTAGGTAAGATCACAATTAGTACACGGGGAGCTAAAAGCATTTGTAGAGACCCACAACATCTTGCATCCCCAACAGTCGGGGTTTCGCTCCGGTCATTCCACCGAAACAGCCTTGATAGAACTGTCTGATTCCATCAAGTTCTTGCAGGATGAAGGAAAGCAGGCCGTCCTCATCCTGCTTGACCTCACAGCAGTGTTCGACACTATCTCTCACGTCATTCTGACTAATAGAATGCGTGAGATTGGCGTGACAGACACTGTTCTGGCATGGGTAAAATCTTTCCTGTCTAACAGGTCCCAGACTGTGTCTTTGGGTCCCTATCTATCCAGCGAAAAGCCTATTACATCAGGGGTGCCTCAGGGGTCCATATTAAGCCCCCTTTTCTTCAACATCTATATGGCTCCCCTCCTCGCTGTGATAGAATCTCACGGGATCCTCGTCACCTCATATGCCGACGACACACAACTTGTCGTCGCCATTGATAAAAAGTGTATGGACGCAGACCTGCGATTTTGCAATTGCCTCTCTGACGTCTTTCAGTGGCTGAATAATAACCACTTGAGATGCAACAGTGCGAAGACAGAAATTATACCACTGGGTAAAGATCTATCCTTCTGCCCGAAAGATTGGTGGCCCACAGGATCAGAGGCCCCACCCAGCGCTGTTTCCTCCGCACGGAACCTGGGCGTGCAATTTGACTCATCCCTCTCTTTCGATGACCATGTCAGGATCACTGCTGGACGCTGTTTTGGACTCATTAAGTCCTTAAAGAAGTTCTTCGACTTCCTCCCCATTGCCGCTAGGAAATCAGTCGCGGTAGCTTTAATACTCTCCCGACTTGATTATTGTAACGGCTTAATGGCTGGAGTGAAGAAGTCTACCCTCAGGAAGTTACAGAGTATACAACATGCAGCTGCTAGACTGGTCCTGAAACTCCCTAGAAGGTCATCAGCTTCAGCAGCACTAAACTCCCTCCATTGGTTACAGCTTCACAAAAGAATTCTTTTTAAACTTTTACTTACCGCCTTTAAATCCATGAAAAACACAGGTCCTCACTACCTTGCTAAACGCTTCACACACTACAATCCCACACGATGTCTGAGATCCTCTGGGACCAATCTCACCACGATCCCAAGGTTCAAGTACAAAACCAGGGGCGGGAAATCCTTCACCGTTCTGGCAGCAAGGGCATGGAACAATCTACCCGTTAATCTTAGATTAATTGAAAAGGAGAGTCTTTTTAGAAAACTCCTTAAGACCTGGGTATACCAACAACCAGACATCTCTGTTCTGGCAGCTATTTAGATCCAGATTTTTGCCACGCATCACCCATCATACACAAGCATGCTTAGCGCCAAGATGCTCCTTCTGGAGCGAAAGTTTGCACTCTACAAATACTCATAAATATCAAAAATAAATATCAAAAATTATTGGATAGTAAATTAACCTATTCACTAGCCATTCCCTAAGTCAGATCGCCTCAAAGCGCTTTGCGTTGTAATGGTATGCGTTGTAACAGATGCGTGGTAATGGTAGTGCGTGCTAAAGATGCGTGCTAAAGGTTGTATACCTTAATTTCCATAGGGCGGTCGAACTCACTTTTAGACCGAATGGCTGAATGGTTTTCCACCAAACTTGGCAAAATTGTATCCAGATGTGCCTTTGCTATGTCTCAAGATATGTGCTCCAGTGGATTTTGAGTAATTTAGGTTCAAAAAAATATATATATCTATATGCGCGCCCGGTATGCGCACCGGGGCGCGTACCAGGCGCGCTACGCGACTTGCGTGCGGAAAGCTGATTGGTACTCGGGTTTCTGTAAACATTCGAAACAGTCCGGAGCGGCCGCCATCTTGTGTCTCGGTAGGATCAAGACACAAGAGGTGGCCGAAACAAAGGGGGAAATGACCATAAGGGGGCAGCGATAGACCCCCCCGTTACCCCCTAGGTTTGATGTGGGGGCTATAAAAGGGCCCCGCGGGGCAAAAAAATTATTATTTTTTTTCGTTTTGCACGGGGGGAGCGCCCGGTACGCGCAACGGGGAGCGGACTGGGGAGCGTACCGGGGAGCGTACCTCGGGGAAAAAAGAATGACAGACTTTTCAAAAATTGTATGTTTGTTAATTGTTCTTTTTGTTGTTTTTTTTTTTTATTAAGTACCAACATGTAGGTACCAATGCAGAGTCTAAAATTTAATATACACCGTCTCCTTTGTAGATATCTTGCATGTTGTTACAGAAGTTATTGTGGTATATGGAATTCATACCATAGTCTGTCAGGAAAGCAGAAACAACATGGAGGCAGGAGATGATAAAGAGATGTTAAATACACATTGGAGATAATATAGTGGGAGAAAGGAAGTAACTATGAACAAACTTACTATGTAACACAAAAAAGTTGCACAGTATACTATAAGTCTCACTTTATATAATAAACATTTTGGAACTACTTGATGAATTACATATAAAAATGAATAATGGCTCGAACAATTTTTGATTATTAAATATAAATTTATTCTTCTGATTCTTTTTCATAATTTAATAAAATTTCTAACAATATATTGTCTGGAATGTCCTCATTTTCATTCTGTGATTCCATTGATTTCACACACTGAACTAATTCATGGTCCAGAGACTCATCCATAAAATCAAAGTTATCATTCTCAGCAATTTTTTCTTCAGGGTCGTTGTCCAAAACAATTTCAAAAGAAATATTCTGTTCTCCTTCCATTTTGTTGCTGTAAATTGCATAAAAAATAAATATATCAGTAGAGATAGGGCACTGTTGGGTTTAAGTTCAGACAGGTAGTTTGGATTTTTTAACTGTGAAGTTATCTTTGGGTAGTGTATGGTATCAGGCTGGAATTAGAAATATAAAAAAGTGTATTTGATAAAGCCTAAGTAAATGTATAATTATACAAGAAAAGCCTAACTCAATCTATAACTATAACAGAGAAGCCTTTCTCAATCTATAACTATTACAGAGGGTTATTTATATAACTATCAGAATATTTTTTCTCAAATTAACTTAAAGTGCACAACATACTTCACTTTCCAAAATAACAACTTACCTTTGAGAAAGCAGTTGAAGTTCTCAGTGTAATTCATTTTCAAATGTACTTCAGGAAGTAGTAGTCAAAATGGCTGTGTTTCCCTCTCTTTTTTATATATATTCATGTACATAACCAATCAAATGTCAGGAAATAATCGTAGAAAATGAAAGTAACTTTTTAATTGGTTGTAAATTCTAACACTTCATATGTGTTTTGGTCATGTATTTTACCTCAGGATATTTAGACAGGCCCATAGCCTAAATGTCTCAATGGAATTCCACCAAATTTGGGTAAATGGTAGGGACTGCTCTGTAGTAGGGCCTATTCTATATTTGGTGAAAGTGTCTCCAGTGGTTTTTCTGTAAATTACTTTCCCACCTTTTTTAGGGAGCGCTTACCAGTGCGCCATTTTGTGTTTCGGTACAATCGAGACACAAGATGGAGGACAAACAACGTTGGGAATGGGTAGAAGGGGGCACGGTAGACAGCCCCTGACCCCCTAGGGAAGCGTACTTTGGTGAAAAATAGTGGAAAAGGTTAGAAAAAGATAATCATTTGGAGTGATCAGAGGTAGGGTAGCCCTGAAAAGAGCTTTTGGACTCTGTGGCTGATTTAGGTACCTACAAGTAGGTTCCAATGCACAGTCTTAAACTCAGGAGGAATATTCTATTCCCCTCATCTGAGAAGTGCACACCATCTCCTCTGTAGATGTCTTGCATGTTGTAACGCAAGTTATTATTGTATATTGAACCCATTCCACAGTCTCTCATGTAAGCAGAAACAGATTTATTCACATGTTTCCGTGCTTTCTCAAATTGTGGACAAAATTGGTTGGACCAGTTCCATTTTTGTCTTTGGCATATATTAGAATATACAACAACATTTGAGAAGAGGGCCCAAGGGCAAGTTTAACGACTACCCAGGTACATGCCCCGAACTCAATATCTAAACACCAAATGGTACCTAGTAGTCAAGAGAGTGAGTTATTCACCTGGAATCACAATGCAAGTACAATACAAATAACACCTGTGGGAACACACCATGCACGTTTTAAATGTGAAATTGGCCAAGTAAGGGCTCAAGGACGTTTGGAAAAATTCCCATCAGAAGCCACACTGTACTGCCCTCTTTTGCATCATTTGGGATCTCCTTGCCCAGGAGACAAAACAAAATGGCCGGTCAGATGTTACCGTGACCGAAATGGAAATGTGAGAGGAGAGTTTCACATGATTTAGTGGCGACTGAAAAAAGCAGTGTGAAGTGAAAGGGGTGAAAAAATGAGTGATTGTAAAATTAGGTGAACTGGGTAGAAATCGAAAATTTATTAGTGTCTCCCAGTCCCTAAGGTTAAAAAACAAGTGCAAATGCGGGTTAGAAATAATATCCGCAATCAGTAGTTGTCGACATGTTTCTGCATATAGTGAAAAGATTTTCATGCATTCCTCAGGACCAGTTATTTCAGAAACTACTGCTTTTTGTGAAAAATAATTATTAAAAGATATCACCTGAAAAGTCCAGGTTGTGTGCTCAACCATGTACTGTTACCGCACCGCATCAAAGCATTGGATCCACAGGGAAAAACAAAGACAAACAGAATAGGAGAACATGAATATGTCATCTTCCCGCGGTTTTATGAGATTGTGTCAAGTAAAACCTGAGTTTTGTGGCACCAGATCCGTACATACTGGGAAACAAGTTCCATTTCAAACACTCACCCATAAACGATGGTTGAGGAGCTTCACCCCACCTGGCTGCGGCTCAGGTATGAGGAGCACCGCTCTAAAGTAAAGAGATTGAATAGAAAGAAAAGAGGCAATCATGGCTCATTTGAAAACCTATTCAGGTTTGGGGGTAAAAATGGGGCCAGAAATTATACAAAATTGGGTCAGACTGGGGTTCACTTCACTATTGAATTTTGTGGAAAATGATGCTTGGTTAACTCCTAACGAGATGTTCTCTCTTATAGGGGAAAATGTTCTTCTTAGGGGTTCATATAATCTTTTATATAAAGTTTTGGTTCAAAATGACCTAGTTCAGATTAGTCGAGCCTCAGATTTATCTAATGATATTTTTTGGTCTTCATTATTTATAAAACCAGGAAAATGGAGAGGAAAACTAGCACAGAGTAAAGAGGAGGATTTGAGTACTAAAGCATCTAAAAAATGGCAGAAACATGAAAGTCTCAACTAAACAGTGAATATGTGGAAAACGTTAAATAAGTTTAATTTCTCTGTACTGAGAGGCGCCAACTGGAGGCGAATTTTGTTTTTTAGTAAATGGCTGTTATATTACA
Source organism: Lissotriton vulgaris (assembly GCF_964263255.1). Classification (NCBI taxonomy): domain Eukaryota; kingdom Metazoa; phylum Chordata; class Amphibia; order Caudata; family Salamandridae; genus Lissotriton; species Lissotriton vulgaris. The sequence goes on along the minus strand of NC_141694.1, from coordinate 1,723,914,226 downwards.
CTCCTGCAGTTCTTGCTAAAATGTTCTGTAATACACCTTCTATCTGTTTTAGGTGTTCTCGACCAGATTTGGCTAATTGGTCGCATATAGTAGCTTTATGCCCCAGAATAGAGGCCTTCTGGGAGGGCATCTTTTCTTTGCTTTCACTTCATATGCACTTTACGATTATTAATTATGAAAGATTGATCATATTTGGGATTGATCCAGAGTTTAATCTGGTCGAGTCACAGGCAAAACTGATGTATATTATAATAGCGGTTGGCAGATCACTGATTCTCAAGTATTGGAAAACAGATGTGGTACCATCTTTGGATGAATGGTATGGGAAAATGAAGAGAGTAAGGAAAAGCGAATATATATATGCACAAAGGATTGGGGGACTGCGTAAATTTGAAAAAATATGGGGGACATTTTTTGATTAAATTTATATGTTCGTTTTTGGATATGAAATTTCTTTTTTTTTTTTAGGTCTTATCTCTTTGTTCAGAGAGAATGTAATATTTGTTCTTCAGCAGATCATTGTGTTTTTTTTTCGACTTTGTGTCTTTTTGAAATGTATGTGACGAATGAATTGTCAAGTCCTGAATAAAAACATAATAAAAAAAAAAAAAAGAAATTCACTAAAAAACACATAGGTATGAGGCCCTATAAAAAGTTAGGAATTAGCAGTTAAAAAACCTATGAAATTCACAGAAAAAAACATAGGTTTCACACCAGTTATAGTTAGGAATTAGCATTTAAAAAACCTATGAAATTCACTGAAAAAACCATAGGTTTCACACCAGTTATAGTTAGGAATTAGCATTTAAAAAACCTATTAAATTCACTGAAAAAACCATGGGTTTCACACCAGTTATAGTTACCTGGAAATTTTACTGACATAAAACCATTGAAATTCCCACGTTATAGTTAGTTGGACTCACTATAACTTGCGCGTGTAATGCACTGCTGATGACATCACATATTACATCACTCATGACATGGTCAGTGACATCACTCATGACATCACTGATGACACCATCCTTGTGACAGAGTGACTGACCTCCTTTCACTGTAAAGTAACCCTTGAAACACATATTCAAAAATAGAAACTAACATTTTCTTAAAAAAGTGGAGATACCTATACCAGTTACAACAACCAATTCAGTAATTCCACCAATTATATACACATCCACTCATTCACCAACAGTTCTATATAGTCATTCATACATATACTCACTTATCATATGTAGTGAGACACCTTTACATCCGTTAACACACCGACAGTCTTCCAAAAGTTGCTCACACACATACTCACACATGCAAATAAACTATTGAACATCCATTTGTTTGCATATACAGCTATACACACACTACCACCTTACTTCTAAGGAAACTTACACATACTTACTCTCTTAAACAATCACTTATAGAAACACATACTTATTAAAACAAGAACTCTTTCAATCTCTCACTCTCACATATACTCACTTATATACATCAATACTCACATATACTAGATTAAAACATATGTAGTTACTGATAAAGACACTAGTGAGACAGTCATTCACTTACTAACACACACATATACACACTCATCCATCCATACAGTCCTGCACATATGCCGTCTTCCAAACACATACAGTGAGTCAGTCATTGATGCATCTATGTACTAAGTAATACCCCCACCAAACCATACAGACACTCATACTGATACAAAAAAACATCTAATAACCCATATTCACACACATGTAGCTACTCACCAACCCATGCAGCCACTTATACACAAAGTGAAACACTGATACAAACATTTAAATATTTAAACAATACTCACTAATATATGTATTCACTAAAATACACTTAATAACCAATCAATTTAAAAAAAAAAACATCCATTAAGACACTTATTTAAACATTTATTCTTCCATCGACCTTTACATATACATATATAAAACATATTTATTTTTCAGAAAGACACACATTCACTGGATGGTGTCATCAGTGATGTCATGAGTGATGTCACTGACCATGTCATATGGGCCGGGATGCCCGCCACCCCTCCCAACACCAATTCCCATGGGAGGAGACAGACACAGGTTTGAGCTTTTGGAAGGCGGGGGGGGAGTTACCCCCCCAGCCGTATTTATTAAAATATGAAACAAAATTTAAAACTTTAAATTAAACGTTTCATGAATCATGTACAATTTTATCTTCCATTACATTTTGATGAAGACAAGTTCTTTGGCTAACCTTAACAAATCTCTAATACAAAGGTTTCCTAGCCGAGTCTAGCATCCTGAAAATGCATAACATTCTAAAATAAAATTGTACATCCTAGCATTAAGGGCCAACGGCAAGGTCTTAACCGGTGTCAGATCCCTGTACCAAATTCCCGCCCTCATGGTGTGAGTGGCGCATGCGCAGAGGCCTTTACCCTTGCTGCCAACTGTAACTTCCCTTGTCGTGGGGGCCCCCTTTCACTCGACGCCATCTTAAAGGTCGTCCGAGTTCTCGTGTGAGGTATCCGTAAGAAGGACAGCGTGGACTCCCCCCTTCTCCACACTCTCTTCCGCCGGAGCAGATATCCGGCCCCCGGGAAACTCCTAGGAGGGGCCTATGGCCGTCTCCCCCTGGGCGACCCATCCGTAGTGGGTGCCGCCCCCCGTGGGAGGGGCCAATGGCCACCTCCCCCCGGGCGCTCCCATCCGTACTGGGTGGCGCCCCCCCTAGGGACCTTGAAATCACTGCTCACCGATCATGACCTTACCGCCCGACCAGAATAAATACGACAGTTGTTTTACCTATTAAGGAAAGAAAAATACGCCTAATCTGCCACAGCTTAATAATTCAACCACTTAGACATTACTACAAAAGGGAAAAAAAAGTCCTAAAACACAAGACAATTTATTTGATCCATTCTTCTACGTTTCTACAAAGGAAAAAAGGCCTACAAACATCTATTCAATGAAAGGCATACGTCCATGATGCAAAAAATGACTGTATCTTTTTAATACATTCGAAATAATCACCAACAATTACTTTATTCAAAACATTGCAAAAAAGGGGGCTGGTGGGTGGGTCAAAATTGCCGCTTGTTCCTTCGAGGGCTCACGAGCGACGAGTGGTGCAGCCTTCAGAGCACTGGAACAAGAGGACGCTTCGTTGGATTCCTTCTCTATTTATCCATCTGCGGGAGGGCGGGGGCCCACCTCGGGTACGCCCATCCGTGCGCGGACTTCCGGGCGGGTGTTTAGGACAACCCTTTTGGGCGGGAAGAGCGTGCTCCGGCTACGCCGCTTTGGGCATACCAGCCGAGACACGCCCCCCGCCCACAACGGTTTCCCGGGGGGATCGGGGCACCCATCCATACGTTCGGGAGGATCGAGTGGTCTTCCCTTTCCATATGGGCCGGGATGCCCGCCACCCCCTCCCAACACCAATTCCCCATGGGAGGAGACAGACACAGGTTTGAGCTTTTGGAAGGCAAGGGGGGAGTTACCCCCCCGGCCGTATTTATTAAAATATGAAACAAAATTTAAAACTTTAAATTAAACGTTTCATGAATCATGTACAATTTTATCTTCCATTACATTTTGATGAAGACAAGTTCTTTGGCTAACTTTAACAAATCTCTAATACAAAGGTTTCCTAGCCGAGTCTAGCATCCTGAAAATGCATAACATTCTAAAATAAAACTGTACATCCTAGCATTAAGGGCCAACGGCAAGGTCTTAACCGGTGTCAGATCCCTGTACCAAATTCCCGCCCTCACGGTGTGAGTGGCGCATGCGCAGAGGGCTTTACCCTTGCTGCCAACTGTAACTTCCCTTGTCGTGGGGGCCCCCTTTCACTCGACACCATCTTAAAGGTCGTCCGAGTTCTCGTGTGAGGTATCCGTAAGAAGGACAGCGTGGACTCCCCCCCTTCCCCACACTCTCTTCCGCGGAGCGGATATCCGGCCCCCGGGAAATTCCTAGGAGGGGCATATAGCCGTCTCCCCCCTGGGAGGGGCCTATGGCCATCTCCCCCTGGGCGACCCATCCATAGTGGGTGCCGCCCCCCCGTGGGAGGGGCCAATGGCCGCCTCCCCCCGGGCGCTCCCATCCGTACTGGGTGGTGCCCCCCCAAGGGACCTTGAAATCACTGCTCACCGATCATGACCTTACCGCCACAGGCCGGATAGTTGACCGACTATCCGGCCCCCTCACACCTCCAAAAGGTCATGTTTCCTCAATGCCCTTAGCCATGCTACGAAGTCTCCTATGAGTAATTCATTCCCAGCCCTGGACAGGTGCACCCCATCATTCAAATAATAGTGATCACCCCGGATACACCCGTGAGGAATGCTTTGTAAGTGCGTAGAGCGAAACAGTTTCTCAATCTTGTTGTTGACCCTCTTTACCGAGTGGTTCAACGCCGACACAGACAGCCCCCCCGCCAAACTTTTCTGGGAATCATGTGGGACCAAGCAATCGTACACCCTGGAAGCCTCTTGGACAACCAACTGACCGCTGACAATATGTGCTCCACCAATACCCGTCCTCCCAGCCTCTCTAAGTCGTTGCCTCCCAGATGTACTATGATTACAGATGGCGGTGACCTTCGCCGCCCTAACAGTTCCTCCATATAACTTTGAAACTGGTCAAAACAGAGGCCTCCCTTCCCATGGAAGGACACCCTGGACCCATACTCTTCAGGTGCGTGGATCGTGTCACCTGCCTTGAATATGTCCCCGGCACGCCTCACGTATGAGTGGCCCACGACCCATACCACTTGATCTCCAGTCGGCGATCCTTTCCCGCTGGTCCTTTGGTGTTGGGCCGATCCCAATTTTCGCCCCGCGTTACAGGCTTGCGAAACTGTAATCCAAACAAAAGACAACAAGCGTGAGTGCATTTCATCAGTCTTTTACAACAAGTGCAGTCGCACATACCTCTTGAAACAGTTCGAGGACCAACGGCCTAACTGTTTCACTTCCTCCGTACCCAGACCCCGAGCCGTAGCCTCAGTAGCGGCCCCTATTCTGAATGAGTGGGTCCCAAAATCGCACGGATTCAAGCCTGCCGCAGCAATTGTAATTGCCAGCACCCTCCGAAACTGAAATCTCGACAGCGGGGCGCCGTCCTGGTGTCTAAGCAGGGCCCCCCCCATGTTGTCGATCTCTGTGCCAGGTATTCCTCTAAACACCTTATGGGACAACTGGGGCTCCCTCGGGCGCGCTGCAGAACCACACTACTCCCCAAAGCTTCCTGGTCAGTTTTGGACCTGGCTATTGAGATCAACAGAGAATCACCCCGTAATTGAACATGATCCCTGCATAGACCTCCATCCACATCCTTCTTGTTCCTTGCTACGAGTTCACTTACCCGCATGGCCCCATGGAATGCCAAAGCGAACGCCGCTCGGAACAGAATTACCTTGGTGGGCGATGAGCATGTCTCATCCAGTTTAGCTAGTAGTATTGTCAACCTGTCTAGCCTAATTGGGTGCCTTTTATCTTGTCTGCGTCCTTCCAGGCACTGCCAACCCCGGAAGGCCTTCTTAACTAAGAAGGAACCCGTCGGGTCTCGTATCCCGTGGAGCTGTGCCATGAAAGATATGGCCGCCCTATATCTGTTGGCGGTTGCCGCCGATCGGCCTTCCTTATGAAGCGCCACCAAAAACCCGAGGAAGGACTCCTCCCGCCCCCAGCTATGTCCCCCTACCGGCCCTAAAAAGGCGCAGTATGAACGGAATGGTCCTTCATAAGCTTTCCTCGTCCTGGGCGCTAAACTGGCTGCCACGAGGTTTTGTAATCCGGGGCACCGATCTGCCATAGTGCTTCGGGGAACGGTGCCGCCACTAGGTCCGCTGTAGGTAGATAACCCCTGAAGGCCTGGCATCAGCTGCATTATTCAGGACACCCGGCACATGCCTTGCCCTGAATTGTACATTCAATTTCATGCATCGCAATACAATTTCTTTCAACAGTCTCAAGATCCACTTGCATCGTGCAGCCTGGTGATTAATACACTCGACCACCGTCATGTTATCTGACCAAAACACCACTGAGCGGTCCCTAAAGTCTTCCGGCCATGCCCACAGAGCCACCCAAATGGGAAATAATTCCAGGAACCCAATGTTACCTGTTAGACCACTTGAATGCCACCACGCCGGCCATGTTTGCGCCGACCATCGGTTACCAAAGATCGCCCCAAATCCCACACTCCCAGCCGAGTCGGTCGACAAGCCCAGTTCCTCAGACGATGCTGGGGGTTTGTTCCACGCTACTCGACCGTTGAAATCCGCCAGGAATGCCAAACAAATGCGCATGTCCTGGCGAACCTCTGCCGACAGTCTAGTGCGGTGGTGTCCTTCCTTGAGGCCTACCATAGCTTGTGCTATGGAACGTGAGAAGGGTCGAGCCATCGGTATTACTTTCAAGGCAAAATTAAGCTGACCCACTGTCTGTTGCAACTGGTGTAGGGTCACCTTGTCCTTACAGAGACATTGTGTCAAGGAAGCCCTGAACTTGGCCACCTTCTCAATTGGCAGACGGAAACACCCCTCCACTGAGTCGAGCTTGATCCTCAGGTACTCCAGTGAGGTAGATGGCCCCACCGTCTTACCTGGCGCCAATGGGACCCCAAACTCCCGCATGAGTGTGCGGAAGTCCTGCAGTGTTTGTGCACATTCCGTAGTGTCCGCCGGACCTAGAAAAAGGAAGTCATCCAAATAGTGCATCACCTGTCTATGCCCTGTGGCCTCGGTGAACGCCCATTCCACAAAGGAGCTGAACATTTCAAAATAGGCACATGAAATTGAACAACCCATGGGCATACATTTATCCATGTAATATTTTCCTTGGAACGTGAATCCCAGCAAGCGCTGGTCCCGAGGGTGCACCGGGAGCAACCTGAATGCCGATTCGATGTCTGATTTGGCCAATAGTGCACCAGGGCCCAGGCGATTCAGCAGAACGATGGCATCATCGAACAATGCGTATTGAACTGAGCACACCTCAGGGTCAATAGCCTCATTTACCGAGGCCCCCTTAGGGGCCGACAAATTGTGGATGAGTCTATACTCCCCCGGGTCCTTCTTCGAGACCACTCCTAAAGGCGAACACACAAATTTCGCAACTGGCGGGCAGGCAAATGGCCCCGCTACCCGTCCCAAGCTGACCTCTTTCGCAATTTTCTTGGCGGCCACCGCCGGGTTATGTTGAATAGACAGTTGGTTCTTACAGAAGGGGCTCCCCTGAAAATCTCCCGCCAGGATTTCGAAGCCATACTGAAAGCCATTCCTCAAAATCCCGGCGGATACATGATCTGGGTATCGGTTTAGCCAGGGGGTCAAAGCCAGGATATCAATGGGCGAAGATGTTCGCTTCCAAGGCACCACCTCAATCCTGCTTGGATCTCCCCTTTCTTCCCGCACCATTGGACTTGGATCGACAGCTAATTTCTGGGTGAGAGGAATTCCCACAGCCCGAACAAGCATGCTGGAACCTACACGTTCCCTGAGGCCTGTTACAGGTTCCTTTGTTGAAACCCCAACAAACCCTTCGCTTGCCACCATTCCCGCCGGGTCTGGGATGTGACTCCCCCCCGGCGTTCGCCCGAAAGGGTTGTGCCGGCTTCTGTTGAAATGTCCCAGAAGCGCTCGTGCTTGGCACCGACGTACCCGCCGGTCCCGGCAAAAGCTGATTATGCCACGATACCGTGTCCAGACAATCCCATGTTAAAGCCTCGTTAAACTCTTTTGCTTTTCTAAAGTTAACGTCATAATCCTTCCATTCATTTCCCCCGTACATTGCATAAAAATTCATGATCCTGTTCTGGTAACATGATAAGTCGGGCAACACTTCAGGTTTACGCTCACCCATTACTGCCGTAAAAATAGAAAAGGCGCTGACCCAGTTCACCATGGTCTCATCGACCCTGAATTCCGCCATCTTGGCTCGCCATACGCTGGGGTGCCACAAATCTTTCTGGGTCTTTGCATATTCTACCTCACGATGGTCAGTCAACAATGAAAACATGTTGATGTATTTGTCCCCCATATCATTTCTTTCGTAGCCGCAGGAATGTGCTGTGACAAACTTTCCCGCCTTGAAGGTACTGAACTCTCCCCCACCAATGGCAATGGTCTCTTACCGGGTTCAGCCGCCGTGTCCGTTGTCTTCGCTCGACCATCCGTCGTGACCCCCGTCGCTACCTGTGGGGAAATACAAGGTACATTCGCTGTCCCGGCATCTCTTGACTGCCGCAACTGTTCAATAATTAGTCTAGCTTCCTCAGCCGGATCGCCCGCAGCCACTGATCCCCCTGCTCTCTTCATTAGCCAAGGTAATACTGCAGCTAACTGAAGGGCCAGTTCTGGGGGCATTTGGTCATCCCCAACTGGTGTTATCACTACGGGGATTGGTAAACCTACATCCGAACCTGGTACCGGGCTATCTACCGGCGCGACTGGGTTGTCTGCGCCCGGGCTCGATGGAGGCCCTTCTGGGACTGGGACCTCCCTGGAACCCGCCCTCCCCATATTCCTCTTACCCTTACCCTCTGGGGCGACATCCGGCAAGGCCGGCCCTATGACTTTTTTAGGCCGCCCCGAGAGGGTGTTCTGGGCTGCCATCTGCTTCTTGATGTCCGCTAAGCCCCGACCGATTGCATCCACTTTACCCATTTTTCGGTCCATCACCGCTACTCGGTTCACCAAGGTGCGTAGCATCTTCTCCATCTCTGAGCTCTTTCCCGCTTTCTTGCCAGACATGCCTTCGGTTACTCCGTCCGACTTGATCCACAAGGTACTAGATCTTCCACACGCCTGACACTGAAAGAGAAACAACAAAGATTACAAGTTCTCAAAATTGCCGCTTGTTCCTTCGAGGGCTCACGAGCGACGAGTGGTGCAGCCTTCAGAGCACTGGAACAAGAGGACGCTTCGTTGGATTCCTTCTCTATTTATCCATCTGCGGGAGGGCGGGGGCCCACCTCGGGTACGCCCATCCGTGCGCGGACTTCCGGGCGGGTGTTTAGGACAACCCCTTTTGGGCGGGAAGGGCGTGCTCCGGCTACGCCGCTTTGGGCATACCAGCCGAGACACGCCCCCCGCCCACAACGGTTTCCCGGGGGGATCGGGGCACCCATCCATACGTTCGGGGGGATCGAGTGGTCTTCCCTTTCCATATGGGCCGGGATGCCCGCCACCCCCTCCCAACACCAATTTCCCCATGGGAGGAGACAGACACAGGTTTGAGCTTTTGGAAGGCAAGGGGGGAGTTACCCCCCCGGCCGTCTTTATTAAAATATGAAACAAAATTTAAAACTTTAAATTAAACGTTTCATGAATCATGTACAATTTTATCTTCCATTACATTTTGATGAAGACAAGTTCTTTGGCTAACTTTAACAAATCTCTAATACAAAGGTTTCCTAGCCGAGTCTAGCATCCTGAAAATGCATAACATTCTAAAATAAAACTGTACATCCTAGCATTAAGGGCCAACGGCAAGGTCTTAACCGGTGTCAGATCCCTGTACCAAATTCCCGCCCTCACGGTGTGAGTGGCGCATGCGCAGAGGGCTTTACCCTTGCTGCCAACTGTAACTTCCCTTGTCGTGGGGGCCCCCTTTCACTCGACGCCATCTTAAAGGTCGTCCGAGTTCTCGTGTGAGGTATCCATAAGAAGGACAGCGTGGACTCCCCCCCTTCCCCACACTCTCTTCCGCGGAGCGGATATCCGGCCCCCGGGAAATTCCTAGGAGGGGCATATAGCCGTCTCCCCCCTGGGAGGGGCCTATGGCCATCTCCCCCTGGGCGACCCATCCATAGTGGGTGCCGCCCCCCCGTGGGAGGGGCCAATGGCCGCCTCCCCCCGGGCGCTCCCATCCGTACTGGGTGGTGCCCCCCCTAGGGACCTTGAAATCACTGCTCACCGATCATGACCTTACCGCCACAGGCCGGATAGTTGACCGACTATCCGGCCCCCTCACACCTCCAAAAGGTCATGTTTCCTCAATGCCCTTAGCCATGCTACGAAGTCTCCTATGAGTAATTCATTCCCAGCCCTGGACAGGTGCACCCCATCATTCAAATAATAGTGATCACCCCGGATACACCCGTGAGGAATGCTTTGTAAGTGCGTAGAGCGAAACAGTTTCTCAATCTTGTTGTTGACCCTCTTTACTGAGTGGTTCAACGCCGACACAGACAGCCCCCCCGCCAAACTTTTCTGGGAATCATGTGGGACCAAGCAATCGTACACCCTGGAAGCCTCTTGGACAACCAACTAACCGCTGACAATATGTGCTCCAGCAATACCCGTCCTCCCAGCCTTACTAAGTCGTTGCCTCCCAGATGTACTATGATTACAGATGGCGGTGACCTTCGCCGCCCTAACAGTTCCTCCATATAACTTTGAAACTGGTCAAAACAGAGGCCTCCCTTCCCATGGAAGGACACCCTGGACCCATACTCTTCAGGTGCGTGGATCGCGTCACCTGCCTTGAATATGTCCCCGGCACGCCTCACGTTTGAGTGGCCCACGACCCATACCACTTGATCTCCAGTCGGCGATCCTTTCCCGCTGGTCCTTTGGTGTTGGGCCGATCCCAATTTTCGCCCCGCGTTACAGGCTTGCGAAACTGTAATCCAAACAAAAGACAACAAGCGGGAGTGCATTTCATCAGTTTTTTACAACATGTGCAGTCGCACATACCTCTTGAAACAGTTCGAGGACCAACGGCCTAACTGTTTCACTTCCTCCGTACCCAGACCCCGAGCCGTAGCCTCAGTAGCGGCCCCTATTCTGAATGAGTGGGTCCCAAAATCGCACGGATTCAAGCCTGCCGCAGCAATTGTAATTGCCAGCACCCTCCGAAACTGAAATCTCGTCAACGGGGCGCCGTCCTGGTGTCTAAGCAGGGCCCCCCCCATGTTGTCGATCTCTGTGCCAGGTATTCCTCTAAACACCTTATGGGACAACTGGGGCTCCCTCGGGCGCGCTGCAGAACCACACTACTCCCCAAAGCTTCCTGGTCAGTTTTGGACCTGGCTATTGAGATCAACAGAGAATCACCCCGTAATTGAACATGATCCCTGCATAGACCTCCCTCCACATCCTTCTTGTTCCTTGCTACGAGTTCACTTACCCGCATGGCCCCATGGAATGCCAAAGCGAACGCCGCTCGGAACAGAATTACCTTGGTGGGCGATGAGCATGTCTCATCCAGTTTAGCTAGTAGTATTGTCAACCTGTCTAGCCCAATTGGGTGCCTTTTATCTTGTCTGCGTCCTTCCAGGCGCTGCCAACCCCGGAAGGCCTTCTTAACTAAGAAGGAACCCGTCGGGTCTCGTATCCCGTGGAGCTGTGCCATGAAAGATATGGCCGCCCTATATCTGTTGGCGGTTGCCGCCGATCGGCCTTCCTTATGAAGCGCCACCAAAAACCCGAGGAAGGACTCCTCCCGCCCCCAGCTATGTCCCCCTACCGGCCCTAAAAAGGCGCAGTATGAACGGAATGCTCCTTCATAAGCTTTCCTCGTCCTGGGCGCTAAACTGGCTGCCACGAGGTCTTGTAATCCGGGGCACCGATCTGCCATAGTGCTTCGGGGAACGGTGCCGCCACTAGGTCCGCTGTAGGTAGATAACCCCTGAAGGCCTGGCATCAGCTGCATTATTCAGGACACCCGGCACATGCCTTGCCCTGAATTGTACATTCAATTTCATGCATCGCAATACAATTTCTTTCAACAGTCTCAAGATCCACTTGCATCGTGCAGCCTGGTGATTAATACACTCGACCACCGTCATGTTATCTGACCAAAACACCACTGAGCGGTCCCTAAAGTCTTCCGGCCATGCCCACAGAGCCACCCAAATGGGAAATAATTCCAGGAACCCAATGTTACCTGTTAGACCACTTGAATGCCACCACGCCGGCCATGTTTGCGCCGACCATCGGTTACCAAAGATCGCCCCAAATCCCACACTCCCAGCCGAGTCGGTCGACAAGCCCAGTTCCTCAGACGATGCTGGGGGTTTGTTCCACGCTACTCGACCGTTGAAATCCGCCAGGAATGCCAACCAAATGCGCATGTCCTAGCGAACCTCTGCCGACAGTCTAGTGCGGTGGTGTCCTTCCTTGAGGCCTACCATAGCTTGTGCTATGGAACGTGAGAAGGGTCGAGCCATCGGTATTACTTTCAAGGCAATATTAAGCTGACCCACTGTCTGTTGCAACTGGTGTAGGGTCACCTTGTCCTTACGGAGACATTGTGTCAAGGAAGCCCTGAACTTGGCCACCTTCTCAATTGGCAGACGGAAACACCCCTCCACTGAGTCGAGCTTGATCCTCAGGTACTCCAGTGAGGTAGATGGCCCCACCGTCTTACCTGGCGCCAATGGGACCCCAAACTCCCGCATGAGTGTGCGGAAGTCCTGCAGTGTTTGTGCACATTCCGTAGTGTCCGCCGGACCTAGAAAAAGGAAGTCATCCAAATAGTGCATCACCTGTCTATGCCCTGTGGCCTCGGTGAACGCCCATTCCACAAAGGAGCTGAACATTTCAAAATAGGCACATGAAATTGAACAACCCATGGGCATACATTTATCCATGTAATATTTCCCTTGGAACGTGAATCCCAGCAAGCGCTGGTCCCGAGGGTGCACCGGGAGCAACCTGAATGCTGATTCGATGTCTGATTTGGCCAATAGTGCACCAGGGCCCAGGCGATTCAGCAGAACGACGGCATCATCGAACGATGCGTATTGAACTGAGCACACCTCAGGGTCAATAGCCTCATTTACCGAGGCCCCCTTAGGGGCCGACAAATTGTGGATGAGTCTATACTCCCCCGGGTCCTTCTTCGAGACCACTCCTAAAGGCGAACACACAAATTTCGCAACTGGCGGGCAGGCAAATGGCCCCGCTACCCGTCCCAAGCTGACCTCTTTCGCAATTTTCTTGGCGGCCACCGCCGGGTTATGTTGAATAGACAGTTGGTTCTTACAGAAGGGGCTCCCCTGAAAATCTCCCGCCGGGATTTCGAAGCCATACTGAAAGCCATTCCTCAAAATCCCGGCGGATACATGATCTGGGTATCGGTTTAGCCAGGGGGTCAAAGCCAGGATATCAATGGGCGAAGATGTTCGCTTCCAAGGCACCACCTCAATCCTGCTTGGATCCCCCCTTTCCTCCCGCACCATTGGACTTGGATCGACAGCTAATTTCTGGGTGAGAGGAATTCCCACAGCCCGAACAAGCATGCCGGAACCTACACGTTCCCTGAGGCCTGTTACAGGTTCCTTTGTTGAAACCCCAACAAACCCTTCGCTTGCCACCATTCCCGCCGGGCCTGGGACACCGGGTCCCGGCGTTCGCCCGAAAGGGTTGTGCCGGCTTCTGTTGAAATGTCCCAGAAGCGCTCGTGCTTGGCACCGACGTACCCGCCGGTCCCGGCAAAAGCTGATTATGCCACGATACCGTGTCCAGACAATCCCATGTTAAAGCCTCGTTAAACTCTTTTGCTTTTCTAAAGTTAACGTCATAATCCTTCCATTCATTTCCCCCGTACATTGCATAAAAATTCATGATCCTGTTCTGGTAATATGATAAGTCGGGCAACACTTCAGGTTTACGCTCACCCATTACTGCCGTAAAAATAGAAAAGGCGCTGACCCAGTTCACCATGGTCTCATCGACCCTGAATTCCGCCATCTTGGCTCGCCATACGCTGGGGTGCCACAAATCTTTCTGGGTCTTTGCATATTCTACCTCACGATGGTCAGTCAACAATGAAAACATGTTGATGTATTTGTCCCCCATATCATTTCTTTCGTAGCCGCAGGAATGTGCTGTGACAAACTTTCCCGCCTTGAAGGTACTGAACTCTCCCCCACCAATGGCAATGGTCTCTTACCGGGTTCAGCCGCCGTGTCCGTTGTCTTCGCTCGACCATCCGTCGTGACCCCCGTCGCTACCTGTGGGGAAATACAAGGTACATTCGCTGTCCCGGCATCTCTTGACTGCCGCAACTGTTCAATAATTAGTCTAGCTTCCTCAGCCGGATCGCCCGCAGCCACTGATCCCCCTGCTCTCTTCATTAGCCAAGGTAATACTGCAGCTAACTGAAGGGCCAGTTCTGGGGGCATTTGGTCATCCCCAACTGGCGTTATCACAACGGGGATTGGTAAACCTACATCCGAACCTGGTACCGGGCTATCTACCGGTGCGACTGGGTTGTCTGCGCCCGGGCTCGATGGAGGCCCTTCTGGGACTGGGACCTCCCTGGAACCCGCCCTCCCCTTATTCCTCTTACCCTTACCCTCTGGGGCGACATCCGGCAAGGCCGGCCCTATGACTTTTTTAGGCCGCCCCGAGAGGGTGTTCTGGGCTGCCATCTGCTTCTTGATGTCCGCTAAGCCCCGACCGATTGCATCCACTTTACCCATTTTTCGGTCCATCACCGCTACTCGGTTCACCAAGGTGCGTAGCATCTTCTCCATCTCTGAGCTCTTTCCCGCTTTCTTGCCAGACATGCCTTCGGTTACTCCGTCCGACTTGATCCACAAGGTACTAGATCTTCCACACGCCTGACACTGAAAGAGAAACAACAAAGATTACAAGTTCTCAATATTGCCGCTTGTTCCTTCGAGGGCTCACGAGCGACGAGTGGTGCAGCCTTCAGAGCACTGGAACAAGAGGACGCTTCGTTGGATTCCTTCTCTATTTATCCATCTGCGGGAGGGCGGGGGCCCACCTCGGGTACGCCCATCCGTGCGCGGACCTCCGGGCGGGTGTTTAGGACAACCCCTTTTGGGCGGGAAGGGCGTGCTCCGGCTACGCCGCTTTGGGCATACCAGCCGAGACACGCCCCCCGCCCACAACGGTTTCCCGGGGGGATCGGGGCACCCATCCATACGTTCGGGGGGATCGAGTGGTCTTCCCTTTCCATATGGGCCGGGATGCCCGCCACCCCCTCCCAACACCAATTCCCCATGGGAGGAGACAGACTCAGGTTTGAGCTTTTGGAAGGCAAGGGGGGAGTTACCCCCCCGGCCGTATTTATTAAAATATGAAACAAAATTTAAAACTTTAAATTAAACGTTTCATGAATCATGTACAATTTTATCTTCCATTACATTTTGATGAAGACAAGTTCTTTGGCTAACTTTAACAAATCTCTAATACAAAGGTTTCCTAGCCGAGTCTAGCATCCTGAAAATGCATAACATTCTAAAATAAAACTGTACATCCTAGCATTAAGGGCCAACGGCAAGGTCTTAACCGGTGTCAGATCCCTGTACCAAATTCCCGCCCTCACGGTGTGAGTGGCGCATGCGCAGAGGGCTTTACCCTTGCTGCCAACTGTAACTTCCCTTGTCGTGGGGGCCCCCTTTCACTCGACGCCATCTTAAAGGTCGTCCGAGTTCTCGTGTGAGGTATCCGTAAGAAGGACAGCGTGGACTCCCCCCTTCCCCACACTCTCTTCCGCGGAGCGGATATCCGGCCCCCGGGAAATTCCTAGGAGGGGCATATAGCCGTCTCCCCCCTGGGAGGGGCCTATGGCCATCTCCCCCTGGGCGACCCATCCATAGTGGGTGCCGCCCCCCCGTGGGAGGGGCCAATGGCCGCCTCCCCCCGGGCGCTCCCATCCATACTGGGTGGTGCCCCCCCTAGGGACCTTGAAATCACTGCTCACGATCATGACCTTACCGCCACAGGCCGGATAGTTGACCGACTATCCGGCCCCCTCACACCTCCAAAAGGTCATGTTTCCTCAATGCCCTTAGCCATGCTACGAAGTCTCCTATGAGTAATTCATTCCCAGCCCTGGACAGGTGCACCCCATCATTCAAATAATAGTGATCACCCCGGATACACCCGTGAGGAATGCTTTGTAAGTGCGTAGAGCGAAACAGTTTCTCAATCTTGTTGTTGACCCTCTTTACCGAGTGGTTCAACGCCGACACAGACAGCCCCCCCGCCAAACTTTTCTGGGAATCATGTGGGACCAAGCAATCGTACACCCTGGAAGCCTCTTGGACAACCAACTGACCGCTGACAATATGTGCTCCAGCAATACCCGTCCTCCCAGCCTTACTAAGTCGTTGCCTCCCAGATGTACTATGATTACAGATGGCGGTGACCTTCGCCGCCCTAACAGTTCCTCCATATAACTTTGAAACTGGTCAAAACAGAGACATCCCTTCCCATGGAAGGACACCCTGGACCCATACTCTTCAGGTGCGTGGATCGCGTCACCTGCCTTGAATATGTCCCCGGCACGCCTCACGTATGAGTGGCCCACGACCCATACCACTTGATCTCCAGTCGGCGATCCTTTCCCGCTGGTCCTTTGGTGTTGGGCCGATCCCAATTTTCGCCCCGCGTTACAGGCTTGCGAAACTGTAATCCAAACAAAAGACAACAAGCGTGAGTGCATTTCATCAGTCTTTTACAACATGTGCAGTCGCACATACCTCTTGAAACAGTTCGAGGACCAACGGCCTAACTGTTTCACTTCCTCCGTACCCAGACCCCGAGCCGTAGCCTCAGTAGCGGCCCCTATTCTGAATGAGTGGGTCCCAAAATCGCACGGATTCAAGCCTGCCGCAGCAATTGTAATTGCCAGCACCCTCCGAAACTGAAATCTCGTCAGCGGGGCGCCGTCCTGGTGTCTAAGCAGGGCCCCCCCCATGTTGTCGATCTCTGTGCCAGGTATTCCTCTAAACACCTTATGGGACAACTGGGGCTCCCTCGGGCGCGCTGCAGAACCACACTACTCCCCAAAGCTTCCTGGTCAGTTTTGGACCTGGCTATTGAGATCAACAGAGAATCACCCCGTAATTGAACATGATCCCTGCATAGACCTCCCTCCACATCCTTCTTGTTCCTTGCTACGAGTTCACTTACCCGCATGGCCCCATGGAATGCCAAAGCGAACGCCGCTCGGAACAGAATTACCTTGGTGGGCGATGAGCATGTCTCATCCAGTTTAGCTAGTAGTATTGTCAACCTGTCTAGCCCAATTGGGTGCCTTTTATCTTGTCTGCGTCCTTCCAGGCGCTGCCAACCCCGGAAGGCCTTCTTAACTAAGAAGGAACCCGTCGGGTCTCGTATCCCGTGGAGCTGTGCCATGAAAGATATGGCCGCCCTATATCTGTTGGCGGTTGCCGCCGATCGGCCTTCCTTATGAAGCGCCACCAAAAACCCGAGGAAGGACTCCTCCCGCCCCCAGCTATGTCCCCCTACCGGCCCTAAAAAGGCGCAGTATGAACGGAATGCTCCTTCATAAGCTTTCCTCGTCCTGGGCGCTAAACTGGCTGCCACAAGGTCTTGTAATCCGGGGCACCGATCTGCCATAGTGCTTCGGGGAACGGTGCCGCCACTAGGTCCGCTGTAGGTAGATAACCCCTGAAGGCCTGGCATCAGCTGCATTATTCAGGACACCCGGCACATGCCTTGCCCTGAATTGTACATTCAATTTCATGCATCGCAATACAATTTCTTTCAACAGTCTCAAGATCCACTTGCATCGTGCAGCCTGGTGATTAATACACTCGACCACCGTCATGTTATCTGACCAAAACACCACTGAGCGGTCCCTAAAGTCTTCCGGCCATGCCCACAGAGCCACCCAAATGGGAAATAATTCCAGGAACCCAATGTTACCTGTTAGACCACTTGAATGCCACCACGCCGGCCATGTTTGCGCCGACCATCGGTTACCAAAGATCGCCCCAAATCCCACACTCCCAGCCGAGTCGGTCGACAAGCCCAGTTCCTCAGACGATGCTGGGGGTTTGTTCCACGCTACTCAACCGTTGAAATCCGCCAGGAATGCCAACCAAATGCGCATGTCCTGGCGAACCTCTGCCGACAGTCTAGTGCGGTGGTGTCCTTCCTTGAGGCCTACCATAGCTTGTGCTATGGAACGTGAGAAGGGTCGAGCCATCGGTATTACTTTCAAGGCAAAATTAAGCTGACCCACTGTCTGTTGCAACTGGTGTAGGGTCACCTTGTCCTTACGGAGACATTGTGTCAAGGAAGCCCTGAACTTGGCCACCTTCTCAATTGGCAGACGGAAACACCCCTCCACTGAGTCGAGCTTGATCCTCAGGTACTCCAGTGAGGTAGATGGCCCCACCGTCTTACCTGGCGCCAATGGGACCCCAAACTCCCGCATGAGTGTGCGGAAGTCCTGCAGTGTTTGTGCACATTCCGTAGTGTCCGCCGGACCTAGAAAAAGGAAGTCATCCAAATAGTGCATCACCTGTCTATGCCCTGTGGCCTCGGTGAACGCCCATTCCACAAAGGAGCTGAACATACATTTATCCATGTAATATTTCCCTTGGAACGTGAATCCCAGCAAGCGCTGGTCCCGAGGGTGCACCGGGAGCAACCTGAATGCCGATTCGATGTCTGATTTGGCCAATAGTGCACCAGGGCCCAGGCGATTCAGCAGAACGACGGCATCATCGAACGATGCGTATTGAACTGAGCACACCTCAGGGTCAATAGCCTCATTTACCGAGGCCCCCTTAGGGGCCGACAAATTGTGGATGAGTCTATACTCCCCCGGGTCCTTCTTCGAGACCACTCCTAAAGGCGAACACACAAATTTCGCAACTGGCGGGCAGGCAAATGGCCCCGCTACCCGTCCCAAGCTGACCTCTTTCGCAATTTTCTTGGCGGCCACCGTCGGGTTATGTTGAATAGACAGTTGGTTCTTACAGAAGGGGCTCCCCTGAAAATCTCCCGCCGGGATTTCGAAGCCATACTGAAAGCCATTCCTCAAAATCCCGGCGGATACATGATCTGGGTATCGGTTTAGCCAGGGGGTCAAAGCCAGGATATCGATGGGCGAAGATGTTCGCTTCCAAGGCACCACCTCAATCCTGCTTGGATCCCCCCTTTCCTCCCGCACCATTGGACTTGGATCGACAGCTAATTTCTGGGTGAGAGGAATTCCCACAGCCCGAACAAGCATGCCGGAACCTACACGTTCCCTGAGACCTGTTACAGGTTCCTTTGTTGAAACCCCAACAAACCCTTTGCTTGCCACCATTCCCGCCGGGTCTGGGATGTGACTCCCCCCCGGCGTTCGCCCAAAAGGGTTGTGCCGGCTTCTGTTGAAATGTCCCAGAAGCGCTTGTGCTTGGCACCGACGTACCCGCCGGTCCCGGCAAAAGCTGATTATGCCACGATACCGTGTCCAGACAATCCCATGTTAAAGCCTCGTTAAACTCTTTTGCTTTTCTAAAGTTAACGTCATAATCCTTCCATTCATTTCCCCCGTACATTGTATAAAAATTCATGATCCTGTTCTGGTAACATGATAAGTCGGGCAACACTTCAGGTTTACGCTCACCCATTACTGCCGTAAAAATAGAAAAGGCGCTGACCCAGTTCACCATGGTTTCATCGACCCTGAATTCCGCCATCTTGGCTCGCCATACGCTGGGGTGCCACAAATCTTTCTGGGTCTTTGCATATTCTACCTCACAATGGTCAGTCAACAATGAAAACATGTTGATGTATTTGTCCCCCATATCATTTCTTTCGTAGCCGCAGGAATGTGCTGTGACAAACTTTCCCGCCTTGAAGGTACTGAACTCTCCCCCACCAATGGCAATGGTCTCTTACCGGGTTCAGCCGCCGTGTCCGTTGTCTTCGCTCGACCATCCGTCGTGACCCCCGTCGCTACCTGTGGGGAAATACAAGGTACATTCGCTGTCCCGGCATCTCTTGACTGCCGCAACTGTTCAATAATTAGTCTAGCTTCCTCAGCCGGATCGCCCGCAGCCACTGATCCCCCTGCTCTCTTTATTAGCCAAGGTAATACTGCAGCTAACTGAAGGGCCAGTTCTGGGGGCATTTGGTCATCCCCAACTGGCGTTATCACTACGGGGATTGGTAAACCTACATCCGAACCTGGTACCGGGCTATCTACCGGCGCGACTGGGTTGTCTGCGCCCGGGCTCGATGGAGGCCCTTCTGGGACTGGGACCTCCCTGGAACCCGCCCTCCCCTTATTCCTCTTACCCTTACCCTCTGGGGCGACATCCGGCAAGGCCGGCCCTATGACTTTTTTAGGCCGCCCCGAGAGGGTGTTCTGGGCTGCCATCTGCTTCTTGATGTCCGCTAAGCCCCGACCGATTGCATCCACTTTACCCATTTTTCGGTCCATCACCGCTACTCGGTTCACCAAGGTGCGTAGCATCTTCTCCATCTCTGAGCTCTTTCCCGCTTTCTTGCCAGACATGCCTTCGGTTACTCTGTCCGACTTGATCCACAAGGTACTAGATCTTCCACACGCCTGACACTGAAAGAGAAACAACAAAGATTACAAGTTCTCAAAATTGCCGCTTGTTCCTTCGAGGGCTCTCGAGCGACGAGTGGTGCAGCCTTCAGAGCACTGGAACAAGAGGACGCTTCGTTGGATTCCTTCTCTATTTATCCATCTGCGGGAGGGCGGGGGCCCACCTCGGGTACGCCCATCCGTGCGCGGACTTCCGGGCGGGTGTTTAGGACCACCCCTTCTGGGCGGGAAGGGCGTGCTCCGGCTACGCCGCTTTGGGCATACCAGCCGAGACACGCCCCCCGCCCACAACGGTTTCCCAGGGGGATCGGGGCACCCATCCATACGTTCAGGGGGACCGAGTGGTCTTCCCTTTCCATGAGTGATGTAATATGTGATGTCATCAGCAGTGCATTACACGCGCAAGTTATAGTGAGTCCAACTTACTATAACGTGGGAATTTCAATGGTTTTATGTCAGTAAAATTTCCAGGTAACTATAACTGGTGTGAAACCTATGGTTTTTTCAGTGAATTTAATAGGTTTTTTAAATGCTAATTCCTAACTATAACTGGTGTGAAACCTATGGTTTTTTCAGTGAATATATATATATATATCCAACCAGAAAGCAGCTAAGGATCCCTGCCACTTCCCGCCGCGGGCATCGGACGGGATAGCGAGTCCCTGTAAATCCACCACTTTGCTTCCCAGATAAAGAAAGGATTGTCCGGGCCACTTCGGAGTTGAGAGCATCTTTATTAGGACAGCTTAGCTCATGAGCTAAGCTGTCCTAATAAAGACGCTCTCAACTCCGAAGTGGCCTGGTCAATCCTTTCTTTATCTGGGAAGCAAAGTGGCGGATATATATAAATATATATATATATATATATATATATATATATAATAGGGAGATTTGTAGAGCGCATGGTGACGCCGACGGCGTGTCCCCGCGCTGAGAATATATATATATATTCTCCACAAGCGACCTTGTTTCCGGAGTCTGTGTCCCATAGACAAGTGGCAAACACAAACAGAGCAGGTCTCCCGGTTTAAATATCACCACAATAATTGTCTTGAAAGAAGAACTTGCACTCAAAGTCAATACCAAAGTGTTTTATTTAGCCGTGACGCGTTTCGTCAGTTGCCTGACTTGATCACACTGATCAAGTCAGGCAACTGACGAAACGCGTCAAGAGGATTGTTGTGGTGATATATATATATATATATAAATATTCACATATATATATATTCATCAGTGATGTCATTTGAGATGTCATCAGTGATGTCACTGACCATGTCATGAATGATGTAATATTTGACATCACCAGCAGTGCATTGCGGGCGTGCAAGCTATAGTGGAGGAATTTGAATGGTTTTGTACGAGTGAAATGTCCAGCTAACTATAACACCCCTGAAACCTATGTTTTTTTCTGTGAATTTCTAAGGCTTTTTAAATGCTAATTTCTAACTATAAAGTCTCTGAAACCTATGTTTTTTTCAGTGAATTTCAAAGCTTTTTTAAATGCAAATTTTTAAGTGTAATAGTAGTTATACCTATTTTTTGTACTGATTTTCTACAGTTTTTTAACTGCTTATTTATAAATATTTTATTCATTAAATATAATTATATATTTTTCTGAATATTGCAAAAAACATTTTTTTTTAAATCAAACTGCAATATTGTTTAATTTTTTTGTTTTATTTTTTTCTTTTAATCTATTTATATTATTTTCTTAAAAAAAATGTTTTTCCAAATTTTTTTCTGAGTCGCGCACCCAAAGCATACACATCATGATAGGTGCGTGGATTCTAGCCGCCATTTTAGAAAAGTCAGGAAGGATCCGCGTATGGTGTGCGACGGCTGCATGTTTTTCAGTTACATCATATACATTTAATATTACGTGATGTGCGCGATTGGTATGCGAACCGTCCGCGACTCCTGCTCCTGCGCATTCGCAAAACATGCGCATTACGGTACGCGATGCTTGCGTGGTGGTGGGTCCCGCATGATGTTATATACGAGCTGGGGCGCGCTGGGTGCACGACTCCCGCAAATTTTTTTAATGTTCTAAAATGATATGTATGTGTCTTTAATATACATATTAGGGCAAGAGATTATCTCTAAGATATTCTTAAAATAATATATTTGTACTTATAATAAAAGCGTTAGGTGCGTACTTCATGAGCGCAGAGTGCGCAGATCCCATGTAACCTAAAAAAAAAGATTTCATTGGTTCATAAAATTTCCCACTGTAACTATAGAAGGACCCCACCCATTTTAATCATTCTTGTTTGAGCATCGTTAGAGAGACACCCTTTTTGCTGTTTTTTTGTGTTTTTCAAAAAATATCAAACAAAATGGCATCTATACAGCAGCAGCAGGAGGAGGAAATATCTTCTGAAGAAGGATTCCTGCAGGAGGCACCACGTCCACAGAGGCCAGAATCTGTCGTGTGGAAACTCTTCACTCTCCACCTGGAGAGAAGGAAGTTAATGCAAGAAAGGTGATGTGCAAAATTTGTGACCAAGTCCTGTCAAGAGGCAGTGAAAAAAAATACTCTTGTGTCACTGCTTCTATGTACAAGCATCTCCGGACCACACATCCTCTCAATCTTGCCTCGGAGGAAATGAGGCGAGCTGTTTTAAACCCCTCACCTGCTGTGGCAAGTTCGTCTGGAGCGTCCTCAGGAACACCTGCAATGGACATTAGGCCAAATTTTGCCTTTCTCGAGCAACACTGCCTGAAGTGTATAAAACTTGTATGCTTCGTTGAGCAGTCGGTGGATGCAGTTTGTGCTGTGCAATGCAACCATCGTTGTTAATGTTTTTTTTTTGTTTGTTTTTGCAATGATAAGTAATTCCAAAAGTTTCCTGTTTTATTTGTTCTTATTTTTGTTCATTTTCTGAAAAAACACCCAAAACATACAATATTGTTAAAAAAAAATACAAAAGAAAAAGAAGAAAAGAAAAGTTCTTATCAGAACTACCTTATCTGGTCAAAGAAAGAACTATAATAGCAATGTAATGTGTGGAAGTTTGGTTGAATATATGTATACAGCATGATTGACTAAAAGAATGCATTAGTAGTGTATGGTGAATTTATATGTGAAGATTTATGAGGAAGTACTGCAGCTTGACACTGCAAGCTCTTTAGCTGCACTGCACTGTGTCACTTCCGAAACACATGGATGTGACATATGTACATGAATATGTTGTAACTCTGTGCTTCCCTCTGCACTGCTGCACAAACTGCACCATGGTGCAAGGATGTCTGTTTTGTGCAGAGATTATTTTTGTGCAGGAAGGGACACCTTCCTTCACGAGAACAATCAGTAAACGCATTTTCCGCTTTCAATGTATGCTTTGGAATGCAGCATACATTGAAAGAGGAAAAAATGAGGAGAAATGAAATCAATTCTCCTCGTTGCGCCTTGCTACAGCAACTCTAGGATGGCGCAACATTCACACACATCTCCAGATTTACGATTTCTCATAAATCTGGAGATGTGTCTTGTTCTATGGGTGTTGCGTGGGAACACCCACAGCAACACCTATGGAACGCCCCTTCAACGCAAAGTTCTGTGTAGGAAAGGGTCGTAGTTAGAGGTCTGCTTGGATAGTGCACAAAATATTATAGCTGTACTTGTGTCAGTAGCTAGGCCATTCCATAAGTTCATGACTAGTAACTAGAATAATTACAGTATTACAAACAGAGTGTATAGTGAATTTATAAGTGCTTAGGTATTGGTCGAGTGATAGGATATGTGGATAGTGCTGGATGGGTGATTGGAGAAATGCATGGGACAGACAGAAGGATTGCTACACTCCATAGGTACTAACTAGGTATTTAGAAGAGCGTATCAATAGTTTGTAGCTGGTTAGAGGTGTGTATGCATAGTGTACAAAATATTGTACCTGCACTTGTGTTACTGACTACGCCATGCCTTAAGTATATGACTAATAACTGGAATAATATTAGTGTTGCAAAAAAGTGCGTGCTGAATTTATAAGTGCTTAGGTATTGGTGGAGTGATAGCATACGTAGATAGTGCTGGATGAGTGATTGGAGAAGTGCATGGGACAGACAAGAGGATTCCTAGAATGTATAGGTACTAACTGAGTATTTTAAAGACTGTATAAGTGAGATCTCTGTGCACACTTGTTAACTGTGATTTAGATCAATTAATTGTGGCGCTGTCCTTGTCACACTATGTCTCTCAATGCCTTTATGAACTGATTGCTGGTGTGATAATGTTATCAAAAAAGGGCGCGCTCCTTTGACATGAAACAAAAATGTTTCTTAGACTGCTTGAACATGTATTCATTAATTCCAATTAAGCCATTGTTGTTGATAACATTCTGTCTTTATTCGAATGTTTAGTGTTCATCAAATTCATCAATTTTCAAACATATTTAAAAAATCAATTTTAGTCATGGATTGTCAATTGCGTTTCATTATACCCAATGTATTTCGGGTTATCAAGCTAACCCTTCATCAGGGGTCTGTGAAAAAGAAACACACAGGACCTTAGTATTCAGTGCATAACGTGAAAATTCATAAACATTTATGTTCAAAAACCTATACATTCCCTATGATTTCTAAATTTCATTGGTTAAATCATATGCTACTAAATGATATCCATATTTAATCTTGAAATAAAACAAGAGTATATACAATACAATACAGGTTCAAGAAATTAATTCAAGAAATTCAGTGAATCGACTTGGTGTAAGTTCCAGAATTGAAGAATAATCATGTGGAGTAGTGTGGACCGCAATAAAAACGCTATATAACATCACATGCATGTTGGATTACCTGGTGTGGATAATCCATGTTAATATTCAACGCTGCATAATCGATTTGGTTCATTGATTTGGTGCTCACTGCGAAAAACATACTATGGCGCTCTAAATCAATGAGCAGCTCTTGAAAAGAATATCGACGAGTTTATCAGCAAAATGCAAAAATACGGGCTTAAATAAATGTTTGGACGCGAAGACACTTACTTGTGGCAACGTGTAAAGGTTCGTGAGATCGTATCGGCTGGTTCTGACATGAGCCAATCACTATGCTTCTTTAAAAAATAGTATGACGTGTCACATGACTGAACTTCGTGCACTTGTTATATGTAAAATAAAGGTAATGAATGTATATTAACGGCTAGATTAGATTAACCCATCGGGAGCAAAAATAGAGCTTCAAGGGTTGTTATTTATGAAAAAAGTTCTCGTTCGCAATGAATCGGATGTTGTGCATAAATCTTGAAAGGCGCTTCGTGATTGGATAAAGTTTAGATCACGTGATATCATGTGTACTCAAACTATGGGATAATAAAGTTTGTTGAAATGTTTTATCTCTAGTGAACTTATGTGAGTTGTATTGCAAATACTAAGATCTCCTGTATCACAGTATAATAACATGGCGGGAACTAAAATGAACCTTCTAATGAAGGAAAATGTGTGTAATAAAATTACGCATATATTAAAAATGTCATTATCAATGCGTATTCAAAATGTATTACAAAATATATAAACATGCAGTAATCATGACTAAATATGATTTCTCATAGGTACTTATATGGTTACATATAAAGAGTTCTTCATGAGTCCGACAGTGATTCTGGTGGGTTGAGAATGGTTAAAACCTGAGCTGTGATCATTTCTCGAAGTGTAAGGTTTTTCATAGAAAGCACGAAAATTCGATACGGTCATTCATCCCTGTAGGCTGTAGGGAATTTAATTTTTTGATCCAAAAGAACTCAGATTTGAGACGTTGTTTAACTGGATCCACTGCGCAGCTCTGTGGGAGTATCTCCAGTATTGTAAATCACAACTGCGCTATTTGATGATGAGCTTCTAGCCAATGCATGGCTATAGTAGATTTGTTGTTCATTGTTTGTATATTACTTTTATGTTCTGATATTCTCACTTTGATTTTGCGTTCTGTCTGGCCCACATAAATTTTGCCGCATGGGCATTTGATTGAATAAATTACATTAGTAGAATCACATGTCCCGGAATATTGCAGGTCAATTTTATGTCCTTTTGTTGGGTGCATAAAAACATTGCCAATCATTACGTTATTGCAGTGGATGCAGTTTTGACATTTAGCCATTCCTTTGAAAGGTAGTTTAGCTTCATTTTTGATGGATAATATCTCTTTCAAATTTTTAGATCTTTGAAAAGCGAAGGTAACGTGATCATTGTACACATTTTGTAGGTATGGTTCTGTTTTGATTAAATCCCAATGTCGATTGATAGCATTTTTAATCCTTTGTGATGCTGTAGAATATTTTAATACACACACTGTTTTTTGTGTAGCCATGTGGCTAGATGGTGTAAGCAATGGTTCTCTAATTCATTTCTCTGTTTTTTTCAAAGATTCCTCTAGTATTTCTTTGGGATATCCTCTTTGTACATATTGCTGATATTGATCCATTAATGATGATTTTGAAGGTTGATCTTGCCCTCGTATTCAAAATAGTTCCTTTTTAACGCCATTGTGGCACAGTCACCCACAAAGGCACGAGTTGTCTCAAAATCCCATGGGGCTCTGTCCAGAGCCTCTCTCAACACCCTGATGGTATCATCCTGCGGAATGCAGGTGTAGAGGCTTTCAATGTCCATAGTGTCAAGGAAGCAAGGGTCAGCTGGCATTTTGGTCGTTCTGAGTAAATGCAGAAGACTCTTAGTATCTTTCAAGTAAGTACTCGTGGATTGAATAATGGGTCTGAGGAAAAAATCACAGTATTTGGAGAGTGGTTCCAAAAGGGAACCTATCCCTGAGACAAAAGGCCGTCCAGGGGGTGGTAACACATTCTTGTGTGTTTTGGGTAACATGTAAAAATAAGGCATCTTTCCATCAGATGTTGTCAGGAAATCTGCTTCTTTCTTAGAAATTACCCCATCTCTCTCTGCTGTGGATACCAATTCATAGATCTCGTCCTTCAAATCATTAGAAGGGTCCACTGTTAAAGGGACGTAATTGGTGGTGTTATTCAATAAACGTCTACATTCAGTATCGTAATCTGTTTTGTCCTGAATCACCAACCCGCCACCTTTGTCCGCACTTTTAATGATTATGCCATTATTTTGTCTCAGGGTTTGTATGGCTTGAAATTCATCAGCAGTCAAATTCTTGAAGGGAACAGGCTTATGTAATTGTTCCATTTCATGGAAAACTGCTTGCTCAAAAGCAAGGATTCCGGGAGGGACTGTATGTGGCGGTGGTGTGAAAGATTATTTTAATCTAAACTCAGTGTCACTTTTAGTCACACTGGTTCCTACATTCTCCCTGTTTTCAAAAAAGCTTTTGAGTCCCACTTTACTGAAAAACCCATTTAATTCACATTGTAGTTTAAACCTATCAAGGCGAGGGGTGGGTATAAATCCCAGGCCTTTTTCAAGAACATCTTTTTAAGCCACAGTAAGATTGTGTGTGGACAGATTAGTAATTAGGGTTTTGCGTTGCTTGGGCCTGGCCTCTGATCGCCAGGCGGGGAGTCGCGTGTGTTCGAGTAAGTGATCAGTTACTGCGCATATTACAGAGCGGTCCTTATGACGCATTTTCGAGATGGGTGGCTAACAGCACCTTCTTTTCTTTTTGGTTAGAACTGACACCGCGTGAAGGTTTCCCGCGTCGTCAGATTCCAAGGAGAAAATATCTCCCTCTCGCAATGTGAGTGCGTTTATTTGTGTGCTCATAATGATTGTGGCCCCTTTATTATGAGACGCCATTGGTGATTTAACTATATAAGGAATGCTCTACTACTTCACAGACCTAATGCTTCTGCTAAACTTGTTTTATTTTATCTAGACGAAGGCAGTATAATTATGTGATCAGTATGGTTTTCACTCATGACACACTGCCTATGTTAAATATTGGTCCACTCTTCCTCTTTTTGGAGACATTGTTTTCCAAATATTAAAAGAATATATCTATTTCTCCATTTAGGTTACACTGGAGATTTAGTAAAAGATTAGCATCACAAAATAAATGACAACGAGTAAAACATTTGACTATAGAAGGATTGATAACTACCAACTATATGTCTACGTATGTCATTATATGTTATTGCTTTGTCTTTTCCTCCCATTCTCCACAGGTTTTTTTGCTCCTGTGAAATTCAGTGAGCTGTCACGGGCATCAACTGTGAGTTATTCTAATTTTTCACATCTCGTGCCCCAAGGGAGGGTGCGCCTTAGCGTGCGCACACCACCGGATGCCAGCATTTCAAATTATACTAGGTCCTGACGAATGCTGAGCGAAATTGCATTTGTAGCAGCAAAAACATGTTGACCGTTTATTTTCACTAAGGACACAGGTTTCCTATTATAGAACCTAGTTTGTCCGTTCACACTGTTTTTAACCAATACGGGTTGACCTTTATTAAAAGTTTTTATAGGTTTCAACCTTGTATTTCTTAATTGCCACCCACAGTTATTCTCACATTTTAGTTAGAGCACTGTCGCACTCAACACTATCCTGCTCCGCTGTAACTCAGGCATTGTAGCACACTGGGGAGGCATTCGGCCACCCCAGCGGGGACCCAATAATGAAGCATGTCACCAACTAGTGGTGAGTGAGGGTCCATTTATAAGGAAAGAGATTTTTCGCTTTTCTTTATAGGCACAACTGGGCATAGGCTGCTTCCAGTGGTCGGTTTACCTTTATTGGATTCACCTTTTGGTTTATGGGGGTTATTATTAACCAAACAAACAAAAGTTGTTTTTGTTATTTTATCGTTTTTCACTGAGTCACTCCTTAGTTGTTTATGAAGAAATGGAATATTGGCTTTGCACGGTGGATGTTGTCGCATTATACACCTCAATTCCACATAATGAAGGGCTAGAGGCCCTTGAATGGAATCTATTAAAAGAAAATGATTGTGAGGCAAATAAAGTTTTTTTAATTGAGTTAATGCATTTTTCACTTTACCATAGCTATTTTCAATGGAAACAGAACTACTACAACCAATGCAATTGAACCTCAATGGGTTTTGTGGGGGCCCCCTCATATGCAAATCTGTACATGTCCAAATTTGAGACCGAAAATATTCTACACAACCAGGAATGGACCACTAACTTGATAACGTTCAAAAAATTCATAGATGACATATTCCTAATATGGAAAGGCAAAAAAGAACAACTCATCACAAACATAGCTACGTTGAACAACCTGAACCCACAAATCAAATTTACTTACAATTGAGAAAGAATCCATATCCTTCTTGGATGTACATATTACCATTGCCAATCACAAATTACTTACTAAGGTATTCAATAAACCAACTGATCGTAATTCCAGGCTTCAGTTCCAAAGTTTTCATCCTGATTCTCTGAAAAAACATTTACCTATGTCTCAATTCATCCGCATAAAAAGGATCACCTCTGATGAGAATATTTTAAAATCATCATTAATGGATCAATATCAGCAATATGTACAAAGAGGATATCCCAAAGAAATACTAGAAGAATCTTTGAAAAAAACAGAGAAATTACTAAGAGAACTATTGCTTACACCATCTAGCCACATGGCTACACAAAAAACAGTGTGTGTAATAAAATATTCTACAGCATCACAAAGGATTAAAAAAGCTATCAATCGACATTGGGATTTAATCAAAACAGAACCAGATCTACAAAATTTGTACAATAATCATGTTACCTTCGCTTTTCAAAGATCTAAAAATTTGAAAGAGATGTTAATCATCTATAAAGAAGCTAAACTACCTTTCAAAGGAATGGCTAAAGTCAAAACTGCATCCCCTGCAATAACGTAATGATTGGCAACGTTTTATGCACCCAACAAAAGGACATAAAATTGATCTACAATATTCCGGGACATGTGATTCTACTAATGTCATTTATGCAATCAAATGCCCATGCGGCAAAATTTATGTGGGCCAGACAGAACGCAAAATCAAAGTGAGAATATCAGAACATAAAAGTAATATACGAACAATGAACAACAAATCTACTATAGCCATGCATTAGCTAAAAGCTCATCATAAAATAGCGCAGTTGAGATTTACAATACTGGAGATATTCCCACAGAGCTGCGATATGGATCCCGTTAAACAACGTCTCAAATCTGAGTTCTTTTAGATCAAAAAATTAAATTCCCTACAGCCTACAGGGATGAATGACCGTATCGAATTTAGTGCTTTCTATGAAAAACCTTACACTTCGAGAAATTATCACAGCTCAGGTTTTAACTATTCTCAACCCACCAGAATCACTGTCGGACTCATGAAGAACTCTTTATATGTAACCATATAAGTACCTATGAGAAATCATGTTTAGTCATATGATTACTGCATGTTTGTATATTTTGTAATACATTTTGAACGCGCAATGAAAAAGAAATTTTCAATATATGCGTAATTTTATTACACACATTTTCCTTCATTAGAAGGTTCATTTTAGTTCCCGCTATGTTATTATACTATGATACACGAAATCTTAGTATTTGCAATACAACTCACATAAGTTCACTAGAGATAAAACCATTTCAACAAACTTTATTATCCCATAGTTTGAGTACACGCGATATCACATGATCGGAACTTAATCCAATCACGAAGCGCCTTTCAAGATTTATGCACAACATCGGATTCATTGCGAACGAGAACTTTTTTCATAAATAACAACCCTTGAAGCTCTATTTTTGCTCCCGATGGGTTAATCTAATCTAGCCGTTAATATACATTCATTACCTTTATTTTACATATAACGAGTGCACGAAGTTCAGTCACGTGACACGTCATACTATTTTTTAAAGAAGCATAGTGATTGGCTCATGTCAGAACCAGCCGATACCGATCTCACGAACCTCTACACGTTTCCACAAGTAAGTTTCTTCACGTCCGAACATTTATGTAAGCCCGTCTTTTTGCATTTTGCTGATAAACTCGTCGATATTCTCTTCAAGAGCTGCTCATTGATTTAGAGCGCCATAGTATGTTTTTCGCAGTGAGCACCAAATCAATGAACCAAATCGCTTATGCAGCATTGAATATTGAGATGGATTATCCACACCAGGTAATCCAACATGCACGTGATGTTATATAGCGTTTTTTGCGATCCTTTTGTAAATTCAACATGCACGTGATGATATTTAGCGTTTTTGATCGCGGTCCACACTACTCCACATGATTATTCTTCGATTCAGGAACTTACACCAAGTCGATTCACTGAATTCTTGAAGTAATTTCTTGAACCAGTATTGTATTGTATATACTCTTGTTTTATTTCAAGATTAAAAATGAATATCATTTAGTAGCATATGATTTAACCAATGAAACTTAGAAATCATAGGTACTGTATAGGTTTTTGAACATAAATGTTTATGAATTTTCACGTTATGCACTGAATACTAAGGTCCTGTATGTTTCTTTTTCACAGACCCCTGATGAAGGGTTAGCTTGATAACCCGAAATGCATTGGGTATAATGAAACGCAATTGACAATCCATGACTAAAATGGATTTTGGAAATATGTTTAAAAATTGATGAATTTGATGAACACTAAACATTCGAATAAAGACAGAATGTTATCAACAACAATGGCTTAATTGGAATTAATGAATACATGTTTAAGCAGTCTAAGAAACATTTTGCCCTTTTGTGATAACATTATCACACCAGCAATCTATTTAAAAGACTGTGTCAATGCTATGTAGCTGATAAGAGGCCTACATGCATAGTTCACAGAATGTTGTAGCT
Organism: Lissotriton vulgaris; assembly: GCF_964263255.1. Classification (NCBI taxonomy): domain Eukaryota; kingdom Metazoa; phylum Chordata; class Amphibia; order Caudata; family Salamandridae; genus Lissotriton; species Lissotriton vulgaris. The sequence goes on along the minus strand of NC_141694.1, from coordinate 1,723,882,232 downwards.
GTACTAGTTTTTCTGGCTAGGCCACTCCTTAGGTACATGACTAGTAACTAGAATAATCACAGTGCAGCAAAGAGAGTACATGTTGAATTTATAAGTGCTTAGGTATTGGCGGAGTGATAGGATACGTATATAGTGCTGTTTGGGTGATTGGAGAAATACATGGCACAGACAGATGGATTCCAACACTGCATAGGTATTAATTGGGTATTTAGAAGAGCGTACTAATATTATGTAGCTTGTTACAGATCGACATGCATAGTGTACACAACATTGTACCTGTACTTGGGTTAGTGGCTAGGCCATTCCTTAAGTATATGACTAATAACTGGGGTAATTTCAGTGCTGCAAAGAGAGTGCATGCTAAATCACAACTGCTTGGTAAGAGCCTGACGAGAACTAGTCTCTGCCCAGGAGTCAGACAGATTGCTTGGTCTGAACTAAGAGAGGGGCTAACATTGTGTGGAGTGTGTTGCGTGAATGACTGAAGATTTGTTGTAGCGAGTACACATATATTTTAATATTACTACCTGTTGTTTTTAATTGTGCATAATACTTTGAGTATCGGAATCATACCTACCGTTCATCCGCCGCATTGCTCCCCGATCCAACGCAGCTGGTGCTGTTTGTGTGGAGGGAGACAGCACAGCACACAGGGAGCGAGCATCCTCACCTCCTGGGGCGCACCATACGCCGCCATCTTGGCTGAGGCTGACGGTCTAGTTGTTTGCTAGGATCGAGCCCAGCATCCTACTTTGAGGGCTTTTGGGGACGACAAGAGCAGAATCACAACTGCTTGGTAAGAGCCTGACGAGAACCAGTCTCTGCCCAGGAGTCAGACAGATTGCTTGGTGTGAACTAAGAGAGGGGCTAACATCGTGTGGAGCACGTTGCATGAATGACTGAAGATTTGTTGTAGCGAGCACACATATATTTTAATATTACTACCTGTCGTTTTTAATTGTGCATAATACTTTGAGTATCTGAATCATACCCACCGTTCATCCACCGCATTGCTCCCCGGTCCACCGCAGCTGGTGGTGTTTGTGTGGAGGGAGACAGCCCGGCACAGAGGGAGCAAGCGTCTTCACTTCCTGGGGCACACCATTCGCATTAGTAACTAGAATAATTTCAGTGCAGCAAAGAGAGTACATGTTGAATTTATAAGTGCTTAGGTATTGGCGGAGTGATAGGATACGTAGATAGTGCTGTATGGGTGATTGGATAAATACATGGCATGGACAGACGGACTCCAACACTGCATAGGTATTAATTGGGTGTTTAGAAGAGTGTACTAATAGTATGTAGCTTGTTAGAGATCGGCATGCATAGTGTACACAACATTGTACCTGTACTTGGGTTAGTGGCTAGGCCATTCCTTGAGTATATGACTAATAAGTGGGGTAATTTCAGTGCTGCAAAGAGAGTGCATGCTAAATCACAACTGCTTGGTAAGAGCCTGACGAGAACTAGTCTCTGCCCGGGAGTCAGACAGATTGCTTGGTCTGAACTAAGAGAGGGGATAACATCGTGTGGAGCGCGTTGCATGAATGACTGATGATTCGTTGTAGCGAGCACACATATATTTTAATATTACTACCTGTTGTTTTTAATTGTGCATAATACTTTGAGTATCTGAATCATACCTACCGTTCATCCACCGCATTGCTCCCTGGTCCACCGCAGCTGGTGCTGTTTGTGTGGAGGGAGACAGCACGGCACATAGGGAGCAAGCATCCTCACTTCCTGGGGCACACCATACGCCGCCATCTTGGCTGAGGCTGACGGTCTAGTTGTTTGCTAGGACCGAACCCAGCCTCCTATTTAAAGCACATATGGCAACGACGCGCAGCGGACGCGTGCAGCGGGCGCACCAATGGTGCTCCGAAGGTGCGCCAAAGGTAAGCCCGTCTGTGCCCGTCCGCTCTCCGGCCGAGCGCAGGGCCAGGAACGCTGCTCGCCCGCTTAACATAGTGAAATATAGTAGGGATGTTTTACTATCACTCCACACCAGCTCCCATGCCTGTCCGCACTTACTGGACCTGTCCTTGTCGCAGGGTTTCCGTTCTCTCACAGAACTGTGCAGAGAGATCTAGAACCTAGGTGAGTTAGGGTGACCCACAACTCACCTTTGTTTCAGAAATCCCCTTACCAAGCTAGCTACAGTGTCGCATCGGCAGTAAATACTTCCCAATGTCTTAGACAATCCAGAACATGAACTTAGAATACCTCAGGTATCGTGGAACACATGAACACTCTTTCGTTATATTATCATTCCAAACCGAAACTGGGAGGCAATGAAAACACGTGCAAGTTTGAAATGTTTATTTTTCAATGCAGCATTCTCAAACGCAGTATCTTGCATAATATCAACATACATATTATAAAAATCAGAGTCAGCAGCATAGTCACTAATCCATAGTAAGCAAAAGGTGATAACATGTTATGATGCAAAATCTATAGAATTCTGTATCATCTATATTTCGCGCACCCTAATTAGCATATTATATTATATCTAAGAAGGTCTCGTCTGGGCTCTTAGCAGGGCGGACCCATACCTCTAATTCTCAGTAGGAGGAGATCACATCAACCGCTACCAGCTCTCAGCATGCGAAGCATCAAGTGTGTTGATTCATTCCCTGTAATTGTATCTTAAACTCACGTAGAGCCAAATGTTGGCACAAACATTATTTGTGTTATGACTAACGTGGTGCGAGGATCAGGCCTGCAGCAACCTTGTGTTAGGTTATTCGGAGAGTGTGCAGTTCTCAGTGTGCAGACAGTTGTACCAAGTGTTCCAGGCACGACTGATACCAGTGCAATAACATATTATTCTCAAATAAATCACATCTTTCGTCTAGGCTAAAAGCTGTAATAACAACTAGGTGTTGTGTGCAAACCGAAGCAGAAAGAAAATATGGCGTTTAAACATTTAATAAGCACATGCTAACTTAACACAATCTATAGAAACGTAATAACCATATGACACCCCCCCAATGATCCGAGGACGGTCAAAAGACAAAAATATAAGCCAATACTCTAAGAGAGGCAAGACATGAAAGCAGAGTTCAATGATATTGAGCCAAGCTAAATGTATGTAAATGTATGTAAAATTTAAAAATACAAAAAAATATGTATGAATGCCTAAAGTGGCCACACAAAATATAAAAAGTCGAACTTGAGGCCTAACTATAATAACAGGCCTAGAACATATGAAAAAATCGAATGTTCGTATTGAAATTGGCACCATTCAGAATTACTAAAAAGTCACGTGCCATAATGATGGAAGTATTCAGAGTCATTCCTCGTTGAATGAATATGCAAAATAGGTAGCAACAGCTTCCAACATGAAATCACTGCCATCATCCGAAAACAGTTCAGCCATCCAATTAAGCAATGGGAAAGAACATACGTGCTCCTCCAACACCGAATCCTCTAGCAACATCAGAGGACAACTCAGTGGGTTCTCGAGAACGCTCTGTGCCAGAAAGTCATGCGCCGCTGTGAATATGTCCCACTGACCCATTAGTCCATGCATCGCTGCTACAGCCATAACCCTTTCGCCAGAACAGACCAACTCGTGAGCCACTACGGGGTACATCAGCTGATCAAAGTTGACGTCAGGAGAAGTCGGTAAACAGAGACACAAATCAATGGCCCAGTCGAAATCACAGCTCAGGCAATGAAACACAGGCTGGACACAGGTGAAACAGGAAAATCTGAAGGATAATCCAAAAGCCGTGCTTAGGGTCGCAAGCGGCAGGGATCCATAATAATTAAGCATCCGGTTGCGAAACTGCATCAGTAGGGGCTGTGCGTTTCCTTGCGCAGGATGGGCATCCATGTTTTATAAAATAAAATATCACCAGAACGCCTGCAGCCAAAGCCAGCAAAACAGGAAATCCGCCAAACAGGCTAGCGAATATAGAATGAAAGAACGCAGGGATAATACCAAATACTTTTTCAAATGTAGTCACGAGACCACTGCTAACCATTTTAAAAAAATGAGCCAGGCTCGTTGTGGAGGAGGCATTGAAGATCTGATGAACCAGCTCGCAAAAATGAAACGGCAAATCAGTACTTAAAAGTGCTTGTACTTCTGTGCGCGTGTTTGCTATGTGAAGGACATAAGTTTCGCGGGCAGAGCTCAGGGCCACCTGTTTTTGAGACAAAAGGGCTCTTATACGGCCTAAACCATTGAACTCAGCTTTCAAGGTTGGTATTCTTGGCCAAATTAAAACTTCTGAATTCCCATGCGTGGGTGGATACAACACATTCTTGCAGCAAACCACCCTTTCTGACACGGTAACCACATATGCGATACCGGCCTCTAACCCACAACAAAACTCGTTATTCAAAAGTAAATAACTACCGTTGTACAACAACGTGAACGTGGGAACTATTGCAGGAACTGGTGTCCCTTTCAAAACACAGGCCAAATTAGGTTTGTCCTGATTACAAGAACCATGCAATTGGAGGTGTCTGCAAATTAGTGAGCGGTCAGGCGACTGTGGGGCATATTATCAAGGGGGTTTATCTCCGCTTTTTTGGCTTTAAAAGCCAAGAAAGCGGAGATAAAATTATCTCCCTATTACCAAGCTGTCGCTAACACCAGTTAGTGACAGCTAATAGGAGATAGCGACCATCTTGGGCCTTGCTTTGCATGTCAGTGATATTTATCACTAATGACATGCAAAGTGGGCGTGCCAAGATGTTAGCGACTGGAAACAGTCCCTAACATCGCTATCTCCTATTACCAACTTTTGGAGATATTCGCGCTAAGCGCAAATATCTCCAAAAGCTAACACCTGCCCTGAGCAGTTCTTAGCCATGTTATCCAATGGGAGGTGGATAACATGGCTAAGAGCATTTGCTCGATAATGCATGAATATCGCTGACTTTTCAGCGATATTCATGCATTTCGGCCGTTTTTTATCGCATTTGCGATAAACCTTGTTAATAGCAAGGTTTATCTGCGATAAAAATCGCCGATGTGCGGCGATAATTTTTGTCTCTAAACAAGTTAGAGACAAAAATTATCGCTAGTTGTTGGTAATATGCCCCTGTGTACATTCTTCACCATTCAAATTCACTTCATTTCCCTCCCTAAGGCATCTGTAAGTGTATGGTAAAGACCATGTCTCATGGAGGAAAGCGCTGCCTAACGGTTCATATCGCCCAATGGCTATATATTTCATACAATTTGTAAATTTATATAAAGCAAAAGGTAATGTTATAACACCATGAATAAGCCATGTCGCTGCAGTCACTTCAGCCACCGAAAATGGCAGGGATTCTAATTTTTCAATATGTAACATAGAGAATGTTGCATCTCTCATTGACAACATGCGCTGTTTTTCAGTCAGATTAAATGGGGCAAATAATGATGAGACGTTCATAAAAGTCCATGGCACTCGACCAGACTTAAGAGTCTGTAGTGTCCACGCAAACTGCATCATAGAACGCAATTGATTTTGACCATGATATAACACGGACACTTCATCATGTACAATGTCAACAACAGAAGACACAATATTATTTAACGTGTAAATTCGGGAAGAAAGCGTGTTAATGCTGTTATCAACAACTGCAAGCACTTTCTCTAAATTAGCTTGATCAATAGCTCTCAGGCGTTTAGCCGCCTCAACCTGGGTAACTTTCCAAATTTCATTGTAAATCGCATACAGCCATCGTTTAGATCTACCTTTAGCCGGGCCTTTTATAAAATCGTTCAAATCCACATTATCATTTAATTGAGACAGATGTAGTTTAACTGCAGCTAAAGTGGAATGTTGTAACCAATTCTGACACAGCTTCCCCACAGAATAAGTCGTGACAGTATAGTCTTCTTCAAAACGTGGATCGGGCCTGAGTTTTGTGAACCCCTCAGCCAAACCCATAAAACGGCATTGGCAAGAATCAGCACTCTTTTGCCATACCAGCCAACCCTTGGAATCCAAACTGGAAATGTTAAATGACCAATTGTGTAAAAGAGTCTGCAACTCCTGAATGGAGGAATCAGTGAAATTACCCCAACCTGCATATTCATCTAAATCTGGGATGGTCGGTGTATTTAATTTTTTTGCAGTAGCCAATCCAAAGCACGTTGTCTGGAAAATGGTCGAATTTAAAAACAACATGTGATTCGGGATGAGACATGCACGATGCAAAGCCTCAGTGCCTTGTACCTGCCAATCTTTGGTACCCCAAACCGATTTAAGGTCAATTGTTCCTTTCCAGAACTCGTAGCCATCTACAGCCAACCTGTCTAAAAAGGACATCGAATACAGCAATTTTGTATCGGTAAGTCTAACTTTGGAAATGGGCTTTTGTGTCATTTTAAAATAAAATGACTCTGGATTAGACTGATCAAAGTCTGTAAAATAGGTATATTTTTTCAGAAATGTATTGGAACTGCCACTGAATGGAGCAGGGCAATGTTCCCATTGTGTATGATTTACAGCAACCCTCCTGGAATTTGTCTTATGTAAAAAATGATTACCATAGTGTTGAAAACAAAATAAATCACCATAATTAATAGAATCTGTATACAGATCCTCAGCATCGAAGGCAGCATAATACTTTAAATCCGAGAATAATGCTTCTACGGCCTGAATATCCCAATCATCAGAACGTATATTTTGTTTAATCACATCTCCCATGTTTACTCTAAGCACATTTGGAACATTAATAACTTCAGTAGGCCCATGTATCTGAAACCTAACCGCATCCCACACAATCCCGTCAAGGACAGGCCAAGCAGTCGTTTCAGTCTGTGCGCAGAATGTGAAGAGGAAAGAGGGGCCAATGTTCCATTAAGGTACCGATTCCTGTTCTTTCTTTAACGTAGTGACCATCAATCAGGCGGAAAAAATAAAACACAAAACCAATTGACATAAAAAGATAGAATGAAAATAGGATCAACCAAATGTATGTCCAAGGCGGAATTAAAAAATGTTTTTTAAACAACGTGGCATATCTTGCAATGTTTGTGGGTTTCTTTGAAGTTTCCGAAACAGAGTCAAAAGAGAATCTGGACTGGCCTGCCAAACGGGTCTGTAAATCGGGCATCGATAAATCAGCAGGATAAGTGTAGTTTAGCTCATCAATGTTAGTATCAGGAATAGTATTTAATAAAGGACTGGATATGGCAGGCATCTCGAGGGACACCACCTGTTCTGCACCAGATGTAATAGCCAGCACAGAGTGCCTCACCATGGAAGGACAGGATACAGCCGATGTCATGCTATGAAGAATCGGCCACCCTGTGTGTCTTGACATTGTCAATAGAAATAAATCTGTTTTCCTTACGACCTGAAAGTGGTGGTAATATGACTGTTCTTGTGCCCTTCACTCCAAGAACTCGAACCGGTGCTCGATATGAGGGACCAAACTCTTTCTTGTTATCGATCTTCTCTCGAACCAGTTCTCCAACTTGGGGTAGCCAGCCAACTACCGGGATCTGCAACGCATCATCCGATGTGGAGGGCAAATGTTCCTTTGCAAGACTGTCTCTGGTCTTTTGTAGATTCTGTAAAACATTGCAATGTTCATCTACGTCAAAGGCCTTGGCCTGGGCCTTGTAGTCCAGCCCATCAAGGTCAGGTACATACATCTTGATTCCAAAGAGCATTTCGTATGGGGTCCGCCCACCCAGAGACCTTCTAGGGAGATTATTAAGCGCACGCTGCACGCCTATGAGGTGGGCTAACCAGTTTCTGCCAGTGCCTATAACTCGAGCTGTCAAAGATTGCTTTAAGTCGCGGTTCATTCGTTCAACTACACTATTACCCTCAGGTCTGTAGGGACTCGAAAATTTGACTTGGACCCCCATCGAAACCATAGCATCCTTATACGCCTTAGAGGCAAATGCCGGACCCTGATCCGAATGGAAGGTACCACAGGCAAAAATTCCCACAAAGACTCGCAAATCCTTAATGACAGTACGTGAATCAGCGCTCCGATGCGGCCATACCCACACAAAGCGTGTGCATAAATCAACTGCGACTAAGATGTACTTATACGCAGTATCAGAAGAAAATGGACCGCAGTGATCCAAATAAACACATCCAAGTGGTTTATTCGAGATGTACAACCGTGTCTGAGGCGGACGCGCAGCAGTCGAAGGCTTAATCTGCTGGCAAATGTCACATTGAAGAACATATTCACGCGTCTGTTTGTACAGTCCCGGCCACCAGAATCTCTGTTGTAGCTGAGTTACAGTGGCCGAGACGCCCGCATGCGCAGACGCCACACCTTCATGCGTAATCAAGGCAGCTCTGCGATCCGAGTTGGGAACTAGACGCTCGCCAACTGCAGGGATTTTCACATAAGGAACCTTATCGGGACTTAAGTGGTATGTGTATTTAGAAGGGAATCCCGCAGGACATTTACTTCCCTTCTCCGTTGCAGCAATAGCTGCCAAGATGTCATCATCTATTTTGCTCTTGGACCTCGTGACTGCTGCAACTAAGTATTTTGATACCGCTGACTTCGCTGCTTCATCAGCAAGCGAGTTGCCAACAGCGTGGACCCCCACGCGCTGATGACCAAGAGTATGAATTACAAACACGAGTGGCAGCTTCTCTTTAAGTTCCGCCACTCGGACCCAGATCGTTTTATGTTTTATTGTGCTACCTTTGGAGTCACGAAAATCATTCTGAATCCAAAAGAACAAGTTTTCATTGTAAGACTGGACACAGTAGTAAGAATCACTTACGATCAAGTCGTCACACTAGGATCTGCGTACTCTAATGCAAGCATCAGAGCACGAAGCTCTGCTAATTGTGCGGTGCAGTCTCCAAGCGTCTGCGTGTGCACGACACTGGACTTGAACTCATCGTTCACCATGGCACCGACCACAATGGCGCAAGCGGAAACGTAGGCATGTTTAGAGCCATGCGCAACCTGCGCCGAACCATCAGTGTAAATGATGCAATGGAAATCCTCCAACGGCCGCATTGCTAATGGAGCAGGATGAACAAATTCATACTGTAAATACTCCTGTGACCGTAAAGTGGCGTCAAAAATAAACGTGACATCCTGGGACGTCAAGGACGCAGCCCATTGAATCCACCGAGGGTGCAAAGCTTTGGAATTAGGTACACTGGCTTTCGTAACCGCCTCTAAGGCAGGACACGGGGTAACAACCAACATGCGCTTTCCTTGTGACAGGGCACGTTCCTTAAGAATTGCCATCTGCACAGCCGTCAAAACTTTCTCCACAGTGGAAAAACGCAGTTCAGCCGAAGTGTACAAGTGTGACTTGTAAGCAATAGGTACCGTATCTCCTTCATTAAAAGTCAGGTACGTGAAACCTACCGCCCCAGGGATAATTCTTATCACCAGGTTGGTCTGGTTATCACAAGTCTGTAAGTATTCAGAAGCGAGCAAATCAGCCTGCAAAGACTGCAGAATGGCCGAATGCTCTGGCAGCCAGCATGATTTGGAAAAAGATGGTTGTATCAAAGCATACAAAGGCTTGATACGCTGGGCATATTCCGGAATGTATGTCCTCCCGAAATTCAGAAAGCCCAGAAGAGATTGTAATTTTTTCAGTGTTGTCGGAGAGCACAATTGTGCGCATTTCTCCAGGAAATGGGGTGCTAAACCCTTCCCTTCATGGTTAAGCTCGTAACCTAGAAACAACACAGTGTACTCTGCAATGTGCGACTTTGCAAAGTTAAACTTGTAACCCATGTCAGCAAAGTTACAAATTATGCTATTTACTCGACACAGATGCTCCCAAAGATCGTCGTCTGTGAGATAAATGTCATCCACATACGAACAAGCAACTGGGTCGAAGCTCTCCAAAAGAGAGACAATGCGTGCGGAAAAAACTCCAGGACTGTTCTTGTAGCCCATTGGGAGTCCTTTAAACATTTTTTGCACACCGGCGCATGTAAAACTGGTGCATTGGGAACTTAGACCGTCTAATCTATGTGCATAAAAACCATTGGAAATGTCAAGCGTGGTTTTGAACCGTTTACGCTCAAGACTATTCACTAACGCAGAGCCGTGCGTATTCTGTACTGCACAGTTACGGCAATGCGAGTTCAAATGCCTATAATCCAAAACCAAACGATATGAGCCGTCCGGCTTGTTCACAGTAAAAAGAGGATTATTCATTGGTGACACACACGTTTCAATTACACCTTGATATTCCAATTGTTCAAGGATAGCTGCGACTGAAGCTTTCGCCTCACGCCGTATGGGATATTGAGGTTGAGGCTGTGGCTGTGACCGTAAAGGAATCTCGTGGCTTGGCGACAATTTATCCCAGCCACATTGATTGCGGTACACAGCCGGCGCAAGCGCCAGAGCCCACTCTTCTGCAAAATGCAGCGCTTCCACTCTCGGCACAGTGTGCGCGAAACTGGGCAGGATCACCTCCTCCCCGCGCGGAGCTGCGAGAACAAAAGGTGGGGGCCAGTCAGCCTCCGAAAGCAAAATGTCATATGTGGACGAGAGATTTTCCCAAAATACCCCTTTTACAGTTCGCTGCATGTCACCTTAAATTAACAGGACAATTTCAAAAAGACGTTCAGGGGGAGCAACATGCGTGTCAGCAGTTTCTATCACAACATAAGAATCAGTCGCTGTCACCTTCAACAGTGGACGGAGGGCCTCTCTCACTATGGTAATCTCTGCTGCGCTGTCTAGCAAGGTCAGAGCCCACGTCAGATTCCGAAGCCGCGTTCTCACTATCTTCGGCATAACGATGCGCGGTCAGGGCAGCGACTTTCTTCGTGGTAAACTGTGGTCTCTTGGGCGTAGAGCCTTCCTGCTGATCACCACTGGCACGCGGGCGGGGCTGACCACGTCCTTGCTGGCCACCCCGGCCCCTGCCGCCCCCTCCACCACCGGTTGACGGAGCCGATGAGTCCTGAAAGGAACGAGGAGAGCGTTGGTCAGAAGCCTGAAACCTCTCAGGCGTTTTAATCATCGCGCGGTCGCGCAAATCATAAACTCGATCCGACTGCGCAGGCAATGGAGACGCAGGAGCAGAAACCAGTGTTTGTTGTTGTTGTTGCTTACCCTGATTCTGCTTTTTAGGCCAATTCTGCTTTTTGGACTTTTGTTGACCACTAGTTTCCGATGTCTGACCCTGGGGCTGTTTCTTCTCCTTTTCAGGAAAAGATTTAACCCCCTTCGCATTGCGGCCAACCATTCTGTAAGCTTTCACAATAATCTTTGCCAACTGTCGGGGTCGATCGGCCTCGGGAACCAACGCTAATGCGTTAGCAACTTGAAAGTTCACTGCATCCCCCTTGACATTCGCAAGGATCAGATCGCAAACCACATCAAAGGAGCCACACAGGCGCATGCCCAATTCAACAGCCGCTTCTGGTCCGTGTTCGTCTTGAACACGTTTAAGGACCCCACCTAGATTGGTCACAGACGGGGAGCCATAGCACCTCGAATAGACCGCTGCAAAAGTTTTTCGCCAGGTCTCACAGTCAGCAAGGTCAGGAGCCAGATCTTTCGGCAAACTTAGTGTAAGAATCCGGTGTTTATCACCCGGACTCGTATTGGGAAACACAGCTTCCAGCTGGCCAAACTTTTCAGCAAGCCAGAACGGAAAATCGTCCTTTTCTTGGGGCTTTTTACCCATCACGGAATTAACCATGACCAGATTGATTTTCAGACCAGCATGTTCTGCTCGAAGCTGTGCGCCTCTAGGGGCCGCGTCCTGAACATTACGGCTAGTGTAATGAACAAGCGCTCTAATCACTCTCACCGCGACCTCATGAAGCCGCCGCAGATCAGCCACGTTACAAGTGGCACGTTGAGGGTGAGGAGTAAATCCAGCCAAAGCAGGCCAAGTAGTGCCCGGAATGGACAAAGGACCTAACCTCGGAGCGGTTAAAGCGTGCGGTAGGGCGCCACCAAACCAAACTCCATGCTGCCAAGCGTCAACAGGAACCTCCAGTGCTCTGTACGGAGCGTACGCAGCCGGTACATCTGAAGCAGTGTATGAGTGGAACACACCAGAATTAGCGTCCACCGGCGGAAATGTCACCCACGAATAAAACAATTCGTACGGGTAAGCATGTTCCGCACTCACCACCAGAACCACAGCCAAGCCCTCCACAGGAACATCATACATCCGCAAATGGTCACGCACCGCAATGCGACTATGCTGCGGGATGTCCACGGCTTGAGCCATGTTAGCACAAGAACGAGAAAAAACAAATTATACTTTGTAGCACAACTGGGTAGCAATTCAAAGAAACCGTTTTAGATAGATTCAAGCTTGAAAAGGACCTATTTCGAAAATAGGTAGGTTTTTCCGACACTGCCGTTTTCCGGAAACGGGAATGTAGGCGTTAAGGTTTGAATGATATACTACTCGAGTGTCATGTTATAAGGCCAACCAACGTATGGGCGCCATGTCGCAGGGTTTCCGTTCTCTCACAGAACTGTGCACAGAGATCTAGAACCTAGGTGAGTTAGGGTGACCCACAACTCACCTCTGTTTCAGAAATCCCCTTACCAAGCTAGCTACAGTGTCGCATCGGCAGTAAATACTTCCCAATGTCTTAGACAACCCAGAACATGAACTTAGAATACCTCAGGTATCGTGGAACACATGAACACTCTTTCGTTATATTATCATTCCAAACCGAAACTGGGAGGCAATGAAAACACGTGCAAGTTTGAAATGTTTATTTTTCAATGCAGCATTCTCAAACGCAGTATCTTGCATAATATCAACATACATATTATAAAAATCAGAGTCAGCAGCATAGTCACTAATCCATAGTAAGCAAAAGGTGATAACATGTTATGATGCAAAATCTATAGAATTCTGTATCATCTATATTTCGCTCACCCTAATTAGCATATTATATTATATCTAAGAAGGTCTCGTCTGGGCTCTTAGCAGGGCGGACCCATACCTCTAATTCTCAGTAGGAGGAGATCACATCAACCGCTACCAGCTCTCAGCATGCGAAGCATCAAGTGTGTTGATTCATTCCCTGTAATTGTATCTTAAACTCACGTAGAGCCAAATGTTGGCACAAACATTATTTGTGTTATGACTAACGTGGTGCGAGGATCAGGCCTGCAGCAACCTTGTGTTAGGTTATTCGGAGAGTGTGCAGTTCTCAGTGTGCAGACAGTTGTACCAAGTGTTCCAGGCACAACTGATACCAGTGCAATAACATATTATTCTCAAATAAATCACATCTTTCGTCTAGGCTAAAAGCTGTAATAACAACTAGGTGTCGTGTGCAAACCGAAGCAGAAAGAAAATATGGCATTTAAACATTTAATAAGCACATGCTAACTTAACACAATCTATAGAAACGTAATAACCATATGACATCCTTATGGAAGGGCCCTGTTAGCTGCCGGGACTGTAAAAAAACTTTCCAATTCTCGCAAATTTCCTCACTCATAGATGGCAGGAGAGACTTAAGGGGGGTTGATTAACGCAAGGTCCATGTCCAAGCACGCATTACACATCTATGATTTGAATAGTGAAAGCGACCTAGACTGTCTCTTCATTACAGGAACCTGGCTTAAACCATGGAGCAACCCTGATATAGTACACGCCTTACCGCCAGGCTATCGCATTCAAAGGTTGGATAGAGAGGAACAACGGGGTGGAGGTTTAGCCATTATTCATCGGGAATCCTTTAATTGCTCAATGACTGAGATTCAAGATCTCAAAGGAGCTGAGTGTATGGGATTCAATATTAAGATCAATAACTCTTTTACATTTGCAGCGGCTCTGGTCTATCGCCCCCCAGGCTCATATAAGGACTTTTTGGAAAGTATTGGGGATGCACTTAGTAACTCAGCACTTAGATTTTCCAAATTTACGCTACTTGGGATATAAACCTCCATCTGGACTCCGCCGCAGACCCAGCAGCTACCTCATTGAAAGATACAATGGACGTACTAGGCCTAGCAACACTTACTCTAAATACTACCCATAGGGGAGGACACATCCTAGATTGTATTTGTTCCAATCGCGACACACTTAAAGTTGGCTGCCCTACGGTCCAAACCTGGTCAGACCACGCACTGGTCCCTTTTAACCTCACATTTGGAGGTGGTGTGAATGGCAATCAGTCAGGAAAGAACACTCAGGCCAGAAATGAGGGTTGGAAAGTAGACGTCAGCCACCCGGACCTGATCTCGATGGCCAGTGACTGCAGGCCTCCAATGACAGGAAACCCGGAAACTGACAATAACAGCTTCAGGGAATGGATGTCTGCGCTTAAAGATAAAGCCGGTCCTGCTAAGGTTAGGAATAGGCCTAGCCATAAGAGAGCATCCGCTCCATGGTTCAATCAGTCACTTAAAGAAAAACAAGGTGAAGTACGAAGGGCTGAACGTAGGTGGCGGAAAGAGTATCGAGAGGAGGAACGCTGTAATTACAATGCTGCTAGAAGTGTATATCATGCACTGATAAAAAAGGCAAAAATTAACTTTTACACAACAGCTATTGAAGCGGCAAACAACAAACAAAAATCTATCTTCAAGATAGTGAAGGGCTTTACCAACCCCAAAATATTAGTACAGGAAATTCCACCCTCGGAAAACCTCTGTAACACAATTGCGGATTATTTTGAGCAAAAAGTACAGGGCCTCACCAAGGACTTTGTGATTCCTGACAAAGAATTGGGTGAAGTCAGTAGCAGGGTTAGTATGCCCTCGAATCTGATGGCAACTTTCCCGCCAATTAACTTGGAGGAAACCCGCCAGGCAATATTGGCGACCAAATCAGGATCACCATTTGACCCATGCCCCCGATGCTTATACATGCGCTCATAGACACTGTCACTCCAGAGATTAACAATATCATAAAGACATCATTGGCCACAGCAATTATTCCCTTAGAATGGAAATTGGCGGCGGTCAAACCCCTGCAGAAAAAACAACTACCTGACCCTACTACATTATCCAATCCAATTTCACTGCTCCCTGTGCTATGTAAAGTAATAGAGTCCTTCGTGAATAAACAAGTCATTAAGTTCCTGGAAGATAACTCTGTTTGGCACTCTAACCAATCTGGTTTTAGAGCTCAACACTCTACAGAGTCAGCTCTACTGTTCACCACCGATACCATCCGAATGGCTCTGGACCAGGGTAAGAAGGCTGTCCTGATATTATTAGATCTGTCAGCAGCCTTCGACGCGGTCTCACATAACATCTTTATTGACCAGCTAGCAACATCTGGCATAACTGGAAAGGAACTGGATTGGATTAAGAACTTTCTAAGTGACAGGCGGCAAGTGGTCACCTTGGGCGATTTCTGCTCAAAGGAAAAATACTCACAACTGGAGTACCACAGGGATCTAGTTTAAGCCTGACACTCTTTAATGTGTACACCACCCCTCTGATCAGGTTGATATCATCCTTTAGAATAGATGTGGTTGCCTACGCGGACGACACACAACTTATCCTAGTCCTTGATAAAGACTTAAAGGACTGGGAAGAAAATCTTAAACGTTGCTTGATGGCGACATTTGATTGGATGGGGAAGAACCATTTAAAATGTAATATGGGCAAAACTGAAATTATGCTAATGGGCCCGCAAAATGAATTTGTCCCAAAGCTTTGGTGGCCGGAGAACGCAGAGATACAGCCGCATACAACCAATACGGCACGTAACCTAGGTATCAAGTTTGATGCCGCTCAGTCGTTTAAACAACAGTCACTAGCGGTAGCAGGCACCTGCTTTAATGTCATCAAGGGACTAAGACATTTTTTTGACCTACTTCCTTTGTCAGCCAGGAAAATGGTAGCAGTCACTCCCGTAACCTCGAGACTAGACTATTGTAACAGCCTATATGCGGGAACCAATAAGGTGGTCTTGTACAGGTTGTAGATGGTGCAACATGCAGCGGCCAGGTTGCTGCTGAAATGGCCAAAGAAATTGTCCGCATCTGCCGCATTCAATACCCTGCACTGGCTACCTGTTGCATCCAAGAAACACAGTAGAGAGAGGTAAACTTATAAATAAGTTTAATCTTGAAGGTAAGTACAGCACCAGATCTGCCAGAGTGTTCCTTCATCAAGTTTCAGTCTTCAACTGAAGATTACAAGCTTAACATTCTATGATTACCTAGCAACCTAAGCACTAGGACTAAGCAGTCTAATGAAGAACACATAGGAAAACTAATAAAACATATGATAAAGAAACACAGGAAACACAGGATATAACACACCTCCCATCCTACAAAAGAAAATAAAAGAAAATGAAATAAAACTTTCTAAACAACAAGAAAATGTTAAACAATATGGAAGACATACTTTGAAAAGTAGAGAAAAGTCAAGTGGCATAATCCCCTAAATATTTAGGTTTAGACTTAATTCTAGAACTGGATCTAGAACAAGAAACAGACGCATCAGGAGATGAAAAAGCATTCACGTCACACCCCATGCTCTTCCCAGGAGAATCAACAGAAACCCCACAATAACCATCTTCTTGGGAACGCCTCCAAATCAACAAGATCCAAACTAGAATTGTAACCTTAGGAACCCTTCTTTTGCTCCACCACTTTCCTCCAAGTACCTTAACAGCATGTTTGCTGACTTGAACAACAGTTGTTTCAGGATAAAACTTTGAACCCTTCACTTTACATGGTCTTCTAATTTTAACCTTGTCACCAATATTGAAACAGATTTCTTTCACATGTTTCTCTTGATCATATCTGATTTTAGACTTCATTTGAGAAGATTCAACATTTTTTTAATTTGATCTAAGCTAGATGCACCTCCATCCTGGTAAGTTTTACTGACCACCCAACCAGGGGATAATTCATTAAAAGATTGTCTCCCTCTTAACAAAAAGAACGGAGTAACTCCAGTGGTCGAATGCGGGGTGTTGTTGTAAGACCAAATTCGGTCACTCACCACTTCTTGAACATTAAGCCCAGAAGAAATAGCTAACTGAACAGCATCCTTCAAGACACGGTTCACACGTTCAGCTAAACCATTACCTTTAGGGCTATACAAAGCAGTGGTAAGGTGCTTAACAGCTAAATTCTTCAAAAAATTCTTCATGTCATGTGACACGAACTGTACACCATTATCTGATACCAGATAAGTAGGTATTCCTTCAGATTGAAAAAGTTGTTTCAGACATTTAATTACATTCGCTGTGTTAGGTTCCTTTGAAAACTTGAAGAAAACCCACTTAGAATGATAATCAACAATAGTAAGAATAAATCAAAAACCTAGATTTAAGCCTCCAATCGGCCCTAAAAAATCCATGCCTAATTTCTCCCATGGACTGTCAGGAAAAACAACAGGACACAAAGGTTTATTTACAGTGCGTAAGGATTTCTCAGCATGTGAGCATTCAAGACAATCATTCAAAAAGGAATCCACACAAAGATTAATCACTGGCCACCAATAATGAAGTCTTAATCTCTTCTTGGTACTAGTAATCCCACCGTGACCTTTGTGAGCAATATTAATAATCTTGCTTCTGATGGACACAGGAGGAATAAAAGAATAACCTCTCCAAAGAAAAACACCCACCATACTCAATTCCTCTCTAACTTTGGAAAATGGAAGAAGATCCATGTCAACTTGATTTTCTCTTGGCCAACCTTCAGCAATATATCTTTTCAAAATGCACAGAGTATTGTTCTGTAAAGAAGCCTCAATCCAATCAGACTCAGATACAACATCCCTAGCTAACTCCAGACCATCCAACAAATTAACTACCACCTCCTTGTCATCAAGAATAGGTACAAAGTCTGAACAGCTTGAAGGGCATCTGGACAAAAAATCAGCAGTAAAGTTTTTCCCACCTGGAATGTGTCTCATCAAGAAATTAAAATCATAAAGTTTCGAGAAAAGTCGAACCAATCTAGGACTTGCATTCCTTAGACCTTTGTCATTCCAAATATAAATCAATGAATTATGGTCTGAAATCAAGACAAATTCACGACCCCAAACATAAGTAGAGAAATGCTTAACTCCCCACACACAAGCTAGAGCTTCCTTTTCAATTGTACTATAGTTTCTTTCAGAAACTGTAAGTTGACGGGAAGCAAAAGCTATTATATTTTCATCACCAGCATTAACTTGGCTCAGGACAGCTCCTAACCCAGCATTACTGGCATCCACAGTAATGTATGACACAGAATTCTCATCAAAAGGTTTGAGAGCAGGAGCTCCTATAATCAAATCTTTTAAAGATTGAAATGCCGATTTGTGTTCCTCACCCCACATAAATTTGACGTTGTTTCTGGTGAGTATCCTTAATGGCTCACTTAAATGTGCAAAATTCTGGACAAATCTTGAGTAAAACTCGCTTAACCCTAAAAATGACCTTAACTGGTCCTTATTACAGGGTTAAGCACAATCTCTAATTCCTTGCAACAGGTCACGTTTGGGAGCAATGCCTTTATGAGAAATAGTATGACCAAGATACTCAACCTCATCTAGCAGGAACTTACATTTTTGTTTTTTAACAGTCATACCATGATCATTTAAGATACCCAGCACTTGGTCCAACTTGATAAGATGTTCTTCAACAGTATTTGTAGATATCAAGATATCATCTTGATATGCTAAAACATCACAAACCTCTCCAAACAATTGAAACATCAGTTTCTGAAAGACAGAGGCTGCCGAAGCTAGGCCAAAAGGTAACCTCAAGTACCGATAAGGATCAAAGGTGTGTTGAAGGTGTTGTAAAGTCCCTAGATTCTTCACATAACTCGATCTGATGATAAGCTGCCCTCAAATCTATGGTAGAAAAACTTTGGTACCTCTTAATTGAGCTAACATGTCTTGGATACGTGGCAGGGGAAAACAATCCACTTGTATGTTCTTATTCAAAGCTCTAGGGTCTACACATAGCCTAAGCTCATCACAGTTCTTTTTAAGTGTGACCACAATTGGCGAAACCCATAATGAAGAATTAATGTGCTCAATAACACCATCCTTACACAGTTGATGCAAATGAATTTTAAGCTTCTCCCTAATACTAAGAGGGTCATGCCTGACCTTGTGGATCACCGGCACAGCATCAGGTTTCAAAATGATTCTGTGTTCAAAGTCCTTAACTGAACCAAGAGTGTCAGAAAACACAGCTTTGTGCTTTTCCATAATTTTTATCTAGTGACAATTCTTCGGTAACCAGAGCACTAACTGCACTAGAGCGATCTAAGAAATAGGATTGTTGGTACCTGGTCTCAAAACTAAAGGAAACTTCCCTTGGTCTCTCCATCCAAGAACGTTATAGCCATTCTTAGCTACATAAATTTTAGCCTGTACAGTGCGATCTTCAAAAGTGAGATTATCAACAAAATAACCCATTAAATCAATAACCTTCCCATTAAACGCAACAGTGCGTATATCAGGGGGGTAAAAGATGAATTCCCTTCCACTTTTCCAAGAAAAGAATCTCAGTAATAATGGTGATGGGAGACCCTGAATCCACTGTAACTTTCACAACAACTTCACCAATTTTTAAATCACAAACAGGATCAAAAGAATCATCTTGATCATCTACCAAATCTACAGACAATAGAATCTTCCTAACATTCTGCTCTTCACTTACATTAGGCACCTCCTCAGAATTCGTGACTTCTAAAAACATTGTTTTAGTTTTAGTTTTGAATTTGCACACAGCAAAAAAGTGTCCAATTTTTTACAATTAGTACATTGTTTTTTCAAAGCAGGACACAATGTGGAATTAGCCAGATGTGACTTTGAACCACATCTAAAGCAAGCAGGAGATTTTTCAGTTTTCTTCCATTCAATTTTAGAAGATTGATCACGTTGGTTTGCACTTTGAGAAGAAACCTTATTTACTAAATCAATATGAGTAGGTTTATTATTACTCAATTCTTTAGAAGCGGTAACCGATCTTTCAACGCCTCTTGCAAGTTCTAAAGTTTCTAACAGAGAGGGATTCCGACAACATAAAATCCTCTCTTGAAGTTTGTTATTAAAAAATTTACAACAATTTGATCCCTAAGATATTGGTCAATAGGACCCTCAAATTCACAAGTCGCAGCTAAAACCCTCAATTCAGCTAAAAACGTATCAATTTTTTCATATTCTCTCTGCTTACGAGTATAAAAATTGTGTCTCTCAACAATTATACTCGGGTCATCTTTAAAATACTTTTCTAAACGTGCAATTGCTTCAGTATATTCATTCCAGTCATCTGAAGGTGGTCTAACTACAGGAGGTTGATGATCAAAAATTCTCTGACCTTCAGCACCCAAAGCACTATATAACATTGCATTTTTCCTAACAGGAGAAAATGTTACAGCATCAATGGCAATAATATAACTATTAAATGATTTAAACCACTGAGTCCACTTAATTTTTGGAGTGCCTGGTTCCGGAAGAAACGGAGATGGAGCCATAGTAAATTCTAGGAGAAACTTTTAGGAAAAACTTTAAATAAAATTGTAATTTCAGGACAAAAACAAGTCAAGTGTATCAGGGTAATTAAAGCAGAGAATTATTCAGACTGTGAATAGCTGTGTGTATCAGCGTAGGCAACACACCAACTAATATAATGTCAAAACACTGTAAAGCTGTGTGTGTCAGCGTGAATGATACACAAAAATCTGAAAATCTTGAAGAAAGCTGTGTGTGTCAGCGTGAATGATACTCAAAAGTCTGAACATTTTGTAGAAAGCTGTGTGTATCAGCGTGAATGACACACAAAACTCTGAAATTCTGTAGAAAGCTGTGTGTACAGATAAAGAACACAGTTCAATAGTTTAAAAATAAATACCTTCCTTACAGCAGTGAAATCCAAGGTGAGAGTGAGCGCTAATTGCGTGTTTATGAAAAGGCAGAAGACGCGATGTTAAACACACATTTGCTGTTGAAAGATATTCAAATACGTATTGAAAATGAAGATCGGAGATCGTCAAGACGCGCTGCGCTGCCTGTGTTGCTAAGAAACAAAAAGCAATGACATCGCGTGATGACCTGCACATCGACGTATGACGTAGCGATGGTTTCCGGCTCTTGAAGATCAAGTGAAGATGGCCGGAGATTCCAAGGAGCGTCACTGAAGCGCACTGAAGAATTCTCGAGGCACAGGCCCAGGAGGTAACTGTCATTTCTTGAATTTGAATAGTGCAGAAATGTGAATTTTAAAACTTCGACGATAAAAGTAATTAAAGTGAAATCGAAGAGAGTTCACAGTTCAATGAGACTAGATATAGTCAAAATATCGGCAAGGAGTAAATGAAACGAAGAAAATATGCATAATGCTGTGACAGTTACATCGTTTTAAAAGAAAAATAGTTCCAAAGTAAACATTTAAAAGTAAAAGGAAGGTCTCTGAGCCTGCATCGAAATATACCAGCACAATAAGGTACATGCAGCAAAGCTCCCAATAGAATTAATGAGTCTTAAGAAATGGAACTTATCTTGAAGGTAGATGTAGAAGTTGATGTTCAAAGTTCAAAGTAGATCAGTAGATAAAATTGTAGAGTTGAAGGTCTAACAATAGTATTCAAAGAAAGACCATTCAGGAAGTTGAACACTGAAGTCTGATCAGATCTTCCTGAAGAAATTTCAACGTGGGTTCTGGGAAGTGCTGACTTGACCACCTCATCGCCAAATTATGTTGCGTCCAGGAAACACAGTAGAGAGAGGTAAACTTATAAATAAGTTTAATCTTGAAGGTAAGTACAGCACCAGATCTGCCAGAGTGTTCCTTCATCAAGTTTCAGTCTTCAACTGAAGATTACAAGCTTAACATTCTATGATTTCCTAGCAACCTAAGCACTAGGACTCAGCAGTCAAATGAAGAACACATAGGAAAACTAATAAAACATATGATAAAGAAACACAGGAAACACAGGATATAACACTACCAGTAATTAAACGGGTCCTTTTTAAGATCCTGCTAATTACCTTTAGAGCTTTTCACTCTCGGGGACCAAAGTAAATACAAAGGAGGTTCTCACGGTACCATCCTCTGCGTACCTTGTAGTCCTCAAATGCTAAACTGTTGTCGGTCCCTGCCTTCAGACTCAGCTCTAGAGGTGGCAAATCCTTGCCTGTTCTAGGGTCAAAGGCATGGAACAAACTCCCCCCTCATCTGCGTGCCATGGAACGAGAATCCGAGTTCCGAAAGGCACTGAAAACCTGGATCTTTAATCTCCCTGATGCCTGCTCCAGAGGACTAGTGTGACCATCTAGGGCTGGACCTTTGAAAGCAGTCTGACCAGCGTTTTAGATCTCTCTGGTCAGTTTAGGCGCCTAGATGCTCCCTGGAGTGAAAGTTGCGAGGTATAAGTACCAGTTTACATTATATTACATTTATACGTGCTTAAGTATTGGCAGAGTGATAGGATACGTACATAGTGCTGGATGGGTGAATGGACAAGGGCATGGGACAGACAGAAGGATTCCTAGACTGCATAGGTACTAACTGAGTATTTAAAAGACTGTAGCAATGCTATATAGCTGATTAGAGGTCTGCATGCATAGTGCGCAGAATATTGTAGCTGTACTAGTATTGGTGTGTCTATGGTTTTGAGAATGGTAGTCTGTATTTTAAGGTGTGAGGAGGTGCATCAGATGATCACGTGGAGGATGTCATCAGTGATGACATTTGAGATGTCATCAGTGATATCATCAGTAATGTCACTGACCATGTCATGAGTGATGTAATATGTGACTTCATCAGCACAGCATTGCAGGGGCGTGAGTTATAGTTAGCACAACTAACTATAACGGCCGAATTTCTCTTGTTTTGTACGAGTGGAATGTCCAACTAAATATGACGTCCCTGAAACTTGTGTTTTTTTCAGTGAATTTTATATATATGTATTTAATCTCCTCTCACTCTTACAAGGAAGGAATCAGCACTCAGGTTGTAGTTTGGAAGTATTTCATCTGCAAAGGACAGGATCCAGAAGTTTCGGCTCGTCCGAACCTTGATAACGATACAAGACGTCATTGTAGAATTCTTATTTAAATGTACAAATGCCTCCAGTTGCCAACATTAACAAAGGACTACTGGGTAGATGCATCAACGTTGTCATTTGCGATTCCTTATTTGCGAAAAATAAGGAATCGCAAATAAGGAATCGCAAATGGCAATGCATCATTTATTTCGCAATTTTATTGAGATTCAGTAAAAATCGCAATTTTTACCGAATCGCAATAAAATTGCGAGTTTCAAATAGCGAATTTGCAATTCCCATTCATTCCTATGGGCTGAAATGCCCATAGGAATGAATGGGTATTGCGAATTCGCAATTTGAAAATCGGAAATCAACAAAGCATTTCAAGGGTGGAGAGGGGGGTCCAAAGGACCCCCCCTGCACCCATGAAATGCTCTTTTACATGTAAGTTACATACACACATGTCCTAAGGACATGTGTGTCTGTAACTTAACAGTTTAAAAAATGCATTTTTGTGCTTTTTTAAACAATTTTGCAAATTACCACGAGGTTCAAACTCGTGGTAATTTGCACTTGCAATTTTAAAATTCGCGAATTTTTTAGCAATGATGCATTCCATTTAAGGAATCGCACAATTGCGATTCCTTAAATGCAATCGCATTTAAGAAATTCGCAAAATTAGCGAATTTGTACAAAAAATAATGATGCATATCAAAAAGCATTTTTGGAGTCGCAAACGGACGATTTTAAGGAATCGCACCGTTTGCGACTCCAAAAATGCTTAATGCATCTGGGCATACATATTCCTTTAATCCAAAAAGTTGGCTGCCATATTGGACTGGTCACGATGTGAAAATTCAGGAATTGATACAATAAAGAAAACAAACAAGTGCCAATATGCACACAATGCATATGGCTGGGTTCAAACTCGAATGGCATGGTGAGCAAAAATGTTTTTGCATTTGTCACCCAGAGTGGGACGGGTATGCTCAGATGTGAGTCCCATGCTCTCTATGCCACTGGAATCAAGCTATCCTGGCTGATGAGGGCTGAAAGCCCAAATCCGGTCCTAGGATGCTTGTTTCCAGTCCAGGGAGGACCGGGTTTTGCAGTTTTGGCTGAACTGTTCCCATGGGACACAGGGTCAAGACTGATTGCAAATGGCTGGGTTCAAACTGGAATGGCATGGTGAGCAAAAATACGATGGATTTAGGCCCAGATCTCTGTACTGGGGTGAATGTATGACATTGTTCTGCATTCTGTCCATCAACTGTTGTTTTTTGCATTTGTCACCCCGAATCAATCAATCAATCAATCAAAGCATTTATATAGCGCACTACTCACCCAGAGGGTCTCAAGGCGCTAGGGGAGGGGGGTCCGCTACTGCTCGAACAGCCAGGTCTTGAGTTGCTTCCTGAAGGCGAGGTGGTCCTGGGTCAGGCGGAGGTGGGTCGGGAGGGAGTTCCATGTCTTGGCGGCGAGGTAGGAGAAGGACCGTCCCCCTGTGGTGGCTCTTCGGATGCGGGGGACGGCGGCGAGGGCGTGGCCGGTCGATCGAAGCTGGCGTTTGGGAGCGTAGAAGTTGAGGCGGCTGTTGAGGTATCCTGGGCCTTGGTTGTGTAGGAATTTGTGTGCGTGGGTGAGGAGACGTAAGGTGATTCTCTTGTTGACCGGGAGCCAGTGCAGGTCTCTCAGGTGTCCGGAGATGTGGCTGCGACGGGGGATGTCCAGGATGAGTCGTGCTGAGGCATTCTGGATCCGCTGGAGTCTCTTCTGGAGTTTGGTGGTGGTTCCGGCGTAGAGGGAGTTGCCGTAGTCCAGACGGCTGGTGACGAGGGCATGGGTGACTGTCTTCCTAGTCTCGGTGGGGATCCACCGGAAGATCTTACGTAGCATGCGCAGGATGTTGAAGCACGATGAGGAGACGGCGTTGACTTGTCTGGTCATGGAGAGGGAGAAGTCCAGGATGAAGCCCAGGTTTTGTGTGTGGTCTGTTGGTTTGGGTGCGCTGCCTAGGGCAGGGGGCCACCAGGAGTGGTCCCAGGCGGAGGGTGAGGATCCCAGGATGAGGACTTCCGTCTTGTCCGAGTTCAGTTTCAGGCAGCTGTTCTTCATCCATTCGGCTACCTCTTTCATCCCTTCGTGAAGGTTGGCTCTGGCGGTCCTTGGTGAGGGAGAGGATCAGCTGGGTGTCGTCGGCGTAGGAGATGATGTTGAGGTTGTGTTGGCGTGCGATGTCTGCGAGGGGGCTCATGTAGACGTTGAAGAGGGTTGGACTGAGCGAGGAGCCTTGAGGAACGCCGCAGATGACTTCGGTGGCTTCCGATCTGAACGGGGGAGGCGGACTCTCTGAGTCTACCGAATGGGACGGTAGGCTCAGACGTGAGTCCCATGCTCTCCATGCCACTGGAATCAATATCATGGCTGATGAGGGCTGAAATCCCGAAACTGGTCCTAGGATGCTTGTTTCCAGTCCAGGGAGGACCTGGCTTGGCAGTTCGGGCTGGACTATTCCCATGGGGCACAGGGTCAAGACTGATTTGCATATGGCTGGGCGCAAACTGGAATGGCATGGTGAGCAAAAAAACAATGGATTTAGGCCCAGATCTCTGTACTGGGGTGAATGTATGACATTGTTCTGCATTCTGTCCATCAATGTCTTGTTTTTTTACCGTTAAGTAAGATGCATATCACAATGGATGGTGGGGCGTTGGAAGCAGGACCTGGCATGGTGTTACCCCCACCCAAGATTGCTGCTCCTGCCTTCCCTCCTCCTAGCCATCCATTGTCCAAGTCCATGTCCCTGCTCCCTTATTATAGCCTTGTGTGGCCATTGTTCTGCCACTGGCCTTCCCGCTTTCTCTGAACAGTTAGCTTGGTGCCCCATTCACCTCCTCCCCATCACCTGTTGTCTGAATCCATGGACTAGCCTCCTTCCTCCTGCGATGCATGGGCTGATGTGCTGCCACTGCCCTCCAATTAGCATGATGTACCAGTCCACTCCTCCTGCCCTCCATTGCCCAATTCTATGCCCCATCATTGACCTCCTGCTTACCCTCCGTGCTTCACTTGCTGCCCCTATTCTCCTTCCCCCTGCCCTCTGATGTCTGTGTGCATGCCCCTGCTCCATCCTTTTTGCCCACCATGTTCCATGGACCTGCCTCTCCTATCTACTCTGAGTGTTTTGTTGAGCTGCCACTACCCTCCCACCTGCCTAGCATTGTCAGGTGACTGTAACCTGTCCCTGCCATCTATACCCTGCCTGTCCACATTCCATGCCCCTATCCCCTTCCCCCTGTCCTCCATGGTCCATTTTAATGCCACAACCTTCTGCCCTCCCTGGTCTGTTGTGCTGCAACTGCTCCTCCTGCCTTCCCCGTGTTGTCTGTTGTGAGGCCCCTTCCCCTGAACTCTCTTTTCTGTGCCCAGGTCCTGACCGTCCCTTCTATCCTCCATGGTCCTTTGTGCATGCCCCTGCACCCTCTTTCTTGCCCATCATAGCCATTGTACTGCTACTAACCCTCCCGCTTGCCATGTATGGTGTTCTGTGCTGCCACGGCCCCTCCCACGGCCCCTCCCACCTTCCCCGTGTGGTCAGCTAGCTGCTCCTGACCCTCTCCCACCTTCCCTCCATGGTCTGTGTGCATGCCATTATAGTCTCACTGTTGCCCTCCATGGTGTATCTTGCTTATAGTGTCCATCCTACCTGACCTCCATGGTCATGTTGCTGCTCCTGCCCTGCCCCTTTGCTCCCAGTTCTCTGTTTCCATGTGCAGACCCCTATTCCCTCCCTCCTTGCTTGTCTGTTCCATTGTAATGCCCCTGATCCGCCCCTCCTGCCCTTTATGGTCCGTTATGCTGCAGCTTTCTCTGCTGTCTGACCATTATGGTCAGCTAGCTACCATTGCCTCTTTCCCCTCTGTTCTCTGTTGTCCATGTGCATGGTCCTGTCCCTTCCCTATTGCTTTCCATGGATTGTTGTGCTGCACTGCCGTCCCGCATGCCCTGTGTGGTGTATTGTGCTGCTGCAAACCCTGATGCCTGCCCTGTAGGGCCAGTTTGGTGCACCTCTCCATGTCCCTCCTGTCCTCTGTTATCCGAGTCCATGTCCCTAACCCTATTCCTCCTGTCTTCCATGATCCTATGTACCACACTTGCTAACATTTTGAGCTTGGTAAGAGGGAGATTTTGAAAAACAACTTTGACTTACACTGAAAAAGAGGAGATTGTAGACAGGAGACAGATCAAAAACGCCTATTTGGGCTTAAAAACATTGGACGTTTCCTGACTGAATCGGGTCTGTTGGAAGTATGGTTGTACTACCACTGCCTCTTCCTTCTGCCCACAATTGTCTATTATATTGCCACAGCCTCTCGTGCCAGTCCTGTATTATTGGTTTGTTGTCCCTGCCCCCCTTTCCACTGCCCTCCATAGTCTGTTGTGCTGCCGCTGCCTTTCCTGCCTGCCCAGTGTGGTCAAATTGTTGCCTCTGCACCTTCCTACCTCCCTTCAATTTTCAGAGTCCGTGCCCCTGGCCTCTGCCTCTCAACTGTAGTAAAGCTACTACTCACCACAGAAGTCTGCTGCTGCTATTAAAAGTGCATGTTTCAGGCTGCATGTCAGAATTGTTTTATGAAATAGAAGAGGATTTGAGAAGTCACTCAAAATGTGCCCTAATTTTTCTTTCTTCAGCACTAATCATAATTGCTATGGCAAAATGAACCCCCTCATTGTGTTCCTTTTTAAATTGAATGTTATAAGTGTTACCAGATAATTCCAATCAAGATGGCTTCAGGTGTGCCATACTTTTGTCATAAGTCATAAGTAAGACACTAAGCGCTCTAGTTGAACACTCTGGGACATTCTGTCATTGAGCTATACGTGGGCTACATCTGGATGATATTTGTTCTACATTTGGGCTCTTTTGTCTCTGGTGGCCATCTTGGGATCTGGTGGCCATCTTGGGAGACTTATTTGTTATGATGCTTCCAAATTTCCTCATTTACTACAGTTTACTCAGTAGGAAATACTTTCAGTTTTTTACTTTGATTCCAACAAGAAGGCATTCAGATGTGTCACACATTTGCCATAAATTCAGAATGCTAACACTCTAGTTGCTCATTAGATCACTGTAGTAAAGCTACTGCTCACCAGGGAAGACGGCTGCTGGTATTCAAAGTGCATGTTTCAGTCTGCATGTCAGGATTATTTTTTAAGAAATAGAAGAGGATTTGAGAAGTCACTCAAAATGTGCTCTAATTTTTCTTTCTGCAGCACTAATCATAATTTCTATGGCAAAATGAACCCCCTCATTTTATTCCTTTGCAAATTAAATGTTTTAATTGTTTCCACTTTATTCCAATCAAGATGGCTTCAGGTGTGCCATACGTTTGTCATAATTAAGACTGTTAGCGCTCTAGTTGAACACTCTGGGACGTTCTATCATTGGGCTATACTTGGGCTACATCTGGGTGATATTTGTGCTACATTTGGGCTCTTTTGTCTCTGGTGGCCATCTTGGGAGACTTATTTGTTATGAAGATTCCTAATTTCCTCATTTACTACAGTCTCCTCAGTAGGAAATACTTTCAGTTTTTTACTTTGATTTTATCAAGAAGGCATTCAAATGTGTCACACATTTGCCATAAATTCAGAATGTTAGCACTCTAGTTGCTAATTAGATCACTGTAGTAAAGCTACTGCTCACCAGGGACGTCTGCGGCTGGTATTCAAAGTGCATGTTTCAGTCTGCATGTTAATGCAATAGGAGAGGATTTGAGAAGTCACTCAAAATGTGCCCTCATTTTTCTTTCTGTAGCAGTAATTATAATGTTTATGGCAAATTGAACCCCCTCATTTTGCTCCTTTGCAAATTAAGTGTTTTAAGTGTTACCACTTTATTCTAATCAAGATGGCTTCAGGTGTGCTATACTTTTGTCATAAGTAAGACTGTTAGCACTCAAGTTGTTCTTTAGAACACTCTTGGAAGCTGCAGTAGGACACAAAGGAATCAACTGACAGTCTCTGCCCTTTTTGGGTGTACATGTTTTACTGAGAATGTCAGACTTCATTCTCACATGACTGAAAACGTTAATGTGAATTTACAGAAAATATGCTCTCAGTTTAGCTTATAGATCACCTTCCAAACCTCTGTGGGAAAAGCATGAGAAAATAGTTTTCTCTCAAACATGATTCATGATATCCCAGCAGAAGGCTGTTTCTCCTGGTAAAATCACCTTAGAACACACCACAATACCTAAAATGAGTATGGTATTATCAACAAATGATTTATAATGTAACTAAAGTCTTAAAACCTTCTATTAACTGCAATGCTTTTTAATGAGGTGCTATCATGTAAATTGGTCCCAAGATGGCTGCAAACACTTCTTGGATAAAGTGCTGACAGCCAATCAGATCTCACAAAGAGATGTGTGGTTAGGCTCCGCCCAGATATTTTCTTTTAATATCTAAAAAACTACTGAACAGATTTACACCATTTAAAAAAAGGGCACTTTCTGAATCAAGCTCAGCCGTTTTGCCAAATTTGGTGTAATTCCGTTCAGCAATTCAGGCTGTAGTTGTGTCTAAATTTTCTTATGGAAAAATATACATGGGGAAAACATGTTTTGGGACCCCCTTTTTTTCTCGGCCCATGCTTGTCGAATCACCCCAAAAGTTTCAAGATAGGAACAGGTGCCCTCAAACGGTGCCAAAGTTATTGGGTATAGAATGTTGCACTTTTCCTATGGATAATAGGTCCTAACTACAACTACCTACTGGCGACTGCCAGTAGGTAATATATATATATATATATATAAATAGTATTTAGAAAACCTTGCAAATTCATTGAAAAAACCATAGGTTTCACATGTTATAGTTAGCTGGACATTTCTCTCATACAAATCCTTTGAAATTCCTCCGTCAGCTAACTATAACTTGCGCGCCCGCAATGCACTGCTGAAGACGTCACATATTACATCACTCATGACATGGTCAGTGACATCACTCATGACATCACTGATGACATCTCAAATGACATCCCTGATGACATCATCCAGTGAATGTGTGTCTTTCTGAAAAAGATTTTTTTTATATATGTATATCTAAAGGTCGATGGAAGAATAAATGGGTAAATAAGTGTCTAAATGGATGTTTTTTTTGTAAAATTCATTGTATAACTGACTTATTAAGTATATCTTGTGAATAGGTGTACTAGCGAATAATCTTTAAATATTTAAATATCTTTTTTGAGTACCAAAATGAGTGTTTGTACGGTTCGGTGGGGAGTATTACTTAGCGCACAGATCCATGAATGACTGACTCACTGTTTGTATGTGTTTTGAAGACAGCATGTGTGCAGGACTGTATGGGTGGATGAGTGTGTGTATGGGTGTGTTAGTGAGTGAATGACTGTCTCAATAGTATCTTTATGAGTAACTACATATGTTTTAAACTAGTATATGTGAGTATTGAAGTATATAAGTGAGTATATCTGAGAGCGACAGATTCTAAGACTTCCTGTATAAATACGTATGTGTTTCTATAAGTGATTGTTTAAGAGAGTAAGTATGTCTACGATTCTGCAGAAGTTAGTGTAGTGGTGGGTGTATAGCTGTATACGCACGTAAATGGATATTTGCATGTGTGAGTATGTGTGTGACTAACTCTATAGATGAGTGTCGGTGTATAATTGGATATGTAGGTGTACGAGTACATATGATGAGTCAGTACATATATAAATGACTATATAGAACTGTTGGTGTATGAGTGGATGTGTATGTAGATTTTTGGATTACTCAATAGGTTGTTCTAACTGGAATTGGTATCTCCATTTTTTTGAAAATTTTAGTTTCTATTTTTGATCGTCTGTATCAAAGGTTATATTACAGTAAGAGGAGGTGTGCCACAAGGATGATGTCATCAGTGATGTCATCAGGGATGTCATTTGAGATGTCATCAGTGATGTCATGAGTGATGTCACTGACCATGTCATGAGTGATGTAATATGTGACATCATCAGCAGTGCATCGGGGGTGCTCAAGTTATAGTTAGCTGAGCTAACTATAACAGGAATTTCAAAGGTTTTGTATGAGAGAAATGTTCAGCTAACTATAACATGTGAAACCTATGGTTTTTTCAATGAATTTGCAAGGTTTTTTAAATGCTAATTCCTAACTATAACTTGTGTGAAACCTATGGTTTTTTCAGTGAATTTCGTAGGTTTTGTAAATGATAATTTATAAATGTATTAATTATTATACTAATATCTTACATTTTTAATATAAATATTTATATATTTTTTTTAGATTATATTTCATATTCTTATTAGAAAATAACCAAACTAAAGTGCAAAGTAATTTTTGAATGAAGTATTGCTTGACGTCGGTTGCAATTATAACAGAGCTCCAGCAAATCTCTTGCAGCCCTATGCTCACAATGCTGTATCAATCCTTACATCTGCTTCAAGCATGTGCAAGGTTTTGACGCAGCATAACCTCAAAAGTCACTGAATAGAATGTTATACATTTCACTCAGTCACTTTTAGGAGGCCTTGCTGCGCCCCCTTCTGCACAAGAAAGCCTCTTCTGGCGCAGCGCTTTACAATGTAATACACCCTCCAGATGCGTCACATTGATAATAGCACACACCATGACACACCTTTGCACCACCGCTGTGTCACAAAAGTGGTATGAGGAAAAATTGCTTACAAGGGAATTGTTTTTTGATTATATTCAGAAACAGGAGGTTGGTCAAACTTGACTGAGAAACTTTAGGACCACCTTAATTCAATTCAAACCTGTTTGTGTCTAAATAAGAACTTGCAAATTCAAAAAGAGGTAATAACTCATAATGGCAATTGACAAATTCAGAAAGTGGTAACAACTCATAATTGAAAAAGCTACACGGGAAGTAGATTTTGTAGAATGTCTCTTTATATCAAAATATCATTTCATAGGGTACAATTTCTTTAAAACTGTGCAAATTAATCAATAAAAATACAAGTGGACAAGAGATAGATTAGTTGCTCTTAAAATCCACTTGCGTTGTAGCCCACTCTTTTCAGTTAAATCACAGCTGATCTTGTTCAATATATACAAAGATGATGCTGTGATGAATTGATCAAAACAACAAAAGATGTGGACTCATGTGTCGACGTTTCGGCCTTATTATTGACAATTCCTCAAGGCCATCCTCAGGACTAACAATCTTTTGTAAAAAGTGACCCCCTCCTGGGTCTCCACTTGATCGATGCCGACCGCGTAGTTCGTGTGGGACCCTTGATTCAAGGAGTTCCTGCTATATTGGAGTTAATACTTGAAATTGCTGTAATGGCGTATCTAATCCGCATCCAAAGTTAAAGCTTAGTAATTTAGCAGAAACTTCAACAAAGTATCATTCGTCGTGGCGTAGTCTCACGAGATCATTTGACAAAAGTGACGCAACAGTTGTTTAAAAGAAGCACAAGGGGATTGTAAATCCGCCCCTAACACATACAAATTCACCCAGGCACTTTCACCAGCAGCACAAATTGAAACATAGACTAGTAACATATTTATTTACATATGATACATTCAAGTGCTTCGGACATACTACAGTATACTATAGATAAACACCTTATAGGTTTATGCTGTAGCAGTTCCTTATAGTTCTGCACTTTCACATTCTCCATACACTAGTAACATATTCATTCATTCCTTTATGAACTACACATTCATTCTGACAAACTTTTACACACTAACATAGAAATATAGTTCTTTCTTTGACCAGTGAAGGTAGTTCTAAAAAGAACAGTTTTTTTTGTTTTGTATTTTTTTGGTGCTTTCTCAACAAATTCCAAGCGGAACAAAAGAATGAAAAAAAGAACAACTATTGTCGAGGACAGCGATGACCCTGCATCCTGCGTTTCCTCAAGTCTATAGATTGCTCCCCATATCAAAAAGTTTATCGCAATAAATGCATAGAATTTTAACTTTAGCAAAGTCAGAATCAATACGTGGGTGTGGACTGCTGGATGAAAATGCTGCTGCCACAGTGGATGTGCTTGGTGCAGAAGCAGGTGGGTTCTCGTGCAACCTCCGTCTTGCAGCTCGAGCAAAGTTCTTGGGGTGCAAGCTCTTCATGTGTCGCACCATATTTGCTGTGCCAAAGGAGTATTTTTTACATGGATCACCCCTTGAAAGAGTTGTTTCACAAATTTTACAGGTTACTTTTAGAACATTAAGCTTTTTTTGACCTTCTGGAAAAGTGAAAAACTTCCAAATGACAGCTTCGTTCCTCTTCTTTGGAGGCTCTTCAGAAATGAAATCTCCCTCTGAAGAACTGCTGGAAGATGACTCCATTGCTCTTATTATGGTGATCTTCCTCCTATTTGATAAGATTCTCAGAACAAATGCTTCTTCTTAGAAAGTCAAAGTCGAATAATTATTATTGGACAGAACTTTTAACAGTCGCAATAGGAAAAGTTATGAACCAATCAAATCTCTCCTTTTAAAGTCACATGGCTTTGCGTACGCTTATGATGCGCTTGCGCAGCTCTTTCAATATGAGTACGCATGATGTTCTACCGCGATTAGTGTAATTCTTTTTAAAAGTAATATATGATTACTACAAGTATTAAAAAAAAATCATAGTTATCCCAAATGTCTGCCCTTAGTATGTACATTAAATACATACATGTTTTAAACCAAGTAGAAACATTGCCCCCTTTCGCATACAGAATGCCGTACATGACGTCACACCGAATCTTTAATGCGGCGCGTAACGTCAAAGCACATTGGTACCATATGCGGGGGTATACGCTGAGTTTGATAAACAGTACACACTATGGTGCGATCACCCTCTCAGTGACAAATCAGAGCTCAGGGCGCGCTAAGGAGAATGATTAGAAGTGCTGACTCATTGCAGATCCGATTCTGGGCCTGCCTCTGCGTACATTATAACACCGCCCCCATCTCTCTCTGTTGTTAATTGTTAGTGCACAAACTCATACTTGCACATGCGTGGTGCACACCCGCCCACACTACCCACATGCCACCACCTAGCATGCTTGCTATCATTTAGCTTGCAAACCAATACATTACCAAATAGCATGTCCCCCAGGGCCATCATTTTTGCAGACTGCAAACACGCTACCAATGACGGCCCTGGGCTTGGTTTGGTCAGCCCCTGCAGTTCCCATATAATGCGGGCACTGACGTGAGCACACTCACTTTTGCCTGCCTATGCTGTGGTGACAGACAGACTGTCGAAAACACCCCAAACCCAGCGAAACCGCAGCCTTTCAAGACACGACAAATGACGACAGAAGCAAAGGTAAGAGAAGACGTCACAACATCAGCCTCCACTGTAATTTGTATATGCATAATTCTATTTTTTTTTCCTTCATATGGCTTTCCTACCCCTCAATGGTTTTAAATTGTACTTACATAATTGAAATATTTCTTTATAAGTCACGAGGTCCTATACACCTCTAATCTTAAAAATTATGCGTGCATACATTTCTGTGTCGTATTTCTGTCCTACGCCACGTGCTTAGGCCTCTATTATTATTAATTGGGCGTCCATGATAGTATTTTTTTTTCTGCGTCACAAGGCCGTCCCAGGCCTTTATTAACTTATTGATCTTCCTTTGTTTGCCTGAGCTTCAACAGTCTTAACTACGGAATATTAGGAACCCACATTAAAATTCACTTTTGATAGTTACGCAACTCAGTTTACGATGAATAATCAAAATGTCCTTTTCTTTCCTTCAGCAAACATCGTTCAGAAGCAACCACGGCCTATTGAGTAACAGCAATGGAATTCTCTGCAACTTATTGAATATACTTTGACGTACAGAAGCAGAGTTCAAGTCGAATAGTTAATGTTTATACAAGGTAAGCACAAGAGCCTAGATCTACAAAGTCTTCATAGGAATGCATTAGAAATAAGTCACCATAACGGCCGTCACTAACGCATTAGGCACTTCCATATAGACACCACTTGAACGCGGCACTATAACAACTGAAATATGCCAGGTACACTGCACTCGTAAAACTGTAGTGTTAGCTTTATTTGTGAAACGAGAGAGGGCCATATTATCAAGCCTGGACGACTAAATTATCGCCACTTGATCGGCAGGAAAGTGACGCTAAAGTGGCGATAACGGGTTTAATAATATGCTCTAAGGAATTCCAATCGAAGCTCATATTACATGTGAAGGATATCAAACATGAGCTTCGATTGGAATTCCATAGAGCATATTATCAAACCCATTATCGCCACTTTAGCGACACTTTCCTGACGATAAAGTGGCGATAATTTTGTCGTCCAGGCTTGATATCATGGCCCAGAGTGCGTAGTGTACAGCCCCTTCTCTATAAAATCTATGATTACCTCCGACCAGTGACAACAGATAGGTTACAACAGTCTGACAAACAGATCCACAACCTTATTACACCACTTTTGAGTCACTTTTAACATGGGTAAAGTGATGCAAGGACCTAGTAAATCTACATCTCACTTTTCAATAAAAAATCTCATCTCCAGACTCAGTTTTTTGTTGTTATAAACATTTTTATTGACTTTTCCAAAGCAAAAAACATAGAACAAGCATGTCAGTATCGAGCAAAACACCCATCCCCCCGTTCCCCTGCCCTCCCCTCCCACCACTTGGTCCAGGACTTACAGCTAGATTCATGAAAGAGCCGTTTTGCGAGTCCTTAATAGCGATTATTAAGGAATCGCTATTAAGGACTTGCAAAACGGAATTCATGTAGGAATCGCTAAACAATTTGCGATTCCTACACATTCCTTATTTGCGATTAGCAAATTGCTAATCGCAAATAAGTAATAACTCCCCATTCATTCCTATGGGCCTAAAGGCCCATTGGAATGAATGGGGAGTATTCCTTATTTGCGATTAGCGATTTGCTAATCGCAAATATGATAGCGATTTCAAGGGTGCCAGGGTTGTCCAAAGGACACCCTGTAGCACCCCTGAAATGCAAATTTACACAGGTGTTGCGCACACACATGTCCAAAGGACATGTGTCTGTGTAACATGCAACAGAGAAAAATGCACTAAAGTGCATTTTACTATTTTTTCGCTATTTTCCACGAAGTCAGACTTCGTGGTAAATAGCGGCCAAATATTGCGATTTTGCAATTTTAAATTGGTTAATGAATTGCATTTAAGGAATCTCTAATAGAGATTCCTTAAATGCTATTCCTCGCAAATATGCGATTTCGCAAATAGCGATTTTTGCATTTGGGATGATGAATCCCAAATGCTAAAATTGCGCTCGCAAAGGGCCAGATTCTCAGAATCTGGCCCTTTGCAAGCGCAATTTCCTTTCATGAATCTGGCTGATAGTCTCTTCTTTCCGAAAGTTCATCCAAGTCCCTCACCCAAGTCCACACAAATACTAGCCCCAGATTCCACACCCATTTGCGTTCAATGGCCATCAGGGACCCAATTCTCCTTATCATCTCAGAGCCCTCCATCCAGGCCATGATATCGGCGCCATTTGCCCCACACCCTACCAAACTTCTTTGGGCAACCCCTCGCCTTATACGTGACTCTTTTGGCCACGATGTATAGGTCCATACCCCTCCTCCACTCCTCCAGTTGCGGTATGTCAGGTGCCCCCCATTTCCGGGCCACGTCTCTCTTGGCCACCACTAAGGCCAGCACCAGGAAAATCAGCAGGAGGCATGCCAAATCCACATCATTCGTCATTCCCAGGAGGGCAAGTTTGGGGTCTAAAGGTAGGGCAGTCTCTAGCACCTCTCCTAGCTCTTTCAGGACCTTCCTCCAAAAGATTTGAATTTTCGAGCATGACCATACCGTGCGATAGAAGTCCCCTCTGTCATGGCCACACCGCAGGCAGCACGGGTCAATCGCTCTCCCAATCTTATGCATGCGCACTCTATCAAAGTAGGTCCTATGAAGGATATTAAACTGGATCAGCCTTAGGCGAGATTTAACCGCCACCTCTCTCGGATGCATCAGGATCGCATCCAATCTACCTCATCCATATCCCCTACCTCCCGTTACCATGTGGCCCTGAGATTCCCAAGTCTATCTGGCCTATTATACATTATGGTTTTATACGTTAAGGACACGGCCTTACCAGGGATCCGTTCCTGTAGAAGACAGCCCTCCAGTGGAGCATAGTCTGGGAGTGCCTCCGTCAAAGCCCTCTCCGCCCTCCATGCATGTTGCAATTGCAGATATTTAAAATATTGTGTGCGGTGGAGCCCATAGTCCTGTCGCAGTGAGGGAAAGGATTGTAGCCCCCCTTTATTTATCACATCTCTCAGAGTTGATATGCCAATGGCATCCCAGCTCTGGAATCCTTTCAGTTTACTAAGCTCCTTCAACCAGGCGCATTTCCATAGTGGTGTTTGCTTAGTCTTTTTGCGTTCACACCCTATCGCCCTTGTCGCCCTCGTCCATATCCCCAGTGCGAGTCTTGTGGCGGGCAGCAGTCTGGCCCTCTCCTTGCCTCCGTATAGATAATGAATACACGTGTGGGTGCCCATGGTGTGTCTTTCTAGTGCATATGTGGGGTGTGTGGCCGGGGCATGTATCCATTCATTTATGGAGACCAAGTGTTCTGCCCAGTAGAAAGCCTCTACGCCAGGCAGTGAAATCCCTCCATTATATTGGTGTTTCTGCAGGGTCGACGGCGCCACCCTGGGTTGCTTCCCCAACCATAGAAGTGCCCTCAATTTCGCCTGGATGTCCCGAAACACCCAGAGCTGTAGAGGAAAATATTCATTTTGGAAGGCATACAAAAATCTCGGAAGAGAAATGATTTTGAACATCGCTGCCCGGCCCAGCAGCGTCAGGGGGAGCAATATCCATCTTGCTGCATCCTCAGTGAAGTTGCATACCACTCAGTTAATATTCCTTTCATAGGAAAGGGAACTGTCGGTCGTTATAAATACCCCCAGGTTGACAAACACCTCTCTTGTCGTTTGTAACCTCTCAGGCAGCATGGGCCACACCTCCCCCCCTTGGGGAACGTAAAGCGTCGATTTATGCCAGTTGATCCGGTAGCCCGCTTTGGCCCCATGGCGATCCAGTTCTGAGAACAGCGCAGGTATGGTGACATCTGGCTGTGTAATATACAGAAGAACGTTGTCAGCGTATAAGGATCGTTTTTCTTTGGTCGCCTCTGTCTGTCCTATTCGGAACCCTCTGATTCCCCCGTTCTGTCGGACTGCACACGCCATCACCTCTATGGAGAGGGCGAACAAGGGAGACAGGGGGCCACCCTGTCTAGTTCCCCATCGTATAGGGAAATCCCCAGACAGTGTCCCATTGACCCAAACTCTCGCCCTGGGGTCAGTATATAGCAGACCGATCTTTTTCCTGTATTTGGGCCCAAAGCCAAAGTGTTCTAGTATCCCTTCTAGGAAGGGCCAGTGGACTGCATCAAACGCCTTTTCGGCATCAAGAGATAAAAACCAATGTGGGTCATTTCTCGTGCTCACCTCCATTAACCAATTATGGGTTCTCCTGAGAATATATCTGGTCGCCCTTTCAGGGAGGAACCCCGTTTGGTCGAGGTGCACCAGCCCCGCAATCACCCGTCTCAGACGGAGGGCCAATATAGTTGCGAAGAGCTTCGCCTCCACATTTAGGAGGGAAATGGGTCGGTATGACGAGCATTCATAGGGGGGCTTACGGTCCTTGTAGATCGGAATGATCATGGCTTGTCGGAGGTCCAGTGGGAACACTCCCTCCGCCTCTGCGTCCACAAAGAGGCCCAAGAAGTGACGGGTCAGGAGATCTGCCGTTTTTTTGAAAACTTTTGCCGGGAAGCCAGGGGCCTTCCCCGCCCGGAGCCTAGTCAAAGCCTCCCTAAGTTCATCCACCGTTATGTCTGCCTCCAGGTCACGGTGATCTGCCTCCTCCAGTACCGGGAGCTCGATATGTGCCATGTATTGCAGCGTGTCCTCTCTCGTCCCTAGGTCTCTTGTGTCATAGAAGGTCTTATAATAGCCTGCAAAAGTCTCCGCTATCTGTTCTTCTGCTCGGGCCCATCCCCCCTGTTCATCTTTCTCCTTCTCCACCCATCTCGCATCTCTCTCTTTCTTACTAAGCCATGCTAGCAACCTCCCAGATTTGTTACCCACATCGTACAGGTGGTGCAGAGTCACCAGGGCCTGCGCTTTAGCCTCTACTGTCACTAGGTGATTGTATTGGGCTTGTACGTCCGATAGTCGCCTAAGCAACCACAGGTCTCTAGCAGTCAGATGCTCTTGCTCCAGAGCCAGGACCTGGGCTTCCAGGGCTAGGACCTCTGTTTGTACTTTCCTCCTGTCCTCCGCCAACCTAGATTGCACCCTGTCACGCAGGACCTTTTTATGTGCCTCCCATAGCACCACCCGGGAGGCTACCGAGCCCTAATTTTCTGCAGTGTAAACCTTCACATCTGCATGCAGGCCTTT
Source organism: Lissotriton vulgaris (assembly GCF_964263255.1). Lineage (NCBI taxonomy): Eukaryota > Metazoa > Chordata > Amphibia > Caudata > Salamandridae > Lissotriton > Lissotriton vulgaris. The sequence goes on along the minus strand of NC_141694.1, from coordinate 1,723,842,924 downwards.
CAGAATGTCTGTGTTTTGTAGGTCCCAAGCAGTCAGCCGCAGCTCAGCGGGTCTCCCCCTCTACCCCCCTCCCACCTCCAACAGCAGGGGAGAGTGATCTGATATGCCTCGCGCGCGATATTCTGCCGTATTCCGGCGCCCCAAGACTCTCAGGCCCACCTCGGTATGCCTGCCCCCGCGCCTCGCATCGTCGGGCCGGTCTTTCCGCATAGGGTCCTAGGCCGCCGCCATCTTGCGATCAAGCCGCAGCAGTTACGCATGGCGAGCTGGCTCTCGCTGATGTTGCAGCTCAGGTTGAATGAGCGTTCTCGGTGTCACCGTGCCATAGGTAAGCCATGGGTGTTCAAATCTGGGTTCTTGGACTTCTAGGAACACCGGATCGTGTTCAGCTCGCCGGAGCTATCGGGAGACTTGACCTATTCAGCCATGTTGTTGGCTACGCCCCCCCTCTGCGACACAGTTTTAATCTTGTTTTCTCTCTCTTTCTCTCTCTCTCTCTCTCTCTGTGACATAATTTCTCTTTCTCTCTTAAACTTAAACACTGCTGTCTGCTTGGACGTGTAGAAGAATTGTTGAAATCAAGTTGTCAATCCACTGCCTGAAGTGTTTGGCGGCAAGGTTTATACAACAGTAAACATAGAGGTCTAGATGCATTAGAAATACTTTGGCATAACGGGCGTTTGTAACGCAGGAGACACTTCCATATAGACACCACTTGAATGCGGCCCAATAACAAGTAAAATGTACCAGGTACACTGCACTCGTAAAACTGTAGTGTAACTTTTATTAATGAAAGGAGAGAGGGCCATATTATCAAACCTTGGCAACAAAATTATCGCCACTTTATAGGCAGCAAACTGCCGCTAAAGTGGCCATAATCAGTTTGATAATATGCTCTATTGAATTCCAATTGAAGCTGATGTTAGATGTGAAGGACATCTAACATGAGCTTCGATTGGAATTCCATAGAGCTTATTATCAAACCCATTATCGTCACTTTAGCGACACTTTCCTGCCGATAAAGTGGCGATAACTTTGTCGCCCATGCTTGATATCATGGCCTAGAGTGCGTAGTGTACAGCATCTTCTCTGTAAAATGTATAATTACCCCCGAGCAGTGACATCACATAGGTTACAACAGTCTGACAAACAGATCCACAACCTTATTACGCCACTTTTGAGTCACTTTTAACATGGGTAAAGTGATGCAAGGAACTAGTAAATCTACATCTCACTTTTCAATAAAAAATCTCAACTCCAGACTCTACGACACAGTTTTAATGTTGTTTTCTCTCTCTTTCTCTCTCTCACTCTCTGTGACATCATTTCTCTTTCTCTCTTAAACTTAGACACTGCTGTCTGCTTGGACGTGTAGAAGAATTGCTGAAGTGAAGTTGTGAAGTTTACTTCCGTATGTGTTTGGCCGCAAGGTTTATACAATGGTAAGCACAGAGGCCTAGATCTACAAATCCTTCATAGGAATGCTTAGAAATAATTCGGCATAACGGGCGTCAGTAACGCAGTAGGCACTTCCATATAGACACCACTTGAACGGGGCACTATAACAAATAAATGTACCAGGTACACTGCACTCGTAAAACTGTAGTGTTAGCTTTATTTGTGAAACTAGAGAGGGCCATATTATCAAGCCTTGGCGACAAAATTATCGCCACTTTATCGGCAGCAAACTGCAGCTAAAGTGGCTATAATGGGTTTGATCTATAATTACCTCCGAGCAATGACAACAGATAGGCTACTACAGTCTGACAAACAGATCCACAACCTTATTACGACACTTTTGAGTCACTTTTAACATGGGTAAAGTGATGCAAGCAGCTACTAAATCTACATCTCACTTTTCAATAAAAAATCTCAACTCCAGACTCTGCGACACAGTTTTAATGTTGTTTTCTCTCTCTTTCTCTCTCTCACTCTCTGTGACATCGTTTCTCTTTCTCTCTTAAACTTAGACACTGCTGTCTTGGAGGTGTAGAAGAATTGTTCAGAATAAGTTGTGACACCAACTGCTTGAAATGTTTACCCGCAAAGTTTATACAACGGTAAGCACAGAGGCCTAGATGTACAAAGCCTTCATAGAAATGCATTAGAAATAAGTCACCATAACGGGCATCAGTAACGCAGTAGGCACTTCCATATAGACACCACTTGAACGCGGCACTATAACAGAACTGGAATGTACGAGTCACACTGCACATATAAAACCATAGAGTTACCAAAACTTGTAGGGACATAGTATCAAGAACGGCGATAAAATAATCGCTGTTTCAGCGGCGATAAAGGGCTTGATAATATGCCCTTCTGAATTCCCATAGTAGCCCAGGTTAACACCAGAACCTGGACTGCTATGGGAATTCAGAACAGCATATTATCAAGCCCATTATCGCTGCTTTAGCAGCAGTTTCCTGCCGCTGAAACGGCGATAATTTTATTGCCGTTCTTGATAATATGCTCCGTAATGCTTCAGCTCATTTACTCACATCTACATAATTCTAAACTCAAATTTTCTTTTTTCTTTTGCAGATTACCAATCGGACACCTTTTGGAATCCATTTCACAATTTGTTTATAACATTGTTTAAGTTATTTTTCCAGTTCTAATATAGTTATAATTGAGTTTCGTTTATATTTATTGTTTAATAAAAGTTTTAAAAACAAAATACATACTGCTTTTATTTTGTGGGGGAGGGATATGACGGCCCACAATAAAAATAATGTTGAAATACTGTAGTAAGATATTCAAGACTAGGATTGAAAATTACTGAGTTCTAACTAACAGATATAATAAAAACAACGGAGAGAAACTACGAAAATGGCGATTGACGGAGTACATAATCAACGTTTGGCGCCTCTTTCAAATAAATATATAAAAAATATGACTGTTGATACTGTACAAAATTACAGCAGCAGATGACACACAGGAACCGGTAAAAGAAAGCGACAGATTTATTAACTGATACAAAGAAAGGTTTGCTTGTTGAACTTAAAGAAAAAGAAAAAGTGGGCATACGAAAAGAGTAAAACTGCTACACCAAAAAAGAAAGTAGAGCTTTACATACTATCATAGAAATGAAAGAGCATTTTATCAACAAAAGGCAATACATTATCGCCGCTTTTATCGACAAGAAACTGCTGATAAAGCGGCGATAATAGGCTTGATAATAAGCCCTTGTAACTTCCCATAGCAGCCCAGGTTCTGGTATTAACCTGGGCTCCTATGGTTATTCACAAGGGCATATTATCAAACCCATTATCGCCGCTTTATCGGCAGTTTCCTGCCGATAAAAACGACGATAATGTATCACATTTTGTGCATAATATGACTCATTGCTCTTTTTTTGACCAGTAAACTTAGGTACATATTATCAAAGACCGGTGTTACAATTATCGTCGTTTTATTGGCAAGAAACTGCCGATAAAACGGCGATAATGACCTTCATAATACGGCCTTGTTATTTCCCATAGAAGCCCATTTTAACAACAGAACATAGGCTTCTATGGGAATTTACAAGGACGTATTATCAAGCCCACCCTCCCAAAATTAATAAAAAGCCATAGGCCCTTCTAAATTCCCATAGCAGCCCAAGTTCTGATGTTAACCTCGGCTTCTATGGTTATTCACAAGGGCATATTATCAAGCCCATTATCGCCGCTTTATCATCAGTTTCCTGCCGATAAAAACAACAATAATGTATCGCCTTTTGTTGATAATATGGCCCATTGCTCTTTTTTTTGACCAGTAAACTTAGGTGCATATTATCAAGGACCGGTGTTAAAATTATCGCCGTTTTATTGTCAAGAATGAGCTTCATAATACGGCCTTGTTATTTCCCATAGAAGCCCATGTTAACACCAGAACATAGGCTTCTATGGGAATTTACAAGGACGTATTATCAAGTCCACCCTCCCAACATTAATAAAAAACTCCAGACAATGCAGGTACCCGGAGCTGGAAGGTCATTTTATATATCACTGCCCCAGAAATGTGGCATTCCCCGCAACGTGTACGGGGAGAGAGAGAGAGAGAGCTCAAAACAATTTTTTTTATAAAAAAAGACCCGAGGGGTGCCTCTCCCAGAGACTGTGGGGAGTAGGACCGTAACCCCCCGCATACTTCAAAATAAAACCAGAGGAGTGCTGTTCCCCAGTGCTCGGGGCACCTTGCATGCCCCCATTATGCAGAAAAATTGCCCCCGTAATTTGCCCCCCCCGAACCTAAGGAATAAAACAGACTTCTACTTTTATTTTACCTTTTCCACCATGTACAAGTACTGCACGAGTACCCCGCCATTTTTTATTTAAAAAAAAATAAAAATTGAGCCTAAAGATCCATGTACCAACCCCTGACCAAGGCTATAGCCTCAGAATCTTTCCACCCTGCCCCGTTTCCTTATTTCTCCACTTTGTTTTACTGTTTTCTTGTGACTCTCCTCTCCCGACAAACAACATGGCGGCCAACACTTCCTGGTTTGGAGTATTGACAACCAATCAGCATGCAGCTCCTGCTTGTAATTGTACGTATTTCCATACATGTACGCCGTGATTAAAAAATAGAGCCTAAACATCCATGTACGACCCCCTGAGCAAGCCTAGAGGGTCAGAATGTCTCTAGCCTACCCCCTTCCCATATTTCTCAACTTTGTTTTACTGTTTTTTTGTGACTCCGTTCTAGCGAGGCACAAGATGGCCGCCAACACTTCCTGGTTTCGAGTGTTGACAGACAGTTCACAGCCAATCAGCATGCAGCTCGCGCTAGTAATTGAACAGATTTCAGTACGCATGCTGAACTCCGTCTCTAGATATCGCTATGATTTTACTTGCAATTTTCTCAGAAACTACTGAACGGATGTACACTATTTAACAAAAAGCACAATCTGCGAACAGAACTCTACCTCTCTGCCAAATTTCGTGAAATTCCGTTCAGCCGTTCGGGCTGTAACCCTGGCTAAAGGTCCCTATGGAAAATTGCATTGAGAAAACACGTTTTGGGACCCCCCTTTTTTCTCGGCCCCCGCTCGACGAATCACTCCTAAACTTTCAGGGAAGGAGCAGAACCGAGCAGGCCATTTTCTTGAAGACATTCACGAAGATTCGTCCACCGGTGCCAAAGTTATTCCAAATAACATGTTGTGGATTTCCTATGGAAACTAGGTCCTAACTATAACTACCTACTGGTGACCGCCAGTAGGTAATAACCAATACCTCCTTCTCACAGATAGAGCAGAGGCCACCCAGGGGAGAGCCATGGAAGCACTTTATTTACGGCAAATGCATTTCGGCACAGTCTGCCTTCTTCAGCGCCAAAAAGTGTTCAGGAGGTATACCAGCACCACTTTATGTAAGTCCTGCCACATTGTCATTGGTCAAATCATGCTATATATATAGTCTAGGTACCTATATCTGGAGTTATATATAGTAAAACTTTACTTACCTATAGAAACTTACCTTCACCATATTTTTTGTCCTCAATATTTTTGACACGCTATTTTGTCCCACAATATTTTTTTCCGATATTCTGTCTAAACAACATACCATTTTTACTGTGCATTATTACTCAATAATTACAACCAGTTTTCGGGAATATCTATTTATTTACAAGAAATATATATTTTTACTTCAGAAAAAATTACAATTACATATATGATATAGTTGTAGTGCACTTTCAGTTGCAAGCGAGCTGCAGACAATAGTGAATATCTTTTTAAACATTTCTTCAGCAACACTGTATTCACTAGAACTTAGTGTTTGGGTTCAGGGTTGTGTATGCACAATTACTAAGTTAAGCGGTGAGGAATTTCATTATTATGAACTCCCTAGGGTCATACTTGGTTTGCGCAGTTACAATAATGGCACTCATAAGCAAATAATAATTCCACTTAGATTGCATCCTACTTTTCAAAGGCAGAAATGTGGAATGCCCTGATATAACACCCATGGGAAAATAATGCAAAACTTAACAATAAAAGCAGTTTTTAATACCAAATGATAAGCTATCATGACTATAACAAAAAAACTATTAAGCATTCCCTTAATCATAAATGCTGTTGCTCCTTCTCTCAATCATAGCTCATTTCAACCTTTTATGCATGATATCCTGGGTGGGCTTTAAGGTTTGAAAATTCAATATGTTAGTGTGAAAATACTGAGATATTTATGTGAAACACTGTCCTCTTTGTAGCAATGAGCCTTAATGTCCCAATGCACCAGTTAATAATAATGGCTCATCAATGTTCCCTTGGTGTGAGTATTAATGGCCCCCGTATGTAAGATGCTGAATGTGCCTATACATTATATGAGATGGAAATGCCCCCTGGCAGTAGAGTTTTAATATACCCATACATTAATAACAATTAATGGTCCAAGGGAGTAACTCAGAAAGGTTTGACCTTTGTTAATCCTCTGCCTTGCCTAAAGGTTAGAGTCGGGTCATGTTATGCTTACTCCACCTTTTCAAAGGGTGGGGATATTATACTAGACACTCCCGGTCTATCTCGAGGGCTGTCATTGGTGGATTCCAATGTTACTAAAGGGCAAGGGAGATTATTGGATAGTCCATCTTCCTTGCCTATGTGTGGGATGCATCTTGTGCCACCTCATACTCTAGTTAAGTGCAGGACATTATCTGGTAGACCCACCTGTCTTACTCGAGGGCAGGGGTGTATTAGCTAGCTACCTTTACTATTTGTATGGGTAGAGGGTATTTTGTAGTTACCTACCTTGCCCAAGAGCGGGGTGGGTGTTTAGTGCTCTTCACCTCTTTCAAAGATAGGGTGCATTTAACATTTTCATGCCTTGCCAAAGAATAGAGTATTTGTACTACCACACCTTGATGAAACATAGGCCCTTCCTCTTCATTGCCAGAGGCTGGGCTGGGGTTATTTGGCAACCCATGCTAGCTTAAGGGCAGAGGATTCATTGGCGAAGGGCAGAGGAGTATTTGACACACACACCTTCTGACATTGCCCATGTGCAAAACCCAGCACCCAGGATAGCTGTTAGCTGTCCAGACCCTCTTCACCTTTGCAAAAATGAGGATGACAGAAAGGTGGCACAGCTGTAAGCTGTCTAGCTGTCTAGCTACACTATTTATAAATGCAGGCAAATCACTGACCCACGTGTCAGTTGCCCTGTGTGGTCTTTTCTTTTTTCTATTAAAATCTGGTGGTCCCCTATCTTTGGGCGAACTAGGAGTGCAGTACAGGGTACTACCAAATGGCTATCCACCCTTAGGTAAGGGATGGCGGCTATGAAATATGTTTCCTAACTTGGGCAGAACTGGGAGGCATCAAATAATCAAGGCCTATTGAAAGCTGGGGTGCAACAAATACCCCACACCCCTGCCCCTGGACAGCAGGAGGAACAACCTTCCTACTCAGGTGGACCTGAATTAACCCTATTTTTGGCAAACAAAGAAGGGCATAGCTGGGGGTCATCAAATACCCCTACCTTGGGCAAGGTGGGGTTAAATAATGCCCTTAGGCAAGCTGGCGGAAGAAAGGTATTTAATTCTCTCTCCCTTTTGTAAATCAGCGGCACAAAAACCATCTACTCTTGGAGGGGGACAGTGGCAACGTATCCCCACCCACTCTTGGACAAGCTGGGAAAAAAGAAATACCCCCCATCCATTGCACAGGTGGGTGGGTAAGGCATGTACATTAAATATCCCTTCCTGGTAAATAGGCAAGGGCATAAAGGAAGTAAAACATGCCTTGTGCAAGGGTGGAGGCTAAAAAAAACTCAGGTGTTCCGGTCCTCAAAATCATCTCCAGTAATTTAGGGAGGATTATGTTGTTATACCTCAATCCACAATGTCTTATTATTAACCCTCGCCTCTTGGTCATTTTTATGCCAGGGTCAGTAGGGTGAAGACCCTTCTATTTTTGGGGGGTTATCCATAGTGTCATGCAGCCAGGGCATAGATCTGCCAAAGCGGCTGGACTGAAGAGGTCTGATTCACAAAGGGCCTCCACCCTCGTGGCAGAGACCCCCAGTTGTGGGGGAATCTCAGCACTTGGGGTGGAATATCTGTAATGAGAATTCTCCCTGCGGAGATTCCATCTGAGTGCGGATACTCCCTCACGACTGTGGGGCGTCCACCATGAGTGCGGAGACCCTTTGTGAATTAGGCTCAAGGCCATCCCTCTTATGCCTAGTGCATCATCTAGACTCCCAATGCTGCTTTCTTTCTGATTGGCTGATATCACTTTAAAACCATCTCCAAGCCATTCCAATCAGTCTGATTTTCACATGTTTACAAACATTAGGAACAAGAATCTAATAAGATTTCCTCTTAAAAAAAAAAAATCCCAATGTTTGCAAACATTATAGTTTATATGCAGAACTTGCGTTTCAACATCGGTCACTTACATTTTTGAAAATAACTTTAAAATAGCTGAGCAAAAATAAACCAAACTTGCATAAAATGTCTACATGCCCTTAACGTTTAATCTATTTCAGTTCACTGTGCTTTCTATTTATTTTCTCTCTGAAAAGGAGATTTCCTATGGGATTTTCCATTCTTAATTTAAAAAACACCACTTTGTTTGGGACACCCTTTGTAACTTTGTTCCTATCCCTCCCATATTGAACAAAGAGCACCAAATTTAGATGGCTGTATGCCTGATTTTGTACAGTGTTTTCTAAAATTTTATACAAATTAGGCAAGAGGGGTAAAGTTATTAAACATGCAATTATGCGTTCCCCTGTTGTGTCAACATTAGCTCGAGCGGCATTCAGTGTTCTCCTTTGTGTTGCCTCCCCTGCTGCAAAGCGAAGGAACCAACTTTTCACATTTACATCATTGTGCTGAAACCTCTCATGTGAAAGTTACTGTTTCTCCATTTTGCATTTGCATGTAGTATGCTATTTAAAAATTATACAGTTTTATCTACTACCATTTAACATAGATCAGTCACCCTCCAAAGGCTTGCCCCTTTTAGGTCGAGCCTAAACAGCACATGCGCACTAGCTCTTCGAGACATGCTATATCTAGTTTATGGGCTTTCAGCTTGCCCATAGTTTTTCATTGGTTGTGCCTTTCTAAATTCCTTTCTTTTCATTGGAGATAGGTTGCTATTTGTTGCACCTCTGGGTGTGTTTTTTCACTTTCACAGCTACTGCCCATGTAAGACTCCCCCCTACTCTTTTGTTTATTTATGATTTGGTCAGCACACAATTTTTTTTCTTTGAATTGCTCCCACACTGCATGATCCTGTGACTTACTTTTTTATTTCTAATTCACAACGAGCACTTCTTATAAGTGTTTGTGGTTTGATTTTTCTTCGGGCGCCATGTTGAAAAAAGAAAGGCGCACTGCCGCTTCATTAGCCACACTTAATCTCACTTCACAGCCGTTGGGCTCTCGTTTAATTCTGACAGAGCCCAGTAAAGCAAAGGAGTCGCTCCCTTTCAGTGAGTCCTTTAAGAGTTAATATGTTTATTTTGCACCGTTGCTTTCACTGTGGCCATTTTGGTTTGGGAGTTTTCTCCTTGTTTCCCAAAACTGGGATCCCGCAGTAGCATCGATCTGGGAAGATGCAGTGTTCGGCAGCAGTTCAGAGTCAGGCACTGCCACTGGGTTTCCGATTTGCCTTTCTGACTACTTGTTCATGGCAGGAACCCCACTGTGGGAAGACTGCTGGAAAGGCATGCTATGGGACCCAAGGAGGGCCCCTGGGTGTTGTTACCCATTTCAAAGTGTGGCATAGGGCAACCCTCTTCAATTACAGTTGTAGGTGCACTGTGTGCCATAGACAACATAGTGTGTGGGACACACTGCACCGACAACCTGGAGCCACTGCCACAGCTGTGGGATATGCTACAGGCTCTTCCTATGTGCCCAGTATTGCCTCGCTGTGGCACTGCCGCTGCAAGACTACCACTGTGGAGGTGATGTCAAAATATGGCGACGGCCGACACTACGGCCTGGCGGTCCGACCACCAGGTTCGTAATTAGGTCATTAATCCATCGCTCTGTTGTTGTGACATTCACATTTTGCATCCTCCTACTAGAGCATACATCATGGGACAATGGGTCATTCTACTGCAGCCTCTGGCTATCTCCACCTTCAGTGACTGCATTTTTCTCTTTCACATGGAATACATCCACACACAAGGCAGTTTCCTTCAGCGCCAGAGTTTTTGTTTTTTCTTTGTTATTACTTTAGTGTTGCCTTTGTGCTTGGAGCATTATGTGATAGCAGGACGCTTTCTATCAGCTCTTCATATTGTTTTTGATGTGAGCGCTGGGCACATTCCATCTTTACCAGTTCTTGTCTGCTGCTTTTCCTGTTTCAAATTTATTTTGGAATACCCTTTATTTATCTGACTGCTGTTATTTCACAGCATATCAGATTGTATCCATTTGAAACAGTTCCTATTCAAATTATCCCCTTTTTAGCATTCACACAGTGGAGTGCATTTATTCTGCGCTCTTACATGCCATGCTGGTATCTACTTTAATTGAGGACTACAGTTATACTTGTAAGCCAATTTAGTCTATATGTCCTGCGGGTATGGCTTTCTAGTTTGCTGTCAGTACTTTTTTATGTTGTGCTTGCATGGAGATTTACCTATTATATTACTATTTTAACCTGTGTTTTTATTCCAATTCCCTGAGCCATCCATCTACCCATCCATCCATCCATCCGTCCGTCCGTCTGTCTGTCTGTCTGTCTGTCTGTCGGTCTGCCTATCTATCTATCTGTCTCTCCATCTCCGTCTTAGCAAACCTCTCTCGTTATCTATCTTTTCAACCTTCTCTATCTAGTTGTAATAACATTTTACAAAAACATTACAAGACTAAGTATTAGCAAGGTCAAGGGACTGGCAGCCAAAGATTTTTTAAGATCTGCTGTTAGCCATGACACTTTGATTTTCCTAACATTACTTGTGTGACATAGTTACTTATAGGGGTTTTCTGCCATTTTACATTCAACAATCAGTTGTTGTGTTCACATTTATCTTTCATCTACTTCGGTATTCATCTAGGAGAAATGCATTAACCCATTTCAGTGGTTGGCTGCATTAACTGTATGTTTTTAGAAGGCGCACATCCACACACATACTGGTTCCCTTCTGTGTCATGTACAACTACGTTAATGTGTGTGTTTTTGAGACTGAAAAATAGTTTCACCTGTAGCCAATGGGGCATATTACCAAGCATAAGCGATAATTATGGCTATGCTTCGTTAGCGGCAATAATTTTATCGCCGTGCTTCGCCGATTTTTATCGCTTAGGAGCCTTGCTATTATCAAGGTTTATCTCTTAAGCGATAAAAATTGTCCGAAATGCATGAATATTGCTGAAAAGTCAGCGATATTCATGCATCACTGAGCTAATGCTCTTAGCCATGTTATCCACCTACCTTTGGATAACATGGCTAAGAACTGCTCAGGGCAGGCGTTAGCTTTTGGAAATATTCGCGCTTAGGGCGAATATTTCCAAAAGTTGGTAATCGGAGATAGCGATATTAGCAACTGTTTTCAGTCGCTAACATCTTGGCACGCCCACTTTGCATGTCATTAGCGATAATTATCGGTGACATGCAAAGTGGGCCTCTAAATGCCCGCAATCACCTACAAGCTGTCGCTAACTGGTGTTAGCGACAGCTTGATAATAGGGCGATGAAATTATCGCCGCATTAGCGGGAAAAAGTCCCACTAATGCGGCGATAATGGCCCTTGGTAATATGCCCCCATGTGTTTTCAGATTGATTTGGGGCTGGCAGCTTTCCCAGCAAAAAGTTTAGCAAACACCTTGACAGAACAAAACAAAGTTTGCCATGCTAAAAGGCTGGCAGCAAACACCAGAACTACTGGCTTTGCCAAGGCTGTCTTTAAAGTAAATGATTGCTAATTTTTTGCATGCTATAGCTCCCCTGGTAGAAGATTAGTCTTTCCAAGGCTGAATGAAGATTGAATGGATTACAAGGGCAATTCAAGATGACATACTCAATATTATATAAGCCAGTGGTTGGATTGTCCTTGGCTTGGTGACCTTAAAAATCAAGGCAGGAGCATTAATTCGAAAAACTGTATGGTCCAGTGAAAGAGGAGTGATTAAAGAGCAGGGGATCATTTACATTCTTGATAGATTTTAATTGTCTATATACAGCTGGCAGACTTTACGGCCATTTTTCATCCATTCTTCGTGGCACTTTGCTGTGCTGCGAAAAACAATACCGATCCAATCTCAGCCTATTTAATTGAGCAAAGCAGGAAACCTGACACTTCCTTCGAGGCTCCAGACTGCAGATGACAGCCGATAAGGTAGTAACACGATTCATTTAAATTGTAAGTGTGCATAGCGTCCTGGTTTAGTAAATGGCATTGATAGTAAAGTGCTCTTATCCTAGATAAACACATATGGTGTAAAGCGTATGTGTTTATATCTGCAAAAGCTGTAGCAACGTGAAGGCCAACTTTTTCTGTGGATGTACTTAATGTCCATCTGTTAATGCTGATAACTTCAAAAGTGCACAAACTTGGTAAAACTGTGTCACAGATTTTGAAATGTAATGGTCATTATTGTTTGGTCAAGATATTGTTAATAATTTAACTCTGCTTCTTTAATAATTCTGCATGCGACCTTCACATGGTTGATGGTAGATTTATGTTGTAATTGACCTTATTCAGAAACAAACATTGGCAAAGTAATACATTTGGCTTTTTCATAAGTGAAAGTGATTCTTCACACATTTAGTGTGTAGCTGAATGAATGGCTGAGGGGGGTGAATGCGAGACTGAGTCAATTGTTAGATGTATGAGTGAGTGCTGGAATGGTTAAATACGTTCCTGACTGAATGCATGGACGATTAATGGGTCGAAATGCACATTCAATTAATGGATTGGAATACATGGATGATTAATGGATGAATGATGCATAGATTGGAGTAGACATGTTGCACCAATACTACAGCAATACTGATGATGGTCCTAATGTGCTAATATGTTTCCCCAAAGACATATATTGGATAAAACCATCTTATTCATTTGGCCCTATGTTGCTTATATGTCAAGGATTATCAATCTTTTCTCAATACAAGAATTACTTCAAGAGTAGGTATGATCCTGCTAATGGCACCAAGGATATTACAAACATTACTATCATTATTCCAGAGCAAGCATTGCCACCAATATGCAAGCTCAGATTTGATCCATCACTCAGTAGCGCCTAGAGCATTTTCAGTTTTGCATAGTCACCTATTAACAGAAAGTTTCGTTTTGCCCCATTACTCGGAATATCGTAGTACATATTTAAATTTCCCATCTTAAACTAATCAGTAACCTTTAACCATCACTCATTAATCCTGCTTTGTACTCAGACATTTTGAGTGCTGGTCCTTAGTTACACCATAACATAGAATTCTTACCTGCATGGCCACATTTTCACTCATTCATCATATGTGTGTTCAGATTTGCACCATCAGTTAATCCTCAGGTTATAGCCATATTTGCATTATCTCTCACTAATAAAGAGTGCAAATTAAGTTTGTGCCATCACCTAGAACTCTAGAACATCTGCCTAGATTGGCACCACTAAACAGAACGCTTGAATTCTTTCCCAGACTTGCTCCTTGAATCATTGCACGAAAATGCAAACAGATGTGTTCAATCATTCAATAGTCCTCATCATGTATCAATATTTGTCTCATTAAATTGTAATCTTAGCGAATGATCACATTTTACCCCATCACTCTGTGATCCATAGTGCGTGTTGCTATGCAGTTTGAAGCTCAGATTTGCACAATTACTCAACAGTTCTAGATGCATTTTTGGATTTCTAGCATCACTCTGTAATCTTTGGCAGATGTCAGGCTTTGCCTCATCGTTCAATATTCCTCAGATTGGTGCAATTGCTCAGTAATGATGCGCGCTTATAAAAATGTGCCTCCAATTAGTGATACACAATGCATGCAGATCCTTGCACCATCACATAAAACCATGCCTATCCTATTAAAATTCATACAATCTTTCAAAACTCTGGACTGGGGCTCAGGTTTTAACCATCAGCTTTGTGTGTTAAGCCAGCACTTCCTTGATTATCCAGGGACCCCTTAAGGGGTTGAGAGCAGAGCTATAGAATATATATGGATTCAAACCCCCGCAACTGTCAACATAAAAATACTTACAAAAATTTAAAAAGTGTTTATTAAAAGTTCATCACAACCATAACAACGTACAAAAACACATTTAAATCACTCTTAAAATATTGACAGGTTTAATGAAACGTTTAAAATAATTAATCTCATTAAACCTTGTGGCTTGCACTTCACATTTCACAATCCAAAATTCCAAATGAAATTGAATATCTTCTCTCAAAAGATGTGATAAGATCCACATTCTTTCCTGCCAGAGTAACACAAACATTGGTAAAGTCAATAGTTCTAGATATTTTGCAAGGGTAAGTGCTATTTTACTGCTAGATAAAGTTGCATGTGTGGTTATGAGGATATTGCAATCTATAAAATGTGTCAATGACTAAATGCATATGAAAGTATATCGATGAATGAATGAGTAACTGAGTGCATGGATAATGAATGGCGAGTGCAAGAATGGATGAAGGAATGCATGGGTGAGTGAATGTATGAATGCTTGAACAAGTGGACGTACAGCTTGATGAAAGGTGTATGAGTGCATTGATGGAAACAAACGGTTTACACCAATTCTAATGGCTGAGGCAGAAGTCATAACTTTATAAACTTGGCAAGATTTACCAATATTGTTGTAGTGCAAGCTTTATCCCAGGGCTTGGCTCCATCACGCTAAGAGGACCTGCAATTTTTTAAGAATTACTATCATGATTCCACTGCAAGAACTACATACGAGCCAGCACCATCATGGTAAAAATACTGCAATGTTAAGCAGTACTTCTATTATGGATGCTCAGATCTGCCCCACTCAGTCATCCTTTGCACAATCATTTTTTTAATCTGTTTGTTGAGTTTCTGTTTCACCATTCCTATATACTGTACATGGTTACCATACACTAAGATGATATTCTGAGTAATATCATCTTCTTATCAATACTAAAGATTGAGATAGGTGAGTATATTCCGTTCAAAAAAGGAAACACCACCTATGGACATGATATAGGTGCTTATTGGGAGGAGTCAGTCAACAGTACCAAGCTGAACTTTTGACCAATACATAAGATAAGATATTAAGCAAAACAAGTAACTAAAGAAACATTTCTCAGTGATCCCATTATTAAATTCCGAACTTTATGTACGCAGAAATATTAGCGTATTATACATTTCATGACTCATTCTAGGGTGAGGACAGACAACATATAAATCTGGCTTTCAGTCTCACTGTGTAGGTCTTCGTTCTCTCCCATCTCAGTTATTGAAGGCACACAAAGCCTCATCCCACAGGGACGCTATTGGTCGTCTTTGGCCTTTCTTCTTCTCCTCCACAGGTCATATAAGGATCTCACAACTAGCCCATAGGCTCAAATCATGTTGCCATTTGTCATACTGAGTGGAGGATTCACTCCTCTAATGTATAGCTATGGATCTTTTAGAAAAAAAGCTACATTTATAAACCTATTTCCTGCTCTCACAGATTTTGGTTTCAAGAATCCTTGCACAATCATGGATTTATCCTAACGGCATATTTACATTTGCCCATTATTCATAAATCCTAAGTGCATAGTTAAATGTGTCCCCTCACTCTTTAGTGCATGGTCAGATGCAGCCCTGAGCACAGGAATGAATGTTTGAGTGCACTCGACTGAATGGCCGTAAAGGGGTTGGATCAGCTAGTACAGTAATGGAGAAAATGACAGGGATGAAGGATTGTACCACTGAATGAATAAGTAATGGAATGAACAAGTATGTACACAAGTGAATGAGTGCAGCTACATAATGAGAGTTGAACTGGACAGAATGTGTGAGGGCGCATAAGTGAAAGGGTGCAGCAAGGAGTACAAGAATGAATGACTGAAAGCCTGATTCACAAAGGTAATCGTACTGGTTTGTGCAAGTTCCCTCACTTTAGGAATTCACAAACTACGCCTATGATTCCATTCTCTCTATACTAATGTGTGTGGAGTTCTCTGCACCTGGAGACTCAGCTCAGAAATCGTGGCGGAGAACCTCCCACACAAGTATAGGGGTGTGGAGTTATAACACCCACATGTAGTTTGTGAATGCCTTAGAGTTGCAAACATACACAAAAGTTTAAGTTTACCTTTGTGAACCAAGCTGTGCATGCTTACGAGTGAATAAAGGAATACAGGAGGAAAAAGAGTGGGGGTACCGAAAATAACGATTGCAGCAGAGAAGGAGTGACTGCATGAATAAGTGTGTGCACAGGTGTAAAGGAGTGCAAAAGAGTGTGAGCTTAACCCTGAGAAAGGTCATACTGTTTGAGTTGATGGGGGCATACACTGCCATTTCAATCATAGTGATCCCACAGCGCAAGGAAATATCCTCATGGGAGAATTTAGGGCTCCCCTGTTTCAACTGACTCCTTGGGGGAGGGACCTGGTTATGAGGGTTTGGGAGCAATGAAGAGCATAGGAAATAGAAAAGAGACAAAGCTAACAAGACCACAAAGTGGCACATTTTCCTAGGGCACATCATAGAAAGCCCAGAGGAGGAGCCCAGGAGGTGGTGGCATCAGTGGCATAGCTAGGGGGCGGCGGCCTCACCTGCTATCACCTGCCATCTCGGGGCAGTAATAGAACCCCGCTCCTCAATGTGTTTGGCGCGTGGGGGGCAAATGGAGAGAATACTGGCCAGCACCCCCGCTCTTCACTGCGGCTGCTGCGGGGCCATGCACCAGCGTCCATGAACCCCTGGAGTGCAGGTGAGCTTGAGCAGAACCCTGATGCAGCTTTTTCACTGGAGCCTGGCCTGGTGCAGCTCCTCTCAAACTTTTGAGGTGACAGAGTTGAGCCCAGAGAGGCGGGATTAGCAGGCATATGTGATTCTGCATGCTACCTGTGAAATATTCAATGTAGATAGAGTCCTCTCAGGTACAGCGGCCCTCAGTAGCAAATATTTTCACATCAACAAGTTTTTATCTTATCACATGTGCTCTGCGTTCGAAGACAAAGATCAAATGTCTATTGGCAAATTGTTGCTTATTCTCTTTACATGGAGAATGGTGTTCACTTTTCTTCCACTTACTGCAAAGTGTGAGGATTTTGAAAAAGGGAACTATGTGAAAATCTTGCTAGTGAGAAAAGATAGACTGCCCATATCGTTTTCTTCTAACAGACAGCAACACTTAAATAACTATAAATAAACTGTTTAAATATTTCAGAATTAAAATTATAATATATAAATAGCACAGATTTAGCACATTTTTCCAAATCGAAAGTGTAACAGAAACAAACATTTTAATAGGGTAAAAAACCAAGACACCTTAATTGGTGATGTGCAAATGAAAAATATTCGCTGAAACCCAATTTCCACACATTGTTTGTGCGCTGTAGTTTTTTCAGTAAAGCTGTATGTTTCTGCAAATGTAGTGATCATTTCAATGAACAAAGTACTTTCTGTAAAGACAGTGGATAACACATCATGCTTTAGTAATATATGTGTGAAAGTGTGCTCCTAAGTGCAACACCATCTACGTGCTACATCCTTACCACTCACCTGCTGAATGGGCATTGCTCATTTGCAACACTTGTTTTTGTTTGATGCTATGATCTTTCAGAATCCCTATGAGTTCAGTGATGTAACATTGATGGCAGCACCACCAATGTGAATATTGTTCCAGCAGCTCTGTCTACAAGGGCTGCAAGAGCTCTTACAACATTGGGAGCTTTCTGTTATCTCCACCTGCTTCCCTCAGCTGTAGGAGTCAGCAAAATCTACTGAAGCTCCAATGGGACATTGTGAAGGCCTTATTGAGCATGCACTGAATGGCTGAGAGATGGACATGCTCACCTTTGTAAATGCAGAGTGCCCCATTCTTCCCTGGCTGCCTAACATCAGAAGAGGTCAACGAAGTTATGCCCATGCTGCTGGTGGCTTCGGAGACAAGCCAGTCACAATAATCACTGTGTTCAGCCTGACAGGTGAAGGGCAGACGATGGTGAATAGTAAAAGGACATAGGGGCATGTTATCAAGCCTGTGCGCTAAAATTATCGCCGCTTTATCGGCCGAAAACGGCCGATAAAGCGGCGATAATGGGCTTGATAATATGCTCTGTGGAATTCCAATCGAAGCCCATGTTAGATGTCTTCACATCTAACATGTGCTTCGATTGGAATTCCATAGAGCATATTATCAAGCCCATTATCGCCGCTTTATCGGCCGTTTTCGGCCGATAAAGCGGCGATAATTTTAGCGCACAGGCTTGATAATATGCCCCATAGACTTCCGTTAGAGCAGAGTGCTGGAATAGGACAAATTATTAATTTGATTGTTGTTCGATTTTATGATAAAAAATGCACAGGTCTTTAAACAACTTTTGTGTCACAATTTTTCACCCTTAAAATCAGAAGTAAGAACAATTACCCTTCTGCGAACTGTGAAAACCATACAGAATATCAGAAAACAAGATGTTGCTCCCCAGAGCAAGTTACTAAGAGAGGGGGAAACTCAAATAACTGCTATACACAGTACTGTATTAGAGGTGGACGAGGCAACAAATTAACAGGCAGAGCTGCGTTAAGGGTCTGTCTTTGCTTTAGCAGCCTTTCTAGGCTCAAAGAGCCCAAGCTAAGCAATGGTAACATTTGGCATGGAAATCATGCAACAAATATTATGTGAAATCATGCTAAAATGTCTTCAAAATTTGTAAAAGTGTATTTTTTTGACAAACGTTTCACCATAGTACATTAGATTGTATCACCACATTGAGAGGCGTTTATCAAAAGTGATTTTTTAAACATGAACTTAGAGTCATGGATACACACACCCACACTCTGATGACAACCCAATCAGTGAACAAGAAGGCCAGTCAGTTGAATGTGTGCCCTATGTGTGGGCTATATTCTTATTTTACATGGAACAACATTATCGTCAATTAAGTCAATCAGTAGAGAGATTTTTGTAAAGCACACCCTCACGTATTTCAAGGTTTTCTTATATGCAATAAGGAACAAATATACAGCACAATAATATAAACTAAGTGTCTAGGATCATGAAATTTGGTCAAGTTGCCAAGTTGGTGCTGATCCCAGGTTATCTGGACTTACATTGTGTATTCAGTCACTAGATTGCTTTGTCTTCCATTCTTGGTGCATTAGGTTAGAGCATGGGTATCAGGCAGAAGACAAGTAGGCAGAAGCCACAAGAAAACTCAGCGCATTTTGGGTTCAAACTCAAGCTAAACCAAAGCCTAGCATCTACCTTTCAGTGGCTCACCCACTTCAGTACTTTCCTCTGCGTATTCTGTGCCTGAAATAGGCTTCGATGCTCCTGTCAGTGTGATGCCTGTTTTTTATCTGAGGATATCTTAGCTTGAACTGCGGACCCTGTGCTACATGTGGGAGGAGCCTACACTGCTGCACATTGAATGTGTGTGTTTTTACACACAGGTTTGGACTGCTGCTGAAGATACTGTCTATATTCTGTGCTCGCGAGGAAAGCTTGCATTGTTTCTGACCAGGTAGGTGTCTGCTATGTGGGTCTGAATGAAGCCTGAACTCTGCCTGGTGCTGTATCATGTGGGTACATATTGCTATGCGTATAAGTCAAGTTTGCCCTCCTACACCCCAGTGCTGTTGGTCATTGTATCTAAAGGAGGCATTAAATAGTGCTGTTCCATGTCTTTGAAGGAAGCTTGCAGTGGTCATTCAATATCATACTTGTTCCATGTCTTTGAAGGAAGATTGAACTGGTTGGCCCAGCAGCACCACACTTGTTCCATGTCTTGGAAGCAAGATTGCACTGACCCTGAGTACCACACTTGTTCCTTGTCTTTCAGGAAAGATTGTGAATTTGGATGCTCTTGACTATTGCTGTATGTCTGTATGTCTTATCTGTGTGACCCAAGAACCTCCACTGCTCCTGGTGCTCTATCTATTTCTGTATGTTTTAGGTCTGACCAAAAAACTGCACCTGCTATGCCACCATCTGTCCAACCTCTGCACCTTCCCAGTGAGTGGTGTACGTGTGTGAGCTTCTGCGATTGCAGAAAAGCCACCATGTGTTCTGAATGCTTTGTAGCAATGTGCCTGTGTGAATGAAGGCTTAACATTGTCTTTTGTGGGTGTAGTGTAAGTGGTCTACAAGATGGAAATTGTGCCTTTGTGAGTTCAGAGTGAGGCATATGCCTGTGTGAGTGCAGCGTGAGGATTTTGCCTTTCTGAGGGCAGCAGTGTGAGATTGGGGCCCTGCATGCTATGTCTTTGTGTGCATGAACTTTGCAAGGGCCTTTTTAGGGTTATAGCTTTCACCTGTAGAAGTTCAGTGCATAGAGTGAAATAATAAAAGAATGTTTATGAGAATGGTAATGACTTTTTGATATAGATGATGCAAAATGTGTAGCTGTCACCTCAGTGAGGGGATGCTTACACTAGGGCCCATTGAACTTAGATACGTCAATGTTTGGAGGAGCTCTAACACAAAACTTTGCGATTTACAGAAGCATGTGCTATTTACCAAAGTTTAACATTTGAGTCAAATTCATACACATAAATAGTCTAATTTTATCTGGTCCTTCATAAAGATGTAGGGAGGATAAGAACAATATTTTATTGTTGGAGCTTCTTTGCAAGGATCACCAAAATATATGTGAACACATGCAATATATAATATCTTTTTAACAGCTCTGCCTCATGATTTGATTGAACAGTTTATGTATTGGTCCAATAGAATTCACATATATTTCCCTGATATAGAGATAGGCGTTGTATTAATAATATGGGTCACAATATGCCTGGCTGATTATGGGTGAAACCCCGAACTGGTCTCAGGATGCTTGTTTCCGGTCCAGAGAGGACCTGACCTGGCACTTCAGGCTGGACTGTTCCCATGAGGGGCAGGGTCAAGACTGATTTGCATATGTCTGGTTCCAAACTGGGGGGGGGGGCTTAGTGAGTAGCATAACAATGATGGATTCACCCCAGCCTGGGACTGGGGGTGAGGGTCTGAAAAGCTTCAGCACTCCATCCATCAGATTATTGTATTCCCAATCTGCTTTTGTCTGATAATCTTAAACTGCAGCATTATAAAACTATTTTCCGGTTATACCATGTTCCGCTCAGATCATTTAGCTGGAAGTGCCACAAAGACTGTAGATGCTCTAGGTTTGGGGAATAGAATGCAGATCATGTCCATATATTTGAACTGTCTTGCTATAGCAGGATTTTCATCTCAAGTTTCTGATAAAGTGCATGGTATTACTCGCAGTTCTTATTCTTTATTAACATAGGGAGGTTTGCTGGGGTTAGAGAATAGGATCCCAATGGCATGTTAATATTTAACATTTTCAGTATTTATATGTCATGCTTATGAGTTGCAAACAATTACATTATTCCTGCTGCTCTAGATTGCAACAAAGGTGAGCGAAGTTTACAGACTGCTAGGTGGATTCAGCCTTTACAACATGAAGGGAAGAAGAGAAAGAGTCATGTTTCAATCAATTTCTTAATCTATATGATGTTGATCAGTAATGTTTATCGAAATCCAATCCAGATGAAATTATGCAGGCACTATCGACTCTATCTATAGTCGGTAACAATAATTATAATATATCACCAGTATTTCTTTTGTATGCAGTTTAGTTACACTTCCTGTCTATATGTATATATATTTGTGTAAGATTATTAAACTTTCCCATCTATCTGCAAAACCCCCAAATAATATTATTCGAGAAAGTTAAGAAAGTTAGAATGTAATGGCATATTGTTGGTACCAGATTCATATCTTTGATCATAGGATGATGACTAGGAGTCTGTGTTTGACAACAAAGGCAGACTGTTTAGCCTAACACAACCCCTGAGAGTTTTTTCATATATAGTTACCTTACATTATGTCTGCTCATTTGGGCTGAAGAGGCTATGTTCACCCTATTTTATCATATGTTGCTGAACTTTGGTTATCTCAATTCTCCTTAATGTTAAAGTGGATGCTCAGACTTGGTGGGAGGCACTCCCTGTAAGGATCCCCACCCAAATCGAAACTGTGAGACTGGGGATAGATCAGGGTAAGTGGCTTCATTTGTCTCTGTCCTATCTGGTGAGTTGAGCTCCTATACAGTGATGATAATGGACACTCTTTATTGAAGTTCAGAACCAAAGTGAGAGGGGGGCGTGGCTTGAGCGCCGCACAAGATGGCGGCTTGATACCGGAGCTCCGCTAACCGAGCACCGGAGCCGGCGAATTTCTCCACGTACACCGGATATTTGTGGACACTACAAGCATATTTCGCTGTCAGAACATGAGGTGAGCAGGAAGATCTAAGCTGCTTTCCTCTACTCCAGCGTTATGCGCTTCTCTCATCTGTGACGCGGTTCGCTATTTATGCGGCCGCCATTTTATCCCATTCTGCCGCGATATTTTTTCGACCGGCAAATGCCGCATTTCCTCTGCAGAACTATCCATCGTCAGCCTCTTGCCTCAATAGTATTCTCACGTACATGATGCCTCTCCAACTGTTACTCTCCTTGTTTATTTTTTTGACGTGCAAGCGCCATTTTCCTCCACACTGCCTCAGCGCTCCACGCTGAATCTTCATGTATGGCGCCTCTTCTCATCACAATATAATATACACAAACCTGCATGTCTACTACAGAGTTTCTCAATACGCATTGCCATTGCAGTAATTTTCCTCACGACCATTGACTCCTCTGTCATATTCACTTCATGAATTTACGACATATCCTCTTAGCTGCTGACCTTGGCGTTTAAATTTTTTGTTCCTTGACATGCGGTGATACTCTATTGGCGCAATATTTATTTATATTTGTGGAGGTTTTTCTGCGGAGAAGCTGTATGTATTACAACTATCATTTGGCTTTATTTCATCATTGTTCGATGCATTTCCTGTACGCTTTCCACAGTATTTCATCATAAAGCGTATTTCCTGCAACTTATTTACAAAAACTTCTCCTCTGGAATCTGTGGTGGCACTGCTATTTTCCTCCCTTGCCTTTTATGGGGAAGCTGCGTAACCTCAAGCTTACTGTTTCTAAGGCCAAATCACAACATTCCTCAGACTCTGACTCCACAGCACAGACCATGGATGACCCTGTTTCCCTTAAGCCGGATGCCACTGATGGGGCAATTCCTAAAGCTACTCCATCAAGTAAGCTTTTGCAACCCGGTTCAATGAAACATCTGAAAAAAGATCCTCCCTCTCCAGGCTCTTCGTCGCACTCAGCATCTATGGATCTTATCCTTGAGGAAATCCGTGCACTCAAACCCTTCATGGCTGAAACCACTAAAACTTTGCAATTTCTTCATGACAAATGGTCTACTCTTGAATCGCGGGTTCTTCTGGTGGAACAATGCACGGAGACTCTTCAAACTTCCTGTGCAAAAATTTCACTGTTAGAAAAGGATGTCTCTCTTCTGAAGCGACAGTCAGAGGAGTTGGAAAATCGCAATCGTAGAAACAACCTACGCCTTTATAATCTTCCTGAACTTACAGAGGGGTCCAATCCAACATCTTTTTTCCAAACCTTTTTACCGAAAATTTTGGATCTTCCTCCTTCCTCTTCACTTAACATTCAACGTGCGCACAGACTTGGTCCTAAAGTTTCCACCAAACCCCGCGGAGTCATCATGTTGTTCCTACAATATACTGACCTCCTTCAAGTACTTTCAGCAGCAAAAGCTAAAAAATAAATTATGTGGGAGGGTCACCGATTATACCTTTCTCAGGATGTCGCTAAAGTGACAGCTGATCGTCGGAAACAGTTCCTCGATTTGAGACCACGACTGCGAGCTCTCGGTGCCAGATTTGGACTGCTTCACCCATGTCTCTTCAAGGTGACCTACAAAGACAAGACAACAACGTTTGAAGATCCACACGTCCTTGAAGAGTTTCTTCGTCATCATGAAACCGATAGCATGGACACTGCAAGAGCTGTCTAACCATCCTTGTTTTACCATGTTCGACTACATGTTTGCCTTTCTGTTGCCCTGCCGTATCTTGTTTCTGTTTCCTCCATATGGTTGAGTACATCTTACCCCAGTATATCTTGCCCTAGTATTGTGCAGTGTATCGTGCAGTTTCTTTATAGTGTATATCATATGTATCTCTAACATCCCCTTTTGATTTTTGTCTTTTCACAGATCCTCTCCCCATGTTCTTCATCCCGGTGTACCTATGCTCCCCTTCAATTTGGTCCTCTGCTGGTTCCTCAGGTGTTCGACGGTGTGAGTTTCCGTTGTCGATGTCGTCCTCTTCTGGCGTCGTCATCCCTCATTCTTCTTCGTTTTGTATCTGTTGATATGTTTCTATTTTCTTCTCGCATTTTTCTATCTTTTCTACTGTTCTCTTTTTCTATCTTCTTTTTTACTCCTTTCTCTTCCTTTTTCTTACTATATTCTCATTATTTTCTCCTGATTTCTTTCTCTTACAAATACTATTTTTCTATTCTCGTTACTATTTTCTCATCTTCTCGACTCACTTTTTACTATATCTTATCTTTTATATCATTATATTGATGTTTTATATTCCGTGTAGTTACTTGGAATGTTAAGGGGTTAAATAACCCCATTAAACGTCAACGTGTTCTAACACACTTGACAAGGCTTAAAGCTGATGTAGCCCTCCTCCAAGAATCCCACCTTTCGGACAAGGAGGCTATCAAACTCAAGCGTTGCTGGGTGGGACATGTTTTTCACTCTCCTGCTTTGGGTAAGAAAAATGGTACTGTTATATTGTGTCATAAAAAGTTAACAGTTTCAGTTATATCTCAAGAAAGCGATGTTAATGGTCGTTGGGTTCTTACTAATCTTCTTATTGATAAAATACCTATAGTTATTTTCAATGTTTATGCTCCCACAGGTGTTGATAAATTGTTTTGGCCTGCTATTTCTGACAAACTGGTTACTCTTAATGAACAATATGTTATTTTCGGTGGTGATTGCAATCAAGTCCTAGACCCCTTTATAGACAGGAATTCCAAAGTTAAGTTTGTTCCCTCCAAAATGCATTCCCAGTTTATTACATCTATTCGAAATAATGCTCTAGTTGACATTTGGAGACTATGTAATCCTGACCTTAGAGAGTACACGTTTTATTCCCCCACCCATCACTCCCAGTCTCGTATTGATTACATCTTCCTCAGCAAACCCCTAGCACAACTTGCCACTCACTCAGACATCGGTTCCATTTTAATTTCAGACCACGCTCCAGTCTTTGTTGATATTGATCTTATCCCCTTCTCTCTTCACTCAGGACGCTGGAGATTTAATAACTCTTTACTCCTTGACTCCATCTTCTGCACTAAATTTACAGCTTTTACCACTGAATTCTTTACACTAAATCACCTCCCTGAGTCTCCCTTTGTCACGGTGTGGGATTCATTTAAAGCGGCTGCTAGGGGCTTTATCATTAATTTCGTTTCTCAAAAGAAAAAACAATCAATCTCCAAATCAACTCAACTTTTAGATAAAATTAAGAAGTTAGAATATGCCTATTATAATTCTAATTCTGAATCCTCTCTTCGCGAACTTATATCTGCCAAATTTGATTTTAATAAATTTACCACAAATGCAGCATCAAACTCTCTCCTTAAATGCAACTCTCACTATTATGGTGGCCAAAACAAAATGGGCAAACTCCTAGCTAATTATCTCAAGATACGAAAAGAAAGAACAAAAATTGAATCTTTACAAGGTCCGGCTGGTGTTTCTCTGTTCAAGGACAAAGACCTATTAGCTCAATTTGTTTCTTTCTACCAAACTTTATACACTCCTGAGTCTAGTCCTGATCCTATTGATCTTCTTGCTTATTTTCAGGATATTCCCTCCCCTCATTCTTCTCATGTTGATTTTCAATCACTGGATTTGGATATTTCCCTCTGTGAAATCTCACATGCTATTTCAATCCTCCGTCGCGGTAAGGCACCTGGACCTGACGGTTTCACCATTGAGTTCTACAATCACAATCACTTTTGCTCCCTTCTCCTCCCTAAACTACTTCTATTATTTCAATCTTTTGCAGATTCCGGATCTTCTCGGGGAACTTTCCAAGAAGCATTAATTTGTCTAATACCCAAACCAGATAAAGATCATACCTTATGTAAAAACTATCGCCCAATTTCCCTGGTAAACACAGATTATAAAATTTTCGCCAAAATTATAGCTCTCAGATTAGATCCTCTGTTACCGGAACTTATTGGTCCTGAACAATCTGGGTTCGTTAAAGGCTGTTTGTCGTCAGATAATTCTAGTGTTTTCTTTAACATTTTGAGTAAGGCCACCTGCCTCTCTACTCCACTAGCTGCCATTTCTCTTGATGCCGAGAAGGCTTTTGATAGAATAGGCTGGGACTTTATGTTTCAGGCTCTTTGTTGGTTCGGTTTCTCACCTAAATTTATTTCTCTTATTTCTTTACTTTATTCTAGCCCCCATGCTTCTATTTTTGCTGATGGTATCACTTCCGATTATTTTCCCCTTCAAAGGGGTGTACGTCAAGGTTGCCCTCTATCTCCTCTTTTGTTTATTTTAGCTTTAGAACCCTTTTTAACTAAGATCAGACTCGATGATAATATTTCTGGTTTTCAATATGGTTCTCAACAGCAAGTTAAATTATCGGTATATGCGGATGATATTTTATTTTATTGCTCAGACCCTCAAACAACTTTACCTTCTTTTCTAAATCAAGTTTCCTCCTTCTCAAATGTTTCTGGTTATCGTCTGAATACTGACAAATGCGAAATCCTGCCCTTAAATCCTCTCTGTCAAAAACATCTATTTGCTGCCTCTGGCTTTTCCTGGCAGCCCTCTAAGATTAAGTATCTAGGTGTTTGGTTCGCCCCTCGTCTCTCCGACACTCTTAAATTCAATTTCGAATCTCTTTCTAGTTAGCTTACTGCATCTATCAATCGTTGGAATCCTCTCTTTCTTTCCTGGTGGGGTCGTCTTGACTCCATCAAAATGATGCTAGCACCTTTAGTCCTTTACTCTATTTCCATGATTCCCATTCGTATCCCAGATCACTATTTCAAGTCGATAGATTCTATTCTGTTGAAATTTTTGTGGAAAGGTAAGAAATCTCGGCTAGCCCTCTCTGTTTTGAAAAAGGATAAATCCCTGGGTGGAGTCAAATTTCCTAATTTTAAATCCTATCATAATGCTTTTTCCTTAAAGCAAGCCTTACGTTGGCTCTCTTCAGATCTTCCTTATTTTCCTCCCCTATGGCTGACGTTAGAATCTTCTTTCCTTCATCCTTATGAATTTAATGAGATTCTTTCCTTTTCCTCTAATGTAACGTCTCTCCGTTCCCCCATTATTTCTCACTCACGCTCTCTTCTTCAACCTTACTTATTATCCTCCTACCCTTCTACTTCCTCTACCCATACCCAATCTATTTGGCATAATAAACACCTTAAAATTCGTAATCGCTCATTATATTGGAAATCCTGGCATTCTCTTGGCTTAAAATGGATCTCTCAACTTCTTTCCGGTACTCAACCTCTTCCTTTTCACCTCCTCCAAACTCAATTTTCGTTGCCTTCCTCTTCTCGTAAACAATACTTATCGCTGATTCCCTCCCTTACCCAATACCTTTCTTCTCTCCCTGCCACCAACTCTATTCCTGTAACACATCTTCCTGTTTCTAATGCCCTCGACCAATCCCCCTCTGCTTCTTTTCTCTATAAATCTATGCAATCTTCTACTGAACGTACTAAATCTAAGGTTGAGTTGGCTTGGGAAAAAGATTTGTCTCAAATTTGGCCCTTTACTCTATGGGATAAAATTTGGTCTAAAATTCACAGTACATCCAGAGCTGCCAACACTACCCAAACTTTATTTTTTGTTTATAACCGTACACTATTTACTCCTTTAATTCTGTCATCATTCTCCTCAGACACTCCCTCCACTTGTTGGTCCTGTCCCTGCCCTTTGGCTGATTTGAAACACATGCTGTTTGAATGTCCTCCCATTTTACATTTCTGGCAATTAGTTTGGTCCCAATTTCAAAAAATTTTAAATTTCAATCTCCCCTTTTCCAATGTTCATATTTTTCTAGGTTCTCTTTCTCCTGTTTTTTCCGGGTCCCACCATAAACATAAATTACTTGATCTCTTGATAGCCATTGCCTTCCACCATATTACGTCGCATTGGAAACTGGCTAAAGATGTTTCCTTTCCTGCTTGGTGGAACGCAGTTTGTTTTAATCATCGTCTAGAATCCAATTTTGTTTCCCCTATTTCCCTAGCAATCAAACGTGACCTTTTATGGCTCCCCCTTACCGAATATTTATCCAGAATTGTCAGACTTCCTCCCTCTTCTCCAGTACGTAATGTCGAAGTTCAGAAACCACCGTGATTGCATTTATCTTAATTATATGTAATGTTTATTAATTGCATCTTCTGTTTCTTTTATATCACTTATACGTTTTATTATTCAGACTGTTCCCTCTATCCCCTATATTCCTGAGCATTTATTGTATACCCTATTTTTCTGTATAAGATATTTATTTTGATCAGTTCCATCATTTTGTAAGAGAGATTTCTTGTTTTTCATAACTTATGACTGTTTCTTCATTTTCTGTCTTTACTTCTTTATGCTTTAATAAACTTCAAACTAAAAAAAAAAAAGAACTAAAGTGAGAAATTTAGTATATGCTCCCTCCAGGGTTGCAGCCAATAGAATCAGTTCATGTAGGCTGGAGATCAGGTGCGAATCATGGTTTCCATCTTCCATCCATTTCTCAACCTATGTGTTTCTGGGATACCCATTGCTTAGCCAGTAACGGATTTGGCAGGAAGAGGCGCTTTTTTCTAGGAGACCATAATGTCTGTTAACATCTTCAAAGGATCCTATCCATCCCCTATGATATAGTGATCCCACCAAGTGGTGTTTACTTTCCCTCTACTCCTTAAAGCCTTCCTATCTAACTCTGGTGAGAAGCTTGGGTTATTTCACGTCGTGTTGCAGCCTTCCATTGCTGGTAACTTTTTTCCATGTGCTCAAGGAGGCTCTGGTGCTTTAGATCAGCTTCTTTTCTTTTTAATGATCCATGAAACCATCCATTGATCTGGGTCTCAGACCTAAACCTACAATTGCCCTAGAGCATCTGGTTCCATTAATGGAGACTCAGAATTTGGCTAGGGATTCTGCTGCTATTGTACAGGGCCAAAACTGGCAGGTTATTTAGGGGACATCTCAGGTTATCCTGATCCTCTTCCATTACATTCCATTAATCAACATAATACATCACTAATTCTTTTTAGACACAATTTTAATGAAATAGGTAATATTTCAATTATTCATGATTATGATAACCAGTCCCATACTGGAAACTATATACAAATAATTTTATGGAATGTGGGTGGACAACATCTTTGTGTCCTCAGATTGACATAGTTTAGTAACTTCTGCTCTGATAATTTGTATACAAGAAACCTGGGCTCTTGATGACACAAAACAATGAGGGATTCTCCCCAGTGATTACTGCAGTGACTCCTTCCAGTTCTGGAAGGGCTAGAGAGGGGTCAGAAATTTTACTTTTTACACTGCTTAATGTGGATTTAATAAGACATTTTTCATTACCAAGTTCACAAGAAATAATATTACTTGCTCATTGCTAATCTCTATATAACAGTCTCTTTGATTCTACAAGTAGTGTAGTAATCACCAGATTGAAGGAAGATTTGATTTCATTTATTCCTCCAAAAGTGATTCATTAGACTCTTTTGGGTTGGAGATTTCAATATTTCTAAATGTTAACTATCGCCCAAGGAAGTGTGTGGTACCACGGATACATTTGGGGCTGGTCAGGAACACTTCTCGCTTAACAGATTTGCGAAGGCTTTAAATAGTATACTGTTCAAACATAATGTAACACTTTTAGAAGACAAAAGCAATGCCAAGTTAGGGCAATACCATACATTTATTGGCAGTGGAGCAAAAACTGCCACTGAACATTATAAACTCTCAATAAATGGCATTTCTAATCTGATAATTACATGTAACTCTGTTAGTGATCATAATCTACTGGATCTAACTCTATAGCACCAAACTAGTGAGCACATTGATCATAACATTATATGTAACATTGGAGTAACAAGATCAAATGAGCCACGCCTTAAATGGACTGATATTGAATTAGTCAGTATGGGAAACAGCACCCATTGCCACCTGATGCTTTGACCACACAAGTCACCATCACACATAAGTCCTTACCATGCATGTCGCGACCATGCATGCCATTACTACGCGTTATAAGCATATACACTTACCACGCATGCCTTTGCCATATTTAATTGGGTAAGCATATAGGTAAATATATTGGTAAGTACATATCCAAGTTAATGATGTATTTATTTTAATAATATTAGTTTTAATTAATCCTTTTAACCCCTTCGATGCTCATGACGGAACGGTTCCGTCATGAGCATCGGTCGCGCTGTGCTCATGACGGAACCGTTCCGTCATGACCACACCCATTTACATTAGGGCCCAGCACCGGGGGTAAATCGGCACCACACGGATGAGGTTAATAATATCTATTGCACAAATTTTAAGAACTGTAATACAAACCCTTAGTGCCGGGATGAAAGGGATATAGGGGTACTGGGTGGGTAAGTGTGTTGATATACATTTTAAACATGAGTATTATTGTGTATATATATTATAATATATGAGATTTAATGTTAATAATATATGTTTAAACAATTTAAGGACTGTTATACAAACCTTTGAGGACAGAAAGCAAGGGATATAGGGATATTTAGTGATGAAGTGTATTAATACTCAGGTATTAATTTTAACACCTGAGTGTTAATGTTTATATGTTACAATATATAATATTTAATGTTCATACTATTTATTAATAGAAAACATTTTAAGGACTGTAACACAAACCTATAGGGGCGGGACACAAGGGGCGTATGGGTATTGGGTGGGGTGGGGAAAGTGTATTAATACTCGGGATTAATTTTAATATCTTAGTTTGAATGGTTGTAAAATATACAACAAAATATTTAATGTTAATATTAGTTATTTAAAATACTTTAAGGACTCCAATATTAACCTTTAGGGACAGGATGCAAGGGATATGGAGGTGCTGAGTTGTGAAATGTATTAATATGCAGATATTAATTTATTTAAAATACTTTAAGGACTGTAAGACAAACCTTTAATGGGGGATGCAATGGATATAGAGATTTTGAGTGGGGACATGTATTAATACTAAGGCATTCATTTTAATAATTGAGTATTAATTTTCAACAACAAACAAATTATTTAAAATATTGAAAGATAATTAAAAACAAAGTGGCTCATTAGGATGGCTTATGTCTCCCCGCCACCCTATCGGAAAAAGGGACTGCCCAACTTGCTGTTGGTGGTCCTATCAATGCCATTACAATGCGACCACCTGCAAGGCGGTCGCAATGCCTATGTTTTGTATTGCTGTGGGTGCTGCGAGCTGCACAAAACGCAGTACAAAAAATAGACATGCCACATATCACTGTACTACGTGGCAGGCGCCATGCAGTGCCTGCCACAAGGTGCTGGGATATGTCGAAAGACAAAAAGTATCAGAGGGTCTAGAATAACAAGGAAAAGAACACCAGATATGCACCTACAAGGGACTCTATTACCATGCCATGTGTATAATATAGAGACATAGGTCACCCCTACATTAAACCCACCAAGTAGTCAGATAAGGATGCCCATCAGTCACCACACGGAACCGCCCTTCATCATTTGGGTTCCCTTTAAGACCACCATTGGTATTATCTATTATCTTTCACATGGAGGGCTTAGATTGTTAAAAGACCCTCACATGATCAGTCAGATTTTCCGTGGTCTTACTTCTCAATTAAGAGAATGTTGGAGTGTTAAAGGGGGGACTGATGTCGCAGTGCAAAAATGAGTGAAAAAACAAAAGTGAAAATGTGTATAATAAAATTGGATGAGGGGGTACTGAATGTAAACTTTATTCTGATGCTACCCTCTCTACCAATGTTAAAAAGTAGTCAGTGACAACCACAATATTCTTGGATCGTCTGGATGTATTCTAAGGTCAACATGTTTCAGCAATTTATGACGCAAATAGTCATTGCTTTCATCAGGACCACAATAAACTGATTGCTACTACGAACAAGTGATATTGAATCAAAAGTTGATTGGGGTTTCTGGGAACAGTGAAAACATGGAAATATTAAAATAGAAACCTTGTTAGTAAACACCGTGTTCATATACTTGTATACATGTACTAGGTTCTGACTTGACAATCCTAGTAGTAAGTGTCATATGCTCAAGCACACCCATAGAAACATCTTATTCAGTGCTACTATCTCAACAGTGGATTGAATTGTCAAAATCACCAAAGGAGATGACATCTTACCCCACTTGGAAGATGTATGGACCTCACCCCACCTGGCCACGGCTCAGGGTAAACGGGAAGCACCACTCTACAGAAAAAAGAGGCAAAAAAAAGCAAGCTGAAAATGCCACTCGTTTCTCATATGTTTAGACAGAAAAAGATCAGCGCCAATAGCTGCTCTGTGCTGCTTCACTCAAAAGGGGGATGTAACCCAGCACGTTTAAATTGAAGTTGGAGTGAAGGTGTTAACCACAAACCAACACGCTAGAGATTAAAGTTACAATGTCTACCACAACTCTATATGCAAATTATAACAGTCAGAACCGAGCGAGACCTCTGGCTCAGTGTCCATCGTTT
Organism: Lissotriton vulgaris; assembly: GCF_964263255.1. NCBI lineage: Eukaryota > Metazoa > Chordata > Amphibia > Caudata > Salamandridae > Lissotriton > Lissotriton vulgaris. The sequence goes on along the minus strand of NC_141694.1, from coordinate 1,723,810,125 downwards.
TAAAACGATCACAAACTACCGGCATATATACAGAATGCACCCTACCTGTCCGTCGGTACTTCGTATTGGCGTCTGAGCCGATCGGGGAGGTACGGGAACTGACTTCGGCTGCTGTAAATGACGCATCGCGTCATTGGCCGATAGTCAGTCACGTGAGTCCCGTGTTGATACTTCGAAGTGTTTGATTGGCTGGATAACCAGCCAATGAGAACACTCGAAAAGCATTACCTCGTCAAAAAGTAAACAAACCGGGTTTTTTGAAAAAAGCATAGCACTTTAAACCCTCGATTGTAAATAACAAGGAGCAACACATTTCGCTGTGTCTGTTCTAACACTGGATATACATTCAGTCATAGAAACAGGGGGGCGTTATTGCATAATCGTGAAAAGTGCCCAGCATGTTGTTGTTCCAAGGCCGTTCGAATCCTCAGGATTGGTTCGATGCTCAAATTGTATCCATCTAAACCGCCCCAAATCTGCTATATATAATACGCACACTAAAGGATGGTTAAGCGAGGGAAAGATGGATACGGCCGGGAAGGAAAGGATGGGAACAGCGGGGAGGGAGGCCTTAGAAGACACAAGAAGAGAGAAGAACAAACAATTACTAACAACTCTTGTATCCTTCTTCTACACTATAACAATGTGTATATGTATCCACTACCACTAACCTGTAAAGTAAAATACATAGGCATTCAAATGGGAGTTGTGTATAAGGTGTCTTTCTACTTCAGGAGGCTGTAACAACAATGAAGGATATCAGACATTTCCTTGAGTACACTTCATAACCTCCTAAACAATAGGTAATATCACACTACCTGTCAAGTATAGCTGAACCCCTTCATTCATACACAACTCCTGTAAAGAAAAGAACAGCAGGTACTGCATGAAAGATTGTCTTAAGCAATATACATTCCGTGATCAATTGCATGTAGCAACAACAGACATTCCCATTCGGCATATACCAATACTGGAGTTACGTCACTCCGCAGCTTGAAGAGCTTTAAAGCATTAATGATAGCAATGTTTCTTTAGAAATTACGAACTCAAAAGCGAAGCCTTGAACAGACTCCAAGTCATCAAAGGAAATATGAGACTCCATGTACCAAGATCACCATCTTGGCATCCAATAGCCTCAAAGGAACCAACGAAGAATATTGCTCCCACATCAAATGGAAGCGAGCATAAACAACAGAGTTTTCGCAAAAGAGTATGAAGTTCCAACAAAGAATAATCCAAAAAAACAAAGGAAAACGACGTCTGTTAGGATCACAAACGGTCGTGATTCGGATATCCAAATGTATCACAGAGATTGGTGCCGATGGCACCCTTACCAGCAGCCGTACACCTAAGATCCCAAACCTCTAAACGCCAGCAACTCAGAATAATCGGCAGCGCCCTGCCCTGTCTTCGTGAAGATATGCGCTGCACACACGTGACCCAGAAGTGATCCGATCACGGCCGCGCATGGCGCTTCTGCCGCTGGGAAATGTAGTTTGTGACGAGCTGTGCCCTCATAAAGCCTTAGTGCCCCCTAACAGTTGTTAGGGAAGTGTAACCATGGCACCACGTAGTTAGCCCAGGAGTAGAACAGTATTCGAATAGCAGGGGAATTTAAAACTCATGTGGCGAGATTTATCACACATGGGGACAGTGGTGGCATATTTAACATTTCATGCATATGGAGTCAAACAATCACCATCATCAATCTCCACTAATATCGGTTTCACCAAAGGTGTTGTGTAGTGAAAATCCTGTGTATCAGTAGCTTAAGACATATCCCAAATTGATGGAAATCAGAGACTAGCCCTGGGTAGATCATCATTGAGCCCTACCCGGTTCGTGCCCAATTTGAAAACCCATTTTTGTTCTTTTAATAAGAGAAATCTGCTTATGTCAGTAATGTGTGTCGGGATGTAAGGTTGTTCAATCACCGTCCATTGGAACGCAGTGGATGGATGGCGTGCCTCCAGGAAGTGGTTAGTTAATTTGGTGGCTTGCCTCTTGCACCTAATGGTGCTCTTATGCTCAGATATTCTGACTCTAATCTTGCGGGTGGTCATCCCTACGTACTTGAGGCCACACGGACATGTAATGAGGTAGACCAATTTGTCGCTGTTACAGTTTGTGAATTTATTTTGAATCCACGGTCTTGTTGTTCCTATGTCTATTTCAGTAGATTTCTTTGTCTGCGGACAGGAATGGCATGATCCGCAGGGGTGGTGACCCCTCACCGGGGGAAGGTTCCAAAGAGAACCAAGAGCCCTGGGTTCTTTGATATGTGGTCTTGTGTGGACCAGGCGATCCCTGAGATTGGGACCCCTTTTGAAGGAAAAAAGAAGGGGTCTGCATCGTGGACTGATCAGAATTCAGAATAGACCAGTGGCGCTTAACCGCTTTCTGTATCTTGTTAGATAAAGTCCCAAACGTAGTGACAAAAGTCAACCTCTCGAGGGGAGGCTTTGGGGTTGATGGTTCCAAGAGCGCCAAACGGTTATTATTCCTGGCCCTTTTGAGGGAACGTTGTACCAGTCTTCTTGGATATTTCCTTAAAATCAATTGTTCCTTGAGAGCCGTAGAATGGTTTTTAAAGGCCCCGGCATTTGAACAGTTCCTTTGAACTCTAAGAAACTGTCCATATGCCAGGTTCTCCCATAGGGATTTAGGGTGGTGACTGTCAAAACATAAGAGGGAGTTCTTTGCCAGAGGTTTCCTATAGAGTTCAGATTGTAAACCCTCTGGAGTGGATTTGATGAGTAAATCCAAGAAAGCCAATCTGTCTTTTCCTATCTCAATGGTGAAGCGAAGGAAGTTATTTCTGCTGTTTAGCCATTTCAGAAACTCCTGACAGCTCTCACTCGTGCCTCGCCATACCACTAGGACTTCATCGATGTACCTTCTCCACGTTCTGATACATCCAAGAAAGGGGTTGGTGCTAGCCAGCACATGCTCCTGTTCAAAGGAATGAACATAGTACATGTTTACAAGTATATAAACGCGTTGTTTACTAACAAGGTTTCTATTTTAATATTTCCATGTTTTCACTATTCTCAGAAACCCCTAACAACTTGGAAAGGTGAAGCAACCGATACGGATACTTAGTGGATTCAGGTGATCTGTGTATCGGTTCCGAAATTTATGGTTTTGAGCACAATTTTTGTTTCAATATCACTTGTTCGTAGTAGCAATCAGTTCATTGTGGTCCTGATGAAAGCAATGACTATTTGCGTCATAAATTGCTGAAACATGTTGACCTTAGAATACATCCAGACGATCCAAGAATATTGTGGTTGTCACTGACTACTTTTTAACATTGGTATAGAGGGTAGCATCAGAATAAAGTTTACGTTCAGTACCCCCTCATCCAATTTTATTATACACATTTTCTCTTTTGTTTTTTCACTAATTTTTGCACTGCGACATCAGTCCCCCCTTTAACACTCCAACATTCTCTTAATTGAGAAGTAAGACCACGGAAAATCTGTCTGATCATGTGAGGGACTTTTAACAATCTAAGCCCTCCATGTGAAAGATAATAGATAATACCAATGGTGGTCTTAAAGGGAACCCAAATGATGAAGGGCGGTTCCGTGTGGTGACTGATGGGCATCCTTATCTGACCACTTGGTGGGTTTAATGTAGGGGTGACCTTTGTCTCTATATTATACACAAGACATGGTAATAGAGATTTCCTTGTAGGTGAATATCCGGCATTCTTTTCCTTGTTATTCTAGACCCTCTGATACTTTTTGTCTTTCAGTATATGCAGGGGTCGTATCAGAGTCTGGTCTTTAAAATCCCCTTTGACCCTCTTAAATTGTTTGTTGTTCTTGCTGGGATATGTCCTCAACACCCAAAACTAAGATCCAGGGGGTCATTGTAATCAGGACCATAGTGACACTAATCTAAAATATATTTTAGGATATTGAACAAATAAAAGAAAATCAAACAAAAAAACATTTGTAATTTAAAAGCACATCATGACTGTTTTTTTAAAATATTTATTAATATATTGGAAACAATTTTTTTTATAAAAAATTGAAAAATATTGCTTCATTAAAAAAAAGAGATATTTTATTGACAAACCATAAATAATTTTTTTTATAATTTTTAAAGTATTTTCCCATGCTTTTGCATTGGTTTTATTGGAAACAGTTGTCGTTTTTTCCTTTTTATTTTCAGGCTTGACGTATGCAGTGGAACATCTGTTTCTCCAGTCAGTGAAGCATCTCAGGGGAGATCGGCAGCAAGGAAGAGCTTAGACATATAGGTGTCTAAGTTTGTTGTAAAGAGAGAGGGAGTATGTAGTTAGATATTAGATGGTACAGAAATTTATGTTTTTGCTGTGTTTTTACCACTTTAACATTCCCATGAATGTTGCTTTTTTATGCCTATGTCAGGACAGTTGGTTTTTTTCAAAGTACATTTAAAAAAACTGCAAACACAATGGTTATTACTTATATAAATCTACCTGAAATAAAAGCAACATTTTTCATTTTTGGTGTCTTGTTTTTAAACACTTAGGTGACTTTTCTGGACAAAGACTATCTTGTTGCGGGAGATACCCAGGGGGAGATTTACTGAGATTTTACGCCGTGTTTGCACCACAAAAGGGATGCAAACAGGCACAAAATCTTTTTTTCATGATTTACTTTCATAACGTTAAAGTACTGGAAAGTAATGCAAAGCATTTTAATTTGGTTGATATTCTCCCGCACTTCAATCTCTATAGCAGAGGCAGAGTGGGTATGATCTGTGGTCCTTACAACACTAGCACCCAGAGTAACCGCTCTGCCTTGGTAATTGGGTGAAAAATACTACACACACCTCCAATGACTCCATGGCTCAGTTAAGCTCTTCTTAAAATAAAGGTAGCCACCATACTTCAGCAGCCTATTGCTTTTCCAGGATTGTACATAGTTTGCTTGCTTGTTTGAAGCCATTTTTTATTTGTAGAAAAACAAAAGAAAAGATTTTTTTTAAATGCTATATTGACAAAATGTAATTAAATTTGCTTGTTTAAAATGCAAATGCAAATTAGAATACGTTTTGCATGATTTCTTGATACACTGTTGTTTTGGGAAAACTATATGTCTTTATTTCTGCTAAAATATGTGAACAAATTACATTTTAGACTTTCTGCCGGTGAAAAGAATGTTCTGAGATTTCGATATGCAATTTTTTTAATAGTTTCTTTTTTACCTAGGATGGTTTTTTATCTTTTGAAATCTGGTTTGTGGCACTGACATGTATTCCTCTATGGCTTGTTCAGCAGATGGCTTGTTGTTAAGGTACTTTTGATCTGTAAAATATTTTAAAAGCATTTGTTATGTGAATAGAAATGTTTGAAATTGTGGAGATTTTTTATGATGAGCAAAATACCTACTAGAGAAAAGTGGTTTTGCATGGTTATTTAAATTTATTTATGGTCGGTGAAAAACGTTTTATTACCACTGAAAAACACACGAGACATTTATTCTTTGTTACGTGTAGAAAGAAACATATTAGATTTGGTTATCCTTTGTTTAAAAAAAATTTATTTACTTGAAAAGATTGTTATCTTTCCATGGGATATATGATGTTACAACGCGGACTATTACAACGCATACCGTTACAACGCGGATTTTACAACGCGGATACTGTAACAACGCATGTATTTACAACGCATTTTTTTACAACGCAGGTACCTTTACACTGCAGGCCATTACAACGTAAGTATTGGTAAGTATATATTAATATTAATAATATAATAGTAACTTTATTTTAAAAATATAATTTAATGTAATTTTAATTAATTTAATTTCCGTTAATTAATTTAAATTTAAATTAATATTACTTTATTTTTACCCTGTACCCCTGTACCCCAGAAACTCAAAACTGACCCTAAACCCCAAAAAATAAATTAAAGTAAATTTAATAAATATAATTTAAATTAATTATTGTAAATTAAAAAAATTATAACTTTATTTTTACCCTGTACCCCTGTACCCCAAAAACTCAAAACTGACCCTCAACCCCAAAAATAATGCAATGTAATTTAATTTAATTTATTTACTATTAAATAATTTAATTTAAAATTAATTTTAATTTATTTTTACCCTGTACCCCAAAAACTGAAAACTGACCCTGAACCCTAAAAATACCCCTTTACCCAAAAACTGAAAACTGACCCTGAACCCTAAAAATACCCCTTTACCCAAAAACTGAAAACTGACCCTGAACCCTAAAAATACCCCTTTACCCAAAAACTGAAAACTGACCCTGAACCCTAAAAATACCCCTTTACCCAAAAACTAAAAACTGACCCTGAACCCTAAAAATACCCCTTTACCCAAAAACTGAAAACTGACCCTGAACCCTAAAAATACCCCTTTACCCAAAAACTAAAAACTGACCCTGAACCCTAAAAATACCCCTTTACCCAAAAACTGAAAACTGACCCTGAACCCTAAAAATACCCCTTTACCCAAAAACTGAAAACTGACCCTGAACCCTAAAAATACCCCTTTACCCAAAAACTGAAAACTGACCCTGAACCCTAAAAATACCCCTTTACCCAAAAACTGAAAACTGACCCTGAACCCTAAAAATACCCCTTTACCCTAAAACCCAAAACTGACCCTAACCCCTAAAAATACCCCTTTACCCCAAACATATAACATTTAAAATATAACTATATACTTACCAATACTTACGTTGTAATGGTATGCGTTGTAAAGGTACCTGCGTTGTAAAAAAATGCGTTGTAAAAACATGAGTTGTAACAGTATCTGCGTTGTAATGGATGCGTTGTAACAGTAGTGCGTTGTAAAAAATGCGTTGTAACAGGTGCACACCCTTTCCATGCACTGTGAGTGTTTCAGAGTTAACTTGCTGTTTAATCCGCAATTTTCTTTTTTTTTTTAAGAGATTGTAAATTCTGTTTAATGGAAAACGATATAAGCCATTAGTACTCTAACTTTACCGATTTCTCCTCCCCAGCTACTACCCAGAACCTTGCCTGAGGTAAGTATCCAGCGAAGTTTAAATAGTAATTTTTGCCCCAGCCCCTGTCCAGCACCTGCCTAGAGGTAAGTATCCAGCAGAGTTAGATCAGTAATTTTTACCCCCAACCACTACCCAACAACTTACCTGAGGTAAGCACTTGGCAAAGTTAGAATTGTAATTTTAACCCCCAACCAATGTCCAGCACCTGCCCTGAGGTGAGACTTGGTAGAGCAAGAATAGTCATTTTGATCCCCAGTCACTGTCCAGCATCTGCCCTGAGGTAGGTGCCCGGCCGAGATAGAAAGTCATTTTTACCCCCCAACAACTATACAGCACCTACCCTGAGGTATGTACCTGGCAGAGTTAGATTAGTAATTTTTACCCTCAACCACTGTCTAGCATCTTCCCTGAGGTAAGCACTTGGCGGAGTTAGAATAATAATTTTTACCACTAACACATGTCCAGCACCTCCCATGAGGTAATCACTTGGTGGAGATAGAATAGCATTTTCATCCCCCAGTAACTATCCAGCACCTTTCCTGAGGTAAGAATCCGATGGAGTTAGAATTGTAAATTTGTCGCCCAGCAACTGTCCAGCACCTGCACTCAGGTAAGTACCCAGCAGAGTTAGAATAACATTGTTGTACCCCCATCATTGTCTAGAACCTGCCCTAAGGTAAGTAGTATAGTGCAATCTGTGTCTAACAAAGTACATTGTTTTTAAAAAAATTATTATTTAAATGGTCAAGTTTAATTCTGAATTTAATTGACATTAAATTTTCTTGTAAACTGACTTACATTGTTAGGACTCCAGTAAATATATCCAAAATGAAGTCTGCAGCTATTCTGGAAATAATCTGTGAATTTATTAAAATATTTCATTAATACATGTTTATTACAGTTAGCTGCTTAATACTGAAGGTGCTTGTAGGAAACATTGTACTTACTTGTGGTGATTAATGGCAGTGTTTGAACAGCAACCTGACTTTGTTCTCCTTTCTCTCAAGTGTGTGGTTATGAGCAAAGTCAGTTTACCATTGAGCACAATATGGTGAATGGCTAGATTCTTTTTTGTGATATTCTTTAATTTAAAATAAAATATGCATTGGAATGGGTGTTTATTTTGTGGTTTAAAATGTGCTTAAATGTATATTTATTTTGCTCGGTCAGAAAATAAATTTTTATCACCTTCCTCACATATAACGACAACCATCCTAATTAGGGACAGTCTGTACAGACAGGGTTAAAATAAAGGAAGGACTACTGTACAAACGTGAAGAATGTAAATGTGTTTGGGGGTTTGGCCAAGCCATGGACCAAGATGGCCACATGGCTCTGAAGCTCCTCCAGCCTTTCCAGTAACACAATCAATATCCCCCACTGAAACGGGGTAAACCGCCATGGGATCGCTGCCGCTAGTCCTATGATCGATCCCTGTGCCCAGCGACCTTTGCAAATTGCAGTTCGGAGCTGATGCGACCGAGATCCCCAAATTTTGAGGAGACAAACAAGATCCACAAAATGGCGGCGGCGGCTGCCTGCAGCGTCTGAGCGCGAGCCCCACAACTCCATCAGACCGGGACAGTGCGGCAGGAGAGCGGTGAGTGTGCCGGGCGTGGGGCCTGTTAATCTACCACCTTCCCCACGTTGATCTCAGCCAAGACTGAGCAGCCTCCTTCCTCCCCCTGGGATTATTGCTGCAGATTGGTTGCGCAGCCCGCCTCTGGGCCCATGGAACTGCTGTAATCTTCACGCCATGATTATTTTTCCTTGCAACCTCACCTCACATGCCCAGTGATTAGTGCAATCTGCTACCCTCTGCAAATGGGCCCTGACTCATCACAACAGCTGCCGGTTCACTTCCTCTCGAGCTTGGCTTCAGAGCTGTGTTTTCCTCCATTGGCACCTGTTTCAGCTTATCCTATTGGGCTACAACTGTGCACATAGACCATCAATGATCTCACTCCTCCCTACGGCTGGAAGACTTTCTCTCACTGCCAGCCGACCTGTACTGGCCGCCCTCTGGACCAGATAGTGATCTTGCCTCCCCTCTGGTCCTGAGCCCACTCCGTTGGGTGCTGGCTCTGGTCTCTGCCTTCTGATTGCGTTCCTCCCCTGGGCTCTCCTCCTGTCACTTCTCTTGCACGGGAAAGCAGCATGGGCAGCAAGGACCCAAAACAGAGGTTCCCTCATTTGAGAAACTGGTTGAGACTGCAACTGAGAGTAACTCAAGCATGGAGGAGGGCGGACAAGAAGCGGAGCATCTCGATGGCTCCACGGGTCAGGTCAGCTCACTACTGTGGGAGATTAGAGCGGGATTTAAGGCTCTTGATGGTAGATTTGATGCCCTAGATAAAAATCTTGCAGATCTTGGAGCTAAAATTCAGGTGCATGCAGACGCCACGACGTTGCAGAAGCCCACATATCCGACATTGAAGATGGGATGGCGCAATGCCTCAAACGGCTTGAACGCGTGGAAGGTATCCTCAAAGACGTGGCCATCCAGAACAAAGACTTAGAGGCGCGCAGTCGGCGAAACAACATACACATTTTGGGAGTGCCAGAATCCATCACCACAGGCTGTATGGATGTATTCGTTGAGACACTGCTGGCTGACATGTTCGGGAGGGACTCTTTCAGCCCTGGCTTCATGGTGGAACGAGCCCATCGTAAGCTGGACCCCAGATCAAACCCTGGTTGTCCACCTAGGCTCATCATTGCACGTGTCATGAACTTTGGGGAACGAGACACAGCCCTATGCCTCGCTCGTGAATGTGGAGATACCATATGGCACTCTACCCTGATTTCACTATCACGGTCAAGGCTACGCTCAGGAACCTCGACCTAAAGTATGGCATGCTCTATCCGCATGACAGCGTGTGGTAATCCACGGCCGGGCCCGCGTCTTTGACAGCCCCACTGAGGTGCAAGAATTCTGCCGCACACACAAGCACAACACTCAGACAGTCGCAGATGGCACCAGACCCTCTCCACCGCACAGCTGCTCAGATACCAGTATGGAACTTTTTTCTTGGACTGGCTCCGGCTGATCTCACCCTGATGCCCCTTTCTCCTACTGATCCATGAGAACTTTGGGATATCTCACATCACCACTCACCATTCCAGATTGCTGGTTGGCTGGCATGGCGTTGCCACCCCCTGCTGGTATATGGCGCACACACAATCCCTCCCACACGGACTACACTAATTACACAGGTTATCACAACACATGGACCAGAATCGATTTCTGGTTACTATCCCCATGCATCTCCAGTTGGTGTCACTAAATCCAGTCTCTCCCAAGGACTTATTCCGACTATTCTCCTGTGTTGTTGCTTCTCAGAATCCTCCGTCCGGAGGGTTTTGAGAGGCAACAGCGCTTCCCAGGCCGCGCCTTCGAGGATGACCTATTTCAACATGAAATTAGGGAAGCAATTGGAGATTACTTTGCCATAAACACCGGCTCTATAGATACAATGGCTGTTCTCTGGGCGGGATTCAAGGCGTACATACGAGGTGTTTATATTGCTAAACATGCTGGGCTGCTCCGCGATTTAAACACCACACTGTCCCGATTAGAACGCGAGCTAGCTGACGTAGACGCTACCCTAATGCAAACGCGTAACCCAGACACTGAAAGAAAGCATTTGGCCTTGCTCACTTACTATAGAGACACTGCGGAATGGGAGATTCTTTTCATGGGGAAATACCAAACTACAAAACAGTACGGGAAGTGCAAGTGACCGGGGAGGGTTCTAGCATAGATGCTCCGTCCTCCATACGGTAAGGCCTATGTCGCCGAGTTACAGACTTCTACAGGCCAGTTGCTTACTGACACTAGGGAAATTTGTGCCAAATTTCTGTCCTACTTCAAAACTTTATATACCTCTAGAATAAGGAATGATCACTCCGAACAGTAATCCTACCTGTCCAAGGTGGCACTAGTCTACCTTGAGAAGTATATGCAGGACTTCCTCGTGGAGCCCATCTTTGAATCTGACAGACTTGAAGCCATTGACTCCCTACTGTCATCTTCAGCCCATGGGCTGGACGGGTTCACAGGCGACTTCTACAAGGCCTTTAAAGACTTATTGGTGACACAACTTATTGAGGTCTACGTTGAGGCCCTTGAGAGACAAACACTGCCTCCCACCCTTCGCGAAGCAGTCATAATTCTTCTCCCTAAACCTGGATAGACCCACAGCTCTGTGGTTCATACAGGCCCCTGTCGTTATTAAATTTGGACTATAAAATCCTTGCTAAAATTGTCGCTGGGCGTTTATCTAAATTAATGGAATCTACCATGCCACCTGCCCAAACTGGCTTTGTCCCCCACCATTCCACATCGTTGAACCTCAGAACTCTATTTTCCGTCCTACACAGGATAAATCCGGAAGTACCTGCGGCCGCAATTCTACTTGACACAGAAAAGGCCTTTGATTCTCTAGAGTGGCCCTTTTTCATGTCAGTCATGCTCAGTATGGGAATGCCTATGGGTTTCATGGCAACCACGGAGCTGCTATATCGCCTCCCAACGGCTCGTCTCCAGCCAAACTGCATGCTCTCTCGACCCTTTTCACTGTCCCCGGGCACGTGACAAGGCTGCCAGCTGTCGCCTTTATTATTTATTCTTGCTATGGACCCCCTAATCTGACACTTCCAAGAAAAACATCTACAAGGAGGCCTACAATTTAACACAGGCCCCCTATTTATGCAGATGACGCAATCCTTTACGTTCGGGACCCACAGGTTAATCTAAATCCCCTCATATGTGAGATACTCCGTTTTGGTCAGCACTCGGGCCTTGGCATCAACTGGCACAAGTCCGTGATTTTCCCCCAACACCCAGCATGACTTCCTGGGAGCTTGAGTTCCCACAGGAACGATGTGCGGATTCCGTCAAATATTTTGGCATACACATCCACTTAGACACAGAGCAGCTCATTCGTCTCAATTATGAACAGGCTGTTGCCTCCCTCAAAACACAAATTGACAGGTGGCTTAGGTTGCCGCTGTCTATTACAGGCCGGTTAGCAATCATTAAGATGGTTGCCCTCCTCAAGTTTTTATATCTTTTCAACAACATTCCTGTACCCCTTCCAACCAGTTTTTTCTTGACATTCCAATCACACTTAATATGATTGGTCTGGGGTGATAAACGGGCTGGAGTTTGCTGGCAAGTCCTGACTTTCCCCTATAGAGGCGGCTACGGGGTGCCTGATCTCAATTTGTATTATTTAGTAGCTCAGTGCAGCTAAGCATATGCTTGGTATCACCCAGACACCAGGGTACCTTTTCTGTGCCCAGAGGCTGACCTGGTCCTCCCTGAACAACTGTCAACTGTCCCCCCAAAGGCCTTCCCAGAGAACCAAACACAATCAGACGGTCTCTACAACTAGTAGGGCCTGGGAAAAACTTTGGCGGGTCACCAACACGGCCACCCTGTACTCTACAGCCTTACCACTCCCTAATGCCCACTGGCTACCAATTATGGGTGAGCGAGTGGTACAACGCACCTTAAAGAAATTTGCCATCAAATAACTGGAGACTTGTTCCCGGATGGCCACGCCTTTGAAGTGGGTGACGACACCCACTTCTCTAACGGCACTTTTATGGACAAGTTTGTGCTGAGGCTAATTTACTTGGCTATGCGTGCCACACTGCCCGGCTTTCCCCTTGAACCAGAATCGTTTGCCCCCTTATCACTAGTTATTGAAAGCAAACAGGGGTGTCCACCTCATCTCCAAATTATACAAAGCATGTGAAAGTCTTATCCCCGTCAATGATGACAAGATCCGCAGGGACTGGGAAGGGGATCTGGGTAGCCCCATAAAATACGACCAATGGGAAGCCAGCTGCTCAGTCACGAAAGATGTCTCCACCACATTTCCAAATTATACAAAGCATGTAAAAGTCTTATCCCCGTCAATGATGACAAGAGCTGCAGGGACTTGGAGGGGGATCTGGGTAGCCCCATAAAAAATGCCCAAGGGAAGCCTGCTGCTCAGTCACGAAAGGTGTCTCCCTCAATAGCTGACACAAGCTAATTCCTTTCAAACTTCTATGCAGAATATACATTCCGCCGGATCTGCGCCGGAGTCGTGCCAGAGTCCTGCTCGTCTGCGCCCGTCAGCGTCCCGGAGGCGTACGGCGTGGCAGGTTCTCTTGGATTGCAGACTCTATCCCCTTAGCGCTATAATGTTGTCGTACTCGTCCCAGGAGCTCTACTCTTTGCGCACTGTTGAGGCGTCCTGTCACCCAGTCTTTCCTGGCCGCTACAGCGGTAGATATAAATGCCCAGGCTGTAACTGGCATCTTACTAGCGCAACCCTCCCCAGGTGTCTTACGAAGCAGTGTAGCATTAAACATCTTTGCTTACTCCTCAACACCAGGTCGCTGCATAGACACACTCAGGAGATATTTGATCTCCTTTCTTCGAACAACCCTACCTGTCTAATGCTCACTGAGACTTGGCTCAATGAATCCTCTCATCCGGACATCGCTGCAGCCATTCCCCCTGAGTACAACATCTATAGACAAGATAGAGTTAAGGGGAGAGGGGGAGGAGTCGCCCTAGTGGTGAAAAAATCTCTCATGTGTTCAGTCATTTACACGGAGACCATCACGGGCGCCGAATCTCTTGCCTTTACCCTATCCCTTTCACCCCAACAAGCTGTAAAGGGTTTGGTAGTATATAGGCCGCCGGGACCTGTGGGGTCCTTCTTGGAGGAACTCCAGCAGGTCTTGTCTGTATTAGTTCTGAGATCTGAACAGTGCCTATTGGCGGGAGATTTCAACTTCCATATGGAAGATCCTCAGGATCAGGATGCTATTAAGTTGCTTGATATTACGTCTGCCTTGGGCTTGCTCCCCTACCTTTCCGGCTCGACCCATGACAAAGGTCACACATTAGACCAGGTCTTCTCCACTTCACCTATTGTGGTTACTGCACTCCTGCCGGTATTATGGTCCGATCATCGACTTGCCCATTTCCAAATATCGGGCACTGAGAAACCAGCTATCAGTGCTATGAGACAGCAGGGAAGTAATTACAGGGCGTATCATCGGGTGACTCCAGATCTGTTAGCCCAGGCCCTGGTGAACCATCATCTTTCCTACACTGGTGATCTGGACAATGACCTTGAAATCTTGCAGACCTGGTTCCTAGCGAGATTGAACGAGCTGGCCCCGTTACAGCCCCCCAGATCTGTTACTAAACGGATCTCGGCCCCCTGATTTACGGCAGAGATGGCCCACTCCCGTAGACAATGTAAAGTCGCGGAAAGGGCTTGGAGAGCCAAATATGATGCTGAGGCAAAACGGACCTATAAATCCATGATGAAATCCTATCATGGTTTAATCCTACAGGGTAAGAAGTGCTATTTTGCTAAAAGAATTGAGGAAGCAGCTAACTCCTGTAAGGAGATTTTTTCGGTCGTACGAGAATTTACTACCCTGCGATCGAATTCAACTCAGGAAGCTCCAGCTGAAACCTGGGCTGACACCATTGCAAATTTCTTTACTACTAAAATCAGGCAAATACAGGACTCCTTCCCTCTGAGACCGACAGTTGATCCTTCAACTCTGTCGAATGAGATAGCTCATCTGCCTACCTCTGGCCCTGTCCTGTTAGACTTTCCGCCTCTCACGATATCCTCATCTCTAGCTTTGATGAGGAACCTCAAATCTGGCTCACCACATGATCCCTGCCCGGCTAAATTCCTAGCTAAAATGGCAGATGTTGTTAACCCTATAGTCAACCCTATTCTGAATCTTTCCTTGAGTCAGGGAGCCTTACCTCATTCCTGGAAACAGGCTATGGTTATTTCTCTCCTTAAAAAGCCCAACCTTGCCCCGGAAGCCCCGTCCAGTTATAGACCAATCTCGCTCCTCCCAGCACTTACTAAAATTCTGGAGAAACATGTTCACAGCGTGCTCTCCAACGTCCTGGAGTCGAATGAGCTTTTCCATTCGTCTCAATCGGGTTTTCGACCCAATTTAAGTACTGAGACGGCACTCCTGGAAGTCTCAGAGACTGTGAAGGAGGTGCTGGATGCCGGAGGCAGGGTGATGTTAGTTATGTTAGACCTGTCGGCGGCTTTTGACACCGTCCCCCATGAGGATCTCCTCATAAGACTACATGACATCGGTCTAGGGGGGACGGTGCTCAATTGGTTTTGTTCCTTTCTAGCCAACCGCCGACAAACGGTCTGGGCCTCTCCTGGATCTGCCGAAATGCCGCCATTGGGAGTTGGAGTCCCTGAGGGCTCAATATTGAGCCCTACTCTATTTAACATCTTTATGACCCCTCTGGCGGCATTGGTGGAGTCCTACGGGGCCCAGATCGTCTCATATGCTGACGACACCCAGCTTCTTTTCACCTGCCGGAAGAGCGAAGAATTTGATGGGGAAAGTATCCGTGAGTGCCTTGGGGCTGTTTTTAACTGGTTCCAACTGAACAGCAACAACAACGAGAGAGAGAGGGAAGGGGGCACTCTTGGTCCCCCGGGAAGTCAGTTACAAACAACAGAAGAGTGCCCACACAGGGGTAGTAGTGTCCAGCACAGAGACAGAAAAGTTAAATCAACCTGAATAGGAATTTCCCAGGGATTTCTTGTAAGCCCTCACTCACCACCCTGGGTGGTGACATGCTTCATCATCGGGCCCACCAGGAGAAGCCGAATGCCTCCCTGGTGTGCTGCAATGCCAGGTTACTGCGGAGCGGGATTTTTTGTGACAAAGTATACAAAAAAGTGAGTCTAAAAAATACCAAACAGCTTTACCAAACAAAAAACTTTATTCCGTGGTTAGCTGGGTATTAGTTAAAAAGTATGTGCAGGGAAATATACCAACTAATGTGTTGGGTGTTTTCCCCTATTAAATTACAACGGGGTCAACATGTTTCTGCCCTTTACCCCATTTTTCTGGTTTGTTTTTTTGCACCTTTTTTTGACACATAACTTTGTTTTTTAACTTTCACGTCCTCTGGCTAGGGTGGGCCTTAGCGCGCCTACACCACCGAGGTACACAATTACATGGTCCTGACGAATGCCCAGTAATATCCATACACCTAAAGGGCAGAAACATGTTGACCCTGTTTGGTATTTTTTAGACTCACTTTTTTGTATACTTTGTCACAAAAAATCCCGCTCCGCAGTAACCTGGCGTTGCAGCACACCAGGGAGGCATTCGGCTTCTCCTGGTGGGCCCGATGATGAAGCATGTCACCACCCAGGGTGGTGAGTGAGGGCTTACAAGAAATCCCTGGGAAATTCCTATTCAGGTTGATTTAACTTTTCTGTCTCTGTGATGGACACTACTACCCCTGTGTGGGCACTCTTCTGTTGTTTGTATCCAACTGAACAGCCTCAAGTGTAACTCGGATAAATCTGAGATACTTTTCTTTGATTGCCCATCGGATCCGGACTGGCATGGCTGGTGGCCTGCCGACATGTTCCCTCCAGCTCACTCTTCGGAATGGGCTAAGAACCTGGGAGTTAAAATTGACAACAGGCTTACGCTTAAATCCCAGGTGTCAACCCTCACAGGAACATGTTTCGGCATCCTCAGGATGCTCCGAAAGTTCTTTCCGTTGCTTTCTGAGGAACATCGGAGAATAACTGTTCAGGCCCTCATTGGATCCAGATTGGATTACGCTAACATTCTGTATCTGGGTCTTCCGGAATATCTTTTACAGCGCATGCAGGTGACCCAGAATGCTGCAGCACGTGCTATTTTTGGCCTGCATCATCGAGCTAGTGCCTCAAACTTGTTGCAATCTCTCCACTGGCTCCCTATACGGAAGAGGATAATGTTCAAGGCCATGACACTAGCACATAAAGCCTTGCACGCTACGGGTGCAAAATACCTACAGAAGAGGCTGGATTTCTACCGGCCGACACGATCCTTAAGATCGGAGTCATTGGCTCTTGCTGTAGTTCCTCGTATAAAGAAGGCTCGTGTGGGCGGCCGGTCCTTTAGATTCCTGGCCCCTCAGCTGTGGAATTCTCTACCGTTGTCCTTACGATCCACTTCTAACCTGCTTGCCTTTAGGAAGGGTCTAAAGACTTGGTAATTTTCTGGTTAGAGCGTCTCTATCCTCGGTCTATGTTTTCCTTTTCTGTGTTATGTTTTTCAGTCTCCCTTCTGGGTCTGGAGCACAAAGCGCCGGGACACTCCTTTGGAGTAGCCGTCGCGCTATAGAAAACCCATTAATAACATAACATAACATAACATTACACCTGCCAGATTCCACAAACCAGACCCGTCCAGACCCCATTCCTGCCACAAATGCGAAGCCCCCGAAGCAGACTTCGCACACCTAGAATGGACCTGCCCTCGCTTACAATAATTCTGGGAAGCGGTATACAAAACATTGGGCAACATTATCAACATACCAATTGACCCTATACCCGAAATTGCTCTCTTGGGCTACGTGGCTAACTTTCCCAAAAAGGTCCGAAAGCTTGTAGCCCTTAGTAGCACCTAAAGTTCAATGCTGGTTGGTAGCTTGGCTTCTTGCAACACAAAGAGTGAGGTTTTTTTCCACTACAGTGCCCTCTTCATCACGTACCAGGTACATATGGGGCCCTTTCAGAACCTACCTCACATCTCGACAGTGTGACTCTGCCTCACAACTAGAGCAAGGCATAGCTCCCACCGGGGTTGGTTAACAGGGTTCTAACTCACAACCCACACAGTGCAATGTCTGTCGCCCTGACCTCCCTGAAGTATCCTGTTCCGAATTTACAGTTTTTATGCACTTTATTCTCAGCCGTGGCGATCCCACAATGTGCTGAGGTGTTGCACGTTCCGGAGGGTATGAATTGCTAAGCACTAAATATTGCATCAACACTAGGCGGAACCTCTTCGTTGTGTAGATTTGAACCATGCAAATCTATGTATGCACAAGCTCCCTTACCGAATACTGATGATGACTATGTACACTAATGCGTATTATGTTACCACTGTGACAAAATGATGAATAAAGATTTAAAAAAAGAATGTAAATGTGTTTTATTTAGATAGTATCTGTTTTGTGATTTAAAAAATTATATTTTAATGTAAAATATGTTTTGAAAAATATTAGTGTGCTGCTGTATTTTCCAAACATTTTGGAAATAATATACATTTTATAATATTTTTAACGTAAAAGTATATATTTACATATATTTAAAGATGCAATATAATGGTATAATGGTATGTGTGGTGATGGTATATGTCGTAACGGTATGCATGGTAAAAGTACTTATAATTTTCCTCTACGTATGTTAGAGGTAGTGACATGCATCGTAAAGAAGTGCATTGTACTGGTATGTTTGTTAAAGAAACAGTGTTGTAAAGGCATGCGTGGTGATGGCATGCATGGTTCCGTTATACATCCAGTCAGAACACTAATGGAATAATAGATACTGATAAGCAGGACCTTGACTATTGTTTATCTGAGATAGCAGCGTATGGGGACAGTCAAATAGCTTTTGGGAACCTTACAAACTCCATCAATACCCTACATTGCCAGACATGGTAAGATGGTCCAGTTGGGCTTGTTTGACGATTGTCATCAAAAAAGATTTGACTAGCACTAACAGCATCCCCAAGAGAATGAACAGTGGAAAACATTCTTAGGTAATGGTACAAGAAGGCACTGTCTGCCAGAACAAAGTACTACAAGAGGAGGCCTGGCTTAAGCTAGAAGAAACTGCAGCCACAAATCATTGTGTTTTATTCTGGAAAATGATTAACTCCCTTTTTGGAAAGATAAAACAGCTCCCAATTTAGACTTGAATGTGCGGATGCAAGGGTGGATTGGCCATTTTTTCTAGTATCTTTAGTCAATAATATAATTTAAACTACTCAGATAAGGACTCAATCCAAATACCTTGACACAAGGAGATGGGGCTCTTTATAACAAAGGAATGGAGCACCCAGATACCATGGAGTAAAAGAAAAAGTTTTCCTTTAGTCTGAATCTATATGAAGGCCAATAGCGCCTCAAAAAGTCAATACACATGCAACACACCTCTCATACCCTTCCGAGCGTATAAAAGCACCTACAAAGAAAAAATATATTTTTTTATAACTGGTGGTTTTATTGACAATATACCACTGAAACGCATCAACACTCTACTGTTCTGGTAAATTTGGAAGGTCAACAGTGTTTTGGTGACAGGGAATTAAGATCTATGCCCTCTGTTGTCTAAATATGATCCAAATTAACATCTTCAAGATAAAGTTTGTTGTCTATGTCTTTTCTCATGAAGGACTGTTGTAGCCAGATGATATGATCTTCCTTTATGTATGTGTTTTTATGCAATAGTTTTAGAAATCATAATGAAATATTGTGTCATGATATTTGTTTTTAACTGGTAATAAATATAGTTTTTGTATAAAAAAATTCTTTGTAAAAACATTTTTTTTCTTTGTAAGTGCTTTAATACGCTCAGAAGGGTACGAAAGGTGCGTTGCATGTGTATTGACTTTTTGAGGCACTATTGGCCTTCATATAGATTCAGACTAAAGGAAAACCATTTCTTTTACTCAATCCAAATACGCTAAATTCTTTGTGGAAGTTAGCCACTAAGAATTACGTTAGAAAATGTTGTAAAGACTATTGAGAAAAGTGCCAGTGGGAAAGAGGCAGGGCCGATGGAGGACCGGTTACTATGTATAACCATTTTCCAGACTTACGGGCTTCTATTTTGACTCAAGTACTAAATGCAGTTGTAAATGGATATATTCTGACAGCCTGGGAAGTCACGGGTAATCCATATTTTGAAAAAGAGCTCTAAAAGTGATCCTAAATGCTGCTGCTGCATCTCCGTCCTGGACTCTTCTTCCACAATCCTGGGTTGAGTGATCTTGGAAAGATTAGACCAGTGGATTGAAGTTATTAGTGTCGTCACAAAGTCACAAAACAGGTTCAGGAGGAGGCAGGGGACTGTAGAATAGTGTGTTAATTTCGATCTTCTAATAGAGAAATATATTAGGGCTAAGACCGGCCATATACATATATGTTTTGTTGACCTGTCAAGTGCTTTTGATCTTGTAAAACATTCAATCTTTTGGCACACCCTGTTCTCTGGGTAGACCGCTAGAATAGTGTAATTATTACTGCAGTTATATACTAATTTATCAGCTAGGGTGTGCTATGGGCCAAATGGAGAGTGCTCTCCATCTTTAAAAATCCGAAGAGGAGTTAGGCAGGGGTTTGTGTTAGCGTCCTTTTGTTTCCTTATTTCTAAATGGTGTGGATAGTTTGTTCCAGGTTGTGGTCACCGACTTTCCAGGAGTGGAAGAAATTGCAGTCCCTGTCTTCCTCCATGCTGATGATGTTGTGCTATTGTCATGGACAGCAAATGGCATGCAAAGACTAATGGATCGCTTTGTGGAACTTATGGAAGACAAGAAACTCAAAATACATCTAAAGAAAACCTACATGATGATCCATGGAAAGTAAGAGTATAAATTATGTGTTCATTACATCAATGGTACACCTATCAATTGGTTTCTTCATTTTCCTTTTTGGGTATTCTTTTTACTTCAAGCAGTTACGAAACTAAGCACATTGAAAGTAACAAGTTAAAGATGATACGTGCCTGTGAGGGTATTTGTATGTTTCCCACAAAGTTGATTTGTGAACCAGTTTGGGAGATAGATCCACATGCTCCCCTGCAGGCTCTTACGGCAGCAGCTTTTGGGATTTTCATAGAATCCGCTATTCTGAGCAAACTACTCAAGAGGGATTGTTGTTATAGGCTGAGTCCTTGGCTCATAACTTAAGATGGCGTTCAAATCACCCCATTGGATGGAGGAAACTACAGCAGAATGCTTTAGTCTCACTTAAAGCCGTCCTGTGCAGAGCTGCTTCGTATCTCTCTTGTCCTGAATCTAAGATGCAGAGTGTGATCATTGACGAAGACTGGTGAGTTAATATACAATACTTACCTGCACTCTGAAGTGCACTAAACTGTAGGTCATTCATGCTCTTGGTCCTGGGCAGTTCCCAGCTGAAACATGGACCTGAAACTTATCCACAGAACACCGACCTGTTTTTAGTCTTCCCCTATCCTAATTTTATTTTCTCAATAAATTGTCATTCATAAGATTTGATTATACACCACTGCCAACATCCAGACAGTCTACCACCTGGTGGAGGATGTTATATTACTTGGAGAACGGGACACTCAAGTGACAGACCCAATGATGACACTATCCAACAAGCCACACCAGCGGAGATAAGATTTGCTGCCTACTGTGAATGTGTGGTTGAGGGTCTCTGAGACAACTTTGCCTGAAACTCTGGCCTAGAGACTTTTAAGGTATTTTTATACCGTAGGGAATTTTGATGTTTTCTTTTATGGTTTTGTTTTGAAACCAAGTAAAAAGTTTGGATCATATATCACAATTATTTCTTTGTGTCATGTTTACCTGTCTCCAACCTAGGCTGTCTAAAAAAAAGCAAGCTAGATTCAGCAGCACTGACACACCTTTAGGCAGCTGGCATACGTCAAAGCTTACTGTCCATCCTTGTGGTTTTCTTTTAGCTTTTCCATACAAAATGATTTATAACTAGCTGGAAAATAGTTTTAGGGGAAGAACTTTGTAGGTGATGCTACAATCTGTTTTGCTACAAATCATATATTTGTCAATTGGTGCATGATATCAAAGGGCTATGTTACTTTTAGTGGATTTTGTCACATTTGTAATATTCAAATTACTATTCAAATTTTTAGACATTGCTGGGGGCGCATTAAACGAATACTTATTAAATATTATTTCATTGTAAGGGTAGGCATCCCTGCCACCAGCTGGGTACCTTGCAGAATTGATACAATTTTGAATTATACCAGATTCATTATAAGCCCTGCATTAATAAACACTTCCTGAATGGGCCTACACAATGTGACTGGGTATAACAAAATCAAATATTGTAGGCCCCTTCAGGAAGAAATATGCATTCTCTCTCATTTTATTTTCTTTGAATGGCATTTTACCTTATCACTGTTTATATGTTTACACTGACAACGGCTATTTTCCTTTCAATGGGGGATTTATCAGTTATTATGGGTTTAAACCGAAAACATGAAAGCTTACCTATATCTTTCTACTTCAACAGAGAACATCTGGGAACACAGGATATCCACCCCCTCTTATTTTGTGTGTTTCTGGCAACAAATGCTACACGGGCAATCATCTTGAATGTAACCTCGAGCAGTCCAGTCTGAATCAATGTGACTCTTGGAGCCTACAAATGCCTCCCTTAATTTCCCTAAGCATAATAGTGATTGCCAATCACTTTATCGGGGCATTAGGCCTTTAGTATTAGGAATGATGATTATTATCACATTGGTTCATGCTAATGCAGGCTGAATGAAGCATATATTGCATTCTGTCCACGTTTGTAATACCTGTGCCATCACTTCCTATCTCATTTTCCACCTCACTTAACAACCCTTGAGTAAGAACCAACCCCTTCCACCTACCCCACTCCATTTACAACCAGCCCCATTGTGCTAACCTTACAGACAATTGCATCCACTGGTAAATTGCTTCCCATTGCCTGGAACCTGTTTTGACCACTTTGTTCCTGGACATTTGATCTCTCCCTCTCCTATTTCTCTCATACGTTAAACTGATCTCATTACAGCACAAAAAAGGATATGGGCAAGTCTCTGGAGTTTTCTCTAATGCAGTTAAGTCTTCTGTTTCTGGGTCAAGATACCTGAGGTTACTTCAACCATTGGTGTACATTTCATGTTTGCTTGATGAGGGCATCCGTTTTGGCTCAGTCAATATCGTTTGATGAGGGCTGGCTCCCTCTTTTGCTGTCTGCCTTGTCAGTCTCAGATCACTTATTGAGTTGTCATCCAGTGGAGAACCATTCTTGGGCAATCTTAGGATGTTTTGTTTAATTCCTCCAGGGTGCGGATTGACCTCATACCTCTGTTCCACATAAATAGGAGACATAAGGGAGGATCTCACCACACATTATGGTCATGAACACTAGTCCATTAGTGGTGTAAAGTATTTCCTTCTCACATAAGTGCCAGAATTAGGGGTGTGGGGGTGAATGAGCAATAAAATTGCCTGTACATTTTGTTTTTTTCTTGTCATATTAGGTGTGCATTCAAAAACACTGGGCAAACATCAGGTTATGTCTTATGACAAATTGTTGCTTATTCTTTTAGCATGGCTATTGATGTTTACTTTTCTTTGACTGCAAAGTGAGTTGATTTTTTTAAATCACCTACTTGACAATCCTGCTGGAGAAAATATATTTTAGAAAGGAAAGGCTATTGGGTTTAATTTTTTTCTAACACACAACAACATGTAAATGAATTGTACTCATATTTCAAAATATATCAGCAGTTAGAAAAGCCCGAATAAAGCAAAATGTTATTCGGAAATGTAATGGCAAAAAAGATTTTAAAAGGATCAAAACAAATCAAGACATTTTACTTAGTGCTGAACAAATGATACATTTTTTAATAAACCCATTTCACACCCAAATATTCATTTTGCACTATATAGTTTTACCAATAATGTACGTCTGTGCAAATTTAGAGGTCTTTTCAAAGGAATATGAACTGTCTGTAAATAACAGCACGCTACAACATCATGCTTCAGTAATTTATTTAGAACAGTGTGCTCCAAAATGCATCACCAGCTACACACCATGCACATATTACTGTATTGCTGAAGGGGCATGGCTCATTTGCAGCTCTAGTCATTTGTGTAATGCTTGGTTTTTCACAATCCCTATGATGTCAGTGATGTAACATTGAAGGCAGCACCCCCACTTTGAAAATTGTCCCAGATCCCTCTCCTGAGCATTGCAATGGCCAAACCATGGTACAGTAGGATATTGTGGCTATCAAAGGTGAAAGAGTACTTGGACCGAACAATTGACATTATCTTCTCTGCTTTGTCAAATAATTGTAGTATTTCCAGCACATTTAGTAGCATTCCCTCTGTGTTTATCCTTCAACAACTCTGTGTGTAGTATAGCCTGATTGGAGAATACTCCGGCCTGCCTCTGACAGAGTTGATTAATTTCTGAATAGAAGACTGGATAGCTGAGTCAAATACTCCTCTAGGAAGAGCATGGTGTGGATTTTGTTGCACCAGCACCTGTTCTCTATATCTTTCTGTTCATCAGCAGTTCATCATATGGTTCATCTAGCTGGAACTTTCTATTTCCCAATTGATATTGTTCTTCCTCATATAATCCACTTTGGTGTCCAATGGCCGCACACCTCTCTGGAGTTCCAAAAGGGATATTATCAGATCCATTCTGCTGGTGCCAAACTCTGATTTCATTTCTTGTCAAACTGTTGCAAATCGTCTTGTGTAATTGGGATGTGTGTGGCATCCCCTCTATATTTCTTTCAGGTAAACATCTATTTGAGTTACTAGGTTTCTTGCCTTTGTGGCATAAAGCTTCTTTAGCAAGAACACATTTTTAACTGATTGTTGTTTTTGGTCCTTGCTGCTGGCCTAGCAAACAGTTGGTAATACCATAGAAAGTTCTGCATTACCTTGTGCAGTAGATACGATCTTCAGGGTTTTACTAACAGGCCAGGTGGCTAGTATCAGGTAGCTCAGGTGAATTTCTAGGCTTTGCTTCCTCATGTCTGAATGTAAAGAAAGCCCTAACCGCTGGAGTACCACCTTTTACTGCCTCTTTATCCTGGCATTTTTTTGCTCTGTGATTTTGCAAGAGAGGGTCCTGGCCCTGATTATTGACTTTGTCCTGTGTTCTGCGCCATGCATGTTGAGTGAGTTGATTTCAGTTCACTCTCCCTTTTGTCCACCTGAATGTTGTCTGTTCCCCTCGGTTAGTCTTCACATGTACACCAGTTAACTGCTTGCCAGTTGTGGATAGGAGGCCTATGCTGCTCCACCAATGCTGATTTCCCATCTGCCACAAGGTCATTTCAAAGCATGGGCAAAGTGGGCAATTGTCCGGCCGCCCCTGCTTTCCAAGGGTCCCCTTGGAAAATTAACTTTCTCTATATTTAACCCCCGTCTATTCAATTTCTCTTTTCTCGGCCAACAGCTACCTCTGTCTCTTTACCCAGAGTCAGCTTAAGGATTTTTAGGGTCCAGGGCAAGACATGTTATACCTGTTTTTGTGATCCTGTTAAAGTTTAATATATTATTTAGTTTTATCTGACATTATATAGGCATGAATTAGCAGGAAATGGGTAATAAAATTCAAATTTGTTCCCTACACCGCCCGCAAAATAAGTCTTGTCCAAGGCCCTCAAAAATCCTTAATGTCACACTGATCTTCCACTTGGATTCAGTCCTGGGAGATCTGATGAAGTGTATACTTGGTGGGGTGCTCATTCGGTCTTTTGTTTAAGAGATTTATCAGTGCTGTCTAGGCATGGGCGGATTTTGCGGATCCATGATCCGCGAATTTGCGGATTTGCGGATCCGCAAAATCCGCGAATTTGCGGATTCGCGGATTTGGATTGCGCTCGTGAAAGTCAAGGATACAAAGGCCTCTATCCAGCATCACAGCTGATTTACGACTGTAGATTTGGGAAGAAGGCACACCTGCCCAGCCTCGACGATGCTCACGATTGTTTTTGGGCTGATGAATGAGTCACTGAATTTGAGCTTCAACTAGTTCCAACGACCATGTGTGTGTTACTATGCAATCGCCCTGAAGGGCGCAGGGTTCCCTTGAGTGAGCTATCATAGTGGGTAAATGGTGGGAAGACGGTGCACACCGCTAGTGTGTGAGCGGGACCAAACGTGCGGGGCTTCCATGCGAGTTCACATGCCTCTTGTGTGTATAAAAGGTCAGAGACCGATCAGAGCAGCAGATCAAGAGAAAGAAGCTCCTGGTCACAGGAACAGCACGAGGATTGCGCTCATGAAAGTCAAGGATACAAAGGCCTCTATCCAGCATCAAAGCTGATTTTCGTCGGTAGATTTGGGAAGAAGGCACACCTGCCCAGCCTCGACGACGCTCACGATTGTTTTTGGGCTGATGAATGAGTCACTGAATTTGAGCTTCAACTAGTTCCAGCAACCATGTGTGTGTTGCTATGCAATCACCCCGAAGGGCGCAGGGGTCCCTTGAGTGAGCTATCATAGTGGGTAAATGGCGGGAAGACGGTGCACACCGCGAGTGTGTGAGCGGGACCAAACGTGCAGGGCTTCCATGCGAGTTCATGCCTCTTGTGTGTATAAAAGGTCAGAGACCGATCAGGAAGCACCTGCTTTATTTTATCTATTAGTGCTTCCTGTTGAAGCTAACTTAGCTAACTTACTAACTATTTTAGGATGGCGCTGGCAGCTTGCCGGTGCCATCCTAAAATAGTTACAACTTCAAGCTTGAAGGCTTGAACTTTTGCCCCCCGAATCCGCCTCTCGCGGATTTGCGGATTTTCGGTAAATTCGCGGGAGTACGCGGATTGCGGATTTACCGAAAATCCGTGAAATCCGCGAGCGGAACGGATTTTGCGCTCACGCCTAGTGCTAGTGCTGTCCCTTCATTTCATAAGTTGGAGGTTCTCCGCAACAGGTTTCTTTATGGAGGCGGTGCTCGGCCTCTCACTGTTCACTTATTTGGGGCAGGCTTGCAAATCTACCACAATGTCTTGTAGTGAGAATACGGTTCTGCCTGCACACCGTGCTATGTTAGCATAAGTGAGTTAGTTGCTTAAACGCCATATTGCTGCTTTTGCCCACAACACTACACGTTTTTATAAAGACAAACTGCTTTCTTTCTTTCAAATGAGAACGGTCTGTTTTTTACCTCTCTAGACTCACACTGTTTTTTCAAGTCTGCACAAAGTGTTCAAGGTTAAAATAACAATGTATGCTGTTGATGCAGGGTGATCGGCCTACGCTCTAGAGACAACACAAATACAGCTGCTCATTTCTGAAACTCAGGTGTTTTTAATATTGCATTGCATACATGAGACTAGGACTTGGAAGAAACCTTTCCATCGACAAAGAGCTGTACTGATCTGGGATGTGATTCACTTCACCTGACTTTGGAGGTATGGGGTTCCCTGTTTTAACCTAGAGATCTTCTATTATTATAATACCTAGCTCCTAGAAAGGGAGGATGGTACACAAGGCACTACAGACTTGGTTCCACTATCATTATAACATGATTTCTCCCTTTGTGTTTTATGTAATTGTAACAATGCTGATTGTATTGATTATATGCATCCTTTTAATTATGTTATCAAAGATACTGCATCTTACAGCACATAGTTGAAATAAACATTTTAAACTATACTGTGTCGCTGATTGCTCACGTTGTGGACATTTATGAGTATAAAAACAAAAGAGTTTTCTTGATTCCCACTATTCCTGAGAGGTCCTAAAGTTACTTGTTCTTGGTTGTCTAATCATTGGTAGCTTTGCTGTAGTAAGGAGAATGAATGAGACACGGATACTAGTTGGATAGGGGTATTGGGCACTGAGGTGAGTTTTTGGTACACCACAATATACCGAGGTCCTGGTTTCCTGCGCATAGTTCTGTGCATGAGCAGAATCCCTGCAACAGTCTCCCTTTCTCTGAGGGAAGTCACTGCTCTGGCTTTTATATTCAGATGCCACTCTTCTGCCCAGTCTCAAGAACAGATCTCTGGCTTAATTCAATCAAGATTTGGCTTTTACCACCAACTCCCCACTGGCTCCGATCATGTCAAACCTGTCTTAAGTCGGTGGGAATTGGCCTCCTTCATTGGCTCAGCTTGCTTGATATGCGCGGGACAAGATGGCACCTTCAGACTTCTCCACTGCACATCTTTCCTGTCATTCAGCCCTGTACTTAACTTATACAGGTATTTATGCTTGACCATTGATTTTTATTTCTTGTCTTCTCGGTCCGACGCACCAGTACTGTCTGTCTCAGCACTGCAGTATATCCAGCTATTCACTGGAAGATAGAATTATAGGCTCACCCCTGGATGACGTTTGATATTCCATTCTTCCCTAATCCTCACTTACTGCACTCCTGCTGGGAAGTATTGCTTTCCTCTCATGTCCGCTCTATTCTGCTGCCAGGACATTATTTCAGAGTATTAAAAACTAGTGGTATCCAAGCATTACAGCCATTTTAAGAGCTGTTACTTTTAGAAGTGTACTTCATGGTAAAGTGTAGTTCTCTGGTGCACTCTAGGGTTTAGTAGCAGACTCAAGTGGGGCATATGCCTATAGAAAGATCCTTTGGAAGGCAGGTATATTCTTAGACAGGTAACTTGACAAAGTAAAGCATTACAAGCTCCAAGCGAATGCTAATTTTTCTCAGAGTTTTGTTCACTTTGTTTATTTTTTATGTAGGCATGTTCTAAAAAATAGAAATAAAAACATTCATAGCGAAGTCTATGCATTTGGTTCACCTGAGCGCTACTGTGAACATTATGGCCCTCATTTACAGTGAATTGGCGTAGGGCAGCGCCTCAAGTCTTCTAGCTGCTCTGCCCTACATTAAATGTGAAAGGGCTGGAATGCACCATATTTGAAATATGGTGCATTCCTTTCCATTCAACCTGGGCTGGTGCACAATTTGCTGCCTAGCGTCAATGTAGGCACCCTTGCACCATGGTGTTTTCCTCTTTCTATGTGTGTTGCAGAATGCAGCACACGGGGAAAGAGAAAAAAACAAGGAAAAATACAAATATTTGTCCTTGTTATGCTTTCTGTAGGGAGGTGCAAGGCTTTGGCACTGCCTCAGGTTTACGTGATTAAGTAAATCTGTGGCAACGACAAAATCCAGGGTGTTGCGTGGGTAAACCCACCGCAACACCCATGGAACAACTCCCTGGTGCAGAATAAGGCAATGCAGGGACTTGTGCTGCTTTGTCTTACTCCATATCTAACAGGCCACACAAAGCCACGCAAAGTGGCTTTGCGTGGCCTCATAGATATGATTGGGAGGCCTGCACCGCCGGAGCATCAAAAAAAGTGACACTCCAGCGGTGCAACCCACTCATAAATCCTAAATAAGCCCCTGTGTTTATATATTTCAATGAAGTACCATGTTAACAACCACATATGTATTTATGAACATAACAACTATTAATCAAATATTGATGTTGTCTTCCATTTGTTTGAACCTTCCTATGACATTAAAATGCTTGTAAAACAGGTGTGGAGTTAGCAGGCATAGAAGCTACTGTGATTAGAGTTGCACTTTGCACATAGTCTAAGGGGCATATTTACAATTACTGGTGCATCCCTGCAAATTAGTAGGGATGCGCCAGTAATTGTGCGCCATGCCTCCGCCACCCATGATGCGCTGTATTTACAATGTGGTGCACCATGGGGCAAAAACGGCACAGAAGTGTCACGCATCTGTGCCGTAAAGGTGTCGCATTGCTGGAGTTGCGTCGCAAGCGCGACGCATCTCCAGCAATGCTCTGGGGGGTCCATTCTACTAATGCTGTGTCAAGCCTTACGCCTGCTTCAAGCAGGCGCAGAGTTTTGACGTAGCATTGCCCTAAAAGTGACTGAGTGAAATCTTGTAGATTTCACTCAGCCACTTTTAGTAGGCGTTCCTGCGCAGGAACGCCCTCCCCCTGCACCGGAACGCCTCCTTAAGGCACAGGGCTTTACAATGTGATGCATCTCCCAGATGCGTCACGTTGTAAATAGCCCGCACCATGGCGCATCTTTTGTGCCGCCGCTGCGTCACAAAAGTGACGCAAAGGCAGCACAAAAGAGGCGCAAGGGGCTTGTAAATCTGCCCCTAAGAGCGCAACCTTGTTTTCGAACCTTGCAAGCGACACAATATTTTGTGAGAATAAAGGGGCCGGTATTGTACACATGAATAATATCTTCCCTTGAAGGCGACTCTCCGCTTCCTTGAGAGAAAGATCCTGAGACCTACACAATAGATACGTTTGCGATGAAAGTAACACGTTTCTGTCATGTGATCATGCATCATTGTATTAAGAGTTTAAGCATATACATTAGGTTGATTTTAATTGAATTTTAGTTCTTACCTCCAACTGACTGTTTTCTACTGAGAGCCATGGTCCGCTGAAATGTCAACTGTCTTTAATTTTTTGCTCCACCGCCTATTTTGCATTAAACGTTAGTTGGACTTTAAGCTTTCCCACGTGCTGTGTATTAATTTTTACACTACTGAGCTCTTTTGTTTTATGCTCTAAAAGAACATAATAATCCTTCCATAGTCAGTGCTTTTCATCTTTGTCTGTTTCAATAAAAACAGATTTTTCAAATTCATTCTCCTTTTTTACTCTCCGACCATACATAGGTAGTTAGTGGTTCTTTTACTCTTCTATATTGACGTACAATAGTTATACTAATCAAGTTTTCAATCCAACCTACCATCCTGTATTCTCTAATTTGCATACCTATGCAATTACCCTTACTATAGCAACCCCTATTACATTTAGAAGGCCACTTGATTTCTTAATATTCAAAGGGTTGACTGTGAATAGGTTTAAAAGACATTTGCGCCGGGGGCATGGCTTAGCGCCCGGCGGAGTCGGAAGCGTCTATGTGAGCGCTCCACGAACGCCGGGGCGAACCAGCGGTAAACGGACCCGTTTCTTTGCAGCAACACCATCATTTTATCTCGGAAGGGTCCAGGAGGGCTCTGAGGACCTGTTTTCTTGCCCTGGTCTACTGTTTCGGGAGTTTTTGCCGCTCTTCCTCACCCGCGGCGTCATGACGGCCGCGGCCGCCATTTTGTTCGATTTCCAGAGCGTTTACTGAGCGGCGCTCCTCTTCACCACACAACGAACGACAAGCATGCTTCCCTCCTGCTTCTCTAAGATTGGCTGAATGTTCCTCATATGATGCTTGCATTGCCTATATTATCGTGACTTTTTCCATTGGATGTCTCTTCTTATGAGGTATGCTGCTCTCATATTCCCCATATCAGCGGCCATTTTGTGTTATCTATCCCTACAGGAGGGCTTCATAGCTTGACCAAATAGACATTTCCTTGTGCTCTCGCATGGTTACTGGCACTCCTACGTCATTTTGAGGTGCTTTTTCCCAGGTTATTTTACCATTGCTCTTCAAGACTTCATTGTCCTTCTACCCATCTGTTAGTGTTTCCACGGACAGAACGTCCCAACTGCTAACTCATTTCTTCGTGGTTGCTTACAATCTTATGGATAGCGGCGCAACGAGTCGCGCTCCTAGGAATCCACAACGCATCCTCATTAAGAACTCCAAAGTATTTTCTGCGCTGGCTCATCTGGAAGCCTCTCAGGCGTCTGCTGACCACATGTCGCAATCCAGTCCGGATCATCCTGTGCAATCCTCAGGGAAGGCCACAACGAAACGGCTTAGAAAGGACCCTCCATCGCCGTCGGGTTCCTCTTCAGTTGTATCCATGGAGCTGTTGTTGGAGGAGATACGGGCCCTTCGTCCCTTTATGGAAGAAACCAATACCAAGCTGCAGGTTTTAACTGATCACTGGTCGCAGTTAGATGCAAGAGTCACAACAGTTGAGCACAGTGTTTCTTCTCTCCAGGAGTCATCCTCCAAGGTTATGCATATGCAGTTGCAGATTTCCTCTCTCCAGAAGCAGGTCGAGGAGCTTGAAAATCGCTATCGGCGCAATAACCTGCGCATTTACGGCCTGGCGGAGAATTGTGAGGGAAGCGATCCTATTGCTTTCTTCAAATCCTTCCTTCCTAAGCTCCTCCACTTACCAGAAGGCACCATGCTCAACATCCAGCATGCACATAGGCTTGGTCGCGCCTCTTCACCTGCTTCTGCCTCTTTGAGACCAAGGGGCGTAATCATGTATTTCCTGGAGTATACTGATCTCCTTAAAGTTCTCTCAGCAGCTAGAACTTCTCCTCGTCTGACATGGTCAGGATCCACGTTGTTCGTTGCGCAGGACTATGCAATAGCTACAGCTAACCGACGCAAAGATTTTTTGGATATGAGGCCAGAACTTCGTTCCATCGGCGCCAGATATGGCCTTTTTCATCCTTGCCTCTTCAGAGTCACTCATAACAATAAGACGACGACTTATGAGGATCCTACTCGCCTCCAAAGCTTTCTAAATTCTTGTCAAACGGCTGACATGGACTCATCCAGCTCCTCATCTGCTTTTCCTTCATGACTTTATTGAGTTGCTACTGCTCATTACTTGGCTCATTCAGTTCATGTTGATTTGGTCATGCATGTTTTCTATAGAGTTCCTCTGTTTATTGTTCCCTTATATTTATATAAGTCATTCATAAGTTCTTTGTCGTTGTTTGGTACTACATCTTCGTTGTTTTGTCTTTTGATGTTTTTCTTTCCTCATGTTTTTTACAGAATCCACACTTCGCCGTGCGATGTTCCCCCGGTTTGATGGTTCGCTCACACTGGATGTCTTGCCCTCTCCAGTTGGCTCTACCCCCCCACCAGTTTCTCGTTTGTTCTCCTTCTTGATTACCCTTCCCTGGTTTCATCCCTCGTAAGTACGTTCTCCTTCCTTCCTTCAATGTATGCCTTCTCCTTTTTCCTCTTAATCTTCCTTCTTTCTCATTTTCAACTATGTTCCAAGGTGTTCTCTCTCCCTTCCTTTCATCAATCTTTCTGTTCTTTCTTTCTTCGTGCCTTCTTTTTTGTCACTTATTGCATCTCCTTCCTTTTTTTATCTAATTGAATGAATCTTTCAGGTTTTTGTTCTATCCTCTCCCTTTTTTACAGATTTTTGGTTCATGCGTCTTGGGACTTTACTGTTTTATTACCTAACATCAGCTTTTCTATTATGGCTTTTTATCTTCCCCTCTGTATCTATTTTCCTTTTCTCCCTTCTTCGATATTCCTCTCCTTTTCCTTATTTCTTCTCTTCCTTCTTTCTGGCACTTATGATCACATTCCTTTCTTTTACTTACCTTTTCTCATGGGCTCCTCTTCTTATATTGCTATTGAATTTCTTTTTCTTCTATTTTATGTATTATGTCATTGAAAATAATTACGTGGAATGTCAAGGGCATCAATTCTCCAATTAAGAGACAACAAATGTTATCACACTTAGCCCGGTTAAATGTAGATATTGCGTTTCTGCAAGAAACTCATTTATCTGATGTAGAATCAGCTAAGCTCAAAAGAGGTTGGGTGGGTGAGGTTTACTACTCCCAAGGTGATGGTAAACGGAATGGAGTAGCCATGTTATGTCGTAAAACTCTATCTCATTCCCTAGTTGCTCAGGAATCAGATACTGAAGGTAGATGGCTACATGTTAAACTGTCTCTAAAGGATGTTCCAATTTCCCTCCTCAATGTCTATGCTCCCACCGGTGGTGATCCTGCTTTTTGGCACAACTTTTCCCAGCATATCACCAGATTTGCTGACGATAACTTTATTTTAGCAGGTCATTGCAATCAACCCCTTGATCCCTTTATTGATCGAAACTCTAAGTCTCCCTATGTTCCAAATAAACCTCACAAGCTTTTTGCCCAAGCTATCTCTCAACATAAACTTATCGACGCTTGGCGCTTGTGTAATCCGACATTAAGAGAATTTACTTTCTATTCCCCATGCCATCATTCCCAGTCCCGAATTGATTATATTTTTGTCACTCATAATATTGCCCAAACTCTTACCAATGCTGAAATTGGTCCAATTTTACTTTCAGAGCATGCTCCTACCATAGTTTACATTGATATACAAACTAAACCCATAGGTCCAAAGAGATGGCGCTTCAATAACGCTCTTTTGTTGGATCCCAAATTTACTGCTTCCTTTATTGAATTCTTCGATGAATTTGTTTTGTTTAATGACACTCCCTCCATCCCCAAATTTGCCATTTGGGATGCCTTTAAGGCTTCGGCCAGAGATTTTATAATTGCATATGTTGCAAAGAAACGAAGAATCGCCCGTAAATTTACAGGGGATATTCTCCGTGATATCAAGAAATCGGAGCACGCCTATTATACTTCCCACTCACAAGACAGTTTAACAGCCCTCGTTAATGCTAAAATGAAGTTCAACAAAAAATCCACAGAAGACGCTTCCCTTTATTTATTAAAATTCAGTGCAAAATTCTATGGTGGCTGAAATAAGGCCGGGAAAATTTTAGCTAACTA
This sequence comes from Lissotriton vulgaris, assembly GCF_964263255.1. Taxonomy (NCBI): domain Eukaryota; kingdom Metazoa; phylum Chordata; class Amphibia; order Caudata; family Salamandridae; genus Lissotriton; species Lissotriton vulgaris. Next base: position 1,723,776,094 of record NC_141694.1, on the reverse strand, counting down.
TTTGAAAATTAAACACAACAAATTAAATATTGAATCCATCTATGATGCTCAATCTAATCTTCACACTAAAGATGCAGACATACTCACCGAATTTTCCTCTTTTTACAAAACTTTGTATTCTTCTGAAACTCAACCCTCTACCCAGTCACTAGATCACTTCTTTTCTACCATACATAAACCGGGCAATTTCCCTCTCGACCTTTCCTCTTTAGAATTAGATATTTCCCAGCATGAATTACTTCTAGCACTTCAGACCTTACGGAAAGACAAGGCCCCTGGACCAGATGGTCTCACTGTTGAGTTTTTTCATACATTTTTCAAAACTCCTCATCCCAAAACTGAACTCTTTATTGGATTCCTTTCTTACCGTAGGTGCCTCTTCAGGCTCTTTCTCTGACGCCCATATCTGCCTTATACCAAAGGAAGGGAAAGATGCACAACACTGTAAGAACTATAGGCCCATTTCCTTGGTCAATATTGACTACAAGATATTTGCTAAATCACTCGCAGCCCGTCTTGACCTCTTACTTCCAGATCTCTTAGGCGAGGAACAATCAGGCTTCGTCAAGGGCCGATTTATCACGGATAATACTAGGCTTTTGTTTAATGTTTTATCGAAATCTCATAAATCACCTGATGCCCTTGCAGCAATTGCCCTAGATGCTGAGAAAGCCTTTGATAGGGTTGAATGGATCTATTTGTTTCATACCCTTAAATGGTTTGGTTTTGGCCCTAAATTTATCTCTTTGATTTCTTTATTATACTCCAATCCCCGTGCGGCGGTTTGCGCCAATGGCCTAGTCTCTTCCTTTTTTGATCTAGGGTGAGGTGTACGTCCAGGTTGTCCCCTATCCCCTTTTCTTTTCAACCTGGCCTTGGAACCTTTTTTATCCAAACTTCGCCAAAGCCCTAACATTTCTGGTTTCCATGCTTCAGACTCTCAAATTAAGCTTGCTGCATATGCAGATGACATTTTACTTTTTATTTCTAACCCAACTGAATCCATTCCTGCCTTTCTTGCTGAAGTACAAGATTACTCTCAGATATCTGGTTACAAGCTTAATATTGACAAGTGTGAGATTCTGCCCTTGACGAAGTTCACATTTAAGCCTGATTTTAGCGCCTCCAACTTTACATGGAGCTCCTCACACATTAAATATCCTGGCCTTTATATTACCCCTTCTATTTCAGACACGGTCTCCCTCTGTTTGAACAAATGCATTCAAAAATTATCAGATTTAACATCCAGGTGGCATCCCCTTTACTTATCATGGTGGGGCCGCCTTGATACAATTAAAATGATGCTCTCTCCCATAGTTCTCTACACTATTTCTAATATTCCCGTCTCCATTCCCTCTAAATTTTTTAAGAGAATCAATTCACTTCTGACATCCTTTCTCTGGAGCCAAAAAAACCCTAGAATGTCCCTTGCCTGACTCATTCGTCCCAAATCAGAAGGCGGATTCAACTTTCCAGATTTCCCAGTTTATCATAAGGCATTTCTGCTATGACAGGCTTCCCTCTGTTTGCAGGACCTGACTTCCCCTTGCCCTTTATGGGCTAAACTTGAGCGTCTTTTCCTTTCCCCTTTCTCTCTCGCTGAGTATCTTTCTTTCTTACACAAGCCCTCCTCAATTCCCACTCCCATTCACAAATTCACTGTTAAATTGCTTCACTCTTCCTCCCCTGATCCTCCCGTGACTGTTGCTGAGTTTCTTACTTCCACTATTTGGCACAACACTTCCCTCTTGATACGCGGTAAACCCTTTTACTGGAAGTCCTGGCGGCACAGAGGGCTAATCTGGGTTTCCCAACTGTTCTCACATTCATCTTTTATATCCTTCCCTACTCTTTGCACCACCTATGGTTTGCCTGTTTCTTTTATCCACAAATATCTTCTTCTTAAAGAAGCTGCAATGATAACTTACACCCGCCTCATGCATGCACCCTCCCCTATTTCTTCTCCTACCCTCGCCTCATTACTTCATTCTTTCTTACGCACCACTCCCAAAGCTTCCTTCATTTACAAATACCTACACACTACAGATTCTATTAGACCCAAATCTAAGGTGGAGGAAAGTTGGGAACAAGATTTTGGTACATCCTGGCCCATCCTTTTTTGGGATAAGATCTGGAATAAGATCCGCAAGTCCTCTAGAGCAGCAACATTGACACAGACTCTGTTCTTCACTTACAATAGGCTTCTTTTCACGCCATTTGATCTCCATAAACGCTTTTCCACCACTCCACACATTTGCTGGTCTTGTTCTTCACCGCAAGCGACTTTGTGTCATATGTTGTTCTCATGTAAATCTGTTCATGACTTCTGGTTGCAGGTTTGGGCCCAAATTAATGTAATATTTCAGACCCGCATTCCTTTCTCTTATACTAATGTTTTTTAGGAAGCCTCTCTCCTTGCTGGGATGATGTTGATCTTAACACCCGGATTATTGATTTGTTATTGGCTGTTGCATTTCAGCAAATTACAGTCAATTGGAAGAATTTTTCTTACATTTCTTTTAAAGCATGGTGGTATAACGTATGCCATAATCACAGATTAGATACTGCTTTTGTTTTTCCTGCCCACATGTCAGCAAAACGTACAGATTTATGGCTTCCTGTTACGCTTTATCTTGATGTATGTACTAAACGCTCGTTTCATCCACAGCCCTCACAGCAAGAAGTTCTCAAGCCTCCTTGATTGCCCCCCGCATTCCGTTTTTTTTCCACCAACAATTGTATGTACTTCCTTTTATACAATTTTATCTCTACAACTGTGGTTTTTATTTTCTTCAGCCCTGATGCTTGTGATTAGCTCTCATTATGTTTATAACTGTATTATGCCCATTGCTTATTGATTTGCTTGTACTTTCTATTTTTTACTGTACTTTGTTTTGGCACCTTGTCCCTTCTTCTTCCCTGAAATAAAATTCTTTCTGAACTTAAAAAGACATTTGCGCCTAATTGTTGAAATCGCATGTGGGAAAATCATGCCTGTGTAAATTAAAAATATCTTCAATAAAAAAATAATGTATTTTATATAAGCTACATTTTATAGAACTGTTTTTCTGTTAAGTAATATTTCCGATCACATATTTATAAAATGTGAAGGCTCTTTAGACTGAACTGGCGAAAAAACTGCTAACATTAGAATATGAGTTGGAAAATATTAGTGTTTTATATTGAAAATGTAGGTCCCATAACAGTGAATACATCTTGAGAATCTGGTGTATTGGTGAATCTTTTAAAATGTATTTGAATAGTTTCGTTTTGCATGAATCTACAACCTTCTTGCTTTTCATACATATATTCAGATCTCCTTCCCAACAAGACCTTCCTCGCCTATCTATGATTGCAGTCTCAGAATGCATCATGTTTACAGAACCTATGCTATGGCTTGCTTGCAAGCCTAGAGAGTTTTCTACATTGACACCTATTAAAATGCTTTTGACCTTGCAGGGAACTAATCAAACAGTAAAGGCCATTGAGTGCCAGACTGGGTAGAGCTCTGTAACTTAGCTGTACTTCCATGATAAAATTCAGCCTGCAGTGAATGCCATTCCTAATTATATGATTCATTAGCAAGATGTGAAGAGCTACATCCAAAGACTATTTTGCCAGTGTTTTGGCACTGAAGACTTTTAAATAATATTTATTTGTAAGAAATGTCCTTGTGTGCAAAGACCATAGCCCTCTGAGGTGCTCAGATGCAATAGAATGATCCCATGTTATTAAAATGCTCAATGAATAAATATAATTTTGGAGCAGAGATCAGGCAGGGGCTTAAAAAGTCTTGATGTGCGTTTCAGGTTTTAGCCTCCAAAAGGAAATACTCACCAGAGGCAGATTAGGTCACAACCTGAGACTCCATGGGAAGTCCATTCTATTACTGTTTTATCTCAGGACTTATACATCTGTGACTCTGCATGTCTACTGCAGCTAGACATTGGTCTGCAAAAACCACCTATTAACCTGACATAGTGGAGGTGGTAGCGGGACATGGCCCAGAATGTGGTAAATGCAATTATTCTACTGCATGCGGAAAAATAACTGATTTACAATGGTGTACTTTAGGTGAACTTATGATGTGCTAAGTATGCCTACTGCACCAAGGTAACTGCTAAAAAGCAGAGGCATCTTCATGGAGAAAATGAAAGTTAAAAAAAACCATAATAGAAAGAACTGCCATGAAAAGGCGCCCTGAAAGCATGTCCTAGAGATGGGAGTGTGTACTGGCACTGTATCTCTTGACTGACTATACCTTTCCAGTGTTGCACATATGGTCAAACATTTTGCAGCAGACATCAACCTTACCAGGATTTTTGCCTCATATTTTCCAATTACTTTAATTCCACTCACAAAATTGAGTATTCTCACTGAATAGCCACTGGTAGACTTGCCACTGCTACCCCACAGTAGTAGAGAGCTCTGACGTGAATGGATTGGGGCTTTACATAGCAAAATGGCCACCTAGACTATTCCCCTGGTTCTGATGGGGCTGCCAAGATTCCACTGCAACTGATGGGCCTATAATTGGTGAACCGTTAAGAGTTTGCCTTGAAATAACCCCTTGAAAATGGTGCAGGGTGTATGTGAAGATGAATTATCATATGCTAACGGAAAATATAACTCTGAAAGTAGATCCCAATCTGACCACACTCGAAACCTTTATGGTGGTGCCTAATTGATACTGCTGAGTATATGCCTACACTGTGCTCTAGGCACCATCGGCCAGATTCATCAAGCTTAATTGCACTCGCAAAGGGCCAGATTCTCAGATTCTGGCCCTTTGAGAGTGCAATTTTTGCATTTGGGATTCATCATCCCAAATGCAAAATTCGCTAATAAAGAATTCGCACATTTGCGAGGATTAGCATTTAAGGAATCTCTATTTGAGATTCCTTAAATGCAATTCATGAACCATTTTAAAATTGCGAAATCGCAATTTTGGGCCGCTATTTACCGCGAGGTCAAACCTCGTGGTAAATAGCGAAAACTTAGAAAAATTCATTTAAATGCATTTTTCTAAGTTACATGTTACACACACTCATGTCCTTTGGACATGTGTGTGCGCAACACCAATGTAGATTACATTTCAGTGGTGCTACAGGATGTCCTTTGGACACCCCTGGCACCCTTGAAATCGCATCCTTATTTGCGATTAGCAAATTGCTAATCACAAATAAAGAATGTGTAGGAATCGCAATTTATTTAGCGATTCCTACATGAATCCCGTTTTGCAAGTCCTTAATAGCGATTCCTTAATAATCGCTATTAAGGACTCGCAAAACGGGACTATGATGAATCTAGCTGCATATTCCACGCCGTATTCCACTCCACATGCTGTATTCCCTCCCTAAACACGTATGTAAATTGATACTTGTATAGAGCACTACTCACCCGCAAGGGTCTCAAGGCGCTTACGAATACCGCTAAGGAACCCATCCTGGCTTTCCCTGTGAGGCGTCCACTCCTGGGCACCCCCAAGGTGGAGGCCAGGCATCCTTAGCGTTTTGGGGGCCGTTGTGGAGATTAAGCAAGCTATTGCCCAGAGTTGCAGAGTGGGACTCCATGATTGGAATAGGCACCGAGGCGAGAATTATCAGGTCCATGGAATTTTGAGCCCAAGACCCGCCGAGGCGGGGAATTGAACCCTGGTCCCGGGCTCGACCTCTGCATCAGGGTCTGCCGCTCTAATCATTGAGCCACACGTATAATGAACAGATCTGGAAAGGAAATCTGTGAGAATGAATGCTTCCATGGCACAAGCGTGCACTGCTCCCTCCCAAGAACTGTTGATTGATGTTTGAAAGCAATTACGTGTCTCTGACTAATTTGGCATAGGTTCTCATCACAAAGTTGTCACATGTGGGTCCTGCCCGTGGGCCTGCCTGCATGGCTTTAATGCTTCTGGAGCCAACTAGTAACTTATGCTGCACAACATACTTCTAAACCTTGTGGCTGCCTACCTCTTGTACCAGAGAGTGTATTTTGTACTACAGAGAGATGCTTACATGTGGAGTGAAATCTATTGCCACTCCAAAAACAAGGGCAAACAAGCAACACATGGCTTTGACCCCATCCTCCATGTCTGGTAGCTGAGTGTGAGAAATATGGTTGTTGGTTGAAGGGGGGGGGAGGGGTGACTCCTGTTCAAGCAACAGCCACAATCCTCATTAGGGTGAACCACAACATTCACTAAATTGATCTGTGATTCACCCAGCGGTAGCTTGACACAAACAAAAGCAGTCAAGCTTAACTTAGAGGCAATGTGTTAAGTATTCACACAGTCAATAATAAAGTGTAAACACAACACAGGATAAACCCCTCATGATTGTAGAAAAATAGAATCAATTTTATTGAATTATTTGACGCCAAAACCCCAAAAAGCTTATCAGTACAACCAGAGTTAAGAATGTTCAAAGTTTTTAATAAAATCTAGCACCTAACAGATCAAAATGCCAACCACTTACATCTAGTCACGCGAGACTGGATCAAAGTCGAAATATAAGGCTGAGCGCTATGGACCATGGGTCGACTACAAGAAGTGGAATGGGCTGGGTTGGTGCTTACCTTTAGACTTAGTACAATTTTTGAAGAATGAGTTCTGAGAAGACAAGGCTGCAGGCGGTGTAGGAGGAGGAAGCGGCTGGGTGAAGTTGCGGTGAAGCTTTCGATGTTCTAACATAGGGGCCGATTAGGATTGCGGTGAATCCGCATCCTAGACCCCCCGCCAGATTAGGATGGCTGGGGGGTCATCGGCGGTCGGGAAGACCGTCCGCCGCTTTTCCGCTGCAGTCGCCTTCCGACCGCAGCGGAAAAGCTCTAATATGGTGGCAATGTCTATCAGACACCGCCAGCCATATTAGGATTTGCATTGGGACATGCCTTTCTGCTGCGGCAATGCTGCCACGAAAAGGCATACAGTCTTTTCTTTGGGGGCCCGTTGCGGGCCCCAAGGGTGAAGAGGGGGGTGGGTGGTGCACATGGGGGATACCTATGGAACCCCCCTGCATTTACATGCACAAAGAGGCAGGCACCGCGCGGTAATTGCCGCTTTATGCATGTAAATGTAAAACATGCTTTTTTAACCTTGCGGCGGGTGCTGCTTCAAGCAGCACCCGCCGCAAGATTAAGGATTTAGGATGTGACCGCCAGGGTGGCAGTCACATCTTAATTGCACCGGAGGGACAGCTGCTGCCCCTGCGGATGGTCCCTCCACCTCGGGGTGGCGGACGGACGCAGGTCCGTCCGCCATCCTAATGAGGCCCTTAGTCTCTTTTTTTGGAAGTGGAACATCTTCAGCAGGTCCAAGTTGGAGGCTGCAGCCAATGAGAGTTCCAGGAGTCCAGATACCCCTTCACAGTGGGACCACTGAACAGGATTTGCTGCTGCCGAGAAGAAACGTAGCAGGAGCTACCATGAAGTCAGGCCAACCAGCGATGCACCTTGGGTGAATAGACGAGCAGGTGGGTCCCAGTTTTCCCTGGGTTCTCAGAGCAGTTTTTAGCCAAAACATTTCTGAGCCCCAAGCTTGGGATTATGGCTATCTAGGCACCTTCAGCACCACCACTAAGAGCCCAAGACTAGATGGGCACCACCTTGGGTGGTAAGGACTCACTCAGGCTGGGTTGAAGTGAGGATTTAGGTTGGTGGGAGGCTTTACTGTCCCTGATGCTCAGAACAAGAGGCCAGCAAGCTAGCCCCTGCAGTCACTCTGATCGTCCTGGGTTCAGGTAATGAAGCAGGCTTCAGGCAGTGGTTAAGACCTTGAGTGTTCAAGGCAGGCTCCAGGCACCAACACAGTCTTGTGAATTACACAGCAGGCCACAGTAGCAGGCAGTCCTCTGAGAGTCTTTCTGCAGGTCCAGGAAGTGAACTGAAAAGCGTGTATGTGTGTCCCCTTTTTATACCTGATTCAGAAAAGGGGGTGGTGATGAACAGAGTGTCTGAATTAAGCAGACCACTCTTACCCAGTCTAAAGATCAGGGCTTGATCCATCACCGTTTTTTAGCTCACTGCACCATCCCAGCTCAGAACTTGGCTATATGTAAATTAGTCTGACCCTGGCCCAGTGCATCATGGGAACAGGGCAGACTAAATTACCAAGCCAATTCTTATACTGGGAAGGAAACAAGCTACCGGGGACCGGTTTCTGGCATTTCAGCCGTCTTCGGCCCGGCTTGCTTGAATCCTGATGGTGCAATGAGCTAGGGACTCACATCTGAGTATACCCTTCCACGCTTATGGTGGAAAAAAATGATTCAGAAAAGGGGGTGGTGATGAACAGAGTGTCTGAATTAAGCAGACCACTCTTACCCAGTCCAAAGATCAGGGCTTGATCCATCACCGTTTTTTAGCTCACTGCACCATCCCAGCTCAGAACTTGGCTATATGCAAAGTAGTCTGACCCTGGCCCAGTGCATCATGGGAACAGGGCAGACCAAACTACCAAGCCAATTCTTATACTGGGAAGGAAACAAGCTACCGGGGACCGGTTTCTGGCATTTCAGCCGTCTTCGGCCCGGCTTGCTTGAATCCTGATGGTGCAATGAGCTAGGGACTCACATCTGAGTATACCCTTCCACGCTTATGGTGGACAAAAATGATTCAGAAAAGGGGGTGGTGATGAACAGAGTTTCTGAATTAAGCAGACCACTCTTACCCAGTCCAAAGATCAGGGCTTGATCCATCACTGTTTTTATACCTGGCACCTTCTTTGAAGTAGGAAAAGATTCTGGAGGTTTCTCTTTGAAGTGCTTGGAATTTTCTGACTCCCTGCTCTGGCTCCAAGCTGGCTGCAGGGATAATGCAGTGGTGACAATTCCTTTGTGTGAAGGCAGAGCAAAACCTATTCAGCTGCAAGTGGGGCTTTGCCCAGCTCCACCACATCCTGCTAGCACAGAGCTTTCCAAACTGTGTGTCCCAACAAAGTACTGTGTCGCTTGCAAAGGGTGGGTGTGTCGCGGGATGATAATGGGCACTTAGCACAAAATTGCTGCTAATTAAGAAGCTGTACTTTAAGGCCTCTGCCGGCGGCGTCACTCACCCACTCTCCCCTGGTCTCTGTTGAAAACACCCGATTATCTGACAAAACATACCCCCCCGCGCCGACGAGATACAGAGCTGGCATGTGGGGGACCGACCGTGAGCCATTCAAATACTTTCCGCGAAATTCGAGAAATTTAAATACAAAACGCTTTTAGAGTGCAAAGTGCCAGGCTTTCTACACGGCAGGGCACGCGATCAGCTCGTCTGTGTGCAAAGCTTATGTCTGCTCTGTGTATGGAAAAGAAAAAGAATTCCGACCATATATTCTGCAGGAAGCGAAAATAACATTTTTTTTTTTTTAACAAACATTGTTAGCTTTTTAATAGAACTCTCCGTGTCCTCCTTCCCAACCCGGTCAATTTTTTATTTTATTTTATTCTTAACAAACATATTTTGGCCTCTAAAGAAATGCGTTGACATGTGCCCATCTAACCGACAGACACCTTCCGTCTACTGTCTGGAATAGACAGAAGGAGACAGACAGAGGGAGCAGGGCGACAGAGGGAGGAGGGTGCCAGAGGGAAGAGGGCGACAGAGGGAGGGAGACAGACGGAGGGAGACCGATAGAGGGAGGTAGACAGAGGGAGGGAGAGGGAGACTCAGAGAGGGAGACAGCCAGTGGGAGGGAGACAGAATGAGGGAGACAGGGAAGGAGACAGAGGGAGAGAGAGACAGAGGGAGAGGGAGACAGAGAGGGGGAGACAGACAGATGGAGACAGAGGGAGGGAGACAGAGGGAGAGATAGGGCGGGAGACATAGGGAGGGAGAGGGAGACAGAGGGAGACAGAGGGAGACAGAGGGAGACAGAGAGAGACAGACAGAGAGGGAGACACAGGGAGAGAGACAGGGAGAGGGAGGGAGAGGAGACAGAGGGAGACAGAGAGAGAGGGAGAGAAAGAGGGAGAGGGAGGGTGACAGAGGGAGGGAGACAGAGGAACAGAGACATAGGGAGGGAGACAGAGGGACGGAAACAGAGGGTGACAGTGAGAGGGAGACAGAGAGCGGGAGACAGAGGCAGACAGACAGAGGGAGGAGGGCGACAGGGAGCGAGACAGAGGGAGGTAGACAGACAGAGGGAGACAGACAGAGACAGACCGAGGGAGACAGAGGGAGGGAGACAGAGGGAGAGAGTGGGAGGGAGACAGAGAGTGCGAAACGGTTAGAAAGAGAGAGGGAGACAGACAGAGTGAGTGAGAACCCCCCTCCGAACCCCCCCCCCCCCCCCCCCCCTAGGTGGTTTGGGCTCTCTCGCTACGATCACTCGCTACACTGCCTTACTGTGTCCCAAAATGATGCTTCTCCAAAAAGTGTGTCACCAACATGAAAAGTTTGGAAAGCTGTGTGCTAACATATAGCCCATTCAGGCACACCTAACACCCCTATTGTGTGATTGTTTGAGAGGAATTCACAAAGTCCAACTGCCAGTTATCATGTGTCATAGAACATGCTGCAGGCACTAAAGAGTAAAGGGCAGGAAAATACAAACTTTCTAAAAGTGACATTTTCAAAATTGAAATTTAAAATTTGACTTTACTATTAAAGAAGATTTTTAATTACACTTTCTCAGACACCAAATAAGAAAAGATTTCCTGTTCCCAATCATAAGTTATCCTATGCGAGAGGTAGGCCTCATAATAGTACAAAATCTTGATTAGTTGCTAAGTAATGATGATGCAAAGAACTAGAATGTAAATGGTTGCTGGGTTGGAATAAAGAATGTTAGTATTGGCAGTTACCTCTGGGTTGTTTGTGGATGAGGTCTCTGTATCAGCTTATTCTGAATAAACTTGTCTTTTCCTTAAACTACAAACATCTGCTGTCATTAACTTATTGAGCCGCCCTTCACATTTTGGCGACGAGTGACAGAGGAGAGGACCCTGTCCAAAAGAAAAGCTGAGACCTCAACACGGAATAAAAAGAAGGAAGTAGATTGTTATCCTCTACCAACTGCGTACATTAAGGAAAACAAGGTCAGCAATTTTGACGTCATCTGATACAAGTCACGAAAGTCATATCAAGCCAGTGGCTCAGAAGGAAAGGAGTGTGAGACCGGAAACACTCCATCAGCGAGGGACTCAAACAGCCAGCACAAGACTTAGCTCTTGGAAAGGAGGGCATGAGCGTTAGAGAGCTCCGGGCTCGAGCATCGAGGAATCACCCTTCACTGCAACTGACGACGAGCGGTCAGAGATGCTGCACCCACGTACGACGCATGCAGCAAGCTATGCACGGTACGCTAGTGTGCAGCTGCCATTTTGTTTTGGGGCAATTACTCACATTGTGCACCCGTTACGATTTACCCCTTGAGTCTGTGCGCTGATACGCACAGCAGAAGTCTTCGGGCACAGCAGAACTCTTCGGGCGTTGACACGCACACAGTTACTACATTAAGATAATAATGTACAGTTCGTGTGTGTGGATGCTTTTTCTCTGATCCGTGCACTGACGCACACAGCTGGAATCGATGTTCTTAGTGTGACAAGGCACAAGTGGTGTGTGCGACTACTCAGGTCAGTGCGCTGATGTGCACAGCAGAAAACTGCATAGTAATCTTATCGTGTGCATACTGACTGATGCTTGATTTTTGAGACATTGAGTCTTGACTACAACCTTACCTCATGTGTTTCTTGTTGGGAACACAACGTTGAGGATCACAGTGTGCTTTCATGCTGATGCCAACAGCTCTAAACAGATTAAAGACTACTATCTTTTGAGAAAATTCTGGGGCTCTCAAGAACACAACCTAGATATGGGAGGAGGTAATAGGTTAGATCTCCTTTCTGCATAACGATATTCTGTCATTTTCCAGGCATGCAACATTTTACAACACTGCCGTTTTTTCTTTATGTTCCAGGAGATCCTCCTATACCCTGGCAGCAATGGAAAAAGGTGTTTGCACATTATACGTATGTGGAACTTCAATTAGTGCAGACAGGAAAACCTCCCTGTTTATGCATTGTTTGGGTTCGGTGGGTCAAGAAGTTTTTGAACATCTTCCTCATCTCACTGACAGTGATTACACCAATTTGAATGAATATAAAATCTGTATTAAAAAGATGGAATTGCTTTATCTTCCCAAAATTAGTACGGTTCTTGAAAGATATCATTTTGGGCGGAGAGTGCAAAAGCAAGAGGAATCTGTAGAACAATACGTTACTAAGCTAAGGAAATTGGCATCGACTTGTAATTTTGGGATGTCATTGGAAGAGCGTTTAAGAGACCAATTGATGCTAGGGTGCACACTTGACAAAAACAGTGATCCTTTGTAGGAAAAAGATAACCCATCATTACAAGAGGTTCTCACTTTAGTAAAGATTCATGAAAACTCGAAGGCTTGTGTTAAGACCATACGTAAAGATGCATGCATAATTAAACATTATCAAGATGAGGTAAAAGTGGTTGCTATGAGTTTTATAAAGAGTAAAAACACCTCTAATTCATCAGGTAAAACTTATGCTGCTAAGAGTTTTCAAGACAAATGCTATAGATGGAGGAATGTGGGACACATGGCTAATTTCATGGATTCCAGGGTGCCGTGTGAAGCGTGAGCACAAGTCGCTGCCACCCTATGCAGGAACAGGTATAAAGTGCCCGCTGGCCCCTGATGAAGCCTGTAATGTTGGATTTAGAGAAAAAATGTATCCTCCACACAGAACGGAACCAATATTGTTCCTAACAGGTACTTGTGTAATTCACAGGTTACCACCACACTTTTTTCTTTTTTGATGTCCTGAAGAAAGCCCCATGGACCGTCCAGGCGTATGTACAGGGCTGAAACATGTTGACCGATTAACTGGACACTAATATTGCGTAGGACTAGTGACCCGTCCACACACGCACCACGTTGCTTTTATGAATACTTGATTCCTGACTTATTAAAATTTTGGTCAAGGACATACAAGTTTTTCAATTTCACTTCACTTGAGCACTTTTCTACTTTTTCTTCAATCACTACTGCAATAACCAGTGGTATTCCTCCTGGTGGAGGTAAGCAATTTACAAAAGGGAGCCCAATGTTGATGCTTACACGTTTTTAAACTTGGCGGAGAACCAAGATATACCACCTTACGATCTTGCTAAACGTGATTGAGGGCTTTTAATTCACAAAGTTGCTAGCCCTGCTTACTCAGGTCGAGTTATTCATTCCCTATTGATTTTGGGTAATTTCAGGGAGTGTCCAGGATGGAAATCCACTTGGGGTGTCTGTAAAAAAAAAGGGTTATTTTTCAAGGTAGTAGGGGAAGCAGAAATCAAATCAAAGAAAGGGGAAACTTATGGACCTTTCGAAGAGGTTCTTGCCAATGATGCCTCAGTACGCCTGCTCTTCCATTCCGGGGCTAAAATTACTTTGATTTCAAACTTATTTTTAAAACAAACTGGTTGGGAATAGTTACATTACAAAAAACAGACATCAAACCTAAAGGGTTTGGAGGAGAAACAAAAAATGTACATCTCAATGAAGGGAGACTCCCTTATCTGCTGGTTTCATCAGCCAGAACTCCATGTGCTATTGGATCCAAATGAAAATCCCTCTATTTGTTTGAAAGAAATTTCATGTGTTCACTTGGTTGGTGGAGAGAGTGAGAAGTGGATCAAAGAGTTTCCTGATATTTTCAAGAAGGAGCTCGGTTGTCTTACTACTTATATGCATTCTATAAAAATTAAACCAAATGCGATTCCCAAGGTAGCCAAAGTTTAAGGTGTCCCTTTACTGGTGAAGGAAAGCATGAGGACAGAATTAGATAAACTGCTAAAAACAAGACAATTGAAGAAGTGGAAGTCACAGAATGGGTCTCACCAGTTGTTATGGCACCCAAGGCCAATGGGGAGGCCAGATTATGCATTGACTTGAGGGAGCTTAATAAAGCTGAGGTTGGAGATCATTACGTGCTCCCCAACATTAATGTAAGGTTGTCCTCTCTTGAGGACACTGAACACTTTTCTTCACTAGACTTAACTTCAGCATATCAACAAGTTAAACTCCATCCTTTGTCCCAAGACCTTACCACATTCATCACTCCCTTTGGGACATCCACATTTTTGAGGATGCCCTTTGGCCTCATCTCTGATGCTTCTGTCTTTCAGAGAGCAAAGGAAAGAATTTTGAGAGGTGATGATGGAGTCAATCTATCAAGATGATGTGTTGATTGTTGGGGTGGATGTTGCAGGGCATGATAGCAGGTTAAGATCTGTTTTGAAGAAACTGCTCAATGCTGGTCTCACACTCAGTATTGATAAATGCAAGTTTGACGTCAGCAAAATAGAATATTTGGGACATCTTGTCACTCCATCTGGTATTAAAGCTAAACCTTCCTCGATTTGCTCCATCTGTAATTTAGTCTCTCTTAAAAACAAGGAAGCCCTCATGAGGTTCTTGGGCATGGCTGAATTCTATAACAAATGTGTGCCTAACTTTGCGTGAAAGACTACCTGCATGGGAGCACTTCTCAGGAAAGGATGTGAGTTTGTAAGGTGCGAAAGTTCTGAGACAGATTTTCGGTGCATCAAGAAATCATTGGGTGAGGCTTCTAGTCTGCATAGAATTGATCCTTTGAAGTTTTCCTGTGTTATGACTGATGCCAGCACGAAAGGACAAAAAGTTGATGGTGTTGATCAAACAATTTTGTTTATCTCAAGACTGTTTAGAGGGGCGGAGTTCAAATATTCTGTTGCGAAGAAAAAAGCCCTCAGGGTGTTCTGGGTGGTGTGTAAATTGAGAACATTTTTGAGGGGAAAGAAATTCAAAGTCCTGACTGATCACAAACCATTGAAGGAAGTCTTTACTAAAAATGGCATTGATTTTGTGTCTAATGGTAAACAACAATGGGTGGTGGCGTTGCAAGAGTTCGAGTTTGACATCTCATATTTACCTGGTTCAAGCAGCATCTTGGCAGATTATCTTTCCAGACTGTGTGGTACTGAGACTGAGATCTTGGAAGAAAAGGAATGTTTCGGGGGAGAAGAATTTAAGGACGGAGTCAATGAGTGCACCATCAGTGAAGGTTTTGATTCTGGAAAAAGAATGGGGAAGCTGTTTGTTTGGCCAATGACCAGTGGCTGCAAGCCATTAAGCAAGAAATTGTACATGATCGCCCCCTCAAACTCTTTAACATTAATGATTTATGTATTGTATCCACCGATACTAGTTGTGTTGGGTTGGGGGTTGTCCTTCTTCAAAGGAGGAGTGATGGTCAGGGGGAAACTATAGCCTTTGCTTCGAGAACTCTGAGGGGTGCTGAGAGCACCTACTCAACCATAGAAAAAGAAGCTTTGGGTTTGTGGTGGGGTGTTCAACATTTCAGAAACTTCTTATGGGAAAATTAGTTCATTTTAAGGACCAACCATAAACCTTTGGTCGATTTGTTTACTACCAAGGGTGGTGGGAGGGCTACGCAACGTATTTCTAAATGGCAATTTAGACTGCAAGAATTTCGCTACCGGCTTGAGTATGTGGCTGGCGCAAAACCCATGTAGCCGATTGTTTGTCCAGATTGCCCCTCCCCTGTCAAGATGACGTATCTGGATGCGATGATTTGGAGGTCGTCTGTGCAGTATGCTCGTTAGAAAATACTGTAGGTTGTGCCCTTTCTGAACGATAATGGTTGAAAAGTGTTGCTGAGGAAGATGATTTTCTGAAGGTCATCGACCTTTTGGCTGGGGTATGGCCCTGTGACAATGATTGTCCTTCTGAACTTATGCCTTACAAAAGGGTCCAGGATCAGTTATCAGTAGTGGATGGGGTGCTAAGGAGAGGTGGGTTGTTAGTAGTTCCTTTCTCCATCCGAAAAAGGATCTTGAATATGGCTCTCGAAGGCAATCCTGGCATCCAAGAGCCATGAAGGCCAAGGGGAGAAAAGATTTTTGGTGGCCAGCCCTAGACAAAGATGTTGAGCATTTTGTCTGTGATTGCTGTGCGTGTGTCACGAGCGATACATCCCAGGTAACCCATCCCTCCCCTGTTGAACCTATTACAGTAAAGAACACTCCTTGGACCAAATTAGCATTTGATATTGCTGGTCCTTTTGGTCTCATTGGTAGTTCCCCAAAGAATCCTCTTGTCCTAATTGATTACATGTCCAAATGGCCCAAAGTTAGGTTTGTCGACTGTGTCAACTCCTCTACTGTCATAAATTTCTTACAGGACATTTTCCTCCGGGAATGTTTTCCGGAGGAATTAGTGTCCAACAACGGTACTCAATTGACTTCTTCTGAGATGCAGGAATTCCTGAAGGATACGGGCGTAAAACACATTTTCACCTCCCTTTACCACCCCCGCAGTAATGGTTTAGTTGAACACTTCAACCGTGTTGTTAAAGAGCACCTGCAACTGGCCTTAGTGAATGGGTTACATTGGCGAAGGGCTGTCAGGGATATGTTGTGGGCGGTCAGGACCACTCCCCATGTCAGCACTGGGGTTGCCCCGTTTACTTTATTAAGAGGAAGGGTGCCCTGTTCAAAACTGAACAAGGCATGGATGTCCAGGAGAGTGGTGAACGCCAAGAGTTTGTCTGTTGTGCTTGATGTCAGGGCTGCTGTTTAAGCCAAGTATGATACTAGACCTCCCTTCCGCTCTTCGTTCAATGTTATGGTGGGTGATTGGGTGAGAATCAGGAAACCAGGATTTCTTCGCAAAGGGTAGTCCCGGTTCTCATCTCCTAAAAGGGGTGTCTGCTGTAAGAGATCACGTGGTGGTGTTGGAGGACGGCAGAGTATGGAACAAAAGTACCATTTCCATTGTACCCAAGTCCATGCTTGACTCTGTCAACAAGAAATTAGGCATTTATTTTCCTCCAGTTGTTGTACCCACCAGTGTTCAAGAGAAGGGAGTTGTTCGCACTGGCCATATTCCCCTGAGGAGTGCTTCTTTCAAATTGAAGTTTGTTCCTGCCAAATTTCGTGATTATGAAATGTTGTAATCTGCCTATTTTTAGAGTTATGCAATGTATACCTTATCGCTCCTTGCTACGCTGTTTCTTTGTTTTCTTTGTTATTTTTTCTTCACTCTTTTGCCTGTGTTTTCTTTTTGTTTTATTGTAAAGGAAGAGGGGGTTGTTGGGATCTAGCACCTGAGAGAGCGCAATTTGAATAAAACGTATATCCGAGTCATATTTACAAGTATATCGTATAAACGTAGGAATGAAATGTATATCAAACGTGAAGTTGATGCTTATAGTATAAAGTTAACAGATGTGACCAAAGTAATATAGGAAATGTATTCTGTATTCACTTTAGAATGCGTTAGATTTAGAAGGCCCGTATACGTAGTGGGCTAATGTAGAAATGTGTAGAAATGCTCACGAACAGAAGAACGTGCAAAGTAGAATTCATGTACATGTGTAACTTTAAATGCAGAAACGGCGAGAAATGTAACATGGAGAAATGTGCAGAGATCATATATAACGATGTAACAAATGAGAATATAAAATTATATTCTACGTAATTTGTATTCTATGTAAAATGTATTCACATATAAGCAAAGGGTTTTGCTAAATGCGATCATATATAAATGTGTGTTAAAGGTTATACTGTGTAGAAGAAGTTTGTAGGAATGTTAGAAGAGTTTAGGTCCTTTGTGATTATAACCTGACTGACCAAATAAAAGCAAGACGCATAGATGTAATGAGTTTAAAATCAGACTTGAATGAGATAATTGACGGCACAGTGGCAATAGAAAGGTTAGAGCTGTACGATCCAGACGAAATACTGTTTTTATCTAAGGATGTTACTCGAAAAGCAAGGGCAGCTCATGAAAAGTTATCTGAATTAGCAGAAAAGTATATGATAGACATGTCACGAACAAAAGCCTTACAGGCCAACCATAGGCTGAATTGCACGGATCGGGATCTAGATGAGCGTAGAACGATTGGGCTAAGAGTACACATAAGGGAACTAATCATGTGTATTAGAATATGGAGAGATCTGGATAGATGGGAGGAAAAATGGTCCAAGAGGGGATCTGTCAAACGGAGTACACTTGTGAAGTCTCAGGATACAGACTTAATGCGAATGGAAGCTTTCCCTTTGCGAGAAATCGCGAACGGAAACTACGTTCATGTACCATGGAGTAGGGGGGATTTAGCGGCATTCACTAATTCTTTCCCGAAGCTTAGAGAGAACCCCGTGGAGTGGTACAAGCAGGTAGAGAGATTCGTGAAGATCTCTAAGGTACTATGGATCGATTTGAACACTTTGTTCGATATCGTGGTACCCGGAGATTTGTGGACGGCATGCAAACTTAGTATTGAATGGCCCGCTTGTGAGCCTCCGAGGGATACACAGACAGGCGGTCCATCAGACAGAGTCATGGAAAAATACGAGAGAGTAATAACATGGCTAAAAGAGAAAGTGCCGGTGCAGGACATAGACTGGGTTAAGATAGATCGAACAACTCAGGAGCCTAAAGAGACTGTTCACCTCTCTGGGTTCACCCTCTGGGTTGTAGATTGACACTATAGGGCCTATGGTAACAGGTACTTGTAGAGCGTCTGGCGTTTGATACGACCTTGCATGCTGTGTTTCTGGCACCTTCTGGACCACGAATCTTCCTACTACTCTCTGTTCGGAACTAGATTGAAGTACTTCCTCATCTTTCTTGGTATCCCACTCTGTTACTGGGATCGATTTATATTCCCCCCATCTAGCTCCGTCCTCTTGCTGTAGTACGGGACTTGCGACTTCGCTGTTATACGGAGGTGGTCTATCTGTTAATAGCCTCTCTATCAGGGCCTCCTCTGTCTCGCTATCCTCATCTTCTTCCAGAGGTTTCTTTTCTCCCGTAGCTTCTATCATAGTGAACCATTTGTCTGCTTCTATCTTTTGCACTCTCCACTTCTTAGCTTCCTCATCCCATTTCGCATCCTGCACTGCCTTTACTGATCGTCTCACTCTTTCTTGGCGCCTCTTTAAATTTCTTTCGTGTGCTGCTCTAAACCATGCACTAAGTGCTTCGAACTGTGTTGGCCTCGGTAGAGGTCTCGCTGCAAGCATTACTGCGTTTAGTTGGTTCAACACTTCTAGCTTAAATGTTCCGAATCTCGGAAACGTCAGTTCCTTATTCCCTTCTGTTAGCCTATTCCACTCGGAGATCCACATTATCGAGTGTAAGCCTACATTTGCTGCCATATGATAAGCTGGCGTGCCTTCTGGTGGAGCTTCTTCTCCAGCATATAAGTTTCTTCTATTTCTCTTAAAGATTGCCCTTAAACTCTTAAAGCACTTCATTTTTTTTTTTTTTTGATAATCTACGATTGTCCCTTATTAATTCTCTTCCTTATTTACGTCCCGATGACAAACCACCAATCCCTGTGCGACTCTCGCTAATCAGCCTATCCCAGCGCGGTTCTACGCTAACCGACCAATCTCAGCGCGGCTCTACGCTGACGTCACTTGTCCCCTCTGCAGCAGTTCCCTTCGTTTCTCAACTCGTCTCGTGGTCTTGCATGCGTTTCATTCATACGCCGAAAAATGACTACTTCCGTCCAAGCGATCACTTTTCTCTGACTGTACGGCCACAGTCTAACTGTAATTGTCACCTCAACTGGCGAACGTCTTCCTCTTACGGTCAGACGCTCACCTTAACTGATAGGTTACTTACACACAGTAAACGTACGACCAGCGTGCGTTACTCATACACTCTCTCAAACGCTCCCCCTTGGCCGCAGGAGTGTAGTCCGCTGTTGGTAATTTAGTGGGCTCACAGGAGTCGTGAATAGCCTTCACTTGAATGTGAGAGCCAAAGAGTCTAGTTCTTGTTAGATTTAAGGTGACAAATGTCGGACGAAGTTTATTGCCTAAACATGAGAGGAGACAATAGGAATTTGAGTCTTGTTTTGAAATGACCATTCACAGGACCAAGAAAGGTTACATACATAGTCGTAAAAAGTAAAGTTCTGATAAGGTGATAGATTTTGCTCCGAAAGTGTCAAAGGTAAAGTTGAATGAAGTCACCAACAAGAAGACGAAGATGGCGTCTAAGGAGAAAGGTCAACTTAACGGACGACGCGAAGAGACGAAGCCATGGAAAGAGCCAGAAAATGACATCATGGGGGAAAGTCCGTGGTGGGCGTTGAAGGGGCGTTCCACCCACACTGTGATTGTGTATTTTAGGGACAGCACCCCGGGGAGAAGATAGCGATTAGCGGGAACAGCGAAGAGCTCAGTGCAAGCAAGAGAGCAGATGACTTGAGCAGATGCGCTGAGAAAGATCAGAGCGCAAGGGAGCAGTAGGCCGAGGACCCTTAGAGAGCGGATGGGTAGGCAGAGAGGGTACTGCTTCTTAAACTTAAGTTACCTTTAGAGGCTAAGAGAGTTTGAACTTCTTAGGGAGTCAAACTGCTGACACCTTTTTAGGGTACTAGAAACTTGCGAAGTAGGGCTGTCACCTAGTATAGAGTAGGGACAGATTTAACTTGATTATTTTTCTCTTTCTGTAGATGACGCAACGAGACCACATTGAGTTGATGCTATATTCTGAAGAGATTTGGAGTTGATATTAATTGTATTCTTTCGTATATTGATTGAATTTTATCCTGAGAGGATTGTATTTGCAACTTTTCTTAATTTTATATTAAAACTTTTAAACTTCATCGGTTGTAAGTGGTTCTTCAGAGTTGCGTCAGTTTATGGGGTTTATCTAACCAATACAGGGGCTGTCTTTTACTCAACGACAGATAACAAGCGATCCAAAAATGACGAATGAGATAAGTTATCAAATTGATCATAAAAGATATTAAAATCTCATTCCCCGCAGTTGGTAGCAGAGAAAGATGGTTTTCTTCTTGAGGAAGACAACCTAGGTCAGGTTTAGATTACCCCAAGGTCCCTAGTCATCGACGACCAGAAGAAGAATCCCTGCCGAAGAAGGTGCTGACGGTGCGTCGAGAGAAAAGCAGCAGAGTCGGTCGAGAGTGAGTATAAGGGTCATGCGTTGTAAGATTGCGGTGTTTTATGTTGTTCCTGTGTTGTAATGTCAAGCGGAGTTGAATGCCTGTAGTGTGATTGAGGGAAGGTTGTGAGCGCGCGCAACCGGATAAAATCTTATGTCCAGAGAGGGCTTAAGTGGTTCGGGTGTATCGAACACCCAGAGTAATTTGTCTACCATTTAAAGGGGGTCATGAGGTACCATTGATCGCCCGCAGACCGATGATAGGGGGAGCGTTTGAGAGAGTGTATGAGTAACGCACGCTGGTCGTACGTTTACTGTGTGTAAGTAACCTATCAGTTAAGGTGAGCGTCTGACCGTAAGAGGAAGACGTTCGCCAGTTGAGGTGACAATTACAGTTAGACTGTGGCCGTACAGTCAGAGAAAAGTGATCGCTTGGACAGAAGTAGTCATTTTTCGGCGTATGAATGAAACGCATGCAAGACCACGAGACGAGTTGAGAAACGAAGGGAACTGCTGCAGAGGGGACAAGTGACGTCAGCGTAGAGCCGCGCTGAGATTGGTCGGTTAGCGTAGAACCGCGCTGGGATAGGCTGATTAGCGAGAGTCGCACAGGGATTGGTGGTTTGTCATCGGGACGTAAATAAGGAAGAGAATTAATAAGGGACAATCGTAGATTATCAAAAAAAAAAAAAAATGAAGTGCTTTAAGAGTTTAAGGGCAATCTTTAAGAGAAATAGAAGAAACTTATATGCTGGAGAAGAAGCTCCACCAGAAGGCACACCAGCTTATCATATGGCAGTAAATGTAGGCTTACACTCGATAATGTGGATCTCCGAGTGGAATAGGCTAACAGAAGGGAATAAGGAACTGACGTTTCCGAGATTCGGAACATTTAAGCTAGAAGTGTTGAACCAACTAAAAGCAGTAATGCTTGCAGCGAGACCTCTACCGAGGCCAACACAGTTCGAAGCACTTAGTGCATGGTTTAGAGCAGCACACGAAAGAAATTTAAAGAGGCGCCAAGAAAGAGTGAGACGATCAGTAAAGGCAGTGCAGGATGTGAAATGGGATGAGGAAGCTAAGAAGTGGAGAGTGCAAAAGATAGAAGCAGACAAATTGTTCACTATGATAGAAGCTACGGGAGAAAAGAAACCTCTGGAAGAAGATGAGGATAGCGAGACAGAGGAGGACCTGATAGAGAGGCTATTAACAGATAGACCACCTCCGTATAACAGCGAAGTCGCAAGTCCCGTACTACAGCAAGAGGACGGAGCTAGATGGGGGGAATATAAATCGATCCCAGTAACAGAGTGGGATACCAAGAAAGATGAGGAAGTACTTCAATCTAGTTCCGAACAGAGAGTAGTAGGAAGATTCGTGGTCCAGAAGGTGCCAGAAACACAGCATGCAAGGTCGTATCAAATGCCAGACGCTCTACAAGTACCTGTTACCATAGGCCCTATAGTGTCAATCTACAACCCAGAGGGGGTCCAGCAGGAGGAACAGGCAAGATGGGACAGGGAAAGGGCAGAGATGGAGAATAGGAATAATACGATGAATCCTCAGAGGCAGATACTAGCACCAGTGAGTCGGAGTACCCCATTGGATTCCGCAACGGGTCCCTGGATAGAACAAGGGGGTCAAAGAGGACCAATGGATTTGAGGGGACCAAAACCGAAATCCTATAAGGAATTAAGGGAATATCTGAAAGAATGGGATACTGCCGAAGAGGCTCCGAATAAAAGTTTAGAAACAGGAGCAGAGTGGAGAGACCAGGATAACAAGATCCTCTCTCATTGTGGAGCTGGCGAAAGCAGCCCGGAGTGGGAGAGAGGGAGTCAAGGATGCAGGGGAGATACTTGCCCTACTACCAGTGGCAATAGGCAAATGTGCAACGACAGGAGTGCAGGGTGTGGGGAAGTGCCTCGCGTCACCTTTAGTGAGGGAGAACGAAGGACGCAGGAGTACCGAAACACTTTCAGATGCACACACCGTACCCCGGATGAAAATGTGCAACATTGGAATCACGGGAACATGGAGAGTCGTGAAGGGTCTCGCCATGCGTCCGGTGATCAAGAACGAAGTCACGAGAATATAGGGAGTCGCGAAACGTCTCGCCATACATCCGGTGATCACGAACGAGATCGCGGGAGCATGGAGAGCCATGAAGGTCCTTATCGTTTGTTGAGTGACACTAGACAGCAAGAGAGTTACAGTGGTTTAGAACAGCACGGAGTATCCTATCTCGTATCTGGAGAAACCGAGCCGAAAAGACGGAATGTAGGGTTGAGGGATGGAGCATTGTTCCACCACACCCCAAGGGAAGATGGAAAGGCTTGGGATCTAGAGAGGTGGGAACAAAGAGATGGAAGAAAAATTCCTCGTAACTCACCTGTGCTTAGGCGTAGGGCGCATAGTGGAGGTGAGAGGGATGTAAGAGAACAACCTAGGACTGACGTACTGAGAGCTGAAATAAAAGCAAGACGCATAGATTTAATGAGTTTAAAATCAGACTTGGATGAGATAATTGACGGCACAGTGGCAATAGAAAGGTTAGAGCTGTACGATCCAGACGAAATACTGTTTTTATCTAAGGATGTTACTCGAAAAGCAAGGGCAGCTCATGAAAAGTTATCTGAATTAGCAGAAAAGTATATGATAGACATGTCACGAACAAAAGCCTTACAGGCCAACCATAGGCTGAATTGCACGGATCGGGATCTAGATTAGCGTAGAACGATTGGGCTAAGAGTACACATAAGGGAACTAATCATGTGTATTAGAATATGGAGAGATCTGGATAGATGGGAGGAAAAATGGTCCAAGAGGGGATCTGTCAGACGGAGTACACTTGTGAAGTCTCAGGATACAGACTTAATGCGAATGGAAGTTTTCCCTTTGCGAGAAATCGCGAACGGAAACTACGTTCATGTACCATGGAGTAGGGGGGATTTAGCGGCATTCACTAATTCTTTCCCGAAGCTTAGAGAGAACCCCGTGGAGTGGTACAAGCAGGTAGAGAGATTCGTGAAGATCTCTAAGGTACTATGGATCGATTTGAACACTTTGTTCGATATCGTGGTACCCGGAGATTTGTGGACGGCATGCAAACTTAGTATTGAATGGCCCGCTTGTGAGCCTCCGAGGGATACACAGACAGGCGGTCCATCAGACAGAGTCATGGAAAAATACGAGAGAGTAATAACATGGCTAAAAAAGAAAGTGCCGGTGCAGGACATAGACTGGGTTAAGATAGATCGAACAACTCAGGAGCCTAAAGAGACTGTTCACGAGTTCTATGAGAGATTGCTGAAAGCATTTAAACAGTACAGTGGGTTGGACGTAATGGATCCTAAAGACATAGGACAGTTTGTGTCAAAGTTTGTTCTCGGATTGAGGCCAGACATAAGCTTGATGATTCAACAACATTTGATTTGCTGGCAAAACAAACCTTTAGATGAGATTCTGAGGTATGCAAGATACTGTAGCGATGAGATAGATTCAAAGGCAAAGAAGCTTAAGGAAAAGCTGATGTTAGTACAGATGCAAGCAGCTGGAAAGGGTGGACAGCGGCAGCAGGGAACAGGAACGCCAGTAAAGAAACAGAATAACCAGAGCAGAGATGAGGAAGAAAGATCGAGACCGAGAATAGATATTGCGACACTGAAAAAGACAACGAGGTGTCATCAGTGTAACGAGGTGGGACATTGGAGACGCGAGTGTCCTTATAATATTGAGACAGGGGAATTAGAACAGG
The DNA here is from genome assembly GCF_964263255.1 of Lissotriton vulgaris. Lineage (NCBI taxonomy): Eukaryota > Metazoa > Chordata > Amphibia > Caudata > Salamandridae > Lissotriton > Lissotriton vulgaris. The sequence continues at coordinate 1,723,751,402 of NC_141694.1, read as the reverse complement.
AGGAGGAAGAGGTACAGAACAACGTGGTTAAGGGAGCAACAGTCCCGAAGGGAAAGTTTATCAAAGGGGGGACTCAGACTCCTCGAGCCCCGTTTCCTCAACCGCCTCGCATTACAAATGGAGGGAAAACCTATAGACAAATGCCATTGTTCGTAGGAGGAGAAGAATGTTACTACGTTGATCCTCTTACAGGGCAACGAGTGAATAGGGAAGAAGACTGTACTTTAGGAGCAGCCCTGGAAGTAGATCAGAGAGGACCATACGTAGAAGCCGAAGTAGCTGGATGTCCTACGACCTTTTTGGTGGATACGGGGGCCACTAGATCCACATTGAGATCAGCGGTAGTCCCAGGTCTGCCGATATCAGGAGAGATGATTCAGGTGGTAGGAGTCGCAAACAAGAGGATGACGAATCCTCTGACGGAACCAGTGTCAGTGAAGATAGGAATTACAGTGACGAACATCAGTTTGTGATCTGTGATTCTAGCCCGGTGTGTTTACTAGGAAGAGATCTGTTGTGTAAACTGAATTGCACAATACATTGCACACCTGAAGGAGTAGAAGTGCAGACCAACGATGAAGATGCCGATTTTAAAGTTGTAAACTCGCAGGAATGCATGGAACTATATCCTACCTTAACAGTGGAGGAACTCCCACAGGATTTGAGGGAGAAAGTGTCAGCTGAGGTGTGGGATTTTACTGGAGAAGAAATAGGATTGATCAAAGGGGTAGAACCAGTAAAGATCATGGTAAGATCCAATGCCGAGTATCCAAGAACACCACAATATAAGTTGACACCGGAGACAATTGCAGGAATAAAGCCTGTGATCGAATCCATGATTAAACAGGGAATACTGAAGGAGATCGTGGGTAGTCCATGTAACTCACCGATTATGGGTTTGCAGAAGCCTAGTGGAAAATACAGAATAGTGCAGGATCTTCGAAAGATTAATAATATTGTTGTCTCCTGTTGTCCAGTGGTACCGAATCCATCAGTAATATTGTTTCAGATACCGTTCCAAGCTGAATGGTTCACCGTGATAGATTTGTGCCAGGCTTTCTTTTCGATTCCTTTAGATGAAGATAGCCAGTATCTTTTCGCTTTTAAGCTGGAAGATCGCGTTTTAACATGGTGTCGTATCCCTCAGGGGTATACAGAAAGCCCATCGATCTTTAACCAGCTACTGAAGAAAAATCTTGAAAGGCTAGTACTGCCCAAGAATTCAGTTCTGGTCCAGTACATAGACGACCTCCTAGTTGCGTCAGAAACTGAGGAAGCTTGCAGAGTAGACACCATCACCTTGTTAAATCATTTGGCCGAGAATGGGCATAAGGTGTCTCCAAGTAAATTGCAATATTGTCTTACCGAAGTGCAATACTTGGGCCACAGGATTGAAAAGGGGAAACGGAAGGTGTCTCCAGACAGAATAGAGGCGATTATGAAAATGAACGCGCCTAAAACACAGAGAGAAGTCAGGATGTTTCTAGGCATGGTCGGTTATTGTCGACAGTGGATAGCCAATTTCTCACTGAAGGCAAAGCCGTTATTACAGCTGACGCACAAAGGAGTGAGTGATCCGGTACCATGGGACAAAGATTGTTTGATGGCGTTTTTGCAGCTGAGGGAGGACTTGTGTCGCGCCCCGGCTTTAGGAATGCCGGATTACACAAAACCATTTTTGCTTTACTGCTGCGAAAGAGAGGGATGCGCTTTAGCAGTTTTGGCCCAGATTCATGGAGATGCGCGTAGGCCAGTTGCGTATTTTTCGGCTACATTAGATCCAGTAGCCGCAGCGTTGCCCGGATGTCTCAAATCCGTTGCTGCAACGGGTGTCAGCATTGAAAGATCTGAAAGCGTGGTAATGGGACATCAGTTAGTGGTGTATGTACCGCATTCTGTGGAATTGTTAATGACCAGGACTAAGACTCAGCATCTGACGAATAGCAGGCTCACACGCTACGAGCAGGTCATATTGGCTGCAGAGAATGTGACCCTAAAGAGATGCTCCGTCTTGAATCCTGCAAACTTGATGCCACTTCCAAATGATGTGGATGATGAAATTTGTACAGATCATGATTGCCTTGATGTGACTGAACTATGCACCAAACCGAGACCCGATATCGTAGATGAGCCATTGACTGACCCTGATGAAATTTTCTTTGTTGATGGTTCATGCGTAAGAGACGATATTGGTCAGCTGAGAGCAGCTTATGCAGTTTGTACAATCACCAGAGTTGTAGAAGCCGCTTGCCTGGAAGGAGTACATTCCGCTCAGGTAGCTGAAATTATTGCTTTGACACGTGCCTGTTTAGCAGGTAACAAAATTCGAGTCACCATATACACCGATAGCCAGTATGGTTTCGGGGTAGTTCATGATTACGGGCAGTTATGGTCTCAAAGAGGTTACATGACCTCCTCAGGTTCTCCCATTAGGAATGGAGAATTCGTGAGACTATTGTTAGATGCATTGCAAGGACCATCAGCTATTGCGGTTGTCAAATGTGCTGCGCACACGAAGAATGTAGACTTTGTGTCGCAGGGCAATCGCTATGCCGATGAAGTAGCGCGTTACTGCGCAGAACAAGGATATTCTCACACTGATGTGAAAGTGGGGGGAATCCAAGAAAGAACTGAATTGACAATGTTGTTAGATACTGTAGATACGTGGGATGAGCTAAGGAGTGTTCAGGAGAATGCACCAGAAGATGAGAAAAAGAGTTGGGAAACGGCTGGTTGTACTAGAAGTGAGATGAACTTTTGGATCTCTGCCGATGGGAGAGCAGTTTTACCAAACAAACTTGTTAGTCCAATGGCAAGGAAATTGCATGGATCAGCACACATAGGTAGAGATGCCATGGTGAGGGTATTCAGACAAACGTGGTTTAATCCTAAATTTAGAGTAGCGGCAGAAGCAGTATGTCAGCGATGTGCGATCTGTCAGCAACTAAACGTAGGAAAGAGAACACCAGTCACATTGAGTCACATAGGAAGGTCTGGGGGGCCTTTCAATAGGATGCAGCTTGATTTCATAGAAATGCCTAAATGCAACAGACTCAGATACGTTTTAGTGATTGTCTGTATATTTTCTAGATGGGTTGAGGCTTACCCTACACGTAGGTGCGATACACTTACAGTAGCAAAACTGTTACTTAGAGAGTTGATACCGAGGTTTGGGGTGCCATCCTCTTTGGAATCGGACAGAGGAACTCATTTCAACAGCGAAATAGTGAAGATGCTATGCTCAGCTTTGAGTATCGATCAGAAGCTCCATTGCAGTTATCGACCAGAAGCTTCAGAGATTGTAGAGCAAATCAATAGCACAATTAAGTCCAGACTTGCCAAAGTTTGTTCATCAACATCCCTGAGTTGGCCAGACGCACTACCAGTGGTTCTTATGAGCATACGTAGCACACCAGATAGAAAAACAGGTCTCTCTCCACATGAAGTGCTAATGGGGAGAGCTATGAGATTGCCATCGGTTCCGACTGCAGCATTGTTGAACATCACAGACGACTTGATCTTGGACTACTGCAAGGGACTATCTGATGCCATTAATTCTGTGTCCCTCCAGGTCCAGGCTGCAGAGGTTCCATCAGCACAAGACTTGTGCCATGACCTGAGTCCAGGGGACTGGGTCTTGGTGAAAAAGCATGTCAGGAAGAACTGCTTAGACGTGCGTTGGCGAGGACCATTTCAAGTCATACTTGTCACGAACACTGCAGTGAAGTGTGGAGGCCTGCCAAATTGGATACATGCTTCACACACTCGAAGAGTGCCAACACCTCTAGAAGAAACAGCTCCTCTCTCGGATGAGAATCCAGCGGAAAGCGGAGAAGCCACAGAGGGGGAAAGCCAAGCTGTAGAGGTGATCGAAGAGGCTGAACCTGTGTCGGAACGGGTCGACGAAGGTCAGGATACCAGTGAGACCGAAGTCGCCTCAGGAGAAGAAAGTAATTGGGAGATCGAGTCGGATATTGAACGAGCTGAGAGTGACCAAGAGACAAGTCCAGGAACGAGGAGCAGGAGGACAAGGAGTGACGAAGCTAGTTGGCCAGAGAGAAGGAGAAGGCCAAGCTTAAAAGCACCACAAGAAAGTACCCTTGTCCCAATCTCTGAAGAATCAGACCAAGAAGAGGAAACTACAGACTCAGGCACGGAGAGTCCAAGAAGATCGAGAAGGGTACGTGTGCCCTGTAGAAGGTACGCCACCCCAGAGTGGACTTATCTAGCAGATGTCTTGGGGACAGAAATCTGGGAGAGTGAAGGAAGTGAAAGTAATCAATCACGATCCATTTGTGGCAGTGGAGATATGGATGTTGACTCCTGGACTCGAGACTGAGGGATTACTGACTTTCACACTTCCCATACCCCCATACATGAGTCGGATTAAAGATCTAGTGCTAAATCGATTACAGTTTCCGACTTTTGGACATCAAATTCCGGAAGAAGAAGAAAAAGTCATTCGTTTTGAACTATTGGAACTTGTTGTGAAAGCTGCAGGTACGAGAATAATTGTTGATGTATAAAGACTCTGTATATAAGTTATAAAGAAGAAGATAACCTAGCGCCAAGTGGAAAGAAGAATAAAATTAGGGATTACATTTAGAGGACGGAGAAGGGTTAGGGTTGTCTGTTGTTGAAGATAAAAAGACATTGTTGCGAAAAAGAGACTTTGATGATAAAGAGCACTTTACAAACTGAGAAGAAAATAAAGCAAATAAAGCAAAGACTGGAAAAGAAAAGAAAAACTCTTTCGCAAAAGAAGGAGTTACGCTGTTTGATAACATGGAGAACGACAACCCAAACCGAAAAGCCAAATGCATAGTAGGTACACTTATAGCAGTAGTAATTTTTCTCATAATTACAGTAGTGACCATATCATACATAGTAGGACATGAAACTGATAAAGAAATAGCAGATGCAAAACCTGTAACGACTTTGAAACCTGCTCTTGATGGGAAGAAGGAGGAGAGCAATGTTATCCGTGAAAAAGCGTTACTGACAGATGAAGCTCGTAGATTACATGTAGACGAGTCACAGGGAAACTTTAGGTCAAACGCATATGCTAAACTATTGTACGAGTATATCGATGCCATGGAGGCCAAAGATTGCTATGTATGTATGCAATTGCCGGCTTCTGTAGATGAGGGCATTAGATATCATCATCTCCCACTGACTTATGGGATAACATGTAGTTTACTGCTTAGTATATTTTATGGTAGAGAAGGATTTGAGTACTACTTTTCAAATTATGATTCGGTACTGCCTGAAGTTCCGAATTATAAACAAATGAATAAGTGGGACTATTACAAAAAGGAGGATAGACTAGCAAAATTCTTCCTTCCTTGGGATACATTAGATACATCATATGCACGCAGAAATAATCTGACTTGCAAAGTGTCAGAGATTGAGAAAAAGTTCATAGCACAAGTAGATGACCGATACAGAAGGCAGAAGATTCTAAAAATGTCAGGACAGTGGAAAACTGACTGGACCGAAGAAGAGAAGGCACATAAAAAGAAAGGGAGCAATGGTCCAATAGCTTTGGATAGAATGCAGAAAGGAAAGTTATGTTTAACTCGAAGCAAGACATATTATGAGAATGTATTTGTAGGTGAAGTTAATTGCGAACATGCTTTTAGATTAGAGTACTACACGAAAGATTTCATGAAGGAGATGCAAGTGATTCCTAATGTATATTTTGTATGCGGAAGAAATGCCTATGTAAGACTGCCTGACAATTGGTATGGTTTGTGTTACTTGGCAATTGTCTTCCCCAAAATATATCATGCAAAGGATTTAGCGATCATAGAAGGAAAGGCTTCGACAAGAATGAAAAGAGAAGTAGGAGATGCAGAAGTAGTAGGAGACGTATTTGGAGCGATGTTTCCTATGTTAGGTTTAATACTTAACGATGTTAAGATCAGGAGACTAGCTACAGTCGTAGATAGATTATCTGCAAGTACTGCAAGGTCATTAATGCTAATAGAAGGTGAGATGCAATCGATTAGAGCAATGGTTCTTCAGAATCGACTTGCTCTTGATGTGCTATTAGCAAAAGAAGGCGGAGTTTGCAAGGCTTTGAAGGTTCAGGAATGTTGTACTTATATTCCTGATAATTCAAAACCACTTGAGAAGGTCATAAGAAACATTACACAGATACATCAAGAAATCGAAGATTTGACAAAAATAAATGTTTGGGAAAAAGTAGGTCATGGAGTAGGAAAGGTTGGAAGTTGGTTTGCCAACCTTGGTAAAAGCATTGTATGGTATATATTAAAACCTGTATTAATAGTATTAATTTGTATAATCACATTGTTAGGATTTGTGAAACTATATAAATGGTATAGGACGAACCGGTTACAAAGGTCTATGAGAGAACAAGAAAGGAGATTAGCTGCTTTACAAGATCAACAGTATAAAAGTTTGAGAGCACTTGAAATGATGAAAAGGGGAAATGATGTAACTAATTCTGTTTAAAGGTGCTATTCAAATTGCATTTAGTGATGACTCCTAAAAGTCATCAAAGGGGGGAACTGAGAGAGCGCAATTTGAATAAAACGTATATCCGAGTCATATTTACAAGTATATCGTATAAACGTAGGAATGAAATGTATATCGAACGTGAAGTTGATGCTTATAGTATAAAGTTAACAGATGTGACCAAAGTAATATAGGAAATGTATTCTGTATTCACTTTAGAATGCATTAGATTTAGAAGGCCCGTATACGTAGTGGGCTAATGTAGAAATGTGTAGAAATGCTCACGAACAGAAGAACGTGCAAAGTAGAATTCATGTACATGTGTAACTTTAAATGCAGAAACGGCGAGAAATGTAACATGGAGAAATGTGCAGAGATCATATATAACGATGTAACAAATGAGAATATAAAATTATATTCTACGTAATTTGTATTCTATGTAAAATGTATTCACATATAAGCAAAGGGTTTTGCTAAATGCGATCATATATAAATGTGTGTTAAAGGTTATACTGTGTAGAAGAAGTTTGTAGGAATGTTAGAAGAGTTTAGGTCATTTGTGATTATAACCTGACTGACCAAGGGTTCGCAGGAGTGTAGTCCGCTGTTGGTAATTTAGTGGGCTCACAGGAGTCGTGAATAGCCTTCACTTGAATGTGAGAGCCAAAGAGTCTAGTTCTTGTTAGATTTAAGGTGACAAATGTCGGACGAAGTTTATTGCCTAAACATGAGAGGAGACGATAGGAATTTGAGTCTTGTTTTGAAATGACCATTCACAGGACCAAGAAAGGTTACATACATAGTCGTAAAAAGTAAAGTTCTGATAAGGTGATAGATTTTGCTCCGAAAGTGTCAAAGGTAAAGTTGAATGAAGTCACCAACAAGAAGACGAAGATGGCGTCTAAGGAGAAAGGTCAACTTAACGGACGACGCGAAGAGACGAAGCCATGGAAAGAGCCAGAAAATGACATCATGGGGGAAAGTCCGTGGTGGGCGTTGAAGGGGCGTTCCACCCACACTGTGATTGTGTATTTTAGGGACAGCACCCCGGGGAGAAGATAGCGATTAGCGGGAACAGCGAAGAGCTCAGTGCAAGCAAGAGAGCAGATGACTTGAGCAGATGCGCTGAGAAAGATCAGAGCGCAAGGGAGCAGTAGGCCGAGGACCCTTAGAGAGCGGATGGGTAGGCAGAGAGGCTACTGCTTCTTAAACTTAAGTTACCTTTAGAGGCTAAGAGAGTTTGAACTTCTTAGGGAGTCAAACTGCTGACACCTTTTTAGGGTACTAGAAACTTGCGAAGTAGGGATGTCACCTAGTATAGAGTAGGGACAGATTTAACTTGATTATTTTTCTCTTTCTGTAGATGACGCAACGAGACCACATTGAGTTGATGCTATATTCTGAAGAGATTTGGAGTTGATATTAATTGTATTCTTTCGTATATTGATTGAATTTTATCCTGAGAGGATTGTATTTGCAACTTTTCTTAATTTTATATTAAAACTTTTAAACTTCATCGGTTGTAAGTGGTTCTTCAGAGTTGCGTCAGTTTATGGGGTTTATCTAACCTATACAGGGGCTGTCATTTACTCAACGACAGATAACAAGCGATCCAAAAATGACGAATGAGATAAGTTATCAAATTGATCATAAAAGATATTAAAATCTCATTCCCCGCACACCCGCTTGTGTGCCTGCTCGTGCTGGGTGCGGATTCTACTGTGGAAGGTTGTGGGTTCCAGCTTGGAATGGTGGTTCTTGGCTGGCAGTTGCTGCGGTGACCTGGAGGACGTTTCTCTTTTTTTTCCTGTTGCTGCTATGCACTCCCTTTGCCCTGCCCAGGCGGTGCCCTCCGTTTTCTCTACACTAGCGCCAAGAAACTGTATAGTGTACGTTGCGCTTTACAAATGCCTTTCACATCACAAACACAACACAGCACCTACCTTCAGCGTTGTGTCTTCTTTTCAGTATTCTACCTTAATTGTTGTATTCGTCTCTCATAAATAAATATGTGCTAATTTTACATTATGATATAAATAACACTGTTTATTCCTGAGGAGCCTAGGCATTACTTTACATACATGCCAGCTCATGTCATTGCTACCGGTATTAACTTTATGTGCCTGGGCAGAATAAAAAGTGAAAGTAAACTTTCAAGTAGATGAACCTGTGACTTTAAAACCGCTCAGATTCCATCACCTCTAATTTAACAAACTGAGCTGTCACTGAACAGAGAGCTTTCAAGTAGACCTTTATTGTCTGCATTAAATCTCACGGATTAATCATCAGGAAAAGAGAGGTCGTGCCAAAGTATTAGTCATCAACATTTCTTAACTCAAGTAATCCATATTTTAACTAATGCATATTCAATGTTAATACCAGCTGAGGCTTTCAGGATTAAGAGATTGTCGGATCGCTGTAGCATTTGTTCCGACACTTCAGAATGATTTTTGTAAGTGTCCCAGAAAAATAAGATAAGCTATTTCTCTGTTCATGGTTTTCAGCTACACAAAATATTTTAAAATACTGCAGCTTGTAACTCAAATGGGCCAATCGTGAAGAGGTCACAGATGTTAGGTGCACCGGCACGCAGGTCAGTAACCACAATTGTGTTGAGTTATTCGTAGCTGCTTGAATTTTACAATATATGCGCCTGTCCCCTGGTCTTTTATATATTTCTAATTGAACTGCTAGGGTTGTAGCTCCTTTGAGAGAAACATACATTGGCAAAGCCAATTGGTCTCGGTTTTTGGCTTTACCATTATTTTTTTGCCGAAGTGTTCTGTATCGGCAAAAAAAGCAAGCTGGATAGTGTATGAACATACATGCATTATCTCACACATACCCATGTCCATCCTAATGCCATTGTAGCCCCAGCACTGTGTTTAAGGTGGGGCAGCGAGTAACTGAGGAAGAAAATGATTGGGGAGCAATTAAGGAGGGTAGAAACAGATTTTATTTTTGTTTTAAAAAGCAGAGGGAAAGATACAGACAGCGCAGGGGGAACACAATGATGAGATGTGAGTGGGAATTCAACAAGGAAAGAGCAGAGCAGGGTTGGGAATGGATAAGTAACACACCGGAGAGTGAAAGCGAAGGAGCAAAACTAGAGCGCCAAAACAAAAATAAGATTGTTGGTCACTGAAAGTAAGCAGTGGAAGAATACAAGTAACACAATTAGAAGAAGGTAGACTCCAGAGGTAGAACAAACAAAGAAAATGAAGGAAAGCCATTGAAGAAGCAGCGGCACGAGGTAGATAAGAAAGTATCCAATCAGGAGCAAGAGACTTACTTAAAACCCACTATATGTACATTTCAATATATAAGCGACATCAGCTCTTCAAGAAAAGATAAATAAAACATCACTGATGACATCTCAAATGACATCACTGATGACATCTCTGATGACATCATCCAGTGAATGTGGTTTGCTTCGTCATTTAAATATGCAATAAATATATAGCAATTTGCATTGAAGAATGAGGGGAAATATCAAAATAAATATTTGGATGGAGGATTTAGTAGCAGTGTAATTGGCTGTTTACTTGACCAATTTATAGTGTCTCACTAAAAATAGTGGATAGTGACTAAACTGTGTGAATGTCTGTATCACTTTGTCAGTTGTTGTGTAAACTGGTTCTCCAGTTGGTTACTAGCTATGTGAAAGTCTATATTAGTTATTGATTAGTTAACTGAGTATTTGTATGGGAGAGTGAATGTGTATGTGGTTCGGTGGGGGGTGTGTGACTGCCCAAAGATGTGTGAATAGTTGATTCACTAGATATATGAAGTTAAAACTACATGTTCTAACAGTTGTTTGGGTGAGTGAATATCTTTATGGGTGTGGTGATGAGCAAATATATTTCTCAATGGTACATGTCCAACAAACTAGAAAAATAAAAGGCAGTGTATGTGACAGTTGTTGTATATAAATAAGTATACATAAGACTCAATGATTGTGTGAGTGACTGTATGGATAAATGTATACTTGTAATAATGATTTTATAATTCACTAAGTATGACTTACTATCTAAATGAATAGATGAAGTTGTGTTTGTATAAGTGTGTAGCTAAGTAAATATGTAAGTTTGATCCATTGTTTGCATAAGTGAGTAGGAGGACTTCATATGTGAATAGGATGTGTGCTGGTGTGTAATGTCGATATAGGTGTATAAGTATTTTTGATAGTGTTCTATTGTTCATTGACAGCATGTATGAATGAATCTACAGGTAAGTGATTAGATGTGTGTATACATCTATGAATCACTGAGTGGGTTTTTAGATACTTGTATTGCTGTGACAATGGATTCAAATATGATACTCTGTATTTTACAAAGAGTGATGAAAGATTTTACTAGTGTATGAAAAGGTGTATGTGATTGTCACGTGGATGATGTCATCAGTGATGTCATTTGAGATGTTATCAGTGATGTCACTGACCATGTCATGAATGATGTAATATGTGACATCATCAGCAGTGGATTGCGGGTGCGCAAAATATAATTAGTACAACTAACTATATAGGAGCAATTTCAATGGTTTTGTATGAGTGAAATGTCCAGCTAACTATAACACCCCTAAAACTTATAGTTATTTTAGTGAATTTTAAAGGTTTTTGAAATGCTGATTCCTAACTATATAAGGCATGAAACCTATGGTTTTTTCAGTGAATTTGTAAGGTTTTTTAAATGCTAATTCGTAACTATATTAAGGCCTGAAACCTATGTTTTATTCAGTGAATTTCAAAGGTTTTTTAATGCTAATTCCTAACTATATAAGACCTGAAAGCCCACCAGGAATCTCCAGTATGCGCCAGGGGACTGCATTGCAGAGAGGTGTCATGAAGCCACACCCCTTTTTACACCTCTCTGCAACGCAACCCAGGGCGTGTTTGCAGAGGGGGAACTAATTCCCCTTGCATACTGGTGGTCCCTGGGGGCCAACTAGCCCACCTTGAACCTGCAGTATGCGCCAGGGGGCTGCATTGCAGAGAGGTGTAATGAGGCCACACCCTTTTTACACCTCTCTGCAACGCAGCCCCCGTGCATGTTTGAAGAGGGGGAACTAATTCCCCTTGCATACTGGGGGTCCATGGGGGCCAACTAGCCCATCTGGAACCTCCAATATGCGCCAGGGGGCTGCATTGCACAGAGGTGTAATGAGGCTATGCCCCTTTTTACACCTCTCTTCAACGCAGCCCACTGATGCGTTTGCAGAGGGGGAACTAATTCCCCTTGCATACTGGGGTTCCCTGGGGGCCAACTAGCCCACCAGGAGCCTCCAGTATGCGCCAGAGGGCTATGTTGCTTTGCCCCGGAGGGGGGCGGTCCCAGGGCAGTGTGGGGGGGATTGGGCACCCCACACTTCCTAATCACTGTGCCGCCCGCGATTTGGTCCCCCAGGGGGTAATTTTTTAAAAAACATGCTGGGTTTAAAAAAAAAATATTTGGCCTTGGAGGTCCTTGTAGGACCACCTTAGCAGGCCTAGGGGGTCAGGGTGTTTCTACCCTGCCCCCTTTTCGTGTTCTACACGTTTGTTTTTCTGCTTTCTTGCGCCTCAGTCTAATGAGCACAAGATGGCTGCCAACACTTCCTGGTTTGGAGTGTTGACATCCAATAAGCATGCAGCTTTCTTGGAAAGGCACGCACACCGTCCGCGTACCGTACGCGTGCTTTCTTGTGCCTCAGTCTACCACGGCACAAGATGGCTGCCAACGATTTCTGTTTTGGAGTGTTGACAGACATTGGCAGCCAATCGGCATGCAGCTCGAGCACGCGAAGGTCCGCGCACGTATATATAAATATATATATTATAGCTAGCTGGACAACTATAACTCGCGCACCCGCAATCCACTGCTGATAATGTCACATATTACATCATTCATGACATGGTCAGTGACATCACTGATGACATCACTGATGGCATCTCAAATGACATCATTTAACTTAAACGAGGTTCAGATGTGTCACACATTTGCCATAAATTCTGAATGTTAGCACTCTAGTTGCTCATTAGATCACTGTAGTAAAACTACTGCTCACCAGGGAAGTCTGCTGCTGGCATTCAAAGTGCATGTTTCAGTCTGCATGTCAATTTTTTTTTAATGAAATAGAAGAGGATTTGAGAAGTCTCTCAAAATGTGCCCTAATTTTTCTTTCTGAAGCACTAATCATACTTTCTATGGCAAAATATACCCCCTCATTTTGTTCCTTTTTGAATTAAATGTTTTAAGAGTTACCACTTTATTCCAATCAAGATGGCTTCAGGTGTGCCATACCTTTGTAATAAGTAGGACTGTTAGCGCTCTAGTTGTTCTTTAGAACACTCTAGGAGGCTGCAGTAGAACACAAAGGAATCAACTGACAGTCTCAGTCCTTGTTGGATGTACATGTTTTACTGAGAATGTCAGACTTCATTCTCACATGACTGGGAAAGATAATGTGAATTTACAGAAAATATGCATTGAGTTTAGCTTCTAGATCCCCTTCCAAACGATTGTGGGAAAAGCATGAGATAATAGTTTTCTTTCAAACATGATTCATGATATCCCAGCAGAAGGCTTTTTCACATGATAAAATCACCTTAGGACACACCACAATTCCTAAAATGAGTATGGTACCATCAACAAATGATTTATAATGTAACTAAAGCCCTAAAACCTTCTATTAACTGCAATACTTTTTAATGAGGTGTTATCATGTATATTGGTCCCAAGATGGCTGCCAACACTTCTTGGATGAAGTGCTGACAGCCAATCAGATCTCACGATGAGATGTGTGGTTAGGCTCCGCCCAGATATATAATTTTATTTCCTTTTGATTTTCTCAGGAACTACTGGAGGGATTTACACCATTTATGCAAAAGGGCGATCTGCGAACCGAACTCTACCTCTCTGCCAAATTTGGTGTAATACCGTTCAGCCGTTCGGGCTGTAGCCGTGTCTAATCGTCCTATGGAAAATAACATGGGGAAAACATGTTTTGGGCCCCCCTTTTTTCTCAGCCCCCACTTGATGAATCCCCCCAAAACTTTCAGGGAAGGTGCGGAGCGGAGCGGGCTATCTTCTTTGAGGAATTCGCGAAGATTCATCAACCGGTCCAAAGTTATTCCCATTATAGAATGTTGCGGATTTCCTATGGAAACTAGGTCCTAGCTATATATACCTACCTAACTGCTACTTTTTGACTTGTTTGTGCAAGGAAAGTTTGGGGTGATAGGTCAAGTGAGGGACAATAAAAAGGTCGGTCCTAAAATACATTTTCCCCATTCATTTTTACATAAGAACTTTAGGCACAGCTGCAACCTCCATGGCTAACAGATTTACACCAAGAGCTAAATCTTGGTCCAGAAGGAGTGCTTTTTGTGATCTAGTGTAAATCTGTTCAGCAGTGTTTGAGCAATTAAGCTCATAAACTTTGTATATATCATGCCATGGAGGATCTGCAGGGCTGGCAGATCTCAAGTTGGGATCTAATTGGCTGCCACCATGTCAACACCGATGTGGCAGCAGTTATCTCGACTCAGGACTCACTAACAAAAATGTTGGGAAAACACACAAGCGGGCAAGGTAGGGATATCCTAACACCCTGGGCATAGTTGTGGTCCCAGAGGGACCCCGCCGGGGGCCACAAATGTTAAACAAACAGAAAATGTTCACATACCCCATATTCAACACTAATATTTCGTTCTTCCAATCATATGATGAGGTCTGTTAATCAATCAATCAGTCAATACATTTGTAGAGCGCGCTACTCACCCAGAAGGTCTCAAGGCGCTGGGGGAGAGGGGTCCGCTACTGCTCGAAAAGCCAGGTCTTGAGTAGCTTCCTGAAGGAGAGATGGTCCTGGGTTAGCCGAAGGTGGATGGGGAGGGAGTTCCATGTCTTGGCTTCCAGGTATGAGAAGGTTCTTCCTCCGGCGGTGACTCTGCGGATGCGTGGAACGGTGGCGAGGGTGAGGCTGGTCGACCGTAGCACGCTGGTGGGCGTGTAGAAGGTCAGGCGGTTGTTGAGGTACTTGGGGCCTTGGTCGTGGAGGGTCTTGTGTGCATGGGTGAGGAGTCTGAACGTGATCCTCTTGTTGACGGGGAGCCAGTGCAGGTCTCTCAGGTGGCCGGAGATGCGGCTGTGTCGGGGGATGTCCAGGATGAGTTGTGCGGAGGCATTCTGGATGCGTTGGAGTCTTTTCTGGAGTGTTGCTGTGGTTCCGGCGTAGAGGGTGTTTCCGTGGTCCAGTCGGCTGGTGATGAGTGCCTGGGTGACCGTCTTCCTGGTTTTGGTGGGGATCCATCGGAAGATCTTTCGGAGCATGCGCAGGGTGTTGAAGGACGATGATGAGACGGCGTTGACTTGTCTGGTCATCGAGAGGGAGGAATCCAGGATGAAGCCCAGGTTCCGTGCGTGGTCCGTTGGCTTGGGAGTGGTGCCTAGGGCACGGGGCCACCAGGAGTCGTCCCAGGCGGAGGGCGATGATCCCAGGATGAGGACTTTCGTCTTGTCCGAGTTCAGTTTCAGGCGGCTATTCTTCATCCACTCGGTGACGTCTCTCACCCCTTCGTGTAGGCTGGTCCTGGCGGTGGCTGGGTCGTTGGTGAGGGAGAGGATCAGCTGGGTGTCGTCGGCGAAGGAGATGATGTTGAGGTTGTGTTGGCGTGCGATGGCTGCGAGGGGGCTCATGTAGACGTTGAAGAGGGTGGGGCTGAGTGATGATCCCTGTGGTACTCCGCAGATGACTTCTGTGGCCTCGGATCTGAATGGGGGAGGCGGACTCTCTGGGTTCTTCCGGCGAGGAATGAGATGATCCACTCTAGTGCCTTCTCTTGGATTCCGATGTTGCTGAGGCGCTGCACAAGTGCGCGGTGGCAGACAGTGTTGAACACTGCGGAGAGGTCCAGGAGGATGAGGGCTGCTGTTTCCCTCTTGTCGAGCAGGGATCTGATGTCGTCAGTGGCTGCGATGAGGGCAGTCTCGGTACTGTGGTTGGCTCGGAAGCGGACTGCGAGTGGTCTAGGGATCCATTTGTCTCGAGGAAGGCGGCAAGCTGTCTGTTGACGGTCTTCTCAATGACTTTGGCAGGAAAAGGGAGGAGCGAGATGGGGCGGAAGTTCTTGAGGTCGGTGGGGTCCGCTGTTGGTTTCTTCAGGAGGGCGCTGAGCTCTGCGTGCTTCCAGCTCTCCGGGAAGGTGGCGATGTTGAAGAAGGCGTTGATGATGTCCCGGAGTTGGGGTGCGATGATGGAGTCGGCCTTGTTGAAGACGTGGTGGGGGCAAGGGTTGGTTGGGGATCCGGAGTGGATGGTGTTCATCGTGCGGGTGGTGTCTTCGGTGCTGACCGGAGTCAAGGCGCAGAGGGTGGTGGTGGGGGGCGTTGGTTCGGCGGTTGTGTGCATGGTTGGTGCGCCGAAGCTGTTGTGTATTTCGGCGATCTTGCGGTGGAAGAACAAGGCGAGTGAGTCGTAGAGGTTGAGAGGGAGTGATGTCATTGTTTTTGGCGCTGAGGTTGGAGAGCTCTTTGACGATGCTGAAGAGTTCCTTGCTGTTGTGGGTGTTGTTTTCCAGTCATTCTTTGAATGCTGTCTTCTTGGTGGTGCGGATCAGCTGGTGGTGTTTGGGGGTGGTGTGCTTCAGGGCAGTCATGTTGTCTGTGGTCTGGTCGTTGCGCCAGGCTTTCTCGAGGGTGCGGCAGTTCTTCTTGGAGTTCTTGAGTTCGTCGGTGAATCAAGAGGCTTTCTTGCTGCCGTGTCTGCTGGGAGGGGTCTTCAGTGGTGCGAGGGCGTGGGGGGGCAAAGAAGGCATAGGGGGAGCGAGGGGGACAGAATCAGGGGTACAGAAGGCAAAACGGGGAAACAATCAGAGGGAAAAACGCAAATACAGTATAAATAGAAGGCAAAAGGGGAATGAAAAAGTGAAAAAACGATACAACACGGCAAAGGTTATCACGGAGAGGTCAGGAGCAGCGCATAGCATGGGGAGGACCATGCGGTGGCTAGGGGGCGACCTACCTGGTGACAGGGTCAAGGGTCGCTCCCTTTACCACCGGGCGTCCTACATATGAGGGGCTGAGGGAGGGAGGAGCAGCTGGGAGGCGGGAGCGGGGTGGCGAATGGGAACGGCGGGGGGGGCGGGGCCGCAGGGAGCCGTTAATTGCAAATATATCTATCCACTTATTGAAAATACTAGTATTATTCTCCAATAAAATCCGATAAAAACAATGTCAGGAATTCATAACATAAAACTATCATCCAAAAAGAGGGTTTATCAACCCCTATTACATATAGACAAATCACTAATATTTTATAACTGTATACCTTCAATATTTTCCTTTATGACAGGTTCACTGCACTGTTTAAGTAGCACGTCATTATTTTACACACAAGATATTCTCCTATAAAACCAATACTTCTAAATCTTCCTTAAAAATCTACATCTACATACATTTCAATTAAAAAAAAACAAAAACAATTTATAAAAATATCAAGTTGTCAATGCGGCGTATCGGTGGATCACAGTTGGCCTACTCCACCTTCTTCAGGACAGAACTTTAAACACATTGATGTTCTCCATAGAAATAGAAACACAATAGAAACATACTGCAACCATAAGGAGCAATTTAAGGTCAGTTATGTTTACAAAAAACTGTCTCAACTTTATTGATATGTTACTAAAACCATTAACAAAGCATTCATGCAATATTGACAATTTTGAAGGTATACAGTTATAAAATAATATTGATTTGCCCATATGTAACATGGGTTGATAAACCCTCTTTTTTATGAAAGTTTTATGTTATGAATTGCTGACATAGTTTTTATCGGATTTTATTAGAGAATAAAACCAGTATTTTTAATAAAAGGATAGATATCTTTGCAATAACAGGCCTCATCGTATGATTGGTACAACGAGTAGTGCTGAATATGGGGTGTGTGAAAAGTTGAAGAGAATAACACATATAAGTGACACAAGAGGGACCTTTTTCTTGTTAGTAGTGGTCCCCAACTCCAAGGACACCATCTGTTTCCCTGCCCATCGGCAAAGGCGGGGAAAAGTAATGTTTCCTCACATGGAAGAAGCACAAAGCTGCTCCCTTTGTGTGGGAGAACAAAACTTTTCCTGCCCACACTCTTGGCTAGGGAAAAAAATACAGAATTCCTCCCACCCCACAGGAGCAAAAGAAAACTGCTCCAGTGAGGAGGGAGCAATGCTGGCTCCCACTGCTCGATGATGGGTGCAAGCAGGGCAGCAGTAGGGCTGTGGGGGCCCTGGGCCTCCCTCCAAGGCCATGAATGAGGGATCTCCTGTAGGTTGCCTTGGGTGGGAACTGGGGCACATGACTTAATTAGAAAATACAAGGAAATAAAGGATGGGGGGATGTGGTTGACGAGAACCCACGCATGTCGCCAGAAGCGCTTCCCGTTCCTCTGAGCTCCACCCCTGGAGGATGTTTAATGTTGCTGCTCCTCGCTGTTTCCCAGCGCCGTGTAAAACCCTAGGCTGACGCGAAGCTGACGGCTGGGAATTCCCAGAGGTAGACACTCGAGAACCGTACCCCCCCCCCCCCCCCCCCCCGAAAGCCTGGAGGACTGGTGGCTGATAGCTCTGGGAGACTGAGAAACCTGTAAACTGCCAAGCCGCCGGTCTGCCAAGACCGGGAAAGCTGAGGTGAGCGACCAGGCTGTCTGTGCTTCCTGTCACCAGTATGCCGCATTCTTGAGAGGCTGAATGGCACGCTCGAGCAGAGACAGCCGCGGGGGTTTTGAATTTGCGATTGCCGAATGATGGGCCTGATGAATTAAAGCTCGGTTGCTGAATGGTAGTATGGAAACTACCGCTGGTTAGAAACCGCTGTCTAGGAACCCCGGATTGCGATCTGTAGTGGCTGTATTGTGGCATAGATGTCAACACGCACAGGGGGCTTTCAGTGAAAACGCAGCTATTCTGTGGAAATCTGTCCTTGAAGTAGGACCCTGAAAAGGCTTGAAAAGGCTTGTCACTGGAGACAGTTAAAGTAACAGTAACAGTAACAGCTCCAGCTCCAGCATCAATTACGGTCCAGCAACGAAGGTCTAGAAGGGGAAAAAGATCGCTTTTGCTGGCATTGGTACAGTGGAAAGTGGAAAGTGGAAAAGTGAAAGTGGAAAGTGGAAAGTACGCTGATTTCTGAGAGACTCGGTCTTCCCACCCCTTGTTGCATTTTTACTCCACGGGCAGGCACTATTTAGCTTATAGATATGGCGGCAAGAGCTAGGGGGAAACAAACTAAACCGGATTCAGTGAGAGATTCGGTGAGAGAGCTCTTGCAATCACCGACAGTGGTTATACCCACACTTGTGTCTAAAGGAGGAGAAAAAAAGGCAGAAGAAAGGCGCAGCAAAAAAATGCCCTAAAGTTTAAAGCGATGGAAGTGGCCGAGAAGGTCAGGCTGAGGAAGAGGAGGACTTGGAAGAAGAGGATGAGGAGACATTATACGAACTTTCGGCAGAATTTACCCTTTTGGCTGTTGATGATAATGGTGAGGGGAAGGGGGATGATAAGGTGGATGAGGTGGATAACACTGCTAAAAGTACAATTAGGAGGGTTGAGAGTCAATCAAGTCCCAAGCAGTATCCCCTTATTTAAAAAACAGTGCTCCATCAGGGGCGATTCACGAGAACTCCAATGCGTGAAGAATCCAATCAAAGGGAAGTAAGAGGAGCAATGGAGCGAGAAGATTCTAGAGAGAAAGGGGGTGCGATAAAACCAACAATGCCAGTGGCACAGGCAGGATTGGAGAAAATGACAGAGAAAACGACAGAGGCAGAGGCAGTGCGGGATGCCAGTTTGCTCCCTCCCATCTCATTAAAACCATTACAGCTACAGGCCCCTGTAGCCCCCTCCACTCCCTTGATTCAGGCTGCACCTCAGCCCTACCTTTGTTCCACATCACCGTCTCACCCTCATCACAGTCCTATCAAGATTGCAAAGTCAGCTCACTCTGCAGACAAAATACCGCTCTTGAATACCGTGTCTTTGCCAACTATGCCACCTTCTACCGAACTCCCAGATTTAGATCCAGTATGGATTCTACACGAGACTCAAGAAGATGGTGTATGCAATGTACTAAAAGTGAACTCAATAGAGGAGATGCTTAAAACTATACTCGGCGAAATAAGGGATCTTAAAATCTCCCAAGCTCACGAGATATCACAATTGCACTGCAGGCTTACAAAACTGGAGGAGTACTTTGGAAATCTTCCCAGAAGGGTCTCGGAGGCTGAAGTTCGGGTCTCCAACCTAGAAGATACTTTGGCCACAATGCAGAAAGACCTCCATGCAGTTAACAAAGGGAAATCTCAGTTGGCGGAAAAGCTACCGGACTTAGAAAATTATAACAGACGGTCCAATCTAGCCTAGTGGGCAATTCCGAAGGCCTGGAAGATACGTATGTAGTGAAATGGTCAGAGTCCCTGTTAAAAAAGGCTATACCGGAATTGCAAGGTGACTTAACAATCACAAGAGCACACAGAGTCCCGGCACATAAACCCAATAATCTTAAATACCCTCGTACAATATTACTTAATTTTTCAGATTATAGGGTGAAAGAGAAAACCCTTAATATAGCCTTTTCAAGAAGAACATTCAATGCAGATGAAGCTAAAAACTTTCGGATCTTCTCGGATATGTTAGCGGCATCTGCCCACAGATGTAGGGACTTTGTCAAGATGATCGATTCTTTTAAGGCTAAGCTTTCCCAAGCTATGATCATCCAGCAATCTAAACTGAAGATCCTAGTCAAAGGGAGATTCTTTATTTTTGTAGATTTACAAGAATCCCACTCTTTTTTGGAGAGTCTCTCTGCATAGCCAGGAGTTAAGTAAATAATCAAAGGTCTTCTGGAAGGAAAATAAAAAAAATAAAAAAAATTCTCTCTCTTGAGATTGAAAGGGGCGGTTGCAAGGGGTTACAGGAAGCGCAAACGGATGCAACAAAATGGCATCCACAAAGAAGAAAAAAGAACAGAGGGAGACGGAAGTGGGGACGGGTTTGCCGTCACCTCTAGGGGGGTTTGGGAGGGGGGAAGGTGAAGGGGGTGTTGCAGGGGGGAAAAAAGAGAGTTCATATTATAAGAAGCTATATGGTCAGTCAGAGGTACAGTTACAATATGGGGGAAATTAGTAGCAAAGTAGTAGTAGTAGTTTGTTTTATAAAAAGAAAAGGAAATAAAGGATGTGGCTGGCTCCATCCATCAGGAAGACGGGGGCTGTGGGGCTTCCCTGCAGCCCTAAAGAAAAATACATGTGTGTTGTGCCCTGGATGGGAACCACCTAATTTAAGAAAAATATGCCTGCTCCTGCATGGCCCTATGAAGTGGGCCCATATGCAGGTGTCCGGTAAGTTGTGGGGGCTCTGTGGCTCCCCGCCAAACCCTCTAAAAAAACAAAAAAGAAATAGGAAAACCCGGGACACTCAGAAAAATGCAAAAAAACAAACAAAAAGGGAACAATAAATTAGCACCTACAGCCTCTCATTTATTATTCTCTGCCCCCTCAAGGAGCACCCTTTAATGCCCTGCAAGGGCTATTTACATATTTATTGTTTTTGGTGAAGTCTCTAAAAGGGCCAGGGGCACCAGCAACATTTTACATTAATTTTGTGGTGGGGGGGCTGCATGGAGGTCTTCAGCCCCCCCAGCAGCATTAAAAAAAGAGTCAGTCTCCTGTGTCATTGAAACCATGAATCCAGGCGAACGTGCCATATTCTTTAAAGCACTTCTGGGAGCTTTTGCTCTCTAACTGGGAGTGCTGCACTCTCTAGGGCCTGATACTATGATTGCAGTAATATGTGGCCTGAAAATGTACAAAGCAATACCATGCCTTATAACAGTTGTTTTTATAGTTGCATTCTTAGGACTGAATTTTATTTTTAAAAGTGACTCAGAGACATATGCTTTTAAAAAAACAAGTTTAAATAAGCAATATGTCTTTCACTCTCTATTTTAACACTTTTCACCCACAAAATGTAATAATAAAAATAATGTTAAAAAAGTCACAGAAGTATTTTAACAAGGCTGTATCACTGCAGCCAACTACCTCGCTTGGCCCTGCGCACCGCTGAAGGCCCCGCGATGTGTGCGGGTTGGTTGGCAGCCTGTTGGGTGTTGGAGGGGGTTAGTTGGCTGCCTGTGGAGGAGGGTTGGTTAGAGGGTCTGGACGCATGGCCTGGCTGCAGGGCCTGGCCATGTACAGCATGGGTTCGGTTGCCTGCAGGGGGTTTGCGTGCAGGACCTGGCCAGAAGCCCTGTGGTCTATGCCCCACTTTGCATGGATAAAGGGCATATGCAGCGTGGTGTTGGCTGCCTGCGACCAACTCCACAACTATAGGAGAGATACTCCTCTAATGAAAAGGGTCAATTACAGATCAAAACTGGATATCATATGCTGTATATTGATTAAGAGAACCCCACCACACATATTTATACACAATGCTATCTTATCACTGTTTAATGTAAAAATGTCTCATTTATTCGATAAACTCACATCTTTACAGATCCAGAAATGCTGTCTTCATTAAAACATACTACATTCAATATTGCACTAATATAACACAATATTGAGTGTATTCTAAAGTTTTAAAAACATTATTAGTACTGTCTACAAATATCATGGCAAACATATCTTTATATCAAGTTTAGAAAGTTTTTTAAACGAAAAATAGAAAAACAATATTCATCACAAATATCAGCATATGGTGTCCATGGTGGAAAGTGTGTGACACAAAAGGGATCCTTTCTGTATTTAATTTGCCTGTGGCCAACTGCACACCAGGTTCAGCTGAAGGCTGGGTGCATCATTTGGTTAGCTGCCTGTGGGGAGGGGGATAGGCCCTGAGACCATCCCCCGCAACACATGGCTGAAGGCCATTTGCAACGGATGTTGGCTTTACATTAAAACAAGACAAAGAAATTCACTGAAAAAAGCAAAGGGGAAAGCAATGATATAGTTAGGCTGAGATGTAATCAGTGATGTAATTGGTGATGTCACTGCACATGTCACAAGTGATATAATATGTGAGGTCATAATCAGTGCATTGTGGGGGCGTAAGCTATAGTTAGCTCAGGTAACTATAGCTGCAGAATTTAGTGTGTGAGCTTAACTATCACATTTCGGTAACCTTTTTTCAGTGAATTTCTAAGGTTTCTTTTATTCTAGGTCCAAACTACAACCTCCCTGTAACGTTGTTTTTTTCTGTGAATTTCTAAGCTTTTTTAAATTCTATTTCCTAATTGTGACCTGTAACCTTTGAAAATGAGTGTGTGAGTGAGTGCAAGAGTGTCTTAGTGGGTGTGTGAGTGTGTAGGCAAGTGTCTCACTGGGTGTCTGAGTGGGTCGAGGAGTTGGTGTGTGAGTGTCTAAGGGAGTGTCTGAGTGGGTATGTGAGTGTCTGAGTTGTTCTTTGAGTGGGTCAATGAGTGCACCAGTGGGCTCTGCTCATTTTCTGCCTTTTTTTGCCCGATTATGACCATTATTTTGCCTCTTTCAATGTGTTGCTGACCTTTATTTTTTCTCTTTCTGCAAGGCCTGGGCAGAGCTTGAGGAGTTCCACTCCACGGAATCCTGCAGCGTTACCAAAAAACTCCACCAAATTCTGCAGAGTTCCTTAAGCTACCCCAAATTAAGACCCCTTGGATGCTGAGAGTCGTCATGGGCCAAGAATCCCTTCTTTTACCACCAGTATGTTCCCCACAGCGGGATTGCTGAGGCCCATCTCCTTTCTCAACCACTCTGCAAATGCCCTTCCTAGCTAACTATTGGTTGGAAGATGAGGTCCCCTTGGCCGCTGAAGCTCCTTAGGGGCCAAGAACTCCTACTGTTGCCACCAGTAAGTCACCACAGCAGGATTTCTGAAACCACATCAGAGCCCCACCCCTTTCTCAACCACTCTGCAAACGTGCCTCCTGGTGCCCTGATAGGAGGGGGATGAAGTCCCCTTTGCTGCTGAGGGTCCATGGGGGCCAAAAAAAAAACAATTGTTGCCACCAGTAGTCCCCCACAGTGAGATTGCTGAGACTTCATCGGAGGCCCGCCCCGTTTCATAACCATTCTACAGACGCACCTCCTGGCCAACTACTGGTTGGGAAATGAAGTCCGCTAGGCTGTTGAGGGTCTTTGGGAGCAAGAACCCCTTTTTTCCTGCCACCAGTAGTCCCCCACAGAGGAATTACTGAGACCTCGCCGGAGGGTCCGCCCCCATTCTCTACCACTCTGCAAAGGCGCCTCCTGGCCCACTACGTTGGGGGGTGAAGTCCCCTTGGCTGCTGATGGTCATTGGGGGGCCTCTTTCTGCTCATTTCTAAAATAGATTGTGCCTCTTTCTGCTTGTTTCTGATCTCTATTTTGCTCTTTCTGCTAGTTTCTGACCTTGCCTTTCCTTGCTCAATTGTGGTCTTCATTTTGCCTCTTTCTGTTAGTTTCCGACCTTTATTTTGCGTCTTTCTACTGATTTCACACCTTTACTTTGCCTCTTTTTGCTTGTTTCTCACTTTTATTCTTCCTCTTGCTGCTCCTTTCTGACCTCTATTCTGACTCGTTCTGCTTGTTTCTGACCTTCATTTTGCCTCTTTCTGCTCAATACTCACCTTTATTTTAGTTCTTTCAGCTTATTTCTGACCTTTATTCTGCCTTTCTCTCATTTCTCTTTATTTTGCCTCTTTCTGCTTGTTTATCACCATTGTTTTGCTTCTTTCTGCTCATTGCTGACCTTTATTCTGCCACTTTCTGCTTCTTTCTGACCTTTATTCTGCCTCATGGTCCTCGTTTCTGACCCCTATTTGGCATCTTTCCTATACTTTTATATCTTTATTCTGCCCCTTTTGTTTGTTTCTCATCTTTATTTTGCCTCTTTCAGCTCGTTGCTGACCTTTAGTCTGCCTCTTTCTGCTCCGTTCTGACCTTTATTCTGCCTTGCTCTGGTCGTTTCTGTCCTTTATTTTGCCTCCTTCTGCTCTGGGACCATGGAGGGAGCGTCAAGGCCCCCATGCCCGCACGTCTGCCGGAAGGGGAAAAAGATGAAACCGCTTCTAGTAGGTGGCAGCACTTTGACAGCTCCAGCCCACTGGAAGTGGAGAGTTTGCTTTTGCTTGGCGGGAGCTCACTAAAGCAAACAGGTATGTCCCGGGGTGGGCACCTAGGGACATAGCAGAAGCCAGCCCTGGGGGGTATCGGTCTCCGGGGTCATTACTGGCTCCAAGGGGGTGTCACATGGTGGTCACCAGGGCCGAGACAGGCTCAGGAGGGGAGCCGCACAGCCTCTCCCCCATTGTTTTCAAAGTCCCCCGGGGAGGTGGTAGTCCCTGGTGCTCGGGAGAGTCCTTTGGCGCCCCTTTAGGTGTTTTTCAACCCGAGGAGGTGGTGGCCCCAGAGGTTTGGGGGTACATGCTATCACTGCTTATAGAGCCCATGCAGAGGGGCCCAATGCAACCTCCCTCCCTCTTTTAAACAATGCCCCCGGGACCTGCCCGCCCAGTGGCCCTTTACAAAACAATTCAGAAAAGGGGGTGGTGATGAACAGAGTGTCTGAATTAAGCAGACCACTCTTACCCAGTTCAAAGATCAGGGCTTGATCCATCACCGTTATTTAGCTCACTGCACCATCCCAGCTCAGAACCTGGCTATATGCAAATCAGTCTGTCCCTGGCCCAGTGCATCATGGGAACAGGGCAGACTAAACTACCAAGCCAATTCTTCACCAGAAAGTAGACAAGCGTCCGGGGACCGGTTTCTGGCATTTTAGCCGTCGTCGGCCCGGCTTGCTTTGTCCACCCTAAGCGTGAAATGCCAGAAACCGGTCCCCGGAAGCTTGTTTCCTTCCCAGTGTAAGAATTGGCTTGGTAGTTTGGTTTGCCCTGTTCCCATCATGCACTGGGACAGGAACAGACTAATTTGCATATAGCCAGGTTCTGAACTGGGATGGTGCAGTGAGCTAAAAAAACGGTGTTGGATCTAGCCCTGATCTCTTGACTGGGTGAGAGTATTCTGCTTAATTCAGAAACTCTGTCCATCACCACCCCTTGTTGTTAAATGTTTTGTCCACCCTAAGCGTGGAAGGGTGTACTCAGATGTGAGTCCCTTGCTGGATGCACTGGGCCAGGGTCAGACTAATTTGCATATAGCCAAGTTCTGAGCTGGGATGGTGCAGTGAGCTAAAAAACGGTGATGGATCAAGCCCTGATCTTTGGACTGGGTAAGAGTGGTCTGCTTAATTCAGACACTCTGTTCATCACCACCCCCTATTCTGAATCATTTACAAAACAAGCATGGGAGCATGCTTTTTTTCCTAGCGAATTTGCACCAACATTTTTTTTTTTTTAAATGCCTTTTTTGTCCCGGACAGGTTCCCTCTGGAACAGCAGGAGCAAGGCTAAGTGATAGAGTATTCATAACCTTCCCCCTTTTCTTCTTTTGCAGGGTTTTTTTGGGATTCAGTTAAAGCAGAGACCCAAGATGGCTGCCAACACTTCCTGGTTGAAGTGTTGGCAGCCAATCAGAGCTCGGCATTTTCCTGCACAAGCTTACTATTATTCGCAAATTAGCCATAATCACAGATATCCTTATTTTTTACCTTATATTTCTCAACAACTACTGAACAGATTTACACCTGATATCTGAAAGCGTAAACAGTGAACCAAAATCTACCTTCCTGCCAAATTTGGTGTAATTCGGTCAAGCGCTTCAGGCTGTAGTCATGTTCGATCTCCTGTGAGAATTAACATTGAAAAGCACTTTCTTGACCCCCCCTTTTCGAATCTTTCCTTGTGCAACATGAATCACCTGCAAACTATCTTTGGAAACTTTCATGAACATTTGTCAAACGGTACCAAAGATATAGCCAAGTCAAAACATGAATCTCCCATGGAAGCATGGTCCTAGCGATTACTACTGACTGGGACGACCGCCAGTAGGTTATACTTATATATGTGTGTCTATGTGTGTATATATGACCTCTTTGTCTATGTGAAAAGTTGGTCCTAACTATAACTACCTACTGGCAACTTTTTCCATAGATGAAGAGTTTTTTTGGGTTTGATAATAACTTTGCTCCGTTTGACAAATCTTCATGACAGTTTCAAAACTAGATCACTTTAGCTGCTGTGTGTAAAGTTTCAAGGTGATTCATCAAGTGGTGGGCCAAGAAAAAGGGGGCTCCCAAAACGCTTTTCCACTATGCAATGTCTATTGGGTTTTTGCAGTTTTTAGACACCACTACAGCCTGAACCGCTGAACCGCATTACACTAAAGTTTGCAGAAAGGTAGATCTGGGCAAAATATTGGATAAAAAAATATTTTGTCAAAAATATTGGGATCTCATAAATATCGTGTATAGGAATATCAAATGTAAAAATATAGTTTTTGGAGTTGTTTTTAAAATAGATGTAAAAAAATATTGACATAGTAAATATCATTGAAGATAATTAGGGGTGGCCGAAGAATTCTGCTTTGCTGGTGGAGTTTTGCAGATGGAGAGTTTTTTTCTCTCATGCGGCTCGCCAACGTTAAGTTGGTGAGTGCGAGAGAGAAATTGTGTGCTAGACCAACTCTTAGTGAGATTTCTGAACATGGGTAAGTCGCTACCGCTAGCTATGAGAAGGCTACCGTTCGTGTTGAGGAAGCTGCCACTTGACTGAGTAGAAAATCTACTTGAGCGACAGAAAGCAGCAGTGCCTGCTGGCACTCTAAGTGATGCCGTTCCTGAAGATTTTTCAGCGTGGAATGGGAATGACCAGTGCAAACAGTGCGACACACTAGATTCTGCTGCTAGTGGAACTGCGCATAGCGCAGCAGAGTTTTGTTCAGCACTTCGCAGAGCTCTGCATCCCAGAACTCCACAAACTCCACCCAGGCCTAGATATAATATTGTTTAGAGTAAAATACTATGTAACCTTTTGTTTTTTTATTCTAATTATTGATCTATTTTTTAATATGCTTTATTTTTAGAATATCATTTATTTTATAAATTGCCATTTCTAAATTTGAATTGTTATAATGCTTTTTTTAAAGTGACATTTTCTTTTACAAGCAGGATTGTGGGTTAATAGGGAATAAGGGTTGGGAGATTTTGAAATAAAATAATTTTTAATTTTAATTATAAGAGTTGTAGATATGCAAGACAATTATGAATTTGAAAATGTGTTTTATTATATTATATCTTTATTTTATTTTTAAATATAATTTTCTTTGAAAAAATATTAAATATTTAAAAATATGTAAAATGTTTTTGAATTTGGTTAAATCATTTAATATTTGGATTTATTTATATGTTTAAATGACAATTATATATGTTTTGCATGGAATTCTTATTGTTGTACAAAAAGTAAAAATAATATTTAGAAAAGCACAAAAATATTGATATAATGTCAAACATTTTAATAATTTTTAGTTTTTTTAGAAATGTTGGATTTTTGAAGTAAAAGTAGTTGTACTTTTAAACAAATTTTTAATGATAGAAAATATGAATTCATTTTTCTAAATGTTAATATTAAATTACAAAATCTTTTTTTATTTAATTTCCTTTATAAATATTAGTAATTTAAATTAATGTTATAGTATAACATTTTAGAAAAATATATAATATCCTTATGTGTGATACTGTGTAGTATTAATTATGTATTTTGCATTTGTAACATAATATTTTGTAGGTAAAAAAGTTTCATTTTGAATTAGATTTAATTGATTCACAAGTTTTTTAAACCTTCACTAAGGGGCTTAGTTTGATTGCAGTCAGTTGGGCTGCCGACCGCTATTGCGGCAGTGACGAGACTGCATTTTGATCGACTGCCAGGCTGGGAGTCGGAAAGTGGTCATTTACAGTGTGGCTTGAGCTGGAGCCCTGTTAAGGGGCTGCAGCACAGGCCACAGTGTTAAGGAGCACTTTGTGCACATCCATGCCCTATGTGCCATGCACCTTGTAGTACATGGCACACAAGGTGATTGGCGGTGCATAAGGGCACTACATGTCCCTCTAGGGCCACTTTACAGTGGCCTACAAGGGCCGGCAGCCGTGTTTGGGGACCCTAAATATATTTACTAATGACCCCCATATTATCAAAAACGTCATACTTCCTTTAACGTGGTCTGACCACTTTGCTATTTTATTTGACATACGAACAAAAACTATAGCCCCCTACACCACGTCTGTAAATCCTGATTTTACCTCCAGAGATTGGAAAAACCTTGATTTTAATCAACTTGCACAGATTCTTACTGACGCCTTTACAAGTATAGACACTGTACATGACCCAAATATTGCAGCAGCTACCTATACCTCTATTTTGGAAGAAGCTTTTCTCACCTTGGCCCCTCTTAAAACACACAAATGCAACAGGAAGACCCCTTCGGCCCCATGGTTTACCGAAAACCTTAGACTCCAACGACAATATTGTCGTAACAAGGAACGACATTGGCGTAAAAATTACAACTCAGCAGACAAGACTGCCTACAAAGCTGCACTTCTTAGCTATAAGCAGAGCATAGTACTTGAGAAAAATATCTATTACACTGCCCAAATAAACCAAACCCGATGTAGTATGAAGAAACTGTTTGAAGTTGTCAACCATCTTGCTGAACCTTCTAACCCTTCGACGGAAACGTCTCAAAATCTCTGTAACGTACTGGCTGACTTTTTCTCCGAAAAGGTCACATCCATATTCAAGGATTTCAGCCCTAAAGTGATAACCTCCGACACCTCTGACTCTGAGTTACATGAGACTCTGACAGCTTCTACTGAATTTACTGAATTTACCAGCACGAATCCACAAGATATTCACAAATTAATTCAGTCAATCAAATCTGGTTCCCCTCTGGATCCTTGTCATCCATCCATACTCAATAACATCCCAGACATTATTTCTATGCCACTTACACGTATCTGCAATAGTATGTTTGTTACAGGATCCTATCCTACCATCTGGAAAAACACCATTATCAGGCCGCTTCTCAAAAAACCTTCCCTGGACCCCACACTATCCTCCAGTTATCGTCCCATTGCATCTCTGCCGTTTCCTGCCAAGATCTTTGAATCGGTCATGAATAAACAACTTTCTGACTATATTCATATTAATGACTTGTTAGACGAAACCCAGTTTGGTTTCCGGCAAGGTCATGGAACAGAGACCGCCCTGATCAAGGCGGCAGATGAAATCAGGGCTACAATGGATAAAGGTGGACAGGCTGTCCTGATTTTGCTGGACTTGTCGGCGGCTTTCGACACGGTCGATCATGCAACCCTTATCGGCCGTGTCGAGGCCATCGGCATCAAACATAAAGCTAGGGACCTCATTGCATCATTCTTGGCGGATCGTAGCCAAGCGGTCAAGTTGGGCACTTTTACTTCACCTACTTTCAGCCTTCCCTGTGGAGTCCCTCAGGGTTCCTCGCTAAGTCCGACCCTTTTTAATATCTATGTTTCGGACTTAGCGAGGGTAATAAAGGAGCATAACATCAATTTGACAACATACGCTGATGATACTCAGCTGGTTTTGTCTATTCACAAAGATGGACCCACGGTCGCAGCAAATTTCAAGAATGGTATGAGGGCCATTAGCAGTTGGATGGCTTCCAACTGCTTAAAACTCAACTCAGCTAAGACAGAAGTTATGCTGTTTGGAAATATTCAACCTGTGTGGTCCCCCTCATGGTGGCCTGAGGAATTGGGAACTCCACCACAACCTGTCAGTAAAGTTAGAAATCTGGGAGTGATATTCGACAACAAGCTCCTTTTCCATCATCATGCGAATTCGGTAGTGTCATCTTCCTTTAACATCTTAAGGAAAATAAAGAAACTTCTACCGTACCTTCCCATAGCCATGGGAAAAACACTCATATCCACACTGGTGTTTTCTCGCATCGATTACTGCAACGCCCTCTTCCTCAATGCTCAAAAAAAGGTTATCTCCAAACTGCAACTAATACAAAATGCCTCCGCCAGAATTCTACTGGGCATTCCCAAATACAGCTCTGTCTCTGGACATCTAGACCAACTGCACTGGCTTCCAGTCAGAAGTCGCACGAAGTTCAAGACCCTCTGTATTGTCTATAAGGCAATAAACAACACGGGACCTAGATTCCTGAGAAGTTCCTTTAAACCTTTGGCAACCCCCAGAACGTTGCGCTCTAACACGGCTCACATGCTCCAGATTCCCAGAACAAGAAAAGTGACCTGGGGAGACAGATGTTTCACCATAGCAACGGCGAAATTGTGGAACTCCCTTCCCCTTAACATAAAGATTAGTCCATCTTTGATTGTCTTCAGAAAGCAGCTAAAGACTTGGCTGTTTTCTCAATGACATTCCTGTAGATCACTTTTATTCACTGTTTCAATGTTTATTATCTGGTTAGTTAGCCTTTAGCTGCTAGCGCCGAGACACCTACGGGTAATTGTAGCGCTTTAAAAATTGCAAAAAATAAATAAATAAATAAATAAATTTGGTTTCCGACAGTCTTTACAGGACGGTCTTCTTGGCATGGAAAGGTTGTTGAAAAGGGACATTGTAATCCCGACAGCTCTGCCTGCCTCTGCACAGCCTCCATTCGGCATTGCGATTCTGAACGCTGTCCCATCCGGATCATATGATCATGTCGGAAGTGGCGGTCTTCCCCCCAATGGGTGTAGTCTGACAGCCAGCATCAAAATGCGGCATTCTGACTGAAGGGCTGTCAGTCAGTCAGACAGACAATGGTGGTTAGGCCCTAAATTTATTTAGATTTGAGTGGGAATAGTGAATTTCATCCCTTTAGTGTTCAACAACATCCCCAAGTTGGTTTAGATTGAAGTGGGAATAGTGAATATCACCCCTTTACTATCTAACACCTGCCTCACATTGGTTTATATTGGAGTGGAAATAGTAAATGTCACTCCCTTAGTGCCCAACAGTTTCTCTGAGTTTGTTTCTATTGGAATGAGAATAATAAATGTCACCCCTATAGTGTCCAACACCTCCCTAAGTTTCTTTAGATTGGTTTGGGAATAGTAATTTTCACATCTTTAGTGCTCTACACGTTTCCCAAATTGATTTAGATTGGAGTAGAAATAGTAAATGCCACCCCTTTAGTGTCCAACACCTTTCCCAAAATGGTGTTAATTTGGAATATTAAATGTCACTCCTTTAGTCCTTTACAAAATTGGTTTATATTGGAGTGGGAATAGTATATATCATCACTTTAGTGTCCAATACCTTCCCTAAATTGGTTCACTTTGGAGTGGGAATAAACATTAGTGTTAAAGATTTTTCTCAAATTTGGTATAATAAAAAGATGTGGCGCATATTTTTTCTGAAACGGTTTGAAAATTCGTATTTATTGTAAACATTTACATTTTGTCAAATATGTTTTTAAAAACAAAAATAATACCAATTTCAAAGTGAAGTAAATACAATAATTACTTTTTTAAATTGTAAATGTAATTTTTACACTTTACAAAAAATGTGCGTACAAAACTTTGTATTATTCATACATATCAATTGTATATATTTTATAGTATTATTTAATTATACGTCACACTTTTTGTAATATTTTTTACATCACTGTTTGACTATATTTGTACTATATTTACCAATAATTTCATTTCTTTTTGTTTCATTTGATGTCCATTGTTTTTTACTGCTAGCTTCTATTTTGCAGTTTATTGGCAATATTTTGGATCGTTTGTGCAGGAGGCAAGTCGCAGTTAGGTGCTGCTGTTCATTGGAACAGGGAAGTCCCTTTTTAGGGCTTTTTTAAGGCTTTTCAGAGTAGGGGGTATGTTGAATTCTGCCTAGTGTGGATTGGAAGGCATTATGCCATCCTTCCACTATGTTGTTTGTTTTGGATTCCTATGCCTGGATGCTATCATAGACATTCCAACATGGTATCTGTAATTTTGCTCGGCGTCTGTGTCCTGACCGATGCAACCTGCCAACCCATGTATCTTTGAAATAGTTCATTAGGGGACCACATTTGTCTTCATTTTGTTAGTAGAAAGGGCTCTTAATTAGTTAGTTATAGTGGCTGACTACCTCTGTGCCAGGGACATAGGCTAGTGCGATAATGTTTTGTACTTCGAAGACGAATTGGCTGTTAGTTGTATATTCTACACTTAGGAGTCAATTAAAAGTTTGCCATTTCGACCAAGGACCACCATTTCAGCGGTCAAGAGAACGCCGCCCAGTCAGCAGCATCCCGACTGCCACATTACAATATTACCACTGAGCTGGCAGCGTTGTGTTGGAGGTGCCATGGCGGCGGCATGCTTCAGCTCATAGAGTGCCTGAAGCATACACCGCCACTAAGGGAGCACCACATGCATGTCAGGTGCACTGTATACCATGCACCATGTCATGCATGGCACAAATTGCATACACAACAGTACAGTCAGAGGAGGGCACAACATGTGCCCCATGCACTTTGCCCAATGGCACAATTGCCAAGGGGCTCTGTTTTGGGTCCCTTCCCTGCCTTTCTGCCCACCTTTTCATGGCAGGGTCCCGGCCCTGAAAAGGTCAGTGGAAAGGTAAGTTGTGAGTCAGCTGGGGGTGCCCTCATCAGCACCGCCTCCTAACCCTTCTGTATTACCCACAGCTGCTGGCATAAGATCCAGGATCCTGGTGGTGGTGGCGGGCTTGTCGCGGTTCGACCACCATGGTCATAATCAGGCAGTCAGGCATTCGGACCTCTGAGGAAGTGGCAGTTAGCACGACACCATGGGTATGGGGTTCTTTGAACTGTTGTACTCGTAATCAGGCCCTTAGTGTAGATTTTTGGAGGTGTCACCATATACTTTGATTAAAGTGAAAGTAACAGCCTTTTATGGGGGTACATTTTTAGTATTGCTTGAATCGTAGCTTGTTCAAAGTGTAATATTTTTTCTGGGGGAGTAATTATTTGGTGTTGTTTTATATAGTTTAGGAGTTCATAGTATCTTCTGCTTTATTAGTGATGTTTTGATGTTGACCATGTCTGGTGCATATCTGACTGAATGGTTTGGACACATTTTGAAGGTCCCATCCATAATCCAGGTTTGGCATTGGTAATTTGAATTAAATTGTTTGCTGTGGAGAAGATTAGCATTAATTTCTATTTAATATTATTGTCATGCAAAAGAAAGGGTATCTCTTTATGGTTAATGGTTAAATGGTCTGATATGTCTATGTCCTGGTGTCTCCTAGGAGCAGGTGGGGTGTGGCTGGTGGCTTTTTAGTACAGGTAATTAGACGTTGCAAAGTGGGGATAGATGGTAGTTGGCGAGTTATGTGTTTAGGGACTTTGGGTAGTATGTCTTTAAGGATTTTGGCTGTAGGTTCCTGAGTACTAGTGTTTGCCTCTCTTATGTCTTTTAAAATGTTCCCACTTCTATTGCTTTTAACATTTGAAGGGTGGTTGTGCTCTTCTACATTAATTACAACATTTTCCTTTGAAGTTGCCCTTCCATAGCATACATTAGAATAATATTTAGTACATTTCCAATTAATAGTTTCTGTCACTGCACTTTCTTGGCTGTAGGTGTAGCCCATATGACTTAATAATTGCTTTCTGTTATGTGTCTATATCTGTAAGTAGTTTATTAATATAAATGTATAATGTAGTCAAATTTAGCAAGTTAGCTATCAATATATTTAAAAATACAGTTACTTTTATTTTATTTACTTGTATACTTTGTTGAGAAGTTCTGAATGGTTTTGCAACTTTTCCTTTCAGTTCGTTTAAACATGGAGCAGAAGCTTTTTTTCTGTTGAAAGAGGCAAAACATTTAGACTAGGTTAAATTGGTATTTTTTGCTAGTTTGTTGAGGTTTAGGGAGATAGGCTTATTTTTGGGCGCTGTTTTGGTGAGTTTTTCATTTATTATTTATGTATACATACTTTATTTGACAATATTGGTGCCTTGATAAAATTTAGATTTTGTAGCAGCTTGGGGGTTTGGAGGTTGTTTTCTTTTCTTTCATGTAGTCTGTGTAGAATGATCAAAATTACAGTGTAAGTTACATTCTCTTGTTAATTAAGATTTTTTTAGTTTAGTAACATTGAATTTTTGTTTACATATAAATATTACTTAGTACATTATGTAGTTATGGAGATGTATATTTTCTTCTATTATTGTTTGTAGAGAGAATGTGGCAGAGTTTCCTCCTCTTGCAGTGTTTGTAACTTATGGAGTAATTATTTGCTTTTTTAGTGTGCTTTTTATATTATTTGTTTAATTGGTTGAGAGGTTTGATTGGTTAACATTGTTTATAGTGTTATTGTATTGGTTGGTTTAGTACAATATACATTCTTTATCAGTTAAATTGTTTTGGTAAACAGTAATTTTTTTGTTGTATTATATATAATTGTATTTATTTAAATATGAGTTTACTTATTTTGATATAATATGCTATATCATTATTTTTATTTAAATGTTTATAGGTATTAACTAGCAGCCCGTCCCGACCTTGTCTGGGAGCAACAGGCTTCCCCAACCCCCGCCCGCCCCGACATTGTCCAGCAGCCCCGTCCCCCGCCTGCCCCTTCCCCTGCCTGCCCCGACCCCCGCCTGCCCCGACATGGGTCCCCTTACCTCAGCCGCCGCTCCTCCCACCTGTCCGCTGCTCGCACTGCCGCTGGCCTGTCCGCTGCTCCTCACGTCACCGCTCCTCCCCCGCGCCTTGTCCGCCGCTCCCTTACCTCACCCGCCGCTCCTCCAGCCTGTCCGCTGCTCGCACCGCCGCTGACCGGTCCACTGCTCCTCACGTCACCGCTCCACCCCCCTTCATGTCCGCCGCTCCTCGTCGCGCTCCTGGACGCCGCTCCTCCCCGCGCTCCTGACGTGAGCACGCACGTCGCGTCCGGCGCTACTTCGAAGGGACTACTTTTTTTTTACTGTAAATTTTTTAAATAACGTTTTTTTATTTATTGATATAGCCTATAACCATCTACACACCCTGACGATTCCAACGGTGTATCGGGTGTGTGGATTGGCGCTGTGGTTCTCGAGTTTACCCGCCTCAAAGGCTGAAAGTTCTTCCTTTATTATAGTAGTATAGATAACGTTTTAGGTGTCTCTGCTGGTGAGGAGACCTCGCCCGCACTCCTCCGCTCTCTGCTGCCGGGGCGCTCACTGGCCTGGAGACCTCAATGGGCTTCCAATGTCGCCACACTGCCATGGGCCTCCAGCCCCAGCCACAGCTGGGTGGAGCTCTCCCACTACTAATCAGGCCGCCGCCGACTCAGATGCAGTTTCCCTTCAAGCGCAGGGCCCCGCCCACTGCTGATGTGAGTGGAGGTCCCTCAGCCCTTTTCTAGCCACCCCCTTGGGTTTCCTCATCGTCGATCAACCCAGCAAGGCCTCATGAGTCCCCTCTCTTTAGCGCGGCTCACTCTCCATCAGTAGCTCTGCAGGGTCAGAAGCAGAACACAGAGCAATGTCTCTATCGGGTCTGCTCCCCGCTGTTCCTCATCTCCTCTGGAGTAATGGGTGGGCACGGACTTCCTTGCCGGACCCCGCCCCCAGCGCATCATCAACAGAGCTTTTTCCTCTCTTGGTCTGGGACTTGTGCCAGACTTCGTTTGCTGCTGCTGGTCCCTCTGGGCTTTAGGCATTGCTTCTGGGGGCCTGCGGTCAGCACTCACCACACGCTCCCGACCTGAGCCCTTGGGAGTATCTCCCACCAATACTAGAGGTGATCAGCCAACAGCTGATCCCCTTGCTACAGTAGCGCTCACCACACGCTACTCTTGACTCACAGGGAAACGGCCACAGATAGCGCTCCACACACTGAATGGCAACAAAAAGCGCTCCCCACACGCTTTCTCTTTTAAGGTTTAAAACACAGCACTCACCATGCGCTGGTTGGAAACATGGGTGAAAGAACAGTCCAGTTCTTCCTTCAACCAGGATTAGCTACCGCAGGCCAGCCTACCCCTCACACAACAGAAAGGGCAGTACTCCTTACACAGCTCTTCAGCTTTCCTTCCAGGCGAATTATTTGGTTTGAAACCTTTCATTTCCCTAAGGCTTCCAACAGAAGACAAGCACACACAAGCCCTTGGAGAACCTTCACAAGCAGGAAGCCACAGCAGGACAAAAAGAGTCAGTCAATTTCCTCCACCACAGACAGAAGCAGAAACTGCAGGACAACCTACCCCTCGCACAGAAAAGGAACACTTCTCACACAGTCTTTGCTCTCTTCTTCTTGGCAGGGTCCTCTTGTACCTTGAAGTAACCTAAAATTCTGGGGCTTTAGCTGCAATACTTATACCGCAAATTGTCATTGTTCTCTTTGCTGTAAGGGTCTTCGAACCCTGTCCAAACCAGTCCTGTCACCCCTGCATGACCACAGGGGGCGTAGACAGCATTGTGAAAAAAGAGACACAGCCTATGCAGGTGCAAGAAAACTCCTCCCACCCCTCTAAATGCAGACCGGGTGTATTCACTCCAGCGATTAGTCACCCAGGCAAGGCAAGGCAGGGCAGGGCACCCCTCAGCCCCCTAGTGACTGTTTAGTGTAAATGCACATCCCAGCTCCTGTCAAACACCAGACGTTAAATGCAAATACAGCCAGAGGCGCAAAGAATGGTAAAGTAAGAAAATGCCTACTTTCTTACAGTGGCATTTTACAAAAGTAGAATTTTAAAACCATCTTTGCCAAAAGGTGCGTTAATAAATTCTGAGTTCAGAGAGCCTAAGCTCCATTTTTCTATCTTGTCCCTATTGAAAGCTGCACATGTAAAATGTTTCAGCACAGTCCCAATGGAACAGACAGCCTTTCAAAAGTGAAAACGAAATACACAGTATTCCACTATCAGGACATGTCACACACACACACCAGTGCATGTTCTACCTCTCACTTGCACTGTACCCTGCTCATGGGGTTACCTTGGGCTTACCTTAGGGGTGTGTTACATATAAGGAAAGAGAAGCTTTGGGCTTGGCAAGTGGGTGCACTTGTCAGGACAATATGGCAGTTCACAACTGCGCATGCAAACGCTGCGATGGCAGGTCTGAATAAATTTACAGGGCTAATCGTGTGGGTGGCACAACCAGTGCTGCAAGCCCACTAGTAGCATTTGACTTACAGCCCCTGGCACACAACGTGCACTATACTAGGGACTTACCAGTAAATCAAATATCTATGTCACTCATGGATAAACATTCATATCATAATTTCTACAGAGAGCATATACACTTTAGCACTGATCAGCAGTGGTTAATTAACCCAGAATCATATAGGCAACAAAAACAGGGTCAGAAAAATAGGAGGCAAAAGGCAAAACGTTTGGGGGCCAGGTCTAAGACATTACATTTGTTTTTTAGCACTACTCATACCTGTGTATGGCGTCAGTGCACTTTACATCACACACATGTTATGCAAAGCCAATGAATCATTTGTGGGTACATCATTCTATCGGAAATATTACATAAAACAATGATGATTACAAGGTGTAGAAGTCACATGTCATGAATACTAGTAGGCAGTATATTTTACGAGAGTTTGGTCTGGAGAAGCACAAACTCAGGATATGAATGCATTTCCATCCAAATGAGCCCTTTTTAGCAACATTAGGAAAATGAAAGACTGGGGAACAACATAACTCCTAACTTATACAACGCAGTTTGCATGCAGCTCTTTGATGACAGTTTATAGCTCACTGTGCTACATTGGGGTTGTAACTTATGAACTGCAACAAACAAAAGGATCCCTGTTAGAAAAGAATTAAACTACTGAACTATCTACATAAAATACAGTTCATTGATGTTTCCTTCTGCCCTATTTTCTCATGAGTGGAAACTGTCATTAGACTAGATTACAATTTCTCTCCAGCAGGAAAATTAAGCATCAGAAATATCTTGACAATGTTATTGTCACTTCGAAACTGCTGACCTCAAGCAACTCTGCAGCAGATGCTATTTAAACCTGTGTTATTTCTGAACATGACATCCTCTGAGGTCAGAGCCAGGTGCGGCTGCACCGATCACACCTCCCTAAAGCTGGCCCTGCCACATCCCCTAAGCCTCCCTACCCGCACTCCCAACCACACTCCACATGACTCTTAAACTCAAATTCTTATGAGGAAAAGAAGTGAACAAATGGTATCCCTGTAAATAAAACACTATTAAATATTGGCCCATAATAATTGACTATTAGTTTCTCATAATAGCATGATACCTCTGAGGTATCATTACAATCCATCTGCCCATAGGTGTTAGAAGTAAAGATGCAAGGGGTGATGTAGCACCCCCAAAATAACTATGCTGGAGTTCAGAAGGTGAATGAGAAATAAATAGGCCTTTACATTTTGTTTTTTAGCAAATGTCAGGCTATGTCTTCTGACAAATTCCTCTTCATTCTTTTATCATGAAGATTGTTGTTTACTATAGCTTATAGTCCGCTGTAGCGGGCTATACTGGCCATTAAAGCCCCTCTTAGTGTTAAAGGCTGAAGCCGAAGGCAAGGCTCTTGAACAAGGGAGCGGGAATTTAATGCCAGCATAGCCCAGCTAAAGCAGGGCTATAAGGCTATTAGAACATTGCGCCACAAGAGAGCAGAATGTTCTAACAAATAAAGCAAAGGCCTCACAGAGCTCAGGTGATTTGAATTAAGGCTGGGTGGTTAACTCCGCTCCGCCAGCGAAGTTTCCAAAGTTTTAGAACTCCGCACTCCGTTTGGGGTGCGAAGTTTTCCAAAACTCTGCAATCGTAGCGGAACGGAGTTTACTGGTGCTTCTGGGAGACTTACCTTCCCCCCAAAGCGGTGTCCTGCTCCTGCTGCTGGCTACACTCGGCTTCCGCTGCTCCAGTTCAATTAACAGGAAGAACTACAGTGTACATGGCGCATTGCGTGAAGGCATTCCTGACCCTAACAAGGGATTTTGTAGGGTCAGGCATGCCTTCACGCAGTTTTTCCTGTTAATTGAACCCGAGCAGCGGAAGCCGAGTACAGCCAGTAGCAAGAGCAGGACACCGATTTGGGAGGAAGGTAAGTCTCCTAGTCAGCAGGTCTTATTACGCGGGGGAGCGGACCGAGGGTTTAGCTAGAGGGGTGGCTGGGGGTCTAGCGAGAGGGGACGGTAGGCCGGGGTTTAGCAGGGAGGGTGTGGGGAGCATTGGGGTTTAGCACAGAGTCTGTGGGGGGGCAAAGGAGGGCAAAGAGTGACTCCGCCAGGGTATGGAACTCCGCAGAATTTCACAGAGTTTTCCAGTAACTTTGTGAAATTCTGCAAAGTACTATATGCAAGCTCCGCCCAGGGTTAATTTGAATGCCCTCGGGCTCCGTGTGGCCTTTGTTCACAGCAACAGCTGTGAAGGACAACATTGGAATGTTGGAGCTCCGGGCTTCTACTGAGCACTCCATTGTTTTCAATAAAGTTCCCAACATTCCAATGTTCTCATATTCTTACTCTAGCTGCAAGGTGAGACGATTTTGTAAAGTGAAGTAGGTAACAATCTTGCTGGGGTACAGCGATTGTGGAAGAAAAAGGTGTAGAGTGCCATTGTTTTCTAACACAACACAATTTAAATACCTGCAAATGAACTGTATACATGTTCCAAAATATATCAGCTGTTATGAAAGCACAAATAAAGCACATTTTTAACTGTGAAGGGTAGTGGAAACAAAGATTTGAATAGGATCATATAAAGACATTTCTGGATGCATACAGGATAAATATTCGCTGAAACTCTTTTTTCACATCATCGTTTGTTCCCTTTTATGTTTCGTCAGTGAAACTCTATGTACATTTCGCGGCCATTTCAATGGAACATGTGCTGTCTGTAAATGAAAGTGCCCTAACACACCATGCATCAGCAATATAAGTTTGCTCCAAAATGCACCACCACCTACATACCACAGTCTTATCACCCTCCTGCTGAATGGACGGGGCTCGTTTGTTGTACTTGTTCTTTATGAAAGGCTTGAATTTTTCACAACCCCTTCGACTTCAGTGATGGAACATTGAATGCAGACCCCCCTCCCCCCCTTTACAAATACATCCGCCCAGAATATTACAGCGTGGCATACCTGAGCAGAGAGAATGCTTTATATGCCATGTTCAGCCAAAACCGCCTCACGCATGCGCAGTGGAAGGCCCGCGCTTGATTTGCTCGATTGACCTTGGCCTGCCCTATGGTGCTGACAGTGGCACATTTTATATGATTTCAAGCATAGTGCCAGCTCGAATTCATTAAACGCAGTAAAACACGCTCCGTGAAATATTG
This sequence comes from Lissotriton vulgaris, assembly GCF_964263255.1. Taxonomy (NCBI): domain Eukaryota; kingdom Metazoa; phylum Chordata; class Amphibia; order Caudata; family Salamandridae; genus Lissotriton; species Lissotriton vulgaris. The sequence goes on along the minus strand of NC_141694.1, from coordinate 1,723,710,728 downwards.
TCCAGAGGCGGATCTGCCTCTACATACAAGATCTAACGAAAAGGCACGGTGATTTGCGGTGTCAGGCCTCAGATGCAGGCGCTGCATGGCTTGGTGGCATTCCGCACTTTCTGCCTTTGGTTTATTGCAACGCATTCAATCCCATGTGGGCGATGGACGCCCATGTCTTGTAATCCTGTCCGGATGGGAAACAGCAGCAGGCACAGGTGATGCATCTTCCTGATGGCTTTGAGTTTCTAAATAAATCCAAAAGCAAAAATATATTTTGGGATTCCAAAATGAAGTCACACATTTAAGGGTCCAATCTTTGTGCCATTGCAAATATAATAGGAGAAGCCTTTACATGTAATTCATAATCAGATAGATTGTATGAAACTAAATTCATCAAGTTGTGATCAATGGGTTTTATTTATTTTGTTTGTTTTAGAGCCGTGAATACAATTCCCAGTTTGCACTGCGAGGAGGGGGCGGGGCAGGCATGTGTAATTACAGGTTCTGTGCCTGTATCTAGTAGGGAGACAGGGCATGCTTCCTTCCGGCAGCTGTTTTCATTGGCATAGTTTTTTTCCACGTACAGACACATCTGCAGCAATAGCCCATGCGATCATAAATTTAAAAATCAACCCGCAGTGTGATACAGCAGTCCTCGCAGTTTAAACACAAGTGGCGCACCCAAGAAGGTTCTGTAATGAATCGCTTTGTAACTGCAGAATTGTGAATGGGGCGAAGCCAGTAAGTACCAGGTTTGAGTTATTACAATTGGCAAGTGATAATATATCTTAATACACAGAAGAGCGTGGTACCAGACAGTAATTTCTAATCCAAGACATTTCAAAGAAGGTTATGAGAAAGCAGTATTGGAAAGCTTTAAAAACGTGGCTGTTTTCCTTTTAGCACGCTTGCTCTGCTAAACTGCATAGTCTGTTCACACTCCCTCAGTGCCAGGACACATTCTTAGGAGCAGTGAGGTATATAAATAGCCCTGCATATAGTTATCAAGACTTTGCGCAAAGTCACACCAAATGGTGCAAAATGACACAGTCTTGAAAGGATGCTTACTTTCCAGAACAAAACTTTTTTTTGCACCAGGAAGTGACCTTTTTTTAAAGCAAATAGCGTCTCCTCCTCATGCTTCAAAACCCTTTACATGCTCCGCAAGATCTACAAATGGATCCCGACAGATACAAGAAAGAAAGTCACCCAGGCCCTCGTCAGCAGCAGACTCGACTACGGAAACGCCCTCTATGCGGTAGCCCCGACCAAGCTCATCAAAAGACTCCAACGCAACCAAAATGCCTCAGCACGACTGATCCTCGACGTACCACGCCACGGCCACATCGCCCCCCACCTGAGAAACCTGCACTGGCTCCCCGTCAACAAGAGGATATCATTCAAGCTCCTCAACCACGCACACAAGGCACTCCACAAGACTGGCCCAGCCTACCTCAACAGACATCTTCTTCTACATTCCCAACCTCCAGCTCCTCTCCGCTGGCCGCTCACTCGCCACCGTCCCGCGCATCCGAATAACAACCACCTGTGGGAGATCCTTCTCCCACCTCGCCGCCAAGACATGTAACACCCTCCTACTGAGCCTACGACAGACCCAAGACCTGCTGACCTTCAGGAAGATACTCAAGACCTGGTTGTTTGATCAGTACAGTAGCGAACCCCCCTCCCCTGCGCCCTGAGGCCCTATACTAGACACCATGCACGCACCTTTGTACCATGGTGGTGGCGTTAGGCAACAAGTTTTTGCATCATCGCTAGGGAGGCTCTGTCCCCTTCCATAATGCGGCATGGTATCTTTAGCTGCATTGCTGTGTTGCACTGTATTTTAGTAAATCTGCCCCTTCTTGACAAGCATCAAGTGCTGAGAGAGATGAGAGGGGTCCTGAAAGGACAATAATTTCAAAGAAAAGTTCAGTTCATTACATTAATCAAGTGTCCTAGGAAATCTGCAGTATCACAACTAGTATGCAGACTCACTGCGTGCACTTTCAAACATGAAATTAATTATTTTTGAAGTACTAACCAGAAAGATTTGATGTCTTGCGAAACACAGCTTGAGCAAGAAATTGAAGCCCTGTGTGTTTCTTTCTGCATTTGTGTGCAGTGGGTCTGCCTACTCGTCGGCTTCCCCTCCAGGCTCAGTGATACCTGATCGGATGGACGGGTAGGATTGCAACAAGACTTGCTTCTTTGGTAAGACCGCCTTAAGGAGCTAGCTGTGTTTATTTGCCCATCTCCGTGATAGACACCGGATGGGATTTCAAGCCGTGGGTGACTATATTTGAATTTTTCCTTTTCCCCTTCACAAAGTTTTGTGTTTGAGGGCCGGCTGATTATTGCTCAGCAGAACGGCTTGAGAGAACTATTGCACACCGACTAACACAGGTGCTCTGTGTTACGCTTACTTGGTACCCGCCATCAGTCCTACAAAAGGGAGGAGCTCCAACATGACGGTATATGTAAGTTTTCATATCACTGTCTATGGAGCATTTTTCACCTTTGATTTAGCAATACATTGCACTACCAGTCGCCTTTTTTCCTTCACCTTTGTGTGGCCTGACTGATTTTAATAGAATAGAGATTGAAGTTATCAATATTGGGTTCTGTCTATGGTGTGAGATTTACCCATTTAGAGTTGAGTGTGCAAACATTACGCTGGGTGCATGGTGCTCCTATGATATTTTGGCACCCAGTGAGGATGTTTAAAACATATATTGTATTATTCCTTAGGTTTATTCTTCTTCCCCTGTGCTGAAGAGGCCTGAATAGATAGGCTGAAACGCGTCGCCTCTTTGGATTGAAGGAGTCCGAATAATCATAACAGTGCGCATGTAATTGGGATACATACTACTGACATTTGAGGGTTCTGTTGTTCCCTCCTCTGTGTATTTGTATGGACTACTCCCTTTATGGACTGCTATGGACTACTGAGTATTGTAGCCATATATGCATGACACAAATATTGTTTTTTTTTTTGTCCTCATATCCACCATGGTTTAAGAAAGCCATTTAGAATAAGCCTTAGACCAGTTTACACAGTATAATAACTGGGAGGGATCATTTCGTTCGAGTGGGCAGCCACAAATCCCGCAACTGTCTCAGCTTGATATTCTTTTAGGCTACCAGTGGGGAGGCCTACTGCTGGGCCTAGGCCTGAATATGACCGGACAAGATTTGGATTGGCACCATAGTAGTATAATCATTGGACCCGGGGAAAAAAAAAAAAAAAAAAAAAAACAACAACCCCGGATCTTTATTGTGACCATACAATCGAGTGCCAAAAGGTCCTTTTGCTTTGGTTTCCTGATCTGGCTAGATCTATACGTGCAGTCTGTAGCGTTGATGTCAGCCAATCCCCATGGGAAGGGGGGATGGAATCCTTCCATCTCCTGCAGATCTCTCTTCTTGCCAGAAGGATCGTGTAGAAAACCAGGTTTCTAGCTATGTTTTGAGTTGTCCTCAGAACTCCAAAGATCACTAATGGTAAGTCTATAATAATTGGGGTACCTAATGATGCCGTAAGAGTCTTACCTATGGCCTCCCAATAAGGTGCTATACGGGGACACTCAAAAAACATATGGATATCTGAAGCTGCAATCAGTCCACACCTTGCACATGCCGCTGAGGTTCCTGAGGTAAATTTAGATAATCTTTGGGGGGAGTAATACGCCCTGTGAAGGGTAACGAGATGGTTTCTACGTAGCCATGAGGGTTTCACCATATTTTTTAAAAGTCCGAATGAGGTAGACCAGAGTTCTTGTACGTCTTGAGTCAAAATTACATCAGCCCAAAGTTGGGTTGGTAACTTAAATTCCCCATCAGATTCATCTAGAAGGAGTCTATACCATTGTGAAATCTCATGTTTGGTTGAGGGGGTACCAACCAAGTTGGTTCTTAGTTGACTATGCCCTCCAAGTGGAAACTTGTTGCGTTTTAATTGTGGATCGTTATATGCCTGTGTCCAACTTCTGATTTGTATGTATTTAAACCTCGAAAAGGTTGGACCTATTTTATTCTATTCCAGGAAAGCAGGTCCCCCTCATAAAATAGATCCCCCCATTCTTTGAGGCCTGCCTCTCTCAGGGGATTGGCTAAGGAATCTTCCAACCAGGCTGGGCTATCAGGTAGCCCCCAAAGTGGTGTTTTATCGCAGTAATATCCCTGTTTAATAGGTTTTATTAGCTCAGACCAGGTTTTAGCCAAGCCATACAGGACCTTCAACTTGATCTTTTTGAAGAATTTCGGGTTGCCAAATTTAAATAAAAATCCCGACTGACTGAGGCCTTCCCCATTTAGCAAGGCCGAAAACATTAATCCTATCCCATAATCAGTAGGTTTATTTAGAAGCATTCGTATGTGAGATAGCTGAAAAGCCCACAAGTATAATTTTAAATCTGGTGCGGCTATTCCTCCCTTCTCCCAAAGCCGTCTAAGCTTTTTCCAAGCTATTCTTGGTAGTTTTTTATTCCAGATGAAAGAGATGATTTCTGATTGTATTTTAGTTATTTGAGTTTGATCAAAGTAAAGGGGAATAGTGTTAAAAAGAAAAGAGATTTAGGCAAAATGGCCATTTTAACGAGGTTAGCCCTCCCTATCAAAGATAATTGAAGGTGAGACCATGCTTGCAATAATTTTCTACATTCTTCAAGAGACTCATTTAACAAATTCTGAGACGATTGATTTATTTAAAAGAAATAAGTGGATAGACTTTGCGGTCTCCACTACTCAGACCAGTAATATCAGAGGGGTATCTATAATTTTTAAGAAAGTAGCTAAAGCTAGGCTGATATCCCAGCAGGTCGACTCATGTGGAAGATGGGCCATAGCCTCCGTAGCAATAGCGGGATCTCAAACCACAGTTCTAGGATACTACGGGCCGAATCAGGATGATCCTACGGTAATGGAGACTATGTTTTCACATTTACTCTCCTTTCCTGAGTCAACTATCATAGCAGGTGATTTTAATGGTAAACAGTCATAATATCTATTCCAAAATATAGAATGGACATAATATCGAAGTAAAAATATAGAATGGACAAAATATCGAATGGACACAATATAGTGGTTAAAAATATCGAATTTAAGGTAAGTAATATCGATTTTCAAAATATAGAAGTCAAAATATCGAAGTATATAATATAGGCATTAAATATATCGATTTTTTAATAATATCAATTTTTTTAAAGTGTTTTGTATGTTAGTATATGTGTGAAAAGTGTATATTAATTTTTGTAATGTATGTTTAATGTAATTAAAGTAATGAATTGTATGTTATTTAATTTTTGCGTAAATTAATTCTGTAGCGGGTTGTGGGTTTATAGGGGAATAGGGTGGGAAGTAATTTAATTATATTAAACTAAATATTAATTTTTAGCAATTATTCATTTTTAAATAAATTTTGCTTGTTAGTTCTGTAGCGGGTTGTGGGTTTATAGGGGAATAGGGTGGGAAGTAATTTAATTGTAATTAATGAAATATTTGTATTTATTTATTTGTATTCATTTTGAATTTATTGTTATTTTTTAATTGGTAATTACTTTTTATTAATTGCCAATTAATTTGTAATAATTGATTAATTGTTAATTATGTTAATTTTCTATATATATTTTCTGTAGCGGGTTGTGGGTTTATAGGGGAATAGGGTGGGAAGTAATTTAATTGTAATAAAGTAAATAATTTTTTTAATTCATTGGTATTGATTTAAAATGTATTGTTAATTAATTTTTAATTGGTAATTATTTCTATTAATTGGCAATTCATTTTTATTAATTGGTAATTATTTTGTATTAATTAAATATTTGAAAATTATGATAATTGTATTAATGTATTTTCTGTAGGATGTGGGTTTATAGGGGAATAGGGTGGGAAGTAATGTAATTGTAATTAATTACATGTTAAAATACTTTTTGTGTATTGATAATTAATTTACTGTTAATTTTTAATTGGTATTAATTTGTATTATTAATTAGTTTTTGTTATTGAAAATTAATTAGTTGGTAAATAATTATGAATAGGTTATTAATTTTTAATAACTAAAATGTAGTTGTATTTCTAATAAATTATTACATAATATTAAATTGGTTATTATTTCAATTAATGTTTTATTGGGATAGATATTTAATGTATTTTTAATAATATATTAAATCATTACTTTCCCTACTGTTAAACTCACTGGAGTGGGAATAATAATTTTCACCCTCCCGCTATCCAACGCTTTCCCTACTGTTGCACTCTCTGGAGTGGGAATAGTATTTTTTACCCCTACGCTATCCAATGCTTTCCCTACTGTTGCACTCTCTGGAGTGGGAATAGTAATTTTTACCCCTACGCTATCCAAAGCTTTCCCTACTGTTGCACTATCTGGAGTGGGAATAGTTATTTTCACACTCCCGCTATCCAACGCTTTCCCTACTGCTGCACTCTCTGGAGTGGGAATAGTATTTTTTACCCTCCTGCTACCCAACGCTTTCCCTACTGTTGCACTCTCTGGAGTGGGAATAGTAATTTTTACCCTTATGCTATCCAACGCTTTCCCTACTGTTGCACTCACTGGAGGGGGAATAGTATTTTTTACCCCTACGCTATCCAACGCTTTCCCTACTGTTGCACTCTCTGGAGTGGGAATATTAATTTTTACCCCTACGCTATCCAACGCTTTCCCTACTGTTGCACTTTCTGGAGTGGGAATAGTATTTTTTACCCCTACGCTATCCAACGCTTTCCCTACTGTTGCACTCACTGGAGTGGGAATAGTATTTTTTACCCTCCCGCTATCCAACGCTTTCCTACTGTTGCACTCTCTGGAGTGGGAATAGTAATTTGTACCCCTACGCTATCCAACGCTTTCCCTACTGTTGCACTCACTGGAGTGGGAATAGTATTTTTTACCCCTACGCTATCCAACGCTTTCCCTACTGTTGCACTCACTAGAGTGGGAATAGTATTTTTTACCCCTACGCTATCCAACGCTTTCCCTACTGTTGCACTCACTGGAGTAGTAATATTAAATGTTACCCTCCTGCTATCCTACGGTAAAATATTGTACATTTTTTATTAATAACAAATTAATTATATCTTAATTTTAAGGTCATTTGAGTATTTTTAAGTATGTTTTAGTTAATTATATATATTATTTAATTAATTTTAAATTACTTTTAAGACATTTAAAAAAATTGGATATTTTGACTGACTAAATTTTTTACAGACTATATTTTGGATTCAATATTTTTGTACTTACCTGTTTGTAGATAGGAATTCGATATTTTGGCATTCTATATTATGGTGACTATATTTTGGTAAGTCTATATTTTGTCGATCTATATTATGTCAGTGATCCGATTTTAATATCGTCCTAAATCCAGCTTTGGATAAATCCCCTAATAGTCGATCCTTAGCTTTGTCCAAGTCTAGGTCAGTGCTGCAATCTGCAATGAAAACCTATGGGTATGTGTACATATGGAGGGAAAGGTCTGGGGATCAGCAAGGAGTGTCTTTCCGAAATTATAAATATAAACACCAGTCAAGGATTGACTTTATCTTGATCAGCCAACGGCTGGTTGAACATGTAAGATCCATTGAATACTTACCTCTTCATCTTTCAGACCACTCTGCAGTACTAATGGACCTAACCTATGTAATGGAGAGATTGCCCTCCAGATGGTCCTTTGATCGTTCTCTTCTCTCTTCATCTGATGACATACTATATCTGAAAAGAGAAGCACACATTTTCTTTTCGATTAATAATGATTCAGCAACAACAAGAATTGTCTGGGACTCGTTCAAAGCATTTTTAAGGGGTCTTATAACAGCGAAAGTATCTCACAAAAGGAAGCAACATAAAGAACAAATCCTGTCCATAGAGGGAAGGATAATAAATCTCCAAGGTGTTATTGATAGTAACACGGGGTAGATGAGTCCGTTATAAATACCTATAGGAAAGAAATGGCGACTTTGAAGGCCAATTTGGGTTCAGTATTGAATCTTAGACTGCAGCAGAGATGGGAAGCAAGCAAACTAGCCCATTTCGAGTATAGTGAAGGTGCAGGAAAAATGCTTGCATGGAAGTCTAAATCAGATCAGGTCAGGAACAATATTTAAAAAATCAAGGTGGGCAATGATTCTTTAACATCGGATACTGAAATTAGAAGAGCCTTTAAGGCATTTTTTGAGCCTATCTATAAGGAGGATATTGTAACCCAATCTGAGGAGGTCGATGATTGGCTAAGTCATATCAATCTCCCTAGACTTACACAGGTTCAGTCTCAAGCATTGGATGATTTTATCACTGAAGGAGAAGTTAGGGCCGCTATAAAAAAAAGCAAGAAGGGGAAGGCAGCGGGGCCCGACGGCTTACCAGCAGAAACCTACAGATTGTTAGAAGATGAGATTGCCCCCTTCCTCACTGAGATGTTTAATAAGATCCTCCTTGAAGGCCAGACTCCCCCTTCATCATGGGACAATGCATCCATCACACTCATATTGAAACCTGGGAAGCCTAGAGACGCCTGTGAATCTTATAGGCCCATATCAATCCTGAATGTGGATTATAAAATCTTCACCACAATTGTAGCTTCTAGATGACACAAATATTGTTGTGGAAGAAGAAATAAGTAGATTGATATGCTTTCCTGCAAGTATTTGTAATAATATGTGTTGTTGTGTTTTCTGAATGTATTAACTGTTTGTTTGCCTGATAAATTAAACCTGATGCTTGGAACTGGTGTTTCCTTGTGACTTAACAACTATATAGTAATATTGGTTTGACATCCAGTAATAGAGATTGATTTATGTTTTTTCTATAAGAGACATCCTTTAATTTTTCCCCACTCATAACCGTGTTCATTTATACTACACTAGTCGGCATACAGCAGGGGACCTAGATTCTTCTGCTGCAGAGAGCACACCATTGCAGCACAGCAATAAGTACTTTTAACAGCAGAGTACTCTCTTTTATTCTTACTTTGGACCACTTTTAGGAGTATTTAATTTGGAGTGCAATTAAGGAAATCTTTTAATTTGGGGACACACATTAATCAAGGGATGACATATCATAACACATGGCTCTTATTGCATTTGAGCTGCAACCTGCTATCTGGATGCAAGCCAGACTTAGGAACTGATTCAATTCTTGGCGGACGGGTTACTCCATCACAGCAGTGAACGTTTTCCCACCCGCTGAAATGTAAATCCCATTATATCCTGTAGGATTTATATTTCGACATTCATAATATCTGTCATCATTCTGATCGAGTAACTTGATTGTCAAGATCTAAATCAGGCCCTTACTGGTTGAATCTGGATTTAAAGTTTTGTGATCATTAGTACACTGTGGGTTTCTATCATACTTTTTCCACAACTCGACTCATTTTCAGGGCAAGCACTACATTAAGGCAATACTATGCCGGCTCCTGCAAAGAACCCCATGATTTCTTCTACTACTGGGCTACTTAGATCAATATAGCCCATTTGTATCAGCCACTCTGGGAATACAGATTTTTTTTAGAAGCAGCTTTGCAATGAGCATGGCAGCTGATGATAGTTGTGAATGCTCACAATCTTGAATGTTTGTGGGTATAGTATCCAATGTGAATTGATATTGGGGCTTCCCCCCATGTAAGTGCAGTTTATGGCTTTAAAATTCAACAGGTTGTGAACGCATAAACCAGGTTATAGAATTTCAAAGCTCACAAGTGTTGAAGCTCACAAGCATTTGTGAATTTGGCCTATGGTGTGGCCTCTCTTCTTGGTCAGACTGCTCAAGTAAGGAAGCATTGCAGGGGGTTGAAATGACAACAATAATCACTTTAAAAAGTCTCATCACCATGAAAAATTAGCTTGGAAAGAGAAATCATTACATTTTCTTCCTTTTTTGCCTTCGCATGTGAAGCAAAATTAGTTCTACTCTTAGCAAAATTATAGTTGCTCCACAGGTGAAAGACAAAAAACTAAACAAAAGCCCCCAAACAGCTGTGTTGACAAGCTCTATCATGAGTCAAGCAGTGCAAGTACAATAATGGTAATAGCATTAAGGTAACTACAGTGCCTGTGCCCTAACAGTGCTCTAAAAAGTGGGGACTCTCTGTGAGGAATCTTCCTGCAGTCCTCCCGGCAGGCACTGCATGTGGACCTTCTGCTGGGGAAGTTGCGTTGAATCACTGTGAGGGTCCGGGCAGTGTGATAATTACATTGCTGACAGTGCTGGGTTGCTTACTTATATCTCGTTACTTGCAGTGGGAAATGCACACACACTTCACATTTTTCACTGTGAGGGCACATCATCCTCGTTATTTTTTTTAAATCTTCAGGAGTGTGCAAAACTGCAAAAATTAGGGAAACTGCCCAGGGTTTCCAGAACCGGAATTACATGATGATAGTAGTAGCCACGACCAGAAAAGATTACCACTTCAGGCCCCAGTGGTGGGTTCAAGGAGTGTGCTCATGTGCACTTGTGTGAAGCATAGGTTTTAGACCTGACAGCCTTAGGGTCATCTTCCGCCCAACCTTTAGCCTTCCTCGTCCACTTTTTCTGACTTCGTTTTCGCTGACCTAAGGTCACCGAGCACTATACCACTGCTAACTAGTGCTAATGTGCAGGTACTCTTTCCATAAACGATTATAATATTGGTTAATCCCCAACTTTCATATTTAATTTACTTATTAGTCCTTAGTAATTAGTACTACATGTGCCCAGGGCATGTACATTAAATGCTACTAGTGGTGCCTCCCCCAAGACTCAGGTGAAGTCTTGAGGCACCGACGGATAGGTAAGAGGTTGTACAATATGTTTGAATATTTTGCAGAGTTTGACTCGCATGAGTGGCTGCGATGTTGGAGTGTTGCAATGCGGTCCTGCCAATTTGTATGAAGTACGCTGTATGACAAGGAGTACCAGCAGAGGGCTTTGAAGTCTCAGCAATATTGGTGTGACTGTCCAAGAGAAATTTAAGGTGCACTTTCCCACACCAGTATACAGATACAAGTGCAATGACTAGCTGGTTGTTCTGTAGCTCTGACAATAAGTGCTTATTCTATACACTATAGCTACCTATTAAACAACACTTTGTCTATCAATTGGAAAGCATAATTCTACATCATGTCTGCCCTGAGACTTTGTTTATATACAGGTTGACAGGAGTAGACAGTGTTTTTAATGACGAGGTGTGTTTACTTTGAAACATATCAACACAGACACCATTACATTTTTTATGGTTTTTGCTGTATTTGATGACGTGGTTTCTAGACTCTGTAGGCACCTGATAGATACTTTTTTCTAGTTTAACCTCAAAGTGAAGGGAATTGAATTATTGAAGGTTGTCTTTGGGAATGGAGTTATTAAGCAATAGCCCTCCAACGCCCCTCTGTTTGCCTTTTCCTTTCACAGAGCGGGGCCTCGATATCCTGAGCACAGTCCAGGTGAGGTGAGGTCCAGTCCCCCGCACAGTTGGGTGAGATGAACTTATATGCAACTTTGGATGATAAAGGATAATTTTAGGAGACACTGTGCTCATGGGCACTTTGGTACAGTGCAATGTATCACTATAGAAATAATGATAAGTTTCGTTTTGCTTCACATTTGTTGTAGATGTCACTCTGCAGCCACTGTCTCGGAGGAGTAGCATCTCTAAGGTTGTATTCTTTTCAACCATTTTTTATTATTTCATCACATATTCGGCAGTGGCAGAACTTTGAGAGCAGGGGCCCCGACGAAAGCTGAGAGACTATTAGCCTGATAGGCTGAAACATGTTGGCCCATTTTTCCGACAGCTATTTGTTTTGACTGTCGTTTGCACTGTTCCGTTTTTATTTAGGGGATATGTCTATTTCATGAATAAAAAGAGTCGTTTTTTGGACACATCACTCTATTTTAATACACTACATTGTTATTTTCCTTGCACTGCTTTTTTCACTTACTAGAGCCATCATTTATTAGCTTTTCTATGGCGGTCCATATGTGCTAGTGGACAAGATCCAGTCTATACAGAATTGGATGGTATTCATTCCCTATGATCAAGGGATATACCATATCACGAGTTGGATGACCATATGATATGATTGATCACTGAGTCCATTTGATGGCAATCCACATATAGGTGGTATGGGTCTTGTTTTACTTGCACGGTTCCTTGTTCTCATGCACTAGTTTTCTTTTTTTTCTGTAAGTTCACCTAATTGATTTGGGCATCTTCTTACCGCAGTGAGGTTGAGGACTACAGGCTAGATTTTGTGGCCTATAGACCCCCGGTTCTGTTTATGGTTTACAAGTTAAACCTCTTGTCAGGCCCAAACCTTCCCTTTTTATTCATATATGTCACCCCTAAGGTAGGCACTGGACAACTCAAAGGGCAGGGTGCAATTACTTTTAAGTTTTACATGTCATGGTATTAAAAAAACTCTCAAACTTGTTTTTCACAATGGCACTGCCTAGCTCTCCCATAGGATAACATTGGAGTTACCTGATTACATTTTATAAGTGTAATTCCCAATTGTGAAGAGAAAGATTTTCCAAGTTTGGTGTCTCTGGGATAACTTATGGTTAAGTTGGATTTTAAATCGCAATTCATAAAATACTACTTTTAAAAAGTTGGAATTTTCTTTCTTTAGCCATTTGGTGCCCGCTGCCTGTCTCTGATCACATGTCTGCAGGGGGGGAGGGGTGACAATTGGGCTTTTTGTATTCCCCGAGACAGCCACACAGAATGTGAGCTTGGACCCAGCCTCAGTTACACATGAATAGGCTGTGTCCTGTTCCCAAAGAATGGGCTGCATAACCCCCTGTAGTGAAACTCGAGTCAGGCCACTGCACTTCAAACGCCTGTTTTTGAAGTCTTCCCCCATTTCAAGGACACAACTGCATATATTTACAGGACCTCTGTCATCACCAATTCAGTACACTCCCGAAACTGTGGCTACTCTGCTATGAAGAAGGGCTGCCCTGCTGCTGGAAGGACTATCACTCTGCTGGACTGCCACTTGCCTGCTGCCTTCTGGGAAGGAAGAACTGAACCTGGAACCCATCTTGAACCCAGTACCCCAAAGGGACTCACAGGGCTAGTCTGCTGGCCTCCTGATCTGAACCAAAGGGACATAACATTCTCCCAACAGGCTCCCAACATCTCCTGGACACATCTTCAACAAGCTCCTGACCCTCAACAAGCACATGTTATGGCCTGGACCCTTGGAAGAGGTTTTTGAGTTATGAAAGTCAAGCTGTTGGGCTCTTGTCAACCATAAATGGGCCCGTTCTCTCTGGAACTTCCCTGTTCTCACAGAGAATTAGCACGAGTCACCGCAAGTTTGTCTCTCCACATAGCAAGCATTGTCCGCCGGTGTGAATCATCACCATGAGGCTCCAATCTGCCTGTCCATGATGCCCAGCCTGCTCTTCGCACCTTTTGCACCATCGCCAGCGATACTCTCCTTCCTCCCGGCGAATGACCCCCCCACCCCACGAACTGGACTCTTGGTATAACATTTGGGATGGTAAAGGTTCTGCTGGACTAACCTGGGACTGTATGCGACCCATGCTCCATCGTGATCAGACTGAACTTTCAGATTTTACCTGGTCCAGCGTGGCCAGATATCCATGGTTGGCACTTTATGCTCCTAAGCGCTATTTCAGAGTTTATTCTTTAAAAATGCAAAACTCTGGTTATACTTATTGGATCATTGTCGTTTTGGTCTTGTTTTATTTCCTAAATTAGGCTCTTGTTTTTTAACCTGGTTTAGACTCTTTTTGTGTGGTGTCTTCACTGTGTTACGGTTTGAAGTGTTGCACAAATACTTTACACATTGCCTCTAAGTTTAGCCTGACTGCTCTGTGCCAAGCTTCCAGAGAGTGAGCACAGGTTAATTTAGGGTTTACCTACTTCTTACCCTGACCAGGATTGTGGTTGCTGCTTGACCAGTGCTCAGACCCCAGTCAACATATAGCCTGATTTATAAAAATATGCTAATGGATTTGTGGGGGGAATATGTTTTTTTTTTAATTCTTTTTTATTAACCTAAACAATAAAAAGGCATCAGGTGACATACATTGCTTTCACAGTAGTCATATATACATTCCAATGTAGCAAAAATACTTTTAGGATAACATTAGGGATCATTGGGATTCCAACGCTACAGTGTCTTCGCCAACATTCGGTGGAGTACAAATATCCCCTCTGTATCCATTCCAAGCTCTTCACCCATTTCCCGGGGCGCCCTCTGGCAACGTACACCGACTTCTCCTTGGACATACACCAGTCTAGATCTTCCATCCACTTCCCGATCAGCGGCACCTGGTGGGGGCCCCACAACTGAGCTATATTACGCTTGCTATCATGCACGCCAGGGTCACCCATTGTTTCCCATGGGAATTCAGATCAGTTGGCTCCCACACATTCAGTACACAGCGTCGGGTCTCCACCACCAACTCCACCCCCATAATATGTCAATATCTCAGATTTTTTCGTGGATCTTGACCCAATATTCCTGTATTGACGCACAGTGCTACAGAAATTGCATGAACGTTCCAGTCTCTCCACATTCCCTCCAACATTCTCCGCTTTCCACTAAGCCCATATGCACCAACCGTGGACCTGTAATGTAGCTTCTGTGTAAAATCTTCAATTGCACCAATCTAAGTCGCATTTGGATGGCTACAACTTTCCAGGAGGAAACCGCCTCTCTCCAATCCTCGTCGTCCAAAACTAGCCATCTGCACCCCGTTGTTCCCTGATAGTCACCAGGGATCCCCCATGTGGTTAATCAGTTTTTTATATATCAGCGAGATAGTTTTGGTTAGAAGAAGACTGTCTAAGACCCGGTCTTCCAATAGGGAACACTCAGTGCCTCTGGGGATATTTGCAAGCAGGGCGTGCCTGACATGGAGGTACTGGTAACGCTCGCACTCCTGCATCTGGTGTTTCTCCTGTAGGGCTACAAATGTAAGTATCCCATCTTTCCCCCACATGTCCTTAATTTTTGAGATCCCGATGAGGTCCCATCTATCAAAACCCTTCGATCTCTACAAGCTACCCAGTCTCTCCGAGCTCCACAGCGGGGTCGCCATTGCAAGCCTCCCTTCCCACTGAAGACATCGATTAGCAGCATGCCACACTTGAACCGCATGCACCGCTAGTCCGACAAGGGGAAACCAACTATTTCTAGCGTACAGTGCCCTAGTGAAATCCCCCCCTGGCATCTGACTGCGGTCCATTGCATATCCGGGGTCCAGGGGATAGCCAGAGATAGCATGATTTATTGCCGCCAACTAGGAAGCCCAATAGTATTTCCGGAGGTCCGGCAGTCCAATCCCTCTGTCGTACCAGGGGGGAAATATGTTTTAATGTAATCATTCCGGTTTTCTGGAATACCAAATGCATAGACATACAATGTGTTCAATATCTAGTGCCAATTGCAAAAACAACAGTTGATGGACAGAATGCAGAACAATGTCATACATTCCCCCAGTACAAAGATCTGGGCCTAAATCCATCGTTTTTTTGCACTCCACACCACCCCAGTTCAGACATGGTCATTTGCAAATCAGCCTTGACCCTGTGCCTCATGGGAACAGTCTAGCCCTAACTGCCAAGCCATGTCTTCCCTGGACCGGAATCAAGCATCCTAGGACCGGTTTCTGGCTATCAGCCGTCATCAGCCAGGATAGCTTGACTCCAGTGGTGTGGAGAGCAAAGGACTCACGTCTGAGCATACCCGTCCCACTCAGAGTGACAAATGCAAAAACAACAGTTGATGGATAGAATGCAGAACAATATCATACATTCACCCCAGCACAGAGACCGGTGCCTAAATCCATCATTTTATTTGCTCACCACACCAACCCAGTTCAGACATGGCCATATGCAAATCAGCCTTGACCCTGTCACACCAGTCACAAATGACTGCTGCACCCGACTAACCTCCGCCTCCCTGTTTTTGGAATCAAAGGTGATGCCCCAAGCAAAATGAAGAGAAGTCTGACATCTAGTGGGTGTGACGTCGCTGGCACATCTGCATGAGGTGCTGAACACAATAACCAGTCTGACACCAGCAACTTTTTTGTGCCTGCCTTCTGGCCCATCTGCTTTCATTATATCCCCACCTCGTACTGGGCCAAACCATCTGGCCGTATGTACAGAGGTAGATGCCTCTGACTAAGCTGCGTGGGTTGACCCTCCGACGACATTACAGTAGGGACATACGTTCGATGCCACAAGAAGGTATAAAGAATACAACAGCAAGTACACATTGTCTGGGAGTGTTAGATGAGAATTTCAGAACCAAAACGCCAAGGCCTAGAGTGACCACAAACATATCCTTGGGTGACTGTTAAAATGGATCAGATTTCTGTAAAACTAAAAAAGACTTGAAACAATAAATTCTCCAAAAGCTACATATCAAAAATAATCCAAATATTCATATTAGGGTAAAATAATCAATAATCAAACACTTAAGACTACTGTATCACGTTACCTACACATTCCTAACACAAACAGATCCTGGCAAAGCAGTTGAAAGGAGAAAGGAGGCGCGAAGGCTTGAAATCATGTCAGATATACATCAAATACACAAATACCATTAGGATTATTGATTTGCACTGTTGTTTATGTAAAACAGAAGCGAGTCAAGCAATTTCCCAAACTGTAGGACATTTGTACAGCGATTTGAAGCGATGCATTATCGAGTAGTAAAGTAAATGAAATGGCTTCTTCTCGTGGCATTGCATTAAACAAAATATTGAATTTGTGGCTCTGCAAATTCAGATTAACATGTGCCCGGATTGAGTGCAGTTTTTATGAGACCGGGCAGAAACCTTTCATTACTTTTGTGATGAGAGATATGGAACAAAACCATAACGGCACCGATTTAAGATGTAATTATTACATATTGAATTTTTACTTTTCTCATGCATCAGAACTCTCAAAATCCATAAAGGACAAGAAGTGGCAAAGAGAATATGTTTGGCATTACTTATTAAATTGATTCTGTTTAGTTGTGAGTATTGTTGAGTGAGTAAATGTAAAAAATGAGTGACATTGTAGATAAATTAATAAATAGGTGAGTACATGGATCGATGAATATGTGAATGATTGGCGGCATAGATTAATGGATAAATAAGGCATTCATGTAGCTGTTGATAGCTTGGAATAGTCTGAATTGTCACATGTAAAAGTGTGAGGTTAATTGTTGTATTGGAACTGTCATTGGCAGTGCTGGAAGGTGCATTTGGTGATGCAAGCTTCAGTGGCCTCCTGACAAGGTCCCTGTAACTTATATTTTTACAAATTAAGCAGTTGGCTACTACACAGCCCCTATATATGTTTATTATAATATATTTTCCTTCAGCGTAAAACATCTGACATTCATCCAAAGTTGTATTTACTATTAGACCTTATCATGACAAATGCCATTCCTTGAGAAATTTGAGACATGTGGTTTAGCCACAGAAGACTTCAGTGCAAACCTAGATGTGCTGTGGAGAAAGATTTTTCAGAAAATAAAAAAAAAGTTTAAAATATAGGTGCATTGCATGGTGAAACTGATAGAAGCCCCTGAAAACGTTTCCATCCTCAGGGATAAGGACCACTTGAAGCAATTTCTAGATCAACCTGAACGAAACTTGCGTAATATCCTTTGTGGAAACTGCATGAAATACCCAGAGATTACCCAAAATTACACGTGAATGGGCAATATTCTGGTAAACATTGGTGCACTATTTTTCAGCCTGAATGGGTCCTTGTATCCATTTTGGAAACAAAGATGCATCCTGTGCTAAAAAACATAAGGGCAACATTGTTCATGAGGTGAACAACAGCTGCACACATTCGGCTCGTTCACATTGATTCTGTGCTCCTGCGATATGATTTTTGCCTGAATTAAATTTCAAGTACACGATGAGGCGAAATGGTGTAATCTTAGGCATTTTTCATAATAATCGCACTGCGAAATGTCAAGTATTAAACTGAAGTCATGTCATAAATGATGTCATAGAACATTTCATGAGTGATGTCATATGTGAGGTCATAAGCAGTGCATTGTGGGGGTGCAAGTTATAGTTAGCTAAGATAACTATAACTGGTGAATTTCAGTGTTTTTTGTTCAAAACGTTAATGTTGTCACTGACAAATTCAACTATAATGCTACTTTAACTTTTGTTTCTTTGAGGGAGTTTTTAAAGTTTTTTCTTTTATCAAAAACAGATCTTTTTATCACACCTAACTATAATTTAAGATTAACTGTTGTTTTTTCAGTGAATTTCTAGGTTTTAGTAACATAAAGTAATATTTAATTACCATGCTTGAATCCGCCCCCGCATGAACAACCTTTGGCTGTGCACGGCAGGGGGTTGGCTGAGGGGTCTGGCCTGTACCATGTGTGGCTAATACCCCACATGCAGCCAAACCCATGCTGCGCATGGCCTTAGGCAATGCGCAGTAGGAGAATGACCACAAGGCCGGGTCTATGTCCAGCCCCTGTAAAGACAGCCAACCTCACATTTGCGCAGGGCCTACGGTCGTGCACGGTGAGGGATTGGCCACTGGGCCCGTGGCCAACCTTCCCCCCAACAGGCAAGCAACTCCACATTGCACCCAGCCTTCGGCCATACGCCGGGGTTTGGCCACACGGGCCTTGCCCTGGTGACCCCAAGCCATTTATTTTTAAAGGGAAGGTGGGCTGTGTGGCCCCCTCCCTGAACCTAGCATGGCCCTGAGGATCCCATCCCCCAGGGCCATATATATTTTAAAGGGGAGTGGGGGCCCCTGGCCCCCTCCAAGAACCTCATTAGTCTCTAGGGACCACATCCTCCAGGGTATTTTCAAAATGGAGGGGGCTGCATGGCCCCTTTCCCGAGCCTGGTGAGGCCCTGGCGACCCAATCCCCCAGGGCCTCTCATTTAATTAAAGGGGAGGGGGGCAACAGGGCCCCCCTCGCCAATCCTCCTCAAGCCCTAGGGATCCCATCCCCCATGGCCTTAAATATATGTTAAAAGGGGAGAGGAGGTAGGGCAGTTCTCATACTAATTGACCTGTCGGCGGCATTGGATACGGCCCTACATGAGAGACTTCTTGACAGACTGTGGAACTCGTGTATGGGTGGAACCGCATTGGCCTGGATGATTTCTTTTCTGAAAGATAGATTGCAGGACATTTGGATACCCCCTTTCTCATCTTCTATGCCAAATACAAATGCAGGAGTACCTCAGGGCTCTATTCTTAGCGGCGAGAGGTGTGGCGCCGCGGCCAGAGCGACTGACGTTGGAATCTGGGAATTACCGTTCGATCCCCAGTGCCGGTGGCAGATTAGCCCAGCACCTTGTGACTCTGGGCATTAGCTTGCTTAATCTTCCCGACGGCCCCCAGCGCCTAGAGACCCTTACGGGTGATTGTTCACGCTTTACAAGTGTGTATTATTATATATTATTAGCCACATCCTCTTTAATATTTATATGTCACCTCTAGCACCTTTGGTAGAGGAAGATGGCGTTAAGATTATCTCCTACACTGATGACACACAACTGATTTTTAGGTGGGAAAAGGAGCCGACTTTGATGAAGACAGGATTGGATCTTGTCTCACAAAGATGTTCAACTGGCTCAAAATAAATCAGTTGAAATGAAATCCTGATAAATCAGAGATTGTCTTTTTAAGCCAACCGGCAGTATGTAACTGGAGTACATGGTAGCCAGTGGAGTTGTCTCCCCACTAGTTAGCCTAAGTGGGGGTTAAAAACCTGGGAATTGTCATTGACAACACCCTCTCCATGGGTCCACAGGTTCAAACACTGATTGGTTGCTGATTTGGTATACTTTGTATGCTAAACAAATTCATTCCATTGCTATCACTGAAAAGTAGGAAGATATTAGTTCATGCCTTAGTGACATCAAAATTGGACTAAGCTAACAACTTGTACCTAGGCCAGACTGACTACCTTATCCAGCGCCTGCAAGAGGTGCAAAACGCAGCAGCTAGGGCGATCCTGGAAAGGGGCGACCAATCGGTCCCCCCGAACGTATGGCAGAGTACCACGATCCCCCCGGAAAGCCATCTTGGGCGGGAGGCGAGTCTCGGCTGGTATGCCCGAAGCGGCGTAGCCGGGGCGCGCCTTTTCCCGCCCTAGAGTGGGTTGGCCTAGACACTGACGCGGCTGGCCACGCCCTTGGGGCAGGCAGGGGCGGGTTTACGCCCGCCCTGAAGACGGATAAAAGGAGGAACAAGACCAGAAAGCATCCTCTTGTTCCTGTGCTCTGAAGCTGCACCTCCTCGCTGCACGTGAGCTCGAGACGGAACGAAGAGCCGATTTTGAGCGTTGTAATCGTTCTTGTTTGTTTTCCAGATACTCTGTTGGAGAATGCCGAAGAAGGCGGGAAAGCGAATGACTACCGACCAGATGCTGCGTGTTCTCATGAAAGAGGTGACCGACCTAAAGAGGCGAATGGATAAAGACGAGGAAGGGGGGCCGAAACGTCCTTTGGTGGGAGCAGCCCCAGGAGGAAAAGGCAAGAGGCCCAGGAGGGGAGCAGCTGGGGGAGATATCCCGGGTCCCAGTGTCCCGCTCGAGGCACCCACTCCTGTGCCGGGGGAAGGGAATCCGATTCCCGTTGTGGTCACCCCCGTGTCCGGGGAAGATATGCCGCCCGAGCTGGCAGCACAATTAGCAGCGTGGTTGGGTAAAGGTAGCGAGGGCGCCACGGCTGTCGATGCGCAGGTGTTGATGAAGCAACTGCGTGAAACACGGGAAGCAGCGAGGGTATCCACGCCGGCTGCGGCCGTGGAGAAGCCACAGGGGACGGTTTCAGTCACAGACACAGCGTCCGGTTCAGGTAAGCGGCCATTGCCGATTGCGAGGGAGGATTCGGCACCCTCTCGAAGGGAGAAGTTGGGTCAGCATGTCCCTTTAGCTATTAAGGAAAAGATATGGGCAGGGGAGTATGTAAACATCTTCTCGTTGCTTACTGATCATTATGAGATGGAGCATGTTAAAGGTCAGAAGGACCTCATGCATCCGAGTGTTTGGCGCGCAAAGATGGCCGCCTTTAAGGTAAATGAAAACATTGGCAATTGGGGCAAGGCGTGGGGGGTTTTCACATCGATCTTGGGAGAACGAAGGCCCGAATTGCTACCCGAATTGCCGATTTATCAGTCACGGATCATGGGGTACTCTGTATCACACGAGGGTAATCATTGGTTCTGCTATGATAATATTTTCAGAAAAGCAAAAGAACATGATAAAAACTTAACTTGGGATTGTTATGATTCTGTGTCCTGGTCCAAGATGAAGGATACTGGTATGTTGAAATTGCCATTGGTAGGGAGTAACGTGGGCGAATCCTCCCGTCAGTATGCGGGGACGCCCTTTCGATCAGGTACGGGTACCAACAATCACTCGAGGCCTACCGGTAATGCAGGTAAAAAGGGGGTTTGTTGGAACTTTAACAGGGGTAAATGTACTAGGCCCCAGGGTCGTGCAAATTTAGACACGAATGTAGTGGGTGTGGGCAATCATCCCATCCTGAGTCCACGTGCAGAGCCAAAACGGGTGATAACGGGGGTAGAGGAGGTGCCAAACAGGTCTAACATAGTCCGAGGGGCGCCTTTACCTACCCCGATTGATACCTTGGCAATGATTCCCTGGCTCAGTGAATACCCGGATCGTGCTTCCGCTGGGGTGGTGCGGAACGGGTTTTCATATGGTTTCCGCATCCCAGTGGGGGACTTTCAGGGTGTGGAAAAATGCAAAAATCAGATATCGGTCTTGCAGCATACGACCGTGGTACAGGCAAAGATCCGGAAGGAGGTTACTCGAGGTCGAGTCGCCGGTCCGTTTAGTGTACCCCCGGTTGCTAACTTTGTTTGTTCACCTTTAGGAGTGGTCCCCAAGAAGGACCCGGGTGAGTTTCGGCTGATACATAATTTGTCAGCCCCACGTGGTCTGTCTGTAAACGAAGCGATAGACCCGGAAATGTGTTTGGTGCGGTACGCATCCTTCGATGAGGCCGTAGCCATTTTGAATCGCCTGGGGCCCGGTACGCTGATGGCAAAATCTGATATCGAGTCAGCGTTCCGGTTGCTCCCGGTACATCCAGACGATCAGCGTCTCCTGGGATTCATGTTTCAGGGTCAGTATTACATGGATAGGTGTATGCCGATGGGATGCTCTATATCTTGTGCCTATTTCGAGAAATTCAGTAGTTTCCTACAATGGGTCTTCACTAAGAAGACGGGTTTCCAACATGTGATGCATTATCTCGATGATTTTTTGTTCCTGGGGGCAGCCGGGGATCCGGAATGTGGGCAAGCTTTGGCTGCATTTTGTGCTTTAATGAATCAGTTTGGCGTGCCATTGGCACCAGGTAAGACGGCGGGTCCTTCGACTTGCCTCGAGTTTCTGGGGATCGAGTTAGACTCCGGAGAAGGTTGTTTCCGTTTGCCAGGTGATAAAGTGTTAAAGTTCAGGGCATCCCTGCAAATGTGTATGAGTGAATCTAAGGTTAAGCTGCATCAATTACAGCAGTTAGTGGGACAGTTGAATTTCGCCCTAAGAGTTATACCAAAGGCCCGCCCTTTTTCCCGTTCGATCGCTCAAGCCATGGTCGGACTGAAGGAGGGCCATCATCGCACAAGGCTCTCGGCAGAGGTCCGCCAGGACATGCGCATTTGGTTGGCATTTCTGGCGGATTTCAATGGTCGAGTCGTCTGGAACAAACCGGCCGTGTCCTCTGAGGAGCTGGGGCTGTGGACAGATTCGGCAGGGAGCATGGGTTTTGGTGCCATTTTCGGCACTCGATGGTCTGCACAAAAATGGCCGGCATGGTGGCATAACAGTGGACTGACAAGTAACATTGCTTTCCTGGAACTTTTCCCCATTTTGGTGGCCCTGAGAACGTGGCCCGAAGGGTTCAGAGATCACTCTGTGGTATTTTGGTCTGACAATATGACCGTGGTTGAGTGTATCAATAGCCAGGCAGCACGATGCAAATGGATTTTGAGACTGCTCAAGGAAATCGTATTACTGTGTATGCAATTGAATGTGCTATTCAAAGCAAGACATGTCCCGGGGGTAATGAACCAGGCGGCTGATGCCCTTTCTCGTTTTCGTATGCAGGCCTTCTGGGGTTTTCTTCCCACAGCGGACCCGGAGCCAGCACCCTTTCCCGAAGCTCTCTGGTCTCTCGGTGCCCCGAACTTCGTAACCTCGTGGGAGAGAGTTTAGCAGCCAGGACGAGGAAGGCATATGAAGGGGCGTTCCGGCCCTATTTAGCCTTTTTGGGGACTGCTAGAGAGGAGCTTTGGGGCCAGGAGGAATGGGTAGTGAACTTTCTGATGTCGTTACATCTGCCAGGAAAATCGGTGGCCACGGCCCAGAGGCATCGGGCTGCCATTTCCTTTGTTGCTAGGGCTCATGGGATCCAGGACCCGACGGCGTCTTTCGTTGTGCAAAAAGCGCTACGTGGGTGGCAACGCCTTGAGGGTCGCAGAGTAGATGAGAGGCGCCCGATAGGTTTGGATAGGTTGGCCCAGTTATTATCCAGACTCCCTACAACATGTTCATCTCAGTTTGAGACAGTGTTATTCCGAGCCGCTTTTACGCTGGCATTTCATGGGGCTATGCGGGTAAGCGAATTAGTGGCGAGGAACAAGCAGGATGTGACGGGAGGACTGTGCGCAGAACACGTTCAGATCAGAGGGGAGACAATGACTGTCTCGTTTGTGAGGTCCAAGACCGATCAGAGTGGGATGGGTGACTGCATAATTATACGCAGGATTCCTGGGTCGTCCATGTGCCCAGTGAAGTGTGTAGAGGATTATTTAACACGAAGGGTGGCATCATGGGGGGGGACCTTGTTGAGACACGCGGACGCCACCCCACTGACAAGGTTTCAGTTTCAGCGGGTGCTTGCGATGTCGATTACAGCTGCGGGCTTGAACCCGGGCGAGTTTGGGACCCATTCCTTTCGGATAGGGGCTGCTACAGAGGCTACAGCCAGGGGTCTGAATGTGGAACAAGTTAAACGTGTGGGGCGTTGGTCCTCCAATTGTTATAAAAGGTATGTGCGTTTGCACATGTTGTGAAGCTGTAATGATGTACTCACGCTTCTTGTTTTGTTTGGTTTTCAGTTACGCAAGCCTACGAGGCGGGGCGGACTATGCAGTCGACCCAACACCGGGCCAGCGGTCAGACATCACCGGCTGTGAAAAAGGAGGTGTGGGTCGTGGGCCACTCATACGTGAGGCGTGCCGCGGACGTATTCAAGGCAGGTGACATGGTGCACGTGGCTGGGGAATACGGGTACAGTGTGTCCTTCTACGGAAAGGGCGGTCTCTGTATTGACCAGTTTCAATCATTTTTCGAGGGTTTGCTAGGGCGGACGAGGTCACCGCCGTCTGTAGTCATAGTACATCTTGGGGGCAATGATTTGGTCACCATTGGTAGACGACTTCTCCTGGAGGCGATGCTTTCCACTGTAAGTTGGTTAGCGAGGAGAGTTCCAGGGTGCACAATTGCATGGTCCCATATGATCCCACGAAAAGTGTGGCGGGGGGCTTTTTCTGTTTCTGCTGTAAATCATTCTGTGAGAAAAATTAATAACAAAGTGAGTAGGTTGTTCCGTTCCAATGCACTGCATTCTATTTCACATGGGTGTATTAATGATGACAGTATGTACTTGGGGGATGGTGTTCATTTGTCCCGGGTGGGGAATGAATTACTCATAGGAGACTTCATAGCTTGGCTGAAGACGTTAAAACATGACCTTTAGGTAGGAGTGTGGTGGGGGGTCCGGATAGCCGGTCACCTATCCGGACCTGTGGCGGTAAGGTCATGATCGGTGAGCACTAATTGGAAGATCCCTATGAGTGGGCGTCACCCATTACGGATGGGGGCGCTCGGGGGAGGTGGCCATTGGCCCCTCAACGGGGAGGCGGTCCCTTCTAAGGATGGGTCGCCGAAAGGAAAGGGAAGGCGGTCAAGGCCCCTTCATGGGTAGGAGGGGTTACAGCCCCCTCCTGGGGAATTTCCCGGGGCCAGGACGTCTGCGATGGCAGATGTGGTAAGTTGTGTGGGGTTTGGGGGGGGGGTCTACGCTACCTTCTAGATACCTCACACGAGTCCTCGTACGACCTTTAAGTGGCGTCGAGTTTTATTGGGGCCCCCGTCAAGTCAAGGGAAATTGGTAGTTGCACTTGAGGTATGCCTCCGTGCCGCCCCTCACAAGTGAGGGGGATATGTCTGGGTTAGGGATCTTGACACCGGTTACGACCTTGCCGTTGGCCCTTAAACGTTAGGATGTACAATTTCAAAAGTTAAGTAAATGTTGGTAGGATGTTAGTTCGGCTAGGAGAACCTTTGTATTAGAGGATATGTTAAGGTTAGCCAAACATCGCAATGTGGTAATGAAATTGTACATAATATGAAACTGTTGATTTAATGTTTTAATTTTGTTTCATATTTTAATAAATACGGCCGGGAGGGTCACTCCCTCCCGTCTTCCAAAAACTTCAGAACTGTTTCCGGTTTCCCATCCTTGGGGATTGTGTTGAGAGGGGGTGGCGGGTATCTCAGCCATATGGAAAGGGGCGACCAATCGGTCCCCCCGAACGTATGGCAGAGTACCACGATCCCCCCGGGAAGCCATCTTGGGCGGGAGGCGAGTCTCGGCTGGTATGCCCGAAGCGGCGTAGCCGGGGCGCGCCTTTTCCCGCCCTAGAGTGGGTTGGCCTAGACACTGACGCGGCTGGCCACGCCCTTGGGGCAGGCAGGGGCGGGTTTACGCCCGCCCTGAAGACGGATAAAAGGAGGAACAAGACCAGAAAGCATCCTCTTGTTCCTGTGCTCTGAAGCTGCACCTCCTCGCTGCACGTGAGCTCGAGACGGAACGAAGAGCCGATTTTGACCCACCCACCAGCCCCTGAAGACAGCGAGTGGTTTTAAATAAAGTTGGAGTGATAATTCTGATTTTCGTTTACAGGTTGTGGTATTATCGTGAAGATTTCGAGTATGCAATAAAGAATGATCGTTTTGTGTTATGTTTTGCAAATAAAGTAGTTCTGCTTTAGTGTTCATCAGTAAGCATGCTTTGAATAAAGTTGTTGTTGCTACTGTCTGTTATATTTAGTCTTTAGTTATTTAGTTATCATTGTCGTATTTATTTTGGTCGGGTGGTAAGGTCATGATCGGTGAGCACTAATTGGAAGATCCCTATGAGTGGGCGTCACCCATTACGGATGGGGGCGCTCGGGGGAGGTGGCCATTGGCCCCTCAACGGGGAGGCGGTCCCTTCTAAGGATGGGTCGCTGAAAGGAAAGGGAAGGCGGTCAAGGCCCCTTCATGGGTAGGAGGGGTTACAGCCCCCTCCTGGGGAATTTCCCGGGGCCAGGACGTCTGCGACGGCAGATGTGGTAAGTTGTGTGGGGTTTGGGGGGGGTCTACGCTACCTTCTAGATACCTCACACGAGTCCTCGTACGACCTTTAAGTGGCGTCGAGTTTTATTGGGGCCCCCGTCAAGTCAAGGGAAATTGGTAGTTGCACTTGAGGTATGCCTCCGTGCCGCCCCTCACAAGTGAGGGGGATATGTCTGGGTTAGGGATCTTGACACCGGTTACGACCTTGCCGTTGGCCCTTAAACGTTAGGATGTACAATTTCAAAAGTTAAGTAAATGTTGGTAGGATGTTAGTTCGGCTAGGAGAACCTTTGTATTAGAGGATATGTTAAGGTTAGCCAAACATCGCAATGTGGTAATGAAATTGTACATAATATGAAACTGTTGATTTAATGTTTTAATTTTGTTTCATATTTTAATAAATACGGCCGGGAGGGTCACTCCCTCCCGTCTTCCAAAAACTTCAGAACTGTTTCCGGTTTCCCATCCTTGGGGATTGTGTTGAGAGGGGGTGGCGGGTATCTCAGCCATATTAGACCGAAGCTCAGATCTCATATGACTCTGTCTTGACAGGCTTTTTGGCCCTAGTGGGCAGTGATATAGACTTTACTCTTGCTCACATCTAGGATATGTATTCCTAGCTTGTGTTGGCCCTTTTAGGCCCTTTCTTTCAGATTATTGCTTATAGTAGAGGTTGGATCCTGTGGTCCTGACTTTATATTACACATTGGTATGGTTTATGTAGGTACTCTGACAGAGCTAAGGGTTATTTCATCCTTCTCGGGCGTACAGGCCTAGAACTAGAGGGACTCCATTTTGATGGAGCTGAGAGGCTTCAGGGGTAAAGGTAGAGTTTAGAGTTTATAGTTAAGGCTGTTGTGTACTAGAGGAAAACCAGTTAGGACTGCTTCTTATCCGAGGAATGTGTTTGTCTCTTGGGCCCAGACGTAACAAGCAGATGCGCACTGCGGTTGCGTGGAAGCCTTGGAGCTGGCACAGGAATTCGGTAGGAGGCAGCCCTCTGTTGGAAATTTCCATGAGGGGAGAGGAATCCATAATAGCGAGCTGCAGGAGAGGAGGAGTGGTCACTTCAGCTTGGAGTCAGAGCAGTTTTGTTCTTGCAGAGAAGAGAGAACAGGATGTCTGCTGGAGCTGCAGAATAGAGGCAGTTCTGGAATAGAGAAAGAAGGCAGATAATTGCTGAAGCTGGAGAGAGAGCAGTGCAGAGAGCATCAAAGCAGATGGAGGCTGTCAGCTGGAGCAATTGAACCAGAGGCGTGGTGATGTGGTGACGGAGGGAGAGACACAGAGAGCCCTGATCCCACCAGAGACAGAGAGAGAGCCCTGATCCCACCAGAGTCAGAGAGAAATCTTCCTTTTAATAGGTGAGGTAGTCTAAACTAGTCTCCTTTTACAATTACACCTTAATCTTGTCCTTATTCCCTAGGCTATTGTATGTCTAATCCTTTTCTTTCAGCGGTGTGTTAAAGTTCCTGTTAGTCAAGAGACTCCACTGATAACCCTTTACAATTACACCTTAATCTTGTCCTTATTCCCTAGGCTATTGTATGTCTAATCCTTTTCTTTCAGCGGTGTGTTAAAGTTCCTGTTAGTCAAGAGACCCCACTGATAACCTTGTATGTGTTTTTATCATTGTTGTAATAAAGATACAAAGTGAACTAGTGTGTAGAAGTTATTTTTATGATAAAGCTAGCCTTTCTTCTAACCAGTTGCCGTTGAGCAACTGATGGATCAAAAGGGAGTAGGAGCGCTTAAATCAGGGAATAACTCAATCACATAGGGTGTATATCTTTTGTCCCCATACAGTGGAGGTAACCTTGTTTCCTAGTCAGGTATTACTGTTTGAACAGATGTTACCCCTGATCAGGTAAGTAATAGTGAGTAATTAGGGAGATAGGAGACCTGCAACTAAGGGATAAAGTCTATACATATTGCAATTTGGAAAGCCATACCAATTTCTATTATTGTAGTAGCAAACCCTTAGTGAATATAGAGAGAGACTTCCCAACATAGAGAGACAGAGAGCTGAAGGTATTCATAGGAAAGTGGTCGTCATTGGTAAGTGGCGTTAATGAGAGCACCAGGGAGGACACTGGTGTGTAATGAGATCGTCTCTAGAGAAAGAGGCGTAAATGAGAGCACCTAAGACAGAGGGGTGTGTAGGTCTGCCGGATTGCAGACCGGGTATAGATGAGAGCACTGGGACTGCAGACCCATGTGTGTAGGCGCGCTGGATTGCGTGTCGGGAGATCAGTGCGTAAGGGTATATAATCAGACCTGCCCCAGGGTAGATTAGTCTGGACCCATGTGGTCGCGAGACTATGAGGTATGAGTGTGGTGTAGGGCATGGATGTCCTTAGTAATCAGTGAGTATTCTTAGTATCCCTATAGATTTAGTGGTGTTTCTGATGATATGAGCTTGTATATTGTGAGTTCCCCATCCTCAGGTAGGTACCCAGGTGCCCGGATAGATGGTCCTGAGGAGGGAGGTGGTTACGTTTTGGCCAGGTTGGTGTTGCTCAGTGAGCTGGTTCTATCTGGTCTGAGAATCTGGTCATTACATCTGGCGTCGACGAACAGTTTACGAATCCTGTGTGACCTATTGGCTTGAACAGCTGGGTTTCCCATGTGTTGTGAGGGAGTGCCCTGATCGCCAGTTCCATCTGGCGTAGTCTTGCAGTTTATGAAGCCTGTGTTACCTATGGGCTTGGACAGTTGCAGTGTGAGGAGATTGCAGTACATCATGGCATTTGACTTAAGCAGGGTGGAAGAAATGGTTTTTATTTTGGTGTTTGAACTGTCAGGGTTGAAGGATGACATTACATGAGGGAGCCAGTAACATCTTTGTGATGATCCAATTGTACAAATGTGTGTGAAAAATGCTTTTAAATTGCCCATTAACTTGCTTGCTGCATCTGCTTATGCTGTGCAATGTGAAATGTGTTCAATGTAATATGACTTGTGGAGTTCTTCTTGTAAATGTGGCTTGTGAATAGCGCCATGTAATTGTGGCTTGTGAGGAGCATGTTCTCATTCTGACTTGCTGTGTTCCTTGTGAATTGCGCCTTGCATATATTCCTTGTGAGGAGCATGTCATTTTTTGAACTTGTTGACTTTCTTGTATATATGGCTTGTGAATAGCGCCATGTGGTTATGGCTTGGATAGAGCATGTTATTGTTGCATTAGGTAGGAGAGAGCTGGATCTCTTTCAAATGCTTGGGGGATTTGTTTTGTAGATGTGCGTACGTGTTATGTGCAAACGTGGAGTGATTAGTTCTTGAATTTCCCATGTACTGCAGTCATTGGGGGAATGATTTTGTTTGAGCTGCCAAAGGGTTAATATCTTGAATTGAGATGGCAGTATTTATTTTAACATGCTGTTTAACATGCATGGTTATTTGAGCTGACACTAAAAGTCAGTGAGTGTTTAGATGAATTATGGTTTGATTTGACTTTCATTGGTTTCTAAATCTGCCTATGTGCTTTGTCAGCTTCTTGACGGAAAGGTAACATCTTGTGCTGAGCGTAGGGCTGTGTTCATATAACATCCTTTTTGAAATGAGTCTACGAATTTGTGTGGGTTTGCCTTGGAACTGATGTTTCATGTGTCTGACTCTTAGAGGTCGGTAAGTTATAAATCAACCAGTCGGATTGAGATAAGGGTTTGCACGGAGGGAGCAGTGTTCTTTTAAATGTGCTACTTGATATGCATCCACAGACGTGTGGAGAATTATTTTTGAATGCATGATTTAAAATGAGTGAATGATTAAAAAGATGGCCCAGTTAGAGTGCACGCTACGGGCTGTTTTCATTAATTATTTCTTTGAGGGTTTTCCAACTAGACCGGTGTTTTAGAATGATCACAGATTGTGAATTATTACTCTTGCCCAACAGTGCATGGTAACATGTGCTTTTAATTAGTGAAAGGCAACCGTGTGCTTTTAAAACAAATGTGTTCTCATTATTATTATTTTTTTCCAAATGCAAGCTGAATCTTTTTTCAAATGCAAATGTTTCTGATATGTTTCAGTCCATTGTATGAGTGTGCCCAGTTAGTTAGAAAAATGATTATTTGAAAAAACTGATGAATCTGGCCTGCAATGCAAAATTATGGTGTTTTACATGTTATTTTCCAACACTTAACTGTAATATGTTTCTGCTAATATTTTTTCCTTTGCAGCTGGGAGATTATTTTTGAAATGCTTGCATGTCACTTAAATACAAAAAATATATGCCCTTATTACTTATTCAAGTTTTCAAGTTAATTTAGCTACTTTCAGAACAGTGATTCTACGTGGGAACAGAGTTGTTTTGGCTTCTAAAGAATGTGTTTTTTGACCTTGCTCAGAGACAAGCTGTTTTGTGAAGGGAGGGCTTTTTCCTGTGGAAGCACCGAACACTGCCTGTCTTGTTATCATTGGCCAACATCCAATTTTGTTCCACGGACGAAATGTTTATGTAAGGGAGGGGTCAGCTCGCTCTTCCTTGCTGTCGGCGCAGACGGCTTCATTGCCTTCAGATAAGGGATCCTTGTACATGCAGAGTAGTTGGCAGACTCTTGGCCCTTGGAGTTAGTTAGATACAGTAGGCCTGGGTAGGCTTCCCTGATTAGAGACTAGAGATGCTTGAACCGAGTGCTTGGCAGCGCCTTGCTCCTGCAATGAGATCAGCACTTGGCAGTGATTCAAATTACTTCACACTGTTGTCTGGCTTCTGCGTATTTTTTGGAGCAGATTCAAAGCTCTGAGCACGAACATCGTTCTGAAGGGAGGGGCTGTCTCACAGAGGATTAGGGTATTTCTAGGCCCCAGCCCTTCTGGCTGTGTATGTAAAAATTAGATTTTGCCCGAACAAATTTAAAAGTATATGATTTTAATTATTTCTTGACTTTAGAAGAATGTTTTTAATGAATTAGGTTTTTTTTTTTTCGACAATGAAAAGCACTTGGGGTGCTTTTTAAATGGAAAATTTTATCTTTCTAGATTAATGATACTGGTTTTCTCGTTCTAGGTTGCTGGGTTGTGGTGTTTGGTGCGTGCGTCGGCCCACCCCCCTCCCACTCCCTTTTTTTGTTTTACTTTTTTGTTTTCATTTTTTTATGTTAGTTTATTATTTTTGGAAGATGGAACCAGACCAGACCGGAATGGTGGTGGATCAACGGTGGAGGAAGTGCTTCCTTGGTACCGGATGAAGATGCAGGGTGGTGACCTACACTGATGTCCCAAAATTGACTGCCTTGGATACTAAATTATAATAATTTTGCACGAGTCATGTGCTATAATCCCTAATGTTGGAATGCGGAACAGTATTTCCTTGACTGCATAATTGGGCCTTGCATTTTTATGGACATTTTCACAAACAGGCCCTACTTTTAAACATTTCGTGGTTTTGATGTTTATGTAGTACTATCTTTGCTTTTTAGGATGCTGTACTATCTTACACTGGTTTTTCCTTCGCCTATTATAGTTTTCCTGTTTTCTGCAAAACAGTTTTTGCCAATGAAAGAACGATACAGTAAAATGTTATTTTTTTTGAATGGTGGTACACACATGTGTTCCACAGTGTGAGAAACTAGGTGCTAACTGCTTTATGATATTGTGTCTTTTAGATATGCACCACATTTAGATACATTTTAATATGCATAGTGCTACACCAGCTATTTTGAAGAAATGGGGTTATCTTTATTTTCCTGTTATTACACTTTCACTTTGATTGATCCAAGGGTGGTTACCCTAGCCTTTACGTTGTCCTGGGAGGTGTGTCTTTTAGTATGATTATGTCCTACATCTATTAGTAATGTTTGCCCAGACCTTGAGAATGGTTTGTCATGTTTATTTCTCAGTTTTCACCAAATTTTTCCTTAAATTGACCAAAGTAGATAGGCCTCGTTTAGGCCCATTGTTATTTTTATTCCACAAACAAGGCCCTACACCAATAGATTTCATGAGTTATCATTAGTTTAAGTTGTCCATAGTAGGTAGGCCTCATTTAGGCCCTTTGTTGTTTTATCACTAGAAGTTGAAGCACATTTAGTTCTTAAGTTGTCCGAAGTAGGTAGGCCCCATTTAGGCCCCTTGCTGTTTTCATTCAACTAATGAGTCCCTACATCGATAGATTGCATCACTTATCACTAGAAGTTGAGGCACATTTAGTTTGAGGATACTTTGGTTAGTTTCTGTTGTTATCAGATCAAATCTTAGATATGTTTCAGCATTCAAGTCAAGGGTGCTTTGATTTGTTTTTAGTTGGTTTTTAGTTTTGTATTCCCTACATTAAGTTTCAGGTGGAATTTCCTTACGTTGTCATTCATTTTAGAGAGTCTTTTTGGTTTTTGGTTTGTTGATAGATTATGTTGATGTTTGTTTATATGGATGTTATTGTTTATAGATGTTCGCAAAATAAAGTCTATGGGTGGAATGTCTTGACAGGCTTTTTGGCCCTAGTGGGCAGTGATATAGACTTTAATCTTGCTCACATCTGGGATATGTATTCCTAGCTTGTGTTGGCCCTTTTAGGCCCTTTCTTTCAGATTATTGCTTATAGTAGAGGTTGGATCCTGTGGTCCTGACTTTATATTACACATTGGTATGGTTTATGTAGGTACTCTGACAGAGCTAAGGGTTATTTCATCCTTCTCAGGCGTACAGGCCTAGAACTAGAGGGACTCCATTTTGATGGAGCTGAGAGGCTTCAGGGGTAAAGGTAGAGTTTATAGTTAAGGCTGTTGTGTACTAGAGGAAAACCAGTTAGGACTGCTTCTTATCCGAGGAATGTGTTTGTCTCTTGGGCCCAGACGTAACAAGCAGATGCGCACTGCGGTTGCGTGGAAGCCTTGGAGCTGGCACAGGAATTCAGTAGGAGGCAGCCCTCTGTTGGAAATTTCCATGAGGGGAGAGGAATCCATAATAGCGAGCTGCAGGAGAGGAGGAGTGGTCAGTTCAGCTTGGAGTCAGAGCAGTTTGGTTCTTGCAGAGAAGAGAGAACAGGATGTCTGCTGGAGCTGCAGAATAGAGTGCAGTTCTGGAATAGAGAAAGAAGGCAGATAATTGCTGAAGCTGGAGAGAGAGCAGTGCAGAGAGCATCAAAGCAGATGGAGGCTGTCAGCTGGAGCAATTGAACCAGAGGCGTGGTGATGTGGTGACGGAGGGAGAGACACAGAGAGCCCTGATCCCACCAGAGACAGAGAGAGAGCCCTGATCCCACCAGAGTCAGAGAGAAATCTTCCTTCTAATAGGTGAGGTAGTCTAAACTAGTCTCCCTTTACAATTACACCTTAATCTTGTCCTTATTCCCTAGGCTATTGTATGTCTAATCCTTTTCTTTCAGCGGTGTGTTAAAGTTCCTGTTAGTCAAGAGACCCCACTGATAACCTTGTATGTGTTTTTATCATTGTTGTAATAAAGATACAAAGTGAACTAGTGTGTAGAAGTTATTTTTATGATAAAGCTAGCCTTTCTTCTAACCAGTTGCCGTTGAGCAACTGATGGATCAAAAGGGAGTAGGAGTGCTTAAATCAGGGAATAACTCAATCACATAGGGTGTATATCTTTTGTCCCCATACAGTGGAGGTAACCTTGTTTCCTAGTCAGGTATTACTGTTTGAACAGATGTTACCCCTGATCAGGTAAGTAATAGTGAGTAATTAGGGAGATAGGAGACCTGCAACTAAGGGATAAAGTCTATACATATTGCAATTTGGAAAGCCATACCAATTTCTATTATTGTGGTAGCAAACCCTTAGTGAATAGAGAGAGAGAGACTTCCCAACATAGAGAGACAGAGAGCTGAAGGTATTCATAGGAAAGTGGTCGTCATTGGTAAGTGGCGTTAATGAGAGCACCAGGGAGGACACTGGTGTGTAATGAGATCGTCTCTAGAGAAAGAGGCGTAAATGAGAGCACCTAAGACAGAGGGGTGTGTAGGTCTGCCGGATTGCAGACCGGGTATAAATGAGAGCACTGGGACTGCAGACCCATGTGTGCAGGCGCGCCGGATTGCGTGTCGAGTGAGCACTGAGGGAGATCAGTGCGTAAGGGTATATAATCAGACCTGCCCTAGGGTAGATTAGTCTGGACCCATGTGGTCGCGAGACTATGAGGTATGAGTGTGGTGTAGGGCATGGATGTCCTTAGTAATCAGTGAGTATTCTTAGTATCCCTATAGATTTAGTGGTGTTTCTGATGATATGAGCTTGTATATTGCGAGTCCCCCATCCTCAGGTAGGTACCCAGGTGCCCGGATAGATGGTCCTGAGGAGGGAGGTGGTTACGTTTTGGCCAGGTTGGTGTTGCTTAGTGAGCTGGTTCTATCTGGTCTGAGAATCTGGTCATTACAGACTCCCATTCTTAAATCTTTGCACTGGCTGCGAATGAATGAAAGGATCAAGTTTTAAAGCTACAGCATAGGTGCCAACTACCTCAAGAAGCATGTTAAACGCTACATTCCAACAAGGACCTTAAGATCCTCTACTGCCGATCTTACCTGCACTCCCAAAATACATATGGGGCAGATCCTTTGGGTTCCTGAGTGCATAAGCATGGACCAGTTGCCTGCTACGTTCTGAGCCACTGTCGACCTGCCAAATTTCAGGCAACATCTCAAAACCAGACTTTTCAAGAATTAGTTTATGCTTCAGTGATCTGCCACTTGTCCACCCTCAGTGCCAAGACACTCTAGTCTGAGTAGCTGTGCACTATATCAAATCTGTTCATTCATACATTCTGGGGCACCTCTCCCCAAGCTTTCTAAAGCTCTGGGGAGCCCATCCCCCAGGGTCATTTGTTTTTTTCTTAAAGGGGAGGGGGCCTACACAGCCCCCTCCCTGAGCCTTTTAAAGCCCTGGGGGCCCATTCCCCAGGGCCATTCTTAGACTAAAGGAGAGAGGGCCACACAGCTCCCCTCCCTGAGCTGTTATCGGCCCTGGGAACCCCAGGGCCCTGCACTGTAAAAGGTGGGTGCCCTGGTACCGAACCAGGGCACCCACTATATAGTTGTTAGGGGCTGTGAGAGGAGCCCAAAGCCCCTGTGGCTCCATCAGCTACCCATATGCACTGAGAACCGTCATTGCTCCTGCCCAGAGGGAGTAGCTCCTAACGCTGTTGTTAGACCTGGGATCTTTGGCATGGTTTGCCCTGACTTTTTGCCTCTACCTCCTGTATTTTTGCCGCTGTGCTGGATTTCGTTTTTGCTGTTTTAGATGCTTTGGGAACTTTGCCACTGCTGCTCAGTGTCAAAGTGCAAGTGCTCCCTAGATAAATTGTTGTGATTGGTTATCCATGATTGGCATATTTGTTTTACCGGGAAGTCCCTAGTATAGTGCACCGAGTGTGCCAGGGTTGGTGACTCAAATGCTACTAGTGAGCCTGCAGCACTGATTGTGCCACCCACATGAGTAGCCCTAAAATGGTGTCTCAGGCCTGCCACCTCAGTGCCTGTGTGCAGTTGCTAACTGTCATGCTGGCCTGACCAGTGTCCCCACTAGCCAGGCCTAACCCTTCCCTTTCTATACACATTGGTCACCCCTATGGAAGGCCCTAGGTACCCCCTGGGCAGGGTGCAGTGTATGTGAAAGGTAGAGCATGTACTAGTGTAGGTGATCTGCTCTGGTAGTGAATTACAGCCATTTTCGTTTTTCACTATTGTAAGGCTATCTTGCCTATAGGCTATAATGGTGAATGCTGTGTATAATGTTTACCTGCATATCTTGGAGCAAGATAGAAAATTAAAGTCTGGTATCCCTGAACTCAGAATTTCATAACCTATCTTTTAGGAAGGACGGTTTTTAAATCCTGTGTTTGAGAACAGTACTTTTAGAAAGTGGCTGTTCTCCTGTCTGACCTTTCTGTGTGTCTTGGCCTGTTTGTGAATTGACTATCTGGTTTGTGAGTTACAGGGGCTGGGAGCCCCCAGGAGGCTGGATGAGTCCGCCCTAGGCTGAATAGCTGCATCTGCATCTTGAGTGGTGGGAGGGGATAGCACCTGGGCCTGAATAGGGCTGTGCCTGCCTTTCACAATGCTGGCTCTACCTCCTGCTGGGCGGCTAAAGACCCTGCCCCTCTCTCTGAAAGGAAAGAAGAAGTCAGGAAAACAAAGTGCTCCAGGACTGACTACAACTGGTTCTGACTAAGTCAAGGCCTCCCTGCCCTCAGAGAATAAAGAGAATATTGGTATAAAAAGGGCTACTCAGACTTCAGAAAATCAGATCATCCTGGAATCAAGAAGGAACGTCTGCTAAGGGGAAAGCTGGAAGGCTGAAGAAGAAGGACTGACCTGCTGTAAGGCTGACCAACAGTTGCTTTGCTGCCAAGGAGAGGGGAAGGACTTTGCTGTTGCTTTGTCCCCTTGCTTGAAGAGATCTCCAAGTCCCAGGAACAAAAGGACTTCACCCCCAGGTTTCCCCTGAACTCTTCTGAGTGAGTTCTGCCATTCCTAGAGTGCTTGATCCGATTGTGGGGCCTCTGGAAGTTGTTGTCTGCTGTTTGGGGAGCTGGACAAGAAGAAAAGAAGAATATCTGAAATGTTCACGCATCGCTTGATTGCAGAGCGCATCGTCGACAGTGCGAGAGAATTCCGGCCACCGCAAATTATTGTCGCAGCACCTGTTGCCGCTGCAAGAACCAATGCATCGTTCGCTTGTGGAGCACATCGCCCCGGTGTGGGAAGACTCCTGTCGCTGCGAGTATCATCCCAGACCCTGTCGTCGCTGGGTGAGATCATCGCACCGCTTGCTTGCGGACCGCATCACGTCACTGTGAACATCGTCGCAGAGCCAATGCATCGCGGGGCCTCGGGAGGAGAAGATCAACGCCGTGCCGTGCATCGTTGCCGCACCATAGTGTCTGTGCGAGATGTTTCCTACCATCCCTGCGCTCTGGAATTCATACAAGGTATCGCATCTTTCCCCATACAGACCGGATTCATCGCAACATGCCTGCTGCTTGCAGCGGGCTGTCGCATCGCCTCCCCAGGGTCTCAGGAGTGACGCATCGCTTGTTTTTCAACGCTGCAGATTCCACTTGGATCTTTTGTCGCATCTACAGGTACTTTTGGGCCAAACATGACGCAACTGTGGATTATTTTGACGCAACCCTTGAAGTCTTTGAAAAACATATTCTTGAACTGTGTATGTTGTATTTTTGTCGTTTTGGTCTTGTGTAGTTTAGATAATGATACTTTATTTTTCTAACCTGGTGTGGAGTCCATTTGTGGTGTTTTCACTATGTTACTGTGAGTGTTGGTACAAATACTTTACACATTGCCTCTGATAAGCCTGTCTGCTCATGCCAAGCTACCAAGGGGGTGAGCGGGGGTTATCTAAAGAGTGTATCTCCCTTACCCCGACTAGAAGCAAGGGTCCCTATTTGGACATAGGTACCTACCTCTGCCAACTAGAGAACCCCAGATCTAACAGCTGCTCTCTCCAGGCTGGAGTATTATTTTGATCCGTTTCCATGTCTGGCCAGTGTGGGAAGGGAAACTGATCAAAATTCTACTCCCAGTGGGCAGGAGCATTTTCAAAGCTCCCTCCTGCTGAGAGTAAACTTGGTGTTTGCTCCCGCTTGGCAGAAAATTAAAATATGCTTCCCCCAAGCAAGAGGAAGTACAGTTTTCCCTGCCTGTACCATTGCAGGGACACCGCTATGTCCTGGAGGTGGGCTCCCCGGGGGCATAACTAGAGAACAGGCTCCGTAATATGGGGAGGGAGTGGGGGTGCATGGCCCCCCTTTCTATTTTGTTAAAATTCAGTCATGGAGTGGGCTCCACTGGGCCTTTTGTGGCTCTGTGAGGTAGACTGTACTGAGTGCATAAGTGGGACTTTTGACCACCCCAAGTAAGGACCTAGTGTCCTGAGCCACAATGTGCTGAGAAGGAGGACCCCATATATGCGAAACGGGGATGCTCTTACAAACACAACAAGTTGTGGGGCAAATGGTGGGGTTTCTATGGGTTTTATTAATTTGCTTGTCATGGCAGAGTCTGCTGAGCAGTCATATGCATCATCTAATTGTGTCCGGGGTTGTTTATCTGTGTAAGAAAATCAATAACGTTTGATGTATCAAAAGATTGCTCTACTGTGAGGCACATTGAGTCATGTTGTTCTAAAGACAGCAACTTTCATGACCTTTCTTATTCCAGATACATAAGTGGTTGTTACTACCTACACCTGCCAGCCATCACGGCCGGACTGGGAACAGTAACCAGCACTGCGATTCCGCTCCAACCGTCCCGGGGGGAGGGGGTGGGAGGGATGGACATGTTTGCGCTACTGAAAACTGGGGAGTGGAGGGAGGGTTGGGATGCTAGTGTCAAGCACCACTGCCACTTTTGTTAGAGTGGGCCGATATTGCAAAACCGGCCCCCAGTAACAAAACAGGCCCCCACAGGTCAAAAACTATCCTCCACCCTTCCGGCTCCCCTGTAAATGCACAGTGCCCGCTACGGCCAGTTCGGCCCTTCCAGCCATTCAGAAGTATTGTCCAATCAGGAAATCTCCAGATTTCAATATGGCTTAGTGCTTTCCCTAGCCTATTGGGTTGGAGCAGAGTCATTACAAGTCAGGTACGACGTATAATTTTCTGACATTGCTCTAGCATACAGCCTTTCTACGGGGAACTGACCTGTTGTGAAATATAGCCTGGTGACATAATGTATCCACTCTAGAGATCTTTTTTTGTTTGCAGGAGTCAGATAGTTGGAACGTTAATGTGCCTGCTGTACAGAAATACGAAAGCATTTGTATTATAGATCTCCTCTCTAGAAGTCTCTACACAACATCGACTAACATTTTTGTTTTTTATATATATATTGTAATCCCAGATCTATGTAGCAAGAATCTGCTTTTTGACATGTATTGACTCCTTTGAAAGTCTGCTTTATCTTCATCTAACCTTTGTTTATAGCAAATGAATTACTGGTATGAGGTCCGGTGCACAGACAAAATATCGACTCCAAAATATCGACTGGACATAATATCGACTTTTAAATATAGACTGGACAAAATATCGACTGGACAGAATATCGACTACAAAAATATCGTTTTTAAGGTAAGTGAAGTAATATCGACTGTATAAAATATAGATAGCAAAAATATCGAATTTTTAATAATATATAATATTTTATAGTGTATTTTTATGTAATAATATGTGTGAAAAGTGTGTATTAATGTTATAAAATATTTTATTAAATGAATTTTGTTTTTATAATAATTGCGTAATGTAATTCTGTAGCGGGTTGTGGGTTTATAGGGGAATAGGGTGGGAAGTAATTTAATAATGATTAATTAATTAATATATGTTTGTAAATATTTTTAATTAATAATTAATTGATAATTATTTATTATTAATTAGTTAATAATTAATATAATTTTGTACATATTTTTATTAGTAATTAATTGGTAATTAATTAATTGTAATTAGTTAATTACATTAATTAGAGTAAATTTTTAATATATATAATTTTGTGTTATTGTTAAGTAATTAATTGGGGAAAAAATAATATTAATTATTAAATTAATTACAGCTAATGTGCTAATATATTTACTTTATTGTTATTGTTAATTAATAATTAATTGGTAATTAAATAATATTGATTGATTTTGGGTAAAGGAGTATTTTTAGGGTTCAGGGTCAGTTTTCAGTTTTTGGGTAAAGGGGCATTTTTAGGGTTTTGGGTCAGTTTTCAGTTTTAGGGTAAAGGGGTATTTTTTGGGTTCACGGTCAGTTTTGGGTTTTTGGGTAAAGGGGTATTTTTAGGGTTTAGGGTCAGTTTTCAGTTTTTGGGTAAAGGGGCATTTTTAGGGTTTAGGGTCAGTTTTCAGTTTTTGGGTAAAGGGGTATTTTTAGGGTTCAGGGTCAGTTTTCAGTTTTTGGGTAAAGGGGCATTTTTAGGGTTCAGGGTCAGTTTTCAGTTTTAGGGTAAAGGGGTATTTTTAGGGTTCAGGGTCAGTTTTGGGTTTTTGGGTAAAGGGGTTTTTTTAGGGTTCAGGGTCAGTTTTCAGTTTTTGGGTAAAGGGGTATTTTTAGGGTTCAGGGTCAGTTTTGGGTTTTTGGGTAAAGGGGTATTTTTAGGGTTCAGGGTCAGTTTTCAGTTTTTCAACGATATTTTAGCAAGTCGATAATGTGACCGTCGATACTCTTTGGAGTGGGAATAGTATTTTTTACACTTCTGGTATTGTACGGTAATATAATAGTATCTTATTTAATTATAGTATGTTACTATATATATATGTTTTAACAAATATGATTGCAAAAAATTATTTTTATTAATTTCATTTACTATTTAATTATTATAAGTTAATTTAAGTATTTTTAAGTATATTTTAGTAATTAAATTTTAATAATAATTTAATTAAACACTGTTTTTAATAAAGTCGATATTTTTTATAACTATATTATTGTAAACGATATTTTGTACTCGATATTTTTGTACTTACCTGTTTGTAGATACAAACTCGATATTTTGACTGTCGATATTTTGTCCACGATATTTTTGCTAGTCGATATTTTGTCCCTCGATATTATTTCAGTGATCCATGAGGTCCTATAGAATTAATATACTAATTGCATAATAATTTTCGAACATTTGAGGTACGGTTTCTATTGGAAGAAGTTTGGGAACAATGAGTGGTAGGAATGTTATGGATTTTACGAGATTTGGGAATTTTGGTCAAATACATATGGAAATAATCTGTGATTTAGCCAAAGTGTGGTCTCTATAGGGCATTCTGGGTAAGAAAAGGTTGTGGTATCCATACCAGCTACTCCACCCCGGACTACTGTAGGTGCCTTGTTTTCAGAAATGTCTGGTCTTGGTAGGTTTTCCATCATGCTGACTGAGACCTAGCCTAAATACTACAGCTACCCAACATCGTCAAAATGGGCCAATTTGCACACTCTTAATGTTTCCCTGAAGTGTTTGGAGTCTTTCTTTTCATGGGTAATAGCCCGGCCACACATTGTTTAAAAAAAAAGAGTAGCTACACTGTGAGGAAGGAAACCTGCGGATCCCTAAGATTCCATTAACGCAGTCTGCTTTAAGTTTTGATTTGCTGTGACATCAGCTCACACAGTATGATTCACAATAAGGCAAAACTATCTAGGCACTCCAAGGATGAATTTCCTTCATGTCTTGCCTTTGATTTTGAAAAAGAAAATGTTTCTGGTGTTTTTACCAGTAACATTTTCTTTTCCAGTACTGTGGATGACCTACTAAAGTCTGCTGCTCTGTGAAGGTAGTGCAGCAGATGTCAACAGGTTGTCCTCTGCCATAAGTCAGTAAAAAAAAAAAAAAAATCCATGCAGCCTAATGTCATGCCCAGCAAAAATGGACAACAAGCTTCAGGGATATGATAGCCATAATGGACTAGATTCTTTGTTCCATGTTCTTAGGGAACTTCTCCACTTCCAGAGGTTCCCCAAATTAGTAGGCTTCCGGGAAGTCTACTGCATATGAAAGAGAGAAGCATGCCCATAATTCCAGAAGTGGAGGACTTTGTACCCTCCAAATGGAAAGTATGATGCAAGTAGCACAAAGAAAGGTAATTACAGAGCAGGATTCTAAATGTAATCCATGAAATCGCCACCCAAAACCCTTAGAGGCAGAGATGCAGCCTGCCCCTCTACTAATCGTCTACCTGGAGTTGGGACTAGTGTCCTCAGCCAGGCAACAGACCTCATACAATTACCTAGGGTCATACCATTACCTATCCTTTACCATGCCTACCTGTCTTGTTCGTCAACATCTGACAAAGGTCTCATTTGGTGCAGCTCCTTTCACACAAACTGCCTGTAACTGTGAAGGACGTATGCCAATATCGAAGCCTGTTTCAAGTCCATGCAAGCTCGACTAGTGCTTTTGAGTAAACTAATTGATCTTTTGTAAAAACCTTATAGTGAGATTAATTTTGGGAGCTTCACGATGGACATTTACATTCTATTTGTTTTTACCAGTTTTGGAGCCCCAGAATGTTTAAAAACACACTATTCACCACTGTTTTCCTAAAATGCCCATAATGGATATGCTTCAAGCGCTCTGTAAAGGATTTTTAAATTACTGGGGGTTAAATAAAAACTTAATTTATGAAGTTAAGCAGAGTTTGGAAATCCCACACTTTTACGAATCAGAGTAAGTTTCCGAACTTTACCTGAGGTAAGGTTTATCCCTTCTGGCCTACCAGGTGTGATGTTGTCCTGGTGCAGAATATCCTAGGTAGGACATCGTCCAGGAAACAATTTTGACAGTGGAGGCTGGTCAGCCACCACCCCAGGTAAGAGGTGCAGGATGAAGGACTTTGAGCTAAGGCTTATTTAAACAAGCATTTACAATGCAACGGTCTCGCCTTTGCAAAGGTTAGAGCTATTGGCATTGTAAATGACAAATTTTGTATTTATGTGTTGGTTTTGAAAACAGATAAATAAATGGCATTGTCATTTACAATGCCAATAGCTTAATCTCTCGCAAATGTGAGACCCATTTGCAGCCCCCCCCCCACACACACACAGAGCCACACACACACAGCCACACACATGGATGTGGTGGTAGTGGATTTGGTGGATGTGGTGGTGGTGGTGGATGTGGTGGTGGAGGATGATGTGGTGGTGGAGGATGTGGTGGTGGAGGATGTGGTGGTGGATGTGGTGGTGGCAGGGGCGTAGCTAGAGCTTGTGGCGCCCGGGGCTACCCCTCAGATTGCCGCCTATGGCATCTGCAGCCCTGTGATTGTGGGAGCTTAAGTCTCGGACTCAAATTTTGAATCTCACCTCACTGTCAAATTTTGGGCACAAATATTTCTCACATGTATCATTGGAATGCTAGTTTTACATTGGTCTATTTACGAGTGCAAGTAAGTGTTAACTATCTGAACTCGCAGTTGTAGATGGCTGCGCACAGCACCCCGCTTAATTATACTGGAGTGATTTTAAAAAATACTTTTAAACATATTCGTCATCCTTCTGACTGAGACCGCTATGTGTGTCTCACAGGCTCTTTCGAGGTTTGCCAAGCAATCATGCTATCACGCCCATGCTCACTGTGGCGGCCGGAGTCTGTAAGTCAGCTGACTCTTAACAAGCCTGGAACAACTATTAAAGTCAGAAAGACTAATGGTAATAATGTGGAAAGTGTGTAGACTAATGGTCATTCAGAAAATGACATTCCCTATTTGTAGCGTTGAAGAGACGTCACGTCATGAGCACAAAGAAAGCTATATATAAATGTACTGTAGCACATAAACAGGTAAGCGCTTTCAGCCAAAACAGAGAGAGAATACAAGAGAGCTGCATTGGACACACAGTGAGTTCAGGTACCCAATGTCTGTGGACTGATGCTGGGCTGCATGAGTTGCCTTAGGTGATAAAATATAATGTGCTCTGTTTTAAATCGCTTTCTGAGCATATAGTTGGCAAGAATAACTTTCTGAATTATGTTGCTCAACGACACTAATGTATGTTGCGATTTTCAGTGCTACAGGACGGTGAACACAAAAGCAGAAGAGCTAATAAAACATAATACAGATCGTGCTTTAAATACATTTAGGAAGCAGTCACTGTATGGGACATCTACTCAGGAAAAACACAAACCTTTCCCTCCCACAGCTAGAGGTTAGCACCTCTCAGTATGTAAGTAACAGTATCAATTTATGAAAAAAGTGTCTTACCATCATGAAGTATACAAGTCAAGTGCCTGCTGACGAGACTCTAAACACTGTCCATAGCTGCCAAGGTTTCAGATTGCTTATGTGTGACATTTTCATAATTTCAATGTAAATATGAGTGACATTTCAATGACAATGAGCGACACTTCCGGGCGAGCATAATCAAGCAATGAAGATCAGTGAAGCATATAAATTTAGGAAATTGCACCCATTTGAGCATGAAGAAACTCTTAAGAAGATCTGAAAACTGCTGCAAATGATGGACCTGTGGCTTTGCTGTTACTCAATATTTGTGATTGCTGTAATTTATATTTGTATGCTCTTTGTCTATCATATATGGCCCAACGCCATTGTGTGGTATCATTTATATGCCTTATATCATTATATGTAAAGCATTGTATTATCTTTCAGCCCCTCTCACACATTGTTTATTTGTTTTCTAGTGCTAATCATATCAATGTAGGGTGCCAGAGCAGTTTACATCAGACACACATTACACCAACACAATGACTCTTTTGTAGGTATTCCAGTCTAGCAAAATGGTATTCGTAGCACATGTCCCCTGACAACAGCTGACGTGATTTCAT
Organism: Lissotriton vulgaris; assembly: GCF_964263255.1. Taxonomy (NCBI): domain Eukaryota; kingdom Metazoa; phylum Chordata; class Amphibia; order Caudata; family Salamandridae; genus Lissotriton; species Lissotriton vulgaris. The sequence goes on along the minus strand of NC_141694.1, from coordinate 1,723,666,096 downwards.
AGGTAGTTAATTATGAAATGGAAGTGATTTGCAGTGTTCACAAGCATTTGGCCTGGTGTACTGCAAGAAATATAGCACACATTTGAAAATAGCAACTGGGGGTACAAAGGTCAATTCAAATGATGTCATCAGTATCCTAATGACCATTATTAAAACTTCATAAAGCCTTTCTATTGGAAATTTTGAACGTGACAAAAGCGCGCCAGATATCACACACTGGCTGAGAAAGAGTTACATGTGTCACCTCACAATGATCTCGCTGCCTGACTGACCCCACGCTGCCATTCACAGAGGCTGGTGGCACTTACTTGGGCAGTGAATGATTGCGGAGTCCTGAGGAGTGTGACGGTGGCGCTCCGAGAATTTCTTGACGCTCTGTCTTTGAAGGCAGTGGCTGCAGGCTGTAGGGATTCGGGTTTGCAGACCACCTCATTTAACAGTCAGCCTCGGGCTGGCAGGCCGTGAGTCCCAGGGCGGGCGGGGCCGTCTAGTGACACGCAGGCTATGTCCTGGCGGCCGCTGCCCCCGTCACTCACTTGATTTCTCTCTGGTCTGGCATTATTAAATTAGGGGGGGGGGTGTTAAGAAAAACAAAACGGATGGTGATAGCATTCGGCGGGGCCGGTGCGAGTGGCATGCAGCAGGCGTGACTCTGCAAGAACCACATTTGCGGAGCCCTGCAGCAGGTTGGACGCCGGGACCCCATAACGGCCGTTAACCCACTCCAGTCAACTAATTCTGGCCTTGCACTTTCAGCCTTCTATAATTGAAGCCATCGACTCCGGTCTGCGGAGGTGCAAGCAAGGCAGATTCAGGCCGTGAGCTACAGCTGCGGCAATTTGAGTTTGCCGCCTGGGTCCGGCCCGCCCCGCCTCCGGTGATAGTCGTGCTCAGTGGCGGCCGCTCACGAGAGGTGAGCGCAATGCGTAGTGATGGAGTGCGTGACTCGTCATGGCTGCTTCCTTTCAGCGAGGGCTGGCCAAACACGTTATGCCCAGGGCCGTCATTGGTAGCGCTTTCGCGCGCTACAACTGATTGACGGCCCTGGGACGGGACTCACAAGCAACATCAAACGCGGTTCGTAGCGCATTCTACACTGCAGGCAGCATTTACAAGCAGGCGCGCTTCTTTACACAGGGGGCAGGCCTTTATAATTTATATGAGGACACGGACTGCAGTCACTGACAGTGAGTGTCCCCCAAAACATTATACATTATACTTTGTCCCTCCAAAATAGTGCCGCCTGGGGCGGACCGCCCCCCCCCCCCTAGCTACGCGGCTGGTATGTCTCACACAGAGAACCGCCGCAGGCACGGGGGCCGCAGAAGGCTCCCGCCTTCAACCTCGAGCGTATTGGGATGATGCCGGCAGGGACAGCGCAAGTGGAGTCCCTCCTGAATGACAAACATCGCTTCTCCTCAGCCTTGCATAAGAGGCCCCTGCGCGTGCTCATCTGCTGTCCGTGGGCAAGATCCAGGCGCGAGCTGAAAGACAAGCCGTGTGCATGCCAATGTGCGGATAGACACGCCGTGAAAAGCAGGCGCTGCCCGGATGAGGAGCGAAGAAGCCCCTCCCGCCTGGCGTCGACGAGTCTTCCATTTCAACGCTTCTTGGTTGGTTGGCTATCAGTCAGAAACCAATCAGAAAGCTATCTAGAAACCAACCAATCAGAAACCTTGACTTCCACCGGCACCAATCCCAGCGCGGCTCCTCGTCTGACGTCAGAGGAGCTGCGCTCGGGATTTCTGAGGCTCCCGAAGTTCCCGGGCTGCGGCGGTGTTTACGGTGAGGCAACTTACTTAGAATTTCCCTACAATGCCGCTGTGGGAAGCGGCGGTGATTTTAAACAGCGCTCCTTCTTGCACAGAGCTTCACAGTGCCTTCCCATGCGTAAGGGGAGAGGAGCCCGGTGAGTGGGGTTGAGGGTGGGGGTGTACGCGCGTGTGTCTGCTTAAGGGGGGGGTGCGTGTGTTTATGCAGCGTGTGTCTGTTTAAGGGGGGGTGCGTGTGTGTGTGTGTATGCAGTGTGTGTATGTGCGCATGCGTGAGTGTGGCTTTGTTTGAGAATGGGAAAATGAGGCACGGCGACGTGCGCGCTCACGAGGTAGAATCTCCTCGTGACAGTCTGCTGTCTACATTCCCCCGAAAGTGATTACATTAGTTGTCTCCCTAGACAGCAAAAAGCTTTGCTTTTTGCTTTCGTCTAGGCGAGACCTAAAAAGAAATTTAAAAAAAGAACTTCATAAACTTTTGATTTCACAAACGTTGAACAGTTTAGAAAAGTGAAATCACTTTGCTTCTGCGGCAGTTGAAGTGCCAATATGGCAGATTGGCCCAAACCTTTAATGTAGCAAATTTTGCATGGGTGTTGGCAGATACTGATTGATAGACTCTATTGGAGGATTGGACAATATAATGGTATTTAGTGCCAACAAAGGGTCGGATTGGCCCAGAACACCGATGTAGTGAATTATTCAGGACTATGAGTAGAGGCTTTTTGACATATACTGATTGGAGGATTGGATAATGCAACTAAATGTGCCCTAAAAAAGTCCACTTGCATGGACGAAACGTGTTGGCTGCCTTAGCTGTAAAGGTGTGAAATTTTTAATAAAATAAAATAAAGTGAATTATTGAATACATTCTGAAATTTGAATGGGACTTTTCTTCATATGATAATATTGATTGTGATGCACATCTATTCTGTATTGATATTAACGAAAATGTTTCAGTAACTTTACAAATATCTCTACAGTTCTAAACTGGTTACTAAGTGAAGTAGGCTTAAGTATTAATGTAATTATAGTGTGCTTTTTATGGGTAACGGAATTGTACATGCATGTTTAGCTGTATAGCTCTCGGAAGTGCAAGGAAGAAGGGTATCACGGGGTCAATAAAGGGATTTGTTGGGCAGAGGCTTGCCATGTTTACTCTCACCTGTGCAAGGATGAAGGTAATGTAGAGGGTGCATTTCATGCTCCTGGTGGTGGCAAAACATCACTTCGGCAATGGTGGAAAAGAACCTTGCACCGTCCTTAAGACATGAGAGTGTGAGTGACAAGGAATTGTAGAAGGGTTACATGGGGCAGGTTTTAAAATGAACTATTATGCTTCAGAACGACCAGCATATCCTACTAATAAGGCAGTTTTGTTCAGTGAACGTCAAGTGATCACAAAAGTAAAAAACTAAATTACACTGCACCATTTAAAACAATTGAGTCAGCTAAGTCCAGGCGAGTGCTCTTCACATAAAATCTGACTTCGACCCAGTTTCATAGCCAAGCACGATGGCGAGCGAGGTTGTGTGGGACTGGCTGGAGGGCAGTCTCAAGCACACAGTTCCATATGGGCACCACATTGTCAATAAAGTCTCCTAAGGAAACTGCAGGGAATCCTTGCTACAAATGCACAATCTTAAATGTAAATAAAACTGGTGTATTGTAAATGTTGTGTAGATGAAACTAGGTTGAGAGCATGACATAAAATGAAGTATCCTTGCCACAGTCCATACCACTGCTGCAGAGCAGAAAATAAATATTGCTTTTGCACCCAGCAAGTGCTATCTTTTATTTGTCGGATTTATATTTTCAGGATTCATCTCAGTGATGAGAGAGGGCCTTGTGAGTCATATGACGCTGGTCGTCTGGTACAAATGGGAGCAGGCTGGCCTGGCAGAGGACACCCTATAAATCACCCACTGTGAATCCGAAGGTACTGCTCAGGAGAATGATAATAAAACATGGCAGTACCCAGACCTACATATTGATCACTCCAATGCAATACAATAAATCAAAAACCATGTCTGGAAGTGGGCGAAGGCAAAACACTTCTTTTCTAAGAGATCACAATACACGGGGACCCCCTGGGTATCATTATGCACTGCTTTTAAGGGCATCTGAGAATTCATTAGTGTCAGTCTGTGCATCTTACATTGTCTTAAAAGCAAAGAAACTAGTGCTCTGAAGCAACATAAAAGTTCAGCATTTGGCATTCCGCTGAAGCCTCCCAGCCTTTGGGAGTACTGATGTGCCAGGATCAGACGGTATCTTCCTGCTGCTTTGTGCTTTGTGGTGTTGCTTGCGTTGTTGTACATTTATTTTCTTTACTACTTTTATTGATCTTAAAACTTTTCTTTATTTTTTCTTCAGTTTAAAACTGTCATATGCATCTTATAATGTGCATCCAGTGAACTAATCTGTCTGTAGGCAGTGCTAGGTCTGTTGAAGAATTCCTTAACGCTTTTAGAGCAGAGCTAATGCACATCAGGAGTGCAAAAAATACATTTGGTTATTGAAGCGGGGTTATGCATTGCTGTGGGCTTTTTGATTGGTTCTTGGTGAGTCATCAGTTACGAGTGGCACAGTGCTATAATGTGTGTTCACTAAAAAATAGAACTTTTTATTAGGTTTGTCTGGTGAAGCTGCCTTCCATTACTGCTGAGAGGCCCACAAGTATGGAGTGTGACTCTGCAGTGGGTTAATCGCCACCAACCAGTGTTTCGTAAAAGTAGGGCTTGTGCTACTTCTGTACGGCTCATTACTAATTAGCGACATTGGTATTTTCATCACTTCATGGAGACATTAATACTCAGTATTGCTTTGGGCCGTCGATGTCCATTATTACCTGGAGAGTTCGGTTTCCATTACTGTTTTGAGCCACTGATGCACATTACTACCAGGAGTTACTGAGGCTCATTAGCGGCTGGAGGCATTGCGGCTCATTACCGTCAGAAATCGAGGATCCTTACTGCGTGTGCAAAGTTCGGTTCATTACTGGAGCCATTGATCTGAATTAGGCCCTGAATATGACTTTGGGCCTGCAGTGCCGGATCCACCTTACCACCGCACCACCAAAACATGGTCGGACCGCCCACCAGATTAAGAGTTTCCTCCTGTCCGACAGGCTTTTTGGTTACAATCCCAAGGCAATGCCTTGAAAATGAGCACCGCAATGGGAATGCCAAAAACAGTTCCTGCACAGCAAAAGTCCATGCTGTCCAGGAACTGGGGTGCATGCACACAGGGGGGCATATGTTGTGCCCCCCTGTGTGCATCATCTTGGAAAGAGGAGGCAAAGAGGGCCCTGCAGGGCTCCCTTTGTTTCCTCTCCGCCATGGTGTTCATGGACTAGGAACCTCCATGACATAGCCGGCAGAGCGGAAACTCGTAATGTGCTTAGCGGAACTGCGGTGGTCTGCCAAGCATACTGTGGACCCATGACTGCTGCAACACTGCCAGGGAACAGCGGTTCCCTGGCGGCTGAGGCGGGGCTGTGGCAGTCTGACCTCGTGAATACTATGAGGGCAGTCAAGAGACTGCCACTGCTGTCCAGAACGTGGAGCTTCTTTTTAGCCCCACTCCAGTGGCAACAGCCTTAATTTAAATTGCTTTTGCATCATTCTCTTCTCATAAATATTATTTTTCAACGTTTTTACACCAATCTGTAACTGTCTATATTAATCCTTTTTTCACGATAAATTGTCCTCCTCCATTCATCCCCAAGCAATGAAATGCCAATTTTCTAAGTTTCTCATGCTTTGGTGGGCCATAAGAACCTCTCTCCCCAAAACACGTGCCGAAGCATGGTTCTTTGTCTGAGCAGTTTATTTCATATCCAATGCATTTCGATCCCGTACATGGGTTCTTCGTCAGGGGAAACTGTAAAAAAATGAATAATAAAACACACATTAACAATCACTAACTTTACAATATTTTCACGAAAATTATTACAGTACGCTCACTGTTGGGAAAACTATTTATTCCTCACTCAACTCGTCTTTTGTGATGATATCTATGTGTTCAAATGCCCTGTTCCTCTCAACTGATAAAAAGTTACAAATTCCCTCGCAGCGGGTCTGACCTCATCTCTATCTTACAAACCTCAACATATGCTCTTTTCCGTTTATTCCCACCACAGTATCATTCTATTAAAACCTGATCTCAACTTTTTTCTCTAAATGATTTCTCTGTACACTCGTGTCCTCCGTTGTTACTCGCCCGATCTTTCAGCGTTTTACTCTATTCATACCTGCCAAACATCTTGTCTGCCTTTACTCGCGTGGTGCTCGAAAAGTTACCTTCAGCTGTACTCCCCGTTATTTAAACTCCAGTGGCAACAGCCTTAATTTAAATTGCTTTTGCATCATTCTCTTCTCATAAATATTATTTTTCAACGTTTTTACACCAATCTGTAACTGTCTATATTAATCCTTTTTTCACAATAAATTGTCCTCCTCCATTCATCCCCAAGCAAGGAAATGCCAATTTTCTAAGTTTCTCATGCTTTGGTGGGCCATAAGAACCTCTCTCCCCACAAGTCTGGCAGTCCATGGACAGGGGTGTGTGAAGGCGGGTGCGGTGGGTGCAGGCCGCCTCAGATGTCATCACTGAGGGGGTGTTAAAATGGCAAATATATGTGTTTTAAACACTTATTTTTGCCATTTTAGTAAGCCAAGAAAATATCCGCACTGGGTACCACCTGACCTTGCTACACCACTGTCCATGGACTGCCAGACTCGTATTCGGGCCCTTAGTGTCTCTGGCCATTGATGCTCATAACAGCATAAGAACCTTTGATGCATCATGTAGCATGTAGTTCTTGGATAATTGATGTTCATTAGCTATATCAATACTTGCACATGCCCACAAGATGTGATATAAGTCAGTATGACATGCTAAGAAATTAGTGCTCATAAAGATGACAAGAATGAATATAATACATGTTGGAAATAGCCGTTTTTGCAGGGTTATCCCCAAACATTTTGCTTCTTTCTCCTTTATTTTTCCTGACCTGTGGTTGTTGGCTGTAGGACTCTGGGCACTGTACCACTGTTGATCAGTGCTAAAGTGCATATGCTCTCTGTATAAATTATTATGATAGGTTATCCATGATTGGCAGATTTGTCTCATCAGTAGGTCCCTAGTAAAGTGCACTGAGTGTGCCAGGGCTGGTGATTCAAATGCTACTAGTGGGCCTGCAGCACTGATTGTGCCACCCACATGAGTAGCCCTAAAAGGGTGTCTCAGGCCTGCCGCTGCAGTGCCTGTGTGCAGTGGCTAACTGCCATACTGACCTTACCAGTGTCTTCCCTGGCCAGTGTCTAACCCTTAGCTTTCTGCACACATTGGACACCCCTCTGGAAGGCCCAAGGTACCCCCCTGGACAGGGTGCAGTGTATGTGAAAGGTAGAGCATGTACTAGTGAGGGTTACAAGCTCTTATAGTAAAATACTGCCAATTTTGTTTTTTACTATTGAAACGCTATCTTGCCCATAGGCTAGAATGAGGAATGCTGTGTATAATGCTTAGCTGCATATCTTCCCATAGGAGCAAGATGGAAATGGAAGTCTAGTATCCCTGAACTCAGAATTTGATAACCCATTTTTTAGGAAGGATATTTTTTTAATCCTGTGTTTGGAAACAGCACTTTTAGATAGTGGCTGTTTTCTTGTCTGACCTTTCTGTGTGCCTCTGCCTGTTTGTGAATTGACTGTCTGGTTTTTGAGTGACAGGGGCTGTGGTGGCTCCAGGAGGCTGGGTGAGTCAGCACTAGGCTGAAAAGCTCCATCTGCATCTTGAGTGGTGGGAGGGGATAGCACTTGGGCCTGAATAGGGCTGTGCCTGCCTTACACAATGCTGGCTTCACCTCCTGCTGGGCAGCTGACTACCCTGCCCCTCTCTCTCTAAGGAAGAAGGTGTCCACTGGCAGGAAGCACCCAGAACTGGTTTGGACCAGGCTCAGAGCCCTCCTGCACAAAGGTTTCAATGACTTTTTGGGGTATAACTACAGGACCCCAAACCCCTGAACAATGGATTAATCATGGGCGAATTTTGCGAATCTCGCGTTCGCGAATTTTGCGAATTTGCGAATTTGCGAACTCGCAATCCGCAAAATCCGCGAATTCTCGCGAATTTGCGGATTTTTTTTGTGTTCGCAAGGATTTCTGACAGTTCGCAAGGATTTCTGACAGTTCGCCAGGGTTTTGTAACAGTTCGCAATCGCGAACTTACATGTCGGCTCGCAACGGTCACGATTATGTTGTTTTTACGTCTGGTTCATCATTATAGGTTCCCAGCACCCTCTGTTTCACCCCTGCCACCCTCTGTTTTACCCATGCCACCCTCTGGTACATCAATGCCTTATGCCACCTTCTGGTTCATCATCACTGTAGATTATGGGGGGAAAAAGCAAGCACACCTGCCTGCTTCAACTGACATGAATTAATTTGGGGTTGATTTATTAATGTGTCACTGTTTTAAAATTCCAGTCTGGCACCTGCTTCCTTATCTGTAATTTGCTTTCTGTTGCAGTGCAATTTTTTTTTCCAGGACCTTTGTGGTCTACTTGTAGCTATTCTATGAGCCTGCTGTGAGGGTCAGAGCAGGGTCATACAATTGTTGCAACAAGCAACTGAACTCTGGAGGGGCCCTTGTCAGGAAGCACTACAGGGAACGGTTACTAATGATGAGTTTGAACTTTTGAACCTGCTTTCACTTTTGCAAAACTCGTTTTTCTGCAGAGCAGCATTACAGCAACTTTAATGCCCCACCAAGCTTATATGAGAAAGTTGATTTCTAATCCAAAAGTTATCCAAAGAAAATCAAAAGGCCTCAAATCTAAAAAAGTGCAGGCAAATGTCAACCTGAGGAGTTATTCTGATAAAAATAATCATTTTCAGAAGGTCTATGCTGCTTGCTAGTAGATTTCTTGTGCAGAATTGCAATTTTTGTAATTTCGCGAGTGCGAGATTGTTGCTGCCCGCCGCACCTACATGTTCGCAATTGCGAACTTACACCGCAAAGAAAAAAAATCCGCTGCGTGCGAATTTGCGGATTTTGCGGGAAATTCGCGAATCTCGCGGATTGCGAATTTACCGAAAATCCGCAAAATCCACGAGCGTAATCGATTTTCCGCCCATGCTTACAATGGATCATCCTGAATCAAGAAGGAACCTCTGTCAAGGAGAAAAGCTGGGAGACTGAAGAGGAAGGACTGCCCTGCTGTGTCTTTGTAGGCTAACCTGCAGTCACTATTCTGCCAAGGAGAGGGGAAGGACTCTACTGTTGCAGTGTCCCCTGCTTGAAGAGATCTCCAAGAGCCTGAGGAGAGCTGGCCTCCTGTAAAGAAGTCCAAGGAACAAAAGGACATCACCCTGAGCTTTCCCCCTGAACTCTGCTGTGTGAGTTCTGACCTGCCTAGAGTGCTTGATCCAGTTGTGGGGACTCCGGAGGTTGTTTACTGCTGTTTGGGGAGCTGGAAAAGAAGAAGAGAAGAAGATATACAATTATGCATGCATCGCTTGCTTGCAGAGCGCATCGTTGACAGTGCGTGAAGATTCCCATCGCCGCAAAGACTGTTGCAGCTCCGGGTGCCGTTGCAAGACCCGACGCGTCGCTCGCTTGCCGAGAGCATCGGCCCGGTGCGGGAAGATTCCTGTCGCTGCGAACATCGTCGCAGAGTCCAGCGCCAACGCATCGAGGGGCCGCAACAGAAGAGGATCAACGCTGCGCCGCGTATCGCCGCTGCACCGAAGATCATCGCCGCCCTGAAGATCGTCGCATTGTGCCTGTGCGAGACGCCTCCTACCGGAGAATCTGCAAACCGTAATCCATACAAGGTATCACATCGCTCCCCACACTGACCGGATTCAATGCAACCCGCCCGCTGCGTGCAGCAGGGTTGTCGCCTCGCCTCCCCAAGGTCTCAGGAGTGACGCATCACTTTTTTTCTGACGCTGCAGGTGCCACTCGAAACTTTTGTCACATCTAGTGGTAATTTGGGCTAAAAGTAACGCAACTGTGGATTATTTTCGTGCAAACCCTTGAACTCTTTTTAAAGACATATTTTGGAACAGTGTATGTTGGATTTTTGTCGTTTTAGTCTTGTGTAGGCTAGATAAATTACTTTCTTTTTCTAAACTGGTGTGGAGTCCATTTGTGGTGTTTTCACTGTGTTACTGTGAGTCTTGGTACAAATACTTTACACATTGCTTTGATAAGCCCGTCTGCTCATGCCAAGCTACCAAGGGGGTGAGCAGGGGTTATCAAAAGAGTGTATCCCACTTACCCTGACTAGATGCAAGGGTCCCTATTTGGACTTTGGTACCTACCTCTGCCAACTAGAGACCCTCAGATCTAACAATACACCTCAGGTCTTAGCACTATAGAGTTCACCCATAGGGGAGACCATGATCAGCAGCCAACATTATTTGCAATGTATTCAAAGTAAAATGAGAATATGTAACGTGTTATAAGAAAACCAATAGGAAACTCATTTTACTGTGTCCACCCTATACACAAGGCCTCATTTTCTCATTTTTTTCAAAATGGGGGGATTTACTTTCTAGTACAAGGAATTCCCAAATCAACATTAACAATGCAAAATATTGATGATGGTGTCTTAAAATGAAGAATGAAGAAAGACTGGTTCTTAGTAGGTTGTCTACTTTTTCAGCAAAACATGAAATCAGGATTTATTGTATGTGTTCCAAGTCACGAGTTCTTAAAATTGCACAGCACTGCAGCACTAACACAAAAGCAAGAATCCATCCAATATCCTCCGTTACTGCTGTAGACTAAATAAAGTACATCTATAATATATAATATCCTACTAGGTCAATCATCATGCTATATTTAGAATTTCCAGACTGCTCCGTAGCACTGGAATGCTGAATGTAAAGTCCTCACCTTCATTCAACAAATCAGTGCATTCTAAGAGTCGAAGTCTTAGTGCAATTTTCTAACAACTTTCTCTGGCTAAATCTGTCAGAAACAGAGTTTATTGTGTTAGAAATTGGGTTTGTGGTTAGCAGAGGTATGCGCCCTGTCCAAGCAGGAACCACAATTCTAGTCTGGGTTGGCCACAAATACAAATTAACCTGTGCGGAGCATCTGGTAGCTTGGCACAGATCAAAAAGGCCTAACTCAGGAGGCATGTGTAAGGAATTTGTGCAACACATCAAACAGTCCTTGCAATAAGAAAAACAAAATTGGCAGTATTTCGCTATGAGGACATATAAAACACACCAGTACATGTCCTACCTTTCCAATACATTGCATCCTGCCCATAGGGGTACCATGGGCCTACCTTAGGGATGCCTTACATGTAGTGAAAGGGAAGATTAGAGCCTGGCAAGTGGGTGTACTTGCCAGGTCAACATGACAGTTTTAAACTGCAATTATAGACACTGCAATGGCAGGCCTGAGACAAGTGTACAGGGCTATTCATGTGGGTGGCACAACCAGTGCTTCAGGCCACTAGTAGCATTTGATTTACAGGCCCTCAGCACATGCGGTGTACTTTACTCGGGACTTAGTAGTAAATCAAATATTCCAATCATGGATAACCAAACAGAATCACGATTTACACAGAGAGTATATGCACCTTAGCACTGAACAGCAGTGGTAAAGTACCCAGGGTCGTAAAGCCAACAAAAAGAGGGTCAGAAAAAGAGGAGGCAAAAGACAAAAGGTCAAGGGATAAACCTTCAAAAAAGGCCAAATCCAGCACCCAATCTGCATCTAATGTTTCTGTGATGTGTTGTAAATGGCACATTTTAAAGGACTTGTATTTGCAAAAAGAATCAAAAATAGATATTACATCTTAGCTATAACGTTTAAGGAGACGTGATTTGCTCTGGGACCTCCCCTCTCGCCCAGAAGACAGTTCCAAAATAATAAAACCCGAATCCTCTAAATGTTATCAAGACTCTGGACCCAATTTAGTGTTTAGCAGATTACATACTGTGACACAAACATGACAGATAACCTGTATGCCTTAATACAAATACCATAGGCTATAATGTACTTGTAATATGATACACAGGCTATCCCTCACATTTATGACAGAGTGTTCCATCCACCAAACTCTAAATCAGGCCCTGTAGAAAAACTCCTATTTTCTTCTCTTCAAAAAGCCTGGTGTCAGATGATACAGTTGTAATGTAAGTCAGGTACAAAGATGTATTAAAAATAGGTTTATTTGATGAGGAAAGGCACAGCGCATCCAAATAACAGGAGATCAGGATTCAACTGACAAGCAGGGAATCTGGTCACAAATCCAATTGGAAGTTGGGATGCGCACTCCTTTGGTTAAATGTGTTTGGTAAGTTCATTGAAGGTGGGTGGTGCCCCTGAGGTTGGACCCTCTGTACTTGGGTTAAATACAACTCTGTGGTGCACTGTTCTGTCGAGAATAGTGTCTCCCCAGCGCACTCGAAATCAAATGTTCAATAGTTTGTTCAATAAAGTTCAAAAAAGTTCAGAAAACATGTAATTCCGTTTCAAAGCTTTTCTTTACTGATTATTCATTTCATAATTCATCTCATGGTGTATGATTATTCAAATCATTGGCCCAATGCATTTCGGGCTGTGCCCTTCATCGGGGGCCCTGTGCAATTCTGTAATAATAACAAATAAAGTACAGTTTCAACTAACAAATTAATATCACAACTTTTGTTCATGTAGGTTTATGCTCAGTCAAACATTGTGCTTTTTTCTATACATGCAACGGAGGAAGGAAATGGGTGTCGGTGGTATTGAAGAATGGAAAACACTAATGGTGTGAAAAGATGGGTGCTATATATAATAATACTCATGAATAATGGTGAATTGGGGGTGCCTAGGGAATATTAATAACGGTGTGAAAGTGCTCTGAAGGTTCACCAAATCAAACCTGGTCTGGCGTTTTGTAATGCCTCACAGGCGTCAGATAGTATCTGTAACGAAAAGACGAGAAGGGAAATGCAATTGTGAGCTGTGGTTGGTCTGCGCGTTAATCTGAAAATGAAACGGAAGTCGTTTATCGAAGCTCGTCTCCGTTAGTAAAGCGGGCTTACCGGGTAAAGTGTTCTCATCGAATCCTAGATGGGATTCCGGTTATACAGTGTGCGTTCGAAAATGCTTCCGCGTTCTGAGGTTTGAATACGGGCGGAAAGTTCCTATATTGTCAAGGTGAAGCTGATTGGCCGGGTGTGTGCGTAGTGCCGAATGTTGCCATTGGCTGCCTGTGAATCACGTGTCAAAAACAGTCCGTGACGTTTTGTTTACAAATCAAGTGTGTTACCTGATGTGTATCGAGTGTACCGATAATAACGTGGACAGGAAGAATCTATGTGTGATACGTGATGTTCACTCGAAGGGGTAAAAAACTGTGAGGGAGGAGGGTGGGTGAAGAACAGAGATGGAATTGAAAAATAAAATCAATATAAAAATAAAGTGCATTGTGTGTGAATTCTCATTGGTGTCGTAAACTCATATATTAAAACTTTCACACCAGTAGCATGTGTTCAAATGACAGGAAAATTCATTTTTATCAAATCGTAATAATACATTTATCTACAAATAGCAACTGAATTCCAAACGTTCATTAAGACCTCTTGGGGCTGAGGATGACAGTCTATTGATCCAATATAGTTCGCGTCTTAACAAGTATTGATCATTGTCTCTTCCTGGAAGTAATGGTGCTATTTCTAAAATGCAAAACTTCAGTTGGCTGGGATTATGGTGATGTTCATTAAAATGTACTGCCACGGTGGATTTGCTGGATTTGAGGCGAATGTTACTGCGGTGTTCTGTCAGTCTGGTTTTTATTTTTCTGGATGTCTTGCCCACGTATGGGAGTCCACATGTACATTTAAGCATGTACACAAGGTTGGTGCTAACACAAGTGCCATTCACTTTCAATTTGATTTTACTTCCGCTAGATGGATGGTTGATTTCATTCCCTCTAATAATGGAATTGCAATTTCCACAATTGTGGCAGGCCAACGTGCCTTTGTATGTAGTAGAAGTTTGCATGGTTTTTGGTTTCAATAGTTCTTTGAGGTTTCTCAGCCGTTCATATGCAAATCTGGGATTTGAAGAGAAAATTCCCTTAAAATCGTCTTCCAAGGCCAGTAACGGCCAGTGTTTTAGTATGATTTCTTTGATGTTATAACTCCTTGTGGAGTATTTTGAAATGAACACGGATCTCCGTTCCTCCCTTGGAGTGGATGGTATCAGAAGTTGTTGTCTGTTCATTTGTTTTATTCTCTCCACAGCTGGTTCCAGTATGGTTTCAGGGTATCCCCGGTCCCTGAATTTCTTAATCATGTTTTCTTTCTGCTCTTCATACAATTGTGGTGAGGAGGTGATGCGTTTTACTCGTAGCAGTTGAGAGTAAGGAAGATGCTTTTTTAGTGGAGGTTGATGGAAACTTTGGAAATGCAACAAGTTGTTTCTGTCTGTCGGTTTCTGAAATACTGTGGTGTGTAATTTGTCTTGATCTTTAATGATTAGAACATCCAGAAATGATAATTGTTTGTGGTTGATGTTGTAGGTGAATTGAATCCGGTCATTGACATTATTGAGATTTTGAATGGCTGATGTTAGATCGGTAGTTGATCCTTTCCACAGTAAAAAAATGTCGTCAATGTATCTTTTGTACAATATAAGGTTGTCTTTCCATGATTGATTATTGAGAATGTGCTCTGTTTCATAAAAGTGCATAAAGATGTTTGCATATGCCGGGGCGGCACAATTTCCCATGGAAGTCCCGTTGCTTTTTCCCAAAAATTCATTGTTGTACTGAAAATAACTGTGGAATAGTGTAAAATGCATTAATTCCATGATTAGTAATTTCAGATTTGTTTCGACTGTTTCACTGTTAATTAGTGTGTTCTCAAGTGCTGTTAGTCCTAAGTCATGAGGGATTGAAGTGTATAATGCCTTCACATCGATGCTGGTCAGGATCATCTCAGTGGTGAATGAAGACTTATGCTCTAAAATTCTTCAAGTTCTCCAATTGTCGCCAATTTTGTAATGTAAGTCATGTACAAAGATGTATTAAAAATAGGTTTATTTGATGAGGAAAGGCACAGCGCATCCAAATAACAGGAGATCAGGATTCAACTGACAAGCAGGGAATCTGGAACATAGAACCAGGGGAGCTCACGCAGGAGCAAGGTTCTAGTTCCAGTACAAGAAATAAATAATTAATAAAGAACGGCAATAAAAGAGAAACAGTAAAATGTAACACATCTCCTTCCTTTAAAACCAACTTAGTAACAGAAGAAGGGCAAATTAAGACAGAAACCTAGAAGGAAGGACTACGGGTCTGGCATTGGTTTTGACCCTATGAGCAATGGACTGAGAAGGAAGATCACAGTCGCTCTTATCATGAGTAAAAGACTGAACAGAACCAGGAGGCACAAACTTACACTTTGCGACCTTTCTTATGTTCCAAGTTCTACCATCTTGGGTGATAACAGAGTTCCTGAAAACTTTAACAATCTTAATGGGATTACTGAACTTAGAAAGACCCTTGAGAGTGAACCCAGGTCTCTTGATCCTTACCCATTCACCAACTGCAAAATCAGGAATTTTCACATTCATTTTACGGTCAAACAAAGTCTTCATAGTGTTCTGTTTGGTTTCAACACGTTTGGCCACCTGCGAAATGTCAAAGTGGTCAATCTTCACATCAAACTTCTTAACCCACCAAGGACAGATATCAGAACTCGGAGTTCTTCCTCTCAGAAGCTGGAAGGGACTGACCTCCGTGACCGCATGCGGGGTGATGCGATACATCCAAAGTCTTTCCCTTACCACATCCCTCCAAGGCTCGCCCGAAGAACAAGCAAGCTCCACAGCATTTTTAAGAACACGGTTGAACCTTTCAACCTGGCCATTCTCCCTAGGCTCATACAATGAAGTAGTGTGATGCTTGATACCACAAGAGACAAGGAAATCCTCCATCTCCCGTGAAATAAGTTGAACGCCGTTATCAGTAACCAGGATCTCAGGAGACCCCTCTCTAGCGAAAACTTCCCTAAGGAAGGAAATAATGACCAAAGTAGTGGCACTGGAGACAAATTTTACTTCCGGCCATTTGGTGTGATAGTCAATTAAGACCAAAGCAAAACGAGCATTCTCAGGAAGACGATGGAAGGGACCTGAGATGTCAAAAGCAAGTTTTTGCCAGGGATGATCAGGCCAAGGAACAGGACAAAGGGGAGCAGAGGACACCTTAAGCATCTTGTCACTATTGATACAATCCAAACAGTCACGAACAGTTCTATCTACCATCTTGTCAAGACCAGGCCACCAAAAGTTGGTCCTAATAAGGCGTTTCATGGAAGACATTCCAATATGAGCTTGATGGGCCAAGGAAAGGATTTTCTTATACAATGAAGCAGGAGGAATCATTTTCCCGGGCTTAAACAAAATCTTACCAACAGCCTCAATCTCGGAAGAAACTTGACAAAAAGGAGCAAATTCAGGCATAACAGACCTATCTTTGGGCCAACCTTTCTCCAAACACTCAAAAATAAATGAGAAAACAGGATCTTTCTCAACTTCAGACATCCACTCGACCTCAGAGATCCCCTTGAAATCACTGGAAACATAATCATTGACAACAGAAACAATTTCAACCTCATGATCATCAGAGTTAGCAGCAATGTCAGGGCAAGGCAACCTGGAGAGAAAATCAGCCGTGACATTACTTCTACCAGGAACATACAAAACCTCAAAATCATACTCCTGCAATTTAGAAGATAAGCGCGCAATGCGAGCAGTTGAGTTCCAACCACCCCCAGGAGACAAGATTCCAACCAGAGGCTTGTGATCAGTTTTGAGGATGAACCTGTTGCCCCAGATATAATTGCGGAAGTGCTCAACAGCCCATGTGCAGGCTAATAACTTCCTTTCAATGACCGCATATCTTCTCTCAGTGACAGATAAGGTCCTGGATGCAAAAGCAACACACCATTCTTCCTTTCCTGAAATTTGACTTAACACAGCCCCAAGACCATAACAACTAGCATCCACAGTGATGACGCACCTCTTGTTAAGGGAAAAGGATCTCAAGGTGGGAGCATTCACAATATCTTGCTTTATAGAACAGAAGGCAGACTCTTGCCTATCAGACCACACAAACTCTGAGGACTTTCTAGTTAGCTCCCTGAGAGGTTCCATCTTAGTGGCGAAATTCTGAATAAACTTACTATAGTACTCGCATAAGCCAGAAAAAGAAAGTAGTTTCTCTTTATTGTCAGGGGAAGGGGCATTCACAATAGCGTCAACCAGGGAACGCTTGGGAACAACTCCATCAGCGGACAATGTGTGACCCAAATACTCCACACTCTTACAAAAAAACTTACACTTGTTAAATTTAAGAGTAAGACCAGCATCGCTTAACTTGTTGCAAACATCCTTGAGATGAACACAGTGATCATCCACATTCTTGGAGAAAATGAGGATATCGTCTTGGAAGCACTTCACGAAAGCATAAACATCCTTAAAAATGTGATGCATAGCCTTTTGAAAAACTGAAGTGGCGGAGGCTAGGCCAAAAGGCATCCTTTTAAATTGAAAAAGGCTAAAAGGAGTAATAAAAGAAGTAAAATGTTTTGCATCATCAGTCAATTCAATTTGGTGATAAGCGGAATGCAAATCAAGGGTTGAAAAGATACAATCTCCATCCAGTAAGCACACCATCTCATTAATGTTGGGTAAAGGGTGGCAATCAGTGATTAAATTGGCATTAAGAGCCCTTAAGTCTACACACAACCTGATGCTTTTATCGGGTTTCTGTGCCAAAACAATGGGCGAAACCCACTCAGAGGACTCTACCTCCTCAATAACACCTCCAAGAATCATGTCATCCAATAAGGTCTTGAGTTCAGCTCTGATACTAATGGGTACACCCCTCAATTTCTGTTTAACCGGGATAGCACCATTTCTGGTTTTAATTCTATGGGAAAATCCTTTAAGTTTGCCCAGCTTTTCAGAAAAGACCTGAGGAAATAACAAAGGGAGATCCTTCTCTAGAGTGCTTACATACTTGGAAGTCTCAAGAACTTTCTCACCACATTCAGACAGAAGTGCATTATCACTACAGGAACCAGTGTTGTCTGAATGTGTAACATCAGAAGTAATGGCAACAACAGAAATAGGATCTTTGTTCCTGGGATTTAAAGTAATACCAAGTTTGGCTTGATCCCTCCAGCCCAAAACATTCACACCTTTGACAGCAATATACATTTTGATCCATACATTATTTCCTCTAAACTCAATAAGGACTTCCTTATAGCCAACAACATTTATGTAGGACTCATCAAAGTTTTGTGCTACGATATCAGGTTCACATAAATTCGCTTGATCTACCAGACTCCCAAAAACTTCATGGCAATACATTTTGGTAATAATGGTCCATGGAGACCCTGAATCGTCCATTAGTATGAGCTGTTTCCCTAGAATACTTACAACACAATCAGGAGAACTCAAGCTGTCAGCAGACTTGATATCAAAAGAATTGCGAATAGACACGACAATTCCACATTCGAGTTTAGACTGAGCATCATCATGAGATAAAATACCTTGCGATACAGTAGAAATTTTACCCTTAGAAGTAAGATTAAAGGATGAATCCTTTCTCACATTAGAATCTCTGCACATTTTGGCAAAGTGACCCACACGTCCGCATTTAGTACATTCTTTTCCAATGGCAGGACAACGGGGATACGAAGCAATGTGGCTGGGATGACCACATCTGAAGCAATAATAATTCTTAGAGTTGGGCTGAGACTTCGTATTCATACTAGGCTTGCCATTGGATGAAGAACTAGCAGAGGTGACAATATTCACATTACTTTGCTCAACAGTGTTGGAAGTTAATTTACTAACAGAACCAAAGGAGGTTTTATTTTCAAGAGTTTTCATCCAACGTTCAGATTGTTCAAGTGCTTTGGAGGTACTAATAGTCACTTCTAAACTGGGATCACCCAAAATCCAAAGTTGTTCTTGAACCTTCTTACTTCTCACATGAACGATGATTTGGTCCCTGAGCATCTCATCAGTCAGCAAACCAAAATTGCAATGTAGGGACAAAGCTCGAAGAGCAGTAAGGAAGTCATCAAAACTTTCATTTTCCTCTTGAGCTCTAGTGTAAAATTTGTATCTATTCAATGCAACACTAGTATTGGGTTTAAACCTATTCTCAATGCGCAACAATGCTTCATCATAAACATTGTGATCACCCCCAGAACGCATAGGTGGAAGTGTTCTAAAAACATTTTGACCCTCCGAACCTAAACAATGGAGAAAAATATTTTTCTTTCTTTCAGCAGACATACGCTCACCATCAATGGCCTTTAAATAAGTAATGAATTCTTCTTTCCATCGTGACCAAGGAATCGTTGGTTCACCCTTACTTTGTAGAAATTTGCTGGGAGGATCAAACTGCATAGTTAAATAATATACTCACAACAACTATATGATGTACATATATATACCACTAAAAGCCAAATTATTGTTTGAAATTGTAAAATTGTATCAAAACGTGTATAAAACAAAGAAAACTGAAAAGAATACTCTTGAAAATGTCAAAGAGTTCCTTGAAATGACAAAGCGTAGCGTGAATGGATACCCAAAAAGAACTTGAACCACAGTTATAGACTACGAAGCGCTAGCAAGACTCTCATATTAAAGTTGAAGATTTGTTGAAGTTCAGACGCTGGAAAGTGTTCACGAGTCTTTCCGAAAGTTGTAACAGGTAAACAAAAATTTCCGACAAAAAAAGTACAAACCAGTATGTGCGCCTCAGTGTTGTAGTACACAGCCCAGCGCGTTCAGTATTAATGGTGTCAAATCCGTTGGTGCGCGTCAGATGTCAAGCACACAGCGTATACAGCCTTCAGGTCGTCTGGGTTAGAAGTGCACAGTACGTCAGTAGAGCGCGTTAGACTTCAGGAAACGATTAACGTCATCCAGAGTGGACGCTTTGTGACGTCGAAGAAAACGTGAAAACAAGGTACATCCACTGTGAAAAATGTGCGTGATGACGTTGTTGTAAGAGAGGATTGGTGGCTATGGCAACAATAGACACGTCACATTGCCGCTGGGAGATCCGGTGGCTATGGCAACCGTTTTAACAACGTTTCAAAACGAAGAAAACTTATTAATTCAATAACTCCCGAAATGTACATACCAGGAAGTTGCCAGTTAGATCTTCAAGTAGAGTTTTCCTTTAACAGCGAGCCGAAAATGCTCAAACACGAAGTAGATGACGGGTTCGTTTTTTTTGAAAGAAGAATTTTCGCACCTGTGCCTTTAATGCCGCAGAAAAATTCTTCAAGTTCTCCAATTGTCGCCAATTTTGTAATGTAAGTCATGTACAAAGATGTATTAAAAATAGGTTTATTTGATGAGGAAAGGCACAGCGCATCCAAATAACAGGAGATCAGGATTCAACTGACAAGCAGGGAATCTGGAACATAGAACCAGGGGAGCTCACGCAGGAGCAAGGTTCTAGTTCCAGTACAAGAAATAAATAATTAATAAAGAACGGCAATAAGAGAGAAACAGTAAAATGTAACAACAGTGTATTGCTCCATCAGGCTTTTTTTACCTGCTCACTTCAAAGGACCAGATCTTCCCAGTCTTTATATATACCTGGATGTTAGCATTTTAGCCCTCGTCAGATCCATCGCCAACATTTTTGCCCAGGTAATACTATTAAACAGTGTGTCTCCAAGCAACTAACTGAATATATCAGTAAAAAGCATATTCGCTAACTTTCATTTAGACGTTAGGGTTGCTTTTAGGACAGAGACAGCCACTTCAAATGTAGTTGATGATGTATACTTGATACTACACATGGGTGGTTACTACTACTCATTGACCTATTGACATTTCAGTAGAGTTCTGCACTGTTGAGCAATACAAGCTTCTCACCATACTCAAACAAAGAATGGCCATTTGAAAGCAAGTAATAAATCATACCTTGAACAGCTCACTGATTGCAGGATCTGGTGTCCATCCAGCAGTAGGTAGATGATACACAAATCTACCTAAAGACATCATCTTTCTAAGATACTCTAACTCTTAGGAACTATAGATGGAAGACATTATTAGATAAAATAGGAAGATTTTGGAGAGGACTGCTCCCATGAGGAGCATCGCCGGTGCTAATTTACATAAGTTGTGCCTTTGTTTTGAGTTGTATGATGGGCAAAAAATGATGGACTGTAATGTGACCAAGCTTTGCCAGTGTGTAAGATTAATTCACGCAATCTATCCATCATCTTCTTGTTGCTTCTAGGAATATGTATGATATTTTGCAGGCTGGCAAGAAAGTATGTAGAGAGGATAGAGGTCTGGTTTCAAGGATATTTGATAAAGGTTGGGAGAATACTAACGTTAAAAATAACTTTGATTTGCTAATTACTTTGATGCCATTTGATGAGGTTTGGCAAGCACTGGGTTTGCTTTACTTACTTCTAATATGTTGCGTCTCATGCAGGTCTATCAGTAGTGCAAAGTTAAAGAAGGGGCAATATTGTGCATACGTTATGTTAAAAGTATTTATAAAGTGTGCTTACACCAGTTGGTTTATTATCTCTAAGTACAAAACATAACCTACAGCTCACTATTTAATTCATATGCTTGTATGAAGATCCATGTTTTCAGGAGTTGATGTAAGCTGGAGAAACAAGAAGTCCTTCGGATGTTGAATGGAAGGAAGCTCCAGAAATGGAGGGCTAATAACAGAAACTCTGGAATCACTAAGTCTCTTCTTCTTGAAGGAGGGAACAGTGAGAAGATTCAGATGAGTAGACCTCAGATTACAATTGGGTTTGTATTTTCGGATACAGGAAGAGATGAACTCTGGACTACTACTATAAAGCGATTTGAACATAATGCATCCAGTTCTAAAAGCTATTCAGTGTTTTACTGGCAGCCAGTGCAGTTTCCTCACTGGAGGTTGATGTAGCACTTCTTGGGTTGATGGTAGGATAGTCTGGCTGCCTGGTTTTGTACTAGTTGTAGCCTCCAAGTGAGGCTTTCAGGGAGAACTAAGTACAATGAATTCGCATAGTCTATCCACGAGATGCCTAATGCAAGGATGACCTAAAAGAGAGCTTCATTGCCAATTTTTCAGATTTTCTGAAGCTGCGAGAAGCAGGATTAAATTACTGCCCATACTTGAGCCTTCATGGACAAATTTTTGTCAACCAGAACTCCAACATTCTTAACTGAGTTCTTGGTTTGGGGGGGGGGGGTTCTCATAGCCATTGGTCATGCTAAGACAATCTCTATCCTATTGGAGTTTAATTTGAGTTGATTACTATTCATCCAATCATGAATGAATAGCATCGTATTTTGAAATAACAATTTTGAGTCTGATAAGTTATTGACAGCAGCAAGTAATTGCATGTTATCTACACTTATTCTCACTTTCTTTTTTCTCAGCGAATGCACTGGAGGGGGGTATATACAAAGTAAACAGGTTTGGGGACAAAGAAGACCCCTAGGGTACGCCACAGGTAATTTGAACCTTGAGAGAGCTGGAGGGAGATAAGCGGACAGACCGACTCAGAGCGGTCCTTTAGAAAGGAGACAACCCAGTCAATTGCTATTCCCCATAAGCGTGTGGCTCCTACACGACCCACCAGAAGCTCATGATTGACCGTGTCAAATGCCGCAGAGAGATCAAGGAGCACCAGCGCTTGTGTGGTGCCCCTGTCAGTTTCTTCCCTCAAATCATCCATCACGGTGAGGATCACAGCTTCAGTTGAATGGACTGGCTGAAAACCCGCTTGATGAGGGTCAAGAAAGAGGTTTGCCTCGAGGAAAAAGCAGAGCCAGTTAGCAACATGTGCTTCTAAAACATTTTGCTAAGAAGGAAAGCAAAGAAATAGTGCAATAGTTCTTAAGGATATATGGATCATCAACAACTTTTTTTAATAGCATAACCACTGTCGCTTCCTTAAAAGATCTAGGAACCAGGACTTAGCTTAGAGTCATTAAGTAAGGATAAGGTGGAATCGGGGAGGAGAGAGAAAACTTCTTTTAGCACTTTGGAGGACAAGAGTGAGAAGGGCCTCCATATTTCACTTTTGTCAATAAGTTCATGAGGTGTACCTTGCTAATCTCAGGTGGCATAGACAGTGTATGAGGGTTCCTATTAACGGAGAGGGTTTTAGAGGTATGCTGTCTTTAATTGCTTTGGTATGAGTTGAATGAGTTTAGTGCATCACAGAAGGATTGGGTAGGAGGAATTGTTACAATCACTCTATCAAGGTTTGATAGTTCATATACAATTAAAAAAAATCCTTTGACGTATTAATTGAGTTTATAACTTTTATGGAGAACAAAGCAGATTTAGCGTGTGCAATATGTTTTGGCATTGTTTGAACTGAGCTCGGTATGCTTCCTTTCTTTCAGGTTAATAATTCCTTTGCCAACTGTGTTCTGTCCTGCAAAGTGCCAGTTTAGCAAGTTTTACATTTTCAGACAACCATTTGGGGCGTCTAATGGCGCCTCCCCAATCTGACTTCCCAAAGAGGGACATGTATATTACTGGCTTCTGTTAACCAAGCTGTAATATTTTCCTCTTGTTGATTGATTTTGACGTAACAAGTTTACTAGGTAGTGTCATAGCCAATGAAATACAGAAGGAGTCAATATTGGCGTGGATCCAGTTCCTAGCTAATGTCCCTGATCTAACCAGGAGTTTAGGAAGAGCCAAATCAGTGAGTGTAAAATTGATTAAAATATGATCCAGGGCATACAGGGCATGACCATAAGATTGGCCACTGAAAGATTGGTAGCCCATACCAGGTCTAACATATGGCCTTTTGTATGAGTAGGAGACGTTATGTGCTGTCCGAAGTTCAGGCTACTTACCAGGCTGGTAAGTAGCCCCCCTGACACCTCATTGGCCCTGTAATTGAAATCCCCAATTTGCAAGAAGTTTGCATGATCAATTACTAGGGGAGACATGTGTTCTGCCAATGAGGCATTTGGCTTGGTGGTCTGTATACCAGCACACAGACTAAGGAGGTAGATATAGAATTAAGTTTGAACAAAAGACTGTAGACTGCTTTAATGTATTGAAAGCAGCCAGACTAGTAAACTTTCAGTCATTATGGACTTTAGCTGCTGCGCCTCTGCCTTTTTCACCAGTAGATTATTTGTCTGAGATGATTCTGATGATAGCCAGGTGTCAGTTAGCAGTAATATGTCTGGATTTTTAGATTCTAGCAACTGCAATATTTCCAATTGGTGTTTAACTATTGACCGAGTACTCAAATAGATAACTGTGAGATGATTGAGAAAGCTATCAGCTCTCATAGGGACTCTGTATGGGGGGCTAATTGGCTTACTTAATTCAGTAATTGAGCTGCTGTTATTTAATATTCCTAAATTAGATAGGTAAGACATAGTTTCAGGCTGCAATTGATAGCCTGCTGAATATAATTGTCTGAGTTCCTATGAAGAGTAAGTCAGATTTTGGGCATAGTGACTAGCCCCTAACCCAGGCCGGCCGAGGCCGGCCGCAGACATTTGCAGATGGGCTTGCCTTTGTCATGCTGGCAGTGCGACCTCTGTACGCATACACCCCACTGCCAGCATTTAAAGGGTCGCAAGCGCTAACAGGCTCTGCCACTCAAAAACAATTGGTTCCTGTTAGATCTGGGGGTCTCTAGTTGGCAGAGGTAGGTACCAATGTCCAAATAATGACCCTTGCTTCTGGTCAGGATAAGGGAGATACACTCTTTAGATAACCCCTGCTCACCCCCTTGGTAGATTGGCACGAGCAGACAGGCTTACCAAAGGCAATGTGTAAAGTATTTGTACCAACACTCACAGTAACACAGTGTAAACACCACAAATGGACTTCACACCAGTTTAGAAAATTAAAGTTATTTAATCTAAACTACACAAGACCAAAACAACAAAAATCCTACATAGACAGTTCAAAAATATGATTTTCAAAGACTTCTAGGGTATGCGTCAAAATAATCCACAGTTGACGCACGTTTAGCCCAAAGTACCTGTAGATGTAACAAAAGTTCCAAAAGAAAGCTGCAGCATTGAAAAACAAGCAATGCGTCACTCCTGAGACCCTGGGGAGGCGATGCGTCAGCCCCGCTGGACACAGCGGGCATGTTGCGATGAATACAGTCTGTATGGGGAGGAAGGCGATACCTTGTATGGATTCCGGTGGGCAGGTTCCGTAGAAAGCATCTTGCACAGGCATGATGCGACGATCTTCGGGACGGCTACAATCTCAAGTACGGCAGTGATGCGTAGCGCAGCGTCGATCTTCTCCTCTCGCGGTCCCTCGATGCGATGGCTCTGCAATGATGTTTGCAGCGACGTGATGCGGTCCGCAAGCAAGCGGTGCAGTGATCTCACCCAGCAACGACAGGCTCTGCGACGATATTTGCAGCGACAGTAATCTTTTCCCACACAGGAGCAATGCGTTCCGCAAGTGAACAAAGCATCGGCTCTAGCAGCGGCAACAGGCGCTGCGACGATCTCGATCTTCGCGGCGGCGGGAATTTCCATGCACTGTCGGGGATGCGCTCCGCAAGCAGGCAATGCGTGAAATTTTCAGATTCTCTTAGTTTCTCCTTGTCCAGCTTCCCAAATAGCAGGCACAACTTCCAGAGGCCACACAATTGGATCAAGCACTCTAGAAAGGGCAAAACTCATACAGCAGAGTTCAGGGGGAAGCTGAGGGTGGGTCCTTTTGCTCCTGGGACTTCTTAACAGGGAGCCAGCTCTTCTCAGGCCCTTGGAGATCTCTTCAAGAAAGGGGAAAAAGCAACAGCAAAGTCCTTCCCCTCTCCTTGGCAGCAAAGCAACTGCAGGTCAGCCCACATACACACAGAAGGACAGTCCTTCCTCTTCAGTCTTCCATCTTTCTCCTTGGCAGAGGTTCCTTCTTGATTCCAGGATGATCTAATTTCTTGGGATCAGGGTCCCAATATTTATACCCCAAAATTGTCCTAACCAGTTCTGGAGCACTCTGTTTACATGACTCCTTGTTTCCTTTCACCGTGTAGGGCAGAAACATCAGACGCCCCACAGGAGGTGGAGGCACAGCCCTGGAGCACTATGTTGACATGATTCCTTCTCTCCATTCACAGTGTAGGGCAGAGACATCAGACACACCACAGTGGGTTGAGCCAGCACTGTGGGGGTGAGGGGGGACAGGCAAAGCCCTGGAGCACTTTGTTGACATGACTCCTTCTTTCCTTTCACAGTAGATGGCAGAGACATCAGAAGCACCACAGGGGGGTGTAGCCTGTATTGTTGAAGGCAGGCACAGCCCTATTCAGGTCCCAGGTGCAACTCCTCCCACCCATCTACATGCAGATCTCTCTATTCACCACTGGGCTGACTCATCCTGTCTCCTGGAATCCCCCAGCCCTGTCAGTCAAACTCCAGACAAGGAATACACAACCTAGCAGAGGCAGGCTTGGGTAGTTAGACAAGAAAATACCTACTTTCTAAAAGTGGTATTTTCAAACACAGAATGATAAAACCAACTTTGCTAAAAGATGTATTTTATCATTCTGAGTTCAGGCATACTAAATCAAATTTCTACTATGTTCCCTGAGTCAGTTAGGATTATAAAATGTAATAATCTAACTGCCCATTCTGGCCTATAGAGAACAGGTAGCCTTGCAATAGTGAAAAACGAAAATGGCTGTAATTCACTATTAGGACATGCCACACACACTAGTACATGCTCTACCGTTCACATACACTGCAGTCTGGCCAGGGGGTTACCTAGGGCCTTCCATAGGGGTGTCTAATGTGTACAAAAAGGGAAGGGTTAGGCCTGGCCAGTGTGGACACTAGTCAGGTCAACATGGCAGTTAGCAACTGCACACAGGCACTATGGTGGCAGGCCTGAGACACCATTTTAGGGCTACTCCTGTAGGTGGCACAATCAGTGCTGCAAGCCCACTAGTAGCATTTGAATCACCAGCCCTGGCACACTCAGTGCACTTTACTAGGGACTTCCCAGTAAAACAAATATGCCAATCATGGAAACCAATCACAATAACAATTTATACAGAGAGCATATGCACTTTAGCACTGATCAGCAGTGGTAAAGTGCCCAGAGTCCTATTGCTAACAACCACAGGTCAGGGAAAATAAAGGAGGAAGATGCAAAAGGTTTGGGGATAACCCTGCAAAAAGGGCCATTTCCAACAGTTCCCCCAACAATTTATGGCCCATAGGATGCAGCTGATTATAAAGAGGCAGGTGAACCCTGTAAGTCAGAAGGGACCTAGGGCCTACAGCTGGCGTGCTGTGTCACAAGGTAAAATCGGAGAGCGGGTAGAAGCGGCCGCCATCCTGGCTGAGGTAGAGGTGTGTAGTAAAGAAGGAACATAGCCAAATATATGAGGCAGGGAGAAAGACAGGGGAGGAACAGGTCTGAAGGAGACCAAGGCAATCTACAGAATAAATAACCATTTTGCTTTAATGTTGAAATAAATGAACAGTTTCTCTATTTAGAGAAAAGCAGCATAGATCACATTGTAATTCTATGTCTTAATGTTTATTACCTTTGCGAAGGAACCAATGTTTTCAGAAAAGCCATAGTATGCAGTTGCCATCTTTGGGAGTGTGGTAGTGTGCAAAATATCAAAGTGCAAGTTTCTTTTTAAAAGTTACACCCTCAAACATAAAAACAATGCTACAGTTTAAAAGTAAGATCAGAATTTCTATACCTGGTGCATCCACGCTGCTGCTGGCATTTAAAGGGTCACAAGCTCTAACAATTTCCTCCCCCTCAAAAACAATTGGTTGCCCACCAATAATTAGTGGCCAATAGGGCAAGGCTGGTGTCTTCGAGAGCGCGGCAGTGTGCAAAAAATAAAAGTGCAAGTTTATTTTTAAAAGTTAAGCCTCAAACATAACAATAATGCAGCATATGCTAATAACTGTTGCACATTTTAACAATTCCAGACAACATTCTTCAGGAATTTATATATTTAGTTTTCTGTTGGTATGACACGTTAGGCCCAGGTAAAGGATCACTGGTTTTTGTCGATCTCACAGAGTGTAAAGTTAAAAGGAGTGTCCCAAAAGCTTTGGCACCATTTGATAGATTTGCAAAAAAGTGGTGATCCCCGAATTAGGTATAACACGCAGTTGACTGATAGCTGCTTGGGAGGATTGGTAGCCTAGAGCACACCTCTGATGCACACAAATGATGGTTTTGCGCAGCAGTGTTTAGTTGCAAGATGGAATTGCAAAGAGCATGGCCTGTGGCCCTTCTTTGCAGTCAACATCCACTAAACAGTTCTGAAGGCCAAGTAGAATGCTGTGTAGGCTGAAACATGATGCAAATGCATTATCTTCACTACTACGCCTAATACATATATCCACACAACTACCAAAAAGCCACTTTTACCTATTCACCTGAGAGAGCGCAATTTGAATAAAACGTATATCTGCGTCATATTTACAAGCCTGTGGCGAAACGTTGGCCTATGTAACTTAAGGAGTGAGAAAATCTGTATTTACTCTAGAGTGTTTATTAGAATTAGCAAAGCCCGTATACATAGTGGGCTAATGTAGAAATGTGTGAAAATGCTTAGGAACATTAGAACGTGCTAAACAGAATTCATGTATGCAGTTACTAAACGGAGAAAGAGATGAAATGTAAAATGAAGAAACGTGCAGACCACATGGCACTGTATAAGAATGAAAGTGTACCATTGTATCTTTCATGTAGCATGGATTCGATATTATTCAATGATTTGCTTACTTATATATATGTGTGTTAAAAGCAATATTTTTATAGAAGTGTTCTGTAGAGTTTTAGAGTGGTGTGTTAACATGTTATTTTAAGCTAAAGAAGTAAGAGTTCACGAAGTGCAGTCCACTGCATATAATTTAGTGGGCTTGGAGAGATAGGGGGATAGCTTTGATCTGCACGTGTGAGCCAAGAGTCAAAAGTCTCGTTAAATTAAATTGCCAATGCTGGTCGAAGTTTTACGGCCTAGTGAGATAAGGGAAGCTTGGAATTTGGGGCCCTGTTTCGAAGTGTCTGTTTCCAGGTGCGAGGGGGGTACCAATCACAAATGTAATGAATAGAGCTCTGTTTGAGGAGATAGGCTCGGGTCCGGAGGAGTTGACCGGAATGTCATGGGGGTACCAGCACGATGGAGACGGACCCTGGGAAGCAAGGTCAACTTAACAGACGATTCAAAGAAACGAAACTATGGTAAAAACCAGAAGCAGGACCACGTGAAATGTGTACGTGGTGGGCGTCTCAAAGGGGCGTTCCACCCATACTGTGATTTTGTATTAGGGACAGCACCCCGGGGAGGAGGTAGAGCAGATGGCTTGAGGACCCTTAGAGAGCGGATGGGTAGGCAGAAAGGGTACTGCTATGCGATATAGGTTTCCATCTGAGACTAAGAGAGTTTGCGCTTCTTCGGAAGTCAAACGGCTGACACCTTGTTAGGTAAAGAACTTGCTGAGTAGGGATGTCATCTAGTATAGAGTAGGGACAGTTTAACCTGTTTTATTTCTCTTCTGTAAATGACGCTTCAGATCCACCTTGTGTCAATGATATTCAACTTATTGATTTTAGAATTAGTTTTGATTGTTTTCTTTAGTAGATTGAGGTTTTTTAGGGAATTCATGTTCCTTCTTGTACCTGTATACCTGTTGAATCTTATATTGAGGTGTTTGTACTTGCAATTGATCTTGGTTTTATAATAAACCTTTAAACTTTTACAGTTGTAAGTGGTTCTTCAGAGTTGCGTCAGTCTATGGGGTTGATTTAACCTATGTGGGTTTGCCTTTTACTCAATGACAGTCAATAATCGATCCAAAAAGGGACAAATGAGATAGGTATCTAGGTGATCAGATAAAAGATCGAAATCTCATTTCCCGCAGTTGGTAGCAGAGAAAGATGGTTGGCTTCTTGAGGAAGGCGACCTAGGTTAGGTCTAGATTACCCCAAGGCCCCTAGTCATCGACGACCAGAAGAAGAGCTACCTGCCGAAGAAGGTGCTGACGGTGCGAGAGAGAAAAAGCAGCAGAGTCGGTCGAGAGTGAGTATAAGGGTCATGTGTTGCCAGATTGCGGGAGTTGAATGCCTGTAGCGTGATTGTGAGACGGTTGTGAGCGTGCGCAACCGGTGAAAATCTTAAGTCCAGAGAAGGGCTTGAGTGGTTCGGGTGTATCGGACATCCAGAGTAATTGTCTACCGTTGTGAAGGGGGTCATGAGGTACCATTGATCGCCCGTAGGACCGTGATAGGGGGAACGTAAGAGTGAGTGTATGAGTAACGGACGCTGGTCGGACGTTTACTGTGTGTAAGCAACCTATCAGTTAAGGCGATCGTCTGAACGTTGTGAAACACGTTTCGTCAGTTGAGGTGACAATTACAGTTAGACTGTGGACGTACAGTCAAGAAAAGTGATCGCTTGGTCGGAAGTAGTCATTTTTCGGTGTATGAATGGGACGCATGCATGACCGGGAGACGAGCTGAGAAAGGAGGGGAACTGCTGCGAAGGGGACGAGTGACGTCAGAGCGAGCTGCGCTGGGATAGGCTGGTTGGTGTAGAGCCGCGCTGGGATAGGCTGGTCAGCGAGAACCGTGCTAGGATAGGTTGAACAGCGAGAGCCGCGCAGGGATTGGTGGTTCGCCATCGGGAAGTAAATAAGGAAGGGAATTAAGGAAATCGTACAGTCTTGAAAATGAAGTGTTTTAAATGTCTAAGGGCGATCTTTAAGAGAGACAGAGGGAACTCATATGCGGGGAAAGAGGCCCCACCGGAGGGCACACCAGCTTATTATATGGCTGTGAATGTTGGGTTACACTCGATACTGTGGATCTCCGAGTGGAGCAAGTTAACAGAGGGAAACGAGGAACTGACGTTCCCGAGATACGGGACGTTTAGGTTAGAAGCATTGAATCAGCTGAAAGCGGTAATGCTCGCAACGAGACCTCTACCCAGGCCAACACAGTTCGAAGCCCTCAATGCATGGTTTAGGGCGGCGTACGACCGGAGCCTGAACAAGCGCCAGGAAAGAGTGAGACGATCGGTAAGAGCAGTACAGGATGCTAAATGGGATGATGAGGCTAAAAAGTGGAGAGTACAGAGAATAGACGCAGACAAGCTGTACCCAGTGCTAGAGGTTACGGGAGAAAAGAAACCTCCAGAGGAGGATGAGGAGAGCGAGACGGATGATAGTCTGATAGATAGGCTATTATCAGACAGACCACCTCCGTACAACAGAGAAGCAGAACGTCCCGAACTCCAGCAGGGGGACGGGGCTGGGAAGGGGGAATATAGACCGCTCCCCATAACAGATTGGGAACCTAAGAAAGGCGAGGAGATACCTCAACCTAGTCCAGTACAGAGAGTAGTCGGAAGGTTTGTGGTACAGAAGGTGCCGGAAACGGAGTGTGCAAGGTCGTATCAACTGCCGGACGCTCTACAAGTACCTGTTACCATAGGCCCTGTAGTGTCCATCTACAACCCAGAGAGAGCACAGGAGGAGGAACAGGCACGTTGGGACAGGGAAAGAGCAGAGATGGAAAGTAGGAACAATACGATTAATTCCCAAAGGCAGTTGCTAGGACCAAGGGGTCGGAGTACCCCGTTGGATACGGTAACGGATCCCTTAATAGAGCAGGGGGGTCAGAGAGGACAGATGGATCTGAGGGGACCAAAACCGAAATCCTTTAAGGAGTTAAGGGAGTATTTGAAAGAATGGGATGCTGCTGTAGAGACTCAGAATAAAAGAATAGAAACGGAAGCCGAATGGAGAGGCCAAGATAACAGGATCCTCTCTCACTGCGGAGCTGGCGAAAGCAGTCCGGAGTGGGAGGGAGGGAGTCAAGAAAGTAGAAGAGATACTTGCCATATCATCAGTGGCAATAGACAGATGTGTGAAGACAAGAATGCAGGATGGGGGGGGTGCCTCGCCCCATCCTTAGTGAGGGAGAACGAAGAACACAGGAGTACCGAAATAGTTACAGATGCACTCACCATGCACCAGGCGAAAATGTGCAACATTGGGGTCGCGGGAGTATGGGGAGTCACGAAGGGTCTCAACATGTGCCCGGTGATCACGGACGGGATCGCGGAAACATGGAGAGCTGTGAGGGACCTTATCGTTTACTGAGTGACACCAGACAGCAAGCGACTTGTGGTGATCTAGAACGTAACGGGGGATCCTATCTTGCGTCTAGAGAGTCAGAGCCGATGAGTCAGAACGGAGTGGTGAGAAACAGGACATCGTTTCACCATACACCTAGGGAAGATGGAAAGGCTTGGGATTTAGAAAGGTGGGAACAAAGGGAATCAAGGAGGACTCCTCATAGCTCACCTGTACCTAGACGTAGGACTCGGAGTTGGGACGAGAGGGATGTGAACGGACCACCTAGGGGTGAGATACTGAGAGCTGAGGTAAAGGCAAAAAGACTCAATGTAACCAGTCTAAAATCAGATCTAGATGAAATAATAGACGGCACACTGCCAATGGAAAGGATTGACCTTTACGAGCAAGATGAGGTACTGTTTATGGCAAAGGATGTTACTCGGAAGGCAAGGTGAGTACATGAAAAATTATCTGAGTTGGCAACCAGGTATATGATAGACTTGTCAAGAACAAAAGCCTTACAGGGTAACCATAGGCTGAATTGCACGGATCAGGACCTGGATGAACGAAGGACGATTGGGTTGAAAATACACATAAAGGAACTGATCCTGGGTATAAGAACGTGGAGGGACTTGGATAAATGGGAGGAAAGATGGTCCAAGAGGGGAACCGTCAGAAGGAGTACAATTGGAATGTCCCCAGAGGGAGGGCCACCGCGGATGGAAGCTTTCCCTTTGCGAGAAATCGCGAATGGAAACTACGTGCATGTGCCCTGGAGTAGGGGGGATCTAGCAGCATTTACCAATTCCTTCCCTAAGCTAAGGGAAAATCCCGTAGAGTGGTACAAACAGGTAGAGAGGTTCGTGAAGATCTCTAAAGTGCTGTGGGTCGATTTGAACACCCTGTTTGACATTGTAGTACCAGGGGATTTGTGGACGGCATGTAAGCTCAGTGTCGAATGGCCCATCTGTGAACCCGATAGGGATGCCCTGACGAATGGGCCATCAGAGAAAGTCATGGAGAAGTATGAGAGGGTAATGGCGTGGTTGAAAGAGAAGGTGCCATTGCAGGACATAGACTTGGTTAAAATAGATCGAACTACTCAGGAACCTAAAGAGACTGTCCACGAGTATTATGAGAGATTACTGAAAGCATTCAAACAGTACAGTGGGTTGGATGTAATGGATCCTAAAGACATAGGACAGTTTGTGTCAAAGTTCGTTCTGGGGTTGAGACCTGACATTAGCCTAATGATCCAACAGCATTTGATTTGTTGGCAAAACAAACCCTTAGATGAAATCCTGAGGTATGCAAGGTACTGCAGCGATGAAATAGACTCGAAAGCAAAGAAACTTAAGGAGAAGCTGATGTTGGTACAGATGCAGTCAGCTAGAAAGGGTGGACAGCGACAACAGGGAACCGGAACTCTAGGGAAAAAGCAGAATAGTCAAAGTAAAGACGATGAGGAAAAACAGAGACCTAGGGTAGATATCGCGACACTGAAAAAGACGACGAGGTGCCACCAGTGTAACGAGGTGGGACATTGGAAACGCGAGTGTCCCTATAATGTCGAGACGGGGGAATTAGAACCGGAGGAGGACGATGTTCAGAACAGTCTGGTGAAGGGAACAGCGATACCAAAGGGAAAGTTTATCAAAGGGGGGACTCAGACTCCTCGAGCTCAGTTCCCTCAACAGCCTCGTATTGCAAATGGAGGGAAAACCTATAGACAACTGCCACTGTTCGTAGGAGGAGAGGAATGCTACTACGTTGATCCCCTTACGGGACAACGAGTGAATGGAGAGGAAGACTGTACCTTAGGGGCAGCCTTAGAGGTAGACCAGAGGGGACCATACGTGGAGGCTGAAGTGGCAGGGTGTCCTACGACCTTTCTAGTGGACACAGGGGCCACTCGATCCACTCTACGATCGGCGGTGGTCCCAGGTCTGCCAATGTCGGGAGAGACGATCCAGGTGGTAGGAGTCGCAAATAGGAGAATGACGAATCCTCTGACAGAACCAGTGTCGGTGAAAATAGGGAAATACAGTGATGAGCACCAGTTTGTGATTTGTGATTCCAGTCCTGTGTGTCTGTTGGGAAGAGATCTGTTATGCAAACTAAATTGTACAATATATTGCACACCTCAAGGAGTAGAAGTGCAAACTAACGATGATGATGCCGATTTTAAGGTTGCAAACTCACAGGTATGCGTGGAGCTATACCCTACCTTAACGGTGGAGGAGCTTCCATGGGACTTGAGAGGTGCGGTGTCACCTGAGGTGTAGGATTTTACTGGAGAAGAAATAGGACTGATCAAAGGGGTAGAGCCAGTAAAGATCATGGTAAAACCAAATGCCGAGTATCCAAGAACACCCCAATACAAGTTGACCCCGGAGACGATTGCAGGAATAAAGCCTGTGATCGAATCTATGATTAAACAGGGAATACTGAAGGAGATCGTGGGAAGTCCATGTAACTCCCCGATTATGGGCTTCCAGAAGCCTAGTGGGAAATACAGAATAGTGCAAGATCTTCGAAAGATTAATAATATAGTTGTTTCATGTTGTCCAGTGGTACCGAATCCATCAGTGATACTGTTTCAGATACCATTCCAAGCTGAATGGTTCACCGTGATAGATCTCTGCCAGGCCTTCTTTTCGATCCCCTTAGATGAGGAAAGCCAATATCTTTTCGCTTTTAAGCTGGAAAATCGCGTTTTAACATGGTGTCGTATTCCCCAGGGGTATACAGAAAGCCCATCGATTTTTAACCAGCTGCTAAAGAAAAATCTTGAAAGTCTAGTACTGCCCATGAACTCGGTTCTGGTCCAGTACATAGACGACCTACTTGTGGCGTCAGAAACTGAGGAAGCTTGCAAAATAGACACCATCACCTTACTGAATCACTTGGCCGAGAACGGACACAAGGTGTCTCCAAGTAAACTGCAGTATTGTTTGACAGAAGTGCAGTACTTGGGCCACAGGATTGAAAAGGGAAAACGGAAGGTGTCTCCAGACAGGATAGAGGCGATCATGAAAATGAGTGCGCCCACTACACAAAGAGAAGTCAGGATGTTCCTAGGAATGGTCGGTTATTGCCGGCAGTGGATAGCCAACTTTTCACTGAAGGCAAAACCTTTACAAAAACTGACGCACAAGGGGGTGAGCGATCCGGTACCATGGGACAAAGATTGTTTGATGGCGTTTTTGCAACTGAGGGAGGACTTGTGTCGTGCCCCGGCTTTGGGAATGCCTGATTACGAAAAACCATTCTTACTTTACTGTTGTGAAAGGGAAGGTTGTGCTTTGTCAGTTTTGGCCCAGATACACGGAAATGCCCGTAGACCAGTTGCATACTTCTCGGCTACCTTAGATCCAGTAGCCGCAGCGTTGCCCGGATGTCTCAAATCCGTTGCTGCAACGGGTGTCAGCATTGAAAGATGTGAGAATGTTGTGATGGGACACCAGTTAGTGGTGTATGTACCGCATTCTGTTGAACTGTTGATGACCAGGACCAAGACACAGCATCTGACAAACAGCAGGCTCACGCGCTATGAGCAGGTCATTTTGGCTGCCGAGAACGTGACTCTCAAGAGATGCTCTGTTTTGAATCCTGCCACTTTAATGCCACTTCTAAATGATGTTGATGATGAGATATGTACAGATCATGACTGCCTTGATGTGACTGAACTATGCACCAAACCAAGACCAGATATCGTAGATGAGCCATTGACCGACCCTGATGAAATATTCTTTGTTGATGGTTCATGTGTAAGAGACGATATTGGTCAGCTGAGAGCAGCATATGCCGTTTGTACCATTACCGGAGTTGTGGAAGCCGCCTGCCTGGAAGGAGTACATTCCGCTCAGGTAGCCAAAATCATTGCTTTGACCCGTGCCTGTTTGGCAGGCAATAAAATTCGAGTCACCATTTACACCGATAGCCAGTATGGTTTCGGGGTAGTTCATGACTATGGGCAGTTATGGTCTCAGAGAGGTTACATGACCTCTTCAGGTTCTCCTATTAGGAATGGAGAGTTCGTGAGATTATTGTTAGAAGCACTACAAGGTCCAGCAGCTATTGCAGTTGTTAAATGTGCCGCGCACACAAAAAATACTGACTTTGTGTCGCAAGGCAATAGGTATGCTGATGAAGTCGCACGTTACTGTGCGGAACAGGGGTATTCTCTCACGGAGGTAGAAGTGGGGGGAATACAGGAAAGGACTGAATTGACTATGTTGTTAGAAACTGTAGACACGTGGGATGAATTGAAATGTGTCCAAGAGAATGCACCTGATTTTGACAAAAAGGCATGGGAGACAGCAGGTTGTACCAAGAGTGAAATGGATTTTTGGATCTCTGCAGATGGGAGGGCAGTGTTACCCAACTAACTCGTTAGTCCTATGGCAAGGAGATTGCATGGACCAGCACACATAGGTAGAGATTAAGCATGGGCGAATTTTGCGGATCTCGCGTTCGCGAATTTTGCGGATTTGCGGATTCGCAATCCGCAAAATCCGCGAATTCCCGCGAATTTGCGGATTTTTTTTTTTTTGTGTTCGCCCGTGTTTCTGCCAGTTCGCGAGGGTTTTTACAATTTCGCAATTTGCGAACTTACCTGTCGGGTCGCAAGTTTTGCGAACTTGTTGTTTCTACATGTCCAGCCTGTTTGGGACACTCTTCTTCATCACTGCCACTCTCTGTCACCACTGCCACTCTCTGACTACTCATGCCACCCTCTGGCCCACCCATGCCACCCTCTGTTTCATCACCACACCCTCTGGTTGTCCAGTGTACATTATTTTCGGCAAAGCAAAGCACACCTTCCCTGCCTCAAGTGACTTGAATTAATTTGGGGCTGATTAATGTGTCACAGAATATTTTATTAGCTGGCACCTGCTTCCTTAGTGCGCCCTGATTAGTGATCTTTTGCACTTGCTAAGTGCTTTCATTGTTGCAAAATTAGTTACAACACCTGCCCTGCCCCAACTGACAATAATGAATTAGGGGCTAATTAATGTGTCACTGAAAGAATTTAAAGTTCCAGCCTGGCACCTGCTTGTCTGCTCCTTTAGCTGTAAATCAGGACCTTTGTGGCATACAGTTAAGGTCAGAGCAGGGTCACACAATAGTTGCAAGCAGGCAACCGAATTCTGGAGGGCCCCCTCAGGAAGCACTACAAAGAATCGTTACAAATCATGAGGTTGACCTTTTGCACCTGCTCATTGCTTTTGCTTTTGCTGAAATCGTTTTTCGTTTTTTTTCGCGCTATTCGCGGGGCGCGGCGTCGTGCGAAACCGACCGCGGAAGCCGCCAATTCGTGCGAATGAGCATTTTATTTTTTTGCGGCTTGTTGTTTCGCGAGTTTTTTTGCAGTATTCGCGAGCCGCTTGCAGCGCAACACGCGAATTTACCCCAAGGTCGAGTACGGGCGCGGCCATTTTGTTTGCGTGACGTATTTCCGTTTCCGCCCGCTATGTATAATCTCGCGCAGTAAGCGCATTGCGAGTAGAGGGTCGCACGAGATCGCGCGGGAAATCTAGAGGTTCGCACGAGATCGCGAGGAAAATCTCGCGCGAACTTACTTTTGCGCTCGTGAACGGGCGCCGGCCATCTTGTTTTTCATTCATTTCCTGTGTCTGGGCATGGTGTTTAATCCTCTTGGTATCTTTGCCATCCTTTGCTTGTTTTCAGTTTTTTTTTTACGATTTTGCTTCTTATCTATCCCTCTCTTTTCCTAGCTGTATATTTTTGTCTTTTCTGCTATTTTTCTTTACTTTTAAACTACATTTTTAAACTCTTTTCTTTTCTTCTTCCCTATCCTATTCTTTCTTAATTTTCTACTTCTTCCTACCTTACCTGCCCAGACCATGGTCAAGCCAGGCGCCGTGAAGCTGCCCAGGCACTTGAGGGCCGCAGCGGCGGCGGGGAGTAGTGCTGGACCCAGTGGCAGGACAGCATGCGGGAGATTGAGGGGGGAGCAGGTGACGCGACGGGAGATCTTCAGCCCGGAGGAAGTGGGCGCGCTGGTCTACTTCGTCCAGCGCCGCCTGCCCAGGACCATCGCGGGAGGCGGCAGGATCGCGGCCGGCGGGTACAACATGCGGGAGCGCCGGAAGCGGTGGGAGAAGGTGTGCTGGGCCATATCCCACCTCTACGGGGTCCAGCGCACCTACAGCCAGGTCACCCATCGCTGGACGGACCTCCTGGACCGCGAGCGCGACCTGCTGGACCAGCTCGGCTTGGAGATCCCCGGGCTTGGTGAGTAGTAGTAGCCATTTAATCACTCACTACTATGATGTTTTCTCCTGCTCTGTGTTGTTGTATTGCAAATATTTGTTTTTTACATGGAGCAAGCCAATAATGCCGCTGATGACGATTACATTGTAGTTAAATTATATTTCAAAATCTTCTGTGCATTTCAGGTGCACTGCTCTCCTTCTCAGTGGCGTTGCTACTATGCTTATTTGTTTTCTATTTCGTGGTCTCATTGGCCTGAGTAACTATTATGTATGAGTGTACTTTACAGAACTGCGTAATGCTAGACACTAGGGGGCAGATTACATTTACAAGCCCCTTGCGCCACGTTTACGTTGCCTTGCGTGACGCAACAGCGGCGTAAACGTGCCGCATCCCTGCGAGTCATTTACAGCATGACGCATCTAGGAGATGCGTCATGTTATAAAGCCATGGGCCTGCACCACAATGGGTGCGTTCCTAGTACGCAGGGTGGGCGCCGCGGTCCAGCGGCTGTGCGCCTCGCAAAATTGCCTGCGTGAAATGTACAAGATTTAACGCAGGCACTTCTGCGACGCTGCTACGTCAATTCAATTCCTTATGTCTGCTCGAAGCAGGCGAAAGGACTGACACAGCATGTTAAGTATTGGGTGGCCCTGAGCATTACTGGAGTTGCATTGCGTTGGCGACGTGACTCCAGCGATGCGCCGCTCTTACGTGACGAGATGCCTCACGCAAGTGCCTACCCTTGCGCCAGGGCGCGCCGCATTGTAAATGAGGCACATCTGCCGTGTCGCAAGGGTAGTTTTGCGTGACGCATTTGATCTGGCGCATCTCTGGAGATGCGCCAGAACGCGTAAGTAAGTATGCCCCTAAGGGGCAGAATTGCAATTACCGTCGCATCCCTGCAAAGTAGCAGGGATGCGCCATTAATTGTGCGGCCCGCTACCACCACCAAACATGGTGCGCCGTATTTGCAATGCGGCGCACCATGGGCCCAAAACGTCACCGAAGCTTTACTGCTGGAGTTGCGTCGCAACGATGGCGCAGCTCCATCAATGCTCTGGGGTACCCTATCTCCCCAATGCTGGGTCAAGCCGTACGTCTGCTTCAAGCAGGTGCAGGGTTTGTGTGACGCATCATTGTCCTAAAGGTGACTGATTGATATTTTGTAGATTTCCCTCAGTCACTATTAGGATGTGTTCCAGCGCAGGAATGCCCTCCCTTGCGCCGGAACGCCCCCTGATGGCGCAGGGCTTTATAACGGGATGCATCTCCCAAATGCGTCACGTTGTTATAATATTATACGCCGCACCATGGCGCCCTTTTTTGTTTAGCTGCTGCGTCACAAAAGTCACGCAAGAACGGCGCAAAAGAGCCGCAAGGGCTTAAATCTGCCCCTTCCTTTGTAACCCTGACAATAAGAAAAATAGTGGCGGTGGATTGATAGTTTGACTATTTAAATGACTGGTAATGTAGCAGGCAACTGTTAGTGTTGTCACTGATCTGACTGAAATCACAATGGAGTTTGTCTGTCACTTTGCGTCTTGCCTGCGGACTGCTGCCTGCCAGTCCTAGGTGAACGTTTCAGTACTTTGTTTAGTGAGTTACGTGACTTTCGAAGTCACAGGTCCGCATATAAATGAAAAGTAACCATAATCAATATAATTTCGCAGAAATATTTTGTTATTGTTCTTTTGAAATGTTTGATTTGGTTGACATTGACAAGCAACAATCATCCATGTTTTCTGTTCTTTCTTTCATGTTGTACGTCAGCTCCCCCCAGGGGCGAGAGGAGGACACAGGAGCAGCAGGCGGCGGATGCTGTTCATCAACAGGGCCAGGATCGGGCAGGCGAGGGCTCCTCTGCTGGCCCCAGTAAGTTTTCATTTTAGACTAGTACCTATTTTTCCTAGCGTTCCTCATTTGACTTTTTTCAAAATTGTCTTTGCTCTTCTTGTAGACTGTATCTAAATTCTTATCCTGCCTCTACTATGACTCCCTGTGGTATTACTAGATTATTCTTATTAGTCTGTCTGTGTAGCTAACTAAGATTGCACGGTTGGCGAAACTCCCATGATTCTAGTCAGCAATAGCTCTATCAACTTAGTGCAGTCCTCTGGGATTGTCCATAATGTCTTTTGAAGTGTTCTATCTGGACTCATGCTTGCAAAAATTGCAAAACCTTTCGCTCAGTCACTCTAGTCTGGACCAAAAAACACAGATTGTATTTAAGTTTAAAAGCTTTATTAAAAGTAAACACATTTATTAAAATGAAGTCATAATAAAACTAAACGTTTAACTGATAATGGAAAAGTGGTTAGTGCTGACGATTAATTGAAGACATTTCTTGTGGTCGAGCCGAGCTCTCACCTGGTTTCAACTTGATCTTGTTGTTAGAAGTCCATCTTCTGTCTGTGTGGAGAAAAATGGTGCGTGTTAAAAAAACAGCCTTCATCAGTTGTGCCAAAAAGTGCAGCAAGACAACCTTCCCTGGAAAAAGGGACATTTTTTTTTAACTTTAACGACAGTCACAAATTACATTGTTTTCACATGTCTTCATTCCTAGACCAAATACTAGTGACTGCTTTATTCTAACATTCTTAAATGTACTTTGTAGGTGGAACATCTGGTGGCGGGGCCAGTGTGGAGGTGGTGGTGCTCGACACCGAGGCGGAGGGCGAATCGGGCGATGCTTCAGGGGAGGAGGCGGCGGCGGCAGCTGTGAGAGTTGAGACGGTGGTGGTGGCGGCCAGAGGTAAGCTCTTATATATTCCTTACTTATTGAGATTGAAGACTAGCTGGGAAGGCAAGAATATGAGATGCATGGCTGGGTGAATGATGAAGCAATGATGGGTGGAAGGACAACAGCCTGGGTGGGTGACACAGAAACTGTATGTGTCCATATACCTGGATCATGCTACTATCTGACTCTTAGATAGCATATGTGTATCTAGAGCAGGGGTACTCCTAGTACGGCCCGCGGGCCGGTGGTGGCCCGGCAAGCCTTCGTTGGCGGTGCGCTGACCTTGCAGACAATCACTGCTCCCCCGGCCCCCACAGAGCAGAGGCTTTTTTGTATTTCACCTGTTAGCGCCCCTGCATCTCCACTCTGACAATCACTGCTCCCCCGGCCCCCACAGAGCAGAGTGGAGATGCAAGGCCACAAAGAGGTGAAATAGAACTAAGCCTCTGCTCTGTGGGGCCGGGCAAGCAGTGATTGTCAGGGTGGAGAAGCAGGGGCGCTAAAACAAACAAAGCCTCAATAATATGTTAATGGTCTTTTAAAGACCTGTTAAGTACTTTGGTTTTGTTGTCTGTGTGTGCGCGTTGAGGAAGCAGTCTCAACCCGGGCTGAAGGCTGACACAGATAGACACACACACAGTGAGATGACAGAGGGGGAGGGAGAGGGAGGGCAGGAGGGAGAGAGAGATGGAGGGAGGGCAGGAGGGAGAGCAGGAGGGAGAGAGATGTATGTAAATGCTGGGTCTGGTGGCTCAGTGGATGAGGGCATCTGCTGCAGGGACCTGTGTGCAACCTCATGGTCACAAGTTATCGTTTTGCTTTAGCCCCGCCCCCTCTGACTCCGCCCCCACCAGTGCGGCCCTCGGCCCCAAACTACACTGTAAATGTAGCCCCTGAGAGAAAGTTTGTGAGTACCCATGATCTAGAGAGAGTAGACGGTCAGTGGATGAACTAAGTGTAACTTTGAAGAGCATGTAACACTAACACTGCACCCGCACGTCCGTTCCAGTGTAGGAAAGGCAAGGAAAAGAACTTTTAATTTTGTCCAAATACTACCATAAATAGTAGCAGTAGTTTGTATTGCAAGCACTGCATAGATCCGGTTATTATGGTGGCCACTCCCTACCTCTCTTAATAAGTTTAGTAGTACTCAGTCATTCATGTGTGGATGTATCACTGGTCACTCAATAAAAAGCAAAGCACCTAAAGTCATCCCATATATAAGCAAAAACATCCCATGTGAAGTGATAGATAATCAGATTATTTATCTTCTTCAATTTTCCATTTCTAGTACTCATTTCCACTGTAGGGTGAAAGTTAAATTAATTAAGCAGTAGCCCTTGAGTTGTAACAGAGTATTCTCAGTGCCACCCGTACTAGAAAAGTAAGAGATTCACCACCTGCATGTACTGGACGGGTACAGTAACGCAACGGCAACGCAAGTCTAGGTCACTCCTCATGGCGTGCGTCTCTTTTTCTCGGGTGCAAGTTTACCGCGCTGGCATTATGCCGGCTTGCAGAAAATAACGTACCAATTTTCCAAAACAAGAGATAAGAAGAAGAATAAGACTGGTGTACTTTCATAGTCGACTCCAATGGAAGTCCACAGTGCTCGTAGACTTTGTTCCTTAAACTCCCACTAATGTTAGAGCAAGGATGAAGAAGTGTGAGGTTAGATAGATACTGGCCTCAATAGTTATGTAATGCGCTTGCAAGTTGCTAGTTGTACTGCAACACAAATTTCTGCTGAATGATTGAGTTAATCTAAAAGAGCATTGGTTACAGACTATGTCTTTCTTTCTTCATATAGGTTCTCCTTCCAAACGGACAAGGAGGAAGGAGCTGGCTAGAGCGGCCCGGCAACGGAGGATCGAGGCCACTGTTGCGGAATATCGGCGGCTGGTGGCCCTGGAGGACGTGGAAAGTGTGCAGTCGACAACTACAACAACGTCGTCTGCATCGGCCTCCGTGGCCCCACGGGCTGCCACCCAGCACAGTGGTCCACCCAGACTGAGCCGGGCTGCCAAAGGCAAACGCCACCACCGAGCAGCAAGGCCAACAGCTGCCTCTCACAGGCATTGCACCTGCAAGGCAGTGAAGGCACGCCTGCGCCGCACCACCCTGATGGTGTCCCGCCTTCAGCAGGAGCTCGCCTTGCTCCGCGAGGAGCATGATGCCCTGGCCCAAAAAGTGAACAGCATCCACCCATAGTGTCCCTTGCCCCTTTTTTAGAGACTTTTGGGGGGTGGGAATTGGGAGTTGGGTTTTTGGGGACTTTTGAAGGACAATCGTTGGGGTTAGGGAGGGTCTTGCGGGAGATTATTTTGTTAGGGATATAAATATACTTTTTCAAACTTTATCTGAGCATACCTGTTTTTTACTGCTTGCCTGGTGGGTGGGGGTTTAACGTTGACTGTTTTCCTGAAAGTTTAGTTCCATTTTCTTCCTTTAAGTGTAAATGCCCAAATGTTTTCAACACTAAGTGCCTCTCACAGACTCAGTGAAGTGAATCCAAGAGTCCTAGGACTTTAGTAGTACTACCTTCAGTCTCTCGTCTCTCGTACTAATACTCCATTATACCCCCAAACCACCAAACGCTTATCTTACCTGTAATTTGTGTTTGAAAGTAGGGCTAGACCCAGGGCTGGCTCCACGGGAAACACCGAATAACGTTGGCAATCTTGGTCGGATAAAATTTCCTCATAGCGGTGGTACTATTGTTGTGACACAGTGGCAGTTGCATGCCTATGAAAAAAAAGAAAATGAAATCTGGTTTGTCCTCCTGAGCAATTCAACGGTACAACTGAGAATATAGCATGTGACAGAAGTACAGTAGAGCAGTGCCACATTGTAGCCTAACAAATGGTAAAGTATAACTACTAATTCGGTTGAAGTTCTTTCACATTAGCAATGGTTCTTTGTCAAGCTGAGTAAGAATATATCATCGACAACTGTGGAAAGAAAGAATGCGACAG
Source organism: Lissotriton vulgaris (assembly GCF_964263255.1). Lineage (NCBI taxonomy): Eukaryota > Metazoa > Chordata > Amphibia > Caudata > Salamandridae > Lissotriton > Lissotriton vulgaris. The sequence continues at coordinate 1,723,622,219 of NC_141694.1, read as the reverse complement.
TACAGGGCCTGTGTGGAATTATTGATAACGATATTCAACATAAGGTCTCTGTAGCCAGATACCCGAGAGCCTTGCTGGTCACTATAAATCCATTCACAACAACACTCAATGGGGTTGGTCTGGAAGGTGTCCGGTTTACTCCCCGTGATCCAGTCGATGCAAATATGGTTCCACTTCCAAATGTCACCAACACCCAGAAGTGTAAACACAGGGTGTTCGAGGCATTAGGCGGGGGAGAAAAATAACAAACTAAAATAAAAAATGTGGGATGGGTAAAGGTAGGGTCAGCAGGGAAAGGATACCTGTAACAGAAGACAAGACAGGCATCAGTGAAGTGCTGTCCTAACATACAAGAAGAAGGTATAGTAGATAGAAAAGGAGAAATTGCTTTTTTTCTAGGTGTCCCCTCACTCACCAGGGTTGCCCCTTGGTGACATGCTTCATCATTGGGGCCATCCCAGTCCTCTACGGCCTGGGGCGTGCTGCGACTTGCGAATTACGTAGGAGCACTTACAAATGACTATGTGTGGTGCAGATGTGATAGTGGAGTGGACTAAGTGATGTGTTAAGGGATCAATGTAGAAGCAGAGAGAGAGCCAAGAAATGCAGTCACAGTCAGAGAAAAAGGCAAGGGATACTGTATCTATGTGGTTGTAGTGGTCCTGTTGGAAGTGGTAAGTAAGTTGCCCGCAGAAAAAAAATCCTCCTATTAGCGGCACTCCTCCATTGCAGCCGACGCTTCGTCCATCGATGTTGGTCACCAGAAGACACCCTGTCCACTGCCTGCCTGATGCTGAATTGTGGCTCGCTACTGTGAAGCCTGACTCCATCCTTTTTTCCCCATTGCAGAGACTGAAACCCGGCCTGTAATTATTCAACGAAAAACAGGAAGTGATATAATATTACAACACCACTGATAAATAAATATAAGGCATGTAGGCTGTGGAGTGCAAAAAGTCACAATTTGTTTTTCCTAGTAGACAGTACAATGTTTTTGAAAGTGCGTACTCTGAGTCACCTTTTGAAGGATGTATGGGCAAATTAATGTATCGGATCTTGCCCCTCAAGCTAGGTGTACTGTAAACTGTGTTTTAGAACAAAATTAGATCTTCCTAGCAGTGCTCCCACCCAGACCCTTACTAAAGCCAGTCGCAAAAATGTAGAAGACCCCCAATCAAATCTCAAAAAACGAGGCCTAGCAGAAAACTGGTGACAAAACTTACTTTGAAAGTAAAAGTAGGCCGAAGTACCCTAATTACCCATTACCCACCGTGGATTGCATTCAAACCACTTGCAAGCAACCAAGCAAAAGTAGCCATAGCCAGCATCGCTCCAAGACTCGAAATCCCCCCCACTCAAACACATGCAATAGAAATACTGCTAACCCTAACGAACCCTAAGTTAAGAATAGTGGCAAAGGCTTTCTTTAACTATGCCAAATCCCCCCTTTCCCACCATGGATTTTCTTCAAATGACTTGCAACCAAAATTACACATTCTCACGAGTGCTCTAAGACCCCAGAACTCAGTTTGAAAAATCTAGAACACCCCGAAACACATGCAATCCTGCTGCTAGGGCTAACCCTAACGAACCCTAAGTTACAAAAAGTGCCAAAACTAAAGGCTTTTCCACGCGGATTTTGTCCCAACCACTTCTACCCGGTATTAGACCTTCCCAGGAATGCCCCAAGACCCGGCAACCCACCCGCCAAGAAGCGTAACACCCCCAAACAGGCCAAAAGCAAAATCTCATACTTGCAATATTTCTGGGCCTTCGGTCCAAACGCGCTGCGTAGCTAGGCCATAAGTCGGGGTTGGCACGACGGATTTCCTGAAAAGCAAATGCAATCAAGATTAGAGTGTCCCAGCAGTGCTCCCACACCACGAAACTCACCCGCAAACACCAGGAAGCCCCCCAAACAGGCCCCCGAAAACGCTACATAGAGCAAAATGTCTGAAATAGCCCAAAAAAAAATCGGCCTGGATTTTGTCCCAACCACTTCTACCCGGTATTAGACCTTCCCAGGAATGCCCCAAGACCCGGCAACCCACCCGCCAAGAAGCATAACACCCCCAAACAGGCCAAAAGCAAAATCTCATACTTGCAATATTTCTGGGCCTTCGGTCCAAACGCGCTGCGTAGCTAGGCCATAAGTCGGGGTTGGCACGACGGATTTCCTGAAAAGCAAATGCAATCAAGATTAGAGTGTCCCAGCAGTGCTCCCAGACCACGAAACTCACCCACAAACACCAGGAAGCCCCCCAAACAGGCCCCCGAAAACGCTACATAGAGCAAAATGTCAGAAATAGCCCAAAAAAAAATCGGCCTGGATTTTGTCCCAACCACTTCTACCCGGTATTAGACCTTCCCAGGAATGCCCCAAGACCCGGCAACCCACCCGCCAAGAAGCATAACACCCCCAAACAGGCCAAAAGCAAAATCTCAAACTTGCAATATTTCTGGGCCTTCGGTCCAAACGCGCTGCGTAGCTAGGCCATAAGTCGGGGTTGGCACGACGGATTTCCTGAAAAGCAAATGCAATCAAGATTAGAGTGTCCCAGCAGTGCTCCCAGACCACGAAACTCACCCACAAACACCAGGAAGCCCCCCAAACAGGCCCCCGAAAACGCTACATAGAGCAAAATGTCAGAAATAGCCCAAAAAAAAATCGGCCTGGATTTTGTCCCAACCACTTCTACCCGGTATTAGACCTTCCCAGGAATGCCCCAAGACCCGGCAACCCACCCGCCAAGAAGCATAACACCCCCAAACAGGCCAAAAGCAAAATCTCATACTTGCAATATTTCTGGGCCTTCGGTCCAAACGCGCTGCGTAGCTAGGCCATAAGTCGGGGTTGGCACGACGGATTTCCTGAAAAGCAAATGCAATCAAGATTAGAGTGTCCCAGCAGTGCTCCCAGACCACGAAACTCACCCACAAACACCAGGAAGCCCCCCAAACAGGCCCCCGAAAACGCTACATAGAGCAAAATGTCTGAAATAGCCCAAAAAAAAATCGGCCTGGATTTTGTCCCAACCACTTCTACCCGGTATTAGACCTTCCCAGGAATGCCCCAAGACCCGGCAACCCACCCGCCAAGAAGCATAACACCCCCAAACAGGCCAAAAGCAAAATCTCATACTTGCAATATTTCTGGGCCTTCGGTCCAAACGCGCTGCGTAGCTAGGCCATAAGTCGGGGTTGGCACGACGGATTTCCTGAAAAGCAAATGCAATCAAGATTAGAGTGTCCCAGCAATGCTCTCAGACCACGAAACTCACCCACAAACAGACGGAACCCCCCCTAAGAGCACCTCAAAGGCAAGCAAGTCATCAAAAACACAAAAAATTTTCCGCCTCGGATTTGGCACAAACCACTTTTAGTGCTTCCCAGCAATGGCCCCAGACCCGTCAACTCACCTGCAAAGAGGTAGAACAACACCCCCACAAGTGCTGAGTCTTTCTTCATTGGGCGTAAACCAGCCCTCTGCTTTGATGGAAATAGGAGTCTGGAGGAGGAGGATAGAGGAGCATGTTCTTCTGAACTTGTGAACCTGAGGAATGCAGACTGCGGCACCTTCAAATAAATTAGCAAACAAGTGAAGACAGTTCTGCTGATGGGCTTGTCTTTGTGATTATCTGATTAAAGTTTGAATTATATTAACTGTGCACAACAAAGAAAGACAGACACACAGGAATAAAAGTGAATAAGGATGAAAAAGAAAGTTATTGATTCGTTGTCTCATTTTCAGGGCTCGAAGTCGGTATCACGGTCCAGGAATAAGAATAAGGCTTCGTCATCATACTCTGCGAATTCAGCCCGGGTGAGGTCAGTGCCACCTGACAGAGTAGAAATTCCCTCATCTATGGTGCTGGCCACCTCCTCTTCATCCGGCACGCTCTCTCGTACTCTTATATCTGGTGGTATGAGGTGCTGATTCATCTTGATCATTGTTAACCTCTCCACATTTTTGGGCGAGAGGCGGCTCCGTTTGGGAGTTACAATCCCACCAGCCGCACTGAAAACCCGTTCAGAAGACACACTTGCGAGTGGGCAAGACAAGTAGTTTATAGCCAGGTTGGTGAGCTGTGGCCACAATTCTTTTTTCCCATGCCAATACGCCAATGGGTCAGAATTAACATAGACCTCTGTGGAGTCATTCAGATAGTCCTTCACCATCGACTCAAGGTCCTCCTCCAAGGTTCCTCCACTTTGCGTAGCTCTTGCTGTGCCTCTGACCTTTTGAGAACCAAACCCACGCAGAGCTAGCCAATCCTCTTCAGCCTCCAATGTTTCTGTTGTCTTTCGTGCAGATGATCCGGTTGCCGGTGTCTTTAACGGCTGAGAGGTCACTTGTGCCACAGCCACAGGTGCAGAAGTGGATTGTTTTGACTGGGGATGGCCTGCTGATGTACTGCCATTTCCTTCAATTTCCAGCCGTTCTGTTTCAAACTTCTTGGCTGACAAGGCTAGCCAACGTTTGTACTTTGTAACATCTTCATCACCAAAAGGAAAGAATGCTCTGCCTGCCAGCGCCTTTTTGTAGCGTGGATCCAGAATAGTAGCACAAATGTAATGCTGTTCTGAGTGGATCTTTTGAAGACGTTCATCACCTTGTAGGAGCTCTAATAATTGCTCAGCCAGAAGCAAAGAGTCTTTCTTTTTGTCATCTTTTCGAAACACAGAACACACCTCCTTCAGTTGGTCCTCCAGCATGTACAACAATGGGATAGCTTTTCCCAAATTAGAGTCCTCCTTGCTGACTGCACGCGTGAAGACCTCAAAAGGACGAAGCATGCGTGTTAGGCTTTCAACTATGTTCCATTGCGGCCCACCCATCCTCAGCTCCTCTATACCCTCTTTCAAGAAATATTGATCGAGTTGCGTATACTGCTCATACAGACGCTCAAGCATGTAGAAGGTTGAGTTCCAACGTGTTACCACCTCCTGGATGAGTGCTTTCACTGGCATTTGACATTGATATAGCATGCTCCTCAGCTGCTTCCGGGCCTTAAAAGAATGCCTGAAATGCTTGCAAATTTTTCGGCAGTTCTCCAATACACTGTACGCTGCACTGCTTTTATTACCCAAGAATTTTTGGACAACCAGGTTTATACAGTGCGCCAAACACGGCACTCTGAAATAGTAACCGTCCCTCATGGCCTTAACTATATTGGAGCCATTGTCCGTGGAAACATAACCAACCTTGCGTTTTAGTGGGGACAGACAGTTAAGGACCTTTGTGTTAAAGACATCCAAAATGTTTTCTGCTGTGTGACGTTTCTCCAAACCAAACATGGCTAGTGTTGCATGTTTCCGAGCACCTTTAAAAACAATGTTAGTGTCAACACCTGAGTTTAGCTTTGCTTTAGCCCCTGAAAAAGAGACCCAGTGTGCAGTGATGCACATGTAATCAGCGCCTGCGCCACTGGTCCACATGTCTGTTGTCAGATGTATAGTGTGAACAGCACTCTTCTGCAAAGCTGCCCCAATCACCTTCAGAACATCTTCATGTAGTGCTGGAACCGCAACTCGGGCAAAATAGAACCGGCTAGGAACCTTCCATTTAGGGCAGAGCACTGCCACTAATTCTAGAAAACCAACCCCTTCTACAAAAGAAAAAGGGAGAAGGTCCAGAGCTAGCATTTTAGCCAGCTTAGTGTTATACAGACGGGTCATTGGGTGGTTGCGTTCATATTGCGCTTCTGTAAACAACATCTTTTTAATGTTGCCCTGGACCAATGATTTACGGGATGATGATGATCTCTTCGACCCAGTTACGCTCGCTGATGAACTTTTCCGCATTGATGTCTCACTCTCTCCCACACTCTTAGTGTGGCTCCCATGGGGTGTGCTGCTGACATGGGAACTGGGTGTAAGTGAAGTGTTTGAATCGTCTTCTTGTACCTCCTCGTCATCAGCAGATGACAAATCAACGTTTTCATTACGTGCAATTCCGGCTTTCTTGACCGCCTCTAGGTGCGGAAACCATTGGACAGGGTGCGCTCTCTCAAGATGACCTCTCTGGCCTCCGGTACCATAGTTAGAACCAAGCTTACCACGACTAACTAGAAGCTTACAAAGGCTACAAATGGCTACGTTTTCCTTTTTTGGGCAAACACTAAAGAAGTCCCAAACTGGAGACTTGAAATGTCTTCGGGGGCCGGAGGAGGCGGCGATACTGGTGGTGGTGGTCCTGCTGCTAATGACAGATGAAGTGGAGGATGTGGATTGCCGAACTTCAGTACGTTTTGCACTTTCACCACCACGAATTGAGGTCGAGGACGAGGTGGGTACCTTCTTGCGAAGAAATATGGAAGCGGTAGGTTTTGGTGTACTACTTAACTCCAAATCTAATGATTCCATTTCCATTGCCTCCTCGCCGACATCATCATCACGCTCAGCAGCTTCTCGGGATAGGGTCAAAATGTCTCTTTGCTGCATGCCCGGTGGGGCTGCAGTGACCTTTGTGATGACTGGCTCGTCGTCATCGTGAGAGGCTTCATCACCAGCAGTATCTGTCACTTCTTGTTGAGCCTCATCACACTCCATAGGTTTGAGTTTTTGGACGACCTTCCTTTTACGCTTAGGTAACGGTGTCAGATCATGGTGTGCCTCTGCCTCACTGTCAGACCGCAGTTGTGGTTCCCAAGACAGATCACTTGCACCAGAACGAGGTGGGCTTGAAGAAGATGTAGACAACCCCCTTGATCTTTTCCTTGCTAGGGATGTGGAAGACAATGAATGATCATCAGGAGGAGTGGCTTCCAATGATACCTCAGCTTCATTGTCGATTTCCAAATGTGCCCCTACTTCGGGAGGAACAACTATTGTGGGCACTTGTGAACGTCCATGCACCTTTGCTTGCGCATCTCCTTTTGCTGCCTCTCCTTCCACATGTACTTGGGCGTGTACTTGCACATGGTGTTGTTGTTGCGGCTGTGGTTGTTCAACACTTGTCAGATGAGTTACAACAACCTGTGTTGATTCAGGGACATTGCTGCTACTTTCTTGCGATGAGCCAACATCACTGGTCGATGGTGATTGGAGAAGTACACTGACTGCCTCTGAAGCACTCAAGGGCTTTGACTTAAGTTGGCGTGGTGGTGGAGGCACTGAACCCAATGGAGCAGGGGTGCTGCTCTCAGGTTGGTCCCCAGCAGATCCTGCTGCTGCAGGCGTACTTTTTTTTTTGCTCCCAAAAAAAGTGGCGGGTGGCACACCAGCCTCCTTGGTAACTTGCTTCTTCTGCTCCTTACTAGCAACTTTCTTGCTAGAGGAGCTACGGAGAACTTTCTTTGGGGCCATCTTCTTCAGAGCAGGTCAGACAGCAGGCCGCAGTTGCACGAATTGTAGAGTTGTCTGAGGCCAGACGTGACGTCGGGTGACGTTATGCTGCACACACACACCGCTGCAGGACTTCTTCCTGGCACTGGTGGTTCTCTTGAGTCTTGTGCACCTAAAAAAAATGGAAGACAGAGGAACATCAGTTCAGTTATAGAGCACAAAAAAATCGAAAAACACTGCAAAATCAGCACAATCCCAATCCATCCATGCCCTCCATAATGTTTAAATTCAAGACAACCCACAGAAAGACTAAGCCCATGCAAGACTCACTACCCCTGGGCATAAATAAAGGTTGAAAAGTAGGCAAAATGGTTGGAGGCCTAACAACAAAGCCTGCATTCAAAATGGCCACTTGCCTGCCAGCACATGGCCAGTGCCTGTAGCTGCACTCAAAATGGCCACCAGCCACATGGCATGTCCCTCCCCATGAACACCCCCAAAAATCGAAAAACACTGCAAAATCAGCACAATCCTATTCCATCCATGGCCTCCATGCTGTTTAAATTCAAGACAGCCCACAGAAAGACTAGGCCCATGCTAGACTCAAATACCCCTGGTGAAAAGGCCACAAGTACAGGCCCAAAAATCGAAAAACACTGCAAAATCAGCACAATCCTATTCCATCCATGGCCTCCATGGTGTTTAAATTCAAGACAGCCCACAGAAAGACTAGGCCCATGCTAGACTGAAATACCCCTGGTGAAAAGGCCACAAGTACAGGCCCAAAAATCGAAAAACACTGCAAAATCAGCACAATCCCATTCAATCCATGGCCTCCATGATGTTTAAATTCAAGACAACCCACAGAAATACTAGGCCCATGCAAGACTCACTACCCCTGGGCATAAATAAAGGTTGAAAAGTAGGCAAAATGGTTGGAGGCCTAACAACAAAGCCTGCATTCAAAATGGCCACTTGCCTGCCAGCACATGGCCAGTGCCTGTAGCTGCACTCAAAATGGCCACCAGCCACATGGCATGTCCCTCCCCATGAACACCCCCAAAAATCGAAAAACACTGCAAAATCAGCACAATCCCATTCAATCCATGGCCTCCATGATGTTTAAATTCAAGACAACCCACAGAAAGACTAGGCCCATGCTAGACTCAAATACCCCTGGTGAAAAGGCCACAAGTACAGGCCCAAAAATCGAAAAACACTGCAAAATCAGCACAATCCTATTCCATCCATGGCCTCCATGATGTTTAAATTCAAGACAGCCCACAGAAAGACTAGGCCCATGCTAGACTGAAATACCCCTGGTGAAAAGGCCACAAGTACAGGCCCAAAAATCGAAAAACACTGCAAAATCAGCACAATCCCATTCAATCCATGGCCTCCATGATGTTTAAATTCAAGACAACCCACAGAAATACTAGGCCCATGCAAGACTCACTACCCCTGGGCATAAATAAAGGTTGAAAAGTAGGCAAAATGGTTGGAGGCCTAACAACAAAGCCTGCATTCAAAATGGCCACTTGCCTGCCAGCACATGGCCAGTGCCTGTAGCTGCACTCAAAATGGCCACCAGCCACATGGCATGTCCCTCCCCATGAACACCCCCAAAAATCGAAAAACACTGCAAAATCAGCAAAATCCCATTCAATCCATGGCCTCCATGATGTTTAAATTCAAGACAACCCACAGAAAGACTAGGCCCATGCTAGACTCAAATACCCCTGGTGAAAAGGCCACAAGTACAGGCCCAAAAATCGAAAAACACTGCAAAATCAGCACAAACCTATTCCATCCATGGCCTCCATGATGTTTAAATTCAAGACAGCCCACAGAAAGACTAGGCCCATGCTAGACTCAAATACCCCTGGTGAAAAGGCCACAAGTACAGGCCCAAAAATCGAAAAACACTGCAAAATCAGCACAATCCTATTCCATCCATGGCCTCCATGATGTTTAAATTCAAGACAGCCCACAGAAAGACTAGGCCCATGCTAGACTGAAATACCCCTGGTGAAAAGGCCACAAGTACAGGCCCAAAAATCGAAAAACACTGCAAAATCAGCACAATCCCATTCAATCCATGGCCTCCATGATGTTTAAATTCAAGACAACCCACAGAAATACTAGGCCCATGCAAGACTCACTACCCCTGGGCATAAATAAAGGTTGAAAAGTAGGCAAAATGGTTGGAGGCCTAACAACAAAGCCTGCATTCAAAATGGCCACTTGCCTGCCAGCACATGGCCAGTGCCTGTAGCTGCACTCAAAATGGCCACCAGCCACATGGCATGTCCCTCCCCATGAACACCCCCAAAAATCGAAAAACACTGCAAAATCAGCACAATCCCATTCAATCCATGGCCTCCATGATGTTTAAATTCAAGACAACCCACAGAAAGACTAGGCCCATGCTAGACTCAAATACCCCTGGTGAAAAGGCCACAAGTACAGGCCCAAAAATCGAAAAACACTGCAAAATCAGCACAATCCTATTCCATCCATGGCCTCCATGATGTTTAAATTCAAGACAGCCCACAGAAAGACTAGGCCCATGCTAGACTCAAATACCCCTGGTGAAAAGGCCACAAGTACAGGCCCAAAAATCGAAAAACACTGCAAAATCAGCACAATCCTATTCCATCCATGGCCTCCATGATGTTTAAATTCAAGACAGCCCACAGAAAGACTAGGCCCATGCTAGACTGAAATACCCCTGGTGAAAAGGCCACAAGTACAGGCCCAAAAATCGAAAAACACTGCAAAATCAGCACAATCCCATTCAATCCATGGCCTCCATGATGTTTAAATTCAAGACAACCCACAGAAATACTAGGCCCATGCAAGACTCACTACCCCTGGGCATAAATAAAGGTTGAAAAGTAGGCAAAATGGTTGGAGGCCTAACAACAAAGCCTGCATTCAAAATGGCCACTTGCCTGCCAGCACATGGCCAGTGCCTGTAGCTGCACTCAAAATGGCCACCAGCCACATGGCATGTCCCTCCCCATGAACACCCCCAAAAATCGAAAAACACTGCAAAATCAGCACAATCCCATTCAATCCATGGCCTCCATGATGTTTAAATTCAAGACATCCCACAGAAAGACTAGGCCCATGCTAGACTCAAATACCCCTGGTGAAAAGGCCACAAGTACAGGCCCAAAAATCGAAAAACACTGCAAAATCCGCACAATCCTATTCCATCCATGGCCTCCATGATGTTTAAATTCAAGACAGCCCACAGAAAGACTAGGCCCATGCTAGACTCAAATACCCCTGGTGAAAAGGCCACAAGTACAGGCCCAAAAATCGAAAAACACTGCAAAATCAGCACAATCCCATTCCATCCATGGCCTCCATGATGTTTAAATTCAAGACAGCCCACAGAAAGACTAGGCCCATGCACCACTCACTACCCCTGGTCAAGGCCCCAACAACAGGTCAAAAATCGAAAAACACAAAATTTTACAACAAAAAAAAATCGAAAAACACAGAAAAATCAGCACAATCCCAATTCATCTATGGCCTCCATGATGTTTAAGTTCAAGACAACCACAGTCCACCCACCACTGAGTACCCCTGGGGAAAAGGCCCCAAAACAGCCCAAAAATCGAAAATCCCAAAATTTTAGTTGCAGCAACTGTAATGCCCCAAACAAACTTACTTGTAAAATTTCTAATCCAACAGTGATCCAAAGAAAGTCAAAAAGGCCTCAAATCCAAAGATCCAGCAGCATCCACAAAAAGTAATCCTTCCAGGTCCACATCCGAATGAAAAGTGACCAGGAGATGGACAAAGCACTGGGAGGAGCCTGCTGAACAGGAACAGGAAGTTGAAGACTATGGGGCACTTCCTTCCTCCCACCCCCCTGCCCCCCTCCCCAAAATGGACTCCTCGCTAAAAAAGTGCAGGCAAATGTCAAACTAAGGAGTTATTCACATAAAAATCATCATTTCTAGAAGGTTTATGCTGCTTGCTGGTGGATTTCTTGTGCAGAATTGCAAATTTATATTTTCGCTCGCCGCATCTCAAATCTCGCAATTGCGAAGTACCGCGAGACGTGATCTCGCCGTACTCGCGTTGACAAACTATCGCTGGCAAGCCGCGATGACGTAATCGCGCTCGCCAATTCCCGCGGGATCACACAGCAAGATCCAAAATGGCGCAGCACTCGCAAACTATCGAAAAAAACAACTCGGCAAACGATGATAAACGCCGCGCGCCGCAAAAATTGTATCACCAACGCCGCGCGCCGCCAAAAAAATCCGCTGCGTGCGAATTTGCGGATTTTGCGGGAAATCCGCAAATCTCGCGGATTGCGGATTTCCCGAAAATCCGCAAAATCCGCGAGCGGAACGGATTTTCCGCCCACGCTTAGTAGAGATGCCATGGTGAGGTTATTCAGACAAGCGTGGTACAACCCGAAGTTTAGAGTAGCGGCAGTAGCAGTATGTCAGCGTTGTGTGATCTGTCAGCAACTGAATGTAGGAAAGAGAACACCAGTCACATTGAGTCACATAGGGAGGTCTGGGGGGCCATTCAATAGAATGCAACTAGATTTTATTGAAATGCCCAAGTGCAATCGCCTCAGATACGTCCTAGTGATTGTCTGTATATTCTCCAGATGGGTTGAGGCTTACCCCACACGTAGGTGCGACACACTTACAGTAGCAAAGCTATTGCTTAGAGAACTGATACCACGGTTCGGGGTGCCGGCCTCTTTGGAATCGGATAGAGGAACACATTTCAACAGTGAAATAGTAAAAATGCTGTGTTCAGCCCTAAGTATAGACCAGAAGCTCCACTGTAGCTATCGACCAGAAGCTTCGGGGATTGTAGAGCAAATCAACAGCACCATTAAATCCCGACTTGCCAAAGTTTGTTCCTCGACATCCTTGAGCTGGCCTGATGCACTTCCACTCGTCCTTATGAGTATACGTAGCACACCGGATAGAAGGACAGGTCTTTCCCCACATGAGGTGCTAATGGGGAGGGCTATGAGACTGCCATCAGTTCCAACTGCAGCACTGTTGAACATCACAGATGATTTGATCCTGGACTATTGCAAGGGACTATCTGACGCCATTCATTCTGTGTCCCTTCAGGTGCAGGCTGCAGAGGTTCCATCAGCTCAGGACCTGTGCCATGACCTGTGTCCGGGGGACTGGGTCCTGGTGAAGAAACACGTCAGGAAGAACTGTTTAGACGTGCGCTGGCGTGGACCATTCCAAGTCATATTGGTCACGAACACGGCAGTAAAGTGTGGAGGCTTGCTCAACTGGATCCACGCCTCACACACCCGAAGAGTTCCAGCACCTCTGGAAGAAACAGCTCCTCTCTCGGATGAAAATCCAGCTGAAAGCGGAGAAGCCATAGAGGGGACAAGTCAAGCTGTAGAGGTGCCAGAAGAGGCTGAGAGCGTGTCTGACCAGGCTGAGGACGGTAAATATACCAGTGAGACTGAAGCCGCCTCAGAAGGAGAAAGCAGCTGGGAGTTCGAGTCAGACACTGACCAAGCTGTAAGTGGTCAAGAGACGAGTGCAAGAACAAGGAGCAGGAGGACAAGGAGTGGAGAAGCTAGCTGGCCGGAAAGAAGGAGAAGGTCAAGCCTGAGAGCAAATCCAGAAAGAACCCTTGTCCCGATTTCTGAAGACTCAGATCTAGACGAAGGTGCAACGGACTCAGGCTCCGAGAGTCCGAGAAGATCAAGGAGGGTACGTGTGCCCTGCAGAAGATACGCCACCACTGAGTGGACTTACCTAGCGGCAGATGTCTTGGGGACAGAGATCCGGGAGGGTGAGGGAAGTGCAGGTGACCAATCTCGATCCAATTGTAACGGTGGAAGTACGGCTGTTGACACCTGGAATCGAAACTGAAGGGTTACTGACATTCACACTCCCCGTTCCCCTGTACCTAAGTCGGATCAAGGACCTGGTGCTGAATCGATTAGAATTTCCAACCTTGGGTCATCCAGTACCAGCACAGGAAGAAACCATCCTTCGTTTGGAACTGTTGGAATATGCCATTAGAGCTGCTGGCACCAGAATTATTGTAGATACTTAAAGAACTTTGTAATCAAACCAGATAGAAAGAAGATAACCTAGTGCCTAGTGGAAAGAAGAAGAAAATTAGGGATTTCATTTAGAGGACGGAGAAGGGTTAGGGCTGTCTGTTGCTGAAAAACTAAGACTTGGTTGCAAAGAGACTTTGTTGGTTAAGAGTGCTTCACAGGCTGAGAAATCAATGTGAGCCGAGTGAAGACCTCGAAAGGACTTTGTTCTTTAAAAAGAAAAAGCTACGCTGTCTGATAAAATGGAGACCGGCAGTCCGACCCGTAGAGCCAAATGCATAATAGGCACACTTATAGCAGTAGTAATTTCTCTCATAATCATAGTAGTTACCGTATCATACATGGCGGGACATGCAAGTGTAATTGAGACAACAGATGTAAAGCCTGTAACGACTTTGAAACCTGCTCTTGTTGGAAAGAAAGAGGAGAGCAATGTGATACGTGAAAAGGCGTTACTGGCAGATGAAGCCCGTAGGTTACACATAGATGAATCGCAGGGAAATTTTAGGACAAATGCATATGCCAAATTATTGTACGAGTATATTGATGCCATGGAGGCCAAAGATTGTTATGTCTGCATGCAATTGCCGGCTTCCGTTGATGAAGGCATCAGGTATCATCATCTTCCATTGACATATGGGATAACATGTAGTTTATTGCTCAGTATATTTTATGGTCGAGAGGGGTTTGAGTACTACTTTTCAAATTATGATTCGGTACTGCCTGAAGTCCCGAATTATAAGCAAATGAATAAGTGGGACTATTACAAGAAGGAAGATAGATTAGCAAAATTCTTTCTTCCTTGGGACACATTAGATACTTCATATGCACGCAGAAATAATCTAACTTGCAAGGTGTCAGAGATTGAGAAAAAGTTTATTGGACAAGTTGATGACCGTTACAGGAGGCAGAAGATTCTGAAGATGTCAGGACAATGGAAAACAGATTGGACCGAAGAGGAAAAGGCACACAAAAGGAAGGGTAGTAATGGACCAATAGCGTTGGGTCGAACAGAGAAAGGAAAGTTATGTCTGACCCGAAGCAAAACGTACTATGAGAGTGTATTTGTAGGTGAAGTTAGTTGTGCACATGCCTTTCGGTTAGAATATTACACGAAAGATTTCATGAAAGGGATGCAGGTGATTCCTAATGTATATTTTGTATGTGGAAGAAATGCCTATGTAAAATTGCCTGACAATTGGTATGGTTCATGTTATTTGGCAATTGTCTTCCCCAAAATATACCATGCAAAGGATTTAGAGATCATAGAGGGAAAGGCTTCGGCAAGAGGGAAAAGAGATATAGGAGATGCTGAAGTGGTTGGAGATGTATTTGGAGCCATGTTTCCTCTTTTAGGGTTGATACTTAATGATGTCAAGATCAGGAGATTAGCTACAGTTGTAGATAGATTGTCTGCCAGTACTGCAAGGTCATTGATGCTAGTGGAAGGAGAGATGCAATCGATTAGGGCAATGGTTCTTCAGAACCGTCTTGCTTTAGACGTTTTGCTAGCAAAAGAAGGCGGAGTCTGTAAGGCTTTGAAGGTCCAGGAATGTTGCACTTACATTCCAGACAATTCAAAACCTCTTGAGAAGGTTATACAGAATATTACTAAGATACATCAAGAAATTGAAGATTTGACAAAGGTAAATGTTTGGGAAAAAGTAGGTCATGGAATGGGTAAAGTTGGAGGTTGGTTTGCCAATCTCGGGAAAAGTTTTGTTTGGTATGACCTGGAGCCTATCTTCATAATACTGATTTGCATAATCATATTGTGGGGTTTAGTGAAACTGTACAAATGGTATAGATCAAACCGGTTGCAAAGGTCTATGAGAGAGCAAGAAAGGAGATTAGCTGCTTTGCAAGATCATCAATATAGAAGCCTGAGAGCTCTAGAAACGATAAAAAGGGGGAGCCTTGCAACCAGTTCTGTGTAAATATTCAAATTGAGGTGTTAGTGATGACCTCTAGAGGTCATCAAAGGGGGGAACTGAGAGAGCGCAATTTGAATAAGACGTATATCTGCGTCATATTTACAAGCCTGTGGCGTAACGTTGGCCTATGTAACTTAAGGAGTGAGAAAATGTATCTGTATTTACTCTAGAGTGTTTATTAGAATTAGCAAAGCCCGTATACATAGTGGGCTAATGTAGAAATGTGTGAAAATGCTTAGGAACATTAGAACGTGCTAAACAGAATTCATGTATGCAGTTACTAAACGGAGAAAGAGATGAAATGTAAAATGAAGAAACGTGCAGACCACATGGCACTGTATAAGAATGAAAGTGTACCATTGTATCTTTCATGTAGCATGGATTCGATATTATTCAATGATTTGCTTACTTATATATATGTGTGTTAAAAGCAATATTTTTATAGAAGTGTTATGTAGAGTTTTAGAGTGGTGTGTTAACATGTTATTTTAAGCTAAAGAAGTAAGAGTTCACGAAGTGCAGTCCACTGCATATAATTTAGTGGGCTTGGAGAGATAGGGGGATAGCTTTGATCTGCACGTGTGAGCCAAGAGTCAAAAGTCTCGTTAAATTAAATTGCCAATGCTGGTCGAAGTTTTACGGCCTAGTGAGATAAGGGAAGCTTGGAATTTGGGGCCCTGTTTCGAAGTGTCTGTTTCCAGGTGCGAGGGGGGTACCAATCACAAATGTAATGAATAGAGATCTGTTTGAGGAGATAGGCTCGGGTCCGGAGGAGTTGACCGGAATGTCATGGGGGTACCAGCACGATGGAGACGGCGCCTGGGAAGCAAGGTCAACTTAACAGACGATTCAAAGAAACGAAACTATGGAAAAAACCAGAAGCAGGACCACGTGAAATGTGTACGTGGTGGGCGTCTCAAAGGGGCGTTCCACCCATACTGTGATTTTGTATTAGGGACAGCACCCCGGGGAGGAGGTAGAGCAGATGGCTTGAGGACCCTTAGAGAGCGGATGGGTAGGCAGAAAGGGTACTGCTATGCGATATAGGTTTCCATCTGAGACTAAGAGAGTTTGCGCTTCTTCGGAAGTCAAACGGCTGACACCTTGTTAGGTAAAGAACTTGCTGAGTAGGGAAGTCATCTAGTATAGAGTAGGGACAGTTTAACCTGTTTTATTTCTCTTCTGTAAATGACGCTTCAGATCCACCTTGTGTCAATGATATTCAACTTATTGATTTTAGAATTAGTTTTGATTGTTTTCTTCAGTAGATTGAGGTTTTTTAGGGAATTCATGTTCCTTCTTGTACCTGTATACCTGTTGAATCTTATAGTGAGGTGTTTGTACTTGCAATTGATCTTGGTTTTATAACAAACGTTTAAACTTTTACAGTTGTAAGTGGTTCTTTAGAGTTGCGTCAGTCTATGGGGTTGATTTAACCTATGTGGGTTTGCCTTTTACTCAATGACAGTCAATAATCGATCCAAAAAGGGACAAATGAGATAGGTATCTAGGTGATCAGATAAAAGATCGAAATCTCATTTCCCGCACACCTAAAATAAAACAAGTGTATATGAAGTTATGGTATGGTCACAAAATAAGAAAGAAAAACCCCTGTAATTTCCTTGTAACTGTCACCGCACACACCTGCATTGCAATATACCCCCTTGCATATAACCCCTGGCCTATATAAACTGTAGCCATATAAACTGCACCCAGGAAACCCGGAGGTTGGGTTTCCTGGGGTTGAAATTGGCCCAGGGAGGGAGGCTGTGTGCCCCTCTCCCGGGCTGGCTGTCTTTGGGGGGTTTGCCACTGCCGGCCCTATGGTCAACCTCCTGCCGCACACAGCCATGTGAGGTTGGCTGCATGTGGGACGTTGGCTGCAGTGCTGGCAACCCCCCTTCGGCCATGTGTGACGTTGCACTGGCTGCATGCGTGGATTGGCTGCAGTGCCTGGTCGCTGGCAGTTGAAATAACATATGGTAATTAAATCTTACTTAACGTTAAAAGAACCCTAGAAATTCACTGAAAATACTAAAGGTTACAGGGACATTATAGTTAGGAAATGCTTTTTAAAAAAACATCGAAATTCACTGAAAAAACAAAGGTTACAGGGATGTTGTAGTTAGGAAATAAAATGTAAAAAACCTTAGAAAATATCATTAAAAAAAAGGTTGCAGGGATGTTCTAGCTAGGCCCAGATTACACACACACAACCATAGAAATTCAGCAGTTATAGTTATACTTGTCTCAAGAAAGAATGGGCCTGATTTAGATCTTGCTGGATGGGTTACTCTGTCATAACGGTGACGGATAATGCATCTGCAGAAATATAAATCTAATTATATCCTATGGTATTTTTATTTCAAATGATGGGATATCCATCACCGTTGTGACGAGTAACCTGTCCGCCAATAACTAAATCAGGCCCTTAAACTAATGCCCTAGGGAAACTATAACTCGTGCCCTTGCCATGCGCCGCTAATTTCCATATTACATCATTCATGACATCTTCTACGACCTTATTTATAATATCACAATAATATTTCTGATGAGAAAACTGTACATGGCGGCGGCGTGAGTTAAAGTCACTGACCTTGTCGCAAGTGATGTAATATGTAATAAGCCAGGAACAGAGTATGAACTGGAACAAATACTTAGCAGTGTCCAGAAAGCGAATATAAGGGGGCCGGAATAACAGAAGGATCCAATAATTAAGCTAGCAAACGGGAAACCTCCACCAGGGTGTGAGCCAAGCAGGGTTGGAGGACAGAACGAACAACAAGGACTATAATGCATCAGGTACATGGAACAGAAACCTGGATTAAAAGGTGAAGCAAAACTAAGTATGGTAAGTGTTGATGTGTCTGTTGACCCATACTGATATAAACGCAGGTTCGCAAAGGGACCTCATGAGTGACATCCAATGGAAGGATGGCAGAATCCTGACACTAACATTCCACAAGATGAAGCAATTGCAGTTATGAGGGAAGTCCTGGGCAGATGCACGGTGCTAAACACAGTGCCCACTGAATTTTTAGTTCAATTGGCAACACTTCATTTTCAAAAAGGATTTTTTTTTGCAAACAAAGGGCATAGCAATTAGATTTACATTTGGTCTTGACACAGCAAACCTGTTTATTTCATTTTGTTTTTTGGGGGAGTACAAATCCCTTTAGCCAAAACATAATCAAATGGTCTTTTTACATTCATGCCATTTTTGCCATTTTTGCCTTTTAGCGGGGTTCTGAAAATGAACTAAAAAGGTTCCAAGAGCGTTTGAGTAATCGGTCACCTGGTTTGCGTTTTACTATGACCAAAGACCAGTATAAAATCAATTTCCTTAATTTGTACATTCTAGTTGAAGATGATAGATTGATCATAAGTTTGTATACCACAAATATGAATGCTCTTCTGCATTTTACTAGTAATCATCCGAGGCCACTCAAAGAGAATTTTCCATGTGGCCAATTTTTGAGGGGCAGTAGAAATTGAACCAATAAGGAGCAATACTTTAAAAATAGTGAGATTCTCTGTAGGGTATTAATCTCAAGAGGGAATCCAAATAAACTAGTTTGGAGTTCAATTTAAAACCATTGTTCACTTCCAGAGAGACCCTACTGACACCTTGGAATAAAGATACAACTTCACCCTTGACATACATACTGACCTACAACCCAATGCTAACAAAATAAAAAAAGATCATTAGATCCAATTGGATATTGCTCTCAGGCTTAGATCTCCCTGCCCCTTTATTTTCTTTCAAAATAGGAAAGAATATTAGACAACATCTAGTACTGCATTGTGCTGCATCTAGTACGTGCAGCACCTGCAGCCCCATGGAGTGGCCTACATAGTCTATTGGGCCTTCCATCCCTACAAAGTCACTACAGGTGTGGTGGATGCACCACGTCAGTTCACTACAAATTCTAAAGAACTAAACATCCCTGGGTCAGTATTGTACTAAAACAATGCTGGAAATATACTAAAAACCCTGCATATTGCATCTCATGCATTAGATTCTACATTGAGCAGACCAGCCAAGCAGTAAAAAGTAGGATATTTCAGCATTGGTCTACAGTACAATGCAAAAAACAAAAAAGCCATTGGTATTGCACTTTGAGACCCACCACCATAATGAAAATGACATCAAATGATTGGTCATTTGGATCGCGGGAACCAATATAAGGGTGGTTCAGTGGAACACACCCTTCTTAGAATAGAAACTAAATTCATCAAGATATGTAAATGCATCACTAATGAACTAAATTAGAACAATGTATTATGGTCCCTACTCTGTGTATGATGATATCTTGTGGGTTGGAGATCACTATAAACATTTGAGGCATGGTCTGCAAGTGACTTCACTGGTGCAATCATTTGAAATATACTTATTTGAGCTGATTCTTGCCAAAAATGTTGAAAATAGTTAGCAATATCAGCCCGTGTCATTGATCAGTACAGGGTATTGATATAGCTTTTACATTGTATTGTTAGTCACAAAATCTTTGATGCAGAGATGAATCCTACAAATATATATGATTTGCTATCAGGATAATGTATGTCCATATACATATGTGAGAACCTTACCTGTAGGATCAAAATAATCAGTATTCGTGAGATGAGGAATTAATGTTGTACTGCTCTGAATTGTCTATTGTGGATACTGCCTTACCATTATAGTAAGTAATGTTTTTCGAATAGGTGGTGAATTGCTGATCTGTACTGTTTGTTTTTTGTTGCCACTGCCTCTCCCTTATGCAATATTTCCAACATGGTGGCCCGGATGGGTGACTTTCCTATCCAGGCATGCATGCTTTCAATACAGGGTTCAGTGGTGACATCTTCCACAATTTAAATTAGGATGTGCCCGTCCCTTATACATTAGGATGCATTAGGTGGGCTCAAGTTCAGGTTAATACATAATAAATAAATACAAAGTCCCAAATCTAACGTGGCAGTAGCACGCAATGATATTTTCAGGTAGCGTGTCACAGGACCATATTACCACAAGTCAAGTGGCACCCTGCATGTTTGCTATTTACTATCACACTTCCTTTAGCGCCCAGCGGACGTATCACATTCAAGAAATGTCTTGCGGTTTGGTAGACAGTAGTGTGTACCTAGATGGGTACACCTCAGAGATGCAGTATGCTATAATCGACTGGAGCTTTGCCTGCAATTAAGCCTACCTGCAGCTACTTCGATGGTTGGGAATTCTATGAACTTAGTAAGTAAAGTATACCCAGTACCTGTGCTCTCCTCTAGACCTGTCCCGTGGAGGCATGTCAGTAAACAGCTATTTGTAGTACCTGGCAGGATTTGCCCACCATTAGTGATCCTCTTTGAAGATGGAGAAGTCATTGCCCAGGTGTTTGCATTATAGTAATTAAAACTAGACAACACATGCACGATTTGGACACAAATGGGATTGTGTTTTTTTGCATGTAAGTTTACAGTGGTCACATTCTTGGTATGCTTTTAGTAAATGTTCACTACATGTTTATCACACTAAGGAACCCAGAAGGTAGCCTCCCAGTAATACATTGCATCCTCATAGCATGAGGATTTTGAATACAGCCATCAGCTTGTGTGTTGGTAGTATGCTTTTGGTGGAGTAGGCAGTTCCCACGCACTGGTAGTTCTGACTAATATGACACAAACAGTGTTAAACAACATGAGCTGTGTATTTTTTGTATAGATTTGTAAGATGGGCACTTTACCTACTGCTCAACAACTACTTCAACCCATGCACAAGCAGTTCTATGTTTCCCTCATTAATGGGTTTGTTCAAGACAGTCACATGACTCTTTCAGCCTCGTATTCTGTCCCCGATGCAATTCCTCAATGCGCCTTTGCGATATACTTTTGGGACTTTATAACCACTTAATGCTGTATTGTTTCTTTAACTTTGACTCATGTGACTCTCCTCATATACCTCTTGGTAAAGTAATCACATAACATGTAAAGCGTCGTCCTGGTGAAGTCAGCACTTACGGGCCGAAACACATAGACACTCAAGAATAGGAGCACGACCACATACAGATAAAATCACAGAGGACGTATTACTAGAGGATAGAGGACGTTTGTTTTTGAGTCTATACATACCACCAAGTCTGGTGACCTTGCTACCTTCAGGTCGGACCACATATCAGAAGGAAAAAAATGGACACCTTGCAAGAAAATGAAACAACAAGGAGTATAGTGTTCCTAGGACTTATGGAAGAGTGCAATCATATTTTGGAAAAGTGCAATCATATGTTTGGGATAATAAATGATAATCAAAATATTTTAATGAAATGTAATATGGACTATTACTATTTTATTTTTTTAGTTTCTTATATAGCGCAGGAATTCGACCCCCGAAGGGGTATCTCCGCGCTTGCGTTCTTATCACAAGCTGGTTAGCATAAAGACAATCAGGCCGGAATGGTGGGAAATTAACAGGTCAGAAACAGATGGTCTTTAGGCATTTCCTAAATGCAGTCAGATTGGGGTTTAGCCTGAGGGTGAGGGGCAGGGAGTTCCAGAGGGTGGGGCCTTTATACGATAAAGCTCGGCCTCCCTGTCTCTCTTTTTTGATCCTAGGTACCTGAAGTAGAGCTTGATTCTTAGAGCGTAAGGAGCGGCCTGGTTCATAAGGTTTGAATATTTCGGCTAGGTATTTAGGACCAACACCAAACAGGCATTTATGAATAATATAACAGATCTTGAATTTCACCCTCTGATGAACAGGCAGCCAGTGTAACTTGTTTAATAGGGGGCGAGATGAAGACCTGGCTGGTACATTTAGAATTAATCTGGCGGCTGTGTTCTGGGCTACTTGTAGCCTGCCTAACTGTTCTTCATTAGTGGAAATAAGCAGCCCATTACAGTAATCTAACCTGCTGATTACCAATGCCTGCACTAGAGTTTTCCTGTGACTATCTGCTAAATATGTGAACACTCTCCTCAATTGTCCAATGACCCTCATACAGGATCCTGTTACCTGGGTAGCATGGTCCTTGAGTATAAAGGAACGATCAAGCTTGACCCCCAAGTTTTTCACTGTCTCCTTTGGACAGGGAGCAGAGCCTAAATCGGGAGGCCACTACTCAGGTGACCAAAGGAGCGGGGCGTCTCCGAAAAGCATGACCTCCGTCTTGCCCACATTGCACTGTAGGCAATTGGAGGTCATCCAGTTGGATATGGCTCTCATTCCTGCGGCAAAGGAGCTTTTAACTGCCGGCATCATGGTCTGGAAAGGGAACAAAAGCTGGGTGTCATCAGCATAGGATATAGGTGTGAACCCATATTCCCTCACAATTCCAGCCAAGGGGGCCACATACACATTAAACAATGTGGGGTTTAGGCATGAGCCCTGTGGAACCCCCTTGGTGAGCTCCCTAGAGATGGACATAAGGGAGCCCAATTGAACACTCTGTGAGCGGCCAGTGATAAAACTCTTTAACCATGAAAGAGCCATTTCGCCTATCCCTACCCTCTTCAGACGACTGACCAAAATGTCCTGTGACACCGTGTCGAAGGCAGCGGATAAATCTAACAGCACCAGAATCATAGAGCCTCCTCTATCCTGTGCCATCCGGATGGTATCGGTCACGGAGAGGAGAGCTGATTCGGTGCTGTGATTAGGTTTGAACCCAGATTGGGAAGGGTCCAGACCGTCCGCTGCCTCGATGAATTTAGACATGTGGGTGTTGACATGTTTCTCAGCCATCTTACTCAGATGGGGCAGGAGAGAAATCGAACGGAGGTTGTTAAGGTCTGACCATGGTAACGCCGTGTTTTTGTGAATAGGGTTCACAACTGCCCTTTTCCAGACACTAGGCACCAGCCCTTCCTTAAGGGAAAGGTTAATCAAAGTTTGAAAACTCGGGCCAGCCAGCTACCCAGAGGGGCTATCATTTTTGCAGGCAGGAGGTCTGTAGGTGATCCTGATTTAATTTGATTGTACAGAACGGTAACTTCGGACAAACTAATTTCCGGAATCGTGGTGAGACAGCAGCTTTCACTCTTTAAAATCTGAAGAAGGGGAAAGTCAGCCATACTACTCTTGATGTATAATGCCCTGGTGATTTTTTCATAGATTAATTCAATCTTGCTCTCAAAAAATGCGGAAATATCATCGCATAAGGTTTGAGTAAAATCATCAGGGCTTTCACAGGCAGTAGGTTTGACAAATAGTTTGAGAATTTTGTAAAGTTCTCTAGTTGAATTACCTGCTTCCGTTATTTGTAGCGCCAGACTCTTTTTCCTGGCCAGATTTATATTTTTATGATACTTGGATAAGGCCTCCACATAAAGCTTTTTACTGCAAGGTGTATGCGCTTTCCTCCATACTTTCTCCAGTTTCCTACATTGCTGCTTTTCTACTCTCAAATCCTCCGTATACCATGCTTCCTGCTTCGATTTAGGATGTTGTTTAGACAGTTTCAAAGGTGCTAATGAATCCACTGCCTCCAGGAGCGCTTTATTAAATTTAGTCAGACCTGTTTCAATGTCATCATTCTCGGAGAAAGTAGGTTCAATCCATACCTTCTGGAGTCCTTCAGAAGTGATATTATGCCATTCTCTTCTCCATACAGCAGGAGGTGGTTTATAATGAGGCAATTGAAAACCTAATAGAGTGAATCCCAATACATAATGATCAGACCAATTGATAGGGGTAGGGGGCGACATTTTATTTTAGAACAATTAGTTAAAATTAAATCAAGTGTATGTCCACCCGAGTGCGTTGGACCACTGTTCTGGATTGTAAGTCCTAACATTTAAAGATCAGCAAGCAGGGCTGTGGTATCTGGGGGCCCGATTCACAGAATGAATTTAAGACTAAATCCTAAACTTAGTACTAG
The DNA here is from genome assembly GCF_964263255.1 of Lissotriton vulgaris. NCBI lineage: Eukaryota > Metazoa > Chordata > Amphibia > Caudata > Salamandridae > Lissotriton > Lissotriton vulgaris. The sequence goes on along the minus strand of NC_141694.1, from coordinate 1,723,598,058 downwards.
CTTAGCCCGAGTGCGGACTTAGCCCGAGTGCGGACGTAAAGATAGTAGTCTTAAATCTATTCTGTGAATACCGAAAGAAGTAAGTTCATTCTCTGAATCCCGAAAGTAGTAAGTTCACTTTGGAAATCCCGAAAGTAGTAAGTGCATTCTGTGAATAGCAAATAGTAGTAAGTTTAGGATTTAGTCTTAAGTTCATTCTGTGAATCGGGCCCTGAATGATTATGTAAATCAGTGTGTATATTAAAATCTCCAAGGAGAACAAAATCTTCCTTGGCTTTAAAATATGGAGCTAAGAGCTCCATAAGGGTAAGTGAGAAACCTGTGCATTGGCCAGGGGTCGATAGACTAATGCTCCCTTCCAATGCATTTTAGAGGAGGAAGAGATCTTGAAGATCATTACTTCCATATGAGGACTATATCTTTGATCAAGTACAGAAACTTTCATGCTTTCTTTAAATACAATAGCAACACCCCCGCCTGTTTTAATAGGGCGGTCTAAGTGAAGGATCTTATATCCGGCGGGTATTCCCAACATAATAGCAGGGACTGTGTGAGGCTTTAGCCAGGTTTGTTTTTATCAATGTAATGAAAGTTGTTGGTGGAGAATTGTGTGTAGTATTCTTGTGAAATAATGATTTCAGCCAAATAATATGACTTGTCCAATACAATAATAGTATTGTTAACTAAAAATTATATAATGATAATGTATTCCCGTGGAGAACACCTTGAGTTGAACTATAGTATATGCCCAGATTCTGTTAGGGCCACTTTGACTACCCCTCTTTTGATCCAGATAACCACAGTTGGCCTTTTGTGACTGTTGGTGCTATTTTTACCGGAAACCTGAAAAACTCATATCTCCAGTTCAACAACTGTGATTATTTTGGTGCAATTCTACTTATTAGCAATTACCAGACTTTCTTCATCTATGTGGGATTGTTCTTTGTGGTGTTTTTAAGTTCTTACTGGTTAAGTGCTACATAAAAACCTAACACCTCGCCTCTAAGTTAAACCTGACTGCTTTATGCCAATCTACCAGAGGGTTAAGCACAGGTTAATTTAGTCACTTTTATGGGTCACCTTGAAAAAGATTGTGGTTGTTGCTTGAGTGGGGCTTCCATCTCTCTTAATAAACAATCACATTTCTTACAAGCCAAACTCCCTTCTTGCGGTTGACAAGCTTATGTGTCAGGATTGCAGTACTGCCTTACCTTTTTACCTTAGATAACTTTTATAAAACATCAATTCAAATCACCAAAACTTTACAATAACTATAATACAACAAATACAAAACATTATTTATTCTGCAAAAACATAATTTTAAAAAGAATGATGTAGAAGCAGAATATGCCCAAAATGTTGAAGATTTAAATGGTCAAACCCTCTATATTTTATCTTTATTTAATGATAATGAAAACACTCTGCTAAATGTTTACTCCCCACTGTTTAAACTTGACAAATGTGCCACGACTGAGTTAAAGGCCCTTGAGATTTATGTAGAGAACCCTGCTGCACCTTACCTGTCCCCCCTCCTTTGGTTAGACTAAAGTCTATGCTCTATGGCCTGTTGATAAAGGAATATTCTGTGGTTAAGAATTCCCTAGCCCGGTGTTTAGACAAAAAATTGGAAAAACAATATTGTGTGGACACATTTTTGTGTCAAGAACATTGAGGACAGAAATATTGTGATGGTAAGAGTCAATAGGTAAGGACCATTTTACTATATATAACTCCAAATATATATATCTTGACGATACACATATATTCAATATTCAAGGTACTTAGATGTGAAGTTAAGAACAATAAATCTATATTTACATATTGAAACATACCTTCTCGATTTTTGGGTCCTGGATATTTTTGATCCGATATTCTGTCCACAGGATATTTTGGATTCTGAAATTCTTTCAGTGATCCAGTAGCCCTAAAAGAGTTAGAAAATGATTTTAACCTGGACATGCTGGGAATTACTCATTTCATGTCCCTCTTTGTTCCACAGCACACCTTTAAAAAGATCTGCGGAGAGCAAACAGGGAAAGTGCACATTATTAAGATGAACACAATGCCCTAGGGCAGCCTCAAACTCAAGCTGCTCTAGGGGCAGTGAAATATGGAGAGGCTGTTTACAAGTTGCTCTACATACCACTGTGCTACAAGCAACCTGCCTGCACTTTCAAGAGGAGAGAAAGATTCCCTTGCAAGTGGGTGCAGTGAGTGACTGCACCTGCCTGTATGGGGGTATCTCAGGGGTCCATGTGACCCCTTTTCCCCCTCACAAAGACTAACATGTTGGGGCACACCGATAGTGTGCCACCTTTTTGTACCACACTGCCAATGCTCCTCCAGACTTCTTCTTTGCTTTTGTACCTGCATCCATAACAAGGCGCGGGCATAGATGCAAAGAGATTCACTCATTTGCATGGGGCCACACCCCCATGCCAATGAAGGAACACCCTCTAACGATGGCGCCGGTGCACATATGTGCATGTGCTATCAATATTACAGAAGTGGCGGCCCAAGTGTCTGTGGCCCCTTCTGCAATACCAAAGTGCTCTGAGAACACACAAAGTGGACGCACACGCCCTTTGCACCCTCAGGGCACTCTGTGTAATACGGCCCCTGGTTGTTATTCACTTTTTGAAGTATACCGCCCCTTACACAAAAGTGGTGGTCTTGCTGTTAAAATGAAAATCTCCTGGAAGTGCATAAAAGTCTATTACAGTTGAAATTCTGTACTTCAATTATTAATCATACAATTTGAAGATCATATAGGCTGTTTCTGGTCTAGTGTTTTAGTTTATTATCTCCTATATTTGTTCACAGAATCATATGATCTTTCTACCAATGTTTGGGACTACTCTATAGACATTATTTTGCTCAAAGTAGTTAAATTTCCAGTCATATTATCACAATCTTTTTCTTTGGGCTGACCATTTTAGGGTGCCTTTCACCTGATATTTTCCCAAACTTTAGAGAAGAAAACAACAGCTTTGTGGTCAATTAAATGCAAAGGCTTTCTGATGAAGCCTTTTCTATCGTCATTCCCTCCTTTGATTCGACTAAGGGAAAATGATTCTTTGGTGTATGTGAGACATTGGGTTGTTGGTTGAGGGAGAGTGAAACTCTTCTGAAGCAACAGCCACAGTCCTTGTCAGGTTGAACCACAAAAAGTCACAAAATTAACCTGTGTTTAACCCTCTGGTAGTTTGGCAAAAAATCAGTCAGACTTAACTGAAAGGCAACGTGTAAAGTATTGATGCAGCATGGAGACAGTAAAAAAGTAAAAACACAATAGAACAAAAATCACACACCAATTAAAAAAAGTAGAATACAATTTTATAAATCCAGTTACACAAAAATGAATTCATTCAGTAGAATCGAATATGTCCAATTTCAAAGATTTAAGTTATGTATAGCGCCAAAAAGCACTATTTGCGGTAATGGGGTTTGTGCCACACCAGGGGAAAGTTCACAACCTCTGGCCAACAGTAATGGAGCGTGGGCCGGATGTAGGCACCAGTCTAGTCCAACTGAAAAATGTACCTTCTAAAGTCCAGTGGGGAAGAGTTCTGCTCATGATAGATGAGGCCGCGAGGTGCAGGAAGAGCGTTATGCATGGTTGTCACTGTAGCGCGAAGATCTGCTGGGTGTCACGGATTTACATTGCTGTAGTGTGAGGATCTTGCCAGGGTTCATGGACATTCGTTGCAGAGATTTGTGTTGTTGATGCAGTATTGTGAAGTGCAGATATCACATTGCCAGTCGTTTTGGCTGGTCTCTGTTGCATTAAGAAATGGGTCCATTGGAGCTTCGAGTTGATGGTTGGTGTGGGTGGCAAAATCTTGACACATCTGGCCAGTTCACGACCACAAAGAGCCCAAAACTGCAGGATTTCTCCTTTTCTTCAAGAAGGAGCACAACAGATGCCACACTAAGGGTCAAGGCCTGCGGAGGCACTTCTTGAGGATCAGGAACTCCTTCCAACAAGTGCCAGCAGGTCTCAGGCAGGTCCACTTGCAGGTCCAGGTCATCTGGACTGTTGAAGATGGGTCTCTGGAGCTTGTTGTGTCCCTGTAGCTCAGAACAGGAGGTCAATCAGCTGACCCTTGGAAGCATGTCAGCCTGGGATAAAAGGAATTGTCTTCCTTATTAGCAAGCAGGGCAGGCCTCCAGCAGTAGGACGTCTTTCTTCTGTAGAATGCACAGGTCCAGGAGTGTACTGAAAAGTGGGTCAGAGGGTCCCATTTTGATACCTGAAACCCAATTTGAAGTCTGAGAAGCTTCTGACATTTTCCCACTCCAGAGTTGTCTAGAATTTCCAGCCTCTCCCCTGGTCCTAATCTGTCTGGGGTCACAATAGGCTACTGTGAAGTAGTTTGTGTGTAAGCTGAGACAGTGGCATTGAAGTGAATGTGTGACAGGTGACAGCTCGGTCCTCCTATCAAGTCAGAGATGGCCAATCCTGCCAACGTCCAAACCATCTATTGTGATACTGTCTGGGAGGAATACACAAAGACCAAATGCCATCTACAACTGTTCATATCATGTGACACAGGATACAGTCTGCAGGCACCGAATAGATAGGACAAGAAAATACAAATGTCTAACTATGGCATTTTCAGAATTGCGACTTAAAATCCAACTTTACCATTAAAAAGGGTTCAAAATTACAATTACTCAGACATCACACATGACTTTCCTACGTACTCCCAATCAAAAGTTATCATTTATTAACTGTAATAAGGTAACCCAATATTATCATGTGGGAGAGGTGGACCTCACAATAGTGAAAAAAATGTAAGAGTTTTTCATTACCAGGACATGTAAAACTTAAAGGTACATGTCCAACTTTTTAAATGTAAGGCACCCTTTCTTATGGCCCACTCTAGGGGTGACTTAAATGTACTAAAAAGAAAGGTTTAGGCCTGGTGAAAGGTTTTTTTGCCCGGTGAAAAGAGCAGTTTAACTGCACACACAGGTTGAAATGGCAGGTCTGTGACATGTTTGAAAAGTTAATTCTTCCCTGAAGTGGGTGGCACAATAAGTACTGCATGCTAACTAGCAGCATTTAATTTACAGGCACTGCGCACATGTAGTACCACTTCACTAGGGACGTACAAGTAAATTGAATGTGCCAATTGGGTGGAAGCCAATTTCACCATGTCTAAAGGAGAGAGCACACACACTTTATCACTGGTTAGCTGTGCTATAGTGCACAGAGTCCTGCAAGCCAACAACAAAAACCGGTTCAGAAAAGAGGAGCGGTGAAGACAAAAGTGACCCTTCAGTGTGGAGCAGGTCCAGCAGTATCTTTAAACACAATCCATATGAAAAAGTCTTGGGCTTCTAATAGTTGGTATACATCAGAATTAAAATCTCTTGAATTCTCACTGTGGATAAATGGATAAAAATTAACTCTGTGTGCAAACCCTCATCTTCGGAGGTCAAAGTTTATTTATTATGATAAGGAACTCTTTATGAGGTCCACATAAAACAACATATACATACAAAGCACAAATACATAACAAGAAGAAAAGAAGATATTTTCATCACAATCACATAAGATATCCTAATACAGGTCCAAAAAACATTTAAAAAAGTTGTACAGTTTAAAAACAAACATTTCATTAGGAGGGTTAATCAAAGCTGCCTTAAACGAAGACGCTGATAATATGTTAAGTTGTAAGCAGATTGATCTTAACCATCTACGTCTGCAAGGCATCAGTGTAGGGCAGACGAACATCACGTGATCTAGATCCTGATCATGTAATTGGCAAAGATCACAGCGTGCTGAACAACCAAACCAGCTGGCTTGTAAAACTTTTAGCGGAAGCAAATTATGCCTTAATAGGAACACCAGGTGTCTCACGCCATGGGAGATGTTCCAGTACATGTATGGTTGTGCTTTCCGCAGGGTATAAGATTCAATAACAGGCGTACAACCTTTTTTCGCTAGACAGACGTCTCTATCAAGACAAAACCCCAATTCCCAAGAGGCTGACTTCAAAACTGTTTTTAATTGATGAGAGGACAGTAAAAATAAAGTCTCCTCATCCAATTTCAATTGTGACACAGCAAGTCTGAAGTTTTTTACAATTGATGAGAAGTCATTAAAAGATCCTAATAATTCATTTTTTATAAGGACTCTTAAGGTATTGGGTTCACCTTTAGATAAAGCTACTACCCAGCGTATGATACTAGCAAGACCTTGAACCCTGCTGCTACGTAAACCCAATTCCTGTCGCAAGGAAACAGTCGAGTTTGCGGTGCCTACAGACATTAAACTCCGAAGAATTTTTCCTTCCGCTGAGTTTAAAAAACTCCATTTTTTTAGATCGACTAATTCAATTCCATATAACAGGGAGGCTGGAACTTTCGCTCTAAAAACATCTAAGAGAATAGAAAAATGCCTTCTACCTGTGGCTTTATATAGGGAAACTAAGCTCTTTCCCTGAGAAATAGCCTTCCGGGAATTATTGTCTATGTGTGATTTGTCACTTAGATTGTGAGTGACAATTTTACCTAAAAAGGTATAAGATTTCACACATTCTAGTTTTTCCCCCCCCACAACCCATGGAAAGTTAGAACATTTAGGCTTCTTTCTACCAGAAAAACAGATCACCTTGCTTTTTGCCGTATTTATTGATAAAAAATGACTTTCAGCATATTCAAAAAGTGCATGCAACCGATTATTTAGGCCCTTTGGGGTGAGATCCAAAATTAGGATGTCGTCTGCATACATAAGGCATGCAATTGGAACACCCCCCAAGGATGGGGCAATACCGGCGCAGGCAGAAAGAGCGATGGGTAAATCAACAGTATATAATGAAAATAGCAACGGAGCCAAAAGGCAACCTTGCTTCAACCCATTAGATGTTGGGATTAATTTGGATACGCCGCGATCACCTCCAAGTAAAACTCTGCACCAAGTGTCAGAATATAAGGCACAAATTAACTTAATAAGGGACGCAGGCATACCAAGGTTAACTAACTTTCTCCACAGCAAATTTCTATCTACTTTGTCAAACGCGGTGGAGAAGTCAATAAAGGCGCCGTATACCTGACCACCCCGAACTTTCACATATTTTTCATTGATAACTTGCAATGCGGTCAGGTTATCTAAGGTTCCATGATTTTGTCTGAAACCTGTTTGCTCCAGGGGAAGGATATTATGTTCAGATACCCAATCGTTAATTAAAGAAAGCACACATTTTGCAAACACCTTACCAATGGCGTCAAGCAAGGCAATTTGGCGATAATTTTGTGGAAGATCTCTTGCCCCTTTTTTATACAAAGGGACAATGATGCTTCCTTTCCAGGAGGGGGGGACTGTTCCACTAAAAAAACAGAATTTAAACACTGGAAAGAGTATTTTACTCCAAAGTTCACTCTGGTTTTTTAATACTAAAATTGGGATTTTATCAGGACCCATCGCACCAGAGGAACGCATATTCTTAATGGCACATTCAATTTCCTTTTCTGTTGGACAGTCAAGTATAACAGCAGCATTATCAAATTCAACATTAATACCATGAGAATTATTGTTACTGTACAACTTCTCAATATAGTGAACCCACACCTGTTCCTCAATGGCAATGGGTGTAGGACTGGCTCTAGTACCGCAGCCTTTGCCAATTAAGGACCAAAAGATCTTAGTTTGGTGATTAAAAGAAGCTTCCCTCAACTGAATCCAGAGGGCGTCTTCCTCAGAGCGTTTTAAACGAGCCTTAAGCCTAACTCTCCTTCTTTTCAAGATGGACAACTTAGACTTAGCTTCTTGGGTAAAACGTAAAAATTGCCCCCTTACAACTTTATTTATTTCTCTATTTATAGCCCGCAGAGGGTAAGGGGCTACAAAGGACTGTTTCACACCTGATTTCTCCTTTGCACAAGCGGTTACAGAATCTAAAAACTTAACAAAACAAGACAGCTCTCTCCCCTCCCAGAGAGGAAGATTCTCGACAGTAACACACAGAAGAGGCGCTAGGTTTTCCACAGTACTGAGGTTCCAAAAACACTTCCCTGAGCTGGAATCAAAATTCACAGAATCTATATCCAGCCTCCATGGAACCACTTTCTGAAGACTAATGGAAATCGAAAGCGTCAATACATTATGGTCACTAAGATTCGATTCAATGACCCTCATATCCTTTAATAGGTGAAAACCGGCATAATCTATCATGATGAAATCAATAATAGATTTTCCCTTATTAGATTTACGAGTAAATGCTGCTGGAATATCAGACGGAAGCCTCCCATTTACAATTAAGCAATCCGCTTTAAGTAAACCATCTAAAATAAGTTTACCTCTTTTGTTAGTTTTTATGTTCGGAGGAAACTGGGCTGAAGGTATATTCAGAGACTCTTCCAATGGAATATTTCTAAACAACTCCAACCCACAGTTAGATACATTACAATTTAGGTCCCCAAACATTAACACATGCGGAGTTGGTGAGATCTCCAAGACTTTAGTTAAAAAAGTGAATAAAGTTTTTAAACCATTATTGAAACAACAGTTGGGGGGAATATAAATGTTTACCACAATCAGCAATCTATTAGGGCAATCTTCAAATACATCTTTCAGAGTTATTGCTTGAAACAGTTTTCCTGGATCCAAATAATGTGAATAGTTCCATTGCAATCTGTTAGATAATAAGCATGCTAAACCTCCCTTAGCATGGCCTCTTCTAGTGCTGGTTGCGTTAAAATCCAAAACAAAATAATCTTTATCCAAAACGAAACTTCCATCAACCCAGGTTTCTTGCAAGCAGATTATATCTGCCTTTTGAGCATGAAGGAAACCTAATTTCTCCTTATAATCTTTAAATCCGGCAGTGTTCCATGAGATAAATTTCAGCTCCCTGTTAAAAATTGGAATCCTGAATGGAACGGGGAGCAGATTTACTCGCAAGGACTCCAGGAAGCCAATTCCATTTGGATTGGTCATCCTTCACCGTTTGCTTAAGGGGAGGGTTTTTGTAAGAAACCAGCCTTTCATTTCTAGCCACACAAACTTTTAGGTTCTCAGATCCAAGATTAGACCAATCTGACACTCGCACATCCGAATTGGAGGAAAATGGTAATGAGGGGTTAGCAGCATTATTTAAAATACGTTTTTCCCCAAAGTGTGGCATCACATCTATCCCTCTAATTTGTAATTCCTCAGCCCATTGTAAAACGAGGTTTAACACAACTTTTGAATAAAATTTCACCCTTGTTGATCTTAAAGGTTTCCCCGCATAAGAATTAAGGAGAAGTACCAGATCTAAATCGGAGGTTTGAACTAATTTCAAGCCTTCGATCTCTTTAAAACAGATCAATAGGGCCGATCTATTCAAAATTAAATCTGGTTCAAAAAGGGGAGAAAAATCAAGATATAACGTATCCACAATTGTTTTTTCTTTTGGGAGGACAACTGTCGTTAAAGATGGAGCCTGAAAGGGTGTTGCTGTAGGATTTAAATTAGACGGAGGCGGAATAACAAATGGAGAGGTAACCTTAGATAAAACTTGGCTAGAACCTGGATTAGCCTTACAATAGGAAAAGGGATTAGTGGATGGGAAAACAACCTTAGGAAGAAAAGGATTAGTTAAATTTACTGGACCTAGATCAGAGGAGGGGGCGTCATCTTTGGGCGATACCACCCTAATTTCAACCTTGGGGGTGAGAGACTGCTCCACCTGCGGAGAATCATCTATATTTACTTCCACATTCTTATCAAAAAGAAGTTTCCTCTGTCTTTTTTTGGCAAACCTACGGATAGGTTTCCTCTTCTTCATTCTAATCTTTTTATGTTTCTGGGGACTCGTATTTCCCAACAATCCCGTTTTTCCTTTAGGAATTTCCTCTTCCTTATTTAATGGCAAGGAAAATATGGGAAAGAGGGAAGGCAAATCGGATTTAGAATTAAGAGGGGGAGTTGCTATTATCTCTATCTTATCACTAAGTGGGGCTATACAATTGGCGCCAGCCGAAACCACTTTGGGGGGTTTAGGGATAGCTGAAAGTACTATGGGCTGCCTTTCCTTTTGACTTTCTATCGAAGGAGAAGAAAGCGCTAAATCCAAATCTGCTGAAGAGAAAGGAGCGCTTATTTTCTGAGACATCAGCAGAGAAGACACTGGAATAGGAGGATCTGATACTAACTCGTTTTTGTTTAACAGAAGAACTTGCAAAATCTGTGTTACGGTATCAAAAATACATTCCGAACCTCCCACAAACTTTTCCAGCAATCTTAAGATCGAAGACAAGATTGATTCCAAAGAGGACAAGGAGTTAGAAATTAGCCTCCCGTTAATCTTTGGGGAACCCTCAGCTGAATTGTTCAACACTGGACCTGAGCAGGTTGTAAGATTTAATTGTGGGAGGGAGAAATCTAATTTATTAGAAGGAGTGCTACTTAGGGGACCAGTACTTGAAATCGTTATAACTTCCTCCAAAGGTACATCTTTAGAGTTCACCTGAACCAATTCCACCCGCGCCCTATGAGCTGTTAAATCAATATCAGGCAGAGTGAATTCATTCCCTACTACAGGGGATGTAACTGACAAAGCTGGTAGAAAATCAGTATTCATTGAAACTTTAGGTGCATCCCTTAATGTAGCTGTGGAAGGAGTAATATCTTCAGATTTTGCGGGCATATTGCCCGAAGAATTAAAATGACTATTCTGGTTCAGATGTACATTATTTAGTGTCGAAGGTGAACCCCTTAGTTCTTCCGAACTGACTAAAATTGGCAGAGATTGACTGGCCACCAAGCTTAAACTAGAGGAAACATCAATGACCCCATTAACAGGCACCGCGACATTAAAACCTGGAGTTCCGGTCGTGGGCTGTAAATCAGTGGGTTTGTATTTCCCTTTATCCCAAAGATTAAAAAGCTGGCATTGACCCTTCAATTGCATAGTAGACGCTATTTTGTTTCGTAGGGGATTTGATTTAGTTTTAGACCCAGATCTCCCCACAATCACTCGTCCAGAGCGTAATTTTTTAGCCGTCATGAGACTATATTAAAAAGAGGGAGGAAAGTTAAAAAAAAATAACAATTATGAAGTATAATACCAAATTGACAGAACGTTAAAATACAAAATCGGCCTATGGATGCAACAAACAGCTTAAATTAATACTGGAGAACCAAGGGAGGGGGCCCAGCCCAGCCTCCTTCGGCCTCTGACGGCCTCAGACGGTCCCGCCCTTGTCCCGGGCTTCTCCCTGCGCGCTCCCGCGCGCTCCCGCGTTGCGGTGTAGCTAAGGAGGATTATAGCCGCGCTGAGGTGGGGGAGGAGCCAGCAGGGAGAGCGGGTCAGCTGCTGGTGATGCCGAGTGTCAGGCGCTCCTGGGACTTGAAGTCCACGCCTGACCACGCTCGCAGCCCTGCACACACCACACCACAGAGGCTCAGTTGTAGGCGGTCTTCCCAATCACAGCGCACTTCCAGCAGCGCTGGAAACACCCAAGGCGAAGCGGGACCCGCGGAGCGGGTACCGCGAGTAGTTAACAAAGGAGATTAAGTGGAGAGCAGCTCCAGCGTGCTCACAGTCCAAAGCTCCTGCTGCAGACCAAACGAAGAACAGGTGAGGAAACAGCCAGAGAAACTGACAAGCTGGATTATAGCCGCGCTGAGGTGGGGGAGGAGCCAGCAGGGAGAGCGGGTCAGCTGCTGGTGATGCCGAGTGTCAGGCGCTCCTGGGACTTGAAGTCCACGCCTGACCACGCTCGCAGCCCTGCACACACCACACCACAGAGGCTCAGTTGTAGGCGGTCTTCCCAATCACAGCGCACTTCCAGCAGCGCTGGAAACACCCAAGGCGAAGCGGGACCCGCGGAGCGGGTACCGCGAGTAGTTAACAAAGGAGATTAAGTGGAGAGCAGCTCCAGCGTGCTCACAGTCCAAAGCTCCTGCTGCAGACCAAACGAAGAACAGGTGAGGAAACAGCCAGAGAAACTGACAAGCTGGATTATAGCCGCGCTGAGGTGGGGGAGGAGCCAGCAGGGAGAGCGGGTCAGCTGCTGGTGATGCCGAGTGTCAGGCGCTCCTGGGACTTGAAGTCCACGCCTGACCACGCTCGCAGCCCTGCACACACCACACCACAGAGGCTCAGTTGTAGGCGGTCTTCCCAATCACAGCGCACTTCCAGCAGCGCTGGAAACACCCAAGGCGAAGCGGGACCCGCGGAGCGGGTACCGCGAGTAGTTAACAAAGGAGATTAAGTGGAGAGCAGCTCCAGCGTGCTCACAGTCCAAAGCTCCTGCTGCAGACCAAATGAAGAACAGGTGAGGAAACAGCCAGAGAAACTGACAAGCTGGATTATAGCCGCGCTGAGGTGGGGGAGGAGCCAGCAGGGAGAGCGGGTCAGCTGCTGGTGATGCCGAGTGTCAGGCGCTCCTGGGACTTGAAGTCCACGCCTGACCACGCTCGCAGCCCTGCACACACCACACCACAGAGGCTCAGTTGTAGGCGGTCTTCCCAATCACAGCGCACTTCCAGCAGCGCTGGAAACACCAAAGGCGAAGCGGGACCCGCGGAGCGGGTACCGCGAGTAGTTAACAAAGGAGATTAAGTGGAGAGCAGCTCCAGCGTGCTCACAGTCCAAAGCTCCTGCTGCAGACCAAACGAAGAACAGGTGAGGAAACAGCCAGAGAAACTGACAAGCTGGATTATAGCCGCGCTGAGGTGGGGGAGGAGCCAGCAGGGAGAGCGGGTCAGCTGCTGGTGATGCCGAGTGTCAGGCGCTCCTGGGACTTGAAGTCCACGCCTAACCACGCTCGCAGCCCTGCACACACCACACCACAGAGGCTCAGTTGTAGGCGGTCTTCCCAATCACAGCGCACTTCCAGCAGCGCTGGAAACACCAAAGGCGAAGCGGGACCCGCGGAGCGGGTACCGCGAGTAGTTAACAAAGGAGATTAAGTGGAGAGCAGCTCCAGCGTGCTCACAGTCCAAAGCTCCTGCTGCAGACCAAACGAAGAACAGGTGAGGAAACAGCCAGAGAAACTGACAAGCTGGATTATAGCCGCGCTGAGGTGGGGGAGGAGCCAGCAGGGAGAGCGGGTCAGCTGCTGGTGATGCCGAGTGTCAGGCGCTCCTGGGACTTGAAGTCCACGCCTGACCACGCTCGCAGCCCTGCACACACCACACCACAGAGGCTCAGTTGTAGGCGGTCTTCCCAATCACAGCGCACTTCCAGCAGCGCTGGAAACACCCAAGGCGAAGCGGGACCCGCGGAGCGGGTACCGCGAGTAGTTAACAAAGGAGATTAAGTGGAGAGCAGCTCCAGCGTGCTCACAGTCCAAAGCTCCTGCTGCAGACCAAACGAAGAACAGGTGAGGAAACAGCCAGAGAAACTGACAAGCTGGATTATAGCCGCGCTGAGGTGGGGGAGGAGCCAGCAGGGAGAGCGGGTCAGCTGCTGGTGATGCCGAGTGTCAGGCGCTCCTGGGACTTGAAGTCCACGCCTGACCACGCTCGCAGCCCTGCACACACCACACCACAGAGGCTCAGTTGTAGGCGGTCTTCCCAATCACAGCGCACTTCCAGCAGCGCTGGAAACACCCAAGGCGAAGCGGGACCCGCGGAGCGGGTACCGCGGGTAGTTAACAAAGGAGATTAAGTGGAGAGCAGCTCCAGCGTGCTCACAGTCCAAAGCTCCTGCTGCAGACCAAACGAAGAACAGGTGAGGAAACCAAAAATTCGGAGGTCAAAAATTGGTTTTTATGCAAGCAGATTGTGAACTCCCTTGGCCCCTTACGAATAAAATGTTCTGTAAGTAAAAATTGAAAGATGCCACAGACAGACTGATTGAATAAACTCTACTGATAAAGAAAATTGCTGCTATTCACATAGCCTTTGATCAACTCATCAGCCAACTTCCAGCTAGGTTCTCTACTTCTCTCTCTGACATTTCAACACATTCGGTTAGTTTTACGCCTCTAGATGAAAATAATTGTGTGTCTCTGCCGGCCTCAAGTAAACTATCCTGTTCTCTTTGGGATCCTGTTTCTGCTAGATTAACTAAAGAATATATGATGGCACATCCTAGCTGGGCAACTGCTAATGCCAATGCCTTCATTTTGGATGGTCCAGCTGACCCAGAAAATGTAAAAACAGCTTGGGCGACCTCAATCCTAACCCTCCCCCCCCACCCCCCCCAACCCTTAATCCAGTTTATACAGAACTATCGGCCTATTTCACAATTACCTTTTCCAGCAAGGTACCGGAAAATATAATCTTTCAGTAAATATCCAATTTTGTGGAACTTAATGGTCTTTTACATCTGGCCCTGAGAATATTTCATTTAGGGAATAGTACTGAGTTTACAACTGTATCAGCCCTTGGTGATCTGAGAAGCTCTACTGATGCAAATATTACAACAGTTTTATTTATTTTGTCCCTCACATAAATGTTTTTTTCACAGTTACTGATCAATCTATATATGATCTTATCTTAATAAATAATTTTGGTTAACTTTTTTATATGCAGATGATGCCAAATAATTGTAACACTTGAGAGAGATTTGCAGAATGTAGCACTACAACTTCATGTTTGGCTCTCCAATATCAAGATGAGTGGTGATCATTTAAAACTTAACAGTAGCAAGACTAAAATTCTTTGTTCCATCAATTGAATTTTGAAGCTTCCATTCTGGCTGAGGACTCTTTGCCTACTCCAGTGAGAGTGGTGAAAAATCTTGGTGTTAAAATGTACCCATCACTAACTTTAGCCGATTAAGTCACTAGTGTGGTAAAATCTTTCTTTTCCAACTGTAAACTGAAATAACTGCTCCATCTCAGAAATTGCTAATTTTGAACACTTTTGTGGCTTCATGTCTGGATTATTGCAATGCAATATATCTGGACTTACTAGCTTTCTTGATTCCAAAGCTACAACTAATTCAGAATTCTGTTGTCAGACTAGCATGTGGTTTACATTGGAGGAAACTTATTACATCTTTTTTGGTCCCTCTTAGTGGTTTTCAATAAAGGAGGGGATTCATTTTAAATCCTTATGTGAAGTAAGGTTTAGATGGCACTTGCCGGTTCACGTGCTGCGATACGCGATTCCGTTTCGCCTAGAGATTCCCAACTGTCAGTTAAAAACTTTAGGTCCAAGGGGCCTCATTTATGAGGCCGTGCGTCACTTTTAGAGACGCACCAGCAGCATAAAAAATGTGCCTTGTTGCACCATATTTACAAAGTGACGCATCTCGGTAGATGCGTCACTTTGTAAATCCATGCGCTACATTATACCTACGCCAGGTATAATGTATGCAGGGGGGGCGTTCTGACACAAGAAAGGGTCATAGAAGTGACGCAGTGAAATCTATAAGATGTCAATTTCTGCCCTTTCACATGGGGCTTGCCCCATGTGAAAGGGCACATTGCTGGAGTTGCGTCACTTTTGTGGCACACTCCAGCTGATGTGTTTTATCTAGGAACCCGATTCAATATTGTGACTTTATGCCCCTATACAGCTATAATCAAGAATATCCATATAATGGCATAATAATCAGAGCCATATTTCAGGAAATCGCCCCTGCAGTCCAAGACACGGCAGAAGCTACTTCCTTAGATTCCTAGAGAGAACACCGAGTTCGTTCGACACACCAAACCTCCAGCAACCTGGGAAAGCCCCGCTTGCTTTGTTTTGATTTGTAATAGAACTCCTGCGAGCACTGTAAGAACGGCCAGTTTTTAGTGGCATCTTTATTGACGTCTTATGTCCAAACCTTACGTCAAACTCGGCACCTTTCAGGTATAAATATACCAACGTTGCCTCTGGAGCAGAGCAGCTAATCTACTTTCCGAGAGCCCAGCAGAAGCGAGAAGCCCACGGACGCTGCCCCTTCTCTTTGACGCGCTGAGAAAGACGCTGTCTTTTCTCCTGCCGAGAAAATCCAGCTCCGGCGTTTCCAGCCTACCCTTGCGGGTGACTGGGATATCGGGTCCTGAGAGGGAGATACCAGACCTCCTACATTCTTTTCCCAAGGTACAGTGCTGACTAAACCCTTAGAGAAAATTCTTGAACAGATCCTTGGCAACCAACCTACTTAACTTAAACTGCTACTTACTTACTCCTTCCCATGTATTAGGCTTAGGTCAGGTACACCGGGGTAGGCGTATTTTAGAAGCACCAGTTGAGCACGTTAGCCTATGTATATATGTATATATGTTTTATCCATTTTAAAGTGTCTTATGGCTATGAAACCATATCAATGCTTTTACAGTATTATTTCATAATACTCCTTTTACTGTACGTACTTTACTTCACAATAAGTATTGCAATTGTGGCAATTCATTTCTCTTGCATGAGAAGGAAGACTGCTCAATAAATAATACCTTTTATTGAAAAAGCCCGTCTCTCTATTCTCTGCACCCTGGTGAAATTAAATACGCACAACTGACTGAGTGAAATAGCTGTCTATTGTTTCACACGACTCTAGAGATTGACTCTTATTCTGAGGGAGCAAAGTTGTCATGTTTATGCGGTTGTCGGAAGCTGAATCCCTTCTTGTCTGAGCCAGGGAAGCTGATCACTTCCTATTCAGTCAAGAAAGTTTCCAGTGACCTCTGAGCTAGCTGGCGCAAACCTTAAGTAAGTCTAACATAGTCAGTAGAGACCTAGAAGACCTCAGTCCTATGTCTAAACTGCTGTTTATGTTATTCCAATGCGCAGGGCCTATAGGAAAATAGGAACTACACTACATGGCGCCCAACGTTTGGTAAGGCGATAAAACTAACGCAAGACGTTAGAGTAACTCAGTCGTGCTTTTTCACACAGACCCTTTCTCCCGTAAATACTCCAATAGACGTCTGGAGTGGGTGAAAGGTTAAAATCCGCCGGAACATAGTAGGAAGAGATTCCTATGTAGAGTTTCTGGTTTAGTCAACGTTGAAGGATACAGGGTTCCAAATTATTGTGCACCTAATCTTTTGTTTCCTTGGAAACCTGCTCTGCAAACTTTCATTAAAACAATGTCAAATAACGGCGACAACAACGAAACCGATGAAGCCGCAGTAGATGCGAATCAACGGGGTTTCGATGTTACAGGGTTTAATGAACCAGGTGCAATTATCATCCCGATCAACATAAGAAAAACTATAACTTTAAAACTTATAGAAAACGGACTGACATCACGAGGTGGTACAGTCATTTTCGTGATAGAGGCACACGAATATCGGCAGACAGAGGTATTCTATTCATGGATAAACTTTCCTGCGGCAGACGCTACAACACACGAATTCCACTATTACAGAAAAGAGGAACCACCGGAAGAATATACACCTTTTGAGGATATTGAAATACCACTAAATTACCAAGAGCACCTGCTCTGGTTTAAAGGCGCACTAAAACATAATGATTACATCACCAGGCTCGGTCCACTAGGTAGACCAGGAGCAACGTGCCCGGTTCTAGCCAGCTACACACCACATCGTGACATCGAAAAAATGTCAAGAGAAGAACTTTTAGCACAGCTAAAATTACTAATTAAAATTCCCAGACAGTTAATCCAATATGTAATGCGGACTGCAACAGTCCAACCAGCTATTAATATTCCACAGCTGACCCCTCATCAGGGGAACACAAATAAAATTACACCACAGAACATATAATCATGTCTGGGAAAAACACCCACAAAACAGGAACAAATTCCATTCTGGCTAGCACAGAAAATAACTCAAATAGAGGCAGTATTCCCGAATACTACCCCTATTGAGAAACACAGAATTCTGACCATCTGCCTTCCAATGGGGGTCGCACCAGATGTGGAGGACTGTGACACTTGGGGCACAGTCTTTGCTTCCATTTACACAAAAACACATGGTGTTCCGTCTCTGGCGGTAATACCAGGTTTGCTAAAACAAATTCAGAATGAATACGGTCCAGAACCTGCTTTAACTCTTGGTATGAAATTACTGAAAGATTTCAAGCAGGTCTCGGCTATATTATTAGCCAACATAAAAGGAGAAGCAGCATCTGTGGCGATCCGCCAAAAATTGAAAGAAACAGATATAACAGATCAACCAATTGAGCTTGCCAGAATCATAGAAAAATGCTATGAAGAACTAGGTAGCGATAGTTTGGGTGGGAAACCGGTAAAACCCCAACTACGTGGAAATCCTGAAAAGATATTTATTAAAAATAATCTAAACACTCCTAAAAAGAGCTGGGATGGAAATAAACAATCCACTCCCAAAGAAAAAGGTTTCCAGTCCAGAGGAAGGTCTCCTCGGCGGAGAGAAAAAACTCCGAATCGAGAACACCAGTCTCCCCAAAGGGAGCCCTCTGAAAAAAAATACAACCTTAGAAATAGGGATAATTTGAAAAAGCCTGATAGATATCAAGATATTGATACACGTCCCTCTCGATCTTTTTCGCAGAAATCGGAAAGAAGAGTACGGTCAGAACACAGGGAAGAGCACGCCAAGTCCAAAGACAAGGAACCTGCTCAAAGTAAAAAATTACAATTTCCAAAAAAGAAGGTATCCAGTATTAAAATAATCAAACATGCCGAGGATACTGAGGACACAGATGAAAAACGGAGAGTGGGCACAGACAATGCTAGACTGCGCAACAGAAATCAGCATAGCTCGCAAGATCCTGATGAATCATCTGGAGACAGTGGACACGAATGAATACATTCAAGTGGAAACTGCAGATACCAGAGTTAGCGAACCTCATAAAATATACGAAATAACATTGCGTATAGAGGGAGATAAGACTAGGAAAATAAGGGGTCTGTTTTGGGATAACCTCTCAAAAGGCTATGACATCCTGTTAGCTGAGAAAGATGGGCCCCCAGAGTTTGTCAGGGAGTGCCCTCATGGCGAAGAAATGATTATGCCTGCCTTCTCAAATCATATTCCAATTCACAGAAAATATATATATGCAAGAAAATGGGCAGTAGCTCAAGCACCTGCATTATATAAGAATCATGTAGGATGGGATGAGGACTCTCCTCCTCACAAAATCCAGTTAAAATGTCAACCTACTGCACAAAGGCAGTACCCTATTAAGCAAGAAGCTAAAAAACAAGTCAGGGAGATTTTAGATCAACTTGAATACCAAGGGTGATTAAAACATGCACCTCTCAAATGAACAATCCTTTGTTCCTCTCTCCAAACCAGACGATTCGTATCGTCTAGTCTTGGACTACAGACACCTTAACTCATGTTGCAAAACAATCGCGGTACAAAAATTCGCACAGTGCGGCACTAATGAATAACATAGTTTGCAAGAAATACAAAACATTAGACATCTCTAATGGGTTCTTTTGTCAAAATATTGCACCGGAAAGCAGATACTTGACCGCTTTCTCAATAATGGGGTCACAGAAAACTTCTGTAGACTCTCACAGGGATTCAAGAACAGCCCAGGATTATTCTCAGCCAGAGTAGCAGAGTTACTACAAATGTATGATGATGAGGCATTATCTTATGTCGATGACATCTATCTCACAGATGACGACTTGGATACTCACTTGAAAAGAGTGAACACCATAATACTTGGGTTCGCAGCAGAGGGTTACAAATTCAACTTTAAAAAGTCACGAATTCCCCATCTAACTGTCCTATTTTTAGGATACGAATTATCAAGTGAAGGCAAAAGCCTAGCAGTATCAAATCAAAGTATCAAAAAGGTTTATTTGTATTGGTACTCGACAGAGGACCACAACATTTTTACATTTTACATGTTTAAAAAGAATTCAGTTTTGTCAATACAAAGATAAAAAGGATTTTAAAAATTTATACAAGTTATAACAAACAAATTCGTTCGGAGGTTGATTGCACAAAAATATAAGTTCGCTCACCATTGTAATTCTACAGGAGCGAAAAATAGGGTCAAGGTATCTTTTACGGGCTAGGGTTACTTTATGATTTGGACATACAAATAGTACATGCTCTAGAGTCTGATCGCCCCCTGCGCACAATGTACATGTTGGAGTTCCTCCTGGGAGCCATCTTGAGGTGTATGCTAATACGGGTAGAATACCCAATCGGATCATGGTTATCACTCTCCTTGCGCCATGTGTCAAGGTAAACCCTATATAAGACTTGCTTTGTTTATATTCTAGTGAGTCTGCGAAGGGTTTGTAAGTAGCTAGTTTGTTACAATGTAGAGAGTCCAGTTCATAGCTCAATTTTGGGGTGAAACATTTTAAGAACAGTTTTACTTGCGCTGGTGTCCAAGTGAGCAGTATTTCTGTGCTAATATTTGCCATGCGAAATGCTACAGTCATGTTCTCTAAAAAGATTTGTTTATTAGAGTCCGGCCCAAAAGTCTCTTTTTTCAGCAATGACCTTAGAGTGTTCTCTTTTGCATGTAGTAAATTGTAGGCCCACCTAATTACATTGGCAATTGCTATAGCATAAGAGCTGGTTACTGATAGTTCTAATCTCAGTGCTTGGACAGGTACAGCGTCTGATACTTTCATAATCCTTCTTAAAATGTTTCCTTCCTTGCGATCCATAAAGACCCATTGCTTTATGGGGATGTACTCCATCGCATAGGATAATACAGGTGGTATTTTTACTCTGTAAATGTTCAACAATGAGGAAAAATGCCTGTTCCCTGTTGCGCTATAGAGTCTCTGGAGGGCCGCAGCATGTATATCAGATTTCCTTTGTACATTTTTTAACTGTATTGTGCTTTTTACGTTTTTCGATAGGATCCTGCCGAGGTAGGGATAATCATTAACCTCCTCTATCTTATCTCCTCCTATCCTCCAGATATATGTGGCGCTTTTTTCCTTCCCGAAAAGGCTATCACTTTTGTTTTCTTTATGTTTGGTACTAAATAGTTTTCTTTGGAGTAATTATGCAGAATATCCAATGATGTTTGTAGTCCGAAGGGAGTAAGGTCTAACAACACTTCTTAGAGAAGTGCGCTGTACTCCAAGCACCAAAAACGCTGAAGAACTTACAATCAATTCCAGGCTTCCTGAATTTCGGAAGAAGAACTTACATTCTAAATTATGCAGAGAGAGTTAAACCACTCTACGAATTAATAAAACCTGATTTTAAACCAATCTACTGGACTCAGAAACACACAGAAATTTTGAGATCACTGCAAACAGACATGTTAGCTAAAACAAAATTAGAAACACGTGACAATACACGCAACCTTGTAATCCGAGTCATCCCAGGAAGATGCAGATTCACGTACCTGACCTCTAATGAGGGAGAAACGGTACCGATAGCTTACAAATCACATTTTTACACACAAGCAGAAAAAACATTCAGTCTCACAGAAAATACTGTAAAGGCAGTTCAAATTGCTGTAGCAAGAGAACTAGCCCTAGCCCAAGGCAAAAGAATAACTGTTTTCACAGCAGAATCAGCCTTCGAGGCACTATTCAGCCCAGTAAATCTAAAAACAGTGGCACTAGATCCGAAATGGATACAGTGTGAAAATTCTCTTGCTGCAGAAGACGTGACACACTATTTTGTCCCGAACATGAAAAAACTGAATGATTTAAAATATGAAGAAGAATATCCTCTGCCAATCGAAATTCTGCCTCTCCAACAATACTCTTGCATAATCTATACAGACAGATTTGTACAGCATTACAATGTAGATGATAAATCCTACAATGCAGCCTGGGCGATTGTTAAAGGTCGCTGGCTCTGCGGTAAATTCAGACCGGAAATAACAAAAACTGAATCTCTGAGGAACTGTTCGGCTCTGCGAGCTGAAATCAGATCTTTAAAGATGGCGCTTGCAAATGCGGAACGTGAATTCCCAACACTAATAGTGTGCGATTCGCATTTCTGCGTCAAATCTTACAATAATGATTTGCAGAACTGGGTTCAAAATGATTACAAAGATGACACAGGTGCCACAATCAAGCATAAAATGCTTTGGGAACAAGTAGTTCTTTTACAGAAAGAACTACAAAAGACCCACGTGATACACACTCTAAGTCATCAACGTGATGGCGTTCACGTTGCAGGGAATCCATTGGCTAATATAGCCACAGCGGAAGCACCTAAACGGGCTTCCGTAGCCACAAAAAAGCGTTCAGAAAAATACATAGACGGGGAAACGATGCTGGCGGTAAAAACGTCTTCAAAAGGCAACTGTGCAGCACTACCCGTGAACTAAACACTCAATTATACCTACATAATCGACGCAAACTCCGTTCCTTTTGCTCGAATCCCTGGAGTGGGGGATAGGGTAATTCCAAACACGAACCGGAGAGTCTTATTAATAGCAGACGCACACATGGGTGAAGGTCCAAGGCACAAACAGATGAAGGAATCTCTGACAGAATTACAATCAGAATACTGGTGGTCAGGGATGAGTCTGCAACATTATAAATTTGCGAAGAGCTGTCCAGACTGCATAGAGACCGCAGTAACGAGCCAACCGGAGTATTGCCATGGCCATTTCTGTAGTTAGCATAAGGCAATCTATACATAAAATCCAGCATCCTATTAATTCCTTTTAAGACTAAAATCACTTAAGAATGTAGCCCCAGCGCTAGGCTGACGCCAGAACTGTTATAAAAGATTTGCGAGTCTTTATCGGCACATACGCAATTGCCATGCTTCATTCTGACCAGGGTCCTGCTTTTAGCTCTCGAGCTTATAAGGAGGCCATGACCAGCATGGGCATTGGGTTGCGGTACTCTTGTCCCTTCCATCCTGAGGGAAACTGGGTTGTGGAAAGAAAAAAACGAGACATAAAGCAATCTATAACGGCAAAGGTATTAGGTTCGGGTGATGGGTGGGTCCAGCATTTAACAAGTGTCCAACGTAGTCTTATTAATCTGCCAAGAAATTCTCTAAAAGGTTTCAGCCCGTACAAACTATTGTTCGGAACTAAAATGTATGTTCAGGACTTAGATAGTCATGCTTCAGTGGTAGAAGATAAGAAAAAATGCTTTGACATCAAAGATCGTTTGGCTGTTTTACAGGACGTAAATGAAACAAGAAAAGCCCTGAGCAACATAAAGTTAAAAACGCAGCCAACAACCACTGAAGACACACCACCTGTCCCAGCAAGAACTGTCTGGACTCCAAAGATTGGGGATCTGGTCAGAGAGAAAATAGCGGTGAAGAAGGAATTTGGACCTTATTACAGAAAAGCAGTACCTGTCTTAGCAATCAACGGAACAAGATCAGGTGGACTACCGCCCCTTGCTGGTAAAAAGGAGAACCGAGTTGTATCCATCGACCTGGTAAAACCACAATCATGTGGCCAATAATAAGTAGTAGGCCAAGTGGACTCCCAAGAAATAGCAGAATACCAAAATTTGCTACAATCCAAGAGGTTCAAACTGAGAGACTAATCACATTTGATAAACCTGCAGTGAATAAAAAAGGACTATGCAGAAATGCAATGGAACTTGTGCCTCTTGAAACCCAAATCGAAACTGTTCGTCAAGAAACACCAGTCTACAATGATGTAGCATCAGAATGTGCTAATGAAAGGCAAATTGAAAAAACAATTCCAACAATTGACAGTACTGCATCTGGCTACTTCATCAATTTCGATAACTTTTCTGAAGATCAAAGCGAGCATGAAGTAACGCCAGCAACAAAGACTTTTAAAGACAAAGCAACAGTACTCTTTCATCAACTCAAAAAACCTATCTCATTTCTCCATGGTTAGAATTTTGGATTGTGCTAGGAGTAATTTTTCCTCCTGCTTTGGCTCATCATGGTACTTTGTTTGGGAAAATTCCTTGAAGGAAAATACAGTACAATGGACACAGCAAGTCAGAACATCAACTTAGTTCTGAAGCCACACAAGTCATCTCACATCGAGAAAAGAGAACTATCATCAGTGAATGTCACAGCCATTCCAATACCCAGCGGGGTAGTTTGGGATAAAACAGATTACGAAATATATGGACCGGTCGAACTCTTGAAATATCCTCATCAGTTTAAGGTTTCATTAAGTGACTTTGTAAAAACAAGTACATTCTCTGATGATTGGGATTTTGAAAGCATAAATAATATGATGTCAGATTTAGAATTATCAGCAAAATGTACAGAACATGATTATTTGCAAGGTTCATCAAATTATGAACAGATGTATTGCTATACCCGCTATGCAGACCACTATTTGCATAAATCTGCTCAACCTCGAAATGTTTTTAAATATAATCAATGGGAACATTGTGCAACTCCACCTAAATGTAGTTCAAAAACATTCTATGAGAAATTCCAATACTTCTCAGGGTTTAACACAAGTGATGCAGAAACATTTTATTATAAACTGTTAGATAAAACAGGGACAAAAACCATGCTGACAAATACAAAATTGATCTATTCGGAAACATTTTATGAAAAAATGATTACATTTGGTTTTGATTTCGGAAAAACAACATTGAAACAAAAACCATCTGGGGTACAAAAGAATGGCAGGTACAAGGTCTAGAAGCATTATTTCGAGCCTGCATGATACCAGAACAAATAATGTTCTTGAATGACACCATTCAACAAACTATCTGTTTTGGCCTAGCCAAAATCAAAGACTTAAACAAACCGTCTGTTCCAAAGCCAATACCTGATAACACAACCACAGATATTGAGATAGACGTATCCAAAATCTTACATCAAAATAGAACACATCCTGTTTGGAAAAAGTGGTTAATCTGGCCAACAGACACAAATAAATGTCAAGATAGATTCCTGAACAAAATACAGGGGTTAAAAATGACCAGACCAGACCCTAGATACTCCCAGAGACAACATCCAGGGATTGTAACAACATACAGTGTAGGGAAACTATGCCTTGAATGGCTACAAACATTCACACTGGCAGAAATTAAGCAACGCTTATCTTTACTTAAAGATGGTGCTGACTTGCACGATTTCATAATGGGACCACGCAAACAGCATCAAAAACGTTTCATAGCGGCCAGTATATACGCTCCTTACAACGAGGCATGGAAAGTGACTCAAATTGAGACAGCAGAGAAAATAAGAGAAATTGATCGTATTAATTTGGAAAAATCACTTTCTGTTGTGGACAACGGGTTAATGACTCTGTCCTCCAGAATATTTTCACTGGACAGTATTGTATCATCTGCTATAGATATAATAGATCAGGACTTGCTAATGTTACAACATGGTCAGTCCCAATTACGTTCTATTGTACAACTAGGCTGGACGTTGCAAAACCTGCGTTCAGGCTATGTGCCTTGGCGTTTATTCAACACAACGTCATTGTTCTCTATCTTTAACCTTACTGATAAACAAATCAGTTTGGCACAGAAAGGAGCAGACTATACGATTCTGAGCATTAAAAAACTTGGGAGATTACCATTGACAATGTCAGAAAGACCTGTCATTGAATGGATAATACACGGGAATATCACAATTCCGATAACAACTTTCCAATTTAAAAAATGCCAAGAGTATATACCAGCAGGCCAGTATGAAAGGTTGGGTTAAGGGTACTTTAAGTCATCATGGAAATTACCTTATGCACACACATGTTATAGTGACAAAAACCAGAATGTATTTCTTAGTGGTAATAATTGTAAACAATCACTAAGCGGTATACTTCTGTGCCAAGATATTAATTTACATGGGGCCTGTGAGGGGACTTCAAATAACCTTTCATGCCACCAGTACGGCACACCTGCAACACAGATAGAGCCATTCTTTAGACAACTCTCTAACGGGGGTTACGTTCTAAAAACGGACCACAGCTGTTGTGGCATGGTGCCAGGGAAAGCATATCTCTTAAGCGTTAGTTCCATGGTCACTTGCTGTATGCAAGCATTGTATCCAAAAGGCCCTGGAGACTCAGAGGCGACGATTTGGCCTCTGTTGAATATCTCTTCTATACGAATTGATACTTTAAGCAGATTGAAGTCTGTGCTTTTACAGACAACAGTGCCCATCACGTCATCAAAAGAAACGTATGATCTTCAAGTTGCAAGGACAACGGCAGAGATACATACACTTTTATCAAATAATTGCCCCATGCATTTTGTAGAAATGCTAAGCCAAATCCTAAATATGTCAGATGCCAGTGGTATCTCAAATGTATTTTAGACAATTTTTTCGGGACTGTTAACACCCTTCGAAGCAGTCCTGGGCATCTTTCTCAATTTTGTCCATTCGGTTTTTGGTGGCCTACCACTAGTTTTAGGACTCGTAGCAGGAATCTTATTTTTGACTCTTCTGCTCCGATATGGCAAGCCAAAACGCAGACATGACTCCGGCAACGATGGAAGAAACGATCCTTGCAATACGCTACCGGGACCGCATAACTAAAGTCCTTGGATTAGCCCGGCTAAGAGATCTGAATATGACCTGGTTTCTTTCATTCAGACCTATATGGCAGAACTGCATCTTACCTGTGCTTTGATGTATGCTATGCGGAGAAGAATACGTGTTAGACACCTGTCTTACACTACAATCAGCAGTGCCAATGGATGTCGATACTTTGCTAAGTCCAGTAACGGCTCATGCATCGTGTTGTCCCTAGCGGTTACCAATCCTGATGACGGCATTCGTTGAGACCTCTGTACTACGATTAGGTGGTGGCAGTGAAGCAAGAAATGAGAGCAACATCACCAAGGTACGACCTTCTGTGAGCATTGCTGATCCCGAAATCGATGATAGCAATCATTCTCACGACTGCCCGGTTACAGCATTTTCAACCATGGTCGAACTTTCACCTGAAGCTGTAGACTGTTTTTTTGCACATCAAAAGATTCAGCGTTCCCCTGAACTCTGAATTCAGCCTTCACCTTTGAAAAAAAAAAGCTACTGAAAACATTTGAAACTATATTTTACCCTGAAACGAAATTATTTTTTTCCAAAATTTCAAAATATTTACCTTTTTTTTGGCACACGTACTCTGCTTACAGTAGAACTATTCATAGAGAACAGAGCTTCTATTTTTAGCAACTCTAGAGACAATATATTACCGCAGCCTCTAGCACACTCACAAGCAATTTCATTTATATGTGATGAAATAGTCTCAACCTTCTTTTCTGTAATTAAGAGACATTCCATGTGTAATTTTCGCAAATCGTTCAACTGAATATATATGCAATTTTTTTTTTGGATGATTACACTGCTTAAAAACGTACAGTACCTATAACGTTCCGTGTATTTCGCATACACCATTTCGAATGCAAAATGTATTTTGGGTTGGGTTGGAATACACATGCATCTTTATTGCTTAGTTTTTAGTAATTGATGGACATAAAACCGTGGAGTGGGTGATGTGTTTTATCTAGGAACCCGATTCAATATTGTGACTTTATGCCCCTATACCTCTATAATCAATAATATCCCTATAATGGCATAGTAATCAGAGACATATTTCAGTAAATCGCCCCTGCAGTCCAAGACACGGCAGAAGCTACTTCCTTAGATTCCTAGAGAGTACAGCGAGTTCTTTCGACACACCAAACCTCCAGCAACCTGGGAAAGCCCCGCTTGCTTTGTTTTGATTTGTAATAGAACTCCTGCGAGCACTGTAAGAACGGCCAGTTCTTAGTGACATCTTTATTGACGTCTTATGTCCAAACCTTATGTCAAACTTGGCACCTTTCAGGTATAAATATACCAACGTTGCCTTGAGCAAACACACGGTGGTGATTCTGGAGCAGAGCAGCTAATCTACTTTCCGATAGCCCAGCAGAAGCGAGAAGCCCACGGACGCTGCCCCTCCTCTTTGACGCGCCGAGAAAATCCAGCTCCGGCGTTTCCAGCCTACCCTTGCGGGTGACTTGGATATCGGGTCCTTAGAGGGAGATACCAGACCTCCTACATTCTATTCCCAAGTTACAGTGCTGACTAAACCCTTAGAGAGAATTCTTGAACAGATCCTTGGCAACCAACCTACTTAACTTAAACTGCTACTTACTTACTCCTTCCCACGTATTAGGCTTAGGTCAGGTACACCGGGGTAGGCGTATTTTAGAAGCACCAGTTGAGCACGTTAGCCTATGAATATATGTATATTTGTTTTATCTATTTTAAAGTGTCTTATTGCTAAGAAACCATATCATTGATTTTACAGTATTATTTCATAATACTCCTTTTACTGTACGTACTTTACTTCACAATAAGTATTGCAATTGTGGCAATTCATTTCTCTTGCATGAGAAGGAAGACTGCTCAATAAATAATACCTTTTATTGAAAACGCCCGTCTCTCTATTCTCTGCACCCTGGTGAAATTAAATATGCACAACTGACTGAGTGAAATAGCTGTCTATTGTTTCACACGACTCTAGAGATTGACTCTTATTCTGAGGGAGCAAAGTTGTCATGTTTATGCGGTTGTCGGAAGCTGAATCCCTTCTTGTCTGAGCCAGGGAAGCTGATCACTTCCTATTCAGTCAAGAAAGTTTACAGTGACCTCTGAGCTAGCTGGCGCAAACCTAAATTAAGTCTAACATAGTCAGTAGAGACCTAGAAGACCTCAGTCCTACGTCTAAACTGCTGTTTATGTTATTCCAATGCGCAGGGCCTATAGGGAAAATAGGAACTACACTACACAGCAATGCGTCACTTTTGCGCCATACAGATATGTCAGAAATACTGACGTATCTGTAACTCCTTGCTCCATGATGTGTCATACTGTAAATATGACGCATCATTGGTGTTGCAAGGAGGGCGCAGTGAAAAGTCACGCATCCCTGTTTTCACGCAGTGATGCGTCACTTTTCATAAATGAGGCCCTCGATCTTTCTCAGCTGCGTCTACGTGGAACTCATTGTTATTATACCATGTTCCGAATATGATCTGATGAGGTCCAGGAGGGAATTGAAGAGCTGGTTATTTCCAAGCTGTTAATCTGCATTTGCCATTTTTTTACGTTTGTCTTTGTACTATGTGTTGACGTCTGGATTCTTAGAACAGAGATATCCTAATTAGGGTGTACAGTGTGCTTTATAAATACTTCAATATGAAATACACATGCACACATGAATGAAATACAAATATTTTTCCAATACATTTTAGGTTTCAATACTTCTAGTGCTTCTTCAAATTTTCTAGATTGACTTATTGATCCTGTGGTAAATAAAATAATTACCCTGTCGGAGTTTCTATACATTAACAAGGATCATGCATATAATGAGAGGCAGAGTCCGTGGTGTCCGATTCAGAAGGGATTTATTCAGAAACTCGCGTTAATGGAGAATCGGTTCCATCTCCACTAGGGATCAGGAAGGATCGTCATCTGAATCTTTATTCACAGAGTCCATTATATATAGTTAAAACATACATTGACTTGGATAGAGAAGGCGGAGCGCTCCAGGCGGAGCTAGTGAAAGAGAGAGATAAGAGCACATGGGCGTGAGAAAGGGAATGTAAGAAGGCGTACACATGGGTGTTCACTTGATGAGTCATAGGTGTGTCATAGGTGGGTGGATACATGGAGAGGGTCTGCATGTTCAACTGGAACCTTTTCCCTACTTGTGCGCGCAAACTGGTCATAACGTGGAATTGACGTGTAACTGGGGGAAAACTGGGGGGAGCTGACTTTCGTGCTAGTAGAGAAGCGTTGGATGT
This sequence comes from Lissotriton vulgaris, assembly GCF_964263255.1. Classification (NCBI taxonomy): domain Eukaryota; kingdom Metazoa; phylum Chordata; class Amphibia; order Caudata; family Salamandridae; genus Lissotriton; species Lissotriton vulgaris. The sequence goes on along the minus strand of NC_141694.1, from coordinate 1,723,568,563 downwards.
CAGGACGACCTGCACCTCTGGCATTATCTGATATCTTGAGCTTGGAGGATGTATTATCTGACTTAAAGGTTGCTGGAGCAAAGGCTCATCATCACTAAATGCTAGTGTGTGAATATATTTCTTCGTGCATTGCGTGTGCCATGGGCCTTCTATGGATGCGAGTTCTGTAAATCACTTGAATGGAGACAGAAAGGCTAGGCCCTATCTTCTGCAGGCGGAATATGTTTACCCTTTTCATTAGACAGGAATGTGTTTCTGTGGAGCAGAGCAGATAACTGTAGGCAAAATACTGTCTTGGCAGACCAGGCTGGGCACCTCTCGGCTGAACAGGAAATATGTGAGAGGTCAGGGATTACCTAGCTAAACTAAACCAAACTGCAGTTTTCAGAGCATCAGGAGGCTTAGAGCCTGAATTCGGGTCCTGGCTCGGCTGAGCCATGAAAACGATTTCATCTCGACATTAAAACGTGTACCATGTAAATGCATTGGCAACATAGGCCTCAGTGCAGAATTAACGTTTCATTCATGGAGGGCCTGGTAACTGACATTCTGATGTTGGACGGAAATGCGGAGGCATTATCATTACAGGCCATAGAGGGAAAAGTTGCATGGATGACATGCACATACACTAAACGTTGGGGTTCACTCAGGGGACATATTGGACATATAACATTTCATTTTCCTCATTCCCTCCTTGTCCCCTACGTACCCTTCAGGTCACATCTATATTCATGATACCATATATCTGATCATACAGCATCATTTGTTCGTCCTTTTTCCTTTGTTTACGTGGATGGGTAATACAGGCAGTGGCACACAGGCCGCAGATCGCCGGGCCACATTGTAGACAGAGGCAACAGCTGAATATAACAAGCAGTATTATTCCAAGGAACGACAATACCTTCCATCCCCATGCTGATATTACACTCCAGAGCCAACCAGACCACGTCCATGTGCCTGGGTTCTGATGTATCTCGTGAGCTATCTTGTGAAGTCTTGTTATTGCTGCGTATACGGATGGTGAGTTATTTGGAATAAACACACAACAACTGGAGCCGATCACTCTACAAGCCCCGCCCCTATCTGCCAGGATGACGTCAAGAACAAGGCGATTCTGAAGAACAACAAGTCTCATCGCAGACTGCTCCTCTGTCAAGTTCGCTAGAGCAGATGCAGTCTCATTCACTACTGCTTCAAGAGTTCTTGTTAACCTACGTATTAATTTACTGTTTTGGATGGGACCTATGAAGAAAAAGAATCCTTTTTTGAAATCTGTATATTGCTCCAGAGCTGTCTCAGTCTGTGTCTAACATGTACTAGTCGGGAATCTCGATGATAATGGGATGGGGCTAGAAAAACGGGTGGCAGTAGGAACGCTATATAACACGTCCCACCCCAGTCTAAGGGCAGACGCACATAGGCTGTCTGACCGCAAATAAAATAGGAATGGCGGGAAGCTTTGAAAGTAGACTTTCCTTTATCATTGAACTCGACTATAGTATTACAATCACTGTGTCCTAAATGCACTGAGCCTTTCTTTCTAACGCATAATTCACCTTTTACTGGTAAGACTGTTATGAACGGTGAACCTGTATTTTTCTCGGACTGGACATTCAGAATCATAAAGTTAAGGGAAACATTTCCTTGGTCGTACATTTCATTTTCTAGATCTGTTCCTTTTCTCTGGGGAAGACCATCTTTGTCTGGAAAACATGCCTTATTCATTACTATATTTAAGTCTCCCCAGGTCCATTCACTCTGGGAATCTGTGAACTTTCTGTCTTGTGATGACATTAAAGTAAACCATGCTCCGCACGAACCATTGTGCGAGAACGGGAAAGGAAAGAGGGGAAAAACTCCCTTAGTTTTCTGATAAGGTGGGAGTCGGCCACATACCCAGCAATTCGTTACATTGCTGGTCTGATGAGAATGGTGCAACATTCGAATAAAAGTATTGTTGCGCAGTGCTAGTCGATATGACAGTTCATGAGGTGGCAGATCACTGAATGTGTGCTCTACAGTGTCAGTGAAGAGAGAATGTATATGTGAACCAAGAGGAGGAAAGAAAACATGTAGCGTCAAGCTGATACATATAATCAATATACTCAGAAGAAACATAATGATCAGAGTTACTATAAATCTACTGCGTAAGGTCTTGCAGTATTTCTCTTTCTTATCTCTCTGTCTACTATTCTGGTCTACGATCTTATACATGTCAGGAACCTGTCTAACCGATTCACCACAGGGTGGACTTAAACAATTAAACGCTGTCTGACTTACTAGACCGTAATTTAGACCTGTACTCCTGTTGCGGAGTCTTTTCTAGCAAAGGGAGTTTTGAGTCACTGGTTTCTGGGCAGTCCTTAGTTTCGATTACAGTTCCGTGTCCATGGAATCTTTTGACGTGTTGGGCATGGATCCAGCCTTTCCTTCCCTCGACCTTGACGGCAGTCCTCGTTGTAAGCAGTACTAACTTCGGTGCTCGCCAGCGGGGCTCGAGAGGACTTGAACGGTCAAAATTCCGCACCAACACTGTATCTCCAGGAACGATGGAGTGTTCCTTAACTTCGGTGTTGTCGGGGAAGGCGGCTGCAACCTGTGAACGACAAAAGAGGAGTGCAGACATCAAGGAAGCCAGGTAATCTGTCAGCATATTACTGTCAACATCGGTAATTCTTTTTGGCATTGGCGTACCACACATATTCGGCGGTCTACCAAAAACCACTTCGTAAGGGGACAGTCCTGTTCTGGAATGAGCTACCATACGCATGTAAAAGAGGGCAACCGGCAAGGCTACCATCCAATCCACGCCTTTTTCTGCACATACTTTCGCTAATTTTGTCTTAAGTGTCTGATTGTGTCTCTCAACGAGTCCTGCTGCCTCTGGGTGTCGTACACAATGGAACTTCCACTGGTACCCTAACAGAAGAGATACTTGTTTCATTAATTCAGAGGAGAATGGCTGACCGTTATCTGAGTACACGACACGGGGCAATCCGTAACGTGGAAAAAACTCTCGAACCAACTGCCTGGCAGTTGTTACAGCAGTGTAATCTGGGACTGGATACGCTTCTGTCCATCTAGATAGTGCACATACAACTACTAGGACATATTTGTATCCTCGACATCTGTCCATCTGGATATAATCCATCTGGAGGACTTCAAAAGGGTGGTCAGGAGGATGAAATCCACCTTGTTCCACTGGAATGCCTTTGCCTGGATTGAACTGGCAACAGATCATACAGGTGCGCACTTTCTGTTTTGCTACTGCACGCAGGTGCTTGTTGAACCAAATATTCTGCAAACTGTCTAGCATAGCCTTCTCTCCTAAGTGTGCGGGACTATGTGCTGTGTTTATGATAACTTGAACCATAGAGTCAGGAAGAAACCATGTAGCTTTGCCTTTTGTCATCCAGCCCTGGTCAGTCTGGACCCCTCCTTGTTCAGTCCATTTCTTTATCTCGTCTGGAGTGGCATGTGTCTGTATGTCGAGTACATCTTGTGAGGGATCCCTGACTGTCATGCAATTTGTCAGTGATGGTACTTCTGTCTTTGTCGTGTCTGTTGGAGTCTGGGCTGTAAGTTTAGCTCTTCGATCTGCCAGGTCATTACCCTGGGAAATGGTGTCTGTAACTTTCGTGTGTGCTTTGCACTTCATGACGGCTATGGCTGTAGGCAAATGTATAGCTTCTAACAGAGCCTGAATGAGGGGACCATGCTGAATTTTGGCCCCATGAGAGGTCAGGAAACCTCTCTCCTGCCATAACACTCCGAAGTCGTGAACGACCCCGAAGGCATACTGTGAATCTGTGTATATGTTTATTTTCATGTTTTTGGCTCGTATGCAGGCTTGTGTCAGAGCGATGAGCTCTGCTGCTTGTGCTGACAATGTGTCAATTTGTTGTGTCTCTATGACTTCAGAATCAGTGGTCACTGCATATGCGGCCACTAATTCTCCTGTGCTTGTTCTCATGCATGAACCATCTACATAAAGTGTCAGGTCGGGGTCTGGTAATGCAATGTCTGTCAAGTCTTGTCTTGGTTTCGTTACTGTATTAATTACTTCCACACAGTCATGTGGTGCAGTGTCTGCTGAACTTGAGGGCAAAAGTGTCGCAGGGTTCAGTATATTGCATCGTCTGATCTCTATGTGTGGCTGGAATAATGTCAGTTCATATCCTGTCAGTCTTGCTATAGTCAGATGTTGTGTCTGAGTTCTGTTCAAGAGAACTTCCACTGAATGTGGAACCTGTACTGTCAGGGGGTGCCCTAACACTATGGAATCACTCTGTCTTATTGCTAGGGCTGTTGCTGCAACTGATTTCAGGCACGCAGGCAGAGCCTGGGCCACTGGATCCAATGTACTAGAAAAATAAGCACAAGGCTTGTGTTTTCCTGCTTGATCTTGTGTAAGGACAGATAATGCTGTACCATCTCGTTCAGTGACAAAAAGCGTAAAAGGCTTACTGTAACAAGGAGTCGCTAAAACTGGTGCTTGACATAGAGCTTTTTTCAATTCTTCAAATGCAAGTGTATGTTCTTGTGTCCAAGGGAGGACAGTCGAAGACGCTGCCTCCTGTGTTGTTAACTGTATGAGTGGTTTGGCTAGATATGCATACTGGGGAATCCATTGTCTGCAGTAAGAAGTGAGGCCAATAAAGGCCCGTACTTCCTTTTGTGTCTTGGGCTGTGAAAGATTGGCAATTAACTGAATGCGGTCTTGTGTCAGCTGTCTACCCCTCTTGGACAGCAAGTGTCCAAGGTACACCACCTGCTGTGCACAGAATTGCAACTTTGAAGGGGACACCTTGTGCCCCTTGTCTGCCAGAAAGTATAAGACTGTCAGTGATGCACGTTCACAGTCTCGTTCTGTTCGTGCTGTGATAAGGATGTCGTCTACATATTGGAGCAGTGCGGTGTTGGCAGGCATGTGAATACTGTCTAATTGTCTCTTTAATGCTTGGCTGTAAATACTAGGACTTTCTGTGAATCCTTGAGGAGCTCTCGTAAATTTGAAGCTGCGTCCATTTAAACAGAATCCAAAGAGGTATTGGCTCTCTGGATGTATTGGGACACTGAAGAAGGCGTTCTTTAGATCAATTACAGTAAAGAACGTCGCCTCGGAATCAATTGCAGTCAGTAATGAAGAAATGTCTGGGACCACTGGATACTGGGGTATGATGCATTTGTTCAGTTCTCGGAGGTCAATCACTAGTCTGTAAACTGGTGGTGCATTAGGGTCTGTTCGTTTAAGAATAGGGATGACAGGTGAATTACATACATTTGAGTCAGTTTCTACTACCACTCCTTGTGTAATGAGTTCGTCAACAATTTTCAGTAATGCTACTACGGCATCAGGTAGTAACTTGTATTGTCGGATTCGTGGCAGTACTACTCCTGGTTTGAGAGTAACTCGGTGTGGCGTAATGTGCATGTAACCTACATCAGTCGGACCTCGTGCCCATAAGTGCTGGGGTACATTCTGGAGTCTGGGATCAAAATCTTTCAACACATAATGTCCTTTAAAATCACGTAAAAACAATCGCACTCCTTCCGGAGAACAACAAATTACTGCTCCTAGTTCTTTCAAGGTCTTTATACCAAGCAAATTTTCTGGACATGACTTAGTAAGTAACAAGTCTGTAGTACGGGACAATGGACCAACTCCTAGGGAAACTGGCTTTGACAATTCGTTAACAATAGGCTTTCCTGAAAATCCCAGGGAAATATTCTGTGAGCCTGAGAGGGGTGCCCCTGGAACCTCGTCATGACTGATGGTAGTTCTGCTCGCCCCTGTGTCAATCAGGAATTTTCTGTCTTTTCCCAGTACACGACTATGTACATAAGGACCTTCTTGATCTACAGGAACTTCAATAAGGGGCAAGCCAACCTCCCTCTCTAGGCTATTTCATGAGTACTGTTGATATTCTGGATAGTCTGACTGTGCGTACTGGTACATTTGTTACGTGACATGTTGTGTGGCAGCTATTGGTTGGGGTAAAGCTACTGTCTGTTGCGTGTTCTGTGGCGTTTGCGTGTTCTGTGGGGTGCTATTCTGTCTGGGAAGACGCGGTCTTTCTTTTGTCTTGCCGGTAGCTATATTGTGTTTCAGGACAGCACATTCATTTACATAGTGACCTGGTTGCTTGCAATGATTACAGTTCCCTTTAACAGGTACCGTGCCCTTTTTATGGCCATCAGCTGGTACTGATTGTGTGACTAGCACTTTCATTTTTGTATCTTTCATGCGTCTCTTTTCATGTTCCTGTTTCTCTCTAATTCTGTTCTGGTGGTATTGTAACATTTGCAACATTTGGGAAGGGCTGTTTGCTTGCCAGGTACTCTCAACCTTCAGTACTCTATTCTTGATCGGGGGTAAGGAATTTTCTACTAATTTGCTCACAAAAAGATGTGGATATGATTCACTACTTGGCTTAAGGCCACTATTAATAGAAAAACATTTCTCGAATCTGGAATAAAAATCACTAGTGTCTTCGTCTGGTTTCTGTTTACATGCTGAAATAGCATCCCAATCTTCCTTTTTAGTAACCAATAATCTTGGCAGGACCTGTATCAAGAGTTCAGGTAGTTCCTTAGCTTTTTCCCCAAGACCAACACCAGGGTGCCGGCCTTTATCCTCATCTTCCAACTCTGTCCAATTTATCTTTTTCTCTCCCACCTCCCATTCTTTCTCTTTAAGCTTTTCATAAATGCCTGCTGGTAACAGTACTTTTAATAATTTAATGATGTCAGCGTACGTGTAATCCCCTATGCGGAGAATGTCTTTTAATTCACGGTGGAATCCCCCTGGGTCTTTATCATGTCAGGGCAGCAACTTTTTCATTTCCAGTATTTCTATTTTCGTCAAGGGTGTGTAAACATATACTCGTTGAAGCTCATTGTTTGCATTCTTGACGGGATGTACCTCTCGTAGGGGGTTCTGTCTGTCTATGTGTAAACTCTGTCTGTCGTGGTGTGGGGCAGGAATCATGTGCGTGGTCAGAAATGTCAAGTACTTATGTCGTTGGTCTAGAATGACATTAATTAATTCGGTACCTAGGCCTATCCATCTCTCTAGGAGTATATCATCCAGTAATTTATACAAGGGACCGGGATCAGAACGTTGACTCTCGTACAACGTGATCAGATGTTGAACCATTTAAATACCAGCCAAACGCTGTTCTACCTGGGGAAGGCTCAAAAAGGTCTGAGCCACTACGTCACTATTATATATGTTAGAATTAGTCACCCATTGCACGGCTGACCGGGCTAGTTCCTGTTCGTGTATAGTGTGGTGTCTACCGCCCCCGCCCCCTGCTCGTCTTTTCAGTGCATTCTCGGTAGCTTGGAATAGGTGTTCAAGAGAATATCTTTCTGGTATGGGAGGACCATGTTTGCTGTAGTCGAGGCACTTGGGCCTGTCAAACTGTCTTGGTCTGCCTACGTAATTAATTTTATCCATTTCCTCTGTTCCGGGCTCAACATCATCTGATGCTAAGTCGTCCTCTTTCTCGTCTGACTCTTTCCTGTGTAAGTTTAGAATTTCTTTTCGTATTTTCCTGTCCATGCATTCTATCTTTGCCATTGTATCATGTTTACAGGCAGCTACGTTGTCACTCCAATCAATCATACCTCTACTTACTCCTTTATCTGGCTGGTCTTGTTCCCTGATCAGACAATTAATCAAAAAACGTAAAAGTGCGGGTTGAACCTCTACCTTTCTTTGTGCCATGGCCTCATGTATACTCTCGGGTCCCTCCCCCGTTCTAATGAAATGGTATATTTTGTTTAAATTGTCTTTCATGCCTGGTAATGTGATCAAATACTCTACAACGCGTCTTAATCGTAGTGAGTACATGAGCATTGGGCCCACACCTGGTACTGGATCGTATATACAGTGTGAAATCGTTACATTATGCTTATAGGGTGATGCCGTCATTTGCGGCGTTCGTTGTAATGCTAGCTCTTGGAGTGCTCGTGTTGGTGGCGGTGTTTGCAGCGTATTTTTGGGCCCCCTCCCACTGCCCCTTGTCCTAAATCGTCTTTCACAGTCGGTGGCGGAAGCAGTTGTGCATGCTGATCCTGTGACGTGATCAGAGGGAGAAAAGGATTGTTGCCAGGAGGAGGAGGAAAACCTGCATTAGCATACTCTGGAGCAGGCTCCTCTAAATAGGAGGAAAGGAAGACCTCCGCAGCTGTCTGTTTATGACTACGTACTTTAACCGGAATCAGTGGTGGCGGCAAATTACCGGGTACTTCCGGGGTCACTTTAGCTAGTCCTTCAGCGAGGACGGGATACATGCCTTTGATAAGGGCATTTCTTTCTCTATCTGCTTGTTCTGCCTTGACCCGTTCCCCCTCTTCCTTTAGTTCTTTTTCTCTGGCCTTTTCTGCTGCTTCTTTACTTCTCTCTGCTTTGTGGAATTCTTTCTCTGTTCTCCTATGCGCTTCTTTACGCCATAACTCAATGGCATCTTTCTGGGACTGTCTTGCTTTCTTTTTCCATAGTGCTTCCTCTACTCTCATAATGCAATCAGCATCCCATGTCCCTGAGGCAGGCCATCTATACTTTTCTTCTAGATCCTTCGTGTAATCTACCCATAAGTCTAAAAACAGTATGGCATCTAACCCATGCTTCTGGTACATGAAATGGCCAGGTGTGTCTCTAGGCGGGACAGGAACTGCCTCTTCAAGTATCCCTTTCCTGGTCCCTATCTGACGTAATTTCGAAAACAGTGGCATGTTGGAACTAACTTTAACGAAAACACAATATACACAAGAATAGACTGGAAACAACCATTCACACTACAACATTAAAACATTAAAAACAGATACGTCCTAACTGGTACATAGAAAAAGAAACATGATCCTGAAAAACTGTTTACTTTATGTACTGCAAAACAGTACAACCATACCGGTCTCGTAAAGAGACACGTCTTTACCGCGTCCACCAAAATGGACACGTCTTTATCGTATCTGTGTACCCAGACACGTCTTTACCGGACTCAAATAAATGAATCCGTCTCTATGCGTTCCCAATAACGGTACTCACCGGGAAGCAGAACTGAAGGCCTCGGAAACTCGATACTGCGTGACTGCTACTGCTGCTGCGCATGCGCCTCGGAACAGGTGGGCCTCGGGATACCTCGGACCTTGCTCTCTCGGCTTGGGCTCTGGTTGGGATGGTCCGCGATCCTCACCACCTCGTGTGGATGCCTGGTCGCAGTCTCCGTCTCCTCCGTAGACCTGAGGGAGTAGGCAGGAAGTCCCGCTGTCGTGTACACTTGAAGTCCGTCACGGCTGTAGAAGGGGGAAGGGGGCTGGACCTACATCGCCGGCGCGTGGGGAAGGGGACTGGTTCCTCTTCGGGCGCCAGATTAATGTGGTAAATAAAATAATTACCCTGTCGGAGTTTCTATACATTAACAAGGATCATGCATATAATGAGAGGCAGAGTCCGTGGTGTCCGATTCAGAAGGGATTTATTCAGAAAATTGAGTTAATGGAGAATCGGGTTCCATCTCCACTAGGGATCAGGAAGGATCGTCATCTGAATCTTTATTCACAGAGTCCATTATATATAGTTAAAACATACATTGACTTGGATAGAGAAGGCGGAGCGCTCCAGGCGGAGCAAGTGAAAGAGAGAGATAAGAGCACATGGGCGTGAGAAAGGGCGTGTAAGAAGGCGTACACATGGGTGTTCACTTGATGAGTCATAGGTGTGTCATAGGTGGGTGGATACATGGAGAGGGTCTGCATGTTCAGCTGGAACCTTTTCCCTACTTGTGCGCGCAAACTGGTCATGACGTGGAATTGACGTGTAACTGGGGGAAAACTGGGGGGAGCTGACTTTCGTGCTAGTAGTCTTGGATGTCAGGACGACCTGCACCTCTGGCATTATCTGATATCTTGAGCTTGGAGGATGTATTATCTGACTTAAAGGTCGCTGGAGCAAAGGCTGCTCATCACTAAATGCTAGTGTGTGCATATATTTCTTCGTGCATTGCGTGTGCCATGGGCCTTCTATGGATGCGAGTTCTGTAAATCACTTGAATGGAGACAGAAAGGCTAGGCCCTATCTTCTGCAGGCGGAATATGTTTACCCTTTTCATTAGACAGGAATGTGTTTCTGTGGAGCAGAGCAGATAACTGTAGGCAAAATACTGTCTTGGCAGACCAGGCTGGGCACCTCTCGGCTGAACAGGAAATATGTGAGAGGTCAGAGATTACATAGCTAAACTAAACCAAACTGCAGTTTTCAGAGCATCAGGAGGCTTGGAGCCTGAATTCGGGTCCTGGCTCGGCTGAGCCATGAAAACGATTTCATCTCGACATTAAAACGTGTACCATGTAAATGCATTGGCAACATAGGCCTCAGTGCAGAATTAACGTTTCATTCATGGAGGGCCTGGTAACTGACATTCTGATGTTGGACAGAAATGCGGAGGCATTATCATTACAGGCCATAGAGGGAAAAGTTGCATGGATGACATGCACATACACTAAACGTTGGGGTTCACGCAGGGGACATATTGGCCATATAAAATTTCATTTTCCTCAATCCCAGCACTATTAGAGATATAACATGCCAGTCATCTAAGCAGCATTTTGCAAAATAGTCTTAGAATCTCAATCCCATGTACCAGAAACATAGATAATGTACCATAAAAAGCACCAGAGCTGTCAATTGTCACATATAGGATCTGATCACAGCTAAGATGCTCATTCTGTTTCTTATGCAGACTCACATTTGCAGCTAAAACGGCATTCAAAGTTAGGTTATAGTTGTCCATGCATGAATTGTTGATGCACTATTCACCCAGGTGCATATTGTGTACCCTGCACTACTGTCCAAAAGCTGATAGCAGGTAAATTGAATTTTTTTGGGCAAATACAGCCTGATTCATCATTGGGACGTTTTGGGAGTCTGAAATAGCGATTCATAAGGAATCGCTATTCCAGACTCGCAAAACAGGATTCATGTAGGAATCGCAAAAAGATTTGGATTCCTACACAATCCTTATTTGCGATTAGCAAATTGCTAATCGCAAATAAGGAATAACTCCCCATTCATTCCTATGGGCCAAAAGGCCCATAGGAATGAATGGGGAGTATTCCTTATTTGCGATTAGCAATTAGCTAATCGCAAATAAGATAGCGATTTAAAGGGTGCCAGGGGTGTTTTCGCTATTTACCACGAGGTTTGACCTCGCGGTAAATAGCGGGCCGAAATTGCGATTTCGCAATTTTTTAATGGATGATGAATTGCATTTAAGGAATCTCAAATAGAGATTCCTTAAATGTAATTCCTCGCAAAATTGCGACATCGCTATTACCGATTTTTGCATTTGGGATGATGAATCCCAAATGCAAAAATAGAGCTCGCAAAGGGCCAGATTCTCAGAATCTGGCCCTTTGCGAGCCGATTTCGGCTTGATGAATCAGGCTGATAGTGTGAAATTAGGTTTATGCAGCCTGGAATGCATTTTGGGTCAACTAATCCAAGTACCTACTATTTTGGCAAAGAAGTCAACTTATGGTTTTACTACACGTTTTATTAAAGATATACATACTCTTCCTTATCTTAGGCTGGAAATTTGGCAGTGCCTCAAAAACACTGCAGATATGTAGCCCAGTACATTCATGAACTAACAAATACATATATGCATCAGTAACGTTTCGTACTGTAATTGGCCCATGTGGCTTCTCATGTCTAGCTTTGCTTTTTAAGGTTAGCTGTGTTAGTATTAGATAACTCTGACGTGACTTACAAATGCACTTATAATGTATAATAGGTTATACTTTATTCCTTATTGTACATGCTCATATCATCACCCTTCCCACAAACTACCAAAATCCTTCTGTGTTGCTCAACCATATGAAAGTGATAGGATAAGTATTAACATGAAGAATAAAAGTAGAATCTGTAGTTCAAAATTAAACACACCAAAAAAGCTATAAACACATATCCCGGCACTCCAGCTAACTTTTATAGTCTATATTTAACGCAAAATGCTTTGTATGTTACCCCAAATATCACTGGCAATAGACAAAGTTAGGTTCTCAAAATAAAGTGAATTTTAATTCAAAGCCGTATTTGTGACATCATATTTTAAGAGATATCCAAATATACAGTACAATTTTCAAACTTTTTTCAAAGAAGATGGACCAAGAGAGGACATATATCCCCTAATAACATTCAAAAGACTGGAAACAGTAATTATGTCCTTTTCATCCTGGTCCACGATAAGAAACAGCAGACACGTGTTTCGTCACATCAAGTGACTTTCTCAAGGCTTTAACCCTAATTCCAAAGGGTATTGAATACGACGAGGTTTCTAGAGTTTTCAAGAACATCAACTGTCTAAGGCAGTAGCCAAAACGTTGGCAATAACATATCAGGGTCCTCCCAAATGTTATATTGATGTCTTTACACACGATCCAGTATGCCTCACGTCCGAGGATTCTATTGTTTAAATTTAGTCAAATCGTATATTGCTTGTTAAAAGGCTCAGGAGATTCAGTGACTGGCTCAAAATTACGCCATGATTAGTGTGATAAGAAGGTTTTCCATCTGTGTGGAAACGATATGTACAAAATGAACGTTTAGAAAAACCCAGTTGGCTATGATAGGCCTCGTCTGTTCCCCAGCAAACGGACGGACGGCGTGGACTCCCCAAAACACGTCCAAGGGTGAATACATTACTTTTTGACCCGACCTGTTTTTACATGTGTGTGAGGTGCGCCCCCTTTACATTACACCAAAAAAGCTGTTAGCAATTTGTTTGAAAATATATTAGAATCAGTTGAATACATATCAGATTTTAAAAGAAGGCTGTAGTTCAGAATGTGTAGAAGCACGCTTAGAGATTCTAAAGCCTGCATAAAATAGATATGTTGCCATAAATACCTCCTTTCTTGTGATGATTGCTACTCTAGAAAAAGAAAGCGTGAGCAAAAAAAAGCAAGGTTTTGTTTTTGTTGCTATAAGGTAGCTTTAATTATTATCAGTGTCCTGCATTTCCCTTTGCCTTCTGGATCTGTCAGCTGGTATTATGATGCTAGAACTCAACTGGAATAAGTTATTACATTTGAGCAGCGACATCATTTCTTTCTTACAGGCGACTAGCTGTGTCGGACGTAGCCTGTAAGAAGGAAATTAGAGACATGCTTTTCTACAGGGGTTGAAGGATTCCATGAATTATAAAGCTATTACTTCCAGGTGCACCTGAAATAATTAACCCCAAGCATCTAACTTCTCATTTTATGTTGCATATTTAGGTTTTATTGTAACATCATAGACCATCTAGCATAAAGCTGTTTAGCCCGCCATGAAAAGTCAATGCATCAAAAGTGTGATCAAAAATCTAAAAGGGGTTTTTAAACATTAAACTGAATATAATTTTTTTTAATGTTTTGCCTGATTTTATTATTTTTCGTGTGGGTCAATTACAGTTATTTACATGTAGGTTATATGTTAAATCTACAAAAATAGGCTCTTGACTGTACGGAACGCTGTAGTGGAAACACTTGTATACAACTTCTGTTCACATACTAATTCAGTCTGTGAAGAAATGGACAAAAAGTGGAGTTCCCCGTGTGCTAGTGCAGCGGGGTTTCGAATACCTACCTTTCATCCTGTAATGTAGCCAATGGACAGTGCCCAGTGACCACACTGGTCAGGCACTAGGACCAGCCCAAGGGAAGGCTGAGGGCGGGAGGAAAGGGAGGAGCTGGGGGACGAAAGGGCAGTTCACTGCTGACCACCATGCCTGTAAGACACGAATAAAGAAGCTCCCTGATAAAGCAGTTGTCCGCGTGGTTAATAGGTCTGAGAAGACTCTACAACTGGCGACGAAGGTTAAAGACACCCTGCGCGTGTGAATAGCCACTGCAGCGACCGGCGACCGACTGGCCCGGAGCTCGCCCCACGTCCGGAGGCTCGAGCGCGCTGCGCGCCAAAAATAAAGAAAGAAAAACGCCCACCGAGTGCCCACCTCGGCGGCGGAATTGCGCTGATCTGAGCGCCTACCGAGCCCCCACCTCGGTTGCCCAAAGCGCCTACCGAGTGCACACCTCGGCGGCGTGTGGCCAGGGAGAACGCCCACCGAGTGCCCACCGAGGCGGCGAAAGCGGATCAGAAGTGCGCCCACCGAGTGCCCACCTCGGCGGCGGAAGCGTGGCAAGACAACCACCCACCGAGTGCTCACCTCGGCGGTGGAAAAGGAAGAAGACTGCCCCTTTACCTCCTAGTCCCTCCAGCGGCGGATCCCGGCTTCGGTGAGTGGAAACGCCGACCCAGTCAGGCTTCCGGTAGAAAATTGAATGAAATCAGCCGAAATCCCGCCAGAAACGAGATTCCCAGCAGCCATCTTGGAGTCAGGCAGCCTCGACCAATCCCCTGCGAGGGATTGCTGGCGGACATTTTGAAGTCAGGCAAGGGTCCTGATGTAACAAACAAGCACTGGCGAGTGCACCGAAAATAGCAAACAAGCACTGGCAAGTGCAACAAAGATAACAAACAAGCACTGGCGAGTGCAATGAAGTCTACAAACAAGCATTGGCGAGTGCAACGAAGATAGCAAACAAGCACTGGCGAGTGCAACGAAGGTATCAAATAAGCACTGGTGAGTGCAACGAAAACAGCAAACAAGCACTGGCGAGTGCAACGAAGATAACAAACTAGCACTGGCGAGTGCAACAAGAACGGACAAGAGAGTGAACACAGACTGCAAAAGGCGTCAGGAACTACGAGCGAACAATGGCCGACCCCGCCCCTGGGATTATTATTATTATGTTTCTTATATAGCGCCTGAATCGACCCCTGAAGGGGTATCTCCGCGCTTGCCTTGGGAACCCGTCCTGGCTTTTGCCTGTGATTAGCCCCTACAAGGCATCCCCAAGGTGAAAGCCAGGCATCCCGCCGCGGGGGGGCCGTTGTGGAGTTTAAGCAAGCTTAATGCCCAGAGTTGCAGAGTGTGAACCCATGATTAGGTCAGGCACCGAAGCGAGAATTATCGAGTCCATGGACATTTGAGCTCAAGACCCTGCCGCGTCGGGAATTGAACCCTGGTCCCGGGTCTGACCTCTGCTTCAGGGTCTGCCTGCTCTAACCAGTGAGCCACACTTCTCCACACACACAGTATGTCGCGAGCATCTCTCCTGCGGCGCCCCGAGCCCCTTATTATCGATTCTGGCAGGAGTATGAGCCTGCGGTGGCAAGAATGGATAGAAGACTTTGACGACTTCATGAAAGCGTCCAAGATAACAGACGAGGGAGAGCAACTACTCTTCCTCAGGAACCTGATTGACTGGGACGGTGGACGGATCCTAAAAGAACTGCCAGAAGAATCCGTGGTGTCCTACACTAAAGCACGGGAAGCCCTGAACGGTAAATTCCTGCACAAAAAGAACGTTGACTATGAGCGGTACACCTTCAACCGGGCCGTGCAAGAGAGAGGTGAACGAATGGAGGCGTTCGTGACTCATTTGAATCGCCTAGCAAAGCATTGCGAGTTTGATAATTTCTCGAAGGAAGACGCTCTGCGACTAAGAGTCATAGAAGGATGCCTCTCTGAACCATTGAGACGTAAGCTACTGAAGAAAAGCTATGCACTAGCGGAAATCGTGGACATGACGAGAGTAGAGGAACAAGCTAACGAGCATGCAAAGAGCATGGAAAGCGGTAAAAGCGAGCGACCGGAACAAGCCTTCAGGATGCAGTCTCGGCGCGAACTTCGGCGGTCTCCGCCACGTGATAGCTCGTCCAGGTCCAAGAAACACCACCACCAGTCTCACAGAGGGCACAAAGACACGAGATAGACGAAAGTACATTCGGACAAGCACACCAAATGTTACCGATGCGGCTACGACTTCCCACATGCAGATGCATGCCCAGCGCTGGGAGAGCAATGCCGGAAATGTGGGAGAGACAACCACTTTGAAAGCATGTGCGCGGCAGTGTCTAAGAGTGATCACAAGGGAAGCCACCGACGATACCCGAACTCAAACAGTCGCCATCATGTCAGGGCTGTCGAAGACAAACGTGACTCGTCCTCCGGGTTGTCACAATCAAGCGGCCGCTCCTGCAGGACATGTCAGTCTCGGCGATCATCCTCAAGAGAATCTCGATCTCCATCACCCGCTCCCCGAAAAGAATACCTCTATCGGGTGGCAGACCTTGACCAACTGAAAGAATACCCGCGTCTGGACATCAACGTTGGCTCTCACCCCACCCAGTTTGTGCTCGATAGTGGGGCAACGCTAAACTATTTACCCGCCACTGAATAACACCGGATGAATCCACAACCCGAACTAAGGGAGGCCCATGTGCAAGTGTATACGTGGATGGCTGAAAAGCCACTGACGTGCCTTGGAAAGTTTGAAACTGACCTTTCATATGAAGACCGGACAATACCAGCGTACATCCACGTCATTGAAGGGCCCGAAGCCGACTGCCTCCTGAGCCTGGCAACTGCCGAACGGCTGAAACTGGTGGATATCCTATTCAGAGTCACTGACAAACCAGCACTCATCCGAAAATTCCCAAAGCTGTTCCAAGGTCTAGGAAAACTGAAGAACTGTCAAATAAAACTACATATAGATGAACAAGTCACGCCGGTGGCACAGCACCACCAAAAAATTCCATTTCACCTACAAGAAGCCGTGGAGAAGGAACTCGGAGACCTACTAGAAGCAGACATCATCGAGAGAACAGAGGGGCCGACCGTGTGGGTCTCCCCGGTCGTGGTGGTACCAAAGAAAGGAGAAACTGGCCGAGTTCGTCTGTGTGTAGACATGAGAGCGCCCAATATGGCCATCGAAAGAGAGAGACATCCTGGCGCACACATCGGTGACATGATCACGTCCCTCAACGGAGCAAAGATATTTTCAAAACTGGACCTCAACAAAGGATACCATCAGCTAGAGTTGCATGAAAGGTCAAGATACATCACAACATTCTCGACACATCTTGGACTATTCAGATATAAGAGGCTAAGTTTCGGAGTGTCATCAGCGTCATCTCCCGTTTCCAGCCAAAGTCATCGAGAAGACCGTCAACAAGCAGATGGCCGCCTTCCTCGAGACGAACGGATCCCTCGACCCCTCACAGTCCGGCTTCCGAGCCAAACACAGCACCGAGACCGCCCTCATCGCCGCCACCGATGACATCCGAGCCCTGATGGACAATGGAGAAACAGCGGCCCTCATCCTCCTAGACCTCTCCGCGGCATTCGACACGGTCTGCCACCGCACCCTAGTACGGCGCCTCAGCAACATCGGCATCCAGGACAAGGCGCTGGAATGGATCATCTCCTTCCTCGACGGAAGAACACAGCGAGTCCGCCTACCACCGTACAAGTCAGAGGCCTCCGAAGTCATCTGCGGCGTCCCCCAAGGATCATCCCTGAGCCCCACCCTCTTCAACGTCTACATGAGCCCCCTCGCGGCCATCGTACGCAAACACCACCTCAGCATCATCTCCTACGCCGACGACACCCAGCTGATCCTCTCCCTGACCAACAACCCCGCCGCCGCCAGAGCCAACCTACACGAAGGGATGAAAGAGGTAGCCGAGTGGATGACGACCAGCCGCCTGAAACTGAACTCGGACAAGACGGAGGTCCTCATCCTGGGCTCCTCTCCCTCCGCCTGGGACGACTCCTGGTGGCCTCCCGCCCTGGGCACCGCACCCAAACCGACAGACCATGCACGAAACCTGGGCTTCATCCTGGACTCCTCCCTCTCCATGACCAGGCAAGTCAGCAGCGTCTCCTCGGCGTGCTTCAACATCCTACGCATGCTACGGAAGATCTTCTGGTGGATCCCCACAGAGACCAGGAAGACCGTCACCCAGGCCCTCGTCACCAGCCGACTGGACTACGGCAACGCCCTCTACGCCGGGACCACCGCCAAGCTCCAGAAGAGACTCCAGCGGATCCAAAACGCCTCAGCCAGACTCATCCTCGACATCCCACGATCCAGCCACATCTCCGGACATCTGAGAGACCTTCACTGGCTCCCCATCAACAAGAGAATCACCTTCCGCCTCCTCACCCACGCACACAAAGCCCTACACGACCAAGGCCCGAGCTACCTCAACAGCCGAGTCAACTTCTACGCTCCCAAACGCCACCTCCGATCAGCCAACCACGCCCTCGCCGCCGTCCCCCGCATCCGAAGAGCGACTACAGGAGGAAGGTCCTTCTCCTACCTGGCCGCCAAGACCTGGAACTGCCTCCCGTCCGACCTGCGCCTGACCCAAGACCACCTCTCCTTCAGGAAGAAGCTGAAGACCTGGCTGTTCGAGCAGTAGCGGCACCCCCCCCCCCCCCCAGCGCCTTGAGACCCTATGGGTATGTAGCGCGCTCTATAAGTGCCACTGATTGATTGATTGATTGATTGAGCGGCAGAGATATATCAAGAGGCCATCAGGAGAACAATACATCACATCCCACAGGTTCTGAACTACAGTGATGACATCCCTGTATATGGAGCAACGGCGGCTGAACACAACAAAGCGCTGAATCAGTTCTGTCAAGCACTGATGGACGCGAACCTCACACTTAACGAAGCTAAATGTGAACTGCACAAACCAACACTAAAATTTTTCGGACACCTATTCTCTGGAAATGGAATGAAACCAGACCCAGAAAAGGTAGCAGCGTTAAATGACACACCAAGCCCGAAGGACGTTGGCGATATACGATCGTTCCTAGGTATGGCCAGCTACTGCTCCAGATGTATTCCCGACTATGCTACATTAAGCTACCCGTTAAGGAAGCTCACTAAACAAGGGCAATCTTTCCAGTGGTCCACCCAGTGTGAAGGAGCATTTCGGGAAATTAAGAGAACTGTTGAATCAGCAAAGAACCTAGCATACTTCAACCCAACAATGAAGACGGAGATAACGGTGGACGCCAGTCCCGTAGGATTAGGAGCCATCCTAGCACAGTATGACAGGGAAGGAGACCAAAGGAACATAGTAGCGTATGCTGGCAGAAGCATGACGGACACAGAAAGGGCCTACTCGCAACCAGAAAAAGAAAGCCTGGCGGTTGTCTGGGCGTGTGAACACTTCCACATCTTCATCTTTGGAAAACACTTCACACTCATAACCTGCCACCAGGCGCTAATCACAATCTTCGGAAACCCGAAAGCAAAAATGCCACCAAGAATAGAGCGGTGGGGCCTAAGGCTGTAAGAGTACACATACACCATCATCCACAAGCCAGGCAAGGATGCAAACCCGGCAGACTACATGTCACGACACCCCACCAAAGACAACAAACCAGAACAATCAATAGCGGATGAATACATTCACTTCGTAGTGAATCAAGCGAGGCCTCCGGCTGTACCACTGGATGCCATCTGTGAAGCAACACAAACGGATGCCACCCTGCAAGAAGTGAAAAATATGATCCAAACCAACGGCTGGAGACGCAAGTCAAGCAATGGACAAAACAACACTGACATGGCGGCATTCAAACATGTCCATGAAGAACTGTCGATAGCCGCCAATGGACTCATCTTACGAGACACAAGAATAGTAATACCACGACAACTCAGACAAGGGGTCTTCAACTTAGCGCATGAGGGACATCGGGGTGTGGTAGCTACAAAAAGAGCACTCCGCGAAAGGGTCCGGTTCCCAACACTAGATCAGATGGTGGAGGCGACATTGAAGGACTGTCCGCAATGTCAACTCGTAAGTCGTCCAGACCCCCCTGCACTGCTACAAATGTCCCCACTACCGGAGGGCGTCTGGCAACACATTGCCATTGATTTCTTCGGGCCAATATGTCCTGGTCATCATGGACGAATACTCCAGATTCCCCATCGCCCAGCTGTGCGCCTCCACGAAAGCATCAAGTGTCATACCCATCCTAGAAGAGGTTTTTGCTGCCTGGGGAATTCCCCTATTGGTGAAGTCGGACAATGGACCACCTTTCAATAGCCACGACTTTGCTGAGTTTGCCCAACACCTCAACTTCGCACACCGCAAGATCACGCCACTATGGCCACAGGCCAACGGAATGATTGAACGTTTCATGGCCACGATCAAGAGGACCCTACAGCAAGCAGAACTCACCGGAAAGCGCCTGCAGACAGCACTTGACGAGGTGCTGCGGGCCTATCGAAACACGCCTCATTCCACCACAGGCAAATGTCCCGCTACCATCATGCTAGGACGCCCAGTGCGCACCAGAATACCAATGATGAACCTGACTGCGCCAGAACTGGATCCTGACTCTGATCACGAAGGGATCGTGGCAAGAGGCAAAGAAAAGAAGGAAAAGATGAAAGACTATGCTGATGAGCGACGTCATGCGGCCCCCGCGCAAATAAAAGAAGGAGACTGGGTGCTGGCAAGACACGAGCAGCACCGGAAGACTGATTGTCGATATAACGAGGTTCCACTCAAAGTGATCCAACAAAAGGGAACCATGATCACCGCGGAGACCGAAGGGAAGAGACTCACCAGAAATGTGACATACTTCAAAAAGTGCGGACTCACTGTCACCGAGTTACTGGCCAATCCCCAACTGGAGCCGGAAGACCCCGAGATACTGACAACCAACAGCTCACTACCAATGGGGATCGCTGATGAGAATGAGAGCGACAACCATGACCCTCAAGCACGCCCCTGACGTGTGATTAAGAAACCATCGCGTCTGATCGAAGAACCTTAAAGAAACAAACTCGTGACTTGACCAGGGACATGTCATTATGTCATCATCCACCGAGGGGGGAGGTGTAATGCAGCCAATGGGCAGTGCCCAGTGACCACACTGGTCAGGCACTAGGACCAGCCCGAGGAAAGGCCGAGGGCGGGAGGAAAGGGAGGAGCTGGGGGACGAAAGGGCAGTTCACTGCTGACCACCATGCCTGTAAGACACGAATAAAGAAGCTCCCTGATAAAGCAGTTGTCCGCGTGGTTAATAGGTCTGAGAAGACTCTACACATCCGTTTGTAACTTTAAATATATTGCGATGCTGTTCTCACTCTTAAACTATCCATTCCGACAGTTGTATCAATTATTTATTTTACTTTGTCATCCAATCAAAGGAAATCTGGAACTGAAAACTAGTCGTGTCATATGGCAGAAAATCATGAAAATGTGATAAAACAGGTGGATACATCCTATATGGGGTTAGGCCAGAGTAGAGAGTCGGACTGCAGTGCTTAATTTGTAACATAATAAGTGCCTGGACTCTTGTCAGGAGACCACTGCAGCTTGCACCACACAGTGCCCCAGCCAGCGCTGCCAATAACAGTAACAACACAACTGCAAATCATCACTCTCTTACCAGTGTGACAATTCGGACTATTTCAGGCCCCCAAAGCTACACGAATGACTTGGGCAGCAAGTAATAGCCATTTTAAACGCATATCGAATTCATAATTAACTGCTGTGGTGGTCATCTCTAAAATAACCAGACAGCGCCACCTTGTGACGGACTGTCACAAGCACCGGTGTTGACAAGTGGTGGTGCCGAGCACCGGAAACCACCGGCTCACATTAAGCTTGTGCGGACTGGCCTCTGATAGAGCAATCAGGCAGTGTCTGATGGACGGGTCTGAAAGGTCAGCTGGCTTTTGGATGTTTGTGGGTCTATTTTTATGTTCTGCGGGGCGATTTTGACAGTTTTTTTCTCAGATGTTAAAATAGATATTGCCTGCAGCAAGCACCAATCCATAACTTGAAAAATACTTGTACAGTGTATCTTTCTTTACCAGTTCAAAACTGCCCCTCTTTGAAACATAGGCTGCATGCTTATCAGTCTAGTTCACCAATAAGAGCCACTTTTATTTTGATGTCCAGGCCTATTCCCTGTCCTAGTCTAACTGTGCCAGATTACATACATTGTAACATTTCAGAATTACCAAACTCATGGCACAGTACTGGAATGTGCTGAAGGTACAAGTGGGAGTGATGTGATAGGCCAGAAGGCCATTGAGGAACCGCATATCTGGTCAGAATGATGGTTACAGCGGCAGGAGGCTGGTGTTTATTGATGCTCAGCTTCAGGACCTATTTTAGAGGGCCTGGATTCCAATTTCTTGCAGCTGGCAAGAAAATCAGGTAAGTATGTTTATTGTCTTTCAGACACAGTCTTTTGTCTACTGGTCATGAGAGGCAGCATAACGTGTGAATACTTTCATTTTGGGTGACACTTCCATAAAGGTCAGGTACAGTAAAACCATTTGGTAAAGCAGATGCCTAGGCCGTTGAGCCAGGCACAACCTGGCATGCACTTCTTCGCTGCCAGTCTTGGTGCCTATCTTTCACCTGATGTTGGAATGGGCACCACAGGAGAATCTGTTCTTCTTGATTACCAGCAGTGAGCGCTCAGTGACCTGTCCTCCTATTCACCAAGGGGCCACTTGACCCAGCCTCCATGTAAGAAGTGGTAGAAGAAAGACTGGAGTCTGACCCTGTCCTTCCATGACAGGATGATGACTAACGTTGACCCTCAGCAGACCCTGCGAGCAAGCAGTAAACTAGGGCTAGCCCAAAGAGGTGAGCGCAATGCAACTGCTGAGCAGTACAGATGATCTGTGCTGGCAAGCACACAGGCAAGATCTGTGGCTTGTTGTTAGCTACTGGTTTTGGTGCCTTCCAAGGGTGAAGTAAAAGTGGACTTCAGACAAGACTGAATCTGCCAGTGCAAGAAAACAAAACTATAACATTAACTTTGGACCTTGATCTAAAAGCATCAGTGTGTATAATGCTTGCAAAGAATAGACATGTAAATCGCTACATTTATTAACCTCCCCCGTGATCCTGATACATCTCTATTGCGGCCTCCCCTTTATTCTCTTCCATTAAGATTTATATTTATATCTAACTTTTTAAGATGTATTTATTTATTTAGAGAGTTTTCTGAGGTGCAAAACGATCCAAGGGTATCGGAGAGCAGAGAGCACACAACACGCTACATAACATATATCAGCAGAACCTACAGACTATATGAACAAAAAGATATGGGTTCGCTGTCTCTGAACGCCATAAATGAGCAATCAACGAGTATTGTTAATTATGGCCTTTTCGTGGTGAGCATGGGCTCCCAATCATCATGTTGAGGACAAATGACAGAATTCTAACGAGAGATGTATAGGGACGCTGTCCCCGCTTTCACTATGGGGTATTGACGGCAGACATTAGTGTCAGCAGTGTCACTGCAAATCTTGATCTTCCAGTGTCCAGGCAAGACCCTGTTTAGCAATCTTTTTTAGTAATCTGTTCAGTAAGATCTGTTAAACTTCTTTCTTGAAGGCTAACTTTGAAGGGTTTGCACAATTCTTTGGCAGGAGATCGGTCCAAGTTCTTGAAGCTGACCCAGAGAGGGTGCGGGTGTAGGTCTTTGTTTTTTCTGAACCTAGGAGGTTCTAGTAGACTAGAGCTAGCACTCCAGAGCGAGCGGCTGCCTCCTGAGATTCTGTGCTTGGTACAAGAGTGGTTCATGGTGAAGAGGTTTGTGTGTCATACATGCTATCCTCAGCTGGAGTTTAGCTTTAAATGAGAGCGAATGTAGAGACTCAGCCAAAGCCGATGATGACCTGATAGTTGTTACCACAATGATGCAGTGGCTTTCCCTTTTGTACCTTAACTCATTGCCACTGTGGTTGAGTTATGAATGAATCAATGAATACTCCATCTTCTTGCATCTTTTTTGATGCATCTAATGACAAAAGTGACAACCTGGAGCAGTCTGGGCAGGTATCAGACTCAAAACTGTTAAGTGTTAAGTGTAGTTACTCCTTAATGATATGTGTGTCATTTGTCATGCCTACCACATTTTGTAACTATTCCTTTCAGATTTCTAATTATAGGCATTAACTTACAAGTTCCAGTGTGCAAAATGATATCATTGTTGGTAAAGTACAGACAGGTTTCACAGCGGCTGCAAAAGGCTGAGTCAGAGAGTTGGAGACCGCGAGAGAAAAGAGAATGAACAAAAGGGAAAATGTGGGTGAGGTTAGTGGTGAATCTGGGCGGCACTAATGTTGAAAGGGGTATTGGAGGGGGTGTCATTCGCTATCTGCTTTCTAAGATAGACGCTGGTGCCTGGAACCTCTTTTTTCCTTCAGTAGGCACTTATGGTGGCTCTTAACAGGGGGGAGTTTGTTTGCTTTAACTTTAGAATCGCCAACTCTGCCCCTGGTTAGTAACTACCTCGCAGTGCTGTCCACTCCCGTTACATTGGTTATCTAGTGTCCTGCATGCATGACCTAAACACTGGTGGTGTTAAACAAGTAACTGAGAGCACAGAAACGGATAACAAGTCCCATTCTTGCCCTAAACCCAGTGGTTATCCTATGCCGGGACTCAGGAGTCTCCCGCTTCTCAAATGTCGGTGTTATTTAGAGTTTGCAGATGCAGGACACCCCCACAAATTGTGCGAATCCCAAAAGCAATGCAATAAATGGGGGAGACAGGCCAGTCGTAGTTTTGCAAGGTTTTATTGGCTTCTTAAGACTGCTGCAGCCATCACACAGAAGAAATCTGCAAAAGGGGTAAGTAGTTTAAAATAAAATAAATCCATTCTAGGTCTTCCTACTTAGTTCCAAACTGTGATGCCCCTTCCTTCCTTGTTGTTGGACTCCCACCCTTGCTTGTCAATAGTACAGGCGGTGTTTGAATGCGGCTACCCACAGGTTACGCAGTCAGCAGGCCCCCTGGGGATGCCAATAGCAAAACATGTGCTTTTCAAGCCGGTTGTTCAGAACGCAATTTATTCTCTGCCCCGCCTTCCTTGATTGTCAATTCTTAAGGGCGCCCTATTAGGCCAGGGTCGATGAATATCTGTGAGATATGGGAGACTCAGGGGTCCTCACATCACATTCTGCAGGGGGACCTCATCATTTTGCTTTAAGCCACTGGTCAAGAAACAGAGGAAGTCACCTGAATACATCTAAAAATCAACTCAATACTCCACAGGGTCAAATGCCTTCGCTCATGTTCACATCCCATAGGAATGTTCTGTGGCACAGATCTTAAACACCCTTGCAGAGTCGGAACAGCTAATCCCACCCCAATGCTCATCTGTGAAGGACAGAGGCTATAAAAGAGCACAGCGTTCTAGGAAATCCCTTTCCTTCAGTGAAATGTATATAAAACTACAAAGGGTCTGGTCTCCCACTGCTACACATCATTCGGATCCATTCAACTGCAAACCCTGCAAGCCAGCCAGACCCCCCATTCAATGATACAAAGCACTGCATGCAAAGGGGAGGGGCCTGGCTCTCCTTCAATAACATGACGTCACTGCTGCCTTTACAATATTACCAGGCTGTTTTCGCAAATGCCAAGGGTCAAAAGCACACTTGCTCTATGTTTGTAACCAGTGCTTTTCTCTAGGCAATGCAGACCCCTGTGCCGCTGACACATGGCTGAGAGGAAACGCTTCATCTGGAAAGCATTTAGGGGCGTGGTGGGTAGGACTGGGTGTGAGGGGAAGGGGGAGACGTCACTGCCAAAGTTTGCCAGGGTTAAGTTGTACATTACTCGGAATTCATATCCATTTGGCAACTACTCTGTGCACATAGACGGAAATTTACCAAACCCCCCACCCAGTAAGCAGGACTTATGGCAGTAAGGGACAATAAAGCATAATTTTCCATTAGATTGTTTTCCTTCAAACGCTGTAATACCCGATGTTCAGTAATAACTCACATGAAAAACCCATTGGATTTAAAATCTTTCAAAATCACCTGAATATACAATGAGACTACCACCAGCCAAGAGGATGTGGCAAGCACTTACACTCGGTTTACCACCTCCTGGATGTGCAGAATTCCCAAGCATTACCATGCTACTGATGCAGATTTCACTATAACTGCTGCTCTACACTTTTCAATTATAATAGTACCAATTTCTATGCTTGCACATGATAATACACATGACTGCCTTTGGACAGGACATCACTACAGGAAGCACCTACATGTGTACACTACATCCGTGCCTACACTCTAGTCTGGTTTCAATATCATGATATTCTGTAACAATTAACGACCCTCCCTGCTAATCTGTACTTGTGAGCTCCATCACTGAGGCACAAATGCAGTCTATTTTACCATCTTCTGTCCCTTTCTATCATCTTAAAGCTCTATTTCTCTATAACTATTTGTCTTACCTCTCTCTATTGCCTCTGTCTGTTTCTCCTTGAGTTTATTTCTCCATTGGGCCTGAGAGAGCGCAAAACCGAGTTAGAAATTGTACGGGTGCACCATATTCACGAGTGGTCAGCACCCACATATATAGGGGACTTACTAATTGTGTTCAAAAGTAATGTAGGATTGAGAACTAATGTAGTTGTTGCAGTCCCTTTATCTGCCTATCTTTTTATCATTCTGTATCTCTCTCTACAAGTCTATATACATCTCTCTGGACCTCTCCCTCTATCACTGTTGAATTCTCTACCACATTTCTATCTATATCACTCCGTACATCTCAATCTCTCCCTCGCCCAGCCTGCCCATGCTTCTAATGTCCTTGCTCGCTGTCTCTTCTGCCACCATCTCTCTCCATCTCTCTTGATGTTCAACAGACTGAAGGAGGCATCAATAGAGAGGACATGAGAAGAACATGTGCTTGTTGGCAAATAACTGCAATGAATTCCAACCAGGGACTCACATGAGTTGATACAGTGGAAGCACTTTTTTACACCGAAGTTTCCTTTATTTTAAAGTAAAACTTCATATTGGATTCAACCTTAGCCACAAAACATAATCTCACAGGCCTTGACTTTTATAGTTTTCTTCGAATTAAGGTCAAATTATCCAAACTTGAGCTGCCCAATAAGTCGGCCCTGGTTATGATAATTAACTTCTGGCAATGCTAGGGACATATTGCTTCTAAACTTTACAAATTTCTGTTTGACCCCAGTTCACCAGAAGAGTCACTAATTTGCACAAAGTGGGCCAAACATTTTGATAAAGGGGTTGTTGAGCATATCACAACTGACTCATGGCAGACTATTGGTAAACTTGCCCTTCATAACAAAATTGCTCCATCTCTTATTCAGTAAAAAACGTTCACAATTCATCTTTTACACAGGACTCCCGATCGGTCATACAAACTGAAACTAAGGGATAATGACAAGTGCTGGAACTGCAAACCTGAGGCTGGCACTCATCAAGACATGTTTTTTGGATGCCACCCATTAAGCTCATACTGGACAGCAATACACATGCAGGTATCAGCAGTTCTCAACACTCCCATTTCTCTGACCTTCACTGTGGTAACACTATGCCCTTGGGCTTCCCCGACTGCTCTCCCCTTAGACTCTACAGATATGGCCTTGTTAGACTTGCTCTTAACCATTGCAGTTAAGGTCATACTTACCGAATGGCAGACCGTTCACAATCTATCGTATCACACCTGGTGGGCTTTAAAAAAAAACAACAACAAAAACGTTATATTGGGTTCTGCCCTGTATGGATTTCCAGTACAGAGAGATACAAATAATTGCCCAGAGTCAGAAAGGGTCTTACTTCATTGGAGGGCGGGGGAGGGTGGAGTGGCCACAGCACAGCAGGGCTACAGTGGACGTGGAGGTTGTTTTCCACTGGAATCGTGGGGGCTGCCCCACTATCGCTCTGCAGAATGTGTTCAATATAATAATATAACCCTTTCTGCAGTTGACTCTCAGGCTAGCAAAGGCGAGCAGTAACAGGCATCGCAGCGAGGATGTGTGGGGCGGCAAGGGATCAGCGCTCAATAGTCAACCTACAGACACAATAACAAAAGGTTAAGCCCAGTGCTTGTGTTTTGTAAAAACAAGTACTTTAATGATGTGTTAGAACCGAATACTACACAATTCAATTAGCAAATACAGGGCTGTGTCTCTGGTTGTGATCTCAGTAAGCCCTTCACCTCCCATTGCTAAATTCTCTCCCCACCAGGTTGACCCTAGAAGCAACAGCTGCAGTCTCCTGTATCCTGTTACAGAATAAATAACTAGGCACAGGTGCAGATTACCTCACTGGTACCCCCACAGGTTAAGATGTGGAATTCATTTCAGCAATCCTTACCTCAGGTTTAGTATGTGCAGAAAGTCTCAGGTCCTTGTGCTTGATTTCCTTGGAGTGAATCATAGTCCTTTGTCCTTGGAGTGAATCTTAGTCCGTAGATCCAGTTACAGGTTATGCCTCGCTGTACTAACACAATCTGCTCCCAGACCGGTGAAGCGATGGATGCAGCCAGTGTCTTGAGTCTGCGCTGCTGCTTCTCCTTGACAGCAACATCAATGGATGACTACAGTATGCCAAGTCCAAACACTATGACATGACTTCGGCAGTTGCGGCCTCCTTGACTTACCGTGGTCCACTTAGCAGGGATGTGTAGCTGTGGCTTCACGGACTGGCCAAACTCCACTTAGCAGCAGCATATTGTCTTTTCATCTGATGTCAGCATCACTAACCTGCGGCCGGCAGTGGCTGTCAGTGGACACGGCCATGCTGGATTTGGTGAAGTCTTTGGAGCAATGCTAAACAGGAACTGCAATGAGAGACTGGGAGACCTACAGAGACATCATTCCTGACTTCACCTTCTGATGCTGAGGAACATGCTGGGCTTCCCCTTCTGTATAGTCTCTCTTCCTACAGGGCCAGGCACACTCTCTCCTTCTCTCAGTAAGCAAGGGGGTTTCTAGGCACTAGCCAGATCCTTAGCTCCTCCAGCACAAAGTGTGGGGTTCAGGTGATGTATTGTCACCTCTGGAAGGCTGATTGCCAAGCAGACAACAGTTGTGGTCACACTGAAGATCTTGGAAGGCACTGCTGAGCTCTCTGTCCCTTGCTCAAGAAAACCCGGGACTGTAACAAAGCGGGATGATTTGGATTTCACTTTTATATAAATGTTCCAGGCAGGAGATGTGGATCCACTGTCTCTAGATCGGAATTGGTTTTGGGTAGTGTTCTTTCAAATGTTTTTATTTGGCTGGTCTCTAGACACAGGCTTTGGAAAAAGTGATGCTTCTCATAATACATAGCACTCAGCTGGCTCCAAACAGGAGTACTGAAAACAGGAGCACAGTGAAGGATGAGATCTCTACATCTGGCTGTCATCAACTTCCTGAAGCAGTAATCAGGAAAAGAAAAACGTCAGTTCTGGCCTCACCTTAAACAACAGAAACTGGAGTCTCAGCTTATATTCGTACCATATACCAAGAAGAAAAAATCAGTAGCTCCTTGCTAACTAAGTGTTCATGGAATTTCTAAAAATAACTCTGTGTCAATCCTTCTCTCTTCATTGTGAGCCAGGGAATTGAGGCAATGCACTTCTACTGTCCTGGGAAACTGTCCTCAGCCTCCTGCACCATCCTAAGCCTGAGGCATCGAACATAGATCCCACTGCCTTCAGTATTAAAACTAATACCCACAAGAAATCCTGATACAATGCAAGTATTACATGCTTACTACACACATACATGCACTAAACATGTACACAGGATTTCATTGCAATTTCTGGGTCTTCACATGAAACATGAACTTTCCACGTAGGGGTTCAGTATACCACGCCTTCACTGACACACAATCTGGCCACACTATAATCATAAAACATTACACGCTATCACAACTGCTTGACGTGAGGGATCCAAGATGGGCAGTAGTCTGCTGGCTGTCTTCTATGAAGATATGCTTTGTGTGCCCCTCCAGGTCACAGGAAAAATCCTTGTCTTCACACTGGGAAATCTAAAAACTGTTGGGTGGAGTACTTGAATTGATATCACCCACTGGAAAGTTCTCTGGCTAAGTATCAGATCATCATTTTGTTGCCCACCATTCCACCTCAGACTTGCCTGATCAATTACCAGTGGCTGAGATTCATTCAAGCCTTCTGCCCATCACTTTTGTATTCCTCCATGCGACGATATCCTTGGTCCCTTGCTCACTGAACCTCACATTGTCGGGGACAAGTCTAGACCTCTGTGTTCATGCTAGATTACTGTGGCGCTAGAGCAACAAGAAATCCTGTTCACCATGCAGGGGACATTCCTGTACCAAGAAAAAGAGTTCCAAATGGGGAAGCTCAGATTTGAACTCGAGACTTTTCAATGTTTGTAAGTAATTAGCATGCATTATGTCATTCTAATGATGAGCTTATGAAAGCAATATTTTCCTGCATGTTGAGATAGCAGACGACAGGATAAATACATTTTTAAAATCTATTCATGCAGTGCCTCACACCAGTGCCATTAATCTATCACTTACTTTACACCTAATAAATAACATTTTAATTAAATATAACCTATTTCTAAGCACTCTCAATTTCAGTCGCTGAAGGGAGAAGCCATGGAGCACTGTGCTCACCATTATTCTTTACAACACACTTCACTAGCAACACCAACGTCAAGCCTCAAAGTATAAATCAGTCACTTAGCACACAGCATGATCGCCAGCCAAGTACAGCTATTTTTGACTCCCTTACCAAAGCTTGCCCATCAACATGCTTACATCATCATTGACGTCAGGGTAGATCTGCTACTCCTATGCTGCTTGATGGTTGCCTATGTTGTGCATGGCCTTCACGCGGGGGTATTGTGAGACATGTGAGGCAAGTCTGCTCTGTGGAATTTTGATGCATGCTAAATCTAAAATCAATCAATAGAGCGCACTACTCACCTGTAAGGGTCTCAAGGTGCTGGGGGGATGGGGGAGGGGGGTGGTTCAGGCAGCTCTGAGGTCATCCGAAAAGCCAGGTCTCGAGGTATTTTTGAAGGCTTACAGTGTAGGGCTTCGTCTGATGCTGAGAGGGACTTTGTTTCAGGTCTTGGTGATGTAGGAGAAGGATCTGCCCCCTGTTCTGGCTCTGTGGGTGCGGTGGGTTTCGCAAGATCTAGGTCGACGGAACAGAGGTTTCTCTTGGGGGCATGGAAGAAGATTCTTTTGTTGAGGTATTAGGGTCCGGTGTTGTGGAGGGCTTTGAAGGCGTGTGTGAGCAGCTTGAAGGTCACTTTTTTCAACTGCGAGCCAGTGGAGGTCTCGGAGGTTCTGGGTGATGTGGTTCTGTTGTGGGATGCTGAGGACGAGTCTGGCTGCTGCGTTCTAAATGGTCTGGAGTTTGTGAAGGAAAGATTTGTTGATTCCAGCATAGAGAGTGTTTAAGTAGTCCAGTCTGCTGGTGATGAGTGCATGGGTTACTCTCTTCCTGGATTTGTGGGGGGGGGATCCATTTGAACGTCTTGCGGAGTATGTGGAGGGTGTTGAAGCATGTGGAGGACACAGCATTGATCTGTCAGTTCAGGGTGAGTGAGGAGTCGAGTATGATGCTGAGGTTGCGGGCACAGTCTGTGGGGGTGGGAGGGGTTCCGAGGATGGGGGGCCACCAGGTGTCATCCCATGCAAACCTGAGAATTTTGTTGCCATGTGAGGACAGAGCTTAATCAAATTAGATTGCCTTATGCAGGATCACTATCATGTGGAGGACCAATAGCCGCTTGTCTGTGTTTTGAAGATAGTCTGTTAGAAAAGGTCTCATGGATATGGCTGCCTTGTGCCTTCAGGGCGAGTAAACCCTCTCCTGGTCGGTACATGCGCAGCTGCATCCTCTCAAGGTTTAGATCATTACTGTCTGAGGCTGAGATCCACCAAGCATTTTGTTAAAGCAGCTTGGTGGCATTTACATTCATTTTGATTGTTACTGGGGCAACGCCTACGGGGCCCCTTAATGCCAGTTGCTCTTGGGTACCTACGAGACTCACCAGCAATGCTCCTCAGTTGCCGGTTGAGACTTGAGCCGCCAGACGGTCCTGGCATTGGATTACCAAAATAAAGTGGAACAGCACCTGTCTCTGCGTGGTTCCTGACCAGAGCTTCCGAGGCAGATAAAGCTGTGTTTCTCCAGACGTAGAAGCAGGGCTAAAAATGCATTTTACTTTAAGGTCTACCACAAAAGTCAGGTATATTTTTTCACTGCACAAGCAACAACATACAGCTCTGTAGAAAGCCATTAGGAAACGTTCTTCCTTCCTTCTCCCGCTGTCCCACCAAATTCAGGCGTAGAAACTGAGGAGGGACACTGTTTGACTCCTGAAGTTAGAACTCGGGCTTTCCAGGTGGGTGTTGGTTTCGAGCACGTCCTTGGTACTGAGAACGCATATTTAAAGATAAAAGAAGTTAATATATTTTTATTCTACTGCTTTACTGCTTTAAAGATCTGTATTGAATATTTTAAAGAATAATACAAAATCACCACCATAAGGTCAATACAGCTTGGAGTTTTCCTCACGAAAACAGATGGGAAATCAAATCTGCTTTCGAACAAAAAATCAGATGACCCTCCCAAATGCCCTTTGGGCTTTGCAAAGGACTAATAGGATAAAATATGTCCAGTATCTTACTTCGCAAAACCCCCATGACGTTCTCTCCCATTAACTTTTCCCTCAGGGGATTGCTGTTGTCTGCAAAGCATATTAAGGTCTTTTCCTCGTAAGCAGCCCTGCAGAGCTGTCACTGCACGGAATTCAAGAAAACACTAACATTACCGAAGGCTTCAGAGCACTCTGACATGGATGTAAATGCACATTTAACGCTCTGTTAACTTCCTTATAAGGTTGTGAACAATGTTCCTATACCAGATGGTGACAGCAAGGCCCTGAGGCCTGAACTGGAAAGCCAACTTCCATGAGCGCCATCTCTGAGGAGAATATTGCTAAGCAGAGCTTTGCATTTTAAAGTTAGATGTGCCCTCATTTCCTTTTGAATTGTCATGTTATGTTATTGTATGTCAGAAAAGAAGATTCAATTTAAAAGTACATTTGTTTCACGTTAAACTTTGTTCTTGGTCAGAAGAATGCCATGTTCAGGAGGGAGGAAGCGGGTGGACTTGGCAGGTGAGCCCCATTGTCGTCAATGCAGGTGAACATTTTTGGGCGAGGTTGTCTGTCATTTTACCTCCACTAAAATCTATAGGAAGCATTTTTGACATGTAAAGCAGGAGAAAACACTTCAAAAGTTGGTGAAATGGCTATGCATGACTGAATCATTGAAATCAACATAGGGATTTCACCAAAATCACAGGGCTATTTGCAGTGACCTCACACTTAACCCCTTAACTGCTGAGACTAGCCCTCCCCCACCACTCAAGTGCTCGTTTTATCAAAAAAAGGTATCCACCCTAATCGTCCTGTTTTCCACAGGATGCGAATTCCCATGATCTGGTATCCTCTTGGAGGGAACCAAGAAAACAGCCAAGTGATATCAAACTATTGCGATTTATTAGAAAAAGTGATAAAAGTTCTGTTCAAGGAAGTGTAGATTCTTTTATTCTAAAAATGCCATCAACAATATGTTTGCCATGAACAAGTTTGCTGGGCTAAGATCACCGTCGTTCCAACTTTCAGGAACAGGCAGATTTGTAAAAAACACAAATCAAAAGAAAAACTCTTTTTTACCACAGTTATTGCATGTTTCTAAGTGGTGGTAGACGTTTTCCTATTTATTTATGAAGTTTCTACTGACTTGTAGTTTATAGTGGAAGCAAGTGTAAAGCCAATGGGAGAACACAGAATCCTACACATTTCTGAAAAGTAGACAGAATTCAGCAAGACTTCAGGTGGGTAAATCGCTCTTGGTTTTCTGAAATAAACTAATCATTGAAATAAAGCAATAATAAAAAATAGCAGGAACAAAGCAAATAGGTGACAATATTTTAGTCTGTAATTTTTTGCCAAGATAGGTGATTGACAAAAGTAATATATGTCTGTCAGACACTTCTGGTAGCAGGGATATATAGTATTAGGGTTACATTTATGAAAAAATCATTCAGCACAGCAAGTCACCAAGTTGCGCTGCGTGACATAGCAAGTACAGGAATGTGCAGTATTTAACATAATACAGCGCATTCCTATCTTTTCCATGCACTGGCGCACAATTTGCTGCCTAGCGCAAACTCAGGCACCATGTTTCAAGGGTCCCTGCATTGTGAGCAGGATTGGTTTTGTGCAAGAAGGGCAACCTTCCTGCACAAAAACAATCCTCTGAGGCATTTTCCTCTTTCTATGTGTGCTGCAGAATGCAGCACGCATAGAAAGAGGAAAGAGGAAGTAACGAGGTAAAATAGAGATATTTCTCCTTTTTGCACCTCTCCTGAAGAGGCGTAGCCTTTCTACGCATTCCCAGGTCTACCAGAAATGGTAACACCCATGCCCCATCCATGGAACACCTGCCTGGGCAGAGTTGCTGCAACACAGCGATTTGTGCTGCCTTGCGTTAATCCAGATTTATCAGGCCATGCAGGGCCATGAAAGGTGGCCTTGCGTGGCTCGATAAATCGAACTTAAGAGTTGTGTCACCGGCGTGGGGTCCTGGGTGTGGCCGCCTCCACTTCTCCCTCATCTCAGCTCCAGTCCTGCAGCTCCCTACAAATCCCTGTGGGCCTTTGACATTAGGGCCCATGTGGCCTGTCTTGTGACTCTGACTCCTGCGAGCCCCGGTCACCTGAACGTGTGCTTTTGTCCCGGAACCCTGACCTGGGTGACGCTCCCATTTCTACAAGGGACTCGCGGGGAGGCGGAACTGGCTGCATCTATCGAGCGGCGAGGGGCCCGAGTCGCGTGCCCCCTCCGTCGTCCTTCCCTCCTTCCTTTGACCTGGTGGCACCCTTCTCGGTCTGGGTGTGGCATCATTCTTCTTGGATCGGTTGCCATTTTGGGCGACGGGGGCAGGGTGTCCGGACTTGCTCTAACCTGTGCCCCGGCATCCAGGGTGGATTCGGTGCCTGGGCCTAGGTATCAATGGCTCGGGCTTCTCCTACGGGGGGCGTCTGCCCCATGAGCCTGTATCCTCCCTGCTGACTGGACGTCCCGGCTCCTGCACCCATGACCGAGATGGGTAGGGGCCGTGCCCCGAAGACACCCGCTCTACAGATTTAAGCTATAATGGATTAGTTTACCACCGCCGAGCGGAACCCAGCGGAGGGGGCATCTTTAGGCTCCTCCCTCTCTGGGGAAGACCTCTCGACCATCCTGAATGCTATCAGCACCTCCCAGGCCTCGGTGGAGAGCAAGACCGGCGAGGTCCGGGTGGACATGGCCCTTATCAGCCAGGAACTTCGTAACGCCAAGGCAAGGATCTCGGAGGCGGAGTCGCACCTCTCCACGGTTGAGGACGAGCTGGGACAGCTGAAGACCCAGGTGGTCAGCCTGCAGAATCACACCTCGGAACTACACCGTCAAGCAGAGGATGCCGAAAACTGCTTGCGGCGAAACAATTTACGCCTAATAGGCTTCCCCCGAGGGGGTTGAGCAGGGAGAAATGGGTGAAGTCCTGGATACCCAAAGATGCTCTCTCTGTATGGTTTGCAATAGAGCGCGCCCACCGCTCCTTGGCGCCTAAACCTCCTCCTGGGGCCCCATCCCGTCCCATCCTTATCAAGATCCTTAACTTCTGGGACAGAGATGCCAACCGTAGAGAGGCCCAGGCCCAGGGTCCCCTGAAATACCAAAATAACACCATTATGCTCTTCCCGGACTATAGGAGGGAGGTGCAGGCCCAGCTTTGCACTATGCAGACGTCAAACAAAAACTCTGCAATCTGGGACAGCGATATTGTCTCCTCTTCCCGGTCTGTTTCTGAGTCGCCTTTCAGGACAAGACAAACTTTTTTGACACCAAGCAGACTGCCTGGACTTGGCTCACTGAGGAGCGACCTCTGCGGATCCGGCCTGCTTCCCCTCCCACCCTGACTGATCCTCAACAAACATGTTCATCTCTTCCCAAGCCACAACGGAGACACACCAGTCTCGCAATAGGGGGGATCTGCTGGGAGAGGTGTCGCGGTCACCCGGCCTTAGGCACCGGTTGTTGAATCCTCTGGGGCTCCCCAGGCTCTCGACAACCACAGCCGCGCCAGCTCACCGGATAACCTAAGCCGTGGTCCAGACCCACCTGGGAGATTGCGCCCCGCCTTGTCAGACTTTGATCTTTCTAGAAGCCCCGTGCTCCAGAGATCCGGTGAAAATGTGAGAATCTGATTTGTGGATGCCCACCAGGTTAGTATTGAGGAGAAACTCCTGCGATACTTTACATTTATAAGAAGCTGATGACATCATGGCATCTGACACTATGTAGGGGTCCATCATTGCCACGAACTGCCCTGCTACACGTTTTAGCTTAGCTATTTGTTATTGTTAACTTATGTTTCTTTTCAGGGCGACAGATGCTTCAATTCGGAAAGTTTAGGGTGGGGGGCAAGAGGGAGGAATGGGGGGGAGGGCCGTTGTCCTTCAAATGTTTTTTTTCCTGGCTCAGTTTGAGCAATTGTTCTGCTTTTTTTTACCGACAGCTTGACATTTGCACACAGCATCTCCATTGACAGACAGCATATCACCTTGCGCATGCCACACCTTTCTGCCATCACTGCGGTACACTGCTCCCCCTAGGACCCAGGCCCCTTCTATCTGCCCTGCCTGCACCTCACACATGACCCAGATGCCCACCAGCAGTAGGTCCCTCCATGTTCTGTCTTGGAACGGGAATGGCTTGCTAGACCGCATCAAATGTGCAGCGGTCCTCAAATACACCCAGTGCCACACACCCAACGTTCTCCTATTTCAGGAGACCCACCTCCTGGGAACCCACTGCCCATTTCTAGCAAGATACGGGTTTGACAGGGTGTGGCACTCTGGTTTTACACTGGGCTCCCGGGGAGGGGCCATACTAATCCGGAGGGGTCTTCCCTTCCCTTTACGATAGGAGACAATCGTTCAAATACCTTGGGATCTGGGTGACTGCTCCCGGAGCTGGAATGGGCGCTTAATATTACCCCCCTGAAAGCCAAAAATTACCTCAAGGGCTGGCAATCCCCATGACTTAACCCCCTTGAAAGAGGGGCACTTTTTAAAATGGTTATCCTCCCCCGCTTCCTCTACATTTTCAGAATACCACCTTTCATTTCCTGGGTAGTTGGTTCTGAAACTTTGATGCAGTGATTACAAGGTTTCTGTGGTGTAAGGGGGGGGGGGGAGGCCACATATCGCCCTGGCCCGCTGCCGGATCCCACCCTTTGATGGAAGCATGGGTATGACAAATCTCCTCCTCTACTACTTGGCTACCAGACTCCTCGTCATCCACAATTGGTTCACTGGGAGGTGGTCTGACCCGGCCTATCGGATTGAACTTAGAACCATGGACTTCCCGCAAATCCAAGCTTACCTACACAGGGCTCCCATTCCACAGGCAATCCCACCAATTACCAGAGCGGTCATCGTGGCCTGGCACTCCACCTTGCAACACACACACTGGAAGAAGCGTCTCACTCAACATACACCTCTATGATATGGCATCAGGATCTCGCTCCTTGGGGATGTCTGGGTGAGGGGTCACGTCAGGGCCTTCCCCGCTCTACAGCAGCACCATTCCCTTCACACCACCCAATTTTATAAGTATTTACAACTCTGCCACACTCTCACCGTACATATCCCACCAGGCACACCGTTTAGTCCCTTGGAGGAACAGGTTATGATGGGAAACCTGGGAAGAGGAGGGGTGTTGCGGATATACCGCTCCCTAGTGAACAATGGCTTCACTACCCTGGTCTCGCTCCAGACCCGCTGGGAGGGATGGTTGGGCCACCTGGAGGAAGCTGACAGGCGCTACTCCCTCATGGCTCCCAAAACCCTTACGACCTCTTCTAAACTCCATCTCAGTCTACTTTACTATCTCCACATGGCCCACCTCACTCCTGTGTGACTACATAAGGTGGAACTGCACCCCCCCCGCCCGGACTGCACACAATGTGGCCAAGCTCCAGCTGATTTTTACCACATGGTCTGGTTGTGTCCCAGCCTTGCCCCGTTCTGGTCAGGAGTGGACTCTGGGTTGGCAGGTTCCCCACGATCCCCTGTACCTTCTCTGGGGGTGTTCGATGGATTGGATGGCTCTAGAGCCAACAAGCTCTTTCTGGGCACAGCGGTTACTGTGGCCAAGCGAGATATTGCGGCTGCATGGGCTCAGGGCAAACCCCCTACCCTGCGAAAGTGGCACAGAGGGGTGGACTGGTGTGCTGCCAAGGAGAAACCTGTCTTTGAGGTTGAAATCTAAGATAAGGAGTTTAACCCCCAAAAATCTAAATTAGCGGAAGTGCTGATGACAACTCAAGATGGATCTTGCACATCCCTCTGCCTCGGTGGTGTATCCAGCCTTAGCCCCAACCAGATAAACCAACCACCTTTGGAGACCACTGCAGCTTCCAAATCCACCATAGATGGAGATGGTGTAACTCCATTAAAATCTAAATAGTAATCTATCATAAAGGCACGCATGGATAGTAAAAGGACTAGCTATACTAGTAGCGGAAGCCCTCCAGAAATGAAAAAAAACTCAATAACTGACTTTTTCTCTAAAAAGTCCCCTCATATTACTCAGTCAGCCCAACTGGTCATCACGGATACCTCGGACTCAATTAAGAAAAAAGTACCCAACGGTGACCAAGTAGTAACTCCGGCCCACCCTGTGGGTATATTATCTCCTATAACTCCGTCTCCTACGACAATTAGTATGCCCAACCAGGTGCAACCACACTTAATAATTAGCACAGTTATTGATATTTCCTCTGGAAGCCCCTCGGACAGCCTGCTGGCGGTCATTGACCTAACAACCAGCATGACGGAGAAAGACACAGGAGCCGAAAAAGGGACCTGCCTCCCAACACCCAAGATTAGTCCGGAGAAAGCAATATCCTATCCCAAACTAAATTGCATAACTACGGCTGCACAGTGTCATAGCTCCATGGAAATAGACGCAGGGGCTACAGGACAACAGGCAATCGTAGGCTGCAGCATATGGCTCACTGATCAAGCAGCCTATGAAACTTTCAAAGGGGTCCTCACACCGGCCCGGTCGCGCCTTGGGTCCCTTTTCGCACCATGGGAAAATGTACAATGTTATGTTATGTTATGTTAAAGTGCATTTTTATAGCGCTCGGCTACTCTAAAAGAGTGTCCTGGCGCTTTCCACAGGCAACTTACAGTGTATAATCAACATAACAAGTAAAACAGAACCCAAAAGAGAAGGAAAAAGAAACCCACCTAAACAGAATGATTAAAAAGCCAAGTCTTCAAATTCTTCCTGAATTGAAGCAAGTTGGCAGTGCTACGGAGTACCAGTGGAAGCGAGTTCCACAGCTGGGAGGCCTTAAGGCTGAAAGAGCGCCCCCCAATGCGGGCCTTCCTCACGCGTGGAACCACAGCAGTGAAAAGGGATTCCGAACGCAGTGAGCGAGCAGGGCGATAGAAAGCCAATCTTTTCTTCAGATATCCTGCGCCTGAGCCAAACAATAAAATCTACAGAGTCTGGGCAAGCACTCGAGCAGCACGAGCTCCTCCCCCAGTGGTTTGTAGCTCTACGCTAAGCTCGAGTATTACGGAAAGTGTAATATTGTCTGCTTCTAAAAATATTACAAACAACATGGAACAAGAATCTTTATTGGCTTCTATAAATGAAACACTGGTAAACACAGTAAGGGCCCTGACATGGCAGTCCGATAAATTGGAGTTGCAACTAGACATAATTCAAACCCTGGCCATCTCAATACTAAAGATCGAGGAAAAAATCAGTGCACTGCAAGAGAAGCAAAAAAAAGCCGCAGGCAAGGAATCTCCTTGCGCTTCTTACTTCTGCCACTTGATTGCGGAAAAACTATGGGCTAGATGTAGGTAATTTTATTTTACCACTTCTTAAATACCGAATTTTACCGATTCGGTATTTAAGAAGTGGTAAAATAGAGGGGGGGATGTAGGTATCACAGAATCGGTAAATACCGAATCGTTAAGATTCGGTAGTTACAGATTCTGTACATACCGATTCGGTAATGCCCATTGATTCCTATGGGCATTGAAGCCCATAGGAATCAATGGGCATTACCGAATCAGTAAATACCGATTCCAGCAAGGGTGCAAGGGGTGTCACTTTGACATCCTATAGCACCCCAAAAACAGGCATGTGTGCCATGTGGCACACAGACGTGCCCTAAGGGCATGGTTGTCTGTCACATGGCATAGGTGTGCATGCACACATGTGCATGCACACCTGGATTCGGTATTTTACCACCCAATTGGATTGGGTGGTAAAATACCGAATCTGAAAGGCCTTTGGGACTCAGAAGAGTCCCACCTACATCTAGAAGTTACCGAATCGGTAAAAATACTGATTCGGTATTTTACCGATTCTGTAAAATTGGCCCCTACATCCCAAAAACTCATTTACCGGTTGGTAACGGCCGAAATCGGCCGTTACCGGCCGGTAAATGGCCACCAGCATCGGCCCTATGCTCCGTGCCAGATGCGTTGAACCTAATATTAACGGATATAAAGTTGGCTGTACTGCAACAATTAAGCATCAACCACAGCAGGCTCGACGAGAAACCAATAGACAAAAAATCTGGCTGCAACACGGAAAGAGAGACCACCCTTCTGGGGCCAGCTGATGGGGAAACCTCACTGCCGGTTGCGATGCTATCAAAGCAAGACCTCGCAAAATCTCCATTATGCACCTCGGAAGTAAATCACAACCAGGGGGCTGATTTGCCCCCACAGAGCACGAACTTGGCTTGGAAGTGAAGGATAAAAAATCGCTAGGTTACCAACACAGAAAACCTCCAACTAATGATAACAAATGGCCCGTTGCTCTATCTAAAAGTGCTAAAAAAAAAGGCAAAAGAAGGCCAGAAATAAAGCAGTGAGAGATCGTCTTGCAAACCAGCCTCCACTCAAGCTAATAAAATTAGATAACAACTTGCCTACCATATATCCATTGTTTAAAGGTTGTGGCAATTCGAAGAATTCATTACGAACTGCACAACCACCTGCTCTCTAACCCCAGGCACCCTTGGATTCGACAATGCCTATTCTAAATACAGTTCCCACCACGGTACAAAGCATAACATCACAATCCCTTTCATCAGGAACATACCTGCCGGGGTATTCACCCTCAATCACGCAAAACCAGAAGGAACCTCCATCCAGCAACACTGGTAACACAACAAAAGATCCAGAAGTAGAACAACGGCCGGCATTCTCATCTGAACGCACTAAGGGATTAGTTTGCTCTACAACCAAGAAAGACCCAGGTTCCACCACTGATCTAAGTCCCACACTTCGAAACTTAGAGCCCTCAACTCATTCACAAAGGGCACAGCAACCCCCAGGATGGGTGGCGACTTTAGTCCCACAAGAAGTTTTCCCATCTGCAACAGAAAGTGGAGACCCGCGGAGATCATCGCTAGTGCGCAAATTGATTAGACCAGTGATCAATAATCACTATCCCCTACCTCACCCTAATAATGAAGGCCATGCTAAAAGATGCCAAGGAGAGGAGCAACTGGCCAAGCTGGCCTTCTTCCCATACTATCCGTCTGAAGGGAGGCACGATGTGTTGAGTCGTTCCAACATACTAAGGTTACTTCAGGCTATTCCTATCCAGTCGAAGCTAACCTCAGGTAACATACTGAGCGTGGAATTTAAAAACACCCCGGAGTGCCACAATGGGTAGGAAGCCACTTTTTTAACATTAAAAGTAACTTAACTGGCAGAAGAAATACTAGACCGAAAGGACATCCTCGAGGAATGGGGCATTGGAATTAAAAAAATACAAGCACCGAAATACCCAGCTCCGTTAAGAAAGCTACATGACTCACCCATTCCAAAAGCCTACCGCTGAGTATATTGAGGGACAGGGCCCTTCCTCCGCCAGCCACAGATAGATAATATAAATATATCCTGCTTCCACTCATCATCAAGGGGCATGACTAGGAAAACAGTAACAGGACAACCAGGAGGTGCCCATCAACCTGACCGGAAAACGAGTTTCCCACATTTGGACGAGTGAAGTCGCGGCCTACTCCTAGCAGTGAGAAGCGTGCTTATTGCCACAACAACTGATAACGTTTCTGTCATGAAATGTAGCTGGACTATCAAGACTTCTGAGCTCAAACACAGCAAAATCACTGCTATTGGCATCTGATGTTCTCTGTTTCCAAGAAACATGGGCTCTAACACCTTTAACAGTTGTTGGCTTCCAAGGGATCCACCACACAGCTAAGAAAAAAACATCTTCGGGAGACACTCCGGAGGCCTGTCAATATACCTCAACTTGAATATGAAAATAAAACCACACTCAATTTCAATTCAAGGTGAGATGCTTCAAGCGCTCATACTGGAGAGCACAAAGCTGTTGGCGCCCCGCTTTAAAATCCTCCTGATCAATGTCTATTTTAACAGCTTCGGCTCAGATCGAACAAGACGTCTTCGCCAGCTGTGCGCAATCTGGACCAAATCTTCTGTGATCATGTTAACCACGACACAATAGTCTGCGGAGATTTCAACCTGCGACAATTAGGATTATTTAACACCACTGCCTTATCTCTAAATCCTTTAAGTACCCAAATGAATAACATCTTAAGTAAACATGGATTACAATCTTTACAGCTCTTAGCAAACAGCCAAGGATCTTCATTTCAACCCCTGAAGACCTTCAAAGCACCATTTACTATGTTTTTGCCATGGCGAACCTTATCAATCACCTCGCGAGCTTTAAAGTGCATTTTTCTAATGATAGCGACCATCTACACTTCGTACAACATTTAACATTAATCTCCTGAAACGCAAAGGCCACAAGGTGATGGGTACTTCCTGCAACGACGAAAGATTTCATCGAATTCAGAGGATAAAACGGGGCCATGTCAATTTACGGAATTTAGCATCTTGGAAAGCTGCTATAGGAAAGTCCCTGCAAGCCTAAACCGGCGAATACCTACTATCTCACTGGACTCCCATTACTAGGGGCATCCATTAATTACTTAATCCTCAAATAGGCCCCAGGCAGCATCAGTTAAAATCAATTAACAATAATCAAACTATTTTGGCGAGCTCACGGCACATGCGTAAGCTGACAACGGCACGTAAGAAAACTAGCAACAAACAAGTCAAAGTCGACCTGTCATTGGAACTACACGACGCAAGAAAAAAGCATAGGCAATTGATATGGCAGGAAAAAAACAGCAAAGGGAAAAGGATTGGCAATACGTTCACTCAATCATGGAATCACAGGATGTTGAGCTGATGCCGAAATTCGAACGTAGCTCCCCAGCTCTAAAGTTCGCAATTCTAGAACTTGTGGCGGGAGGTGTGTCTAAAAGTGTATGTCGGTGCTGGCCATCAATGAGAGAGAACTGTGCATTTTTCAAATGGGTGGTGAAAAAATATGAGTATGTTGCTGGAGATGTGGGCCGCCGTGTCACCAATGTACTTACCGGGGAGGGTAAACACCCATTATTCTGTAACTTTCTTTCCGCATACCAACACTCCGCATACTTTCATTACGAAAGTGCCATGACTCCGCAATGCCATTATAACGCATGGCATTACATTTTATATGCTTTTACCACGCATATATTTACAACGAAATTCGTTGTAAATGCATAAATGGTAAAAGCATGTTTTTTGTTTAATGTTTGGATAAGTTAAGTATGGGTATAGGGGTATATGTGTTGGGGTACTGAGGTATATGTTTTGGGGTGTTTGGATATTTTAAGGGTTCAGATATAGTTTTGGGTTATGGGGTACAGGAGTAGTTTTAGAGTTTAGGGATAGGTATGGGTTTTGAGGTACAGGGGTATTTTTAGGGTTCAGGTCTAGGTTTGGGTTTTGGGGTATAGGGATATTTTTAGGGTTCAGGGGTAGGTTTGGGTTTTGGGATATAGGGGTATTTTAAGGGTTCAGGGCTAGGTTTGGGTTTTGGGGTACAGGGTATATTTATGGGTTAGTGTTTAAGGGTGTTGGGCCTATTTTAAGGAGTAAGGGTGGGTTATGATTATGGGTTGCAGGGGTATTTAAAGGGAGCAGGGTGGGATTAGCACACGATATGAGACATGGCATGAAGGGTGGAGCGTACCACACGCCCCCAGTGTTTGTCAGGCCCTTAGCACACGCCCACAGCACAAAGCAGACACGCCCACAAGGGACTACTTTGCTGGCACGGTTTTTTACCTTTTAAATGTATATGGTGGGCGTCTGCATAGCCTATGTCCTTCTGCTGCAACTGCCCTTTCCAACGCTGTATTGGGTGTTGTGATTGGAGCCGTGGTTCCTGAGATTACCCGCCTCGAAGGCTTGGGCTCTCTCTTTATTATATTAGTATGGATACACTGCATCGTGCCCTCTGCGC
This sequence comes from Lissotriton vulgaris, assembly GCF_964263255.1. NCBI lineage: Eukaryota > Metazoa > Chordata > Amphibia > Caudata > Salamandridae > Lissotriton > Lissotriton vulgaris. Next base: position 1,723,524,389 of record NC_141694.1, on the reverse strand, counting down.
TGTCCAGGACCTACCCTAGGGGTATCTTACATGTATTATTTTGCTAGGTCCAATTGGCAGCATAAACATTGCAGAAATAGTCTGCAATGGCAGGCCTGAAACAATTTAAATGTACTATTAAGTGGATGGCACAATCAGTGCTGCAGGCTCACTAGTAGTGAGCACATACAATTCAGCACTGGTTTGCAGTGGTAAAGTGCACATAGCCCAAAGCAAAAATGAGATGAGAAAAAATGCGGGCAGAAGGAAAACGTTTTGAGGGAAGACTAACCTAAAGATGACATGTATAACAATACAACAGAATTACTCTCTCTAACCTCAGCAGAACCAAAACCCTTCACCTCGTGATTTGTATATAGGTTACCTCGTGAATTGTATATAGGTTACTTCGTGATTTGTATACAGGTTAACTCGGGAGGCAAGATGGCGGCCATGTAGCTGTGCCCGTTAGCAGCAGGGCGCAATGAGGCTGTGTTCTAACCCCTAGATCAATGTATACAATTACTGTGGCAACCTACGATCGAGGAACGATGAAGGAAATAAGGCAATAATGAAATAATGTTTTTCCTGCTTACATGCTGCGGCTCTGGAAGACTTCTACACCAGATTCTGGCGCTGACTGCTACTGCTCCCGTTCCCTGCCGCCGGCGTTCAGTGAGTGTCGGAGGGCAGGGCTTGCAAGCTGTAGTATTGTCCCTTTAAGAGTTGTTGTAGTCTTTTAAGAATTGTTATGGTTCTACCTTAGTTCTGTATTCTATTTGTGGGAGTTGGGCAGTGTTAGCCTGTCTCCTGCATACTGTGGATGTTCAAGCCATTTCTCTGCATTAAACCATTCTCTTCTCCACCACAATCGTCTCCTGGGATTACTACATCATTTTGGCGATGCTTTGGGATATCCTACAGAACATTTGTTTTTTTTTTAAAAGAAAAGTGTATATTTGGACGAAGAGAAACCGTTTGAAACAGCGTTCACGCATATTTCAAGGTATTTATTTTATATTGTGTATACTGATTGCACCTGCGCCTTTCCTGTAGCTGGTGATCCCAAAAAGGAATGGGATCTATGGTTTCCTACATTTTTAGCCTTTGTTGATGTTGTAGAAGAGGATGGATGTTCTCCTAAAAGAAAGTTAGCCTTATTAAAAAATTGTTTGGGTGACGCAGGTCTTAAGGAACTAGAAAATGTACCTCCTATTGAAGGCGCAGGCGATATAAATGTATTTGATGTTGTAGTTAAGCAACTTAGTGCTAGTTTTGGGAGAAAAATAAATACTGTTATGGTACGTTTTAAATTTTACTCACGTATACAAAAAGAGGACGAATCAATTGAAAACTATGTAGCTGCTTTGCGTACTCTAGCTGGTTCCTGTGCTTTCGAGACAATTAATTTTGAACAGGTTCTCAGGGATCAAATAATGATGAGAACTAAAAGTAAGAAAATACAAGAACGTTTGTGGATGGGTACTGAAACTACTCTTAAGGCTGTGTTAAATATTGCAAAAGGCATCGAACAGTCTGAACTTTTTGTGAATGAAATTCGAGGTCAAGAAAATAAAAACAAAGTAGTAATCCCTGAAGTTTCAATAGTAAAAGAACCCTCCAATTTCAAAAAACCTTTTGTTCCTTATAAACCGCAGTTTATCTCAAATAAAAAAGAGAATTTTATAAGAGATACTAAACCTTTCGAAAGAAGAAATCAGGTGGTTTGCTACAGGTGTGGAGGTGTCGACCATGTAGAGAGCTACAGAGGTTGTCCTGCTTGGAACAAAGTTTGTATTAAATGCAAACGCTCTGGCCATTTTAGTAAAATGTGCAGGTCTTCGCAAAAAGTGAATTTAGTAACAGAGGATGAATCTGATCTTGTTGATGCTCTTGGAATTAACAGTCTGTTATGTGTTGGTGACACTAAATTCAAGGGTTTTCCAAAAGACATAATTTTGCTTGACGGCAATGAAATTTCTATTCTTATTGATTCTTGTGCATGGTACAGCATTATTGGCATGGAGATTTTCAAATATATTTGGGGTTCATTGAAATTGTCACCACCAGATGTACAACCTGGTGGCTACACTGGTCACAAAATTGATTTAGTTGTTTTTTTTGGGCTGACATTACTTTTAAAGGCAGGAGTATTAAATGCAGGGTCTATGTTGCCACTAATGGCGAGTCTCTTCTCTGTTGGCCTCACCAACACGAGTTAGGCATTAAACTCGATCCCAATGCTGCACAACCTGTGTATATCATATCCCATGAGCCTGATGTGTTTACCAGTGTCATAAAAGAAAAGTTTCCTGCTATCTTCACTGATAGATTAGGCAAATTTGAAAATTTCAAACATCACATAATTCTTAAAGATGGAGCCATTCCTGTTCGACACAGGGTTAGGAATGTGCCACTGGGGTATCGTGATAAACTAAAAGTAATCCTATCTGATCTTGTTTCCTGGAAGATTGTAGAACCTGTTGAATCCTCTCCTTGGGTTTCACCAGTTGTTTTATCCATTAAGAGTAACGGCGAACTTCGTCTATGTGTGGACCTTCGTAGCTTAAATCAGGAAATTTGGGTTGATAGGCACCCATTACCTAATATTCATGAATTGATATCTACTCTGGCTGGTGCTTGTGTATTTTCTACTGTAGATTTAGCGAGCGCCTACCATCAGTTCCTTTTACATGAAGACTCTAAGTTTTTGACCACCTTCATAACACCTGAAGGTATGTTTCAATATTGTCGCATGCCCTTTGGCATAGCCAGTGCCGCATCAGTGTTTCAAAGACTTATGAAAGAGGTTCTTGAGGGTTGTATTGGAGCAATTGCCTTTCAAGACGATATTTTAATTTTTGGTAAGGATTTTGAAGATCACAATAGAAATTTAGACTGTGTACTAAAACGTGTCCAAGACAAAGGTTTAACTTTGAAATTCTCTAAGTGTAAGTTCAGACAGACCAAGGTGGAATATCTTGGCCACAAAATATCTTCCCAGGGTATCAAACCTAAAGTCAATCACATCCAAAGTATACTCAAGGCTCCTGCACCTTCCAACAAAGAACAACTTGTTTCTTTCTTAGGTCTTACTGAATTTTACAGCAAATTTGTGCAAGACTACTCTGCTAAGGTGCATTTGCTAAGATCTTTGTTGAAAAAAGATACAAAGTTTGTATGGAATTCTGAACAACAATGTGCTTTTGATCTTTTGAAAAAGGAGATTTTAAACGCTCCATTTTTAAGACCTTTTGAGTTGGGTAAAGAATGTATTGTATGTGTGGATGCGAGTAATGTGGGTCTTGGCTCTGTATTAATGCAAAAGAACAAGGGTGAGGAATATGTTGTTTCCTATGCTTCAAGGACTCTCAGTGGTGCTGAGTACAACTATTCCACTATTGAGAAAGAGTTGTTGGCTTGCACTTGGGCTGTTGAACATTTCAGACAGTTTCTGTGGGGAACTAAACTTCGTTTACATACTGACCACAAGCCCCTTATTAACATGTTAGCTGCAGGTGGTGGTACGACGTTAACTGCTCGTTTAGCATGGCTAGCTGCGAAGCTGCAGGAATTCCATTGTGTTGTAAAATATGTTCCTGGACGTTTGAATGTGCATGCCGATTGCATGTCTCGTTTACCTTTGGATTCACAAGTTTCAATTGTTTGTAATGATCGTGATGTATTGTTCTCCATTGGGGATATCAATGGTGAAGGTAACAACAGTTTATCTGTTTCCATGTCTGAGACTGAGTGGAGAGATGCTATGTACAAGGACTCTGATTTGTCAAGTGTTGTGTCCTATTTGCAACATGGTTGGCCTGAAGAACGCAAATTATCTGGTGATGTCTTGTCTTTTTATAAGATTATGTTTGATCAAGGTTTTGTTACCAGTGGTGATAAAATTGTTCCTCCTTCGAGCTTAAGAAAGAAGATTATCTCAATGGCTCATGAAGGTCACATGGGTATGTCTTGTACTAAAAGACGTATTCGTGAGTTCTACTGGTGGCCAGGTGTTGACAACATGGTCGATAAATGGGTTACTTCTTGCTCGCCATGTTCTTTGAGTGACAAATCTGTCAAACCTTTAGCTGTTGGTGTTTCGCCTATTGCGTTTGTTACTTCTCCTTGGAAAACATTGGGAGTGGATATTATTGGTCCTCTTGATTTGTCTTCCAGCTAGGATGTTTTTATTTTGGTTTTGATTGACTATTTTTCCAAATGGCCCGAGTTGAAAGGGGTGGATAAGATTGGCTCTCCTCAAGTGGTAGAATTTTTGGATGAAGTATTTTGTAGAGAGGGCATTCCTGCTGAAATTGTTTCAAATAATGGTCCATAGTTTATTAGCCGTGAGTTTTCCTTTTTTAGGTTTTGCCTCGCCAAAAAGATGCGCTCTGCGCATCTTTTTTGCGCAGCAAAAACCTAATGAGAACTGTAGTGTGGCTTTGGGTCGGCCCTCGTCATTCATTGGCTGGCTCCATAAATGGAGCCTAGCCATTGGATGAGGGGCCTGTCCGTCAATGCCGGACCAGACACGGGGGCGTTCCCGAGATTCTTTGGCTTTTGCCGACGTCACGCGACGTCAGCCAAAAGCCGGGAACGCCCCTGAATCTGGTCCGGCATTGCCGGTGTTCCTGCCTTCCGGCCTATTAGAGCCGCCGCGCTAGGATTGGTTCTCGAGCCGCCGCATCATGAGCAAGAACGAAGGAGCTGCCCTCCCATTGGCTGAGGCGGTCGAGCCCCCTCAGTGCCGCCGCGCTAGGATTGGTTATTGAGCCGTCGCGTCATCGCTGGAGCCGCCCTGCGATTGGCCGCAGCTTCGTTCTGTGTTCTTGAATTTGCCGGCTTAAAATTACAGACCATGAAGACAGGTTGAGGGTAAATGTGCTTAGAAATAAAGACAGTGCGCTGGATTTGTCACTTGGTATCGCCATCATAAGTAGTTAGAAATCTGGTCCGGCATTGCCGGTGTTCCTGCCTTCCGGCCTATTAGTGCCGCCGCGCTAGGATTGGTTCTCGAGCCGCCGCATCATGAGCAAGAACGAAGGAGCTGCCCTCCCATTGGCTGAGGCGGTCGAGCCCCCTCAGTGCCGCCGCGCTAGGATTGGTTATTGAGCCGTCGCGTCATCGCTGGAGCCGCCCTGCGATTGGCCGCAGCTTCGTTCTGTGTTCTTGAATTTGCCGGCTTAAAATTACAGACCGTGAAGACAGGTTGAGGGTAAATGTGCTTAGAAATAAAGACAGTGCGCTGGATTTGTCACTTGGTATCGCCATCATAAGTAGTTAGAATGCCACAAAATAAAATTGTCCTTAAAGACATAATTTTCCAGTACCAAGCTCTGCTGTTAACGTAGATAATAGTCAATGGCCGCAGAAAACGCTGCAAACCCACCACATCCTATAACACCAGCTTTTAATCCGGCTCGAAAGCCAATTGCGCCTCCTGTGATGCAGCCACTGATGACACTGTTCTTCCAATCAGACTTTCCACGGTACGATTCGACCAAGCACTCTGTGCAGGAGAGCATAGCTCCCACAATGGCAAAGTTTTTTGCATATGATGCACCCCTCTGGCCCATATCTTTGAGGACTTCCTTTGCTGTTGGCGTCCTGTAGGGATCTTTGGGATCAAAGCCTACATTGGTGTCAATGCCGGCTGTAAACACTCCAAAAGCTCCACCCAACACAAAACCACTTGTCGCTGCTCTTCATTGAAATATAATTATCCAACAAATCGGGAGTGGTATTCAAAAACAAAATATACTGCTTTTTGTAGATTCTTCGCATTAGTTTCCTTCCCGCCAACACAGGCCAGGGCCGCCTTGAACCCGCAGCTTTCCATAACTCGCTCCATACGTCGCTGCTCGGGACTCTGCTGCTGATTAGGGAATCCGGCCACACCCATCGGGTGCAGCGGTCGTGGGCCTCGCCGCTCACCCACCAGCTGCTCGAGAAGCATGCTGTACTGTAGATCCTCTTCAGTGGCTGCAGTGCCTCCCGGCTTCACGGGGGCCGCCATCACTGTTTCTCTCTGTTTCCTGCCATCAGGATTATGATGTTTAGGTGCCACAACCTCTGCCCGGTGTTGGCATCCGGTACCTTGATCCTTTGTTCATGGGGATCACTCTTGTTTTCAGGCAAGGATACTGGCAGTTTTCCAAGGACTTATCTGCTGCGAAGAACACTGAATGTGTAAGACTTGAGCACATCCTGGCACTGTCTCTGTTCGGCTCCTCCGTATTGTATAAGAACGACTATTGACTGATAACTATTGCTCCAGAGAGGGATCAGTTCCTCTCACACTCGCTATGCGATTAATTATTACATAAGGGGACTGAACACAGTTTAACGTATGTTCGCAACATACAAATGTTAAAGAAGGCAAGCACATCGTCTACTGATTCCATTTTATGTTCTTTTTTTATTTGCTATGAATATGCAAAGTACAACCTTAAATTAAATAAAAAGAAAGTTCTAATGATAAAAAAAAGAAAAAAAAAAGAAATAAAGACAGTGAGTATGGTTTCAAAGTAAAGGAAGTTCTGTTGTAAAGTCGGCGATGACGAATTTTAGGTAAAGACAGCCCAACGTGCGGCTCGATGGTTAATTGCACATTGACACGCTTCAAGTGCTGGGTCACCCCTCTGCCCCTCTATCACCCCGTGAGATAAGTTGCTGGCGCTCCAGAAAGTCTCTGCATACTCATTTTAGGCTGGTTTACAGACGCCCACGGATTGCTTCTCAGATGGTACAGGGCCGTGTCGTGATTTTAACGTGTAAAAGGAAACTATGAGACAGAAATTGAGACCCCTCGGCAGTATGTAACGTGTCTGCCCCTGAGAGCTGTCCGCCCCCCTACCGCTGCCTCAGCTCCCGTTCCCGCACCCCCGGAGACCCACAGCCTGCATTATATGCAGTATGAGTCACGGCAGCTGCAGGACACATGCGAACAACACACTCGACAGACACGTCTCCCCGTGTCCCAGCAGCGCCTTTAAATTGCATTTTGGCCATGAAGGGCTTTCCTGGGGGGAATGTATGCTTTCATTGAAGCGCTATATGCCACGAGCATGCATGGCGTCCTTGAGCCTCCGCGCAGACATAACGAATCCGGGATGACTGCTCTCGACCTGCTTTTGTCTATGCAGCAACTTCAATTTCATTTTTTAAAATATATTTTATTGCAGCTTTATATTAAACGCGCGTGACATAACCAAGCCGTGATTTGTGGGCAGTGCGCGTGAACGCTTTGTTTAATTTTTAGTTCAGAACCATGTCTTACAGCCGCGCTCAGAGCCCTCTGCGGCCGGGATAGGTGCGTGACGTGTGTGGAGCGCACATACTTATGTGCTGGTTTATGTTTTGTATGTTATTTTGTAAATGTGCAATGTGTTGAGCATCCCTCGAGGCTTTTGCAAGGCGCCCTCTCTCCGTCTCTTCCCAGAGCGCCATCAGACAATGCTGTCATTGCCTGGGCTAGAAAGAAAAAAAACATGAAACACTGGGGAGGAATGGGGTTAACTCTTTATCAGCCGGTGCCTAACGGTGCTCCTTACAACCTGCCATGAAATCATCACTGCAGAGGAGCCAAGCAGGCCTTCTATAGGTCTGGGCCTCTCAGAATCAAAAATAAATGTTTTATTTGTTCAAGTTAGTTTCTACTAGACGAGAGGTAGTGTCCCTCATACCTCTGAACAAAGGATACTTGAAACCAAAAATCAATGTTGGATCACAGGAGAGGATGACTGATGTCTTGTTGGAAGGCACCTGTACTAGCCAATGCATGAGGCACAGAAGCAGCCATTCATTTACAGAAAGAGCGCAGGCTGGGGGAGACGGGAGCCTGCTAAAGAGACTGCCTGACTCAATTATTTGGTAGGCGTCACTGGGAGCGAGACCGAGCTTTTGTGAAAAGAATTTACAGAAACCACTAAAAGATTGTATATTCATACTTAACAGAACAACGGGGACACTGGTAAACAGCCTGCTGGGAAGGGACAGATGGGATCTCAAGACACACCTACACGTGGTTAGCTCTGGGTCTGCATTTTCCTAAAGATGGGAAGGAAGAGGTGCAAATCTGTTATGCAGACAGACTTTGAGAGGAGCATCTCTCCTAGGGAATGCAGGGCTCAAGGCTGCAGGAAGAGCTACAGCTCTCTTCTGCAGACAGCCTTTGAGAGGTGCGTCCCTCCTCAGGAATGCACGGCTCAGCACCTCCTGTGAGGAGCCTGTCTGCCGAGGACAGATGGGAAGACCTGCCGAGGCTCCTGTTTGCCATCAGTGACGGGTAGGGTCGGGGTGAAAGGATTAATGTTAGCACTGAGCAACTGGCAACTCGCTCTGTCACTGGCCTGTCAGTACCGGCCCCTCCCCTTGAGAGCTCAGGGGGCGGGGCTTTCTCCTGGCTGGGGAGTCCATAGACCACGCGTAGGCCAGAGGGAGCACAGGTGTTGTGGTGGTGGCGGCGGCAAGGGTGTGGCTATTGTCAGTACAGCCAGTGCAGTGGCACCAGGCTCGGGTGGTAAAGGACCGGCGCACCACAATTATAGCGGTTTCTTAATACCAAGTGCTAGCCAGGGGCTCAGAGTATTTGTGGCACGTGTAATGCCCGGGGCAGAACGCAGTCCCGTAAGGGGTCCCGATAAGCCCAAAGTCTATGAACTTCTGTGAGATAGGGAGCGTCAGGTGCCCCTGGCCTCCTTCTGCAGCAGGGCATCACTGCATTAGTCCACCGGTTATGCAACAAGGAATTTGCATGGGGTTTGTTAAGCCCCAAGACCGATTCAAAACACCCACAATGCGTGTACACCACAGTGTGGCTCCTTGAGTGTGAGTCTGTAGTGTGTGAGGACGACAGAGTAGTAGAGAGGTGTTGCTTTTGGGACAGTGGCATTCGAGAAGCCAGTTTAGAGCGCACTGCTGTTCTAAGGGCGGCGGGGGGGGGGGGGAGTAATTGCAGACATTGGTTTAAATTGAGCAGTCAGTCGGTGATCCCACTCGACTGTGCAGTGTGAAAGGGTAGACACAACCAACAGATGCCAGAGACACACGGACATAAAATTAAATAAATAAATACACACAGACACATCGGTGAGAAAGGTTGCTTTTATTTAAAGTTACAATTCGTGCCTCCCTGTTGCCTGCTTGTGCCTCTGTTTTCGTGTCTCCCTGTTGCCTGCTTGTGCCTCCGTTTTCGTGTCTCCCTGTTGCCTGCTTGTGCCTCCGTTTTCGTGCCGTGACTCTATTGCCTGCTTGTGCCCCTGTTGCCTGCTTGTGCCTCCGTTTTCGTGCCGTGACTCTATTGCCTGCTTGTGCCTCCGTTTTTGTGCCTGTGAGACTGAGTGCAGGCTGTGAGTGCAGGCTGTGAGTGCAGACTGACTGTGCAGACTGACGGACTGTGCGTACCTGTGTATGTGTGCAGCTATGTGTACAAGAGCTAAGTCATGCTGTGTATGTGTGTGTGATGCTATATGTGTATTATGCTATGTGTATGTGTGGGTCTGTAGCTGTGTATGTGTGCAGATGTGTCCAGGAGCTGAGTGATGCTGTCTGTGTGTAATGCTATGTATGTGTGATGCTATGTATGTATAATACTGTGTGTGTGTAACTGTGTCTGTCTGTATAACTGTGCATGTCTGTAGCTGTGTGTGTATGTAGCTGTGTATACAAAGCCTGTCAATGTGTGTAGAGGAGGAGCTCTGTGTGTGTGTGTATAGCTCTGTGTACATATACCTATGTGTGTATAAGTGCAAATGCAATAGGTCTCACATTTCGTAACCATAAAGCGATTTACTAGTAAACGACAAAGCCATTTGTTTATCTGTTTTACAAAAAAAAACATAGGTGAAAATTTTGACATTTACAATGCCAATAGCTCAAATTTTGTCAAAGGCAAAACCATTGCATTGTAAATGCTTGTTCTTGAAAGATGTGGTGTGGTTCACAAAAAAAGTGTCAAATTATAACCCACAGGCCAATGGCCAAACGGAGCGCTTCAATAGAGTAATTAAAGGGTCCATTCAACTCGCTGTCAAAAGCAATCTGAATTGGAGAGAAGCACTGCTTCTCTATTGTCTTATCATGTTTCCCCTAATTCTGTTACGGGTTTGTCTCCATTTGAAATGCTAAGAGGAAGGAAACCTGGCTCTAAACTGCTACCGTGGTGGATGAAAGATAAAATTCCTTGCGAGCGTTCATTTGATCTTGGTAAAGTCAGGGATAAGGTGTTGGCTTATCAGGATAAGATGAAAAGTAGTTGTCGTGGTTCAGCCTCTCGCAGTCCTAAGATTAAGGCTGGTGATTTTGTGCGTGTGAAATTTGGTAGAGCTTTTGGGAATAAATGGAATAAATGGTCTGACCCATGTAAAGTCACTGAAGTTTTTACCAAGGCTGTAAGAGTTAATGGTGGTAAAATTTGGAATTTCAGAAGGATTTCTCTGTGTAGAACTGTGGATTCTGGGATAACTCCATGTAAAACTTTTGATCTTAAGACCCCTTCACAATCAACTTTGACCCCCCTGCATTCAGCTTCCAGCGTTAATGATGATTTAACTTTTTCTGCTATGTTAGATACTTTTGGGTGTGAGCCACAAGCTGAGAATGTTGATTCGCCTGTTGGGGATGCTGTTGTTCCTGTTGACTCTGCTTGTGCTCTAAATGACTCCTCCAATATTAACTCTGATTTTGCAGTTTCTGAACGTGTTGTTGAACAACCTGTTAATGAATCTTTGAGGAGAAGTGTTCGTGTAAAGTGTTCTCCTGTCAAATTGGTGATTACATTCATTAATCCTTGTTTTTTTTTTTCCAAAGGGGGAAGATGTGTAGTATTGTCCCTTTAAGAGTTGTTGTAGTCCTTTAAGAATTGTTATGGTTCTACCTTAGTTCTGTATTCTATATGTGGGAGTTGGGCAGTGTTAGCCTGTCTCCTGCATACTGTGGATGTTCAAGCTGTTTCTCTGCATTAAACCATTCTCTTCTCCACCACAACCGTATCCTGGGATTACTACACAAGCGAGGCTGCAGATGTAGAGCGGAGTTCCGTGTGGAGGCGAGGCGCGGTAGCGGAGTTGGGAGCCGCTGCTGGGAACAAGTTGTTGGCGACCCCCAGAGCCTGACGAACCTGACGAGTTCCGCAAAGCTGACGAGGCGAAGGAGAAGAGGCTGCCCGAAGTGTGTAGGAGGTATGGCCCCAAAAATGAATAACTCCAAAGCGGCAATATCAAAGAAGAAAGGAGGGGCTGAGGGGGAAATGGCGGTTTTGGAGGAGGGAGACCCCCGGCTTAGACCGCATTCGCCCATTGTAAAGAAACAGCAGCAGCTGGTGGTTAAGACGCGTCAGGCGACTGCAATTGCGGACATGTTTACGAAAAGTGGCAAGGAGAAAAGGGCAAAGGAGTATACAAAGGAGAGCATAAAGGAGGCCACACCGCAAGCTGTGGACGGGGTACTACAGGAAGTCGGGGGCCAAGCTGTGACGCCTACTAGTTTAGTCGGCATCGAAGAAAGTACTAACCAGCAAATACCTGAAGGAGTTCCTCTGATCGGGAGGGGGCAAGTAACTATAACTACCCCAACAGTCGTCTTAGGTGGGGGCCTTGTAGCAGTAGGAATGTCGGAGGGCCAAGAGACTGTGGACAGCGAGGCAGGCACTTCTACTAAGATAGGCCAACATGATAGTAGTGACCCCCCCCAGAAGAAGGGGGGCGAGCAGTCAGAGGTGGGTGTAGCCCAGAGCACCGGAAGTCTTGACCATGTCAACAGCGAGGCTGTCCCAAGAGGAGCGTCTGGGGGTTTTGCGGAAAAGAAAAAGGTCCCTAGTGAATGTTTTTTCTCAGTGTCTGAAAACGCAGAGGGGTCAGACGAGGATGAACATAGCTCCTTTCTGGAGGATTCAGAAAGTGACCTAGAGCAATAACCCCCTACCACAGCGGTCAGGCCTCCGGCCATATCAAAGGAGAAAGACCATTATGAGCTAAGATGGGACCACTCGTCAGCCATGCCACTACAGGATAGTCCTTGTATGGAGGCTTCTCAGATGTCGCTCTTCGAAAGGATACACCAGGAAATAATTGCCCATCGGGAGGAGACTCGCCAAGACAGTAGGAAATCACAAGCCGCTATGAGGAAAATTCAGGGGGTTGTGAGGAAGCTGTCTAAGGCCTGTACGACTCTGGGGGACAGAGTTTCGAACTTGGAGGAGATGGTCGTTTCAACCGAGGCTGAAGCAGCAGCAGCGGTTACTTAAGCGGATGCCCACTGCTCTCAAGTGGTAGATATTCAATGGAAGCTCGAGGACATGGAGAATAGACTGAGACGGAACAACCTAAGGATCCTTGGGATTCCGGAGGGAGTCGAAGGCTCAGACATCAGAGCATATACCATCAAGCTATTCAACCAAGCATTCCCAGAGCTCTCCAGTTGGAATTGGCCCTAAAAAATTCAGAGGGTACACCGTACTCCTTTCAAAGTTCGGAAAAACGCAAGGGAAGGAGATAAGCCAAGGGCTATTCTAATTTTTCTCTGTAACTTCGTACTGAGGCAAGAGAAAGCAAGACCAGACGCGAGGAGGACTAGTGAGGGCGTCTCATTTTTTGTTCGGCCAGATTACTGCCATGCAACGGTAGAAAGGAGATGGAGACTACGGCAGCTTATAAAACCCTTCCAAGAAAAGAAACTGCAGGCATATTTGATAAACCTCGCTCAGTTAAAGGTTATTAAAGTTGGGAGGATCCACTGCTTTGCATCTGAGATAAAGGCGAAGGAGTACCTTGACTCTTTGGGCAACTAGCCTGGTAGCGGAAGAGTAATAGCTGGATATCAAGTTTGTCAAGTTCTCCTTCACGGGGAGTTGAGGACACGCAGTGGGTCTCAGGGTGTTGCTATTTCTTCACTTATGTTTGACTATATCTAGGGTGGGATGATAGGTTGATTTGGTGTTTTTTAGGTATGCCTCATTGCGACCACTGCTATACATCATACGCACAGACTAGGTCTGAGAGCCTTGACAGAGGGAGTGCAGGGGGGGGGGGGTTGGGGGATCTGGGGGGTCCGCAGGTGGGGGTAAGGGGGAAGGGGGGCAGAGGGGCAGAGGGGGGAGCGGGGAGGGGGGTTTGGTGAGGGGGGAAAAAAGTAAAAATGAGATAATCTGGTGTTGCAAGGTGACTTCTAGGTTTGAGTTCGGCTGGCTTAGTGTTACAAAGGTGTCAACCGGGATACTGTCACTGAAGATATTAAGGCAAATAGGTCTGAAAGCGGTTAAGTCTAATACATATCGGTATTATGGTGAACATTAGAATTTGTACATTCAATGTCAGCGGACTGAACGATTGGAAGAAACGACAAAAACTGGCTCACTTTGTTAAACATAACTGGGTAGATGTACTATGTTTGCAAGAGACCCACCTACTGTGGGCAAAACGGAATCTGTTTTCAATTAGTGGGTTTGATCTGATAGTTTGTACTTCACAGACCTTAACAATCAGGGGGGTTGCACTTTTAGTTAGATCATCTCTAGGTGGGGCGAAGCGGGTAAAAAGCGATAGCTTGGGCAGGTGGGTTATTGCAGATCTGTGTCTGGGTTATACAATCTGCTCAATTTATGGGTCGAATTGTGACGATCCAGATGTTTTTGATTTCCTGGAAGAAGAGTTAGCTGGTTGGCCAATGCCCATGATAGTGTGCGGGGACTTAAATATATCCTATCCACCCACTGGAATAGCACTCATAAGTACTCAGGGAGGAAGCCCAGGGGTTATAGGGCGTTGTCATCCCTAATGAGCTCACATGGGTTAAAGGATGTTTGGGGGGAGAAGGAGCCCCTGAACCCGGGGTACACATATTTCTCGCATCCTTTTAAAAAATATTCGAAATTAGAATATTTTCTTATCTCAGCGAGAGAATTGAATAGAGTTAACATCATGAAAATCCCAAGAATCATCTCAGACCATAATCCATTGATTTTATCCTGTAGATTAGATTCAGTAGACAAAAGGCATACCAGCTGGTCCTTTGAAAGGAGGCTATTATCCAACCAAAGATTTGTAGAACATATTAAAAAAATGGACAGGGGAGTTCTTTGATGCAAATCGTTACAGTACATCTAGGAACAGCGTCTGGGAAGCTTTTAAGGCGGCTCTCAGGGAGGAAACCATTAGCTGCTCGGCGAGACTAAGGAAAGCGGACAGGGGGGAAATAGATAGACTAATGGGTGATTTGGCGAAGGCCGAGGAATTGCATATTAGCGTTATCGGTCAGGGCCTAGATGGGTCGGAGAGCCTAAGAAGCTTTGCAATTATTAAAGCCGAGCTCCAAAAGCTGGTCACACGGAAGGCTGTAGGGGATTACCAGGCTTCAAGCGCTAAGAGATATGAGACAGGGGAGCAGGCAGGTAGGGTTCTAGCGCTCCGTATTAGACAGGAGAGAACTAGGAATTGTATATCAAGCATACAGGAGGACGGTAAGAATTACACAGAGTCTAGGAAAATTTTACAGGTTTTTAAACATTTCCATCAAAAACTGTATGATGAAGAGGGCCGTCAAGAACAACAAAGGGTTGAGAGTGGGGATTGGGGCCCATCGCTGGATGAACTAACTAGAGAAGAGTTGGATAGGGACGTGACCAGAAGTGAGATCCTGGTTGCCCTTCGGGAGCTAGCTGCCGGTAAGGCAGCAGGTCCGGACGGTATCCACCTGGAAGTGTACAAATCCATTGAATCGGATATAGCTCCAATTTTTTGGGATCTCTTCAACGGTATACTGTGTACAGGGGTTATCCCCGACTCTTGGAAAGAGACTAACATAATTATTTTCCACAAGAAGGGTAAACCCAAGGAGAACCCGGGCGATTTCGCTCATTAATGCGGACACTAAATTGTACTCGAAAATCTGGGCTAAAAGATTGGGGAGGATCATCGGCAGTCTTGTCTCCCCGTGGCAGCATGGGTTTGTGCCTGGGCGAGGCACGACGGACCACACTCGTCGAGCTATTACTCTGTTTGACGCCCATGCTGCTAGGGGAGGGGAGATGGCCATGATCCTCCTCGACGCGGAGAAAGCATTCGACCGCGTGATCTGGGAGTACCTGTGGGGAATCCTTGAAGGCAGGGGCTTCGGTCCCAAGGTCATCAGAGCTCTTAGAGTGATGTATAATGATCCGGTAGCCCGGGTATCAGTAATGGAAGAGAGCTCGGAGAAAATTGTGATCAAGAGAGGGACGCGCCAGGGTTGCCCCTGCTCCCCGATCCCCTTCTCATTATATATAGACCCCCCGATCCCAAAAATATTGGGGTGCCCCCAGATTAATCCAGTGATGCTGAATGGGTATACTAATAAACTGTTAGCATATGCTGACGAGTTGGCAGTTTTTACTACTGAACCGCAGTAGGCGATGTCTGCACTCACGGAGATGGCAAAGGATTTTGGAAATAAGTCTGGCTATCTGCTGAATGAGGGGAAGACCCAGATTATCTGTACCAAAAACATTACTAAGTTGGACAGCAGATACGTAGACTCCGCAGTGTATCTAGGGGTAAGAATTAACACCTCGGTGGATAAGATCATCACAGAAAACTATCGCCCCCTTATGGGACCAATCAAAGCCGAATTAAAATGCTGGATGTATTACACCTCTCTCTGGTAGGGAGGGTGAACGTCCTTAAAATGTCAATATTTTCGGAATGTTTTATACCTGTTTCGCGCCATCCCATTATTGCTGGAGGAAAAATTAATAAAAAATCTGGAATCAATCTTTAACAGATTTATCTGGCAATATGGGAAGACTAGGCGTTCCATGAAATTTATGTCACTCCCGTACGACAGGGGGGGCATGGCTTTACCAAATCTCCGATTATATCATTTTTCTTGGCTCTTGGCTCAAATGTCAGTATTGTTTCAATCTGTCCCTAGCCCAGAAGGGGCCCAGGGAGATAGGCAGGATCCCCCAACCATTTTCGAGCTATTGTTGGGGAAGAAGGCTTTTGGGCTACTATTGAGTGAGGTGGACCGTAGATACTATAAGAAGGCTCAGTATAAGATCTTGGACGGGTTTGGGGGACTTGGAAAGCTGTCCAAAAGTTGTTGGAAATCCCTAAGATCAATGTGCATCTCCACATTTGGAATTCTAACCTTTTCCCCCACCTGGATATGGATAGAAATAGCCTGTTGTGGAGAGAACAAGGAATAAGGACCTTAGGGGACATTTTGGAGGGGGGGGGGAATCCTTAGGTTTGAGGAGATACAGCTCAAGTTTGGGATTCCTCCGAATCACTGGTTTTTATACGGACAGCTAGCTCAAATGGTGATGGCCTTTAGAACTAGGATTTCTGTGATGAGACGCTTCCCCCTGATTGATTAGGTATGGAATGGGGGCAACAAAATAAAATTAGTATATAATCATCTAATGCTGGGCATTAAGGATGATTTGGAGAAAACAGAATCTACAATGGCAGGGAAGTTAGGTGAACCTGATGTTGACTTAGATCTAGCCCTCGTATTAAATAAAAGATTATTCCGATCCTCAAGCTTACGGGCACAGCATTACAAAGGGCTGTTTAACTTGTATCATACTCCGGCAAAGCTGCACGCCTTGGGCTTGCTGGAGAATGATAAGTGCCCTAGATGTGACGAGGGCCCTGCCGATTTAATCCACATGTTCCATTATTGTGATAAGTTATCTATGATCTTAAGGGACATTTCAAACTTTTTGGAGGGGCTGCTAGAATGTAGAATCATTCTATCCCCTAACTTGATGATACTAGGCGTAGATAGGAAATTGAAGCTCGGAAATGATGCTGAAGCATTGGTTTTTATATTTACAGCTGTCCTTCGCATTCTTATCTCAGCAGGTTGGAAAGATTCCTCCCCTCCCACCTTTCAAATGTGGATGGCTAGGTTGCTTGGTTTACACAACATTGAGTCGTGCTTATAAGAGCTAAAAGGTAAAAAATCTAGGGAACTAGGCAGAAACATCTGGGCACCACTTGCCATTTGGAGAAGCTCGGGTGGCTAACAATTGTGGTAATTCTTTTTTCCCCGATTATGGGTGGTTCATGGAACTAGTGCCTTATTATTTTAATTGTTTGGCTATTTATTATTATCTCGGTGGATATTGTGACATGTGTTTATTAATCAACTGGTATGAACTTGTAACCTGTGTTTCTCTATGGTTTAAAAGGAATAATTGTATAGTGAATTTGTATATTCTCTTTTTATGACATCAGTAAATCTCAATAAAAAAAAATAAAAAAAAAATAGGTTCCCTCGTGATTTGTATATAGGTTACCTTGTGATTTGTATGTAGGTTACAAAGATGAATTTCATACAATAGCATTACATAAAATGTGAGTTTTTATGTTTAAATAATACTGCACAGTGGCAAAACTAATTGTATCCCCAATAACCACCCGTGTGCCCCTAATAGAATGTCTGACATAATATCGACAGACAGAATATCGAAATACAAAAATATCGGCACAAAAATATCGACATCAAAAATATCGGAGTCATATCTTCATAAAGGTAAGTACAAAAATATCGAAAAAATAATATCGTAGTACAAAAATATCGAAATTAAAAATATCGTTTTTTTAAATGTATTATTAATAATGTAAAAATTATTTTAAAATACATATAATTTTACAAATATTAAATAAAAATATTAAAACAAAATTAAAACGAATACATATACATTTAAAATAAATAAAACACTTAATAATTTAATGTAATTTTTTTTTTTATTTCATTTAATTGATTTAATGTAAAAAAAATTATTTTTACCCTGTACGCCTGTACCCCAAAAACCCAAAACTGACCCTGAACCCTAAAAATATCCCTGTACCCCAAAAACCCAAAACTGACCCTGAACCCTAAAAATATCCCTGTACCCCAAAAACCCAAAACTGACCCTGAACCCTAAAAATACCCCTTTACCCAAAAACTGAAAACTGACCCTGAACCCTAAAAATACCCCTTTACCCAAAAACTGAAAACTGACCCTGAACCCTAAAAATACTCCTTTACCCAAGAACTGAAAAGTGACCCTGAACCCTAAAAATACCCCTTTACCCAAAAACTGAAAACTGACCCAGAACCCTAAAAATACCCCTTTACCCAAAAACTGAAAACTGACCCTGAACCCTAAAAATACCCCTTTACCCAAGAACTGAAAACTGACCCTGAACCCTAAAAATACCCCTTTACCCAAAAACTGAAAACTGACCCTGAACCCTAAAAATACTCCTTTACCCAAAATTAATTAATATTATTTAATTACCAATTAATTATTAATTAACAATAACAATAAAGTAAATATATTAGCACATTAGCTGTAATTAATTTAATTTAATAATTAATATTATTTTTCCCAATTAATTAATTCAGAATACCAAAAAATTATACATAAAAAAATACTCTAATTAATGTAATTAACTAATTAATATAAATTAATTACCAACTAATTAATAATTAAAAATGTGTACAAAATTATATTAATTAATTAACTAATTAATATAAATTAATTACCAATTAATTATTAAATAAAATATGTACAAACATATATTAATTAATTAATTATTATTAAATTACTTCCCACCCTATTCCCCTATAAACCCATAACCCGCTACAGTACATATTTATCAAGTAATCAATTAATTAAAAATATTTAAAAATTAATTCTCAATTAATTAATTAATAATTCCTACTAATTAATAATTAATTTAACATAATTAAATTACTTCCCACCCTATTCCCCTATAAACCCACAACCCGCTACAGTAGTAAAAGACAATATTTAATTAAATTACATTAAAAATAAATAATAAAACATAATAAATACAATATAATATATACAAAATGTATTTAAAAATTGATATTAGTAACATCGAAGTTATTTATTTCGATATTATTGACATCGATATTTAAAACTTCGATATTACTGATATCATACTAATATCGATATTAAGACTGTCGCTATTACTTACCTTCGATATTTTGTCCCATCGATATTTAAACTTCGATATAATTGTATATCGAAATTTAAAACTCTATATTTTGTCTGTGTACCACCCTAATAGAAGAGTAGTGTTCCTACCATATACTGGCAGATGCATCAAAGTAAATACCGGGAGCAAATGGGCAGATTCTCAGAATCTGCCCCTTTGCTCCCGGTATTTTTGCATTTGGGATGCATCATCCCAAATGTAAAAGTCGCAATTTAAGGAATCTCTAAATTGAGATTCCTTCAATTGTGATTGCATTTAAGGAATCCCAAATTGAGATTCCTTAAATGCAATGCATGAAAGTAAAAAAAATAGCGAATTCGCTAAAAGGGGGAGCAAATTACCATGAAGTTGGACTTCATGGTAATTTGCTAAAACTTTGAAAAAAGCACTTTTGTGCATTTTTCAAAGTTTCATGTTGCGCACACACATGCCCTTAGGGCATGTGTGTGTGCAACATATGTGCATAGATCAATTTCAGGGGTGCAGCAGGGTGTCATTTTGACACCCTTGCACCCTTGAAATTGCATGAGCAATTTGCGAGTATCTACTGGTACTCGCAAATTGCTCATGCAATCTCCAAGACATTCCTATGGGCCTATAGGCCCATAGGAATGAATGGGACAGCATTTCTTAATTGCGACTAGCAATTTGCGAGCAGCAATTAAGGAATGTTAAGGAATCACTATTTTAATAGCGATTCCTACATGCATAGGCTTTTGCTATTCCTAAATAGCGATTCCTTAAAAATCGCTATTTAGGAATAGCAAAAGGCTACGTTGATGCATCTGCCAGATAGTGAATAATCACCTCAGGGTAACGTAACAACCATAACCACCTCTGCACCAAATGTGAATGATTCCACAAAATATCACCCCAACAAGCTCCCTGAGCAAAAACAAGTACCACCACAAAATCTAGTACATGAAGTCCTCACTTCTCCAGTTCCAAAGTAAAACACCAAATTATCTGACTGTATATTATAGTCCAAAGAAAGGGCATTCTGTTACATTCAAATTTCAAGAAAAATAACAACACATAGCACCAATAGAGTTTCTAAATCACCTTCGAGCCATATCACCATGCTCCAACTTGTGATACCTATCAGGGATATGCTTACCAAGTTCACAGTTCGTACTGTCAAGTACCTAAGGATAGGGAGTGGGCAGTAACCCAGCACCCCTACAAAACCCCTGTAAAGTATGATCAAAATATAAATACACAAATTCCCCAGGTCTTACAAAGAATAATTAGAAACACACTGTGCCTATCCATACATCTTAATTATAGCTCTTGTTCTGATTATGGTTGACTGTTATTTAATGGTAGCTGCATGTATAGATCATGTAACGAGGTCGCCATGTGTATTAGGAGGGGTGGCAGAGGTGGTCTGCTCTGAGGTTACTGAGATTATTAATCTCTCATTCCTGACAGCTACATCTCCTACCTGCTAGAAGCCGGCCAAACTTCTGCCGCTTCTTAAAAATTCAGGATTGGATCCCGTGGTTCCATCTAACTACCGACCCATTTCCCTGTTGCCAGCGTTGGCTAAAGTCTGTGAGAAGGTGGCATTTCGCCAGTTGGATGCCTTTGTTGAAGCTTCTTTTGCTTTGCACCCTGCTTAATCTGGGTTTCGTGCTGCTTACAGCACCGAAGCAGCTCTCGTTGAAATGTCAGAGGCCATCAGGGAGTGCATGGATGGAGGCGGCAGAGCGGCTCTGATATTGTTAGACCTCTCTGCCGCCTTCGACACGGTACCCTATCAGCTCCTTCTCACTCGGTTGTCTTCCATTGGCATCACCGGTTCTGCTTTGGAGTGGTTGACATCGTTCATGGACAATCGGACTCAGCAGGTGTGGATACCTCCCTATTCGTCCTCGGCCAAGCTACTCTCCACTGGGGTGCCACAGAGGTCCACTTTAAGTCCCCTGTTGTTTAACATTTACCTGACCCCCCTGATCTTTTTGGATGAAGAACTGGGTGCAAAAATTATAGCCTACGCGGATGACACCCAGCTACTTTTTAATGGCCGCGCTCGGATCTGGATAATTCATCTGTCCAGACCTGCCATTCATCAGTCTTCAGCTGGCTTGCACTTGCCCAATTGAAGTGCAATTAGGACAAATTTTAAATTCTCCTCTACGGACAGTTCCCTGCCAACTTCAGGGAATCAATGTGGCCCTCTGATGTACCTCGCCCTAATTCTGTGGGAAATCCGGCAAAAAATCTGGGGGTGTGGTTCGGGGAAAACCTAAAATTTGACGAACACATTAAGAAATTAACCAGTGTATGCTTTGGTACCCTCAAAGCCCTCCGAAGATTTTCCCCCTGCTCCCGAGGGAGGCCAAAGAAACAGTGGCTTGTGCCCTCATTCTCTCTCGCCTCGATTACGCTAATGCCCTGTTTATTGGTATTCCGGCCTACTTGACCAATCGCCTTCAGATTATACAGAATGCTGTGGCTAGACTTCTCTTTAACATCTCAAGGAGGTCTAGTGTTCGGCAGTGTCTGCATTGGCTTCCAGTGGCTCAACGGGTACTGTTTAAGACCCTCATCTTCTCTTACAGAGCCATCCACGGTCAAGGGCTCTGTACTTGAGGAGACGCTTCACTTTGTATGCACCTAACCGCCCCCTCCGGTTGGCCACTCGATGCCGGCTGGTTATTTCACGATTTCGACGGGGTGTCTAGGCAGCCAATTTATCTCCATGAAAGCAGACGCTGCATGGAATGCCCTCCCTGTGAAGCTTCGGGCCACTCAGGGCTTCAATCTTTTTTAAAAAACTACTCAAAACACACCTTTTTAAAATGACGGTGTAACTTTTCAATTTTTCTGCTTACTGCCCTTCTGCGTGTACACGCGCCAGGTAAGCATGGGCGGAAAATCCGTTACGCATGCGGATTTTGCGGATTTTTGGGAAATTCGCAATCCGCGAGATTTGCGAATTTCCCGCAAAATCCGCAAATTCGCACGCAGCGGACTTTTTTTGCGGCTCGCGTCGTTGGTGATACAATTTTTGTGGCGCGCGGCGTTTATCATCGTTTGCCGAGTTGTTTTTCTCGATATTTTGCGAGTGCTGCGCCATTTTGGATCTTGCTGTGTGATCCCGCGGGAATTTGGCGAGCGCGATTACGTCATCGCGGCTTGCCAACTTGCACAGCGAGAGTTTGTCAATGCGAGTACGGCGAGATCACGTCTTGCGGTACTTCGCAATTGCGAGATTTGAGATGCGGCGAGCAGCAACAATCTCGCAGAAGCGAAAATATCAAATATGCAATTCTGCACAAGAAATCCACCAGCAAGCAGCATAAACCTTCTTGAAATTATGATTTTTATCTGAATAACTCCTTAGGTTGACATTTGCCTGCACTTTTTTAGCGAGGAGTCCATTTTGGGGAGGGGGGAGGGGGGTGGGAGGAAGGAAGTGCCCCACAGTCTTCAACTTCCTGTTCCTGTCCAGCAGGCTCCTCCCAGTGCTTTGTCCATCTCCTGGTCACTTTTCATTTGGATCTGGAGCTGGAAGGATTACTTTTTGTGGATGCTGCTGGATATTTGGATTTGAGGCCTTTTTGACTTTCTTTGGATCACTGTTGGATTAGAAATTTTACAAGTAAGTTTGTTTGGGGCATTACAGTTGCTGCAACTAAAATTTTGGAAATTTCGATTTTTGGGCTGTTTTGGGGCCTTTTACCCAGGGGTACTCAGTGGTGGGTGGACTGAGTCTTTCTGTGGGTTGTCTTGAACTTAAACATCATGGAGGGCATGGATGGATTGGGATTGTGCTGATTTTTCAGTGATTTTCGTTTTTTGGGGCTGTACTTGTGACCTTTTCACCAGGGGTATTTGAGTCTAGCATGGGCCTAGTCTTTCTGTGGGCTGTCTTGAACTTAAACATCATGGAGGCCATGGATGGAATGGGATTGTGCTGATTTTTCAGTGATTTTCGTTTTTTGGGGCTGTACTTGTGGCCTTTTCACCAGGGGTATTTGAGTCTAGCATGGGCCTAGTCTTTCTGTGGGCTGTCTTGAACTTAAACATCATGGAGGGCATGGATGTAATGGGATTGTGCTGATTTTGCAGTGTTTTTCGATTTTTGGGGGTGTTCATGGGGAGGGACAGGCCATGTGGCTGGTGGCCATTTTGAGTGCTGCTACAGGCACTGGCCATGTGCTGGGAGAGGCAAGTGGCCAATTTGAATGCAGGCTTTGTTGTTAGGCCTCCAACCATTTTGCCTACTTTTCAACCTTTATGCCCAGGGGTAGTGAGTCTTGCATGGGCCTAGTCTTTCTGTGGGTTGTCTTGAATTTAAACATCATGGAGGGCATGGATGGATTGGGATTGTGCTGATTTTTCAGTGATTTTCGTTTTTTGGGGCTGTACTTGTGGCCTTTTCACCAGGGGTATTTGAGTCTAGCATGGGCCTAGTCTTTCTGTGGGCTGTCTTGAACTTAAACATCATGGAGGGCATGGATGGACTGGGATTGTGGTGATTTTGCAGTGTTTTTCGATTTTTGGGGGTGTTCATGGGGAGGGACAGGCCATGTGGCTGGTGGCCATTTTGAGTGCTGCTACAGGCACTGGCCATGTGCTGGGAGGCAAGTGGCCATTTTGAATGCAGGCTTTGTTGTTAGGCCTGCAACCATTTTGCCTACTTTTCAACCTTTATGCCCAGGGGTAGTGAGTCTTGCATGGGCCTAGTCTTTCTGTGGGTTGTCTTGAATTTAAACATCATGGAGGGCATGGATGGATTGGGATTGTGCTGATTTTTCAGTGATTTTCGTTTTTTGGGGCTGTACTTGTGGCCTTTTCACCAGGGGTATTTGAGTCTAGCATGGGCCTAGTCTTTCTGTGGGCTGTCTTGAACTTAAACATCATGGAGGGCATGGATGGATTGGGATTGTGCTGATTTTTCAGTGATTTTCGTTTTTTGGGGCTGTACTTGTGGCCTTTTCACCAGGGGTATTTGAGTCTAGCATGGGCCTAGTCTTTCTGTGGGCTGTCTTGAACTTAAACATCATGGAGGCCATGGGTGGAATGGGATTGTGCTGATTTTGCAGTGTTTTTCGATTTTTGGGGGTGTTCATGGGGAGGGACAGGCCATGTGGCTGGTGGCCATTTTGAGTGCTGCTACAGGCACTGGCCATGTGCTGGGAGAGGCAAGTGGCCATTTTGAATGCAGGCTTTGTTGTTAGGCCTGCAACCATTTTGCCTACTTTTCAACCTTTATGCCCAAGGGTAGTGAGTCTTGCATGGGCCTAGTCTTTCTGTGGGTTGTCTTGAATTTAAACATCATGGAGGGCATGGATGGATTGGGATTGTGCTGATTTTTCAGTGATTTTCGTTTTTTGGGGCTGTACTTGTGGCCTTTTCACCAGGGGTATTTGAGTCTAGCATGGGCCTAGTCTTTCTGTGGGCTGTCTTGAACTTAAACATCATGGAGGGCATGGATGGATTGGGATTGTGCTGATTTTTCAGTGATTTTCGTTTTTTGAGGCTGTACTTGTGGCCTTTTCACCAGGGGTATTTGAGTCTAGCATGGGCCTAGTCTTTCTGTGGGCTGTCTTGAACTTAAACATCATGGAGGCCATGGATGGAATGGGATTGTGCTGATTTTGCAGTGTTTTTCGATTTTTGGGGGTGTTCATGGGGAGGGACAGGCCATGTGGCTGGTGGCCATTTTGAGTGCTGCTACAGGCACTGGCCATGTGCTGGGAGAGGCAAGTGGCCATTTTGAATGCAGGCTTTGTTGTTAGGCCTGCAACCATTTTGCCTACTTTTCAACCTTTATGCCCAGGGGTAGTGAGTCTTGCATGGGCCTAGTCTTTCTGTGGGTTGTCTTGAATTTAAACATCATGGAGGGCATGGATGGATTGGGATTGTGCTGATTTTTCAGTGATTTTCGTTTTTTGGGGCTGTACTTGTGGCCTTTTCACCAGGGGTATTTGAGTCTAGCATGGGCCTAGTCTTTCTGTGGGCTGTCTTGAACTTAAACATCATGGAGGGCATGGATGGATTGGGATTGTGCTGATTTTTCAGTGATTTTCGTTTTTTGGGGCTGTACTTGTGGCATTTTCACCAGGGGTATTTGAGTCTAGCATGGGCCTAGTCTTTCTGTGGGCTGTCTTGAACTTAACCCCTTCGAAGCTAATGACGAGCTGGGCTCGTCATGGCGCTTACCTGCCGTGCGCGGATGACAAGGCCAGCTCGTCATGAAATAAAGTAATAAAGCAATTCCCAGCACAGGACGGGAAAACGCCTAGCAGCCATGTGGTTAAACATCATGGAGGGCATGGATGGAATGGGATTGTGCTGATTTTGCAGTGTTTTTCGGGTGTTCATGGGGAGGGACAGGCCATGTGGCTGGTGGCCATTTTGAGTGCTGCTACAGGCACTGGCCATGTGCTGGGAGAGGCAAGTGGCCATTTTGAATGCAGGCTTTGTTGTTAGGCCTGCAACCATTTTGCCTACTTTTCAACCTTTATGCCCAGGGGTAGTGAGTCTTGCATGGGCCTAGTCTTTCTGTGGGTTGTCTTGAATTTAAACATCATGGAGGGCATGGATGGATTGGGATTGTGCTGATTTTTCAGTGATTTTCGTTTTTTGGGGCTGTACTTGTGGCCTTTTCACCAGGGGTATTTGAGTCTAGCATGGGCCTAGTCTTTCTGTGGGCTGTCTTGAACTTAAACATCATGGAGGGCATGGATGGATTGGGATTGTGCTGATTTTTCAGTGATTTTCGTTTTTTGGGGCTGTACTTGTGGCCTTTTCACCAGGGGTATTTGAGTCTAGCATGGGCCTAGTCTTTCTGTGGGCTGTCTTGAACTTAAACATCATGGAGGCCATGGATGGATTTGGATTGTGCTGATTTTGCAGTGTTTTTCGATTTTTTTTGTGGTGTATAACTGAACTGATGTTCCTCTGTCTTCCATTGTTTTTAGGTGCACAAGACTCAAGAGAACCACCAGTGCCAGGAAGAAGTCCTGCAGCGGTGTGTGTGTGCAGCATAACGTCACGCGACGTCACGTCTGGCCTCAGACAACTCTACAATTCGTGCAACTGCGGCCTGCTGTCTGACCTGCTCTGAAGAAGATGGCCCCAAAAAAAGTTCTCCGTAGCTCCTCTAGCAAGAAAGTTGCTAGTAAGGAGCAGAAGAAGCAAGTTACCAAGGAGGCTGGTGTGCCAACCGCCACGTTTTTTGGGAGCAAAAAAAAAAGTACGCCTGCAGCAGCAGCAGGATCTACTGGGGACCAAGCTGGGAGCAGCACTCCTGCTCCATTGGGTTCAGTGCCTCCACCACCACGCCAACTTAAGTCAAAGCCCTTGAGTGCTTCAGAGGCAGTCAGTGTACTTCTCCAATCACCATCGACCAGTGATGTTGGCTCATCGCAAGAAAGTAGCAGCAATGTCCCTGAATCAACACAGGTTGTTGTAACTCATCTGACAAGTGTTGAACAACCACAGCCGCAACAACAACACCATGTGCAAGTACACGCCCAAGTACATGTGGAAGGAGAGGCAGCAAAAGGAGATGCGCAAGCAGAGGTGCATGGAGGGTCACAAGTGCCCACAATAGTTGTTCCTCCCGAAGTAGGGGCACATCAGGAAATCGACAATGAAGCCGAGGTATCATTGGAAGCCACTCCTCCTGATGATCATTCATTGTCTTCCACATCCCTAGCAAGGAAAAGATCAAGGGGGGTGTCTACATCTTCTTCAAGCCCACCTCTTTCTGATGCAAGTGATCCGTCTTGGGAACCACCACTGCGGTCTGACAGTGAGGCACACCATGATCTGACAAAGGTACCTAAGCGTAAAAGGAAGGTCGTCGAAAAACTCATAGCTATGGATTGTGATGAGGCCCAACAAGAAGTGACAGATACTGCTGGTGATGAAGCCTCTCACGATGACGACGAGCCAGTCATCACAAAGGTCACTGCAGCCCCACCGGGCATGCAGCAAAGAGACATTTTGACCCTATCCCGAGAAGCTGCTGAGCGTGATGATGATGTCAACGAGGAGGCAATGGAAATGGAATCATTAGATTTGGAGTTAAGTAGTACACCAACACCTACCGCTTCCATATTTCTTCCTCGCAAGAAGGTACCCACCTCGACCTCAATTCGTGGTGGTGAAAGTGCAAAACGTACTGAAGTTCGGCAATCCACATCCTCCACTTCATCTGGCATTAGCAGCAGGACCACCACCACCAGTATCGCCGCCTCCTCCGGCCCCCAAAGACATTTCAAGTCTCCAGTTTGGGACTTCTTTAGTGTTTGCCCAAAAATGGAAAACGTAGCCATTTGTAGCATTTGTAAGCTTCGAGTTAGTCGTGGTAAGCTTGGTTCTAACTATGGTACCGGAGGCCAGAGAGGTCATCTTAAGAGAGCGCACCCTGTCCAATGGTTTCCGCACCTAGAGGCGTTTAAGGAAGCCGGAATTGCACGTAATGAAAACGTTCATTTTTCATCTGATGATGACGAGGAGGAAGAAGACGATTCAAACACTTCACTTACACCCAGTACCCCTGTCAGCAGCACACCCCATGTGAGGCACACTAAGAGTGTGGGAGAGAGTGAGACATCAATGCGGAAAAGTTCATCAGCGAGCGTAACTGGGTCGAAGATATCATCATTATCCCGTAAATCCTTGGTCCAGGGCAACATTAAAAAGATGTTGTGTACAGAAGCGCAATATGAACGCAACCACCCACTGACGCGTCTGTATAACACTAAGCTGGCTAAAATGCTAGCTCTGGACCTTCTCCCTTTTTCTTTTGTAGAAGGGGTTGGTTTTCTAGAATTAGTGGCAGCGCTCTGCCCTAAATGGAAGGTTCCTAGCCGGTTCTATTTTGCCCGAGTTGCGGTTCCAGCACTACATGAAGATGTTCTGAAGTGATTGGGGCAGCTTTGCAGAAGAGTGCTGTTCATACTATACATATGACAACAGACATATGGACCAGTGGCGCAGGCGCTGATTACATGTGCATCACTGCACACTGGGTCTCTTTTTCAGGGGCTAAAGCAAAGCTAAACACAGGTGTTGACACGGACATTGTTTTTAAAGCTGCTCGGAAACATGCAACACTAGCCATGTTTGGTTTGGAGAAACGTCACACAGCAGAAAACATTTTGGATGTCTTTAACACAAAGGTCCTTAACTGGCTGTCCCCACTAAAACGCCAGGTTGGTTATGTTTCCACGGACAATGGCGCCAATATAGTTAAGGCCATGAGGGACGGTAACTATTTCAGAGTGCTGTGTTTGGCGCACTGTATAAACCTGGTTGTCCAAAAATTCTTGGGTAATAAAGGCAGTGCAGCGTACAGCGTATTGGACACCTGCCGAAAAATGTGCAAGCATTTCAGCCATTCTTTTAAGGCCCGGAAGCAGCTGAGGAGCCTGCTATATCAACGTAAAATGCCAGTGAAAGCACTCATCCAGGAGGTGGTAACACGTTGGAACTCAACCTTCTACATGCTTGAGTGTCTGTATGAGCAGTATACGGAACTCGATCAATATTTCCTTAGGGTACAGAGGAGCTGAGGATGGGTGCGGCGCAATGGAACATAGTTCAAAGCCTGACACGCATGCTTCGTCCTTTTGAGTTCTTCACGCGTGCAGTCAGCAAGGAGGACTGTAATTTGGGAAAAGCTATCCCATTGTTGTACATGCTGGAGGACCAACTGAAGGAGGTGTGTTCTGTGTTTGAAAAAGATGTAAAAAACCAAGACTCTTTTCTTCTGGCTGAGAAATTATTAGAGCTCCTACAAGGTGATGAACGTCTTAAAAAGATCCACTCAGAAGAGCATTATATTTGTGCTACTATTCTGGATCCACGCTACAAAAAGGCGCTGGCAGGCCAAGCATTCTTTCCTTTTGATGATGAACATGTTCCAAAGTACGAACATTGGCTAGCCTTGTCAGCCAAGAGGTTTGAAAGAGAACGGCTGGAAATTGAAGGAAATGGCAGTACATCAGCAGGCCATCCCCAGTCAAAACAATCCACTTCTGCACCTGTGGCTGTGGCACAAGTGACCTCTCAGCCGTTAAAGACACCGGCAACCGGATCATCTGCACGAGACACAACAGAAACATTGGAGGCTGAAGAGGATTGGCTAACTCTGCGTGGGTTTGGTTCTCAAAAGGTCAGAGGCACAGCAAGAGCTAAGCAAAGTGGAGGAACCTTGGATGAGGAGGACCTTGAGTCGATGGTGAAGGACTATCTGAATGACTCAACAGAGGTCTATGTTAATTCTGACCCATTGGCGTATTGGCATGGGAAAAAAGAATTGTGGCCACAGCTCACCAACCTGGCTTTAAACTACTTGTCTTGCCTACTCGCTAGCGTGTCTTCTGAACGGGTTTTCAGTGCTGCTGGTGGCATTGTAACTCCCAAACGGAGCCGCCTCTCGCCCAAAAATGTGGAGAGGTTAACAATGATCAAGATGAATCAGCACCTCATACCACCAGATTTCAGAGTACGAGAAAGCGTGCGGGATGAAAAGGAGGTGGCCAGCAACATAGATGAGGGAATTTCTACTCTGTCATGTGACACGGAGCTCACCCTGCCTGAATTCTTAGAGTATGATGACGAAGCCTTATTCTCATTCCTGGACCGTGATACCGAGCCCTGAAAATGAGACAACGAATCAATAACTTTCTTTTTCGTCCTTATTCACTTTTATTCCTGTGTGTCTGTCTTTCTTTGTTGTGCACAGTTAATATATTTCAAACTTTAATCAGATAATCACAAAAACAAGCCCATCAGCAGAACTGTCTTCACTGGTTTGCTAATTGATTTGAAGTTGCCGCAGTCTGCATTCCTCAGGTTCACAAGTTCAGAAGAACATGCTCCTCTATCCTCCTCCTCCAGACTCCTATTTCCATCAAACCAGAGGGCTGGTTTACGCCCAATGAAGAAAGACTCAGCACTTGTGGGGGTGTTGTTGTACCTCTTTGCAGGTGAGTTGACGGCTCTGGGACCATTGTTGGGAAGCTCTAACACCGGATAAAAGTGTTTTGGACCAAATCCCAGGCGGAATTTTTTTTGTGTTTTTGATGAGTTGCTTGCCTTTGAGGTGCTTTTAGGGGGGGTTCCGTCTGTTTGTGGGTGAGTTTCGTGGTCTGGGAGCACTGCTGGGACACTCTAATCTTGATTGCATTTGCTTTTCAGGAAATCCGTTTTGGCAACCCCGACTTATGGCCAAGCTACGCAGCGCGTTTGGACCGAAGGCCGAGAAATATTGCAAGTATGAGATTTTGATTTTGGCCTGTTTGGGGGTGTTATGCTTCTTGGCGGGTGGGTTGGCGGGTCTTGTGGCATTCTTGGGAAGGTCTAATACCGGGTAGAAGTGGTTGGGACAAAATCCAGGCCGAATTTTTTTTTGTGGCTATTTCTGACATTTTGCTCAATGTAGCGTTTTCGGGGGCCTGTTTGGGGGGCTTCCTGGTGTTTGTGGGTGGGTTTCGGGGTCTGGGCGCACTGCTGGCTATATATACTTTACTTTGCAAGAGGTTTGAAGCAAATCCATGGTGGCAGAGGGGAGTTACGGCCTAGCTGCAGAGCGCGCGCGGAGTGATTTGGGAAATTGGCAAGAAAATGACTAAGGGCCAGATGTAGGTAGGACTCAGTTACCGATTCTTAATTACCGAATTTTACCGATTCGGTAATTAAGAATCGGTAAATAAGAAGGGGGGGGGGGTATGTAGGAACATCCAGATGTTCCTTTTACCGAATCGGTAAAAATCGGTATTTACCGATTCGGTAAATACCGACCGGTAATGCTCCATTCATTCCTATGGGCTTTGAAGCCCATAGGAATGAATGGGGCGTTACCGGTCGGTATTTACCGAATCGGTAAATACCGATTTTGACAAGGGTGCAGGGGGTGTCACTTTGACACCCTCTAGCACCCCCAAAAAAGGTTCGGGGGCCATGTGGCAGGCATACCTGCCCTAAGGGCAGGTCTGCCTGTCATATGGCACAGGTGTGCATGCACACATGTGCAGGCACACCGGAATCGGTATTTTACCATCAAATATATTTGATGGTAAAATACCGATTCGGTAAGGGTTTTGGGACTCAGAAGAGTCCCACCTACATATCAAATTTACCGAATCGGTAAAAATACCGATTCGGTATTTTACCGATTCGGTAACTTTACCGATTCGGTAAATTTACAGAATCGGTAAAATACAGGGCCCTACATCTCAGATTGCATTTACCGGTCGGTAACGGCCGAGTTCGGCCGTTACCGACCGGTAAATGCCTACCTACATCTGGCCCTAAGTCCCCATTTTTGTACTTTTGCTCTTTGGCTGTTTGGGGGTCTTCTACTCGCTTTCTCCTGGGTTGACGGCTCTTGGGCCATTGCTGGGAAGCTCTAATACCGGATAAAAGTGGTTTGGACCAAATCCCAGGCGGAAAATTTTTTGTGTTTTTGATGACTTGCTTGCCTTTGAGGTGCTTTTAGGGGGGGTTCCGTCTGTTTGTGGGTGAGTTTCGTGGTCTGGGAGCACTGCTGGGACACTCTAATCTTGATTGCATTTGCTTTTCAGGAAATCCGTGGTGGCAACCCCGACTTATGGCCAAGCTACGCAGCGCGTTTGGACCGAAGGCCGAGAAATATTGCAAGTATGAGATTTTGCTTTTGGCCTGTTTGGGGGTGTTATGCTTCTTGGCGGGTGGGTTGGTGGGTCTTGTGGCATTCCTGGGAAGGTGTAATACCGGGTAGAAGTGGTTGGGACAAAATCCTCGCGGAAAAACCTTTTGGCACTTTTTGTAACTTAGGGTTCGTTAGGGTTAGCCCTAGCAGCAGGATTGCATGTGTTTCGGGGTGTTCTAGATTTTTGCAACTGAGTTCTGGGGTCTTAGAGCACTCGTGAGAATGTGTAATTTTGGTTGCAAGTCATTTGAAGAAAATCCATGGTGGGAAAGGGGGGATTTGGCATAGTTAAAGAAAGCCTTTGCCACTATTCTTAACTTAGGGTTCGTTAGGGTTAGCAGTATTTCTATTGCATGTGTTTGAGTGGGGGGGATTTCGAGTCTTGGAGCGATGCTGGCTATGGATACTTTTGCTTGGTTGCTTGCAAGTGGTTTGAATGCAATCCACGGTGGGTAAGGGGTAATTAGTAAGAGGGTACTTCGGCCTACTTTTACTTTCAAAGTAAGTTTTGTCACCAGTTTTCTGCTAGGCCTCGTTTTTTGAGATTTGATTGGGGGTCTTCTACATTTTTGCGACTGGCTTCAGTAAGGGTCTGGGTGGGAGCACTGCTAGGAAGATCTAATTTTGTTCAAAAACACAGTTTACAGTACACCTAGCTTGAGGGGAAAGATCCGCTACATTAATTTGCCCCTACTTATTTATCCTTCAAAAGGTGACTCAGACAGAGTACGCACTTTCAAAAATATTGTACTGTCTACTAGGAAAATCAAATTGTGACTTTTTGCACTCCACAGCCTACATACCTTATATTTATTTATCAGTGGTGTTGTAATATTATATCACTTCCTGTTTTTCGTTGAATAATTACAGGCCGGGTTTCAGTCTCTGCAATGGGGAAAAAAGGATGGAGTCAGGCTTCACATTAGCGAGCCACAATTCAGCATCAGGCAGGCAGTGGACAGGGTGTCTTCTGGTGACCAACATCGATGGACGAAGCGTCGGCTGCAATGGAGGAGTGCCGCTAATAAGAGGATTTTTTCTCTGCAGGCAACTTACTTACCACTTCCAACAGGACAACTACAACAACATAGATACAGTATCCCTTGGCTTTTTCTCTGACTGTGACTGCATTTCTTGGATCTCTCTCTGCTTCTAAATTGATCCCTTAACACATCACTTAGTCCACTCCACTATCACATCTGCACCACACATAGTCATTTGTAAGTGCTCCTACGTAATTCGCAAGTCGCAGCACGCCCCAGCCCGTAGAGGACTGGGATGGCCCCAATGATGAAGCATGTCACCAAGGGGCAACCCTGGTGAGTGAGGGGACACCTAGAAAAAAAGCAATTTCTCCTTTTCTATCTACTATACCTTCCAGACCAACCACATTGAGTGTTGTTGTGAATGGATTTATAGTGACCAGCAAGGCTCTCAGGTATCTGGCTACAGAGACCTTATGTTGAATATAGTTATCAATAATTCCACACACGCCCTGTACTGTCGCATTCTTTCTTCCACAGTTGTCGAAAGTACTACTTACTTCTCACTGACATGCATGCAGTAGCCAGTAGTGCATGCACTTTCAAAGATTGATGGATAGGTTTGTACCCAAAGAATTGTTTATGTTCAATTGTTTGTCTATGCTGTGCTTTTTTTACAGGGTGTCTTCTGGTGACCAACATCGATGGACGAAGCGTCGGCTGCAATGGAGGAGTGCCGCTAATAAGAGGATTTTTTTTCTGCAGGCAACTTACTTACCACTTCCAACAGGACAACTACAACAACATAGATACAGTATCCCTTGCCTTTTTCTCTGACTGTGACTGCATTTCTTGGATCTCTCTCGGCTTCTAAATTGATCCCTTAACACATCACTTAGTCCACTCCACTATCACATCTGCACCACACATAGTCATTTGTAAGTGCTCCTACGTAATTCGCAAGTCGCAGCACGCCCCAGCCCGTAGAGGACTGGGATGGCCCCAATGATGAAGCATGTCACCAAGGGGCAACCCTGGTGAGTGAGGGGACACCTAGAAAAAAAGCAATTTCTCCTTTTCTATCTACTATACCTTCCAGACCAACCCCATTGAGTGTTGTTGTGAATGGATTTATAGTGACCAGCAAGGCTCTCAGGTATCTGGCTACAGAGACCTTATGTTGAATATAGTTATCAATATTTCCACCCACGCCCTGTACTGTCGCATTCTTTCTTCCACAGTTGTCGAAAGTACTACTTACTTTTCACTGACATGCATGCAGTAGCCAGTAGTGCATGCACTTTCACAGATTGATGGATAGGTTTGTACCCAAAGATTTGTTTATGTTCACAATTGTTTGTCCATGCTGTGCTATTTTTTCTTGTCTCCCAAAACCTTTCCCAAAAACCCCCGTACCCATCCATTTTTCAAACCCTAACCCTCTTCCCCCGGGCTGTGTGGTTTTGATTGATGTGTGACTAAATTACAGCAATAAATCCACACACTTGCTGGGGAGGATAAGGTGATAGCAACAGGCTGGTGAAGAAATCCGAGGATATATTCTTACTCTGCTTGACAAAGACTCATGGCTAATGTCAAAGAACTTCAACCGAATTAGTTATACTTTAACATTTGTTAGGCTACAATGTGGCACTGTTCTAGTGTACTTCTGTCACCTGCTATATTCTCTATTGTACCGTTGTATTGCTCAGGAGGACAAACCAGATTTCATTTTCTTTTTTTTCATAGGCAAGCAACCGCCACTGTGTCACACCACTAGTACCACCGCTATGAGGAAATTTTATCCGCCCAGGATTGCCAACCTTATGTGCTGTTTCCCGTGGAGCCAGCCCTGTTCCTAGCCCTACTTGCAAACAGAAATTACAGGTAAGATAGGCGTTTGGTTGGAGGTAGTATAATGGAGTATTAGGAGAGACGAGAGATTTGATTGACGGTAGTACTACTAAAGTCCTAGGACTATTCAGGAAAACAAACTTACTGTTATGTTAAACCCCCACCCACCAGACTCAAAAGCAGTAAAAAACAGGTATGGTCAGATAAAGTTTCAAAAAGTATATTTTTATAGCCCTAACAAAAGAATCTCCCGCAAGACCCTCCCTAACCCCAACGATTGTCCTTCAAAAGTCCCCAAAAATCCCAACTCCCAATTCCCACCCCCCAAAAGTCTCTAAAAAAGGGGCAAGGGACACTATGGCAGGGTGCTGTTGGAATTAGCAGCCAGGGCATCATGCTCCTTGCGGAGGGTGGCAAGTTCGAAGCGGAGGCCCTCCACCACGTTCTTATAGTTATGGACCTCCTGCTCCAGGTAGGACAATCTGAGGGATAAGCGGCGCCGGTGTGCCTTGCAAATCCTGTGAGGGGCAGCTGCTTTCTTTGCTGCTGGGCGGTGGCGTTTGGCTTTGGTAGCCCGGCTCTGTACCGCTGGAGCACTGCGCTGGCTGGCACTGGCAGCCCGCACGGAGGAGGATGCAGCTGTCCCAGTGGACGTTGTTGTTGTACCAGACTGCGTCTCCTCCTCCTCCAGGGCCACCAGCCGCCGATATTCTGCGACAGTGGCATCCAGCCTCCGTTGCCGGGCCATTCGAGCCAGCTCCTTCCTCCTTGATGGTGTCTTGGATTTGGAAGGAGCAACTACATGAAAAAAGAAAGACATCGTCTGTAACCAATGCTCCTTAAGATTAACACAAAATGATTGAGCAGAAAGTTGTCACAGTACATAGCAAATTGAAAGCACAGTACATAACTATTGAGGACAGTATCTATGTAACCTCCGACTTCTTCATCCTTGCTCTAACATTAGTGGGAGTTTAAGGAACAAATTCTACGAGCACTATGGACTTCTATTACAGTCGACTATGACAGTATACCAGTCTTATTCTTCTTCTTCTCTCTTGTTTAGGAAAATTGGTACGTTATCTTATGCAAGCCGGCATAATGCCAGCGCAGTGAACTTGCACCCGAGAAAAACAGACGCTCACCATGGTGAGTGAGACAGACTTGCGTTACTGTACCGGTCCAGTACATGCAGGTGGTGAAGCTCTTACTTTTCTATTACGGGTGGCACTGAGAATACTCTGTTAAAAGGGCTACTGCTTAATTAATTTAGCTTTCACCCTACAGTGCAAATGAGTATTAGAAAAGGAAAATGAAGAAGCTAAATTATCTGATTATCTATCACTTCACATGGGATGTATTTGATGACATATGGGATGACTTTAGGTGCTTTGCTTATTATTGAGTGAACAGTGATACCCCCACACATGAATGACGTACTACTACAACTAAACTAAAGTTATTAAGGGAGGTAGGGAGTTTCCACCGTAATAACCGGATATATGCTGTGCTTGCAGTTGCAATACAAACTACTGCTACTATTCATGGTAGTCTTTGGACAACGTTACAACTTCTTTTCCTTGCCTTTCCTACACTGGAACGGACGTGCCGGTGCGGTGTTACATGCTCTTCAAAGTAACACTTAGTTCATCCAGTGACCGTCTACTCTCTCTAGATACACATATGCTATCTAAGAGTCAGATAGTACCATGAATGATCCAGGCATCCATCCATTCAAAGTATATTGCACACATACAGTTTCTGTTTCACCCACCCAGGCTGTTCTCCTTCCACCCATCCTTGCTTCATCATTCACCCAGCCATGCACCATGCCATTTTCTTACCTTCCCAGCCACCTCGGGGACCAAGCAAACACATATCATTCTTCTTTGCCAGTCATCATTACATTTCTCGTGCTTCCACACTTACTTACACCCTTCTTTCGCTTTTCGTTCATCCCATCCATCAAGTTCACCTCAGATCTGATTGGTATTCTTCTCGCCAAAAACTTCACAGCTAAGTCGAAGTACATTTAGAGGAGGCTACTACCTGCTTTTTTTATAATACACCCGTGCAGAAAGCACACTCTGCAGTCTTCAATCTCAATGAGTAAGGAATGTATAGCTTACCTCTGCCCGCCACCACCGTGTGAACCCTCACAGGCATGTCCTTGTCCGGCACTTGCACCGCCTCCTCCCCAGAGTTGTCCTCCTCGTCCAATGCCACCATCACCTCCGCGCTGGCCCCGTCTCCAGATGTTCCACCTACAAAGTACATTTAATAATGTTAGAATACACCACTCACTACTATATAATATTTGGTCTAGGAGGAAGAAAGAAATGTGAAAAAAGTGTACAATTTAATAATTTATGACTGTGTACTCTAGAGTAAAAATGTCCCTTTTTCCAGGGAAGGCTGTTGTCTTGCTGCACTTTTTGGCACAACTGATGAATGTTTGCTTTTTACTTTTTAACACGCACCACTTTTTCTCCTAACAGACAGAACCTTGACTTCTAAGAACACGAGCAGGATCAAGTTCAAACCAGGTGAGAGCTCGGCTCGACCACAAGAAATGTGTCCAATTAATCGTCAGCACTAAGCACTTTTCCATTTTCAGTTACACGTTCACTTTTATGACAAACTTGAATTTAATAAATGTGTTTACTTTTAATAAAGCGTTTTAAACTTAACTAGACTCTGTGGTTTTTGGTCCTCCAGACTAGAGTGGATGAGCTAAAGGTTTTCGAATTTTTGCAAGCATGAGTCCGTGCCTCTGCCATCGGTGACTTTGGGAGCTAAATGACTCTGCCACACTATCTAGTCAGTAAGGAGATTGGGGGTTCAACTACAAAGTCTGTTATCACTGAGGTATGTGGAAAGTCTAACAGTTACAGCACCTATTATAATTGATAAGCTAAGCGATGCATTATTTAGTGTCCATAGTTCTGTTTGTGCAGATTTGTCCCTGCAACAGTAGTAGAATGGATTGTCCTCCTATCCAAACCAAAAGTAAAGTAGTATCTTATTCTTTCTTGGTGGTCATTCACCTTTTTATTGTTGGCAATGGTCAAAGCATAAACATTTAGAATACTTGAAAAGACATTATGGACATTCCCAGAGGACTGCACTCAGTGCATAGAGCTATTGCTGACTAGAATGGGAGTCCAATGGAAATGCCAAATGTGTAATCTTAGTTAGCTACACAGACAGACTAATAAGAATAATCTAGTAATACCACACGGAGTCATAGTCGAGGCAGGATAAGAATTTAGATCCTGTCTACAAGAAGATCAAAGACGATTTAGAAAAAATCGAATGAGGAACGCTAGGAAAAAAAAAGTACTCTATATTAAAATTAAAACTTACTGGGGCCAGCAAAGGAGCCCTCGCCTGCCCGGTCCTGGCCTGCATCGTCAACAGCACCCTCCTCCTCCTCCTCCTGTGTCCTCCTCTTGCCCCTGGGGGAAGCTGATGTACAACATGAAAGAAAGAAAAACAGAAAACATGGATGATATTTCTCAACCAAATCAAACATTTCAAAAGAATAACAAAGTAACAAAATATTTTTGCGAAATAGCAAATAGGGAACGACTCCACAGGATATATTATTGACCAATCTCATGTGGTCGACTACGTCATTACTTTAGTATTGCTTGTTTTGCGGACCGTCGAATTGGAAACTACCCTATGTAACTCACTAAACAAAGTACTAAAAAGGTTTGCCTAAGATTGGCAGGCAGCAGTCCGCAGCACGCAAAGTGACAGCCAAAGTCTATCGTGATTGAAGATCAGCGACAACACTAAAGTTTCCTACTACATTAACCAGTCATTAAAATACTCAAACTATTAATCCACCACCACTATTTCTTCTTATCGCCATGTGTACAAAGGAAGGACTGGACTTGAGTCTGTAGGGGCTGATTTAGAAGGCCCTTGCGGCTCTTTTGCTCCATTGTTGCATGACTTTTGTGACGCAGCGACAGCACAAAAGAGGCGCAATGGTGCGGCATATATTAACAACGTGACGCATATGGGAGATGCATCACGTTGTAAAGCCCTGCGCCAATAGGGGGCGTTCCGGCGCAAGGGAGGGCGTTCCTGCGCAGGAACGCATCCTAAAAGTGGCTGAGGGAAATCTACAAGATTTCAATCAGTCACTTTGAGGACAATGATCCGTAACTCAAACCCTGCGCCTGCTTGAAGCAGACGTACGGCTTGACGCAGCATTGGGGAGATAGGGCACCCCAGAGCATTGATGGAGCTGCACCATCGTTGCGACGCAACTCCAGCAATGCGCCGCCTTTATGGCACAGATGCGTAACGCTTTGGTGACGTTTTGGGCCCATGGCGCGCCGCATTGTAAATACGGCGCACCATGGGTGATGGTGGCGTGACGCACAATTACTGGCACATCCCTGCAACTTTGCAGGGATGCGCCGGTAATTAAAAATCTGAACCTTAGTGTGTAGCATTACGCAGTTCTTTCAACTACACTCATACATAATTTCACAGGCCAATGAAATGAACACAAAATCTAAAACAAATAAGCATAGTAGCAACACTACTGAGAAGAAGGAGAGCAGTGTACCTGAAATGCACAGAAGATTTTGAAATAAAATTTACCTACAATGTAATGAGCAGCATTATTGCTCTTGATAAAAAACAAAAATTTGCAATATAATAACACAGCAGGAGAAAACATAGTAGTAAAGACATAGCTACTACTACTCACCAAGCCCGGGGATCTCAAGGCCAAGGAGGTCGAGCAGATCTCGCTCACGGGTCAGGACATCCGTCCAGCGGTGGGTGGCCTGGTTGTAGGTGCGCCAGACCCGAGAGTGGTGGTAAATGGCCTGGCACACCTTCTCCCACCGCTTCCGGCGCTCCCGGGCCCCGTACCCGGCACTAATCTTGCCGCCTCCCATGATGGTCCTGGGGAGGCGGCGCTGAACATAAAAAACGAGTTGGGCCACCTCCTCCGGGGTAAAGATCTCCCGTGGCATCACTAGCTCCCCCCTCAAACGACCGCACGGGAGCCGGACACGGGGTGCGGGACCCTTCCCCTTCTCGGGATGCTTCCCGGCTCCCTTCACCATGGTCTGGGCGGAAAGGAATAAAGAAAATAGAATAGGGAAGAGAAGAAAAGAAAAGAGTTTACAAAAGTAGTTTAAAATTAACCAAAAGTAGCAGTAAACACAAAAATATAGGGCTAGAAAAATAGAGGGATAGATAATAAGTAAAATAGATCAAAAAAAACTTCAAACAAGCAAAGGATGGCAGAGATTGACAGAGGATACAAAGACCATGCCCAGAACC
Source organism: Lissotriton vulgaris (assembly GCF_964263255.1). Lineage (NCBI taxonomy): Eukaryota > Metazoa > Chordata > Amphibia > Caudata > Salamandridae > Lissotriton > Lissotriton vulgaris. The sequence goes on along the minus strand of NC_141694.1, from coordinate 1,723,484,598 downwards.
ATAGCAATGAATGAGAAACAAGATGGCCGCGCCCGTTCACGACCACGCGGGTAAGTTCGCGCGAGATTTTCCTTGCGAACACGCGCGAAACTGTACTGGCAAGCCGCGGACTTTGCGAGATTACACTTCGCGCCCGGAAACGGAAATACGTCAGGCAAACAAGATGGCTGCGCCCTTGAACGACCGCAAGGGTCACTTCGCGCCTTGCGCTACGAGCGGCTCGCAAAAACGCACAAAACCTTGCCAACTAACACGCCGCAAAAAAAACAAATTGCATATTCGCACGAATTTGCAGCTTCCGAATCCGATCTCGCGCGTGTTCGCGCCCCGCGAACCCCGCAAAATTACAGAAAAACGAGTTTTTCAAAACTGAAAGCACTCGGCAGGGGCAAGAGTTCAAACTCATCATTAGTAACAATTCCCGGTAGTGCTTCCTGACTGGGGCCCCTCCAGAATTCAGTTGCTAGTTGCAACAATTGTATGACCCTGCTCTGACCCTCACAGCAGGCTCATAGAATAGCTACAAGTAGGCCACAAAGGTCCTGGGGAAAAAAAAACACAGCAACAGAAAGCAAAATTACAGATAAGGAAGCAGGTGCCAGACTGGAATTTTAAAACAGTGACACATTAATAAACTAACCCCAAATTAATTCATCTCAGTTGAAGCAGGGCTGGTGTGCTTGCTTTTCCCCCCCATAATCTACAGTAATGATGAACCAGAGGGTGGCATTGATGTAACAGAGGGTTGCAGTGGTGAAACAGAGGGTGCTGGGAACCTGTGATGATGAACCAGACGTAGAAACAACATAATTCGCGACCGTTGCGCGCCGAAATGTAAGTTCGCAATTGCGAACTGGTACGAAACCCTCGCGAACTGGCAGAAATCCTTGCGAACACAAAAAAAAATCCGCAAATTTGCAAGAATTCGCGGATTTTGCGGATTGCAAGTTCGCAAATCCGCAAAATTCGCGAACGCGAGTTTCGCAAAATTCGCCCATACTTAGCGCCAGGACACTCTTGAGTATTTGAGCGCGCTATAAAACCACTTATAACATAACATAACATAATGAATGTCTCATATATACCCCATCCTCACATTCATATCATGTCACATGAGCCACATACTCCACAGTTCAAATATGAATGTCATCTTACAATTTCCATTTTGTCTGCTGTTAGACGGGGGACGCCACTACACAAAGATAGGTTCTGTACACTTTTATCGGTATTCTTAGGCAGGTTAAACTTGACGATACAGCAGGACCAGGATATGATGATCCCTTCAATTCTAGTCTCTGGGGGAAAGTGGTAGCGGGACAGTCTCAGTACCAGTCCGGTACAGGGGTAGCTGGTGTTGAGCTCTCAATCCTCGAGCTGGAGGGTTCACAAGTAGGGGCCGCGGCAGCGCCAGCAGGCCTTCAAGGATGGTCTACGAAGGGGAGCCGCGGCAGCGCCAGCAGGCCTCCAAAGATGGTTCACGAGGATGGGCTGCGGCAGCGCCAGCAGGCCTTTGAAGATGGTTCACGAGGATGAGCCGCGGCAGCGCCAGCAGGCCTTCAAAGATGGTTCACGAGGATGAGCCGCGGCAGCGCCAGCAGGCCTTCGAAGATAGTTCACGAGGATGCGCCGCGGCAGCGCCAGCAGGCCTTCAAAGATGGTTCACGAAGAGGAGGGGCCACGGCAGCGCCAGCAGGCCTCCAAGGATGAGTACGTCTCGGTGTCTCTCGACTCCAGGATACAACTGCCTTCCTGCTCTGGAGCTACCCCAGTTATAGGTCTGGCGCCCTTTGATGTCCGGACCCTAGCACTAGGAGGTCGGGGGATCCGGGATGAGGGAGTCCAGACACCCAGTGGGGGGGTGGAGCCAGCGCCCAGGGAGGCTGGGGGCGATCGAAACCCGGCGGAGGGGAGCCATTGACGCTCCTTCTTCCACTGACTCGCCAAGTGGTCTCTTTACCCCCTGGGTGGATGGTGGTGCCTCGATGTCGGGGCTTGGCTGGGCCTGAGGCGGAGGTCGACCCGCGGCCACGAGGCCTGGTCGTGGCGGGTCCAAGATGGGGGCTGGGCCGGGGACGATGGTTCGGGAAGGGACCCGGGCCAGCCGAGAATGTTGTGGTTATGAGCCGGGGTTCCGTCGGGGAAGAGCTGGGGGTAGACCCGGCGGGCTGCAGGTGTGGTACTTGTCCGGGGAACAGAGGTGGCAGTAGTCCGAGACCCGCCATGCGGGGAGGGGTCGGGCATGCCACGAGGCCTGTCCAACATGCGTCCCCCCCAGCTGAAGGCAGGGAGAGTCACCCATCCTCTTGGGTAATCTCCTCGCCGAGGCGGAAGAAGCGGGACAGGCCGTCTGCGTTGACGTGGTCTTGGCCTGGGCGATGCTCCACAGTGAAGTCCATCCCTTGCAGGGAGATGGACCAACGCAACAGCTTCGGATTCTCTCCCCGCATCTGCATCAGCCATTGCAGAGGACGGTGGTCTGTTTGTACCCGAAGTGGGTACCGAAGAGATAAGGCCAGAGCTTCTTGAGGGCCCACACCACGGCGAAGGCCTCTCGCTCTATGGTGCTCCAGCGTTGTTCTCGGGCCAGCAGGCGTCGGCTGATGAAGGCCACTGGCTGGTCAACTCCCTCTGTGTTGATTTGGGAGAGGACGGCCCCAACGCCGTGATCGGAGTCATCTGTCTGTACTATAAATTCCCGGCTGTAGTCAGGGGCTTGGAGCACTGGGGCGGTGCACATGGCGGACTTGAGGTTCTCAAAGGCGGCCTGACACTCGGGGGTCCAGTGTACTTTCGGGGGGTTCTTCTTGGACGTGAGTTCTGTGAGGGGCCCCACAATGCTGCCATAGTCCTTCACGAAGCGCCGGTAGTATCCGGGGAGCCCCAGGAAGGCTCGGACCTCTGTTTGGGTGACCGGGGGCTCCCAAGCCTGAATGGCCGCTATCTTGAGTTGGAGAGGGGCCACTTGGCCACTTCCTACCTGGTGCCCCAGGTAGGTCACGGACCCTTGGCCGATTTGGCACTTGCTGGCCTTGATTGTTAGTCCCGCCCGCCGGAGGGCGGTCAGCACCTCCCGGAGGTGTTGGAGGTGTTCTGCCCAGTGGCGACTGTACACAGCCATATCGTCCAGATAGGCGGCGCTGAACTCCTCCAGCCCCGCCAATACTTTGTTCACGAGCCTCTGGAAGGTGGCGGGGCGTTTTTCATTCCGAAGGGCATCACTTTGAAGTGGTAGTGGCCATCCGGGGTGGAGAAGGCGGATCGCTCCTGGGCGCCTGGAGTGAGGCCGATCTGCCAATAGCCCGCGATCAAGTCAAAGATGCTCAGGTAGCGGGCGGCCCCCAGACGGTCGATTAGTTCATCCGCTCGGGGGATGGGGTGAGCGTCTGTTCGGGTGATGGCGTTCAGGCCCCTGTAGTCCACACAAAATCTGAGTTCTGGGGCGACGCCAGGGGTGGCGGCCTTGGGGACCAGCATGACTGGACTGGCGCAGGGACTGTTGGAGGGCTCGATCACTCCTAGGGCCAGCATCTTGGATACTGCTGACTGGATGCAGGCACGTACTCGATCAGGCACTCTGTAGGCCCTGTGCCGGATAGGGGGGCTATCCCCGGTGTCGACATCGTGGAGGCACCAGGGGGTGACCCCAGGGAGGAGGGAGAACAGGTCGGCAAATTGCTGTAGCAAGTCTTGGCAGCCTTGGCGTTGTGCTGGGGTCAGGGCAGCAGAGAGGTTGACTCCTTCCACGGAGCCGTCTTTTTCGAGTGTCCTCAGGAGGTCGGGGAGGGGCTCGGAGTCCTCTTCAGCCCCACTGTCGGTAGCCATTAGGAGGCTAAGTTCAGAGCGCACAAAGTGAGGCTTAAGTCTTTTGGCATGGAGGACCCGGAGGGGGTTCCGGGGGGACTCCAGGTCCACCAGATAGGTGACGGGGCCCTTGCGCTCCACCACTTTGAAGGGTCCTGTCCATTTGTCCTGGAGGGCGCAAGGTTTGACCGGGGACATGACCCAGACCTGTTGTCCCGGCTCGAACTCTATGGACGAGGCATTTTGATCGTACCAACGTTTCATGTCTTCTTGGCTGGCTTCGAGGTAGGCCTTGGCAAGTTCCCTGAACCGCCGAGTCTGGTTCCGGAGGGTCAAGAGGTACTTGTACACATCAGGAGGAGCTTTCTGGGTGGTCACCTCCCACCCTTCCTTGACCAGGCTGAGGGGACCCCGGACGGGGTGCCCATACAGGAGCTCAAAGGGGCTGAATCCCAGGGACTTCTGTCGGACCTCCCGGTAGGCAAACAGGAGGCAGGGTAGCAGCACGTCCCATTGGCGGCGTAGGGGCTCTTCCAGGCCCATGATCATACCCTTGAGGGTGCGATTGAATCGTTCCACTAGTCCGTTTCCTTGTGGATGGTAGGGGGTCGTAAATTTGTAGGTGACCCCACACTGTTGCCATAGGGACTTCATGTATCTGGAGATGAAGTTCGTGCCCCGATCACTGACGACCTCTCTGTGGAAGCCCACCCGCGAGAAGATCCCCATCAGGGCTCGGCCCACCACGGGCGCTGTCACAGTCCGGAGAGGTATGGCCTCGGGATAGCGGGTGGCATGGTCCACCAGGACGAGTATGAACCGGTGACCTTGCGCTGTCCGGGGCTCCAGGGGCCCCACAATGTCGATCCCCACCCGCTCAAAGGGAGTGGTGACGATGGGAAAGGGTTGCAGGGGGACTTTCAGTTTCCTGACGCTCTTCCCGCTGGCCTGGCAGGTGGGGCAGGCCCGGCAGTGGTTTATCACATCGTTCCGCATTTTAGGCCAGTAGAAGTGGGTCACCAGGCGGCTGTAAGTCTTGTCCTGCCCCAGGTGCCCGGCGAGAGGCACATCATGTGCCAGGTTCAAAATGATGTCTCTGAAGCGGAGGAGGACCACTAGCACCCGGCTGGCCCCCAGTTCGGCAATCTTTTGCTCACTGTAGAGGAGCCCGTTGTCCCAATAGATCCAGTGGGCCCCCGAGGCATCCCCTGCGCTCTGGGCTATGGCTTGCTGTCGGAGCCCCTCGAGGGAGGGACACGCTCTTTGTTCCTGGCGGAACTGTTCCTGAGTGGGGCCACCTTCTTGATGGACCAGGTTCAGGGGTGGTCTCTTCTGTGACGACCGGCGGTGGAGGTTCGGGCCACTCGGGTTCTTCACTGGTGGGATGGCGCGAGCGGCCATGGATCGGGTCGTCGCACAGACCCATTCAGGGAGACCAAGCATCCCCAGGTGCTCTCTTCGTTCAACGGCTGCCCAGGGGGAGCTCTCGAGATCGTTCCCCAGGAGGCAGTCCACGGGGGCATTGTCTCGGATGGTCACTTTCAGCATGCCCGACACTCCCCCCCACTCAAAGGGGATGCGGGCCATCTGGCACAGGCTTTCAGAGTTGTCCGCAGACCGTACTGGACAAAGTACGTTGGGCAAGATTTGATCGGGGGTCACCAGGTGGCAACGGACTGCGGTCACAATGGCCCCCGTGTCGCGGAGGGCTTCAGCCCGGTGTCCATTAATGGTGACCCACTGGCTGTACTTCTGTGTGTTGGCTGGGATGGGGGCCCGCGGGACCATGTCCCTTTCCCCGAGACATACCAGGGACATGGCTGCTGGTTCCCACTCTGTCTGGTAGTGTTCGCAGTCTTCGGCTTCTTCTTCGCCTTGCTCTTCTCCGAGCGCGACGGCGGTGATCTGGCGGTTCATTGGACCCGGGCCTGGACTGACTGGTTTCTCGGACAGTTGGGGTCATTGGCATAATGGCCGGGCCGCTGGCATTTGTGGCAGACAAGGTTGGGGCGGAATCCCGGTCGCAACGGAGGGCTTCCTCTTCCGGCCGGAGACGGGGATTGCTAGTGGGGGGCACCGTGGGGGGCACCGTGGGGGGCGACCCTGGCCTCCTCCTCCCCCTCGTGGACGGTGGGACCCCTGAGAGGCTCTGTTTTGTTCGCCCGGCCAATTCCGGGGGACCCGGGTGCTCTCCCATCGATCCGCTTCGATGGCGAGTTTCCGGGGTTCGGTCAGCTTGCTTTCGAGGAGATGCTGCCTTAGTTCAACAAAACAATTATTGGATAGGTGCTCCCACACGATGAGATCGAATAATTGTTCGTAGGTGGTGACCTGGCTGCCTTTGATCCACCCCTCTAAGGCTCGGCTAAAAAAGTTCACATATTCCACCCAGGTGGTACCGGGGATTCTTTTACAGTCTCGAAATCGCTGCCGGTGTATCTCGGGGGTGAGCCCATAGCGAGTGAGAAGAGCGGCTTTCATGTGCTCGTAGGTGGTCATCTCTGCGTCGGGGAGTTGTAGCAGGGCATCTCTTCCTTCGATGACGAATCTCCCCCACAACCCGGCTCCCCAGACTTTTCACGGAATCCGGTGGGAGATCATGGCTACCTCGTAGGCCTTGAACCATTGCTGGATATCGTCGTTCCGGTAGTACTCCCGGACGACGTCTTTGGGAATGTGGACCTTGGTGTCCGTAGGGGGAGCGGAGTTCTGGTTCTCGGGGACGCCAAGGTCCTTGTTTTTTCGACGAATCTCTAGTTCTTTTAAACTGCGCTCGTGTTCGTACGCTAGTTTCTTCTCTTCCAGCTCCCTCTGGCTTTTTTTCTCTTCCCGTTCTTCCCGTAGCCGTAAGTGTTCGAGGGCTATCTTTTTTTCTGCTAGTTTTAGTTCCCCGTCTAAGCGGAGTCGAGCCAGTTCCAACTCGTGGAGCCAGCTCCTCTCCCATTCTCGGGCCTCCTTCGAAGAGAGGCCCGCTCTTCTTTCTTCTTTGGGGGTTGCAACTGTTTCTGTGGTCTCAATGTTTTCGTTTTGGGGTGGGGACGCTCCCGTCTCCACCCAAGACTCCAAGGCGTGCTTTAGGTCGTCTTTGGTGCTCAGTCCCGTGGTAGCGATGCCCAAGTCTATGCAGAATTGTTTCAATTCCTTGTGGCTGTATTCTTTCAGCCGTTCCATCTGGAATTTTGCGGTTGTTACGATCTCTTTCGTCGACATTGTTGCTGTGCGTCGTGGGGCGAGTTACTCTCCGTACGATTATGCGTCGGCTCGGATCGCGCCGCTGGCCACCAATGTTAGACGGGGACCCGGAGGGTCGGCCGAGCAAGGGGGAGAGGCCTCCTGGCGAGGGCCCTCTCCTTAGATCGTACGGACGAGCAACTACCCCCCCAAAGATGGACGCCACACAAAGATAGGTTCTGTACACTTTTATCGGTATTCTTAGGCAGGTTAAACTTGACGATACAGCAGGACCAGGATATGATGATCCCTTCAATTCTAGTCTCTGGGGGAAGGGGGTAGCGGGACAGTCTCAGTACCGGTCCGGTACAGGGGTAGCTGGTGTTGAGCTCTCAATCCTCGAGCTGGAGGGTTCACAAGTAGGGGCCGCGTCAGCGCTAGCAGGCCTTCAAGGATGGTCTACGAAGGGGAGCCGCGGCAGCGCCAGCAGGCCTCCAAAGATGGTTCACGAGGATAGGCCGCGGCAGCGCCAGCAGGCCTTCGAAGATAGTTCGCGAGGATGAGCCGCGGCAGCGCCAGCAGGCCTTCAAAGATGGTTCACGAGGATAAGCCGCGGCAGCGCCAGCAGGCCTTCAAAGATGGTTCACGAGGATGAGCCGCGGCAGCGCCAGCAAGCCTTCGAAGATAGTTCACGAGGATGCGCCGCGGCAGCGCCAGCAGGCCTTCAAAGATGGTTCACGAAGAGGAGGGGCCGCTGCAGCGCCAGCAGGCCTTCAAAGATAGTTCACGAAGAGGAGCCGCGGCAGCGCCAGCAGGCCTCCAAGGATGAGTTTGTCTCGGTGTCTCTCGACTCCAGGATACAACTGCCTTCCTGCTCTGGAGCTACCCCAGTTATAGGTCTGGCGCCCTTTGATGTCCGGACCCTCGCACTTGGAGGTCGGGGGGTCCGGGATGAGGGAGTCCAGACACCCAGCGGGGGGTGGAGCCAGCGCCCAGGGAGGCTGAGGGCGATCGAAACCCGGCGGAGGGGAGCCATTGACGCTCCTTCTTCCATTGACTCGCCAAGTGATCTCTTTACCCCCTGGGTGGATGGTGGTGCCTCGATGTCGGGGCTTGGCTGGGCCTGAGGCGGAGGTCGACCCGCGGCCACGAGGCCTGGTCGTGGTGGGTCCAAGATGGCGGCTGGGCCGGGGACGATGGTTCGGGAAGGGACCCGGGCCAGCCGAGAATGTTGTGGTTATGAGCCGGGGTTCCGTCGGGGAAGAGCTGGGGGTAGACCCGGCGGGCTGCAGTTGTGGTTCTTGTCCGGGGAACAGAGGTGGCAGTAGTCCGATACCCGCCATGCGGGGAGGGGTCGGGCATGCCACGAGGCCTGTCCAACATCTGCCCTGTCAAATTCACCTTATAGAAAGAATCCTCGTCTGTGAAATCCTATACGTCTGTAACATATAGTTCTCTGATACGTTTCCAACCACTAATCTCTCATGAGGGAAATTACACAAGGTTTATATTTCTCTATCTAGAAAAACAACAATCTCATCTTAATATCTTATATACTGAAGGACTCCATATGTCTCAACGTGGCCACCATTTTACAGTTTTTTATATATGTCTCTACAGAGCATAATCCCTAACAGACTATACTTTGCTAGGAACCACCCATTTATTTTGGTCAAAGAAGGATATTCAAGTCTGGATATTACTTTTAATTACTCAGCATGGATGATTCAAATCAAGTTTATATTACCCATCTTCCTTGCATCAAAACTGAGAGCACTATCTTATTTCTTTTAATTTGAGTGTGGCAAAAGCATCCTCCCATTACAAACATTTATCATATCTAGGTTTAATGGCTCTAACCTCGGCAGGTGCCTGTTGCAGCCACTCAACTTACCTTACTAGTATTGGGTATTATAGGTGACCAAGTATGTTTTAAAAACATATCTATGGGGTTAATTACGATGGCAGAGGGACCGCCACCACCGGGCCGGCGGTGCTGGTCCCTCCACTATCTGGCTCCCATAACCGTCCACATTAGGATGGTGGGGGGGAATTGCTTAGTGACCACAGCAGTCACAAAGACCACCCTCCACGCTTCCGCCACAGCAATCGTCACGATTGCCTGGCAGAGCGGTCAGCATGTGTGAAATGGCGGCAGTGTCCAGGAGGCACGGCCTGCCAGATTACAATGCTCCACCGCCAGGGAAAGGCTGGCGGAGGCTGGGTTCTGGAGCCTGTTGCAGACCTCCTCTGTGTGGGTGGAGGGTAAATGTGCACTGGGGGGTACCCGTGGTGCCCCCTACATTTCCATGCACAAGGTGGCAGGCACCGAGTGGTGCCTGCCACGTTGTGCGTGGAAATGAACTAAGTGGCATCTGTGCATTGCGAACGGTGCTGCAGCCAGCAGCCCTGTCCGCAATGATCAGCCGGACCGCTGCCTTACCGACAGGCGGTCCCAGCTCCGCAGCGATGGGGGGTGGACTTATGTCCGCCCGCCATCAAAATGAGCCAGTTAGTTCTTATTTGCCTGCCTACACACCTCAATTACATCCCTACACTGTTCAACGCGATTTCAGTAACTACAGGTCCTGATGTATGCTATCCTGCCTTACCATATCTCAGGTCATATCTCTACTAAATTGTACTTGTCTAAGGCCCCAAAATTTTACTTCCAATTCAATTCAATTCCAACTTCCAACTCAACATCAATAACAAATTCTACATTTCCCAGGGAACCATGAAATATTTAATGGTTCCCTATGAAGTATGGATTTCACACTTTATACAGAGGTTTGCCATTTTCAGGGCTATTAGGATTATGTGGCATGGTTATCCAAATTAAGAGGTAAAGCCATTTAAGTTTGTGGCAAAAAATGCAAATTATAGACATTTTTTTCAGCCGTTCAAACTCCCTTTTTCCCCCAAGATTCTAGAAAAATTGGTCGCAATAGCCTCATACTCCAGCTTTTTCCAAACCATAGTAACCCTGAAACAGATTGCCATTCCCTCCACTGCACAGAAAGAATACACATATCCAAATGTAACACCCACTGCTCATCATAATCAATTCATCTTTTCATTTTTACATTATTTAGTATGCTCCTCTCCTAGTAGGATTCCCCTGTACTCCTTTGCGAGCAGTCATCCCGCAGGATTCCTTGGCATCACAAATCAAGGTCCTAAACAATTTAGGCCAATGTTTACATGCATATCCCCACCTCAGCATTCCATCACCACCAAGCCAACTGGCTCACTGACATGGCTATATATACAATTCAGAAATACAGAAGAAAAATGTGATTATTATTATATTTAAGTTTATAAAGCGCGCAGCTACCCGTAGGTTTCCTGGCGCTAAAACCAAATGAGAGGGGGAGAGTCAGAAAGGAAGGCTGTTACAGGTTAAATAACCAAGTTTTTACCTGTCTGCGAAACTTAAGGTAGCAGGGTTCAGTACGCAACAAAAGGGGAAGGGAATTCCAAAGTGAGGGGGCCAGCCAGGCGAAGGAGCGGCCACCCATTCTGGATCTTTTGATTCTAGGAACCGAGAACAAGTGCTGATTAGATGATCGAAGAGTGCGGGGGGACAATAGTGCTGAACCAAAGAGTTAAGATAGGGTGGGGCCAGGCCAGCATTTATTCTGTGCATGAAGCAAAGAGCCTTAAATTTTATGCGGCTTTCAATGTGGAGCCAGTGCAGAGTGCGTAGAGAATTGGAGGTAGAGGATGTATTGGGGAGTTTACAGAGCAGTCTGGACTGTCTGTAATTTACGAATCACCTCTTTGCAGGCTCCCAGGAGAAGAATGTTCCCGTAGTCCAGTCTAGAGGTGATTAAGGCCTGGACCATGGTTTTCTGAGTATCCTGGGGGAGCATCCAGATGATCTTACGCAACCACTTAATGATGGTAATACAAGTGGAGGAAGTTTTAACCACGTGGTTCTTCATAGATAACTGATCGTCAAAAATGACGCCGCGGTTGCGTGCTGTTTTAGATGGAATGTGTAGAGTGCCCATTTGTGAGGGACAATTTTGGGGTCCCCATAGGGTGGTGTTATGGCCAAACAGAAGAAGCTCTGTTTTCCCCCCGTTCAATTTCAGTTTGTTATCATACATCCAAGCTGCGATGTTACTGAGTCCTGCGCAGAGGGAAGAGGAGGAGGAGTGAGAGCCCGTAGAGAGAGAATAGATGACCTGGGTATCATCGGCGTACGAGTAAATAGTGAGCCCAGCTTGTGCCGCAATAGTAGCCAAAGGTCTGACATACAGATTAAAAAGCAAGGGGCTCAGGATGGAACCTTGCGGAACACCGTACGCTGATTTATAGGTTTGGGAAGCTGATGAGGAAGAGAAGACTTGGAAGGTACGGTCTGAAAGAAAACTAGCAAACCAGTTGAGGGCTGAGCCGGTGATGCCAGATGATCTAAGGGCATTAATCAGAATGGGGTGGGAAACCATGTCAAATGCGGCACTCAAATCAAGCAAAATGAGTGCCACGATTTCCCCCCTATCCACTCAGCATCGGATGTTTTCAGAGACCCCCAACAGAGTAGATTCCGTCGAAAAACCGGACCTAAAACCGGATTGGGATGGATGTAAAATTCCCCTAGATTCAACATGGAAAGAGAGTTGAGAGTTGATATGCTTTTCCAAAATTTTTGAAAAAAACGGGAGAAGTGAAATAGGGCGGAAGTTAGATGGAATGCTAGGGTCAGTGTTAGCCTTTTTTAGCAGAGGCACTATCATTGCATGTTTCCATGCAGAGGGTACTGTAGCTTCTCTAAGGGAGGAGTTAAGAAGATCCACAATGAGTTCGAGGGAAGAATTGTCCAGCATTTTTAATGTTTGAGGGGGAAAGGATCCAATGGGGAGCCGGATTTGATTTTACTGATAATATCAGAGAGAGTATTGATATTAAGAGGATCCCATGTGTCGATCAACTGTGAAGCAGGAGGACTAGTATCCCTTGGGACCCCTGAATCATAGGAGATCGTAGGGTTAGATGCTGTGGGAGGGGTCTGCTGTGCAGGGGTAAGGGACCTATCCTCTAAAGTCACTCGATCACAAAATGTGATTGGGGCGGGTGGGTGGAGCAGAGAAGGGGGAGGGGCAGGTTTTTCAAAATCAGAATAAATGGTGTCAATTTTGGCGATAAAAAATTCAGCCAGAGAGTTCCACTGTGCAGTATCTAGACAAGGTGGTTTGGGCTGACACAATGTGCCCGAGAGCTTTTGTACTGCCTTAAAAAGTGCTTTAGGACGATTTTGTGCCTCAAGAATAGGTAAGTTGACATGTTCAACTTTTGCAGTTTTGCACAGAGAATGATATTTAGTTAAGGCAGCTTTGTAGATTTGCTTGGAACACAGATCATATTTTATGCGCCATTTGCGCTCGAGGTTTTTGCAGATGGTTTTTTCTTTTTTTAATGCAGCTGTAAACCAGGGCGCAGGCGGGTGGTGTGGGTTGTGCTTTTGCATGCGCTGCGGTATGCATGCATTGGCAGCATGTACAAGCCAGGCATTAACAACATCAGCTGCTTCAATACTAGTGACTTCCGTGAAAGGTCTAGAGTTCTCAAGACAAGAGTTGAGTTTCTTAAAGTCCAGTTTGTTCCAATTTCTGGATGGCCTAGATTCTGTAGAAGTAGAGAGGGTGTTCGGTAGACAACCAATGGTAACAGAGAAAGTCACCATATAGTGATCGGACCATACAATAGGTAAAGGAGCCTCACATATAATGGGTGATGGGTGGGATGCTTGAATTATTCTGAGCTACTGATTCAGGCTTGCTTCCAGTCCTTTATTTTTTTCTTAATATTGCACACAAGACAGAGGCCAGAATTAAGCAAATCAGACTTTGGACTTAGTCCTGCTCCAACAGCAACAGTTCAGCTAGCACGACATCCATTGCCTTTCTGGGGTTATTGCAGTTTTTCAGTATACAAACTAACTTAAGATTGCATTCAAATCAGTAAACTATCCGTCCCTTATATACTTCCCTGAAATTCTATCTTGAGACACACATACTTGGCACCTGATATTGACCAACCATAACCTTCTAGTTATTCCCAGGCCTTACTGCTCCTGATCCAAACTCAGGTTGTTCAACCTTCTGAGCCTCCTGTTCTAAACTTCATATGTAAGATATGTATCTTACACCTTCTCTTCAAGACTTCAAAACTGTCTCTTAAGGACATCAACTTGAAAGACCTGAATGTGGTGACTGCCCCATCTATCTGTCTGTCTGTCTGTCTGTCTGCCTGCCTGCCTGCATGTCTATCTTTCTATCTATCTATCTATCTATCTATCTATCTATCTATCTATCTATCTATCTATCTATCTATCTATCTATCTATCTATCTATCTATCTATCTATCATCACCCAACCACCCGCAGACAGTCAACCACAGTAAAGCGATCAAGTATTATCTCCGTGGTACACATGTAGTGCTTGCACGGACCCACCGTATGACTCCCCTGGGTGTACTGTGGTACTTCACAGAAGTGCTGCTATGGTCTCACGAGAGAACCATGGCACCCACAGCAAGAGATTTTATTATTTACTTTTTGTCCTGTAAGGGGACCCCTCTGTTTTGCCCCCAGGTGTGCCAAGGGTTCAGGGTGTACCTATCCTGCCACCTTATATCTTTTTTCTAACTTACCCAGGAACTGGGGACTGAGTCCCTGTGTCCAGTAAAGGTGGCCGCAATATTGTTCTTCCAGTTGTGGCCAGTGAATCAGATCTTTCGGTACCCAAGGAAGTAAAAGACCGGCGGTAGTAAAATCTCTTTTGACCAATTAGAAACCCTTATTTATTAAATATACAGTACTGCATGACTACGGTGAGGCTCCCATGTGACCAACAATACAGATATACCTATTTTTTAACCCTTTAATGACCGCCATGAGTGCCTCTTTAATGGAAAATTTCTCGAAATTGCTGAAGAGATTTACATCAAATTATGAAAAGCATGCATTCTGAATAAAGTTCTAACTTCCTGCCAAATTTGGTGTAATTCTGTTCAGCTGTTTCTTTTCTCTATCCCTTCCCGAAATTTCCCATAGGAATTAAAATTGGGAGACAAGGTTTAGGGCCCCCCTATTTCTCCTCCCCTGCTTGATAGAAAACCCTGAAACTTTCAATAAAGGAGCTGAGGAGGATGAACTTTTATTTTAGAATTTTTTAGTGAATATTCATCAAACGGTGCCAAAGTTACTTTAGAAACAAAAAATGCTCTTCGTATAAAACTCTGACCTAACTATAACTACCCAGTGGCGACTGCTACTATGCACTGTGGACTATGGTCTATTAGCTATATCAGTTTAATAATTTTTCATATGTGTTTTTCTTTGACAATCACATCCACAGAACTATAACAACGTATCCATAGTTCAACCTTTATTTTTCTAAACTATTTTAACCATCCCATATTCATTGATCAATGTAGCTAAAATGTGTCTGATTGGAATGTTATTGTAGGTTAACCAATATCATAAATAATATTTATCGTCAGCTGTACAAGGCAAGGCACAACATTTTTAGCTTGAAGTTTTATGTAATAGCTCATTCATGCATTTGCTTATTATAATCACCTTCTCACATCCACATTTTCGTAAAATCCTATTTGAAAACGTAGCCCACTGTTTGAAGTTTTTTGCAGGTCAAAGTCGCATCTCCGTACATTTGCATTATGTAACTTTTCCTGGTCACTGACCTGGAAAGAATCCATATGCTTTAATGACGTAAACTGTTCGTGTGAAAGTGCCCCGAGGACATCCAGGCATTCAGAAACTAGGAGGGAGTAACATTATGAGCGGTACCCCATAGCGGACAGGCTGAGCATCACAGCACACCAATCACACCATACAGTACAAGGCATAATGCATTGCCTCTCTAAAATATGGATGCGATTCACACAGCTATAAAAGCGAATGTGTCGAAAAAGGCAGAATGCTAAAACGCCAAATTATATCAGAATAAGAAATAAACAGATTAGGAAAAAGGCAGTCATGCACACTTGATCTTGATGGGCGCATGTTTTATTCAAAGGGAGAAAGGAACAATGGGATGTTTCCACGTGAAGTGAGGCAGGCTGCCTGACACACTGCAGCACAAGGCCTACCCTCATGATGACTTTGGTAATGAAAAAATGTTTAAGAAAAGCAATTTCACATCACATTTCTAGCAGGAGGCTGCCGCTCAGGAATCAAATCGGCATTAAAAGTAATTCTCACACGCTGAAAAAAGAGCGGCTCACTTCCATCGACCAATATGAGGAAATCAAATGGCCACAATTCACTCTGTAATCTGAATCTGAAGATATTTTGTAGGGCTATGACCACTGGGCAACTTGTCTGACTGAAATTCCAGTTGACCAGTTACAACGGGTACCTACTGGATCTATTTGCAATGTATGCCCTGTGGAAAATCAGAGGTTTAGTCTACTTGTTAAAATAAAAGTACTAAATAGATCTACTAATCACACTTAATTAACACCAATAACTAATTCGAAGATGCATATTAAATGAACTAGAATTAAAAATTATGTGTATTGCATCAACAAAAATGTGTTCCCACACACAGGTGAGGGTCTGCACCCAGGACTATAATATCTATCTATCTATCTATCTATCTATCTATCTATCTATCTATCTATCTATCTATCTATCTATCTATCTATCTATCTATCTATCTATCTATCTATCTATCTATCTATCTATAAACATATATTATTGCTCCATACTTCATGGCATTCTCGCACAAAAGAAAAAGCACTCGTGGTGGTGAGTCTGGGTCCCAATAAATACCAGCATAATGAATGGATCCCCACCAAGACTCTCTGCAAAATCCCAGCGAGAAAGAAAAAGAAAGCTGCAGTCAACACCAGCTAAACAAGAGTGGAAAAAGCAAAAAAAAAAGGTGAAAACACCAAAACCAACAAGGAAGCAAAGAGAAACTTAAGAGCAGACAAGCTAAGATTAATCAATATACTTGCACAGAAGTCCAGGAAGCAGCAAGCCATGGAAACTTGAGAGAACTCTATGACATAACAACAAAGCTCTCTGGCAAATACAGCAACCCAGAAAGTCCTGTTGAAGACAAAGCTGGCAAGACAATCATGGGTAAGGAAGGCCAACAACGAAGATGAGTGGAACACTTTGAAGAACTGCTGAAACAGATTGTGCTGCAGTCTCCACCGGACTTGCTAATCAACTACAACTAAGGAAGAAATACAGTAAGTAGTCAAACATCTGAGAAATGGGAAAGCAACAGTACCCTATAACATTCCTGCAGAGGAACTGATGGCAGATATTGAAACATCAGTAGATATGCTCTAGCCCACGTTTGGAAGGATCTGGGAAGAGGAAAAGATGCCATTAGACTGGAAGGAAGGATATCTCATCAAGAACCCCAATAAAGGTGACCTGAGTAACCAACAAGGAATAACTCTCATATCAGCCCCAGGCAAAGTGTTCAATAGATTCATCCTCATCGCTCAGTTGTGAGACCAGAAATCCGTCTTCCGCAAAGATCAATCCTGCACAGGCCAGTAGCATGCGATAGACACCAAATAAAGTGGCAACTGTCTGCGTGAAAATCAACGCCACGCCACTAAAATGCGATACGGGAATGCAAAAAAGCATGCGACGAGGCCAAATGTGGCACAAAAAGTAGCAAAAACCAGCCACAGGCCTGCAAATCCCACGCTTCTGGCGGGACAATTCAACAGAAAAACTACAGAAAAAATACACCTGAAACATGCCGAAGCACGTAGCAACATGGAAGCACCCTGACCCAGCGCAGAGGCAAACGCGAACCCCACAACCCCCACAGACTACCAGCAAGGAAGAACAGAACACGTCGGGGAAGCCCAAGGAGAAGAGGGAGAGGAAGACAGGGTGCATACCGCAGGAAAACAAGACCAGCGTCACAGAGGTGACAGAACACTACCAGCAACTGACCCACTAGCAGACCATCTGGATTGTGGTCGGAGTGCCGAGGAGGCCAATCCAGGAGGCCAATAGGCGCCGGCATGACATGACTACCTAAACCAGACACAAACCCGCTGCCAACAGGAAGGCAGCACCGGCGATAGGAGGCGGCATTCCAGCGCCACAGGAGGAGCAGTGGAGGAAACCCAGGCCACGGTCATCAGTGTGGAGACGATGCAAGAAGTAGGGAGTATGGACACAGCTCGAGAGGACCTGACACAACAACAACAGGGAGTTCAACGAACAGGGACTGGGGGGACTGAGGGAGATGGGCACAATGGCATACATACACAACGAGGCGCAGCACACTGCACACCCACAAACACCCAGGATCATGTCCCAGATCCCCTTGGTACACTGCAGCACACACACATAGCATGAACAGCACAGCCACATTGACGACAACCTGGAACAATGCGCATAGCCAACACTGCCAAACAGAGGACACAACTGGCTCCGCACATGCACAGAAACATGCCCACTACATCTGACAGAGCTGGAAACAGTGAAATGGAAATGTCCGCGTACGACCTCACATCAATCATGTAGTCCAAATGTACACTGTCCCACAGAAGAATCCAGCATCCTCTAAGAGTCACAGTGTACATTGCCATACAGCTGCATGCGCCAACATATATGTCAACAGAAAGTCAACACGCAGCTCCCCTTTACATCGCAGAGGGGCACACAACACCTTCAGCAGAGCACAGAACACAACACATCAGTGATGCCAGAGAGGATCACCAGACCGTCGCCCTACAACAGCCCATGGATATCTCACTCAACTCCCCACCAGGACCCAGCCATCCAGGCTACTCAGGGGGGGAACACCGAGCCTACAATATACCACACACAGGAAGTACCCGCAAGCACAGCTGGCTCATGACACTTCACCCACCCACACACGGCACCTCAAAGCCATGTGTCAGCACACCAAAAGGAGGTGGTCCAACAGGTGTGGTTGGATGCTTAACCCATGGAATGCGAACCAGGACACATATGTAGGGGTCTATCACCCTTCAGGGCCCACCCACACCCCACTAAGGAGACTCAGACTGCCATAGAGACACATGCAGATGCACATTCACAGCATAGAACCATGCCCAGGGGCACTCAAATAGCAGTCACACACCCATGTTGGCTGTGCGTACGATGGCCCTGGCCACTCCCCTTATGAATTGAGTGGGTGACGACAAAGCTACATGTCCAAGCTCCAACCCACTGCCTGCGGTGACATGTCTGCATCCGATGTACACAGCAAAATGTAATGTCGTAGGGCCCAGGGCCCACATGCATACTACAAGACCACAGGGACACACACAGATATCATGTTGAACTGGCTACAGGCACATGCGCTTGGCCCCATTATCGGCAGGGCCACATGTACAGTGACGCCTGTGCTGTATGTGTGTGGGGTGTGTGTAAGCCATTCCGCACTGAATGTCTGGTGCTGGCAACCAGTTGAACATTGGACACTAGTGCAACGGAAGCAGAAAACACATGCAACAAAGAGTCAACTGCTGAGTAACATGGAGTGAGCCGGAGAAAGTCCAGAGGACAGCCAACATGCAAACAGAAGTGTCCGTGAGTTGCAGTGGATGGGGTTTGGACACTAGAGATGAGTGTGCTCATGTGAAGAAAAAGTCTCATATTGTGTCCCTTCGATATATTCCTGATGCAGATGTAGTGGGGTGTGGTAGACATGCATCATCTTCCCCATCAACGTCTCAGGGCCCCCATACTGTTTGAGGTGACATACCTGCGCAACCGCTCCACAGCACAAAACACAATCAGCAACGGACAATGGCCTGCGGTGCACTGAGTCACTGGCACCTGAAGTGCTGAGCAGGGTATCAGGCCGATGATGCCATCCACAGCAGGCCTGAACAACTCCAAAAGACAATCAGGACCACAGTTTAAACTCTGGCAGATGGTGGTTAGAGGTGGTCTTTGCAGTGGTGGCATGTGCCTCCTGCGGTGATGCGTCGTCCCGGCCGATGTGGACTCACTTTGGTGTGTGAGCCCTGGTGGGACACATTTGGGCCCGGAGGCCACGGAGTAATGGCATTGATGACCCCAAGGCCTATGCTTCAGGGGCCATCCAATGTCTCCTGAGAAGGGCTCTCGGACTTGACCAGCACAGAGTTACTGGCCCCGGATGCACTGCGACTTGCACAGGCACCCAGCCACGGGTTGGTGACTTGCTGTGCAGTCAGATGGGCCATGCGACCTGAGCGGGTCACCATCAATGTCCAAGGAGTATGTTGCGGAGGGTTTTGGGGAACAGTGGAAGGTGTCCTCCAGGGCATGACGCCGAAAGGTTTGATTTTATCCAGAAGCAGTAAATGGAGGCGTGGAAGCGACAGCCTCGTTGCCACCACTAATTCGGTATCAGGTACATGAGGATGAGAACTGCCCCCTAGTCCATAGACTCAGATGCCACCAACGCTCGACCAGAGAGTGTCCATGAATGTCAGGAAACAGACTTAGTGGCACCGGGGCTGAGCGGGGAGGCAGTCTGCGATGATGCGGTACACTGACATGACCTCCACCATTGCAAAATCATGACGTGACTTAGTGGACTGCAGTGTAGGCCGGAGGCAGCGATCAGCAGTGGCCCACAGCCATGTGTTGGTGGCTCACAATGCAAGGGCGCTAGTGATACCAGGGCAGTTGTTGGTAGTGAGCAAATACCTCGTAACAATGATCCTTTTCTCTCCGCCAAGATGCAAGGCATCATCCTCTTACACCTCTCCTTGCGTGCAATGATATGTAATCTGCCTTTGCATACTCAATGTTCAGTTCCAAATCTGTGACTCGAGCGGATTGCCCCCAACACATACGTGCATCCGGCTATGGCGTATGGTCCTTGCTTGGTCTCCAGCGGTTCCTGCGCATTGTGGTGGACGTATGGAGCCTGGGGTGCCAGGGTGATAGTAATGTCCAGGACAGGTGTGGGGGACTTGGATGCGGCTGGCTGTGAGACTCTGCAGACTTATGCAGCTGTTGGTTGGGATGTGCCAGGGGCCAACTGGTGCAGCACAACCAGCAGCTTGGTGTGGGGTGGGATGTTGGTTGTCCGCTGTGTTGGTGCTGTTGACCTGTTGGGCGATGATGGCCAAGATGCATAGAATGGTTGTCTCTTTCAGCCTGTAGTGGACTGTAACATTGTCCGATGTTGGGCCTGTGAGGCAGGTACGTTTCCTGGGGGGCCGCTGTTTTTGTCTGCGCTGCCTCTGTGGTGGTCCGGGGGGGGGTTGCCGGGTGGGTTTTGTGGCCCTCTTGGGTGTCCGGGCTACATGATGTGTGGCTCCATGGCATCTGTTGCCCTTCCGATGATGCCCTGGGCTGGGCTGGGCTCCCTATTGTGCTGCCATCCGAATTTACACTAGGTCAGAGCAGGTGTTAACTTTCTGCTGCTAACTCGCCTTATCTTGTGTTTTGTGTTCTTATCGCCGATCTGTCTGGTCGTAGCGAATGTTGAGGTTTGGTGCTGTTGTGGCTTTTTGCACGGGAATGCCTACTCTGCATCTCATTAGCGTTAGTTGCCGGGGTCCTCTGTGGCGATGTTTTTTGCGGCTGCTATTGCGGGAAAAGTGGTGCTGTGGGCTGCTAGCACCAGCTTGTGAATGGGGAGGTAAATTAATCACGACTTTTGCTGCGATAAAGTGCCGCTAATTTGGCTATAGCTCCTTCTGAATATGCCCCTTTGAGTGGTAGTAGTGAAGCAAACATGTGATAAGGGAGTAGGGGGAGTGAACTATCCCTTTATATCTCCAGATGCGACAGACTTGCTATTGGATGATATAAAGTAATAAGCAAATTGTACCCGAGCCAGATAGAAATAAAGATGCAAATCTGATATGGGAAAGCTTCCTGATGGGTAAGTCAAAGTCAGAACCTGTCACCCAATCTTAGGATGTTTTCCATCCATATTAATTTAGTCAGCACCACTTTCGTGGCATTCAAAGATTCATTGGTACTTACAGAAGGAGGTTAATATATTTGGGCAGATGCTATTTTTTAGGTGCCCCATGTGCCACCAGCCGCAAAGAGAGAGTAATCGACCTGCAGCCGTGGTCCGTGCAGGTAACTGCTTTGGGCGGTGGGGCCTGTTAAGAGGGATTTCGAGGGACGATGCGGAGGGAAACTTAAATAAATAATTGATGTTCCCTCTGCACCAAACCTCGAAATCCCCCTTACCCAGCCCCACCGCCCCACCGCTGTTACCTGCATAGACCGCAGCTGTTGACCTATGTATCATTTCTTTAACCGTGTTTGCCACTATCTCATAATCACCTCTAATAACTGATTAGTTAACCAGCTAATCTGCAATCCTGTATATTTCATAATCATTTCAAAGGGGAATTCCAACTCAAAACTGAAACATTAACGTCAGCCCAAAAAAGAGCTGATTTAACTCAATTAATTTGGAGCCCAGATGTGCCAATACATTTGATATCCTTACTGATAATAAAGGCAAGGTTCCGTTTTGGGTTTTCAATGCTGTCACTTCTTGATAGTGTGATAGCAGTATTCACATCTTCCAAGCAGCATCTCGGTTCATGAATAATATGTGATGATAAACAAAAGTATAGGCAGGCGATAACCCTCACAGTGGCCCTGTACACCAGGAAAAAGGGTGATATACTATTGCTAACCCTGACACTAGACCTAGGTGCACAGTATAGAAGGATTATCCATCTTAGAAAGTATTCCCCCTCAATGGAGGCACATCTTAGTGCCACAAACATAAAGTTCCATTCCAGTGAATGCAAGGCATTCTTGGCATCTAAAAAGACTGGTACAGCTTAAAGTTGAGACATATTTCACACAACCCTGCAAAAAGTGTGTGAAGATTATTCGACATCAAGTGTCCAGGAATGAACCCCACCTGATCAGGAGGACTAGCACAAACATATTTGGGAGCAATCTTAGTGTGAATATATTCATTGGCCGTATTTATATTTCAGCAGACGGCCCATTGTTCCACAAGAGGATGGAGTACGTTACTTCATCCCTGGTGGAATTTATAAATGACCGCCAAGCTGGTGGTCATTTATAAAGCATTGGCAGGAACCACCATCACAGCAGGTAGTGTAGATGCTCTTCGCTGTTTGATGTAGGACTCTGGTTACATGACTCAGCCTTGAACCAAGAGGTTTTCTTTTCAAAAACAAAATCCCATTTTGAAAATAAAAAATAAAATGTACCCCTCACAATGGAAGATATCTCCCATGGCGAGGGGGGCATTATTGTTTTTTTTACTGTCCCTTACCACCAGGGTTTGAATGGTGGTGACAGATAGTAAAAAAGGACTATATGTCCGCCCACTGTAATTTGCAGTGAGAACATATAGCCGTTTCACGAAGGGCCCCACTTCGTCTGGCCATGGAAGAGGTTTAGCTATTGTGGTGATGTAGTGGTCAATGTCTTAGCCAACCTAGGGTCCGTCCCCACCTAAATCAGATGCCTGGACCACTATGTTAGCCGTAGCCAAACCTATGATCCACCCGTATCTAAATCGGATGGGCGGATCAGTTACATTGGAGGTAATGATTCTTCCTTGCCATTGCACACAGTATGCTTACCACCAAGATATTAATCCGGCACTTAGTATCCATGTTGATTACGGAAAGTGATATGTAGGATACACATACAGAAGGGTCTTTCCCGACTTGATCACAACAACCTCATGCAGCAATATTGAAAAAAATTCCCATGCTGCTTTGGCTCTTTATTCATAGTTAAGGGTTGCAGAGCCAACAATATCCTGTGCTGCTTATAAAATTCAGTAGTCAGCCCATCATTGGATGGGGCTTTTCCACTGGATATAGAATTGACCGTGCTCAGTATCTCCTCTTTTGTGATGGGCTATCAAAGTGGGTCATGTTATTATCTTCCAACCAAGACATAATCATTTTATTAAAATAAGCAGAAATGTCAGCATTTACGCTGTCCTACATGAATAAAGTTGAGCATAATAATTTGTCAAATATCCCGGATGCCCTGGGGGATTCCTAACAGAGATATACTAATCATTCTCCATCTTAACAGCCAGTCTCCTCACTTTCTATAGGAAAAGTACTTGCATGACTATCCTACCAACGCGTTCTTCATTGTTGCGCCTGGCTGAAGCATATATTTTTTAAGATTTTGACTTTGTGGTCCACTTCTCCTCAAATCGTTATTTGGCCTGTATAGGAGCCACATTTTTATCTACTGATATACACCGAAACTGAGATATCCAAAACTCAAGATCCTTCCCTATGCGGATGACATAATGCTGCTGGATCCGACTGCAATAGGCTTATGTAAGCAACTCGATGAGCTATCCGCAGCGGTAAGAGCATCTTGATTAATACTTCCAAAACCAAGATTACCATCTTTGGGTGATGCCTAAATAAAAGGGTCATTGGAGGTACAATAAAAGTCATTTCTAGAGAACACCACCATCTCATTTTGCACAATGTTCTTGCGGATTCTGAAAGAAATAGTGTGCCCAGATACTACCAAATTCTGCTAAATAATAGAATTGAAGCTTACGGCACTGATACTTTTGGAATGGTCACGTTTAGAAACACATTGGTCACATGGTTGAGTAAATTACTGTGCTGTGTTTTTGGACCTTATTCTGATTGCTGGATGCTGCTGGCCAATACCAATGGAGATGGAGGTCAACCTGGTATGTTGTAGTCTAGGGCTTCAATCTAGATTTTTATCATATTGCAATAAGATTCAAACCTTCGAGCTAAATACTTAGAAACATGCAATACGGGCATCAATAGGGAGAGGTATCAAAGCATGGACAACATATTTTAAAACATCAATCGAGGAGTTGGAAGCAGAAGAACTCTGCAAAAAGTCTCTACCATGCACACTTGCAGGGTCAGGATGATCTGGGCCACAAACCTTTTCACAAAATCAAATCAGCACTTTATGACTCAGCAGAGGAACCATTGCATTTGAAGCAACCATGGCCTTCGGACCGGAAAAGACCATTAGGTATCGATTTGGCCTCATACCTCTAAGAGGTCCCTTGTACGGAAGGAATAAGGATGAAACAGTACGCCCCTGACACATATAAGAGATTGTAGAAGAAGAATTAATCATGTCATTTGTATTTGACCTAATATGACTGAACCTCGGAAAATATTGGCTAAAACCGATATTCAGAGACTTAAAGACCCAGTCATGCAAGTTAGCAGTAGACGCGGGCTTAAAGGGCACCTCCGGGCAGCTTACCTCTCGATCTATTAAGTCTGTGAATCTGGACTAAATGGCTGCACAATCCATTGCTCCCCAGCTGTAGGGTAAAGGGGGTTTTGCACATTGTTGAGGGTCCAAGAATGAATATAGCTGCTCTTTTTAAACATTTGCCTTTGCAGGACCCCATTGTTTGTAAAGACACTGCTCAAGAATTGTAGCCACAAGAAGAAATGTAAACTTGACCTCTGTTTTTTTTTTAAGAATGCCTTTTACCTGCTCTTTTTTTTTTTAGATCAATCGATGTAGGTATTTGCATTAATTTTAATTAACCCACCAATAGCAATAGCAGTGGCGAAGTTTCTGCACTGGGCCTGGGCAATCCGTTCCAAACTGCTGCTTTCATTTAGCGAATAATTGTATGATAGGTAATATATGACACAGTTCCTACAGTCATGATCAAAGTCCATTGCCCAGTCAAGGTGTTGAGCTTTTTCACCCTTTTTTGTGTTCATGATAAAGATATTGGCGTTGTCTGTATTGACTCACAGCTTGTAATACATAATGGCGCATATTTACATGTTCTGGCGCAAATCTGCAAATCAGCAGGGATGCGCCAGAACAGTTGCGCCATGCAATCCCCTCCTTCCGCAACCACAGATGTGCCGCATTGTAAATGCGGCGCACCATGGTGCAAGGAAGGGAAGATGGGTGGCACATTGCTGGAGTTGCATCGCAAGCGCAACGCAACTTCTGCAATTGGAGAACCGCAGCCTTAAGGCCCGGCGGCGCAGGGTATGCCTGAAATCCCCGGGATTCACCTGCCTTGTCAGAAACAGAGACACAAACTCTTCGTCTGGCGTAGAAGATTGTATTAATTAGCTGCAGCTAGTACAGTTGTCTTAGAAGTCGTTGGTGTAACGAGGTTTAAAAGAGACTGCCACTTAACTCCGTGGCGCACAGGTTTATATACAGTACAATACAATGCAAAATGCAATCACACAAGAGCATGAGACATAGGCAAACGTTATAGACAATGCTTTAAGTCCAAAGCAACTCAAGTTCCCGGTTATGTTTATCACTCGACCCCTTAAGCAAATTACAAACGAATCCACACAATTTGATTTACAAGTAGAGAAAACACAGCTGTAGGTTTTGGGAGGACCATCGTGAAACAGGGGAATGCATGAGACGTGTAGCGAAGGACAGCAGATAAGATAACTTAAAGGAAAGAATGGTGTGAACCAACAAATAGTCCGGACGGGGATTAATCAGCTCAGACAGGAATTAGTGTACTCGGCCAGACCCTGACACTCGTTAGTAAACATAGGCAAAGTAGCCACCTGACACGAAAATGCAGAAACGACAAAAGCATCGTGTTCGCCGCGCTGCCTGAGTGAGGGCAACACAAGATGGCGGCGACTACAAAATGGAGGCTGAGCACGAACAAATTCGTAATTTACAGAACCTCAGCCCCTCCTTTTGCCATTACTCAGGCAAAAACAAGCCAACTCATGCTAGTCTGAGTAAGAATCAGCATCGATGTTCATAAAATCCTCAAGCTGTTGCTGCACCATCATCCTAATATTCTCTGCCTTCTGAGTTACAGGTTGTGGAACACATAAAGTAGCCAGTAGGCCACAAACTGCAGGACCACATTGGACACACAGACAACAAGAGAATATGATGGCCAAAATTGCCCCAAGGAACGTTAGGATCTTCCATCCCCAAGTTGACAATATTCCCCAAAACCATCCCATAAAAGACCAATCCCCTTCGTCCTGATGAATCGACTCGGAGATGGTATGCAATTTGGAAATGGCTTGGTATATTGTTCGAGCATCATCTGGAATATAAATGCAGCAGCTAGATCTGATCAACCTACAGACACCTCCTCGGTCTGCTAAGATCACATCTAGCGCAATCCGATTCTGTAACGTCATAAGACGGTCAGCCTGAATCTCTGCTGTAATGTTACCTATCGCACCTGCAGTAACATTAATAGTGGTCTCAACCACACGAACCAATTGCCTGATGTTTCTGCTGTTGACCATTGGGCCCCAAAATGGAAGGAATCCTTTAAGGAAGTCTCCTCCCTCTTGTCCTGCTGTGTCCTTGGCATTGAATATACCTCGGCTATATCTAACTAAAATATGTTCCTTGAGACGGAACCAACGGAGGGAAATCAGGGGACGAGAAAATGTAGGTGTACAGACAACTCTGCTTGCTATCAGCTTTCTTGCTGTTGACTTGGAGACAAAAATTACCTTTATGGGGTACAGTCCATACTGGAGAAGACTCACCCTTTCTAGTTTTGTCACCAAGGCTAGAAACATACTGGGTAACATTCCACCCTTCATACCCTCTCTTCTCATCTAATGGAATCTTGTTCTTCTCGAAAATCTTAGCCATCACCACTATACCTTTAATCAGAGAGCTGTGGCTAAAATCCAATCAATTCCCAGAAGTTTTTGCAGGGTTATTAAGTCTGTTGTGGTATGCGGCTGAAAACATAGTCAAATAGGCCCAAGCTGAACCTTCATATGAGAAAGGAAGAACCAAATATGGCATTCCCTTTCGTGTATTGTGTGGCATAAGTCTGCACACCAAACAGTCAGTCATATTAATAGCCAACTGATGTTGGTGTAACAACTGAACAAACGTGTTATTCATATATTCTGCTCTCCTTATCTGCTCATGAGGAGGTAGTGTATGCATTTTATGTGAAAGGACAGAAAGACGAGAAGGCAAAGAAGTTGTAGAATCCACAACATTTCTCTGTTGTAGAACATGTCCAATCCAACCTGTGCAGGCTAATAAAATACACACAAAACATAAAAGCACACAAAGTTACACCAAATCGACTACACAATGACTTACAATACTTCGATCTCATTCCTGCTTCCTATTTTCCCTACCTATAGTTGTTGTACCATCCATCTTTATCTAAAAAAAATTGTCGCTCACGGCAATCTTCCTCAATCACTCAGCTACTCACTTCTGTATATCCTGAGGCACTAGCCACTTGCTAAAAGAACAAAAAACCAGGTTACAGTCTGAGTCTCCAACCGTGACCCTGCGACGGAGACAGATGGCACATCTAATACTAAATATCACACGAAAACAAGGAGGCAAAAAAAGATTTTAAAAAATGTCTTTGGGTAATAAGGAAAAGTGTTCAAAAGTGTTCAGTTCCTTTGGTCAACTCTCGGCCTCAGGTTGTAGCGTGTTTTGCTCTGCACGGTCTGGTCCTTAAACAGAGTCTCTGGATTGGTAGTGTCTATTCAAAGATTCGCAGGCACAGCGGCTTGAAGAATGTCGTCATCGACTTTCTCAGACTGAGTTCCATAAAATTAAACATCACTGTAAGGCACAAAACAAGGAATCGCTGCAGATTCAGATTCCCACTGCAGATCCACTGGTCGAAGGTTAATAGCAATGGCACCTTTTTACAGTGCATGCCATGTATCCAATTATTCTTCCCGACCACTTTCACAGCTGTGGGGGTGACGAGCAAAACTTGTCTAGGCGCAGACCAACGAGGCTCCAAGTTCTTAGTCCGCTGAAAATTCTTGGTGCAAACCCAGTCACAGGGCAAAATGGTGTGACCTGGGTCTGTGGAGGCCTCCGTCAAAGCACTTTGTACCTGTTGAAGAATAATACTTAATTTAGCAGTCAAGTCATGCAAGTAGTCAGTTAACAAAGGCTATGGTAGGTCTGAATATTTCTTGGGACAAGGGACACCCCAAACATTAGCTGGGCATCCGAAGACCACTTCATATGGGCTAAGTCCCATACGAGAGTGCACAGTAGTTCTGGTTGGCAAAAGAGACAGAGGCAAGGCGTCAGGCCAAGCAAGGCCCGTACTGGCTTGAATCTTGGCTAGTTTAAGCTTGAGTGTACCATTATAGCACTCAATCAAACCTGCTGACTGTGGATGGTTTGCCGCATGAAACTTCTGTCTAATACCAAGACCAGAACACACTTTCTGCATAATTTGACCCACATATTCACTTCCATTGTCACTCCAGACGATTTGCGGCAAACCAAACTTGGGAAAGAACTCTTTAAGCAACACTTTAGCAGTTGACAGAGCAGTGTTATCTTTCAAGGGGTAGGCCTCTATCCAACGGGAAAAGGCACATACCACCACCAGAACATACTTAAAGTTGTTGCATCGATCCATATGAATGTAATTGATCTGCAACACCTCAAAAGGATATGACGGGGAGCAAAATGACCTGCCGGAGTTGGGGTGCCCTTTCCTGGGTTATGTATTAGACAAACAATACAATGCTTAAGCACATTCTCTGCACATTTCGGGATTCCTTCATTCTGCCACACAGGAGGCAAGAGCTTACATATGCCTTTCGCACTAATGTGAGCTGGACCATGAGCCATAGTCACAACTGGCAACACATAAGCGTCAGATAATAACCATAGCTGATGTTCCGACAACTCCGTCCAACAACCCATCGAGTCTAACATTCCCGTACTTTCTTTCCATGTATTTAATTCCTTCTCAGTAGCCTCTCCCTCAATCGTTTTCACACTCTCAATCGTGTCTTCACACATTCCATTTTCCCTAACCCAGTTTGCAGGACCTGCCACATACATTCGGCTAGTGGTGTCTATAGCTGTAGTTTTTGCTACCTCGTCTGCAAATGCATTTCCATGACCCACATCATCTGTGACTTTCCTATGCGTGCTGCACTTTATGATCGCTATCTGTGCAGTTAAAGTAAGTGACTCAAGAAGATCAGTCACCAACTGACCATGCTGGATCTTTGTCCCATGAGAGGTAAAGAATCCTCTCTCCCTCCATAATTTACCAAAGCTATGTGCAACGCCAAAAGCATACTGACTATCAGTGTACACATGCACTCTCTTTCCCGTCGACAACACACATGCTCTCGTCAAGGCTATCAATTCAGCTGCTTGAGCTGAATTATGTCCGATACGTGCCGTTTCAACAATTGTGCATAAGGTGGTGATAGCATAGGCAGAAGTAGTCTCCCCATTCGGAAGCTTGAAACAAGAACCGTGCACCCATATGATCCCATCGGGGTCTTTGAGCGGAGTGTCCTTCAAATCAATCCTACCCTTCGTTTCTTCTTCCATTCGAAGAAAACAATCATGTTTTTCCTGAATGTCTTTCTCATCTGGGAGTGGCAACACTGTAGCTGGATTTAACGTGTAACATCTTTTGATATGCACATGACTCGCCAGAAGTGTCAGCTCGTATCCAGACAAACGAGCACTCGTAAGATGCTGCGTTTTTGTTCTGTTCAACAAGTTATCCACTGCATGTGGAACCATAACAATGAGTGTGTTATCCAACACTAATCCAGCAGACTGTCTAATAGAAATCGCCGCAGCTGCCGTAGCTCTGAGACAACTGGGCAAAGCTTTAGCTACTGGGTCTAATGTAGCGGAGAAATAGGCACATGGCCTCTGCTTATCTCCAAATTGCTGTGTCAAGACTGACAATGCGCAACCCTCTCTCTCGTGAACATACAGTGTGAAGGACTTGCTGTAATCTGGGGTACCTAACAATGGAGCAGAACACAGAGCAGTATGTAGGTCAACAAAACTTTTCTGACATTCATCCATCCAAGGGAGCGGATGGGGCGTATCTTTCAACATAAGTTCCAACAATGGTGTAGCCAAAAGTGAAAAATTGGGAATCCATTGTCACCAGTAAGAAGTGATACCCAAAAAGGCACGCACTTATCTGTGCGTGGTAGGTACAGACATCTGTGAGATAGCCTGGATACATTCTGGGGTCAATTGCCTTCCCTCCTTCGACAAGAGATGACCTAAATAGGTAACCTCTTGGCGGGCATATTGCAACTTAGAGGGCGACACCTTATGATGTAAAGCAGACAAATGATGCAACAACGCAATAGTCACACTCTTACACACATCTTCCGTATCAGCAGCCACCAGCAAATCGTCCACATACTGAATAAGCGTAGCGCCTGGAGGCAAGGAAAAAGCATCAAGTTGTGATTTAAGAGCCTTGCTATAGATGGAAGGACTTTCACAATAACCTTGAGGTGCTCTTTTAAATCGGAAACTTCGGCCACCTAGAGAGAAACCAAAGATATCCCTACTCACTTCAGCAATAGGAATGCTAAAGAAAGCATTCTTAAGATCTATGACTGAAAACCAAGCTGCCGAAGCAGGAATCATCGTCAATAAAGCTGTAATGTCCGGAACAACAGGAAACTGTGGCACAACAATTTTATTGACTTCTCTAAGGTCAATAACAAATCGATAAACAGGAGGCTGTGAAGGATCAGTTCTCTTAAGGATCGGAAGAACAGGGCTGTTACAAACATTGCCTCTCGTTTCTTTGACCACGCCCTTCTGAATAAAATCATGAACTACAGCCAAAAGTGCTCTCTCACCATCACTAGAAATACAGTACTGGAGAATTCGTGGCATTCTAACATTCTCTTTAACTGTGACAACATACGGTGGGATCGCAAGGCGACCCACGTCATTTAGGCCTGTAGCCCAAAGACTTTCAGGAAGAGAAAGCAACTCAGGTGGAAGCTGGTCTCGGGATGAATACATAGAAGATGTCAATTTCTTCCCTAAGGTAAGATGCACGCCAGAAGGGGAACAATGCAATGTTGCATGTAGTCTTTTCAACAAATCCAGACCCAGCAGGTTCTCGCCACAACCAGCTGTCAGAATAAGTGAAGCATCCAAATTATAAGTACCAATCGAAACAGACAAGGGACAAGAAACCGGATTACGGACTGAGTCGCCAGAAAATACTACAGAAGTATTTATTAAGCCAGGCAAAGGTGCCCCAGGGAGTTTAGAATGAATGATAGAACTTCTCATTGCACCAGTATCCAAAAGAAACTGTTCAGAAACACCCATAGTATTGACAGTGACATACGGCCCCTTTTGATCTACTGGAATCGACACAACTCCCCTACTTTGTCCATGGCTGTCCTATTCGATATGAAAATCGTCAGCCCTATCTTCAACACGATAATCGTCATTATAATACTGCGCAGACTGAACTCTCTTCCTATCAAAATAATTTGTAGTAGGTGGAGTAAAAGAACACTGCTCCTGAGAGGACACACCTCGTCCTCTACCTCTAGATCCTGACTGAAAATTACCACAACCTCGTGGAGCAGACATCCCATTATTACGCTGTAATAAAATCGGACAATTATTTTTGAAATGTCCCTCTTCCCTACAGTATGCACATTGATTAGGACCTAACAAAGGTCGCGGTACAAAAGACTCAGGCTTCTGGAACACCTTCTGAAACTGTGGAGGTTGAAAAAACTGAGGTTGTGCAGGAACGGAGGATAAGCCTGCTGTAAAAGAACCTTAATTTTCAAATCTTTATTTTTCTTCTCTTGTTTCTCTTTCTTCTCCTTATCTCTATTTTCATAATACTGTGCAGTAGCCTATATTTTGGAGGGGGAAGAGACAGCCCATGCACTTTCAGAGCTCTTTAATTTATTTGACAATTCGGGAAGCAAGTTATATACAAACTTATCCACAAACAACCGCTGACCACCCTCTACACTCAAATCCTGACCACTATGGTCAATAAACGTCTCTTCAAAACGAGTGAAGAAATCCGAGACGCTATCGTCTCTCTTTTGCTTGCATGCAGCCAGCTTATCCCAATTTACTCGCACCGCAGGCATCATTGTCTTCATCAATTCAATTATTCTGCCTGGTAAGGCCGTAATCAGATCATCGGGTTTCGCACCACCCACTTGACCTGCATCGGCAGCTCTAAGAGCAGCCCAATCACCACCTAATTCAGCAACATGATTTTCCATACGAATCCGCGCCCATAATGCTTGCGGAACAACATTTCCAAATAACATATCAATATCGGCCAAATTCATAATACAGGCCTCAACTGTTTGAGATAATTCTTTATAATATCCAGCAGGATTTTTACAGGGGTCCGGAAGAGTTTGTTTAAGCGCCAATACTTCAGAATTTTTCCAGGGTTCGTGGACCCATATATGCTGAAAATGAGCAGGGACAGGAGGTGGACCAAGCACTGCTTCTCTCCATACAGGAGGAACTTCACGCATCGGATAATTCTTAATGCCCTGTTTATTAACAGAATCAGCCTCGGAAAAAGACAAGGATAAAAACATGGCTCTAAACGCAACAAGTCTATTCACCGCTTCTTCAACTCGTGGTCCTACAGTAAAACCTTTATCAAAATCAGATTGCAACTTCAATAGCTCCGAAGGAACTGTATCTAACTTCATATCTTCCCATCCTTTAATAAGAGTTTGACACATTACATTAAAAACATATCTCTGCGTGGGCTCTACCCATTGATTGAAGGAACTCATAATGTCTTCTGTACTATATTCTAGTCCATTCTCAATCCATTTACGAGGGAACCCAAAACGACTTTCTCGTCCTTAAGAGGAAGTTGACAACGAGATTGTCACCTAGAAAAAGCCGGAGATAGATTCAAAGACCCAAGAAGAGGAGAAAAGAAGTTCGAGACAGCATCTGCTATTCTCCTATGTGAGGTAGGAGAATCCCTTTAAAGAATAGGAGGCATTACAGATGTAGAAGGCAACGAAGACTGAAACCTAGCCGACTGAGGAACAAGCACAGGGGATTGTAGAGAAGGTAGGGGCTGAATTACAAGATGTAAGGACGGAGCAGAGGCAGGCAAAGGAGCATTAGTATGCTGAGCCGGTTTCTGAGCAGTCGGCAATTGAGCAACCACTGGTTGAGCAATAAGAGGAGGTAACGGAGGTGCATTAGGATTTTGGGCATAGGGCGGAGGTGAATTCAATAAACAAGACATTAGGCAATCTTCTTCCAATTCCTTAGTTTTACCTGGAGGGGAAGTAGGACACATCGGATAGCATCTATCTATCGCCATGCGATGTTGTCTTTCCAGTATCTCATTCGCACCATCTACTTCATTATTTTTAAACTGCTGAGCAGCCTGTATAATTGACATGTCTTGCACTTCCTTATCTCTTTTTGCTTGCTTAATTTCTTTCTGTTTGGCTTCCTTACGCCAAAGGTGAAAAGAGTCAAACATTGCCGGCCGGGCTTTTCTTCTAAACAGAATCGTTTCCAAATTATCTAGTATGGCGGGGTCAAAACTGCCATTTTGGGGCCATCTCAAAACTCCACTATTTTTCGTGTATCAGACCCATGTCTCGTTAAAGGTAATGGGACCAATACCATTTTTCGAACAGAGCTCATAAGTGCGAGTTCCAATTGGAGGAATCCTCCAACTGGGAATCCCTAGTACAACCTAAGCAACAAATCCTTTTAAACGTACTCAGTCCAGGCATCGTTACTTCTCTAGACTGCTCACAAACAACAAGGGGTTTAAGTCAATGAAACAGTACAAACGTACTTACCCCTTTGCATCTGTTATTGCAATACCCGAATAAAAACCCAAAAAACAAGACAAAACTAAGTTATGTGGGAGCGACCCACCAAATACTTAACTAAGGATCGTCCTACACCAGCGAAAGTCTGTCTATAGTCTCGCTTTACCAAACATCATCAAAGGGTCCGAGGCAGGGCGACAGTAAGGGCAGCAGTCGTCACCAGCGTCAGAAAGGAGTAGCCGCGCTGTAAAAAACCTTTGGTCCACTTTCGACATACAGGGGTCGATCACGTGGTGCGCCTCCTCTGGAGTTTTCTTGCGGGGCTCCTCACGACCCTCGGGCTCAACTGCTACCGCTGAAGTCACCCCACGTTAGGCGCCAGTTGGAGAACCGCAGCCTTAAGTCCCGGCGGCGTGGGGAATGCCTGAAATGCCCGGGATTCACCTGCCTTGTCAGAAACAGAGACACAGACTCTTCGTCTGGCGTAGAAGATTGTATTTATTGTATTTATTAGCTGCAGCTAGTACAGTGGTCTTAGAAGTCGTTGATATAACGAAGTTCAAAAGAGACTGCCACTTAACTCCGTGGCGCACAGGTTTACATACGGTACAATACAATGCAAAATGCAATCACACAAGAGCATGAGACATAGGCAAACGTTATAGACAATGCTTTAAGTCCAAAGCAACTCAAGTTCCCGGTTATGTTTATCACTCAACCCCTTATGCAAATTACAAACTAATCCACATAATTCGAATTACAAGTAGAGAAAATACAGCTGTAGGTTTTGGGAGGACAGTTGTGAAACAGGGGAATGCATGAGACGTGTAGCGAAGGACAGCAGATAAGATAACTTAAAGGAAAGAATGGTGTGAACCAACAAATAGTC
Organism: Lissotriton vulgaris; assembly: GCF_964263255.1. Classification (NCBI taxonomy): domain Eukaryota; kingdom Metazoa; phylum Chordata; class Amphibia; order Caudata; family Salamandridae; genus Lissotriton; species Lissotriton vulgaris. The sequence continues at coordinate 1,723,450,166 of NC_141694.1, read as the reverse complement.
CGGACGGGGATTAATCAGCTCAGACAGGAATTAGTGTACTCGGCCAGACCCTGACACTCGTTAGTAAACATAGGCAAAGAAGCCACCTGACACGTAAATGCAGAAACGACAAAAGCAGCGCATTCGCCGCGCTGCCTGAGTGAGGGCAACACAAGATGGCGGCGACTACAAAATGGAGGCTGAGCACGAACAAATTTGTAATTTACAGAACCTCACAATGCACAGGGGGCACCCATACTCAACATGGTGCGTCACTCCTTACGTCTGCTTCAAGCCAAGCAAGGCCCGTACTGGCTTGAATCCTGGCTAGTTTAAGCTTGAGTGTACCATTATAACACTCAATCAAACCCGCTGACTGTGGATGGTTTGCCGCATGGAACTTCTGTCTGATACCAAGACCAGAACACACTTTCTGCATAATTTGACCCACAAATTCACTTCCATTGTCACTCCAGACAATTCGCGGCAAACCAAACCTTGGAAAGAACTCTTTAAGCAACACTTTAGCAGTTGACAGAGCAGTGTTATCTTTCAAGGGGTAGGTCTCTATCCAACGGGAAAAGGCACATACCACCACCAGAACATACTTAAAGTTGTTGCATCGATCCATATGAATGTAATCGATCTGCAACACCTCAAAAGGATATGACGGGGAGCAAAATGACCTGCTGGAGTTGGGGTGCCCTTTCCTGGGTTATGCATTAGACAAACAATACAATGCACAAGCACATTCTCTGCACATTTCGGGATTCCTTCATTCTGCCACACAGGAGCCAAGAGCTTACATACGCCTTTCGCACTAATGTGAGTAGGACCATGAGCCATAGTCACAACTGGCAACACATAAGCGTCAGGTAATAACCATCGCTGATGTTCCGACAACTCCGTCCAACAACCCATCGAGTCTAACATTCCCGTACTTTCTTTCCACGTATTTAATTCCTTCTCAGTAGCCTCTCCCTGAATCGTTTTCACACTCTCAATCGTGTCTTCACACATTCCAATTTCCCTAACCCAGTTTGCAGGACCTGCCACATACATTCGGCTAGTGGTGTCTCTAGCTGTAGTTTTTGCTACCTCGTCTGCAAATGCATTTCCATGACCCACATCATCTGTGACTTTCCTATGCGCGCTGCACTTTATGATCGCTATCTGTGCAGGTAAAGTAAGTGACTCAAGAAGATCAGTCACCAACTGACCATGCTGGATCTTTGTCCCATGAGAGGTAAAGAATCCTCTCTCCCTCCATAATTTACCAAAGCTATGTGCAACGCCAAAAGCATACTGACTATCAGTGTACACATGCACTCTCTTTCCCTTCGACAACACACATGCTCTCGTCAAGGCTATCAATTCAGCTGCTTGAGCTGAATTATGTCCGATACATGCCGTTTCAACAATTGTGCATAAGGTGGTGATAGCATAGGCAGAAGTAGTCTCCCCATTCGGAAGCTTGAAACAAGAACCGTGCACCCATATGATCCCATCCGGGTCTTTGAGCGGAGTGTCCTTCAAATCAATCCTACCCTTCGTTTCTTCTTCCATTCGAAGAAAACAATCATGTTTTTCCTGAATGTCTTTCTCATCTGGGAGTGGCAAAACTGTAGCTGGATTTAACGTGTAACATCTTTTGATATGCACATGACTCACCAGAAGTGTCAGCTCGTATCCAGACAAACGAGCACTCGTAAGATGCTGCGTTCTTGTTCTGTTCAACAAGGTATCCACTGCATGTGGAACCATAACAATGAGTGTGTTATCCAACACTAATCCAGCAGACTGTCTAATAGAAATCGCCGCAGCTGCCGTAGCTCTGAGACAACTGGGCAAAGCTTTAGCTACTGGGTCTAATGTAGCGGAGAAATAGGCACATGGCCTCTGCTTATCTCCAAATTGCTGTGTCAAGACTGACAATGCGCAACCCTCTCTCTCGTGAACATACAGTGTGAAGGACTTGCTGTAATCTGGGGTACCTAACAATGGAGCAGAACACAGAGCAGTATGTAGGTCAACAAAACTTTTCTGACATTCATCCATCTAAGGGAGCGGATGGGGCGCATCTTTCAACATAAGTTCCAACAATGGTTTAGCCAAAAGTGAAAAATTGGGAATCCATTGTCACCAGTAAGAAGTGATACCCAAAAAGGCACGCACTTATCTCTGCGTGGTAGGTACAGACATCTGTGAGATAGCCTGGATACGTTCTGGGGTCAATTGCCTTCCCTCCTTCGACAAGAGATGACCTAAATAGGTAACCTCTTGCCGGGCATATTGCAACTTAGAGGGCGACACCTTATGATGTAAAGCAGACAAATGATGCAACAACGCAATAGTCACACTCTTACACACATCTTCCGTATCAGCAGCCACCAGCAAATCGTCCACATACTGAATAAGCGTAGCGCCTGGAGGCAAGGAAAAAGCATCAAGTTGTGATTTAAGAGCCTTGCTATAGATGGAAGGACTTTCACAATAACCTTGAGGTGCTCTTTTAAATCGGAAACTTCGGCCACCTAGAGAGAAACCAAAGATATCCCTACTCACTTCAGCAATAGGAATGCTAAAGAAAGCATTCTTAAGATCTATGACTGAAAACCAAGCTGCCGAAGCAGGAATCATCGTCAATAAAGCTGTAATGTCCGGAACAACAGGAAACTGTGGCACAACAATTTTATTGACTTCTCTAAGGTCAATAACAAATCGATAAACAGGAGGCTGTGAAGGATCAGTTCTCTTAAGGATCGGAAGAACAGGGCTGTTACAAACATTGCCTCTCGTTTCTTTGACCACGCCCTTCTGAATAAAATCATGAACTACAGCCAAAAGTGCTCTCTCACCATCACTAGAAATACGGTACTGGAGAATTCGTGGCATTCTAACATTCTCTTTAACTGTGACAACATACGGTGGGATCGCAAGGCGACCCACGTCATTTAGGCCTGTAGCCCAAAGACTTTCAGGAAGAGAAAGCAACTCAGGTGGAAGCTGGTCTCGGGATGAATACATAGAAGATGTCAATTTCTTCCCTACGGTAAGATGCACGCCAGAAGGGGAACAATGCAATGTTGCATGTAGTCTTTTCAACAAATCCAGACCCAGCAGGTTCTCGCCACAACCAGTTGTCAGAATAAGTGAAGCATCCAAATTATAAGGACCAATCAAAACAGACAAGGGACAAGAAACCGGATTACGGACTGAGGCGCCAGAAAATACTACAGAAGTATTTATTAAGCCAGGCAAAGGTGCCCCAGGGAGTTTAGAATGAATGATAGAACTTCTCATTGCACCAGTATCCAAAAGAAACTGTTCAGAAACACCCATAGTATTGACAGTGACATACGGCCCCTTTTGATCTACTGGAATCGACACAACTCCCCTACTTTGTCCATGGCTGTCCTATTCGATATGAAAATCGTCAGCCCTATCTTCAACACGATAATCGTCATTATAATACTGCGCAGTTTGAACTCTCTGCTGATCAAAATAATTTGTAGTAGGTGGAGTAAAAGAACACTGCTCCTGAGAGGACACACCTCGTCCTCTACCTCTAGATCCTGACTGAAAATTACCACGACCTCGTGGAGCAGACATCCCATTATTACGCTGTAATAAAATCGGACAATTATTTTTGAAATGTCCCTCTTCCCTACAGTATGCACATTGATTAGGACCTAACAAAGGTCGCGGTACAAAAGACTCAGGCTTCTGGAACACCTTCTGAAACTGTGGAGGTTGAAAAAACTGAGGTTGTGCAGGACACGGAGGATAAGCCTGCTGTAAAAGAACCTTAATTTTCAAATCTTTATTTTTCTTCTCTTGTTTCTCTTTCTTCTCCTTATCTCTATTTTCATAATACTGTGCAGTAGCCTATATTTTGGAGGGGGAAGAGACAGCCCATGCACTTTCAGAGCTCTTTAATTTATTTGACAATTCGGGAAGCAAGTTATATACAAACTTATCCACAAACAACCGCTGACCACCCTCTACACTCAAATCCTGACCACTATGGTCAATAAACGTCTCTTCAAAACGAGTGAAGAAATCCGAGACGCTATCGTCTCTCTTTTGCTTGCATGCAGCCAACTTATCCCGATTTACTCGCACCGCAGGCATCATTGTCTTCATCAATTCAATTATTCTGCCTGGTAAGGCCGTAATCAGATCATCGGGTTTCGCACCACCCACTTGACCTGCATCGGCAGCTCTAAGAGCAGCCCAATCACCACCTAATTCAGCAACATGATTTTCCATACGAATCCGCGCCCATAATGCTTGCGGAACAACATTTCCAAATAACATATCAATATCGGCCAAATTCATAATACAGGCCTCAACTGTTTGAGATAATTCTTTATAATATCCAGCAGGATTTTTACAGGGGTCCGGAAGAGTTTGTTTAAGCGCCAATACTTCAGAATTTTTCCAGGGTTCGTGGACCCATATATGCTGAAAATGAGCAGGGACAGGAGGTGGACCAAGCACTGCTTCTCTCCATACAGGAGGAACTTCACGCATCGGATAATTCTTAATGCCCTGTTTATTAACAGAATCAGCCTCGGAAAAAGACAAGGATAAAAACATGGCTCTAAACGCAACAAGTCTATTCACCGCTTCTTCAACTCGTGGTCCTACAGTAAAACCTTTATCAAAATCAGCTTGCAACTTCAATAGCTCCGAAGGAACTGTATCTAACTTCATATCTTCCCATCCTTTAGTAAGAGATTGACACATTACATTAAAAACATATCTCTGCGTGGGCTCTACCCATTGATTGAAGGAACTCATAATGTCTTCTGTACTATATTCTAGTCCATTCTCAATCCATTTACGAGGGAACCCAAAACGACTTTCTCGTCCTTAAGAGGAAGTTGACAACGAGATTGTCACCTAGAAAAAGCCGGAGATAGATTCAAAGACCCAAGAAGAGGAGAAAAGAAGTTCGAGACAGCATCTGCTATTCTCCTATGTGAGGTAGGAGAATCCCTTTAAAGAATAGGAGGCATTACAGATGTAGAAGGCAACGAAGACTGAAACGTAGCCGACTGAGGAACAAGCACAGGGGATTGTAGAGAAGGTAGGGGCTGAATTACAAGATGTAAGGACGGAGCAGAGGCAGGCAAAGGAGCATTAGTATGCTGAGCCGGTTTCTGAGCAGTCGGCAATTGAGCAACCACTGGTTGAGCAATAAGAGGAGGTAACGGAGGTGCATTAGGATTTTGGGCATAGGTCGGAGGTGAATACAATAAACAAGACATTAGGCAATCTTCTTCCAATTCCTTAGTTTTACCTGGAGGGGAAGTAGGACACATCGGATAGCATCTATCTATCGCCATGCGATGTTGTCTTTCCAGTATCTCATTCGCACCATCTACTTCATTATTTTTAAACTGCTGAGCAGCCTGTATAATTGACATGTCTTGCACTTTCTTATCTCTTTTTGCTTGCTTAATTTCTTTCTGTTTGGCTTCCTTACGCCAAAGGTGAAAAGAGTCAAACATTGCCGGCCGGGCTTTTCTTCTAAACAGAATCGTTTCCAAATTATCTAGTATGGCGGGGTCAAAACTGCCATTTTGGGGCCATCTCAAAACTCCACTATTTTTCGTGTATCAGACCCATGTCTCGTTAAAGGTAATGGGACCAATACCATTTTTCGAACAGAGCTCATAAGTGGGAGTTCCAATTGGAGGAATCCTCCAACTGGGAATCCCTAGTACAACCTAAGCAACAAATCCTTTTAAACGTACTCAGTCCAGGCATCGTTACTTCTCTAGACTGCTCACAAACAACAAGGGGTTTAAGTCAATGAAACAGTACAAACGTACTTACCCCTTTGCATCTGTTATTGCAATACCCGAATAAAAACCCAAAAAACAAGACAAAACTAAGTTATGTGGGAGCGACCCACCAAATACTTAACTAAGGATCGTCCTACACCAGCGAAAGTCCGTCTATAGTCTCGCTTTACCAAACATCATCAAAGGGTCCGAGGCAGGGCGACAGTCAGGGCAGCAGTCGTCACCAGCGTCAGAAAGGAGTAGCCGCGCTGTAAAAAACCTTAGGTCCACTTTCGACATACAGGGGTCGATCACGTGGTGCGCCTCCTCTGGAGTTTTCTTGCGGGGCTCCTCACGACCCTCGGGCTCAACTGCTACCGCTGAAGTCACCCCACGTTAGGCGCCAGTTGGAGAACCGCAGCCTTAAGTCCCGGCGGCGTGGGGAATGCCTGAAATCCCCGGGATTCACCTGCCTGTTCAGAAACAGAGACACAGACTCTTCGTCTGGCGTAGAAGATTGTATTTATTGTATTTATTAGCTGCAGCTAGTACAGTGGTCTTAGAAGTCGTTGATATAACGAAGTTCAAAAGAGACTGCCACTTAACTCCGTGGCGCACAGGTTTACATACGGTACAATACAATGCAAAATGCAATCACACAAGAGCATGAGACATAGGCAAACGTTATAGACAATGCTTTAAGTCCAAAGCAACTCAAGTTCCCGGTTATGTTTATCACTCAACCCCTTATGCAAATTACAAACTAATCCACATAATTCGAATTACAAGTAGAGAAAATACAGCTGTAGGTTTTGAGAGGACAGTTGTGAAACAGGGGAATGCATGAGACGTGTAGCGAAGGACAGCAGATAAGATAACTTAAAGGAAAGAATGGTGTGAACCAACAAATAGTCCGGGCGGGGATTAATCAGCTCAGACAGGAATTAGTGTACTCGGCCAGACCCTGACACTCGTTAGTAAACATAGGCAAAGAAGCCACCTGACACGTAAATGCAGAAACGACAAAAGCAGCGCATTCGCCGCGCTGCCTGAGTGAGGGCAACACAAGATGGCGGCGACTACAAAATGGAGGCTGAGCACGAACAAATTTGTAATTTACAGAACCTCACAATGCACAGGGGGCACCCATACTCAACATGGTGCGTCACTCCTTACGTCTGCTTCAAGCCAAGCAAGGCCCGTACTGGCTTGAATCCTGGCTAGTTTAAGCTTGAGTGTACCATTATAACACTCAATCAAACCCGCTGACTGTGGATGGTTTGCCGCATGAAACTTCTGTCTGATACCAAGACCAGAACACACTTTCTGCATAATTTGACCCACAAATTCACTTCCATTGTCACTCCAGACAATTCGCGGCAAACCAAACCTTGGAAAGAACTCTTTAAGCAACACTTTAGCAGTTGACAGAGCAGTGTTATCTTTCAAGGGGTAGGTCTCTATCCAACGGGAAAAGGCACATACCACCACCAGAACATACTTAAAGTTGTTGCATCGATCCATATGAATGTAATCGATCTGCAACACCTCAAAAGGATATGACGGGGAGCAAAATGACCTGCTGGAGTTGGGGTGCCCTTTCCTGGGTTATGCATTAGACAAACAATACAATGCTTAAGCACATTCTCTGCACATTTCGGGATTCCTTCATTCTGCCACACAGGAGCCAAGAGCTTACATACGCCTTTCGCACTAATGTGAGTAGGACCATGAGCCATAGTCACAACTGGCAACACATAAGCGTCAGGTAATAACCATCGCTGATGTTCCGACAACTCCGTCCAACAACCCATCGAGTCTAACATTCCCGTACTTTCTTTCCACGTATTTAATTCCTTCTCAGTAGCCTCTCCCTGAATCGTTTTCACACTCTCAATCGTGTCTTCACACATTCCAATTTCCCTAACCCAGTTTGCAGGACCTGCCACATACATTCGGCTAGTGGTGTCTCTAGCTGTAGTTTTTGCTACCTCGTCTGCAAATGCATTTCCATGACCCACATCATCTGTGACTTTCCTATGCGCGCTGCACTTTATGATCGCTATCTGTGCAGGTAAAGTAAGTGACTCAAGAAGATCAGTCACCAACTGACCATGCTGGATCTTTGTCCCATGAGAGGTAAAGAATCCTCTCTCCCTCCATAATTTACCAAAGCTATGTGCAACGCCAAAAGCATACTGACTATCAGTGTACACATGCACTCTCTTTCCCTTCGACAACACACATGCTCTCGTCAAGGCTATCAATTCAGCTGCTTGAGCTGAATTATGTCCGATACGTGCCGTTTCAACAATTGTGCATAAGGTGGTGATAGCATAGGCAGAAGTAGTTTCCCCATTCGGAAGCTTGAAACAAGAACCGTGCACCCATATGATCCCATCCGGGTCTTTGAGCGGAGTGTCCTTCAAATCAATCCTACCCTTCGTTTCTTCTTCCATTCGAAGAAAACAATCATGTTTTTCCTGAATGTCTTTCTCATCTGGGAGTGGCAAAACTGTAGCTGGATTTAACGTGTAACATCTTTTGATATGCACATGACTCGCCAGAAGTGTCAGCTCGTATCCAGACAAACGAGCACTCGTAAGATGCTGCGTTCTTGTTCTGTTCAACAAGGTATCCACTGCATGTGGAACCATAACAATGAGTGTGTTATCCAACACTAATACAGCAGACTGTCTAATAGAAATCGCCGCAGCTGCCGTAGCTCTGAGACAACTGGGCAAAGCTTTAGCTACTGGGTCTAATGTAGCGGAGAAATAGGCACATGGCCTCTGCTTATCTCCAAATTGCTGTGTCAAGACTGACAATGCACAACCCTCTCTCTCGTGAACATACAGTGTGAAGGACTTGCTGTAATCTGGGGTACCTAACAATGGAGCAGAACACAGAGCAATATGTAGGTCAACAAAACTTTTCTGACATTCATCCATCCAAGGGAGCGGATGGGGCGTATCTTTCAACATAAGTTCCAACAATGGTTTAGCCAAAAGTGAAAAATTGGGAATCCATTGTCACCAGTAAGAAGTGATACCCAAAAAGGCACGCACTTATCTCTGCGTGGTAGGTACAGACATCTGTGAGATAGCCTGGATACGTTCTGGGGTCAATTGCCTTCCCTCCTTCGACAAGAGATGACCTAAATAGGTAACCTCTTGGCGGGCATATTGCAACTTAGAGGGCGACACCTTATGATGTAAAGCAGACAAATGATGCAACAACGCAATAGTCACACTCTTACACACATCTTCCGTATCAGCAGCCACCAGCAAATCGTCCACATACTGAATAAGCGTAGCGCCTGGAGGCAAGGAAAAAGCATCAAGTTGTGATTTAAGAGCCTTGCTATAGATGGAAGGACTTTCACAATAACCTTGAGGTGCTCTTTTAAATCGGAAACTTCGGCCACCTAGAGAGAAACCAAAGATTCCCTACTCACTTCAGCAATAGGAATGCTAAAGAAAGCATACTTAAGATCTATGAATGAAAACCAAGCTGCCTAAGCAGGAATTATCGTCAATAAAGCTGTAATGTCCGGAACAACAGGAAACTGTGGCATAACAATTTTATTGACTTCTCTAAGGTCAATAACAAATCGATAAACAGGAGGCTGTGAAGGATCAGTTCTCTTAAGGATCGGAAGAACAGGGCTGTTACAAACATTGCCTCTCGTTTCTTTGACCACACCCTTCTGAATAAAATCATGAACTACAGCCAAAAGTGCTCTCTCACCATCACTAGAAATACGGTACTGGAGAATGCGTGGCATTCTAACATTCTCTTTAACTGTGACAACATACGGTGGGATCGCAAGGCGACCCACGTCATTTAGGCCTGTAGCCCAAAGACTTTCAGGAAGAGAAAGCAACTCAGGTGGAAGCTGGTCTCGGGATGAATACATAGAAGATGTCAATTTCTTCCCTAAGGTAAGATGCACGCCAGAAGGGGAACAATGCAATGTTGCATGTAGTCTTTTCAACAAATCCAGACCCAGCAGGTTCTCGCCACAACCAGTTGTCAGAATAAGTGAAGCATCCAAATTATAAGGACCAATCGAAACAGACAAGGGACAAGAAACCGGATTACGGACTGAGGCGCCAGAAAATACTACAGAAGTATTTATTAAGCCAGGCAAAGGTGCCCCAGGGAGTTTAGAATGAATGATAGAACTTCTCATTGCACCAGTATCCAAAAGAAACTGTTCAGAAACACCCATAGTATTGACAGTGACATACGGCCCCTTTTGATCTACTGGAATCGACACAACTCCCTTACTTTGTCCATGGCTGTCCTATTCGATATGAAAATCGTCAGCCCTATCTTCAACACGATAATCGTCATTATAATACTGCCCTGACTGAACTCTCTGCTGATCAAAATAATTTGTAGTAGGTGGAGTAAAAGAACACTGCTCCTGAGAGGACACACCTCGTCCTCTACCTCTAGATCCTGACTGAAAATTACCACGACCTCGTGGAGCAGACATCCCATTATTACGCTGTAATAAAATCGGACAATTATTTTTGAAATGTCCCTCTTCCCTACAGTATGCACATTGATTAGGACCTAACAAAGGTCGCGGTACAAAAGACTCAGGCTTCTGGAACACCTTCTGAAACTGTGGAGGTTGAAAAAACTGAGGTTGTGCAGGACGCGGAGGATAATCCTGCTGTAAAAGAACCTTAATTTTCAAATCTTTATTTTTCTTCTCTTGTTTCTCTTTCTTCTCCTTATCTCTATTTTCATAATACTGTGCAGTAGCCTATATTTTGGAGGGGGAAGAGACAGCCCATGCACTTTCAGAGCTCTTTAATTTATTTGACAATTCGAGAAGCAAGTTATATACAAACTTATCCACAAACAACCGCTGACCACCCTCTACACTCAAATCCTGACCACTATGGTCAATAAACGTCTCTTCAAAACGAGTGAAGAAATCCGAGACGCTATCGTCTCTCTTTTGCTTGCATGCAGCCAGCTTATCCCAATTTACTCGCACCGCAGGCATCATTGTCTTCATCAATTCAATTATTCTGCCTGGTAAGGCCGTAATCAGATCATTGGGTTTCGCACCACCCACTTGACCTGCATCGGCAGCTCTAAGAGCAGCCCAATCACCACCTAATTCAGCAACATGATTTTCCATACAAATCAGCACCCATAATGCTTGCGGAACAACATTTCCAAATAACATATCAATATCGGCCAAATTCATAATACAGGCCTCAACTGTTTGAGATAATTCTTTATAATATCCAGCAGGATTTTTACAGGGGTCCGGAAGAGTTTGTTTAAGCGCCAATACTTCAGAATTTTTCCAGGGTTCGTGGACCCATATATGCTGAAAATGAGCAGGGACAGGAGGTGGACCAAGCACTGCTTCTCTCCATACAGGAGGAACTTCACGCATCAGATAATTCTTAATGCCCTGTTTATTAACAGAATCAGCCTCGGAAAAAGACAAGGATAAAAACATGGCTCTAAACGCAACAAGTCTATTCACCGCTTCTTCAACTCGTGGTCCTACAGTAAAACCTTTATCAAAATCAGCTTGCAACTTCAATAGCTCCGAAGGAACTGTATCTAACTTCATATATTCCCATCCTTAAATAAGAGTTTGACACATTACATTAAAAACATATCTCTGCGTGGGCTCTACCCATTGATTGAAGGAACTCATAATGTCTTCTGTACTATATTCTAGTCCATTCTCAATCCATTTACGAGGGAACCCAAAACGACTTTCTCGTCCTTAAGAGGAAGTTGACAACGAGATTGTCGCCTAGAAAAAGCCGGAGATAGATTCAAAGACCCAAGAAGAGGAGAAAAGAAGTTCGAGACAGCATCTGCTATTCTCCTATGTGAGGTAGGAGAATCCCTTAAAAGAATAGGAGGCATTACAGATGTAGAAGGCAATGAAGACTGAAACGTAGCCGACTGAGGAACAAGCACAGGGGATTGTAGAGAAGGTATGGGCTGAATTACAAGATGTAAGGACGGAGCAGAGGCAGGCAAAGGAGCATTAGTATGCTGAGCCGGTTTCTGAGCAGTCGGCAATTGAGCAACCACTGGTTGAGCAATAAGAGGAGGTAACGGAGGTGCATTAGGATTTTGGGCATAGGGCGGAGGTGAATACAATAAACAAGACATTAGGCAATCTTCTTCCAATTCCTTAGTTTTACCTGGAGGGGAAGTAGGACACATCGGATAGCATCTATCTATCGCCATGCGATGTTCTTTCCAGTATCTCATTCGCACCATCTACTTCATTATTTTTAAACTGCTGAGCAGCCTGTATAATTGACATGTCTTGCACTTTCTTATCTCTTTTTGCTTGCTTAATTTCTTTCTGTTTGGCTTCCTTACGCCAAAGGTGAAAAGAGTCAAACATTGCCGGCCGGGCTTTTCTTCTAAACAGAATCGTTTCCAAATTATCTAGTATGGCGGGGTCAAAACTGCCATTTTGGGGCCATCTCAAAACTCCACTATTTTTCGTGTATCAGACCCATGTCTCGTTAAAGGTAATGGGACCAATACCATTTTTCGAACAGAGCTCATAAGTGCGAGTTCCAATTGGAGAAATCCTCCAACTGGGAATCCCTAGTACAACCTAAGCAACAAATCCTTTTAAACGTACTCAGTCCAGGCATCGTTACTTCTCTAGACTGCTCACAAACAACAAGGGGTTTAAGTCAATGAAACAGTACAAATGTACTTACCCCTTTGCATCTGTTATTGCAATACCCGAATAAAAACCCAAAAAACAAGACAAAACTAAGTTATGTGGGAGCGACCCACCAAATACTTAACTAAGGATCGTCCTACACCAGCGAAAGTCCATCTATAGTCTCGCTTTACCAAACATCATCAAAGGGTCCGAGGCAGGGCGACAGTCAGGGCAGCAGTCGTCAGCAGCGTCAGAAAGGAGTAGCCGCGCTGTAAAAAACCTTTGGCCCACTTTCGACATACAGGGGTCGATCACGTGGTGCGCCTCCTCCGGAGTTTTCTTGCGGGGCTGCTCACGACCCTCAGGCTCAACTGCTACCGCTGAAGTCACCCCACGTTAGGCGCCAGTTGGAGAACCGCAGCCTTAAGTCCCGGCGGCGTGGGGAATGCCTGAAATCCCTGGGATTCACCTGCCTTGTCAGAAACAGAGACACAGACTCTTCGTCTGGCGTAGAAGATTGTATTTATTGTATTTATTAGCTGCAGCTAGTACAGTGGTCTTAGAAGTCGTTGATATAACGAAGTTCAAAAGAGACTGCCACTTAACTCCGTGGCGCACAGGTTTACATACGGTACAATACAATGCAAAATGCAATCACACAAGAGCATGAGACATAGGCAAACGTTATAGACAATGCTTTAAGTCCAAAGCAACTCAAGTTCCCAGTTATGTTTATCACTCAACCCCTTATGCAAATTACAAACTAATCCACATAATTCGAATTACAAGTAGAGAAAATACAGCTGTAGGTTTTGGGAGGACAGTTGTGAAATAGGGGAATGCATGAGACGTGTAGCGAAGGACAGCAGATAAGATAACTTAAAGGAAAGAATGGTGTGAACCAACAAATAGTCCGGACGGGGATTAATCAGCTCAGACAGGAATTAGTGTACTCGGCCAGACCCTGACACTCGTTAGTAAACATAGGCAAAGAAGCCACCTGACACGTAAATGCAGAAACGACAAAAGCAGCGCATTCCCCGCGTTGCCTGAGTGAGGGCAACACAAGATGGCGGTGACTACAAAATGGAGGCTGAGCACGAACAAATTTGTAATTTACAGAACCTCACAATGCACAGGGGGCACCCATACTCAACATGGTGCGTCACTCCTTACGTCTGCTTCAAGCCAAGCAAGGCCCGTACTGGCTTGAATCCTGGCTAGTTTAAGCTTGAGTGGACCATTATAACACTCAATCAAACCCGCTGACTGTGGATGATTTGCCGCATGAAACTTCTGTCTGATACCAAGACCAGAACACACTTTCTGCATAATTTGACCCACAAATTCACTTCCATTGTCACTCCAGACAATTCGCGGCAAACCAAACCTTGGAAAGAACTCTTTAAGCAACACTTTAGCAGTTGACAGAGCAGTGTTATCTTTCAAGGGCTAGGCCTCTATCCAACGGGAAAAGGCACATACCACCACCAGAACATACTTAAAGTTGTTGCATCGATCCATATGAATGTAATCGATCTGCAACACCTCAAAAGGATATGACGGGGAGCAAAATGACCTGCTGGAGTTGGGGTGCCCTTTCCTGGGTTATGCATTAGACAAACAATACAATGCTTAAGCACATTCTCTGCACATTTCGGGATTCCTTCATTCTGCCACACAGGAGCCAAGAGCTTACATACGCCTTTCGCACTAATGTGAGTAGGACCATGAGCCATAGTCACAACTGGCAACACATAAGCGTCAGGTAATAACCATCGCTGATGTTCCGACAACTCCGTCCAACAACCCATCGAGTCTAACATTCCCGTACTTTCTTTCCACGTATTTAATTCCTTCTCAGTAGCCTCTCCCTGAATCGTTTTCACACTCTCAATCGTGTCTTCACACATTCCAATTTCCCTAACCCAGTTTGCAGGACCTGCCACATACATTCGGCTAGTGGTGTCTCTAGCTGTAGTTTTTGCTACCTCGTCTGCAAATGCATTTCCATGACCCACATCATCTGTGACTTTCCTATGCGCGCTGCACTTTATGATCGCTATCTGTGCAGGTAAAGTAAGTGACTCAAGAAGATCAGTCACCAACTGACCATGCTGGATCTTTGTCCCATGAGAGGTAAAGAATCCTCTCTCTGCTCCATAATTTACCAAAGCTATGTGCAACGCTAAAAGCATACTGACTATCAGTGTAAACATTCACTCTCTTTCCCTTCGACAACACACATGCTCTAGTCAAAGCTATCAATTCAGCTGCTTGAGCTGAATTATGACCGATACGTGCCGTCTCAACAATTGTGCATAAGGTGGTGATAGCATAGGCAGAAGTAGTCTCCCCATTCTGAAGCTTGAAACAAGAACCGTCCACCCATATGATCCCATCCGGGACTTGAAGCGGAGTGTCCTTCAAATCAATCCTACCCTTTGTTTCTTTTTCCATTCGAAGAAAACAATCATGTTTTTCCTGAACGTCTTTCTCATCTGGGAGTGGCAACAGTGTAGCTGGATTTAACGTGTTGCATCTTTTGATATGCACATGACTCGCCAGAAGTGTCAGCTCGTATCCAGACAAACGAGCACTCGTAAGATGCTGCGTTCTTGTTCTGTTCAGCAAGGTATCCACTGCATGTGGAACCATAACAATGAGTGTGTTATCCAACACTAATCCAGCAGACTGTCTAATAGAAATCGCCGCAGCTGCCGTAGCTCTGAGACAACTGGGCAAAGCTTTAGCCACTGGGTCTAGTGTAGCTGAGAAATAGGCACATGGCCTCTGCTTATCTCCAAATTGCTGTGTCAAGACTGACAATGCGCAACCCTCTCTCTCGTGAACATACAGTGTGAAGGACTTGCTGTAATCTGGGGTACCTAACACTGAAGCAGAACACAGAGCAGTAAGTAGGTCAACAAAACTTTTCTGACATTCATCCATCCAAGGGAGCGGATGGGGCGTATCTTTCAACATAAGTGCCAACAATGGTTTAGCCAAAAGTGAAAAATTGGGAATCCATTGTCAACAGTAGGAAGTGATACCCAAAAAGGCACGCACTTCTCTCTGCGTGCTAGGTACAGATATCTGTGAGATAGCCTGGATACGTTCTGGGGTCAATCGCCTTCCCTCCTTCAACAAGAGATGACCTAAATAGGTAACCTCTTGACGGGCATATTGCAACTTAGAGGGCAACACCTTATGATGTAAAGCAGACAAATGATGCGACAACGCAATAGTCACACTCTTACACACATCTTCCGTATCAGCAGCCACCAGCAAATCGTCCACATACTGAATAAGCGTAGCGCCTGGAGGCAAGGAGAAAGCATCAAGTTGTGATTTAAGAGCCTTGCTATAGATGGAAGGACTTTCACAATAACCTTGAGGTGCTCTTTTATATCGGAAACTTCAGCCACCTAGAGAGAAACCAAAGATATCCCTACTCTCTTCAGCAATAGGAATGCTAAAGAAAGCATTCTTAAGAACTATGACTGAAAACCAAGCTGCCGAAGCAGGAATCATCGTCAATAAAGCTGTAATGTCCGGAACAACAGGAAACTGTGGCACAGCAATTTTATTGACTTCTCTAAGGTCAATAGCAAATCGATAAACAGGAGGCTGTGAAGGATCAGTTCTCTTAAGGATCGGAAGAACAGGGCTGTTACAAACATTGCCTCTCGTTTCTTCGACCACGCCCTTCTGAATAAAATCATCAACTATAGCCAAAAGTGCTCTCTCAACATCACTAGAAATACGGTACTGGAGAATGCGTGGCATTCTAACATTCTCTTTAACTGTGACAACATACGGTGGGATCACAAGGCAACCCACGTCATTTGGGCCTGTAGCCCAAAGACTTTCAGGAAGAGAAAGCAACTCAGGTGGAACTGGTCTCGGGACAAATACATAGAAGATGTCAATTTCTTCCCTAAGGTAAGATGCACGCCAGAAGGGGAACAATGCAATTTTGCATGTAGTCTTTTCAACAAATCCAGACCCAGCAGGTTCTCGCCACAACCAGTTTTCAGAATAAGTGAAGCATCCAAATCATAAGGACCAATCGAAACAGACAAGGGACAAGAAACCGGATTACGGACTGGGGCGCCAGAAAATACTACAGAAGTATTTATTAAGCCAGGCAAAGGTGCCCCAGGGAGTTTAGAATGAATGATAGAACTTCTCATCGCACCAGTATCCAAAAGAAACTGTTCTGAAACACCCATAGTATTGACAGTGACAAACGGACCATTTTGATCTACTGGAATCGACACAACTCCCTTACTATGTCCATGGCTGAACTTTTCGATATGAAAATCGTCAGCCCTATCTTCAACACGATAATCGTCATTATAATACTGCACAGACTGAACTCTCTGCTGATCAAAATAATTCTTAGTAGGTGGAGTAAAAGAACACTGCTCCTGAGAGGACACACCTCGTCCTCTACCTCTAGATCCTGACTGAAAATTACCACGACCTCGTGGAGCAGACATCCCATTATTACGCTGTAATAAAATCGGACAATTATTTTTGAAATGTCCCTCTTCCCTACCGTACGCACATTGATTAGGACCTAACAAAGGTCGCGGTACAAAAGACTCAGGCTACTGGAACACCTTCTGAAACTGTGGAGGTTGAGAAAACTGAGGTCGTGCAGGACGCGGAGGATAAGCCTGCTGTAAAAGAACCTTAGTTTTCAAATCTTTATTTTTCTTCTCTTGTTTCTCTTTCTCCTCCTTATCTCTATTCTCATAATACTGTGCAGTAGCCAATATTTTGGAGGGGGAAGAGACAGCCCATGCACTTTCAGAACTCTTTGATTTATTCGACAATTCGGGAAGCAAGTTTATACAAACTTATCCACAAACAACCGCTGACCACCCTCTACACTCAAATCCTGACCCCTATGGTCAATAAACATCTCTTCAAAACGAGTGAAGTAATCCGAGATGCTTTCGTCTCTCTTTTGCTTGCATGCGGCCAGCTTATCCCAATTTGCTCGCACCGCAGGCATCATTGTCTTCATCAATTCAATTATTCTGCCTGGTAAGGCCGTAATCAGATCATCGGGTTTCGCACCACCCACTTGACCTGCATCGGCGGCTCTAAGAGCAGCCCAATCACCACCTAATTCAGCAACATGATTTTCCCTACGAATCCGCGCCCATAATGTTTGCGGAACAACATTTCCAAATAACATATAAATATTGGCAAAATTCATAATACAGGCCTCAACTGTTTGAGACAATTCTTTATAATATCCAGCAGGATTTTTACGGGGGTCCGGAAGAGTTTGTTTAAGCGCCAATACTTCAGAATTTTTCCAGGGTTCGTGGACCCATATACTCTGAAAAGGAGCAGGGACAGGAGGTGGACCAAGTACCGCTTCTCTCCATACAGGAGGAACTTCACGCATCGGATAATTCTTAATGCCTTGTTTATTAACAGAATCAGCCTCGGAAAAAGACAAGGATAAAAACATGGCTCTAAACGCAACGAGTCTATTCACCGCTTCTTCAACTCGTGGTCCTACAGTAAAACCTTTATCAAAATCAGCTTGTAACTTCAATAGCTCCGAAGGAACTGTATCTAACTCCATATCTTCCCATCCTTTAATAAGAGTTTGACACATGACATTAAAAACATATCTCTGCGTGGGCTCTACCTATTGATGGAAGGAACTCATAATGTCTTCTGTACTATATTCTAGTCCATTCTCAATCCATTTACGACGGAACCCAAAACTACTTTCTGGTCCGTAAGAGGAAGTTGACAACAAGATTTTCACCAAGAAAAATCTGGAGATAGATTCAAAGACCCAAGAAGAGGAGAAAAGAAGTTCGAGACAGCATCTGCTATTCTATGTGAGGTAGGAGAATCCCTTAAAAGAATAGGAGGCATTACAGATGTAGAAGGCAACGGAGACTGAAACGTAGCCGACTGAGGAACAAGCACAGGGGATTGTAGAGAAGGTGGGGGCTGAATTACAGGATGTAAGGACGGAGCAGAGGCAGGCAAAGTGGCATTAGTATGCTGAGCCGGTTTCTGAACAGTCGGCAATTGAGCAACCACTGGTTGAGCAATAGGAGGAGGTAACGGAGGTGCATTAGGATTTTGTCCATAGGGCGGAGGTGAATTCAATAAACAAGACATTAGGGAATCTTCTTCCAATTCCTTAGTTTTATCTGGAGGGGAAGTAGGCAACATCGGATAGCATCTATCTATCGCCATGCGATGTTGTCTTTCCAGTATCTCATTTGCACCATCTACTTAATTATTTTTAAACTGCTGAGCAGCTTGTATAATTGACATGTCTTGTGCTTTCTTATCTCTTTTTGCTTGCTTAATTTCTTTCTGTTTGGCTTCCTTACGCCAAAGGCGAAAAGAGTCAAACATTGCCGGCCAGGCTTTTCTTCTAAAAAGAATCGTTTCCAAATTATCTAGTATGGCGGGGTCAAAACTGCCATTTTGGGGCCATCTCAAAACTCCACTATTTTTCGTGTATCGGACCCATGTCTCGTTAAAGGTAATGGGACCAATAACATGTTTTGAACAGAGCTCATAAGTGGGAGTTCCAACTGGAGGGATCAGACATGAATCCTCCAACTGGGAATCCCTAATACAACCTAAGCAACAAATCCTTTTAAACTTACTCAGTCCAGGCATCGTTACTTCTCTAGACTGCTCACAAACAACAAGGGGTTTATGTCAATGGTACTGTACAAACGTACTTACCCCTTCGCTTCGGTTATTGCAATACCCGAATAAAAACCCAAAAACAAGACAAAACAAAGTTTTGTGGGAGCGACCCACCAAATACTTAACTAAGGATCGTCCTACACCAGCGAAAGTCTGTCTATCGTCTCGCTTTACCAAACATCATTAAAGGGTCCAAGGCAGGGCGACATTCAGGGCAGCAGTCGTCAGCAGCCGTCAAAAGAAGTAGCCACGCTGTAAAAAACCTTCGGTCCACTTTCGACATACAGGGGTCGATCACGTGGTGTGCCTCCTCCGGAGTTTTCTTGCGGGGCTCCTCACGACCCTCGGGCTCACCTGCTACCGTTGAAGTCGCCCCACATTGGGCGCCAGTTGGAGAACCGCAGCCTTAATGCCCGGCGGCGTGGGGAACACCTGAAATCCCCGGGATTCACCTGCCTTGTCAGAAACAGAGACACGGACTCTTCGTCTGGCGTAGAAGATTGTATTTATTGTATTTATTAGCTGCAGCTAGTACAGTGGTCTTAGAAATTGAGACTGCCACTTAACTCCGTGGTGCACAGGTTTACATACAGTACAATACAATGCAAAATGCAATCACACAAGAGCATGAGACATAGGCAAACGGTATAGACAATGCTTTAAGTCCAAAGCAACTCAAGTTCCCCAGTTATGTTTATCGCTCGACCCCTTATGAAAATTACAAACTAATCCACACAATTCGAATTACAAGTAGAGAAAACACAGCTGTAGGTTTTAGGAGGACAGTCGTGACACAGGGGAATGCATGAGACGTGTAGCGAAGTTAGCAGATAAGATAACTTAAAGGAAAGAATGGTGTGAACCAACAAATAGTCCGGACGGGGATTAATCAGCTCAGACAGGAATAAGTGTACTCGGCCAGACCCTGACACTCGTTAGTAAACATAGGCTACGATTCCCCCCTCCCAACATTCCTCCTCCATCCTCCACATTCATTAATCCCTCCCCCCCTTCCACCACTTCTAAATTAACCACCATTCCCCTCCTGACCAAAGTCACACTCCTCCCCCTGCTTCAAAGGGTGAAGTCGGGCTCCCCCCTGGACTTTCCCCCTGCCCATATCCTTAGAGAAATCTTCCTAGCTTGTCCTACCCCGCCCCTCACACTCCTTAACGATTCACTGAGCAATGGGGTTGTCCCTACCCCCCATAAATCCGCGGTCGTCATCCCTATCTTAAAAAAGGCCGGCGCCGACCCATCATCCCCTTCTAACTATCGTCCCATCTCCCTCCTGCCATATTTGGGTAAGGTTTTAGAAACCCATGTGACCAGCACCCTGAGCACCCACGTGGAGACTAATCACTGCCTCTCCCCTTGCCAGGCGGGCTTTCGGCCCCTTCACTCTACGGAGAAGGTGGTGATCTCAGTGATGGACGGGCTATGTGAAGGCATCGACACCAACCTCCCGCAAGCCCTCATCCTCTTAGATCTGTCCGCCGCTTTTGACACGGTGGACCACTCCATCCTTCTCACCCGTGTCAGGGCGGCGGGCATAGAGGGCCCAGCCTTCTCGTGGCTCGAGTCTTTCCTGAGCGAGAGGGCTCAGGCGGTCCACCTTGCCGGTTTCACTGCCGCCTCCCGCAGGGTAGCGTGTGGTGTTCCCCAGGGCTCTTCACTTTCCCCTCTTTTGTTTAATTTATACATCTACCCCCTAATTTTTATGTTGCAGCAGCTCGAGGTCACGGTGTTTAATTACGCCGATGACCTCCAGCTAATCTTTAACCTCTCCCATTCTCCCTCATCCGCCCAGAATGTCCAAACTGTCATGTTGTTCATTCAGGACTGGATGAACTGCAACCACCTCAAACTCAATCCGGACAAGACAGAGCTGGTCTTGACCGGAGGTGGTTGCAGTCCCTGGTCTCCGTCCCATTGGCCCCCTTCACTTGGTGCTCCCCCACTCCCAGTTCCCAAAGTCAAAACTCTGGGCATTCCTCTTAACTCCCAACTTTCTGTTCACTCTCAGGTTAGTTCTGTTCTGTCCTCTTGTTTCTTTTCCCTCAGGACAATCAGAAAGATCTCCCGCTTCTTTTCCCTCCCGGCTCTAAAAATCATCGTGATGGCAATGGTGCTCTCACGCCTTGATTATGGCAACATAATCTATAATGGCGCGCCGGCCTATGCTATTCATCGCCTGCAACTAGTGCAGAGTCAGGCTGCTCGCCTGATTCATGGCCTGCCCAAATTTCATCGTGCCACCCCCCTACTGCAGGCACTACACTGGTTGCCTGTGAGAGAGCGAGCCTTATTCAAACTTGGCTGCCTCACCTTCCAGGCCAGAATGGGCACCGCTCATGAGTTTATATGCTCTGCCATCAAGCCCTACATGCCGGGCAGAGAACTCCGTTGCACCCATATGGCACTCCTGACCACTCCACGGTTTAAAAAGAAGAAGGCTGGTGGAACAAAATTTGCTGTCCTCGCCCCAGCTTTCTGGAACTCCCTCCCTGTGGGACTTCGCACTTCACCTTCCTACACACAGTTCAGGAAAAACCTTAAAACCCTACTTTTCTCCCGAGCTTTTGCTGCCTAATCTCCCCTTGCCACTGACGTTGGTCGTAATCTGAAAAGCGCCATGAAACCACTTGGTAAAAGCGCGCTTAATAAATGTTTTTAAATTCAAATTCAAATTCAAGCCACCTGACACGTAAATGCAGAAACGACAAAAGCATCGCGTTCGCCACGCTGCCTGAGTGAGGGCAACACAAGATGGCGGCGACTACAAAATGGAGGCTGAGCACGAACGAATTCGTAATTTACAGAACCTCACAATGCACAGGGGCCACCCATACTCAACGTGGTGCGTCACTCCTTACGTCTGCTTCAAGCAGGCGTAAGGATTTGACGCAGCAGCTTCGTAAAACTGACTCAGTGAAATCTTATAGATTTCACTGCGTCAGTTTTACGGGGCTTTCCTGCGAGGGAACGCCCACCCTGTGACAGAACGCCCACATGAAACCTGACTCAGGTTTCATGTGGCGCAGGGCTTTATAACGTTGTAAATAAGTCGCAACGTGACACAATGTTTACGCCGCCGCTGCATCACTAAAGTGACACAACAGCGGCGTAAAAGTGTCGCAAGGGGCTTGTAAATCTGCCCTTATGAATTAGTATAAATCAAATAATGTCCTTGTAAATTCAGGAATTTTACAAAAACTGTAGTTTTATATCTTTCTTAACCATTGGATTCGAGAGTTGTGGTATGGAGTTTAATTCGATTTTATTTATTTATGAATTATATCAAAATTCTGTTTCATCTTACATCGAATAATTGATGAATGTTTTTATATGATGTGCTTTAATGACTCAACTGTCGAATAGAGTTATGATGATGATGATGATTAATCAAGCAATACAATTTCATTCATTCATTCAGCTCGGTATTTTAGCAATTCTCCGTTTATTTTTTCAGCTATACTCCGTTCCTCAAAGTCATGTTAGTTTCCCCTAATTATCAGATTTCATCCTCTAACCTACCCAGGCAGTTGTGAATTGATCAGAACATCTCTATGTGTTTGGAAACACATACTCCCCAGCCATAGACAACTGAGGCTTCACTGCGCTTACTTAGGCTGCATACAGATCCAACATAAAATGAAAAATATTCGTGAATGACACGTCACACTTCAGATTTAAACACTATGTAGTAGTGAGTCAGGCGCAAAGCACCAGAGTCCAACATGAGCCCTACTCACAGGAAGAGCATTAGTAGAGTCACTGGAGCATGGTTATATAGTGCATGGTCTGTTAATAATCACTAGTCAATATGGGATGATGGGTCATGGACCATAGAATAATATGCATATGCCGTCCCAGCAGGGTGCCTCTATTGCCATTTGTCCAACAGGTTGCAATGCTGTGTGATACTTGTTATGGTGGACATGTGACCAAAAGATACCACAGTGGTGGATCTCTCCAGCCGAAGGCTTACAGCAGCATTGAAGTCCCCTTCCCAGAGTGTAGTGCATGCGTGGGTTGGCCATTTCAGTCCCAAAGAAGTTTTGGTTGCTTGCATTCTTTTTGCAGTCAAAGCAACGGGGCAACATCTGGATAGGCATGGATCTGAATTATTATTCTAGAGAGGGTTTTTTGAAGGATCACGGTTGTGCCTCTTCAATCAGGAGGGAGGACCACGTGGCTGTAGTGTCATGGCCACCAGCATCTCCTTTTAGGCAAAGTTGGAAATTTGTCTATCACTGCTCTGTGTGTGGGAATTTTTACACACAAACCCTTCACACCTACGAATGACCTTTGAACCCCATTGAGTGATCCTCATTGCTGTGTTTACGACCATATTCTTCACTATATATTTCCAGTAGTGATGCATTCCTCTATATTGTCCTCATAAGTTTGATATTTTTAGCTTTTCCACTGGACAGAGCACATCAGGGCTGCAATTTCAATTTCATTTCCTGCTGAGCAGCGGCCAGATGACAAGCATGCTATTTGAGCTCAATTTGGAAATTAAACTGAGCCATGCGTGGCCACCCGGCGATAAAGACTAAAATAGTGTGACAGGTGTGCCAATAAATACCAACAATGCAAAATTGCTCTTGAGAGGACAATAAAGCCATAAAGCTATATTTAGTGATGGCAAATAGAAAGAAATACGAGGCTGACTTGCAAACAATCGTTTACCACTGCTTTTGAGGTGTAGCCATTGAAACTCGAATAAAGGCTGGGGCCACTGCCGTGCACGACCAGATCACAAATCATTTTTGGCTGCCACTACTTCATAGCAACACAAAAAGAAGCACTATTTCATGCCCTTGGTGGTGAGTAAAGCCAGTACCTGAAGCAAGTACCTTTTGCCTCCTTATTATGGAAGCAGGTTTCTGGCGGTGCTAATGTGTCAAGCGATTATCTGTGCATATATATTGTGTTACCAAATACAATAAAGGGGTTCCTTATATCGCACACTTAATATTCTAAATTTCAATTATTCAGTTAGAACTTCAATGAATGTTTTGGGGTGCCGTCAAGGAGTATCCTCTGTCCTCGAATATATTTACCCTTCAAAAACCGTGCTATCCCGTGTTAGCTATGTAGTCCCTAGGTACACTGCTTAATCGTAGCAAACTAATGGTTAAATGAATCCATAATGTTCTTAAAGCTTTTAAATTTTCCATATTTTCATGGCTGTTTGCAGAATGATATCAACTCTGCATCTCTCTTTAAGTTTGTTGACATAATCAGTTTGATCGGATGTATGACGGTACGACGCGTACCGTCACAACGCGTGCTTTTACAACGCGTCTTTAACAACGCAAGTCGTTACAACGACTTGCGTTGGGGGGCGCTGATAGTGAATAGTATAATTTACTATTCTAACACCAGTCCCCGTGGATACTAGGGAAGGTGTTGGAATAGTAAATATACTATTCTTTATCCTCTAGCGCCCTCCAGCGCAAGTTGTGGTTACGACTTGCGTTGTAACGGACGCGTTGTAAAAGTACTGCGGGGTAACATCTGCGTCGAAAAGGATGTTCCCCGTTTGATCTTGAACAAATGCTGTAGTGTCAGAAGTTCATGCAAAAATCCTAATTTCCATCACAACATCTCATTACGTCCCCAATGCACTTCGGACTAATGGGCCCTTCATCAGGTGGGGTATACTTCATATGGAATACATAAAGTGCAACCACATACAGGGTCCAAAATGTCTAGCTAGCATAGTTAGTTGGGTCCACGCAGTGTGGCACATGGTTCTTCGTAATTCTTATGCCCTTAAATATTCCTCAACAATATGCCTATGGACTGAAGCAACAGAGATGGTCTTAAACCTCAATTATGTGTGACAGTGTGTCCCCCAGTCAAGGCAACTCCCAACCCATCAGAAATACAGTAATTTAAGGGCCCAAACAATAATTGAGTTTTAGATCCGCAGTATACATTTAAAAGAAAAAATGTAAAAGATGCGGCACAGAATTAGTAAATGCAAAGCCAAAAAGGCTTTCAGCAAATAGGGTATTACAGAGAAGTGCTAAAACAAGAATATTCTAAGTCCCAAGTGAGCAGAAAAATCAATAAAGAAATAGGCAGCATCCCTAGTAGCGATCAGGGAAGCTCTGGCTCACCCCCCAAATAAGAGTTTTCTATAGGAAATCTTCTCATGGAACACAGTAGAAAGTGCAGATTCATCATGGTTTGTGCAAAAATATCATAACATTAGCAAATCAGAACAAAGTTTTATTAAACATCATATTTCCTTAGCACCGAAGCACTATTCCAGTACATGAATATTGATTCTGCCCACTCTATGCTAATGTCATCTGGAGATGGTAGAACAAGGAAGATACATGAATGTTAGATTTGGGGGTTTCTAGTTGGCACAGGCAGGTACTTGTGAAAAATAGGGACCCTTGCCTCTAGTCAGGGTAAGGGGGTACACTCCTAAAATAACCCCTGCTCGCCCCCTTGGTAGCTCGGCACGAGCAGACAGGCTTATTTTAGAGGCAGTGTGTAAAGCATTTGTGAACACATACAGTAATCTAGTGACAACACTACAGATGGACACCACACAGGCTTTATATCAAACACCTTGAGTCAATGTACCTTAAGATGCGACACGTAGGGCAATGAAAGTGTTGCAAAGATGGAAATGTGGCAAAGTCCGGTGCAAAGAAATAAAGACATTCAAGTTCTTCCTGATTCGACACGTTTCTCAGATGATGTGAGAAGTCTCGACTCGATGCGTCAGCTGCAGCAGCGACACCCTTGTTCCATGATGCGACGACAGCGGCTTTGGCGGCGGCATTCTTCTCCGACGATGCGAGACACTTCCGCTCAATGCAACAACTGCAGCGGCAACACCCTTGTACCGTGATGCGACGACAGAAGCTCCGACGGCAGCACGCTTCTCGGTGGATGCTTTTCTTGATGTTGTGCAATACGACAGCTACAGCGCCGACATCTACGATGCGACGGCAGCAGCAGCTGCGGTGACACGCTTCCTCTTCCTTGCGAGATGCTTCTCTCAATGCGGTGCAATACGACAGCTACAGCGGCGACATCTACGATGCGCGGCAGCAGCAGCGACGGTGAAACGCTTCCTCTTCCTTGCGAGATGCTTCTCTCAATGCTGTGCAATACGACAGCTACAGCGGCGACATCCACGATGAGACGACAGCAGTAGCGACGGCGACATGCTTCTTTCTCTTGAGTCACGCTTCCAGCTCCTTGCGACACGCTGCCCCTTAGAAGGCCCAAAACAGCAGCAGGCACTTCCAAAGAACTCTGGGGAGCTGGGGGTTGAAGTCTGTTGTCCCGGAGACTTCAGCAGGATGCAAGCTCTTTTCTCAAGCGCTCGGAGATCCTTCACAAGTTGAATAAAGTGCACACAAAGTCCTTTCTCCTTTCTTTGGCGGTCAGGCAACCACTGGAGGCCAATCCCACAAACATCACTTCAGCTTAGGGATAGTCTCTCCTCAGTTTCTTCAGGTTCCTCTCCTCTGCAAAGTTTTCTTTTTGTGGTCCAAAAGTGATCTAAATTCTTGGGATCAGGGTCCCAATACTTATACCCCAAAATGCTCTGTCCTCTGAGGGCAGAGGGGCCTTTGCCTAGTCCAAACCAGTTGTGGAGCACTCTGTTTACACGACTCCTTCTTTCCTTTCCCAGTGCAGGGCAGAAACATCAGACGCCCAACAGGAGGTGGAGCCAGCATTGTGGAGGAAAGACACAGCCCTGGAGCACTCTGTTGATATGATTCCTTCTTTCCTTTCACAGTGCAGGGCAGAAACATCAGACACACCACAGGGGGTGGAGCCAGCACTATGGGGGATAGGCACAGTCCTATTCAGGTCCCAGGTGCAACTCCTCCCTCCCATCTAGATGTAGATCTCTCTATTCACCACTGGGCGGACTCATCCTGTCTCTTGGAATCCCCCAGCCCTGTCACTCAAACTCCAGACAAGGAATACACAACCTAGCAGAGGCAGGCTTGGATAGTTAGGCAAGAAAATACCTACTTTCTAAAAGTGGTATTTTCCAACACAGAATGTTAAAAACAACTTCACTAAAAGATGTATTTTATCATTCTGAGTTCAGGCATATTGAACTCAAATTTCAACCATGTTCCCTGAGTCAGTTAGGATTATTAGATGTAATAATCTAACTGCCCATTCTGGCCTATGGAGAACAGGTAGCCTTGCAATAGTGAAAAATGAAAAAGGCTGTAATTCACTATTAGGACATGCCACACACACCAGTGCATGTCATACCTTATATTTACAATGCACCCTGCCCTTGGGCCTACCATAGGGGTGTCTTATATAAAGAAAAGGGAAGGTTTAGGGACTCGCAAGTGGGTGCACTTGACCAGTCAGTATGGTAGTACCAGACTGCACACAGGCTCTGCAATGGCAGGCCTTAGACACATTTTACAAGGCTGCTTCTGTGGGTGGCACAACCAGTGCTGCCAGCCCACCAGCAGCATTTGGATTTACAAGCCCTGGGCACACTCAGTGCGCTGAATTAGGGTCTGACAAGTAAACCAAACAAGCCAATCATGGAATCACTAATCCATACATCAATTTACAATAGGGAGAGCATATGCACTTTAGCACTGATCAGCAGTGGTAAAGTGCCCAGAGTCATAAAACCAACAAAAACAGGTCAGACAAAATACAGGAGGAAGGCAAAAAGTTCAGGGATGACCCAGCAAAAAGGGCCAAGTCCAACAATGAACAGGAGCGAACAATTATGAATGATTAGCGCACAGTGAGCCAACAGAACATCCTTAGAAAAAGATGCAGTATTAGGATCCTGATAGAAAGATTTCATTGAGAACTGTATGAGCAACGTCAATGGAAATAAGCAAACATGACTTTGCTTGACTGTGTGCTGAAGAATCAAGAACAGTGAAATGTGCAGGAGGAAGCCATCCGTTTTGACAAAAATTGCAGCTGGGCCTAAATTGAGGCTTAGTTAACTTAAGTAACATTTTCCATGCTCAGAAGGGAGAGCATAAGCAGTTTACCACTGGTTAGCAGGAGTAAGGTTTGCAGAGTCCTACAAGCCTATAGAACTGGCTCAGCAAAGAAACAGGGTGGTGAAGGAAAATGTCTGTGGGAATACCAGACAAAAGATGATCAATTTCAACAACACATATACAAGATTTGAAGATTTGCTCTAGGAACTGATGCACAATGGTAAATATTCAACATATCTGTGCCTTTATCATGTAAAATGTTACAGCAAACAAATGATGGACAGAATGCTGACAATGCAAACATTCTTCCCCAGTCAAAAGATCTGGGTTAAATCCATTGTTCTTTAGCCCACTACGCCACCCCAGTTTGGACCCAGCCATATGCAAATCAGTCTTGACCCTGTGCCCCATGGGAACAGTCCAGACCGAACTGCCAGGCCAGGTCCTCCCTGGACCGGAAACAAGCATCCTGGCCAGATGGAATCCAGTGGCACAATGAGCAAGGGACCCACATCTGGGCATATCCATCCCCCTTAGGGTGAAAAGTGTAACAGCAAACAAATGATGGAGGGAATGCTGACAATGCAAACATTCTCCCCCAGTCAAAGGATCTAGGTTAAACTCATTGTTCTTTGGCCCACTACGCCACCCCAGTTTGGACCCAGCCATATGCAAATCAGTCTTGACTCTGCGCCCCCTGGGAACAGTCCGGACCGAACAGCCTGACTGAAGAAGGGTGACATACCCTGAAACCGGTCCCAGGATGCTTGTTTCCGGTCCAGGGACCTGGCCCAGCAGTTCGGTCTGGACTGTTCCCATGGGGCACAGAGTCAAGACAGATTTGCATATGGCTGGGTCCAAACTGGGGTGGCGTAGTCGGCAAAAGAACAATGGATTTAACCCAGATCTTTTGACTGGGGGAGAATGTTTGCATTGTCAGCATTCCGTCCATCATTTGTTTGCTGTAACATTTATCATGTAAAAGTTAAAAGAATTGTCATAAGACTAGCCCTGCTCTCATGTCTGATAGCAGTTGGTATTGCTCCACAACTTGAGGAAATGATCAGAAAAAAAGTTTCACTCTAGATCTTCTGCATAAAACACTGCAGAGGCCCAATAGACATTGTGGAGGTTCAGGGAAAGTACAGGGGCCAAACAGGATTCTTACAATCTGAATGAGTAATAGCCAACTCCCCCTTACTATTATTAATCTAGGGCCTCTAAAGACAGTGCTGGAAGGGGTTGATTAAACCCTAGAATACATGAAAAGTCTTTGAGGTGATGCTGAAGGAGTTGTGGAAAACACTGCAAACAGAAAATGTCTGGGAAGAGGCTCTCAACATGTCTCTTGAAGATATTCTTAACTGGAGAATCAGGAACACAGGTTAACAGCTGAGTTCAAGCGGGACCACACAGGTGGAGAGCAGAGCCCTAGTATAGGTTCACTCTGATCAACACAGAAGAAAGCCAAGCTTCTTGCGCACCCAGGGTGTGGCTTTTACAGACGGTCGGAGTCTTGAATCCTGCAGTAGATGCTCGAATCCTGGGGTCCTCAAATCCTGCAGTTGATTCTCAAATCACACTGTAGCCTGCTTCTCAGATGAGATATACTATCATGGCTTTTGGGGTGTCTGCATGGAGACAGTGCTGATGATAGGGGCTAACAGGTGGGCAGCACACGTGACAAGCACAAATCTAGGTAGCATGACTCCTGTCACACAGCACAGATAAATTCATGAGCGACAATTCCCTGAGCAAGGGGTGAATGGGGTGGCTAATAATGCCCAGGATCATAGGTGGATAGAAGTGGGGGCAAGTACTAGGTAACATTTTTGTTACACCAGCATAATTAGCGTATTTTCCATAATTTTGTAGTACTCTTATTATGCAAATTTCCCTAAGCTACTTTTCGTAATTATGCACCATTCATGGTAAAAAAGACCATTAAACGAATGAACCACTCATGATTAAAATTATGCCTAGTGCGCCTAATCTTGCATAGTTTTTTATTTGCAAAAAAGCAAATTATGCAAATTTCAGACACTGCTAGCGAGCAATTGTGACATGCCACAACACTTGTACGCCTGAACAACTATTGCTCAAACATAATCTCCCCTTTTCTGACCTAATCTATATCAGTCATTGGAGGCTAGAAGTTTGTGCATCAATAGCAGCCTACATCGTTGGGTCAGAAAGACAAGCACATTTGCTCCAAGTCTTCCAGCCGCTTCTGTAGCATCATGTTTCAATAATAGGGGGTTCCCTATGCAAATAAATTAAGCCAATTTAAACCTGGAACTTAGGGGGTCATTAAGATGCCATCGATGTGGCGGTTGGGACAGACTGCCAGTCATGCAGCGGTCCTGCCAATCACATTATGATGCCAGCCGTATTTTGAGGCCTTTAAATTGCAGACGGTGCTGCTGGCTGCAGCACCATTTGCAATGTTAAAATGACACGCAGTGCATTTACCTGCACTACATGGCAGGCACCACGCGGTGCCTGCCACTTAGTGCAGGGAAATCCCCCAACACAGAGGGGCCCCCAACAGGCCCCCGAATCCAATCTCCGCCAGCCTTTCCATGGCGGTTTCACCGCCGTGGAAAGGCTGGCTGAAGCTAGCATTGCAATCTGGAGGACGGTGCCTGCTAGGCACTGCCACCATTTTTCAGTTCCTGTCTTCTCTGCCAGGCAATCGTAATGACCATCTCTTGGCCTTCCGTACCAAATGAAGAGTCGGGCAGACAGTAGAGAATACAAACCAATACTTGTTTATTCAGATACACTTAGAGTGGAGCCTAGTCTGCCCAGTCGCTTAGGAGTGCTGCAGAGGGACTGCATCAGCAACCATAACGAGACGTTATGTACACTTCGAAACCAATGAAAGCACGCCCACCATGGAATTTTCCAAGCAAGTGCAGCTGCACAGAAAATTACAAAGGAGTAAGTTTCACATTATCTAATAGTCAAGGCCATTCTGCCTATGCCCTCCACTTGACAAGTGGGAGAAGGGAAAGGTATGCGCTAATAAGAACAGTGGGAATAACTCATTCAGATTGTAAGAATTCTGTTTGGCCCCTGTACTTTCCCTGAACCTCCATAGTGTCTATTGGGCCCCTGCAGTGTTTTATGCAGATCTAGAGTGAAACTTTGTTTCTGATCATTTCCTCAAGGTTGTGGAGCAATACCAACTGCTATCAGACATGAGAGCACGGCTAGTCTTATGACAATTCTTTTAACTTTTACATGATAAATGTTAACATGCAAACATGCAAACATTCTCCCCCAGTCAAAAGATCTGGGTTAAATCCATTGTTCTTTTGCCGACTACGCCACCCCAGTTTGGACCCAGCCATATGCAAATCAGTCTTGACTCTGTGCCCTTTTTGCAGGGTCGTCCCTGAACTTTTTGCCTTCCTCCTGTATTTTGTCTGACCTGTTTTTGTTGGTTTTATGACTCTGGGCACTTCACCACTGCTGATCAGTGCTAAAGTGCATATGCTCTCCCTATTGTAAATTGATGTATGGATTAGTGATTCCATGATTGGCTTGTTTGGTTTACTTGTCAGACCCTAGTTCAGCGCACTGAGTGTGCCCAGGGCTTGTAAATCCAAATGCTGCTGGTGGGCTGGCAGCACTGGTTGTGCCACCCACAGAAGCAGCCTTGTAAAATGTGTCTAAGGCCTGCCATTGCAGAGCCTGTGTGCAGTCTGGTACTGCCATGTTGACTGGGCAAGTGCACCCACTTGCCAGTCCTTAAACCTTCCCTTATTCGTTAGTGTAGCAGAACTCAGCTTTGGAGAAACATAACTTAGAAGAAGCTATTTCTCGGGAATGGAGAAGAATTAGTTTTGGTCATGATTCAAAATGGCGCCCATCCCCAAAATGGCGCAGCGAATGCTAACTTACATAGATAAATACGAAAGCATATTTTTTATATTCTAACAGACTCTCCTTTTAGCATGAGCTAAACATTTTGTATAGTAGCAAAAATACATATAATTCTATAAATCATAAGTGAACTGCTTTAGCAGCATTCCATGCCTTCAGCATCAGGAAGGGAAAGACTAAGGAAGGAGGAAGTCTTAAAAATACCTTCATCTATTTGCATGAGGCCGTCTACTTCCTTCTGCATCATGATTGTTGCATTAGTATCATGAATTCAAACTTTTTTAGGAGTGAGAAGGGTGGTGCAATACGAGCAACAAAAGGGAGACTCTGGACCAAGACACACCAGGAGATCAAAATCACAATAAAATAAATTACCTTTTCAAGGATCTGACTCCAACTACCAAAAAGTGACCAACTCCAATTTCCACTCTCCATTGCCTTAACGTTTTCTAGGATGTCTTAAATGTGTTGGGTAATATTCTTTTCCATATTCATGATCCCGGCTACACACTGGTCTCCTACTATGGCGCACACACCACCATTCTTAGCCAAGACAAAATCGCCTGAATACCTAGTCTGCTCAGAATATACTTTCAAGTTGAGTGGTCACGTCATGCAAAGCTGCTACTGTAGGGATAGACAGTATCTGCAGCTTATATCCAAAATATTCTCTAGTTCTTTCACCCCTGGCCATAGTGGTACCACCATAGGTAATAATAGAGGAGAGAATATACCCAAAAGTGATACCATTACTATGATTATTGACTTCAAGGTCTGTCACGCCTTCGCAGTATTCCTTTGTCAGCATTATTTTAACCCATCTTACCTTAGGCTTTGCATGTTTGCAAGGCACACCTTCAGGCTACACCATCCCAAGGGCTATGTCATGTTTACCTTTATGGATATTTGAATATGTTCCATTGGAAAGAATGAAAATCCCAGGCTGTGCATAAATATGTTTAAAAAATCTACAACAGAATACCTGGAATTCCACCGAACAGTGCTAGGGTCCCTTAGATTTGCCATAGAGTACGTGTCTTTATTCAGAATTATTCCTGAGCAGTTAACATACAAAATGAGGTCAGTAAAATTAACAATAGGACAAAATGCAGGGTAATAACCAGCTTCTCGAGGAACTGGCAATTGTTTATAATGGTAACCTACCAAAGTAATATTCTGTTTTTCCATATAGAAATTGTCACAATAAGTATTGTTGTTACATCCTGGATAACCTATGCCTCTTGGCTTTCTGTTGTATAAGCAAGGATCAGAATAAACAAACCCAAACATTTGTTGCACTTCTACGAAATTAGGGGGTACAGTAAAAGTGTAATTAACAATTGACAATGGATATGCAGTCCATAAACTAGTAATAGACTCAGTAGAATGGCACGCAGTACCTTTGCAAAAGAACCTTTTGTGAGTATCTACAAATACATTTCTCTGGGCAGTCATTTTTGCACGGATTTGAGAAACAACCTTATTCTTAATATACGATGGCGAATCCTGATCACGTTCCAAAACCCAAAAGACCCCACCCAGAATCAATATCAGCAAAATCACAAGAATAACACATATTAACTTTTTCTTTGTGGACCAAAATGTACGTGTGTAAACAAGGGGAATCACTGGCTGCTCTTCGTCAGCAACCATTCTGCCAAAAGGATGCATAGCAAATGATGAAACAACGGGGCAGAATGCCAGCAAGAGGATATTACAAGTTCCCAGTGTCCGTCAGAGCCTCACTGGTACAGGCTCCTATTGTCCATCAAAAACGTTGGTGTTCTTGAGCACCGGCAGTGGAGCTTTCTCTGTCCCATGCTTGGGTTCCCTCATTGACCATGATAATGTACCCCCAAGGGGATAGGTTTGAGCTATTCAGTCCAATGTTCGAACAGTGCACAAATCTCACATCACCCTAGACTAACTTTGTTGGTACTATACCAAAGTACACCTAGATTTACACAGTCCATCCCGAACTAATCTGACTTCTCCTTTAGTGCACCGTTCCTCAGCTGAGGGTGCAGATTGTACCTCGTGACTTCATGCACAGAAGGATCAATGAGAAGGCGCTTCTGAATAGCTCGTATTTCCGGAGGAACTGCTGCATTTAGCACTTCATCATTTTCCTCACCCGTTTTTGTCCAAGTTAGTCTGGCATCACTTAAGGGGATGAATCGAGGCACTGTCTCACACTCGGAGTCCCCTATGCCATTCTTCACCCATTCATCATAGGGCAAAGGTAGAGGTACCCTGTGACAATGAGTAACATGCACCCAGTTCTTTTCGCCGGCGAGTTTTACAGCTGTGCGTGTAGATAAGGAGGACCTGTTCTGGTCCCTTCCACCGCGGCTCCAAACTCTTCTTCCACTGGAAATTCTTCACCAACACGAAATTACCAGGCTGAATATCATGTAAGGGATCCTCTGGTGTAGCTGGCAGGGCTACCCAGACCTATTGGTGAATAGAACGTAAACTTCCAGTTAACTGGCAGATATTGTCAATCAACAACGGATACTCAATATCAGAAAAACATCGTGGGCTTGGGACACCCCATACATTTGCCGGGCATCCAAACACGACCTTGTACGGTGAAAATCCTGTCCTAGAATGTGCTGTTGTTCTTTACGACAAAAGAGCTAATCTGGCCACTGTAACCCTGTTGTCTCCTGAATCTTTGCCAATTTAACTTTGAGAGTACCATTGTACTTCTCAAAGAAACCTGCTGACTGTGGATGATTAGCAGCATGGAACTTCTGCTTGATACTCAAACCATCACAAAGCAATTGAATCACTTTGGCATTGAAATTACTTCTGTTATCACTGTAGATAAAATGAGGCAAGCCGAAACGAGGAGAAAACTCCTTCAGGAATACCTTTGCAGTCGTAATGCCTGTATTGTCTTTGGTAGGGCAGCCTCAAACCATTTACTTAATGCACAAACAACCACCAAATCATACCTCAAATTATTGCATCCATCCAGTTCTATGTAATCCATTTGAAGGACCTCAAAAGGAAAAGTGGGCGGTGCAAAATTACCGGGTGGTATAGGGGTACCTTTTCCAAGATTGCGCATCATGCACATCAGGCAGTACTTCACTAGATATGCAGCAGTTTTCGATATATTATCATTCTGCCATGCTGGGTCCAACAACGTGCAAATGCCTTTAGCACTAATATTGCTGGGCCATGGGCCATTGTGACTACAGGAAGAACATATGCATCTGGCAACATCCATCTCTGCTTCCCTGACTTGTCAATCCAACATCCCTCATTGTTCAAGTGTGCTGTACTTTCGTGCCTCACCGCTAATTCCTCTGTTGTAGCCTTACTTTGTATCTCTTTCACATTCTCAAGTGTATCCTCAAACATGGTAACTTCAGGCACCCACCTTGCAGGACCTCCTACAAACATTCTTTTCATTTTAGTTCGGGCTGTTTCCTTAGCTGTCTGATCTGCAAATGCATTACCCCTACCCACATCATCAGTAACTTTGTGATGGGCACTACACTTTACTGTGACCAATTTCTTTGGGATTGTCAAAGCAGACAAAAACCTCAATATAAGGTGCCCATGCTGAATCTTAGTGCCCAGCAAAGTAAGAAACCCTCTCTCAACCCAGAGTCACCCGAAGTTGTGCGTGACTCCAAAGACATACTGGCTGTCAGTATAAATATTGACAACCAGACTCTCACTTAATTCTCAAGCTTGTATCAAGGCAACAAGCTCTGCAGCTTGGACCAAATGGTAAGGGACTCGTGATGTCTCAACTACTGTGCGCATACACAGCAGACGAGTACCATCTGGAATTTGAAACAAGAGCCATCAACATATAGTTCCCCTTGTGGGTCAGATAAGGGATCATCAGTCAAGTCTACCCGTCCTTTTGTCTCTTCTTCCGTTCGGAAGATACAATCTTGTTGATCAATCTCATCGTTCTTAGAAGGGAGGGGCAGTAATGTGGCTGGATTCAGAGTGGCACATCTTTTAATCGTAATTTGTATTGGGAACAATGTTAGTTCATAGCCAGTCAGACATGCACTGGTGAGGTGCTCTGTCTTACTCCAATCAAGTGTGTATCCACAGTCTTTGCTTATTTCCAAATTTTTGTGTAAAAACAGAAAGCGCGCAACCAGCCATGTCATAGACGAACAACATGAAAGATTTGTTACAGTTAGGGGTGCCAAGTACTTGGGTTGAACAAAGTGCAGTTTTCAATTGCTCAAAAGACTGCTGACATTCAGGCGTCCAAGGCAAGGGCTAATGCATATCTTTAGTGGTTAGTGCAAGCAAGGGCTAGATTGATAAGGAGTGGTTAGGTACACTGCCTGCAGTAGGAAGTGATACGTATGAAAGCACGCACATCTTTCTGAGTCTGTGGGATGCGTATTTTAACAATGGTACTGATGCGCTCAGGGGTCAATATCCTACCCTTCTTTGATAGTAGGTGACCTAAATAGGTGACCTCTTGTAGACAACTCTGAAATTTATAACAGAAACTTTATTTCCATGTTGGGTGAAATGCAACAACAATTTAATGGTACTGTCTCTTCAACCCTGCTCAGTAGCAGAAGCGATAAGGAGGCCATCAACATACTGCACCAATACATTATCTGTGGGAAGCATACAGGAATCCAATTGAGACTGTAAAGCCTAAGTGTAAATTCTGGGACTCTCAGAATAGCCATAAGGAGCTCGACTGAACCTAAAGGTTCTGCCTGCTAGCGTAAACCCAAACAAGTACCTGCTATCTGGATGAATAGGAATACTGAATAAGGAGTTTTTCAAATTGATGACAGAGAAGGATTTGGCAGTGGAATGAATCATCGTCAAAAAAGTAGTGTCAGGGACCACTGGAAACTGGGGAACCACTATTTCATTAACTTCATGCAAATCAATCACAAAACATTAAACATCTTCATGATCATCAGAGGAACCTGAAGGTGTCCATTTAAGAATGGGAAGAATAGGGCAATTGCAAATATTAGCATTCATCTCCTCAACCACTCCCTTCTTAATCACATCCTGAATAATTTGCAATAAGGCTCGCTCTCCCTACCTGTGGTATTATATACTGCGGGATACGAGGTAAAATAACACCATCCTTAACTTTTATTGGAACTGGTGGTATCTGCAGCAGTCCCACATCTGTATCTCCTATCGCCCACAACGTGGGTGGCACATCAGCAAATGCAAGAGGAAGAGGCTAATCTTTGGACAAACACAGCATAGTGCGTTCTACGTCAGGACGCATTGTCAAATCGACACCTACCGGAGAACAATAAAACGTAGCATGCAGTTTCTTTAAAAAATCCAAACCCATCAAATTTTCACCACAATTAGATGTTAGCAAAAATGGCAAATACACAGTAGAAGGACCAATAGATAATGCAAGAGGTCTTGAAATGGGGCTTACAGCTAGTACACCAGAAAAACATACTGAAACACTATTATGGCCAGACAGAGCTGCCCCAGGGACCATATTTTGAGAAACAGAACTTTTTGTCGCATCTGTGTCCACCAAAAATTCCTTAGTCCAACCTTGCAGTTCCGCTGTTACATAAGGACCACGCTGATCTACAGGTATCGGAACTGGTCCCCCCCCTGTCCCTAGCTGTCCTAGCTATAAAAATCCAACAACAAAAGAGTGCATCCGATAAAAGAAGAGCTAGCAAGAGGAATCACTCTAATTAAAAGAACCCTCACTCACCAACTTAGTTGGTGACATGCGACATTATTGGGTTCCCACCAGAGATGCCGAGTGCATCTCTGGTGTGCTGCAACTCCTGATTACAGCGGAGCATTTTTTGTGTGATGTGAGTGCGATGAGTGAAAAAAGTGATTTAAAAAGTGCCTCTGTTTTATCCCAAAAGACTTCGGGTCGATGGAAGGGAGTGTGTAGGTGGCACACGGGCAGCCGACTTGGGCTAAAGTGTGATTAGAAGCCCCAGCCCCCACCAGGCCCCATGGAGTGATATTATTCATTATTTGATATATTCACGGGTTTCACATTTTTTTTAAGGCTGCCCTTTAGCGGTGAGTTTACTTGGTTGAATCCATCACAGTTTAGGGTACGCCATAGCGTGCGTACACCGCCGTGGTGAGCTGGTCCTGACGAATGCTTCATGTAATACACCTAGAAGCAGAAATATGTTGACCAAATGTTTGTTTTCATTTTAGGATGGATCTGGCCAATTAAATCGTGTTCGAAACATCCGATGCACTTGGTTTTAATAGTGCTGAGTTTTCCACCATTAAAAGTCTTTTGGGATAAAAGAGAGGCACTTTTTATATCACTTTTTCACTCATCACACTCACATCACACAAAAAAACCTGCTTAGCTGTAATCAGGTGTCGTAGCACACCAGAGATGCACTCTGCATCTCTGGTGGGAAACCAATAATGAAGCATGTCACCAACTAGGTTGGCGAGCGAGTGTTCTTTTAACTAGACATTCCTGTCACTTCCTCCATATCATAATCATCACAACAATACCGTCCCTCATGAGGGTCATCAAAGTAATTTTAATCAGAACGACCCCGTGAGGCTACAGCATTCTGAACTCTATCAGCCACACCGGCTCTATGACCCTGTCCACGAGAACCTCGACCTGTAGGGACCACCCCCTTCTGCAAAAGCACGGGACACTCGCTACGCCAATGTCCCTCCTCTTTATAATACAAGCACTGATTTGGCCCCAAAGGCGCCGTATTCGGCTGCCTACTAGTACTTGGAAGCTGTCAGGCAGGACCACCAAGACCTCTGCATTCCCTCTAAAAGCATGCTGGAACAACACCTTCCTCTTCAAATCCTTATGCTTTTTCTCTGTCCTCATCTTTTCCTCGTTTTCTAACTGTTGGTATTCCCTCAGATTTCTTTGCCATCACTACCATATTTTTTCACAGAACCTGTTTTGTTGGCATTAGGACTCTGTGCACATTATTCCTGCTGACCAGTGGTAAAGTGCTTGTGCTCCCCCTTCCAAACATGGCAACATTGGTATACACTTAATTGGTACCTTTACTTTACTTTTAAGTTTCTGTTATGTGGTACTACATGTACCCAGGGCCTGTAAGTTAAATGCTACAAGTGGGCTTCATCACTCATTGTGCCA
This sequence comes from Lissotriton vulgaris, assembly GCF_964263255.1. Classification (NCBI taxonomy): domain Eukaryota; kingdom Metazoa; phylum Chordata; class Amphibia; order Caudata; family Salamandridae; genus Lissotriton; species Lissotriton vulgaris. Next base: position 1,723,411,001 of record NC_141694.1, on the reverse strand, counting down.
CCCACTAAAGTAGCACTGTAAAACATGTCTCAGGCCTCCCAAAGCAGCCTGTAGTGCAGTTTTAAACAGCCATTAGTACCCCTAAGGTAGGACCGAAAGCCTCATGATTGCATGTTGTAAATCTGACAGCCTTTGGTAAGGTCTTCCCATAAACCTTTTGCCTTTTAACCTCCTGATGCTGACATTTTATTTTGTTGGCTTTATGACTCTGTGAACTTTACCACTGCTAACATCTGATTGGCACATTTAATTTTCTGTAAGTCTCTATAAAAGTGGAGCAACATGTACCCAGGGCCTGTAAATTAAATGCCACTTATGGGCCCTAACCAGCCCATTGGGCAGGGTGCTGTATATTTAAAAAGTTAAACTATTAAAATGTTTAACTAGGGTAGTGAGTCAAATCAATAAAGTTTTTTGACACGGTGCATCACTAGACCTATTTTAATCCACTTTTCTGATACCCCCTACTCACTTTTAAATTCGACATGCCTCTTTTCCATCACACAGGTTTAAATAGATCTGCAGCAAAAAGTCCTCAGTGGGTGCCAGTCAGGCATTGCAGGGCCGGCACGACGAGTAGCTTGCCCAATGATGAAGCATGACTGCTTTTGGGTGTGTTTGGGCACTTGCTCCTATTGGAGCATAGCCCTCTTAAAAATTGGTGATGCTTATATCCCTTTTGTCTTGTCTGCCTAGAGGAACTGCACACCTTTGTATATTAATAAAGTATTAAAAAAGATAGACATGCACTTTTAAATTTTACATGTCCTAGTATCTCACTCATAAGATAGCATTGGTTTACCCTAATACATTAATTAAGTGATCAATTTTGATTGAGAGCAGGTATGAATGTCATGTTTGCATTCAAATGAATTGTAATTTAAGACCCTCTTTAGTAGTGAAATGTAATTTTAAGTCACAATTGTGAAAATTCCATGTTTTGAAAGTTGGCATTTTCTGGTCTTAATCATTTAGCCTCTGTCCCATGTCACATGGCTGGGTGTAGTGGGCAGTTGCCCTTCGTGTATTCTTCCCAGTCAGTGATACAAGGGGGGCCTAGAAGTTGGCAGGATGGGATGGGGATAGCTGTTCCCTGTCCCACTTATATTTCAAAGGGCCTGCCGCAGCACATTCACCAAGAAATTGACAATAGTCCATTGTCACCCTAGAACTTGTGGAACGTGGGCAGCGGAGGGATGGTGGGAAGTCTAGCAGTTTCTTTAACTTAAAAGGCTAGCACCAGGTAAAAATATTGGACCCTCAGACCATCTTTTCAGTTCACTCCTGGGCCTGAGAATGACCCCCAGAAGGACTGCCTTGTAATTCTGAGCACTTCCCTGCTGCTTGATGACTGCTTTGTACCTCAAAGGACTGCCGGGCTGCTAACAGAGGACTGCTATGGTGGTTGAAACGTGCTATGTACCCTCAGAGGACTTCCCTGCTGCCTGAGGCGTGCCTTGCTGCTCGATCCCAGGACTTCTAGCGCGACTTCAAAGGTCAGGTGACTGACCTCCTGTTTTAACTACAGGGACACAAAAAGCTCCAGAGGCCTCAATGCCACTACCAGTTGACCTGCTGCAACTGAACCTGCCTGACCTGCAACTGGACTTGCCAAGACTTGCCTGAGCCCTTCTGTCCTCTGCTGGAGTGAGTTCCTGATCCCCAAGATGTTCATCCCCAGGTCCTAAGCCCTTGGCTGGCATTAGTAGAGCACCCCCTGTGAAGAAAAGGAGAAATCATGAAGTTTATGGCTCTTTATGACCACAAACGTGTCTGTTCATGCCGAGATCTTGACAACTGTGGCAACTTCTAAAGCGGAGCTCCAGTGTACCCGACTTATTGCGCTACAGCGACCGCCAGCAACAACCTTCACTGTGAGATCTGCACTTCATGCTACAGTAGCGTCAGCCCCCGGTGACTGCTGACATGAAGCTCCAGCAATGACTGTCTGCGAGACCTGATTGGATCTTCATGCTGTAACGACGTACATTCACAACACCAGGACTGCTCTTTGCAAAACAGAGACGATCATCCACAATGTCCTCCCTGCTCCTAGCTGCCTATTTCCCGCAAATTGGACTTTTCACACCATACTTTGAGAAGGCAACTTTTTCAGCGGGATTAACCTGGTCCCTGGATTTGGCCCACGCTCCATCGCGGTCCGCCTAAACTTGTGACATTCCCATGATCTAACATCACCTGATGATCACGAGCGGCGCTTTGTGCTTTCCAGCACTATACCTACCTAAATCCTTGAATCTGCATATCTCCTGTTCTACTGATTAGATATTTTGTTGTTTTGTTATCAGTTTCTTTATTACATTTTTCTCTATATCTTTGAAGTGGTGTTGTTTCTTTTTGTCTTGTATTTTCCCTTTATTACTGTTTTTGTGTTGCATAAATACTTAACACATTGCCTCTAAGTTAAGCCTGATTGCTTTTGTGCCAAGCTACTAGAGGGTTAAGCACAGGTTAATTTACTGACTTTTGTGGTTCACCCTGACAGGGATGGCGTCTGGTGCTTGAGCAGGGTTAACACTCCACTCAACCAACAACCCAAATTCTCACAAACCCCTTAGGAGTGGTCCATGTAAATTGACTAAAAGCACACTATCCTTGGGACTGATGATGGGGTGGAAGAGGAAAATGAACCTCTCTTTGACATCCTCTCTTATATTTTTATACTGATTTGTAAAAATGTTTATTTTTTTAATTAACATAGTGGAAGATGTAGTGTCTTGCGAGTTTTATGACAGAACACTTTTGGCTCCTTATGTTCAGATGCTCCAGGAAATCTTTGAAATCTTGACTGTTAAAAGGCGGGTCATTAACAGACTTCAAAATGGCTGGGGCGGCCCATTTTGCCAAGATGCCATCTAGCCTCTTAATGACTTGTCTGTGAGTTGTGGATGAGATTTTTTATTATTGGAAAACCTGAGTACTCATCCACATTACAATCAGATGATGTCCATTATTGAGTGGACCAAGTTCTGATTTGTTAAGAGTATGTTGAGTAATATTTATAGAAAGGCAGTTGCATAGATGATGGGCCTTGAGTTCCTTTTCAATCTTTTCATCTAAATATGGAAACCATACTTGGTCTCTGAGAGCTCTTTTGATGGCAACAATACCACAATGTCCTTCTTGAGCAACTTCAATTGTTTTCTGTCGCAGACTCTCCAGAATCAGGATTCTCGACCCTCTCAGTATTAATCCTTCCTGAGTTATGGACAGTTCATCTTTAAAGTTTTTTTTATTTTTGATATTCCCCATCAGTGGTGAGAGGTTGAGTGTGTTGGTTCCATGACTGATGTGTAATTATATCTTTCAACTTCAGCATGTCACTATCATGGCTCATGGTAGTGATGATCTGGGCTAACAAAATAGCAGCTGGCTTATTCGATTTTACGATGAAATAATGTAGGCTTAAGCCGTCTTAGATGGAGTAACCTGACCTTCTATAGGCACTCTGGAAAAGTGGTCAGCAGGGTTTTGATCCTTCCTCGGACAATCACAATGGTATATTTATACTCTTGTAATCATAGTCCTCACCATTCAATTTGAGGAGGCATCTTGACTTTTGGATTGCCAAAGATAGTTAGTAAAGATTGATGATCAGTAACCAGCTTTGGATTGAATTAGGCCATTTCAGCAGCAGTTTCAATTGCTGGTTGGATTTTCTTAAAACTTCTCTCACATTATTGTGAACACTTGCATGAAATATTTTTCTTCGTTAAGTCTCATAATGGACCAGTCTCATAATGGATGCAAAGTCTTATATGTATCTTGAACAGTAACTGGGCATGCCAAAAAAATTAACGTATCATAGAAAGATCTTGTGGGGGCTCAGCATTTGACATGGCTTATACTTTTGCAGGATCAGGTATCATGCCTCATCTGAAAAGATATGGCCAAAGAACCTCAACTTTGTCTTGTGGAACTCACACTTGTCTGCATTCAAAGTCAAACCTGCATCAGTAAGTAAACAGCATACTGAAGTGAAACATTTATCATGCTCCTTCTGTATAGGTCTGAAAACCAGTGTCATCACTATAATTGAATGTATTCACAACAGGCTGTATGACACGCATTGGTTTGATGCAATAAATTGAATAAAGTTGGTCTAATGTTGATAGTGCATCAACAAATAATGGTGACATTATGTGAGAAGTAATAAAACTAAGCAGTGAAGACCAACCATTTGTATAGTGCCCTTTGTGTGTGTGTGGGGGGGGTAAGAGAAGGGCCAGCGGATGGGGTGGCAAGGGGGGACAGAATGTCAGGGGTGAGTAGCCCGCAATATGCCCACTAAATCAACATTGTACAACCATGTTCCTCATTTTGACTTGATATTGAGGTGAAATAACTGTTTGAAGATGATTTAGATGATTCACGACTTCGTTCAGTGTCAATTTTACTCAATTAATGTCACAGCTTGGCCTCGTGAATGTGCGTCAAACATTGCTTCCAGAATGTCTGGCAGCCATTTTGTCTTCGCACAGTGAAGCATATACTTTTTATTTTGCTTTAGAAACTTTCACAAAATAGTTCTCTTTTCCACAGCCTTTACATATCTGTCCATTGGCATGACATTTACATTTGTTTCGAAAGAAAAATCCACACTTAAAACATAATTTCTTTTGTGTGTAGACATCACTTTGTGTCCATTCAGTCTTTTGCTTAGACTTACTTTTTATACTTATGACGGATTAACTCTGGGCACCTCCTGCCTCCATGTCAGCAGCTTGTCTTTCAGCACACTCCTCAGCTTTGGCAGCACTTGCTCAAGACCTAGAGTTTCTCTCAGCATTCGTCATCTGAATGAATATGACACCCAGTCCCTAACACCCACAACTAAATTGTGCTGTCGTTTTTCTAGTGATGAAGTGATTAGACTGGCCCATCCCCTCAGCCATGCTCTGGCCTGCCCACACATGCTACCCACGCAGAGAACCTCGAGGGAAGGAGGCAACTCCAGATTCTGCTTACCAAGATCCTCAAACTCTCCTAAACCTTCTCTAAGCCTTATGGGAGCGCACAAGACTACGACCGGACTACGACCTGCATCCTATGACTTCCCTTCACAGTTGTCCCGCTCAGTCCCTCGGCCCTGGCCCCTCATGGTTTCTTGGATACTGGTAGGTGCCGGCACTATAAACGATACCAGTACCGCTGCTACCCTTGCCTACTGCCACTGTACCTGGCCTAACCGTTGAGAAGGGCAGGCATGGGTGTACATCAGGGGGGGCATATAGTTGTGGGTGGTGGCTGTGCTACACTCTGAGTTATGCTAGGGACCATGGTGCAACTCCAGTGGTACCTTTGGTTTTCTCCATGGACGTTCATGACTGAAGGTTCCTGTTCGCTCTCTAACCTCCAATCTTTAATCTGGCTCACAGTCGAGGGGGTCAGAGAGGCAACCAACTGACCAACCAACTAACCAAGTAATCCAGCAAACCGAGAAGCTTGGTGGCATAGTATATTGCTAGCTCTGAGATCAAAGACTTTTATTGGGAATGTGCAGTCTTACCCATTGCCTCTCCTGCCTGGTCTCTCCGGACTTTTTCTCTGTGTGGGTGGTGGCAACGGCTCTTGTGAGATTTGGGAGAGGAGGTAAGTGGACATCTGCTGTTACTGTTGCTGCTACTGTCATTGGAGCTGCAGGACCATGGGAATCGCAGGATCTGCTCATTGATCTGCATTTTTTTAAATATATTCTGCATGCTTCACTGCCATATATCCTGATGTGCTGATGAGCCTGTGGGACCTAGTTTTGCAGTGTTTGGCCTTTTTTTCTATATTTTGACTTGCACCCTGTTCTTGGTGAGCCTATTCTTCTTCCCCTGTTGTCAACATGGGGAAACAAAAGTTTGTTGGGGACCCCCATACAGCCTCCCTCCCCCAATCCACATCCATTGATTTGATGTTTCTGAGGGCTATGGAGGTGGTGCCCACCGAGATCGAACTAAATGAGTGGAGGCTCTCCCTGGGCACAGGAGGCATGTCCCTGCCTCACCACAATTTACTCAAACCAAAGCCGCAGCTGCTTCTGTCTCCTCTGAGGTTGAGCCTAGGGGTGCTTTTGATGCGCCACCCTATGCCACGACTCTGAGGTGGAGCTTGGTGGGACAACCAGGCTCACCCACCCATCGCCTGGTGCAATGAATGGGAACTACTCATTTGAGGCTGCCTGTGTGGAACCCCAACAACAAGCTAAAAAGACAATCAGTGCACCACTGATGTACACGTCAGTTCTTTTTCTAACATGCCCTTGCAGCCACCCTGTACTTCAGTTTATTGGGGCCTTGACCTTGATCTCTATTCAAGCTGGGCAGCCCGGTTGGTGGTAGAGATAGTGGCGCGCCTTGCAGTTATTAAGCAAGTTTGTAAAGAAGCTTGTAAGAATGCTCGAGAGACCCAGTCCCAAATTCATCAGGCCATAGGGGTGGGGGGAGCGAGAAGGGTCCCAGAAATCCTGCCCTGTCCCACACATATACTGGTCCTAGCCATGATGATGGTGGTTCCCTTCCTCCCCCTCAAACAGCCAGCCCCCCTTCTCCAAGTACAAGGCTACCACTTAGTAGCCAGCCTACTGTTGGCCAACATGGAGTTCAACAAAGAATCCATCCCGACCTGAAGAGAAGTGGCATGGAGAACTATGGGTCTGCTAACTCAACTCGCAGCCCCGAGCCTCCAGTCATCAACCTTCCACCAGCATCCTGCCCCTATGTGGCAATTCTGTCTGGAGTACTTGAACTACAAGAATGTCAGAGAGGGACTCACAAGGAGATGGGCAACAAATGTTTCGACTGGCTTTCGAAAAACAAGAACTTTCCGATGACATTGGCATATAACATTCTTCTAAAGTATAGACTTGGGTCGATTGGGCACGGATGGGTAGATCGTCCAGGGGATTGCGTTATTATTAACTTTAAAGATCCCAATGTGGTTCGTAAGCTGTTATCTGAAGATGTACATAGACAGGTAGGGGAGTCGAACATTGTCTTTTACCAGCCCAGCCCCTATCTAAGATATGACCACTTTAGGCCGCTGCCTCTGCCCTTGCTGCCCCTATGGTCTTTCCCGATGACTAGTACAAGTTGAATAGGATTTACAATCTACCAGTTTTCAACCACTTCAATGCCCTGGATAGAGTCAATTGACTCACTGAGGAGTGGGCCACCAGAGAAGTAGTGCTCCTGGAAAGGCTACTGCCCCAGGTTGACTCGTGGATGGGTCTCTTCGACAATGGGGAGGGAGTAGGGCAAATTTCTCCCCCCAGATTGTTAAAAACAGGGCTCAAATTAACCCACATTGTGGGCCTACTGTTAGCCTTTCAATTACTCCTCCCACAGTGTCACAATCAGATCCTCCATTCCAATTCCTCAATATTTCTGCGCACTGCTATTTGGGTCCTGCGGCTTGTGGGAAGGTCCATATACTTGATGTGTTCTCTTCTCCAAATGACGGTGGATCTGGCAACTCAACCAAAGCCTGCAGCACTCCCAACAACTTGAGCACTCTCCCATTTCTGCAACCAATATCCCTCACAGTGGCCCTGTGGCTATTCAACTTTTGAGCTGGAACATAGTTGGCCATTAAATCCAAGCTGTCGGACAAGAACTGGGGCTGCTTTCTGGAGGGATTTTAAATCTGCATGTTCCAAGAAATCTGGGCAGTAGAAAAGCATTACAAGCAAGGCTATTCCACATACAGTATTGACATCCTAATCTCTATAGCGGGTAGACCATTGGGTGGTGCCCTCATATGGATTCAAACTTCCCTCGAATGTTCAATCAAAGTCATTGACCTTGATTCTCTCGACCTCCTTGTAACTAAACTGTTCCTGAAGCAGGGTATTCCCTTCCTCTTGGTGAATGTGTACAACAGGTCCTCTCTCTCTAATGAGCTATAACAAACAATGGAAATTCTTAACATGATGCTAGAAGACTTTGGGTCATGTTTTGAGCCTTATCAACCCCTGCTAGATTTGATACGACTGGAGGATGAAAACTGGGGGGTTCCCATTTACTCTCCAGCCGAAAAGAATCCTAAGAGGAGTGCAACTGCCACCCATATCTCAGACATCATCACCAAACATGGCCTAAGAACTTGTGATGAGAGAACACCCTGGGATCTTTCTGCCATGCCAACCTTTAACCCCTTCAGTGCTGATGACAAGGTCAACTCGTCATGGGTTTTACCTGCCCTGTGCTTATGACGAGTTGACCTTGTCATGAACAATGGGGATCCATTAAACTCAGCACAGAACGGGAAAACCCCCTAGCAGCCAAGGTGTTAAGAAGAGAGAATATTTTAGTAGCATTGCCTACATATGCAAAAACAACAATTGATGAACAGAATGCAGAACAATGTCATACATTCACCCCAGTACAGAGATCTTGGCCTAATTCTATCGTTTTTTTGCTCACTATGCCATTCCAGTTTTTGCTCACAGCCATATCCAAATCAGTCTTGACCCTGCTCCCAATGGGAACAGTCCAGCCCGAACTGCCAGGTCAGGTCCTCCCTGTACTGGAAACAAGCATCCTAGGACTGCTTTCGGGCTTTCAGCCCTCATCAGCCAGGTAGCATGACTCCAGTGGCATGGAGAGCACGGGACCCACGTCTGGGCATACCTGTCCCACTCGGGGTGACCATCAACTGTTGTTTTTGCATTGCCCACATATTACTTGGCCTGATGAGGTGGTTGATATTGAGATTATCAATCACCTGGAGAGTGACCACTTTCCTTTTGCCTGCACACTAAAAGTGACTCACATCAAGGATAAAGCTTGCATGGGGGTAACATCCAATAACACAGTAGCCCTGAGCAATGCTAGGCGTAAGGTAACATTGGTGGATATTGTAAGCAACAAGACTATATTGGAAGAGATGTATGATGCTGTTTATAGCTTCTAGATAATTGTATAGCTCAGGCCTGCTCCCCTTCCCAGATATTGGAAATCCACGAATCATTGTTTAGAAAATGTAAACCCTTTTTGGAGAAAAGATTCCCACATCATAAAGGGGTCCGTAGGGCACATGAATGATTTCACAAGAAAAATGGAGAGGGCCAAAACATCTCTGATTGAAGCCTTGAAAAGCAACACAAAGCCAGATATTGTACAAGCTAGACGGAAGTTATTAAATCTAGTAAATCCCAGCAGGAAGCCAGGGACAGACTCCACTAGCTGGTCAGCGCAGATGATGAAACGGTCTCTGTCCCTTAAACATAAAGATGGATCTATTATTAGATTTGCAAACAAAGCCTGCACTTATCCCCTCACACAGGCACAGGAATGTATATGGCCAAAGCATGATGTGCTGCTCCATATGGCTCCAATTTGTGGAGATACTGTAATCTTGATGTGCTAGATAAAGGAGAACATTTATTTCTACGATCCCTACTGAAGTTACCAAAAGGCACACCACTACTGTCATTTAGGTCAGACTTAAATGTCAGACAATTTTCATACACAGCCCATCTTAAGCCTATTTGATTTTGGGCAAGAAAATATGTCCATCCGAGCAACTCGAGCCATACAGAGAGTGTCTTGTAGAAATCTTAGCCAATCTCCAGGTCCTTAGCCCACATTAAATTGCGGCTGGCTAAGCTAGGACTGTCCGAACTCTGGCTTCAACCAACCTTAATGACCAGCTGCTCATGTGGTCTCATTAAAGACCACTACTGGAAATTTGTTCTTGGCTCCAAAATGTCTGCAGTGTTCTTGGGCACCCTAACGGACCAGTACCTCTCTATGAAATTTGGTTTTTACTTTGAAGATTTTATGGACTATGTGAATATGCCACTGTCTAGTTCCCTTTATATCAAATTTAGACTGCCTGTAAACCTTACTCCTGCTAACCAATGGTAAAATGCTTATGCTCTCCCTTCTAAACATGGTAAATTTTACTTAGGTTAACTAGGTCTCAATGTAGGCTCAGTTGTCCAGACGTTGGGCCTGTGCTATCTATGTCACTGGAGTCAAGCTAGCCTGGCTGATGAGGGGTGATGCCCTGAAATCGGTCCCAGTAAGCTTGATTGCAGTACAGGGAGGACCTGGCTTGGCATTTCGGGCTGGACTGTTCCAAAGGGGACCAGGGTCAAGACTGATTTGCATATGGCTGGGTCCAAACTGGGGCGGAAAAATGGTTTATACCCAGATCTTTGTGACTGAGGTGAATGTTTGCATTGTTCAGCATTCTCTCCATCATTTGAAACTTTTACTTTTAGTAAGTTAGCATTTTTCTGCCTATACCAAATGTGCCTTTCTGCCAGTGTCCAGGATCACATGACTGTAATGGCTCTCCTGTGGTGTGATGTGTATTCCTTTCAGAAAGAGGACAAGAGGGCCTTGGAAATAGGGAAGGGTGTTCCTCTGCTGACCTGGATGGCCTGTGGGTTTGGAACATCCATGAATCCACTGCTACCATTAAACTTTGGAAATATCATTATATATTATAATGTTTTTCATTGCCAAAAGTTCCATAAGCAGGCATAAACGTCCACAGATTTCGGTCTGTGCCTGTAAATGGGGTTGCCAGCCGTACTCCCAGATTCCTTTCTTTACACAACTATGGTAAATTTTGTTATTCAAAATATTTTTTTGTGATCCAGTCGCTAAATGTGTTCTCGTCTGATCCCGGATATCCAGAACTAACATTAAATTAAAGATAAGTTAAAAACAATCATCTATATAAGGGTACCAACAGACCATATAATCAGGACTACTAGAATTATTCAGGACCAAATTATGCTGCAAGCCTGACTAAAATTATGTGGCAAGAAAAGGCAAAGTATGCAACATAAGGTGGCATATTTTGTGATAGTATTACCTCATTATTTTGTCCTTTCTACACATGCTAACACTATCTTGGCAGAGGTTTCACCTCATTACTTCACATACATGACATTATTGCATTTTGCAAGTGCCGAGAGTCCTTAATTAATTGTCGGTCTCCAAGAGCCGGCCACTCTTCCTCAAATTTCTCTGTTTCCTTATTGGCCAGACTAAGGGGCATATTATCAAGAACAGAGTTAAGATTATCGCCACTTTAGCGGCAGGAAACTGCCTCTAAAGCAGAGATAATGGGCTTGATAATATGTAGTGGAGAATTCCAATAGAAGCCCATGTTCACACCAGAACATGGGCTTCTATGGGAAATCACATGGGCATATTATCAAGCTTATTATCACCGCTTTAGCGGCTGTTTCCTGCCGCTAAAGTGGCGATAATCTTAACTTCGTTCCTTGATAATATGCCCCTCACTCTGGCCGTGGTAAGTAAGTGGAGGCATCTAGGGGCATATTAGCAAGAACCTTGTTAAAATTAACGCCGTTTTAGAGGCAGGAAACTGCCGCTAGAACGGTGATAATGGGCTTGCTAATATGCGTTATAGAATTACAATAGAAGCCCAGGTTAGATGTGCAGGACATCTAACCTGGGCTTCTATTGGAATTCTATAACACATATTAGCAAGCCTGTTATTGCCATTTTAGCGGCAGTTTCCTGCCTCTAAAACGGCGATAATGTATCGCCCTTTCTTGATAATATGGCCCTGGGTGTTGCTCCTTGCAGCTTGCAGTCAGACTCCCATTAAGTTCGTGTTTTACACTAAATAAATACATCTGTGAAACATTCCAAGTCTCAGGGTCTGGCATCGCATCCAGACTCGGTATGTGTCTGCAGCAGCAATTCACCGAAGTTACTGGCTGTTGTTCTGTTCTCTCTGAGCTGCTTTCAGGGGCGGATGGACTTGTGATTGCTGAATGTGTTGCAGAAGCAAGTATAGCCATAAGGTGGTTTGTGTGCTAATTGTGTGCACTGCACATTATTTCTGCCCACATTACACTGTTTGCTCCAAACACCTGCTTACAAGTTTTCCTGAAATAATAGCATCTTCATTATTATTTAAGGACTAATCCTTCAAATATTTTTACACATTCCAAGTATTCACACCCAATGCAGGTAAATCATGTAGTAAAACTTATTCTAAAGTGATTCTAAAACCTAAGCGCAGGACAAGCAGACACGGCTTCTTTTTTTTGTTTATCACCGGTGAATACCAATGATCCTGAAGTTTACCCACAAGTTTCGAGAGAAAACAAAATGTCGGACCAAGTGTAAACAATGTAATGAACACCAACCCCATGCCCCTTGAGGTGAGATCCAGGGAGTCGGCTCAGCATATTTGTGCTTCATTGACCACTGAAGTGCAACTCTGAGTTATGCAAATGAATGGACGATGTCAGATGCTGGCTTTTTCCGCTCACTGATGTGAAGTAGCCAACACCACTGCACGGGTCAATAGCAGAATCAAGAGCCTGCAAGGGCGCGCAAGGACATTGAGGAAATTTGCCAATGATCGCTCTCACTTTATCCCTGACTTTTCTTTAAATCCTTGCTTGAGGCACGCCTTGGCATATGGATATGTCCAATAATGAATAGATTCCGTTTGCCTAGTTTATGACCAGTATAAAGCTTAAACTTGGGGGCAGATTTACAATAACTGGCGCATCCCCAGGGATGCACCAGTTATTGTGCGCCGCAGCTCCGCCAGCCATGGTGCGCCGCACAATGGGGCAAAAACAGCACAGATGCGTGACGAATCTGTGCCGTAAAAGCGGCGCATTGCTGGAATTGCGTTGCAAGCACGATGCAGCTCCAGCAATGCTCTGGGGGGCCCTATCTGTCCAATGCTGAGTCAAGCCTTACGCCTGCTTCAAGCAGGCGCAGGGTTTTGACTCAGCATGGGCCTAAAAGTGACTGAGTGAAATCTTGTAGATTTCACTCAGCCACTTTTGGGAGGCGTTCCTGCGCCGTAACGCCACCCCCCTGAGCCGAAACGCCTCCTTATGGCGCAGGGCTTTACAACGTGACACATCTCCCAGATGCGTCACGTTGTAAATACCCCGCAACATGGCGCATCTTTTGCGCCGCTGCTGCGTCACACGGCGGCGTAAAAGAGGCGCAAGGGGCTTGTAAATCTGCCCCTTGGTGTTTACTAGAAGACATTAGGTAAAAACTGCATGGATGTTTCATTAGCGTATTTCCCTGTGTTCACCTTCGACCTCTCTTTCTTAACAACTATGGGCCTCATGTACAACAAAATGACGCAGCATGACACAGCAAGCCATTTTGCTGCACTGAGATGCGTCATTTTAAAAGCACAGCAATGCTTCATATTTACAATAATATGACGCATGCCTATGCTTTCCCCTGCACTGGCGCACACTTGGCTGCCATTCGCCTAAATAGGCACCCTTGCACCATGGTGCAATGGCGTCTGCGTTGCGGGGATGATTGTTTTTGTGTAGGATGTGACACCTTCCTGCCCAAAAACAATAATTGATGGTGGTTTCCTCTTTCTATGTGTGCTGCAGAATGCGGCATGCAGAGGAGAAATAAAAGTAATTCTCCTTGTTGTGACTCCTTACGCCTCCCCTAGGAAGGAGTAGGATTCTGACACTTTTCAATCTTTACAAGATGTTCTAAATCTGGGACTGTGACAGAATCCATGGGTGTTGCTTGGGAACACCCACAGCAACACGAATGGCACGCCCGTTTCATGCAAAGTGATGCGTGAAAGGGGGCTGTATTTACAAGGTCATAAAAAGCCGCGCAGGGTGGCTTTGTTTGGCCTTGTAAATATGGGCCAACACACTGCACTGCATTGCGTAAAAAAAAATGACGCACTGGCGGCTCGAGAGGCTTGTAAAAATGTCCCTATATGTGTAATTTTACATGAGTCATGTAGGAAATCAGCTTGTTAAGCTATTGGAAATGAGGCCGCAGTTTTGATGTGAATTGTGACTAAACCAAACCAATCTGGCTCCTGGTAGTTTGGCGCAGGCAGCCATGCCTCCCTCAGAATTCTTGTGTGCAATAGGTATACAATATTTAAGGGTTATTACATTGATTTAAAATATTGTATATTGAAAAGAAACTGGGGGTGACTCTCATGTGCATTAAATATTATATAGGTAAATTGAGAGGTGCAGCTGCTTGTAGCATGAAATAGGGCTTGATAACATTGTGGTTGGTTTGCTTATTAAGACTATCATTGGGGTTTTAGTATTTCTGTATGAGAGAAAGTATAGAGGCTGGTAATGGATGGGGAGCTAAAGGCCCTCATGTCTGTAACTAGCATGAAGAGTGCAAAGAGGACTCCCCACAACGCCTAAGATGCATGTGCACGAGCCAGGAGCAAAGATGGAAGCTAGCGTTACCCTTAGCAAGAGGAATGGTTGGGACTGCATAAGTCTTCATCTATTAGAAAGAGTAGGAGATATGCCACATTAAAGCTCATTTGAGGAGGATCGCTTGGTCCAAACATGAGCAAGCCACACAATATATGTGAAATCAATAAGCTCAGGCTTTTAAGCGATAGCAGCTACACCAGACAAGTAAGAGGTGGCCTTTTTTCTAGAGGCCCCATGGTTTTTCAGTGTCCTGTGCTTGTGCTGCCACATTTAGTTTAGATTTTAATGCAAGCCTGTCCTGTTTTTTAATGACGGGGCAGCTATACCACCACATGGTGCCAGATGCTGCAGCTGCAGTGTTTTCTTTTTTTACCAGTGGAGTTTTTGTAACTTAGAAACTGGTGCTGGTGCTATGTGGGAATATATGGCGTTACAATGCAAACAATTACAACGCATGCTTTTACAACGCATGCTTTTACAAAGCGGTCTTTACATCGCAACTACCATTACATCGCATGATTTTACAATGCATGCCATTACAAAGCATTTAAAAAAAATACCATTACAACGTATACCATTACAACGCATAATACTTTTAGGGCAACAGTAGGGTAAGTGTTGGATAGTGTAGGGATAAAAATTACTATTCCCACTCCAGTGACTGCAACAGTAGGGTAAGTGTTGGATAGTGTGGGGGTAAAATGTACTATTCCCACTCCAGTGAGTGCAACAGTGTTGGATAGTGTAGGGGTAAAAATTACTATTTCCATCCACCCTAAAACCCATACCCACCCTAAAACTAAAAAACTCCATTACTTACCTTATAATGCGTTGTAATTGCATGCGTTGTAATTGTATGCGTTGTAATTGCATGCTTTGTGGTGACATGCGTTGTAATTGCTTGCGATGTAAAGGCAGGTGCGTTGTAACAGTTGCGTTGTAAAAGCAGTGCCTTGTAATGAATGCGTTGTAATGGATGTTCCCTCTATGTGGGGCCCATGTGAACATGTTGACCCAGGACCTGAAAAAAGACATGATATGCCTCTATTGAAGCCTAAATTATGCCAAACTATGCATGCCACATAGCCTATGCATATCAGCCTTAGCTCCTCCACGTGGAATGTATAGATTAAAATCAGTGTGTTCTAAAATAGTTCTGTTGATTGGTAGGCATTTTGCATAGGGAAAAATGGGTCCTTGTGTTGTATCCTATAGATCATTGATACTCAAAGTACGGTACGGGGGTCACATTCGGCCCTCCTGACTTTTACGTGCAGCCCCTGGTCAACAGCAGTACTGGGCTGCTGCTTACTTGGCCCAGCAATAACAATACAAAGATGTTAAATAAACAGGCAAGCATTTATTTAAAGGTTTTAATTGCTCATTTCACTTCACAAAAAATGTAGTCGGCCACCATATAGCCATACAAACCCAAGCACATGATAAAATAACTCATTAAAAACCAGATAGTCAATACATACCAATGTATCATAAAATCTAATTGCAAATAACAACATTGAAGTGAAAAACACATGTCCAGTCAAGATAATTAAAATACAAAAACTTTAGTGGAAAGAACATGGTTACTCAGAATATAGTGCCCGTCGAGTGAACCACAGCACGCAGAAATGAGCTGACACCGCAGCACAATTCAAAATTGGGTAACTCCCTTGAGTATTGATACTCTAGCCTGCACTGTCTCTGATTTAAGACCTTCAATAAGGGGACCAGGTATTGCTTGGTAAATCTTATGCAATAACCACAAAAGAAAACAAGCATTTGCAATGCAATAGGTCTCGCATTAGGAAACTTTGAGCTATTGTTATTGTAAATGACACATTTTTTATTTATGTGTTGGTTTTGAAAATAGCGAAATTGATAGCTTTGCCATTTACAATGCCAATCGTTGTAACTTTCGCAAATGTGACACCTATAGCATTTGTAATGCAATATGTGTTGTATTTACGTGACTTAAATACAAGTTATTGTAATTTATAATGGCAATAGCTTAAACTTTTGTAAATAACTTTTGTAAAGATTATGTTCAGTGTATTTTATTGTGACGAAAATCCAAGAACAGATGTGAAATATTAACATCTTTTTGTGACATTTGTAATAAAGCTTGAAACATTGAGAGAACATATTTGAACCAGTTGTTGTTGAATGGTTGCACAGATTGATGCTGTGGTGGTGCTGAGTGATGTTGTGGTGGTGACGAGTGACGCTGTGGCGTTCAGTGATGCTGTGGTATCTCATAGTTATGTTGTGGTGCCCCTGAGTGATGCTGTGGTGGTGCGATAGATAGATTGAGGGCGATAGATAGATAGAGGGAGGGAGATAGATAGAGGGAGGGCGATAGATAGAGTGAGGGCGATAGATAGATAGATAGATAGATAGATAGATAGATAGATAGATAGATAGATAGATAGATAGATAGATAGATAGATAGATAGAGTGAGGGCGATAGATAGATGGATAGAGTGAGGGCGATAGATAGATAGATAGAGGGAGGGCAATAGATAGATAGAGTGAGGGCAATAGAGAGATAGAGTGAGGGCGATAGATAGAGTGAGGGCGATTGATAGATAGATAGATAGATACATAGATAGATAGATAGATAGATAGATAGATAGATAGATAGATAGATAGATAGATAGATAGATAGATAGATAGATAGACAGACAGACTGACAGACAGACAGACAGACAGACAGACAGACATACAGATAGATAGATAGATAGATATATAGATAGATAGATAGATAGATAGATAGAGAGATAGAGAGATAGATAGATAGATAGATAGATAGATAGATAGATAGATAGATAGATAGATAGATAGATAGATAGATAGATAGATAGATAGATAGATAGATAGATAGATAGATAGATAGATAGATAGATAGATAGATAGATAGATAGATAGATAGATAGATAGATAGATAGATAGATAGATAGATAGATAGATAAATAGAGTGAGGGCGATAGATAGAGTGAGGGCGACGGGGGATAAGAAAAGTCAGTGAGCTCTGGAGGTGATCACACGAGGAGCTATGAAAGGTCAAACAGTGACAGTTCTAAACTGACTACTCCAAAGGACCAGAGATGTCAGGGGATGTATTTTTCTGGTCTATTTAGTCCCTGTGCTGTGATCTGTCATCTTCGAGCTCTGCCTTCCACCTGCTCTTTGTCCATGCCATGTCCCGTGAATGACGCAAAGCATACAACTTAGCACAAATTTTAAAAACAAAACTCACTTCCCAAAAGATCTGAATTTATGAACCTAAATTATTTGAAAATATAGGCTCCGATGTTAATCACCGCAAAATAAAAAACGCAGAATTAAGGCAAGTGATAAATACACCCGGTGCAAACACACGGAACTCATCAGCAAATATATCACCAGTACAGCAGGGTTTTGTGCAAACCCAACAGAGGTCAAAATAACCAAAAGCGGTATCCGGATTCAGCAAGGAAAAGCAGTAGTGTGCCAACACTTCAGACACGTACAATACTGAGAGAATGCATGAGGAGCAGGAGCATGAGATCGCAAATAAGGGACAGGACAGCAGACGGGCTCTGTGCAGGCAGGGGTATAAGATGAAATGCACGGTAGGCTCCTAGCAGGGCACAATGGTGGCTCTCTCTGGAGAACAGCCGAGGCTCGGTCCGACGTCGTTCAGCCGCCAACCATGCAAATAAGGAGAATGCAGGCATAAAAGTGATGTGCCACTGATGTGTACAGAGGCCTCAGGGCACTTTAAAGGTAGTTGGGTAGCACAGGAAAAGGCAGGCAGTCCCGTCAGCGTCCAAATCAGTGTGCGAGCAAGGATTGGACAGCTACCAAAGCCAATGTGCAAGCTGAAGCACTGGATATGATGTCATGTTCCGGCAATATTGATATAATGTTGGGTAAAGTGACAGCGAGTAATGCTGAGTTCAGAAACTTTGTAAAGCTGCCCTAAGAAACAAGCTCTTGGCATTGCTGTGGCGGGGGGTGGGGGAGCGGGAGCGCATTCCTTTGAAGTCTGATGTGGGGGGCAGTGGAGCGGCAGCCTTTGAAGCCTGATTGGGGGGGGAGCGGCAGCATTTGAAGTCTGATGCGAGGCACAGACGAATGTTGGTGTGTGACGTGGCTGGTGTTGTGCAGGCGCCTGTCACATGAACTGTGTCTAATCCGCCGTTTTGGTATACTTTTAGTTTCCCTT
Source organism: Lissotriton vulgaris (assembly GCF_964263255.1). NCBI lineage: Eukaryota > Metazoa > Chordata > Amphibia > Caudata > Salamandridae > Lissotriton > Lissotriton vulgaris. Next base: position 1,723,392,588 of record NC_141694.1, on the reverse strand, counting down.
ACTATAATCTCGCCAGCAATGAGCAAGCGCATTGGTAGGCGAGACCTAAAAAGGGCAGTATAGATTGACGAGAGCGATCACTACAAGGGCAGGGTTGAAAATCGAGTTTGTACTGATAACGTAAAGGGAAAGACAGCATGTATTTCACAGTGTCAACCCTAAACCGAAATAATAGTGCTCGATCTCATCTTCCATCAACATCCCACATATAACTAGTAAGGGTCTTTTCTGGGCATAACCGCAAATCACTTACAACCGTAGGCTTATGGGATTCTACTTCCACCCTATAGCCTTGTGCCTGTGCTAATCGGAGGTCTTGAACTTGCTTTTTCCCAGGTAAAGTGTGGAGTGTGGCATTAAAAAAAGCATTAGTTAAACCAATTTCCTCAAACGCATTCTTTACTATGAGTTAGCCAGGGTATAGACAAACCATGATCCCATGCTAGGCAGTCACTAATTATATCCCCTGTGAGGGCAGTTTCCTCTGTTTTCCACACAGGCAACCAAAACAAGGGCGGACAGGTATGAAGTCTATCAATTGTATATCCAAGGCCCAGTTTGTTATGGCAAATTAAGTGCAGAGTAGGAGGGGGGGCACACAATATCTTCCTACAAAAGCAGTTTCCCTCTATAAGGATAGCCGCACACTCACCTATAGCCCAGATCTCCGCCCCATAGGAATCCATTGGGGCACACTGGAAGGTACATATCTTGATCAATGGACCCAAATACCTGCCTCAAGGTGGCGATGGGAGACTGAGTAGTGATCCACCCGCCCATGATCACTTCTCCCTATGCTGTACTATATTTTGGGCCCCAGAACCTACTGCACTAAAAGTAACTCCAAAGTATGAAAAAGTCAGAGTGATTGAAATGGGATTGCAACCCACTGAAATGCTAGTGAGGCATGAGCACTTTGGACCTCAAACCATTATTAACAATTTAGTAAAATTTGATAAAGGTTACCTATTAAGATTATAAGCTAGAAGATGTAGGGCATTTGCCATGCAAGCAAGTAGCACTGCGGCGTCCGTGTACATCAATACTGGCAAAGGAACACTTTTTTATCATAAGCACATCTTGGGTGTAAGCAGCAAATTTAGGTGTAAGATTATTTATATATAGAATATATATAAGGGGTGCATCTTGCACCCCTGATGAACCCTCAGTTTGACGTTCCCCATTATGTGTACAGAAGTAGGGGGAGAGAGGGTCCAAGGGAAAAATACTTTAAGACCTGCAAGGTTTAGCTCCCCAATCTTTAACCACAACACTACAAAGAACCTTCTGGTCAAGGGACTGCTGCAGCCAGGTTAAGGTGAGGTGATTCCCTGTAGTATACGGATACCACCAGTGAATCATCACAGAAGAAAAAGATCACTGGTTTTGTATTCTGTATCGTACATTGCTTAGAGTTTTGGGGAAAATGTTTCCTCATTATTTCTACGCTTTTGCAACACATTTCTTCACGATTTATATTAGTGTGAGAAAAGAAAATGTTATCAAGCAGCAGCAAACCCTGGGCCTTGAGAAAGCCGCAACACCTTTAGAGGTGAATATTATAAAACATGTGGAACTTTTTCTTCTCGTCACCAACCTGGAGGTATGCATTACCCCGCTAGTGAATTTGGTTTTAATCTAGGCCACAGGACGAGCTAATAAAGTTGTATTATGTACCTGGTAGCTAGTTTAATCTTACTTCCTCACTACTTTAGTTTCTCCTGCAATGCATACTTCTTCACCCCACCTAGTTTCTCATTGTTGGATTTAGTACATCCAAGACTAGGACTAAAACATCCCTTAGCTCCTCTCTCTCAGAGAAGGGGTTGTAGCCTGTGGCAGGACTAGGGATATCCCCAGGGTTTATCGTAGATGTTGTCTCTCTTCCTTTTGTTATCATTTTAGACCCAAAGGTTCTTTGTAGTGTTATAGCGGAGTGGTGTGGCTCACTGGTTAGAGGCGGCAGACCCAGGAGCAGAGGATGGCCCGGGACCCGGGTTCAATTCCCGACGTGGCAGGGTCGTGAACCAGGTTCAGCGGACTCGATAATTCTCACCTCGGTGCCTACTCTAACCAGCGATCATGCTCGGCAACTCTGGGCATTAGCTTACCTCATCTCCACAACAGCCCACCACATATGCCTGGTTTCACCTTGGAGATACCCAGTAGGGACCATCTCACAGGGAAAGCCAGCTTGGGTTCCCCAGTGGTCTACTGTGCAGAGATACTCTTTCAGGAGTCGATTCTAGCGCATTACGAACCCACAATTAATTCATTAATTAATAGTTCCCCATTATGACCAAACTCGACCTTGGCTTTCATGTTAAAATGCAAAGTAGCTAGCAAATGAACCAATATTTTGTCCAGCCGCATACCCAGTAGGAGTTGCCAGAGCTTTGACCAAAAAGCCAGGGACAAGCTCATAAAATCAAGGTAAAGTGTTGTTTGTTTCATCACAGTGTATTTTCCCAGGATTAGATTTCAATTTAAGTACTGTTCAATGGTGCCCACCTATCTCCTCAAACCATATTGACAAAGGTTTAGGATTTTATCATCCTCTGCCTATTTCAGAACCATTTTAGATATAACCCTGCCCAAGATCTTCACAGGAATATTGATTAGGGATACTGGTCGGTAACATCCTGGCAAAGACCAATCCCCCTTCTTGAATATTGGGACAATAGTTGAAATAGCTAATGAGATTGGTATGTTGCAGAGGGTCACACTATTGAAAACATTTGTTAGTAAGGGGGCCCAAATATCAGAACTGCATTTAATCAGATCAATCAGGACCCCATCTGGACAGGAGGACTTGCCACTAGTGCTTTGCTGCATAGCAAGTTACTGCAAAGTTACCTGCAAAGCCAAGCTGGGGACATCAGAGGTTGATAGTTCAGCACCTGTGCCAGCATAAATCTCAGGAAAGTGTTTCGCCCGGGTCGTACCATTAGCGATAATGGGGGGACCATGTGTCCCTCAGAACCTGAGTATTTGTCATATATAAAACAAATGGTTCCATTGGGAAAATACAATTACTTTGATAAATGCATATAATACAATTTTGATTTCAATTCCGTGTGGTAGACATGTGTTTTTCACACAAGGATAGAAAAGGAGAACACACCACAAAGGCAATTTATCAGAGACTGAATTATTTACTAAATTGTTAATCATAACAAATAATAAATATGGCTGTACATTAGTGACAAGTGTCATGTAGTGATACATGTGGTCAATAGTGCTATACAGGTGTAACAAACATGAGTGACATAAGTGTAGTGGATATACAAGCACCAATCAATGTGGCTGATGGTTGAGGACACGTGAGTTAATAGACCACAAATTTGCCAATTTGGCTCAGAAAAATCTACTGTTATTAGTACTAACTGTGTCAGCTAATGTATCTCATTGCTTGGTAATTACCTCCAATGCATGGCAGTCACTGATTTATAGCGCTTCCGGAGGGTTGCTACTGGTACAGTGTCCCCATGGGTTGTATTAAGGGCCTTGTATAAGGCTTGATTCGCTGCTGAACATTCTTGATCAAACCAACGCATTTCAACACGCGCTGCTTTACACGGCTTAAGAACGATCTGCTTAATCCCATGGCAGAAGACATCAAAAGAGGCAACAATCCCCCCACTCTGTACATTATCGGCCAAACAATTCAAGACATGCTCCATGTTTCTAGCCACATCCACTCCAAGTGCTAAGAGTGGGACTGCAAGCGTCCAGACTAACCTGAGGCCATCAGTGGATGCCTCCACATTGGAAATCCTAGTATCTACTGGAAGAGTCTCACTAAATGACAGGGTCAAAGTAGCAGCTAGGAGATTATGATCACTGAATTCAGCAATAATGACAATACCATTAATCAATAAATTCATTAAATTAAGGGATATAAAGATGTAATCAATGGCGGATGCACTAGACCCACCAGAAATGTGGGTGCCTCGGATCACCTATACCAGTCACATCGAGAACATTATGAAGATCAGCTGCTGACAGGTAAGCCTCAGCTCCTTTCTGCTCTGAGCTGGTCCTCCACCGACACATGACCCCTCCTCTTGGCCGAGGTTTAGCACTTTTGCATTCAGATTTTTTGCCAGACACAAATGCAGTTGGCGGCCCTTACTTGAAGCAGTCTCCACCATAGAGTTAATAAACACGAAAGGAACAGGAAGCTTGGATTGGGGTACTTACAAAATCATTACTATAAAAATGTATAAATTGTAAGGTTATAGCCCCCTAAAAAACAACCGCTTGTAATTCAAAGCTATAGGTGTCTACAACCTCTGCATGGCCACCCAATGACAACTTGGGCCACACACTCAACCAACCAGACAGGCGACCAGGACGAGATGCGGAAGCAGGCACACTCAAACATAGGAACCCATGAAAAGCAATAGTATTGAGCTCTCATGTTTCCTGAAATAAAAAAATAACAACATTTTTCTCAAATGCTTGTCTGGTCGGGAGATTTATTTTGGTGTGAATGCTGGCAATGTTCAAGTTCATTATTCCCAAAGAGGGACCTTTACATAGAGATGAAAAGCTTGTTCTCATCCATGTGTGCCCGTAGGTACATATCAGGGCGGGCGAGTCAGCAATCTCCCTATTTTAATTAGACAAGGTTGGTTCAGCATCTGTTAAGCTGAAAGACAAATCCTTGCTTGGTAATTGGGCACCACACATAAATACAATTTCATTGAGGGCAGAGAGGGGTGCATAACTGTTGTTAGATAGCATGCTCTCTCTCGGCTGATGATCATGATTAGTAGGGAATGTGTTGTTTGAATATGAATTCTACCTTGACAAAACAAAGACAAGAGGCTGTGGCAAAACAGGAACATTTGGTTTAAATAAAAACTATGGCTGGGAGCACAGTTATAGAGTCGGGTCTGAGGACTGTCTCAAAGTAGAATCGTTTTGAGCATTTTTATATACATTTCTTGAAGCATCATAAAACAATTCATAGATCCTGTTTTGGGAGAGGAATATAGGCCTAGCCATGTGGCCATAAATTGTTCCCACCTGATGTCAAAGGCAGGTGGGTCTCGACCTTGCGTGGACACAATGTGGCCCAGTTGGTAACATGTCAGATGTCCAGCATGGGGGGGCGCTTGATCACAGCGTTTGCTGTGTGTGCTGTGTTCTAAATGTCTGAGTGTTCCTAACTTCATGTTGCATCTAACTTTATGGGGTTTTTGGAATGCACATCTCTTTGGCCATGTGCATTTTATTGGGGCCAATCTTCCCTGACCATTGTGGTGTCGCAGCCTATTTGTGGGCCTAATCTGGGCTTTTCCTGATCACACGTTGGTCCTACTGGGTATGTGCCACCAAACCTGTGATCTGTCAATCAGAAGCCTCAGGCTTAAGTCACGCAGCCGCCTGGCCACGTATTTCTGACTCGGGCTTGATGGAGAGATCATATCCGGAAATTTCTACAACACTGTTTTAACTATTACTACTACATAATTTGAGGACTGTGTTTTTACAGCAAGAAACCCCCACTTGTAGACAACCACAAATGTACAGCACAAAAATGAGAATAGGCTGAAATGACGTGCACAGTGCTGTCACCCACTGGGGGAGCCAGGAAAACCAACGGATGTACCAGTCCTGCTCCGGGGCACCTCCCTCCTAACGCATGTCGGTTTGTAAATTATTCAGTGCTTGGATGGTAGCAGTCAGAGTCCCATTGTTCATGTTGTTGCCTGGGATGAATGTGCAACAGGATAAACTGATCTTGGCACACACCCCTCCCTCCACTGCGGTCATCAAGTCCAACACATACCGATGTTGTAGCACCATGATGCGGATGGCTGTTAGTTCTTTCTTGATTGCATTATGGCCAAGCTCAGTACTGTTCATCATTTTCATAATTTCCCATCTGGTTATTGGCACGCAGCAGGCATTTGCGTTCATCTGCATGTTGAAGAAGGGTACGGACCCTCCTGCATAGATTTGTGTGTTAGAAACCCATCTGAATTCTTCTGAGAATGCCCATAAACTGAGCCCAGCCAAAATAATCAGCAGTTCTTTGTTCTTAAGCCTGATGAAGTAGAGTTGTTTTCTTCTGTAGCGGATGTTGTTGCTACTTAGACAGATCTTCTCCACGGATGACCAGGGTAGGGGTTTGTATGGTGACCAGGGAGCACAGGTCCCACCATCAGGGGACAAATGAGGTTTAGGCAAATTTACTGCATTGCCAGTAGGTATCCATCGGCTTGGAGGTGCCCCATTGCATGTCTGGTATTTACAATTTTGCACCACAGTTCTCATTTGTGCTGAGTGGAATCGCTCCTTTACCTCTGAAACACAAGGAATACAGTTCACGTTTCTGTACAATTAGGGGTTACTCCATCCCTTCCAACTACATGTACCTATCTATCCCAGTGTCACATATTCCCTGACATGGTTTGTCTATGCTGGTGTTTAACCCTCCCCTATGAGACTCATTTCCCTTCGTATCATCAAGGTGTATAGCCCTACACTAGAACTCCATGTCTGGCCTCCATTTTTTTATTGAAGAAGATGGCACCAGACACGCTAAGTGCCACCCTGGGACAACAGACTTAAGATGAGAGCAGTCTTATTTTACTAGGCGCCGCTCTTCTGCTATATTTTAACATTTTAAAACCTTGCCACTTGCACTAAAATTGTATATTCTGCACACTTTGCACTTTGCTCTTACCTGCCTAACTCGTACTCTGGCTCCGAGGCTCCGGTCCAACATGGCTTGTGTCGATTGCTTGGAGGGATTACTGGAAGGCACAGAAAGTTCATCACTTCTGGCGGATGCCGAAAGTAGCGCTCCAGTCTCTCGACTGCCCCAGTCTACAAAGGGCGGAGAGATCGGAGCAGGCAAGTGGATGAGAGCAGCCTGATTTTACTAGGCGCCGCTCTTCTGCTATATTTTAACATTTTAAAACCTTGCCACTTGCACTAAAATTGTATATTCTGCGCACTTTGCTCTTACCTGCCTAACTCGTACTCTGGCTCCGAGGCCCCGGTCCAACACGGCTTGTGCCGATTGCTTGGAGGGCTTACCGGAAGGCACAGAAAGTTCATCACTTCCGGCGGATGCCGAAAGTAGCGCTCCAGTCTCCCGACTGCCCCAGTCTACAAAGGGCGGAGAGACCGGAGCAGGCAAGTGGATGAGAGCAGCCTGATGTTACTAGGCGCCGCTCTTCTGCTATAGTTTAACATTTTAAAACCTTGCCACTTGCACTAAAATTGTATATTCTGCGCACTTTGCACTTTGCTCCTACCTGCCTAACTCGTACTCTGGCTCTGAGGCCCCGGTCCAACACGGCTTGTGCCGATTGCTTGGAGGGCTTTCCGGAAGGCACATAAAGTTCATCACTTCCGGCGGATGCCGAAAGTAGCGCTACAGTCTCTCGACTGCCCCAGTCTACAAAGGGCGGAGGGCAAGCGCAAGCGCAGCGGACGCGCACAGTGGGCGCGCCGGCAGCACGCCAAAGGCGCGCCAAAGGCAAGCCCGTCTGCGCCCGTCCGTGCCTGGACCGCGCCCAGGGCCACAAATCCTGGCCCATCGGCCTCAGCTCCACCTTATACCTACCATCATCAGGCCCTCCTTAATCTACGCCCTCCTATGACATGTTCAGATTGTACATACAATCTACTTGAACCCCTCTATCATCTTAAACCCTGCACTCACTGTGGTTTTAAATTGGAGGCCCCTCAACCAACACAAGCTTATACCCCGTCCCTTAAAATAAGTCCTAAACCTATCAAAGCCTCACTTATTAATGTTAGATCATTAAGTAAGCATAAAGAGGAAATTGCTGATCTCATTTGTAGTGAAAAACTGGATCTACTGTTTTTAACAGAAACCTGGACCAACCCGGCATCTGACCCCGATCTCTTAGTAGTAGTACCACAAGGCTACAATATTCTCAGGCAAGACAGACAAATAAAAATTGGAGGGGGAATTGCCATTATATACCGCAGTCAGTTCAAAACCACGGTTAACCCCCTGCCACTCTCCACATGTGTGGCCTTGCAGTTCTCCATAGTCTTAGGCCCCTCCAATCGTTTTAAAGGTGTCCTTTTATATCGTCCTCCAGGTAGCAGAAGCAAATTTCTAACTTCTTTCGCTGACATGATGGAATCTCTTGCCTTAGAAGACACTGCCACCATCTTAGGAGATTTCAGTTTTCCTTTAGAAAACGAGACTAATAATGACACTAAAGCTCTCATCACTGACCTAGAATCTCTTGGTCTCACTCAACGGATCACAAATTGTACGCATGAAGCTGGCCATACCTTGGATGGGTTATTTACAAATGACAACAACCTATTTATCACGGAGATCATCCCACTGGGATGGACAGATCACCATGCAGTCATTTTCACCATCCCACCCTATCCGCTATCAATTAAGAAACATTATAACCGACCACTTAAAACTTTTAGACCTTGGAAACACATTGACCATCACCAACTTCGTGATATGCTCTCTGCCTCTGCACCAATTTTACCCCAAGACTCTAATAACGCAGCCAGAGAATACTTGGAATGGCTTACACTGACTCTAAATAAACTAGTACCTATCAAAACCACTTCTAAAAACCATAGCACCCCATCGGCACATTGGTACTCTGAGGATCTTAGGTTACAGAAACAACTCTATTGCAACAAAGAAAGACACTGGAGAAAGACCTACTCCACTGAAGATAAGGAAATCTATAAGAGAGAAAGGACTCTATACAAATCCCTTATCCAAAACGCTAAAAGTACATTCTACTCTTCTCAAATTGAGCAAGCAAAGAATTCCAACAAAGAACTTTACCAAGTGGTAGCCAAACTGTCCCGACTGCGTCCCCAATCTACCCCTAATCCATCCCAAGCATTTTGTAATAACCTGGCCACCTTTTATTCGATAAGGTAAATAACATTTATACTAATTTTTCACAGGAAACCCACATAGACACCTGCCCGAATGTTGCCCCCATCAAACACCCAATTTTTTCACAATTTCTTGATACGAATTCCGCCCAAGTTGTTGAGGCCATGAACTCCATCAAATCAGGATCAGCCAAAGATCCCTGTCCTGCCTCAATTCTCCTTCCTATCTCGGATATTATTGCACCCCAACTTGCTGAAATTTTTATCACCATGTTTAGCACAGGAATTTACCCTGCAATCTGGAAGGACACGCTTCTCAAACCCTTACTTAAAAAGCCCCATCTGGATGCAGAAGACACGAACAACTATCGACCTATAGCCAGTTTGCCATTACAACTAGCCCTACCTTACGGTGTCCCTCAAGGCTCATCCCTCAGTCCACCCTATTTAATATCTATGTCACTGATCTGGCAAGGGTAATTAAAGATTGGGGGATGAGCCTAATATCCTACGCTGATGACACCCAGTTAGTTCTCACCATTAAGGAGAACGGAGACAAAATAGCAGCTAACTTTCAGCAGGGTATGTTGGCCATCAGTAATTGGATGTTAGTAAACTGCCTCAAACTAAACTCCAATAAAACTGAGGTCATGACCTTTGGCAAGCTTACTCCTACTTGGTCCGATGCATTGTGGCCTACGAACTTAGGTCCTAGACAGCAAACTCACTTTTTCATCTCACGTTAATTCCACTGGTTCCTCATCATTCTTTAAACTGAAAGCCATTAAAAAGATTCTTCCATTCCTCCCTCCCAACTCTGGTAAAACACTGGCCACCTCATTCGTCATGTCCTCAGTGGACTATTGTAACGGACTTTTGGTCAATACCCAAGAAAAGGTCATCAAAAAACTACAGTCTATACAGAACGCTGCGGCCAGACTGCTCTCGAACACCCCTATATTCAAACCTATTGCTGACACCATAAAAAATATCACTGGCTCATAGTCAAAAATAGGATAAAGTTTAAGGCGCTCTGTGTGGCCTACAAAGCCACGCACAAACAAGGCCCACATTTTCTCATCGACCATTTCAAATTCCATGTCCCTAACCGATCACTCCGATCAATGAACAATCTCACCATGACGGTTCCTCGTACCAGAACGGTGGCTTGGGGTGATCGTAGCTTCCACGTTTCGACGGCAAAACTCTGGAACTCTCTCGATCCAGACATTAGGTCTGCTCCCACTCTGACTGTTTTCAGGAAAAAAATAAAAACATGGCTTTTCAACCAGTAATTCATATTCCTTTCTCATTCTGCCCTCATTCATAGCACCGAGTCGCCCTTGGGCAATTGTTCGCGCTCAACAAATCGCATAAATAAATAAAATAAATTGTATGTGCACTGGTGTGGTGATTTTGCTACCTCTAAGAACCTCTGAAAAGTCCCAGGGCCAAACAGTATCCACCCTATAGTGCCCCGCCTGTGCATCCTATCTAGCTCTGTTTGAATCTCGCTACGATCGGTGAAGAGGTACAGTGCTGGGAAACTGGTCTTGTAATAGGTTACGTTCACTACTACTCTATGGGATTCTACTCTGTTAGGTTGTATCTTGGCCCTAATCCTCATTTCCAAGGACGTATGGAAGTTGCAACTCTTTGTTGTGTATGACCAGATTTTTGTGGCGCATCCCATATCAATGCACACCAGGCATTGTGACTCATTTCCAGGGAGGTATGGAGTTTGCAACTTATTGTTGTGTGTGACCAAAACTATCTGGTGTGACTTGCATCAATGCCCATTAGGCTTTGTTCCTTATTTTCAGGGAGGTACTGAGGAGAAGATTTATGTTCCGTTGTACCCAAATTGTGTGGTTGATACTTTCACCGATGTGTGTCTGATGGGGTGCCTCCTTCTTCTAGGAGGCTCCCCGACTTCATACCCCATTCATCAATTGTTCATTTTGTGCCCTCAGTGCTGCTGATCAACTGCACTCTCCTCACCCAGCCGCAATGACCTCGTCTTGCCAGGTAGTATTGCCTGGATCGGGCCTGGGTGGTGACAGTAATTGGCTGGGCTGAAGAACACTTCCAAAAGTGATTAGAATAGGGTCAAGAGACTGTGTGACCCCCCTGTGCATTGCAGAACTGGGCTGGTGCCGGAAGGCACGTTGTGGAATTGTTAGAAATGGGATTTCTGGTTGGCTAAGGCTTGCGCCAAAGCCAGGCAGAAAACACCACTCTAATCAGGGAAAGGGAGATACACTCTGAAGATAACCCCTGCTCACCGCCTTGGTAGCTTGGCACGAGCAGTCAGGCTTATCCCAGAGGCAATGTGTAAAGTGTTTGCGCAACACACACACTAGCAAAAAACTAGGCACACCACAAAAGAAACTCCACACAAGATTATGTAAAAAATAGTCTTTGTATTATCATCAAAAAATTAGAAACGTAATCACACATTTACACTATGCCAACTGGCACGGGCAATATTCACAGGGGATTATATACAGGACCGGAAAAATCGGGCCACGGTTAGAACCATCAGCATGCAGGTAAGTAAATGGAAACAACAACTGGTACCATAATGACCTCAGCATTATTACGTGAGGCATAAAACACATTACGCACTAGGCCCCACCAGTACAAACACATTATACAATTACCTCCTAAGCATAAATCATATTTAGACATGAATCATATGAGGCCTATATATCACCTAAATCACATTATGTATCACATCACTGTAGTGCCCACCTTGAAACTGACTCCAGGCCAACCTGGCTTCCCACTGGGGCTCAAATGCCCTTTGTCCAAATAGTCAGACCTGGGCTGCTAATGCAGCAAACTCCAAAGGACGCAAAGCACAGGGCAAGGGCACTCACTGTGCCCCCACTGGGGCTCTCTACAACAAACCATGCCCAATCATTGCAGTTGCCTGCTACAGCGGCGCAATTGAGGAATTCAACAGGTACTACCACTAACATGCCTTGAGTCCTCCCAGGGACTCTACACCAATGGCCCTAGGATAACTGGCACCACCGTGCGGCACGGTGCAGCTGCCCACTGTCAGGCGGGGCAGCTGTGGAAATTAGCACAGGCACTCACAGTGCCTCGGGGAAACTCCACTCACCGGGGCTCTTCTGGTGCTGCTCTCGGCACCTGCTATACTCCAGATTCAGCCCCCACTCACAAGGCTGCTCCTGGTTCAGGACACCGCTGCCAACTGTGATGCCCTCACTCGGCCTATGCTCTTTGTGTGAAGTTTGTGCGCAGCCCCCCGTTAAGGGCTCTCCTCACCATGGCTGCCCGCAACCACGCAGGGCAGCCGCCTCATTCAGTGACTAGGACAGTAGTTATTAAAAATGAAGAGCGGAGTCTTTGCCAACTGCCCGCATACACCCAGGCTCCACTTCTAGCACATTTCCCCCAGTGGCTGGAGGCAGATCTCTGACACCACTTGTAACAGCCTCAGCAACACCACTGGGCTCACCTCAGACCGCCTCTGCCACTCTTAAGGTCCTGCCGACACCGCGTCTTGGAAGCCTTCTTGTTCCGGTGATGCCCGGGCCCCTCAGCTTCCTGTAAGCAGTCCCTGCCCAAAAACCAGGCCGTCACGCCCTACTTCCTCCTATCGGTACTGCTCCGTCTTGCTGGCCCACCTACATCCAGGCAGTTGCCTGGCTTCCTGCTTGGCCTGAGAGACGTTGGGGCCCTCTTCGCAGACTTGAGGCAGGAAATTCCCGCAGTGCCTTCGCGCTTCTTCGGGCAAGGCTCAGTTTCCAGGGGCACAGATTACGGGGTGGTATCCCGCTCCTTTCAGCACACCAACTTAGGGAGGGCTCCCGCTCAAAAAGTGGTATAAAAGCGGGGTGGGCTCCTGCTTCGATAAACAGCTCAAATGCAGGGTGGGCACCCTTATCCACAAATAACTACACCAGCATGCGTGGTGGGCTCCCGCTAGATGAATAAAGGCATCACAAGGGAATCCCTATGCCAGGGATCCCCTTTGAAGCGATGTGCAGCTCAGTGCTGCCCTGCCCTCCCTGTCCTGGGGATGAGAAATGTAACGCTCACGAGGGGCTAAGTCCAAAATGCAGAGGGGTAGAGCTGGGCACAAGCAGGCCACCCAGGAAACTGCAGCGACGTCCCAGGGCAGTTCCTCCTTGCCCAGCAGTGTTTCGGCCTCCCAAAACAGGTCCAGTAAGCACAAAGACATGGGGTCACAGCCCCTATATTTATATTAGGCAGTCCTTTGTCTGCACCAGCATAGGGCTTGGGGGGAACCAGTTCCAACTGGTTCTGGGGGGTGTTGAAGCACTTTGCATACAGTGCTCACACCCTCCTTTCAGAGAAGGGGCTCTGCCATCAAACACACCACAGGGGGGTGGAGCCAGCATTGTACAGGCCAGGCACTGACTTATTCAGGGACCAGGGACCACCCACTTCTCAAAATGTAGATGTCCCATTCAGCCTTGCGCTGACTCATCCTGCCCCTCCTGGAGCCACACACATCTCTCAGCCCCTGTCACTCAAAAGCTAGACATGCAATTCACATCAGGCAGGCAGACACATAGCACACAGAAATGCCAACTTCTAAAAGTTGCATTTCTAAAATAGTTATAATAAATCTGTGCACAACATTGCCTAGCATTTATTAACACTATTCCAATCATACCAAACTTGACCACACTGCGCCTCTCATATCAGGAATTACCACTGAAACATTTATCAGGGAATCCCCAATACATTCCTAAGGGAGGGCAGCCCCACTGTAGTGAGAAACCAAAATGGCTGTTTGTCACTACCAGGACATGTCACACTCTTAAGGTACATGACCTATCTTTTACCTACAATGCACCCTGCCCATAGGGCTTACTAGGGCCTAACTTGGGGGTGACTGACATGTAGTAAAAGCCCACTCTTTAGGTACCATGTCACAGCAGCAGTAACACTGCGCTCACAGGCCATGCAATGGCAGAGGCCTGGGATGGGTTTGAAAGGCTACTTTGGTGGGTGGCGCAATCAGCTCTGCAAGCACACCAGTAGCATTTAATTTACCATCCCTGGGCATATGAGATACCACTTTACAAGGGACTGACAGGTAAATTAAATAGACCCAACAGGTGTAGGCCAATCTAACCACATTTAACACAGAGAGTGCACGCACCTTACACTGGGCAGCAGTGCTAAAGTGCCCAGAGTCCTAAAACCACCAACACCATGTCAGAAAAAAGGCTAGCAGAAAGGAAACATTTTTAGGGATGACCCTGCAAAAAGGGCCAAGTCCAACAGGAATCCTTTGATTAGCTAAGCCCCCTTCTACTACAGAGTGGTTCACCAAGCCCCCATTTGCAAACCGCCTCCTCATTAGCCATGCTACCTACCGCCACCTTCTTTCTTGGGACCCTGACCAAGTGTGACTCCGGCCGCAATCCGCCTAGAATCGGGGGGAGTGTTGTTTATCTCCAACCAATGGGTATGAGGTAGTCCGGGTTAGTTGAAAGGTGGGGGGAGGTTTGGGTCATGGGTCTGCACTCCATATGGACCTGCCTCATATACCTGGCGCGACGTATCCGGACTGAGTGAGTATGTGTGAGCGATTGTACCAGGACCACCTGTTATTAATTACACTGCACGGCAGTGTTGCTTTACAAGATAATTCCTTTCCAAAAGAATATTACGTTTGACATTGTTTATCCATGCAGCCTTGGCCCACGGTGCTGTTAAAAAGTGATGTAATTATTAAACCCTGGCGGAGCTGGAGTAGTGCCACTATGCAGAGTTCCACGGAGTTGGAAAACAACTCCGCTCTGCTCCCCTCCATCCTCCCTAATTTAATTATGAAAAAATAAAAAGGGACTTATCTGCTGTGGCGCCTCCGGGCTCCCTCCTCGTTGCAATGGTCTCTCTCTGGTCTCTCTCTCTCCTCTGTGTCCTCGTCATCCTCATCCTCGGAAACCTCTATTAATTAAATTAGGGAGGATGGAGGGGCCGTCTAACTCCGCTCCGCCACGGAGTTGGATTATTTTGAAGGAACTCCATGGTTTCAACGGAGCGCGGAGTAGGCAAAACTCCATAACCTCCGCTGGCGGAGCAGAGTTCCCCGCCCGGGGTTAGTAATTATTTGTTTTTACACATTTGTTATATTTTTGTGATCTGAGGTGCACCCTAAAAGTGTGTGGTATTGGTTGGGCCTAGTTCCGAAAATGTCTTGCACCGCATAAGGGTGCTGGGGGGGGGGTAAAGCAAGATCTTTCCAGAGTGTGCATATTTTAACACGGTTGGGCCTAGTACTGTTAGTGATATTTCCAAATGGGATTAATGCCCATAAATAAATGTTGTTCATGTTACCTTAATTAATTTGTGAGTTGAATACAAGCTTTATCTACATACACCACGTGTGAAGTCTCTTTTGTGACGCTCAGTGTGTTTATTGTGTGAGAATGCTGTGCCAATGCTTTACTCATTGCCTCTGTGATAAGCCTGAGTGCTCAGTGTCAAGCTACCCAAGGGTGAACGCCAGCTATTCTGTGAGTATAATCACCCACCCCTGATGGAAGTGATAGGTTCTGCTGGCTAGGGCACAGTCTCAGCCAACCAGGAAGTGTCAGTTCCAACACTGTGGTTTTCTTTCCTAGGGATGTGCTTTTACATTCATAGTCTTATTTTCTGTGGGGCACTGGAAGGTCCCCAATCTACTTTTTTTTGGAGACAAGGTTTATTCATGGGTAGCCTTAATTCTTGCTTATATGTCATGGGTCTCCTCCCTCACCATGACCTGAAAGTATGTATTTTGTTAAGAAGTGTTTTTTTCATGAGCCTGTGGATGGTCTGGGTTTTTTACCTAATGTTTAATGGGTGTTGCTAGAAGTTCTAATATCCTGCCTTTCCTAGTGAGGGACTGCTGGCTGTACCTTTTGACCTACACATGCGAGGGATGATGTGTATAGAGGGGGCATGCCGTAATTAAGTGTTGTGAGCAATCGCAACATAATCTGGCGTCATGTGCATACCCCCCTATTTCCGGCACGTATTATGCAGTGGGACCCTCCTTAATGTTGCCAGGTGTCTTGACTGGTCCCTTTTTCTAGAAGGTTCTTTGTGCGCTTGCTTTGGGCTTATTTTTGCTGGTATCTTGGATGTTTCCCTAGGTTCTCATCTGATTTGGTTATATCCATTGTGTACCAGAGGGGGCCTTAGAGCTGCCCCCCCCCCCCCCCGGCCCCCGTGTATCTCTTATGTGGCAGAGTCCGATATTGGGCTAATTTAATCCACTAGATGGTGTGTAAGGCCTATTGTGTTGTCAACTTGATGGCTAGGCCAGATATGGGGTTGAGCCTACTTCTAAGTACCTCACATGAAGCTGTAGTTGAATTTTGCGAACTCTCTCCATTCCGGCACCTGAGATTCCTTTGTCTACGTCCTATCCAGTAACTTTTGTGCTTGCTGTCCCTGGCCATGGCAAAGGCCAGGGACTTCCAACCGATGATATGCTATCTTTGTTGTTTTTTGAGGGACTTGACAGAATGAACAGGCTTTGGTGTTTGGAGAAGTTTGAGGGAAAGTAGAAGGCAGAATGTTGCTCAATGGTGAGTCTGGTGCAAGGCCTGAACTCGTTGAGTTTTGCTCAATAGGGGTAGTGGACTGGGATGACCGATTGTTCTGGTGAACTCCCTACTGACTCGACGCCATGAAGTGATTTGTGAACAGTTGGAGTTTTATGCATGCTGTGGACGCTATGGGGTCTTCCTAATTCCAAGTGTGCATGAAACCTGGCTCCCGACACTGGAACATGGCCTCATTTTGGAACTGAGAAGGGGCCTCTATTGGCCTGGAGGCTGTTGGCTGCAGTTGGGACCTTACGCCATGGAGGTATTTTGGTCCTGGGCCAGGGCTCAAGAGTGGGGTTTCTTTTCATCTGCTTATTGGAACCCGTCCTAATCTGACTTCGGGAGGGGGCCTAGGTGCCTGCATTTATGCACTGGATGGGGGAGCTGCCCTGACCCTCTTCAGACTACATCCCTCCAGGGCATGGCCAGCCAACCTCACCTTGGGGAATCAGCAGCAGGGTGAGGACTAGGCTTCTGCAGGCAACCGGATGGCAACCCCTAGTGTGGGTTCCCATTTGATACCATGTATAACAACCTTGAGTTTCCAAAACACAAATTAAGACTATGAATTGCTAGAGTTGTCCTACTAGTTTTTGTTTTGAAATGTGCATGAAGTGTATGTTCTTAAATGGGGGTTTGCACTTACTGAGTGGTTTGGATTTGCGATTCTGTAAAGGCATTGCCTCACCTGGCAGTTATCCCTCCCTGCTGTTGTGGATGTTGTGCTGGGGTCCTAATCTGTTGCTGCTGTTCCCACGTGTTTAACTCACCTGCACCCTGGTACGGTGGTGCAGTAGCTGTCTGACTTCCCTGCGGCTGAGCCTGTGCTTTCGGGTTACTTTGGGCTTGGTTTTGAGAAGGGGGATTTTGTGGGGACTGGCCCGATTTTATCCATCTGTGCATGTGATATGCTTTCATCTGACCCATTCAGTGGCAATATTAGCATTCATTGAGGTCCGTTTGCTGGTACTCACTTGCCCTCTGCAGTTATAACTGGGTTGAAATAATGTGGGGTTTTGCGGTGGAGCCCCCTTCAAGTCAGGCGCCATTTGCATGTTGGCGGCCAATGCGGCCCTCTCGAGGGCGGTCTTTTTCAATGTGTGTTGGACCAACTCTGAGGTGTCTCTCTAGGCCTGCTTCTGCTTTTCCCTGTTTTTTCCCTGTTTGTTTCTGTATTAATGTAATATGTGGGCCTGTATTTCCGACCAGGGTTTGGTGTCTAACCCTACCACGCTGTCCAAGACACTATGTGTTTTGATGGGAAGCCCCTTTTCGAGGATGATGTATAAGAATGCGATCTAGAGGCCTAGATTAGTCCATGACTGTCCTGTCTCATGTCACCATATTTCCCTCATTATGTCTGGATAGTCCGTTATGGTCGCCCCAGTCTCCATACTTTCTGCCATCAAGACTCCTACATCTGGGCGATTAGGGAATGTTTTCCTCAGGGCTGTCCAAATTGGGTGTCTATATGAACTGAATTCAGTCCTGTCATGCTCAGTGTTTGGCAGTATGACGGCTGGGATGCATGCATGAGTGAATACTGTGTTAGTCTGCTCAACAATGAAACTGCTAAGTAGAGTTTTGACATCGCCAACTGCTAGGTTTATCCCTGCAGTTTTCTTCTCAAAACATGAGATCCATTTCCCTGCCTCATCCATCAATGCCAGCAGTTTGGTTCTGACCCCATCCTTATCCATCTGGGTCCTTGGCACATAGATGGTCGCTGGCGTGCCCTTTTGCAGTAGCAGCCATATTTTGGTTTGGGGCAGCATTGTTGGTTTCTCTCTAATGTAGGACTCCCTTCTCTTCAATCTTGTTGGTAGGGGAAGTTCCACTTGGGATCTCCCCCTCAGTGCCAGATACAGTTCTCCACAATAGTCATGTCATTTGGACAGGGTCTATCATACTGACCCTCCTATTCGATCCAGCAGGCTAGCAGTTGACAAAATGGTTGCACCAGGGTCTCATCTTTCTCTCCTGTCATTATCTCCCTTGGGGTCAATTTGTCTATACTGCATGTTAGGGAGAGCAGCAGATGTCTTCATCGCTGCTCTCCTCATGCACATGCAAAGGTGCCATGTTGCTGCTCCTACATTTTAATTGGGCCTATATCAGGCTACCTTGATCACTTATCACTTGGTTGGCCCCTTTCCTACGCTGAGGTTCTGGTGAGGCTTGGGCCTCAGGCAGAAGCCGCTCTTCTAGTTCGGCCTCAGACTCTTCTCAGAGCAATGCTCTATACCTACCTCTGCTATCCTCAGGTGGAGGGCACACTACTCTGTCCTCTTGTTGCATTCCCAGGGTGGCAATTCACTGTCTCTCCATCCTTAGTTAATGGTAACATGTTAATGATGTTGGGATTGCCTGGGCCTGGTGGCCCTCTGGCCTCCCTCACCTGCATCTAGTAGTTTGTTGTTTGGTGGGAGGCCCTCCGCCTCCCTCAATCAGTGGGTTTGTATCACCTAATGTGGGAATGGCAGGCATCGGAGAGTACCTTCATTTCTACTTATAGTGGGGGAGGCACAGATGCCTTGTCTGCGGGTTCTAAGATAGGATTGTCAGTCTGGCCCTTCTCAAAGACTGCCCATAGTTCTAGGAGTGCCTTTTTTCTGGTCTTCTTTTGTCCTACATATTTAGTCTGAATGTGTGCTCAATTATTTTAGTTTTGAAGGTTCCCCCCTCTGTCCTGGAGAACGCATGTGCCTTAGCTTCTGCGTGCCATTCATAGCAATACTTGCTAAGTTTTTTTTATCTGTCTGGAGAACCTAGTTTGCATGTACTATAGCAGTGACTCCATCATAGCTGAGAACTTTTTAAGGGACTGATACACTCTAGTTTCTCAAGATCAAATAATATTAGATTCTACTCTGACCATTGGGGAAATAAATACACCAGGATTACTGATTACAACTATTTCTATGAGCTCAATATTGTTTATGTAAATGCATCAGAACAGACATTTCACACGCAGAAACATAAAAAAAATTGCATATGAAGGATCACTACCTGAAAGAAAGAGCAATTGTTAGTTTAAAACTTGTGAATTCAGCAGACAAATGGCAAATGTGAAAAAATGATTGTAAGAATTAGTGGCGCCTTCATATTCTCATTGAGTCATTAACAAAACACAACACTCAAGACAAGACAAGGTGTGCAATTGCAACAATTTACCGTACCACAACATCAAAAATGCATCAAATAATAACCAAAATGAAGAAAGAGAAAATAAGTGACAGAAAAAATGATGACATTGTAAAACAATTACCTTTGCCCGCTTTTTAGCGCATGCTACCCAATGATTAGGGGAGGCTTTGTGTGGTACAGGGGACTAAGTGAGCCCGATAGTCTTTCAATATGGGCTCTGGGATGAAGATAATGACAATTTACGCAGAAACGAGGACCAACTTAACAACAACAGGCCCTCCTTGGCCAAACACAAGCTACACCTAATCTCCAAGGTCCATATTTTCCCTAATGTCCTAATTACGCCCTATATCACACCCATGGGGTCATGTGTAGTGGTCCGGCGCTCTGATAGAAAAACTGTCTCATAAACGCTACCTATCACCTCAATACTCACCATTAATCTTGAAACACATATAAAGGCCCATAAAGCCAGTGAGACAATTTTTGAGCAACTGAATCAAGTGGTATGATTAATTAAACTACTCACATATTATGTACACTATTATATACAACTGCAGTTTATTTATCTTCACCATGGTTTTAAACATTTGTTATTTATCAATCAGACCACTAAAGCGATTGAATCAACTGATGGTAACTAGACCATGAATAAACAAGACCAGCTTGTCTTTTCAAATCTAATTTTATTAACTTTATTATTTCATAAAGAAAAAGCATTTACGTTTAGAATCTTTATTTCATAAGCAATTAAGAAAGCAGCATTTTAATAAGGAAAGGAATTTAAAACTGACATTTGCAAAGCAAACTCAGAAACATGAAGTATTAGCAGAATAACAGTTTCCATTCCCTAAATCTATTTCCCTGACTATTTCTCTCTTCACCTAAAAAGGAAAAATCATTTAAAGGTCTGCTGTCCTTACATGCGCCAAAGGTCCATCAGCATGTCACGTCATTCAGGAATCGGAAAGTAAGAGTTTTTTTCTTGATCATAGTGTCAGACTTTATACCTTTCTCTCTAGCTAAACTTTCTACATTTTACATTCTTTTAAGCAAATCCGAGCTTTTCATTGGCTGTCCTGTGTCAGTCCATGATAAAATGTATTAGGTCATCTCCGATTCTTGATCAAGTCCAGGCTTCAAATAAGCCCTAATGTCTTTCATTTCCACATCTTTCAGCTTCCTCAAGAAAGTTACTTTTTCCTCGAGTTTTGAACATTTACTTCCTAACCTTGGCAGACACTTTAAGTTCCTGTCCTTGAGCCTTCTCTCCATGAGCACGTTCAACGCGACTAAAGAACTGCTTTTCAATTCACGATGACATTGCAGTTAAAATCTTCACAGCTATGCATGTGTAAAGACTTCACTCCGGACAAGCTTTTGCGTCTGCAGCTCTGTCAGCCATATTTTCTGAACCATCTTTAGGCCTCACTTTGGAAACTATTATTAAACAAACACAAGACATCAATTAATTAAAGAATTGAGACCCATTCTGTTACACACCCCCTTTACTAATTAATCCTGTTAATTATGTTACCTAGCAAAAAGCACAGTCAAGCAGCATTATAATTACTTTTCCTTTTTGAACAGCACAAACTCCATGAGCTCTTCATCACAGAAAAAACATAACATAAGCACACAAAATAAGCACATGCCTTTAATTTAACTGCCGCATTTAATACTGACAAAGACAATAGACAAGGTTAGTTTATTATTTTTTCTTTGCGTATGCAACATAAAGCACATTAGTTTATCCCGCGTGTATTGATGAATGTATTCTTAAACTAAGTTGATTAATAATTTCACCACAAGCTTATTAATTTAATTATTTGTTATGGGAGATTAACTTTACAAGTTTGAACAAAATCTTGTTCTTCACCTTGCTCCATCAACTCTCTCATCTGGTGATTTCTAAATCACCAAATAATATCTAAAATTTATAAATTTTCAATCCTTGAACATGTTTTGGACTTTCTTAATATTAGTATTTCTAAACTTTAGATTCATCTGATTTTTCATATTGAATTTTCCAAAACTCTTCTAATTCTATTTCTTTTTTTTTCTTTTCTTAGTTTGCAAATTCTTTTCTTTTCTATTACATGTTTTCTTCTCTTGTGTATCATGCAACTAATTTTTAACAAAAGTATCACTATAGCTAAGACTATTAAAGGAAAAACTATTTTACCTATAATTGAGCTACCAATCTCTTGAAACCATTGTTTAATTGCTGCAAATCTTTTACTTAAACGTTCTGAAAAACATTCATCTTCTATAGGTTCTATTTCATTATGTAACTCAGTAATATTTTTTATATACATCTTTATATTCTGACTTTTGTCAGGTATGTAAGTGCAACAATGTTGAACATGCAAAATTCCAGACTCCACCCTCTTTTGCCAGCAAAATGTCTAGAGCAAGACGATTTTGCATCACCATAGTTCTCATAGCAATAAGCTCTGTATTCACTAATTGAAATCCACTTGCAGTATCTGTTGACAATCTATCAACAATTGCAGACATTTTTCTAATTTTGTTTGCATTCAGGGTTATTCCTACCATAGGTATTAATGCACCAAATATGTCTCCCATTATTTCTGTAAAACTTTCCCTTCTAAATCTATTCAAGTGATTGCTAATTTCAAATGAACCTTTTGCATTTCTATCTACATGAAATTTTTGGGGAAAAACTAAACCTACATAACACGCCCCATACCAATGGTTTGGGAGATTGTAATAAGCCTTATCATCATCATCATAAAATCTTTATTTCGGTAAATGTATCACCATAAAAGATATACATAATTCATTTCAAAAATATTAAAACAATAGAATAATAAAACATCACAGTCTATCCGGGTACATAAAATTTCCTATGTACAAAGTTTCTGGTTTTGTTCTACAGTCAATCAATAATCAGTGACCAGGCTTAAGGTATTTGCTTCTCAAGTACCACATTGCTCCTAGGTATTTGGCAACAGCAAAGACAATGTGATCAGTCAGGTCTGATTTAAGAACTCTAAATGCGGCCAGGCACTCCACGAACCCCAGGCTCCCACATATGGGAATGATCCATTTCTTACGGGAGGCGTGGTAAGCTGGACAAAAATAGACTATGTGAAGTTCTGTTTCATTGTCCACCCCGCAAGCCGGGCATTGGCTAGTTGATGATTTACTCCACTTGCTAGTTAGAGCTCTGATAGGAAGAGTCCCATGCCTCCATTGTAAGTATAATTTCCTGAGAAGTGGAGGATATATTTTCTCCAAGGCTGGCTCAAATCTGTAGCTGTCCATAAAAGGTAAAAAGGACTCCTTATGTGTGCCCAGAGATTCCTGTCGACAGAGTGCCGCTAGTTTACTGTCATGGTATGCCTTTGTCAGACTCTTTTTGGAAATTAGTGGGCATGCAGATAGAGGATCAGACCAGAGAGTCGGTAGGCCCAGTCCCTCCAACTCAATTCTAATGTATTTAAGCCACTTAATTTTCCCAGCGTTGGGCATGGCTAGAATTTCCTGCAGACCCTGCCTATAACTGCTCAGTTCTGGAACTGCCCACAGCCTGCGCCAGTAAACGAGTGGACGCAGTGCCAGTTCTTCACTTAGAGGTCGGAGCCCTAGGTCTAACCTCAGTGGCACAAGAGGCGTGCTAGGCGGGAGTCGTACCACCTGCCTTATGAACTTATTCTCCTCTTTCAACAATTCTGAGGAAGATACGTGCCCCCAAAGCTCACAACCATACATGGCGGCCCCCCTTGCCTGTGCCTTATAAATCTGGAGTGGTGGGCCTACAGGTTTAATAGATGACCTATTGTTTCCCATGAGCCTCAAAACCCCTCCCGAATACTGGGCCAGTTTCAGTAGTGCTTTCTGTTGGTGTGTGCACCAGGTCATGTTCTCATTTAACAGGAGCCCAAGATACTCAAAAGTACGCACCCTTTCTAGTCTGGTCTGGCCGATGGTAGGGGCAGGTCGTAGCCTTTGTGGGGCATTAAAGACCATAAATTTAGTCTTTGAGGTGTTAACTTCTAAGCCATGTTCCCCACAAAATTCCACAAAGCCATTTAGGATGCGCTGTATCCCCATTGGGGATTTTGAGAGGAGCAGGGTGTCATCGGCGAACATTATCGCCGGTACCCTGCTACCTGCCAGCTTTGGGGCATCCGAGTTGGCAACCCCACCAAGGTGGGCGATTACCCCGTTGACATAGAGGCAAAACAGGGTTGGCGCAAGCACACAACCCTGCCTAACCCCCCTGTCAACGGGGAATCGGTTTGACAACGCCCCCACCTTGCCACACCTCACCTGGGCAAAGTTGGCGGTATGGAGACGAATATTCATCACCAGCAAACCCCCAGGGACCCCCAGTTTGGTCAGCACCTCCCAGAGTTTTCTGCGGGGGACCAGGTCGAAGGCCGCCCTCAGGTCCACGAATACAGTGTAGAGGCTGCCACCCTCCAGCTGTACCGTTTTCCAGTATATGAGGGCAAGCCGGAAGACCTGGTCTATGGTGGAGATCTTCTTTCTAAATCCCGCCTGGAATGGACTCAGAATATCGTGATCCGACATCCATTCCAGTAGACGATCCAGTAATAGCCTAGTGAAGAGTTTCTGGGAAACATCTATCAGGCTTATTGGCCTATAATTGGCTGGGAGCAGAGGCGAACCCTTCTTAAATATAGGGACTATCTCTGCCCCCTGCCAAGTCAGGGGGATCGCCATGCCGTTCAAGATTGCATTGAACAGCTCCCTCAAATAGGGGGCCCAGATCTTGACCTCCTGCTTGTAGAGGTCACCTGGAAGTTTATCCAGACCAGGCGCCTTTTCGGGTGCGTGATCAAGGATTGCCCTATTAAGTTCTCCCATGGTAAACCCGTCCATCTTGTCTGCACTTTTTAAGGATTGAGGCATTGGTGAATCAAGTGGGTTCCTTAGTTGGCCAGAATCGGGCACACTATACAAAGATTTAAAGTGGTATTCCCATACTGTGGCAGCAATATTAGCATCTACTGCGGCTATAGGTTCGGCTGAGCCATACTTGACGATCTGCCAGAATTTGCGGGCATCATGAAATGCCAAGGCAGCCGTCATTTCCGACCAATTGTGCTGGTCCCATTCTATTTTGGCATTACGGGTGGTTAACTTGTAAGCCATCCTTTTACACCTGATCTTGCTAGGGGTATCCCGATTTTTTAGGGACTCTAGGAGAACAGCCTTTGCACTTCTACAACAAGCATTGAACCATGTGGCTCTCTTCTTCTTTCCCTTTTTCCTCCCGACCACTGGGTTCATTACCTCTGCCAGATTAGTGCAAAGCTCAGAATGGATATCCCCCAGCACTCTAAAATTATCAGGAGTTGGTGACTGAAGGAAAAAATCCCTTACTTTTTCTAGGGCAGGGACCACTACCTCGTATAGCCTCTGAGTGTTTATTGGGTTCTGCACAAGTGTGGCCCATCTAATCCTGCGTCTGTTGCTAGATGCAACAAGACCCTCCGGGGGCACCGAGTTTTTGGCTGTGTTTGACGTTGGCATACCCTGTACAGCGAACCTCATTGACAGTGCGTTGTGGTCACTGTCAGTCCTTTTCAATATAGTGAAGTCCCTGACTTTAATCCAGTCCTTAGTTCGGACCAGGAGGTAGTCAATCTGTGATTCGTGCCCTGGTCTATTAAAGGTATGCTGAGGTGGAATATCATCTTTAAACTGGCCATTGCAAGCCCTTAGTGAGTGGGATAAAGTGAGGGACATTATTTGGGTGGCTAGGGGCGACCATGATTTTACCGGTGGACCCGACAAGTCGGGTATCTCCCAGAGTTCATCTTCTTCATTAAATACACCATCCAGATGGTCCGGGATGGGCTCATACTGGATGTTAAAGTCCCCCCCCATTATAAGTGATGGGCAGAGGATCGCACAGTCAAGAAACATAGCCAGCTCCTCAATTGTTCCTGAAGTGCCCGTGATGCCAACCGGTCTAGAGTATACATTAATTAATGCTACTCTATCACCGGACGCCCACTCCAGGACGACACACTGGAGGTCCGGTGAGTTGGTAACCATGTTTCTTGCCTTGCATCCAAGGTGGGAACTTACCCAGATTGACAAGCCACCGGACGGTCGGCCCCTCCCACCCTATTTTGCCACGACCTCAAAGATAGCAAACCCTGTATGGGAATGTTGTTCTCTAGCCCATGTTTCTTGGAATAGACATATGTCATATTCCTCAACGAATTCCAAACACTCTGGTGAATCAAGTTTATTACCTAACCCAGCCACATTCCAGGACAGTATTGAGAGTGTACTTGGTGCCCCGCCCTCCTCGATAGAATTAGAGGACAGTGGGCGCCTACTTATCCTGCCCTGGCAATAGTTAGGGGAAAACATACCCTCTGGGGCAGTGGACAAATTACATGTGGCATATCAGCTGGGCAAGGGATAATGAGCTCAGCTTCTTCTTTTTTATGATCAGTGGATATATCCACAGTGGGATAGTCAGCAACCTGTTTCTCTGTGTGCTTAGTTTCCCCCATGGTTTGAATGCAATCTCTTGGGAGATACGGAGATGGTGCCAGTGTTTCACCCATGGTTTGAATGCAATCTCTTGGGAGATACGGAGGTGGTGCCAGTGTTTCATTCACCCTGTCAGGTATTAGTGAGGGAGAACAAGGTGGGGGATAAGCAGGAGAGTAATATAAATCTGTCAGGGGGGAGGCGTCAGAAGCCCAGTGGTGAAGTCAATCCACATCCTCGAGGCATCCAAATCTGTTATAGGTGGGAGCCCCATTCCACCCTCCATTTTTATCTTGCCAGTGATTGGATTGCCCACCCTGCACAAAATGTCGTTCTGGGATCGCGTTCCAGTTCCGGTTTGCCCCCATATGGGAATGGGAACGCGGTGGATAGAAGTAGGTAACTGATCTGGTTGCTATGGATGAGTAGGCACCATGGTCGCTCCATGAGTGGATAAAATGTGCAGTGTTAGGATCTTCAAATGAGACAATTACACAATCACCTGAGAGGGATTTGTGCGTGGTCCCTATCCAGGGAACCCGACGCACCATAAGGATTTTACTTCTGAGGTGATTGGGCAATGGCCTCTTCACATTAAGCCAGTGAATGACCTTATTTTTTAATGACCCAAAGTCCTCCTGCTGTTGATGTAGGATTTCTGGCACCCCCGTAAGGATTGCTACATAGGGTCTAACATCAGGGGGGAGATCAACATAACCCCTATAGTGATTTTTAATAAATCTATCTCTCTGTGGGATAGCGTTGTAGGTATCTCGATTTTTAGGCCTCGGGCTGCCTGCACTTTAGGAGCTGGCACAGGAGGTGCCGGGAGCTGATTTACACATCCAGATACTTTATTACTGGAGATGATTGCAGGGACCTTTTGCCGGGGTTTAGGGACAGGTTTTATCACCGGAGAGGATGGTAAAGTGACAGCAGCTACTATTGGAGTGTGACTCGCATCTGGTAAGCTGGTTGGTTTATTACCAGATAGGGTCAGGGCGGCCAGGTTTAAAATACTTTTTTCAGTCTCGAGAAGCTGAGTTTCTATTCGAGACAGTCTGACTTCCAGTGGAGTAAGGAGTTTTTTTAGCGTTTCCCACACAATCGTTAGAAAATCCACATCCTTTCCTTGAATCATACAAAGTGGTGCCCCACCATTCTCACTTTCAATTATCAGATTCTCGTGCTCCCCCATCAACTTCAGTGGACTAGATTCTAGTGCTATAGGGCAATTATTTTCTACAGAGAGGGGAGGGAGAGGTGGCTGGGCTAACACTTGGGAGGGTAACTGTGTCTTCGCTACCTTAGTCTTTTTCCTAGAATAGGCAGTTGTGGTCTTACGCTTCCGCTTCTGATTGGAACCCTTGGTCTGCATTGGGGAGATCCTCACACTCAAAACTTTAGAATCGACAGTTGTTGTTGTCGATAATAGAGGCCCCTCTTCCCCTCCCGCCCTGCCTGGAGATATATTGAGAGTGGGGGTTGCTTGGCATGGGGACCCTGGATTTGCTACCAGGGCTATAGGAGGTGAGGCTGGTGGGTAGTGGATCACTGCCTGTGTTAAAATCGATGCTGGTCGTGAAGTGCGATCCGGTGTTTTAGCATGAGCAAAATACCCAAGCGAGGATTTCTTAGCAATAGCCAGTTCCTGGGAAAGCCTTATGGCAGCATCGAGTTCGATGGAAACCCTTTTCTGCATCTTACTAATCTCCAAGTCTATAGCCGTGTTTGTTCTATGAAGAAAGTCATCAAGAGTACCATTTTTCAGTTTCCCCATTACTGCTCTACTTTTATACTCTCATGTAGACATTGTAGCGTGTGCTTACCGGTGAGAGGATGACGGAGGGTATAGTTCCAACAGCACGGTAAGAGGGTAACAAGGGGAATAGCCCGGACCGGACTCTGCCGTACTCGAACGGCCTCAAACGGCCCGCTCTTTGCCCGGTCTTCGCCCGTGCTTCTGTCTGCGCGCGTCCCGCGTTCGCGTCTGTGGGCGGGGCTAAATAGGAGGAGGAGGGGGGCGGGAAGAGGCACCAGGTGCGCGCGATGTCCTTGCGCTAGACGCCTGCGAGCGGCTCCCGCGGAGCGGGGGCCGCGAGTCGTTAAGTAGCCTTCAGGGAGGAGGGGGCGGGAAGAGGCACCAGGTGCGCGCAATGTCTTTGCGCTAGCACCTCTGGGCCTCGCAGTCCCGCTCCCGCTGACCGGCTCTTCGATCCTCTCCCTCGGCAGCTGGTGGAAAATCCGGCGTGGAGCACACGGGCTCGAGGTTCTCCACAGTATCTGTTATCCTTGGCAATGCGGCAGAGTTCATAGTGAGTTCTTTCTGTGCACAATCCTCAACCGTGACAGTAAGACGACTGCGAGCGGCTCCCGCGGAGCGGGTGCCGCGAGTCGTTAAGTAGCCTTCAGGGAGGAGGGGGCGGGAAGAGGCACCAGGTGCGCGCGATGTCCTTGCGCTAGCACCTCTGGGCCTCGCAGTCCCGCTCCCGCTGACCGGCTCTTCGATTCTCTCCCTCGGCAGCTGGTGGAAAATCCGGCGTGGAGCTTGCTATGCTTGGTTGGTTGAGCTCACCGGAGGTATCCTTTATGGAGACCCTCTGGTCATGGTCATAGTCGAGATGGACCTGAAACGTACCCTGTGGAGAGGGTGTCAAACAGGTTTGGGGAGCAGTTGAAGCAGCAATGTCTAATGATGAGCGCCTTTGTAAGGAGGATGAATCCAAAGATATTCTCCTCTCCGTGAGTTGGATCTCATGAGTAAGTAGGGATTCAGCCCTTATAATTAAGGCGTCCAACATTCCTGTAACCCCCGAAACCCTCTTGTTTTTGCTCGTTGTTAAAAGTAACTCCTTCAGCTCGTTGCAGACAAAGTCACAAAACTAAGGCTAGGGTATGGCAACGGTTAAGTACCTGGCAAAATAGATCATTGGGCAGGTCAAGTTGTCCTGGACTATCGTCCTTTCAGAGGGGGAGGGGCCACCTCCAGTCACCCTTGTCCCCTGTTTTAAGGGCTGTGCGGCTTGGCAATGTGCAGTGACGATGATGCAATTCCTGTGTCGATGATGCAGTTCCTGTGTCTCCTGACGCAAAGCTGTCTGGGCACTGCAGCCCGTCTCTCTACTGGATTGCAGAAAAACCACTATCAGTCGCTGCAGAGCACATCTGTCTGTCTGTTTGTGCACTCGCACGAGTCCGGCCACGGTGAACTCCCGCTTGGCTCCGGCGGTGGGATTAGACCTCCATCTGCGCTGGCACCGGTACCCCCCACACGTTCGCTACAGTCCCGCCACAGTCCCTTAGGCTAAGATGGCAGCTTCGGCTGTAGCTGCGCTGTGGTGAACTCTGCCCCAACCGTTCCTGATGAATTCCAGGTGGCAGCGCCACTCCTCTCAAGCGTCACGTTTTTCAAGAGCAGTAGCTGTGTGCAGACCTGGTGTGTCTCACCCGTCTGGATGCAGTTGTTCTTGTGGAGGGTAGGTCAATAATGCGTGTGGGACTGTGTAGGGTCCGCGGTGGTGAGAAGAGAGACTTTGCCTGCCCACTTGATAAGCCTTATCTCCACAAACAAAATAAATTCCAGGAAACATTGGATCCTTGCCTCCTTTAAATCCCCAACTCCCTATAATATGATAAGTGTCTTCACATTGACTTGCACCTACAAAATAATTATCAAACAAAGTATTATCTCTAATTATACAAATTTTTCCACTAACAGGTTTATCTATATGAATTGCAACATTTTCATTTCTACCATTAAGCTTTTCATCTTCCTTCTGCCAAAATTTAGACTTAATAGGTTTCAACATCTCATTTCGCGTATAAATTGCCCTTCTCTCTTCCACCATATTTAGGAACGTTTTCTCTTCTGTTCTCAATGTACATGTTAAATTATTTCTAAAAGCATACTCATAAGTGAGTTCACTAGTCGTTAGGAAAAATTCCCTCATCTGTTGAGCATATTTCACTTTATTCAAGCTTTCTTCAACTTTTAAATTTGCAAAAATCTCATTAAAAAATGAATAGTAATATTCCAAACGTCCAGTTTTATAAAACAGACTAGCTATTACACTACATGTTATACCATAAGTAAGAGGAAGCATATTATACGTAACACCTTCAGACACAAGTAGGTACCTTCACACAAATGTAGCAGTCTTTTGCGTCCATCACCTTGACATATTCAGATAAAAGTCTTGAAAAGGTATTACTTGAAAAATCTCCACAGATCTATCTTGATGAATCTCTGGTTTATGTACAATCATTTTATTAGTCTTATCAACTTTATCATGATTAACCATAACTTTACTAGTCATGTTAGTTTTATACATTTCTTTATCTATTCCAAAAGGAAAAATAACAGCTAAAATTAACCAGACTAAAATTATCATGATTACACATATTGAAGACAATTTGCAACATCTTTTGAAAATTGAGCATCTCAAATTATTATTAGTATAAGGCATCTTTACTTTCAAAAAAGCATGGGCGAATTTGCGGATTTGTGAATTTGCGATCCGCAAAATTTGCGAATTTGTGCAAATTTGTGGATTTTAGTTTTTTTGCGTGTTCGTGGGGTTTTTTGCGTGTTCGCGGGGTTTTTTGCGTGTTCGCTGGGCCTTTTGCGTCTTCGCGAGCCGCTTGCATAGCGAAGTTACCCATGCAGTCGTTTATGGGAGAGGGAGAGAGAGATAGATAGATAGATAGATAGATAGATAGATAGATAGATAGATAGATAGATAAATAGATAGAAAGAGAGAGAAAGAGAGGGAAAGAGAGAGGGAGAGAGAGAACGAGAGAAAGAAAGAGAGGCCGGATCTCTGAAGGGCCAGATTCCTGAGTTGCCCCTACAAAACATACAGCTTTCTATTTTTAGCAAAATGCATATGAAAATTGTGCTGTAAAGGTCTCTTTTAGTTTAACCCCTCCTGACAACTCAAAATGGGTGTATTTGCCATCCTCTCCCTTCTTCCTGTTTTTTATATCTGTAGGTGCTTCCTTATGAGGTTCAATTCCTTGGACAGGTGCCTCGTTGCCTCCTTGTAACTATTCTCTGACCCTGCTTCAAGGGTCAGAGCAGGGTCAGAGAATAGTTGCAAGTAGGCAACGAGGTGCCAGGAAGCAATTAGCAGCAGGTGTCCAAGTTGAAGTTAATTTGTTTGTAACCCTTTTGTAAAAGGTTACAAAGAAATTAGGTTCAACTTTTGCACCTGCTGCTGTAACCCTTGCTTGGCTGAAAATTCGTCCCCGCTGATTCGCGGATTTTACCGCGATTTCACGAGATTCGCGGATCGCGAAATCGCGGGAAATCCGCAAATTCGCCCGCCAAACGGATTTTACGCCCACCCTTACTTTCAAACAAAGCCCTAAAAAAAAAAAAAATGAAAAATGTAAAAATTACTAAATATATTCCCCTTTTTTTTTAACAGATAACTCTATTTTCTAACAGTTTTTCTTCGACCTTATGTCATACATCAATGTGTTTTCCAGCTAACACAATTTCTTCGACCTTGAGTCACCTAACACAATTTCTTCAACCTTGTGTCACCTAATGAACAAAATCAATCATTATCACTTGCATCATCTAAATTTTCTTGACTACTATTTACTTCTACTACTGGTGGAATTATAATATAGGTCCATTCAGGTGATTTGTACTTCTGATTTGGCTTTATTATTCTCTTCGCTCTGCTGTTTATTACTTCTATTTTCTTTCCTGCTTGTTTTTTCTTATTTAAGTCTTCTTCTTTTTGACTTGTGATCTCATTCACCTGCTCTTTTGATTTATGCACTAATTTAAATTTTAGGCCTACGTTTTCATTTAACCAATTATCTCCTTTTCTTGTTAATTTTCTTTTTGGTTCCGCTAAATTATACGCCACTCTCCAAGCTCTTTTCCTTGATCTTTTCAATTTTGATTCATCTCCACTATCATCTGTTTCACTTTCTGTGTTATCAGCTGATTCATTAATAATCAGTTTTATTGTATCAGATTCTTCTTTAGATTCAGGTACTTCTTTACTCGGCAGTTTCACTTTGTTAGGAACAACATCCCTATAGCTGGTACTTGGAATTTCTTCTTCTTCTTCTTCTTCTTCCTCAATTACTTCCAATTCACCAGTTTCAGAATTTGTGTTCCTTCTTCCAGAGCTTCCAATCTGCTTTTCAATACTCTCTTGATCTTGATTTTGAATCACTTCTTGTTCAGTTTCATTTTCTGCTTCTTGATCTAGCAGATATTTATCATTTTCTTCTTCAGAATCTTGTACTACGATTTCTTCATTTTCTTCATTCAATGCTTCATTCACATTTGAATTTTCCAGATGTCGACTTTCTTGTTGATCTTCAGGATCTGGATTTCTTTCAGGTTCTTCTTCTGAATCTGAATCAGCAGTTGTTTCACCTTCGTAGGGATTCTCAGGTGTTGGCACACGTATGGTGTGGCTAGCATGAATCCATCTCTTCAATCCCCTACAATGTACTGCATTTGTTGTGACTAATATTACCTGTCTTGCCTTCTGCCACCTTGGTCCTAGGCAATTTCTTCGTCGATGTACTTTTGTCCTTACCCAGTCTCCTGGTAACAGATCATGAGCTTGTTCTTTCTCTTTTGTAAATACTTCAGTTCCTACCTGATGGAACACAGAAGTCACCACATCAGATAGATTTTTGCAATAATCCATGATGATGATATCCTTAATGCTTAACAGTTTATCGACTGGAACAAATGCTTGCCTCATAACTCTAGCCATTAATATTTCATGAGGACTCAATCCTGTTTTCCTATCTGGAATGCTTCTCAAAGACATCAAAACAAGTGGAAGTGCATCTGTCCACTTAATTCCTGTTGCTAAGCACATTTTTGCTATTCTGTTTTTTATAGTACCATTCACTTGCTCAACAACACCTGATGCTTCTGGTCTGTAAGCACAATGTAATTTTTGCTTTATTTCCAATGCTTCACAAATCAATTTTAGCGCTCTGTTTTCAAAATGTGTACCACGATCTGTCTCGATCGACACTGGAAAACCATACCTTGGTATGATTTCTCTCAAAAGCAATTTTGCCACAGTAATTGAATCATTGTGACGTGTTGGGAATGCTTCTACCCATCTTGAAAACAAAACAGGTGATGGACCGAATGTGGATCAATGTCACACATTCATCCCAGTCCAAAGATCTGGGCCCAAATCCATCGTTTTTTTGCACTCCACACCACCCTGGGTTAGACAATGGCGATATGCAAATCAGCTCTGACCCTGTGCCCCATGGGAACAGTCCAGTCCGAACTACAAAAGCCATGTCCTTCCCATAACGGAATCAAGCATCCGAGGACCGGACCGGTTTCGAGGTAACACCTCTCATCAGCACGGCTAGCTTGACTCCAAGTGGTGTGGAGTGCCTGGGACCCACGTCTGAGCATCCCCAGCGCACTTATGGCGGCAATTGCAAACAAAACAGGTGATGGACCAAATGTGGATCAATGTCACACATTCATCCCAGTCCACAGATCTGGGCCCAAATCCATCGTTTTTTTGCACTCCACACCACCCTGGGTTAGACAATGGCGATATGCAAATCAGCTCTGACCCTGTGCCCCATGGGAACAGTCCAGTCCGAACTACAAAAGCCATGTCCTTCCCAGAACGGAATCAAGCATCCGAGGACCGGACCGGTTTTGAGGTAACACCTCTCATCAGCCAGGCTAGCTTGACTCCAAGTGGTGTGGAGTGCCTGGGACCCACGTCTGAGCATCCCCAGCGCACTTATGGCGGCAATTGCAAACAAAACAGGTGATGGACCGAATGTGGATCAATGTCACACATTCATCCCAGTCCAAAGATCTGGGCCCAAATCCATCGTTTTTTTGCACTCCACACCAACCTGGGTTAGACAATGGCGATATGCAAATTAGCTCTGACCCTGTGCCCCATGGGAACAGTCCAGTCCGAACTACAAAAGCCATGTCCTTCCCATAACGGAATCAAGCATCCGAGGACCGGACCGGTTTCGAGGTAACACCTCTCATCAGCACGGCTAGCTTGACTCCAAGTGGTGTGGAGTGCCTGGGACCCACGTCTGAGCATCCCCAGCGCACTTATGGCGGCAATTGCAAACAAAACAGGTGATGGACCAAATGTGGATCAATGTCACACATTCATCCCAGTCCACAGATCTGGGCCCAAATCCATCGTTTTTTTGCACTCCACACCACCCTGGGTTAGACAATGGCGATATGCAAATCAGCTCTGACCCTGTGCCCCATGGGAACAGTCCAGTCCGAACTACAAAAGCCATGTCCTTCCCAGAACGGAATCAAGCATCCGAGGACCGGACCGGTTTCGAGGTAACACCTCTCATCAGCCAGGCTAGCTTGACTCCAAGTGGTGTGGAGTGCCTGGGACCCACGTCTGAGCATCCCCAGCGCACTTATGGCGGCAATTGCAAACAAAACAGGTGATGGACCGAATGTGGATCAATGTCACACATTCATCCCAGTCCAAAGATCTGGGCCCAAATCCATCGTTTTTTTGCACTCCACACCAACCTGGGTTAGACAATGGCGATATGCAAATTAGCTCTGACCCTGTGCCCCATGGGAACAGTCCAGTCCGAACTACGAAAGCCATGTCCTTCCCAGAACGGAATCAAGCATCCGAGGACCGGACCGGTTTCGAGGTAACACCTCTCATCAGCCCGGCTAGCTTGACTCCAAGTGGTGTGGAGTGCCTGGGACCCACGTCTGAGCATCCCCAGCGCACTTATGGCGGCAATTGCAAACAAAACAGGTGATGGACCGAATGTGGATCAATGTCACACATTCATCCCAGTCCAAAGATCTGGGCCCAAATCCATCGTTTTTTTGCACTCCACACCACCCTGGGTTAGACAATGGTGATATGCAAATCAGCTCTGACCCTGTGCCCCATGGGAACAGTCCAGTCCGAACTACAAAAGCCATGTCCTTCCCAGAACGGAATCAAGCATCCGAGGACCGGACCGGTTTCGAGGTAACACCTCTCATCAGCCCGGCTAGCTTGACTCCAAGTGGTGTGGAGTGTCTGGGACCCACGTCTGAGCATCCCCAGCGCACTTATGGCGGCAATTGCAAACAAAACAGGTGATGCACCGAATGTGGATCAATGTCACACATTCATCCCAGTCCAAAGATCTGGGCCATTGTTTTTTTGCACTCCACACCACCCTGGGTTAGACAATGGCGATAT
Source organism: Lissotriton vulgaris (assembly GCF_964263255.1). NCBI lineage: Eukaryota > Metazoa > Chordata > Amphibia > Caudata > Salamandridae > Lissotriton > Lissotriton vulgaris. The sequence continues at coordinate 1,723,357,220 of NC_141694.1, read as the reverse complement.
GCAAATCAGCTCTGACCCTGTGCCCCATGGGAACAGTCCAGTCCGAACTACAAAAGCCATGTCCTTCCCAGAACGGAATCAAGCATCCGAGGACCGGACCGGTTTCGAGGTAACACCTCTCATCAGCCCGGCTAGCTTGACTCCAAGTGGTGTGGAGTGCCTGGGACCCACGTCTGAGCATCCCCAGCGCACTTATGGCGGCAATTGCAAACAAAACAGGTGATGGACCGAATGTGGATCAATGTCACACATTCATCCCAGTCCAAAGATCTGGGCCCAAATCCATTGTTTTTTTGCACTCCACACCACCCTGGGTTAGACAATGGCGATATGCAAATCAGCTCTGACCCTGTACCCCACGGGAACAGTCCAGTCCGAACTACAAAAGCCATGTCCTTCCCAGAACGGAATCAAGCATCCGAGGACCGGACCGGTTTCGAGGTAACACCTCTCATCAGCCCGGCTAGCTTGACTCCAAGTGGTGTGGAGTGCCTGGGACCCACGTCTGAGCATCCCCAGCGCACTTATGGCGGCAATTGCAAACAAAACAGGTGATGGACCGAATGTGGATCAATGTCACACATTCATCCCAGTCCAAAGATCTGGGCCCAAATCCATCGTTTTTTTGCACTCCACACCACCCTGGGTTAGACAATGGCGATATGCAAATCAGCTCTGACCCTGTGCCCCATGGGAACAGTCCAGTCCGAACTACAAAAGCCATGTCCTTCCCAGAACGGAATCAAGCATCCGAGGACCGGACCGGTTTCGAGGTAACACCTCTCATCAGCCCGGCTAGCTTGACTCCAAGTGGTGTGGAGTGCCTGGGACCCACGTCTGAGCATCCCCAGCGCACTTATGGCGGCAATTGCAAACAAAACAGGTGATGGACTGAATGTGGATCAATGTCACACATTCATCCCAGTCCAAAGATCTGGGCCCAAATCCATCGTTTTTTTGCACTCCACACCACCCTGGGTTAGACAATGGCGATATGCAAATCTGCTCTGACCCTGTGCCCCATGGGAACAGTCCAGTCCGAACTACAAAAGCCATGTCCTTCCCAGAACGGAATCAAGCATCCGAGGACCGGACCGGTTTCGAGGTAACACCTCTCATCAGCCCGGCTAGCTTGACTCCAAGTGGTGTGGAGTGCCTGGGACCCACGTCTGAGCATCCCCAGCGCACTTATGGCGGCAATTGCAAACAAAACAGGTGATGGACCGAATGTGGATCAATGTCACACATTCATCCCAGTCCAAAGATCTTGGCCCAAATCCATTGTTTTTTTGCACTCCACACCACCCTGGGTTAGACAATGGCGATATGCAAATCAGCTCTGACCCTGTGCCCCATGGGAACAGTCCAGTCCGAACTACAAAAGCCATGTCCTTCCCAGAACGGAATCAAGCATCCGAGGACCGGACCGGTTTCGAGGTAGCACCTCTCATCAGCCCGGCTAGCTTGACTCCAAGTGGTGTGGAGTGCCTGGGACCCACGTCTGCGCATCCCCAGCGCACTTATGGCGGCAATTGCAAACAAAACAGGTGATGGACCGAATGTGGATCAATGTCACACATTCATCCCAGTCCAAAGATCTGGGCCCAAATCCATAGTTTTTTTGCACTCCACACCACCCTGGGTTAGACAATGGCGATATGCAAATCAGCTCTGACCCTGTGCCCCATGGGAACAGTCCAGTCCGAACTACAAAAGCCATGTCCTTCCCAGAACAGAATCAAGCATTCGAGGACCGTCACCGGACCGGTTTCGAGGTAACACCTCTCATCAGCCCGGCTAGCTTGACTCCAAGTGGTGTGGAGTGCCTGGGACCCACGTCTGAGCATCCCCAGCGCACTTATGGCGGCAATTGCAAACAAAACAGGTGATGGACCGAATGTGGATCAATGTCACACAATCATCCCAGTCCAAAGATCTGGGCCCAAATCCATCGTTTTTTTGCACTCCACACCACCCTGGGTTAGACAATGGCGATATGCAAATCAGCTCTGACCCTGTGCCCCATGGGAACAGTCCAGTCCGAACTACAAAAGCCATGTCCTTCCCAGAACGGAATCAAGCATCCGAGGACCGGATCGGTTTCGAGGTAACACCTCTCATCAGCCCGGCTAGCTTGACTCCAAGTGGTGTGGAGTGCCTGGGACCCACGTCTGAGCATCCCCAGCGCACTTATGGCGGCAATTGCAAACAAAACAGGTGATGGAATGAGGAAATATAAATTATATGGTCAAGAAATGTTCCCTAACGTGTACCCCACCGTCTCCATGTACGAGTTTAAAGTGCATGTAACTTCCCTCCTGTGCCTGCTATGAAGACGCAAACACATTTGCGTCCAACGTTAACATGTCCTCTTTCAGACCCACCCTGAATGGGTCGGATATTCCGTTCCTAAATATGCCTTGCCACCGTCTTTGTATGGTGCACTTTCACGTATTCCTGGCTCTGTGCGAGCTAGGCCCTGTTTTCTGTCATCAAGCCTCTTTTCAAAAGCATCTCTGCCTCCTGAAACTGCAACGTGGGATGCCCCCACCTGTGAACTCTGTCCTACTCCCTGCGAGGCGAGCGGAGCCTGGCTCGGCCTGCCTGCCTGCCAAAGACAGTATTTTACCTTCATGCTATCAGTATAGCCAAGCTCAGCTTCCCGAAAACACATTCCAGTCCAGCAGAATAGATAAACAAATCCCCGGCTGCAGAGCAAAGGGCCCGGCCTCTCTGTCTCCATGCAAGTAATTCATAGCTCCCGTCACCATGGTAGGCCCATGACCCCCTCGCTTTACCCACAGACACGTAGGCACATGTGCACGCATTCATAGTCAGTATAGGATAGCCTCTGCCCAAGAGACCTTTCCTTCTAGATAATATGGTTCCCAAACATCAGATATCAGATATGATATAGGAACGAGTTGATCTGACATGCCAGACTTCTGTCTCTTTCCTCTAGTGTAAATGTCAAGTCCCCTGCACCCTCCAGCTTTACGTCAACCACACGTCATGCAGCTACGCGCGCATCCTAGCTACCGATTCCTGGTGACTCTGCACTATTCTGTCATAGAGCCACCCACTTCTGACACTTACATGTGACGTTTCTAGAACACACCTCTGTGCACGCCTTAGTTCACGCCTTCTGATTACGTATTGCTAACACGTGTGTATCCTTATCTTGTTTCTCTCAGCTGTTACGCCTTCTGCATTGACTTCTATTGTGTATATTAAGTATAAAAGTTGTGTATTGTCAATAAAGTATGCTCTATCCCTTCCTGCACCCCAGTGGTGTCAGGAACCCGATATCCGGTACCAGAACCATTCCTTTTTAAGGAATAAAACCCCTAAGAACTCTAACACCACGGACTCTGCGTCTTTCTTTCCGATTGAGTTATTTTTGTTTAAGTACTTACCTGCATAGAAATTAAGACGGTAAATCAAATATTTACCACATTATTTTGGCGCCCGAATAGGGACCCCTCCCCCACCCCACGCGCCGGTTGGTGCGTTGCAGCCTTGGTCCCCTGCCACAGTCGTGACGGACACTACGCGTACCCGCAGGATTTCCTGGATCTCCCTCAGGCCTACGGAGGTGACGGAGACTGCGATCAGCACCCAGACGAGGCGGTGAGGAGTGCGGAGGATCCCGACCAGAGCCTAGCCGAAAGAAGCAAGGTCCGAGGTGTCAAGAGGCCCACCAGTTCCGAAGTATTCACGTATCGAGTTGAGTCGAGTCCAGTCCGGTCCAGTCCAGTCGAGTTTTCCGAGGCCTTCTGTTCCGTGCTTCCCGGTGAGTACCGTTGCTGGGGACGCATCTAGACGGGTGCATTATTATGTATCCGGTAAAGACGGGTTTGGGTGCTGTTTAGCAGTACATCTAGTATTAAAGTTCTTGCACTGTTCTCAACAGTGTATCTGTGCTGTTTAGCAGTACATCTAGTACCAAGGGTAGTCATACGTGTTCAGAATGTTTCATGTGATTAATGTCGTGGTATGAGTGGACTGTTTTGTGTACATTACTGTGTTTTTGTGTAACTAGCTGCGTTCAGAAGTAAGTGACAAATATCGAGTATCCAGCACTAAGTAACAAGATGCCGCTTTTCAATAAGTTAAGACAGATAGGAACTAGGAAAGGGATGCTAGAGGAAGAAATTCCTATCCCCCCTAGGGACACTCCTGGAAATTTTATGTACCATAAGCATGGCTTAGATGCCATACTGTACCTAGATTTATGGGCCGATTATACTAAGCACCTAGAAGAGAGACACAGGTGGCCTGCTACAGGAACATGGGATGCCGAGTGCATCATGAGAGTAGAGGAAGCGCTATGGAAAAAGAAAGCCAGACAATCCCAGAAAGATGCCATAGAGTTGTGGCGTAAAGAGTCACATAAGCGTACAGAAAAAGCACTCCGAAAAGAAGACAGACATAGAGAAGAGTCGGATAAAGTCCGAGAAAACGAATTAGTTAATGAAGGGATCCGAGTAAAAGCAGAACAAGTAGACCGCATGCGAAACAATCTTGTAAATGGCATGTACTTAGTGACCGAGGGTTCGCCTGAAGCCACTTCAGAAATACCGAAAGATCTGCCGCCACCATTGGTTCCAACTAAAGTAAATCACAGGACTACAAAGGACATATTCCTTGCTTCCTATCTAGATGATGTAGCTCCCGCTTACACCCATCCACCTGCCCAGGTACCGCCCGCTGACGGTGACGGAGGTGGCAACCCACTCCAAGACAATGTCCCGCCCTTACCGCAACAAAGTTCACCCGCCCGAAATCCTGTTCCACCTGTCCCTCCACCACTTCCTACACCTAAGATGAATACACTGAATCCGTTTGGGCCTGATCCTGGTAAAACACTAGTTCAGTTACTTACACATTCCCCACAGACAAGTCATGCTCAAGCCTCCGCCTCTGGAGGTGCGACAGGAGGTCACCAGACTCCGCCACAAACACATAGGTTAAACATAAGGGACATATTAAAGAACCGTACACCCTGAACACCAAGTTTCGACATGCTTAAAGAACCCCTTCCAATTTGCAGATACGATCCAGTACCCGGTAAAGACGACAGGATGTTGTTAGCATCTTTACGCTTACGAAAAGTTACAAATTACTTAGTACTGTTCCCAGGAATGACTGAATACCTAGATAGAATATACCATTTTATCCAGACTGGGGAAGATCCTGACAGTATTAAAGAGGCCCTGGCTCACCAAAAAGTTGACACTCAAGGTTGTATATTACGTTTCTTCATAAACTGTTTAATAAGAGAACGAGACAGGCCTGGGGTAGACCAGGACGAGATGGATGCACTAAACAAGTGGGGTCAGAATATAGCCGATGGAAAACACGACAAACAGAATTGTATAGCAAGTATGTATAAAAAGATCAGGAAAGAAGTAATAGAAATACACGAAAGAAAGGAACAAGAAAAGGAAAGAGATAGTGACAGGAATAACTCCTCCGAGGAGGACGAACCAGAGGAACAAGACTCGGCTAAAGGAATAATAGCATATGTAGGTAAGGGAACTTACCTTAAGAAAGGCATTCGTCCAGAAAGCTAGAGAGTTTTTCTCTCTGGCATCTCGAAAACGAGTTCTCCTGAATATCTGTTTCAAGATACTGATAAAATGCTTCAAGAACGAATGGGGTACCACGTACTCAATTCTATGGATGAACAAGAACTAGCCCGGTCAGCAGTACTATGGGCTGACAATCCTAGCATATACAATGATGATACAGTAGCACAGACATTTCTGAACCTTTCCCCAGACGAACAGAAATTAGCTGGTATATACATGATTCAGCATCTTCTCACGTTATACCGAAATCAACATTCGGACCCAGGTCCCTTACCTGATACATTAGAAGCACTACTTATGAATAGATGGAGAGGCTTAAGTACCAAGTTAATTCAAATAATTCTAGAGCAACGGCACAGATATAACGCTTTCTTAGGCCCTCAACATGTTCCAGCTCCGCCCCCAGAAAGAAAAGAAATGTTTCATTTTGACAGGCAGAATCCTTTACGAGAAGTACACCCAGTTATGGGTGCCGATAATACCCTGAAACGTGTGTATGTGTACACACCTTTGACAAAGTTAGAATTGTTAGAAATGAAGAAACTAGTACCCTGTCACCTTAAAGACCCTGCAGGTTTTCACCGAGAACTTAAGGATATGTTACTCATGGGAGATGACACATATACGGATATTATGAAATTGTTAAAAGTACTGTTACCTACTGGCATCTATGAGAAACTCAAAGAAAAAGAATGGGAGGTGGGAGATAAAAAGATTATATGGACAGAAATAGAAGACGAAGAAAAAATCCATACTCCAGGGCTAGGCCTTGGGGAAAAAGCTAAAGCATTACCAGGATTAATAGTACAGGTTTTGCCAAGATTATTGACAACTAAAAAGGAAGACTGGGACGCAATCTCAGCCTGTAAACAGAAACACGATGAAGATACTAGTGACTTCTATTCAAGATTCGAGAAATGTTTCATTATTAATAGTGGCCTGAAACCAAGCAGCGAGTCATACCCACACCTTTTTGTAAGCAAATTAGTCGAGAATTCCCTGACACAGGTTAAGAATCGTGTATATAAAGTCGAAAGTACATGGCAAGCAAATACGCCATCTCAGATGTTACAAATGTTACAATATCACCAGAACAGAATTAGGGAAGAACAAGAACATGAACAGAGACGTATAAAAGACACGAAAATGAAAATACTAGTTGCCCAGTCAGTCCCAGCTGACGGTCAGAAAAAGGGTGGGACGCAGACAAATAATTCAGCAGCTCCTGTTAAAGGGACATGCAACTATTGCAAGCAGCCAGGCCACTACGTAAATGAATGTCCAGTCCTGAAACACAATATAGCGACAGGTAAAACTAAAGAAAGACCGCGTCAGCCTAGACAAGACCAGGTCCAGCCACAGACTTCACAGAATATACAGCCTATGCATGCTTCATCACACTCCGCCCAGACCGTAGCGGTATCACAGCCACAGCCCATTGCCGCGACCCAGCAAGTCTCGCAACAGATGTACCAGTATGCCCAATCTGATTATCCCGATTATCAGCAATACACATGAAATAGCCTAGAGAGGGAGGTTGGCTTGCCTCTTATTGAGATTCCTGTACATCAAGAGGGTCCTTATGTACATAGTCAAGTATTAGGAAAAGACAGAAAGTTTCTAATTGACACAGGGGCAAGTCGCACCACAATCAGTCACGACGAAGTTCCAGGGGCACCCCTCTCAGGCTCACAGAATGTTTCCCTTGGTTTTTCAGGACAGCCAATTGTAAATGAAGTATCAGAACCCGTCCCCCTAGCAGTAGGTCCACTATCACGTGTTACAGACTTGTTACTCACGAAATCATGTCCAGAAAACTTGTTAGGAATAAAGACACTGAAGGCTCTAGGAGCTGTGATATGTTGTTCTCCGGAAGGAGTTAGACTTTTTCTGCGTGACTTCAAGGGTCACTATGTATTACGAGAGTTTGATGTCAGATTGAAAAATGTACCGAAACACCTGTGGGCACAAGGCCCAACCGATGTAGGTTGCATGCACATTACACCATACCGTGTTACACTCAAACCAGGAGTTGTTTTACCCCGAATCAGACAATACAAGTTACCACCCGATGCTGTAGTGGCTTTACTGAAAATCATTGAAGAGCTCATTGCCCAAGGAGTGGTCGTAGAAACCGACTCCAATATCTGTAATTCCCCCATCATTCCGATTCTTAAACGTACTGATCCCAATGCACCGCCAGTATATCGGCTGGTGATTGATTTACGAGAACTGAACAAATGCATTGTACCACAGTACCCTGTGGTTCCCGACATCTCATCCTTATTGACTGCTATTGATTCAGAAGCAACGTTCTTTACTGTAATTGACCTCAAGAACGCCTTCTTCAGTGTACCCATTGATCCAGAGAGCCAATATCTCTTCGGATTCAGTTTAAATGGCCGAAGCTTCAAATTTTCACGCGCACCTCAAGGATTCACAGAAAGCCCCAGCATCTATAGCCAAGCGCTAAAAAGACAACTTGACTGTATCCAAATGCCAGTTAACACCGCCTTACTCCAGTACGTCGATGATCTGCTGATCACCGCACGAAGTGAACTCGAATGTGAACAAGCATCACTGATAGTTTTACACTTTCTGGCTGACAAAGGACACAAGGTGTCTCCTTCGAAGCTGCAATTCTGTGTTCAGCAAGTAGTGTACCTTGGGCACTTGCTGAACAAGTGGGGGAGACAGCTCACACCTGATCGCATTCAGTTAATCGTACAGTTACCACAACCCAAGACACAAAAGGAAGTGCGGGCCTTTATAGGCCTCACCTCGTACTGCAGACAATGGATTCCTCAGTATGCATTTCTAGCTAAACCACTGATACAGTTGACAACACAGGAGGCAGCGACTTCGACTGTCCTCCCTTGGACTCAGGAACATACACAGGCTTTTGAGGAATTAAAGAAAGCTTTATGCCAAGCACCCGTTCTAGCGACACCATGTTACAGCAAACCTTTCACACTTTTTGTTACAGAACGTGATGGTACAGCGTTGTCTGTCCTCACACAAGATCAAGCAGGTTCACATAAGCCTTGTGCTTATTTTTCAAGTACATTAGACCCAGTAGCCCAGGCTTTGCCTGCGTGCTTAAAATCAGTTGCAGCGACAGCCTTAGCAATCAGACAAAGCGATTCAATAGTATTAGGACACCAATTGACAGTACAAGTTCCACATTCTGTAGAAGTCCTTCTAAACCGAACCCAGACTCAACACCTGACTATAGCACGACTGACAGGTTATGAACTGTCACTATTCCAGCCACACATAGAAATCAGACGCTGTAGCATTCTAAATCCCGCAACATTGTTACCTTCAAGTATAACAGATCCAGCCCCGCATGATTGCATAGAGATAAAATTAATGCAGTAACAAAGCCCCGACGAGACTTAACAGATGTTGCACTGACAAATCCAGACCTGACACTTTATGTGGACGGTTCATGCATGAGAACAAGTACAGGAGAATTAGTGGCCGCGTATGCAGTGACCACTGAAACCGAAGTCAAAGAAACACATCGTATTAACACACTGTCCGCTCAAGCAGCAGAGCTTGTCGCTCTGACTCGAGCCTGTATACTAGCCAAGAACAGAAATGTTAACATATACACTGATTCACGTTATGCCTTCGGAGTTGTACACGACTTCGGAATGTTATGGCAAGAACGAGGTTTCTTGACCTCTCACGGTGCCAAGATCCAACACGGTCCGCTCATTCAAGCACTGTTAGAAGCAATACATCTGCCTTCAGGCATATCTATCATGAAGTGTAAAGCGCATACTAAAGTTACTGACTCTATTTCCCAGGGTAACGACCTGGCAGACCAAACAGCAAAACATACCGCATTGACTCACCCCCAGGCAACTGATGTGACAAAGGCAATAGTACCGACACATTGTATGACTGTTAAGGATCCCACACTAGATGTAATCGATATTCAGACACATGCTACTCCAGACGAAATCAAGAAATGGTCCGAACTAGGAGGGGTCCAGACAGATCAAGGATGGATGACGAAGGGAAAATCTACATGGTTTCTCCCCGACTCTATGGTTCAAGTCATAATAAATACAGCACATAGTCCAGCACATCTGGGAGAAAAAGCCATGTTAGACAGTTTACAGAATCTCTGGTTCAACAAACATTTACGAGCAGCAGCAAAACAGAAAGTGCGTACTTGCATGATCTGTTGTCAGTTCAATCCAGGTAAAAGCGTCCCTGTAGAGCAAGGTGGATTTCATCCTCCCGATCACCCTTTTGAAGTCCTCCAGATGGATTATATCCAGATGGAACGTTGTCGAGGATTCAAGTACGTCCTCGTAATTGTTTGTGCACTTTCCCGTTGGACAGAAGCATATCGAGTCCCAGATTACATTGCTCCGACCACTGCCAGGCAGCTGGTTCGAGAATTCTTCCCACGGTACGGCTTGCCTCGTATCGTATACTCAGATAAAGGACAGCCATTCTCGTCCGAGCTCATGAAGCAGGTCTCACTCCTGCTAGGATATCAGTGGAAATTCCACTGCGTCCGACATCCCGAGGCCGCTGGCCTTGTAGAGAGACACAATCAGACACTGAAAACCCGTCTTGCTAAAGTTTGTAAGGAGAAAGGGGTCGACTGGATAGTCGCCCTGCCAGTTGCATTGTTCTATATGAGGATGGTTCCTCATTCGAGATCAGGGCTATCCCCGTACGAGGTGGTCTTCGGCAGGCCACCAAATATGTGGGGGACGCCCATGCCTAAGAAAATACCCGATGTTGATTGTAATATGCTGACAGATTACCTTGCCTCCTTGATGTCTGCACTCCAATCATGTCGTTCACAGGTTGCCGCAGCCTTTCCCGACAACACTGATGTAAAGCCACACGATATCCGCCCCGGTGATACTGTGCTGATCCGAAATTTCGACAGGAGGAGTCAGCTGGAGCCCCGTTGGCAGGAGCCGAAGCTCGTCCTTCTAACCACGAGGACCGCGATCAAAGTGGAGGGCAGAAAAGGGTGGATACATACAAGTCACGTCAAAAAATGTAATGAACTGCTGCTGCCAGAAACTGACTCTTCCACCCCCTCAAAGGACTGCCCAGATTCTAGTGACTTTAAACCTCCCATGGTAGAGAAAACTCCGCAAGAAGAATACAAGTTGAAATTACGGTCTAGCAAGTCAGACAGTTTAATTGTTTAAGTCCTCCCCTAGGTGAATCGGTTAAATAGTCTCTGACATGTATCCCCTATACCCCAATAGAGAGAGAGATAGAGAGAAACAGATCAAGAAGCAACGGTACTGCAAATCTCTAAAAAGTTACTGTATTGTCACCTTATGGATTATGTTTTCCTTAAGTCTTACGATTATTGTCACCAGTATACTTCTGCATATATACTTTCCTATTGCTACACGTGCACATTCTTCTTCTAATGACACTGCCGAGCATTCTTTTAGCGAGTTACCTCTTCATGAATTGTCCTACCGACTTGCGCTGCGCAACAATACATTCATTAGTATGTTACACCACTCGCATCAGACCAGCAACGCTACAAATTGTTGGATATGTGGCCGACTCCCTCCCTACCAGAAATACAAAGGAGTTCTGCCCCTCTTCCCGTACCCGTTGTCACACAATGGTTCATGTGGAGCCTGGTTTAGTTTGATTAATGCCTTGGATTCGAATTCCGTAGTTTATCAAGGTAACTGGGTATGGGGAAACCTGAACACAGTTCTGCATAGAGTATGTTATCCTGACAAAGAGGGAGTCCCCAAAAGAACAGGAACTGATCTAGAAAATGAAGTATATGGATTAGGAAATTTTACACTCAACCTCATGATTCTGAATGTTGAATCCGAAACCGAACCAGACTTGCCCACTATGTCAGTACTACCAGTCAAAGGTGAATTATGTATTAGAAAGAAGGGCTCAATACACCTGGGTCATAGTAAATGTACTACCGTGATCGAATTTAGTGATAAGGGCAAGTCCACATTCAAAGCTACACGTCATTCCTATTTCATTTGTGGTCAGACAGCATACATACGTTTGCCTCTAGATTGGGATGGGACCTGTTACATTGGATTCTTACTGCCACCTGTTTTCCTAGCTCCACCAGATTATCATAGAAATTCCCGTCTAGTTCACAGACCCAAAAGAGATCTCCCAATTGTCGACTATACGGAAACGGCATGGGAAAAATTCACAGATTTCAACAAAGGTTTCTTTCCTTACTTAGGGGCTATCTTTAATAGTAAGTCTATACGCCACTTGACCAGAACTCTCGAAGCAGTAGTGAAAGAGACCACTTCCGCCCTAGGTAACTTGACTGAGGAACAGTCTGCTATGAGACTTGTCGTTCTTCAAAATCGTCTTGTTATTGACGTCATACTGGCCGACCGCGGAGGAGCCTGTAAGGTCCTCGGGTCAGCTTGTTGCGTTTTCATCCCAGATAATGCTCCGTCCGTATATAAGGCTATTACCCGTCTCCATAAGATAGCTAGTCAGATACATCAGAATCCAGGCACTTGGACTTGGTCCGGTTGGCTCTGGACTACCATATCAGCTTGGGGTTGGAAAATATTGTCACTTCTTGGAACTATTCTACTTATAGTATTCAGTTGCTGTCTATGTTTACAATGTGGGCCGGCGATTTGCGGCTTGTGCGCCACATCCTGCACTCCCCATTCAAGTCAACGTTCTAAATCCAATGTGAAAAAGGATGAGCAGATGATGCTAACCACTCAAATAAATAGATTAATGACGATTGATATATCGTGAAGGGTCCGTAGGGAACAAGGAGGGAATGAGGAAATATAAATTTTATGGTCAAGAAATGTTCCCTAACGTGTACCCCACCGTCTCCATGTACGAGTTTAAAGTGCATGTAACTTCCCTCCTGTGCCAGCTATGAAGACGCAAACACATTTGCGTCCAACGTTAACATGTCCTCTTTCAGACCCACCCTGAATGGGTCGGATATTCCGTTCCTAAATATGCCTTGCCACCGTCTTTGTATGGTGCACTTTCACGTATTCCTGGCTCTGTGCGAGCTAGGCCCTGTTTTCTGTCATCAAGCCTCTTTTCAAAAGCATCTCTGCCTCCTGAAACTGCAACGTGGGATGCCCCCACCTGTGAACTCTGTCCTACTCCCTGCGAGGCGAGCGGAGCCTGGCTCGGCCTGCCTGCCTGCCAAAGACAGTATTTTACCTTCATGCTATCAGTATAGCCAAGCTCAGCTTCCCGAAAACACATTCCAGTCCAGCAGAATAGATAAACAAATCCCCGGCTGCAGAGCAAAGGGCCCGGCCTCTCTGTCTCCATGCAAGTAATTCATAGTTCCCGTCACCATGGTAGGCCCATGACCCCCTCGCTTTACCCACAGACACGTAGGCACATGTGCACGCATTCATAGTCAGTATAGGATAGCCTCTGCCCAAGAGACCTTTCCTTCTAGATAATATGGTTCCCAAACATCAGATATCAGATATGATATAGGAACGAGTTGATCTGACATGCCAGACTTCTGTCTCTTTCCTCTAGTGTAAATGTCATGTCCCCTGCACCCTCCAGCTTTACGTCAACCACACGTCATGCAGCTGCGCGCGCATCCTAGCTACCGATTCCTGCTGACTCTGCACTATTCTGTCATAGAGCCACCCACTTCTGACACTTACATGTGACGTTTCTAGAACACACCTCTGTGCACGCCTTAGTTCACGCCTTCTGATTACGTATTGCTAACACGTGTGTATCCTTATCTTGTTTCTCTCAGCTGTTACGCCTTCTGCATTGACTTCTATTGTGTATATTAAGTATAAAAGTTGTGTATTGTCAATAAAGTATGCTCTATCCCTTCCTGCACCCCAGTGGTGTCAGGAACCCGATATCCGGTACCAGAACCATTCCTTTTTAAGGAATAAAACCCCTAAGAACTCTAACACCACGGACTCTGCGTCTTTCTTTCCGATTGAGTTATTTTTGTTTAAGTACTTACCTGCATAGAAATTAAGACGGTAAATCAAATATTTACCACAGGACCGAATGTGGATCAATGTCACACATTTATCCCAGTCCAAAGATCTGGGCCCAAATCCATCGTTTTTTGCACTGCACACCACCCTGGGTTAGACAATGGCGATATGCAAATCAGCTCTGACCCTGTGCCCCATGGGAACAGTCCAGTCCGAACTACAAAAGCCATGTCCTTCCCAGAACGGAATCAAGCATCCGAGGACCGGACCGGTTTCGAGGTAACACCTCTCATCAGCCCGGCTAGCTTGACTCCAAGTGGTGTGGAGTGCCTGGGACCCACGTCTGAGCATCCCCAGCGCACTTATGGCGGCAATTGCAAACAAAACAGGTGATGGACCGAATGTGGATCAATGTCACACATTCATCCCAGTCCAAAGATCTGGGCCCAAATCCATCGTTTTTTTGCACTCCACACCACCCTGGGTTAGACAATGGCGATATGCAAATCAACTCTGACCCTGTGCCCCATGGGAACAGTCCAGTCCGAACTACAAAAGCCATGTCCTTCCCAGAACGGAATCAAGCATCCGAGGACCAGACCGGTTTCGAGGTAACACCTCTCATCAGCCCGGCTAGCTTGACTCCAAGTGGTGTGGAGTGCCTGGGACCCACGTCTGAGCATCCCCAGCGCACTTATGGCGGCAATTGCAAACAAAACAGGTGATGGACCGAATGTGGATCAATATCACACATTCATCCCAGTCCAAAGATCTGGGCCCAAATCCATCGTTTTTTTGCACTCCACACCACCCTGGGTTAGACAATGGCGATATGGAAATCAGCTCTGACCCTGTGCCCCATGGGAACAGTCCAGTCCGAACTACAAAAGCCATGTCCTTCCCAGAACGGAATCAAGCATCCGAGGACCGGACCGGTTTCGAGGTAACACCTCTCATCGGTACAGAGCAGGAATATCGCCGCAAAAATATCGCCTAACATAAATATCGCCGCAAAAATATCTACAGGAAGAAATATCGATGACAAAAATATCGTCTGACCAAAATATCGACAGACAGGTAAGTAATATCGTTAACATTAATATAGTTGTAATAAATATCGTTTACAAAAACATAGTTTACAATAATATCGTTTTTTAAATAATTATAAGTAATGTAGTGTTTTTAATGATTATTTTTAGTCAAAGTAGTATTTTTAGTAGTATATTATTATTTAATAATGTATTTTCAGTTGAATTTAGTATTAATAGTTCCGTAGCGGGTTGTGGGTTTATAGGGGAGTAGGGTGGGAAGTAATTTAAATATAATGAAATAATACATTAATTAATGTTTTAAATGAATATAAATAGTGTAATAAATAATAGTTAATTAATTTCAATTAGTTAATTGAATAATAATTATGTAATTAATTATGTTATTTTTTTAATTATTTTTAGGTGTGTGTACAGTATTTTTTTAGTGAAAATGTTTTTGGGTAAAGGGGTATTTTTAGGGTTCAGGGTCAGTTTTCAGTTTTTGGGTAAAGGGGTATTTTTAGGGTTCAGGGTCAGTTTTCAGTTTTTGGGTAAAGGGGTATTTTTAGGGTTCAGGGTCAGTTTTCAGTTTTTGGGTAAAGGGGTATTTTTAGGGTTCAGGGTCAGTTTTCAGTTTTTGGGTAAAGGGGTATTTTTAGGGTTCAGGGTCAGTTTTCAGTTTTTGGGTGAAGGGGTATTTTTAGGGTTCAGGGTCAGTTTTCAGTTTTTGGGTAAAGGGGTATTTTTAGGGTTCAGGGTCAGTTTTTAGTTTTTGGGTAAAGGAGTATTTTTAGGGTTCAGGGTCAGTTTTTAGGTTTTTGGGTAAAGGGGTATTTTTAGGGTTCAGGGTCAGTTTTTAGTTTTTGGGTAAAGGAGTATTTTTAGGGTTCAGGGTCAGTTTTTAGGTTTTTGGGTAAAGGGGTATTTTTAGAGTTCAGGGTCAGTTTTTAGTTTTTGGGTAAAGGAGTATTTTTAGGGTTCAGGGTCAGTTTTTAGGTTTTTGGGTAAAGGGGTATTTTTTGGGTTCAGGGTCAGTTTTCAGTTTTTGGGTAAAGGGGTTTTTAAATATAATGAAATAATAGATTAATTAATGTTTTAAATAAATATAAATAGTGTAATAAATAATAGTTAATTAATTTTAATTAGTTAATTGAATAATAATTATGTCATTAATTATGTTAATTTTTTAATTAATTTTAGGTGTGTGTACAGGATTTTTTAGTGAAAATGTTTTTGGGTAAAGGGGTATTTTTAGGGTTCAGGGTCAGTTTTGGGTTTTTGGGTAAAGGGGTATTTTTAGGGTTCAGGGTCAGTTTTCAGTTTTTGGGTAAAGGGGTATTTTTAGGGTTCAGGGTCAGTTTTCAGTTTTTGGGTAAAGGGGTATTTTTAGGGTTCAGGGTCAGTTTTTAGTTTTTGGGTAAAGGAGTATTTTTAGGGTTCAGGGTCAGTTTTTAGGTTTTTGGGTAAAGGGGTATTTTTAGGGTTCAGGGTCAGTTTTTAGTTTTTGGGTAAAGGAGTATTTTTAGGGTTCAGGGTCAGTTTTTAGGTTTTTGGGTAAAGGGGTATTTTTAGAGTTCAGGGTCAGTTTTTAGTTTTTGGGTAAAGGAGTATTTTTAGGGTTCAGGGTCAGTTTTTAGGTTTTTGGGTAAAGGGGTATTTTTTGGGTTCAGGGTCAGTTTTCAGTTTTTGGGTAAAGGGGTTTTTAAATATAATGAAATAATAGATTAATTAATGTTTTAAATAAATATAAATAGTGTAATAAATAATAGTTAATTAATTTTAATTAGTTAATTGAATAATAATTATGTCATTAATTATGTTAATTTTTTAATTAATTTTAGGTGTGTGTACAGGATTTTTTAGTGAAAATGTTTTTGGGTAAAGGGGTATTTTTAGGGTTCAGGGTCAGTTTTGGGTTTTTGGGTAAAGGGGTATTTTAATTATATATATGTATTATTGTTGTTATATAAAGTAATGTGTAAAATTAATTTATATGTCCACATTTATTAAGTTTATAATTAAAAAGTGTAGTAAATTTGTTTGAAATAGTTATAAAATAAAAGTAATGTAATGTATTTTGTTAATAGTACTTATATTTATTTATTATTTAATGTAATTTTAATTATTTTAAAAAGTCGATATTTTTTACATCTATATTAATTACAACGATATTTTGGAGTCGATATTTATGTACTTACCTGTTTAAGTATAGGGTGTCGATATTTTTGTAAACGATATTTTTGCAACGATATTTATGTCAGCTATATTTTTGTTATCGATATTTTAACACCCTACCCTCTCATCAGCCCGGCTAGCTTGACTCCAAGTGGTGTGGAGTGCCTGGGACCCACGTCTGAGCATCCCCAGCGCACTTATGGCAGCAATTACAAACAAAACAGGTGATGGACCGAATGTGGATCAATGTCACACATTCATCCCAGTCCAAAGATCTGGGCCCAAATCTACCCATCTTGAAAACAAACAGATTATCACCAAGACATATTTGAGTTTGTTGTGAGGTGGCATGTCAATGAAGTCAAGCTGTATTCTGGTCAATGGACCACCCTCCCGACCTATGGTTCCCATGCTCACAACAGTTTTTCTGTTTGGGTTGATCTGTTGACAGATAAGACATCTTTAAAAAAAGAACTCTGCAATTATTCAGAATTTTGGATTGTACCATATCTGTCGAAGTAATCTAATCATTGAATCTCTTCCAATATGTCCTGGACTATGGTACATGCGTGCCATGTCAGAAATCATACTATCTGACATTGCTGCTCTGTCATCTTTGTAAACCCAAACCTCATCTTCTTCTCTTTGTCTGCACCCTGCTTTTAACTATGTGTTTTTTCTCCTCATCATTTGCCTCATCTTGCAACTGTTTTACTCCCTGCCAAGTCTCAACTACAGATGTTAGCATAAGTGAGTTCAAAACATGTTCATTTTCTTTTTCCCGATTCATGGACACATAATTTTTTGCACAACATTTTGCTATTGAGTCAGCATAAGAGTTTCCTTTTGTTATGTAATCCTCTCCTTTCTTATGTGCTGTGCATTTTACTACTGCATTTTTTTCTGGTAGTTGAATTCCATCAATCAATCTTTTGATTAACTGAGCATTTCTTATTGGTGATCCCGCAGAAGTTAAATAACCTCTTTGAGACCATAGCTCGCCATAGTGATGGACTACACCATAACCATATTGACTATCAGTCACTATGGTAATTTTTAGCTCTTTTCCCAATTCACATGCACGAATCAAAGCAATTAATTCTGCTACTTGAGCTGAACGAATTCCTTTGAGACAGGAAGCTTCAATCACATCTGCAACTGTACATACTGCATATGCTGCACTCAGAAAACCTTCATCTGTTCTTAAGCATGAACTATCAACAAACAAAACATAATCTGATTCAGGTAACGGGACATCTTTAATGTCCTGTCTTGGTTTAGTGCAATATTCTAATACATCCAGGCATTCATGATCAACCTCATCCCTGATTTCTGTTTCAGTAGTGTCAGGTAATAATGTGGAAGGATTTAAATTCACACATCTCGCAATTGAAACATTGTCCGAGCCAAGAATAACCTTTTCATATTTTGTTAGCCTATTATTTGTCAAATATTGTGTTCTGCTTCTAGTGAGGAGAATTTCAACTGAGTGTGGTACATATACTTTTACAGGAAATCCCATTATTATTCCTTCACTTTGCTCTAAACTTACACTTGTTGCAGCTACTGCTTTTAAGCAACCTGGTAATGCTTTTGCAACAGGGTCAAGAACAGCTGAGAAATATGCTATTGGCTTTCTCAGTTTTCCATGTCTTTTAATCAGAACTGATAATGCACATCCTTCTCTTTCACTGCAATACAGCTCAAATTATTTTTCATAATCAGGCATTCCTAATGCTGGAGCTTCACACAAACTTTTCTTTAACTGTTCAAAAGCTTCTAATTCTGTTTTTGTCAGGCTAATTGGGTCTTTTATGTCTGCTTTTGTCAGTCTCTGCAGTGGTTTTGCGATTACTGAAAACCCACTAATCCTTTGGCGACAATAACCTACCATTCCTAGAAACATTCTAACTTGTCTCTGTGTTTTTGGAGGTTGCATTGCTTGAATCATTTTTATTCTTTCTGTTGTCACTTGTCTGATTCCTTTTGCAACTCTGTGACCAAGATATTTTACTTCTTGTTTGCAAAACTGTAATTTCGCAGGAGATACTTTATGTCCCTCATATGCCAGATGATTTAAAAGAGTAATAGTATCTGTTACACAATTATCTCTTGTTTTTGCGGCCACAAGGAGGTCATCAATATACTGCACTAACGTAGATTTTCCAGGTAAATCTAGATTTTCCAATGATTTCTTTAGCAACTGATTAAAAATAGATGGACTTTCGGTGTATCCTTGAGGGATTCTACACCATGCTAAAATACGCTCTTTGAACCGGAACGCAAACATTTGTTGGCTTTCTGGATGCAATGGAACAGTAAAGAATGCATTACACAAATCAATAACTGTATACTATTCTGCATCATGCGGTATCTGATATAAAATTACCGCTGGATTTGATACAACTGGGCAACATGGAACAACAATTTTATTAACCTTTCTCAGGTCCTGAACAATTCTGAAAGTTCTGTTTGGCTTTTTAATTCCCATAATCGGTGAATTACATGGACTACTCTCAATTTCTTTCAGAACACCTTGTTTTATGAATTTGTCTCTTACAGGAGTTACCCCTTCAATCACTTCTGCTTTCATTTTATACTGAGGAATGTTTGGATAATCTGCTCCTTGTTTTACTGATATTTTTACTGGATCTACGTTTTTCATTAAACCCATTTCATCTCAAGTGAAATCCCAAATTTTTGCATTCACTGTGTCTTTTAATTCTTCAGGTAGATTATTCTTATCAAACACAGGAAATAATTTACTTTCTTCTGCCTCAACCATTGACATTGTTAATTTGAAAAGCTCATCTTCTTCTGGAGTTTGAAGCTCTATACCATCCGGTGAACAATATATTGCACAGTTCATTTTACAAAGAATATCCCTACCTCATAGATTTACAGGACTGCTATCACAAACTACAAATCTATGCATGTCTATAAATTTACCTATTTCAACTTCAACTGGTTCAGTTAAATCTGTTTTTATTTGCTGATTAGCTACACCTACTACTTGGATTTTATCTCCAGAGAGAGGATGGTTTTCTATTTCCACTGATCTAACAGTAGAACGGGTAGCACATGTATCCACTAGGAAAGTAATTTCTACATCATTCACTTTACCATTTACAAATGGACCAGATTGATCTACCTCAAGAGTGGCTCCAAGCACACACTCTTCCTCCTCTCTCTGGCACCGTCAGAAGTATTCTTCAGATTCACTCCCTCCATCTTCTTTCAACCAATATTGTTGAGACACATTTGACACATTCACTCTTGGCGATCTGTTACCTGTTCACCTCCGCTGAATCCTGTTTCTGCACTGTATCTCTGTACATTTACACAGTTTGGAAGAGGCGATTGTGGTAACTGACTTTGCTGAATCACTACCTGTCGCTGTAGCTGTTGCTGCTCATTTATCTCATTCTGCATCTGTGGATTTAATGATGTATTTTTTAAATAAGTTCTGGGCGGATTCTTACACTCACGCTTTCAGTGTCCAATTTTGCCACAATTAAAACATGGGAGTTTCTGTTTTAACTCTTTTACATTTCCCATCGTTTTTGGTTTATTATAATTACCTTTAAATTTCCCTTGATTCTGATCAACATCCTTATATCCTGAAGTTGCTATTTGTTGTTCAGCCACTTTTACCTGTGCCCACATAGACTTTTCTTTCAACTTCTTTTGTCTAGCTTCCATTTCATCACTACAGTATTTTGCTTTTCTCAAGATATCATCTACTGTGTGTGATTGCCAACCAACTATTCCAGTTTTTACCATTTCACTAATTTCAGGTCTCAAGCCATATACAAATCTGTATATAAAATGGCTCATGTCTTTTTCACTTAAATGTTCATAACCACTGTATTGTTTAAATACCAGCAGTAATCTTTCATAAAATGAATGTACTGATTCCTTTGATTCTTGGATTGTTCTATCTATTTTAACCCAATCTATCTCTTTTGGGGGAATCTTGTTTTTCAAAAACACAATTACCTGTTTGTATTTTCTCATTACCTCTGGTGAAGGAGCACCTGTTACTTTATCTCGTTCATATTCTTCTCTAGGCCAATCTATAGTAGTTTTACATTCTGTCCAAAGATCTGATGGAACAACTATGTAAAATAATCCATCCAGATCGATCGACAAAACCTTTGAAACTTTCACAATTCTGTCTACCTGTCGATACCATTCTACAGGTTTTTCTCTTAATCGAGGAAAATCATTTGTAAACAGTAAACAGTAAAATGTCCTGTCTTGTCCATGGGACATGCACATATCCTCCTCCCGCTATTTCTCTCATTGGAAACTCATTTACTACTTTTTTGCTTTTCTCTGATAGGAAAAGCTAGACTTGTTCTTTTATATGAATGATTCTTCCTGTGGTATTCATATTTTCAATGTCTTTTTCAGAGAAATCCACCCTATAGTTTTTCTGCAAATTCTTCTGCTTACTTAAATCTACTTCTAATTTAAAAGCCATATCCTCTAATTGATCATATTTGTTTTTCGTTTTCCATGTTATGCTTTTGCAAATAAATAATAATTCATCATCCTGATATGCCTTCAATCTGTCCGTTCCAATCGTTCCAATTATTAATTCCTCTAAATCTGCTTTCAATTTTCCAACATCAAGTAATTTACATTCTGGGGTTTGTGTTAAATCTATTTTACTCAGACTCTTTTCCGGAGTTCCAGAGTCAGATTCTGCACCAGATGGAGTTTTACATGATGAACTTTGATTAAAAGTTAAGTCAGGCATCATTATTTTCTCTCGGTGTATTTCAGACAAGTCCTAATAAAAATTTTCAGTCACTTTCTGTATTTCTGAATTTAATGGAACAGTTAAAGCTGAATGTCTAATTTCCTTTTGATCAAATACTGGAAGAACAGGTCCAATCGTTACAGGTACTGTTACTGCTTCCATGCTTTTAGTTAACTGCTGTATTAATTCATTCGTAGAACGAATATATTCTGAGGTATTTGGTAATTCCTCATACCTTTCTGTTCTATTTCCATTTCTTGGAGTTTCATTTCTTTGAACGGGGTTTTTAGGATAATTTCTATTTTCTCCTGATATATTTGAATTATATCTTATTTCTACTCTTTCAGGTGTTTCTCTATAATTCAGATTTGTTTCAGGGGATGTCTCATCAATAATTTATCTTTGAGGAGCACTTGGAGAAGACCATGAACAAACGGGTTGATAAGGTGGCGGTTTTTTAGTATAAATTTCTTCTAATACCGTATCTTCTGAATCACTTTCTTCACTATTTCTATTTTTCTTTTGGGCACTCTTTTGTCCAGTTACCTCATCAATTAATCTCACTGGATACAAGCCATCACACATGTCTGCACTTCTCCATCGACGCATTCTATCCTCATGTGTTTCTCTACCAAGACCTAATCTGGTCCCCCTTAATATCCCCCTACTCTCTCATTCTAATTCAAACATTTCATCTTCCCATTCAACTAAAGCTTCAAATTGAGTAGGTCTAGGCTTTGGTACAACTTTCATCATTTTTTCTCTTAAATTTTTCAAAACTGCTATGTTAAATGATCCATCTTCCGGCCATGCTAATACACCATCATTTTCAGTATTCTTCATCCAATTCTCAATCCAAAGACAAGTATGATAACCATATTCACCCAACATATAAGCTGCAGGTGTTTTATACTTATGAAGTAATCTTCCACCTCGCGTTAAAATTTTCTTGTCAGGTTTAATTTTATTTTTCAATTTCTGAAACCATGAAAGCTTCTTTTTCTCCTTCATGTAATAGTAATCCATTGTTTTTAAACAATTTTCCTTACTTCGGAAAAGATCTTAACAACTTCCTTGTTATTCCGCAACACCAACCAATCTGTGCGCGAAACTTACCAACAAACCAATCAGGTTAAGCTTCATCACTATTTTGCTCAACCAATAGAATTACTGTTTTTGAGGATGAGCCAATCAGCTGTAAGCTTGCCTTAGTCACATGAACCAATCTGTGCGCGAATACTGTGACGTATGTTAGCCAATCACAGCGCGGCACTTGTGACGTATGCTACCGCTGCAGCTGCTCTGTCCCTCACTCCACTCCTTAAACTGGCACCTCCTTTGCAAAAAATGTTCATAGCGCCATATTTTCAAATCGTTCAATTAAATTCAGTTAATAACTCCACAAAAATAAACCATTTGTCTGTTTCACCAAAATAAAGTGATAGCTTTTCCTAACATTCAAGTATAGACAACACTATTTTCACAGAATATTTAAATTTGTCGATAAAGTAAGGCTACTTTACCCTTCTATCAGGTAATAACGAACTTGTTTCTCTCTAAATGCACATACAGAGATATTTTACTCCTCCTTAGAGACAATTTAGAGTTTCACTCGATCGTACATTAAAAATTCATTTACGCACAATCATACAGAAAAATCCCTAGCCATGTATACATGAATCTTTAGTAGGACTTTAACCCACTATTAGAAATAGTCACTCGCCAGTAAGATAGACGACGCTTCCTTAGCCTTCATTCAAGCTTAGATAAATTCTACTACTCTTTTCACAGTGAGTTTTAAAACAGGACACAAGTCCCTATACTCGAAAGCTACAATTTCATAGACAATCCTCACTATACATTCCGCCTTACACACCTAAAATCCCTAAACTTGCGCTGTACGACCACAACACTTGTGATATACGGCGATACCACTATTTTGAAACAGAACAAATGCACTGTGTAACTTCACCTGTCACACTTTTCATGCCGGCACAAACCAGGATTTTCACACTGCGGGAAAAAACCTTTCGACTACATATAACAACTGAACAAACTTAACATGTTTTAGACATCAATCCTATGTATTACCATGTAACATGCTAGTTACCATAAAAAACGTAACTCTGCTACCAAGTAATTGGTCCAGCGCTCTGATTGAAAAACTGTCTCATAAACGCTACCTATCACCTCAATACTCACCATTAATCATGAAACACATATAAAGGCCCATAAAACCAATGAGACAATTTTGAGCAACTGAATCAAGTGGTATGATTAATTAAACTACTCACATATTATTTACACTATTATATACAACTGCAGTTTATTTATCTTCACCATGGTTTTAAACATTTATTATTTATCAATCAGACCACTAAGGCAATTGAATCAACTGATGGTAACTAGACCATGAATAAACAAGACCAGCTTGTCTTTTCAAATCTATTTTTATTAACTTTATTATTTCATAAATAAAAAGCATTTACGTTTAGAATCTTTATTTTATAAGCAATTAAGAAAGCAGCATTTTAATAAGGAAATGAATTTAAAACTGACATTTTCAAAGCAAACTCAGAAACATGAAGTATTAGCAGAATACCAGTTCCCATTCCCTAAATCTATTTCCCTGACTATTTCTCTCTTCACCTAAAAAGGAAAAATCATTTATAGGTCTGCTGTCCTTACATGCGCCAAAGGTCCATCAGCATGTCACGTCATTCAGGAATCGGAAAGTAAGAGTTTTTTCCTTGCTCATAATGTCAGACTTTATACCTTTCTCTCTAGCTAAACTTTCTACATGTTACATTCTTTTAAGCAAATCCGAGCTTTTCATTGGCTCTCCTGTGTCAGTCCATGATAAAATGTATTAGGTCATCTCCGATTCTTGAACAAGTCCAGGCTTCAAATAAGCCCTATTGTCTTTCATTTCCACATCTTTCAACTTCCTCAAGAAAGTTACTTTTTCCTCGAGTTTTGAACATTTACTTCCTAACCTTGGCAGACACTTTAAGTTCCTGTCCTTTAGCCTTCTCTCCATGAGCACGTTCAACGCGACCAGAGAACTGCTTTTCAATTCACGATGACATTGCAGTTAAAATCTTCACAGCTATGCATGTGTAAAGACTTCACTCTGGACAAGCTTTTGTATCTGCAGCTCCGTCAGCCATATTTTCTGAACCATCTTTAGGCCTCACTTTGGAAACTATTATTAAACAAACACAAGACATCAATTAATTAAAGAATTGAGACCCATTCTGTTACCCACCCCCTTTACTAATTAATCCTGTTAATTATGTTACCTAGCAAAAAGCACAGTCAAGCAGCATTATAATTACTTTTCCTTTTTGAACAGCACAAACTCCATGAGCTCTTCATCACAGAAAAAACATAACATAAGCACACAAAATAAGCACATGCCTTTAATTTAACTGCCGCATTTAATACTGACAAAGACAATAGACAAGGTTAGTTTATTATTTTTTCTTTGCGTATGCAAAATAAAGCACATTAGTTTATCCCGCGTGTATTGATGAATGTATTCTTAAACTAAGTTGATTATTAATTTCACCACAAGCTTATTAATTTAATTACTTGTTATGGGAGATTAACTTCACAAGTTTGAACAAAATCTTGTTCTTCACCTTGCTCCATCAGTAGCATGTGTATCACGCACCGTGGTTCAAACGGATAACACCTCTCACTTCTTCCAGATACCAACAGAGTTAAGAAACCGGTAGCACTGAGAAAACACTTTTAGACAAAAAAATAAGATCAGGGTAATGGCCCTATATCAGACCCAAGTCCCATGCGTACCATCTGTGTCATGACCAGTGGTCTAAGCGATGAGGCCTCGCCCCTGTATCACACTCAGGGGGCAAGCGTACCGACTGTGTCATGCCCAGAGGCCCAAGCAAAAAAAAACCTTCACCTTTCCTAGCATGTTAGCTATAGAAAAAAGGTGATCTCAGCAGGATTGTCTCCGAGGTAGCCTTGTGACTACTTAGTTTGGACACATAAAATAAGCAATATGTCAGATTTCTGTCAGTGGCAGTCAGGTTACATTTTTGTGCTTCTTCCTAGTTTGGCATACGCCAAATACTGGGACTAATGATCGGATGTAATCTCTTACCCAAATGATGGCGGCTTCAAGACGGACCACGGATCAGCTAAACTTTAAATCAATTGCGGCTTCTGCTCACCTTCCTTGCTGGGTTGATGTGAATCCATCAGAGCGGGCCCTTTACTTCGGCTGCAGTCGGGTTTGAAGCACCAATCTCTCCTGGGTGGCTTTCCAAATATTGCTCAAATATAAATTTTAACTTGAAAAAACAAAGACAAGAGGTGTTTGGCAAAACAGGAACAGTTAGTTTAATCAAACACTACGACTGGGAGCACAATCATAAAGTCGGGGTCTGGGGACTGTCTCAAAGTACAATAGTTTTGAGTGTCTTTATATACATTATATACATTTCCTGAAAGATCATAAAACAATTCAGGGGAGGAATGTAGACCTAGTCAATGGGCCATAAATTATTCCCAACTGATGACAAAGGCAGGTGGGTCTCGACCTTGCCTGAACATAGTGAGGGCTAGTGGGTAACGTGTCCAGATGTCCACCATGGAGAGCGTGTGGTCACCCTGTGTGCTGTGGTCTGATTGGCTGAGTGTTCCTAACTTCTTGCGGCAGCTAACTTTACTGTGGAGTCGCTGCCTATCTGTGGGACTATTCTGGGTTTTTCCTGTTCGTGCATTTGTCTTGCTGGTTACGTGCCACCTTACCTGTGATCTGTCAATCAGTAGCCTCAGGCCTAGGTCGCATGGCCTGTCTAACCATTTATTTCTGACTTGGAGTTGATGGAGCGGTCATAACGGGATTTTTCTACAACAGTGATTCAATTTTGTTGTTATACACATCATAGCATACATCGACAAGAATATTTACATTTGCATGCAGTGTCTGGTTAAGCGGTTTGTAAAAATAACCCAAGGGGGTTTCGAAAATTTTTGTGGGAATTAGTGGTCTCTCTTTGCAGTACCTTAACCCTTTCGATGCTGATGACGAGCTCAGCTCGTCATCACCCAAAGGTGTCGTGTGCTGATGACGAGCTGAGCTCGTCATAGTGCCACTAAAATGGCATTTTCCAGCACAGGGGGGGAAAACGCCCAGCAGCCATGTGGTTAATGGCCTACTCACTGTAGACGGGTGACAAAAATTCTTTACCAAGCAGTCTCCCTGAATGGTATTGAGTGAGGAATTAATCCAGCCCACGCTGCACACTGCTAAAATCTCATTCCTCCCCGCTGAAGTAAAGATTTTGTGAACACCATGCCAGTGTATTCCCCAGTTTCTGGTTTGGTGGACTTTAAAGGAGGTCTGCCTGCCATTACCAGTACACACGGGCACGCCTCAGGAGGGAGATATAATATTGCGGTTCTGGGAACGGTGTCTACACCACTATTTGCTTCAGCTACCATATCTGTCTGCCTCTGTACACCTTCGGTTGATAATAATGAAGAGGCCTGATTGCCCATACCAGGCGCTGTTCTTTTCTGTGCTGCCGCTGCAATCCTTGCGACAACGCCATTGTTCATTCCTGCCTCAGCATGTGTTGAGATCCCTTCATTCTGCAGCAAGGTAGTTACCCTAGTAGCTTCCACGACCACTGGGCAGTTGGGTTTACATTGACAAACATGCCCAGCTTCACCCAGATTGAGAATATTCAGTCCATGTACAGGCATTCAGGGTTTAGAAAGATGAATCAGTTGGGCTTCCATGGCAGCCAAACTTTCCTTAATGCGGTTGAGATCCTCTTGCAAGATTTCAACGAATTTTCTGTAACTTTCCTTAAGGTTCAATACTTCCACTCCCACCCCGTGCTGCCCCTTGCCAATCTTTGAATTTGGCTGTTGGTTCACATGTTGCATTTGGGTGTAAGGCCTCTTACATTTAGGAGCATGTGCCTCATGCTCGTTTACATTCTGTATATTTTTTGCCTTCCTCTCCGCTTACCTTTTTGCCTTTTGTACCCTGTTTCCGCCGCTGCTTTCCTGTGGCCCTGTCCCCCCGCTCGTCAATTCTTTGTCCCACTCCTGCCTCCCAGCTGCTCCTCCCTCTCATCTCCCCTAATATGGCAGGTGCGCAGCGGGCAAGCCGAAGGCGCTCCCAAGGCAATCCTGTCTGCGACCGCCTGTGTGTGGATTTGGGGGTCTTTTGGCAGACCACCAAAGGTGCAGGGTCACCCTATAGTCCACGGGTCCGGAATACAAACTGAGACCAATGCTGGAGCCAGAGAGAAAGGATATTTATTACAATCTCATGAGATGGAGAGGGCATCCACAACAGACACCCACAGCTGTCTGAGGAGACAGTCTGCAGAATGGTCTTACTTTGCATCGTATATACCCTTTATCCTGCCCCAGGCATGTAAGGGAGTTGTACCAATAGTACTTTATTACATTCCTAAACAATGGTCAATCTGGAGGATCAGCAGGTGAGTAGCCTTTGGGGTTTTTCGCAGGACATGGGCAAAACATTATAATTACATAGTACACAGAGGTCAATCTGATTAGTTGGTACTGCAGGGCATAGCATGATTATATGTCAAACAAAGGCTAATCTGATAAGCACAGGTAACGGTGAGGCCCCTGCAGGGTGTAAGCAAAAAGCATGTTTATACAAATAAGTCCACAAATATTAGTTGTTTTGGCCACTGCAGGGCACTGGCGAGAGGTATGATTACACAGCAAGCAGGGATTGGCCTGTTGGTGGACGCCTGCAGGGCGTAATGTACAGGGTGAGGACGATAAACATCTGACAAACTCCTTGCCCAACTGGTTGAGCACGGGCTGGCCAGTTTGTAGCCGGCCAAAGCACTAACAGGGTGTGAGTGTCCGTGCAGGAATGTGGCAGGTAAAAAGTGGAGCTCCAGAGTTTTTGTGATACAGAGAGAAGGTCAGTCACAAAGGGCTTAGCACAAAATGGTGGAGTGAATCACAAAATGAGTGAATGGCAAAACAATAGACTCACTTTTCCACAGTCCCTCCTTTTGCCATAGGCGAAACCATTTTTAGTCAATTATAATGTTCATCAATAGCTGTGTCTCACGTTCAGTCATTATTTTGTCTTTTTTGACATGGGCATTTATGGGGACGGGTTTGAAAGCATTTGCATATGGGCCACAGAGTGGGGGCCACATTCAAGGCAAAGACAGCAGAAGAAGGTCAATGCAAGAGGTACTAGGATAATCATTACGACCTTCCATCCCCATGTCAGTAGGATTTGCCATATCCAAGAACTAAGGGACCATGAGCCTGTATCTTGATGGAGGTCGGAGGCTATTCGATGGAGTGTGGACATAGCCTCGTAGACAGATGATGAATGATCCGGAACATACACTCCACAGCTGGTGCCAACGATGCGACATGCTCCTCCGCGGTCAGCTAGGATGACATCAAGGACCATGCGATTTTGAAGAGTGACGAGGCGTACCGCTTGGAGCTGTGCTGTATTGTTGGCCAGAATACCAGCTGTGATGTTGACAGTGGCTTCCATGATTCTGGTGAGGTGGCGAATGGCTCCACTGTTTGCCATTTGAGTTGGTTGTTATCCCACACTTCCTGTAATATTTTTGTCAAGGTGGCAGCATTGGTGTGTGCTGGCAAACGAGTCATGTTCAACAATGGAAGGAGATAAGCATTTGGTAATTTCCAAAGTTTTGCATCTTTGGATCGCCAACAATTTTCTTCATCAAGCATGCCCTCCTTCTCCCAATTTTGAAGTTCTTCAGAGGTGGCAGTGAACTGGATGTCCCGGATCTGTTGTCTGACATCATGCCATTTCTCTGCTTGGGATTATACTATGTACATAGGGGTATCTATTCTTTCCTGTGAAGTAGCCTGGGCTGTCTCATTAGCAAAAGCATTTTCTAACCCTATTTCGTCTATGACCTTCTTGTGTGCATTGCATTTAACAATAGCTAGTGTTCTGGGTAGTGTCAAAGCTTAGAGCAATGCAGTGACTAAGTCACCATGCTGAATGGGTGTACCATGTGATGTTAAGAACCCTCTCTCCTTCCAAAGGATACCAAAACTGTGGGCTACTCCAAGGGCCTACTGGCTGTTGATATAGATGGTGAAAGCGAGATCCTGGGTAAGGATACAAGCATGGGCGGGTGAGAGCTATAAGTTCTGCAGCCTGGACCGATTTCTGAGGTTTGCGTGCAGTCTCAACAATGGTGTTGGTAGTGGTGACGGCATAGACAGCAGATGTGGTACAGTTTGATAGTTTAATACAAGACCCGTCCACCCACAATTGCCCATCCTATTATGTGAGAGTGGTGTCTTTCAAGTCTACCCGTCCCTTAGTCTTAAGCATGGGCGGAAAATCCGTTACGCTCGCGTATTTTGCGGATTTTTGGGAAATTCGCAATCCGCGAGATTTGCGAATTTCCCGCAAAATCTGCAAATTCGCACGCAGCGGATTTTTTTTGCGGCTCGCGTCGTTGGTGATACAATTTTTGCGGCGCGCGGCGTTTATCATCGTTTGCCGAGTTGTTTTTCTCGATATTTTGCGAGTGCTGCGCCATTTTGGATCTTGCTGTGTGATCCCGCGGGAATTTGGCGAGCGCGATTACGTCATCGCGGCTTGCCTACTTGCACAGCGAGAGTTTGTCAACGCGAGTACGGCGAGATCACGTCTCGCGGTACTTCGCAATTGCACAAGCGAAAATATAAAATTTGCAATTCTGCACAAGAAATCCACCAGCAAGCAGCATAAACCTTCTTGAAATGATGATTTTTATCTGAATAACTCCTTAGGTTGACATTTGCCTGCACTTTTTTAGCGAGGAGTCCATTTTGGGGAGCGGGGTGGGAGGAAGGAAGTGCCCCACAGTCTTCAACTTCCTGTTCCTGTCCAGCAGGCTCCTCCCAGTGCTTTGTCCATCTCCTGGTCACTTTTCATTTGGATCTGGAGCTGGAAGGATTACTTTTTGTGGATGCTGCTGGATATTTGGATTTGAGGCCTTTTTGACTTTCTTTGGATCACTGTTGGATTAGAAATTTTACAAGTAAGTTTGTTTGGGGCATTACAGTTGCTGCAACTAACATTTTGGAATTTTCGATTTTTGGGCTGTTTTGGGGCCTTTTGCCCAGGGGTACTCAGTGGTGGGTGGACTGAGTCTTTCTGTGGGTTGTCTTGAACTTAAACATCATGGAGGGCATGGATGGATTGGGATTGTGCTGATTTTTCAGTGATTTTCGTTTTTTGGGGCTGTACTTGTGGCCTTTTCACCAGGGGTATTTGAGTCTAGCATGGGCCTAGTCTTTCTGTGGGCTGTCTTGAACTTAAACATCATGGAGGGCATGGATGGAATGGGATTGTGCTGATTTTTCAGTGATTTTCGTCTTTTGGGGCTGTACTTGTGGCCTTTTCACCAGGGGTATTTGAGTCTAGCATGGGCCTAGTCTTTCTGTGGGCTGTCTTTAACTTAAACATCATAGAGGGCATGGATGGAATGGGATTGTGCTGATTTTGCAGTGTTTTTCGATTTTTGGGGGTGTTCATGGGGAGGGACAGGCCATGTGGCTGGTGGCCATTTTGAGTGCTGCTACAGGCACTGGCCATGTGCTGGAAGGCAAGTGGCCATTTTGAATGCAGGCTTTGTTGTTAGGCCTGCAACCATTTTGCCTACTTTTCAACCTTCATGCCCAGGGGTAGTGAGTCTTGCATGGGCCTAGTCTTTCTGTGGGCTGTCTTGAACTTAAACATCATGGAGGGCATGGATGGAATGGGATTGTGCTGATTTTGCAGTGTCTTTCGATTTTTGGGGGTGTTCATGGGGAGGGACAGGCCATGTGGCTGGTGGCCATTTTGAGTGCTGCTACAGGCACTGGCCATGTGCTGGGAGGCAAGTGGCCATTTTGAATGCAGGCTTTGTTGTTAGGCCTGCAACCATTTTGCCTACTTTTCAACCTTTATGCCCAGGGGTAGTGAGTCTAGCATGGGCCTAGTCTTTCTGTGGGCTGTCTTGAACTTAAACATCATGGAGGGCATGGATGGAATGGGATTGTGCTGATTTTTCTGCGATTTTCATTTTTTGGGGCTGTACTTGTGGCCTTTTCACCAGGGGTATTTGAGTCTAGCATGGGCCTAGTCTTTCTGTGGGCTGTCTTGAACTTAAACATCATGGAGGGCATGGATGGAATGGGATTGTGCTGATTTTGCAGTGTTTTTCGATTTTTGGGGGTGTTCATGGGGAGGGACAGGCCATGTGGCTGGTGGCCATTTTGAGTGCTGCTACAGGCACTGGCCATGTGCTGGGAGGCAAGTGGCCATTTTGAATGCAGGCTTTGTTGTTAGGCCTGCAACCATTTTGCCTACTTTTCAACCTTTATGCCCAGGGGTAGTGAGTCTTGCATGGGCCTAGTCTTTCTGGGGGTTGTCTTGAATTTAAACATCATGGAGGGCATGGATGGATTGGGATTGTGCTGATTTTTCAGTGATTTTCGTTTTTTGGGGCTGTACTTGTGGCCTTTTCACCAGGGGTATTTGAGTCTAGCATGGGCCTAGTCTTTCTGTGGGCTGTCTTGAATTTAAACATCATGGAGGGCATGGATGGATTGGGATTGTGCTGATTTTTCAGTGATTTTCGTTTTTTGGGGCTGTACTTGTGGCCTTTTCACCAGGGGTATTTGAGTCTAGCATGGGCCTAGTCTTTCTGTGGGCTGTCTTGAACTTAAACATCATGGAGGGCATGGATGGAATGGGATTGTGCTGATTTTTCTGGTTTTTTTCCGATTTTTTTGTGGTGTATAACTGAACTGATGTTCCTCTGTCTTCCATTGTTTTTAGGTGCACAAGACTCAAGAGAACCACCAGTGCCAGGAAGAAGTCCTGCAGCGGTGTGTGTGTGCAGCATAACGTCACGCAACGTCACGTCTGGCCTCAGACAACTCTACAATTCGTGCAACTGCGGCCTGCTGTCTGACCTGCTCTGAAGAAGATGGCCCCAAAAAAAGTTCTCTGTAGCTCCTCTAGCAAGAAAGTTGCTAGTAAGGAGCAGAAGAAGCAAGTTACCAAGGAGGCTGGTGTGCCAACCGCCACGTTTTTTGGGAGCAAAAAAAAAAGTACGCCTGCAGCAGCAGGATCTGCTGGGGACCAAGCTGGGAGCAGCAACCCCGCTCCATTGGGTTCAGTGCCTCCACCACCACGCCAACTTAAGTCAAAGCCCTTGAGTGCTTTAGAGGCAGTCAGTGTACTTCTCCAATCACCATCGACCAGTGATGTTGGCTCATCGCAAGAAAGTAGCAGCAATGTCCCTGAATCAACACAGGTTGTTGTAACTCATCTGACAAGTGTTGAACAACCACAGCCGCAACAACAACATGTGCAAGTAGTACAAGCCCAAGTACATGTGGAAGGAGAGGCAGCGCAAGGAGATGCGCAAGTAGAGGTGCATGGAGGGTCACAACAAGTTCCCACAATAGTTGTCCCTCCCGAAGTAGGGGCACATCAGGAAATCGACAATCAAGCCGAGGTATCATTGGAAGCCACTCCTCCTGATGATTATTCGTTGTCTTCCACATCCCTAGCAAGGAAAAGATCAAGGTTGGTGTCTACATCTTCTTCAAGCCCACCGCCTTCTGATGATCTGGATGACGAATGGGTACCACCACGGCAGCCTGAGAGTGAGGCACACCATGATCTGACAAAGATACCTAAGCGTAAAAGGAAGGTCGTCGAAAAACTCATACCTATGGAGTGTGATGAGGCTCAACAAGAAGTGACGCATACTGCTGCTGATGAAGCCCTTCACGAAGACGATCCAGTCATCATAAAGGTCACTGCAGCCCCAGCGGGCATGCAGCAAAGAGACATTTTGACCTTATCCCGAGAAGCTGCTGAGCGTGATGATGATGTCGACGAGGAGGCAATGGAAATGGAAACACAACAATCATTAGATTTGGAGTTAACTAGTACACCAACACCTACCGCTTCCATATTTCTTCCTTGCAAGAAGGTACCCACCTCGACCTCAATTCGTGGTGGTGAAAGTGCAAAACGTACTGAAGTTCGGCAAACCACATCCTCCACTTCATCTGGCATTAGCAGCAGGACCTCCACCACCAGTATCGCCGCCTCCTCCGGCCCCCAAAGACATTTCAAGTCTCCAGTTTGGGACTTCTTTAGTGTTTGCCCAAAAATGGAAAACGTAGCCATTTGTACCATTTGTAAGCTTCGAGTTAGTCGTGGTAAGTTTGGTAGCAACTATGGTACCAGAGGCCAGAGAGGTCATCTTAAGAGAGCACACCCTGTCCAATGGTTTCCGCACCTAGAGGCGGTCAAGGAAGCCGGAATTGCACGTAATGAAAACGTTGCTTTTTCATCTGATGATGACGAGGAGGAAGAAGACGATTCAAACACTTCACTTACACCCAGTACCCCTGTCAGCAGCACACCCCATGTGAGGCACACTAAGAGTGTGGGAGAGAGTGAGACATCAATGCGGAAAAGTTCATCAGCGAGCGTAACTGGGTCGAAGATATCATCATCATCCCGTAAATCCTTGGTCCAGGGCAACATTAAAAAGATGTTGTTTACAGAAGCGCAATATGAACGCAACCACCCACTGACGCGTCTGTATAACACTAAGCTGGCTAAAATGCTAGCTCTGGACCTTCTCCCTTTTTCTTTTGTAGAAGGGGTTGGTTTTCTAGAATTAGTGGCAGGGCTCTGCCCTAAATGGAAGGTTCCTAGCCGGTTCTATTTTGCCCGAGTTGCGGTTCCAGCACTACATGAAGATGTTCTGAAGGTGATTGGGGCAGCTTTGCAGAAGAGTGCTGTTCACACTATACATATGACAACAGACATGTGGACCAGTGGCGCAGGCGCTGATTACATGTGCATCACTGCACACTGGGTCTCTTTTTCAGGGGCTAAAGCAAAGCTAAACACAGGTGTTGACACGGACATTGTTTTCAAAGCTGCTCGGAAACATGCAACACTAGCCATGTTTGGTTTGGAGAAACGTCACACAGCAGAAAACATTTTGGATGTCTTTAACACAAAGGTCCTTAACTGGCTGTCCCCACTAAAACGCCAGGTTGGTTATGTTTCCACGGACAATGGCGCCAATATAGTTAAGGCAATGAGGGACGGTAACTATTTCAGAGTGCCGTGTTTGGCGCACTGTATAAACCTGGTTGTCCAAAAATTCTTGGGTAATAAAGGCAGTGCAGCGTACAGCGTATTGGACACCTGCCGAAAAATGTGCAAGCATTTCAGCCATTCTTTTAAGGCCCAGAAGCAGCTGAGGAGCCTGCTATATCAACGTAAATTGCCAGTGAAAGCACTCATCCAGGAGGTGGTAACACGTTGGAACTCAACCTTCTACATGCTTGAGCGTCTGTATGAGCAGTATACGGAACTCGATCAATATTTCCTTACAGAGGGTACAGAGGAGCTGGGGATGGGTGCGGCACAATGGAACATAGTTCAAAGCCTGACACGCATGCTTCGTCCTTTTGAGTTCTTCACGCGTGCAGTCAGCAAGGAGGACTGTAATTTGGGAAAAGCTATCCCATTGTTGTACATACTGGAGGACCAACTGAAGGAGGTGTGTTCTGTGTTTGAAAAAGATGTAAAAAACCAAGACTCTTTTCTTCTGGCTGAGAAATTATTAGAGCTCCTACAAGGTGATGAACGTCTTAAAAAGATCCACTCAGAAGAGCATTACATTTGTGCTACTATTCTGGATCCACGCTACAAAAAGGCGCTGGCAGGCCAAGCATTCTTTCCTTTTGATGATGAACATGTTCCAAAGTACAAACATTGGCTAGCCTTGTCAGCCAAGAGGTTTGAAAGAGAACGGCTGGAAATTGAAGGAAATGACAGTACATCAGCAGGCCATCCCCAGTCAAAACAATCCACTTCTGCACCTGTGGCTGTGGCACAAGTGACCTCTCAGCCGTTAAAGACACCGGCAACCGGATCATCTGCACGAGACACAACAGAAACATTGGAGGCTGAAGAGGATTGGCTAGCTCTGCGTGGGTTTGGTTCTCAAAAGGTCAGAGGCACAGCAAGAGCTAAGCAAAGTGGAGGAACCTTGGATGAGGACCTTGAGTCGATGGTGAAGGACTATCTGAATGACTCAACAGAGGTCTATGTTAATTCTGACCCATTGGCGTATTGGCATGGGAAAAAAGAATTGTGGCCACAGCTCACCAACCTGGCTTTAAACTACTTGT
Source organism: Lissotriton vulgaris (assembly GCF_964263255.1). Classification (NCBI taxonomy): domain Eukaryota; kingdom Metazoa; phylum Chordata; class Amphibia; order Caudata; family Salamandridae; genus Lissotriton; species Lissotriton vulgaris. The sequence continues at coordinate 1,723,321,435 of NC_141694.1, read as the reverse complement.
CTTGCCCACTCGCAAGCGTGTCTTCTGAACGGGTTTTCAGTGCTGCTGGTGGCATTGTAACTCCCAAACGGAGCTGCCTCTCGCCCAAAAATGTGGAGAGGTTAACAATGATCAAGATGAATCAGCACCTCATACCACCAGATTTCAGAGTACGAGAAAGCGTGCCGGATGAAGAGGAGGTGGCCAGCAACATAGATGAGGGAATTTCTACTCTGTTAGGTGACACTGAGCTCACCCTGCCTGAATTCGCAGAGTATGATGACGAAGCCTTATTCTCATTCCTGGACCGTGATACCGAGCCCTGAAAATGAGACAACGAATCAATAACTTTCTTTTTCGTCCTTATTCACTTTTATTCCTGTGTGTCTGTCTTTCTTTGTTGTGCACAGTTAATATATTTCAAACTTTAATCAGATAATCACAAAAACAAGCCCATCAGCAGAACTGTCTTCACTGGTTTGCTAATTGATTTGAAGTTGCCACAGTCTGCATTCCTCAGGTTCACAAGTTCAGAAGAACATGCTCCTCTATCCTCCTCCTCCAGACTCCTATTTCCATCAAACCAGAGGGCTGGTTTACGTCCAATGAAGAAAGACTCAGCACTTGTGGGGGTGTTGTTGTACCTCTTTGCAGGTGAGTTGACGGCTCTGGGGCCATTGCTGGGAAGCTCTAATACCGGATAAAAGTGGTTTGGACTAAATCCCAGGCGGAAAATTTATTGTGTTTTTGATGACTTGCTTGCCTTTGAGGTGCTTTTAGGGGGGGTTCCGTCTGTTTGTGGGTGAGTTTCGTGGTCTGAGAGCACTGCTGGGACACTCTAATCTTGATTGCATTTGCTTTTCAGGAAATCCGTGGTGGCAACCCCGACTTATGGCCTAGCTACGCAGCGCGTTTGGACCGAAGGCCGAGAAATATTGCAAGTATGAGATTTTGCTTTTGGCCTGTTTGGGGGTGTTATGCTTCTTGGCGGGTGGGTTGGCGGGTCTTGTGGCATTCCTGGGAAGGTCTAATACCGGGTAGAAGTGGTTGGGACAAAATCCAGGCCGATTTTTTTTGGGCTATTTCTGACATTTTGCTCAATGTAGCGTTTTCGGGGGCCTGTTTGGGGGGCTTCCTGGTGTTTGTGGGTGGGTTTCGGGGTCTGGGCGCACTGCTGGCTATATATACTTTACTTTGCAAGAGGTTTGAAGCAAATCCATGGTGGCAGAGGGGAGTTAGGGCCTAGCTGCAGAGCGCGCGCGGAGTGATTTGGGAAATTTGGGAAAAACTGACAAAGTCCCCATTTTTGTACTTTTGCTCTTTGGCTGTTTGGGGGTCTTCTACTTGTTTTCTCCTGGGTGGACGGCTCTGGGGCCATTGCTGGGAAGCTCTAATACCGGATAAAAGTGGTTTGGACCAAATCCCAGGCGGAAATTTTTTTGTGTTTTTTATTGACTTGCTTGCCTTTGAGGTGCTTTTAGGGGGGGTTCCGTCTGTTTGTGGGTGAGTTTCGTGGTCTGGGAGCACTGCTGGGACACTCTAATCTTGATTGCATTTGCTTTTCAGGAAATCCGTGGTGGCAACCCCGACTTATGGCCTAGCTACGCAGCGCGTTTGGACCGAAGGCCGAGAAATATTGCAAGTATGAGATTTTGCTTTTGGCCTGTTTGGGGGTGTTATGCTTCTTGGCGGGTGGGTTGGCGGGTCTTGTGGCATTCCTGGGAAGGTCTAATACCGGGTAGAAGTGGTTGGGACAAAATCCAGGCCGATTTTTTTTGGGCTATTTCTGACATTTTGCTCAATGTAGCATTTTCGGGGGCCTGTTTGGGGGGCTTCCTGGTGTTTGTGGGTGGGTTTCGGGGTCTGGGCGCACTGCTGGCTATATATACTTTACTTTGCAAGAGGTTTGAAGCAAATCCATGGTGGCAGAGGGGAGTTAGGGCCTAGCTGCAGAGCGCGCGCGGAGTGATTTGGGAAATTTGGGAAAAACTGACAAAGTCCCCATTTTTGTACTTTTGCTCTTTGGCTGTTTGGGGGTCTTCTACTCGTTTTCTCCTGGGTTGACGGCTCTGGGGCCATTGCTGGGAAGCTCTAATACCGGATAAAAGTGGTTTGGACCAAATCCCAGGCGGAATTTTTTTTGTGTTTTTGATGACTTGCTTGCCTTTGAGGTGCTTTTAGGGGGGGTTCCGTCTGTTTGTGGGTGAGTTTCGTGGTCTGGGAGCACTGCTGGGACATTCTAATCTTGATTGCATTTGCTTTTCAGGAAATCCGTGGTGGCAACCCCGACTTATGGCCAAGCTACGCAGCGCGTTTGGACCGAAGGCTGAGAAATATTGCAAGTATGAGATTTTGCTTTTGGCCTGTTTGGGGGTGTTATGCTTTTTGGCGGGTGTGTTGGCGGGTCTTGGGGCATTCCTGGGAAGGTCTAATACCGGGTAGAAGTGGTTGGGACAAAATCCTCGCGGAAAAGTCTTTTGGCACTTTTTGTAACTTAGGGTTCGTTAGGGTTAGCCCTAGCAGCAGGATTGCATGTGTTTCGGGGTGTTCTAGATTTTTGCAACTGAGTTCTGGGGTCTTAGAGCACTCGTGAGAATGTGTAATTTTGGTTGCAAGTCATTTGAAGAAAATCCATGGTGGGAAAGGGGGGATTTGGCATAGTTAAAGAAAGCCTTTGCCACTATTCTTACCTTAGGGTTCGTTAGGGTTAGCAGTATTTCTATTGCATGTGTTTGAGTGGGGGGGATTTCGAGTCTTGGAGCGATGCTGGCTATGGATACTTTTGCTTGGTTGCTTGCAAGTGGTTTGAATGCAATCCACGGTGGGTAAGGGGTAATTAGTAAGGGGGTACTTCGGCCTACTTTTACTTTCAAAGTAAGTTTTGTCACCAGTTTTCTGCTAGGCCTCGTTTTTTGAGATTTGATTGGGGGTCTTCTACATTTTTGCGACTAGCTTTAGTAAGGTTCTGGGTGGGAGCACTGCTAGGAAGATCTAATTTTGTTCTAAAACACAGTTTACAGTACACCTAGCTTGAGGGGAAAGATCAGCTACATTAATTTGCCCCTACTTATTTATCCTTCAAAAGGTGACTCAGACAGAGTACGCACTTTCAAAAATATTGTACTGTCTACTAGGAAAATCAAATTGTGACTTTTTGCACTCCACAGCCTACATACCTTATATTTATTTATCAGTGGTGTTGTAATATTATATCACTTCCTGTTTTTCGTTGAATAATTACAGGCCGGGTTTCAGTCTCTGCAATGGGGAAAAAAGGATGGAGTCAGGCTTCACATTAGCGAGCCACAATTCAGCATCAGGCAGGCAGTGGACAGGGTGTCTTCTGGTGACCAACATCGATGGACGAAGCGTCGGCTGCAATGGAGGAGTGCCGCTAATAAGAGGATTTTTTTTCTGCAGGCAACTTACTTACCACTTCCAACAGGACAACTACAACAACATAGATACAGTATCCCTTGCCTTTTTCTCTGACTGTGACTGCATTTCTTGGATCTCTCTCTGCTTCTAAATTGATCCCTCAACACATCACTTAGTCCACTCCACTATCGCATCTGCACCACACATAGTCATTTGTAAGTGCTCCTACGCAATTCGCAAGTCGCAGCACGCCCCAGCCCGTAGAGGACTGGGATGGCCCCAATGATGAAGCATGTCACCAAGGGGCAACCCTGGTGAGTGAGGGGACACCTAGAAAAAAAGCAATTTCTCCTTTTCTATCTACTATACCTTCCAGACCAACCCCATTGAGTGTTGTTGTGAATGGATTTATAGTGACCAGCAAGGCTCTCAGGTATCTGGCTACAGAGACCTTATGTTGAATATAGTTATCAATAATTCCACACACGCCCTGTACTGTCGCATTCTTTCTTCCACAGTTGTTGAAAGTACTACTTACTTTTCACTGACATGCATGCAGTAGTGCATGCACTTTCAAAGATTGATGGATAGGTTTGTACCCAAAGAATTGTTTATGTTCAATTGTTTGTCTATGCTGTGCTTTTTTTACAGGGTGTCTTCTGGTGACCAACATCGATGGACGAAGCGTCAGCTGCAATGGAGGAGTGCCGCTAATAAGAGGATTTTTTTTCTGCAGGCAACTTACTTACCACTTCCAACAGGACAACTACAACAACATAGATACAGTATCCCTTGCCTTTTTCTCTGACTGTGACTGCATTTCTTGGATCTCTCTCTGCTTCTAAATTGATCCCTTAACACATCACTTAGTCCACTCCACTATCACATGTGCACCACACATAGTCATTTGTAAGTGCTCCTACGTAATTCGCAAGTCGCAGCACGCCCCAGCCCGTAGAGGACTGGGATGGCCCCAATGATGAAGCATGTCACCAAGGGGCAACCCTGGTGAGTGAGGGGACACCTAGAAAAAAAGCAATTTCTCCTTTTCTATCTACTATACCTTCCAGACCAACCCCATTGAGTGTTGTTGTGAATGGATTTATAGTGACCAGCAAGGCTCTCAGGTATCTGGCTACAGAGACCTTATGTTGAATATAGTTATCAATATTTCCACCCACGCCCTGTACTGTCGCATTCTTTCTTCCACAGTTGTCGAAAGTACTACTTACTTTTCACTGACATGCATGCAGTAGTGCATGCACTTTCAAAGATTGATGGATAGGTTTGTACCCAAAGATTTGTTTATGTTCACAATTGTTTGTCCATGCTGTGCTATTTTTTCTTGTCTCCCAAAACCTTTCCCAAAAACCCCCGTACCCATCCATTTTTCAAACCCTAACCCTCTTCCCCCGGGCTGTGTGGTTTTGATTGATGTGTGACTAAATTACAGCAATAAATCCACACACTTGCTGGGGAGGATAAGGTGATAGCAACAGGCTGGTGAAGAAATCCGAGGATATATTCTTACTCTGCTTGACAAAGACCCATGGCTAATGTCAAAGAACTTCAACCGAATTAGTTATACTTTAACATTTGTTAGGCTACAATGTGGCACTGTTCTAGTGTACTTCTGTCACCTGCTATATTCTCTATTGTACCGTTGTATTGCTCAGGAGGACAAACCAGATTTCATTTTCTTTTTTTTCATAGGCAAGCAACTGCCACTGTGTCACACCACTAGTACCACCGCTATGAGGAAATGTTATCCGCCCAGGATTGCCAACCTTATTTGCTGTTTCCCGTGGAGCCAGCCCTGGGCCTAGCCCTACTTGCAAACAGAAATTACAGGTAAGATAGGCGTTTGGTTGGAGGTAGTATAATGGAGTATTAGGAGAGACGAGAGATTTGATTGACGGTAGTACTACTAAAGTCCTAGGACTATTCAGGAAAAAAAAACTTACTGTTAAACCCCCACCCACCAGACTCAAAAGCAGTAAAAAAACAGGTATGGTCAGATAAAGTTTCAAAAAGTATATTTTTATAGCCCTAACAAAAGAATCTCCCGCAAGACCCTCCCTAACCCCAACGATTGTCCTTCAAAAGTCCCCAAAAATCCCAACTCCCAATTCCCACCCCCCAAAAGTCTCTAAAAAAGGGGCAAGGGACACTATGGCAGGGTGCTGTTGGAATTAGCAGCCAGGGCATCATGCTCCTTGCGGAGGGTGGCAAGTTCGAAGCGGAGGCCCTCCACCACGTTCTTATAGTTATGGACCTCCTGCTCCAGGTAGGACAGTCTGAGGGATAAGCGGCGCCGGGGTGCCTTGCAAATCCTGTGAGGGGCAGCTGCTTTCTTTGCTGCTGGGCGGTGGTGTTTGGCTTTGGTAGCCCGGCTCCGTACCGCTGGAGCACTGCGCTGGCTGGCAGCCCGCACGGAGGAGGATGCAGCTGTCCCAGTGGACGTTGTTGTTGTACCAGACTGCGTCTCCTCCTCCTCCAGGGCCACCAGCCGCCGATATTCAGCGACAGTGGCATCCAGCCTCCGTTGCCGGGCCATTCGAGCCAGCTCCTTCCTCCTTGATGGTGTCTTGGATTTGGAAGGAGCAACTACATGAAAAAAGAAAGACATAGTCTGTAACCAATGCTCCTTAAGATTAACACAAAATGATTGAGCAGAAAGTTGTCACAGTACAAGTAGCAAATTGAAAGCACAGTACATAACTATTGAGGACAGTATCTATGTAACCTCCGACTTCTTCATCCTTGCTCTAACATTAGTGGGAGTTTAAGGAACAAATTCTACGAGCACTATGGACTTCTATTACAGTCGACTATGACAGTACACCACTCTTATTCTTCTTCTTCTCTCTTGTTTAAGAAAATTGGTACGTTATCTTATGCAAGCCGGCATAATGCCAGCGCAGTGAACTTGCACTCGAGAAAAACAGACGCACACCATGGTGAGTGAGACAGACTTGCGTTACTGTACCGGTCCAGTACATGCAGGTGGTGAAGCTCTTACTTTTCTATTACGGGTGGCACTGAGAATACTCTGTTAAAAGGGCTACTGCTTAATTAATTTAGCTTTCACCCTACAGTGCAAATGAGTATTAGAAAAAGAAAATGAAGAAGCTAAATTATCTGATTATCTATCACTTCACATGGGATGTATTTGATGACATATGGGATGACTTTAGGTGCTTTGCTTATTATTGAGTGAACAGTGATACCCCCACACATGAATGACGTACTACTACTAAACTAAAGTTATTAAGGGAGGTAGGGAGTGTCCACCGTAATAACCGGATATATGCTGTGCTTGCAGTTGCAATACAAACTACTGCTACTATTCATGGTAGTCTTTGGACAACGTTACAGCTTCTTTTCCTTGCCTTTCCTACACTGGAACGGACAAGCATGAGTCCGTGCCTCTGCCATCGGTGACTTTGGGAGCTAAATGACTCTGCCACACTATCTAGTCAGTAAGGAGATTGGGGGTTCAACTACAAAGTCTGTTATCACTGAGGTATGTGGAAAGTCTAACAGTTACAGCACCTATTATAATTGATAAGCTAAGCGATGCATTATTTAGTGTCCATAGTTCTGTTTGTGCAGATTTGTCCCTGCAACAGTAGTAGAATGGATTGTCCTCCTATCCAAACCAAAAGTAAAGTAGTATCTTATTCTTTCTTGGTGGTGGTCATTCACCTTTTTATTGTTGGCAATGGTCAAAGCATAAACATTTAGAATACTTGAAAATACATTATGGACAATCCCAGAGGACTGCAGTCAGTGCATAGAGCTATTGCTGACTAGAATGGGAGTCCAATGGAAATGCCAAATGTGCAATCTTAGTTAGCTACACAGACAGACTAATAAGAATAATCTAGTAATACCACACGGAGTCATAGTCGAGGCAGGATAAGAATTTAGATCCTGTCTACAAGAAGATCAAAGACGATTTAGAAAAAATCGAATGAGGAACGCTAGGAAAAAATAAGTACTCTATATTAAAATTAAAACTTACTGGGGCCAGCAAAGGAGCCCTCGACTGCCCGATCCTGGCCTGCATCGTCAACAGCACCCTCCTCCTCCTCCTCCTGTGCCCTCCTCTTGCCCCTGGGGGAAGCTGATGTACAACATGAAAGAAAGAAAAACAGAAAACATGGATGATATTTCTCAACCAAATCAAACATTTCAAAAGAACTAACAAAGTAACAAAATATTTTTGCGAAATAGCAAATAGGGAACGACTTCACGGGATATATTATTGACCAATCTCATGTGGTCGACTACGTCATTACTTTAGTATTGCTTGATTTGCGGACCGTCGAATTGGAAAGTACCCTATGTAACTCACTAAACAAAGTACTAAAAAGGTTTGCCTAGGATTGGCAGGCAGCAGTCCGCAGCACGCAAAGTGACAGCCAAAGTCCATCGTGATTGAAGATCAGCGACAACACTAAAGTTTCCTACTACATTAACCAGTCATTAAAATACTCAAACTATTAATCCACCACCACTATTTCTTCTTATCGCCATGCGTACAAAGGAAGGACTGGACTTGAGTCTGTAGGGGCTGATTTAGAAGGCCCTTGCGGCTCTTTTGCTCCATTGTTGCGTGACTTTTGTGACGCAGCGACAGCACAAAAGAGGCGCAATGGTGCGGCGTATATTAACAACGTGACGCATATGGGAGATGCATCACGTTGTAAAGCCCTGCGCCAATAGGGGGCGTTCCGGCGCAAAGGGGGGCGTTCCGGCGCAAAGGAGGGCGTTCCTGCGCAGGAACGCATCCTAAAAGTGGCTGAGGGAAATCTACAAGATTTCAATCAGTCACTTTGAGGACAATGATGCATGACTCAAACCCTGCGCCTGCTTGAAGCAGACGTACGGCTTGACGCAGCATTGGGGAGATAGGGCACCCCAGAGCATTGATGGAGCTGCACCATCGTTGCGACGCAACTCCAGCAATGCGCCGCCTTTACGGCACAGATGCGTAACGCTTTGGTGACGTTTTGGGCCCATGGCGCGCCGCATTGTAAATACGGCGCACCATGGGTGATGGTGGCGTGACGCACAATTACTGGCGCATCCCTGCAACTTTGCAGGGATGCGCCGGTAATTAAAAATCTGAACCTTAGTGTGTAGCATTACGCAGTTCTTTTAACTACACTCATACATAATTTCACAGGCCAATGAAATGAACACAAAATCTAAAACAAATAAGCATAGTAGCAACACTACTGAGAAGAAGGAGAGCAGTGTACCTGAAATGCACAGAAGATTTTGAAATAAAATTTACCTACAATGTAATGAGCAGCATTATTGCTCTTGGTAAAAAACAAAAATTTGCAATATAATAACACAGCAGGAGAAAACATAGTAGTAAAGACATAGCTACTACTACTCACCAAGCCCGGGGATCTCAAGGCCAAGGAGGTCGAGCAGATCTCGCTCACGGGTCAGGACATCCGTCCAGCGGTGGGTGGCCTGGTTGTAGGTGCGCCAGACCCGAGAGTGGTGGTAAATGGCCTGGCACACCTTCTCCCACCGCTTCCGGCGCTCCATGGCCCCGTACCCGGCACTGATCTTGCCGCCTCCCATGATGGTCCTGGGGAGGCGGCGCTGAACATAAAAAACGAGTTGGGCCACCTCCTCCGGGATAAAGATCTCCCGTGGCATCACTAGCTCCCCCCTCAAACGCCCGCACGGGAGGCGGACACGGGGTGCGGGACCCTTCCCCTTCTCGGGATGCTTCCCGGCTCCCTTCACCATGGTCTGGGCGGAAAGGAATAAAGAAAATAGAATAGGGAAGAGAAGAAAAGAAAAGAGTTTACAAAAGTAGTTTAAAATTAACCAAAAGTAGCAGTAAACACAAAAATATAGGGCTAGAAAAATAGAGGGATAGATAATAAATAAAATAGATTAAAAAAAACTTCAAACAAGCAAAGGATGGCAGAGATTGACAGAGGATACAAAGACCATGCCCAGAACCATAGCAATGAATGAGAAACAAGATGGCCGCGCCCGTTCACGACCGCGCGGGTAAGTTTGCGCGAGATTTTCTTTGCGAACACGCGCGAAACTGTACTGGCAAGCCGCGGACTTTGCGAGATTACACTTCGCGCCCGGAAACGGAAATACGTCAGGCAAACAAGATGGCTGCGCCCTTGAACGACCGCGAGGGTAACTTCGCGCCTTGCGCTACGAGCGGCTCGCAAAAACGCACAAAACCTTGCCAACTAACACGCCGCAAAAAAAACAAATTGCATATTCGCACGAATTTGCGGCTTCCGAATCCGATCTCGCGCGTGTTCGCGCCCCGCGAACCCCGCGAAATTGCAGAAAAATGAGTTTTTCATAACTGAAAGCACTCGGCAGGGGCAAGAGTTCAAACTCATCATTTGTAACAATTCCCGGTAGTGCTTCCTGACTGGGGCCCCTCCAGAATTCAGTTGCTAGTTGCAACAATTGTATGACCCTGCTCTGACCCTCACAGCAGGCTCATAGAATAGCTACAAATAGGCCACAAAGGTCCTGGGGAAAAAAAATGCACTGCAACAGAAAGCAAAATTACAGATAAGGAAGCAGGTGCCAGACTGGAATTTTAAAACAGTGACACATTAATAAACTAACCCCAAATTAATTCATCTCAGTTGAAGCAGGGCTGGTGTGCTTGCTTTTCCCCCCCATAATCTACAGTAATGATGAACCAGAGGGTGGCATTGATGTAACAGAGGGTTGCAGTGGTGAAACAGAGGGTGCTGGGAACCTGTGATGATGAACCAGACGTAGAAACAACATAATTCGCGACCGTTGCGCACCGAAATGTAAGTTCGCAATTGCGAACTGGTACGAAACCCTCGCGAACTGACAGAAATCCTTGCGAACACAAAAAAAAAATCTGCAAATTCGCAAGAATTCGCGGATTTTGCGGATTGCGAGTTCGCAAATCCGCAAAATTCGCGAACGCGAGATTCGCAAAATTCGCCCATACTTACTTAGTCTGTTCTTCTGTTCGAAAGAGGCAGTCATGTGGAATGTCTGGGATGTCAGTATCTGGTGTGGGCAGGAGTGTGGCAGAGTTCAGAGTTGAGTACCTAATTATTTTTTTGAAAGAATAACTCATAGTTGAAAATGTGCTTACCCGCGTGATTCTTTGCTCTTCCGTTTTTTTTTTGCGGTTTTAAAAGGTCTTCTCTGGGTTTATTTGAGATTCTTTGTTTTGCTTGTTGTAGGGTTGTATCCGGATATCCTCTATCTTTAAATCTGTCAATCATGGTGTTAGTCTGTATCTCCAATTGTTGTGGTTCCGAGACGATCCTTTTGACCCTAATTAATTGAGAATAGGGTAAATATTTTTTTAGAGAAGGAGGGTGAAACTCTCATATCTGAGGGTGTTGTTTCTGTCTGTGTCTTTCCTGAATAAGTTGGTTTTGAAACCCGTGGGGGTATTGGTTATTTCGACATCCAGAAAATGTATGACCTCTTTGTTGCATCTTAGAAAATGTAGAAAGAATTGCAGGGAGTGACAACAGAAAAGTCTTGCTAAAAAGGGAAAACCACTGGATATATTTTTGCAAACCATGAAACCAAAGAGTCTTAATGAAAGAAATTGAATTTATGTGTTATTTATGACCTTTGATGTATAGAACAAGCATTCCTATTGACATCCAACCTGTCATGTATCTAGCCAGATCAGTTAGTGGTGTTGACATATAGGCGGTAAATAAACATGCACCGAATAGTAAGAATATAGAACCAATTAAAACTCCTATTGATCTAATCATACAGCACCAACTCCTTAGCTTTTCCTTCACGTCACATTTTTAAACCACTACGCATATCACCACAGTGATATTAGCATAGAGGTACCTTCACACAAGTATCTTTTTAGAATCATTTACAACCCAACATTGATTCGAACATTCACTTGCAAGCGCGACCAATTAACACCCGCATGCGTCCGGCCACAGCCATTGAACGTTTTGGAGACGGTTACACTTTAAAAGAGAACAAACTCGTAGTCACGAGTTTGCAGTAAAACGTTTAGACGTTGCGTCCTCTGACGCATTAGCAGAAACCTCAGCGTGCACCACGCGGAGACACTGAATTGATTGCATTGGCGCTCTGTGTTTGTGCTCGTTTCCTGCCTTTTAATTGATTGCATTGGCGCTCTGTGTTTGTGCTCATTTCCTGCCATTTCATTGACTGCATTGGCGCTCTGTGTTTGTGCTCGTAATTTGCCTTTTAATTTCAGTCCGCCTGCTTGTGCCATTGTGTCCGCTTCCCTAGCGTTACCAGCGCGTTTACCTGTAGCGCTCCGCTGTGCCTCCCCCCTCCGCCTCCATTTTGTTTGTTGTTCTCGTCGTCCTCGTGTGCCCGCCCCGCTTCCCAGCTGAGACGCCCTCCCACTGTCTTCAAATAGTTCTTCTCCCCCTGCAAGCGCCGTGACTCGCTCCTTCCTCAAGGGCTGAGGGGTCGCTCCCAGTGTCCCTCCAGACATCTGGTATCCCAGCGTTTCTTGCCATTTAATTGATTGCATTGGCGCTCTGTGTTTGTGCTCATTTCTTGCCATTTAATTGATTGCATTGGCGCTCTGTGTTTGTGCTCGTTTCCTGCCTTTTAATTGATTGCATTGGCGCTCTGTGTTTGTGCTCATTTCCTGCCATTTCATTGACTGCATTGGCGCTCTGTGTTTGTGCTCGTAATTTGCCTTTTAATTTCAGTCCGCCTGCTTGTGCCATTGTGTCCGCTTCCCTAGCGTTACCAGCGCGTTTACCTGTAGCGCTCCGCTGTGCCTCCCCCCTCCGCCTCCATTTTGTTTGTTGTTCTCGTCGTCCTCGTGTGCCCGCCCCGCCTCCCAGCTGAGACGCCCTCCCACTGTCTTCAAATAGTTCTTCTCCCCCTGCAAGCGCCGTGACTCGCTCCTTCCTCAAGGGCTGAGGGGTCGCTCCCAGTGTCCCTCCAGACATCTGGTATCCCAGCGTTTCTTGCCATTTAATTGATTGCATTGGCGCTCTGTGTTTGTGCTCATTTCTTGCCATTTAATTGATTGCATTGGCGCTCTGTGTTTGTGCTCGTTTCCTGCCTTTTAATTGATTGCATTGGCGCTCTGTGTTTGTGCTCATTTCCTGCCATTTCATTGACTGCATTGGCGCTCTGTGTTTGTGCTCGTAATTTGCCTTTTAATTTCAGTCCGCCTGCTTGTGCCATTGTGTCCGCTTCCCTAGCGTTACCAGCGCGTTTACCTGTAGCGCTCCGCTGTGCCTCCCCCCTCCGCCTCCATTTTGTTTGTTGTTCTCGTCGTCCTCGTGTGCCCGCCCCGCCTCCCAGCTGAGACGCCCTCGCCCCTCCCCCTCCACCATCCATATATGACAGGAGTTCCCGCGCGCAGCGTTCACGCGCAGCGTCCGCGCCCAACCCGCGCCGAAGGTGCGCCAAAGGTAAGCCCGTCTACGCCCGTCCGCGCCTGGACCGCGCCCAGTGCCAGACCCCCTGCCCCTCGCGCTGCCCTGCCCCCCGCACTACCTACGATGCCGCCACCCTCCTAGCCCTTAACCCCGGTCGCGCCCCCAACTGCGTCCAAGCCGCTCCTGGACACACCCATGGACCGTTCTCCTGCCTCTCCTGCAATTTTAGCGGCACCGACAACATCTCCGCTACGACCACACCACAGATTCCCGACCCCAACCACCTACAATGCATCCTTCTCAACACCCGCTCGGTCCACAGGCACGCCATTGACCTTTGGAACCTACTAGACACCATCTCTCCTGACGTCGCCTTCCTAACGGAAACATGGATGAACGCTTCCTCCGCCCCTGACATCGCCATCGCTATCCCTGACGACTATAAGATCACACGCAAGGACTGCACCGACCATACAGGAGGAGGAATCGCTATCGTCCATAAGAAATCCATCCGCATCTCTACCAGCTCCGACGCCAACCTCGCTAACTCCGAACACCTTCACTTCCAGATCCACATCGACCCCAAGACAACTCTTAGAGGCACCCTCCTCTACAGACCTCCAGGACCCCGCGCAAAATTCAGTGAAGACATCACGGACTTCATCACCCCACACGCGCTCCCCTCCAAAGACTACATCCTTCTGGGAGACCTCAACTTCCACCTTGAAAAGATCAACGACCGCAACACCGCCACCCTCTTAGACAACCTCGCCAACCTCGGACTTAAACAACTGGTCACTTCCCCCACCCACATCGCAGGTCACACACTCAACCCCATCTTCACCTCCAGCAACCATGTCTCCTTCAGCCACACTACGGATCTCCTCTGGACTGACCACAGCTGCGTTCACTTCACCTACAACAAGCCGAAACCCATCATCCACCTCCAACCAACTCTACAAAGAAACTGGAACAAAATCACCACGGATCAGATCTCCACATCGCTCCTTCGAACCTCCCCAGCCCTCTCTTCTAACGCCAACGAAGCCGCCTCCAACCTCACCCTTTGGTTATCCAACACCGCCGACACCTTAGCACCACTGAAAAAACGTCAACACAAACTTGGCAACAAGAAGGCCTCATGGTTCAACGATGATCTCAAGAAGTCCAAGAAACTGTGCCGCTCCCTTGAAAAGGCCTGGAAAAAAGACCCATCCACCAGCAACAAGGACGCCTTCAAAAGCGCCACCCGTACTCACCACCAACTGATCCGAAAAGCCAAGAAAACAGCATTCAAGGATCGACTTGACAACAACGCCCACAACAGCAAGGAACTTTTCAACATCGTCAAGGAATTTTCCAACCCCTCGGCCAACTCCAACGACATCACCCCCTCTCAAACCCTCTGCGACTCCCTAGCCTCTTTTTCCCACAACAAGATTGCTGACATCCACAACAGCTTTGACAACCAACCCGGAAGCCAACCCACCCTACCATCTGCTGACCATCTTCCCCCCGTAAACACCCTTAACGCCTGGAACCCAATCTCCACTGAGGACACCATCCGCCTGATGAATTCCATCCACTCTGGATCCCCCACAGACCCATGCCCTCACCACATCTTCAACAAAGCAGACTCCGTCATAGCTCCGCACCTCCGAGACGTCATCAACTGCTCCTTCAACTCCGCTACCTTCCCAGAAGACTGGAAACACGCTGAACTCACCGCCCTTCTGAAAAAACCCACAGCGGACCCCACCGAACTCAAAAACTACCGCCCCATCTCGCTTCTTCCATTCCCGGCCAAAGTCATCGAGAAAGCCGTCAACAACCAGCTCGCCGCCTTCCTCGAAGCCAACAAATCACTCGACCCCTCACAATCTGGCTTCCGAGCCAAACACAGCACGGAGACCGCCCTCATCGCAGCAACAGACAACATTCGAACTCTTCTGGACAATGGAGACACAGTCGCCCTCATCCTCCTCGACCTCTCTGCAGCCTTCGACACAGTCTGCCACAGCACCCTTTTACAACGCCTCAGAAACATTGGAATCCAAGGAAAAGCACTGGAATGGATCACCTCGTTCCTCACCGGAAGAACCCAGAGAGTCCGCCTCCCACCATTCAAGTCCGAGGCCTCTGAAATCATCTGCGGCGTACCTCAAGGATCCTCACTCAGTCCCACCCTCTTCAACGTATACATGAGCCCCCTCGCGGCCATCGCCCGCCAACACAACCTCAACATCATCTCTTACGCGGATGACACTCAACTGATCCTTTCTCTCACCAAGGACCCCAGCACCGCCAAAACTAACCTACACGAAGGAATGAAAGAAGTCGCCGAATGGATGAAACAAAGCCGTCTGAAACTGAACTCAGACAAAACAGAAGTCCTCATCTTAGGTACATCCCCCTCTGCATGGGACGACTCCTGGTGGCCGGAAGCCCTCGGAAAAGCACCCATCCCGACAGACCACGCACGGAACCTTGGCGTCATCCTGGATTCTTCACTCTCAATGAACAGACAAGTCAGCGCCGTATCCTCTTCCTGCTTTAACATTCTTCGCATGCTCAGAAAAACATTTAGCTGGATCCCCTCCGAAACAAGGAAAACAGTCACCCACGCTCTAGTCACGAGCCGACTGGACTACGGAAACACCCTCTACGCAGGTACCACCGCTAAACTCCAGAAGAAACTACAACGAATCCAAAACGCCTCAGCCAGGCTCATATTAGACATCCCACGCAACGAACACATCTCTGGTCACCTTAAAGACCTCCACTGGCTACCCGTCAATAAGAGGATCACTTTCCGACTGCTTACCCACGCACACAAATCACTCTACGACATCGGACCAGATTGCCTCAACTCTCGACTGTCCTTCTACACCCCCTCCCGCCAACTTCGCTCTTCCAGCCAAGCCTTCGCCACTGTACCTCGCATCAACAAGACCACCATGGGAGGCAGATCCTTTTCATACCTGGCTGCAAAAACATGGAACTCACTCCCCGCTTACCTTCGCCTCACCCAGAATCACCTAGCGTTCAGAAAGCAGCTTAAAACGTGGATATTTGACAAATAATCCTCCTCCCCTTCCTAAGCGCCTTGAAACCCTCTGGGTATGTAGTGCGCTATACAAATTTATGACTTGACTTGACTTGACTTGACACAGTAAGCGCAGCTCCTTCTATACTTTTGATAAACGTGGCAAGTTACAAACCCCCTCGTAGTTTAGTCAAACAGGCAACAGTTACAGAATAATAAATCCAGTCGGAACTTTAGGCATTAAGCCTAGCGCTGTTTGAGCAACAAAGTCGACATTTCTCAGTTACACGCAGTGAAACAGACTCATCGTTTCATTAACAGTTAGGAGGTAACACGTAACACTGCACATTTGAGTGATTGAATTGTTTATTTATGTGAATGTAACGTTGAATTTAACAATGTAGTAATGGATTTTTGGTGGCAATATAATGCACAGCAACTAGTTAAATGTATTGTTATTTTTACAGATTGATCCCTTGACAAAGGCGCGGGGCGCCGAAATGCATCGGGAAAGGTGGTAGAATTGTTAACGTTTGAACATGATATGAACATGGAGCAATGATAATCATATGCGAAGATAGATGTGAATCCAACATCGGAGATTAAGTACATGAAACAATAAAAGAAGAAATTGATGAAAAGAATCAAAGCATCTTCATTCATTTACCATTGAGCTGGAACTCAGCACATACAGTGCCCAGGGAGACAGACCAACATTTCGGATCTGCTAATCATTTAGGGTTCAGAGTTGCACATCTCTTTAGCATGATATGTGGGTGCTAACAGCGTACGTTCGTACCCTGTTAGTCATGCACTAGTTAGGTGTTGTGTCTTTGTCTGATTCAGTAATATGTCGACTGCGTGTGGAACTAATGTGGAACTGTCAATCTAGATTCGAACACAATCCCTTCACTTTGTCAGATAGAGACGGCCGCTGCTGCAACTTCTCTAATGCAAGAGGGCAGACCTCAGGCCACAGGGTCTAGGATGGCTGAAAGGTAAGCGCATGGGCGTTGTTTGGTGCCGTGAATTTAGGTCAAGACTGAGAGAGCACATCCTGAGTGCTCATGGGTGTAGAGGCAGAAGGGTTTAGAGTAGTCCGGAGTGCCCAATACTGGTGCAGACCAAAGAGCGTGGCGTAAGTCTTGAAAGGCTTTGTCGTGTTCATGTGCCCAAGGAAGAGGTGTGGGTGTATCTTTTGCAAGCAAAGCAAGGAGTGGCTTAACTATGAGGGAACAATTTGGTATCCATTGGCGACAAAAGGAAGTGAGACCAATTAGTGCACAAACACTTTTCTTTGGGTGGTGGAAGAGGAAAGGTGTAGTATTGTATGGATGCCGTCAGGTGTGAGAGTACCGCGCCCAGCGCCAGAACCCCTGGCCCCCGCAACCATACCAGACACCGCTACGATGCCAGCACCCTCCTCGAGGAGAACAACATCCTGGACCTGTCCCAGTCCGGGTTCCACAGCACCAAAACTGCCCTCATCGCCGCCACCAATGACATCAGGACCCTGCTAGACAATGGAGAAACCACGACCCTTATCCTCCTGGACCTGTAAGCCGCCTTCGACTCGGTCTGTCACCGCACCCTATGCAGATGCCTCCTCAACGCCGGGATCCAAAAGAAAGCCCTGGACTGGACCACCTCCTTCCTCTCCGGCAGAACACAGAGCCTCTGCTGCACCCTCTTCCGCTATGAAGCCACAGAGATCATCTGCGGTGTACCCCAGAGCTCCTCCCTCAGCCCAATGCTGTTTAACATCTACATGGTTCCGCTCGCCCCCGTGTCCCCCAACTACACGACCTCAACATCATCTCCTACGCCGATGACACCCAACTGATCCTCTCCCTCACCAAGGACCCCCACATCACCAAAACCAACCTCCACGAAGGAATGAAGTCCATCGCCGAATGGATGAGGAACAGCCGACTGAAGCTAAACTCAGACAAGACAGAGGTCCTTGTCTTCAGATCCACTCCATCGGCCTGTGATGACTTCTGGTGGCTGGCCGCACTGGGAACAGCTCCAGCACCAAACAACCACACACGCAACCTTGGGGCCATCCTCGACTCCACCCTCTCTTTGACTAAGCAGATCAACACCGTCTCTTCCTCCTGCTTCAACACCCTCTGCATGCTCCACAAGATCTACAACTGATTCCCACCGAAACAAGAAGAACGGTCACTCAGGCCCTTGTCAGCAGCAGTTTGGATTACGGAAATGCCCTCTACGCAGGAGCCTTTGCCAAACTCCTGAAACTGCTTCAACGCATCCAGAACGCCTCTGCACGCCTGATCCTCATCATCCCTCACCGCAGCCACATCACACCCCACCTGAGGGACCTGCACTGGCTCCCCGTCAACAAGAGGATAACCTTCAGGCTTCTCACCCACGCACACAAGGCACTCCACAACACCGGACCGGCATACCTCAACAGACGACTCAGCTTCTACATCCCCACCTGCCAGCTCTGTTCCGCTGACCTCGCCCTCGCCACAGTACCCCGCATCTGAAGAGCGACCTCCGGCGGCAGATCAATCTCCCACCTCGCTGCCAAGACCTGGAACACCCTCCCCATCGACCTACGACAGACCCAAGACCCTCTGACCTTCCTAAGACTCCTCAAGACCAGGCTCTTTGAGCAGTAGCAGCATTCCCCACCCCCCCAGTGCCTTGAGACCCTCACGGGTAAGTAGTGCGCTTTACAAATGCTATGATTGATTGATTGGTAGCAGGTTCTAAAAGAGAGTTAGCAGTGTTTGCACTCAAGAATGCCAAACAAACATAGGGGTTAACCTCTACCACTGTGACCACATTGATCGCTCCTGCAAGACTGTAAGTAGGTACACCATTATCCTTCCTTGCTGGATAGTCCTTCTCCAAAACGGGGAGTGCGTCCTCCAACGTACTGCTACTGGCTGACAACTCCCCATGTCCCTCTTCTGACCCCACTGTTCCTCTCTCTACCTGCATGGACAATCTTTGTTTAGTCAGAGCTATTTTGGTTGAAATTACCCCTATAGCCCACTCAAGCATAGCATCTAATATTTTGTGCCTATCTAGAAACAAAGTTCTCCCCTTTGCCTTACTTACCCATGGCATGCTATGGTTTCTGGTGCTAACCCTGGCAGTACCGATTTCAGGGGGTTGACCCAGCTTCCTCTGGTCTCTGACAGATGCAGACAGGCCCGCCCTTTTTCTTTCTTTAGATTTATATAGCGTGAACTCTACCCGAAGGTATTGGAGCGCTTTACATGAGCACCAGTTACATTACAGAAGGACACATTCATTTTTTGGGTAGGCACAGGGAGATTAAGTAATTTGCCCAGAATCACAGGATGTGGAGTCAACCCTGAGGCTCCAACCTTGTTTTCCAGCTCCAAAGTCGGCAGTCTAGCTGTGAGACTCCATCTTCTCACCCTTGCCTTTGGCCTGCGTATCCGACACTGCGGGAGGTAAGAGCGTGTTTTCAGTGTGAGGGATGAGGATGCCCCCCCTTCTAGCAGGATGCAGGTGCTGGAGCGTCTTGACAAAGGGACAAGCAGTCTTCCTCAGTGGTCTGTGACCCATTAAACAGGGCTTTAAGTGGGCCGGGTCTCACCAGGTCTGAGCACTGGCAGTTTTTTTAAGGGACAAGCAGTCTTCCTCAGTGGTCTGTGACACATTAAACAGGGCTTTAAGTGGCCCGGGTCTCACCAGGTCTGAGCACCGGCAGTTTTTTTGAAAGGGGCCTCAAAACTGGTCTCTATCGGGCTCTATTTTGTGCCCTGGCACAGGTGGTTGGCTTTTTTGGGGGGCTGCAGTGACAGCAGGCACATCGAGGTGCGCGTGGTGAGCATTGTAGTGAAAAGAATCCTTTAAAGAGAGTAATTTTCTCTCTGGATTTACCTTCTCTTTTTGAATCTCAGGAGCAGCAACATTGTCGTGGTGTCACCACCAGGGCTTTAAATGGAAGTGTTTTCAATATTATATACAAGCCATAGTTGCTGCTTATTTATCCTATGCAACTAGCAACCATTGACAAAGCCAATAGTCCTGACTTGTAGGTATGATGTGAGTTGTAGTGTCATATATCTGGACGCAATGACAGAAACAGCAAAATACAAGTCGAGTGGCAAACTGTGCTAAACACAGATTTTTAGCTTAGGTCTTTTTAAGCCACACCCTTAATTACATTGACCACGCCTCTTTGAGAGAGTCCCCAGTTTTTTTATCCAACTTACAGCCCTGCCATTAAATATTCCACGCTGCATAAGGCAGGTGCGCGCTTTCAGCACGAGGGATGGTGATGGCCCCGCCCCTTCCCGGTGCGATACAAATGCTGGGGCTTTTGAATACAGTGGTCCCGTCAAGGACAAGCAGTCTTCAGTAGGGGTTTGTCATCATTCAGTAAAGGTCCTACACTGCGTGAGGCATGAACGCGCTTGAATCACGAGGGATGATGGCCCCACCCCTCCTAGCGCGATGCAGGGGCTGGGGCTTCTGAACAATTGGTCTCGCCTGGGACCTAAGGTCTTCTTCAGGGGTCTGTGACTCAGTAAAGGTCCCGATGGTGATAAAGAAAGGAAGTAACTTGGGGGTCCTGCATCAGCTTAACTCTAGGAACACCTTCATTTTTAAAGATATCTTGCAGCAAAACTGCAAAGTATGTCAGTCTTCAAAATTAAAAAAGTGTATTTAAATAACCTTACCACCAATCCCCGCCACACCTTTGGCATCAACGAGGCGCTCGGTCACATAACAGGCTGAACTTTTTGGCCCCTGTGAAAATGTTTGCGGGTACCCATGCCATAGATGGTCCAGAGGAGAAGATGATCCCTCCCTCTCTGAACCTGTCTGGCTTCTCTGAGGGGCAGGAAGGTCAGTGCTGGACACACCATCATCAGACCTACTGCTCTGAACTTGCAGAGCTGGGGCCATCTGAGCAGCTTTTCTTTCAGCCCAAAGTGTTTAACTGTGGTTAAACGAAGGTGCTCCTGCTGGCTTTTTTTCAAAGAGATATAAAAGAGGCTCTATCGAGTAGTTTTGTAAACAATTATGCATTCACTTTGTATTCACAGCTTTGATAAAAACGAAGTAGATACAACTATGTTACAAACATGACCATGACTAATTTAGGCCCTAAAGAGCAATCAAAGAATTATTATCTGCTCCCTGCTGAGTTCTGTGCCTCACACCCACCCAGCCTGTCATTATTCCAAGGCCAATTTTAGTACCATGAAGCTACATCAACACGTGTTCAGGAGGCACGAAAATGTGTCTAGGTACTTTAACACGTTATGGATAGTGCTATAAAAAGACAAGTAAATGTGTCAGCGCTATATGGAAGCAAAAGTTATTATAACAATGAGATCTCACACCAAAAGTGCAGCTGTTCCTTTACCCACCTTAATGCAGCTGATGTTACCCCTCACCCTACCATTCCTTATAAGTGGGATGATAGCAGAGCTGGAGGAAGCCATAATTGTCAGCTGCAGACGTTGTAATTCTGAAATGCTATTAGGTAACTCCGGGGTCAGATTTTCAGCAGCGAGCAGTTTGCAAATACCAGGCTGGCGGAGTAGCCTTTCATTTGCCAAGACCTTGTGCCCTCTGCTGCCTGACATTGTGTCATCAGATCTGCCCCTTAATGACAGTGCTGATGAGGAGGGAGAGCAGCGAGTCATTAAGTGCACATTGCGCTTCCTCTCCCCGCCTGGCAGGCAGAGGGGTCCCTGTACTCGGCCACTAATAAGCTTCTTTTCGCCTCCTTTTAAATCCCCATTAATTCAAGAATATTGCAAAACTCGCCCAAGCAGGCACGAAAAATGTCTATTTTCCTTTTGTCCGCCAAGAAATGTTGACCCGTCAAAATATCTATCTATTTTGGAAATAATATCTGAATTAAAGGTAAGATAAAAGGGAGCTTGCCAGTTACTTAATGGAGCGTCTCTTTCTACACCGCAAAATGAATTACTATGGTTTTTACAGCTTAAAGATATGTAAAGGTCCATTTCAAAGCGCCTCTTTTCTTTTTAAATGGTACTTTAATGAGCCATCTGACGCGCAAATTAACAACCCTTTGGGGTCTGTTCTCCTAGAGATCTCTGCTGAAGTGGAAAGGGTGCGTCCCATTGAGCAGCACATTAATTATCACCCCATTGAATGCCCCCGCGAAGGTGACTTACCTGGGTCAGTGAGTAAATACTGCAAGATAAGTCCCAAAAGGAACAAGAGGAATCATGATGAAGCAAAATCACACCTTTAACTGTATTCATTTAATTGTAATTGCATTTATATAGTAATAACTACCCTTGACGAGTCTTCCAATTGCTTTTCGGAAAATAGCACACTACTCCAGAACCCAAAAATGAATAGAGGCTATTGGCAGAGTTTCCAATGTCTTTGGGGCTTTCCAGTTTAAGGAGTATTTGTGTGTCATCTGCATATTTATCGCATGTGAGGTGAAATTCATTGATCAGTGCTGGTCCTGACTTCATGTAGATGTTGAACAGCATGGCTGAGGTGAGAGAGCCTTGAGGGACCCCAGCTTTTGTGAAGTATGGCTTGGATGAGAAAAGGGGGAGGGATAGGGATGACATTAGTTCTGTTTTGAAGGTAAGATGTTATCCAGTCGAGAGCAGTCCCCTCATTGCCTGCTTCGTAGTCTATTTGGATTAGACTGTCATGGTCAACTGTGTCAAAGGCATCTGAGAGATCAAAGAGAAGTAGTGCAGCAACCCAGTTCTGGTCAACTGTGTTCTAAAGGTCATTCCAGATGGCAATGAGGGCAGATTCAGTGCTTATTCCTGGACGGAATCCTGTTTGGAAGTCTAAACGTATGGAATTATCTGCAATGAATTGTGGCATCTGAGCAAGTGCTGCTCTGTCTATCAGTTTACCCAGAAAATGTCCATTTGTAAGCGGTCTGTATTTGTCAGGGTTAAGCGGGTCAAGGTTTGTTTTCTTTAGTAAGCGTCATATGAATGACTTTTTAAGGTCTTCTGGAAATATTCCTGTAGTTAAGAAATTGTTGATTATTCTTCTTACTGCTGGGGCAGCAGAGGTAGTTAGAAGAATTTTCTTGAAGGTTTGTGTTGGATATGGGTCAGAAGAGCTGCCGACAGGTCTGCTTGCTTTGACATGGTCCATAAATTCATTGTGGGATATTTATTGGAAGGAATGCAGAGGCTGGGTTAGTCTATTCTTAGAGGTTTTTTTCAGAAAAAGGTTGGCGCTGGTGGTTTTTCTTTGTTTTAAATAAGAGTCCAACGTGTCTGCTTTGATTGTGTAATAGTTTGGCATTTTGTCTGTGAATTCTTGAGTAATGGGATAAGCTCATTGTAGACAATTTTGGTTTACGAAATTTGGTTAGAATTTGATAGAATTCTTTATTTGCACATTTAGCATTGTGAATTTTGCCTGAATAGTATCTTTTCTTAGCTTTTTTGTTTGCTGACTTTTATAATCTGTTATGTTTCTATTGCTCTGTTGTGTTGTTCATAGTGGCAATAGGATGTCAAAAGCTTCCTGTAGCTATATTTCATTTGAATGGAATTTATTGTGTCTAGATCTGTATTGAATGTTAGTTGTGTTTCTAAGTATTGTGTTGTTCCTTGGCCAATAGGTGGATGCAGTATACACTAAAAATATCGAGTTCTTAATATCGATTTGCATTAATATTGATTAAAAAATATAGAATGGACACAATATCTACTGGACAGAATATAGACTACAAAAATATTGAATAATATAGCATTAATATTGAATCAAAAATATAGAATGGACATGATATCAAATGGACAGAATATAGACAACAAAAATATAGAATGGACAGAATATAGACTACAAAAATATCGAATTTGAGGTAAGTTAATATCAATTTTTAAAGTGTTTTTATGTTAGTATATGTTTGAAAAGTGTATATTTATTTTATTATTTATATTAATTAATTTTTTTATGGTATTTAATTTTTGCGTAATATAATTCTGTAGCGGGTTGTGGGTTTATAGGGGAATAGGGTGGGAAGTCATTTAACTATAATTAATTAAATATGTTAATTTATTTATTGGTAGTTATTTTGAATTAATTTATTATATAATTGGTAATTAATTTTAATTAATTAATTAATTGATAATCATGTTAATTCTAGTAATTTACTTTCTGTAGCGGGTTGTGGGTTTATAGGGGAATAGGGTGGGCAGTAATTTAATTGTAAGTAATTCAATTTTTAAAATCTTGTTTTTATCTAATTTTTAATTAATTTTTAATTGTTAATTAATTTATTGTTAATAGGTAAATAATTTGTATTAGTAGGTAATTATTTTTAATAAGTAATTTTTATTTGTATTTTTAATTGAATAATTAATATATTATATAAAAGTGGTAATTATTTTAGTCATTCACCACCGCCTCCCCGGTCACTGCATTCAACACGCCTGGGTGCCTCACACTCCAATGGCTACCCGGGGTGTAGGAGCTGCACTCCTGAGTTTTCCAATGTAAATGCAGACGTGTCCTGAGCCGCGGCAGCAATGCGGCGTATCTCACAGTTCTCTGTCGCCGCTCTCGTCCCTGTGCTTGGCTGTGTTTGCGGACCCGGCAGGGGAGTCGGCGTTCTTGGACTTCAGTCCGCTCCCATAGTAAGAGCGCCCGGGCGTTTACCACTTCGATGACTGCCCGGCGTGTTCGAGCCGCTCCGCTGAATTCCTCCAAACGAAGCTCAGCCACGTCTTGAACCGCAAAGGCAATGCGGCGTCTCCGGATATTATCCACTCCCAAAATCGTTATGCGCAGTACGCCCAGGTATTTTCTTTACTGCAACGGCTTGCTGGCGTACAAAGTTAATTTTCGTAGTGTGATTCTAGGTAGAACGCCGGCGCTCTTGGTTGTAGCGTGATGCCCTCCTCCAAATGACAGAACCCGTCGTAATATTGCAAACAAGAAGACCGTCTGAAAACCGGTAAGGAGGCACTCACTCAGGCAATTTTCAGTTTTAGACCAACTGCTTTATTTTCAGCATACTCGTCTTAACCCAACGCGTTTTGCCTTCAGCCGAAGGCTTGATCACGGATGTTGAGCTCTAACACGAGCCTACTTTTATTTTTATTGCACAGTGAAAAAAACTTAACAGTGAAATGCATTGCATTGTGGGTAACGTAGTTTTTCACGTGAAAAAAGTGTTAAAGTGCTCAATTTACAGTAAAATTGTATGGAAGCAACTATTTGGATATATGAACAAATTAGAACAATGTTTTTAGTTCATGTTCAAACAGATTCATCAAAAGAAAATGCCAACCCAACATGGTGAAAAAATGTCTCCAAAAAGTAATTGAAACAGACAGAAAAGAAATCTTACATAAAGTCCAAGAAACCAAAACCGACAACAAAATCAGACTAATATCATCATACAATGCAGAAAAGTGCACTTTGATGAAAATAATCCAAAAACATTGGGGCATTTTACGCGCATTTACTCATTGGAGAACATCCCCATGTTACTTTTCGCCGAGCAAAAAATCTGGGTGACCAACTGGTGCACAGCCACTTCAAAAACACTCCCAACGTAAATTGGATGCATCGTGAGGGCTTCTGGCCGTGCAAACAATGTAAGGTTTGCCGGATTGCATCAGCAACAAAAGAAATCACAATGTTTGGGGGAAAAAAGTGGAAAATAAAACAACATCTAACGTGCAAATGTACATTCGTAGTATACATGGTAACATGCCCCTGCGCCAAAAGCTACATCGGCAGCACCATCTTCGAGGCCAAGAAAAGGATCCTTGAGCATACAAGAGCTGTTACTCATCAAGACCAGTCCAATGCAATTGCCAAGCATATGACACAGTACCACGATAATAACTGGGAAACCCTCCAGTACTGTGCAATTGATCAGCAAGCAAACTCGGAAAGAGGAGGAAATCGCCGAAAAGCATTGAGACAAAAGGAATCAAAATATATCATCAGCTCCAGGACCATTGAGCCATATGGCCTCAACCAAACAGAAGAACTACATGTCCATCTGTAATCCACTCTTAAAACCATCAGAAACAGTAAACTATAACATTGTTGTCATCTAATAATGACTTTCGAGGACTCACTCACCAGAGAGATGATACCTTCATAATCACCTATGTACTCAGAGACATAAATGACAAAATTGACTAACCCATGACTATTGTGAAATACGACACAATCACAGCTGTGATTGCCAGTCACTAAGGACTGAAAAACATGAACGAAAAACATTGTTCTAATTTGTCCATAAAATCCAAATAGTTGCTTCCATACAATTTTACTGTAAATTGAGCACTTTAACACTTTTTTCACGTGAAAAACTACGTTACCCACATTGCAATGGATTTCACTGTCAAGTTTTTTTCACTGTGCACTAAAAATAAAATTAGGCTCGTGTTAGAGCCCAACACCCGTGATCAAGCCTTCGGCTGAAGGCGAAACGCGTTGGGATAAGACGAATATATATATATATATATATATATATATATATATATATATATATATATATATATAAAAAAATATTTTTATTTATATTAATTATTTATTAATTTTAATGTTATTTAAGTATTTTAAGTATGTTTAAGTTAGTTATATTTATTATTCCATTAATTTTAAATTACTGTTAAATATTAAAAAAATTAGATATTTTGACTATCTATATTTTTTATAACGATATTTTTGATTCGATATTTTTGTACTTACCTGTTTGGAGATAGGAAGTCGATATTTTGTCATTCTACATTTTTTACTCGATATTTTTGTAGTTCTATATTTTTGCCATCGATATTGTTTCAGTGATCCGGTGGATGCACGTAAGGTTGTTTTAGGTGTGTTGCTTTGTGCTGTTTTATGTTGGAAAGCAAGGAAATGGTAGTCTGACCATATCAGTGGAGTAATCGTTTGAAAGGTAACTATTTCTGGAAATGTGCACAAATTACACCTAGATGTGTCCAGTGATGTGTATGAGTTTGTGGATGATCTGGTGTGGGTTTAGTCTATCTAGACCAGTGACGACTGTTTTTGGATGCAGCATATTTTGTTTGTCAAGCCAAATATTTAGGTAATCAACAATGCATAGGTTGGAGCAGTGTTTGCAGGTTTGAAATTGTGTCTAGAAGTGTGTCTGGGAATGTTGTTTTGCTAGGTGGAGATCTGTAAAGGAGTAGGAAGTTACAGGAGAAAGATGGTGTAGGGTTGCATCTGGTGAAGAGAGCTGCACAACCTTGTATAGAGACGTTGTCAGCGTTAGTGGTGTAGGACTAGGCCCTGTTTGGCTAAAGTTCCCTAAACTTTTTTACATTCCCCGTAGACCTTTTTTTTTTACATGGTGTTGCCAACTTAAATGCTTTGGGTACTTTACCACTGCTGATTAGTGTCAAAGTGCAAGTGCTCCCTGTATAAAGTATAATGATAATTGGTTGTCCATGATTGGTATGTTTGTCTTACTAGTAAAGTCCCTAGTAAAGTGCACTATGTGGGCCAGGGCTGGTAATGCAAATGGTAATAGTGGACCTGCAGCAGTACTTGTGCCACCCACACCAGTAGCCTTAAAGAAGGAACTCAGGCCTGCAATTGCAGTGCCTGCATGCAGTTTGTTAAACTGCCATCTTTTTCTGACAAGTGCACCCACTTGCCAGACCTTACCCTTCCCTTTCTATGCACATCTGACACCCCTATAGTAGGCCCAAGGTACCCCCTGGGAAGGGTGCAGTGCATGTGAAAGCTAGGACATGTACTAAGGTGTGTACCATGTCCTGACAGTGAAATAATTTCTATTTCGTTTTTCACTGTTGAAAGGCCATCTTGCCCATAGGACAGAATGGGGAGGCTGTGTAATATGTTTTCCAGCCTATCTTCTCAAAGACTTAAGATGGAGAGGTGAAGTTTTGTATGCCTGAACTCACAACGTACTAACACATCTTTCTGTGAAGGTGGTTTTTGCAGTATGTGTTTATAAGCCAATCTTTTAGAAGTGGCTGGGTTTTTGTGCCCTAACATTTCTGTGTGTCTCTGCCTGGTTGTGGAATTGCTGTCTGGATTTGAAAGTAATAGGATCTGGGGAATGTCTTGACCCAGGGGAGGAGGTGAGACAGCAACCGGCTGACCTGCATCTGGGGTGTAGAGGGAGGAGTGGCCCCTAGAGGTGAAGAGGCCTTTGTTGCTGCCATAAAACAATTGTCCCATCTCCTGCTGAGTAATTCAAAATCCAGACCACCACTAATCAAAGGAAGAAGGTGTCACTGGCAGGGATGCATGAAGAACTGGTTTGAACAGGGGTCAGTGCCCCCTTGAACACAAAGACTTCAAAGCAATTGAGGAGTAAAAGTATGAGAACTAAAGCCCCTGAACGTTGGAGAATGGCTTGATGAAGTTTGAACAAGACTGGGGCTACTTTATGGTCAAGAGGACCCTCTGCCAAAGAAGAAACAACTGAAGGGAATGAAGGAAAGGACTGATCCTTGCTGTGTGTTCTGGGGCTGGCATGCAGTTTGCTGTTTTAACCAAGGAAAGGCTAAAGGAACTTTGCTGTGTGCTGTGTGCCCCTGCTTGAAAGGACTTTGCTGTGCTGTGTCCTGAAGTAACATATCCCCAAGGGCCCGAGGTGAGCTGGCTCCCTGTTGCGGAAACACAGGAACACGAAAGTTTCCAGGAGAGTCTCAGCATGTTGTTTTTGTAGAATAGCCTTGTTGTGCGATAGACATGGAGATGCCAAGTTGTGAAGGGTGGCATGTTGTTTATTTTGTTTGAGTCTGTTTAAGGTGGAAGGTGTAAGAGTTAGGGTTGGTGCTGCAGCATGTGGATAATGTTGTAAGGTTTTCAATTGTCCAATAGATGAGAGGCAGATAAAAGAAAGTTGCTGTGTTACTGAATATCTGTTAGGCTTGGGGTAATAGAGAAAGCTTTTCAGTAGAGTTGGTTTTGGGTGAGTATTTGTAATGTCTGTAAGGTGGGGGTATATTTCTGGCTTATGACGGTAAGTATTATGAGGTAGTATGTTTGTGAGATTTTGTTGCGTTGGTGGGTGTATGTTTTGATTTTGAAGAGTGGTGAGAGGAGAGGATGTATTTATTTTCTAATAATTATTCTTGTGTAAAGTATTGTTGGCAAGTGGAAGCTGCAAGGTAAAAGGGTGGTGATGTGTTTTGTAAAAGAGTGTATGTGGTGTGTGAAGGAGTATGGAGAAGGATTAGGAGTGTTTGTGTTAGATTTGATTGCTGGAAGAGGTAATATGTGTGGTGCAGTGGAGTGTAAGAATTGTGTGGTTGTATTTTTTGGTAAAAAGAGGAGGAGTGTGTTGGTGGATGAAAAGATGGAAGGTTGAGTATAGTTTTGGTAGTGCCAGAAAAGGGTCTGTTATGAGTAAACAGGGGGTAGAGCTGGTGATTTGTATGAGAAGGGTGTGTTTGTCTTGATGGGATATAGTTATGTATGGTATGGATTTGGGTAGTATTGGTGATGAGTAGATTGGTTAGTGGTACAAGATAGAGTGGTGTTTTGTTTGTGAGCGAAAATGCCATTGTGAGTTAGTTGGGGTAGAAGAGTGTATAGGTGTGGTTTGTGGGGTTATGTAATGGGTGTTGAAACATTTAAATGTGTGTAGGTTTTGTTTGTAATAAATGTGTGGAGAGTATTTACTGTGAGTGTGTTAATATGTTTGTGGATGACTTAAGGTAGGGGCTAGTGAATGGAAAAGAGGGAAGCTTCTCTGGCTCTAGGTAAAACAGCAGATTTTAAACAACAAAGCCCACAAATCAACAGGTAAATTTAAGGAAAACACTTTTAAAGTTTCAGAAATAAACAGAAAAAGTCTGTCTTCTTACCACTTTCTGGTTGTTTGTTTCCTGGGATGTTAGGCACAGGGAAAATGTGTCTAACAAAATGGAGGTGGCTGTCTTGGGGTTTCCTCCAAAAACCCTAAGGGGCCAGAGCAGGTGAGTGAGGAGGGCACAGGGTTGCTTGGGAGCTAGAGGACCAATCAACAAGCTCAGTCTGCTGGGCTCGGGGTGGTAGCTGCTCCTTAATTCAGAATCTCCTTGGAGAGAAACGGGTTCAATCCACACCATGGAGTTCCTGTTGAAATCTCTACAGATAAGGACCAAATCTAAGGGCCCGATGTAGGTAAATCCCATTTACCGATTTTGAAATACCGAATTTTACCGATTCGGTATTTCAAAATCGGTAAATGGGATGTAGGTCCCAACATCTGGATTCGTTACCGAATCCTTAACAATTCATTAATTACCGATTCGGTAAATACCGAATCGGTAAGGCCCATTCATTCCTATGGGCTTTGAAGCCCAAAGGAATGATTAGGCATTACCGATTCGGTATTTACAGAATCGGTAATTAATGAATTCACAAGGGTGCAGGGGGTGTCACTTTGACACCCTCTAGCACCCCCAAAACGGGCATGTGTGCAATGTGGCACACAGACATGCCCTAAGGGCACGTCTGTCTGTCACATGGCACATGTGTACATGCACAGATGTGCATGTACACAGGAATCGGTATTTTACCATGGATTTGTATTCCTCGGTAAAATACCGATTCTGTAAGCCATGTGCCAATGGAAAATTGGGTACCCACATAGCATTTTCGGTAATTATTACCGAATCAGTACTTATTACCGATTCGGTAATAATAACGATTCGGTAAAATGACCGATTATGTGCACCTACATCTCCCTAGCCCTTTACCGATCGGAAACGGCCGAAAATCGGTATTTTCGTCCGATTCCGACCGGTAAAGGCTACCTACATCTGGCCCTTAGTCACTATCAATACTGCTTTTCCCACACTTAAACAACTCACTGTCCTAGCCAAAAACAAGTGCTACATACACTTGCCAAACATTGTTTAAACCATAGGAGCAGAGTTCTTCACTCTGCTTAGCCTCTGAGGAGTATTTAGACTGTTTCCGCAAAAATGGAGCTCGGGATGGAGTCTTTTTGCACAGGTTTCAGCACAGAATAGGGGAAAACTAGGAGGGAAATGTATTCAGTTACGGGCAGGTGAAATAGCAGTTTTAAGGGACAAAGCCCACACACCAACAGGTGAAGAAATGTAAGCAGCCACAGCCAGGTAAAACAGCAGATTTTAAAAAACAGAGCCCACAAACCAACAGGTAAATGTAAGCAGTCACAGGCATGTAGAACAACAGATTTTAAACTACAAAGCCCACAAACCAACAAGTATATTTAAGCAGCGACATGAAGAGGAAAATCACTTTCAAAGTTTCAGGAATAAATAGCACAAAGTCTATCTTCTTCCCACCTTCTGTATTTTTACTGTTTGTAAAGCACTGGCCAAGTCTGAAAGGGCTTCAAAGCACTGTAAAATGGTGCCAATAGATCAATAATAGTTTAGTTTAGAGCTTTATGCGCGGTAAATAGAATGCAGCACATATGTAAAATCTCCAAATATTTAGAGTGCTCGCCTCTTTTCATATGCGCTCACACTTCATGAAATTGGGTCTGCCAGCTGATGCTACCCATGTTCATATGGTGCAGGTGCCAACACTTGGAGCACCGATGCTCATCCCTGCTCCACACAAGAGCAGGGACTGCACTGATACCTACTGCACTGCCCACCACCAGCCAACGCTGTAGCTTGAGTAACTTACAGCAAAGCCAATAACATTACCTTTTAACTAAATAGATCAAAACAGTCACTGTTTTGAGGAACTGCTTTGTATAGCAAATCCAGCAGGAAGGCCAGGAGTAGGCAAGGGTTTGTAAAAGGAAGAAAGACCTGGGGCTTGAGATTGGCAGATAGGATACTCCATCACACATGTGATGGATATCCCATCCAACATCTTACAAGTGCATTCAATCCTGTGTCAAGTTTGTGACAGAGAAGCCATCAACCAAGATCCATATCAGGCCCTTAGTCTTCTTCCGGGTTAAATACATATCTTGTGGAAGTGGTTGTCTTGGGACAGGCCACCTCGTGTAGTCGGGACAGGGACGAGGAGAACTACAACTCGGGGTAATGAAGTAATAGATCCATGTTTGCTTGATTGTAGCATGTAAACACAACTTCAGGGCCACAACAGAAGATCTTTCACAAGCAAATTAATTTAAGAGTGGCATGTGGGATGGATGGGGTAACAGTGTTGGTGTAATACTGCACAAAACACAATTATTGGTTAAGAATGAGCCGTTGGCTTGGGTCAATAATTGAGGTCAATTTCAATGGCAAACATTATTTGTCAGCTGAGCTGTCAATGCTGCTCCAATATTTGAATAGATTATTCTTCCTTAATGTTTTTCTTTTTTTACTGTTAATTAGAATGTAGCTTCAGTGAAACAATAGACATATTTACAGAGGACTAGATACCTGTGCAAATCATTTCTTGATATTTTAATATTTCACTGTGAATTCATCCAACAACAAGAAGGTTAAGGTTGCTTCAAAATTATGTTTTTGTGAGGTATTCTTTTCACAGAGTGCCATTAGCATGATTACCAGATGCAAAATCTGTTTATTCACCTCTATGCTGTAGCAACAGCAAGGCAAACCCCCGTTTTGAACTCATAAAGGAAATTCAGGCTATTCATACAGCAGTCTCAGAGAGCCTGTCTTCACAGCACTGGCGCTTTGCTCGGATGGAGATCAGAGATAACATCTTCAGCAGGGGTGGAAGGAGGGTGAAGGCACATTTGATGGTGAGAACAGGTGACAGGAGGAGAAGTACTTTTATTCCTTGAGACAACTAGGAGATGCCTTAGTATTTAAGATTCACCCATTACCTCTCTGCCTACACTTACAAGTTTAAGGTAGGGTCAGATGATTTTGGTGGCCATATATAATATAGGTGAGTAAAGAGTGGATAATGGGAAGTTTATCACCTCTTTGCTCTAAATGACACTGAAGACAACTTGAGCTTCGCCCTCGACCTATTTGATGTAGCTCAGCACACCTCAGCAAAAATATTCCTTTATTCATTGATACCCATCTAGAATTCTATTTGTTCATGCACAAGAAAGTGTTGTCAATTTTAATAGTCAGAAGTGTGTTGTCCGTGCAGTAGTACCTTTCACCATACATGTACATCAATCAGAAGCAATTTTTTAACTCAGTTGGAATACTGACTCTAGTGGGTCTCCCTTCTTATTTTACTAATTAACATGCCTGTGCGACAGTACATACAAAATTGCCTTTCATGGGCTGTAAAGCTTGCATTTTGTGTATTAGAATGCAAACATTGCTTTAGGACAATATGTATTCTGCTTCCCAGCATGTCACTAATTTACTTTTAGGATTTTAAGCCCACATATCATATTATAATGTGCCTGTCAAAAACAAAACAATATTATGATCCGTATTTCAAGAGTGTTGTTTACCAACAGAGGAAATGGCCATTCACCAATAATATATATATATATATAGCTGTAAACATCATCACCTAGAGAAAAAGTACACAAGGCAACATTACATAGTTAGCACATGCATTTCAACACTGTGGTAGAAAACATGCAGAGAGCTGATGTGTAAGTAGAGGAAGTCCTCTGTTGTCTATTTTAACACAATTTACCAACTGACATTAACTGCAAAGGGAATGCAAGAGCACAGGTTGAGAATAGTAGGAATGCGTTAGAGCAATTGAAGACGTACTGGAACAACACTGCTGATTTCAGTTGGATTAAACCAATGACCAGGGTCAGCGCCAATTACCCACTTACCAATCCACAAAACAGTGATACAGGTTATGATGATAGACATTTGGTGTCACAAAAAAGCAACAACCTTAGATTTTACATTCCCTCATCAGTCATGAAGGCTATTCCTGTACAGACTAGTGGCTGTGGACATGTGATGCCCTGACTGCACATGTGTAAACACCTGGCATGGGCAATCTCTGATAATGCACCAGATGCCTAAGAATAAGACCTTCCCACATATACCCATAGTGCGTTCAGGTGGAGAGCTCCATCAGAGGTACTTCTAGACTCAGTCTTTAAAACCGATAGAAGGTAAGAAGTTACAGAGTTCCTCTGCATCAAATCAAATCAAAATTACTTTATTCGATTAATACATAATTAATCATAAAAGTTCAGATATACATCACAGATAAACACTCTAATCAGATATCACTGGGTGGGAGTGAAATCCTCAGGGAGACATTTAAGGTTTACATAGAGGGTGTGAGAAATTGGGTGTTGGTTGAGGAGGGTGTGAGCCTTCTCAAGCAACTGCCACAGTCCTAGTCAAGGTTAAACACAATAATAAATTCACATGTGCTTAACTCCCCTGGTTGCTTGACATAAACGCTGTCAGGCTTAACTTAGAGGCAATGTGTAAAGTATTTATGCAGCTCTCAAACAATAATAAAGTGAAAACACAGCAATTGAAAAATCCAACACTATTTTAGAAAAATAGAGTAAACATAGATACATTATTTGACACCAAAATGACAGAAACCCTATAAGAAGAACTGGAGTTATGACTTTTTAAGATTTTAGTGCAATCTAGAACCTAAAAACTCAAATGGAAACAGTGGACATCTAGTCATGCAAGACCCGGGCAAATTTGAAAGTTCCGCCAGTCTCAGCTTACCTTCTCACTTAGAAGAAATTTCAAAGAAAAATGTCTGAGAAGGTAAAGTTTAACGGGGTAAGGCAGGTGGTGGTGTCTGAGTAGGTGGTATCGTCATTGTGGACTCATTGAACAAAGTTGTTGTGAAGATTTTTACATTTGGACATAGTCTCTTTTTTGGAATTCAAAAATCTCCATTCAGATGCAGCTGCAGGCTACATCCGACGTGGGCTCCAGGAGACCGGATACCCTTCCAGAGAGGAGCTACTGAGCAGGAATGGCTGCTGCGGAGCAGAACTAGTGGGAACTATGGCGAAAACAGGTCGACCGGCGATGCTCTTTGGATGGATCGGCGATCAGGTAGGTCCCGGTCTCTCTTTTGATTAGTGGGGCAATTTTTGGTAGGAAACTTTCTACGTCCCAAGTTTTAGATTTTGTCTGGTTGGGCATCATTGACACCACTTCCAAGGCTTGAGGACTTGGGGGGGACCATTTAGAGGGTCAGAACTCATTTAGGCTGGATCAAGGTGCCCTTTGAAAGTTGTTGGAGATTTTTGTGTCTTTCTAGC
Source organism: Lissotriton vulgaris (assembly GCF_964263255.1). Lineage (NCBI taxonomy): Eukaryota > Metazoa > Chordata > Amphibia > Caudata > Salamandridae > Lissotriton > Lissotriton vulgaris. Next base: position 1,723,286,511 of record NC_141694.1, on the reverse strand, counting down.
TCTGAAAAGGAGGCCAGCAACTTGCCCTTGGAGTCACTCTGGTGGTCCTGGGTTCAAGCAGAAAAACAGGTCTCCAGCAGCAGGGTCAGTCCTCTTGGAGACACATGAAAGTCTTATGGCAGCAGGGCAGTCTTTGGAAGTACACAGAAGGCCTCAGGCAGCATGGACGTTTTCTTGAAGTCCTCCGCGGGGCCATAAGTGATCTGAATAATGTGTTTGAGGATCTTATTTTTATACCTGGTGCCAGGTTTGGAATGTAAGAAACACATGGTTCTAGAATTGCCCTTCTACCTGCCCATTTCCCAGGATTTCTGTGGTGTCAAAAGGCTAGTTTGAAACCCTTTATGTCTGCTGAGGCAGCTCCTTTGAAGTATAAGTGGGGCTCTGCACAGCTGGGCCCCTCCAACCTGTCAGAATGGCCCATCCTGCCAACACCCAGACCCCTTTTGTGTGAATGTCTGGGAAAAAAACACAAAGGCCAACTGCCAACTACGCCCAGTCATGTGACCCAGGATAAAGGTTGCAGGCAGCAAATGATTAGAATAAGAATATGCCTACATTCTAAAACTTGAATTTTCAGAATTGTGTCTTAAAATCCAGCTTTATCATTAAAGAGGATTTTACAATTCTTTAGACACCAAATGTGATATTCCCACCTGTTCCCAAACAAAGGTTATCACTTATTAAATGTAGTAAGGGATCACAATGTTATCCTATGGGAGAGGTAGGCCTCACAGTAGAAAAAAATAATCACGGTTTTGAGTTTTTCACTACCGGAATGTGAAAAATGTAAAAGTACATGCCCAACTCTTTAAATAAAATGCACCCTGCCCAGGGGCTGTTTAAGGCCTACTATAGGGATGACTTATATGTAACAAAGAGGGAGATTTTGTCCTGGCAAAAGACTTCGGGGCATATTATCAAGGGGTTTATCTAAGCTTTTTTGGCTTTAAAAGCCAAGAAAGCGGAGATAAAAATATCTCCCTATTACCTAGCTGTCGCTAACACCAGGTAGCGACAGCTAGTAGGAGATAGCGACCATCTTGGGCCTCGCTTTGCATGTCAGTGATATTTATCACTAATGACATGCAAAGTGTGCGTGCCAAGATGTTAGCGACTGGAAACAGTTGCTAACATTGCTATCTCCTATTGCCAACTTTTGGAGATATTTCCGCTAAGCGCGAATATCTCCAAAAGCTAACACCTGCCCCTGAGCAGTTCTTAGCCATGTTATCCAATGGGAGGTGGATAACATGGCTAAGAGCATTAGCTCAGTAATGCATGAATATCGCTGACTTTTCAGTCCACTATACCACACTAAGTTCAGTGTTCTCCAATGGTCACTAGGTGGTCATTTTTATTCTGTTCTACTGCTCTCTGCTATTGTTATTCTGTTCTACTGCTCTTTGCCCTAACGTTAGTGTCTCACAGGAGCTTAGGGTCATATAGTAGTCTGTTGAGAACTTGGGCATACATGGTGGCTGGTGCCGAATATGGTTCTATTAGCAGGCTGGTATTAAGTTCAGTGTTCTCCAATGGTCACTGGGTGGTCATTTTTATTCTGTTCTACTGTGTCTGTATTTGCTCTGTGATGGGTCCCTACTATCTGCAAAAATTTCCCTTGTAACTTTTATCTAGTGCCAGGTGGCACCTCATATTCCTAGACGAAGGGCTCAACAAATACCCACCTCACTTCCCGGACGGCACATTAACTAGGTTATTCCACCATAAACGTTTGGATTAAGTGCCCCCTTTTTGCCCTTTTATTTCTCCTCACTACTGCTTTCCCAGTAACACCCCTCTCATCTCTCCCCCACCCTTCTTCGCCTCATCATCCCAACATGGCCACCTCTCGAGTTAAATCTGGAGCCAATTGCTATAAAATCATTTATCCTCCCGACCAGACTAAAGCTACAATAAAACGACTGAAGCATAACACTATTGAACGTTTCCCGGACTCCCTTTTTTTTGATCAATTTTACAATGGTCATCTTGGGAGGCTCAAAAACGATTTCATTTTCTTCACTCGCGACACCCCCTCTTGGTCCAACAGTTTTTACAATTCCCTTAACGTCACCTCCTCCTCCTCTATCCCTTATGGGAAACAACTAAAAATTTCCCCCTCTGAGTGCTTCAATGGCTACCTCACTATCTCACTCTATAACAACGGTACTGTCATGATCCAAGGCAAAGACTCCTGCCTCTCGCTCTTTGACCACCTCTTCCCCTCCTTAGTCCCCTCCTCTGCAACCGGGTTTCCCCCTGACTCTCCTTCCAGCTCCACCCATTACTCCCTTTCTCCCTTTCTCCTCCGCCGACCCCACCTCACTCCAATTGGCTGCACTCTCGAGAAGCGCAGGTCGGAACCTCTTCCCTCCCCCCCAACTTACCTCATCTCCTATTCCTCCCCCCCCTCACCGTATGTCCCCTCCCACATTACTTCAGCCTTACCACTACCTAATACGCTCCTCGTCCCATCTGCACTATCACGATACTCCAATCTCTTCTCCTCCCCAATACTTCTTCCCATCACCCCCTTTTTAGTCCACCTCTCCTCCAACCCTCTCCCCCAATTAACTTTCCCTATGCTCCCCTTATCCCTCCTTCCATCCCTCCTCTCCACCCCTTCATCCCCTCGTCACTCACCCCGTTTTTGCCACATTCCCACTGCATCTCTCTCCTCCTTCCTACTCCTCCAGTACTGCTGCACTGCCCCCTTTCCCCTCCTAGTAACCCCTTCCATCACCCTCCCTCGGGCCCAGCAGAACCACTTCCTTTCCTCAACTTCCCTTTCTCTCAACCCCCTCACTCTGCCAGATGCCCGTTCCCTCACTGCCACCTCTCCTAACTGACAGTACCTCCACAACCACTGCACCTCTTTTCCTCCCAAACCTCCTACATTCCCATGACGCCACACAGGCCTCCCCCCTCCTACTTCCCTACCGCCGTGTTCCGCACCTTTCTCCCTCTAAATTTGTCCTTAATTCCTCTCCCTCTTGCAACACCAACAATGACAACTCTCCCTTAACCCCCAATTTACTTACTCCCACTCCCAACCTCCACCTTTCCCCACCGGTGAACCCCACCCCCCAACTCACCTTCTGTCCCCCCACCTCTCCCTGCCTTCCACCACCAATTCCACCCCCCCTTATTGCAATCGAGCCACCCAACCTTCCGTGCTCTGCCTCTTTCTCACTGGGAAAATACACTAGGCTCTCTGATCACCTCCATCTCCCAGCTTACAGCTGCCATTTCACTTTTATGCTCTCAGATCTCCACCCCTCCATGCACCTCTACTCCCTCCCAACTTCCCTTGAGATGCACCCTGCCCCCTCACCCCAATACAGCCAAGCTCAACCTTTCGTCTGCAAACGTCGTTAACTCTCACAAGCCCTTGAACGCCACCCTTCTTCAACAAGATGATTCAGAAAAGGGGGTGGTGATGGACAGAGTATCTGAATTAAGCAGAACACTTCTACCCAGTCCAAAGATCAGGGCTTGATCCATCACCGTTTTTTAGCTCACTGCACCATCCCAGCTCAGAACCTGGCTACATGCAGATTAGTCTGTCCCTGGCCCAGTGCATCATGGGAACAGGGCAGACCAAACTACCAAGCCAATTCTTATACTGGGAAGGAAACAAGCTTCCGGGGACCGGTTTCTGGCATTTCAGCCGTCTTCGGCCCGGCTTGCTTGAATCCTGATGGTGCAGTGAGCAAGGGACTCACATCTGAGTATACCCTTCCACGCTTATGGTTGACAAAATTATTCAGAAAAGGGGGTGGTGATGGACAGAGTATCTGAATTAAGCAGAACACTCCTACCCAGTCCAAAGATCAGGGCTTGATCCATCACCGTTTTTTAGCTCACTGCACCATCCAAGCTCAGAACCTGGCTACATGCAAATTAGTCTGTCCCTGGCCCAGTGCATCATGGGAACAGGGCAGACCAAACTACCAAGCCAATTCTTATACTGGGAAGGAAACAAGCTTCCGGGGACCGGTTTCTGGCATTTCAGCCTTCTTCGGCCCGGCTTGCTTGAATCCTGATGGTGCAGTGAGCAAGGGACGAATGTTCTGCTTAATTCAGATACTCTGTCCAGATACTCTGTCCATCACCACCCCCTTTTCTGAATCGTTTTGTCCACCATAAGCGTGGAAGGGTAAGCTCAGACATGAGTCCCTTGCTCATTGCACCATCAGGATTCAAGCAAGCCGGGCCGAAGACGGCTGTAATGCCAGAAACCGGTCCCCGGAAGCTTGTTTCCTTCCCAGTAAAAAAATTGGCTTGGTAGGTTTGGTCTGCCCTGTTCCCATGATGCACTGGACCAGGGACAGACTAATTTGCATGTAGCCAGGCTCTGAGCTGGGATGGTGCAGTGAGCTAAAAAACGGTGATGGATCAAGCCCTGATCTGTTGACTGGGTATGAGTGTTCTGCTTAATTCAGATACTCTGTCCATCACCACCCCTTTTCTGAATCGTTTTGTCCACCATAAGCGTGGAACGGTATGCTCAGACATGAGTCCCTTGCTCATTGCACCATCAGGATTCAAGCAAGCCGGGCCGAAGACGGCTGTAATGCCAGAAACCGGTCCCCGGAAGCTTGTTTCCTTCCCAGTAAAAGAATTGGCTTGGTAGTTTGGTCTGCCCTGTTCCCATGATGCACTGGGCCAGGGACAGACTAATTTGCATGTATCCAGGTTCTGAGCTGGGATGGTGCAGTGAGCTAAAAAACGGCGATGGATCAAGCCCTGATCTGTTGACTGGGTACGAGTGTTCTGCTTAATTCAGATACTCTGTCCATCACCACCCCCTTTTCTGAATCGTTTTGTCCACCATAAGCGTGTAAGGGTATGCCCAGACATGAGTCCCTTGCTCATTGCACCATCAGGATTCGAGCAAGCCATGCCGAAGACGGCTGTAATGCCAGAAACCGGTCCCCGGAAGCTTGTTTCCTTCACAGTAAAAGAATTGGCTTGGTAGTTTGGTCTGCTCTGTTCCCATGATGCACTGGGCCAGGGACAGACTAATTTGCATATAGCCAGGTTCTGAGCTGGGATGGTGCAGTGAGCTAAAAAACGGTGATGGATCAAGCCCTGATCTGTTGACTGGGTACGAGTGTTCTGCTTAATTCAGATACTCTGTCCATCACCACCCCCTTTTCTGACCCCTTCTTCAACAGGCATACCCTAGCAACCCCACTATCTACACTATTCCGACCATCACCTCTGTCAGAGCAAAGCATCCACCTAAACACTCCCGAGCACCCCCGCATAAGTACAATATCCCGATCACCCTTCAGAGCCCAAGTGCCCCATCACCAAAACAGTCTTGACAGAGCTGCGCTGTATGCTTCACAACTGCAGATCTGCAGTAAAACACAAACTTGAAATCTCCGATACCATCACCCTTCACAAACTTGACATGCTCTTCCTCACAGAGGCCTGGTTCAAAGATACCTCTCACTCTATGTGTGATCTCCTATTACCCACAGGTTATTCCACAGTTAGGAATGACAGAACTGACAACACGGGGGGAGGTGTTGCAGTCATCTTTAGAAACGCCCTCCAACTTAAGGCTTCTCCTATCAGCTCCTCCCACACCTTTGAATGCCTTTCTCTTGAGCTTCAATTGCAACACCATTCACCGCTCAGATTCCATATCATTTACCGCCCGCCTCGTAGTGGCCCTTCGTTTATAGAAGATCTCAAAGACTTCATCAGCGACCAATACTTTCAAAGTGACAATCAGACCTTTGTGGGTGACTTCAATCTCCACTGGGGCGTACCGCAAGACTCCTCTGCGAACTCACTGGCCACCTTCCTCTCTGCAAATGATCTTATCCAACACTGCACTGAATCAACCCACTCCAAAGGCACAATCCTGGACCTTCTTATTTCTAAAGCAGGCATGCTTTCTACCACTACCCCAATTCATGTAGATTGGTCTGACCACCACCTCATCCCATTCTCTCTTCAACTTTCACACTCTATAACTCTTGGCCAACCCAAGAGGGCCATCTCCTGGTTCCGTGATGCCAAAAACATTGATGTCGGTCCCCTCTGTGAATCAGCTTTGCTATCACTTCCAAGGCTAGACCCAAACATAACTGTTGACGATCTCACCTCCCAATGCCTCACAGTTCTTGCAGCGGAAATTAATAACGTCGCTCCACTCAAAAGCAAAAGGTTAAGGCCCACTCCATCAGCACCTTGGTTCAACAAATCCCTTTATGAGGAAAGGAAGCAGCTAAGATTCCTGGAGAAGCAATGGAGGCAATTGCCCTCCACTGACAATTTAGCCATGCTACGCACAGCAAGATCCAAGTACCACAAGCACATCTTCCTTGAGAAAGCGACGCACTTCAAAACTCTCCTTGACTACGCCAAAAATAGACCCAAAAATCTATTCGATCTCATTAAGATTCCGAGCTGCTCTCTCCCAACCTCCAAGGTGAAGGATTCTACAAAGAGAGCAGCGGATTTCGCTATTTTCTTTGATGGAAAAGTGAAATTACTTGTGGATCAGGTCGCTCATCCTACACCTCCAGAGGAGCACAAATCCTTAGCCATTTGGCAGAGCTTTGACCCCATATCTGAAGATGCCCTTCTCAAGTGCATACACGAAACAATGCCCTTCAACCATTCTCTTGACCCTATCCCCAGTGCCATTGCCTTTGACTTCTATACCCATTCCCTTTCCTATTGGACCACTCTGATCATCCTCTCCCTCTGGCAAGGCTCCCTTCCTGTCTCCTTCAAAACTGGGCAGGTCACCCCTCTGCTTAAAAAGCCCACTGCTGATGCGAATGACCTCAACAACTTCCGCCCCATCACTAAACTTCCCTTTCTTGCGAAGATCACAGAAAGATGTGTAGCAAAACAACTCTCTCGTCATATAAAGGACAATGATCTTCTTGACAATTGTCAGTCCGGCTTCATCCAAAACTGCAGCACTGAAACAGCCCTACTGCAAGTGGTTGATGATGCGCTGAGGATACTCGACTCAGGGGGGTCCTGTCTGCTAATGCTCCTTGACCTTTCTGCAGCCTTCGACACTGTCAATCACAACACCCTCCTCAATATTCTTTAACAGGGAATGGGCATGGAGGGCACTGTGCTTAAATGGTTTGCATCCTTCCTCTCTAACAGATCTCAAATGATCAAAATAGCGAACAGTCTTTCTTCTCCTGTGGCGGTGGGTCATGGTGTTCCCCAAGGCTCTATACTTGCACCCACAATGTTCAATCTCTACTTAGAACCACTGGGAAACCTCCTAAGCAAATCCGGGATTCACTATCATCTCTATGCAGACGACACTCAACTCTACCTCAAGGTTGCCTCCACTCATGATCTCTCCATCCTAAGATCTACTCTTGACTCCATACAAAACTGGATGTCAACTCATCAATTGATTCTGAATCCCTCCAAAAATGAATTCCTCCTCTTCTCCCCCCACTCACTCTCTCCTCCCCCGGTTCAATCACGGATGGATCAGATGAATCTATTAAACAATAAACCCATCATTGTCGACAGTGCAAAATCCCTTGGTGTCATTCTAGACAAAAAACTCAACCTAACTCCCCACATCAACTCTATTGCAAAGTCTGCTCGTTACCAACTGCGCCTTCTTTGGGGAATCCGTCGCTTCTTCCCGGAGCAGGACCTTATAACCCTGGTGCAATCGCTGGTCCTCTCCAAACTAGACTACTGCAATTCTCTTCTTATTGGCCTCCCCAAATCTCACCTGTCCCTACTTAAGTCTGTCTTCCATTCAGCAGCTCGTTTCATTTATGGGGCCAAAAGAAGCGATCACATCACACCGATGTTATCCACCCTCCGCTGGCTTCCCTTCGAGGCTAGAGCTATCTACAAGACCGCTTGTATATTCACAAAGCCTTGCACTCCTCCTCTCCCCGCTACCTGACGAATAAACTGAAACTCTCTGGAGGCTCTAGACCTTCACGCAATGCGGAGAATCTACTGCTTGAACCTCCCACTTTCAAGAAGGAAAGAACAATGGCCCAATCCTTTTCAGGCAACGCAGTGAGAATCTGGAACTCCTTTCCACCTCAGCTCTGGACCACCGCCTCCTGCCAGGCCTTCAAAAGGGACCTCAAAGTTCTCCTCCTCCAGAGACACCTCCAAAAGTAATTCACGTCCTCTTGTTATTTGGAGGAAGACTTCCCACTACTGATAATTTCTACTTTCCATGACCATGGAAGTGCCTTCCCAATGTATTCCTGTTGTTGGAGTGTCTGCCTTTTTGCAGTATTTTCCATGTACTTGTGTTTAGTGCCCTTTTGTAACATGCACACACCACTTTGCTCTTGTAACACACGGTTTGCTACCTCTCACATGTTTTTACCTTTGATACTTGCACAAGTGCCACCTTTGCCTACCTAACGCTTGTTCTTGTGCCTGAGTGTCTAGCACTTATTGCAGTATTATACCTCAAATTATACTTTGTTTTCTCTTGTAACTGCACACGTGTCACTTTTTCCTCTTGTGCACTTTTTATTACCTCATGTATTTTTGGTTGCTCACAATTTTTACTACCTCATGTATTTTGTTTGCTCACTATTGTCACTATTACCTTTACTACCTCATGTATTTTTGGTTGTTCACAATTTTTACTACCTCATGTATTTTGTTTGCTCACAATTGTCACTATTACCTTTACTACCTCATGTATTTTTGGTTGCTCACAACTTTTACTACCTCATGTATTTTGTTTGCTCACAATTGTCACTATTACCATATGTAACGTAACGTATGCTCTTGTAATCTGTTCTTTTGTAATGTTTCTCATTATGTTTCATTTCTGTTCCTATTGTGAAGCGCTCTGACACCTTCGGGTAAAGTCTGCGCTATATAAAAATGCATAAATAAATAAAATAAATAAAAATAAAACTCTACCGCCCTCACACCCTCACTCTATCACTCTTCTGCCCTCATGCCCTCACTCTACCACTCTATCACCCTCACTCTATTGCCCTCACTCTACCACTCAACCGCCCTCACGCCCTCACTCTACCGCCCTCACTCTACCACTCTACCACCCTCACTCGACCACATTACCTCCCTCACTCTACCGCCCTCACTCTACCATTCTATCGCCCTCACGCTACCGCCCTCACTCTACCGCCCTCACTTTACTGCCCTCACTCTACCACTCTACCGCCCTTACTCTACCACTCTACCTCCCTCAATCTGCTGCCCTCACTCTACCGCTCTACCGCCCTCACTCTACCACTCTACCACTCTACCGCCCTCACTCTACCTCCCTCACTCTACCACCCTCACTCTACCGCTCTACCGCCCTCACTCTACCGCTCTACCACTCTACTGCCCTCACTCTACCACCCTCACTCTACCACTCTACCGCCCTCACTCTACCACCCTCACTCCACCACTTTACCGCCCTCACTCTACCACTCTACCGCCCTCATGCCCTCACTCTGCTGCCCTCACTCTACCACTCTACTGCCCTCACTCTACAACTCCACTGCCCTCATTCAACCGCCCTCACTCTACCACTCTACTGCCCTCACTCTACCACCCTCACTCTACCACTCTACCACCCTCACTCTACCACTCTACCACCCTCACTCTACCACCCTCACTCTACCACTCTACCGCCCTCACTCTACCACTTTACCGCCCTCACTCTACCACTCTACCGCCCTCACTCTACCACTCTACCACCCTCACTATACCATCATGTCTAATTTATGCTCTTTTTTCTGCACACTTGTGTCCTCTTGTTTGTTCTCTCTAGCATCACCCTCATTACACTCTCCTAACAAGTCTTCCTTCTCCCGCATGTGACCCTACTTGCACCCTCTCGGATCCATCTTCATTCTTTTCTGCTTTTCCCTGTTTCTGCGACACGCTCCACTCCTTTGTGTCTCCTTTCTGGCCTCTTTCCTACTTAACTTTTCATTCTTTCTCCTTTAATCCCATTTCGACCTTCTCACAACCCCTTAGAGCACTGTTATCTTAACATTTGTGTTTCTCTCTGTCTTATGATGTCTGCCCTGCCACCATTTACTTTGGACCCTCACACCCTCACACCTTCTCACCCTCACACACCCTCACACCCTCTCACCCTCACACACCCTCACTCACCCTCACAACCTCACCCACCCTCACACACCCTCACACTCTCACCCTCACACACCCTCACCCCTCTCACCCTCACTCACCCTCACACACCCTCACTCACCCTCACACCATCACCGCCTCACCCTCACAACCCTCTAACCCTCACTCAACCTTACACCCTAACCCTCACACACACTCGCCCTCACACACCCTCACCCTCACACACCCCTACCCTCACACACCCTCACACCCTCACCCTCACACCCCCTTACATCCCCTCACCCTCACATCCCCTCACACTCAAATCCCCTCACCCTCACAACCCCTCACCCTCAATCACCCCCTCACCCTCACTCACCATCTCACCCACCCTCTCACCCTCATTCACCCTCTCACCCACCCCCACCCACCCTCTCACCCTCACACACCCTCTCACCCTCAAACTCCCTTTCACCCTCACACACCCTCTCACCCTCACACACCCTCTCACCTTCACACACCCTCTTACCTACCCTCACCTTCACACACCCCCTCACCCTCACACCCCCTCACCCTCATCCCCTCACACCCCCACATCCCCTCACCCTCACAAACCATCACCCTCACAAACTCACCCTCACACACTCACCCTCACACACCCCCTCACCCTCACACCCCCTCACCCTCACACCCCCTCACCCTCACACCCCCTCACTCTCACACCCCCTCACCCTCACCCTCACACACCCCCACCTTCACACACTCTCACCCTCACTCACCTCACACACCCTCTCACACTCACACACCCACACACCGGGATGCCACTTTGCTGTGGCAGCTGAGCGCTTTACAAATTATATAACATAACATAACATAACACCCTCACACACCCTCTCACCCTCACACACCCTCTCACCCTCACACACCCTCTCACCCTCACTCACCATCTCACCCTCACACCCCCTCACCCTCTCACCCCTCACCCTCACACACCCTCACTCACCCTCTCACCCTCACTCACCCTCTCAACCTCACACACACTCTCACCCTCATCATCACACCCCTTCACCCTCACACCCCCTCACCCTCACACCCCTCACCCTCATAACCCCCTCACCCTCACACCCCTTCACCCTCATCCCCTCACACCCCCACATCCCCTCACCCTCACAAACCCTCACACACTCACCCTCACCCTCACACCCCCTCACCCCCTCAACCTCACACCCCCTCACTCTCACAGCCCCTCACCCTCACACCCCCTCACCCTCACACACCCTCACCCTCACATACCCCCGCCCTCACACACCCTCACCCTCACTCACCCTCACACACCCTGTCACCCTCACACACCCACTCACCCTCACACACCCTCTCACCCTCATAAACCCTCTCACCCTTACACACCCTCTCACCCTCACTCACCATCTCACCCGCACACCCCCTCACCTTCTCACCCCCTCACCCTCACACACCCTCACCTTCACACACCCTCACTCACCCTCTCACCCTCACTCACCCTCTCACCCTCACACACACTCTTACCCTCACACACCCTCTCACCCTAACACACCCTCTCACCCCCTCACCCTCACACCCCTTCACCCTCACACACCCTCACCCCCTCACACACCCTCTCACCCTCACACACCCTCACACACCCTCACACCCCCTCACCCCCACACCCTCACATGCCCTCACCCCATCACCCTCACCCCCATCACCCTCACCCTCCCTCTCCCTCCCTCACCCTCACACCCTCTCACCCTCACACCCTCACCCTCACACCCCCTCACCCTCACAACCGCACACCCTCACAACTCCCCCTCGCACCCCCTCTCACTCACACCCCCTCACCCTCACACCCCCACCCTCACACACCCTCACCCTAACACCCACTCACCCTCACTGCACCTCCCCCTCCCCTCACAACCCCTCACACCCCCTCATTTTCACACACCCTCATCCTCACCCCCTCTCACCCTCACACCCCCTCACCCTCACACACCCTCACCCTCACACACCCTCACTCACCCTCACACCCCTCACCCTCACAACTCTCTCACCGTCACACACCCTCACTCAGCCTCATACCCCCTCACCCTGACACACCCTCACCCCCCTCACACACCCTCACACCCTCACACACCCTCACACCCTCACACACCCTCACTCACCCTCACCCCCTCACTCGCCCTCGCCTTCACACACCCTCACCCCCACAACCCCTCACCCTCACACCCTCACACACCCTCAACCTCACACCCTCACCCTCACACCCCCTCACCCTCACACACCCTCACTCACCCTCACCCCCTCACCCTCACACCCCCTCACCCTCACAACCCTATCACCCTCACACACCCTCACCCTCACACACCCACACTCGAACACACCCTCACCCTCACACCCATTCACCCTCACTCACCCCCACACACCCTCCCAGCATAGCATAAAAAACATAGCATAGCATAACAAACCACAGCATAACATAACAAAAAAAGCATAGGATAGCAAAACATAGCATAGCATAACAAAACAAAGCATAGGATAGGAAAACAAAACATAGGATAGCAAAACAAAACATAGCATAACAAAACGAAACATAGCATAGCAAAACTCAACAAAGCATAGCATAGCATAACAAAACAAAACATAGCATAACAAAACAAAGCATACCATAACAAAACATAGCATAACAAACATATCAAAACACAACAAAACATAGCATAGCATAACAAAGCCCAACAAAACATAGCATATGTAACAAAACATAGCATAGCAAAGCATAGCAAAACAGAGCACAGCATAACAAAACACAACAAAACATAGCATAGCATAACAAAACACAACATAGCATGGCATATCAAAACAAATCTTAGCATAGCATAGTATAACAAAACATAGCATAACAAAGCATAGCATAGCATAACAAAACATAGCATAACAAAACAGCCTAGCAAAACAAAGCATAGCATAATAAAACACAACAAACATAGCATAGCATAACAAAACATAGCATAGCATAACAAAACATAGCATAGCATAACAAAGCATAGCATAGCAAAACACAACAAAACATAGCATAGCATAACAGAACACAACAAAACATAGCATAGCATAACAAAACGAAGCATAGGATAGCAAAACTAAACATAGGATAACATAAGGAAACATAGCATAACAAAACACAACAACACATAGCATAACAAAACATAGCAACACACAACAAAACATAGCATAGCTTAACAAAACATAGCATAGCAAAACAAAACATATAATAGCATAGCAAAACATAGCATACCAAACACAACAAAACATAGCATAGCATAACAAAACATTGCATAGCAAAACAAAGCACAGCATAATAAAACACAACAAAACATAGCATAGCATAACAAAAACATAGCACAGCATAACAAAACGCAGCATAGCATAGCATAACAAATCAAAGCATAGGATAGCAAAACATAGCATAGCATAACAAAACAAAACATAGGAGAGCAAAACAAAACATAGCATAGCATACAGCATCACTCAGCACCACCACAGCATCACTCAGGGGCACCACAACATCACTATGCGCTACCATAGCATCACTGAACGTCACATCATCGCTCGTTCTCCATCACAACATCACTCAGCGCCACCACAGCATCAATCTATGCAACTATTCAACAACACCTGGTTCAAATATGTTCTCTCAATGTTTAAAGCTTTATTACAAATGTAACAAAAAGATGTTAATATTTCACATCTGTTCTTGGATTTTCGTCACAATAGAATACACTGAACATAATCTTCACAAAAGTTATTTACAGAACTTTAAGCTATTGCCATTATAAATTACAATAACTTTTATTTAAGTATTAATTATTCAAAAAAATTAAAAGCCATTGTTATTTGTAATATCAATACATGTAAGTCACGTAAATACAACACATATTGCATTACAAATGCTATAAGTGTCACATTTGCGAAAGTTATAACTATTGGCATTGTAAATGACAAAACTATTAATTTCGCTATTTTCAAAAACAAAACATAAATAAAAAATGTGTCATTTACAATACCAATAGCTCAAACTATCCTAATGCGAGACCTATTGCATTGCAAATGCTTGTTTTAAGTACAAAGTAATAGACGGCGCTTTATATCACTGTTAATATCTAAACGTATAATTTATTGATGCTCTCCTGATATTCAAGTCTTTTGAAAATTGCTAAAGCCTGCTCTCAGTAATTTGAATGCCACGCTTTGAATCTCAAAATGCTTTTCTACCATCCACTTGTTGCAGTTTCCTTCAAAGCAACAGGTTGGCCTCCAGGTGGCACTAGGCGCTCGCTGAATAACTGGCTGAAAAACTCATTTATATTAGTATAGTCGCTTGTACTTGCCATATGAAAAACGTGTTTGGTTTTCCAGTTGTAACTGGCGCTTCAGCAGTGTATAGTTTGTGATACACATTGCATTATCCAAATTTTTCCTCATGGTAGCGTTCTTGTTGGATGCGATCCTAATACTGTTCATGTTATGCAAGGCACTGCTCCCCAGCCCACACCTGTGAGCTGACAGTGAGTAGCCATACTTTTGATATGCGCCTCAGTCTCTGGAAAGCCTCTCGCGAGACTCAGAAGAGACAGAGAGATAGAAAAAGCCAATGAGATACACCCTCTGAACGACTCAAGTAGATTTGGGCAGTCGGGCATGTTGGCACAGAGTTGTGGAATGCACCAAGCTAAAGATGACTCTTCCCACTCAGTGCAATCATTGAGGTGCGAGGGTGATAGGTCACACACACATCCACTGTCTGGGATGCAGTAGTAAGGACATCCTCTTCCACACAGAGCACCAGCATCTGATGAATGTGTCAAGGGAACACATATTCAGGTAAAAAGGATGCTGTGCATTTCGGGAAGGCTCTGGTTCCACTCAGAGTCATGCTGCAACGTGGTGGTTGATCTGGTGTCTTCCTCCTGTCACTCCTACAGGATGTCCTGGATCTGTGCTTGAACTGTGGGTGTGGTGCAGACTCACTGGCAGTACCACAAATAAAGGCAGGATTTCAGTCTTGTGGCTCTGAAACCAGATTTTTTTTTTCTCTGACAATATGCCAGGTCTGTGAACCGATTCCTTCCACTAGGATTGTTTCTACATTTACCTACAATCCTTCAAACTTCTTGGACCTGCACTAAGCTCAATTCATCCTCTTCTTCCCGCTCCTCCTTCTCTGAGGACATCCACACAGCTTCTCTGGATCAGCACTGCACCCTCACAGCAAGGACCATATCTATGACCAGCTCTGCAAGTCGCGGAGGCTACACGGCAGCAAACACTTGGACAACCTCTCCTGTTCCCACAGTACGTCAGCCATGCTGTCTCCACCGCCAATTACTTTATACACTTTTTTTGACAAAGGTCAAAACCACCAAGACACTACTCCCTCATTTTACTCTCTCACTCATCAGATCACTCCCTTCCAATTCCCCTCGCCATACTTTCTCTTTCCCCCACTTCAGCTCATTGCGCCCCAATCTCACACCTGCTCATCAGTTCTCTTGTATCTTTACCCCCCACCACAGTTGATATCTTTTCAAACAGCCCAAACTCAGTGACATGTGCCTTTTTTACTTACAAATTGCACATATATTGCCTTCCTGGGTTGACTGGCTCTACTTTTCCGACCAACTGTCCCATATCCTCGAGGAGAACAACATCCTGGACCCATCCCAATCAGGATTCCGCAGCAAGCATAGCACCGAAACTGCCCTCATCGCCGCCACCGATTACATCAGGACCATGCTGGACAATGGTGAAACCGTGGCCCTCATCCTCCTGGACCTCTCGGCCGCCTTCAATACTGTTTGCCACCACGCCCTGTGCACACGCCTCCACGATGCAGGAATCAGCGACAAGGCCCTGGGCTGGATAAACTCCTTCCTCACCTACAGAATCCAGAGGGTCCGCCTCCTCCATTCCGCTCGGAACCCGCCAAGATCTTCGGCGGCGTGCCCCAAGGATCATCCCTTAGCCCTTCCCTTTTCAACATCTACATGGCTCCAGTCGCCAACATGGTCCGCTCGCACAACCTCAACATTGTCTCCTATGCCGACGACACCCAGCGGATCCTCTCACTCACCAAGGACCCCGCCACCGCCAAAACGAACCTCCATGAAGGACTGAAAGCCGTCGCTGACTGGATGGAGAACAGTCGCCTGAAACTGAACTCAGACACGACGGAGGTCCTCATCCTCAGCCCCTCCCCTCCGCCTGGGACAATTCCTGGTGGCCGGCCGCTCTGGGAGCCGCACCGATGCCCTCCGACCACGCACGCAACCTGGGATTCATCCTGGACTCATCACTCTCAATGACCCAACAAGTCAACGTCGTCTCCTCCTCCTTCTTCAACATTCTTCGCATGCTTTGCAAGATCTACAGATGGATCCCCACCAAAACCAGAAAGACGGTCACCCACACACTCATCAGCAGCAGACTGGACTACGGCAACGCTCTCTACCCTGGAACCACGGCAAAACTCCAGAAAAGACTGCAGCCTATACATAACACCTCCACACGCCTCGTCCTCGGCATCCCCCGCCACTCCCACATCACTGCCCACCTGAAGGACCTGCACTGGCTCCCTGTCAACAAGAGGATCACCTTCAAGCTCCTCTCACAAAGCAATCCACAACTCCGGACCCGCATACCTCAACAAGTGGCTCCCCTTCTACACCCCAAATCGCCAGCTCAGCTTTGTCGACCTCGCCCTAGCCACCATCCCGGCAGCAGATCCTTCTCCTAACTCGCCGCCAAGACGTGGAACACCCTCCCCAACCATCTGCGTCAGACCCAGGACCTGCTGACCTTCAGGAGACACCTCAAGACCTGGCTGTTCGAGCAGTAGCTCCTACCCCACCCACCCCCCCTAAGCGCCTTGAGACCCTCACGGGTGAGTAGTACGCTATACATATTGATTGATTAATTGAATTGATTGATTTGATAAGTTTGACAGAGACATACCTGAGTTCTGCAACATTCCCAATGCGTCCTACTTTTTTTCCTCTCACCTCGCCCCTCAGCCGTGGTCTGCTTCAGGGAGATCCTCCGGCATCACTCTAACCTCACTGCAGCTGGATGTTGCTCAAGAGCTTGTATCAGCTTCCCACCCTCTAAGTGACATCTTCATGTCTACAGTTCCTAGGGTCTCCCAGAGTCTACCCATGTTCATGGCCCTCTTTACGTCCATGGTGAACAGGGTCTCCCACTTTCTACTCCTGTTAATGGTTCTCTTTACATCTCTCGTGTGAAGGGTCTACCACAGTCTACCCCTGTTCATGGTTCTCTTTACGTCTATGGTGACCCAACACCTACGTGACCTCCACTGGCTTCCCGTCGAGAAAAGAGTAACCTTCAAACTGCTCACCCACGCCTACAAATCACTCCACAACATCGGACCCAAATATCTCAACCAAAGAGTCTCTTTCCATGTACCCCAGAGAAACCTTCGTTCCACAGACCTCGCCCTCGCAGAAACCCTCCGCAACTGCAGAAGCAGAGCAGGTGGAAGAGCTTTCTCATACGTAGCAGCCAAAGCCTGGAACGAGCTCCATGTCAACATCAGATGCTCCCCCAACATTCGACTGATCCAGAGCTACACCCCCCTTCCTCCCCAGCGCCTAGAGACCCTCACGGGTGAGTCACATGCTTATAATTCTCCAATTGATTGATGGTGTATAGGGTCTCCACTGTCTACCCCTGTTGATGGCCTTCCCTACCTCTATGATGCAATAGGTCTCCCATAGTCTAACCTTGTTCATGGTCCTCTTTACGTCTATGGTGTTCAGGGGGTCCCACATTCTACCCCTGTTCATGGTATTCGTTGCCTCTATGGTGTTCAGGGTCTCCCACATTCTATCCCTGTTCAAGATCCTCTTTACATCTATGGTGTACAAGCTCTTCCACTGTCTATTCCTGTTCATGGTCCTCCCTACCTCTATGATGCAATAGGTCTCCCACAGTCTACCAATTTCATGGTTCTCTTTATGTCTATGGTGAACAGGGTCTCCTACAGTTTACCACTGTTCATGGTCTGCTTTACGTCTATGGTGCATGGGGTCTCCCACAGTCTACCCCCTTCACGGTTCTCTTTGCGTCAATGGTGCACAGGGTCTCCCACAATCTACCCATGTTCATTGTCCTCTTTAAGTCTGTGGTGCACAGAATTTCACGCATTACATCACTGTTCATTGTCCTCTTTACCTCTATGGCGCAATAGGTCTCCCACAGTCTACCATTATTCATGATCCTCTTCATGTCTATAGTACACAAGATTTCCCACATTCTCTCACTGTTCATAAGCCAAAGATAGAAATCTTTCCAAGTGTTGAAACAGCGGACAATAAACACTTTGAGTGAGAGAAGCAACATTGTGTAGATGTGACATGAGAAGATATGACAACTGTTCAAAGTAAACACCACCATTTTTTTCAATAAGCCCCAAGACTACGAGAGGGACAGTCAGGCTTGAAAGATCAGGGCAGTTCCTTGTTATACTTGTCCACCACTTCTGAAGGGTAAAAAATGAGTATGAAGTGCAAGTATGTGTACAAACTTTCAGGGGCTATAGGAAAACAAATGAGCCTCAGCTAACCTGTTATCGGCCAGGCACAGATGTTATGCCTTATATCCACCTACCGCACATTTTGTTGGTTTGTTGCTGGGAATTGCATTTTTATTATTTATTTAGTTATTATTATTATTTTTTTTTCCTCATATGACCTTCATAGCTATAGCAACCTCTCGACCTGGTCCACCTCTGGTGCATATAACTTGGTAGTTCCAATCTCAGCTGGTGTACTTTACGGGGAGTGCCTGTTATACACAACCTGAGCTGACCCAGAGGTTTTAATCATTGGAATTTAGCCTATACTTTAATCTAATCAGGTCTAATCTAAAACTGAATCAACAGGTTCCAAAATAACCCCGTATCTGGCCTTTCTCTATATACATTTACCCTCTGATCTAAAGCTCTAAAATATCTTACAGAATTCCACCAGGCATTCCAAGTAAGAGGAACCACCTGACGCCACAATTTACAAATCTCTCTCCTGGCCAACAAGATCAAATAAAACACCAATTTATGTTGCAACCCAATCGGGATTCGCAGCCCACCCGGCATAGATACAATGCCAAAAATAATAAGAGATGGGTTTACAACCATACCCAGGGCTCTAGAGATAGTCTTACCCACGCTTCTCCAGAATTCTTGTATTTTGAGGCAGAAGGCGAATACGGGAATGCCATCTGCATTCTGGCAACCACATTTTGGAGAATTAGCTTCTCCACCACCCTTTATTCTTGACTGGATATTTTAAGAGGGGACCAGTATATCCTGTGGAGTGTAAAAAAGTGGTTTCTTCTGAGTGCGGCAGATATAATCAGTGGGTAAAGAATGTCTAGAGATACTTGCCATAATTTCAGCTCCTCCCTCTGCAAGTAGTTCTCCCAGACCCAGTATGGTTTTTCCATCTTTCTATCTACTGCAGCCGGAAGGTGGTTATACCATTGAGCCACTTCTTTCTTCCTCTGGGCCAAATCTTGTAGTTCATTTTCCATGGGATTATCTTCCAAAAAGGGCCAGCGTTGACTCTTACACCAAGATGAAAGCTGATAAAACTTAAACCTGGACAAAGCTCCACCCGTAATATGGATCCAAAAGTCCCAAGAATAACATTTATTACCCACTATGACGTCCTTCCAGTGTGAAACCCCAGTGTCTTTTAGTGGGTAGGCTAGAGCGTCCAAAAGACACTCCTGTGTTCCAGTAGAGCCCCACACCGGGGCCCAATCGATATAGTAAGAATGTCCCAAGCAGTCTCGACAGTCCGACCATAGCTTGGCCGCCATACGCAACATCTTCAGACTGACATTTTTAAAGAACTTAGGGGAGCCGAATTTGTACATTTATCCTGACTCCACTACACCAACTAGCATAGCTTTAAACATGCTGCTAATCAGTGAGTCATCTGGGGTAAGCAGTAACATCCTACAATTTTTTAATTGGTAGGCCTAGCAATAAAGCTGGAGCCCATGCCCCCTTGCGTTAACTTATGCCTACGTTTTTTCCAGGACAGCCTGATCCCTTTACCTGACCAAATAAAGGAAGATATCTTGCCCTGAATTTGAAGAATATCAGATTTTGCAAATTCTAGTGGAATATTATTAAAAAGATAGGTGTATTTTTGGAGGACACACATCTTAATCAAGTTAACGCGCCCATAATGGGAGAGTGGGATATTCTGCTATATTTTTAATAAGACATCCACCTCCTTCGAAACATATCTAGGTTAATTTTTAAAATTTCTATAAGGTCCTGAGTCATTATAACTCCAAGATATCTAAGCTCCCTGGCAAACATACCCTCTTGATCAGTGATGTTCCATGCCATAATCTCAGTTTTGTCATTGTTTATTTCATAGTCAGAAAATTTCCCAAAAATCTGGGCTTCAACAAGGAGCTCAGGGAGTGTGGTATTGACATTAGAGGACAATAAGATTAAACCATCCGCATATAATGCTAGTTTCCTCACAAACACATTTACTTCAAAAGGAGTAATCTTCCTATTTAATTTTAAACTCTGGGCTAAAGGTTTCTATGTACAAATAAAACAAAATAGGGGACAATGGGCAACCCTACCTAGTGCCACGTCCTAGATTAACAACAGGAGAAACACTAACATTGACCAGAATCCGAGCCCAAGGGGATTTATATATTTTTTTAATGACTTCCCTAAAACTGTCGGCGAAGCCAAAAGCCTTCAAAGTCCTATCCAAGAAATGCCAATTGACATGGTCGAAGGCTTTGGCTGCGTCAACAGTGATGATTAAAAGAGGGAGATCCTGTGATGATGCCATTTCGACTGCCCCAATTAAAGTGTGTATTAGATCCGGCATCTGCCTGCCCGGGAGGAAACCCTTTTGATCCTCATGAATTATTGGCCCTGTGATCTTGCAAAGTCGATTATTTAAAATCTCAGCAAAAACCTTATAATCAACATTTAATTATGAAAATGGGCAATATGACTGACACTGGATTGGATCCTTACCGGGCTTTAGAATCAAAATATTAACTGCATCGCTCCATGATCCAGGCAGAGGGGATGTACCATGTAAGAACCCATTATACAATTTCAGCCAGACCGGGATGATTTCCTCCCTCACCATGGAATAGACCTCACGGGAACCGCATCGGGGCCTGCCGTTTTCCCTTTTTAGCTGTATCTAAAACAGATAGTATCTCACTCCCTGTTATTTCTAGTGAAAGAATTTCTTGACTAACCTTAGTTATTTTTGAGAGCTGTTTCTCTTTAAGCCATCTATCAATATGTTCCTCTACACCCTGAAGATCTTCTCGATATAGCTTCTGAAAGAATTGTGCAAAAGCCAATTCTATATTCCCTTTATCCTCTGTGATTTGTGTACCCAATTTTATCTTACTAATATAATTGTTAGCTCTATCGACCCTACTCTTCATGGCAAGAAGCTTGCCACAGTTCTCCCCTTGGTCAAAGTCCCTCATTTTGCTTGCCTACCATTTATGAAGTAAGATCTCTTCAGACCTAAGTCTAAACTTCAGCTGGAGCTCCTCAACTCTTTTTATTAAGTTATCATACTCTGCTTCAAGAGGACTGCTCGCCTTTAAATCTGCTTCTGCCCCTGCTATCTGTAGTTCTAAATCAGCCAGTTCTTTCCTCTCAGCCCTGGCCCAGCCCACAACAGCCCCTTTTATTATCACTCTCAGCCATCTCTTAAATGTATCCCAGACAATATGCAAGGGGGCAGACCCTACATTGTCTTGAAAGACAGTAGTAGTTTCATACTTCAAAAAACCAGGAGTTGCAGGTTGTAAAAGAAATCCTCAAAGTGAGCGTTAGAGGGAGTTCCAAGTTAAGGGCTATAGCACCATGGTCAGATAGATGTATGGGCAAATATTTGATTAACCTAACTTTATGAAGATCTGGGTGCTCCATAAATATATAATCAATTCTAGAGTAATGGGAATTCTTCTTGCTATAAAAGGAGTACTCCCTTGTTTCTCCCATTTTTTTCCACCATACATCACACAGGTTAAAAATGTTTAATATAGTCAACAGATGGGCTTTAACGTGTGGAACTGCTATCTGCGTTCGAGGAGAGGACCTGTTTAGCTTGTTATTTAAGAGCACATTAAAATCTCCTCCCAATATCAGTGAAGCCTCATAGTCGGCCAAGGCAAGACAAAAGTTATTCAGAGGTGTTGTGTCATCCTCATTGGGCCCATAATAGCTAGCTACTGTGTATCTAGACTCCTGACATTTAAGTTCCGCAACAACCCAACGTCCTCTATCGTCTACCGTTTGCCTAATTAGCTCAACTCCTGAGTTCGCTTTAAGTATAACAGCAACCCTCTTCAAACAGCATTGCTGGTCTGAAGCTATGATCTTATCAACCCATCTTTGTTTTCCAAATAGTGCCAAACATTCTGATTGTAAAAGATGGGTTTCCGGGATCATAAGTATCCTGGCAGAACTATTTTTTGTTTATATTGAAGATTCAGGCGCTGTCTTCCTTTGGCTTTTAAACCATTACCGTTCCAACTTAAATATTCAAGATACCGATTCCGTCCCCAAACAGGTCTATCTCCCACCATTATCCTGACTCCGCCCTCTACTGTAACTACTGGAGGTTATTATGTCACATGAGATTATTATTACGTCTTCTTTTTTTTTTTTTTATCCCAATGCTTCCCACCAACAAACGTGAACACCCTCACTGCCCCCAAATTGTGTTTTGTTTTAATCATATTACTAAAATATGTATTTCTTGTGATTGCGACATCTTGGATGTAAGAATCACAGTGCGGCTATGCAAACTAATTCTCTCAGTTGAGTTGTGAAGTCGGCAAAATTGGCAATAGCTGCCCCGTTTGACCAATGAAATGTTCGGTTTGAGCATGCAATTACTATGGATTTTTTGGTCTCTTGCTTATTGGCAATTGTAGACTGATATCTTGAGAGATGTTTTAGGAAGAATTATGCCTTTTCCAGTAGTTTGGACTCAGACGACTCGTCACAACACCCACCCACTCCCCCGGTCACACGCTTGACCCTATCTTCTCCGCAAGCCCCCACGTGTTCTTCAACCACACCACCGAACTCCACTGGACCGACCATCGCTGCATCCACTTCACCTTCAAGAAACCCACCACGCACCACCGCACCCAACAGGTGCCTCACCACTGCTGGAGCAAAGTCACCGAAGACCAGCTAACCACAACCCTCGCCCAGAGCCCACCCGCTGACCCCACCGATTCCGACACCGCCGCCCGCAACCTCAGACAGTGGATCAATGACTGCGCAAACACCCTCGCTCCGATCAAGAAACCCTCCAACAGTCACACCAACAAGAAATCCAGCTGGTTCGCTGAAGACCTTCGGGCCTCCAAGCAAACCTGCTGAAAGCTGGAGAAGATATGGCTCCATGAACGGACACCGGACAGCCACACAGCCACAAGAACACCACCCGCAGACACCATCACCTCATCAGATCCGCCAAAAGGGCCTCCTTCAAAGACCGCCTAGACAACAACGCGCACAACAGCAAAAAGCTCTTCAACATCGTGAAGGAACTCTCAAACCCCAGCTCCAACACCAACGAAGTCCCACCCTCGCAAGACCTGTGCGACTCGCTGGCCACCTTCGTCCATCGCAAGATCGCAGACATCCACGACAGCTTCAATGCCACGACCTCCCCGACAACCCCACGACCACCATCCACACCAACTGCCTACTCTCCTGGACCAACATTAACGACGACGACAACATCAAGATCGTGAACACCATCCACTCCGGATCTCTATCAGACCCATGCCCACATCACATCTTCAACAATGCCAGCACAGCCATCGCACCTCATCTCCGGAAAGTCACTAACACCTCATTCAAGACAGCAACCTTCCCGGAAAGCTGGCAGCACGACGAGATCAACACCTTACTCAAGAAACCCAAGGCGGACCCCAAGGACCTCAAGAACTTCCGGCACATCTCCCTGCTCCCGGTAAATGTCATCGAGAAGACCGTCAACGAACAACTGACCCTCTACCTCGAAGAGAACAACATCCTGGACCCTTCCCAGTCCGGGTTCCGCAGCAACCACAGCACCGAGACTGCCCTCATCGCCGCCACCAATGACATCAAGTCCCTCCTGGACAATGGGAAATGGCAGTCCTCATCCTCCAGTACCTGTCAGCCGCCTTTGACACGGTGAACACGCCTCCACAATGCCGGGATCCAAGAGAAGGCCCTGGACTGGACCACCTCCTTCCTTTCCAGCAGAACACAGAGCATCCGATTTCCACCCTTCCGCTCCGAAGCCACCGAGATCATCTGCGGCGTACACCAGGGCTCATCCCTCAGCTCAACTCTGTTTAACATCTACATGGCACCGCTTGCCCACTTCGCCCGTCGGCACAACCTCAACATCATCTTCTACGCCGATGACACCCAGCTGATCCTCTCCCTCACCAAGGACCCCCACACTGCCCAAACCAACCTTTGCGAAGGAATGAAAGCCGTCGCTGAATGGATGACTGAAGCTGAACTCGGACAAGACAAAGGTCCTCATCCTCGGATCCACCCCTTCGGCCTTTGACGACTCCTCGTGGCCGACCGCACCGGGAACCGCCTCAACACCCACCGACCACGCACGCAGCCTAGGGGTCATCTTCGACTTCACCCTCTCCATGACTAAACTGGTCAACGCCGTCTCCTCCTCCTGCTTCAACACCCTCCCCATGCTCCACAGGATCTACAAGTGGATCCCCACTGAGACGAGAAGAACAGTCACCCAGGCCCTCGTCAGCAGCAGGTTGGACTATGGGAACGCCCTCTATGCAGAAGCCTCGGCCAAACTCCTGAGACGGCTCCAACGCATCCAGAACGCCTCTGCACGCCTCTGCACGCCTCATCCTCGTCATCCCTTGCCGCAGCCACATCACACCCCACCTGAGAGACCTGCACTGGCTACCGGTCAATAAGAGGATAACCTTCAAGCTCCTCACCCACGCACACAAGGTTCTCCACAAAACCGGACAAACGTACCTCAACAGACGACTCAGCTTCTACATCCCCACCCGCCAGCTCCGCTCCGCCGACCTCGCCACAGCCCCCCGCTTCCGAAGAGTGACCTCCGGTGGCAGATCGTTCTCCCACCCCGCCGCCAAGACCTGGAAAACCCTCCCCATCCACCTACGGCAGACCCAAGACCTGCTGACCCTCAGAAAACTCCTCAAGACCTGGCTTTTCGAGCAGTAGCAGCATTCCCCATCCCTGCGCCTTGAGACACTCACGGGTGAGTAGTGCGCTTTACAAATTATATGATTGAATGGTTGATTGAGTAGTTAAGCCATCTCTTTAATTTTTTATAGTTTGTGATGTTACCAATGAGTTGCTGGTTGCTGTGTTTGGCTGTGACACATTACACATTTACTGATATTTCATTGTGACTGGTTATTTGGCATGGTTCTATTGGAAGTTGAGTGTGGGCATTGATGATAACTTAGTTTTGTCCTGGCCCACTGCATTTTTTTCGATCTGGTTTGAAGGCTTACAGTTCCACATAGGACACACTCAGGTCTACTTTGTTACATTATACTATGTAGAGTTGTAGAGCGCTCTAATCTCCTACTTGGGTAACCAGGCACTTGGGCAGGTGTGAAGGTGTTTGGTTCAGCATTATTCAAAGAGCCTAGTCATCAGCTTCTGGTGAAACTTCGCTAGCGAGGAGGAGGCTCTCATGTTGTGGGAGGTTGTGCCATGTTTTGGGTGCGATTTACGAGAACAAACAACCTCCTGCTCTGTTTTTGTCTAGGCGGGGGGGGGTTGCAAGTGAGAGTGAGGTTGAGTGTAGGTATCTGGATGGATTGTGAAAGTGTAGGCGACTGTTAAGGCATGCAGGTCCAGTGTTGTGTAGGACTTTTGGGGTGTGCATGTGGAGTGTGAACTGGCTGCGTTTGTGAATGGGGATCCAGTGAAGGTCTCTGCGGTTAAGTGAGATGTGGGCAGGCCGGAGAAGGTTGTGTATGAGTCTTGTGGTGGCATTTTGAATGAATTGAAGTCTGTTCAGGAGCTGCTTGGAAATTCTGGCATACAGTGTTTTGTCGTAGTTGAGTCTGCTTCTGATGAATGCTTGAGTGACGTTTTAGTCTGGTATTCTGTGAAAGCCATTTCAAGATTTCTTTCAGCACCCACAGGATGTGAAAGCAGGAAGAGCTCACTGTGTTGACTTGTGCTTTCATGTTGAGCTTGTCATGTAGCATGATTCCCACATTTCTAGCGTGATTGATGGGTGTAGGTGCTGATCCTAGTTCTGTCAGATACCATGTGGCATCCCACCGGGAGTTCCTGTTTTCAAAGACCAGTCTTTCTGCTTTGTCGAAGTTGAGTTTCAAGCAGTTAGTTTAAATCCATTCTGCTACTGAGGTCGTGCAGTCAGTGAGGATGTTTCTGGTAGTAGGTGTCTTATCTGTTATGGAGATTTGAGTTGGGCGTCTCATGCGTAGGAGATGATGGCGAAGTTTTCAGATCTGGTGATGTTGGTGAGTGGGAGACATGTATATGTTGAAAAGGGTAGGGTTGAGGGATGATCCCTGGGAAACTCCGCATTTTAGGTTCTTGGCCTCTGATATGATAGGTGGCAGTCTGACTCTTTGGGTTCTTCCTGCAAAAAAAGGAGCATATCCATTTGAGCGTTGGTTCTTGAAAGGGGATATTTACTAAAAAGGCACGCAACGCAGCACAGCCTCCATGAGGCTGCGCTGTGTGGTGCGACAGGGAGGGAGCAGGAGAGCACCATATCTTCAGAGAAATGGCTCTCTCCTCCCGTTTCCCTGAAGACCCACCTATATGGATTGAGTCCACTGACAAAACCAGGGGGCATATTATCAAGGACAGCGTTACAATTCTCACTGCCCAGGTTCACACCAGAACCTGGGCTTCTATGGGAATTCACAAGGGCATATTATCAAGCCCATTATCGCCGCTTTAGCTGCAGTTTCCTGCCACTAAAGCAGTGATAATTTTAACGCCGTCCTTGATAATATGCCCCCTGGTTTTGTCAGTGGACTCAATCCGTATAGGTGGGTCTTCTGATCGGTATGTTGCCTGACATCAATTCAACTGGAAAGAGGGGGGCATATTACCAAGCAATAGCGATAATTATCGCTATTGCTTGGTTAGAGACAAAAATTTACCGCTGAGCTGCGGCGATTTTTACCGCAAATAAACCTTGGTATTACCAAGGTTGATTGCAAATGCGATAAAAATCGCCGCAATGCATGAATATCGCTGAAAAGTCAGCGATATTCATGCATTACCGAGCTAATGCTCTTAGCCATGTTATCCACCTCCCATTGGATAACATGGCTAAGAACTGCTCAGGGCAGGTGTTAGCTTTTGGAGATATTCGCGCTTAGCGCGAATATCTCCATAAGTTGGTAATAGGAGATAGCGATGTTAGCGACTGTTTTCAGTCGCTAACATCTTGGCACGCCCACTTTGCATGTCATTAGTGATAAATATCACTGACATGCAAAGCGGGGCCCAAGATGGTCGCTATCTCCTACTAGCTGTCGCTAACTGGTGTTAGCGACAGCTAGGTAATAGGGAGATAATTTTATCTCCGCTTTCTTGGCTTTTAAAGCCAAAAAAGCGGAGATAAACCCCCTTGATAATATGCCCCTCGGTGTTTTATCATGTTCACTTTCTCTTATGATCCTTTATACGTAATGGTGAACCCTTATTAAAAGCATAGAAGTGTTGCATTCTAATCTTTCCTGCGACCTGTCCTTATCGGGTTTCACATCCAGTGGGTTTCCCCTCTTTAACTGGGTCGTAACATGACTTTACATAAGTATGTTTACGGCATAAGTGCCAGTCTACCCTGGCAGCTCTACATTAATAACACAAATGACATATTGTTCTTTAGTGGTATTAAAGTGAGGGAAAATACGGAATTAGTGCGGGGTCGTTTGCATTCGTGACCCCCCCTCCCCCACCATTCCCCGGGTGCTGCTGTTTGCAGGATTTCATACAAGGCAGTCGCTGATGTTAAAGCCAGGCCCCCAGTTAGGCCCAGGCAATTTTTTTCATATAATGATCGCTTCTCCTTTCCTGACACTGCTTTTGTGCTTTCATTCCCCAAACCATGCATGACATCATCATGCCTTCAGCATCCCGCCATCCCTCACCCGCCGTATCAAACGCCATTTCATCATTATGCTCTATGTGCGCCACTGAATGGCTGCATTAACGCGAGCACAATAGGAACCCAGGCCTAAGCCCGATTTTTTTTTGTGTCGATGGCCAAGTTTAAGCGGAGCTGAAAGACTGATGTCATCTTGTGACTCAGTGACACTGGCTGTCACTGGAGTCAACCGGCTGCTTCCAACCCCATCAGCATCCCCGGCGCATTGTTCGCCCATTGCCATCAGACTCAGCACCGGCCAGGTGGGGGGCCTGGGCGGGGGCGCGCGGACAGCGGGTGACATCGTTTCCTTAGTCACGCGCTGGCAGCGGCGGCTCGTGCTTGGAAAGGGTGTGGAAACGCGCTCCGTCACAGTTTGTTAATGAGTAATGTACGCGCCGGTGCTGTGCGTGGCCATAATCATAACCTTGTGTAGCCTGGGAAATGGGACAATTTGTTTTATCTCAGCGACTGAATCATCGAGTTTTATTCGCAGGAACCTGCAATGGGACTCATTAGCCCTTTGCAGGCAACGCGCCCAGTAGAGACGCAAAAACAATGACGCCATTTCACAAGCAGAGCACATCACTTTCTGTTTTTTTTTTCAGAACAGACCCCACAGTACAGAAAGACGCCACATATTGTTTTTAAACTCTTGCTACTGAGATATCCGACTGAGCAGGTTCTCTCAGATATATATAACAGGTAAAAACACAGGTAGCTAACACATTAGAGAGAGGAGTTAAATGGCTATTTATTGTATGCTCTTTGGAAACATGCTAGAAGTACAGAACTCTATGAACGAATCACTCAACCCTCTTATGCAATTATCATACAGTAAAATACTAATATTACCTAGGGGAGAGGAGGTGGCCTAACGGCTAGAGTGGTCCTCCTCGAAGCTGGGGAACCGGGTTTGGGTCTCAGCAATGACGCTCAAAATCCTGTGATTCTGGGCAAATCACTTAATATCCTCGTGCTGAGCTAAAATGAATGTGTCAGTCTGTAACACAACTGGTGCTCCTGTAAAGCACTCTGATACCTTCAGGTCGAGTCCACACTGCATTAAACTAAAACAAACAAAAAAAATGTAATGATGAATCTGCATGACCTTGTATGGTATTGTTCAACAGTAGGTTGAACATCTTAGACTGGGATGCAATTGAGAGTTCCTGCTGTTCACTAGCTGTACACTCTCCTTGTCATGGGTTCTTTCGTTTGAATGATATTAGGGCACATGTCGACATTTAGGTTGCACCTTTGTTAAACTGCTAGACCTAACCTAAAATGATGTGTGGGTAAGCTAACAATGTTTTTTTTACCGGCGTGCACCTACTACAAGATTAAAAACTGAAGGACTGAGCAACTGACACTGCTTGTTTTTTTAATTTCCGGTGGACATGTTTTGGTGATCAAATGTCCCTACGCAGTCAGGAGCCTTCCTCAGCACGCCAAGGGTCGGTATCTCACATCAAATATTGTGAACTAGTTCCTGGTTCATGGGTCATTGTATGCAAATGCATTTAATATATCATTTGTTTAGGAAAGTGGATTATTATTTTGGGTGGAGTTTTGCCCAACTCAAGGAATAATAATACTAACTGATTAGTAATCACCCAAAAAGTCACTAAATTAATCTAAGGCCAACCCCCTGGTAGCTATGGTAAAAATCAGATGACCTTAAGTTAGGGCAATGAGCAAAGTGTACCAAAACAGTAACAAAGTCAAAACACCAAACAATAAAATTCCCAAACCGACTTAGAAAAATAGGGTACATTTTAGTAAACAAAATGATCCCAAAATAACAAAAAGGGAACCAGAGGTATGGTTTTTAAAAATGGCTTACGTTAAAATAACACCAAAAAGCACTACGTACCAAACCAATGATAGTCTATAGTGGCTTTAGTCTGGCACCTACGTGCACTTTGAGACTGACGGTGATGGATCCAGAGGGCAGATATTCCAAGAAGAAAGGTTTAGTAAAAAAAGTTTACTTTTGGACTTAGGGCCTGATTTAGGTCTTGGCGGATGGGTTGCTCCATCACAGCAGTGATGAATGTCCTGTCTGCTAAAATATAAATCCTATTATATCCTATAGGATTTATATTTTGGCAGACTGGATATCCGTCACCGTTGAGATGGAGTAACACGTCTGCCAATATCTAAATCAGGACCTTAGTCTGTAAAATGCAAGCCAGAATTTCTCCGCAAGACAAGGCAGCAGGTTGTATCTGGGAAGGTCTTAACAAGGTTGGATAGGTGCTGTTCAGGAAGTTGTTGAGGCAGTTGATTTTGGGTGGAAAAAGCATCTGAGTATAAAAATCAAATTTCACACCCAGAACCAACACTTTCCATTGGTCAAGATTTCTACCTTAAGACAGTATATGAAGAGGGGTAGGATATTTTCTCGCAGAGGACCCACTGAAATGGATTTATTGAAGTGGAGAAACTCCAAGTTAGACAAATCAGTTTCTTCAGCCCACCAAAGTCATGCCTTTGCCAGATCTCTTCTGGTGGTTAGTCCCAATCCTTTGGTGGCTGGAAGTCAGTATTTTTCTAAGCCCCAGAACTTGCATTGTTAAGCCCCTTTTTGCTCAGCTCTTCACCTATTGCCCCCAGGTTCCAGAGGGGATCTTAGGACTTCAGGGCTTGGTTCAGCAAAAGCTTTGTGAAGGATCCAGTGCTGGTCTATTTGTGATTGGGCAACTGGTCACCCAGTAAAAAGTGATTTTGCAGCTTGATTTGACCCTGTAATCATACAGGAGCTCAAGCCACTAAGTCTCGGAGTCCACGTCTTTGTCCTTGTGCAAGAGGGAGAGGATCCAGTCCTTCAGGGCTCCTCTCAGGCCATAGAAAGCAGGGACCAATCCTCTTCTGATTTTCCACAGGCCCAGAAAAATTTCTGAGGAGGGTTCTTTGAGGTGCCACTTTTATGGTTGGACTAGTCAGTGAGTGGACGGCAACTCCTGGTTCCACCTTAACTAAAGGGTTTTATTTTCCAAAGGGTAACTCTGCCCACCTTTTTAACAACTCCTGTTTGTCCTACTGCAGGCCATCCCAGTGTACCTTACATCTAAAATCCAGGATGGGGGAACCCTTCATCCACTATACAGAGCTTTTGTATCTATCCAGAGGTGTGGCCAGGGGAATAAACAGTCCCATCCCCTTTGTCATCCCAGGCTGGTCTTGGAGGCAGCCTCCCTCCCACAGGGTTTATAGTCTGCCTGCCTGGTATGGCCCTGGGGGACAAAGGATTGCCTTCCCCACATCTCATTTTACATTTACTTGTGAAAGGACAGGCCTCACCTTGCTCCTTTACAGGTTAATGGTGTTTCTGCGTACACCCTAGCTGTCATTCCTGCAAAGCGAGGAAAAAAACTCTCTACACCCATTGGTTGAGCACTGGGAGACCATCCACAAGCAGGCTAATGCTATTTAGCCTGCTGGAGGTTCAGGCATGTAAAAGGTAGCTTTCTAAGAGTTTCTTTTCTCAAATATGTTTTTATAATTATGCCTTTTCAATTAAATTGCATTTTTAATAAATCATAAAAATAGTCTTCAAATGACCTTTGTAGCAGTTTCCTGTCAAAAGTGACAGATTAAAGTCTATAATCTGTACTTTGACATTTCCAAGGAATTAGCTAAAGCACCACCAGTGCAACTAGCTTTTGGGGCCTAGTCACTGGAGGAACAATCCAATTTTATTTTTGCACATGTTTCACTTTTAAATATTAGTCATCTTACCTTGTGTAAAACAAGGGTTACTTAACGGTGACTTATTAATATTTAAAAGCAGGGTTCCCAGCCAGTCAAAAATGTTAATTTTGACAGGTTTGTATGGCAGGTTTTATTTCTATTTCTATTTAACCCATTTGTAAAGCGCACGTAGACCAAGGTTTCATGGCGCTGATCAGAGTAGGGTGTGGACGGAGACTAATTCACTTTGGTTCATTCATGTGCCTGTGTAAACAGCCAGGTCTGAAGTTGTCTTCTGAACTGAAGTAGCTCAGAGCAGGAACGGATCTCAAATGGCAATGTGTTCCAAAGTTGTGGCGCCACGAATCCAAAGCGTCGGCCACCATATCGCTTTTTCTTAAACCTGGCGCTCACTCACAGGTTTTGATGTTTGGAATGGAAATCACGAATGGGGATGTGCCTAATTATCAGATCGTTGATGAAAATGGGACTGTAGCAGTTCAGGGACTTAAATGTTAAGCAGGCAGTTTTGAAGGTTGACCGTTGAAGCAATGGGAGCCAATGTAGTTGTTTTAGTAGGGGTTTGGCCTTGCCATTTGGGTAGGTGGTAGATCAATCTCGCGGCCTGGTTCTGTACCAGCTGGAGCCTCTTTATCTGATACAGGGGAAGACCCAGGTAGATGGAATTAGCATAGTCCAGGTGAGACAGGACAAGTCCTATCACAACCTGGATCAGTGCTGCCTGGGTAAGCAGATGGTGGATCTTCTGAATCTTACGTAACTGGAAGAAACACTTCGATACCACTGAACCCACTTGGGTGTTTAGCAAAAGATCGCGATCGATGTTAACCCCTAAACGTTTTACAACAGAGGCCGGTTTGGGCAGAGGACCAAGTTCTGTGTGAGACAGGACAAGTCCTATCACAATCTGGATCAGTGCTGCCTGGGTAAGCAGATGGTGGATCTTCTGAATCTTACGTAACTGGAAGAAACACTTTGATACCACTGAACCCACTTGGGTGTTTAGCGAAAGATCGCGATCGATGTTAACCCCTAAACTTTTTACAACAGAGGCCGGTTTGGGCAGAGGACCAAGTTCTGTGGGCCAATAGTGGGGGCCCCAGTGGATGCAGCTATCTCCTATCAATAACACCTCCGTTTTCCCGGGGTTTAGTTTCAACTGGTTATGGTCCATCCAGTGACGGATGAATACCATAGTTTCCTGGAAATCGGTGATGGACTTAGTGGAGTTATCAATAGTAAAAGACAGCTGCAGATCATCTGCATAGTTAAATGTGGATACTTGCCTCTGTTTTAGAGCTTTGATTAAGGGGAGGAGGTACAGGTTGAATAGATGTGGGGACAGGGAGGATCCCTGTGGGACTCCGCAGGTGGTATTCAGCCTGGGGGCAGTGAAGGTGGATAAACGAACTACCTGCGTACGATCCTCCAAAAAGGAGGCAATCCATTTCAGGGCAGTGCCCTGAAAGCCTGCCCGTCCGACACGGTCCACCAAGATGGTATGGTCCACCATGTCGAACGCAGCAGACAGATCTAAAAGGACCAGTGCTTGGGGGATGCTTGCATCAACCGTCCTTCGGAGCTCGTCCAGGACTGCCAGAATGACTGCCTCTGTAGAATGACCCGGTCGAAAACCGGCCTGATGGGAGTCCAAATGTCCAGTGTGTTCCATGAAATCGGACATACACTTTGCCACATGTGCCTCTAATACCGTAGCTAGGTAAGGGAGCTGAGAGATCGGGCGATAGTTGGAGGGTTCCGAAGTGTCGGCCCCGATCTTTTTCAGCATGCGAACCACTATCGCGTCCTTAAATGATCTGGGGACACATCCTTGAGAGATTGATGAATTGAGCAAAGACAGAGCAGGTTGAGGAGAGGAAGAAAAAACCTCCCTCAATATATATAGTAGGCAGCAGTCCCGAGGAGAGCCAGATTTTACTTTGGACAGTAAAAGAAAAAATGTTTCCTCACTAATTGAGGGGAAAATGTCCATGATAGAGTTGTTTATGATAGTGTCCTTCGGTGGCTTAGTTGATGGGGGGCATATGATACTAGCTTTAATGGCTGTAATTGTATCCAAAAAGAAGGAGTTCAATTTGTCACATAGCTCGGGAGAGGGAGTGGGTTTAAGTGACAGTCTATCCGGGTTGGATAGCTCATCCACTATTGAAAAGATCTCTTTCGATTTGTTGGAAGAGGTAAGGATTCTCGAAGAGAAGTGTACAACCTTTGCAGCTTTAATAGCTTTATTGTATTTGGCCTGTTCTTGTTTATAGAGGATCCTGTCCCCTGGGTCATAGCCCGCTCTCCATTTCCTTTCTTTTTGGCGAAGTGCCAATTTCATTTCTTTCAATTCCTTGGTGAACCATTCGTGGGCTTCAGCCTTACGATTGATTCTGATTTTTTTTAAGGGAGCAGAATGGTTACTGGCTGTAATTAACCAAGATGCGATCTGAGATTCCTGAAGATCTACATCCTGCACCGAGCAAGGAGTAGAGCTAGTTAACATATTCAAGAATTCTGCTTTATCAATAGCGCCCCAGCATCTGACTGTGCCACCTTCGGCTAGGGGGGACTTAGTTCTTATAGGCAGCATTAGTTGAAATGAGACCAAAAAGTGGTCCGACCATATACATGGAAGTACTGTTAAGGCAGAGATGATCGGAGTTTTAGTCCAGATTTGGTCCAATATATGACCTTTCTGATGAGTGGGTTTTAGAAGATATTGAGTTAAATTGAGATTCGTGAGAAGGTTAGTAAATTCAAGGCTAGTGGGGGCCGCCTAGCGGATCACCAAACCAATAATTAAAATCGCCAATGAGTAGAAGATTAGAGTATTTCGTAGCTAGATCCGCTACCTGCTCGCTCAAGGCGAGGGGAAAAAGGGGCATGGGCTGGGGGGGCCTATAAACAATAATACAGATGAGGGAGGTATAGTCGGAGTCTAACTTGATTACAGCATTATCTGCCACAGCCAGATTCAGCGGCGTGATGGTCGTGAAAATGTGTTTGCGCTGGATAATAGCTGCTACTCCACCACCCGCTTTCCCCGGTGAGCGATCAGTGTGGAGTATATAGTAATCTAAGGGAAGAGCAGCAAGTATATCCGGAGTGGAATCAGGGGTCAACCATGTTTCAGTAAGAAACAGAATATCAGGAGATTCTGTCGAGAGTAGTGTAAAGATCTCCATTTTATGTCCCACTAAAAAGCGAGTGTTAAGGTAAGAAATATGAAAAGTCACCTGATTAACAGGGAGAGTTCTGCCAATTTTCCCCTGGCACTGCGCTAGTTCTGGAAATTTGCTGCGTATTTGCAATAATCCCAGATTTGCGAGGCGGTCCTGGGTACCCACATCCGGCATTAAAGATAGCTCCTGAAGGTTGCAGAGAGTCTCTGGAGAATATTTCAGTATTTGCCCAGAGTGCAGTGCCCCATGGCCTGTCATGGCGCGGACGGTCGCAGACGGGCTTGCCTTAGGCGCGCCCGCTGTGCCCGCCCGCTGCGCGGACGATTGAGTGGTGCCATAAATAGTATGGTAGAGGAGGTCGGGAGGGCCAGGCTGCTAGAGCGCAACCTGCCTCCTACCCCCAAGATGGCGGCTAGAGTGTCGGTCTGAGCAGCAGTTTTAGGCTGCTTCAGTAAGGCTACACAAGGTAGGTATAAAGCCATGTTTCCCTGTGACTGCAGTGAGTAACACTATAAATTCTGCAGTCCACAAGTGATATTTAAGTTTTCATGCCATGGGTGTATTTTCCGCACCATATATTATAGTCTTTTTGGAAAGTAAAAAATGTGGATTATGAACAAGCCAATTTAAACATGTTTAAAGGGGGAGCACAGGCATTTTCCTCCAGTTTACCAGGCGTGAAGTGCACAGAGCTCTACGTCCATTAAAAATAGGATCCAGAAAATTGTGAGAAATCTGGGGTAATAATGCAGAAAAGGTGGATTTGCTAAACTTTGTTTTTTCATAAGATGGGACCACAACAGTGGAAACACTCCTTCTCCATAAAAGAGGTACACTTTTGGCAGAAACAATGCAGGCTTTCCTCCTTCAGAGGACACACACAGGGCAATCGCATCGCAAGCTTTACCCATCATATGACCTGTACAGATCAGGAAGCAGTAATGCAAGTTTTGCTTCTCTCACAGAAATCAAGCTTCCTTCTCTTTTTTTTTAAGTTTGAAGTTTATTGAAATATAAAGAAACAAAGACAGAAAATGAAGAAACAATCAAGAGTTATGAGAAACATGAGACCAATCTTACATAATAGTAAATTACGTTAGGGAAACTGAAGCATAAAATATAAAAATGGGTAATGAATATGAGGAACATAGGGAGATGAGGAAATATCTTAAAGTACGAAAGTATATAAAGAATATGATAAAACATTAGCTGTAAAAGGTAATATAATAATCGAATAAAATAAAGTAATGCATTCATGGAGGTTTACAAACTTCAACAGTACGTATCGGAAATGGTGGAGGAGGTTTAGCAACTGTGGATAGATAGTTAGTGAGGGGGAGCCATAAGAGATCACGTTTGATTGTTAAGGAGATAGGAGAGACAAAATTAGTGTCAAGTCGATGATTAAAGCAAACTGCGTTCCACCATGCAGTAAAAGAGACATCATTAGCTTGTTTCCAGTGTGATGTGATATGGTGGAAAGCAATAGCTATGCAAAGGTCAAGTAATTTTTGGTTGGGATGGGAGTCAGCAAAGATGGGAGAGAGGGTACCTAGGAAAATGTGTGAAATGGAGAATGAAACAGTAAAATTGAAATTTTTTTGTAACTGGGACCAAACTAAGTGCCAGAAACGTAATATAGGAGGACATTCAAATAGCATGTGTTTCAAATCAGCTGAAAGAGCATGTGTTTCAAATCAGCTGAAAGAAGCTTCCTTCTCTCATAGAAGACAGAAAGTGCAATCTTCCATTCTCAGCAAAACATATTAAGCAGGGAAGACCAGAACAAGCTTCTATCGCTCACATAACATGTAGAGTTATGGCAGACTAATACGCAGGTTACAGACAGATCTCTGGGGAGGGTGTTCACTGAGAGGATTGTATAGGTGGATGAGTGAGTGAATATGCAAGTTCAGCAGGGCCAGACTGGCTACCAGGCGTTTTTTGCTGGGGTGGCACAGTGGAGTCCTGGTTCACTGCTGAGGGGCTGATTTTCTTGCTGGGGAGCTGCCGGCGTTTCTAAATGAACAATGCAAAACAAATAGTTTTAAAGCTTACTTTTAAAAAACATTTGTTTTGCATTATTTATTAAGGAAAGCCTGGTAGCCAGTCCGGCCCTGAAGTTCAGATATCATTACCTCATACACGCCACGTCAAAGCCCTGTTGCTATCACTCGGAGACCTGCATTCGTGATGATGCTTTTATTTTCCATGTCTTGAGAAGCAGATTAATCTTGTAAGCTATTGGTACTGGCAGCAGTCCAGCTAGCCACAGTCCAAGTAGCTGTGCTCTAGACAGGCACACTGTGGTCAACTGGCTGCAAACCAGGTTCTGTGCAATCCCAGCATCAGCACTGTACCTGTTCAAAACACTAGGGACCTTCAGTGATTAGACAACTCTTGGCATTCACCTGATCACATCCCTTAATTTAAACACCCCATTGGGAGCCTGCCAGCATGTTCTTTTCACAGGTCCATTTTACATCAGCAAAAAGTGTGTGTTTTTTGTAGTCTCAATGTTATGTTTAATGTCAGCGTGGTTTTAACTGATGATTTTTTAATATTTCAACATTTCAGTGTTTTTTTGACATTGTCATTCATTGAACTATGTCTGTGTAAAACGTATTGTTACGTGAGGACAGCTTCAAAAATTGACCGATGGAGGTCCCCTTCAGCCCTGGAGCTAGTGATATTTACTGCTGACTGGCAGCCAGGTGGCTTTAAGTCAGGCATTATACACTGCATCGTGGGAAATGACACCACATTCATCAATCAGTGCCCTATTGAAGGCCCTTGGTGTAGTGCAAATACCTTCATGCAGAAGACTCCATATCTGTAAGCATAGATTTCAGTAGTAAATGTGAGAGGGACACAGGAAAGTGTGTGGGAAAAGGGGCAGACCTCTGCTACTGGGGATGGCATTAGGGAGGCGTAAGAGGGTTTATGGAAGGACACGGAGGCTCTTATTGAGGGATGTCAGCCACTCACGCACACAAAGTAAGCCAAATACCTTACCCTGGGGGTGGAGACATTTAATTTACCCTTTTGTAGTAAGTTTGCACTCAGAGTTTGTTAATACCGAAAGGAGTAAACTTACTACAAAGTGTAAACATACTCAAAAGTGTAACTTATCTTTCTGAATGAGACACAATATGCTTACCCTCCATCCGTGAGCTTTGTACGGTGGCACCAGTGCACTTCTAATTCTTCTGCAGGCAGTGCTTTAAAGGCACATTTTGTAAGACTCTAAGTACCTGCACCTCTTCAATCTGAAAGTAATAGCATTAGTACTTCGAACTTCTCTCTCGGGGTGCAATACAACTAATGGGAGAGTACAGCCATATTTCAGTAGCAAACAGGTTTTCTAAGAAAGTGGATATTTTCATTTCAAGCTATGACTGTAGGTAAGCTATTTATTTGTGTCCAAGGTTGTAAAATGAAATTGGCTTTGTTCCTGTTAAAATCATTTTTAATTGTAGCTCTATATGGCCCATTCTCTGGATAAGGTCAGGGTGTATTTGACCTTCTTTTACTCCTACATTATTTGAGGGTGCTGTACATTAAGTCTGAAAATGTGCAAGAGGTTGTGCAGGAATTCCAACATGTAGTGAGGGTAGTGGCAAGCTTTCTTCACCTTCCTGGTCACATCTTGGGAGGCTCGACGCAGTTTTGACCTAAAATTCTTCAAAGAATTTGGCTTACAAATATTTGTTATAAAAAGAAAAATATAAAAATAAAAATAAAAATATTATAAAAAAATAATATAATATAAATATTTGTTATATTTGTAATCCTTTTTGAATGATAAAAAAAATGAAAAAATATTTATTTTAACATGCAATTTTAAAGGAACAGGACATTAAATATTTAAAAAATAAATAAAAATATAAACATAAAAATATTTGTTATATTTGTAATACTTTTAGAATTATAAAAAAAAGATAAAAATATTTTTTTTAACATGGAATTAAATAATTAAAAGTGTAAGGATAACAGGCCTCAATATCTTGTGCCACTCTGCATTCCCCACCATGTTACCTTTGCGCATGAACACTCCTGTATCTCTCTTTTTTCATAAATCTTTAATTTGCTTGGCTGTTTTATTTTTTGACAAACTTTTTTTGCTGACTGATTCTGAGGGACCCCTTCAACTGCAGTTTTATGCCCCTCATGGAACCTTTTAGATGAGGTTTTGAAAGGGGAGATTCACCATTGGTCCATCCAAAATGCTGACTCATAGGTGTAGCAACACTTGGCTTACTGCAGAAGCGTTTGTGCAGCATGATTAAAGTTTTTGAAATGCAGTAGCTGCCCACAGGTTGGCCGCCTAAGGTGAAAAAGTCCAAAGGCCCCTCCACGTTTTAGTTTTTTTGTGTGTAAATTTCGTATGTTTGTGAAACTTATAAGCATATTTTTTACAATATTTCCAAAATTGACAGCAATCATCTGAATGTATGTGCATGCTAAATGTGTCACAAACCTTATCTGTGTTTCTGTAATTCTAATAGCTACAATGCATTCTGGGGAGTGGATCTTCTATAAGAGAAACACTTTCCCAACCTGCTTTGTGTAGCCCTTGAATCTGGAAGATGCACTGCTCCTCATTGACAGCGATGCATAGCACAGCTGCCTTAACATAAGCATGTAAGCTGGAATCTAATCACAGTTTGCGAACATTTTGGGGATCTTGAACTGCAGGAGCCTGTTGTTGATGATGCTTTGGGACTTGAGAACTGAGGCAGAGTACATACTGTTTAATTCCTCCTAGCAAACAACAGCTTCAAGGGTCCCACTGTTGGTGCAGGCCTTGCCTGCATGAAAGCCTCCCAACGAGTCCACTGAGGCAAAACATCCTATTGAACCTCTCTCTTCTCATCCCCAAAGTGGGAAGTATGGCTGCCCCAAGAGCTATTGCAACAAGTGCAGATGAACTAAATGATGATTTGTTCTCTGCCTCAGTTATTATTATTTTCCTCAACTTATCCTCCTATTGTCATGGTGGTCAAGGACCCAGTTGGCATGCCTGCTAGTTGGATCAAAAGAGATCTGTGTGCTCTAAGGCAGACTCTTGGTGTCAGTACCTTTGTATACGTTTTGCAGATCAAACTGTGCTCTGTCCCTCTCATCTTCATAGTGATCCCTCTTGAGTGAGGAGCTGCTGAACCACAGCCTCCAGGACCCGA
Organism: Lissotriton vulgaris; assembly: GCF_964263255.1. Lineage (NCBI taxonomy): Eukaryota > Metazoa > Chordata > Amphibia > Caudata > Salamandridae > Lissotriton > Lissotriton vulgaris. Next base: position 1,723,246,059 of record NC_141694.1, on the reverse strand, counting down.
GTAGCATGATGTCTCAAGTGTTTATTAATCTACATTACTAACCAAAAATCCCTTCAGGTAGGGTTGTCCCCTTGATCCCAGGAAATCTGCTTTTATAACTCTAAGACAGGAGAAGGGTGGCTCAATGATTAGAGTGGCAGACCCTGATGCAGAGGTCTAGCCCGGGACCAGAGTTCAATTCCCCGCCTTGGCAGGTCTTGGGCTCAAAATTCCACGGACCTGATAATTCTCGCCTCGGTGCCTATTCCAATCATGGAGTCCCACTCTGCAACTCTGGGCAATAGCTTGCTTAATCTCCACAACAGCCCCCACAACGCTAAGGATGCCTGGCCTCCACCTTGGGGGTGCTCAGGAGTGGACGCCTCACAGGGAAAGCCAGGATGGGTTCCACAGCAGTATTCATACAAGCGCCTTGAGATCCTTGCGGGTGAGTAGTGCGCTATACAAGTATCAATTTACATTTACATTACATTCACCATTTTTTTTGCAGGGTGTCAGGTCCACATCCTTATGACTACCACTGAAATTGTTTTCTGTCTGCATTATTTTTTGTGAAATCCAGAGTGCCAAAAGTAATCATTACCAACTCTTTACAAAGAGCCTGATTTAGATCTTGGGTAATTGATATCCAGTCTACCAAAATATACATCCCATCGAATCCTATGGGATTTAAATTTCCGAGGATGGGTAATCCGTCACCGTTGTGACAAAGTAACCCATCTGCCAACATCTAAATCAGGAGGAAAAAGAGAGGAGCCAGGCCCTTATGGACAGGTGAAGAGGCTGGACCCTATTATATTCTGAACACCAAAAAGTTGCCTCTCACACCTATATCTTAAACCACATTTGCGGAAAAGTTGAGCACACCAATAGTCGTGATCAACAAGGTATTTTTATTTATACCGAACCAATCTGGGATTTAATCAAGTTTAAGCATGTTTTCACACATAAAGACACATAGATACAAAAGTTATTTACAATGTGAATATGAAATACATTCAGAAAAACAAGATATAATCCTGGTTCTATTAAGCAAAACCATTTGAAAGCAAAAATAAGTGATAATTCAAAGACAAGACAAAACCATTATAAACATGTGTGACATACAATGAAACATTTCGAACTGTGAATGATAGTTAAAGCAAGCATAGTAATGAAGAAAAAAAAGGGGGAAGTAGGAAAGAAACAAAGTAAATTTGTGACTTTTGCAGTAGCAAGATAACTACTGCCTCGAATTGACTCAAAACAACTCCTTTCTAACTGGCCGACGCGTTTCGATTCCAGTGATAAGTTTCTGGAATCTCATCAGGGCACAATTGAAGTTCTGTCTGTCGGGAGAGAACGGAATTGAATTAAAATTCAGAACCCTATGAGTTCTTTCTCCCACTAAAAATGACGCTCAGCAAAGAACCTACCAGAGTGTAGGAATTGAAGAAATGCACGTAAATTCTCAGTGTGCAACGTGAAGCTTCTAAAACAGGGAATGGGATGAAGGTCACCTACAAATATGAACATTATGTGGTCAGACTTATATTTATTGACCAAACACAATCATGAAGTGAAATGAAAACAAAAGGACATACCGTCCGGGGCGAATATGCAAATTCCGCCTGCCGGCGCTATGTCGCCGTTTGGGAATCAATGAAGGGGAAGGCTGGACCAGGGCTCTTGTACGCGCTGTAAAAAGAAGCGGGGCCGCAGGTCAGAGTTTCAAGTAAGTATTTGTGTAAAGGGGTGATTAAGATTTGATGGGAAATAGAACGTACCTTTCTTTTAACAAATGACCGGGCTTAGCGCTCCGTGAATGATTGTCAAGGAAGTCCCATCATGGCTTCTGATTCGAAAAGACGTCCGCTGTGAAAAGGAGGCGGAAGAAACATGAGACCGCGTCCTTGTGAGGTGATGCGAATAAATCAAAGAGCAGCGCTGGGGAGCGTTGCCTACCTGTGTTCAGTTAGTGTCTGCCTTCAGGCGTTCTGGCGATCTCTGTCAAATCCAAAATGGGCGCCAGGTGTGTTTACCTGTATATAGCTCACAGGTAAAGGAGTGGGCATCATGGGATATGTAGTTTCAAGCCCAACGCGTATGTTGAACAGTGAAATACATATTAAAGGAATGAAGTTGGTGTGAATGGGTGACCAATACATGTACAACTTTGGAAATTTAAAAGAGGAGGAAAGAGACAAACAGGGCCGCCCGGGTGGGAGCGGTCTGCCGCAGCATTGAGTTGGAATGTCTAGACTCTTGAGATTTCCGATAAAGTGTTGAGACCATTTTGTGCACTCTTGAATTTTAAGATGAGATATGCTTCTTTCTGGAGGAGCATTCTGTCGATATCCACGTTTCGATTGGAAGATCGAAATGTGTACAAAACCGTCCACTTAAAGTCATTGACGTCATGTTTCTCATTTAAAAAATGATCCACCATTGGGGCATTTACAGTTTTATTCTTAAGCCTTGATCTGTGCTGGCAAATACGAGTGTTGACCTGTTGTGTCGTCTTGCCGATATAAATTTTGGCGCAGGGACATTGGACTGCATAAACCACATTCTTGGTTTTACAATTAGAGAATTCTCTGTGGTTCCATCTTGTCCCCTCATGTGTGAACTCATCCCCTTCAATGGTGTTGGGACATACCACACAGGTACCACATTTGTGGTGGCCTGTGATCGGTTTGAGATTCCACTGACTCAATAAGTCACATTTCTTTTTGGGTAGCGAAACATCCGCTCTCGTAATTTGCTGCCCTATGCTTTGGTTTTTTTTGTATGCAAATATAGGTCGTGGAAATGGACATTCAAGATTGGCAAGCAGATGCCAGTTACTCAAAACGGCTTTTCTCAATTTGTGGGTGTCTGGTCCAAAAGTGGACACACAAACCAATCTGTCAAGAGCAGGCTTGGGTCGAGTTTGCAGAAGTGTTTCTCGGGGGGTATAGCGCGCCCTTTTACATGCGTGCTTAAGTAACTTTTTAGGGTACCCCCTATCTTCCATTTCTAGGCAGAACCTCTCAGCATGGTAGGAGAAATCCTCCAAGTGTGAGCAGTTTCTCCTAATTCGTAACAGTTGCCCGTAAGGGAGATTGGATTTGAGATTACGGGGATGCGCACTCTTATGGTGCAAAATGGTGTTTCGGTCGGTGTCTTTTTTATACAGGGATGACTTGAGTTCCCTGTCAAAGGATGTCATTTCTACATCAAGGAAAGTCATCTTAGAATTGCTGTGGGCCATAGAGAATTTAATGTCACCATGCCTATTGTTTAACCAGTCGTGGAATGCTACCAATTCGGTCTGGCTCCCCTGCCACAGGAGCCAGACGTCATCTATGTAGCGAAACCACTGGAGTATATGCTGTCGAAAGGGATTATTATTCTCAACAAATCTATCCTCGTACTGTGCCATGTACAATACGGCCATTTCCGGCGCATAAGGGCACCCCATAGCGGTGCCCTTGATTTGCATGAAGAACTCTCCATTAAATGAGAAATAGTTCTTCTTCAAAGCAATCTCTGCCAGTTTGATGATAAAGGTTGTGGGTACTTGGTGAGGTCTGTCTCTCATCTCCAGGTATATCTCCATCACCTCCAACGCTTCTTCCTGAGGAATCTGCGTATAGAGGGAGGAGACATCCATGGTGACCATTAATTGGGTCTCTTCGTCAAATTTGGTCCCCTCTACCTTGAGTAGAAAATCGGTGGTATCTCTCAAATAGGATTTAACCTTTTTCAAAAATGGTTTTAAAAAGAAATCCACATACTGGGAAAGTGGTTCAAGACAAGAATCACACCCAGACACGATGGGACGTCCTGGTGGATCTTGGAGGCTCTTATGGATTTTGGGCAAAAGGTATAGGACTGGTGTTCTGGGACTCTTTTTCAGGAGATATTCATACTCTTTCTTGCCCAAAAATCCTTCTTCAAACCCTTTTGCCAATGTTTCTGAAATGAGCCGTTGGATATCCCAGAACACCAGTCCTATACCTTTTGCCCAAAATCCATAAGAGCCTCCAAGATCCACCAGGACGTCCCATCGTGTCTGGGTGTGATTCTTGTCTTGAACCACTTTCCCAGTATGTGGATTTCTTTTTAAAACCATTTTTGACAAAGGTTAAATCCTATTTGAGAGATACCACCGATTTTCTACTCAAGGTAGAGGGGACCAAATTTGACGAAGAGACCCAATTAATGGTCACCATGGATGTCTCCTCCCTCTATACGCAGATTCCTCAGGAAGAAGCGTTGGAGGTGATGGAGATATACCTGGAGATGAGAGACAGACCTCACCAAGTACCCACAACCTTTATCATCAAACTGGCAGAGATTGCTTTGAAGAAGAACTATTTCTCATTTAATGGAGAGTTCTTCATGCAAATCAAGGGCACCGCTATGGGGTGCCCTTATGCGCCGGAAATGGCCGTATTGTACATGGCACAGTACGAGGATAGATTTGTTGAGAATAATAATCCCTTTCGACAGCATATACTCCAGTGGTTTCGCTACATAGATGACGTCTGGCTCCTGTGGCAGGGGAGCCAGACCGAACTGGTAGCATTCCACGACTGGTTAAACAATAGGCATGGTGACATTACATTCTCTATGGCCCACAGCAATTCTAAGATGACTTTCCTTGATGTAGAAATGACATCCTTTGACGGGGAACTCAAGTCATCCCTGTATAAAAAAGACACTGACCGAAACACCATTTTGCACCATAAGAGTGCGCATCCCCGTAATCTCAAATCCAATCTCCCTTACGGGCAACTGTTACGAATTAGGAGAAACTGCTCACACTTGGAGGATTTCTCCTACCATGCTGAGAGGTTCTGCCTAGAAATGGAAGATAGGGGGTACCCTAAAAAGTTACTTAAGCACGCATGTAAAAGGGCGCGCTATACCCCCCGAGAAACACTTCTCCAAACTCGACCCAAGCCTGCTCTTGACAGATTGGTTTGTGTGTCCACTTTTGGACCAGACACCCACAAATTGAGAAAAGCCGTTTTGAGTAACTGGCATCTGCTTGCCAATCTTGAATGTCCATTTCCACGACCTATATTTGCATACAAAAAAAACCAAAGCATAGGGCAGCAAATTACGAGAGCGGATGTTTCGCTACCCAAAAAGAAATGTGACTTATTGAGTCAGTGGAATCTCAAACCGATCACAGGCCACCACAAATGTGGTACCTGTGTGGTATGTCCCAACACCATTGAAGGGGATGAGTTCACACACGAGGGGACAAGATGGAACCACAGAGAATTCTCTAATTGTAAAACCAAGAATGTGGTTTATGCAGTCCAATGTCCCTGCGCCAAAATTTATATCGGCAAGACGACACAACAGGTCAACACTCGTATTTGCCAGCACAGATCAAGGCTTAAGAATAAAACTGTAAATGCCCCAATGGTGGATCATTTTTTAAATGAGAAACATGACGTCAATGACTTTAAGTGGACGGTTTTGTACACATTTCGATCTTCCAATCGAAACGTGGATATCGACAGAATGCTCCTCCAGAAAGAAGCATATCTCATCTTAAAATTCAAGAGTGCACAAAATGGTCTCAACACTTTATCGGAAATCTCAAGAGTCTAGACATTCCAACTCAATGCTGCGGCAGACCGCTCCCACCCGGGCGGCCCTGTTTGTCTCTTTCCTCCTCTTTTAAATTTCCAAAGTTGTACATGTATTGGTCACCCATTCACACCAACTTCATTCCTTTAATATGTATTTCACTGTTCAACATACGCGTTGGGCTTGAAACTACATATCCCATGATGCCCACTCCTTTACCTGTGAGCTATATACAGGTAAACACACCTGGCGCCCATTTTGGATTTGACAGAGATCGCCAGAACGCCTGAAGGCAGACACTAACTGAACACAGGTAGGCAACGCTCCCCAGCGCTGCTCTTTGATTTATTCGCATCACCTCACAAGGACGCGGTCTCATGTTTCTTCCGCCTCCTTTTCACAGCGGACGTCTTTTCGAATCAGAAGCCATGATGGGACTTCCTTGACAATCATTCACGGAGCGCTAAGCCCGGTCATTTGTTAAAAGAAAGGTACGTTCTATTTCCCATCAAATCTTAATCACCCCTTTACACAAATACTTACTTGAAACTCTGACCTGCGGCCCCGCTTCTTTTTACAGCGTGTACAAGAGCCCTGGTCCAGCCTTCCCCTTCATTGATTCCCAAACGGCGACATAGCGCCGGCAGGCGGAATTTGCATATTCGCCCCGGACGGTATGTCCTTTTGTTTTCATTTCACTTCATGATTGTGTTTGGTCAATAAATATAAGTCTGACCACATAATGTTCATATTTGTAGGTGACCTTCATCCCATTCCCTGTTTTAGAAGCTTCACGTTGCACACTGAGAATTTACGTGCATTTCTTCAATTCCTACACTCTGGTAGGTTCTTTGCTGAGCGTCATTTTTAGTGGGAGAAAGAACTCATAGGGTTCTGAATTTTAATTCAATTCCGTTCTCTCCCGACAGACAGAACTTCAATTGTGCCCTGATGAGATTCCAGAAACTTATCTCTGGAATCGAAACGCGTCGGCCAGTTAGAAAGGAGTTGTTTTGAGTCAATTCGAGGCAGTAGTTATCTTGCTACTGCAAAAGTCACAAATTTACTTTGTTTCTTTCCTACTTCCCCCTTTTTTTTCTTCATTACTATGCTTGCTTTAACTATCATTCACAGTTCGAAATGTTTCATTGTATGTCACACATGTTTATAATGGTTTTGTCTTGTCTTTGAATTATCACTTATTTTTGCTTTCAAATGGTTTTGCTTAATAGAACCAGGATTATATCTTGTTTTTCTGAATGTATTTCATATTCACATTGTAAATAACTTTTGTATCTATGTGTCTTTATGTGTGAAAACATGCTTAAACTTGATTAAATCCCAGATTGGTTCGGTATAAATAAAAATACCTTGTTGATCACGACTATTGGTGTGCTCAACTTTTCCGCAAATGTGGTTTAAGATATAGGTGTGAGAGGCAACTTTTTGGTGTTCAGAATATAATAGGGTCCAGCCTCTTCACCTGTCCATAAGGGCCTGGCTCCTCTCTTTTTCCTCATTATTGTGCGGGTGGCTACCCGCGAGAGCTTACGGACATTTTTTGTTTTTGTTTAAATTTTTCAAGGAAACAGCTTGGGAAATTTCCTAGTTTCCCAAAAATATGGCAGATAAAGACACGCTATCTTTTAGCGAGAGCCACATTCAAAATCTAATCGATAATTCTCCCTTTTCCAATGTGACGCTCAGCTCAACAGCGAAGCAACAGAATGAATCAGACAGACTAATACGTTTACAGAAAAAACATGTACGAACAGAGTTACATGGGCACTTTCTCCTAAGGCACCTGAAGGGTGGTACCATCCCTTGGGGTCTACAGGTGAAAAATGTCCCTGTAATATTCATTGAAGATGCAGAATATAAAAAAGGTTTTAGTTTCATAAACACTAAGTGCAGCCGGGACCTCATGGTCCATACAATCGAAACTGCCCAGAGACTATGCCTACAGGAAGCAAAGGAGATTGAGGAACTCATTGAGACAATAAAGAGCAGCCCGGTGGTTGCGGATGCCAAAGCATTGTTGGAAAAAATAGAAAAAGACATTAGGGTCTTTAAAGACAACACCATTAATGAGAAAACCTCTAAGTATGAGAGGGATGTTAAGTCCTTCAAGATAGAGCAGGTCTATCCTTTTTTAAGAGAGGATTATTACACCCAACAGGACTCTCGCAGAGCGTTATCCACATACCAGGGCCGGTCCAGAAATCGTTACACTACGTTTTCAGAAACGTCTTCTTCTGACTCATCGAGCTCTGATAACCGCAATTTAAAAAAGCAGGTGGCTTTTTTAGAACAGGGCCAACAGCCAAAAACCCGCTTCAAACAACCTTGGGAGATGAGGACCAGGAACCGCTCGTACAAATCGTAGGCAGCGGTAGTACGGTCGTCAATCTGTCTACCAAATCCCTTACACCGGATGAATATTCGGTTTTGAATCTGGGATTAAAATTTGTGCCAAGCAAACGTACTGACTACACAAGACTCAAATTGGAAGCAATTGAGTTTTGTCGCAAAATTCGCCTTAAAACATTCTTTTGCAATTATGTACCGTCTCCCAATGTGGAAGTGACCGGGTTAAGAAACAAGTCCAACTTTGTTCCCAACCAAAACATCCCAAAAGAAGTTTTAGCCTTTGAACAAGTCTTGTTGTCATCTATCGACAATTTCGAAAAAGGAAAACATTTTGTTCATCAAAACATCGGCCACAGACAACGTGCAGCGATGAAATCTCTGAAAGAAGATACCTCAATAGTCATTAAACAGGCCGATAAGGGCGGGGCAGTAGTTGTTTGGGCACGCGACAAATATTTAGCTGAAGGCGCCCAGCAAGTCAACAATCAGACTTGGTACAGACGCCTCAATGAAGATCCAGTTAGTGATATCCAACGGCTCATTTCAGAAACATTGGCAAAAGGGTTTGAAGAAGGATTTTTGGGCAAGAAAGAGTATGAATATCTCCTGAAAAAGAGTCCCAGAACACCAGTCCTATACCTTTTGCCCAAAATCCATAAGAGCCTCCAAGATCCACCAGGACGTCCCATCGTGTCTGGGTGTGATTCTTGTCTTGAACCACTTTCCCAGTATGTGGATTTCTTTTTAAAACCATTTTTGACAAAGGTTAAATCCTATTTGAGAGATACCACCGATTTTCTACTCAAGGTAGAGGGGACCAAATTTGACGAAGAGACCCAATTAATGGTCACCATGGATTAAGCATGGGCGGAAAATCCGTTCCGCTCGCGGATTTTGCGGATTTTCGGGAAATCCGCAATCCGCGAGATTTGCGGATTTCCCGCAAAATCCGCAAATTCGCACGCAGCGGATTTTTTTGGCGGCGCGCGGCGTTGGTGATACAATTTTTGCGGCGCGCGGCGTTTATCATCGTTTGCCGAGTTGTTTTTTTCGATAGTTTGCGAGTGCTGCGCCATTTTGGATCTTGCTGTGTGATCCCGCGGGAATTGGCGAGCGCGATTACGTCATCGCGGCTTGCCAGCGATAGTTTGTCAACGCGAGTACGACGAGATCACGTCTCGCGGTACTTCGCAATTGCGAGATTTGAGATGCGGCGCGCGAAAATATAAATTTGCAATTCTGCACAAGAAATCCACCAGCAAGCAGCATAAACCTTCTAGAAATGAAGATTTTTATGTGAATAACTCCTTAGTTTGACATTTGCCTGCACTTTTTTAGCGAGGAGTCCATTTTGGGGAGGGGGGCAGGGGGGTGGGAGGAAGGAAGTGCCCCATAGTCTTCAACTTCCTGTTCCTGTTCAGCAGGCTCCTCCCAGTGCTTTGTCCATCTCCTGGTCACTTTTCATTCGGATGTGGACCTGGAAGGATTACCTTTTGTGGATGCTGCTGGATCTTTGGATTTGAGGCCTTTTTGACTTTCTTTGGATCACTGTTGGATTAGAAATTTTACAAGTAAGTTTGTTTGGGGCATTACAGTTGCTGCAACTAAAATTTTGGGATTTTCGATTTTTGGGCTGTTTTGGGGCCTTTTCCCAGGGGTACTCAGTGGTGGGTGGACTGATTCTTTCTGTGGGTTGTCTTGAACTTAAACATCATGGAGGCCATAGATGAATTGGGATTGTGCTGATTTTTCTGTGTTTTTCGATTTTTTTTTTTTGTAAAATTTTGTGTTTTTCGATTTTTGACCTGTTGTTGGGGCCTTGACCAGGGGTAGTGAGTGGTGCATGGGCCTAGTCTTTCTGTGGGCTGTCTTGAATTTAAACATCATGGAGGCCATGGATGGAATGGGATTGTGCTGATTTTGCAGTGTTTTTCGATTTTTGGGGGTGTTCATGGGGAGGGACATGCCATGTGGCTGGTGGCCATTTTGAGTGCAGCTACAGGCACTGGCCATGTGCTGGCAGGCAAGTGGCCATTTTGAATGCAGGCTTTGTTGTTAGGCCTCCAACCATTTTGCCTACTTTTCAACCTTTATTTATGCCAGGGGTAGTGAGTCTTGCATGGGCCTAGTATTTCTGTGGGTTGTCTTGAATTTAAACATCATGGAGGCCATGGATTGAATGGGATTGTGATGATTTTGCAGTGTTTTTCGATTTTTGGGCCTGTACTTGTGGCCTTTTCACCAGGGGTATTTGAGTCTAGCATGGGCCTAGTCTTTCTGTGGGCTGTCTTGAATTTAAACATCATGGAGAGGCCACGGATGGAATGGGATTGTGCTGATTTTGCAGTGTTTTTCGATTTTTGGGCCTGTACTTGTGGCCTTTTCACCAGGGGTATTTGAGTCTAGCATGGGCCTAGTCTTTCTGTGGGCTGTCTTGAATTTAAACATCATGGAGAGGCCATGGATGGAATGGGATTGTGCTGATTTTGCAGTGTTTTTCGATTTTTGGGCCTGTACTTGTGGCCTTTTCACCAGGGGTATTTGAGTCTAGCATGGCCCTAGTCTTTCTGTGGGCTGTCTTGAATTTAAACATCATGGAGGCCATGGATGGAATGGGATTGTGCTGATTTTGCAGTGTTTTTCGATTTTTGGGCCTGTACTTGTGGCCTTTTCACCAGGGGTATTTGAGTCTAGCATGGGCCTAGTCTTTCTGTGGGCTGTCTTGAATTTAAACATCATGGAGAGGCCATGGATGGAATGGGATTGTGCTGATTTTGCAGTGTTTTTCGATTTTTGGGCCTGTACTTGTGGCCTTTTCACCAGGGGTATTTGAGTCTAGCATGGGCCTAGTCTTTCTGTGGGGTGTCTTGAATTTAAACATCATGGAGGGCATGGATGGAATGGGATTGTGCTGATTTTGCAGTGTTTTTCGATTTTTGGGGGTGTTCATGGGGAGGGACATGCCATGTGGCTGGTGGCCATTTTGAGTGCAGCTACAGGCACTGGCCATGTGCTGGCAGGCAAGTGGCCATTTTGAATGCAGGCTTTGTTGTTAGGCCTCCAACCATTTTGCCTACTTTTCAACCTTTATTTATGCCAGGGGTAGTGAGTCTTGCATGGGCCTAGTATTTCTGTGGGTTGTCTTGAATTTAAACATCATGGAGGCCATGGATTGAATGGGATTGTGATGATTTTGCAGTGTTTTTCGATTTTTGGGCCTGTACTTGTGGCCTTTTCACCAGGGGTATTTGAGTCTAGCATGGGCCTAGTCTTTCTGTGGGCTGTCTTGAATTTAAACATCATGGAGAGGCCACGGATGGAATGGGATTGTGCTGATTTTGCAGTGTTTTTCGATTTTTGGGCCTGTACTTGTGGCCTTTTCACCAGGGGTATTTGAGTCTAGCATGGGCCTAGTCTTTCTGTGGGCTGTCTTGAATTTAAACATCATGGAGAGGCCATGGATGGAATGGGATTGTGCTGATTTTGCAGTGTTTTTCGATTTTTGGGCCTGTACTTGTGGCCTTTTCACCAGGGGTATTTGAGTCTAGCATGGGCCTAGTCTTTCTGTGGGCTGTCTTGAATTTAAACATCATGGAGGCCATGGATGGAATGGGATTGTGCTGATTTTGCAGTGTTTTTCGATTTTTGGGCCTGTACTTGTGGCCTTTTCACCAGGGGTATTTGAGTCTAGCATGGGCCTAGTCTTTCTGTGGGGTGTCTTGAATTTAAACATCATGGAGGGCATGGATGGAATGGGATTGTGCTGATTTTGCAGTGTTTTTCGATTTTTGGGGGTGTTCATGGGGAGGGACATGCCATGTGGCTGGTGGCCATTTTGAGTGCAGCTACAGGCACTGGCCATGTGCTGGCAGGCAAGTGGCCATTTTGAATGCAGGCTTTGTTGTTAGGCCTCCAACCATTTTGCCTACTTTTCAACCTTTATTTATGCCAGGGGTAGTGAGTCTTGCATGGGCCTAGTATTTCTGTGGGTTGTCTTGAATTTAAACATCATGGAGGCCATGGATTGAATGGGATTGTGATGATTTTGCAGTGTTTTTCGATTTTTGGGCCTGTACTTGTGGCCTTTTCACCAGGGGTATTTGAGTCTAGCATGGGCCTAGTCTTTCTGTGGGCTGTCTTGAATTTAAACATCATGGAGAGGCCACGGATGGAATGGGATTGTGCTGATTTTGCAGTGTTTTTCGATTTTTGGGCCTGTACTTGTGGCCTTTTCACCAGGGGTATTTGAGTCTAGCATGGGCCTAGTCTTTCTGTGGGCTGTCTTGAATTTAAACATCATGGAGAGGCCATGGATGGAATGGGATTGTGCTGATTTTGCAGTGTTTTTCGATTTTTGGGCCTGTACTTGTGGCCTTTTCACCAGGGGTATTTGAGTCTAGCATGGGCCTAGTCTTTCTGTGGGCTGTCTTGAATTTAAACATCATGGAGGCCATGGATGGAATGGGATTGTGCTGATTTTGCAGTGTTTTTCGATTTTTGGGCCTGTACTTGTGGCCTTTTCACCAGGGGTATTTGAGTCTAGCATGGGCCTAGTCTTTCTGTGGGCTGTCTTGAATTTAAACATCATGGAGAGGCCATGGATGGAATGGGATTGTGCTGATTTTGCAGTGTTTTTCGATTTTTGGGCCTGTACTTGTGGCCTTTTCACCAGGGGTATTTGAGTCTAGCATGGGCCTAGTCTTTCTGTGGGCTGTCTTGAATTTAAACATCATGGAGAGGCCATGGATGGAATGGGATTGTGCTGATTTTGCAGTGTTTTTCGATTTTTGGGGGTGTTCATGGGGAGGGACATGCCATGTGGCTGGTGGCCATTTTGAGTGCAGCTACAGGCACTGGCCATGTGCTGGCAGGCAAGTGGCCATTTTGAATGCAGGCTTTGTTGTTAGGCCTCCAACCATTTTGCCTACTTTTCAACCTTTATTTATGCCAGGGGTAGTGAGTCTTGCATGGGCCTAGTCTTTCTGTGGGTTGTCTTGAATTTAAACATTATGGAGGGCATGGATGGATTGGGATTGTGCTGATTTTGCAGTGTTTTTCGATTTTTTTGTGCTCTATAACTGAACTGATGTTCCTCTGTCTTCCATTTTTTTTAGGTGCACAAGACTCAAGAGAACCACCAGTGCCAGGAAGAAGTCCTGCAGCGGTGTGTGTGTGCAGCATAACGTCACGCGACGTCACGTCTGGCCTCAGACAACTCTACAATTCGTGCAACTGCGGCCTGCTGTCTGACCTGCTCTGAAGAAGATGGCCCCAAAGAAAGTTCTCCGTAGCTCCTCTAGCAAGAAAGTTGCTAGTAAGGAGCAGAAGAAGCAAGTTACCAAGGAGGCTGGTGTGCCACCCGCCACTTTTTTTGGGAGCAAAAAAAAAAGTACGCCTGCAGCAGCAGGATCTGCTGGGGACCAACCTGAGAGCAGCACCCCTGCTCCATTGGGTTCAGTGCCTCCACCACCACGCCAACTTAAGTCAAAGCCCTTGAGTGCTTCAGAGGCAGTCAGTGTACTTCTCCAATCACCATCGACCAGTGATGTTGGCTCATCGCAAGAAAGTAGCAGCAATGTCCCTGAATCAACACAGGTTGTTGTAACTCATCTGACAAGTGTTGAACAACCACAGCCGCAACAACAACACCATGTGCAAGTACACGCCCAAGTACATGTGGAAGGAGAGGCAGCAAAAGGAGATGCGCAAGCAAAGGTGCATGGACGTTCACAAGTGCCCACAATAGTTGTTCCTCCCGAAGTAGGGGCACATTTGGAAATCGACAATGAAGCTGAGGTATCATTGGAAGCCACTCCTCCTGATGATCATTCATTGTCTTCCACATCCCTAGCAAGGAAAAGATCAAGGGGGGTGTCTACATCTTCTTCAAGCCCACCTCGTTCTGGTGCAAGTGATCTGTCTTGGGAACCACAACTGCGGTCTGACAGTGAGGCAGAGGCACACCATGATCTGACACCGTTACCTAAGCGTAAAAGGAAGGTCGTCCAAAAACTCAAACCTATGGAGTGTGATGAGGCTCAACAAGAAGTGACAGATACTGCTGGTGATGAAGCCTCTCACGATGACGACGAGCCAGTCATCACAAAGGTCACTGCAGCCCCACCGGGCATGCAGCAAAGAGACATTTTGACCCTATCCCGAGAAGCTGCTGAGCGTGATGATGATGTCGGCGAGGAGGCAATGGAAATGGAATCATTAGATTTGGAGTTAAGTAGTACACCAAAACCTACCGCTTCCATATTTCTTCGCAAGAAGGTACCCACCTCGTCCTCGACCTCAATTCGTGGTGGTGAAAGTGCAAAACGTACTGAAGTTCGGCAATCCACATCCTCCACTTCATCTGTCATTAGCAGCAGGACCACCACCACCAGTATCGCCGCCTCCTCCGGCCCCCGAAGACATTTCAAGTCTCCAGTTTGGGACTTCTTTAGTGTTTGCCCAAAAAAGGAAAACGTAGCCATTTGTAGCCTTTGTAAGCTTCTAGTTAGTCGTGGTAAGCTTGGTTCTAACTATGGTACCGGAGGCCAGAGAGGTCATCTTGAGAGAGCGCACCCTGTCCAATGGTTTCCGCACCTAGAGGCGGTCAAGAAAGCCGGAATTGCACGTAATGAAAACGTTGATTTGTCATCTGCTGATGACGAGGAGGTACAAGAAGACGATTCAAACACTTCACTTACACCCAGTTCCCATGTCAGCAGCACACCCCATGGGAGCCACACTAAGAGTGTGGGAGAGAGTGAGACATCAATGCGGAAAAGTTCATCAGCGAGCGTAACTGGGTCGAAGAGATCATCATCATCCCGTAAATCATTGGTCCAGGGCAGCATTAAAAAGATGTTGTTTACAGAAGCGCAATATGAACGCAACCACCCAATGACCCGTCTGTATAACACTAAGCTGGCTAAAATGCTAGCTCTGGACCTTCTCCCTTTTTCTTTTGTAGAAGGGGTTGGTTTTCTAGAATTAGTGGCAGTGCTCTGCCCTAAATGGAAGGTTCCTAGCCGGTTCTATTTTGCCCGAGTTGCGGTTCCAGCACTACATGAAGATGTTCTGAAGGTGATTGGGGCAGCTTTGCAGAAGAGTGCTGTTCACACTATACATCTGACAACAGACATGTGGACCAGTGGCGCAGGCGCTGATTACATGTGCATCACTGCACACTGGGTCTCTTTTTCAGGGGCTAAAGCAAAGCTAAACTCAGGTGTTGACACTAACATTGTTTTTAAAGGTGCTCGGAAACATGCAACACTAGCCATGTTTGGTTTGGAGAAACGTCACACAGCAGAAAACATTTTGGATGTCTTTAACACAAAGGTCCTTAACTGTCTGTCCCCACTAAAACGCAAGGTTGGTTATGTTTCCACGGACAATGGCTCCAATATAGTTAAGGCCATGAGGGACGGTTACTATTTCAGAGTGCCGTGTTTGGCGCACTGTATAAACCTGGTTGTCCAAAAATTCTTGGGTAATAAAAGCAGTGCAGCGTACAGTGTATTGGAGAACTGCCGAAAAATTTGCAAGCATTTCAGGCATTCTTTTAAGGCCCGGAAGCAGCTGAGGAGCATGCTATATCAATGTCAAATGCCAGTGAAAGCACTCATCCAGGAGGTGGTAACACGTTGGAACTCAACCTTCTACATGCTTGAGCGTCTGTATGAGCAGTATACGCAACTCGATCAATATTTCTTGAAAGAGGGTATAGAGGAGCTGAGGATGGGTGGGCCGCAATGGAACATAGTTGAAAGCCTAACACGCATGCTTCGTCCTTTTGAGGTCTTCACGCGTGCAGTCAGCAAGGAGGACTCTAATTTGGGAAAAGCTATCCCATTGTTGTACATGCTGGAGGACCAACTGAAGGAGGTGTGTTCTGTGTTTCGAAAAGATGACAAAAAGAAAGACTCTTTGCTTCTGGCTGAGCAATTATTAGAGCTCCTACAAGGTGATGAACGTCTTCAAAAGATCCACTCAGAACAGCATTACATTTGTGCTACTATTCTGGATCCACGCTACAAAAAGGCGCTGGCAGGCAGAGCATTCTTTCCTTTTGGTGATGAAGATGTTACAAAGTACAAACGTTGGCTAGCCTTGTCAGCCAAGAAGTTTGAAACAGAACGGCTGGAAATTGAAGGAAATGGCAGTACATCAGCAGGCCATCCCCAGTCAAAACAATCCACTTCTGCACCTGTGGCTGTGGCACAAGTGACCTCTCAGCCGTTAAAGACACCGGCAACCGGATCATCTGCACGAAAGACAACAGAAACATTGGAGGCTGAAGAGGATTGGCTAGCTCTGCGTGGGTTTGGTTCTCAAAAGGTCAGAGGCACAGCAAGAGCTACGCAAAGTGGAGGAACCTTGGAGGAGGACCTTGAGTCGATGGTGAAGGACTATCTGAATGACTCCACAGAGGTCTATGTTAATTCTGACCCATTGGCGTATTGGCATGGGAAAAAAGAATTGTGGCCACAGCTCACCAACCTGGCTTTAAACTACTTGTCTTGCCCACTCGCAAGTGTGTCTTCTGAACGGGTTTTCAGTGCGGCTGGTGGGATTGTAACTCCCAAACGGAGCCGCCTCTCGCCCAAAAATGTGGAGAGGTTAACAATGATCAAGATGAATCAGCACCTCATACCACCAGATATAAGAGTACGAGAGAGCGTGCCGGATGAAGAGGAGGTGGCCAGCACCATAGATGAGGGAATTTCTACTCTGTCAGGTGGCACTGACCTCACCCGGGCTGAATTCGCAGAGTATGATGACGAAGCCTTATTCTTATTCCTGGACCGTGATTCCGACTTCGAGCCCTGAAAATGAGACAACGAATCAATAACTTTCTTTTTCATCCTTATTCACTTTTATTCCTGTGTGTCTGTCTTTCTTTGTTGTGCACAGTTAATATAATTCAAACTTTAATCAGATAATCACAAAGACAAGCCCATCAGCAGAACTGTCTTCACTTGTTTGCTAATTTATTTGAAGGTGCCGCAGTCTGCATTCCTCAGGTTCACAAGTTCAGAAGAACATGCTCCTCTATCCTCCTCCTCCAGACTCCTATTTCCATCAAAGCAGAGGGCTGGTTTACGCCCAATGAAGAAAGACTCAGCACTTGTGGGGGTGTTGTTCTACCTCTTTGCAGGTGAGTTGACGGGTCTGGGGCCATTGCTGGGAAGCACTAAAAGTGGTTTGTGCCAAATCCGAGGCGGAATTTTTTTTGTGTTTTTGATGACTTGCTTGCCTTTGAGGTGCTCTTAGGGGGGGTTCCGTCTGTTTGTGGGTGAGTTTCGTGGTCTGAGAGCATTGCTGGGACACTCTAATCTTGATTGCATTTGCTTTTCAGGAAATCCGTCGTGCCAACCCCGACTTATGGCCTAGCTACGCAGCGCGTTTGGACCGAAGGCCCAGAAATATTGCAAGTATGAGATTTTGCTTTTGTCCTGTTTGGGGGTGTTATGCTTCTTGGCGGGTGGGTTGCCGGGTCTTGGGGCATTCCTGGGAAGGTCTAATACCGGGTAGAAGTGGTTGGGACAAAATCCAGGCCGATTTTTTTTGGGCTATTTCAGACATTTTGCTCTATGTAGCGTTTTCGGGGGCCTGTTTGGGGGGCTTCCTGGTGTTTGCGGGTGAGTTTCGTGGTCTGGGAGCACTGCTGGGACACTCTAATCTTGATTGCATTTGCTTTTCAGGAAATCCGTCGTGCCAACCCCGACTTATGGCCTAGCTACGCAGCGCGTTTGGACCGAAGGCCCAGAAATATTGCAAGTATGAGAGTTTGCTTTTGGCCTGTTTGGGGGTGTTATACTTCTTGGCGGGTGGGTTGCCGGGTCTTGGGGCATTCCTGGGAAGGTCTAATACCGGGTAGAAGTGGTTGGGACTAAATCCAGGCCGATTTTTTTTTGGGCTATTTCTGACATTTTGCTCTATGTAGCGTTTTCGGGGGCCTGTTTGGGGGGCTTCCTGGTGTTTCTGGGTGAGTTTCGTGGTCTGGGAGCACTGCTGGCTATATCTACTTTACTTTGCAAGAGGTTTGAAGCAAATCCATGGTGGCAGAGGGGACTTAGGGCCTAGCTGCAGAGCGCGCGCGGAGTGATTTGGGAAATTTGTGAAAAATTGACTAAGTCCCCATTTTTGTACTTTTGCTCTTTGGCTGTTTGGGGGTCTTCTACTCGTTTTCTCCTGGGTTGACGGCTCTGGGGCCATTGCTGGGAAGCTCTAATACCGGATAAAAGTGTTTTGGACCAAATCCCAGGCGGAAAATTTTTTGTGTTTTTGATGACTTGCTTGCCTTTGAGGTGCTCTTAGGGGGGGTTCCGTCTGTTTGTGGGTGAGTTTCGTGGTCTGGGAGCATTGCTGGGACACTCTAATCTTGATTGCATTTGCTTTTCAGGAAATCCGTCGTGCCAACCCCGACTTATGGCCCAGCTACGCAGCGCGTTTGGACCGAAGGCCCAGAAATATTGCAAGTATGAGAGTTTGCTTTTGGCCTGTTTGGGGGTGTTATACTTCTTGGCGGGTGGGTTGCCGGGTCTTGGGGCATTCCTGGGAAGGTCTAATACCGGGTAGAAGTGGTTGGGACTAAATCCAGGCCGATTTTTTTTGGGGCTATTTCTGACATTTTGCTCTATGTAGCGTTTTCGGGGGCCTGTTTGGGGGGCTTCCTGGTGTTTCTGGGTGAGTTTCGTGGTCTGGGAGCACTGCTGGGACACTCTAATCTTGATTGCATTTGCTTTTCAGGAAATCCGTCGTGCCAACCCCGACTTATGGCCTAGCTACGCAGCGCGTTTGGACCGAAGGCCCAGAAATATTGCAAGTATGAGATTTTGCTTTTGGCCTGTTTGGGGGTGTTATGCTTCTTGGCGGGTGGGTTGCCGGGTCTTGGGGCATTCCTGGGAAGGTCTAATACCGGGTAGAAGTGGTTGGGACAAAATCCGCGCGGAAAAGCCTTTAGTTTTGGCACTTTTTGTAACTTAGGGTTCGTTAGGGTTAGCCCTAGCAGCAGGATTGCATGTGTATCGGGGTGTTCTAGATTTTTCAAACTGAGTTCTGGGGTCTTAGAGCACTCGTGAGAATGTGTAATTTTGGTTGCAAGTCATTTGAAGAAAATCCATGGTGGGAAAGGGGGGATTTGGCATAGTTAAAGAAAGCCTTTGCCACTATTCTTAACTTAGGGTTCGTTAGGGTTAGCAGTATTTCTATTGCATGTGTTTGAGTGGGGGGGATTTCGAGTCTTGGAGCGATGCTGGCTATGGCTACTTTTGCTTGGTTGCTTGCAAGTGGTTTGAATGCAATCCACGGGGGGTAATGGGTAATTAGGGTACTTCGGCCTACTTTTACTTTCAAAGTAAGTTTTGTCTCCAGTTTTCTGCTAGGCCTCGTTTTTTGGGTGGGAGCACTGCTAGGAAGATCTATTTTTGTTCTAAAACACAGTTTACAGTACACCTAGCTTGAGGGGCAAGATCCGCTACATTAATTTGCCCATACTTATTTATCCTTCAAAAGGTGACTCAGAGTACGCACTTTCAAAAACATTGTACTGTCTGTCTACTAGGAAAAACAAATTGTGACTTTTTGCACTCCACAGCCTACATACCTTATATTTATTTATCAGTGGTGTTGTAATATTATATCACTTCCTGTTTTTCGTTGAATAATTACAGGCCGGGTTTCAGTCTCTGCAATGGGGAAAAAAGGATGGAGTCAGGCTTCACAGTAGCGAGCCACAATTCAGCATCAGGCAGGCAGTGGACAGGGTGTCTTCTGGTGACCAACATCGGTGGACGAAGCGTCGGCTGCAATGGAGGAGTGCCGCTAATAGGAGGATTTTTTTTCTGCGGGCAACTTACTTACCACTTCCAACAGGACCACTACAACCACATAGATACAGTATCCCTTGCCTTTTTCTCTGACTGTGACTGCATTTCTTTGCTCTCTCTCGGCTTCTACATTGATCCCTTAACACATCACTTAGTCCACTCCACTATCTGCACCACACATAGTCATTTGTAAGTGCTCCTACGTAATTCGCAAGTCACAGCACGCCCCAGGCCGTAGAGGACTGGGATGGCCCCAATGATGAAGCATGTCACCAAGGGGCAACCCTGGTGAGTGAGGGGACACCTAGAAAAAAAGCAATTTCTCCTTTTCTATCTACTATACCTTCTGTCAGGTTACGCAGCCCCTAAGCGCCTACCGTACTATGAAACTACATTTCCCATGAGTAGGCGGGAGACTTGCAGACTATTTAGTGAGACTATATGAGAGTACCCTTGTATGTTAGGACATCACTTCACTGATGCCTGTCTTGTCTTCTCTTACAGGTATCCTTTCCCTGCTGACCCTACCTTTACCCATCCCACATTTTTTATTTTAGTTTGTTATTTTTCTCCCTCGCCTAATGCCTCGAACACCCTGTGTTTACACTTCTGGGTGTTGGTGACATTTGGAGGTGGAACCATATTTGCATCGACTGGATCACGGGGAGTAAACGTGACACCTTCCAGACCAACCCCATTGAGTGTTGTTGTGAATGGATTTATAGTGACCAGCAAGGCTCTCGGGTATCTGGCTACAGAGACCTTATGTTGAATATAGTTATCAATAATTCCACACAGGCCCTGTACTGTCGCATTCTTTCTTTCCACAGTTGTCGATGATATATTCTTACTCTGCTTGACAAAGAACCATTGCTAATGTGAAAGAACTTCAACCGAATTAGTAGTTATACTTTACCATTTGTTAGGCTACAATGTGGCACTGCTCTACTGTACTTCTGTCACCTGCTATATTCTCAGTTGTACCGTTGAATTGCTCAGGAGGACAAACCAGATTTCATTTTCTTTTTTTTCATAGGCATGCAACTGCCACTGTGTCACACCACTAGTACCACCGCTATGAGGAAATTTTATCCGACCAAGATTGCCAACGTTATTCGGTGTTTCCCGTGGAGCCAGCCCTGGGCCTAGCCCTACTTTCAAACACAAATTACAGGTAAGATAAGCGTTTGGTGGTTTGGGGGTATAATGGAGTATTAGTACGAGAGACGAGAGACTGAAGGTAGTACTACTAAAGTCCTAGGACTCTTGGATTCACTTCACTTAGTCTGTGAGAGGCACTTAGTGTTGAAAACATTTGGGCATTTACACTTAAAGGAAGAAAATGGAACTAAACTTTCAGGAAAACAGTCAACGTTAAACCCCCACCCACCAGGCAAGCAGTAAAAAACAGGTATGCTCAGATAAAGTTTGAAAAAGTATATTTATATCCCTAACAAAATAATCTCCCGCAAGACCCTCCCTAACCCCAACGATTGTCCTTCAAAAGTCCCCAAAAACCCAACTCCCAATTCCCACCCCCCAAAAGTCTCTAAAAAAGGGGCAAGGGACACTATGGGTGGATGCTGTTAACTTTTTGGGCCAGGGCATCATGCTCCTCGCGGAGCAAGGCGAGCTCCTGCTGAAGGCGGGACACCATCAGGGTAGTGCGGCGCAGGCGTGCCTTCACTGCCTTGCAGGTGCAAGGCCTGTGAGAAGCAGCTGTTGGCCTTGCTGCTCGGCGGTGGCGTTTGCCTTTGGCAGCCCGGCTCAGTCTCGGTGGACCACTGTGCTGGGTGGCAGCCGGTGGGGCCACGGAGGCCGATGCAGACGACGTTGTCGTTGTTGTCGACCGCACACTTTCCTCGTCCTCCAGGGCCACCAGCCGCCGATATTCCGCAACAGTGGCCTCGATTCTCCGTTGCCGGGCCGCTCTAGCCAGCTCCTTCCTCCTTGTTCGTTTGGAAGGAGAACCTATATGAAGAAAGAAAGACATAGTCTGTAACCAATGCTCTTTAAGATTAACTCAATCATTCAGCAGAAATGTGTGCTGCAGTACAACTAGCAACTTGCAAGCGCATTACATAACTATTGAGGCCAGTATCTATCTAACCTCACACTTCTTCATCCTTGCTCTAACATTAGTGGGAGTTTAAGGAACAAATTCTATGAGCACTGTGGACTTCCATTGGAGTCGACTATGAAAGTACACCAGTCTTATTCTTCTTCTTGTCTCTTGTTTTGGAAAATTGGTACGTTATTTTCTGCAAGCCGGCATAATGCCAGCGCGGTAAACTTGCACCCGAGAAAAAGAGACGCACGCCATGAGGAGTGACCTAGACTTGCGTTGCCGTTGCGTTACTGTACCCGTCCAGTACATGCAGGTGGTGAATCTCTTACTTTTCTATTACGGGTGGCACTGAGAATACTCTGTTACAACTCAAGGGCTACTGCTTAATTAATTTAACTTTCACCCTACAGTGGAAATGAGTACTAGAAATGGAAAATTGAAGAAGATAAATAATCTGATTATCTATCACTTCACATGGGATGTTTTTGCTTATATATGGGATGACTTTAGGTGCTTTGCTTTTTATTGAGTGACAGGCAGTGATACATCCACACATGAATGACTGAGTACTACTAAACTTATTAAGAGAGGTAGGGAGTGGCCACCATAATAACCGGATCTATGCAGTGCTTACAATACAAACTACTGCTACTATTTATGGTAGTATTTGGACAAAATTAAAAGTTCTTTTCCTTGCCTTTCCTACACTGGAACGGACGTGCGGGTGCAGTGTTACATGCTCTTCAAAGTTACACTTAGTTCATCCACTGACCATCTACTCTCTCTAGATCATGGGTACTCACAAACTTTCTCTCACGGGCTACATTTACAGTGTAGTTTGGGGCCGAGGGCCGCACTGGTGGGGGCGGAGTCAGAGGGGGCGGGGCTAAAGCAAAACGATAACTTGTGACCATGAGGTTGCACACAGGTCCCTGCAGCAGATGCCCTCATCCACTGAGCCACCAGACCCAGCATTTACATACATCTCTCTCCCTCCTGCTGTCCCTCCTGCCCTCCCTCCATCTCTCTCTCCCTCCTGCCCTCCCTCTCCCTCTGTCATCTCACTGTGTGTGTGTCTATCTGTGTCAGCCTTCAGCCCGGGTTGAGACCGCTTCCTCAACGCGCACACACAGACAACAACACCAAAGTACTTAACAGGTCTTTAAAAGACCATTAACATATTATTGAGGCTTTGTTTGTTTTAGCGCCCCTGCTTCTCCACCCTGACAATCACTGCTTGCCCGGCCCCACAGAGCAGAGGCTTTGTTCTATTTCACCTCTTTGTGGCCTTGCATCTCCACTCTGCTCTGTGGGGGCCGGGGGAGCAGTGATTGTCAGAGTGGAGATGCAGGGGCGCTAACAGGTGAAATACAAAAAAGCCTCTGCTCTGTGGGGGCCGGGGGAGCAGTGATTGTCTGCAAGGTCTGCGCACCGCCAAGGAAGGCTTGCCGGGCCACCACCGGCCCGCGGGCCGTACTATGAGTACCCCTGCTCTAGATACACATATGCTATCTAAGAGTCAGATAGTAGCATGATCCAGGTATATGGACACATACAGTTTCTGTGTCACCCACCCAGGCTGTTGTCCTTCCACCCATCATTGCTTCATCATTCACCCAGCCATGCATCTCATATTCTTGCCTTCCCAGCTAGTCTTCAATCTCAATAAGTAAGGAATATATAAGAGCTTACCTCTGGCCGCCACCACCGTCTCAACTCTCACAGCCGCCGCCTCCTCCCCTGATGAATTGCCCTCCGCCTCCGTGTCGAGCACCACCACCACACTGGCCCCGCCACCAGATGTTCCACCTACAAAGTACATTTAAGAATCTTAGAATAAAGCACTCACTAGTCACTAGTATTTGGTCTAGGAATGAAGACATGTGAAAACAATGTAATTTGTGACTGTCTACGTTAAAGTTAAAAAAAATGTCCCTTTTTCCAGGGAAGGTTGTCTTGCTGCACTTTTTGGCACAACTGATGAAGGCTGATTTTTTAACACGCACCATTTTTCTCCACACAGACAGAAGATGGACTTCTAACAACAAGATCAAGTTGAAACCAGGTGAGAGCTCGGCTCGACCACAAGAAATGTCTTCAATTAATCGTCAGCACTAACCACTTTTCCATTATCAGTTAAACGTTTAGTTTTATTATGACTTCATTTTAATAAATGTGTTTACTTTTAATAAAGCTTTTAAATTTAAATACAATCTGTGTTTTTTGGTCCTCCAGACTAGAGTGACTGAGCGAAAGGTTTTGCAATTTTTGCAAGCATGAGTCCAGATAGAACACTTCAAAAGACATTATGGACAATCCCAGAGGACTGCACTAAGTTGATAGAGCTATTGCTGACTAGAATCATGGGAGTTTCGCCAACCGTGCAATCTTAGTTAGCTACACAGACAGACTAATAAGAATAATCTAGTAATACCACAGGGAGTCATAGTAGAGGCAGGATAAGAATTTAGATACAGTCTACAAGAAGAGCAAAGACAATTTTGAAAAAATTCAAATGAGGAACGCTAGGAAAAATAGGTACTAGTCTAAAATGAAAACTTACTGGGGCCAGCAGAGGAGCCCTCGCCTGCCCGATCCTGGCCCTGTTGAACAGCATCCGCCGCCTGCTGCTCCTGTGTCCTCCTCTCGCCCCTGGGGGGAGCTGACGTACAACATGAAAGAAAGAACAGAAAACATGGATGATTGTTGCTTGTCAATGTCAACCAAATCAAACATTTCAAAAGAACAATAACAAAATATTTCCGCGAAATTATATTGATTATGGTTACTTTTTATTTATTTGCGGACCTGTGACTTCGAAAGTCACGTAACTCACTAAACAAAGTACTGAAACGTTCACCTAGGACTGGCAGGCAGCAGTCCGCAGGCAAGATGCAAAGTGACAGACAAACTCCATTGTGATTTCAGTCAGATCAGTGACAACACTAACAGTTGCCTGCTACATTACCAGTCATTTAAATAGTCAAACTATCAATCCACCGCCACTATTTTTCTTATTGTCAGGGTTACAAAGGAAGGGGCAGATTTAAGCCCTTGCGGCTCTTTTGCGCCGTTCTTGCGTGACTTTTGTGACGCAGCAGCTAAACAAAAAAGGGCGCCATGGTGCGGCGTATAATATTATAACAACGTGACGCATTTGGGAGATGCATCCCGTTATAAAGCCCTGCGCCATCAGGGGGCGTTCCGGCGCAAGGGAGGGCATTCCTGCGCTGGAACACATCCTAATAGTGGCTGAGGGAAATCTACAAAATATCAATCAGTCACCTTTAGGACAATGATGCGTCACACAAACCCTGCACCTGCTTGAAGCAGACGTACGGCTTGACCCAGCATTGGGGAGATAGGGTACCCCAGAGCATTGATGGAGCTGCGCCATCGTTGCGACGCAACTCCAGCAGTAAAGCTTCGGTGACGTTTTGGGCCCATGGGGCGCCGCATTGCAAATACGGCGCACCATGTTTGGTGGTGGTAGCGGGCCGCACAATTAATGGCGCATCCCTGCTACTTTGCAGGGATGCGACGGTAATTGCAATTCTGCCCCTTAGGGGCATACTTACTTACGCGTTCTGGCGCATCTCCAGAGATGCGCCAGATCAAATGCGTCACGCAAAACTACCCTTGCGACACGGCAGATGTGCCTCATTTACAATGCGGCGCGCCCTGGCGCAAGGGTAGGCACTTGCGTGACGCATCTCGTCACGTAAGAGCGGCGCATCGCTGGAGTCACGTCGCCAACGCAATGCAACTCCAGTAATGCTCAGGGCCACCCAATACTTTACATGCTGTGTCAGTCCTTTCGCCTGCTTCGAGCAGACATAAGGAATTGAATTGACGTAGCAGCGTCGCAGAAGTGCCTGCGTTAAATCTTGTAGATTTCACGCAGGCAATTTTGCGAGGCGCACAGCCGCTGGACCGCCCACCCTGCGTACTAGGAACGCACCCATTGTGGTGCAGGCCCATGGCTTTATAACGTGACGCATCTCCCTAGATGCGTCATGCTGTAAATGACTTGCAGGGATGCGGCACGTTTACGCCGCTGTTGCGTCACACAAGGCAACGTAAACGTGGCGCAAGGGGCTTGTAAATGTAATCTGCCCCCTAGTGTCTAGCATTACGCAGTTCTGTTAAGTACACTCATACATAATAGTTACTCAGGCCAATGAGACCACGAAATAGAAAACAAATAAGCATAGTAGCAACCCCACTGAGAAGGAGAGCAGTGCACCTGAAATGCACAGAAGATTTTGAAATATAATTTAACTACAATGTAATCGTCATCAGCGGCATTATTGGCTTGCTCCATGTAAAAAACAAATATTTGCAATACAACAACACAGAGCAGGAGAAAACATCATAGTAGTGAGTGATTAAATGCCAATGGCTACTACTACTCACCAAGCCCGGGGATCTCCAAGCCGAGCTGGTCCAGCAGGTCGCGCTCGCGGTCCAGGAGGTCCGTCCAGCGATGGGTGACCTGGCTGTAGGTGCGCTGGACCCCGTAGAGGTGGGATATGGCCCAGCACACCTTCTCCCACCGCTTCCGGCGCTCCCGCATGTTGTAGCCGCCGGCCGCGATCCTGCCGCCTCCCGCGATGGTCCTGGGCAGGCGGCGCTGGACGAAGTAGACCAGCGCGCCCACTTCCTCCGGGCTGAATATCTCCCGGCGCGTCACCTGCTCCCCCCTCGATCCCACGCCTGCTGTCCTGCCACTGGGTCCAGCACTACTCCCCGCCGCCGCTGCGGCCCTCAAGTGCCTGGGCAGCTTCACGGCACCTGGCTTGACCATGGTCTGGGCAGGTAAGGTAGGAAGAAGTAGAAAATTAAGAAAGAATAGGATAGGGAAGAAGAAAAGAAAAGAGTTTACAAAAGTAGTTTAAAAGTAAAGAAAAATAGCAGAAAAGACAAAAATATACAGCTAGGAAAAGAGAGGGATAGATAAGAAGCAAAATCGTAAAAAAAAAACTGAAAACAAGCAAAGGATGGGAAAGATATCAAGAGGATTAAACACCATGCCCAGACACAGGAAATGAATGAAAAACAAGATGGCCGGCGCCCGTTTCCGAGCGCGAAAGTCAGTTCGCGCGAGATTTTCCTCGCGATCTCGTGCGAACCTCTAGATTTCCCGCGCGATCTCGTGCGAACCTCTACTCGCAATGCGCTTACTGCGCGAGATTATACATAGCGGGCGGAAACGGAAATACGTCACGCAAACAAAATGGCCGCGCCCGTACTCGACCTTGGGGTAAATTCGCGTGTTGCGCTGCAAGCGGCTCGCGAATACTGCAAAAAAACTCGCGAAACAACAAGCCGCAAAAAAATAAAATGCTCATTCGCACGAATTGGCGGCTTCCGCGGTCGGTTTCGCACGACGCCGCGCCCCGCGAATAGCGCGAAAAAAACCGCAAAACGATTTCAGCAAAAGCAAAAGCAATGAGCAGGTGCAAAAGGTCAACCTCATGATTTGTAACGATTCTTTGTATTGCTTCCTGAGGGGGCCCTCCAGAATTCGGTTGCCTGCTTGCAACTATTGTGTGACCCTGCTCTGACCTTAACTGTATGCCACAAAGGTCCTGATTTACAGCTAAAGGAGCAGACAAGCAGGTGCCAGGCTGGAACTTTAAATTCTTTCAGTGACACATTAATTAGCCCCTAATTCATTATTGTCAGTTGGGGCAGGGCAGGTGTTGTAACTAATTTTGCAACAATGAAAGCACTTAGCAAGTGCAAAAGATCACTAATCAGGGCGCACTAAGGAAGCAGGTGCCAGCTAAAAAAATATTCTGTGACACATTAATCAGCCCCAAATTAATTCAGGTCACTTGAGGCAGGGAAGGTGTGCTTTGCTTTGCCGAAAATAATGTACACTGGACAACCAGAGGGTGTGGTGATGAAACAGAGGGTGGCATGGGTGGGCCAGAGGGTGGCATGAGTAGTCAGAGAGTGGCAGTGGTGACAGAGAGTGGCAGTGATGAAGAAGAGTGTCCCAAACAGGCTGGACATGTAGAAACAACAAGTTCGCAAAACTTGCGACCCGACAGGTAAGTTCGCAAATTGCGAAATTGTAAAAACCCTCGCGAACTGGCAGAAACACGGGCGAACACAAAAAAAAAAAAAAATCCGCAAATTCGCGGGAATTCGCGGATTTTGCGGATTGCGAATCCGCAAATCCGCAAAATTCGCGAACGCGAGATCCGCAAAATTCGCCCATGCTTACCATGGATGTCTCCTCCCTCTATACGCAGATTCCTCAGGAAGAAGCGTTGGAGGTGATGGAGATATACCTGGAGATGAGAGACAGACCTCACCAAGTACCCACAACCTTTATCATCAAACTGGCAGAGATTGCTTTGAAGAAGAACTATTTCTCATTTAATGGAGAGTTCTTCATGCAAATCAAGGGCACCGCTATGGGGTGCCCTTATGCGCCGGAAATGGCCGTATTGTACATGGCACAGTACGAGGATAGATTTGTTGAGAATAATAATCCCTTTCGACAGCATATACTCCAGTGGTTTCGCTACATAGATGACGTCTGGCTCCTGTGGCAGGGGAGCCAGACCGAACTGGTAGCATTCCACGACTGGTTAAACAATAGGCATGGTGACATTAAATTCTCTATGGCCCACAGCAATTCTAAGATGACTTTCCTTGATGTAGAAATGACATCCTTTGACGGGGAACTCAAGTCATCCCTGTATAAAAAAGACACTGACCGAAACACCATTTTGCACCATAAGAGTGCGCATCCCCGTAATCTCAAATCCAATCTCCCTTACGGGCAACTGTTACGAATTAGGAGAAACTGCTCACACTTGGAGGATTTCTCCTACCATGCTGAGAGGTTCTGCCTAGAAATGGAAGATAGGGGGTACCCTAAAAAGTTACTTAAGCACGCATGTAAAAGGGCGCGCTATACCCCCCGAGAAACACTTCTCCAAACTCGACCCAAGCCTGCTCTTGACAGATTGGTTTGTGTGTCCACTTTTGGACCAGACACCCACAAATTGAGAAAAGCCGTTTTGAGTAACTGGCATCTGCTTGCCAATCTTGAATGTCCATTTCCACGACCTATATTTGCATACAAAAAAAACCAAAGCATAGGGCAGCAAATTACGAGAGCGGATGTTTCGCTACCCAAAAAGAAATGTGACTCATTGAGTCAGTGGAATCTCAAACCGATCACAGGCCACCACAAATGTGGTACCTGTGTGGTATGTCCCAACACCATTGAAGGGGATGAGTTCACACACGAGGGGACAAGATGGAACCACAGAGAATTCTCTAATTGTAAAACCAAGAATGTGGTTTATGCAGTCCAATGTCCCTGCGCCAAAATTTATATCGGCAAGACGACACAACAGGTCAACACTCGTATTTGCCAGCACAGATCAAGGCTTAAGAATAAAACTGTAAATGCCCCAATGGTGGATCATTTTTTAAATGAGAAACATGACGTCAATGACTTTAAGTGGACGGTTTTGTACACATTTCGATCTTCCAATCGAAACGTGGATATCGACAGAATGCTCCTCCAGAAAGAAGCATATCTCATCTTAAAATTCAAGAGTGCACAAAATGGTCTCAACACTTTATCGGAAATCTCAAGAGTCTAGACATTCCAACTCAATGCTGCGGCAGACCGCTCCCACCCGGGCGGCCCTGTTTGTCTCTTTCCTCCTCTTTTAAATTTCCAAAGTTGTACATGTATTGGTCACCCATTCACACCAACTTCATTCCTTTAATATGTATTTCACTGTTCAACATACGCGTTGGGCTTGAAACTACATATCCCATGATGCCCACTCCTTTACCTGTGAGCTATATACAGGTAAACACACCTGGCGCCCATTTTGGATTCGACAGAGATCGCCAGAACGCCTGAAGGCAGACACTAACTGAACACAGGTAGGCAACGCTCCCCAGCGCTGCTCTTTGATTTATTCGCATCACCTCACAAGGACGCGGTCTCATGTTTCTTCCGCCTCCTTTTCACAGCGGACGTCTTTTCGAATCAGAAGCCATGATGGGACTTCCTTGACAATCATTCACGGAGCGCTAAGCCCGGTCATTTGTTAAAAGAAAGGTACGTTCTATTTCCCATCAAATCTTAATCACCCCTTTACACAAATACTTACTTGAAACTCTGACCTGCGGCCCGCTTCTTTTTACAGCGCGTACAAGAGCCCTGGTCCAGCCTTCCCCTTCATTGATTCCCAAACGGCGACATAGCGCCGGCAGGCGGAATTTGCATATTCGCCCCGGACGGTATGTCCTTTTGTTTTCATTTCACTTCATGATTGTGTTTGGTCAATAAATATAAGTCTGACCACATAATGTTCATATTTGTAGGTGACCTTCATCCCATTCCCTGTTTTAGAAGCTTCACGTTGCACACTGAGAATTTACGTGCATTTCTTCAATTCCTACACTCTGGTAGGTTCTTTGCTGAGCGTCATTTTTAGTGGGAGAAAGAACTCATAGGGTTCTGAATTTTAATTCAATTCCGTTCTCTCCCGACAGACAGAACTTCAATTGTGCCCTGATGAGATTCCAGAAACTTATCACTGGAATCGAAACGCGTCGGCCAGTTAGAAAGGAGTTGTTTTGAGTCAATTCGAGGCAGTAGTTATCTTGCTACTGCAAAAGTCACAAATTTACTTTGTTTCTTTCCTACTTCCCCCTTTTTTTTCTTCATTACTATGCTTGCTTTAACTATCATTCACAGTTCGAAATGTTTCATTGTATGTCACACATGTTTATAATGGTTTTGTCTTGTCTTTGAATTATCACTTATTTTTGCTTTCAAATGGTTTTGCTTAATAGAACCAGGATTATATCTTGTTTTTCTGAATGTATTTCATATTCACATTGTAAAAAACTTTTGTATCTATGTGTCTTTATGTGTGAAAACATGCTTAAACTTGATTAAATCCCAGATTGGTTCGGTATAAATAAAAATACCTTGTTGATCACGACTATTGGTGTATTCAACTTTTCCGCAAATGTGGTTTAAGATATAGGTGTGAGAGGCAACTTTTTGGTGTTCAGAACATCTAAATCAGGCCCAAAGAAAGTTAGGTTTAGTGAGGGAATTGCTAGCCTCCATTTTCAGTGTGCATTTACAGTCATCCAGTGACATTACCAACATTTCTATAAATGCATTGATCTGGCACTGTGTTCTTTGCTTTAAGGATTGTGTTAATATTTAGTGATTCCAAACAGTGTAAATAGCACATTGCCAGGTGAACGGATAGGTGTGGAGGGTAGAAAGGCTATGTCATCCTGGAATTTCCTTAGAATAGTGCACACAGGCATAGTTTTCAGTTCTGCAAGCTGTATATCCTGCAAAAATGGGATGGGTTGCCTTTTGGTATTTTCCTCATTGACTAGGGAGTGTTCAAGAGCCACCCACCCCACCTCCAAGAAATACATTTTATCAAAGTGGCTCTTTACCCACAGCTCATCCGAACACTTTCTAGACCTGCAGAAGAACAGGAGATGACTGGCCCTGCTGTTTAAAATCTGTGTTGAGTATGAATACCTGAAGGGCCTGTACCCAGGACTACGAAGTAGACGTCAGTGGTCAGTTGACTAATCTCTTGTGTGGCTACATGTACACAACAAAATGGAAAATGTCTTTCCCTTGAAGTGCCCAGCTAAACAGTAGTAACTGGACCTGAACTGGATCATGTTGGTGGCCTCTACCAGAGAGAGTCCAGGACCCTGAAAGATGTCCCTGAAGTCATGGGAGGCTTAGCAGTGACCAAGAGGAGCTGCGCCTGAAACGCTGAAAAGTTGAGACTTGAAAGATTTTGGCTTCCAAAATCTCTGGAGCTTTAGTGGGACCTTGCCACAATAGTGACCGATTTATAGAGGATACAACTGCAAAGCTTACCAGCTGGAGGATTTTGAGCTCCATAAAAAGTTTGAGTCAGAAGGTAGAAATTTTAACTGAGCCAAGTTGCGAAAAATATCCTCCCAAACTGAGGATTTCAGCATATGTAAAATAAAAATGTCTCCCACTCACAGCTTTTTCCAACAAAGCGAAGGCCTTCAGACCTTATCCAACATTTATCTTGCCTTCAACCATTACCCACCGGAGGAGTCTGACTTCCAGTTCAGAAAGTAAGCAAAAGTAAAATCGTTCACTTGAATGAACCCTCTTGGGGTTCCACCCTACCATGCATCGTCGTCAGCCCTGTCAACTAAGAACAGTGACTTTTGATTGATGAATTCCCTGCAACGTGAACCCCATCACGTTGATGGCTCAGTGTATGGATCACATGAGTTTTTTGTAGTTCTTTCTGTAATTGAACTACTTGTTCCCAAAGCAACTTATGCTTGATTGTGCCACCTTTTGCATCTTTGAAACCGTTTTAAATCCAGTTCTGCAAGTATTCATTGTAAGATTGAACGCAGTAATAAGAATCACATTCTATGAGTGAGGGGAATTCGCGATCGGTATTTCCAAGCGCCATATTGAATGACTGTAGTTCAGCTCGCTGAGCTATACAATCTCCGAGAGATTGCGTTTTTGCGATCATAGGTCGGAATTTACCATCGCGCCAGCGACCTTTAACGATAGCACATGCAGCACTATAAGCCTGTTTACCCCCAATTGCGGGCTGTGCTGATCCGTCTGTATAAATTATACATTTGTACTGTTCTAGAGGCGGAATCTCAGTAGGCAGAGGACATTCTTGTTCGTATTGTAGAAATTCTTGTGTTTTCAAGTAAGGGTCAAAAACGTATTCAACGTCTGTTGCAGCAAGAGAATTAATCCATTGTATCCATCTTGGATGTAAAGCCTTTGCGTTCGGAATGCTTGCTATTGTCACTGCCTCTAAGGCAGGTACAGGTGTAACGACCATTATGAGTTTTCCAGTGCGAGGCTCTCTCTTTTGCTAATGCAGTTTGAACCACTGTCAGAATTTTTTCTGTAGAAGTGAATTTCATTTCAGCTTGTGTGTACGAGTGTGATTTATAAGCTATTGGTACTTTTTCTCCCTCATTAAAAGTTAAGTGAGTGAATCTGCATCTTCCTGGAATGATTCGGATTACAAGGTTGCGTACATTTACGCAGGTTTGCAAATGTGTTGTTGCTAACATGTCAGTTTGTACTGAACGCAACATTTCTGTGTGTTTTCGAGTCCAATTGACTGTTTTGAAATCAGGTTTGATTAATTCGTAGAGAGGTTTAACCCTTTCTGCGTAATTTAGAATGTAAGTTCTTCCAAAATTTAGGAAACCTAGAATCGACTGAAAGTTTTTCAGCGTTTTTGGAGGTTGGAGCAACGCACACTTCTCTAAAAAGTTCGCTGCCAGGCTTTTGCCTTCACTTGAAAGTTCGTATCCTAAGAATAGGACGTTAATAAGGGCAATTCTTGATTTTTTTAAATTGAATTTATACCTTTCAGATGTGAAGCCAAGTATTATGGTATTCACTCTGTTTAAGTGCCTGTCCAAGTCATCGTCTGTTAGATAGATGTCATCGACATAAGATAATGCCTCATCATCATATGTTTGCAGTAACTCTGTTACTCTGGCTGAAAATAACCCCGGAATATTCTTGAATCCCTGGCGGAGACGACAGAAGTGACACTGTGTCCCCATAATTAAGAAAGCGGTCATACACCTGCTTTCAGGTGCAATATTTTGACCGAAGAAACCGTTAGAAATATCTAATGTTGTTTTATATTTTGTGCGCACAATGTTATTCATCAGTGCTGCACTGTGTGCATTTTGTACTGCAAAGGTTTTGCAACAAGAGTTTAAGTGTCTGTAGTCCAAGACTAGACGATATGTATTGTCTGGTTTGGAGACAGGAAACAAAGGTTTGTTCATTGACGAGGTGCATGTTTCAATCACCCCTTGGTATTCAAGTTGATCTAAGATCTCCCTGACCTGTTATTTAGCTTCTTGCTTAACTGGATAATGCCTCTAAGCAGTTGGTTGAGTTTTTAACTGGATTTTATGGTGAGGAGAATCCTCATCCCATCCTACATGATTTTTATATAATGCTGGAGCCTGGGCTACAGCCCATTTTCTGGCATAGGTGTATTTTACGTGAATTGGAATATGATTTGAGAAGGCTGGCATAATGATGGCTTCGCC
The DNA here is from genome assembly GCF_964263255.1 of Lissotriton vulgaris. Lineage (NCBI taxonomy): Eukaryota > Metazoa > Chordata > Amphibia > Caudata > Salamandridae > Lissotriton > Lissotriton vulgaris. Next base: position 1,723,212,087 of record NC_141694.1, on the reverse strand, counting down.
ATGTGGGCACTCCCTGACAAATTTTGGTGGCCAGTCTTTTCCAGATAGAAGAATGTCATAACATTTAGAGAGCTTCTCCCAAAAGAGTGCTCTTATTTTCCTAGTTATGTCCCCCTCCATCCGGAGCATTACTTCATATAACTTATGGGGTACACTAACCCTGGTATCTGCAGTTTCAACTTGGATGTACTTATTCAAGTCCACTGTCTCCAGATGATCCTTCAAGATCTTGCGAGCTATGGTGACTTCTGCTGCGCTGTCTAGCATTGTCTGGGACCACTCTCCTTTCTTGAGTTGTGTCCTCAAGATCCTCGGCATGTCTGATTTTTAGACCTGCTACCTTCTTCTTGGTGAATTGGGTTTTCTTATCTTTGGGAACGTGTTGATCGTCTTTGGACATCACGCGTTCTTCCTTGTGTTCTGACCGTCCTCTTCTTTCCGATTCTGTGAGGAAGTCTGAAAGGTACGAGAGGGACATGTATCAGTATCTTGATATCTATCAGGTTTTCTCAAATTATCCATGTTCCTGAGGTAATACCTCTTTTCAGAGGGCTCCTTTAGAGGAGAAGTTCCTCTGGACTGAGAGTGCTTTTCTTTAGAAGTTTGTTTAGTATTCTCCCACTTCTTTTTAGGAGTAGTGAGAGTGTTTTTAATAAAAACCTTTTCAGGGTTCTCTGTTAGTTGGGGCTTAACTGGTTTCCCACCCAAACTATCTCTACCTAGATCTTCATAGGATTTTTCAATTGTTCTGTCCAGTTCATATGGTTGCTCAGTTACATCAAATTCTCTTCCTTTTTGGTGGATCGCCACGGATGCTGCCTCAACTTTAATATTAGCTAATATTATAGCTGAGACCTGTTTGAAATCTCTCAGTAGTTTCATACTCAGATTTAAAGCAGGCTCTGCCCCGTATTCATTTTGAATCTGTTTCAGGATGCCTGGTATTACTGCCATAGAAGGAACACCATGAGCTTTTGTGTAGATTGCAGCAAAGACTGTATCCCAAGTGTCACAGTCTTCCAGGTGTGGTGCGATCCCCATTGGTAAACAGATTGTTAGAATTCTGTATTTCTCATGAAGTGTACTTTCAGGAAATACTGCCTCGATTTAAGTAATTTTTTCAGCTATCCAGAATGGACTTTGTTCCCTTTTTGCGGGCAATTTACCAATGACTGATTGTATAGTCTGTGGTGTAATTTTATTTGTGTTCCCCTGGTGAGTGGTGTATTGTGGAATCCTTATAGGAGGTTGGACCGTTAGAGTCCGCATGACATATTGAACCAATTGTCTATGTATTTTTATTAGTTGTTTTAGTTGAACTAATAGTTCTGCACCTGACATTTCTTCAAAGGCAGGATGCGGTGTATAGCTGGCTAATACCGGCCATGTTGCTCCTGGTCTACCTAGTGGACCAAGCCTGGTAATGTGATTTTGAAGTTGTAGGGCGCCTTTAAACCAGAGAAAATGCTCTTGGTGTGGAAAAAGGTAGGGCTGATGGCCTTTTTCAAAGTTGCCCGGCGCTAACCGCCTCTATACCACTTCAATTACCAAACAAAGAGGCAGGCGCTGGAGACTGGAAGGCAGGAAACAAAAGTTTTATTCCGACGGAGCAGAACACATCAAAATCAGACAACAGGGTATCTTCTCGAGGTGCTCTAACCGCATCTTTGAGGCCTGGCCTCTTATACACCGGTTTATGATATTTATTACAGTTTATTGCATGTCGTACATTCTTGCAAATGCTTTGAAGTATGAAAGGACATCCTCGGAATCCCCGCTTCAGGCCCGTTCCCACACACATTTACAGTTGAAGTCCCCACCCCGGTCACAACAGGTGATGATTGTCGCGCAGCTGGACATTCGGCCGATTCACGGAATGTATGTGGTTGATCGGATCTCATGGGGTGGGGGCTTTGATCAACTCGTGGATCCTTTGATGGGGGAAGCTTCCTACTGTATGGGGGGGGCAATAAACAGCATCCGCAGGGCCAGGTGGCGGCCTGGGAACGAGTAAGACAATTGGGCATAGAGGAAAGGGGGTTTTATCAAAGGACCCGGGATCATGAAAGGAATGGAGGGAGGTGTTGAGCTGGGAACAGGATGGGGTTCCGAGGCAGAGTTGTGCTGAAGAGGGGTTTATGGCCCAAGGCATGTGAGAGCGGGGGCTGTCAGCGCGCAGGGGATGCTTGCGAGGTCAGGAGAGAGAGAGAGAGACGCGCTGGCTGTCGGCGATGGGCAGAGAGGCCATGGTATTTAAAATGGCTGCCGCTTACGCGCACGAATGGGCTCAAAAAGGGGGCAAGATGGCGCCGATAATGTTGACACTGTAGTCTAGGTTTTAACAGTCTTCCCTTTTCAACATATCTAGCCAGCTTGTCTACTCAAAGTCTATCTGCATTAAATTCCTAACCTCGACATCATACAGTGCTCCCATGTGTTCCTTTCCAAAGTCCACGGTCTTAGGGCAGATACAATTCGCACATAATGAACACAGAGGCGGCAGGCATTGAATTCCTAAGCAGAACCCACATATTACAACCACAGGAATCAGGATAATGGTAAACAGTCTCCAGCCCCAGTTCTTAACAGTATTCCAAAACCATCCACCAAGCGACCATTCTTCCTGCTCCTGGTGAACTTCTGAGGACAGTCTGTGGAGATGTTCGATGGCTTTGTACACTGAGGGTGAATTGTCCGGTATATATGTACAGCAGCTGGACCCAATAATGCGGCATGCTCCGCCACGATCCGCTAGAACCACATCTAGAACAAGGCGGTTCTGGAGAGCCACCAGGCGGACCGCTTGAAGCTCGGCTGTGTTGTTTGCAAGGATACCAGCTGTGATGTTCATTGTTGTCTCGACTGCCTGAGTCAGATGTCGGATGGCACGGCTGTTTGCCATCGGGCCCCAGAGTGGAACAAGTCCCTTCATTGCGTCGAGGAACTGTGCTCCTGTAGAGTCGGCTTGTTCAATGTCCTTGGCTCGTTTTTGTCTATGGTGATTCGCTGGAGCCACATAGGTCGGAGGAAGGATGAAGGAGATAAAACAGGTGCCCCCCCAGCCTTTGGAGAGCCAGGTGTAGGCTTTTGTGCCGCAAACGAAGTACATGTTTGGAGAGGATGCAAAGGAAGGTGGATCGGTAGAGTCCAAAGTTCTGGTGAAGCGGCAAGCACTGCGGCCCACCAGCTGTGTCCCAAGCCCTTCTATGCACATAAGGCCTGTGACGTTGATGACAGATAGGGCCACAGTCAGGGTGGCGGCTGTTCGCTTCCAAAGGTAGGAGAAGGTGGGTCTGGTCGGATTGTTGAACACCTGCATTTCAATTCGTTCTTTAGCAGGGATGTCCATGTGGATAGAGTCGTTGGAGGTCTGCGGGCAGAAATGTATCTTCGTTTTGTTTCGCCAGACCTCATGAAAGAAATGCGTCATGGTTTTGCTGGAGGTGGCATTGTCCCTATAGCTCTCTTGCAGGAGGATCAGCCAAGCAAGGCAGGAGCCGTGAATTGAGAAGGGTGAAGGGATGAAGGGTATCGAATGTCCAGTGGCGTGGGGTAGCAACCCACAGATCCAGCAGTTGGTGGCATTGGTGGCAAGATTGTGCTGGTGCAGCAGCTGTACAAAGGAGTTGTTCCAAAACTCCTTTCGTCTTTCTCTGAGTTGGGGAGAGAGAGAGATCAAATAATGTTCCTTCATGGTGGTAGGCCGTGCAGTGGTCAGGAATGTCTCATGAGCAGGTGCATTTTCTTCCACAATCCAGAGCATGGTCATGAGGAGAAGGCAGAAGAGGATCGTGATAAAAAGTGCAATTGTCTTTGAACTGTGGATTCTATCTGTCTTTGGGTTTCTGTAGCGAATTTTCGGATGTCCGGTTGCTTCCATCACCTTCTTATCGGGCGCTTCCATCACCTTCTTATCGGGCGCTTCCATCATCTTCAAGGGAGCTCGGTAGCGGGCAGAACCAAAGACCTCGTCTGGCTTTCTCTCCTGACAGCCTTTGTTGTGTTAGGCCACCGATCTGAGAATTATGACTTAGTCAATGGTCTGCTTAGCCGAAACTCTCTCCTTTCGTCGCAGGTTATACCCTTCTTTGGATGGCACGGTAGGGTCAGGAATCTTTGCAAGTTCAAGTGTCTCTGTGTCTGGGTAGCAATTCAGCGATGGTCGGTCTTTGTTCAGGAGCTCTTCCTGGGTGGTCATGTCTTCGGTCGTCGTCAGAGTCGGGGGAATCCGCTTGCAATGGTGCGCATGCACCCAGGTCCGCTTTCCTTCCACTCGAAGAGCTGTTCGGGTGGTGAGTAGGACTTGCCAGGGGCCCGTCCACCGGGGTTCCAGATTCTTGGCGCGCTGGAAGTTCTTTATCAGTATGAAGTCCCCGGGTTGCAGGTTGTGTCCGGGACCCCTGGAAGCGTCAGGGATGGCATGCAGCACCTGTTGGTGAATGACAGACAAAGTTTCAGTCAATTTATACAAGTAATCAGACATTAGGACGTCCGGAAGGTTATGAATGGAAGTCGGTTTTGGTGCAGACCAGACGCTCATAGGTCGGCCGAAAACGACCTCGTAAGGTGTCAAGTGGTGTTTGGTGGGGGTGGAACGCATCGATAGCAATGCCAGTGGGAGAGCGTCTGGCCATTTCAGTCCTGTGGTAGCCACTATCTTGGCTAGCTTTAGTTTTAGTGTGGCATTGTGTCGCTCAACAAGTCCAGCAGACTGGGGGTGGAAGACTGCGTGGAGTTTCTGTTTTACACCCAGCCCTTTCAAGATGAGCTGGATAACTTCGGCTACGAAGTGGGGGCCATTGTCGCTCCATAAAATTCGACAAAGGCCGTAGCGAGGGAAAAATTCCTTTAACAGTACTTTTGCAGTGGCCATAGCAGTGTTATCACGGGTTGGGTATGCTTCCACCCATTTGCTGAATGCACACACCACAACAAGTACGTATTTCAAGCCTTGGCATCTGTCTAGTTGGATGTAGTCCATCTGCAGGACTTCAAATGGGTGATTGGGAACCCCAAACCCTCCTCGGGGTACCACAGTTCCTTTCCCGGGGTTATGTTGCAAGCATATCAAGCATTGTTGGACCAGACGTTTGGCTGAGTCTGTGATTTTTTCGTTGTGCCAAACTCTGGAGACAAGTTCAATCATGGGGGCTGATCCTATGTGTGCAGGGGAGTGTGCCATAGTCAATATGGGAATCAGGTATGAGTCAGGTAGCAACCATTTGTTCGTGTCTTTTGTCCGCCAGCAGCCTTCTTCGTCTTTCAGTCCCACCCGTGCCCATTCAGTCAATTCGTGTTGTGAGCTAGCCATTTGAATGTCCCTAATAGTGTCTCTAGCGTCTGTCCATTTCTCTGCTTGTGACTTAGTCACGTACATGCGCGTTGTCGTCCTATTCTCATCTGTGGTCCGAGCGGTGGTGTCGGCTAGTACATTTCCCTGTCCAATAATGTCTGTCACCTTCTTGTGTGCCTGGCATTTGATGACCGCAAGTCTTTTGGGGAGAAGGACGGCTTCGATCAGGGCGGAGACTAGATCTCCATGTAAGATGGGGGTGCCGTGTGAAGTCAAGAATCCCCTTTCCTTCCAAAGGAGCCCAAAATGGTGAACCACCCCGAAGGCATACTGGCTTTCGGTGTAAATATTCGCTGTGGTTCCTGCTGCTAGGATGCATGCTCGTGTCAGGGCAATCAGTTCTGCTGCCTGTGCAGATCGTTGTGTGATGCGGGCTGTCTCTACTACAGTTCGGGCCGTGGTGACTGCATAGGCAGCTGAAGTGGTGCCATCGGGGAGTTTGATGCAAGAGCCGTCCACCCACAGCTCTCCGTCAGGGTCAGGAAAAGCCGTGTCTCTGAGGTCAACCCTACTTCTAGTCTGTTCGTCCGTGAGGGTCACACAGTCATGTATAGGGGGCACATTCGGATCGTTCTCCGGTAGGGGCAACAAAGTTGCCGGGTTCAGTGTGGTGCATCTTTTCAGGGTGATGTGGGGTGCGAGCAGAGTCAGTTCGTATCCAGTCAGTCGTGCACTCCTCAGGTGTTGCGTCTTAGTTTGGTTCAGGAGGGTGTCAACTGCATGGGGTACTAATACCGTGAGGGAATTCAAGAGTACGATCCCCTCACTCTGTCGGATAGAGATAGCAGCGGCAGCTACAGCTCGAAGGCAGGCAGGCAAGGCTCTGGCTACGGGGTCAAAAGTGGCAGAGAAGTAAGCGCATGGTCGTTGCTTTGGGCCAATGGACTGGGTCAAGACAGATAAAGCACACCCCTCCCTTTCGTGAGTATAGAGGGAGAAGGGCTTTGTGTAGTCAGGGGTTCCTAGGACAGGAGCTGAACAAAGGGCATCTCGTAGCTCTATGAAGGAGGATTGGCATTCAGGGGTACAAGGGAGGGGGAAGGGGACATCTTTAGCTAGCAGAGAAAGCAGCGGTTTCACAATGAGGCTGAAGTTTGGCAACCGCTGCCGACAGAAGGAGGTGAGGCCTAGTAGGGAGCGGACTTGTTTCTGAGTCTTAGGGACAGGGGTTTCAAGAATGGTTTGGATCCGGTCGGGAGTAAGTTTCCTTCCGTCTTTGGACAAAAGGTGGCCTAAGTATGTGACCTGGGGTTGGCAGAATTGCAACTTCTTCTTGGAGACCTTGTGGCCATTTTCCGCAAGGAAGTGCAGGAGTTGAATGGTGGCTGTGACTGCTAGTGGAGTGGTGTCGGCCGCCAAAAGGATGTCATCGACGTATTGTATCAACACCACTCCATCGGGTAACTGGACCTCATCCAGTTGTCCCTTGAGGGCCTGACTGTAGATGCTGGGGCTTTCTGTGTAGCCTTGGGGTACTCGACAGAATCTATATGAGCGGGCTTTTAGGGTGAAGCCAAAGAGATATCGGCTGTCTGGGTGGATGGGGATAGAGGAAAATGCGTTTTTGAGGTCAATGACAGTGAAGGTGGTGGCAGTAGAAGGAATCAAAGTCAGGATAGTGGTGATGTCCGAGACCACGGGGTACTGGGGTACAACTACTTTGTTGATCTCTCGAAGGTCGATGATGAAGCGGTATGCTTTCTCATCTCCCTCTCCTTGTTTCTTGATGATGGGCAAGATAGGGCTGTTGCAAACGTTGCTAACCACTTCCTCTACCACTCCTGCGTCTATCAGTGACTGAATAATCTTTACCAATGCCTTCTCGCCCTCGGGCGATATCCGATATTGTGGAAGTTTTGGGAGTATTGCGTCCGGTCAAACAGTGATGTGCACTGGGTCAATCATCATGCGTCCTACGTCCCAATCTGTCTTGGCCCACAGATACGGAGGCAGAGTGTCAAGTAGGGACAAGTCAGTGTCAGTGATAGAAAACATGCGTCGGGAAGGGCAATGTCTGAGCAGAATGGGGTTGCCGTACAGAAAAACTCGAACTCCGTCTTGGGAACATCTAATAGTCGCTCGGAAATGCTTCAGCAAGTCAAGTCCCATAATGGCGTCAGGAGTATTGGCGGAAAGCAAAAACGTCGTGTCAGTTGTGTTGTTCTCTAAGTCAAAGGGGATCGGTGCGGACAAAGGGTTAGTGGAGGGCGTTCCATCGAAACCTATCGATGTTACAAGTGAGCCAGACCTAAGATCTAAGATCTCTGGTCACAAACTTAACATGGCAAAATGCAAAATGAAGAACTTTTATTATGAATTAGGCGAGACAAATAGCAACCTATATGCACAAAAAATATATGAAGAGAGTGAATATACAGGAAAGCTTCTGGCCTGGCAATCTAAAGAAAAGCAGGTTCACAATAGAATAGATCAGCTATTAGATCCTATTACTAAAATACAAGTTAAGACCACCACCTCTATTGGCGATCTGTTTTTAAAACACTATGAAGGAATTTATCAAGTATCTGAAGGGGCTACATCTGACTCTACCTTGGAAAATTTTCTAGAAAAACTTGAAATACCTAAATTAGATCCTGAGGGCATTAATTATCTTACTCAAGACTTCACATTATTGGAATTAGAGGAAGTGATAGAGTCTTTCCCCAACGGCAAGGCCAACGGTGAGGATGGCCTTCCCATCGAATTTTTTAAAAGATTTGAGGGAACACTACGCAAAGAACTTCTGAAATTAGTTAATAACTTACTCCAAGGTGGTCCCCCACCGGATTCCTTCCATATAGCGGTGGTGGTCAGTATTTTAAAAAAGGGCAAGAACAAGGAAAATATAAATTCATACCGCCCGATTAGCCTTCTGAATACAGATTATAAAATTTTTACAAAACTTTTAGCAAACCGATTAAACAAAATAATAGGATCCCTGGTAGCTCATGACCAGTGCGGTTTCATCGCAGGCAGACATCTTCATTCCAACACTACATTTCTATTGGAGGCACTAGATTATTTTAAAACTAATAAGGTGAAGGCTCAAATTTGGTTTTTAGATGCGGAGAAAGCCTTCGATCTAGTCTCTTGGGATTGCCTGTTTGCAATTTTACGTAGTTTTAATTTCCCGAATGTTTTTATTTTTCTCTTACGACAATTGTATGTGAATTCTAGGGCACAAATTATCATTAATAATACAAATATTGGGTCCTGTAACGTCACTAGAGGTACGCGACAGGGATGTCCCCTGTCGCCAATTTTATTTGCATTATTTATCGAACCTCTTGCAATTGCCATCAGGAATATTAAAGCTGACACAGCCCCAATATTAGGAATGACAAATATAAAACTGTATGCAGATGATATTGCCCTTTTTATAGATTCTAAACCCTCTAGTCAACGGAGGATTTTAAAAATCTTCTCTGATTTTCAAAAGCTGGGGGGTTATAAAATTAATGTAAACAAAACGGAAATTATCCTGGTGAACTGCACTATAGACACTTTAGCTCCGGAATTCAGGCGGATATATAACACAAATCCCAAAAGATATCTTGGAATATTTGTATCAGATAGCCTAGACGACCTTTTTGCACTAAATTTTTTACCTTTATTAAAAAAGGTGGGCTCACTTTTAGACCGGTGGAATTTGTTACCCCTGTCTATTATAGGACGGGCATCGCTAATTCGTATGTCGGTATTACCCCTCTTTAATTTCCTTTTTTTTGCAATTCCCTGCGCAATCCAGGCCTCTTATTTTAAAAAAGTAGAAGCGCTGATTTCCTCTTTCCTATGGGCAAAAAAATCTCCCAGACTTGCACTGAGCACTTTGTATTTATCATCTACACAAGGAGGGTTGTCCCTCCCAAATATTAGAGAATATTATTTTGCGTCTTTTGCACATTATAGTCACAGGTTTTCTGTTTTAGATTTTCACGAGACGGATGATTTTTTTATCAAAAGGATGCTGCTGGAATTGAAAATTTATGACCCAGTAAGAATCACTAAAGATCCCAAAAAAGTACGCTATAAATCCCTGCAGTGGATCTTTAAGGTGAAAACTCAGTTTTTTAAGTTCTATGGATTACCTAATTTTAGCAGCAAGACAAATTTAATGAATTTTAGCTTAGGAGACGCTGGATGTATGGACAAATATATATTAACTATTTGGAAGGAGAATGGCTTCGAGAAAATTGAAGACTTCCTCTTGGGTAACAGATGGAAATCCTGGGATGAAATCAATAGTCAGTTAATCCATTCGCACTGCATGCTGAACTGGTCCTTCTTCAGGATAAATCCAAAATTTAGAGAACTCACTATAGGAAATCTATTTGTGAAAGAAAATATTTCCACTATCCTTAACAACAAAATACAAAAGAAAATGAGTATTTGGATTAAAACACTAAGAGAAGGTAAAGATCAGGACCTCTACAACAAGATTACTGAAAGATGGAAAAAGAAGGAAGATATTACAATTAATCAACAGGTATGGGACAAAATAAATAAGTTTAATAAAACCATTTTTCGAGGAGCAAATTTTAAACTTATGCAATTCTTTAACAAATGGTTGATATATAGAACTCCGTCCTTTTTGCATAATATCTTCCCCCAAATAGCTGACAAATGTTTCCGATGTGAAGAAAAAGGCACGTGGAAACACATTGTTTGGGAATGCCCCAAAATCCAGGTATTATGGAAGGAAATAGAAAAATATCTCTCAATTGTCCTTAAAACTAATATTGTCCTGGATGAATTGACTTCCGTCCTAGGTTGCTCTTCTATTCACACCCAACACGATGAGTCCCTTTTTATAGCTTCTTTAATAGCAAAATCCCTTATATTACAGTCCTGGAAAACAGACCTTGTCCCATCTTTTCAAGCATGCAAGATAAAATTACTCCGAATCCAGGATAGGGAAAGAAAATATGCTTTAAGATCAGGGGCTCTGAAAAAATATGATAAATTTTGGAGTGGGTTTGATCCTTAAATTTGCCTTGCTCCTATTCAATCGGATTTAAAATTGGTTTACTGAGTTCGTTATGCATATGCACGATGCACTTTACAAATCTAGACATGAAAAATTAATGGAGAAATCCGACAGGGAGTTTAAAGTTCCTATATTAGCTTAATTCTAACAAAATCGTCTGATTATTAGTGAAAGTCTGTTGCCTGTTTGCTTTTACACAATTTTGCACTCTATAATTTAAATGTTATAACTAAAAACTGTATGGTTTTCAAGATTTTTTTTTTTTTTTTTCTTCTTCTAGACTGTATTAATTGGATTTCAAATATGTTATGTCTCCTGTACTGTACTGTATTGTTATTTATGAACTCTCAATAAAAAATAATAATAAAAAAAAAAAGAATGGTTTGGATCCGGTCGGGAGTAAGTTTCCTTCCGTCTTTGGACAAAAGGTGGCCTAAGTATGTGACCTGGGGTTGGCAGAATTGCAACTTCTTCTTGGAGACCTTGTGGCCATTTTCCGCAAGGAAGTGCAGGAGTTGAATGGTGGCTGTGACTGCTAGTGGAGTGGTGTCGGCCGCCAAAAGGATGTCATCGACGTATTGTATCAACACCACTCCATCGGGTAACTGGACCTCATCCAGTTGTCCCTTGAGGGCCTGACTGTAGATGCTGGGGCTTTCTGTGTAGCCTTGGGGTACTCGACAGAATCTATATGAGCGGGCTTTTAGGGTGAAGCCAAAGAGATATCGGCTGTCTGGGTGGATGGGGATAGAGGAAAATGCGTTTTTGAGGTCAATGACAGTGAAGGTGGTGGCAGTAGAAGGAATCAAAGTCAGGATAGTGGTGATGTCCGAGACCACGGGGTACTGGGGTACAACTACTTTGTTGATCTCTCGAAGGTCGATGATGAAGCGGTATGCTTTCTCATCTCCCTCTCCTTGTTTCTTGATGATGGGCAAGATAGGGCTGTTGCAAACGTTGCTAACCACTTCCTCTACCACTCCTGCGTCTATCAGTGACTGAATAATCTTTACCAATGCCTTCTCGCCCTCGGGCGATATCCCATATTGTGGATGTTTTGGGAGTATTGCGTCCGGTCAAACAGTGATGTGCACTGGGTCAATCATCATGCGTCCTACGTCCCAATCTGTCTTGGCCCACAGATACGGAGGCAGAGTGTCAAGTAGGGACAAGTCAGTGTCAGTGATAGAAAACATGCGTCGGGAAGGGCAATGTCTGAGCAGAATGGGGTTGCCGTACAGAAAAACTCGAACTCCGTCTTGGGAACATCTAATAGTCGCTCGGAAATGCTTCAGCAAGTCAAGTCCCATAATGGCGTCAGGAGTATTGGCGGAAAGCAAAAACGTCGTGTCAGTTGTGTTGTTCTCTAAGTCAAAGGGGATCGGTGCGGACAAAGGGTTAGTGGAGGGCGTTCCATCGAAACCTATCGATGTTACAAGTGAGCCAGACAAGGGTGCCCTTGGAATCAGTCGTTTAGATAACGCACTACGTGTCGCGCCAGTGTCTACCAGAAATGGAGACTTTGTACCCAGGACCTTAGCGGTGACATAAGGTCCTTGCTGGTCAACATAGAGCTCGACTGGATCCCTCCCTTGCCCTTGGCAGTCCTATGCGAAGTCGTGGGCATCGTCGTAGTCAGACTGCTGGTACTGGTTCTGTCGGGGTCGGTCAAATGTGTTTGGTCTGTTTGATCTATCGTTAGTCGTGTCATTTGCGGACCCCCATTGCTGACCTCTATTTCTCGGTCCACCCGCTATGTCCTTGGGGTCCCTATTTCTGTTCATCTCCAACAGAACCGGACACTGGGATTTCCAGTGGCCGAATCCCTTGCAGAAGGCACACTGGTCCTCGCTAATGTCTCTACGTCCAATGTGGAGTGTTGGGGTGCGGTCTTTAGGAGGTGCGTTCCTAGGGACATTTGTCTGAAAGTTCCCTTTGTATTGCTCTCGTCCTACAGTCACCCCTTGCAACTGTGCAATCATTACCCTCTCTTTTAAGTCTTTCTTCTTTTTCTCTGTTGCTCTATCGTTTTCATTTTTCTGGTGCTCGTAATATTGGGCCATCTGAAGGATAGCCGCAGGTTTGGAGGCTGCCCAACTACTCTCACTGGCCTGCAGTTTCTGGGAGACCTCCGACGACAAACCCTTTACATAATTCTGGACAAACAGATGGTGTCCGGTTGCAGTGGTCATGTCCTGGCCGCTGTAATCGGAGAACACCGTTTCAAACCGGGAGAAGTATTCCGATACGTTTTCCTGGGGTTTCTGGTGACAGGCCGTTACTATCGACCAGTCCACTTTCTTTTCTGGGATCAGGGTTTTCAATTTCTGTACAATTTTGTCTGGGAGGTCTAAAATGGATTTCAAAGGCTTCTGTCCAGGTTCTCGTTGTCTATCTATGCCATCGAGTTGTGACCAGGTATGTCCGAACAGCTCAAGGTGGTCGACTTTCCGGATTTGCTTCCACACATCAGCTGGCAGACATAACCCGAAAAACAAGTCGATGTCAGCCAGGGTCATGATCGTTGAACCTAGGGCTGTACCTAATTCAGTGTAGAAGGCAGTGGGGTTTTTACGTAAATCGGGCAGAGACTTCCGGAACGTCAGAATATCTTGCCGATCCCATGGCTGGTAGACCCAGTTGTACACTACCCTCCCTTTTGCATCTTGGTGGTTGACGTCATCGTGTGTTCCTAGACCTCATGGAGAAACCCAGTAGGGGGCAGCCTCTCTTATAGGCATCATGGTGCTAGCTCGCTCAGTTCGTGGTTCGGTTGCTACGGGTGTCATGGGTTTAGCTTCCGATTCCTGTTCAGTGAGGTGGCGGAAAACCTCAAGCGTACACGTAAGGAGGTCCGTCACGTCACACTCACCCTCATCCCCGATATCGACCTTTCTATACAGAGTCGTTAGGCTTTCGGGACCTTTGTCTCGATATCGGTCCTCATATGCATTCAGGGCATGATAACAGTCGTACTGCAAAATGCCGTCTGTGCCTCCCTGCATATGAGTTGAACATATCCGTGATGTGCTCTCCACTCTCCTTTCTTTCTACCAGTGTCCTCACTACCTTGTCGATCCCTGCTCGCTCATCTTTGCTTAACCTGTTCGTTCTTGTGGAATCTGTCTTTCGGGTCTCGGGGTCATCTAACACTGTCGCTTGTGCTGTATCTAGTACAAGGGGTTCGGCCGGCGCAGAGGCCATGGGGACCGAAGCTCTGGTACCACTCTCGTCTGTGCTTGGGGGTAGCGAGTGCCGTGCTAAGGGTTGGGAAGGGGCATATGGAGGGGGCAAGTAGATGATTGGAGGACCTAACAAAAGATCATCGTTGGCTCGCTGTTTCGAGGGCAATTCAGGATAGAGCGTAGAGGGTGTTCTAACCGGACACTGGCTCGATGTCTCTACCTCTAGTTTCTGTTTGGCTTCTTCTCTTTCCTTCATCTCTTCTTCTAATTTCTTAGCAGCTAGGTGGGCTGCCTTTCGCAGCTCTTTTCCCAACCTGCTTTCATTTCTCTTTTTACGCTGTTCGGTTTCTTTGCGCCACATGCCGAGACTATCAAGCATAGTGGGCGTTGTCTTGTGTTTCCCAAGGGCTGTTTCTAGCGCGCTTATTTTATCTTCGTCGAAGGATCCTATCAGTGGCCACTGACTTTTCCGATCCTTCTTCGTATATTTATGCCACAGCTTGCTATAAGCTATAGCGATCAATCCATGCTTCATGAACATGTCCTTATTAGGGGTGCCTTCCAGTGGAGCCGGATGGTTCATCTCTAGTAAGCGGTCCGGGCTAAACAGGCTACCAATCAGTGGGGAGAAGATAGGCATGACGGATTACAACGGGGACAAAAGTCTGCACTACCTATCTTATCACTGCGTGCAAAGACTAGACAGAATATTTCTATTCTTCGTTGTTTGCAGGCGGTGAATACCTCAAAAGAACCAATATCGAACAGTCAATGTTCGGTCAATCAAACAATCAATGGGGAGAATAAGTAGGCACGACGGGTTACAACGGGGACAAAAGTCTGTGTTACCTACCCTTTCACTACCTGCAAAGAGAGAACCTGTTCTTCCCTGTTTGCAGACAGAGAATCTCCAGAAAACAATCCACGAACAACAGTTCGGGGCCAAAACAATCAATCAGTGGGGGAGGAAGATAGGCACAACGGATTACAACGGGGACAAAAGTCTGCGTTACCTATCCTTCACTGCTTGCAAAGAGAGAGCCTGTTGTTTCTCCGTTTGCAGACAGTGAATCTCCAAAAGAACCAACAAAAGAGTAATACTAGTATTATCCAAATCAAACAATCATTTCGCAATTTATCGTGTTTACATGACCTTACCCGGACCGCATGGACAGTTTCTTGTCTTCCGAATCCAGCGCCCGATCGTCCTCTATTCTTCGTGATCTTTGCGGCACTCCTGATGGTTCCCAGTCAGGACCGTAGATCACTCGAGAGAGGTCTGTTCGGAACCAGTGAAGTTCGGATGATCGGCTGTCAGACGAGGGTCTATCGGACAGGAGCTCTCCCGATCGTTGCAGTCGTTCACTCTGTCTTCAGGACCTCTCCCACTGGATCCACGAGTCACTGATGGGCCCCACGTTTGGGACGCCAATTGTGGAAAAAGGTAGGGCTGATGGCCTTTTTCAAAGTTGCCCGGCGCTAACCGCCTCTATACCACTTCAATTACCAAACAAAGAGGCAGGCGCTGGAGACTGGAAGGCAGGAAACAGAAGTTTTATTCCGACGGAGCAGAACACATCAAAATCAGACAACAGGGTATCTTCTCGAGGTGCTCTAACCTCATCTTTGAGGCCTGGCCTCTTATACACCGGTTTATGATCTTTATTACAGTTTATTGCATGTCGTACATTCTTGCAAATGCTTTGAAGTATGAAAGGACATCCTCGGAATCCCCGCTTCAGGCCCGTTCCCACACACATTTACAGTTGAAGTCCCCACCCCGGTCACAACAGGTGATGATTGTCGCGCAGCTGGACATTCCGCTGATTCACGGAATGTATGTGGTTGATCGGATCTCATGGGGTGGGGGCTTTGATCAACTCGTGGATCATTTGATGGGGGAAGCTTCCTACTGTATGGGGGGGCAATAAACAGCATCCGCAGGGCCAGGTGGCGGCCTGGGAACGAGTAAGACAATCGGGCACAGAGGAAAGGGGGTTTTATCAAAGGACCCAGGATCATGAAAGGAATGGAGGGAGGTGTTGAGCTGGGAACAGGATGGGGTTCCGAGGCAGAGTTGTGCTGAAGAGGGGTTTATGGCCCAAGGCATGTGAGAGCGGGGGCTGTCAGCGCGCGGGGGATGCTTGCGAGGTCAGGAGAGAGAGAGAGAGACGCGCTGGCTGTCGGCAATGGGCAGAGAGGCCATGGTATTTAAAATGGCTGCCGCTTACGTGCACGAATGGGCTCAAAAAGGGGGCAAGATGGCACCGATAATGTTGACACTGTAGTCTAGGTTTTAACATTGGTATGTTAATGAAATTTCAACACCTTGAAAGGAGTGTATTCCGTTGGATGTTCCTCTACTTTGTAAAAGTGAAAAACATGTGTTACTGGATTTGCTTCAGGGAAGACAATCCATGAACAGAATACCTCTGTATGCCGATATTCATGTGCCTCTATGACAAAAATCACCCTACCACCTCTTGATGATAGGCCATTTGTTATAAGATTTATAGCGGTGGTTTTCCTTAAATTTTCCGGGATGATTATAGCATCCAAGTCGGTTTCTTGGAAACCTGTAATGTTTAAGCCTGGTTGGACTGCAGCCCCACCGTTTTCGGTGTCGCTATCCGGCATTTTGTTGACTGAAAGTTTGCAGAGCAAGTTTCAAGGAAACAAAGATAAGGTGCTCAATATTTTGGAACACTGTATCCTTCAACGTTGAACAAACCAAAAACTAAGACATAGGATTTTCGTCCTACTCAGTTATGGCGGATATTATCCTTTTACCCACTCCAGACGTCTATTGGAGTATTTTATGGGAAAAAGGGGTCTCTGTGAAAAGCACGACTGAATTATTCTAGTATCTAGCATTAAATTAGTTCCTAACCAAACGTTGGGCGCCATGTAGTGTAGTTCCTATATTTCCAATAGGCTCTGCGCATTGGAATAATATAACCTATATATTTGATGTAGGACTGAGGTCGACTACGTCTCGTATATATTAGACTTAATTATGAGTGCCAGCTAGCTCAGAGGTCAATAGAAACGTTCTCGAATACACAAGAAGGGATTAGTTTCTGACAACCGCATAAACATGACAACTTTGTTTCCCAAGAATAAAGAGTCATGGAAACAATAGATAGATATTTTACTCAGTCAATCGTGCATGCTTTGTTTCACCAGAGGTACAGAGAAATAGAGAGACAGGCGTTTTTAATAAAAGGATTTATTGAACGGTCTTCTTTCTCATGCAAGTAAAGTGAACTTCTACAATCGTAATACAGGCTGCAAAGTATAATGCATACAGCGAGAAGAGTATTATAAAATAATACTGTAAAAGCATTGTACGGTTTCTAAGCCATAAGAATATATACATAAATAACAATAGCTAAAAGTACTCAAATGGTGCTTCTAAAATGCGCCTACACCAATGTACCTAACATAAGTCTAGTATGAGGGAAGAAGTAAGTGTGGTGTAGCATAGGTTTAGTATTCTTTGCCAAGAATCTATCCAAGATTTCTCTTAGGGTCTAATCAGCTCCATACCTTAGTTCAGAATGAAGGAGGTCTGGTATCTCTGTCTCGGACTCGATTTTCCAACACCCCGCAAGGGGAGCTTGGAAACACTGGAGCTGGATTCTCAGCAAGAGAAAGGACAGCTTCTTGATCAGTGCATCAGCTGGAGGGTCAGCTTCCTTCAGCACTTGCTGTAGCGAGCTGCGTTGGGCAAGTAGATAGTCGAACTGTTCCAAACCACTGTGTGTTTGCTAGAGCAAGTGAAGGCATATTTATACCTTGTAGGTGCCTAGTTTGACGTAAAGTCGTGCATAATAACATCAGAAAAGAACCCCAAGGGAATGGCAGTTCTTTGAAAACTCCATGAGTTCTTGGACAAATCAATTTTCAAGCAAGGGGATGTCCCTGACTGCTTAAGCCGATTTTCCAAGAAATCGTTGTGACTTTTTGGTACGGGTGGAAGTAGCCATGCCTGTATTTGAACTGCATGGGCTATGTCTAAATATGGGTATGATTTCTATGCCTATATTAGGGCAATGCGAATTGTACCTATATAAGGGCATGAATCGGGAAAATTTCACTTGGGTCCTAAAACGCCATACAACAGTTTAAAATATTTATTTTAACTAACGTCGGCTAATTTGTAGTATACGTGCCTCAACAAGCAGGGAAATGCATAACACAGATACGGTCAGCATAGCAAGTAGTCCATAAATCATGAAAGGAGCAGTCATTATGAAAAACAGGGCAGCCTAATCTCCCTCTCCTTTGTAGAAGCAGAATGATTATATGTTAGAAGATCTCTGGGCGTTATCTGTAGACCCCATACCTCAGTCTATAGATGGCAGATCTACATCATAGGGGCTGCCTTGCTCTTCTCCCTGGAAAGGTCCCTCTCCAAGTGTGGGCTACCTATTTGTGTATCCTACTAAGACCAAAGTGCGTATTCCCAAACAACAGCTGCATCTGTAAGTTTTGTCTAGGTGCTATCGCCTGGCCAGAACAGAATAACAAGGGACATTGTTTATTGACTTTGCTCGCAATGTTCAGACTAAACCCAAGGAACCCGAAGAGTGTGCACACTGTGGTAGGTTCTCATGTGAAAATGGCAAAAGAGGCATTTGCAAAATAAACTTGTGTAGTAATGTGCACAAAGCAGCTGACAGTCTGCAGCGTGCTCACTCTAACTTAAATAAGACACCAAAGTCTCCATGGGCCATGTGACCAGGCTGGCCTCCAAATTCATTATTTTGTGTAAAGTGATGATTCTAACAGCAGGCAAAACGTGGGCTATCTCTAGGCAGGAGCACGAGTAACACAAGCACAATGAGATGTGAGATCTCTGCACCTGGCTGTTGTCAACTTCCCTGAGTCAGAATTTGGGGACAGACAAAGGGCTGGCCTGGTATACAAATAACTTTGCCTTCAACAACGTAACTTCAGTTCCACCCTCACCTCTATCATCCACCAAATTGCAATTGTCAGGGAGAACTAATCATCAGTCCCTTGATAACAAAGTATTAATGGAATCTCAAAAGGGGGCCCTTCTTCCAAGCGCCTCATTTCTGTGGCTAGGTCTCTACCTCCAAGCCACAGGAATTCATTCAATACACTGCCACTGTCTGGAGAGGTTTTCCCACCCCATTTAGTGCAATGCTAAACCAGGAAAATCCAAAGTCATTCCACTTTGCTCTTCTAAGTAATATTCTGTGTCACGCTTTAAGGGTGAACATCATAAGGCATTCACACCAGAACTTTAAGAATCTCCTTTTCAGTGTTTGTGTTGCTTTCCCTCTATAGTCTCCCATGTTGCTATAATAAAGAGGTTACAAACTCCTTCACACAAATTCTTAAGATCTTGATATTTTCTTATATATGCTGACATCCTTTACTGTATGCTTCCAAGCCCTAATCTGATTAGTTGCCTTGAAGAAGCAGTGACCTATGGGTAGCTTACCTGTGGATAGGCTATTCGGTGCCTATCAATGTACCTAAAATAGCATTATATTACATGCATGTAAAGCTGTTATTTTCTACAATTTTGCATCGTCAGAATGCTATATCAAAAAGCCTCTGGTCATTTTCAAAACCCTGCATGGAAAACTCAACTTTTCCTTTCTTTAGAATAACCCTCTCCCAACCTTCCATCCTCTGCATGCCTTCCCTTTCTGAGCAAAGCCTAAAGGTCACATGCATATTTGCCTTAATATTCATTATTTTATTTCTGCAAATTGCCCTCATTTCATTCCGAAGTTTCAAAACAAATGACCTCTCTTGTTTTGAAAGTCATTCTTGCAACCTAACAATTTCTAACCTCCTCTATTTAATCTGACCAACCATTTGAATGAGTTTACATATCACTGATCCTCACAAATGATCACACATAACTCTGTTTGTTTTAAACCAACACAAATATACTGGGAAAAATGCATGGATTGACTTTCCTGAGAGCCCAATACTAATTCAAGTAACAAACAACCACTAATCTTTGGTTCCGGAGAAGTTTGCTTCCCCACATAACAAGCTTCAATGACTTGTCAAGGGTAGTAAATGCTATATAAAAACAATTACAACACAATACATGTTCTATATCAATTAATACAGGTAAACATAACTGCTATTTTTTTAATTAAATCTTTTTTTCCTCTCCTTATTATTTATTAATACATTCTTGTTATGGTATACACTAGGGGAACCATTACATCACGCCAGTTTGTGATATAAATAATTCATACCCAGTAGTGCCTTTGAAGTGGGGGAGACTCCAAAGAGGGGCTTTGAAGCACACAGAGGTCCTTTCTTTCTGCCCTGGTGCCAGACTGACTACAGGGGGTTAAGCAGTCCTTTGTGTGAGGGTAGGACCCAGTCTATGCAGGTGTAAGTGTGAGGCTGTACCCCGTTCCTACCTTTATCCTGCCCAGGATGGCCCATTAGTCTCACCTAAGATCTCTTGGTGTGTAGATGCCTAAAGGGAACACACAGGGCCCAGCTGTCACCCACCCCAGATGTGTATCAGATGCAGGCAGGAGGCACAGAATGCAGACTTTCCAAAAGTGCAAATTTTATAATTGCAATGATAAAATTGACTTTACCATTAATTACAATGCCATAGACACTAAACATAACAGCTCTACATCCCTCCATTTATGAATTACACTTATTAGATGTAACAAGCAATCCCCAATGTTCACCTATGTAAGGGATAGGCCTCACAGAGGTGAAAAACTAATTTGGGAGTTTTTCACTACCAGTACATGTAAAACTTAAACGTTTGTGTCCTGCCTTTTACTTGCATAGCCCCCTTCTCTATGGGCTACCTAGGGCCTAGTTTAGGGGTGACTATGTGTAGTAAAAGCAAAGTGTAAGGCTTTGAAAGGGGGTTTAAATGTCAAGTCAGCATTGTAGTGTAAACTGCACACACAGGCCTTGCAGTGGCATTCCTAAGACTACTTACGTGGGTGACACAATCAATGCTGCAGTCCAATAATAACATTTAATTTACAGACTTGGGGCATCAGTAGTGCACTTTACCAGGACTTATAAGTGAAATAAATATGGTGATGAATGTGATGATGAGTGTAAATTATATAGCCTCCGGCTCAGACCTTCTGAATTGTAGGTGTCACTGCCAATTGTTTATAGCCGGAACATGAACACAAAACAAAGCTTTAAAATATTCTGTGCCTGATAAGTACAATGATCCAAGCACCAGCACCTGGGCCGAGAACCAAATTCTCTTCCTAACTGGAAGTAAGCATGGGCGGAAAATCCGTTTCGCTCGCGGATTTTGCGGATTTTCGGTAAATTCGCAATCCGCGAGATTCGCGAATCTCCCGCAAAATCCGCAAATCCGCAAGCAGCGGATTTTGCTCGCACTGTTCGCGTGAGTTCGCGGCTTCCCAGTACAACTTCGCGCCCCGCGAATAAGCGCTAAATTGCAGAAATACGATCTTAGCAAAACTGAAACTACTTACCAGGTTCAAAAGTTCAGGCTCATCATTAGTAGCCATTTCCTGTAGTGCTTCCTGAGGGGCCCCTCCAGAGTTCAGTTGCCTACTTGCAACTATTATGTGACCCTGCTCTGAACCTCAGAATAGTTACACATATGCCACAAAGGTCCTGAATTACAGCTAAGGGAGACAAGCAGGAGCCAGGCTGGAAGTTCAAATCCATTAATCAGCCCCTAATTCATTATTGTCAGTTGGGGCAGGGCAGGTGTTGTAACTAATTTTGCAACAATGAAAGCACTTAGCAAGTGCAAAAGATCACTAATCAGGAAGCACTAAGGAAGCAGGTGCCAGCAAAAAATATTCTGTGACACTTTAATCAGCCCCAAATTAATTCAGGTCACTTGAGGCAGGGAAGGTGTGCTTTGCTTTGCCACAATAATGTACACTGACTGGACAACCAGAGGGTGCTGTGATGAAACAGAGGGTGGCATGGGTGGGCCAGAGGGTGGCATGAGTAGTCAGAGAGTGGCAGTGGTGACAGAGAGTGGCAGTGATGAAGAAGAGTGTCCCAAACAGGCTGGACACGTAGAAACAACAAGTTCGCAAAACTTGCGACCCGACAGGTAAGTTCGCGTTTGCGAAAATTGTACAAAACCCTCGCGAACTGGCAGAAACCCGCGCGAACACAATCCGCAAATTCGCGAGAATTCGCGGATTTTGCGAATTGCGAGTTCGCAAATCCGCAAAATTCGCGAACGCGAGATTTGCAAAATTCGCCCATGCTTAACTGGAAGCCAGTGAAAAGCACGCAGGTGAAGTGATATATGCGCTCTTACAGGCAGTTTCAGGACGAGACGGGCTACAACATTTTAGACCACCTGTAGTTCCTCCAGCAGGTATTCTGGTAGGCCCAGATATAGCGCGTTGCCATAATCCAGCCTTGACGTAATTAGGGCCTGGATGATCTTTTTTTAGTAGAAACAGATAGAAAATGTTAAAATATTTTCAGCAAGCGCAATACACCAAAACAGGTGCCCAATACTGATTTAATTTGTTGTTTAAATGACAGGCAGTCATCAAATTTAACTCCTAAATTCTTAACAATGCCTTCATTAAGACCG
Organism: Lissotriton vulgaris; assembly: GCF_964263255.1. Classification (NCBI taxonomy): domain Eukaryota; kingdom Metazoa; phylum Chordata; class Amphibia; order Caudata; family Salamandridae; genus Lissotriton; species Lissotriton vulgaris. The sequence continues at coordinate 1,723,189,972 of NC_141694.1, read as the reverse complement.
GGAGGTGGGGCATTTTCAGGCCAGAAAGCCTGCCAGCCATCTGAAGAGCTATTGCCAAAGAAAAGGATCTCTGTCTTTTCCACATTACATTCAAGCTGATGTTTCTGCATCCAATAAAAAACAGCCATCAGCGTAAGATATGACTTTAGTGCCCAGGGACTCCACTAACTGAGCAAGAGGAGTGAGATTTAAATTAAATAATGTAGGGCTCAAAGCAGAGCCCTGTGTGGTGTTGTGGGCCCTAGGCCCACATGCTTACAATGATGGACACAGACACAGTGTGGTAGGGTACTGTAACTGGTCTCGAGCCTGTGCACCCAGGCCCTTTTATTAACAGGGCCATGTCACTTGTAACGCCTGTGATGGATGGGTGTGGGGTGCATGTGTGTCCAGCCCACGAAGGAGAGGCTGGGAATACAATTGAGTGCTGAGACACTAGAATGTGTTAAGCAGGACACTACATTCCTCCCATGCTTTATTGAAGAGCCAAACAAAAACTAGTCCAACCTGTGGGGGTAAACAACAATCAACTCAGCACCGCAGGGTCCATCAGCCTCACAAATCGTGCAGTGCAAAGACAGCAGACATGGGGCTGGTGACTCGGACTGCAGTAGGACAATCTTCGCCGACGTGCATCATTTAACCTGAACCGTTCAGGACACGAATGCTGGCTCAGAGACGTCAGTCGCACTCCAGTAGCATATCAGTGGGAACATGTCCTTTGGTCTGAAGTTGCTCCATTCCGCTGATGCTGAGGATGGTCTGTGGTGGATTCTAACAGTTCATTAAAGCAGGGTACATCATGACCATAGTAAGAGTCCATGGTGAAGGTTTACAAAGGTGTTGCTTGATCGACTGAAGTCCCCGTTAGATGACTTCACTGTATCCTGTAATCCGGAGGTGGGGCAATATCAAGTCCAACTCTTCCGCCTGGGGGAGGCCCCTTGTCTGGGTTGCCACGGGACTGCTTGTGGGCTGCGCTGGGGCTGCATGTGTGCCGACGCGGGGCAGCTACAAAGACACCTAGGAGCCAGTGCCTAGTCGTTCACACAAACCTCAGTGGTGGATGAATCTTGGTCCAGACATGCTCTTGCTGCCAGAATTTGGATTCAAACCAAGTTAGCATGTAGTCTCTGGTTCTTTTTTTGTTGGCTGGTGTGGCAACGGTGTAGGACTCCATTCTATGTGTTCAGCACTCTGGGGATGGTAGTATTTGACGCCCCTGACACCGACTGACATGTTGGCATTGCCAGCCGTGTGGTGAATCTGGACAACCTTCAGTATTGACTATCTGTGGTGGGCACAGGTCTTTTTTACTTGAGTCGATCACCATGAGTGGGGGGGGGCATGCACTTCCATTTTCTTTGGGTAGGCATGTGCATTCCTGCGCTTGGATGGCGTGGGCTGCTGAGCCAATTTGGTGACAGTGGTGTGATGGGCGCACTGAGAAATGTGAGGCAGAGACTTTGTTCGTGCATGCTTGCAGCTTACTCTTGGTCTCCAGCTGGGTGGTCGCAAGGTCATTCTCTGTTTGTCACCCACTTCACTTGCTGTTGGTGTGTTGGGACGTGCTCCGTCATTAGCTTGAGTTTTCTTCAATGTCAGGTCCGGCCACTCACGACTGCCCCTCCTGAACGTGGTCCGTCGTCAGATTCTTCGAGTAGACTCTCCAGCCACACTTCCATATTTCCTGCTGGGTGTGGTGTCATGCACATGGTAATGATGATGTGGTTGCCATTGGACGAGGATGACAGGTGGTGATGATCTTCCAGCAGAGGAGATTTCTGGTGGGACATCGCTGCTGCATGTCTCTGTCTTGCTGAGGCTATTCCTTCACCCATGGCATCTGCAGTCAGGAGCAGGGATGCCGTCCGACTTAGACTGCCGTGGCTCATGGATGGACGGTCTCACAGGGAAGTGTTGGGGAGAAACCGGATTTGCGCTTGCTGCGGCTTACATTTGGTTCTGCCATGGAGCTGTCTCCAGGGACGTCGGTTCGCCTTGGTGGCTGTCTGGTGCCTCTGGGTGTGCTCTTAGCTTGCAGTGCTATGAGTCCTTGTGCTTCTCATCTTGTTATCTCCAGCGCACTGGTGTTTGTCCAGTTCTTCATGGTGATGTGATTGTCACTTTACATGGCAGTTCTTCCTCTGGGTTCAGTAGCATGCACCTTTTTCCACGCAGGCTAAACAGGGCCTTTCAACTTCCATGGTCTCTGAGGCATGCAGGGGAGACTTTCAGTCTCTCCTCTTCCTCCTAGGTGTTGGGTGGCATCCAGCCACTTCTCTCGTGTGTTCCCTCTTCAGGGTGCTTCTTAAAGTTCCTACTCCAAGTGTTCCTATATTCTGGGAATTACTTCCTTGGGCAGTAGGGAGCTGAGTTGGTGGCAGCATGCCACTTGGGGTGTGCAACTCTCCTTCTGCCTGTCTTGGGCCACTGGCGACTCCGTCTTGAGGCAGTGTGAGGGAGGACACTCATTGCTGTTTTTGGCCCACTGTGGGGCTTCTCTGGTGCAGTGGAGAAGCATAGGCTCTCTCTGCTGTCTTCAGCATCGCTCCTTCTCTGTGGAGAGGTCTCACTCTCCTGGGAGCCTGCCTATGCGGTCAAACGTCTGGGTGCATGCGTCGGCGTACCTCTAAACTTACACTCTTGGTCCTTCACAATGCTTTCTTCTGTCACTTGGGGTGGTTGTTTTCTAGGTTGTGGTGGTGTCCATTCACCACTGGGGGCATGTGGTACAATTTCCTCTCCTGTGGTGTCGTCAGACAGTCACATGGGGTGTGGTCACATTCCATTTTCTCCATGCGTCTTTCGTGGGGCATGTTTGGCTGCCTTCGGTCACCTTACTTTTACTGGACCTTATTTGACCACTTGATGCTTCCCTTGGCTGAGGTATCTTTGAGCTTCTTGGAGCTCTGTCAGCAGGGTTTCAGTGCCTGCCCTTCAGCCACCTAGGAATCCACTTGGGTGTGCTGTGCTCTCTTCTATCAGTCGTTTGGCTTTGGCAACTTGGAATGCAGTCTTAGGACTTAGGAGTGCTGTGAGGCCTTTCTTTTCCCTACTGGCTGCATCTCTGGCACATGGCGGCCTCATGTGCCGGCAGTTCTCAGAGCATATCTTGCTACTCCCTTGTGATGTGCAGTGGTGTCCTGGGGCTTGAAACTTCTGTGATGGGGCAGCACTATACTCCACGCTACAATGTCTCTTCCTACTGCCCGGGGCGGAACCACTGAGGTATATCTTTCCCCACCTTGATACTCATCAGGGCTTTCCAGTGCTCCTGTGGGTGATGTGGAGGCAGATGCAGGGGTGATGCTCCCAGATGGAAGCAGTAGGGTGTGCTTTGTAGTGTATGAGGTGGGGATCTGTTTCTGCAGTGGGTGAGTTTATGTGGCTGCTTCCCTTTGGGTGGAGACCTGAGCTGGGAGTCTCCTGTCTGGAATATGCAGGCACCGGACTGTGTGCTGCTTTGGTGAAGGTATGCCTTCTGCCAGCCGTGTTGTGCATTGCAGGTGCCAGTGAGCATGGCAGTTTCTTCCTGGAGCTAGACTCGCAGGCTGCTTGTTCTGCCTCTTGGTTCAGGGTGTGGTACAGCGAACTGATGCTGGGTGGCGCTGTGGTCACCGGCTCTGTAACGCATAGCGCCACCTGACTTGTTGCCTCTGGAAGTGTCCTGTGGAACAGACTCAGGATGGGCAGAGCAAAGGTGGCTGGTGCGGCAGCAGGAGCCCATGGAGGCTCCTCTCTCGATCAGGTGGGTGCTCAAGTGCCTTGGGATGCTGCTGCTTCTTTCATAATGCAGGTCAGCCAGCGCGCAGGCGGAGGCTCATCTGTTGAGTCTGCGGCCCAACTCAGGGGTGGCTGGTCTGCAGGGTGGCATGCATGTCATGTGTTCTGTGGTATTACCCTGGCCGGCGCCTCCACACGCAAAGCGCTAAGTGGTGCGGCAGTTTCCTACCGCTGCAGGCGTGTCACCTTTTGTGGGGGCTGCAGGAACACTGTTTGTGGAGTGCACTACTCACTTCTCGAGCCTGCTAAAGTCCAGGCACCTCAGGCCTGCACGGCACACCGCGAGCTTTCATCGCGGCTTCCTCTCCTTGACTCGGGACGGATGGTGGCATGCTCACAGAGAGTATTGCGCCACGCAGTAGGCCTCCTCCGACAGCGCCGCTTAGTCTCCTTCTTCAGGGGAGAAGTAGTGGGGAAGCAGCATGTCCGCTACGCTTCTGGCGGCGCAAGTTGGCACTGTTCAGGCACCTCAAGATCCATGCTGCTGCGATGCCTGCCCCTCTTTAACAGCCCTAAGTTACTGTTATGCAGGCAGCAGGTGTTGCTTCGGCTACTCCCTCCTCCCATGAAAAACAGCAGAGCGGCCACCAGTAAGTACGTGGGCTCAGACCTGCTAGTCGCCCATGTGGTGTTGTGCGCCCTAGGCCCACATGCTTACAATGGTGGGCACAGACACCATGTGGCAGGGTTCTGTAACTGGCCTTGAGCATGTGCACCCGGGCCCTTTTATTAACAGGGCCACGTCACTCGTGATGGATGGTTGTGGGGTGCATGTGTGTCCAACCCTCAAGGGAGTGGCTGGGAATACAAGTGCCTTCTGAGAAACTAGAACATGTCCAGCAGGACACTACACCCTGGGCCACTTCCACTGTCAAGTCACAGGGCTCCAAGTAGAAAGGGGGGTCCACATCTGCTGACTACTTCCTTCCAAATGATATGGGGTGATATACCCCGAAACCAGTTGAAGTGGGAAGGGTATGCCCAGATGTGAGTCCCTTGCTTTCTGTGCCACAGGATTCAAGCTAGTCTGGCTGATGATGCGTGATATACCCCGAAACCAGTCCCACAATGGTTGTTTCCGGTCCAGGGAGGACCCGGCTTGGCAGTTCAGACTGGACTGTTCCCATGATGCACAGGGTCAAGACTGATTTGCATATGGCTAGATCTAAACTGGGGTGGCATGGTGAGAACGATGGATTTAACCCAGATAGCTTGATTTAGGGTGAATGTATGATTTATTCAGCATTCCATTCATTTGTTGCCGCAGGACTTATTTTATTTATGGCCACATGGGCAGAAGTTTCCTATGTGAATATGCTTTTGAATAAAATAACTACTTTATTGCAAGCAACTGTGAATGGAAGTTCCCCGACAAACCATCCCTTCTCTTTTGGAAGTGAGGAAGAGGAGAAGAACGGGCGGTGCAGACTGCAGTACACACAAGGCAGTTTTTTTTACCCATTTCCACAAATGGCTGTAAGTCCGAGCAGCTTACATCTGAGGCCAGGGCTGTGCTACATATGAGTCCGAAGCAATGTCAGATGTTGTACAAGAAAATTCAGAGTAACACTTTTCTGCTCAGTCGAGCGGATCTGCCTCCTCCCTGGAAGGAAGCACTGCAGAAGACATTTTAACCGAGTGCTCAATTGGGGCTGTTTGCTCTACATTGTGGTGGAGGCGATTACATGCTTAAATAACGAGCATCCGGCACCGACACTGGGCTGAATGGCGTGTGCCCGCAGATAAGGCAACGCCGGCAAATCAAGCGCGGAATGTTTCCACTTGGGAAATTGCACATTCAACTTGAATGAAATGCGCGGCTTAGCTGGCGCTCGGCGGGCACGCCATTACAGAGCTGAAGTGTGCCTCGTCGACAAATATATTTCTGAAAGATTGTTCCGGCTTTAACGGCAGCTGAAAGATAAAATACATTAGATCAGGTCTAGCATTTTCTTATGGAGTCTGCAGATAAGTCGATTAAGGAAATTGTGAAAGCGTGGAATTGGAAATGTGAAATAGCACACATTTTTTGCATACTTAAGATGGCTGAGTGTTACATTTCGAAGACAGGGAAGGATGCTATGGTTAAAGCACAGCATTACAATGCACCAAGCTGCAGCCATTGCCACATGGATATATTTAAGGGGTGGGGGGTGCATATTTCTGTGGACTTCACTGTCCACTGCGGCTGAGCTTTATTCAGAAGAGTTAGGGGCCAATCCTACAGTTTTTGAGTGATAATACTGAAGAAGGGGTTCAGAATTTCCTCATTGAGGTATCCCTGCATCATCCGCAGTTTCTTAATTCATTGCAGGGGTGCTGAAACACTTTTCTGAGTGGGGGGTGCTGTCCTTTGGCGCTAGCTCCTTAGAAGACGCGGCGATCGGACGGAGCCACATCCTAACAATGCGCCAGATTGCTCACAGGCGTACAATTTAAAAATGTTACTAAAAAGCCTCTGATGGCTTTGCGACAACTCAGAGCCGAATTCTGTAGCCTTTGAATAATACTCAAAAGGCAGTTTAGATATGTATGCACAGAGCATTACATTGGAAGTTAACAAGGAGACTCAAGTGGTTAGTGCATGGCTTGTAATTCACCAATTTGTTGAAATATTTACACATGGAAATACAGTTGAAGGCAGCACTGTACAAGAAAATTCATGTGACAACCAAAGGCACTTGGTGACGGAGTGATATATATACAAGTGAAGAGTGACAACGCAAGTGATAGAGGTGAACAGCGTGAACGGCGCAAGGTGACAAAATTATGTACAATGGAGTCTCAATAAATAGAAGGTTTTAGTCAATTATAATACATTCAATCATAGTTGCGAGCAAAACGCTAAAGTGCGCCAAACAATTGCGCTGTGGTGTCGACGGCGTTTCGATCCACAGTTGTTTGGGATCTTCTTCAGGACAGGGTTGTTGAGTTGGTATGGTGCTAAAGAGGTTAGGAGGGGGCAGTTTGCCTCGCCGCGTATTGGAATTATACCGGGTGATTCAGGTCCATCTAGCAGCTCAGATTTATTCAGACGCTTCTTGGGCGTCAACTTTAATACAGACGCCGTTCCACTTTTGACTCAGATACGCCGACTCTGAGGCTGTTTCCAGCTCTCCGAGACCCGCGCCATTGACAATTTAGTACATCCGTTGATCCTATCACATATTGACGCTCTTGGGGCCAACTATACCCACATCCGCCCCCTCCTAACCTCTTCAGCACCATACCAACTCGACAACCCTGTCCTGAAGAAGATCCCAAACAACTGTGGATCAAAACGCCGTCGACACCACAGCGCAATTGTTAGGCGCACTTTAGCTTTGGCTCAAAACTATGATTGAATGTATTATAATTGACTAAAACCTTCTATTTATTGAGCCTCCATTGTACATAATTTTGTCACCTTGCGCCGTTCACGCTGTTCACCTCTATCACTTGCGTCGTCACTCTTCACTTGTATATATATCACTCCGTCACCAAGTGCCTTGGGTTGTCACATGAATTTTCTTGTACAGTGCTGCCTTCAACTGTATTTCGATGTGTAAATATTTCAACAAATTGGTGAATTACAAGCCATGCACTAACCACTTGAGTCTCCTTGTTTCCTTCCAATGTAATGCTCTGTGCATACATATCTAAACTGCCTTTTGATTGTTACCTGTTGGGACATTGTTTTTTCTACATACTTTATATCCAGTCCTAGTGTGGTCTACGGGTCTTACTCCTGTTCTATATCATTTGAATAATACTCAGCAGAATTTATCGTCGGTGGCCCACTAGCACGATTAAGATAGTGCTACTGGAGTGGTTGTGTCCAATAGAGTCCAGCGCTAAGTGGCATTTGTGAATGTCACTTCATTGTATATACAAGCTCTCTTTCCAGGTCCTGAGGAGAACCCCAGAATCTTTAGTGGGTTTGAAACGCATTGGCCGTTTATGTGTTTTGTAATATACATTTTTGAGTATCAGGTCGCCGAAATTTATGGCAACTGATGAATTTGTTTCCTTAATATGACCTGTATATCTAACTGTTCGGCCATAATTTGCCCTGGGTCTGTGTTATACTTCACATTATGACTATGGTGTACTTTTTATAGACCTTTCCTTTGGGTTCTTTGTTTCTTTTCTTTCTTTTGCGTTAGTTTCTGTTGGAATTTGAGGTTGCTCAAATTCAGGCAAAACACTTTTCTAAAACGGTGTATTGTTATGTCGCTTATGTGAATAATTTGAAATTTCATGTCTTGTCCTTTATGGTGTGGTCCACAAAATTGTTTGTAATGTTCATGAAAATATTAACATGAATTGAGTCTCTACCTTTAAAAATGATTTAATACATTAAAAGAAAAACAAAAGATTTATTCCTTAATTTAGTTATTCAGTCACTATGAATGTCATGTGTGATTAATGAAAGTGCACTAGTCAATAGTTCTCAGTACTGACAGTTGGTTTCTTGTTTCGATTCGTCCTTTGGTAACGCCACACAAATATTATAGGAGTTACCAAAGTAAGCCTCATTCATGGGATTTTTCTGTGCTGCCCTACGCCAAAGTGAAAGGGCAGGAAAGCAGCCTATTAATGCAATACGGTGCATTCCTGTCCTTTCTTCCTGCGCTGGCGTCAGTGTATGGCAGCCTAGCTCCAGCGTAGACACCCTTGCACCCTGGTCCAAACGTTCTTCCACTGCATACAGGATTGTTTTTGTGCGGAAAGGGGAGCCTCTGTGCCACTGAACAAGTGAGTAAAGTGGGAATGCCTAAGGCTTTGCAGGGGGTTTCGCTTTGAGAAATGCTGGAAGAAGTGGGATCAGATTGTTCAGATCCTGAAATTTTTTTCCAAATACATTATTTTTGGATGTCGTAGGTGATAAGGATAGTTCTGAAGGGAAGCACGTAATTGCATCTGATACATCACCATTTTCGGTGACTTTAAAGTGTCCTGGATCTTCAAAAATACGGGTAACCAATTTTGACGTATTTTGTGACCGTTCAGATAAAGCAATAGAAGACCAGGAACCCAGTCCAGGTTCTGCCAGGGTACACTTCGAGGTGACTGACCTCAATACTTTAAAGGAATATCTTCTGAAGGTTTTACCTTTAGGTGATTGAGAACTGCTATCAAGTAGATACGTTATTAAGTGCATTATTTGCTATGTAACTCAGTGCCTGGGTTGTACTGCCCAATATGCTTTTACAAATTTTGTGGTATTATACCAATTGCTTTAGACTATTTTTTCACTCAGCTAGAATGCAAATATAGAATCAGCTGGTTGTCAGAAGGTATTGGGAGGGTGGAAGCTGGTCAAACGAGTCCACTGTTCATCTACAAAAGCGTCCTAGGGTTAGGGTGCCACCTGGCTAGTTTTTTAGCAACATACCCTATACTTATTTGTCAAGATGAATAAAACCTAGAAAAATCAGCAAGAGGCAGTCTTTTGCTTTCTCTTAAATTAAAGCTGTAACTATGGAATACAAGTATAAATCAGGTATTTGTAAAAGATCTTGCACTATTGAGGGTAGGTCCGCCTGTGCCGTAAGGAAGACGCATTATGTTTCAAAGTGGATTCTTTCCCTAAAAGGTAGCCAGTGAAGTTCTCTCAGTGCCTGGGTGATGTGATCATAGGGTGCATCCAACCAATGAGGATAGCAGCGTGATTCTAGGTCCAGTGAAGCTTGCAGACTGTTTTATTCCAAAGGGCAGAATACGTAGTATAAGTAATCCAGTCTATCTTTGAGCTGCAACTGTAACCAGTGCAAATGAGCCACAAAGAATCAGCTTGGGTGGCGAGTCATAGTAACTTTAGGGCAAACGCGATGCTTACTAGAGATAATTATAACTGGTGAATTTCAATGTTTTTGTTCATTTAATACCATATGTTTTTTACCAGTATTTTAACGTAACTATAAGGTCCCTTTAAAAGTTGTCTTTTTCCAGTGAATTTCAAAGAAGTTTTTAATGCAAAGTAAGATATTATTACCATACCTAAATATAACTTCACTTAAAACATGTTTTTTCAGTGAATTTCTAGTTTTATTTGAACATACAGCAATATGTTGTTACCGTGCACAACGCCAACCCCACAGCAGGCCCTTCTTTGTAGCTTTTTCAAGCTACAATGTGCCCTGTGTCTGACCCCTCATGGGTAGCCAACCTCAAACAAAGCATAGCCTTTGTCGTGCTCAGCATTGGGGTTGGGCACATGTCTTGAGCACAACCCCCTTCTTTGGCACCCAAGCCCCCCAGTGCTCAAGCGCATGTGCTGCAGGGTTTAGGCAAAGGGCCTGGCTGAACGTAAAACTGAATATAAAGGGCGTCATTTTAAGTAAGGCAGACCTACTAACTTTGTAAAAAGGGTCAGAACAGCAAAATATAAAAATTGACCCATTGGCTTTATGAAAATGTCAGGCTATCAAAGTAAATAAGGCACATGTATTGTCTTTGTCAAAAAAAATCATCAATAATTACAAAGAAATGTATATTTCATTGATTCATGCAGTGCAATCTTTAATAAAAATGATTATCATAAAAGAATTTAAAAAAGCATCAATAAAAAAGCAAACATATTTTTTAAACTACAAATTGCAGCCATAAAACCTTTCACTATGGGTCCTGCACTCTAGCTGAAGTGCATAGAGCTCCAGCTAGAAGTGCTTAAAAAAATATGGTAAGCACTCCTGGGGTAATGGATTTAATGACCCAGGAGACTTAGTTTTTTTATGTTGCTTTTGAATGTGTCCCCACATTCGACACCCACAGATTCCATTTTCTCTGGGGGTTGAGGCAGAATCCCCAAAGTCGCCTGGATCGAAGGGGCATGCAGTAACCAGTAGTCAAGGTACAGGTAAACAGGAATCTATTGAAGATGAAGAAAAAGCTATGACTGGAACCATCATGTTTGTGCAGACCCTTGGCGCTGACCTAATCCTGAATAGGAGCTCCATCAATTGCCAATGTTACTTTCCCACCACAAACCTGAGAAACCTTCAATTGGTCTTTGTTATTGGAATATGGACATATGCATCTAAGAGGTTGCATGTGATCATGAAAGAGTCCGATGGGGTCAAAGGGGAGATTCTATGAGGAGGTGCCATCTGAATTTCACATCTGGAATGAACAGTGGCGTCACTAGGGTTGGTGTCACCCAGTGCGGGTAACTCATGGTGTCACCCCCTCACGACTTACCGCATGGACCTCCTCCGCTCCGAGTCCGCCAGTGGACACAGATGGCAAATAACGGGACCATACAATGTACATTTATCTAAGTTGTGTTTTTATAAGATCAAGTGACACCACTTCCTGGGAATATTGAGGGGCAAAGATCACATATTTCACTTACTGTGAGGTCATTAATTTCAAGGGTGTTTGATATGACTTCAGCTGCTCCTGAGACTTTGGTGAATGGTGTGTCACATCACAATTAAAACTTTAGTACCCCTTTGAAGTTGTTTGGAGAATAAACTCCAGCATCCAGGCAATGTCAAGTCGTAAGGAAAAGAGATTCTCAGTTAAATTGTGAGAAAAAGGCACACCCATTTTCAGCACCAACTAGAACTCGATAATTCTAATATTGCCTGTTTGCGTGGATAAACGACACCACCTCCTTCCAGATCATTACGGATATTGCTTCCAGTTCTTGATTTTGTGTGATAGTTTTACATCTATTTAGCTAATTAGACTATCAACCCTGAAATCAGTGGTTTATTGGTGGAAGTTTGAGACTGGGGACAGTGCCTGTAATGACCTACGCAAATTTACAGGAAGGGAGACTTTTGCTGGTGAGATAAAAACTTTGCACACTTATGAAAGACATGTTGGTCTCTTGAGGAGAAACAAACATATTAGGGTATTACAGGTTCTAGTGCAGCACTGTGTCATTGTATGTAGTTGTCTTACAAAAATATCTGGGGTAAAATGCCACAGGTTAAACATGATACATAGTCACTGTCAAGTAGAACAGGTCATTTTAACGAGTCCCTGACATGTAACCTGATAGTTGTGTTCGCCAAGCATGTATCCTCTACCACTAGGGGGCTCCATCTCTGAGCGTCGCTCACGTATGTCTCTGGGGAGCTGAGGACCTGGGGGAGGCAATGATGTCATTTGCACCAACATTTATAACACATAAATTACACTGGTGCAGTTTAACAGAGCCTGCCAATTTGAAAAACGAAATTTGCAATAAAAAGTGCAAAAACAACACTGTCAAGACCCCGTCACCTCTGCAGTTTTGTTACCGAGATACATAGGTGCCAAAATTGCACAAGTGCATTCTGATATAGAAATATAGCTATACAACTGCATGGGCATCTGTGCAATCTAAAAAAAAAATCCATAAATATAGGTGTAGGCAGTGCAACAGTGCGATTCATAAACACAAGGTTGGATTGGGATCCAAAATATGCCCGGGCACCCTCAATACGAGCGCACCACATTTCGGATTGCGCCGGTTCTCAAACACTGCTTCAGTGTTTAACCACATGGCTGCTGGGCGTTTTCCCCCCCCCTGTGCTGGAAAATGCCATTTTAGTGGCACTATGACGAGCTGAGCTCGTCATCAGCACACGACACCCGTGGGTGATGACGAGCTCAGCTCGTCATCAGCATCGAAAGGGTTAAATGTTATATTTTTTTAAAAAGGAGCGGGTTTTCGATAAAAGAGGCATATTTTCTAAACTTCAATGGGATAAAAAACAATGCAAATGGTGCCAGGACTCTGTGCAAAGATTAGTTCACCATGGTGAACCACGCCTGAATATATGTGCTGCCACTTCTGCTCAGGCCCCCTGCCTTTGCTCAATCTGCATCCATTAATGGACCGGCCCAGAGAGAGTCTGGGTAGGACACCTCTACCCGTTGGTAAAACTAAGGGTGGTAATTGCCGCCCATCTGCCCCCAGAGGCCGCTCAGGCCCACACAAAGCCCGAATCGGCCCCCATGCTGCCCAAAAAAGTGTCCCACAGCTGCAACTCGGATACCGGCCCATCGTCCATTTTACCAATCAGGCGCTGCAAGTGCGGGTGTAAATTTGCATGAGGCCACTTAATCTGGAAGTGTGTAGGCACAGAACCGCTCTAGTCCGGTCTGTGCAATCCATGTAATCTGGAAATGTTAGTGCAAATGACACCAATGGATGCTTTCCAACCGACCCATCACACCTTGTCCACTACTGCATTCTTCCTGGTGGACTGGGGGGAACCAAATATTTCCCAAAACAGGCTATGTGCCAGCTGAGCAGCAGCACGTTTTGTGAAACTGGGGAAAGCCTGCATTTAACAGGTATGACAGAGGCCCCACGTCCTGCAGGCCCCTGGGAGCCCCCTATACCCCCTCACTTACCCACGTGCACACACAGGGCTGCAGCGAACAGGAGGGCCTTCATCTTCGTGTGTTGTTGGAAGCTTCCAGAAAGCACTGGAAGGGCGTCCGAGGGTGTATATATGTAGCATCGTTTCATGGGGAAGTGGAGGTCACGACACCGTCGGTCAGAATTCCTTCTGAGAATCGTGATGTCGGTATTAATTCTCCAGTGACCAGCATCATCACATGCATCTGGTGCGTGCGTGCGTGGCGACGTGCTGCTGCAGTGCACACACTCACTGCACTGACTGCAGTAGTAGCAGTATTTAATTTTTTTGTAAGCACCGTGGTGGCGTGCGTTTGCACACACTAAAGCAGCACTGGCAGCAGAGGTGAGGGCGAGGCTGAGCCGAGGCTCAGGCTGCACTGCAGAGCGAGCCAGCCAGCGTAACTAACCAGATTGGTGTCACCCCAGATGGGGTGACATCCGGTGCGGTCCGCCCCCCCCCCCCCCCCCCGCACCCCCCTAGTGACGCCACTGGGAATGAACCTGTTAATATTCTTCAATTCTGCCACTAAACAATAGCGCCAGGAAGGTTTTCTGACCAGGAAAGTTATCAGGTAGATCCCTAGACCTCTCTCTTTGGCTGGAACCGGACAAATTGCTTTTCGTCTTTATCAATGAGAAAATACCCTCCAAAAAGGTTTGTTCCCTGATCGCAGTGGGCTAGAATAGACCCCTGCAGACCCTGCAGGGCAGCGGGCCCCCCTCAGCACCGTACCATGGGCTGAGAGCTCCTGTTTGAGTGCGGAGAGGGGCGTATACACCCTGCAGGGGGACCTCTTCAAGTTTCGATACACCACTGCCTGATCGGATTCCAGGGTACAGGCATCCGGACGGACCGTTTCCTGAAGGGACTGGAGGAGACAGAAACTCTATCTGATTGCCTGCCCTGACAATACGGAGTACCAATTTGTCCTTCGTGTTTTTTCCCTTTATACAACCTGAAAAATAGTCAGGCATTTTGTGCTTGAAACCAGAGTCCTGCTTCTGCTTCCAAAATGAAGGAAAGGAAGAAGACTTGCCGTGGTACTTGAAACATTGGTCAAAGGATTGCCTTTTTAAAGGTTGAAGCAAATATTTCCAACTGAATGATTTAGAAAGTCTTCCTGATTCTCTCCTCAAAGAAAAATAATGCTTCCTTTCTTTAAACAAACAATGCAGATGCTCCTTTAACCTTTTCAAACACTTTGATGGTTTCTAACAAAATCTAACAAATCCTCTCTTTTATTCCTCCTCGCCACTCCTCCTACATCTCTTGGGTGGAGAGGGCAAAGATCCTCTATCTGAGGGAGAGGATGACCGTGATCTGGCAGGAGAGACATGCCTTTGTTTATCTATGTTTGCACAATCCAAGGGAACACTGAAGGCACTTCTAAAAAACTCTGAAAATGTGATAGGCCAAAGAAATACACCGAATTATGGCTCAAAATGCAGGCAAATATCAAAGAGTAACAAAGGACATCCTACCTGGCCAGGGATGAGCAGTTATATCGGCTCTCACTGCCTGGAAAGAAGTGAAACCAAACATGCACATGCACAAAACCGACTGGCCTCCCCATGCATGTGCGTTCCACCACCTCCTCCTCACGGTCACCCAAGGTAGAGACTGAAAAATATCAATTCAGCCTGAGGCCCGGGCCAAATCCACCTGTAATCTCCTCATGGACAGTCCTGCCAAGTACCACACATCAGGTGTTAGACTAACGCATTTCAGTGTGGTGCTCTGCATCACTGCACTCAAATGCATTGTCACACATATGCATAGTGACTCATCCTCACTGAAGCGCTGCCTAAAACTGTAAACCATGGAGTAACAGTGTGGCAGCTGGCCGCTCGCTGCCTGTGGCATGTGCGCCTCACTGCTCTTGCAGGCTTGGGGCTCGCAGCTGAGCTAATGCTGCTGGCTGCTCACTCACTGCTCACTCACTGCTACAATGTTTCATTGTGATTATTTCCCACTGTACGGCTCTCACACAGCCTGATGTCATGTTAGTGCCCAGTGTGATACATTAGTCTGGTGCTGCGGTAGGGACGTCACGCCCTGCTGTTGAAGGCTGGGAGTTTATTTTGGAAGGAAGTGGCTGGATACTGGTTTGTGGGCAGCACCACATTCATGGCACTCGCAGCTCTGCCTGCTGCTCGCTCAAGCCCGGGCTACCGGCGCATGCTGTCAAAATTCTTATGGGACCCCTGTGCCGCCACCCGCTGCGAATTCACTTATTTATTGCCGAGCTCACATCATGGCCTCAGTGACCAGCGGTTGCTGCAGCCACCCTGGAAAGTTTGTCACTGGACAGCAGACTCACTAAGGACAGCCCTGGACTAAGGAGGCAGGCGGCAAACCTGAATTGCTGCGGTGCCTCGCAGTCTAACTGCCTGGCAGTCGCAACCTTCAAACCAAGAGTCGTAGTAAGTAACAACTACTCGATTTTTGTGTGCTTGTTTGCCGTTTGCCAAAACAGCATGTGCTGAATGAAGCAACATATCTTTGACTAAACAAGCTTTTGCAATGCAATCGGTCTCGCCTTTGGGACCTGATATATATTTAGCTATGCAGCACATTAGCCTGGGTGCTGAAACATCTACTGTTCTTTAACATGGAGGGAAAGTGATCACCAAACTGCATGACACGCCAGCAATGGGAACACATGGAGAGAAATATTGCCTTTCAGCGGGAAATGGTATAGTCCAAAACTCTGTTTTTAATATGAAATCAGGGCCTTCGGTGGTCATATCACGGAAAATACAAGATTCAGAAAAAATATTATTGTCTACGGGTGCTCATGGTAAACAATTTCTATGGACTGGAATCTAGAGAATGCTAATGTGATTCTGGTATTTTACTGACCTCTGCTGGTTGTTTTCTATCAAGAAAAGTAAATAGAGGCAGTTGCCAAAAAAAAAGAAATTCTCGCAGCAGAAAGCATTTCTGGTATTTTACTGACCTGTGCTGGTTGTTTTCTATCAATACAATTAAATAGAGGCAGTTGAACAGAAAAAAAAGTCCTTAAGGGGAAGCAGACAAGTCCTAGGGCTGATCTCCAGAGCCCACAAAGTACATACACATATAAGTATATACTAAAGTCTACACAAGAGGTCTTGAATGCTCGACCTAAAAAGAAGCACTTCAAAAGCAGGCCAAAATAAAAGTGATAGCTCACGAGAAAAGTTCACTCATTGTCATTGAATGTCACTCATAATTGCACTGAAATTATGAAAATGCCACACATAAGTAATCTGAAACCTTGGCATCTATGCATAGACTGTACATCCCGGGAGAGACAGGCCACATCCAAAGTCTGCTACCGCTGCCCTGTGCTGATCCCTCATTGGAGAAACAAGAGCGCCTACAGCCCCTCAGACAAGCACTCCACTTCCCCTGCATCCCACATCCTGTGTCCTTCGTCCAGGAGAGAAAGAACACACTGGTGGATTCTGGGTAAATTTCCATTTATATTGCACCCAGGAAAGTGGGTAGCGCTTACTCTCTTGTTTCCTTTCTGTCCCGGGAGGGAAGGTTTCTGTTGTAAATAAAATCAAATGTCCTCACAGGAAAATCTTTCCATACATTTTATTTATCAGAGGAAAACGTCATCACGCAGACAGGTAAGGCACAACCAACCAGCAACTAAAGTGCTTTGTTCAAACCTTGGATTGCATATATGTCACTAATGGAATACACTTATGTCACAGACGGTTTATACAGAGCAAAACAATACATGGCAAGGGTTAAACAAAGTTAAGTACAATATTACAGTTCCCTCATGAAGTAATGACTGGGACTGGGACTGGGACTGAGGGCAAGGGACGTTGAGATAATAGCAGTGATCAGTCGCTCTTTGCTACCAGTTCATTAAACTGCTAATTATTTGCTGGTATCTAGTAGATAATTTTAAGGCTGTTCAAAAGTTGTTTTAAATTTGTTTTGCGCTTTAATGGAATTCAAATCTGTCTTGCACTTTATTTGAACTCTTAGATTCACTTTCATGTTACTAAGTTCACTGTGCTGCTAATCATGCTGCTATCTGTTAAGTATAAATGCTGTTTAATTAATTATGTTTTTTATTTTTTATTGAATTTCTTCAATTATATTCGGTATCTTACCTTCAAAAAATAACATTGTGCAGCAGAAACTCATGAGATATCTTTCTCACCCTGTAAATTGCGTTATCAATGAACTACCAGTCGCTGTCATGATCATTTACTCTGCGCCATAAGCACTGCAGTATTTCATCAGACATTTTCTACCTACTGTGTGCACTCTGGGCCTTATTTATGAGGCCTTGCAACAGTTTTGTGCTTTCGTTGCGTCACTTTTTGTGACGCATCAGCGGCGTAAAACATGCCTCCTGTTGCACCCAATTTACAAATTGACGCATCTAAGCAGATGCGTCACTTTGTAAACCCCAATAATTAAACAACAGGGGGTGGTGATGGACAGAGTTTCTGAATTAAGCAGAATACTCTCACCCAGTCAAGAGATCAGGGCTTAATCCAACACCGTTTTTTAGCTCACTGCACCATCCCAGCTCAGAACCTGGCTATATGCAAATAAGTCTGTCCCTGGCCCAGTGTATCATGGGAACAGGGCAAACCAAACTACCAAGCCAATTCTTTCACTGGGAAGGAAACAAGCTACCGGGGACCGGTTTCTGGCATTTCAGCCGTCTTCGGCCCGGCTTGCTTGAATCCTGATGGTGCAATGAGCTAGGGACTCACGTCTGAGTATACCCTTCCACGCTTATGGGGGACAAAATAATTAAACAACAGGGGGTGGTGATGGACAGAGTTTCTGAATTAAGCAGAATACTCTCACCCAGTCAAGAGATCAGGGCTTAATCCAACACCGTTTTTTAGCTCACTGCACCATCCCAGCTCAGAACCTGGCTATATGCAAATTAGTCTGTCCCTGGCCCAGTGTATCATGGGAACAGGGCAAACCAAACTACCAAGCCAATTCTTTCACTGGGAAGGAAACAAGCTACCGGGGACCGGTTTCTGGCATTTCAGCCGTCTTCGGCCCGGCTTGCTTGAATCCTGATGGTGCAATGAGCTAGGGACTCACGTCTGAGTATACCCTTCCACGCTTATGGTGGAAAAAATAATTAAACAACAGGGGGTGGTGATGGACAGAGTTTCTGAATTAAGCAGGATACTCTCACCCAGTCAAGAGATCAGGGCTTAATCCAACACCGTTCTGGGAAGGACATGGCTTTTGTAGTTCGGACTGGACTGTTCCCATGGGGCACAGGGTCAGAGCTGATTTGCATATCGCCATTGTCTAACCCAGGGTGGTGTGGAGTGCAAAAAAACTATGGATTTGGGCCCAGATCTTTGGACTGGGGTGAGTGTGTGACATTGATCCACATTCGGTCCATCACCTGTTGTGTTTGCATATTCCGCCCTAAGTGCGCTGGGGATGCCCAGACGTGGGTCCCAGGCACTCCACACCACTGGAGTCAAGCTAGCCGGGCTGATGAGAGGTGTTACCTCGAAACCGGTCCGGTCCTCGGATGCTTGATTCCGTTCTGGGAAGGACATGGCTTTTGTAGTTCGGACTGGACTGTTCCCATGGGGCACAGGGTCAGAGCTGATTTGCATATCGCCATTGTCTAACCCAGGGTGGTGTGGAGTGCAAAAAAATGATGGATTTGGGCCCAGATCTTTGGACTGGGGTGAGTGTGTGACATTGATCCACATTCGGTCCATCACCTGTTGTGTTTGCATATTCCGCCCTAAGTGCGCTGGGAATGCCCAGACGTGGGTCCCAGGCACTCCACATCACTGGAGTCAAGCTAGCCGGGCTGATGAGAGGTGTTACCTCGAACCCGGTCCGGTCCTCGGATGCTTGATTCCGTTCTGGGAAGGACATGGCTTTTGTAGTTCGGACTGGACTGTTCCCATGGGGCACAGGGTCATAGCTGATTTGCATATCGCCATTGTCTAACCCAGGGTGGTGTGGAGTGCAAAAAAACGATGGATTTGGGCCCAGATCTTTGGACTGGGGTGAGTGTGTGACATTGATCCACATTCGGTCCATCACCTGTTGTGTTTGCATATTCCGCCCTAAGTGCGCTGGGGATGCCCAGACGTGGGTCCCAGGCACTCCTCACCACTGGAGTCAAGCTAGCCGGGCTGATGAGAGGTGTTACCTCGAAACCGGTCCGGTCCTCGGATGTTTGATTCCGTTCTGGGAAGGACATGGCTTTTGTAGTTCGGACTGGACTGTTCCCATGGGGCACAGGGTCATAGCTGATTTGCATATCGCCATTGTCTAACCCAGGGTGGTGTGGAGTGCAAAAAAACGATGGATTTGGGCCCAGATCTTTGGACTGGGGTGAGTGTGTGACATTGATCCACATTCGGTCCATCACCTGTTGTGTTTGCATATTCCGCCCTAAGTGCGCTGGGGATGCCCAGACGTGGGTCCCAGGCACTCCACACCACTGTAGTCAAGCTAGCCGGGCTGATGAGAGGTGTTACCTCGAAACCGGTCCGGTCCTCGGATGCTTTATTCCATTCTGGGAAGGACATGGCTTTTGTAGTTCAGACTGGACTGTTCCCATGGGGCACAGGGTCAGAGCTGATTTGCATATCGCCATTGTCTAACCCAGGGTGGTGTGGAGTGCAAAAAAACGATGGATTTGGGCCCAGATCTTTGGACTGGGGTGAGTGTGTGACATTGATCCACATTCGGTCCATCACCTGTTGTGTTTGCATATTCCGCCCTAAGTGCGCTGGGGATGCCCAGACGTGGGTCCCAGGCACTCCACACCACTGGAGTCAAGCTAGCCGGGCTGATGAGAGGTGTTACCTCGAAACCGGTCCGGTCCTCGGATGCTTGATTCCGTTCTGGGAAGGACATGGCTTTTGTAGTTCGGACTGGACTGTTCTCATGGGGCACAGGGTCAGAGCTGATTTGCATATCGCCATTGTCTAACTCAGGGTGGTGTGGAGTGCAAAAAACGATGGATTTGGGCCCAGATCTTTGGACTGGGGTGAGTGTGTGACATTGATCCACATTCGGTCCATCACCTGTTGTGTTTGCACACTTTGTAAACCCCTGCGCTACATTATACCTGCATCAGGTATTGTAGTGTAGTTCCTATTTTCCCAATAGGCCCTGCGCATTGGAATAACATAAACAGTAGTATCGACGTAGAAGTGCGGATCTTCCAGGCCTCCACTGACTATGCTAAACTTAATTGGGTTTGTTACCAACTAGCTCAGAGGTCACTGGAAACTTTCTTCTCTGAATAGTAAGTGATCAGCTTCCTTGGTACAGACAAGAAGGGATTCAGTTTTCCAACAACCGTGCAACATGACAACTTTGCTCCTCAGATAAGAGTCAATCTCTAGAGTCGTGTGAACAATAGACAGTTATTTTACTCAGTCAGTGGTTGTGCAGATTACTTTCACAATATGCAGAGAATAGAGAGACGGGCGTTTTCAATAAAAGGTAACATTTATTGAACAGTCTTTCTTCTCATACAAGAGAAATGAATTGCCACAATTGCAAGACTTGTTATTATAAAAAGTACGTACAGTAAGATGAGTATTGCGAAATAATACTGTAAAAGCATTGATATGGTTTCTTAGCCATACAATGGTTTAAAATGAATAAAACATATATACATTCATATATACATTATGCTAAAATGCTCAACTGGTGCTTCTAACTACGCCTACCCCAGTGTACCTGACCTAAGCCTAATACTTGGGAGGGGAGTAAGTAAGTAGCTTTAAGTTAAGTTGGTTTTGCCAAGGTTTGCTTCAAGAATTCTCTCTAAGGGTTTAGTCAACACCATACCTCTGGAAAAGAATGATGGAGGTCTGGTATCTCCTTCAGGGAAATCGATATCCCAGTCGCTCGCAAGAGTGGACTGGAAACGCCGGAGCTGGATTTCTCAGCAAGAGAAAAGACAGCGTCTCTCTCAGCGCGTCGAGGAGGAGGAGGAGGAGAAGCAGCGTCCGCGGGCAGCTTGCATCTGCTGGGCTCTTTGCAGGGGGACGGCTGTTCAGCTCCTAAGTTCACCACATCATCGTTCGCTCGTTAGCAGCGATAGCAGTAGCGATAGCAGCTATGGTATCATCAGCATAACAGCAGCTTTAGCTTCAGTGAAACAGCAGCAGCATCAGCGAAAACAGCAGCGTTTGCTTAAGGCAACGTTGGTAATATTTATACCTGAAAGGTGCCTTGTTTGATGTAAGTTTTTGGACATAAGATGTCAATAAAGATGTCACTAGGAAGTGATTGTCTATCAGTGCTCATTAGAGTTCTATTACTAATCAAAACATAGCAAGCGGGGCTTTCCCAGGTTGCTGAGTTTTTATCTTGTTGAAGAACTCGGAGTGTTAATCTAGGAATCTTAGATAGTAACTTCTGCTATGTCATTGCACTAATTGGCTGCAAAGGAAGTGGCAGAGGAAGCGATTCTGAAATGTGGCTCTGTTCGGGTGAGGCCAGAGACGAGCTTCTCAATATTGCATTTGATCGGTTATGCCAATATAGGGGTACAAGGGAATTATAGCCGTATAGGGGCATAAGCTCACAGTATCGATCAGGGTCCTAGATTAGAACGCAACACCCACTCCACAAATTCATGTCCATCAAATTACTGAAAACTAGAGCAATCAGATGCATGTGTAACATTGCCCACCCCAAAATACATATATGCATTTGAAATAGGCGTATTTGTAATACGTGAAAATATAGGTACTGTACGTTTTTGAAGCATAGAAATCATTAAAAAATAATAGCATATGAAATCAATGAACGATTTTGCAAAAAGAATTACACATGAAATATCTCTGAATACAGAAAGGAAGGGCGAGATAATTACATTTAACAACAATGGAGGAGTACCCCCTATGGGTGAGCAAAATGCAAAGAAGAGAATCCTTCTGTATCAAGAGCTTAAGGCTCTGGTTAGCAAAAACTTGCCCCAACCTTTATATAGGACAGTAGTAGTCCTTAGAGAAGACCCCTCACTCACCAACCTGGTTGGTGACATGCTTCATCATTGGGGTCCCACCCCATAGGCCGAGTGCCCATAGGGTGTGCTGCGACACCTGGTTACAGTGGAGCGGGTTTCTTTGTTTTTATATGTGCAAAGTGAAACTGTGAAAAGTGTTTTAAAAAGGGTCAAGTCTACTCACACCAAGAATTTATTCTGGAGTGCTTGAGCCCTGTTAAAATATATGTGTGGCACCAGTGCCTATTTAGGAAGGTTTTGGTGCCTCGAGACGTGTGAAAAACATAAAAATAGCCAAGTGTGCTATGTGAAATAGTTAAAAGTAGGTCTACATGTTTCAACCATCTGTAAAAAATTTTGGTTTTCGTCAGGACCGTGTGTTGAACGGGGTGGTCCACGCACGCTAAGGCGTGTCCAGTCCTCGTTCAAATACAGACCATAAATAGTGGTCTGATGTAAAAAGGTGTTTTTTCCGGGTCAGGAGAAAAACACCGGAAGCGGTAATTAGCGCTTCATGGGCATTGAGTTGGCCAAGGCGGCAAGTATCCGTCACTTGCGGTTTCTGCTCGTCTGGTGTACAAACCTACTTGGTTCTAACTCCGTACTGCCCCGTGGAGTCCACGGGGCAGTACAGAGTTACGTTTTTTTCACACGTCTCGAGGCACCAAAACATTCCTAAATAGGCACTGGTGCCACACATATATTTTAACAGGGCTCAAGCACTCCAGAATAAATTCTTGGTGTGAGTAGACTTGACCCTTTTTAAAACACTTTTCACAGTTTCACTTTGCACATATAAAAACAAAGAAACCCGCTCCACTGTAACCAGGTGTCGCAGCACACCCTATGGGCACTCGGCCTCGGGGTTGGACCCCAATGATGAAGCATGTCACCAACCAGGTTGGTGAGTGAGGGGTCTTCTCTAAGGACTACTACTGTCCTATATAAAGGTTGGGGCAAGTTTTTGCTAACCAGAGCCTTAAGCTCTTGATACAGAAGGATTCTCTTCTTTGTATTTTGCTCACCCATAGGGGGTACTCCTCCATTGTTGTTAAATTATACCTTTGGGGACCAGGAGTTCCCACCACACATAAACTGTGCAAACCTCCCTTACTCTCTCCTTTGTTATACACGAGATAATTTCATCACATATAAATGCATTGCAGTAAAATGTGCTAGAGGCTGGTGTAAAATTATTATGTCTCTAGATGTGTCTAAAAATAGAAGTTCAAGCTTCTGTTCTCGATGAATAGTTCTACTTTAAGCAAAGAATTTTTCGTGCCAGAAAAAAGGTGAATATTAAAAAGTGTTCAATTCAAAAGAATTAATGCTTGAACGGGGAAGATAGAGTTCCAACGCTTTTAGCAGTTTTTGTTGTTCAAAACTGAAGGCCGAATTCAGAGTTCATGGGAACGCTGTGTGTCGGAATGCTTCTCTATAGTTATTGTTTCTGTTCGGGTGAGAACATCATATCAGACAGGCTCTCAAAGAATTGGTCTACAAAATCAGGTGACAGTTCGACCAAATTTGATAGTGCTGTAACTTGGCAGGTGTGAGAATGATTGCTGTCATCAAAGGCTGGATCAGCAATGCTCACAGAAGGTCGTACCTGGGTGATGTTGCTTTTGTCACTCGCTCCACTGTTACCACCCAGTCGTAGCACAGGAGTCTCAACGAATGCCGTCATCAGGATTGGAAGTAAGGGTGGGCGTAAAATCTGTTTCGCACGCGAATTTGCGGATTTTCCGCGATTTCGCGATCCGCGAATCTCGCGAAATCGCGGTAAAATCCGCGAATCAGCGGGGACGCATTTTCAGCCAAGCAAGGGTTACAGCAGCAGGTCCAAAAGTTGAACCTAATTTCTTTGTAACCTTTTACAAAAGGGTTACAAACAAATTAACTTCAACTTGGACACCTGCTGCTAATTGCTTCCTGGGGCCTCGTTGCCTACTTGCAACTATTCTCTGACCCTGCTCTGACCCTTGAAGCAGGGTCAGAGAATAGTTACAAGTAGGCAACGGGGCACCTGTCCAAGGAATTAAACCTCATCAGGAAGCACTTACAGATATAAAAAACAGGAAGAAGGGAGAGGATGGCAAATACACCCATTTTGAGTTGTCAGGAGGGGTTAAACTAAAAGAGACCTTTACAGCACAATTTTCATATGCATTTTGCTAAAAATAAAAAGCTGTATGTTCTGTAGGGGCAACTCAGGAATCTGGCCCTTCATAGATCCGGCCTCTCTTTCTTTCTCTCGTTCTCTCTCTCCCTCTCTCTTTCCCTCTCTTTCTTTCTCTATCTATCTATCTATCTATCTATCTATCTATCTATCTATCTATCTCTCTCTCCCTCTCCCATAAACGACTGCATGGGTAACTTTGCTATGCAAGCGGCTCGCGAAGACGCAAAAATCCCCGCGAACACGCAAAAAAACCCAGCGAACACGCAAAAAACCCCACAAAAACGCAAAAAAACAAAAATCCGCAAATTCGCACAAATTCACGAATTTTGCGGATCGCGAATTCGCAAATCCGCAAATTCGCGGATCGCGAATTCGCAAACTTCGCCCATGCTTAATTGGTAGCCGCTGGGGACAACACAATGCGTGAGCCGTTATCGGACTGAGCAAAGTATCGATATCCATTAGTACTGCTGATGGAAGTGCAAGACAGGTGTCCAACACGCACTCATCTCTGCATAGCATACATCGTAGTACAGGTAAGATGCAGGATTGCCATATCGGGGTGAATGAAAGGAACCAGGTCATGTTTAGATCTCTCAGCCTGGCCAATCCAAGGACTCTAGTTATTCTGTCCCGGTAGCGCACTGCTAGGATTGTTTCTTCCATTCCCATAGGAGTCATGTCTGAGCCGTGGCTTGCCATATCGGAGCAGGAGGGTCAAAAATAAAATCCCTGCTACAAGTCCCAAAAATAGGGGTATGCCGCCAAAGACAGAGTGGATAAAATCTGGAACGATTCCCAGAATTGCTTGAAATGGTGTTAGCAGTCCCGTAAAAATCGTCTTAAATATGCCTGGGATGCCTGTGGCACTAGACATGTTAAGGAGTTGGCTCAACATTTCTACGAAATGCACGGGGCAATTTGTTGATAAAAGGTCATGAACCTCCGTAGCTGTCCTTGCAACTAGGAGATCATACGTCTCTTTTGATGACGTGATGGGCACTGTTGTCTGCAAAAGCACAGACTTCATTTTGCTTAAAGTATCAATTCGTATAGAAGAGAAATGCAGACGAGGCCAGATGGGAGTCTCTATGTCTCCAGGGCCGCTCGGGAACAATGCTTGCATACAGCATTTGACCATGGAAGTTACGCTTACGAGATACGCTTTTCCTGGCAAAAGGCCACAACATCTGTGATCCGTTCTTATAATGTAACTCCCATTCGCGAGTTGCATAAAGAAAGGCTCTATCTGCGTTGCAGGTGTGACAAGCTGGTGGCATGAAAGGTTGTTAGAATTACCTTCACAGGCTCCGTGTAAATTAATACCCTGGCACAAAAGTATACCGCTTAGTGAACGTTTACAGTTTTCACCACTAAGAAATACATTTTTGTAGCTGTCACTATAGCATGAATGTGTGTATGGTAATTTCCATGCTGACTTAACATAACCTTTACCTAATCGTTAATACTGGCCAGTAGGTATGTATTCAAGGCACTTTTTAAATCGGAAAGTTGTTATCGGAATAGTGATAATTCCGTGTATTATCCATTCAATGACAGGACATTCTGACATTGTCAATGGTAATCTCTCAAGTTTTTCGATGCTCAGGATTGTATAGTCAGCTCCTTTCTGTGCCAAGCTGATTTGTTTATCAGTAAGGTTAAAAATGGAAAACAATGACGTTGTGTTGATTAAACGCCAAGGCACATAGCCTGAACGAACATTTTGCAGCGTCCAGCCTAATTGTACAATAGAACGTAATTGTGACTGGCCATGCTGTAACATTAGCAAGTCTCTGTCTATTATATCAAAGGCAGAGGATAAAATATTGTCCAACGAATATATTCTGGAGGACAGAGTCATTAACCCATTGTCCACTACAGAAAGTGATTTTTCCAAATTAATACGATCAATTTCTCATATTTTTTCTGCTGTTTCAATTGGTGTGACTTTCCAAGCCTCGTTGTATGCAGCATATATGCTGGCCGCTATGAAACGCTTTTGACGCTGTTTGCGTGGTCCCAAAATAAAATCGCTCAAATCAGCACCCTCTTTAAGTAAAGACAAGTGTTGCTTAATTTCAGCCAGTGTGGATGATCCTAGCCATTCGAGGCAGAGTTTCCCTACACTGTATGTTGTTACTATCCCTGGATGTTGTCTCTGGGAGTATCTAGGGTCTTGTCTGGTCATTTTTAACCCCTGTGTTTTATTCAGGAATATATCTTAACAGTTGTTTGTGTCAGTAGGCCAGATTAACCACTTTTTCCAATCAGGATGTGTTCTGTTAAAATGTAAAATTTTAGTTACGTCTATCTCAATATCTGTCGTTACATTTTCAGGTATTGGTTTTGAAATAGACGGTTTGTTTAAGTCTTTGATCTTAGCTAGGCCAAGACAGGATGGTTGGTGAATTGTGTCATTTAAAAACAACATTTGTTCTGGTATCATGCAGGTTCGAAACAGTGCTTCTGGGCCTTGTACCTGCCAATCTTTTGTACCCCAAATTGTTTTTGTTTCAATGTTATTTTTCCAATAATCAAAACCAAATGTCATCATTTTTTCATAAAATGCTTCTGAATATATCAATTTAGTGTTTGTCAGCATTGTTTTCAATCCTGTTTTATCTAACAGTTTGTAATAAAACGTTTCTGCATCACTGGTGTTAAACCCTGAGAAGTACTTGAATTTCTCAAAGAATGTTTTAGAACTGCTTTTAGGTGGTGTAGCACAATGTTCCCATTGATTGTACTTAAAAACATTTCTAGGCTGTGCAGATTTATGCAAATAATGATCGCCATAATGTGTAAAACAGAACATTTGCTCATAACTAGACGAACCTTGTAAATAATCATGTTCTGTGAATCTAGCTGACATTACTAAATCAGACATCATGTCATTAACCTCTTGGCTGCTATGGCTTTTCCCCTCCTGTGCTGACTATTGATGATCCCCATTGTTCATGACGAGCTCAGCTCGTCATCAGCACAGCTCAACCGTGCCTCATGACGAGCTGAGCTCGTCATGAGCATCGAAGGGGTTTATTTATTTATTTATTTATTTTTGAAGCTTATAAAGTGCACGGCTACCTCCGGCGGAGGTGTCCCGGCGCTGAGATTACCCGAATGCCACCCAGAGAAGGTACCAGAAGTAAATCCTACAGAAAGGAAATAAAAGAAACAGACATTATTATGAACAATTAGTAAACAGCCAAGTTTTGAGTTTTCGTCGAAAGACCGTCTCAGATTCAATGAACCTGAGTTCCACGGGTAGTCTGTTCCAGAGTTTGGCAGCAGTGACGGTGAAAGTTCTGCCGCCACATCTGGAAAGTCTGAATCTTGGGACGATCAGTAAACGAAGGCTGTTAGATCTGAGGTGCCTAACAGAAGATGAAATTTTAAGGCGTTTACTCAGGTAAGACGGGCCTGTTCCATGAGTAGCACGAAATGCCAAGGTCAAGATCTTAAACTCAATACGCCGAGCTATGGGGAGCCAGTGGAGCTCATCTCTGTACGCTCTGACTGAGGTACGAGCAGGAATATTGCCAATAAGCCGAGCCGCGGCGTTTTGGACTATCTGCAGGCGATCAATCAAATACTGGGGGGCACCCGCATACAGGCTGTTAGCATAGTCCAAATGTGTGGTGATAAGTGCCTGGACCACCGTTTTGCGAGAAGATTGAGGAAGATACGGGAATATCTTCCTAATCATGCGCAATTTCGCAAAGCAAGCCCCCGCAACCTTGTTGACTTGGGATTTACCAGACAAGGTGTTATCGAATGTAAAGCCTAGGGAGTTTGATAATTTTATCCTGAAAAAAATCCGAAAGTCCGTTGCAAAGATCTTGTGTTGAAATACATTGGGTTTTCGTGGAAGGGGGATTGACAAAGTCTTTCACGATGGTAAAGAGAGTTTTGGAGGAGTTCTGTGCCTGATGGATAAGATTGGAGAAATAGGCTCTCATCGTAGAGCGTTTCAGCTTATGGAATTTGTTCCGGGCAGATTTATAGGCCAGTTTAGCAAGAGGGTCATAATTTTTTCTCCATTTGCGTTCCAGTTGTTTACATACGCTCTTTTCCTCACGAAGCAAGGAAGAAAACCAAGGAGAAGAGGGACGAGATCTGGAAGAAGACAATGGAACAACAGGGGCAACAGAATCAAGGGCCGAGGAAAGGGCCAAATTAAATCTTGCAGTTTCTTTGTCAAGGTCTTCTAGATGGTTAAATTGAAACTGAAGATGCGGTTCTAAAGACTCACAGGTCACTTTGGTCCATCTACGGCCACTGTCTCTATGAAGAGAGGACGGGGAAAAAGAAGAAGGGGAGGTAAGGGTAAAAGGAAGAAGGTAGTGATCAGTCCAGGTCAGAGGAGAAGGGGACAAAACAGATATGCCAGGATGATTAGAAAAAATGAGATCTAATGTATGCCCTGCAATGTGGGTTGGGCCTATGACTAGTTGCGGCAGAGTAAGTCCCTGTAGGGTATCCAACAGGGAAGAGGCTTTGGTACAGGAAGAGTTATCAATATGGAGGTTGAAGTCTCCCAAAACCATGAAATAGGGATGTTTAAGAAGAAAGTCAGCAATAGAATGCGTCAAAGCATTGAGAGACGCTACGGTAGCTGTTAATACTGTTAAAGTCCCAATCATCAGAGAATGTGCTAGGTTTTACAAAGTCACTTAAGGAAACCTTCAGTTGATGAAGATACTTCAGGATCTCGACCGGACCATAGATCTCATAGTCAGTTTTCTCCCATACTACCCCACCATGTATTGGAATGGCTGTGACATTTACTGTTGACAGTTCTCTTTTCTTCACGTGGGATGATCTGTGTGGTTTGAGGACTAAGTTGATGTTCTGACTTGCTGTGTCCATTCAATTGTAATAAACTTTCCTAAAATTAAAATTAAAATTAGGCATAGTAGGAGTATAAATACCCCTGAAATGATCCAATGCTCAATCAACCGTGCATCCAGATATACTTCTTTGATTTGTTGAAAGAGTTCCGTTGTTTTTTTCTTTAACCCCTCCCCTGCTGATGACGGAACCGCTCCGTCATCAGCTACAGTTGAGCTGTGCTGATGACGGAGCGGTTCCGTCATGGCCCGGCCGCCGCGCCTGCGCGGCGCTGATTTTGCGCCTGCGCTGCTGTTTTAATGAGCGGGCGGGTCATGACGGAACGGCTCCGTCACCAGCACAGCTCAACTGTAGCTGGTGATGGAGTGGTTCTGTCACCAGCATGCGGCGGCTGCGCGGCCGCCCCGCCCCTTTAGCGCTGCGGCGGAATAGCCGCCGCAGCGAAAGGGTTAAAAGTCTTTTTTGTTTCTGTCATCACTTCGGGGTTACTTTGATCCTCGGAAAAGTTGTTGAAGTCAATGAAATAACCAGAGGCAGTTCTGTCAATTGTTGGGATTGTTCTTTCAATCTGTCTTTCGGTAGCACTTTCGGATGCCACATCATTGTAGACTGGTGTTTCTTGACGAACTGTTTCAATCTGTGTTTCAAGAGGCACGAGTTCCATGGCATTATTGCATAGTCCTTCTCTGTGCACTGCAGGCTGATCGAATGTGATTAGTCTTTCAGTTTGAACCTCTTGGATTGTTGCAAGTTTGGGTATTCTGTTGTTTCTCGGGAGTCCACTGGGCCTACTGTTGATTATAGGCCACATGCTTGTGGTTTTACCAGGTCGATTGATACAACTCTTTTCTCCTTTTTACCAGCAATGGGCGGTAGTACTACTGATCTTGTTCCGGTGACTGCCAAGACAGGTACTGCTTTTCTGTAAGAAGGCCCAAATTCCTTCTTCACCGCTATTTTTTCTCTGACTAGATCCCCAATCTTTGGAATCCAGACAGGCCTTGCTGGGGCTGTTGCTTGTGGTGCCTCGTCAGTGGTATCTGGCTGTTGCTTTAACTTTATGTTGCTTAAGGATTTTCTTGTTTCATTCAAGTCCTGTAAAACAGCCAAACTATCTTTGATGTCAAAGTCTGTTTTCTTATCTTGTACCACTGATACTTGACTATCTAGGTCCTGAACTCTCATTCTAGTTCCGAACAATAGTTCGTATGGGCTGAAACCTTTTAGAGAATTTCTTGGCAAGTTATTAAGACTGATTTGGACACTTATTAGATGTTTGACCCACCCAGCACCCGAACCTAATACCTTCGCTGTTATAGATTGCTTTATGTCCCGGATTTTTCTTTCTACCACACTGTTCCCTTCGGGGTGTGACGGACAAGAATACCGCAACCCAACTCCCATGCTGGCCATGAGCTCCTTATAAGCTCGAGAGCTAAAAGCAGGACCCTGGTCAGAATGGAACATGGCAATTGCGTATGTGCCGATAAAGACTCGCAGATCTTTTATAACCGTTCTGGCGTCAGCCGAGCGCTGGGGCCACATTTTTTAAGTGTGTTTAGCCTTAATGATGTACAATGGGACGCGTTTCTCTTTTTTGATAGCGCGGATAGATTGCCTAATGCTTTCTATTAGGGCTTCTGACACTACACTGGCCGGTTCTTCACTGCGATCTCTGTTGCAGTCTTCACAGTTTTTTGCAAACTCATGAATACCTTCACTCATTTCCGGCCACCAGTACTCTGATTGCAATTCTCTCAGAGAGTCCCTGATTGTTTGGTGTCTCAGACCCAACCCCATATGTGCTTCCTGTGTGAGGAAGCCCCTCTGGTCCCTGTTTGGAATTACCCTATCCCCCACTCCAGGGATTCGAGCAAAAGGAACGGAATTTGCATCGATTAGGTATGCATAATTGAGTGGATAGTTCACGGGTAGTGCTGCACAGACGCCTTTTACGGACGTTTTGACTGCCAGCATGGTTTCCCCATCTATGTATTTTTCAGTACGCTTTTTTCTGGCTACGGAAGCCAGTTTAGTTGCTTCCGCTGTGGCTGTGTTAGCCAATGAATTCCCTGCAACGTGAACGCCATCACGTTGAAGACTCTGTGCGTGTATCACGTGAGTCTTTTGTAGTTCTTTCTGTAAAAGAGCTACCTGGTTCCAGAGCAATTTATGCTTTATTGTGGCACCTGTGTCATCTTTGTAATCGTTTTCAATCCAGCTCTGCAACTTATTATTGTAAGAGTTGACGCAAAAATGAGAATCGCACACGATAAGT
This sequence comes from Lissotriton vulgaris, assembly GCF_964263255.1. Taxonomy (NCBI): domain Eukaryota; kingdom Metazoa; phylum Chordata; class Amphibia; order Caudata; family Salamandridae; genus Lissotriton; species Lissotriton vulgaris. The sequence goes on along the minus strand of NC_141694.1, from coordinate 1,723,158,536 downwards.
GTCGGGAATTCACGTTCTGCATTTTCAAGCGCCATCTTTAAAGATCTGATTTCAGCTCTCTGAGCCGAACAGTACTTCACTGATTCAGTTTTTGTTATTTTCAGTCTGAATTTACCGCACAGCCAACGACCTTTAACAATCGCATAGGCTGCATTGTAGGATTTGTTCTCTATGTTGAAATGCTGTACAAATCTATCTGTATAGATTATACAGGTGTACTGTGGGAGAGGCAGAAGTTCGATTGGCAGAGGATATTCTTCTTCATATTCTAAATCATTCAGTTCTTCGAATTGCGGGGCGAAATAGTATTTCACATCTTCCGCTCCTAGAGAATCTACATACTGTATCCGTTTCGGATCCAGTGACACTGTAGGCAGGTTTACTGGGCTGAATAGCGCCTCGAAGGCGGATTCCGCTGTGAGGATATTAATCCTTTTGCCATGTGCTAGTTCTCGTTCATTCACTAATGCAATTTGCACTGCTTTCACAGTATTTTCTGTGTGACTGAATGTTTTTTCTGCTTGTGTGTACAAGTGAGATTTAATTGAAATTGGTACCTTTTCTCCCTCATTAGAGGTTAGGTACGTGAATCCGCATCTTCCTGGGATGACTCGGATTACAAGATTGCGTGTGTTGTCACGTGTATCTAATTTTGTTTTTGCTAACATGTCTGTTTGCAGTGATCTCAAAATTTCGGTGTGTTTTTGAGTCCAATTGATTTGTTTAAAATCAGGTTTAATTAGTTCGTAGAGAGGTTTAACCCTTTCTGCGTAATTTAAAATGTAAGTTCTTCCGAAATTCAGAAAACCTAGTATGGATTGTAAATTCTTCAGCGTTTTTGGAGCTTGGAGTACAGCGCACTTCTCTAAGAAGTTGTCCGCTAGGCTTTTTCCTTCACTTGATAATTCGTATCCTAAAAGTAATACTGTCAGATGGGCAATTCGAGACTTTTTAAAGTTGAATTTGTAACCCTCTGCTGCGAACCCAAGTATAATGGTGTTCACTCTTTTCAAGTGAGTCTCCAAGTCGTCGTCTGTGAGATAGATATCATCTACGTAAGATAATGCCTCATCATCATAAATTTGTAGTAACTCGATTACTCTAGCTGAGAATAGTCCTGGGCTGTTCTTGAACCCCTGTGGGAGCCTACAGAAATTTTTCTGAGACCCCATTACGGAGAAAGCGGTCAAGTACCTGCTTTTTGCTGCAATGTTTTGACAAAAGAATCCATTAGATATGTCTAATGTCGTTTTATATTTTTTCCTAACTATGTTGTTCATTAGTGCAGCACTATGCAAATTTTGTACTGCAAATGTTTTGCAACATGCATTAAGGTGTCTGTAGTCCAAAATTAGACAATATGAATTGTCTAGTTTGGAGACAGGAAACAAAGGATTGTTCATTTGAGAGGTGCATGTTTCAATCACCCCCTGGTATTCAAGTTGATCTAAGATCTCCCTGACTTGTTTTTTAGCTTCTTGCTTAATGGGATACTGCTTTTGGGCAGTTGGTTCACTTTTTAACGGGATTTTGTGAGGAGGTGAGTCCTCATCCCATCCTACATGATTTTTATATAATGCCGGTGCCTGGGCTACTGCCCATTTCCTTGCATAAGTATATTTTTTGTGAATCGGAATGTGATTCGAGAAGGCAGGCATAATCATTTCTTCGCCACGAGGGCACACCCTGACAAACTCTGGGGGCCAATCCTTTTCAGCTAACAGAATATCATAGCCTTTTGAGAGTTTATCCCAAAATAGACCTCTTATTTTCCTAGTCTTATCACCCTCTATAAGCAATGTTATTTCGTATATTTTATGGGGCTCGCTAAGTCTGGTGTCGGCAGTTTCAACCTGAATGTATTCATTCGTGTCCACTGTCTCCAGATGACTCATCAAGATCTTGCGGGCTATAGTGATTTCTGCTGCACTGTCTTACATTGTCTGTGCCCACTCCCCGTTTTTCAACTGTGTCCTCAGTATTCTCGGCATGGTTGATTACTCTAATACTGGCTACCTTCTTTTTTGGAAATTGAGATTTTTTACTCTGAGCAGGTTCCTTGTCTTTGGACTTGGCATGCTCTCCTGGGTCTGACCGTCCTCTTCTTTCCGATTTCTGCGAAAAAGTTCGAGAGGGACGTGTATCAATACTTTGATATCTATCAGGTTTTTTCAAATTATCCCTATTTCTAAGGTTATATCTTTTCTCAGAGGGCTCCCTCTGGGGAGACTGGTGTTCTCGAGTCGGAGTTCTTTCCCTCCGTCGAGGAGACCTTCCTCTGGACTGGAAAACTTTTTCCTTGGGAGTGGATTGTTTATTTCCCTCCCAGCTCTTTTTAGGAGTGTTTGAATTATTTTTAATAAATAATTTTTCAGGATTTTCGAGCTGTTGGGGCTTTACTGGTTTTCCACCCAAGCTGTCTCTACCTAATTCTTCATAGCATTTTTCTATGATTCTGGCAAGCTCAATTGGTTGATCTGTTATATCTGTTTCCTTCAACTTCTGGCGGATCGCCACAGAAGCTGCTTCTCCCTTTATGTTGGCTAATAATATAGCAGAGACCTGCTTGAAGTCTTTCAGTAATTTCATACCAAGAGTTAAAGCAGGTTCTGGACAGTATTCATTTTGAATCTGTCTTAGTACATCTGGTATTACCACCATAGACGGAACACCATGTGTTTTTGTGTAAATGGAAGCAAAGACTGTACCCCAAGTGTCACAGTCCTCCACGTGTGGTGCGATTCCCATAGGAAGGCAGATGGTCAAGATTCTGTGTTTCTCGATAGGGGTGATATCCGGAAATACTGCCTCTATTTGAGTGATTTTCTGCGCTAACCAGAAAGGAATTTGTTCCCGTTTTATGGGTGTTTTACCAAGACATGACTGTATGTTCTGTGGTGTAATTTTATTTGTATTACCCTGATGAGAGGTCAGCTGTGGTACATTAACAGCTGGTTGGACTGTTGCAGTCCGCATTACATATTGGACTAATTGCCTATGTATTTTAATTAATGTTTTTAGCTGTACTAACAGCTCTTCTTTTGACATTTTTGCAATGTCCGGATGTGGTGTGTAGCTGGCTAGAACCGGCCACGTTGCTCCTGGTCTACCTAGTGGACCGAGCCTGGTAATATGATCATTATGTTTTAGGGCACCTTTAAACCAAAGTAAATGTTCTTGGTATTTTAATGGGATTTCAGTCTCCTCGAAAGGAGCGTACTCATCCGGTGGTTTCTCTATTTTGTAATAGTGAAACTCTTTTGTTCTAGCGTTTGCCGCTGGAAAGTTTATCCATGAATAGAATACCTCTGTCTGCCGATATTCGTGTGCCTCTATCACGAAAATCACTGTACCACCTTGTGGTGTCAGTCCATTTTCTATAAGTTTTAACGTTATAGATTTTCTTAAATTGACCGGGATGATTATTGCATCCGGTTCAGTCTGTAGGAGACTCGTGTCTTCCTCTATTAGTAGGGTTGCCAATCTAGCTGCTTCCCTTTCTTCTTCACTGTCTGACATTTTGTTGTCAGGAAGGTTTTTGCAGAGTAGGTCTCCAAGGAGACAAAGATTAGGTGCACAATATTATGGAACACTGTATCCTTCAACGTTGAATAAACCAGAGCTTTACATAGGAATCTCTTCCTACTGAGTTCGGGCGGATTTTAACCTTTCACCCACTCCAGACGTCTATTGGAGTATTTACGGGAGAAAGGGGTCTGTGTGAAAAATGCACGACTGAGTTACTCTAACGTCTTGCGTTAGTTTATCGCCTTACCAAACGTTTGGGCGCCATGTAGTGTAGTTCCTATTTTCCCAATAGGCCCTGCGCATTGGAATAACATAAACAGTAGTATCGACGTAGAAGTGCGGATCTTCCAGGCCTCCACTGACTATGCTAAACATAATTAGGTTTGTTACCAACTAGCTCAGAGGTCACTGGAAACTTTCTTCTCTGAATAGGAAGTGATCAGCTTCCTTGGTACAGACAAGAAGGGATTCAGTTTTCCACAACCGTGCAACATGACAACTTTGCTCCTCAGATAAGAGTCAATCTCTAGAGTCGTGTGAACAATAGACAGTTATTTTACTCAGTCAGTGGTTGTGCAGATTACTTTCACAATATGCAGAGAATAGAGAGACGGGCGTTTTCAATAAAAGGTAACATTTATTGAACAGTCTTTCTTCTCATACAAGAGAAATGAATTGCCACAATTGCAAGACTTGTTATTATAAAAAGTACGTACAGTAAGATGAGTATTGCGAAATATTACTGTAAAAGCATTGATATGGTTTCTTAGCCATACAATGGTTTAAAATGAATAAAACATATATACATTCATATATACATTATGCTAAAATGCTCAACTGGTGCTTCTAACTACGCCTACACCAGTGTACCTAACCTAAGCCTAATACTTAGGAGGGGATTAAGTAAGTAGCTTTAAGTTAAGTTGGTTTTGCCAAGGTTTGCTTCAAGAATTCTCTCTAAGTGTTTAGTCAACACCATACCTCTGGAATAGAATGATGGAGGTCTGGTATCTCCATCAGGGAACTCGATATCCCAGTCGCTTGCAAGAGTGGACTGGAAACGCCGGAGCTGGATTTCTCAGCAAGAGAAAAGACAGCGTCTCTCTCAGCGCGTCGAGGAGGAGGAGCAGGGGCAGCGTCCGCGGGCAGCTTGCATCTGCTGGGCTCTTTGCAGGGGGACGGCTGTTCAGCTCCTAAGTTCACCACATCATCGTTCGCTCGTTAGCAGCGATAGCAGTAGCGATAGCAGCTATGGTATCATCAGCATAACTATAGCTTCAGCTTCAGTGAAACAGCAGCAGCATCAGCGAAAACAGCAGCGTTTGCTTAAGGCAACGTTGGTAATATTTATACCTGAAAGGTGCCTTGTTTGACGTAAGTTTTTGGACATAAGACGTCAATAAAGATGTCACTAGGAAGTGATCGTCTATCAGTGCTCATTAGAGTTCTATTACTAATCAAAACATAGCAAGCAGGGCTTTCCCAGGTTGCTGAGTTTTTATCTTGTTGAAGAACTCGGAGTGTTAATCTAGGAATCTTAGATAGTAACTTCTGCTATGTCATTGCACTAATTGGCTGCAAAGGAAGTGGCAGAGGAAGCGATTCTGAAATGTGGCTCTGTTCGTGTGAGGCCAGAGACGAGCTTCTGAATATTGCATTTGATCGGTTATGCCAATATAGGGGTACAAGGGAATTATAGCTGTATAGGGGCATAAGGTCACAGTATCGATCAGGGTCCTAGATTAGAACACAACAGTATAATGTATGCAGGGTGGGCGTTCCCACGTAAGTAAGCATCGTAGAAGTGACGCAGTGAAATCTACTAAATTTCACTGTGCCACTTCTAGGGTGCAAATGCTTCAATAGCTTACGCCTGCCTCACAGCAGGCGTAAGACTTACGCAAGCCCTTTCACATGGGGCTTGCCCCATGTGAAAGGACACATTGCTAAAGTCGCGTCACTTTTGTGACACACTTCAGCAAAGCGCCACTTTTTGCCATACAGATACGTCAGAAATAACTCGTTACAACATGATGTGTCATTCAGTAAATATGACGCATCAATCATGTCGCAAGGAGGGTGCACTGAGAAGTGATGCATCGCATCGCACTTTCACGCAGCAATGCGTCAGTTCTCATAAATGAGGCCCACTGTATTTTTGCCTCAGACTGATGTAGGTGTACTCGTCCGCCTGACACCATTTTTCCTACATATTTGGGGGCCGTTTTCTACTTGCCATTTTGGTTGTCTTGCTAGATCTCCCATGTGTGGTCACAATATCACCAATATAAGGCAGACTGCTGTGCACCCCTGCAGCATCCACGTGCAGCTGGCACACCCCTGGTGTTTGAAAGGCAAGCTCGTCTGGGCCCGTCTGCACACTGGCTGCGCATAGTGCCAGCCATGCTGCTAGTTGTACTCATCCTCAGACATCCACAACCAAGGAAAATTCATCTGTACAACTACCATGTTACAGAAGTACACGTTTCAAAGGTTGGGGTGGATTATTCCAAATACATGGGTATTAAAGTAGTCTCTAAATCATTACAAACATTTGAAATTCAGGTGGTCGTTGTAAGGGGCGCACAACAGCAGTTGACTAATGAGAGCATGCTTGAGCTCCATAACTCCAATCAGCTGTCCTGAAGCCCTGGCTAGATTCCACCTATGCCATTGATTTTGAATGTGCGGTTCATCACTCTAATTTATTCAACATCTGTCTAAGACCAGTGGCCCAGCTCATTCGCAAGCATGGTGTCCTGTTTATGAATTATGCAAATGGCACTCAACTTATCTCAGCCGATCAATCTGTTCCTACCCCTTTGAAATTGCTCATACTTGCATGAAGGATATCTCCACCTGGCTTACAAAGAATACACTCAAGTTCAATGGATATAAGACAGAGGTTCTTTGCTTCTCAACCACGGCTGCTGCCTGCCAATTTTTAACCATGGCCAGAAGGGGTTCCTCTCCAGCCATATGAAACCTTGGGTGCCAATTTGATATGCCCTTCCTTTGACATCTCAGGCCAATAAACACTCCTCCACGTGTTTTGCACTTCTACAAACACTGCTGAAGATTTTACTGTAGCTCCCGATATACATGTAGCCTCTTGCGGTTCAGGCGTTGATGATGGTAAGTAGACTGGACTATGGTAACTCCTTACTTCTAGTCTCCTCTGATCATCTGTTCAAGAAGCTGTACAGATCCAGACTGCAGAAGCCAGGCTAGCCTTAGCTCTCCTTCCTCTCTCGCCAGCCACTGAGGTTGGCTTCCTGTGCTGAAGAGGATTGTCTTAAAATCTATATGCCTGCTGCATAAGGCTATATATGGAGTAGAACCTGACTACCTACATAAGACATTTTTCTCTCCTTAGATGCAATCCTCTGGTGGTTTCAAAATTCACTCAGCTTTGTACTGAGGCAGATCTTTTCTGGTCTGGGCAGCTCTCCTACGAAACATTCAGCTAGATTCATGAAGCCAAATTGCGATCGCAATAGCTGCAAAAAAGCAATTGCGATCGCAATTTGATGAAAAGGAATTCATGACAGTGTAAAACCAAAAACTGCGAATTTGCAAATAAAATATTGCAATATCGCAAATAAATTCGCAGAATCCTGGAAGAAGTCCATTAGCGATTCTGATTTTGCGAGAAACCATGGATTCTGCAAATAAAACTGCTAAATTGCAAATAAATCGCAATCGCTATCCATGAAAAGTCGCAGATTGCGAAAAACCCGAAAATCGCAATTTGCGACCCGCAATTTAAGGAGAACCCAAACCAGGTGTAACCAGTAAGGAAAAAAAAAAGATGTTGAAAAAAACGTTTCTTAAGTACAACAGGTGCAGGCCTGACCAAACACACTTAAGGAGATGCAGCTGCTGCATCAGAACTCTCACAATGCCAGGACTCTACATGGTGGTCAGGCGGCGAAGGCTACAGCGAGCAGCACGGAACAGACGTAGGATCCAGGAGCGGATATTCTGCCAGCGGGTCACCCTTCTGGGCCAAACCAGGGAGCAAATATACGCAAAGTACCGCCTGATTGGGCCAATGATCATCAAGCTAATCCAGGACCTAGACCCCCTGATGCAGCACCCAACAAGGAGGACCAATGCCGTGCCCACACATGTCCTGGTATTGTGCAGCCTGCACCTTCTGGCCTCCGGAAGCTTCCAGGGGATAGTCGCTGTTGCAGGGGGGATATCCCAGCCCACCATGTCCCGCTGCCTAAGGAATTTCCTGGATGAAATGCTGACCATGCTACACCACTACATCTCATTCCCCACCAGCCAGCAGGACTTGAATGAGACCAAGCATTAATTTTACAACGTTGCACAATTTCCACATGTAATAGGATGCATTGACTGTACCCACATCCACATCTGCCCACCAGCACAAACGGAATACATGTACCGCAACCGCAAGTCCTACCACTCCCTCAACATCCAGATGATGTCCAATGCTAAGACATACATCACGGACATAGTAGCACAGTACCCGGGGAGCACACATGACTCCTTCATATTCCGGCACAGCGGCATCCACACACCACTGGCCAGGGGAGACTTTGGTGAAGGACACCTACTAGGTAAGTACACATGCCCCACAATGTTACACTGTGATGATGTAGCTGCACAGCACAGGCACTCACCCTCATCTCCTCTCATTCGGGTAACAGTGGCTACGCTCTCCGTGAGTACCTCCTCACCCCATACCTCAACCCTGCAACACCACAACAACGGCGTTACAATGCAGCACACATACGCACAAGAAATTGCATTGAGAGGACATTTGGCCTTTTGAAGAGCAGAATCCGCATACTTCACAAGACTGGTGGGGCCATCAAATACGACCCTGAGGTCTGCTCCCGCATTGTGGCCGTGTGTGCAATACTACACAACATTGCTACCAAGTGCTGGATACCTGTAGAGATATCTGGCAGTGAGTCGGAAGGGGACAACCGCCCACCTGCACATGCGCGTCATGCACGCGTGGAAAATCCTGCTGAAGGACACAGACGGCGCAACCAAATCACAATGAACTGTTTCTAGTGCACCCACTCCCCTCACCCAACACTTCACTCATGCATGACAATGGAAATAATGACATGAGTCTGATGTACTATTATTGAATAAATAATATTGTTGGGTGCACAATAATATGGCATTATTTCAAACAGTAACATTTGAGGTGTATTGCGTCATACTACTCAAGATTTTGTAGTGGGCATGCTTATGTCATCAGCATGTCCCTGCTCTATGAGCATTAATGTCATTTGCGCCTCCGGCGCGAAGCTCCCAGTCGCCTCTCGACCTCTTCCTTCGGCTGAGCACGTGATGCCGCAGTGGGCCTGCTGCTGCGGCGTGGAACACTTACCTGTGATGAAGACAGGCTGCTGTGACTAGATGCCCCCTCACTTGTGTCATCCCCTCCTGCATGGCCGTGGCCAGTTGGCTGCAGAGCCTGAACAGCAGTGGTTACCTGCCTGAGTGCCCGTGCCACGTCCTGACAACATTGGACCATCTGGAGTTGCATGGCCAATGATCTACGGGACAGCTGGGAAGTCGCATTGCCAATTACATAATTGGAGCGCGTGTACGCTGAGAGGCGTGTGAGGAGCTGGGGGTGGCGGCGGCGGGTGAGGTCTCGCTGGCTAACAATGGCCGCAGTGTTTGCCTCCATAGCTGTGGTCATTCGGTCCATCCGGTCGGACAGATGGGCAACATTCCTGCCTGTATTGTGCAGCTGCAGGTGTATTGCTGCAAGGTGTCGTGCCTGTAATTGGTGGACGCGCAGCATGCGGCGCTCTATTGAGAGCCCTGGCACACGCACAGTCATCTCCCTCCTGCCGGTGCGTTGTGTACTTTGGCGCCGCTCCCTGACCTGCCTGCTGGGCTGGGTGGGCACAGTAGGTGTGCGTTGTGTCGGTGGTCTTGCGGCTGCTGGTGTTGAGGATGCCACTGGCATGGGTCTAACAGCTGACGATGGTGGTGCGCCTGTTGTAGCTGGCGTTGCAGGTGGTGGTACGCCTGCTGGCACTGGTTCTTGGCCAGATGGAGCTGGTTGTGTGGATGTATCTTCCTCACCCTCAGGATCCTCATGTGTTTCATCAATTTGAAGCCCCTCACTCTCGCTGCTGGTGTTATCAGCGCCACCTGTGATGGAAAGTGGAAGTTGATTAATTACATGTATCTTTCACATGGAAGGTTGCTACATGCATGCTGGCTACCATTCCATGACTGGCTGTTGCATTGACTACATTAGGACATGACTGGCTGTATGGGACTTTTTGTAAATTGTGTTCAGACTACATGTCCCACAATGCAATAGGGATATTCTGGTGTGCATGGGCTGCATGACTGGGGTTTCTCATGGGTAGCTATAGGGTCATGGCCATTGTTAGGGGACAGGGTCGCAGTCACATGGCACTTACCTTGGCTGTCTTGGGTGGGTCGGGAGAAGTCCAGCCGGTTTGCCCCCATGCATGCCTCAGGTTGCAATGTGTCCTCAACACGATCCTCCAATGGGGTGTTGGGAGGGACTGTAGGCTCTCCCCCTCCTGTTGCAAGGCGCTCACCCAGCCTCTCGGCCACCCTCTCCTTGGCACGACCTCGGAGGTCGTACCACCTCGGAGATCATACAACCTCCTTTTGAGATCGTCAATTGATCTCTGTGTGACTCCAACAGAGTTCACTTTTGCACAGATACGCAACCACAGTCGCCGTTTCTCGGCCTCTGGCACCCTCCTGGAGTCCTTCCCAAACAGTCTATCATGGTCTTTACAGACTCCATCGATGAGATGTTCCAGCTCCTGTTCAGAGAATTTAATTTTGCGCTTTCTCCCTTTGTCACTGGGCCCTGCTGCTTCCTGTGACATTGCTGCAGTCTGCAGTATCCAAATACAATAACTGGAGATGGTTGGAGTGGAGCTCTGAGCAGTGCTGCTTCCAATTCTGCCTCAGTATTCAGAATGAGGGAGGGAACTGCCTGCTTCCTGGAGGTGATGTCATCACAGTGCTCGAAATGCGACTTCCCATTTTTGCGATCTCACTATTAGCGAGATCGCAATTTGCGATCTCGCTAATAGCGAGATCGCAATTTCAACACTGGATTTGACCGATTTTGCCATTTTTCTGCGATTTCAGAATAATCGCTATTTGCTTTTGCGGCCGAATGCAAATCGCTATATTTTCTTGCACATTTACATGAATCCCATTGTGTGAATTCTAAATTGCGATTCGGTATTAATCGCAATTTAGAATTCGCAGAATATGGTTTTCATGAATCTGGCAGAATGTCCCCTAATTTGTCTGTTCTACCGCAGAATTGTTGCAGTTGACTAAACTACTGAAAACCTGGATCGACACCCTTTAGGTAGGAGCAGTATCAACCTAGGGCACTCTAGCAGATGTCAGCACCTGGACACCTTCTCAAGTAGTGTTTGCACACGACAAATACAAAAATAAATAAATGAATAAACAAATAAATGACTCCCAGAGCCCCCACATCTTCTGGAGTTCTTTCTCTGCAAAGAGTATTCCTTTGCCTTCCAGTTCTCAATATACAAATTGCCCTTTTTCCATTCTGTATGATACTTCAGTGAATGTTTGGCTTTTTGTGTATGCACAAAAAGTTCAATTGAAGAGCGGAGAGGAATGAGTCTCCTCCGTTCCAAGGATCGTGTATGTCTCCTATGTCTGGAGATGCTGTTAACAAATCATAATGTTCCTGAGAACTCCTGAGAGTTTGGGAAAGTAAATTTAGCTAAAAGCGAAGAGTATTCTTAGGGGAAAATGTGTATGATAACAAATTGTGAATTGTAAATTAAGTCAAAATACACTTGAGAATGTATTTCACCACACCAATAATTGCATGTATTCCAGTGGCATCGTATGTGTGCATTGTATTGATACAAATGAGGAAAAAACTATTATGAAATAAAAGATCTGAAATATATTTCATACACCCTTGAGTTTTTGTGTGGAAAATTCAAGTGTCCATGCTTCTTGGTTAGAGTAATATTGTGACGGAGAAGCAACATATCTTACTAGAAAGAACTGAATAATTTATCCTATATTTCCCACCACTGTGTCCGACCTAAATTCTCACCAAGCGGAGGGGAGACTTCTTGAGATTGACTGTCCATATTGAATTTCACCGGCCTTATCAGAACATTCTCATGGACCTGTTATGTTATGTTATATCCACTTGATATAGCGCACAAATCACACCGAAAGTGTATCTTGGCACTATGCCAGATTAACGGCCTGCCACAGCCTAAGAGAGTCAGGTCTTGAGGAGTTTTTTTTAATTTGGCAAAATCAGAGCAGCAACAGAGATGAAGCAGAATTTGATTCCAAGTAGATTGAGCAGTAAAGGAAAAATGCTTTCCCACCGCTTTTACGGGTACGAATGTGGGGAATAGTCGGGAGTGTTTTGTCACTAGATCTAAGCGTTTGTGAAGGACAGTAGTACTTCCGTTTGTTTTTTAGATATGTGGCGGCTGCACCTATGATAGCCTTGTGGGTGAGACAACAGATCTTAAAGATGATCTTCTACCTAATGGGAAGCCAAAGTAAAGCTCTCAGTGTGGGCACCGATGGGGAGCATGCTGGGATATTAATAACCAGGCCTGCAGCTGTGTTTTGCACCATCTGGAGTTTGGCCAATAGGGAGTCATTCACAGCCATGAGCAGGGCATTACCATAGTCCATGCAGCTTATGATTAGGGCCTGGACAAGTTTCTGTCTTGTAGTGAAGATTCTCCTCAGAAGCTGCAAGGTTTAAAAGCATGCCCCGTAAGTGGCGGTAATGTGATCCTTCACGGAAAAAGCCTGTAGTTTAATGCCCAGATATTTCACCACAAGCCTATTACAGGCCTTTCATAGCTGTAGGGTATGGTTCGACTAGGAATATAAAAGTAATTGCTTCCAACTTAGAAGCCTTCTGTTAACAAAGGAAAATGAATCATTAATAAATTCGGAACCACTCAATATAAGCCTTATGTGGACAAATGACTGTATTTGTCCGCGCATTTAGGTGACCACTTCTGGCTACAGCTCTCTACTGGCCCCACTAAATCACTAAGGGGCATATTTACAAGCCCCCATCATGATAGGGACTTTGCCTTATTTACAAGACAGCGTTAAGCCACTTGACGTGACTTAACACTGCCTTGTAAATAGAACCCCTTTTCACGTTATGCTTAGCGTGAAAGGGCAGGGCAAGAGGTGTTGCTGTGGGCGTTCCGCCGCAACACCCATTGATTCTGACACTGACCCCTATTTACAAGGGCGGCATAAATAGGAGGCAGCACCAGAATTAAGACCAGGGGCAACCTGGTCTTACCCTGACACAACGAGGAGAAATGTTTAATTTCTCCTTGTTTTTGCTGTTTTTTTGTGTGCTGCCTTGTGCAGCACACATTAAAACAGCAAAAGGCCAATGATTGTTCACGTACAGGAAGGTCCCCCTTCCTGCACATAAACAATAATTTTTTTAAAATGCCGCTTTGCAACTTCCATGTGTGCTGCATTGAGCAGCACACATAGAAGTTGTAAATCAGCATTTAAAGATTGTTTATGTGCAGGAAGGGTGACCGTCCTGTACATCTTCCCCTGAACGCAGACACCCTTGCACTATGGTGCAAGGGTGCCTGCATTGGTGCTAGGCTACTAAGAGTAGCTCCAGCGCAGGGGGAAATGCAGGGCTGCATCATAGTCTTGTAAGTATGGAGAAGCCCTGCATTTCTGAAGTGGCGGAGTGAGGAGTTAAGCCAGGAAGACCAACGCCTCACTCCGCCACTTCCCTTGTAGTTATGCCCCTTAGTTTCTCCCTCTGTTTCATTTGTTTTTTCTGGTGTCTAGGCCGATTTCCAAAGCACACAGATAAACCACTGGGCGGACCCACTTGCACCTATAAGAACTTGTCCTTGTCTAATAATAGTGACCCCACATGCACAGTTTTTATTCCCACGTCCTTTAGAATGTCCAGATGATTCCCATGGAACTTAATTTGAGTCTAAATGGGTTGACTATTTTCACGAAGCATTCCCACCATTTGGCGAACAATCAGGAGTAACACTGTGGTGGGACATAATGTCGGATACATTAATCTGTCATTTTCATTAATATATTTAATTTCGTCACTTGGTCTAACCAAGTAGCATGGGTCTTTGGATTTAACACCAGGAATCTGCAAGAGATGAACACCCTCCTTTTTGAAATCTATATAAAAATGCACACATCTAATAACAATAAAAGCCTCACTGTTAACAAAGATCAAATTAATTAAGGACATCTGAACATCTCCAGACCACATTTTGATTCTACCAGTAGTAAGATTATTTGGTTCAGATGATTCAAAAATGAGAATCGATCTCTCTTGAAAGCTCACAATTATTCGTTTGCCATAAAACTTTAGTATTAAAATACATTTCAGTCCACAGCTGTCCTCGTGTTAGTGAGTAATGAGACATGTCCCTTCAGCAAAAAATGTGTGGTCTGTCTCTGCAATTTAGTGGGGGTGACTACTGCACTTGTGATCTGCATCTGTTCCTGATTATCGCACTAGAGGAAAATGGTTTTAAATCCTAATCCTTTATACATTATGAAAGGCATTGTGCATTTATACTTTAGGTGCAGTGTTTAAAATAGGCGTCTCCAATTGGCAGAGGTATGTACCTTTGTCTAAGTAGGGACCCTTGCTTTTAGTCAGGGTAAGGAGGCTACATACTTTAGATAACCCCTGCTCACCCCCTTTGTAGCTTAGCACAAGCAGACAGGCTTATCCCAAAGGCAATGTGTAAAGAATGTATTTGTACTCAAAACACACAGTAACACAGTGAGAACACCTAAAATGGACACCATACCAGTTTAGAAAAATAAGGTATCTGTATCTAAACCAAACAAAACCAAAACTAGAAAATCCAACAAACATAAATATACATACATCAAAATAGCACTTAAAAACAGTTACTTGCAGAAACAGTACTTGTAGAAACAAATAGCTCCACCTGGGGCTATTATGACGTTGTGACAGACATAAATCCAAAGTAAGGTGCTGACAGCAAGGTGCCTAGCGTCTGGCACCCTCAATCTTCAGTACCTTGGAAACTAGGTCTATGGACAATGCACGGCGTCGTGTAGATGAGGTGTTGAGGCCGGTTCCCTGGTTGCCACGGGGGCGGCAAGGCATAGTGTCCAAGAGGAGGGGATTTGTCAAGTCCAGGACAGGGGAAGATAGCGATGTCAGCTGTTAGGCGTTGGTTCTAGTGAGGCAATGCAAAGTCAAAGAGTTTGTGAAGTCACCCTCATTGGCTATCGGCTCCGCGATAATGGGATGCAGCAGGTGACGGCATCGGTGTAAGCCCTGGCATCGGGAAGGCTGACAACTGTAGGAGTTGGCAGGTGTCAGAGCTACGATGCAGGCGGTGGGAGGGTGCGTCGAGCACGTCAAGAGTTGGACCCTTGTCCTTGGGGCAGGCTGCAGCTTCACTAGGGAATCGTTGACCATGTCAGAGTTGTTTTTGCTTTCTTTAAGTATTTTCCAGCTATCAACAGCAGGAACAACCTCCAGATGCCCAAAACCGCCTTTGTCCTCCTCCTTGGCAGAATCAGCAACTGCGGGCCAACTCAGCAAAGCACACAGCAAAGGGGCAGTACTCCTCCTTACATCTCTCCAGCTCTTACCCTTGGCAAAATGTTCCTCTTGAGTCCAGAAGTGACCTATTTATCCAGGGTTTAAGGTCCAATACATATACCCCAGATTCTACAAAGTAACTCCCATTTTTAGCCAATGGGACAAATAGCCTTTCACTACTGAAAAACGAAATTGGAAGTATTTCACTGTCAGGACATATAAAACACAGCATCACATGTCCTACCTTTTACAAACACTGCAGCCTGCACAGGGGGGTACGTTGGCCCTACCGGAGGGGTTCCTTACATGTAAGAAAAGGGAAGGTTGTAGCCTAGCAAGTGGGTGCACTTGCAAGGTCGACATGTCAGAGAGATACCTTTACGGGGCTACTCATGTGGGTAGCACAACAAGGGCTGCAGGCCCACCAGTAGCATTTAATTTTACAGGGCCTGGCACAATCAGTGCACTTTAGTAGGAACTTACAAGTCAATAAAATATGCCAATCATGGATAACCAATCATGATAACAATTTACACGGGCAGTACTTGCACTTTGACGATGATCAGCAAAGACAAGGTGTCCAAAGCATCGAAGCCAGCAAAAACACAATCCAGTTCAGCATCAGAAATACAGGAAGTAGAGGCAAAAAGTTAAGGGTAACCACACCAAGGATAACATGGAGGTTTCAAACTTAATTTGTTGTAGACAAATTTATCAACTCATTCCTCAGATTAGATAATGTGGTTTAGTCTTAACACTTGATTTGATTATAAACACGCCAATGTTTATACATGAGATGGAATGATAAAGCCTGTTTAATTGTGATGAATAAAATACTCTTAAGACATACTACATAAAGTCTCTTTGGATGAACTTTGTTGGCAGATTTGTTAGCACCCTTCTGTGCCCCTGGAGACACTAGCACATTTCGTGGTGGTGCAACCTTTCAGATATACTACTCCGACGCAGGGAGTATTCCGGAGGAGCACGAACAATTTTGTTTAAAATATTTGGATAATACCAGTAGTGCGCGGTCTCACATAAACGAGAGTTAGACATTACTAGTCCCTGGATTATTGGTAAATTAATCCCAGGTCACTTGGGAATATACTTAGAGGTCGAACACGATGTTGTCTGGGAAGGCTCGGAACAGCATTCGATTAGTCTGAATCCGATTCGGAACCCACCTTTTTGACCGACTCCGACACTTTACCCAACAAGCGATTATGATGGCTGGAAAGCATTCAGACAGTCCGACTCGGTTCCGAAAGACATTGGGAGTAATCGAGTTGTCAGGAGCCGAATCGTAGCGGTCTCTGGACTGCGTTTCTAGCCAATCAATTAGGATGTCAGATTCGGACAGCCATTCCGAATCTGTTGTTCCGAGATGGATCGACTGTCAGAATCTGACTTTGGAGGACTGTAGCAGGCCCCCCCCCCTTTACCGGGGGCCTCCAAATCATGCCTGTGGTGGTACCCATGGGTCCCCCCTTCCCATGCATGCACAGTGTGGCATGCACCATGGAGTGCCCACCAAAGGGTGCAAGGTTTTCTCCAACAACCCCTTTTGTCAATGGGAGCCTGTGTTCTCATTTGGAAAAAAGGCTCCCATTTAAGTCAATGAGAATCTGACCGAATTATGTTGGGAAGCATCATAATCTGTCGGTTGGACTCGCAGAACCTGATCTGTTCGGGATCAATTCCGAAACCAATTCAGTTTCCTAATGAGATCGTAATCGGCCCCTTAGTTGTGAATAAATGGCAATCATGTTTTGCTAACTATTTGTGAGGAAAAGAGCAAATGTAACTATCCCCATGTCCTACAATGTTTATTAATGATCACTTATAATTTAACTCTCAGTTATACTTTTACCCTGTCAAAACAATTAAAATGCTTGCCACTGACATTGTTCCTGCTATGACTTCAATTTGCAGAAGCTCTCTTGCATCTGGTCATGTTCATAAGTGTTATAAATTGGTGTTAGGGCCTTCCTTCTAAACAAATATCCTCCAATTATCCCAATATCCCAATATCTCTGCCAATTAAAGCCCCATCTCATTCCTCCTTTTAGCAGACAAAATTACAGAATCTATAGTAACCTTTTAACTCTCTTAATTTGCCACACCAAATAATTAATTTGCTCACCATCAGACAGATTTCCGCCCAGGTTTCAGTATTGAAACAGACATTGTATCTTCCACAGAAGACATTCGAAGAATCTAAGATGAGTGAGGTAAAGCTGCCCTTATTCTTATAGACTTGTCTGCGGCTTTCAATACAGTGTCCCTCACATTGGTAATCGCTTGGAAAACCTTAGAATTTACAGGCTTAGGTTTTCAATGACTTTCTTCTTAGCTGACTGACCGCTATAAGGCAGTCACCATGCCCCAGTTCCAATCTTGCTTTAAATCTATTTAGTGTGGAGTTCTGTTGGGCTCATAACTCATTCCTACCCTGTATAGCTTTGATGTCTCCCTGGTTACTGCTCTGATTCAATCTTTCTATCTGCAATATTACGCCTTTGGTGATGACACTCAACTCATTCTCTGCTTAGATGGTAATCCTAAAACCTGATGGCTCGCATTAATGGGACTTAGAAAGATATTTCTTCCTATAGTAACCATCAACTTACACAAATATATTATACAAACTCTTACCTTGTCACCCTTGGATTACTGTAATGCACTTTATGTTCACCTTCCTGCTTATGCTCCCCCTGAATCAAAAATCAAGAAATTGCTCACCTTAATGTCTGCAAATTAATCACAATATTTGAAGGCTGCTCTTCCACTTAGCACCAGGAAGTACTTTAACTGAGTATCCACGTGCTCTACAAAAGTTATAACCATTATTTATGATGATTATGATGAATATTATTATTATTTAGCACCATATTAATAAAGAGGAAAGCTAAAGATAGCAATACTAATAATACAATTAATAATATTATTATTAATGTTATTGTAATTTTTTTGCTCCTTGCCAACCAGACTCTAAGGGCTTGATTTAGATCTTGGCAGTACTGCCATTGCCCCACTGTGGTGGTGGTTCCAAGTACTCCTTCGAGTTGGCGGCGGTCTGCCTGCCATATTTAGATGGTGTGGCAATAGACAGTGTCCTGCGGCAGTTGTTTTTGTTGGCTAAAAGTATTCCATTGCCATCAGACCGGCTGGCTTGCACTGAGCCGATTTAGATGTTCCCATTGTGCTAGTGGTGTCCTGGCAGCAGAGTCCTGACAGAGTGAGGCCATGCTAGTGTGGACACAGGTAAGTACTACTTATTATCATTTCAATCACATATATTTTGTAAGGGAAACAGTGCTTGTACCCAGCTTTGATATTGGATTTCCATTAGGTCATTTGTTAATAATTTTCGAGCTCATTAACAAACTTTAGCTCACTTGCAATTTGTGTTACCGTACCTTTATTGTGAATTAGTTAAAATTAACTACAATGTCAGTAATTTGATATTTTCACCACATTTATATTTGTATCATTTTTCCATTTGAGCTGACTGGGCTGGCTAAGCAACATCCAAGCAAGACCAGGGGCAGCAAACAAGAGCATCAGATCAGAGGTGGGCATGTTGACTTGACACCACAAATGAGTAGGAGGAGGAACTGACCAGCAGCAGGGGTAGTGCTTCCGCCCAGAGCATTACACACTCAACAACAAAAAGACTCGGGCCAAGGCTAAACAATCTCCTGGGGGAGGGAGTGAAAGTAATCTCCACCATCCGGGGGGGGGGGGGAGGTTTAGGTTTTGCTCCTCACCTAGAAGAAGAAGTTGAAGTGTTGTCCCTAGAGCAAGCCCCAACACCATCTCGGCCTGCCCCCAACTCCTCCCTAACTCCTAATGTTCCCATTCCATCGGCCTTCAAGTGCACCCTTGTACTTCTACTCCCAGTGTTTGCCTACAAGGCCACAAGTCAAGAGACACATCAAACCAACACACCACTCCCTTCTTGTCACCCCTAAACCCTTCCATGTGAGTCTGTCCCTGGGACAGGATTCAAGGAGGAGATGATGTGAGTAGTAAAGGCTCAAGATGCAATCTTTCAGGACATCCAGGACTTAATGAGAGAGGTCTGGATGCTTGAGAAAGAGTCTCTGGGCACCTGCTACCATTACCTGGCGCCCTGACCACCTTGGCTGCATCTATAGTGTCTATGTTTCCTCCTAAACCCACTCCGGCTACTCTAGACCCGTCATGAGGTTTGTTGTCCTAACTGTTTCCCCAGCTACCTGTTTTGTTATATCTTCCCGTGGGGTGTCTAGTGCTGTCGTGCCCAGCCAAATATTGTCTGCGTCTGAGGAAGATTTCAACATCATCATAAAAACGAGAGCAAGAATGTTCAGAGACTTTGTCTCACAAGCCAGCACCCTGATTTCAAGACTACATGTGTCTAGGAGGTCCAACTTCATTATTTTATTAGACGTGGACTCTGATGTTTGGACTATGTTTTGACTTTAAAATAATTTGATTGGGGCGCTAGAGGGCTCACTGCGCTATGGCTGACTCCTGAGGCAGCTCCGCCGGGCGGGAGACTGTTGCTGCAAATACCACAGTGATGCTAGAAGTAAAATGCACTAACTTTGCGGATTGCGGTGTCGGAATACCTACAACATGACCAGCGGATGTTTCTAGAGCCCAAAACTGCCTAACATCGTAATTACGAGGCTGAAAAGTGAGAACTGCAGCCGGAGTTTCAAAATGGCGGCGCCCGCGAAGTGAAACTGGAACAGAGATGAGCCTCCAAAGACTTCGGATTATGCCCTCACAGGCTCCCTCAAGACTCTAAAGGGATCAGAGGAGCTGCGGGAGTGAGCAACTAGCTTCAAACAGCGTACGCTGGGGTCTGTGAGTAATTTATGGATTGCGTTCCACGGAGCACTGATAATGTACAAAATGGCAGCTCTGGTGAAACGCAAACTGCCTGAGCGCGCAATCTACCTGTAATGGGCTCTAGACTCATATTTTTTACTATATGATCAATGTGCACGGATGCCACTAACACTATCAAAGCCCGCGCTTCATACTGCTGAATTGCTGATTTTATATTCCTGTTTGCTATTTGTGTTTATTTTGGGTTCTTAGTCCTTGTTTTTAAATCCCCCCTTCACTTGCATCATAATAGGTCTTGCACCGCTGCTTGAGCGGGTCCGGTTCCTGGGGTGGGGTTCGTTTCGTTTTTAGCCACCATCTTGGAGCGGACTGGTGGTGTGGTCAGGCGCTATTACTGGCGAGCGCTTTAGTGCGCAGGAGCTACTGAGGGACACTTATTTAAGGCGAGTTGCCCCGGAGCTCGCCCTGACAAGGTAGCGTTATGCTGCACAAGCGCTTCGCGCTTTATACTGCTGAATTGCTGATTTTATATTCCTGTTTGCTATTTGTGTTTATTTTGGGTTCTTAGTCCTTGTTTTTAAATCGCCCCTTCACTTGCATCATAATAGGTCTTGCACCGCTGCTTGGCTTGAGCGGGTCCGGTTCCTGGGGTGGGGTTTGTTTCGTTTTTAGCCGCCATCTTGGAGCGGACTGGTGGTGTGGTCAGGCGCTATTACTGGCGAGCGCTCTAGTGCGCAGGAGCTACTGAGGGACACTTATTTAAGGCTCCCCGCCCAGCGCAGCGGTAACGCGCAGCGGTCGCGCCTTCGCTTAGCCGGAGTCGTGCCAGAGTCCTGCCCGTCTGCGCCTGTCTGCGTACGGCCGCATTGGTCGGATTGGGACTCTGCCCGGCGGACCCGCATCATATACGATGCTTAGTTATTCTAGGGACGCCCTATTGTCCTTTAGTCGGCGTCTGCCACCATGCAACATGGCTCGAGTGAATCCACTGTGTGGCCCCCATCAGTGTGCCTGTGGTAGGTGGTTGCTTGAAGCCCCCGCCCTACCGCGCTGTCTTGGGGAGATATCAGCTCCTGGCAGTAAATATCCTCTGCAGTACCTCACTATCTGGAACCTGAATGTGAGGTCGCTGGTTAAACATCATCAGGATATAGCTGACCTTACCGGAAAGGATTCTCCTGACATTTTTTGTCTGACAGAGACCTAGCTTCAGGAAACAGATACAGCTGTTCTCAATCTGGCCTTTCCACCTGGATACTCGGTCCATACGCTCAATCACTCCTCTAGAGGTGGGGGTATAGCGCTCGCTGTTAAATCCTGCTGCCCTTGCGATTGGAGAGTTAAAAAAATCGCGGGTTGTGAAAGCGCCTTGTTCAAGGTTTCGGTCACACCCCATTTTACCTTTTCAGGTTTGCTAATTTATCGTCCCCCGGGCAGCGACGTGGCATTCAGGGAGGCCCTCCCTGATGCCATTAGTTCGCTGGCAGTAGGTTGTGCCAATTTCTCTATCCTAGGAGACTTGAATCTTCACTTTGACACCTTGGCCCTGCCTGCAGTGAGCGGCATCATGGCTGATCTTAAGGCACTTCAACTGCTTCAATTGGTCTCGGATCCCACCCATGTAGGTGGACATATTTTGGACCCCTTCTTTTGAAACCTAGCAGAGGTAAGGGTTGCTTCCCCTCTTCCCATGTCCTGGACGGACCACTCGTTGGTGACAATTCAGTGTCCATTGTCGGAGTCTCCTTTCAAGTCCACGACGCGCATTTTTTTCAGACGTCGTTGGAATAAATTAAAATTGGAAGACCTACACCGTCTTCTTTCCGAGGACCCTTTGGGCCCGGTGGAGAATGTGGAATCTGGCTATGACCGTTTTTGCGAATGGATTACCAGAGCCCTTGACTCTCTTATTCCAAAGACCTCGAGCAAGTGCGGATCGCGGGACCCTAGTCCTTGGTATGATGGGTCGCTGCGTGCGTTGAAAAGCTCTTGTAGATGCGCAGAGAGAGACTGGCGGAAAACCTATGACATCAGCAAAAAAGCCATGTATTTGGCTACCGTCAAATCTTATCATCGCGCTGTTTGCAGAGCCCGGGCAGCATTTTATGCCCTCGAATTTCGCAACAGCACGAACCCATCAAAAACCATTTTTAAAGCTCTCAAGGACCTTGTGGCTAAAAAGGCCTCTGCGGATGCCATTGCTTCCAACACTCATTGCGAAACGCTGGCGGCCTTTTTCCTGGAGAAGGTTCATACCATCTATAGAGCCTTTCCTACGGCTACGTCCACTGGTGAAGGTCTGCATAGCCTTCCTAGGCAGGTTGTCTTAGATTCTCTCCCCTGCCTTACACCGGAAATTTTTAAGACACTGGCCCTTCAAGTCAAGTCGGGGTCCCCGGTAGATCCATTAAAGCCAGCAGGGTTTAGAGATCTGGCACCCTCTAATCTTCTGCCAGTTTGTGATCTGATTAATATCTCGCTTACATCTGGCCAGGTACCTCTGAAGTGGAAACAGGCAGTAGTAATGCCCATACTGAAGAAGCCATCTATCAAAACCACTAAACCGAAGAATTATCGCCTAATATCGCTCCTTCCGTGGCCGGCTAAAGTCGCCGAGGCGCATGTTAACATCGCCCTCACAGACCATCTTTCGCGTACTAACATTCTGGATGATACGCAGAATGGATTTCGAGCTGGCCACAGCACGGAGACAGCCCTCTTATTCATGGTGGAGCATCTTCGGGCGGTGCTTGATGCGGGTCAAACGGCGGCGCTTGTTTTATTAGATCTGAGCGCCGCCTTTGACACCGTCTCGCACGGGATCCTTCTGCAGCACCTCGAGGAAGCGGGCGTGGTTGGCGTCGCTCTTCAGTGGTTCCGCTTGTTCCTGGGCGACCGCTCTTTCTGCGTGGCTGTTCCGCCCTATCAGTCCAAATCTCATCCCCTGACTCTTGGGGTACCGCAGGGATCCTCGCTGAGCCCCTCGTTGTTCAATCTTTACGTGAGGCCGCTGGCTGAGGTCGTAAAGCAGTGGGGTATGACCATGTTGTCATACGTTGACGACACTCAGCTAGCGGTCACGATCAGCGGGGATTCTGAGGTGGAGGCCCCAAGATTCCGGGATGGACTACGGGCGGTGGCAAGTTGGATGACGTCTAACTGTCTCCAACTTAATGCTAAAAAGACAGAAATTATGGTCTTCGGCAAACAGGCGGAACTTTGGGGCGATGCATGGTGGCCCTCAGAGTTGGGTCCCACCCCTACTCCGGTTGTGGAGATAAAAAATGTAGGGGTGTGGCTCGATCCCACCCTTAGCTTTGTATGCCACACCAAACGTATTGCGGCCTGCTGCTTTGGCATCCTGCGCAACCTGAGACCTGCACTTAAATTCTTTGTTGCCTCGACCAGACAGCTCGTGGTACAGGCGACGATGATGTCTCGGCTCGATTATGCCAGCTCCCTTTTAATAGGGATAAATCAGGCCGAACTCACCCGTCTCCAACGAGTGCAAAATGCAGCTGCCAGAGCAGTTGTAGGCTTACCTAGGTTTTGTTCTGTCTCCAACACCCTGCGCTCTCTTCATTGGTTACCAATTAGACAGAGGATCCATTTCAAAGTGCTTTGTATGTCCTACAAGATCCTTAAAGGTTCCCCTGCCCAGATTCTTCAGAACCTTCTGTCTCCTTACACTCCAGGTCGTTCTTTACGTTCATCGGACCGCGAACTGGCAGTAGTTCCACGTTTTAAACGTAGTCGGGCTGGGGGACGCTCTTTTCATGTACGTGCCGCTGCCCTGTGGAATGCTCTACCATTCGAAATTCGGACCCTTACTGATCTGCTCTCATTTCGCAGAGCTGTTAAGACTTTTCTGTTCCCGTAGTCTTTTCCCTTTTATATGACCACTTTTTAGTTGTGTTATGTGGCCTCCTTGTTAGGCGCCGGGATGCTCCTTTGCTGGAGCAGCTGTGTGCATAATAAATGCTCGTAACATAACATAACATAACATCTAGTCTCCCAATGTGCCGACTGAGGCTGCGAGGAAAATATGCGCACAGCGATATGATCCGATGACTACTGCTTCGCATAAACGTTCCGCGGAGACAGGAGACTCGCTGGGTACAAGTCTACACAGCGCTCCAGACTCCTGAAGGGTCGTCGATCTTACGATAGCAGCAACACCTAAATGCGCACAAAGTGAGCTACACTGCGATCTGTTAAATACGCATCTGCTGAAGGTGAGAAGGCGATATGTGAGCAGTATGACACAGGCCTAGACGAACACGTATGGAGAGGCTGCCTAGCATATACAAAGGAGGGAAGGAAATCCCGCCGACAATTATATAATACCTGCGTTTGCCTGCTGGCTCGTGCACAACAACATGCTGCTGTGCACCCAGTGGATGTAATGCCCATGAAAGGGGGTGTATGGAAGCGCACTGCCTGCGATGTGATATGTGACTGTGCTGCCTGAGATTTGCCGACAACACTGCTGGTGAGGCTGCATAAGCACGAGTTGCTATTTGTCTGGAATGCCTCTGAGGGACGTAATGCTGTGAAGGGCTTCCTAATATCCTATTGACCCCGACATTGTTGCCAAAATAACCACGATCCAGTTCCTGAACCCTATTACCACCGGATGACCACGGCGACTAGAAGGGGACACGCCGGTCACACTGTCCTGCGCGTAAGCTGCGGCATACACAGTACAGCAGGAAAGATGGGCAAGCCGGAGAAGCAGCAAACGAAACTACAACTCGAAGTAAAAAAAAGAACAAGGGAACTACTGGTGTGTCAGAGGCGGAAGGGGACAATGACACCGACGAGGGCGCCGGTATGGAAGGTGTGCTACGTGCCATACAGCGCAGCCTGCAAGAAATGAACGGGAAGTTGGATACTCTAACGCAAAGAGTTGACCATATGGCCGCCAAAATGGACAAGCATGGAGAACGGCTAGTAGAAGCAGAAACAAGAATATCGGCGGTGGAGGACGCATCCAGTACCAACACTAAGACCTGCGCCACCATGGAGAAAACGTTGGAAGCGCTACTTAACAAGACGGAGGATTTGGAAGCGAGGTCCCGCCGCAACAATGTTCGCATAGCAGGTCTTCCGGAATCAACGAACACGGGAAAAATTGAGCAATATGTGGAAGATCTCCTTAAAGAACTTTTCGGGGCAGAGGAGTTCTCGTCGGTGTTCCAGGTGGAGCGTGCTCATCGCTCCCTTGCGCCACGCACAAAGCCGGAGGCTCCCCCACGCATCATCATAGCTCGTCTGCTGAATTACAGAGACAGAGATACGGTCCTCAGGCGGGCACAGGAAAAGAGGGACATCACTCATCAGGGAAACAAACTTGAATTCTACCCGGATCACACCATGGATGTCCAATTGGCTCACAAAGAATACCAATCGGCGAAAAAGAAGCTGCAGGATTTGGGAGTAGAATATTCCATGCTCTACCCGGCAAAACTCAAGGTAACTCATGCAGGGCGATCCACAATTCTTCCCACGCCCCAGGCAGCTCATGAATATATCAAAAAGCTAGGCACGCGGAGGTGAACGTCAGGACGAGAGGAACAGCAAGGCGACGAGGACTGAGCAGACCTGATCAGGTAATGGTGTTTCATCGTTGAATCGGCAGGGCCAGGGACTCTGACACTTTCTTTCGTATGGACCCCATAGCAGATCTTAAGTCAAGGTATTTGTAGAACGCACTGCCACCAAGCGGGTTCCTTGCGCTATTACTCATACTGCTGTGGAACCCTTCCTGGCTTTCCCTGTGATGTGTCCACTCCTGGGCACCCCCAGGGTGAAGCCAGGCATCCTAGCGTTGTTGGGGCCGGTGTGGAGGTTGCGCAAGCTATTGCCCAGAGTTGCAGCGTGGGCCCATGATTAGAATAGGCACCGAGGCGTGAATTGTCAGGTCCGAGGAAATTGAGCCCAAGACCCGCCGAGGCGGGAATTGAACCCTGGTCCCGGGCCAGAACTCTGCATCAGGGTCTGCGGCTCTAACCATTGAGCCACACTCCTCCTCTTATACTACCTTAAACTGTATACTGTACATAGGGATAATGATTAGGCAATCCGCACTAAGGCCGATTGTCACAGAGTTCCAGCACTGACACGACAGCCGAAAGTGGACTATTTGTACTGTTGGCTGGTGGAATGCTTCGAAAATGAGGCAGGCCATAATGCACTGTCCCGCGGCCACTTAACGATAGCCATATACGCGATGGAGATATTGCTACTATATGAACTGCCTTAGGTTAATTGGCGGATAAGGTGTGACTCTATACTGGAATTGCTTCACCATAGGCTGTGGGGGGAGGGATGACTCCCTGACGATATTGCCAGTTAAGACTACTCTGCTGAAAGTTGCGAGGTCTCACGATCTGTTGGTCAGTGACAAAAGAGCTGAAGGCACTTAAATTTGCAGCACTATATACACATTTGTTGATAGTGACAGAGCGCCCGTCCACATCCACAATGTGGGTGGCGATGTGCGTACCTGGTGGACCCCCTAGGTGGGTGTTCCCCAACACAAGTTTGTTCTACAGTTTATTTGAACCAGGGATATGGCTTTGGCAGGGTTGGGTTGCTGAAGTGGGAGGAGGGAGGGTGAGGGTATTTGGGAATGTTATTTATAGATCACTGTACCTGAGACACATTGCAAAGTCCAGTTCATATAGGAAATGCGATGTAGTTGATTTCCTTGTTCTAGATACTCTGACAACTCACAAGATGTTTAAGCTGTGGGGCTTCAAGATGATGCGATATAAACATGTATCTTTCTGATGTGGTAAAAACAGCACAGCTGAACCTAATAACCTGGAACGTCCGGGGTCTGAATAACCCCCCAAAAATCTGCCAAATATTCGCATACTTTACTAGGCTCCAGGTAGACATTGCATTTCTTCAAGAGACGCACATTGCAGCTAATGCGCCAGCCACACTAGGTAAGAGATGGGTTGAGGTCGTCTACACCTAAAATTATTCCTCATATGCACGTGGTGTGAGTATTCACATACGCAAGGGTGTTAACTTTAAGGTCTCAGAGGTGCTAAAGGACACAGAGGGCAGATATGTTATAATGATTGGGCTTCTTCGGAATCAAAATATAGCTCTAATAAACACTTATGGTCCAAACACGGACGACCCTGGGTTTTACACTAAACCAGACCCCCCAGCTTTTCGCGATTTGGCGATTCACGAAAAAATCACGAAATCCGCTGGGCAGCGCGATTGCCGCGATATTTGCTATTTCGGCCGCGATATTTGCTATTTCGGCCGCAAAAAGGTTCTCCTGGCAGTTATGAAAAAAATGGTGGCTTATTATTGGCTATACGCAAACACGTCACTACGTGTCTCCGTACAGCCTTAAAATAGAATAGCAGCCGGGAATCATTTCCTTTCATGCATTTAGGGACAAGGATGCACACTGGCTAGGCTAGGCCCCCTCCGAAGAGCGCATGCTGTGTGGAACCGAGTCATCAAAGAGAAAGAGTGCGACCACACTCAGCATTCACCGACCCCCCACCTCCCTGATTTGGAGGAGCGTCTCGACTTACACTGTGCTTCCTGCAGGACACAAAGAACAGTTTAGTAAACTAACAGGCAATGTAGTATTGCGAAATTAAGAAGCAGATAATGCACACAACCTTCACTTTTGAAATCACGGTACAACACGTGACAGAAAAACCATATGGTGCTCCTGAAGGGTTCCCTAGAGACGGGAAAACAATGGAAGAGTCCTAAAAGTTTCAGCGTGACAGCGGCTCCTAATGCAGGCTGTAACAGTACCAACATATCAGCTGCTGGTAGCTTCACTCGAGTGGGCAGAGGAAGCACTCGTTTGTCATCAGTGGCTGTAAGATGTAAAGGTGAAACCTCATTTTATTACTCCAGTAACTGTTACAACAGATCGAGCAAACTCTTGTTTGTGACACTTATTAAATAGTACTGTACTATTTGAATAATTTCCAATTTATTAACATGGTCATCAAAATCCCACATTTAGACGCCATTTTATTGGTGTGATTTTCATTTTAAACATCTTAAAAATGTTTTATTACCGTTTGTTCACCTGGTTTTTGACTGCATGCTATATTTGTCTGAAGAATGCCAAAAAGGACAGCTATGACATCATATTGTACAGATCCTGGAGGATATTGTGGCATGAATTCGCAAATTTAGCGGCACAAATATGGAGATTTAGAGGGGCGGGAGCTTTAAAGGACAGGTCTTCTCTGTCCCCAAGACAGTAGAGACAACATGGCAGCTGCTCTCTCAGGCGCTTTTCATTGGTTGCATGGGGTGCCTGCTGTCCCATATAGGTATAACTGTCACCTGGCCATTACGTTACCAGCCTGCCCATCATTTCTTTTCCAAGATGACTAAAACAAAATAGAGATATTCAGGGAAATCAGGTATTTTCTTTCTCCCTTGAAATATGAATTGAAATTGCAAATATAAGAGGAAATCACTCTAAAAGTCTTTTAGAACAACAGGGAAAAACCTAGGCTTTTGGGGGGTGGTCTCGCCTACAGACAGCTTTAGCGAGACCCTCCAGCATTTCGTGATTCACAAAAGAATCGCGAATTCAGCTGGGTAGCGCAATGGCCGCAAAATGTACTATTTCGGTTGCAAAAAAGGTCTCCAGAAGGCACGAGGTTAGGATTGGGGCTGTGCACAGCTGCAGAACTTTAAACATGCCTATTTCAAAGTGGAATACTCTGCTAAAACAGTATCCATTGATTTAAGGCTGAAAATGAATGATTATGAGTAAAATAAAGTGCCGCAAAAATGCCGCTAAATTTCCATATTTGTGCCGCTAAATTTCCAAATTTGTGCCGCTAAATTTGCAAATCTATGCCGCTATAGCCTGGAGGGTCTGCTAAACTATGGCACGTTATCTCTGAAATCCACGTAGGGAACCTAATATAGGGAGGCGACTTTAATATTGCACTGAGAGATGGACTAGACCGATCTCCAGATACTGCGGAACCACACAAAAGGGCATTAGCAGAGCTGCAGGATGCTATGACTGATTTACGACTAATCAACCTTTGGAGAACACGTTATCCGGGCCATTCAGAAGCCACACACATAACCGCAGCACACAACAGCTGGTCGAGAATTGACTACTGGCTGGGGTCAAGCGAGGTTTCGCTATGGACTTCCTCCATTAAGCACTTACCACGCACACTATCTGACCATAGCCCGGTGTTACTCTCCTTGCAACTGTCACACTACCCCCCCCCCCCTTCACCTGGAGCTTCAATGCTACAGCACTCCTGGACTCTGCATACACTGACACCATTCACACAGCAATAGTGGAATATTTTGAACTTAATGCTCCCACTACTGAGGATCAGGGGCTACTTTGGGACACTTTCAAGGCGACAATAAGGGGTAAATGCATTAGTACCACAGTGGGAATCCTTAAAGACATCAGACAGCAATTGAATATCCGTGAAGCTAAATTAAGTGAATTGGAGCGACGGTATGCACACACAAGGGACTCCACTATACTAGGGAACATAAAAACGACCCTGTCAGAACACCAGGAGTATGCCGCTGATGAACTTAACTATGTTTCGAAGCGTGGGATAGCAAGGGCATACGGAGAGAGAGGCAGACCAGGGAGAGCCCTAGCTCAAAAGATATGCTGCGGGCATACCCCAAAACACATTCACACTATAAAAGATTCAGTAGGCACGGTTAGATACGACATGAAGGGGATATTGAACGAATTCCGAATAACATATGGCCAACTGTAGGAATCCTGCCTAAGTGTGTCGACAGCTGATATGCTGGACTATATGGCGGACGTGGAAATAGCACGGTTATCAGATGCACATAGAGCGTACCTGTCCTGCCCCGTCACGGTTGAGGAAGTCACCGACACCATTAAAGCCCTCCCTAACGGCAAAGCACCAGGCCCAGATGGCTTTACGGGCGAGTTTTATAAGGCATTTGCAGACATATTAGCCCCACACTTGGTCAGAATGTACGGAGAGGCCCATGAAAAGCAGATACTCCCAGCGTCTCTACGAGAGGCGATGCTTGTTGCTCTTCTGAAGCCGGGTAAGGATCAAGAATACTGCGATTCATACAGGCCATTATCACTTATTAAAGTCGACACCAAGATCATTGCGTGTGTCCTTGCGGCACGGCTCAAGCCCTTGATGCCGTTGCTGATTAGACCGGATCAGTCTGGCTTCATACCGGAAAGATCCACGACGCACAATACACAAACGCTTTTCGCATTATCTCATTACCTAACACCTGAGACCAAAGCCGCAGCGGTCTTGTTAGATGCCTCCAAGGCCTTTGACATGATTGAATGGGCGTATCTACACGCAGTGCTTCATATTTATGCAATGGATATCAATGCTATATACTGACCTCATGGCCCGCATAAAAGTGAATGGTTATGTCTTGGACCCGATCGAGATAGGCAGAGGAACCAGGCAGGGATTCCCCTTGTCCCCAATGCTATTTGCACTGGTGCTGGAGCCACTCGCATGCAAAATTAGGCAACATCATCATTATTCAGCACTTCAATTCCCTACGTGACCCCTGCACATATCCCTCTATGCGGATGACATGGTACTGTATGTAAAAGACCCAGCCCAAAACCTCAACCCCCTGCTGCGTGAATACATAAAATTCGGACAACACTCAGGCCGACAAAAACTGGTCAAAATCCCAAATACTAGGGCTGACAGACAGCACCGCTCCATTTCCACTGGATTACCCGCTAGAATGGCGAGAAGAACCCACACGTTATTTGGGCATCTGGTACCACAGAGACCCTGAAATGGTCATCCGCACAAATTATGGGAGGGTTATATCAGATTTAGAGGAGAAAATTAATCGCTGGAACAAGTTACCACTCTCACTAGCGGATAAGGCTGCCTTAGTAAAAATGGTGCTTCTGCCCAAATTTCTTTATTTATTCAATAACATTCCTATTAAGCCGTCGACCGAAGACTTCCGCAATATAAAAAAATTGGTACTCCATCTCATTTGGGCGGGTAAACAAGCCAGACTGGAATCGCAAACGCTAACGTTGCCCTACGCGCAGGGAGGCTTTAAGGTACCAGATTTCTTCCTTTACTATATATGTGCACAAGCAAAATTTGCACACTACTGGTATCATGAAGTGCCGTTCATGTCGCATGTGGCAGTTGAAACAGGTGATGCTCAACGTATTCCCCTATCGGCCATACTACCACACAAAAGACCGCCATTACACTCTTGTGACATAAATACTATAGACGCAACGAAAATGGCCTGGTATCTGATGGGCAAGAAAGCGGGAAAGCTGCCATTGTATGCGCCGGCTCTACCATTGGCGCACCACCCGGAGCTTTCGGTCACTCAAGAGGCAGTGGGCATGGGACTACTGCAACAAGCCGGGATAGATACAATGGGCGATCTCTATGAGGAGGTCCAATTTAAATCGCTGGAGAAGTTGAGCTATATTAGCAACCCAACACTGCTATTTAATTTCACATACTACAGGCTGCAGAGGGCAATGAAAGAACTGTACACAGCATACACAGCAGAACCCCAACAAATGACCTCATTGCAATTCATAATAACGGAACCTACTGCAGCTCACATGGTATCTAGGCTATACACTAGACTACAGGAGGATATAGCAGGGAACACTGAGAAAATGAGGCAAAAATGGAACTATATCATGACTGAACAGATAACCGCAGATGAATGGTTCACAACATGTATGCTAACTAACATGCTAACTCCGAATGGTAATCTACGAATAATCCATTATAAATATCTGCACCAAATGTATTACACACCACAAAGACTCTACAAATACGGTCTGTGTGCGGACTCTAGATGCAAAAGGTGTAAAGTGGAAGGGGCCGATTTCATCCATCTTGCCTGGCACTGCCCAAAAATTGCGGACTACTGGGTCCAGGTGACGGAGGCGTTGAGTGTTATGTTAGAGACACCCATTGAATGCACTATACGAGTATGCCTGCTGGGCCTTGTCCCTCAAATCAGAGCGAGGAAACGAAAGTTCTGTGTGATAGCACTGTTGATGGAAAAACATAGAATCTCGCTCCACTGGAATAGCTCGAGGTGTCCAACGCTACGACACTGGTTGGAAGATCTAACCTACTGCAAGGACACACTGGCAACCTATAAAGAAGTACTCCCAGCTGGTTCAAGGTCCAAAGACTATTGGTTTTATTTAATTGAGTATCTACAAATGAGACCGCTGGAAGACCCTGCGTAAACGGTTGTAAACGGTTACGCCCCGCTGTACAAGATCACATAGTATTCATATGGGGACGGGAGGGAGAGTGCTGTGGTGCAGTGATCAATGTTTGTGTTTTTGTTGTTTTTTAGGTTTACTACAACAAAAAATGATTTCCACCAAAATGCTTTATCACTTATATTCTTCACGAGTGTGATATGCTTGCTATAGGCACCTTAAACTTGCCGCCGGACCCCCGGGTTGCCTTCCACAGGGCTGTGTTAATCTGTTAGAGATTTCCTAATTCTATTTTAAATGCTGAACATGCCGCCGGCCCCAGGGTTATAGGCGTAAGGCTGTGTAACCTGTGTAAGATCAAATAAAGATAGTTGAACTACAAAAAAAAACACAAAAAAAATAATAATAATTTGATTACCCTTTGTGTGTAGATGGGTTCCCATGCTGCCTCCTGACATTTTAATTTATTTTCTCCAACCACCTCTAAGTTACCTTTGCATTCTGCCTGAAGAGTACATTTGTATTCCTTTCTATCATTCCTATAACAATATTGTTTTTTAAATGTGAAAGAAATCTACATTTTATGTAATTGTCTCTTTTTTTGAAACATTTATTTGAAATGTATTTTTACAAAACTTCGGTTTCTCACTGTACATAATGTTTAGAGCATTCAATGTGGTTACATTTAAATGCTTTGGTATTTAGCAATTGCTTTCACTCTGCTGGATTGTAAAAAAACGATTTCTTATTGTTTCCTATTGTTAAATGTACTAAGCAGGAAAACGTATATGGAAAGATATCTCCTACACCAGAGAAAGCATGACGAAAGTCATCCAAATAAAGACAAGTTTTAGTTTATCCAAAGTGCACATGTTTATATTAGCAAATAAAGGTTAAAATGTTAACATTTTACATTGATTATGGAGGTTTTGTCCTAGTACTCTGCCTAAGCAATTGTAGGGGCGAAGATCACTGTGACTGGACACTTTTCCACGTACCTTGCTGCCCGTGAGGAGGAGCTCACTGTACCAGCGCCTAGCGGACCTGCTTCCAGCCTCACGACTCGCCGGACCCGCTTCGCGGGTCCCGCAGCGCGTCGTATCACCGAGGACTGCCCAGAGGATTTCAGGAGGAACGCGGGGGCAGGCAAGTGCACCAGCGGGGCTGCGAGCCAAGCAGGGGACTCCAGCGACCAGGAGTCCCTGCGAGCCCAACTAGCAACACCTGGGCTGCTCTCCCCGCTGGCCACGCCCCCCCCGCCAACGGAGTAAAAGCTGCTGTGACCTCAGTGTTAGCGGGACACTTTTCCACGTACCTTGCTGCCCGTGAGGAGGAGCTCACTGTACCAGCGCCTAGCGGACCTGCTTCCAGCCTCACGACTCGCCGGACCCGCTTCGCGGGTCCCGCAGCGCGTCGTATCACCGAGGACTGCCCAGAGGATTTCAGGAGGAACGCGGGGGCAGGCAAGTGCACCAGCGGGGCTGCGAGCCAAGCAGGGGACTCCAGCGACCAGGAGCCCCTGCGAGCCCAACTAGCAACACCTGGGCTGCTCTCCCCGCTGGCCACGCCCCCCCGCCTATCACACTGTTGTAGCACTTAAAGGAGGACCAGACGCCCGCGGCGCGGGAGCGCGCGGGAGGGCGCCGGGAGAAGCCCGGGACAAGGGCGGGACCGTCCAAGGCCGTCACAGGCCGGAGCAGGCTGGGCTGGGCCCACTCTCTTGGCTTCTCATATCGTGCAGGTACTTACAGACTTGATAATTTTGTTACACTCGTTTAGGGTGGAATAATCTGTCTGACCCCCCTGGAGTATAACTATGCCTTCATCAACAAAGGAGAGTACCCCTCAGAAGCCGGGTGGTGTGAAAAATGGGACTCTTGAAAATTATTTTGCACGGGCTGTGGGGGAGGCGGATAAAGAGGGAAATTTGTCTAGGCTAAGGGCGGAACGGAGACGATCAGTGGACAACTTGAAAAACACCCCCTTGGGAGAGCTATCTATCACTTTAAGGGAGGAGTCAACTCGTATCGAGGATGTTCCAGTTTTGTTAAGGGAAGGGATGAACACCTCTCAAATTGATATCACGAGTACTGCTCCACCTAGTAGTATTAGAATTAGCCCTGCTAGGGGGGCTACAGTCCTAACGCCACAACCACCCATAACCCGTAAAGACAAGCATCCCAAATTGAAAGCAGTCACCACACAAGTAATTCCAGGACCCCCTCCAAAAAAACGTAGGAGAAGGGCAAAGGGAGCACAGGGTGGCAGTAAACCCAAGACTCTACACCTAGAATTTGGGAAAGCCTCACAATCCCAGGTACCCACAGTAATACCGCCGGCAGAGTCACACTCTAAATCTAACGTCCAGGAAGTTATAGCTCCCGCCCTGAGCACAGATGTAGGAACTAGTAGTGAGAATGTCACCCTCTCTGTTGTGCCACTGGGAAACCTGGAATTCCTCTTAAGGTCTCTGTTACTCCCGATCAGTGAAAGCGTAAAAAAGATCGAGATTAGATTAACCATACTAGAGGCCACATTGGGAAGCCTTAAAAACCGCAGTGTTCGACAGGAAAATGATCTTACTGCCATCCCTAGCACCGCAGCTTCGCAAGGGTTAAAACCCAGGGTAGTTAACCCAACGCCAATCCCACCGCAGGCCACAAATGGGGCAGTCCCACAAAAACCACCAAACCCAAAGCCTGTAGTCACCAATCCCCCCCAGGCTACCACACCCAACCCACCCCTAGCATTAGTACCTCAGGCACATAGGATAGAAAACAACATCCCGGACAATCAAAAAATGCCCCCTGCAAGACCTCGTCGCCCTAACCTACCACCTGAGACCAACGACCTCACAGTAGTTATGGCAGGGGTCCCCCAACTAGACGAAGGTGAAATAGAGGATTTTTGCACACTAAAAACTAGGGTTATTAAGTGGCTAAACATAAACAGACCTCTCCCGATATATCTCAATAATGAGATTATAATGGTAAGAAGGGTCCCGTGGGTGGGGAGAAGTCGGAAATCCATTACTGGGGACTGTATATTGGTGAGTTTCAGGGACAAGGGCACGGTGGCACACATTTGTCAAGGGGAAAACATATCAAGGGAATCTACCATCCATACCCTTC
Organism: Lissotriton vulgaris; assembly: GCF_964263255.1. Taxonomy (NCBI): domain Eukaryota; kingdom Metazoa; phylum Chordata; class Amphibia; order Caudata; family Salamandridae; genus Lissotriton; species Lissotriton vulgaris. Next base: position 1,723,123,135 of record NC_141694.1, on the reverse strand, counting down.
GTGTGTCTTTCTTTTTCCCAAATACCCCAGGCCTACAACATCCACCCCAACGACATGATAGATGGGAGAGAGTTGGTAGAAGAGGGCGCCATCAGGCTTCTCATCCCTGGCCACTCTCCGGTAGAATGGCACCATTACTCCCAACCTATAATCGGTTTAACTGTTTAAATGATCTAGAGGGGGTGGATTGACAAATAGATAAGGCCTGTAAGGAAACCGTAGAAGAGGGCGCCCAAGCAGAATCATCAGTGGTGCAAAGAGACCCGGCCCTGCAAACCCAATTATGTAGGGCGGAGGACTCTATGCCTGTAATTAGTGAACAATTAACACACACTCAGACAACGCCCGTAGTTCCAGTGGGTGGGGTGGAACTGACCCCATGTCGGTTTCTTAGCTGGAACGTGGCGGGGACTAGAGCCAAAAGATTGGATCCCACATGGATAGATTTCATAACCAGCAACCACGTAATTGCCCTTCAAGAGACATGGGACACCGCACTAACTTTCTGTCTGGATGGGTTTACAAGTTTTATTATTCCAGCAACTCCTAGTAGTGCAGGAAGAGCTAAGGGTGGTCTAGTTCTCCTCTTCTCGCTAAAATTGGCAGGGACGTTTAAACAATTAGAGTCAGGCTCCCCAAATATTTTAATGGTAGAATGGATTATCTCACCAGGGCGGGTCTTAGTGGTCTTAAATTTTTATAATTCGTGGGCTAGACAAACAGACACAGCCCATGTGGATCAATTAGAAAAAGTTCTTATTGATTATAGTCACAAATCTTGCACTAATTTCGATTTCCTAATCTTAGGTGATTTTAACATCCAAAAATGTGTTTTAAAATGTAATTTAGGCAACCTGGATGGTCAAACAGAAAATGGCAATCTGCACTTTGCTCACACCAAAGCGGGGGAGGCGTTGGAATTTCTCCTTGCCAGCCTTAACATGTCTGAACCCCTTAGTACTGGTAGTGACGAATCCTTGCCCACCTACAAAGGGTCTGAAAGTGGGTCTGTGATAGATTTCATTTTCGTTTCTCAGGGCTTAACCTCTAGGATGGGGATTTACGAGGTAATCGCCTCTCCACATAGTGATCACAACCCAGTCTCTGCACAGGTTCATTGGAGTGACTTATGGAGCAAGCACCTGGGTCTTCCCAGGGCTTGCACATCGACGGTGCCCAGTGACCAGGGCAGACGGCTCAAGTGGGGTAAGGTGGTCCAGGAAACCTTTATGGCTTCCCTGCGCCCAAAGATAGAGGAACCCATGCGTATCTGTTTAGACCAAAATGCCTCCAATGATGAGATTGTCTCAGCTTTTAATCTAATTTGCTCACATACGGCTGAAGAACTTACTGTCCCCAACTCTAATTTGCCTCCCAAGCCATTTAAATGGTTTGACAGGAATTGCTCTAAAGCCCATAAAGAACTGAAAAATGCCCTTAAAATAAAGCCAAGGGATAAAACTTTAATCTCTAAATTAAGGCGAGAGTATAAATTGGTTGTTAAAAATAGGAAAAATACAATTAAAAAGAATGCCTGGAATGATTTGCTTGACGTGGACATACTACGGAATAGTAAAAGATTCTGGGACATCATAAACAACCAATTCTTCTCTGGGGAGATCAACACAATCTCCGACTGCATCATCAGTGACGAGAAATGGGTTGATCATTTTAAAAATATATATGGCGGCAATGACCCTGTAAATGATAATGAGACAGGACCGACCAGGGGCCTAGTGGCAGTAGAATTTAATGAGGAGGAGGTATATAAAGCCATAATGGACTCCACGAAAAATAAGGCTCCGGGCCCGGACGGTGTCCCGGTAGACTTTTTTATATATGCCCCAACTACCTGGTCTAAAGTACTTACAAATGTCTTCAGGGCAACAAATGATGGATGTTTTCCAGTAACATGGAACACATCTGTCATAGTACCAATCTTTAAAAAGGGAGACAGGGAGAATCCAGGATGTTACCGCCCAATCTCCTTGATAGACTCTGCCTTTAAGATTCTGGGCAGAGTTTTATTGACAAAGTTGAGAACAAGCCTGGAGACCTGTGGGGATCTCGCAGAGATTCAATATGGCTTCAGGGAAAAACGGGGAACCTTAGAGCAATGCTCAAATTTACACCTCCTAATATCGAAGTACACGGTGGCCGGGGAGGGTTCACTATATTTGGCCTTTATGGACCTCTCCTCGGCCTTCGACTTGGTTAATAGGGCCAAGCTTTGGGCTATATTGCGCGAGCTTGGTATTGAGGAACCCCTGGTAGCCCTTATAGCAAGCTTGCACCAAAGCCTTACCGCGAAGGTCCGGGTGACCAGGGATGGGCGATGCTCTGATAGTTTTAGGTCAAATAAAGGTGTCCGCCAAGGCTGTATCTTAGCCCCACTTTTATTCACCATTTACATTAATGATCTAGGGAAGTCTTTGTTAGCAGGCAACGCTGATGTCCCGCGGGTAGATGGGAAGCAGATACCGGCTCTTTTATATGCAGACGATGCTGTTCTCATCGCCCGCACGGGAATCGGGCTACAGACCCTTTTGGAACTCTTTGGCTCCTTTATGGCCAGATTGGATCTAAAAATCAATGTAACTAAATCGCACACAATGATTGTGGGTCCACAAAAAAACAAATCACATACAAAAACCTTTTTCTGTAACGGCGAGGCTCTCTCCAGGGTCCCGGTTTTTCCTTATCTAGGGGTCCTGTTTGATGAGAAGGGCTCCTGGGTCCCGCAAATCAAGGCCAAATGTATTTCTTTAGCCAGGTCCACAGCAGCCCTGTTGGATTTTACTAAAAGACTAGGGGCTAAACCAATGGAAGCCGTGTTAAAAGTTTACAAAAGTAAATGCATTTCAATAGCCTCATATGGTGCAGCACTGTGGGGTTATACTAATCTGGATAGTATGCAGATAGTAGAGAACAAACTCATTAGACGAATTCTGTCGGTCCCAAACTCCACACCTACATACTCCATACATGAGGAAGTTGGCCTACCTTATATTATAGATGGACTGAAAATGGCCCCCTTACTTTTTTGGGCCAATATCTGGTTAAATACCGAGTTGTCTTTAAATCACACAATCCTTAAAGACGTGACTGCAAGGGAGGGGGCAATGAAAATAGTCTGGCTGAGATATATAAAGTCATCATTCACTGCCCTCGGAAGACCTGATTTATATACAACACCATCTACAATCAGGAAAGCGGACATTGCATGGATTAAGAAGGAATTCCAGGGGAGGACACGCTTAGAGAGAGAGGAATATGAGGTTAATAAACCGTTAGTAAGAGCACATCTGGTTTTGTCCTCTTCCCCCTCAATGGAACCATACCTGCAATATGTCTCTAAACCCTTGCATAGATTCTTGTTAACCAGATTCAGATTGAATTTAATCCACTATCTATTAGGCACCTTCCCTACGTGGGGTAAACCAGAACATGCACCACCCTGTGAGTGCGATCAGTTCTCTAATCAGGACACTCTTCACTTCCTGTTTTTTTGTGCATTTTACGATACTGAGAGGAGAAAATACTTAATTCCCCTCCTGAAAACACTGGGCTTTATACAAGTGAGACCTGCCTTGCTTTACCTCCAAAGGTTACCGGACGCACATGTCACTTTTTGTGTAGCGAGTTTTTTAACAGCCGCGCACAGAGGCAGAAATAAAAGAATCCCTAGAACTGCTCTGTTTTAAATTAAAAATGAATACATTAACTGCTATTTTTCGTATGTATAATGGTGACCAATTCAGTGACTTTTTTATGGACACTATGTATAAACAAAATGAACTGTGGGTATTTTTAAAATGTCTTTTTAAATACATGTATGTTTTGCCTTTTATGATTTTAACAAAAATCGAATAAAGTGTATTTTGACTGACTGACTGACACTGTGACTGGGAGCATGTTCTGGGTGTTTGGGCAGGTGGCTGTGGAAGTGGGACAGGTGGCTGTGTAGAGTATTCTTTCTGCATGTGTTATCCATGAAGATAGATTTTGGGACATTTTGAACATTCCCTTCAGCATCTTCATGGCCAAGGCACTCTCTTCCCTATAAAGTTGTAGCTGATCTTGGTGTATTCTCATGATGTCTGGGCAACATTTCACAACCTCACCAAAGGTATGAGAAGGCAGTCTGCCTGTCAATCATCTGAGAGAGCTCCTGAAATGAGTCTTAAATATCTGACAGTGTAGACCATATTGCGTGACTATCCTCCTGCTGATCATGCTGTTGTTGAAAAAATGTATCCTCCCAGGCCATGCCAACGCCCCATATACAGTGCCCTCTGACATGGCCATCAGCTCAACCAGCAGGGAGAAGGGTGGCACCTGGGAAGTTTTGGGGAAGAGATTCATGCATGGTGGCTACTAATCAAGCATGTTCCCTCCTTCAGATGATTGAGAATAGGCATGAGATGCACCTTCATGGAAGGAGTGTGTAGGACATTATATACATTGACCTGTGATTTGAGGGCTATGTGGAGGTGATGGTTGTGTTTTTACCAGTATCGCCTATCACTGTTTGGGTACGTGCTGGGGACTGGCATTATTTCAAAGTGAAGTTGGCGGAGTACTGCTGCCTGATGTGAAATGCTCTTCAGTCTTTTGGGCATTGGGGCACCAGATCCATCCTCTTTGTGCATCTCCTGCTCAACCAGCTCCTGCCTATCTTCATACTCCTCACCGTCTTCTTGTTGAGCAGTTCAGGCCGTATATCTTGTTGCTTGGAGGAGAAGAAAATTCTCTTCTCGGTTTGCCTGTCATCCCTCGCTTTAAAATAGTTAGCATCATCGGCCGACTCAGTGTCTCCAGTGCTTGAAAAAAGCTGATTCCAACAGATGAACTACATCACATTAAAGTTTAAATGCTGATACACAACAGATTATTGCAAAACATTGCCATCTTTGTAGAAAATTTTAATTCATACAGGGTTAGTCCAATTGGACAGAGATTAAACATGTTAAATGTGTACTCAAACTCATCAACTACAGCCAGAGATCAGTGTACCTTGTAGATGGACTGGACAGAAACCTACCCGATCCATCAGCTTGAAATTCAAGTTGCAGGTTTATTAACTTTATGATTTAATAATATGTCAACATGAAGACAAAAACAGGTACAAAATGCAAGCAAATATACAAGATTACACACCGCCATAGCATGATTTAGAACATTTGCAGACACTCTGAAATCAGTATTAAAAGAGTTGGTGTGCAAGTTAAGCAACGTTTGACTAAATTACACAGATTAGTGCATTTATCTGATGGACAGGTGGAAGTGGGCCTGATTGCTGCTGCCAGTATTTCTCCTGATGGCCTAGATCTTGGTTTATGACAGGCTGTCAGCAGGGCAGTGTTCCTGACAGAAGCTGAAATTAAAGAGACACAAAGATATTGGAGCCAGTAAGTGTAAGTGATAATATAAGACACTAGGAGAAGTTTAAGCAACTCTTATTTGAAATACACACAATCATTTAGAAAACAGAATAAAATTTTTAAATAGAAGGTTAGGTCATTCATTCACATTGGAGAGCATATGATAAATTGGAAAAATATCTTCAAATCTTTTAAACTAGTATCTTTCATTTTGAGCTTGGTGGCAAAAGGGATGTGTGGAAAAACATATACTGCTAACAGGTCAGTCATTACATCACACTATAAGTGATTTACGTTGTAAGAAATTAGACAACTTACCAGTGTCTACCATCTGCCAGCTGTGTGTGCCTGTCTAGGTGTGATTTCATTGAGAGGAAAAAAAACTACTCTTTCCTCAAATGGTGGCAGGGCCTGTAACAATATCAATAAAATTATATCTAGAAACAAAATGTACATTTAAAAAACCTACATACAAGTTACTGTTATGCTAAAAAACATGAAATGGACATGACAAAACATTTATTACGAATGATATTTTTTTGAAACGCTTCTTGTTGATATAGGCACATACCCCTTGTTGCTGGTCAACTTGCCCTTTATGTTGACTTGCAGGTATGGGGACTTCTGTTCCAGCTGAAGATTTCACTCAGGCTGTAAGGGGGAAAACTGTATAAACAATTTTAAAAGAAATAACAGAAAGGTATGTTTTAAAGATAAATGTTTGTACCTTTTATCCTTGATAGACAAAGTCAGAGCTAGCACATATACAAATTTCACACATGATCAACTAGTCATTTTTTGGTGTTTACAAAAGATTCGTTCAATTTCTGTGTGATAAAGTAAAAAAATAACAAGTTCGAGTACATTCACAATATGCTAAACATCCAACATGGAGTGGCTTGCATAGTCACACATGGCACAAATAACATTAGTTTTTATATAGACTATGGATGTTGCTGTTGAATGTATTGCCTGTCACCACATTCATGTTGTCTGTAGCAGATGGGGGTGTTTAGTGGAGAGAATGTCCTTCTCAAGTCTCAAGTGGGGTGAGACGGAGATAGGATCCAGTTGCACCTCCAAGAAAAGTTCTAGTCAGCTCTATCCGGATGAACTTGTCCTTCACCCTTCTCCATCCCTCATGGTCTGGACCTCCCCCTTTAATGCATTCACCCCAGAGTCAATTGCTGCCATAAGGCACCCTTCTCTGATTCACTGAGGAAGTAAGGGGACAGCCCATGTAACTTCTTGTAGTTCTGCAAAATAAAAGACGATTAGTTTTGCCTCTTCATCCGAAATGCTTCCTTGTCAGCACAGGCAGCATAGTTTCCAACAGGATCCTAATGGAACATCCAACTAGCACCACTGAAAAGATGAAGAATGAAGAAACAGAGGCTCTTAGTGGACGGTTTGTATGTGGTAAGAAAAAAATGAACGTCAGATGTAATTAGTTGTAATATTTAGGTTGCCATGAGTAGTTCTCAGCTTCACTGCAAAGTGGAGTCCTCCAGCCTGAAAGGGGAGGTTCCACCCTGATAGAAGAGTCTCTGTCCCTCTGGTGGAGACTCCACCACAAGTGTGGAATTTCCGCAGTCGAAAATTTGTGCACTACTACAAAGTGTAAGACTACTTTCGGAAATCAGGCCCTGCATGAGAAAGAAATGGTTATTTCTAAATAATAACTGTATTTCAAGTCGTTAATTGTACTAGTAGTATGCTACACTTTATGGAGGAAAAGTAAGTGGAATCTTTTTTTACCATACCAGTATTTCTTTATTTCGGTATTTCACCATAAAAGAACAGCCACAAGTATATACAAGCAGATAAAAAATTAAAAGGAATAAAACAGTTCATCAAAGATAATACGTTATTAGATTAAAAATGACAATAAAATCAGGCACAATCATATCCATGATCTTGCATCTTGAGGAAGTTTCTCCTGACCCACCACATGGAGCTTAAAAAACGTGAAACTGCAAAAACTATATAAGAATCTGTGTTGTATTTTAAGATTCTAAATGCTTCCCTGCAATGTGTAGTGCCCAGGTTTTTGCACAGCTGAAGCGGCCATCTACATCTTGCTGTTTGAGAGCAAGGGCAAAAAAAAGAAGGCATGGACTTCAGTCTCATCACACAAATTACATGCTGGGCACCCACTTGTACTTCCACAGACAATTTGCCAGTGAAAGCCAGCAGAGGGAGGCAGCCATGGCGAAACTGCACATATAGTTTCCTTCCTAGTACCAGGCGGATTTCATCGAGACATGCCTCCAGCCTGCAGGTGTCTTTTACTTCCAGGAAGAGTGAAGTAAGGGTGCCGTGTGCGGGTTCTGCATGACGTTTTGCAGATATTATGCCCCAGTAGCTAAAAATCAGAGACTTTTGTGATATGCTCAAACAGGCGGTGTCGGGATTGTCCCATAATTGCTTTAGGCCTATTTCACAGAGGATCTCCCTGACAAATAGAAGCCATGACAGTGTCCCCGAGCCAGGGAGTTTCAGGATTTCCGAAAGCTCTAGTCTGTACTCAGATAATTCAAGTGTTGCCAGAATAGTAGTGGACTGCAGGCAATTACCTCAGCAATGGATCTAACCCCTAGGTCAATACAAAATTAAGCCAAGGGGGAACTTATCGGTAGCCCAAGCAATTGTCTAAGAAAGTTATTCTCTGTAATGGCTGAGGACCTGTGATTAGAGTGCCCCCAGAGTTCACCTCATATAAGGCAGCACTCCTTGACTGGCTTTTATAGATCTCCATAACCGGGCTAACTGGCTTGTGGAAAGTCTTTCTAAAAAACTTAGCCAGGCTGCCTGTGGTTTGTGTCAATTTGAGGTTAGATTTCTTAATCGGAGCCCCAAATGTCATATTTTCAGTAAGGGTTAGGCCCAAATAGTCAAATACAGAGACCTGGTCCAAAGGGATTCCATTCATATGTGGGTTTGGGCGTGTAGATTTACTCGGGTTGAAGATCATAAATTTAGTTTTATTTATGTTAATCTCTAATCCCCTACTATTACAAAACTTGTAAAACCCATCTAGAATTATTTGGATGCCCATCGGCGACTTGGAAAGGTGTTGTCTGCAAACATCATAGCAGGGAAATGCTTTTGGGCGATTTTCAGAGCATCTGTGTCTTTACATGATCTCAAAGCATCTACCAACCCGTTGATGTAAATGCAGAACAGGGTAGGGGCAAGCACACATCCCTGTCTGACTCCCCTAATGACGGGGATGGGCTGCGTTAATTCCCCATTTTTCCCAAATCGGATTTGGGCATAATTTCCATTATGTAATCTGCTCAGTATATTTAAGAGGTAAGAGGGAAGTCCCAACTCACTTAAAACCCTCCATAGTGCATCTCTAGGTACCAAATCAAAAGCACTCTTCAGATCAACAAAGACCAGAAACAGGCTACCCCCTTCTAGTTCAACTCTTTTCCAATAGAGAAGTTGGAGCCTGAATAGCTGGTCTATTGTTGACGTTTTCTCCCTGAAACCAGCCTGCAGGGAGGTCAGAATTTTTTGTTCTTCAAGCCAGGTTTGCAACCAGTTCAAGAGGATCCTGGCAAAAGATTTTCTGCGAGACATCGATCAAACTGATCAGTCTATAATTAGCCGGTAACAAGGGTGATCCCTTCTTATACACTGGAATGATCTCTGCGTCAAGCCACGTTGCAGGTAGCACCATTTCCTGCAAGATGGCATTAAAAATCACCCAGAAATATGGGCCCCAGATCTTGGGTTCGGCCCGATAAAGATCCCCTGGGATCTTATCCAGTCCGGCTACCTTACCAGGTATGATTTTGTTTAGAGCTTTATAGACCTCTATCAAGGTTATCTCGGGAATATCTGTCCCAGGCCGCAGTGGAATCAGGGTATCTAATGTCTGGCCTCCCTCTGTATCATCTAGTGAGGCGTAGTGGGCTAGGAAGTGGTCTCTCCAACAGTCAGCCGCAACATTTGGCTTGAGTGCCGCGTAGCCTGTGTTACTGCCTGTAGTCATAATGCTCCAAAAAGATTTCAAATGATTAGAATCCAGGGCAGATTTCAGGCTGTCCCACTGATCAGTTTCCCATGAAAGTTTAGCAGCTGCAATGGTAGTTTTATGGTCATATCTAGTTGCTTTCACTGTGATGTTGCTCTGTGCTTTTATGGCCTCTATTAATGCCTTTTTGGCCGCACAACAGTTTTCTTTAAACTTAGAATTTAAGGTTCAATCTGGTGCTTTATATGGAGCAGAAATCTGGCGAACAAATGCAGGTAACATTTTTATGACTAGTGAAAACAACTTTTATAGAAGGATTCTGAGATTGCCCAAACGTACTCCACTTGTACCATTATTTATGGACTTAAACATGAAACGAACAGATCATATTGCATTACTTAGGTCACTTTTGTTTTGGGTCATACTTTGGAGTACTCTTGAACTTACAGATTACAAACAAGGAATTTTAGAAGTTAAGAACCTTGATGTTTATAATACCAACCCTTGGCTGAAGCATGTCAAAAATTGATTCCATCGGATAGGTCTTGCTCACTTCTGGGACGATCCAGCGTGCTTGAAACAAAGATGCAAGATTCTAGTCAAGGCAAGATTTTGGTTTTATATAACACATAATTCCCTAAATGATCATTCATGTGGATCCATTACACGTAGTTTTCTTAATTTTAAGGACTCTCCACTTTTTGAAGATTTTTTAAATGAGATTCAACCACCCCTTGCAAAAAGCTTGTACTTAAAATTTAGATACGGTATACTGAAATCAAATTCAGTACTAGCTAGATGGGATAAGTCCACAGGGCAAACAAAAAGTGCAAATTGTACATGTTGTCAGTTAAATCAAAGAGAGGATGACAACCACATATTGTTTTTTTGTACTGTATACGATCTAGCAAGGAGAAGATGGATTAAACCCTTGTGCAAAGCTCTAGGTATACGATCATACCTGGAAGCATACAGGATCGTTAAAACAGACACTGGTCGCCTTACAGTGTTCTGTGTCAGTAGATTCCTATTGAGTGTTAGTTACACCCGCAAAAACTTGGCCCTTGATTTGTAGACATTAAATGGGTGCACTTTGCATGTAGGTTAGGCTGCCCTGATCCTGGCTGGTGGTGGTACTATTTTTATCATTTTATTGTACTAATTGATGAATTGTATATTTTCTGCTTCCCACTGGTATGTTGTATCTACTGTGCAAAATGTATTGTTGTTGTTTATGCATCTTTTATGGCCGAATGAGCTGAAATAAAGATTAAATGAACATTTAAACTTAGAATGCCTAGGCGTCCTCCCAGGGCCCTTAGTGCATGATGACCAAAATGTCTTCTGGAGCTTTGTGATAGTGGATTCGTTCATTATTTTGAGTTCATCCAGAGACACAGCAAGGTCTCCAAACTTCACTCACTCTGATAAGGCCTCAATATTGGGAATAATGGTAGTGAATAAAAGAGCCAGTTTACTATGTGATTTTTCCATCCAGCTCCACCTAACTTTCCGTCTATTATTTGAGCGGGTCAGTCTATGGTCAGTGTCAGATGGTTTTACAGAATTGAACCCACTAGGTGGCAAATTTAGTGTGAGATGTAAGGCATTGTGGTCACTATCGTGCCATGAGCAGACAATAAAATCTCTGGCTAAAGGCCGGAGGTTGGTTTCTAAAAGAATATAGTCTAAAATAGAGGAGTGACCAACTCTATTAAAGGTCTGGTTCCCAGGGGAGTCTGAACCAAAGCGACCATTACAGGCTCGCAAAGAGTCCTTTAGGGTAAGCGCCTTAATTTGAAGCGCCAATAGTGACAGACCCTAATGGGGGGAATATTGGTTTCAGGGCTAGCCCACAACTCGTCCTCCTCGGTACCAAATGGGCCCATTAGCTCTTTCAGGGGTTCAAATTGACAATTTATATTGCCACCCAGCACTACTGAGGCATTATTCGGGAGGCTGGCCAGCAAAATATATAGTTGTTCTAAAGTTGCTGACTCCCAGGCTGTCCTAATCGGCCTTGAGTATATGTTAATTAGGGCAATTGTTAGCTCAGAATTGAATGTCAGCACAAGGCAGATTATGTCTGGGAAGATGTGCGGCACTAGAGTGGTCCTACAACTAAGATGGCTCCCTACCCACGTGCAGAGCCCACCCGATGGTCTACCTTGTTCCTTGCTTACAGCTGGTATGTGGAATGAAGCAAAACCCTTGCAGGTTGCGTTCACCACTGACCAGGTTTCCTGAAACATGCAGATATCACACTTATCTACAAATATCCCCCAAACGGGGCAGTCAAGCTTGTTTTTAATGCCTGCCAGATTCCAGGACATGATCTTAAGTTCGTCTCATTCTCTATTATTGCCTGCAGGATCCCCCTGCTATATAATCTTAGCTAGGATAGCAGTGTCTGGTTTAGGTGCAGTACCTGGAGTTATTGCTAAGGGCTTGTTTGGGAGATCAAGATTTATTGTGGTATCTGCTCCCCTGGCTACATTGTCTTTGTTTCCACTGATGTCACATGGGTAGATCGGGGCTGATGGGTAAGTAATAATACCAGATTGTAAGACCATAAGGGTAGGGGAATCTTTTCTATTGTGCCAAGCAGAGGTGGGCTGCAAAGGCAAAGAATGTGTTTACTTGATGTTTCTTGTTTTTTTAATGTTAATATGCCAGGCTGTTAAGATCAATTCAAAACCTACAAAGTTGAAAAGTGATAGGCAATGGTGTTAGTCAAGCAATGAACCTATATGAGCATTTGGAAAACAAGGGAAATAAGTGATGAAAAGTGCTTTATATTGAATGCAGTGTTCCAAAATAATTTACACTTGATTTCACAACAGAACTCTGCGACTAAGATGTGGCTCAACACTTGACAGATGAGAAGGCTCTAGTTTTGATATGTTAATTACTAATAACTAGAGGATTGTGTACTGGCAGCTCCTGTACAGGGGTACATTTGTATGGCCATATTTGTAGCTCAGGTCAGAGGCTTGGAGAAAATGTAAAATCACATTCCCATTTTATTTTCTTTTGAAAGGTGGCAGGTGGGCACATAATTTCTGGAATTAATATAGATCTTGGAATACAATTTATGTAAGTAAATTCAGAATTATTCTTACTTAAGTTAAAGTTTAGTTCATCCAGCCATTACCTGAAATATGCAAAAAAGGGCAGTGTATGGGGTATGATCTAAATATAAAATACAAATAATAATCATGGGGAGGTATCTGTTCCATAAACAAAAATCTACTTTCTACCATAGCGGAGTGATTATAGGCAGAGAGCCCAGAAGCTGTTTAACCAACTGGCAAGCCTTAATATAGAGGTATGAAATGCCTACATAACATCTTCCATTGTGTTCCATGGATGTTGCTTGACTCACTGGTAACAAGGCATGTGGGGGTTCTTGCCTGCTGTTCTGTAATGTTTTACTTTCAGGGAGAAATCTATTTCTGAGGCAACCAAAGAATTTGCTTATGAGGTCTGTACAAAATGGGGTTACTGTTTGAGGTTGAGGTGATACCCTATGCAAGCAGAAACCATAATCGTTGCCATGGTCAAGTCACAAGGAAACCGCAAATTAACTTGTGCTCAACCCTCCAGTAGCTTGTTGCAGAGAAGTCAGGCTTAACTTAAAGACAATGTGTAAACTATTTGTGCAGCACATTAAACATTAGTAGAGTGAAAACACATGAGAAAAATCTCACACCAATTTGGAAAATTGCATACATTTTAATTAATAAATCAAGACCAAAACAACAAAAATCCAAACTGTAGGTACCAGAGATATGCACTTTTAAAGATTTATGTCAGATAGTGCCAAAAAGTGCCAACCGAGGTTATCTGATTGAGCTGGACCGGGACAAAGTCACAAGCTCAGGCCGATTACAATGGAGCGTCAGCCATCTCAAGGGACTCAGTTAGGCCTGCCTTTGGAAATTGGGGTCTCTAGTTGGCAGAGGTTTGCACTCTGTCCAAGTAGGGACCACAATCCTTGCCAGAGTAAGCTATGCTCACACTTTTTTTTTTTTTTTTTTTGGTGTAAGACATTTATTTTGCAATAAAGAGGCAGAAGGTTTACACTGCGTCACGCCAACAACCCGGAGGCAGGCCGCTATATGGTACACATTGCTCAAGGTACATTAAGACAGTTAGAGATAGCATAACCTGGTCGGTCTCAATGTTCCCAGAAAAATATACAGTGCAGGAAATACTTTTGCGTGAGCAGTGCAACTCAGCACGGTAAGTGATCTTACTTTTTGCAGTGCCGTAGACCAGCAAATGTACTAGGAAGTAACTGGGCTTTTCCAGAGTAGGCAGCAGGAGGCGGCCCGTTGCAGCTATCGATTGATAGTGTACGTCTAACAGCGCTGTTTTCACCCAACCTCTCCCAACAAACAAAAAGAAAACGAGAACAGCAAACATCGGTGCAAGTTCATGGAATCGACCACACAGTATCCCATACATACACGGGGCTGCGTAGTTCTGCGCTGGATCATTGACAACTAAAGACATGCAGCGGTGAGGATAGGGGGCGCGGCGGGCTCCAAGCTGTCTCCGTGAAGACGGAGGGGGGGGGGGGCGGGGGGATGGGGGGAGAAGTAGGGGGGGGAGGAGTATTTCAAAACAGGGCCATCTATCGGGTCGTGAGATCGCAATAGGGTCAGAGGGGGCCAGGGAATGCAGCATGCGCTAGATCAATAGGGCAGCAGGTTCAGAATGTATCCTAGGTCGGGGCAGGCCCGCTCCAGCTCAAGTCATCCGAGCATCAACCACATGAACTCGTTTCCAACACATTCAACCCATATCGTCCGAAACACCCACATCAGGCGATTCTCCAGAGGTGTCCGAGCCCGCACGCTCTCTAGTCCACTGTCGGAATGGTTCCCAGATATCATTAGGCCTGGAAGCGGTGGGCATCGTCTGCCAATTATGTGTCAGCTGTGCATGTCCATACGTCACATCCTTAATCCACCCTGTGAACGAGGGGAGAGCCCTCCTGCCCCAGTGTAGTGAAATTTGCCGTTTGGCATAAAGAAGGAGTAGTGCATGTAGCTTTCTGTCGCAGGGTTCAGTATCCTTGACATAGCCTAATAAGCCCAGAAGTGGTGATGGCGTATCATTCCTATGTGTGATTTGATTAATGGCCGCGAAGACTTCTGACCAGTATTCCCCCAGCCTGGGGCAGCTCCATGCCACATGTAGAAAGGACGCATCCTCTCCTCCACATTTCCAACAGGATGCATCCGTGCGGATGCCCATGCGGTGTAGCAGTATCGGCGTACGATAATATTGGTGTAGAAATTTGAAGTGGATGAGTCGGAGCCGATAATTTGGAGACAGTGCCGTGAGCTGTTTACAGCAGTACTCCCACGTTTCATCCGTTAAAGGGACTTCCAGGTCAGCATCCCAAGCCAATTTGGCCGTGGCTACCGTTAGCGGGCCTGCTCCTGCATGCAGTTGTACAGTCTCGACACCAGTTTTTTGGGGCAGGGTCGTGAAAGCAGGTTTTGGAGGGCGTCCAGTGTCTGCGGCTCCTCCGGGAAGTGGGGCCCCATCTGTTTGCAGGATTCCCTGAGGGAATGGTATAGCAGCGTGTCTGCAAAAGATTCAGGCTGGGCGTCGTCCCTGGCGCACAACTCCTCAAAGGTGCCATCAGGATATATATCAGCAAAGCTGTGTAGTCTCTTCCCTCGGAGCGTGAGGATATCACCTCTGGCGCTCAAGCAGGGCAGCATCGGGTTACCCCGCAGGGGGATGGCTGGCGCGTAAAGCAAGGAGAGTCCCGCTCTGCTTTGTAGCTCGTGCCAGGCCCAGCGAACCATCTCCACGGTGTCAACTTCCTTTGAAGGACATGAGACCTTTCCGTATAGTGCCACTCGCAGCGGCAACGGGGCAACCACAGCCAGTTCCACTGCTGCATGCGGCTGGAAAGGAGCAGGGAAGGCCCAGAAGTGCAGAAATTGCGCTTGCGCGCAAAGGGAGTAGAGCTTCAAGTCGGGAGCTCCAAGGCCCCCCTGCCGGAGCGGGAGCGTGAGCAGGTCCCAGGAGACCCTCGCCTGTCCTCCGGCCCACACCAATTTCAACAGCAACGAGCGGACACGCGCGTGAAAATGCGCCGTCATGGGCAGCGGAATATTCACAAACAAGTACAGAAATTTGGGGAGTACTACCATTTTCGCTAAGGCTATCCTTGCAACCAGGGACAAAGGCAGCTTGTTCCAAACCTCGATTTTACCCTCCAGCCAGTCCACCGCCCTGCCGAAGTTGAGTGACCACAGTTCTTGTACATCACGACTGACCCATATTCCCAGACATTTAACAGCGTCCGTCTCCCACCGCAGGGGGTAGTCCGGCGCTGGTCGACTGGTCTCAGCGGTCAAAGGGAAGGCAACAGATTTAGACCAATTTATGGACACTCCTGCTAGGCCTTCAAACCTCACAAATTCTCGGAGCAGCGGACTCAAGTTATATTTGGGGTTGATGACGTATAAGGTGACATCGTCAGCGTACAGCGAGATCAGCAAGCTTCGGGAGCTGAATCCAATGCCTCTCGCAGTGTGGTGTTGCCGTATCCGAGCCGCGAGCGGCTCCATTGCTATGGCAAAAAGGAGAGGGGACAGTGGACACCCCTGTCTGGTCCCTCTAGAGATAACAAAGGGTTTGGATACAAGGCCATTCACACTCACCCTAGCTCTAGGGTCAGTGTACAGCAGTTTAATCAGGGTCATGAAGTTGCGACTGAACCCCATCCGTTCCAAAACTCTAAATAAATAAGGCCACTCCAACGAGTCAAAAGCTTTGGTGGCGTCCAGGAACACCACCGCAGTCTGCACAGATGGATGTAAGTAATGGAGGACGGAAAAAATAGTTCTGAGGTTGTGTGATGTGGCACGGCCAGGGATAATCCCAGACTGGCCAGGAAGTGCGATGATCGGCAACATTGGCTGTAGTTTGTCCGCTATTATCTTTGCGTACATTTTAGCATCTACATTTATCAGGGAGAGGGGTCTATAGGAGTCAAGGAGTAGCTCATCTTTGTCAGGTTTTAAGAGTGTAATTATTAAGGCTTCACGCATGGAATCTGGCAGGGAATTCAATTCAAGGGCTTCAACGAATACAGAATGTACTTTCGGCGCCAGCTCATCAACATAGGTTTTATAGAAGGACGTTGTCAAACCGTCAGGGCCAGGGGCTTTATTGGCCGGCATGCTTTTAATCACCTGAGCGATATCTTGGACTGTTACAGGTAGGTCCATGTACTGTCTGTGGTTGTTATTAAATCAGACTAGGGCGATAGAATCAAGTAAGTTTTCCAAAAAGGGTGGGATCAAGGGTTGTCTGGAGGTGTAGAGTGATGCGTAGAAGTCAGTGAAGGCGCATAACACAGCCTCCTGGCCAACTGCCAGGGCCCCCTCCTTGTCATGGACGGTGTGGATGTAGTGTGACTGTGTACGAGGAGCTATCAATCTGGCGAGGGTCCTGCTCGGTCTGTCTCCCTCCCCATATCTGCGTGCTTCGGCCTGCCTCCCCAAAAATCACACTTCGCGCTCCGCTTCCTCATTAAAGGCAAGCAGCTTGGTTTTTAGGGCTCCAGCAATCTCTAATGTCGGGTCCATGCTAAAGGCCGTATCCAGCTCTCTCAACTCTCCCTCCAATTTGGTCAGGGTGTCGCGAATGGCACGCAGCACTCCCGCCTTTCGCGCTATGCACTGGCCTCTGATCACAGCCTTAAAGGCGTCCCATTCGATGGCTTCCGATGAGACTGACCCAGCATTTTCGGCAAAGTATTTAATGATGTCCGCCCTTATTTGCTCTACAAATACAGGGTCCGTGAGCGCGTGTGGGGGAAGGCGCCATGTGAATGCTCTGTGTATAGTGTCTGGGAGGCGCATCTCTAGCATACAAGGGGCGTGGTCTGACAGTGATCTAGCTTGAATATCAACTCCCGTCACCCACGTGGCAACCTCAGGTGACACCAGCCAGAAGTCCAACCTGGACCAAGCGGCCTTGTGGCACGTGTAACAAGTCCCCATTTTAACACCTGGATGTCGAACTCTCCAAACATCCGAAAGCATTCCCTCACCCATTACATCTAGGACTGCTTGACGCGCTTTAGCATGCGTTGGTCTGCTCACACCCCTGCGATCCATGTCATCATCCAGCACAACATTAAAATCCCCTCCTATCACGACAAATTGGCAGTCCAGCAATGCAATTTCCGCCCAAACACCTCTGAAGAAGTCAGGATCGTCCACATTTGGACCGTAAATGGCGGCCAGCACGATAGGTCGCCCTTGCAGAGAACCATGTAACAAAACATATCTCCCATCCACATCTTGTACGTGAGCGTGTTCCCTCCAATCCAGCCCTCTGCGTATGAGTGTAGCCATCCCTCTCGCATAATTAGAATAGATGGCAGAATACACATGCGACCATCTGGAGTTCTTCAACCTAGGTGAAGGGGTCGTGTTAAGATGAGTCTCTTGCAAAAAGCAAATGTCTACATTATGTCTGACCAGTATGCCATGCATCAAGCGGGCTTTCCTGTAATCCCCAAGGCCTCTAATGTTCCAGGTCCATAGCTTAATCCCCCCCATATCTGAAGTGATGTAAATGCAGTTCCATCCCCAGTCGTTTCCACCCCCCAGAGCCAAAAAGTCCCGCACATTTCGTAACCACCGATCCTTTGCGCAAATAGCAAGTCAAAGTGAAAATTACATTGCACCGTATCAGAACCAAACTCAGCAACTTTACAAACCCCCCCTCCTCCCTCCACCCTCAGCAACCCCCCAATCAGGTCGTGACATATCCCATAGAAAGGCACGCAAGGCGTGAAGTAAACCCAACATCAAAAACAGTGGGAGACACCCCATGGGGCGTGGTGTACCCAGCTTACACCCCCGTTTGGACGGGGTGGCTACATTCAAGTATAAATCTCCGTGGTCCCAGCGGTGCCCCCATCCCAGGGCCGACTAGACCCATCATTGGCAATAGTCACATAGGCAAAAGGATACCAGTAGTCACAGCTGGGCACCCGGGGATGTACCAGTTTCTTACCACACACGTGCTCAGTTCGGGTGCAACAGCAGTGGGCACAAGTAGGTCTCAAACATCCATTTAAGGCGTGAAGGAGGCAGAGCTATAGTAACCCAAAGCTCACAGTGGTAGCATTGTTAATCATTATCACTAAGTTGTTCCGAAGTGTCCTCCAGTCTGGGCGACTTCCTTCTGGCTCCAGCACTGCTGATATGTTTGGCGAATTTGAGTGCAGATTTCGCATCAGTGAAGAAGTGTGAAGTGTTGTCATGTATCACCTTCAGTTTTGCAGGGTATAACAGAGAATATGGCACACCAGCTTGCAGCAGCACTTTTTTAGCTGGCAAAAATTCCTTACGGGCCACTTCCACCAGGGGGGTAAAGTCCGGATAAAAGGAAATGTTGTTTCCCTGATGCGTAATTTTACCCTTCTCCCTCGCCAGTCTCAATATGAGGTCTCTGTCCTGGTAGTTCAGTAATTTAGCAAGGATCGGACGAGGTGTAGTTCCAGGCGGAGGTTTTTTCCCAAGCGACCTGTGTGCTCTCTCGACTGTGAAGACTGGGGATAGGTTCGGGTCGAATAGTTCGTATAATAGGTCTGTCACAAACGCCTCCATCTTGCCAGTGTTCGTTGTCTCCGGAATTCCCGTAATGCGGATATTAGATCTCCGGGAACGCGCTTCCAAATCATCAGACTTAGCACGCAAATTGTCTATTTCCCGCTCCAGGGACGTGATATGTTGCTTGGCCTGCTGTTGGAATTCGCAGCATTCAGTTTGTCTGTTTTCTAGGCAATCCAGCCTGGTGTCATGGGCATCAACCTTAGTTTTCACAGATTCTAGCTGTGAGGACATGGCGTCAAGTTTAGTGTCGATGCTTTTTAAGCTGGACCTCACCTCCATAATGAGCGCCCCAAAGTCTATGTCCGGTGTTGTCCCTTGCGACGACGATTCACCGCCGTCCGTCTCTGGTGCTGGGTGTTTCGGCGGACGCTTGTTGTCAAAGCTTATTTTGGGCTGTCTAGCCTCATTTTTCCCCATCTTCGAGGTAAGGACGTGTCCACGAGGTTCGTGGTGGAGCAGCGCTCTCCTGCAGGTCTGATGTGCACTGGCCGGTGTGGTGCCTAATCAGTGCGGGCAAATCCGGGGGGTGATGATGCACCAGCTTAGCTTCCTGGCCAAGGTACAAAATGGCGGGCGTCCGAGTTTCAGTAGTGGAGCTACGCAGTGTCAAATAAGCCACCAGGGTCGGGGTGCAGGAGTCAAATATTCGGGGTCCGGTCCCTCGGGGCGTAAAGACACAAGTAGTTATCCGATCGCATTAACTGCTAGCAGCAGCTCCACCGCGGTGGAATGGTGCGGCGGACAGGTAGTCGATAGTTCCCTGTCCCGTTGTAACTCCGTTTTTCCCAACTCTCAACACCCTTGGGAATTGCCCAGCTTCAGGTGCAGCACCTCAGCCGGGTCTCGGCAGCTTCAACCAGCGTGCGTCAGCTCCAGACGTATTACCGGACCGGTTGCAGCGTCTCGGCGGGAATCACCGCCATGGAGGAAGCCCGGCCGCCCTCCGCGTCCCAAGGATCCACAGCCGCTCGGTCTGCCCCTCAGGCACAGCAGGGACTCACCGGAGGTAGCCAAAGCATCGGCGCCGTCACAGGTAAGGTTCCTCACCTCCGTCCGCCGGATCTCCAGCGGCCTTTCAAGCCGCGGTCTGTAGTGCTCCGCGATGCCCGGTGTCCGGCACTTCCGCCGGGGATCAGTGCGGGCGCGTGAGTCGGCAAATCTCCAAGGGCTCCAGCTCCTCTATTCCAGCAGCTGTACGCACCAAACTCAGGCTGGAGGATCTCCCGGGTGTCCGACGTCGACCCCTGAGGTATCGGGGGTCCGCAAGCACCAGGAGAAGGATAACAACAGGATTAATTAATGTAGCCAGCGGAGCACACTCACAGAGCGGCCATCTCGCTGCTCGGCTAGCCACGCCCCCAGCTATGCTCACACTTTAAATTAAGCTGTGCTTACCCTCTGGTAGCTTGGCACCGAGCAGGAGGCTTAACTTAAGAAGCAATGTGTAAAGTATTTGTGCAACACACACACACACTGTAACACAATGAAAACATCACAAAAAGACCCCCACAGTCTTAGAAATCTAGAAAATAATTATCTGAGTAAAACAAGACCAAAACAACAAACATTCAATCAGTAAAAGTCGAGACATTACCTTTTAAAGAATAAAGCAAAAATAGTGTTTAGAAGTCACTAGCCGGATTGCAGGAAGCCCTTTGTATCCCTGAGACTTCAGGAGGAAACCCAGCAAACCCTTGGAATCACTCTGGGTTCAAGTGAGATGGGTCAAGTACTTGCCCTCAGCAAGGCAGAGATTGGCAGCCAGCAGGACATCTCAACAAAGAGAAGCAGTTCCTCTGCACAGTCAGTCAAGGCAAAACGAGTCTTTACAGCACAGCAGTCTTAACTCCAGCAGACTTATTTCCTGGTCCAGTAGTGTACTGATTTGGTAGAGTCAGACCCCTAGGAGTTATACCTAAAAGTGCCTTTGATGGAGGGGGTGATTTCAACAGAGCTCTCTGAAGTGCACAAAGATCCCTTTCAACCTGGTCCTGCCTACCAGGCTAACTGTGGGTGTGGGGTGGGATGATAAGTGCTTTGTGTGTAAACAGGACACTACCTATTGAAGTGTAAGTGTCAGTCTCTTCCTGTGATGAGCGATGCAAAGGTCTTGTGTCAGGGAAGTCCGTGCAACAGAGGAAGTGTGTTGGTACCCAGAGCAATACACTACAGCAAAGACAATGCTCTGGTTCTGCTGGAGTTGTGCTGCTGGATCCACAGGTGAGCTGGCAGAGCACCTTCAGGTCCACTTGCAAGTGTCCAGAACTGGGGTGGCACCACTTGGGAAGGCAGGGCTCACAGATGGCAGAGTCCAGGTGCTGGTTTACATGTTATTGGAAGCCTAAGGCTTCTGATTAGGAGGCCAGCCAATTAGCTCATGGAGTCACTCTGGGATTCTGGGTTTAGGGTTGCATGTACAGTCCTTCTCACCAGGTAAGGGGGAAGCAGAGCAGAAGGTCAGCACAGCAAGGAAGCAGTCCAGCAGAGTGGCAGTCCTTTCAGCAGCATAGTTGTCCTTATTCCTGGCAGAGTCTTCCACAGGACTAAAAGAGTAGGGGTCTGAGGTCCAACATTTATACCTGGTGTCCGCTTTGAAGTGTAGGAAGCATCTGGAGGTTTCAACCTCCTGAGATTTCATGAATCCCTTTCCTCCATGTCCTGGCCCCACTTTGTCAGGGGTGACAAAAGACCAGTGTCAAACCCGTTGTGAGAGTGCTGAGGCAGAGCAGTTGTGATGTGCAAGTGTGGTAGGTGATATTCCCTCCCCCTTGTTGAATCAGAGTGGCCCATCATGCCAACACTAATCTTGCCTTTGTCTCACTGTCTGGGAGCAATACACAAAGACCAAGTCTCAGCTATACCTAGTCATGTGACCCAGGTTTAGGCTGCAGGCATTAAAAGGTTAGGACAAGAAGATGTCAGCTTTCTAAAAGTGGCGTTTTCAGAATTGTGATTAAAAATCTGACTTTTCCATAAAAGATGGCTTTTAATTACAATTCTTTAGACACCAAACTACAACTGTCTACCTGCGCCCAATTGGAAGTTACAGCTTATTACATGTAATAAGATCACTCTAATGTTATCATATGGGTAAAGTAGGCCTTACAGTAGTGGAAAATGATTTTAGTTTTTTTTCAATACCAGGGCATGTAAAACTTAAAAGTGTTTGTCCTACTTTTTTAACGCACTGCACCCTGCTCTCTGGGCTGTTCATGGCCTGCTCTATGGTTGACTTATCTGTATTGAAAGGGAAGCATTGGGACTGGCAAAATGTTTATTTTGCCAGGTCCAAATGGCAGTTTTAAAACTGCCTACCGAGTCTGCAATGGCAGGCTTGGGACATGTTAAAGGGCTACATAAGTCGGTACCACAATCAGTGCTTCAGGCTCACTAGTAGCACTTTATTTAAATGTCCTAAGCACATGTAGTAACATTTTACTAATTGCTTACACGTAAATTAAATGTGCCAATTAGTCGTTAATCAATTCTACCATGTTATAAAGGAGAGAGCACAAGCACATTAGCACTGGTTAGCAGGGGTAAGTCCTAAGCCAACAAAATCGAAGTCAGCAAAACAGGACGTTTAATGGCAAAAAATTAGGGGAGAACCACACCAAGGATGACAGGTCTGCCTTTAGTTCAATTAAATGAGGTGTGGCTATAAAATGAGTTCTGGAAGGTTGGAGGGTGGCTGCATCTTATAGTGTATTCTCGTGGAATTATTAATTAGGATAGACATGGATTAAATGAGAGACTTTGAATTACAAGTGTATCTGCTATTGTCGTTGATATATTAGTATTTACTGTCAAAATGGATATGTTTGATATAGCAATCTGATATATTTGTAATGGCTGCAGCTGTGTCTTCTATGAGGCCTGCCTATAGGTTTGGTTTTAATTGAAGTCACTTTAAAAAATAATATTTTACTTAATTTCTCTTCTGCAACTTTTCTATTTCCTGTGAAAATTAGAACTCATTTTCTGCCACAAACTAACACTGATCATTGCAAAAAGAATCAGATTAAAGTAGCACATCACTTATTAACTAGTATTACAGTCCTAAACTCTCAACAAATTAGAAAATTATCCCTTCTGTTTATGTAATTCAAAAAGACTATTACAAACTTAGAATGTTTTCTTTATCAGTTTTGCATTCATTCATTTTGCTAGAAGTCGAAAACATTTGCGATAATATAACAAGATCAAATAATTAAACTTAGTATCAGAAATTAATTATTGTTCAGCTGAATACTTTTCGGTATGGGCCTACACATACCAGCTTTATCTAACCCGGATCTCCATAGGGTATTTGTTTTGAACTGATGTCCATGGAGTGCAGTAGCTACTCTGAGTCTAAATTTTAATGTCCCAACATTTGCTTTCACATTAAACCATACACCTGCCCGTACAGGGATCTGCCTGTAACCAAACACTGCCCGTGCTTGGCCTTCCTGGAAGTAGCTCAACTGATTGACACATCCTCTCCAGCTGAAACTCATGCGAGCTCCGGATACTCAGATCGCCAAGTGCCTGCTTCTCATGTAGGGTAAGTGACATGTTCTCTGCAGTTTATTTATTTATTCATGCGAATTTATATAGCGCAAACTTTACCCGAAGGTGTCAGAGCGCTTTACATAAGAACCAGTTGAAAAACATGGTTTGACGCGGCAGCCCTGTCATTCTTGAAAGCATCTGTCTTAGGATTACATGCGTTACAAAGAGGAAACAAACAGAAAAAATTGCAAATGTACAAGATGTAAAGTCACACAAGGAGGAGATACAAATGGGTATACTCTAAGAGTCACATCGGAATGCTAGATAGTACAAAGGTCTACTGCATATGCTAGTGATTAGAGTTATCTCTATATACATAGGGAAGGGATACACATGGATATACTCTAAGAGTCACATAGGAATGGTAGAGAGCACAGCGGACTACTGCAGTGCACTCTGTGTCTGACTTCTCTGTTACATAAAAAGTAGAATAAAATCATACGTAGACATTCCAGTTTGGAGTGGGTTAAATTGCAGTTTTCAATGCATAATTCATTTAATTTTTACGAAAGCTAAATGTATTATACAAAATGTGTTTTGTAGTGAACATCTTACATGGAACTTTTGCCATTGTGAACAAAGTTATGTGAGATATCTGCTTTATGTACTTCCTAGCAGTTTCTTAAACCATGTGGTCAACATTGCTTGGTCAAAGCATTTCTTCTTTGTTTTTTGCATTTTTATTATGGCCGCGATACCCGCCACCCCCTCTCAACACACTCCCCAAGGATGGGAAACCGGAAACCGTTCTGAACTTTTGGAAGACGGGAGGGAGTGACCCTCCCGGCCGTATTTATTAAAATATGAAACAAAATTAAAACATTAAAATAACAGTTTCATATTATGTACAATTTCATTACCACATTGCGATGTTTGGCTAACCTTAACATATTCTCTAATACAAAGGTTCTCCTAGCCGAACTAACATCCTACAAAACATTAACTTGAAATTTTGAAATTGTACATCCTAACGTTTAAGGGCCAACGGCAAGGTCGTAACCGGTGTCAAGATCCCTAAACCCGAAAATCCCCCTCACTTGTGAGGGACGACCGCACAGAGGTGTACCTCAAGTGCAACTACCAATTTCCCTTGACTTGACGGGGGCCCCAATAAACTCGACGCCACTTAAAGGTCGTTCGAGGACTCGTGTGAGGTATCTAGAAGGTAGCGTAGACCCCCTCCCAAACCCCACACAACTTACCACATCTGCCGTCGCAGATATCCTGGCCCCGGGAAATTCCCCAGGAGGGGGCTGTAGCCCCTCCTACCCAGGAAGGGGCCTTGACCGCCTTTCCTTTCCTTTCGGCGTCCCATCCTTAGAAGGGACCGCCTACCCGTTGAGGGGCCAATGGCCACCTCCCTCGAGCGCTCCCATCCGTAATGGGTGACGCCCACTCATAGGGATCTACCAATTAGTGCTCACCGATCATGACCTTACCGCCCGACCAAAAAATAAATACGACAATTTAACTAAATTACTCAATTAAAAACAACCATAAACCATTTCACTTATGATTACTGATCAATACTTAGTGCAGAATTACTTTATTTGAAGAACATATTGTAGCTGACCATTCTTTATTGCATACGAAGAATCACACGACAATCACCACAACCTGCAAGAAATAGAATTACCATATCAAACTTTATTCAAACAACTGGCTGTCCTCAGGGGCTGGTGGGTGGGTTCAAAATTGGCTCTTCGTTCCGTCTCGAGCTCACGTGCAGCGAGGGGGTGCAGCTTCAGAGCACAGGAACAAGAGGATGCGTTCTTGGCGTGTTGCTCCTTTTATCCGTCTTCAGGGCGGGCGTAAACCCGCCCCTGCCTGCCCTTAGGGCGTGGCCAGACGCGTCAGTGTCTAGGCCAGCCCACTCGAGGGCGGGAAACAGCGCGCCCCGGCTACGCCGCTTCGGGCATACCAGCCGAGGCTCGCCTCCCGCCCAAAATTGGCTTCCCGGGGGGCTCGTGGTACTCGGCCATACGTTCGGGGGGACCGAATGGTCGCCCCTTTCCATATGGCCGCGATACCCGCCACCCCCTCTCAACACACTCCCCAAGGATGGGAAACCGGAAACCGTTCTGAACTTTTGGAAGACGGGAGGGAGTGACCCTCCCGGCCGTATTTATTAAAATATGAAACAAAATTAAAACATTAAAATAACAGTTTCATATTATGTACAATTTCATTACCACATTGCGATGTTTGGCTAACCTTAACATATTCTCTAATACAAAGGTTCTCCTAGCCGAACTAACATCCTACAAAACATTAACTTGAAATTTTGAAATTGTACATCCTAACGTTTAAGGGCCAACGGCAAGGTCGTAACCGGTGTCAAGATCCCTAAACCCGAAAATCCCCCTCACTTGTGAGGGACTACCGCACAGAGGTGTACCTCAAGTGCAACTACCAATTTCCCTTGACTTGACGGGGGCCCCAATAAACTCGACGCCACTTAAAGGTCGTTCGAGGACTCGTGTGAGGTATCTAGAAGGTAGCGTAGACCCCCTCCCAAACCCCACACAACTTACCACATCTGCCGTCGCAGATATCCTGGCCCCGGGAAATTCCCCAGGAGGGGGCTGTAGCCCCTCCTACCCAGGAAGGGGCCTTGACCGCCTTTCCTTTCCTTTCGGCGTCCCATCCTTAGAAGGGACCGCCTACCCGTTGAGGGGCCAATGGCCACCTCCCTCGAGCGCTCCCATCCGTAATGGGTGACGCCCACTCATAGGGATCTACCAATTAGTGCTCACCGATCATGACCTTACCGCCACAGGCCGGATAGTTGACCGGCTATCCGGACCCCCCACACACTCCTACCTAAAGATCATGTCTTAAAGTCCCCAGCCAAGCTATCAGGTCTCCTATGAGTAATTCGTTCCCCACCCGGGACAAATGAACACCATCACCCAAATACATACTGTCCCCCTTAATACAACCATGCGAAATAGAATGCAGTGTACTTGAACGGAACAATCGACTCACTTTATTATTAATCTTCCTTACTGAATGATTCAGAGCAGCAACTGAAAGAGAGCCCGCCACACTTTTCGCGGTATCATATGGGACCATGCGATGGTGCACCCTGGAACTCTTCTCGCTAACCAACTTACAGTGGAAAGCATTGCCTCAAGAAGTAGTCGTCTACCAGTGGACACCAAATCGTTGCCCCCAAGATGTACTATGACTATAGCCGGCGGTGACCTCATCCGCCCTAACAAACCCTCAAAAAATGATTGAAACTGGTCAATACAGAGCCCGCCCTTTCCGTAGAAGGACACACTGTACCCGTATTCCCCAGCCACATGAATCATGTCACCTGCTTTGAATACGTCCGCGGCCCGCCTCACGTATGAGTGGCCCATGACCCACACCTCCTTTTTCACAGCCGGTGATGTCTGACCGCTGACCTGGTGTTGGGTCGACTGCACAGTCCGCCCCGCCTCGTAGGCTTGCGCAACTGAAAACCAAAGAAAACAAGAAGCGTGAGTACATCATTACAGCTTCAAAACATGTGCAACCGCACATACCTTTTATAACAGTTCGAGGACCAACTCCCCACACGTTTAACTTGTTCGACATTCAGACCCCTGGCTGTAGCCTCTGTAGCAGCCCCTATCCGAAAGGAATGGGTCCCAAACTCGCCGGGGTTCAAGCCCGCAGCGGATATTGACATCGCAAGCACCCGCTGAAACTGAAACCTCATCAGTGGGGTGGTGTCAGCGTGTCGCAACAATGTCCCCCCCCATGATGCCACCCTTTGCGCCAAATATTCTTCTACGCAACTTACAGGGCACATGGAGGACCCGGGAACCCTTTGTATGATTATGCAGTCCCCCATCGCACCCTGGTCGGTCTTGGACCTGATAAACGAGACGGACATTGTCTCCCCTCTGACCTGAACGTGCTCTCGGCACAGTCCCCCCGTCACATCCCGCTTGTTCCTCGCCACTAGTTCGCTTACCCGCATAGCCCCATGGAATGCCAGCGAAAAGCGGCTCGGAATAACACTGTTTCATACTGTGATGAACACGTTGAAGGGAGTACAGATAATAACAGGGCCAGCCTATCCAGACCTATCGGGCGTCTTTCATCTACTCTGCGACCCTCAAGGCGTTGCCACCCACGTAGCGCTTTTTGTACAACGAAAGACGCTGTCGGGTCCTGGATCCCATAAGCCCTAGCCACAAAGGAAATGGCTGCCCGATGCCTCTGGGCAGTAGCCACAGATTTGCCTGCCTGATGTAAAGACAGCAGGAAATTTACTACCCACTCCTCCTGGCCCCAAAGCTCCCCTCCAGCAGTCCCCAAAAAGGCCAAATAGGAACGGAACGCCCCTTCATATGCCTTCCTTGTCCTGGGTGCTAAACTCTCTCCCACGAGGTTTCGTAGTTCGGGGCACCGAGAGACCAGAGAGCTTCGGGAAAGGGTGCCGCCACCGGGTCCGCTGTGGGCAGAAAACCCCAGAAGGCCTGCATACGGAAACGAGAAAGCGCATCAGCCGCTTGATTCATCACCCCCGGCACATGTCTTGCCTTAAATAGGACATTCAATTGCATACACAACAAGACAATTTCTTTCAGCAGCCTCAGGATCCATTTGCATCGTGCCGCCTGGCTATTGATACACTCAACCACGGTCATGTTATCAGACCAGAATACCACAGAGTGATCTCTAAACCCCTCAGGCCAAGTTTTCAGGGCCACCAGAATGGGGAACAGTTCAAGAAAAGCAATGTTACTCGTCAACCCATCCTCATGCCACCATGACGGCCATTTTTGAGCCGACCATTGTGTGCCAAAGATGGCACCAAAACCAATGCTCCCTGCCGAATCTGTCCACAGCCCCAGCTCCTCGGAGGACACCGCCGGTTTGTTCCAGACAACTCGACCATTGAAATCCGCCAGAAATGCCAACCAAATGCGCATGTCCTGGCGAACCTCGGCCGAGAGCCTCGTGCGATGGTGACCCTCCTTCAGGCCGACCATGGCCTGAGCGATCGAGCGGGAAAAGGGGCGGGCCATCGGTATTACTCTCAGGGCAAAATTCAGCTGTCCCACCAATTGTTGTAATTGCTGCAACTTAACCTTAGACTGACTAATACACGTCTCCAGGGATGCCCTGAACCTAAGCACTTTTTCTCTTGGTAAACGAAAACATCCCTCCTCCGAGTCGAGCTCGATCCCCAGAAACTCGAGGCAAGTCGAAGGACCCACCGTCTTACCGGGTGCCAATGGCACACCAAAATGGTTCATTAAGACACAAAATTCATTCAAAGCCTGACCACATTCCGGATCCCCGGCTGCCCCTAGAAACAAAAAGTCATCGAGATAATGCATAACCTGATGAAACCCCGTCTTCCTTGTGAAGACCCATTGCAGGAAACAACTGAACTGCTCGAAATAGGAACAAGATATAGAGCAACCCATTGGCATACATCTATCCATGTAATAGTGTCCCTGAAACATGAAACCAAGAAGACGCTGATCGTCTGGATGTACCGGGAGCAACCGGAACGCTGACTCAATATCAGATTTCGCCATCAGCGCACCGGGCCCTAGGCGATTCAAAATGGCTACGGCCTCATCGAAAGATGCATACCGTACTGAACACATTGCCGGGTCTATCGCATCGTTTACGGAAAGACCACGTGGGGCTGATAAATTATGTATCAGCCGAAACTCACCCGGGTCCTTCTTGGGGACCACCCCTAAGGGGGAACAAGCAAAGTTAGCAACCTGTGGCACATTAAACGGACCGGCGACTCGACCTCGAGCCACCTCTTTCCCAATCTTCTCCTGTACCACGGTCGTGTGCTGCAAGACTGATATTTGTTTTTTACATTTCGCTAAACCCTGAAACTCCCCCACTGGGATGCGGAAACCATATGAAAACCCGTTCCGCAACACCCCAGCGGAAGCGTGGTCCGGGTATTCGCTGAGCCAAGGAATCATTGCCATGGTATCAATCGGAGTAGGTAAAGGCGCCCCTCGGACTATTTCAGACCTGTTTGGCGCCTCCTCTACCCCCGTTATCACCCGTTTTGGCTCTGCACATGGACTCAGGATGGGACGCTTGCCCACACCCACTACATTCGTGCCTGAATTTGCATGACCCCTGAGGCCTCGTACATTTACCCCTGTTAAAGTTCCAACAACTCCCTTTTTTACCTGTGGTGCCGTTCGGCCTGGACTGGTATTCGTTACTCGCGCCTGATCGAAAGGAGGTCCCAGAATATTGGCGGGAGGACTCCCCCACACTACTCCCTACTAATGGCAAATTCAACATACCAGTATCCGCCATTTTTGACCATGACACAGAATCGTAACAATCCCAAGTTAAGTTTTTATCATGTTCTTTCGCTTTCCTGAAAATATTATCGTAACAGAACCATTGATTGCCCCCATGTGACACGGAATACCCCATGATACGTGACTGATAAATCGGCAATTCAGACAGTAACTCGGGCCTACGTTCGCCCAGGATGGATGTAAAAATCCCCCACGCCTTGCCCCAATTGCCAATGTTCTCATTTACCTTGAAGGCGGCCATCTTTGCGCGCCAAACACTCGGATGCATGAGCTCCTTTTGGCTCTTAACATATTCCATCTCATAATGATCGGTAAGTAACGAGAAGATGTTTACATACTCATCTGCCCATATCTTCTCCTTAATAGCTAGAGGGACATGTTGACCCAACTTTTCCCTTCTTGACGGGGCAGACTCATCCCTCGCAATCGGCAATGGCCGCTTACCTGAACCGGAAGCTGTATCTGCGGCTGAGCCTATCCCAGGTGGCTTTCCTCCCGCCGCGGCCGGCGTGATGACTGGCGATGCTGCCTTAGCCGCCTCCCTTGTTTTGCGCAGTTGCCTCATCAAGACCCGTGCGTCGTCAGCCGTGGCGCCCTCGTTATTTTTACCCAACCACGCTGCTAATTGTGCTGCCAGCTCGGGCGGCATATCCTCCCCGGACACGGGGGTGACCACCACGGGAATCGGATTCCCCTCCGCCGGCACCGGAGTTGGCTCTTCGAGTGGGGCAGAGGGAACCGGGATGTCCCCTCCAGCTGCTCCCCTTCTGGGCCTCTTGCCTTTTCCTCCCGGAGCTGCTCCAGCCAACGGACGTTTCGGTCCCTCTTCCCCATCTTTCTCCGCCATTCTCTTCTTTAAGTCGGTCACCTCTTTCATAAGAATACGCAGCATCTGGTCGGTAGTCATTCGCTTTCCAACTTTCTTAGGCATTCTCGAACAGAATATCTGTAAAACAAACAAGAAAGATTAAAACGTTCAAAATTGGCTCTTCGTTCCGTCTCGAGCTCACGTGCAGCGAGGGGGTGCAGCTTCAGAGCACAGGAACAAGAGGATGCGTTCTTGGCGTGTTGCTCCTTTTATCCGTCTTCAGGGCGGGCGTAAACCCGCCCCTGCCTGCCCTTAGGGCGTGGCCAGCCGCGTCAGTGTCTAGGCCAGCCCACTCGAGGGCGGGAAACAGCGCGCCCCGGCTACGCCGCTTCGGGCATACCAGCCGAGGCTCGCCTCCCGCCCAAAATTGGCTTCCCGGGGGGCTCGTGGTACTCGGCCATACGTTCGGGGGGACCGAATGGTCGCCCCTTTCCAATAGCGCGAACTCGGACCGAAGCTATTGAAGCGCTTTACATGATCGCTGGTTATATCACACAAGGACACATTAATGTCTTTGGGCCATATGTATCAAGGCCAAATGGGTTCGCAAACGCCGAAATTCGCAGAATTTCGGCGTTTGCGAACCCATTTTTGCAAAACGGTATGTATCAAACAATTTGGGTGCAAAATAAGGAATCGCAAAATTTGCCATTCCTTATTTTGTGATTGCATTTAAGGAATCGCAAATTTTGCGATTCCTTAAATGCAATGTATCAAGGAATTTTTTTTTCCAAAATGCCCTTAAGGAATCGCAAATTACCACCAACTTCTAGTTGGTGGTAAGTTTCGAATTCTTTTAAAAAAGCATTTTTTTGAAAATCCAATTGTGCCATGTGACGCTCATACATGCCCTTATGGCATGTATGTGCGCCATATGCGCAGACATGTCATTTTCAGGGGTGCAGCAGGGTGTTCTTGAGACACCCCTGCACCCTTGAAATTATTCTCAATTTGCGATTGGCAAATTGCGATTCGCAAATTGATAATAATTTCCCATTCATTCCTATGGGCCTCCTGGCCCATAGAAATTAATGGGAAATTATTCCTTATTTGCGATTAGCAATTTGCTAATCGCAATTAAGGAATTTTAAGGAATCGCTTAAAAATAGCGAATTTCTTCATACATACCATTTTGCGATTTCTAAATAGCGATTCCTTAAAAATCGCTATTAAGGAATCGCAAAAGGGTATGTTGATACATGTGGCCCTTTATCTCTTAGGCATGGTAGATTGAGTCATTTGCCCAGAACCACAGGAGGTTGAACTGCAGGCATAATGATAACACTTCTGCACACGTATAAACCTTACACTATTGCAGGTAAGCGTACGATTATAAACAGAAGTGGTTTACACAGTGTTCATGACATATTGGCAATCATTTTACGGGAATCATTTAGACCAACACACGTTTAAACTTACTAACAAATGAAAATCGTCTTTGCATTTTTACACCAGCTCAATACCCTTTCACATCACCTCAAATTGTGTTTTATCCATTTCTATACTCACTGCTCCCACTAGCTTATTGCTGATTTCTAGCAGCAAGTACAACATTGCAAACTGGGTAATTTTTTTGTGATAAATAGTATATTAGGTGCAAAAGAATCGGGACACCTTTTCCAAATTTAATTTGTTTGATTGAGTCTAAATGTTCCCTAACAGGCTCGTTGCAAGTCCTGCACAATCTCAGGGTGCAATATTTGCCCCACTTTTGCCAAGCTTGGTATTTTCTGAGGGGGGACAATGCAGTAATACAGAAGTTTTCTCTCCGTCTGAATTGGGTCAACTCAGAATGTGAAGTTTTTGCTGGAAATGAATTGTGTCAGGATGTACCTGAAAAAACTCCACCAGTATTATTACTTATTCGGTACATACTCTGTTTCTGGATTGTTGCGGATGGGGGAATGAGGGCCTAAAATCCAATACTGTCTGGAGTACATATGAGTCTTCACAATTCATGCACTCAGCAAAAAAACGACTTTTATCAAATCTCTGATTTGCAACTTTCACAGCTTGGGCTCGTATTTTATACAATGCTTTGTCCCTTGATATAAGGAATGGGGTTACATAGAATGTGCTGAAACTTCCCTGTAGACAAATGAGAGGAAGCTTCGTATTGGGTATGGAGAACATGGCATCTCCTTTATTTGCACTTTTACTTCCAAACCTATGGTGATGTTAGCCTCACTTAACCCCAGATTCCATTTGCGATTTCCCATGTTTGGTTTTGCATTTCATTAGATTTGTAATGTCCTGTGTGGCTGTGGCTGGAGGCTTGAACTGAGATCAGAATTGAGGGATGCTGGAACATTCGTGTAAGCAAAGCATCAGACGTTGTCAAAATGACAGAAAACAAGCTTCAGTGTTTTTACAATGACACGTGTGCTGAGGTAACTATGGCCTCATCCTCCCTTTTACACAACTGGCCGGAGGGCCTAGCTAATTAAACTGTTTAACATTTTCCCTGGGTAATGATGTCATATTACTGAAATCTATTACCTCAAAGCATTGGAGTAGTTTAGACAGCTTGACTTATTCATGTTTAAAAATGTTGAATTTTGAACGAACAGCCTGGCCAAGTTTGTATTTTTTGTTGTTGCTGTAATTTTTCATTGAAATTACATTTATATAGCGCTTACTACCCCTGTTCAGGATTTGAAGCACTTTACAGCCAGGAATTTACAGTCTACCTGGGATCCCAAAGTTAGTGACAGTCCATTGGATACTGGAGTTAGTCCTGCATGCTAAAGGACATCATTCCACGCTTTAGTTTCTTTATGGTACATTAGAGACTTAAATGCTATTGTTGGAGGGAGTATATGAGAAAGTAATGGTTTAAAAAGCTTGAAGACAGGCTTGAGATTTAAGAGTAGTTTATATGTAGAAGAGGTACATAGGTTAAGCATAGGTGCATTTAATATAAAGGAGGGAAACAATAATTCAAGGTCATGCAGGATTTTAAGGAATATATCAGGCAGGTTTATTGTGATAACATGCAATCTGCTCTAGAAGAAAGTGGCTTTTTAAAGACTTGGAAGATACTCCCCTCAGTGCAAAAAGGCAAGTCCAATACTTGCTGAGACCCCTTTACCAGTGACTGGGAATCAGTGCCGCTTTGCAGCACATTCAAGTACCCATAATTACAATACGGCAACACCGCCATGGCCCCACGGTATGCAATGTGAGCAATAATACCTAGAAATATCCCTAATACATCTACAGCGATACATTTAACAATATAGAGTAAAGTTACACGTTATGCAAATCATTTTACACCATACATAAACTATGCAAATAATATAAGCATGCCATGTACCAACATGTATCAACACCCACCAACTTAAAAAATAACAAGGCAGCTGATAAACACATTGCAGCAATCAAAAGTCAATACATGTTCATGTGACCTATTCAATACCTTCAGAGTGTGGTGTTCCATGTGTGTACCTGGAGCACCCAACAGGACGGACACGATGTTCTGCAGAATCTAATATTTTATATATATATGTGTGTGTGTACATATATATATATATATGTACACTGTAGGCAACTTTGGACTGCAGGAAAATCACAGGTGTTGAACATTCTGGCGGGGGAGTAGCGACACACCTCCTTTTAATCTGTGAAGGGAAGCAGGGTTTACAAACACTCTTTCTGTGAAGGGCGCTGATGAGGGCACATCCATTCGCCCGAAATGCATACGCCGCCACTGATTCCTGCTGTGCCTGTGAAATAAAGATTACCTTGGACTCCCCTCTGGGCCCCAGCCTGCTTCCTTTGGAGTGGGGTGTTTGGTGATTAATTGTGCGCTGGCCAGTAGCGCATTGCTGGGTGTCCCTGCCGCGCAAGAGGCCCGGAAGCTGCTGGTTTTGCTTCGCTGCAATTTCAAGAGTCGAATGATCGACTACTCCGGAGTCCACCACAACGCTATGGAGGGACCGACTAGGTCCGAGGTATCTACCCCGGGAGGCTCGCGTGCATTGCACAAATGGCCCCTGTCAATTCTCCTCCAGAGCCTAACGGTTGCGACAGTACGAGGGGACCCGAGGGAACGCTTTGTGACATTGGCAGAGCTCGAGTGAACCCGTTGGAAGTATGATTATCGCCCCATCAATTCACATTATTTGACCCCCATCATCACCAACCATAATGTGTATTCTACAGCATTCTGGGAGCTGTAGGCAACATTGGACTGCAGGAAAATCACAGGTGTTGAACATTCTGGCGGGGGAGTAGCGACACACCTCCTTTTAATCTGTGAAGGGAAGCAGGGTTTACAAACACTCTTTCTGTGAAGGGCGCTGATGAGGGCACATCCATTCGCCTGAAATGCATACACCGCCACTGATTCCTGCTGTGCCTGTGAAATAAAGATTACCTTGGACTCCCCTCTGGGCCCCAGCCTGCTTCCTATGGAGTGGGGTGTTTGGTGATTAATTGTGCGCTGGCCAGTAGCGCATTGCTGGGTGTCCCTGCCGCGCAAGAGGCCCGGAAGCTGCTGGTTTTGCTTCGCGGCAATTTCAAGAGTCGATGGATCGACTACTCCGGAGTCCACCACAACACTATGGAGGGACCGACTAGGTCCGAGGTATCTACCCCGGGAGGCTCGCGTGCATTGCACAAATGGCCCCTGTCAATTCTCCACCAGAGCCTAACTATTGCGACAGTACGAGGGGACCCGAGGGAACGCTTTGTGACATTGGCAGAGCTCGAGTGAACCAGTTTGAAGTACGATTATCGCCCCATCAATTGACATTATTTGACCCCCGTCATCACCAACCAGAATGTGTATTCTACAGCATTCTGGGAGCTGTAGGCAACATTGGACAGCAGGAAAATCACAGGTGCTGAACATTCTGGCGGGGGAGGAGCGACACACCTCTTTTTAATCTGTGAACGGAAGCAGGGTTTACAAACACTCTTTCTGTGAAGGGCGCGGATGAGGGCACATCCATTCGCTCGAAATGCATACGCCGCCACTGATTCCTGCTGTTCCTGTGAAATAAAGATTACCTTGGACTCCCCTCTGGGCCCCAGCCTGCTTCCTTTGGAGTGGGGTGTTTGGTGATATATATATATATATATATACACAAACATATATATTCTGATTTACACACCATTGCAAATGTTGCAGTGATAATATCAATGATGTCATAGAAGACGTCATGAATGATGTAATATGTGTGGAAATTAGCAGTGCAAGACAAGACCTCGAGTTATAATTACCTTAAGGCACGAGTTATAGTTATAGTTATAGCGTAGGATAGAGTATGTAGTTATAGTGTAGCTGTAGTTGCATTTATATCTAGTTTTAGTGTTGCCATCAGTGATGTCACTGATTATGTCATGAGTAATATATTATGTTGGGTCATAAGCAGTGCATTGTTGAGCAATGAGTTAAAGTTAGCTCAAGTAACTATAATTGCTGAATTTCTATGGATTTGTGTGTGTAAAATCTGAGCCTAACTATAATGTCCCTGTAACCTTTGTTTTTTTCAGTGAATATATAGCCAGTAGGTCGATATAGTTAGGACCAAAGTTTCCATACGTAAAGCATTTTTTGTTTTGTTAATAATTTTGGCACCGCTTATCCCCTTGTTAGGGCTCGCTGCGAAAAGCGCGCGAAAGCGCGCCCTCGCAGAGTGAACTATAGCTGTCGGCTCAGCGGAAAAACGAGGGGCGTCAGGAGCTGGCCACGCGCAGCATTTTCGCATAGGACTATGCAGCACGCGGGAGCTTCTTCATTGGAATGCATCGCTTCGCGCACCTCGTGAACAATTCCTTTGGAATCCAGGGGGAGTCTGCAGAGGGGCGCGCAGCGCTGTTCACGAGGCGCGCGACGCTGATAAACAGGCTGGTTGTGATGTAGTGTCTGTCCCTTTAAAGAGTTCTCTTCCCGGATGAGGTTAGCATGCCAGGTTTGTAGCAAACATGAACAGCGCCGGGGAGCGCGATAATCACACCAACGTCTTTTTTTCCATCAAACACTCTTCCAAGAGTCTAATAGTTCTGCGTTATGCGGTAAGGTAAGAAAATTCAAAGCTGAAGTGTAAAGAAGCATGTCCCCAGGGTGCAGTAAAAGCATGGAACCCCATTTAAAACAATTGTCGAAACTGTAAACACACAGAAGGGAAAAATGTTCAGTGTTTTCAGAAGAGGCGAAGAATGTCATCATCGCCTAATCCGCCGCATCTGTCAGGAAAGGCGCGGACTCCTGCCTGTCGGTTGTTTATTCGTGTGCTGTCCTAGAGGATACATTATTCCATCTTGGCGAGTGTGTAAAGCGCTCCGCGGCCACGTGGCAGTTCAGCGCTCTATGCATGCTAATACACAAATGAAATAAATACCTCTTCAAACACGACCACCTGTAAAAATGAAAATGGCCTAGGATTGAGGTGGTTCCGTTGTCTAAACAAAATGCTAAGGAGCCTTCTCTTCCTTTCCAATTGACTCTGTGACAGCACCCGTTTCTAATGGAGCACTCCTAGGGAAAAGGAGATAATGGATTTAAAAGCTTACTGCACCGTGACTTAGACAACACTTAAAAACAACACTCACTCGTGGCTCAAAAGATCTGTTCATATTCGGAAACTTATTTATAATCCATTTACTTTGTTTCTGATTTGTCAACTTTTCTTTTGCCGTTTGAACTTAAGCTATTGTTGTATCAAGAGGTTTTCCTTTTTATAACAAAAAGCATGTTTTTGTAATCCTGGCCGAGTTCCTTTCTCGCTGCATTACTACTCCATGTTCGTTTCAGTTCATGCTCGTTAACTAATGTAAATCCTCCACTTTTACTTGATGGGCTTGTTCTTTAGGAGGGCAAACTTCCTTACCTGACCTTTCCTTCCCCTAGTTGAAGAGAATAATGGATTCAGCCCAGCGCACCGTGTGTGCTTTCACTGTCTAAGCAGCGGGGACAATGGCAGACGCTTCTTTGCATAAGTCTTGCATTTACAAGAGTATGAGCTATAGGCATTGTACATGAAAATGCCTTTTATTTATGTGTTAATTATCAAAACGTATCAGTAATAAAAGGCATTGTCATTTACAATGCCAATAGCTTAAACTCTCTTAAATGCAAGACCCATTGCATTGCAAATGCTTATTTAATGTACTCTCCACCGTCTTTGCCTACTAGTCTACTGCCTCCATGGAATGAAGAGTAGAACAGTGTTCACTTTTTCTCGTTTTATTTTTGCTCTGGACTTCTTATGTTAGAACCTCTCGAGTTGCTGCAGCCTGCTAAGTAGGGCACATTCACATGTGAAACGATAGGCCCAAATGATATACAAATTGCCAAAAATATTCCATTGGCAAGTAACCTGTGTGCAGGACCACCATACAGCTGAACAGAGTATGGTCATGGGAAGCGGTAGCAAAGGATATGCGTGTTCCGCTGACTTCTAAAATATTGCATATAATTTTAGACTGCATGATTTCTTAGCAATCTGTGCTGCAAACTGTTTCATAACCTCAAATATAGGTCTTGTAAATGCTATAACTGTCACATTTGCGGAAGAAAAAAGTATTGGCATTGTAAATGACAAAGCTATTAATTTCGCTATTTTCAAAACCAACTCATAAATAAAAACAATTTCATTTACAATACCAATAGCTCAAACTTTCCTAATGCGAGACCTATTGCATTGCAAATGCTTGTTGGTTCAGCTGCTGTGTTGAAAGTTACAGGGTGATCCATAAAGGGGGGGCAAAGAAAAAAATAGGGTCTCAAAATGCGTTTTCCCCATGTTATGTCATTTGGAATTTTTTCATTTTTGGAACATGACTACAGCCCGAACCACAGAAATTAATTACCCCAAATTTGGCAGAAAGCTAGATGTAAATCTGTTAAGTAGTTTCAGAGATATTTAAGTTTAATACATCTAGATATCTACTGGCTCAAAATCCTACTGAAACACTACTGAAGTTTGATTACCTGCCAGCACTTCAATCAGGAAGTGTTGGCAGCCATCTTTGGACTCAGCTTGAAGCTGAGTCCCACAAAAAAAGTTAAATATAAAGACAAGGAGGGCAGAGTTGGAATACCCTGACCCCCCAGATATGGTGGGGGAGTTGCCACAGGCACCCTGCCATGCATTAAATAGAGATATTTTTTGTGGGTGGATACGTGGATTTGTGGAACAATTGGGGAAAAAAACAGTGCAGGCTCCTGTACTTCTTGTAAAGGAAGCCCCCGGGTGGGCCAAATCCTCGGGGCATATGAAAAATAAAGTGGGGGGCAAAAGGGGCCCCATCCGAGGGTTTATTCAAACCCTGGGAACCCCCACCTCCCCGGAGCTCTTGATTTAAATTATGTGGTGGTGCCTGTAGGTAGCCCTCGCACCCAGGGGGATACGACCTCGCCCCGGCATCTTTAATTATTAAATGTGGGGCGTCTTTGACTGCCACCACCCCAGGACTTTACAAGTAAAAATGTATGGTGTGCACCCCCTGCAGCCCCGTAGCCCACCACCTCCCGGGGCTCTAACTTTTGTTAATGGGGGGCCGCGTGGACACCCCTAGCCACGGGGACCACCACCTCCCTGGGGATTTTTGTTTAAAGAATGTGGGGGGGCATTTAGACCCCCCTCACAGCCCTAGGGAGGAGAGGCAAATCTAAAGAAAGGAGAACCAAATATGGTCCAGGAGACCGCTACCCTCCACATGCCGGCTCCTGCTTTGTCCCAGGGTGCACACCCCTGGGAAATAGCTGTTTGATATGGTATGGTGGGAGCTTTACAACTCCTGCCAAGCCATAGCAAACGCTGCTCCATTTTCAGCAAACAAGAGCATTACAAATCCTCTTGCTTGTTGAAAGCAGAGTAGAATTGCTTTTGGACAGGCAGCAGCTCCCTCTGTCCAAAAGCTGTGCTGGCTCCCGCAGGACGGGGGGAGCTAGCAGGGACTGTGGGCCTGAGGCTTGCCCCACAGTCACCATCAGTGACAAGTGGGTGCCCTGGGTGTGACCGAAGCACCCACAACAGAGGCTGGACCCTGGGAATGGGGTGCCAGGGGCAGAAATCCCATTACTATTATTGTTCTTTTAAAATAAAAAACAACTGGTAAGTCGCTGGAGGCCCCATCCCCTTTCTCCACCACCTCCTGGTGGGGGGATGAAGTCCCCTTGGCTGCAGGAAGTCCTTGGAGGCAAACATGCTCTCCTGTTACCTCCAGTAAGTCCCACACTGTGGGATTGCTGAGAGATCTTCCGCGGCCATGCCCCCTTTCTCTACTGGTCTGCAAACAAGCATCCTGGTGCACTGCTGGTGGGGGATGAAGTGCCCTTGGCTGCTGAGGGTCCGTTGGGGCCAACTACCCCATATGATGCCTCCAGTAAGCACCACACATAGCAGATTTGCTGAGAGGTTCTCGTCGGCCACACCCGCTTTCTCCACCACTCTTCAAATGCACCTCCTGGAACACTGCTGGTTGGGGGATGAAGTCCCCTGGGCTGCAGAAGGTCCTTGGAGGCCAACATGCCCTCCTGTTACCTCTAGTAAGTCCCACACTGTGGGATTGCCGAGAAATCTTCGGAGGCCATGCCCCCTTTCTCTACCGCTCTGCACCACACCGCCTGGTGCACTGCTGGTGGGGAGACGAAGTGCCCTTGGCTGATGAGAGTCTTGGGGCCCAACTACCCCTCTTGTTGCCTCCAGTAATCAGCACACACAGCAGAATTGTTGAGATGTTGTCTTTAGCCACACCCACTTTCTCCACCACTCTTCAATGTGCCTCCTGGAGCACTGATGGTTGGGTGCCAACTACCCCTCCTGAGAGCAATTGCTGTGAGGACTTCAGAGGTCACACCCCCTTTCTCCACCACTCTGCAAACGCACCTCCCGGTGCAATACTGGTTGGCGGATGAAGTCCTATTGGATGCTGAGATACCTTGGGGGTCAAGAAGCCCTCCTATTTCCTCCAGTAACTCCCTTACAGCGGGATTCCCGAGAGCTGTCCAGAGGCCCCACCCCATTTCTCCATCACAGGTTATAGGGAAGTTACAGTTAGGAAATAGATTTTGAAAAACCATAGAAATTCACTGAAAAAAAAAGGTTACAGGTACGTTATAGTTAGGAAATAGAACTTTTTTAAAACTTAGATTTACAGCAAAAAAAACGAAGGTTGCAAGGATGTTATAGTTTGACTCAGATTTCCCTCGAACAAAACCAGCAATTTCAGCAATTCCCTGAGCTAACTATAACTTATGCCCCGCAATGCACTGCTTATGATCTCACATATACACATATACATCGGGGGACCGGGGCGGACATTGACCTGGGAGGTCGTGAACTGGGCACACCGATCACTGCAGCGCTGCCTCGCTGCAACCCTAACTTCCCAGCTGCCTGCAAACTATCACGGAGAGGTGACAGACTGGGGACTACATCCCCCAGCACCGATAGCGCCTAGGAAGGCGTGTTTTCTGTCCCGCCCCCGGAGGTGCGCTTAAGGGCAGCGCGAGCCCCGGGGGAGCGGGGGACCGGGGCGGACATTGACCTGGGAGGTCGTGAACTGGGCACACCGATCACCGCAGCGCTGCCTCGCTGCCTCGCTGCAACCCTAACTTCCCAGCTGCCTGCAAACTATCACGGAGAGGTGACAGACTGGGGACTACATCCCCCAGCACCGATAGCGCCTAGGAAGGCGTGTTTCCTGTCCCGCCCCCGGAGGTGCGCTTAAGGGCAGCGCGAGCCCCCGCGTCGCGGGATCGCACGCGGGTCGGCGCCCGGGGCTAAGCCCGGGCAAAGGGCGGGCCCTCTACGGCCCTCAAAGGTCAGATAAGGACGGGACGGGCCACCCCCCTTGGCTGCCACATTGTAGGTTAATACGAAGGTAAAGACCTTTACACACCCATCTGTCTCTATATCTATGGTCTTGCTGACATATCGCTCTCCTTTTATAAACATAACTTATACCTAGGCAACTAAAAAGTCCTGCGAGGATAACAGGTACTGGAGAAGATTGATTTGTTGTAGCCAAATAGTAAATCACCTAATGTAGTGCACATATAATTATTGACAATAAGCAAAGATATTATTCATGATTCATTTATTAAAAAAGTATAGACAGTATTTAATTAAGTCCTTAA
This sequence comes from Lissotriton vulgaris, assembly GCF_964263255.1. Taxonomy (NCBI): domain Eukaryota; kingdom Metazoa; phylum Chordata; class Amphibia; order Caudata; family Salamandridae; genus Lissotriton; species Lissotriton vulgaris. The sequence continues at coordinate 1,723,081,273 of NC_141694.1, read as the reverse complement.
CACAGTTAAAAAACATATAATTACTTTCTCCTAGTTATTTACAACTGACAATGTTACAAATCACAGTGTTGTCAAACACAACAATTTACATTTATACACATAGCATTTTTAAAAATATTGGATAAAAAGATCAAACAAGTGGTGTTATTAATTTGTCTCTACGCGCGTTTCGGCGTATTCACGCCTTCTTCTGGAGAACCACTTGGTGTTTCCTGGTTCGATGTGCTTATGGTTTAAGCTGGATCTAAATCTTATCTTTGTATGGGAATGTTAAGGAATGGTATGATATCCTTTTAAAATAGCAGTCCAAGTCTATTATTGGTTTCTTTGTATAGCTTGAAACATCTTTCTTGATGTAATGATCTGCTGATGAGTATAGTTTACAAAAGGGCTGAGCTGCAGAAAATAATGCGCGTAGTAGGTTTTGAACTCTACCAATGATGATGATGCTTCTGCCGACGGCCGTAATAAATAATCACAATTGCGTAGGGTTAAAGATGCACCTTATATATTGGTGGTTCAATATCGCTCTCCTACATCCCTTTATCATCATGACTTCTAAAGTGGATTACTTAGCCAGCATAGCAGCTACTGAACAAAAGTTCTCTTGGTTAGACGAGTTAAACACCTTATGTCAAACCACTTATGCTATATCAGAAACTCCCCTCCCACCCAAAAGCGATATCATACAATCAGATAAGGCCACACTCACAGAGTACCCCACTTTATTCAACAAAACTTGCAGTCTGAACAATCCAGGTATTCCACCCCCTCACGTTTCATCTGTGAAAAGGATTCATACACCGTGCCCAAGCTCACTCACTGTTAATTCCCCAATGATTCCACCGATTGTTGAGCTCCCAGATGCCTTAACCCCTCCTCCACACCTGCATATACTACCGCTCATTGAACAACTGCTTAGTTCTCTGATAGCCCCGTTGTTGGAAAAAATTAATATGTTAGGGGAGAGGCTCACTGGAATAGAGTCCGCCATCAAGTCAAACCTGTTGGCTGACAAATGCGGTGACACATTCAACCGCCCAAAGTCACCTCTTACTCTTCAAGGCTCTAAACCATCTGTGCGGGACAAAAGCTGCCAAATACAATTAACTGGCCCTAGTATAGTAGGGCAAAAAGTAACTAAACACCCTCCCAAAGTCTCCTCTCCCCAGTTGACCGCACCTAGAGTAGTTCAAAACAAGGCTAACTCTATCCATTTACCACCGGAAGCGGCCCCATACGTGTGCATTCTTGCGGGCGTCCCTGCTCTTCCACCTGGAAAAACTGAGAGTCAACATGACTTAGTTAATAAAACCAAATTCTGGCTGTCAAAAAATAGGCCACTGCCTCGTCACTTATATGGAACAATAAGGAGCGTCAGGAGGGTGGACTGGGTGGGTTACCTTCCTAAGGATGTTCCTGGGGACCTGGTACTTGTGAGATTTAGAGCCAGAAACATTGTACCTTACTTGAAAACCTGGCCGCCTCAAGAGAGAGACGGCCCAATATCTATATGGGACTTATATGACTTTTATCCCTCAATTCCTTGTTTTCCCCCTTTTCAGCAATCACACCTTACATGGTCGAACTCATAAAATACATCAGGACCTTCTTGGGAAACACTTGGATTTGTAATAACTAACTTTAACCCCTATGTTACCATCTCAACCCTGGGGTGGAAAAGAACTATTTATGTTTGGGATCCTGCCTTACTGTAATTGGTTGTTTGTAATGCTGTATATACTGATGTCTTTTTTAAATGCTCCTTATTTTGCTAATTGTACTTTTTAGCTGACAAATTGAGGGTTTTAAATTGAAATGGTATGTTCCTTAAAATTATTGATATCTTTTTAATTTATTGCTATGTATGCTTATATGATATTTCTTTTTGAATATCGAATAAAGCTTATTTTGAACCTTTGAACCACATATACATCACTCCTGACATGGTCAACGACATCACTGATGACATCACTGATGACACTATCAAGTGAGTGTGTTTTTAAATATTTATGGGTGTTAAACGTTTATAGTACCTTACTACTAAAGTTAAATTAGTATACTAGGTGCACTACAACTAAATGATACTACTTCTAAGATATAATATGTGAGTGGCTGTGTGACTGTAGCCTTGTGTGTATGACTTTCCTTTTGGTTGGACGAAGTGTAGTTCTTTTTATTTGTGGTTGAGCTTGAGGTGGTTGTTGATCAGCCAAGATTGAACCATAGAAGGAGTGCTCTTCAAGTGATGGATGTCTTTTCCTGATTACATTTTTATGAAGAGTTGGGTATCATCTGGATAGAGATGATACACAATTCTGGCTTGTTTCAGGATCATTGCAAGGGGTTCAATATAGAGATTGAATATGGCCAGAGCCAGCATTGACCCTTGAGGAACTCCTTGAGAGACTGGTGTTGCTTTTGAGGTGGGGTTGTTTAGTTTTATTAGCTGTGAGGATTGGTTGAGGAAAGAAACAAACCACTGAAGGATGGTGCCATTGACGTCTGCATGCTGTGGGAGGGTGTTTAGGAGGATGTCATGGTTGACAGTGTCAAAGGCAGCCGGGATATCCAGAAGGACTAGAAGGCAGGCCTTGCTATCATCCAGAGATCTGTGCAGGTTGTTAGTCATGTTCAGTGTTATGGTCTCTGTACTGAAGCCTTTCCTGAACCCAGATTGGAAGGTGTAATTAAGGTTGTACTTTTCGATGGTTGTTGATTTGAGCAATCACACTTTTTTCGATTGCTTTTGCAAGAAGTGGGAGTTTAGTTATATGTCTGCAATTGTTGAGGCAGTTCTGGTAGTGAGGGGGTGAATTACCGAGTTTGAGGAAGGCTGGCATGGAGCCGCTCGATAAGAAGGTGTTATTGATTTTGGTCCATGTGGGAGAGATGATGTGACTAAGATTTTTGACAAGAGCTGCAGGGGGGTCAGAGATGTGTATTGTTGGCTTCATGCAAGCGGGTAATTTGAAGACTTCTTCATCTGGAAAGTAGTCAAATTTATTTCAAGTTGCATCATTTTTCATTTTTAAGGTGTTGAGGTTGGTGTTCTGGATTGTTGAGGGAGAGAATTTGGGGAGACAACCATTCTTTGGGGGTAGGGCATTGGGTGGGCCCTCTCTGCTGGAGGGGCATCTTTGGTGTATAATCAGGCGGTAAGCGGGTCAAGAGAGAGCTCTCTGTTAGATATTTTTTCGGAGAATATTGCCACAGCGCTTTGAAGAGTCATTAATTGAATGTTGAGGCAATGAGGAGGTTTGCTGTTTATGATGTTGAAACGGAATTTAGTCTGTTCCTAGATCAGCCAATGTGGGCTCAGAAAAAGGATTTTACTCTGAAGTTGTCTTTTTTGTATTTTAGGCATTCAACTAGGAGGAACTAGAGATGGGTTAGTGATTGTTGTTATCTTCAGTTTCTTTCAGCCAATCAAAGTTGTCATCTCTCATTGTTAAGGCCTTTATTAAACCAGGATCTGGAAGGGATACTTCTTGATTTCTTGAGTTTTGGAGGTGCTACAGGGTCAAGGAGTTCTGCCATTTTTGTGCTGCAGTGGGCATTGAGATCATCAGTGGATGTAAGGTCAGGAGGAGGTAGGATATGGGAACTGACTAATATTTTCTAAGTCTAAATTTGATAAATATTCCTCTCCCAGTGCTTGTGACGGATAGTTTGGGTGGACTTAGGTTGGTTAGCTTTGAGATCGAAAAAAAAGTCAGTGGTAGTCACTCAGTCGAGTTGGTGGGCAGGATAGAGTGGAGGTATAAGGTGCCATTATTAGAGATGATAGTGTCAAGGGTAGAGCCCGTATTATGAGTTTGTTTATTGCAGTGTTAGGTGAGATAGTTTGCTTCAAGGAGAGTTGAAAGGGCTTGTACTATTAGATCTTCAGCATTATTCAGGTTTTGTGTTATTTAGTCTGTTAAGTCTTCAAATAATTGTAGTTTTTCACCTGGAAGGTGACAGATGACATGCAAATTTATGGGGTTGGGGTCTTTAGAGGACAGCTGAACCCCTAAATATTTAAAATTAGGATATTTTGTAGTGTGGAAGGGAGTTAAGCTCACATCGTTTTGTGTATGATGACTAGTCCACCACTGATGCGATCCTTGTGGGGCACAACAAATGATTGAGAAGCCCGTGGGGTTAGGAGATCGATTAAAGGGGATTAGAGGGTGTTCAGCCAGGTTTCAGTTAACAAGTAGGTGTCAATCTTGTGTCATAGGATGGTTTCAGCTATAGCAGTGGCATGCTTGATTGATGACCGACAGCATGGGAGGGCAAGTGGTGATCGAGGTCCTACTAGTCCCAATGATGAACATGATCTTGCAGTGGCAAGGTTAGTTAGTAGCAATACCATATGTGTTGCTCAGCATTTCGGCTTCCTGCTGTGACATTCCAGTCATGGTTCATCTATGTTTGAGGTGGTGAAGAATGTCGGGGATAGTTTGCCTAGGGCCAAATGATGGGGGGGTCAGAGCATATGTTTGTGGCAGGATCCGTGCTCACCATAGCTGTGTGAGGTTGAACCAGGATGTAGAGAATCTTTGCACCCTTACACAGTGATGAGATTTCATCCAGAATAGTGTTGACTTTGAGTTTTAGATGGGCTTTTATAGAGATCACTTGAGAGGCGTCTGGGTCTGTGGTAGGGAATGGAGTATGATGGAACTCATCAGAGTCTTGCGTGAAGGCTGAGGTAGTATGCAGCCTGATGTGGTTGAAGGACTGGGACACTTTGAGTGCTATTGATAAATCAAGCTGTGCAGTGGAGGTGGGCCATGGAGAGGGGGAAAGTAATCCTGGTAGCAAAACCAAAGCTTCAGGGCGTCTTGGAATGGAAAAGGCTGTAAGGGGTGGAGGTAGAAACAGTGTGGAGGGGATTGGAAGTAGAAGGTTCAGCTAATAAAAGAGGGGGTGTGTGGGTGAGATGTCTGGGAGAGGGTGACGGGTGATGAGAGCAGATGGCATGGAGGTGCAGAGAGCAGGGAAGTGGTGATCAGAAATGCATAGGTTGTGTTCAGAGGCTTAGATTAGGTTGTTATTGGAAATGGACAGTTCTCCGCTAAAGTTCTGGACTGGGGATATAGTGAGTTTAAATCCATAAGGGACATTGGTAGTAGTATTAGTTACATGAAAGTGTTATAAGAAGTTCTCTCTCCATTTGGTAGGTTTCTTAGTGGAGAAGAGGAATTCTGTTTTATAGCCTCCATAAGTTGGGGTATAGAAGTGGGTATAGAAGTTGGCTGTTATTATAGTCTCTGGGTGTTTTTTGTGGATTTTGTGTTTGAAGTTTTTGTGGTATGTTTGAAGAGGTTTCGAAGAAATGTTATGTAGTTTGAGTTGGGGCCGTATCTTTCCATGAATGTGCTGAGGCAGGACATTGACCCAGCAGTGAACTCCAAAACTTGGTATGATACTCTGAAGTTGTTTCTGGAGTTAGATTTTAGGAGAAGCATTCAGAAGTGTGCCTACTAGTCAATGCGCAACTTCCAATAGCCGAGATGGCAGCCTGTTGCTGCAGTGGACCACTCCATGGAGTACTTCTTTGGAAAAGCAAGGTGCAAGTGTCAGAGGCATGATGTGTTATAGGACACATGTTATAGTTACTTGAGATAACTACAACTATTACTGCTAAATTTCTATGGTTTTGTGTGTGTGAAATCTGAACCTAACTATAACGTTCATGTAACCTTAGGTTTTTCAGTGAATTCCGAAGGCTTTTTACATTTTATTTCTTAACTATAACTTTCCAGTAACCTTTGTTTTTTCCAGTGAATTTCCATGTTTTAAATGCTATTTCCTTACTATAGCGTGCTTGCAACCTACATGTGTGAGCGGGTGTGTGAGTGGTTGTGTGGTGGTTTAAGTGGGTGTGTGAGTGTGTGTGTGTGACTTGCTATGTGGGGCTGTGAATGGGAGTGGCTGTGTGGGTATGTGTGTAGGTGTGAGTGGGTGTGTGAAAGCAGTGTGGGTCTGTGAGTGTTTTTGAGGTTCTGATTGGGTATGTGAGTGGCTGCATGGGTGTGTGAGTGGGTGTGCGAGTGGTTGTGTGGGTGTGTAAATGGGTGTGTGAGTGAGTGTGTGGATCTGTGAGTGAGGTTATGCTTTCTATATTGGGGTCTGGTCTGCATATCCCCCCAAATCCAGGAGGATTCACTGATCCATGCATGGTAAAAAAAGACCATGCATGGAAAGAAAGGTTTTTGGGCAATTTCTTGCCCATGAGGAGTTCCTCACAGACCCCTTCATTAGTCCCATGGGGTCAGGGTACCTCTACCCTGACCCATTCTATCCCTTTCTAACTTTACTATTTCCACTGGAAATCGAGTCCGGATTAACAAAATCATGGCCGAAAATTTCCTCTCAGGTTGTGGCCAGCCAATCACGGCATTGCTGTTGGCGCATGGATTAGCAAATACAAGGATCTGCGTCTCTAAATATATAAACTTGTTTTTTCTTTAAAATCTCAAGATTTACACCAAAAAAATGAAAAACATGCTTTCCAGACCTTCCACCAAATTTGGTGTAATTCCATTCAGCGGTTAGGGCTGTAGTCGTGTTCAAAATCACTACAGGAATTTACATGGGAAACACACTTATTTTGCCCCCTCTTTTGCTCAGTCCCTGCTTGACAGATCATCAGGAAACTTTCCATGCAATACAAGACCCAACTTGACATTCGTTTTGAAAATCTTTTGTGAAGATTCGCCTTACGGCCCAAATGTATAGGCAAGTCAAGAAAAATGTTTTTCTATAGAAACTAGGTCCTAATTATAACTGCCTACTGGCAGTCGCCAGTAGGTAATTATAGTTAGGACCTATTTTCTATAGGAAATCCGCAACATTCTATTTGGAATAACTTTGGCGCCGGTTGACGAATCTTCGCGAAATTTTCAAACTTGGTGGTTCGCTCCGGTCCGTTCCTATCCTGAAAGTCTTGGGGTGATTCGTGAAGTGGGGGCTGGGGAAAAAGGAGGGCCCCAAAAAGCATTTTCCCCATGCAATTTCCCACAGGACCTTTAGCCGCAGCTACAGCCAGAACTGCTGAATGGAATTACACCAAATTTGGCAAAGAGGTAGTCCTTAGTTCAAACTTGTGCCTTTTGCTGAAATGGTGTAAATCCGTTCAGTAGTTCCTGAGAAAATGACAGTTAAAAGCATAGATATATCTATGGCCTCGGAGGGTCCGCGTACCCTAAGCGCAGCCTTCGCGCACCCTGCCGTGCGCGAGCTGTATTTTAATTGGCTGTCAACACTCCAAATCAGGAAGTGTTGGCAGCCATCTTGTGCCTCGGTAGAACCGAGGAACAACAAACCTATTATAAAAACATTGCAAAACGCGAAAAGGGGGAGGGTAGAAACACCTTGACCCCTTAGGCCTGCCCAGGGGGTCTCACAAGGACCCCCAAGGCCAAAAAATGCATTAAAAAAAACGGCGAGATTTGTGCACCCAGCGTGAATTTCAGCTGAAATTTTAAATAAAAGAAGCACAGGCCCCCTGGTGCGTTTGCACGAGGGGGAAAGAATTCCCCTTGAATACTGGGGGTCCCTGGGGGCCAACTAGCCCACCAGCAAACTCCAGTATGCACCAGGGGACTGCGTTGCAGAGAGGTATTCTGAGGCCACGCCCCTTTTTACACCTCTCTGCAACGCAGCTCTGTGGCGCCTACTGAAGGTAGCTGGTGGGCTAGTTGCACCCCAGGGACTTTTTTGATATTTACAAGAGGAGCATTAAATGGCATGTTACTGATACACTATCAGGCAAGCAAGTTCTTTTATAGAGCCATATTAACATTCTATTTTAAGTTTCACACGTATAGTACGCAAACTATTATTTTGGCAGCAATACAGTAAAAGCTACAGATACTAAAACAGGGAAGAGAGTAGACAGAAATGTAAAAGACAGAAATATCAGGAGATGGAAAGGGAGAGAAACAGAGAAGAAAGAAAGGAAGAAAGATAGATAGAAAAAGAAAAGGAAGAAAAAGACAAAAAAAATCACAAAGAACAAAAACATAAACAATATTATTAAAAAACAAAATTGTTTCATGCACAGCTTCTCAAAATGATTTTCATATATAATTGCCGTAGCATAATCTATCATTTTACAGTTAGGCTCATTATATTTGTAAATACAATCTAGCCACAAGATTCTAAGACATAAAGGTTAAGAACAAGAGAAGAAAAAGAGTATTTGAAGCAAAAGGAGAAAAAAAAGTGGGGGAAGGGAAGAAATGAAAAAAGGAATAGAGAGAGATAAAGGAAGGAGATCAAACTAATAATTAGGGCTAGTGCCCCCCAGAAGTTCAAAAAGTTTGAATGTCTGGAAGTGGTAAGTCTATATATTGGACACGGTTTTTACTCCAGGAGTACTGAGAGTTCTTCATCATAGTTCATCCCTCTGGGGGTCTTAGTTTTAAGCCGGATGATGTAGCAGGATTCTAATTGGCGCAGTTTCCTAATCCTGTTACCACCTCATTCATCCTGCATGATGGTATCGATTCCATAATAGCACATAGCCTGCCAATCTCCATTCTGGCACAAGATCATGTGTTTCCCCGTTGCATATGCGGTGTCTTTATTTTTGACCGCACGGATGTGCTCCAGAATGCGTTTCTTCAGGGGGCAGATGGTACAACACAATCCCATCCAGGGTCCGCTAGAAATCTCCAGTGTCTCTAATATAGGGTGCAATCGGATCAATTTCAATGACACCCAAAGTGATCCCAGATTACCGATGCACTTCTTACAGCAGGTGCTCTGCGTACAGGCCGAATCCAGGCCCTACAATTTCACTTTCTCCACCAATAACGCAGCACTCTGAAGGGATATGCTTACAAACACATGTTTATTTTGTGAACCTCAACTAACGCGTTTCAGCCTTGCTCACGGTCAGTGAGTCCTTTCTCTCTTGCACTTACATATACACCCATGTAGCCTTTATGCAGCATTATGGGTATTGTAGTGCAAATCATATAATAAATTACAATATATACATGAAAGAAAAACTTTTTTGATATTTACAAGAAGAGCATCAAATGGCATGTTACTGATACATTATCAGGCAAGCAAGTTAATTTATAGAGCCATATTAACATTCTATTCTAAGTATATATATATAGACAGCAGCTCTCAGATATAACACCAAGTCTAGCAAGTCAAATCAGATCAGTGACAATCTGAGTTAAATTCTGAGGAAACAGTCCCAGATGAGGGAGTGTCAGGAGATGAGAGAAATTTGAGAACACCACTCACAGTTATTGACAAGATTCATTTTTTTAAGACTTGATCGGACATTGAACATCAGGTCACATCCGCAAAGAAAAGGCGAGATAGCAAAAGGAGGTGCCAAAGAAGAAAGCAAAAGCGGTGTAAAAGGGGGTGGTGATGGACGGAGCATCTGAATCAATCAAACACTCACACCCAGTCAAAAGATCTGGGTTTAATCCATCACCGTTCTTTAGCCCACTCTGCCACCCCAGTTCAGACATGGCTATATGCAAATCAGCCTGACCCTGTGCCTCATGGGAACAGTCCAGCCCGAACTGCCAAGCCATGTCTTCCCTGGACCGGAAACAAGCTTCGGAGGACCGGTTTCTGGCATTCCAGCCGTCTTCAGCCCGGCTTGCTTGAATCCAGTGACAAAGTGAGCAAGGGACTCACGTCTGAGCATACCCTGCCACACTTACGGCGGCCAAAAGCAGTACAAAAGGGGGTGGTAATGGACGGAGCATCTGAATCAATCAAACAAGAAAGCAAAGGCATGCAGCTAAGGTTAGGAGGCAAATTCAAGCAGACATGACAGCACAAATGATGACAAGGATGGAAATCAGCAGTCCTCAAACTATAGTGAATCTATCTAACATGGAGCTTTCAGAGACAAAGAAAAGATCCTTTCTCTAGGTCTATCTTATTGTATTTAAACAGATTTTTACAATGCACGGTCTTGTATTGTTTTTTTTCGATTCCTGAGGCGATTGAAACTGAAAAAGCATTTCACTAACAAAAATAATAAAAGGGTCGGTTCTGAACTAAGTGAGGCAACATCAGATAAAAATCTGGTTGTTACGGGTATGGAATTTCTATTTGATTTAGACGAATTAGAAAGGTCCAATGAGGGTAGAAATTAATTTGTTATCCTCTGGAAGGAAAACAGCTGGTGCATAGGAATTGATATTTATGGAAATGTGCAGACACTTTTTAAGCCAAAATCAGTATTCTTTCCTAATACACCTAGGGATTCTTTTGCTATCTTTTCTGAATTGGTTATCTCTGATTTAAAAGCTGTGTCTGTGTTGTCCTGTGAGAAATTTGTGTTTGACGGTATATCTGCCAGTGATATACGAACAGAAAAATACCATCAAGCCATGATTATAGTCAAGACAAGAAAGGATATAGTTATGTGGAAATAATTCAAAGGAGGAAATAAAGTGCTATGGCTCCTAGACAAGTATGTGGCAGAAGCCAAACATCAATTTAGAGACCCCCATTTGCTATTGCAAAGTGTCACAGTCAAACATGGTAGATGTAAAGGAGAAATATTTTAATGAGCTATCTAGGTGGAGAGGAGCAGGTTTGATAACGTAGGAAGAATATCTATATTTGAAGGTAGATGCACCAGTAGCTCTAATCCCATAACTGATTCCAAAATCCACAAGAACAACCAGATCCCTCCAGGCAGTCCAATAATGTCTGCTAAAGGAGGTTTATTTGAGACCACTTCTCGATATATAAATAATTTCTTACAAGAACATGTCTGAAATGTGCCTTCATATTTGCAATTTCCTAAAAATGATTTATGACATCACTTGGGTGGACACCGATGTCTTATTGACGTTAGATGTTGAATGTCACTTCCCTTTACAGAGGGGAACAGCGTTTACAACGTAACTTTTACCACGCACTACCTTTACCATGCAACTTTTACAACGCAAGTCGTTACAACGACTTGCGCTGGGCGGCGCTGTAGGATAGGGAATCGTTTAATTTACTATCCAAAACTTTCTCTACTATCCACGGGGACTGGAGTTGGAATAGTAAATTAAACTATTCACTATCCAGCGCCCCCCAACACAAGTCGTTGTAACGACTTGAGTTGTAAAAGTTGCGTGGTAAAGGCATGCATTGTAAAAGCATGCGTAGTAACGACATACATCCCTTTACAGAAGTATCTCCCATAAAGATAGACTCAGAGCCATGTCACACTTTCTGGGTTGCAGACAAATACAGCTACATCATCATACAGCCATGCTCTTGGAGATGACAAAGTGGTGCTTACAGAATAACATTTATGTTTGGAAAAGATACATGCGGGTAAATGGGTCCAGGGGGAGGGAACAGGAGGAGCTAGGGAACATGGCGGTCGGCTGAAGCCGGTCGGGAGCGGCCACTGAGGTTATGAAGGCGAAAACACGGATCGGGTCTCCTTCCTCGGCTTGATCTTTATCGACGCAATACGGGCCGGAAAACAGCTGGGTTACAGTGGATGATACATCAGGAGACACCACGGTGCTGCATTGCGGCAGCTCGGCTCAGGAGGTTTTGTGTCACCTGGAGCACTCTTCCAAGGCACGAAGACGTGCTTGGCATCATCGCGGGTAGAGTCAGCACAAGCGCAGGCACAGGAGGGAAGGACTGGTTGAGTCAGTTGCCGCGTACCGCGGTAGCTGGATGGAGAAATGCTTTGATGGATGTTGCTCCTGCTGGTCCTGAGGGTAGGTGCACTCCATTGACGTGCCTTCAGACAGTCTGCAGCGGGGAGAAGCAGGCAGGGTGGAAGAGCAAGCTTGGAGTGCAAGGGAGATAGGCTCAAGCAGGCAACCCTAAGGTGGGAGAGAAATAGATATGCTCTGAGGTCTCAAAAAAATATATGGGAAGTCAATTTAATAACCTCAGAGTTCGAGAAAGCCTTAAACCGAACAGCAAGTCTGTCGATTAAGCACACTAAATCCCACAAGCTTCACAAAAACAATCTAAATAGTAAGGTGGCAGACAGGCCCACTCCAACTAATATCACTACTGGGATCTCAGCCACACTGAAGGAGAAGCAGAATCAGCTGAATTGCAAGTCGCAAAAAATTAACCCCTCATTAAAAGCTTACTTTAAGGCCAAAATGGAGTTGTGAAAAGAGGGGGGGAGGTAAGGAGTAGTGCAAAGTGTAGCAGTAACCCCATTACTAGGAACAGACTGAGCTTGCTGAGTGGGGCGGAGAGAGCCAATGTGGAGGCAGGGAAGGCTGGAAAGGGCAAGACATCAGAATACTTTGCAGTTCCTACGGAAAATACGTTTTTGGCCCTAGAGGTGGAAGATCTGGAGCAGGGCACAGGAGATGTAAGGACCAAGGAAGGAAGCGTTGCATCCACTGAGACGGCAGTGGAGGTTTCAGCCGAGAAGGGGCCGCAGGAGACAGACACTCTGCAGGGAATGCTAGGCCAGTTAGCAAGAGAGATTAAATAGCGCTTCTCGATTTCCGAATCAAATCAAAAGGAGATCCAGGCAAACTGTTTAAATCTAGAAGTAAAACTCAAAGGTTTAGTGCAGCGCACTCGAAAACTAGAAAGCAATGTTTGAAGTCTGCAGAAAGCAATGCAAGAAAACACTCAAGAAGTAGCATGCCTGAAACTGAGAGAGAATATGTTTGCCGATAGGATGGAAAGGTTAGAGAATAACACAAGTAGAAATAATATCATAATTTTGGGAGTTGAGGAGGGCACAGAAGGTACAGATATTAATCATGTTGTGATAGATCTGTTGAGAAGAACGTTCCCGCAAGAGGAGTGGCTTGGTAACCTACAGGTGGATAAACAGCGCTTACACAGGGACCCCTTTAACCTGCAAAACACACAGGATGATGGACGAAATATTGCATATTGGCAAAACATTCACCCCCAATGACAGATCTTGGTTTATTCCATCGTTATTTTGCTCACCACGCCACCCCAGTTCAGACATGGCCATATGAAAATCAGTCTTGACCCTGTGCCTCATGAGAACAGTCCAGCCCGAACTGCCTAGCCATGTCTTCCCTGGACTGGAATCAAGCATCCTAGGACCGTTTTTTGACTATCAGCCATCATCAGCCAGGATAGCTTGACTCCAGTGGCGTAGTGAGCACAGGACCCATGTCTGGGCACACCCTTCCCACATAGGGCGAATAGCAAAACACCCAAGATGATGGACGGAATGTTGCACATTGGCAAAACATTCACCCCAGTCACAGATCTGGGTTTAATCCATCGTTATTTTGCTCACCAAGCCACCCCAGTTCAGACATGGCCATATGCAAATCAGTTTTGACCCTGTGCCTCATGGGAACAGTCCAGCCAGAACTGCCAAGCCATGTCTTCCCTGAACCAGAATCAACCCCTTTAACCTGCGCCGAGAACGGAAGAGTTTTCTGGAAATTCTGGTGAACTTTCTATTGTACACTGTAAAATACAGCCTTCTAAATCTGGCCCTGAGGGAGAAAACGTTACAAGCAATGGGGGTTACTTTTAAGATTGGATCAGATATCTTGAAAGAGACGGCAGACAGGCAATCGGAATTGGGAAACAGAATGGGGGAACTGAAAGCGCTTGGTGCGAATGTCCAGCTAAAATTCCCTGCAACACTGAGAGTGATGTGGCAGAATAAAATGCATAACTTTACAGACCCAGCGAACATGGACAATTTCTTGATTCATATGAAAAAGGGGGAGACACAGGAAAAATAGTTTGGGTTTATTACCTCAGGGTTTTGCTCATATGGGCCATATGTAGGCCTAGTTGCAGGAGGGGGAGAGTTCCGGGGCGGGGAGCACCGAGGGTGGTGAGCTGAGGGGAAAAAGTTAAAAAGATATATCCTTGGTCCTCAAGTTTGTACGGCAGAATAGCACCACTCAGACGTAATCGCCTCTTAAGCGGAAATGAAAAAGAAAGAAAATACAATGAAATGCAGCACATATTCAAAAGTATTTTTTTTTTAAGAATGAAGAACGAGCACAAAGGGTGAAGGGTTAGCAGTTTTTTACATTTTGTGTTGGGATGTGAATAGAATGATGGTTAGGAAGAGGCTACAGGCCAGTTTGCACTACCTAAAGCAACAAAAAGCTCAGTTAATACTAATGCAAGAGACACATCTTTGGAAGCAGGAGTGTGAAGATCTCCTTTTTAAACAAAATTGGGTGGAAAGTATTGTAGTCACAGATCAGTCACATTGAACTAAGGGGGTGGCGTTATTAGTCGTAGTGAAATAAGGAGTTAAGTTGGTCCAACACAAGGCAGATGAGGGGGGGTGTTAGATCGTGGCACTTGTTAAAATAAGCCGGAAGGTATTCACAATGGCGAGCTACTACATCCAAACACTGGCGATAATTCAGCCCTGCTAAACATGTTTTCGACTCTAGGTGATTTTAAGGCGCCTATAATTTTAGGGGGGGGGGTTAACATTCTTCTGGACAACACTGGATAGATCCTCCACACAACTACAAATCAACTCCCCGAACATGAAGGTATATCTGGTGCACATGCTGGAAAACTATAATTTGTGTGATGTTTTCCACAGAATTAAAGGGTAAGGATTACACTTTCCACAGTAAAGAAAAAAGCCATTATTCAAGGCTGGATTATTTCTTTATGGACAGAAACGAAGTGGAGAAAGTGGTATAAATAGAGCACCTCCATATCCATCTTTCAGACCATGCGGCAATTCTTCTTAAATTGGAATTACACGATTCACGGGGCCCAGGAGATGGACAATAAATAGAAGGATTCTGCTACAAGAGGCGGTGGTCTCAAAACTGGCACAAGGTTCAGAGGATTTTGTTCTATTAACCTGTCATCGGCGCCCCTGAATCTAGTGTGGGATGCATATAAAGCATTGGGGGGGAGCTTAAAAGTGTGTCAGTGAAGTGGGAAAGGGAGGAGAGAAAGGAATTTTCCAGTCTGGAGGAAAGAATAAGAGAGTTAGAAAATATACTGAAGAGGGACGGCTTAAGTGATGAAGATAGGAAGGTGACAGTCGCAGCAGTGGAGGTACTGCAGGTGAAATTTAGGGTTAGGATAGAAGATAAGGTGTGACATCAATGGGAAGTAATTAGAGCTAGGAGGAGTGCCGTAGGAGATTGTTGGTATGGAAGGCAAGGTTAGAGACAAATCTAAACTACGTCAGAAGGATTGAAGTGGACGATTTTGGGCATACTACCAAAGACTGCAGCAGTAGAGCAGAGACAGATGCCTGGATCCAGAAGAATCATCTCCCTAAATTAACTTCAGAACAGCAGGGTTATCTGTCTCAGGAGATAACGGGTAGTGAGATACACCACAGTCAAAAAAAATAAAGAAAGGCAAGGCGGCAGGCCCCAATACAATCCTGGCAGAGTTTATTTTGTAATTTTTTATGGGATTGTTCCAGCTTGGAGCAAACTGTTCAACTCTATTCTGGTAGAAGGCATGCCTATTTTGGAGTCCTGAAATGAAGCAGTTATAACGCTTATCCCGAAGCCAGATAAAAGTACCCTCCACTGTCAATCATTCCGCCCCATTTCCCTACTCAATACCGACTATAAAATCTTTACCAGTATACTGGCAGCACGTATTAACAGGGTAGATGGGCAACTAATACATGAAGATCATAAGGGTTTTATACCGGGGAGGAACTTGTGGGATTTGAATCATGCCTTGATTGGTACCATAGACCTAGCTAGAACAAAGGGTCTCCCCCTTGTTGATGTGACTAGATGCAGCGAAGGCATTCGACCGGGTCAATTGGAGCTAACTCATGGCAGCGATGGATCATTTTAGCATGGTTAAAGTAATGAAAGATACTTTAGAGAAGATTTACAACACCCCAACTGCACTTATTTTAGTAAATGATGGCCTATCACCCTCTGTGAAGATAAAAAGAAGGACAAGGCAAGGTTGCCCTCTTTCGTCAAAACTTTCTGATCTTTATACTGCGCCGTTTGCTCAAAGTTTGAGGCTGAATGGGGGCATAAAACCTTCTCAAGGAAAATCGCATTATACACAGATGATTTAATGCTCTTTACCACAGATGTGCACTCAGCATTACCTCAACTAATGGCTGAGGCAAGAGAATTTGGTGCTGTTTCAGGGTATAAAGTTAATTAGGAAAAGACGGGGTGGAACCAAAATGAAGGGGAAATAAGAAGTGCTACGGACATGTGGTACTTGGGAATGTATATAACTAGGGACCTAGGGAAACTGACTACTGTAAACTTTGAGAAGATAAGCCAGGAAGCAGGGAAACTGTTAAAAAGGTGGCAGAATCTCCCACTGAGAAAAAAGGCATATTGGCTTTACAAGGGAAAATAACTTCTTTTATTTGGGCAAATAAGGTTGTGTGTCTCTCTTGGAAGAAATTGAGGAGGAAGGCAGGCATAGGGGGGTAGGGCTTCCAGACTTACAGTTATACTGTTGGGCCTTTCAACAACAAAAAAATAGAATGTTAGTATCCTGCCCAGATGAGACTTCAGTTGGTGGAATGTATAGAGCAATGCTTTATGAGCTACCTGCTGTAGGCTTCCTGTACAAATTTGGGGCACCAAAGTACTTTATGAAGGTCAGACTAAAATGCTGTAAAGCAGCGGCTAAGATTTGGCACATAGTTAGATCTGTTGTGGGTATCTCATATTACAGCATGTGGTCATATATATGGGACTCCCCTGGCGCTCCAGAATTTATCCTAGATTCTCTTGCAGCCCCCTTGAGATGGAGTTGTATAAGTAGATGGGGGTATCTGTTAGATGCAGATCACAACTTGAGTTGGGAGTATTGCAATCACAGGACCATAGGGAGAATTTCTAGATAAAATATTCCAAATAAAATCATGGATGAAAATCATGACTGGATAAGTGTAAGCTCCAACCACATGGAAACGGACCTTCAAACCCCACAGGCTAGGAAGAAGGGAGTGGCATTATGGTACTTACGTCTACTTACTGTGGCCAACGAAAGGATGAGAGCTCCCTTTTCACCATGGGAAGGATACTTGCCAGATGCTGAGCTGGAAGAATTATGGCAAGTATCTTTATCTACACTTTATACAACAGTTAAATCCTCTGGTTTAAGGAAGAACCACTTTTTCACTCTCCACAGAATATATTGGACCCCCAAAAAGTTGGCAAAACTTAAGTAAAATGGCAACACCAAACGCAAGTGCTGAGGAAGAGCTGATGCAGACGACATGCACATGTTTGCACCCGGGCCAGAGCTCGAAGTGTTTTGGCTTGCAGTTGGTAAGACCATTTCTGACGTGATTGGTACCAAAGTGGAGGTAAGCACAGATTTAATTATGTTTGGGATAAGGCCGCAAGACCTACAGGGCTCATGTCTTAATGTAAAACAAAGGCATTTGATGTTCTACCTAATCCTCAGAGCAAGAAGGGAAATTAGTAAATTATGGACTGAAAGCACAATCCCCTCTTGGCACGATGGGGGAGCTCAGTGGCCTTCTTTGAGAAGGTGGATAGAAGAGAATCTAGGAGAGCCGCTGGTGGCATGGTACAGGACCTATTGAGTACTGGGTAAAATCACTTGTCTGATGATTACATCTTCTGATAGCATTGGGCTTAGGAAGCAAGCCGCTCAAGAGGGGGCCTGTTGTAACTGCAGTTAATGCGTAACCCCTTCCTTATGGTCCCTTCCTTCCCCCCTCCTCTTGATCACATGTTGGTACATTCCCCTGGACAGCCCGGCGCTCGCTATGGAATGTTGACATAGCGACCCGGCTTCCAGGTTGACAAGCTGACGGCAGTCTGTTGTGTTTTACTCAGTAATAAAGAAATATGTACCAGACCTTGGGTCTCTCTTTACTACATTTCTTGGCGACGAGGAGGAGGAAACTGAGCCAGGGACAGCGACTGTCGTTTCCCTGGGATGAATTGAGCGCTTGTCAACGAAGGAACATAAGTAAAAGAAAAACGGAGCCTGTGAGCGAAGAAAAGACAGGAGCGAGTGACCGATGCTGGCTGTCAAGTAAGCTGTCTAAGCTTAACAAGTAAGGAGATACAGCGCTACAGGCTAGCCAAGTTCAGAGACGATTAAAATATTTATAAGGAAATATACTTGTGGGGGCAGTTTTTCACTCGGGTGCCACGTCGGGCATCGCGCTATTGATTTTGACTGGGGAATGCCAAATAAAAGAGGAGGAGAGGAGTAGAAGCGTTAAGGGGTTGGTGCCATCTTTACACTCGAGTGCCGGGTCGGGCACGTACTGCGAGTTGAGGGAAGAAGTGTCTCGCGATTCAGTCAGAGAGATCGCAGTGGCCATATTCTACTAACTTCCTCAAATGAAAGAAGGGCAGCCAACGGAACCAATTTCCCCGTTCCCGGCGGCGAGGCGCCTCCGTTCCATGCTGTGAGGCACCCCGATCTCCTCATCCTGCAAGAAGCTCCGGTGCGTTCAAGCCAACGACGCGCTGACTGAAGTTGAGGCTGATTCCCCTAACCCTGGGCTTCTCGCGCGCACTGCTAACGGAGCGCTGACTGAATTTCACAGCAAAGCAGCGCGCTCACCGGCAGACTTCCAGTCGTGTCTCCGCAGTTGGTGTCCGCTCCTCGCTCCCGTGTGGGCTCTAGCAGAGCACAGCTGAGGTGTTTAAAGAGGTTGCTGTCCTGTGGAGGGCACGCCTGGAGGCCATTTCTCCATCGGAAAGTCGACTCCGTCCTGACAGGAACAATTCTGAGGGGAAGTCTCCTCAGAGGAAGTTCCCGCCTGTTGGGGGGAAGGCAAGCTATTTCATTGGACCCATCTTCTCGACCTGTGGAAGCAGAAAGGGGACTGCAGGAATATTCATGTTAATGATATTTTCCTAGTTATATTTTACTAGCGTCACGTGGCAAAGTGGGAAAAGTGAAGGTTCAAGGTATTTACAAGTGTAAACCTCTCAGCCTGGGTCAACCATAGCCAGAGGCAGAGAGTCATTTTTACTTTTTGTGGTGCTGTTGCTTCTATTAAAGATAAGATATACTAATAGGATTGCAGGAGTTTTATGGCAATGGCAGGAGCAGGAATGAGCCAACCCCCACCTTTCCTCAATGAGTTAGGAGAACCAGTTATTCCCTGGAGAAGGTGGGAAGGTATCTTCAAGTCTTACTTGATAGCCATTGGGGGTAGCAACTACACTAATGTACGTAAACAACATATATTGCTACACAATTTAGGCACACATGGGAGGAAAATATATGAAGATTTTACAAGGAGATTGATTGAGGATGAGCAAGAGGTCGTGGAGGAAGGTGTTAATGTTTATGAAAGCACGCTGAGGGAATTAGCGGCACACTTTAAGGAGAAAATAAATGTGGTGATGGAAAGGCATAAGTTCTTCAAGAGAGTGCAGAAGAGGGAGGAGAAAGTGAGCAATTATATAGCGGTGTTGAGAGGGTTGTCAGCCACATGTGAGTTTGGTCAACTCACAGACTCGTTAATAAGAGACCAACTGGTGAGGTGCACCAATGACACTAAGACACAAGAGGAATTACTTACCAAGAACCCTAATCTTGAGGAAGCAATAAACATAGCTAAACGACTAGAGCACACGGCACGTTGTATGAGGGAAATGAAAGCACCAGAGGGGACAAACAGAGAGAGGTCTGAAGGCAAATCTAGTACAGAGAGTGAAACGGTCTGTAAAGTAGGGGACAAGAGTAAAGAGGTCAATCGCAGCAAGCCAAGTTCCTCTGTGTGTTATAAATGTGGTAGTCCCAATCACTTGGCCAATAACTGGAAATGTCCGGCAAGGAATGTACAGTGCAGAAAGTGCAACAGGTGGGGGCATTATTCTAAAGTGTGTAAGGCTCCTGGAAAGGCAGTGCATGTTATTGAGGAGTCACCCCAGGAAGAGGAAAGGGAAAAGTCTTACGTTTTTCAAGTGGGGGATGAGGAAGATAACAGTGATGATGTTTACCCCAAATGTGATGTCTTACTAGATGGAGTGATGTTTAGCATGTATGCAGATTTGTGCTCCCCATATACTTTAGTAGACAAGAAAGTGTTTGATGATAAATTTGCCAACCATCCTGTAAAATTGTTGCCACCAGACATCAGTCCTAAGGGTTACAACAAGGGGAAAATCCCCCTTGAGGGCATGGTGACCATGAGAATCTCATTTAAAGATAGACACACAGTAGGAAAGGTGTATGTGTCCACGAGAGGATCGACCCTATTGAGCTGGAAACATCAGAAGCAGTTGGGGATCACACTTGATCCAAACAACAGAGAGCAGGTGTTGTTAATTGATCCTGTATGAATATCAGAGGATCTCACCAAAGAGTTCAAGGAAGTGTTCAGTGACAGATTGGGTGTATTTAAGAACTACATGCACAAGATAGTGTTAAAGGAGGGGGCTGTACCAGTGGTGCACAAGACTAGGTCTATACCATTGCGCATGAGGGAGCCCCTCCAGCAGGAACTTCAGAGGCTAGTTAGTGAGGGGGTCATTACAGAAATTGAGAGTTCAGCCTGGTTAGCCCCGATTGTTATCATGGCTAAAGATAAAGGGAACAGCATAAGACTCTGTGTGGACCTGAGGGACCTGAATGCGAATATCCTTGTGGACAGGTTTCCTCTTCCCAGAATAGGGGAGATGCTAAGCACCATAAGGGGGGCCAAGTATTTCAGTGTGCTGGACCTATCATCAGCCTATTACCAAATCAAGCTTCACCCGGATTCCCAACTACTAACAGCGTTCACCACCCCATTTGGAAATTTCAAGTTTCAGAGGATGCCATTTGGTTTGGCATCAGCAGCTGCTGCTTTCCAAAGAGTCATGCAACATGTGTTAAAAGACTGTAGGAACACCATCTGTTTTCAAGATGATATATTGATCTTTGGAAGTTGCGAAGAAGAACACAATGAAATGGCTAGAAGGGTATTGGAAAAGTTGAAAGAGGTAGGCTTCACCACGAAGCCCTCCGAATGCAAACTAGGAGTAAGTTCGGTGGACTACCTGGGACACACCCTATCTGAAGACGGCATCAAGCCAAAACATGACTTAGTGAAGGCAGTGGAGGATGCTCCCACTCCCAAGAGTAAAGAGGACGTACTTTCTTTCCTAGGTCTTGCGGAATATATGGCAAAATTCATTAAGGATTTTGCAATGGTGTCGCAGCCGCTAAGAGACTTGATAAAGAAGGACATTGTTTTTGATTGGGGAAAGGAACAAGAAATGTCCATGAAGTGCATAAAGAAGGCAATCATTGAAGCCCCATTTATAGGGAAGTTTGATCCTAACGGTGCAACCATCATCTCTACGGATGCAAGCAACAGAGGCATCGGGGCAACTCTGGCGCAGAGAGAAGGCAGCAAGATAAACGTGATAGCCTTCGCATCAAGAACACTCACATTGTCTGAGAAAAATTACTCGACCATAGAGAAAGAGGCACTAGCTGTCTATTGGGCCAATTGTCACTACAAGTTTGTCATTTGGGGAATTCCATTTGAAGTACAGACCGACCATAAACCTTTGGTTTCCCTGTTCACCAAGAAGGACATGGAAAGCATGACGCCTCGAATAGCAAAATGGGCAGTGGGTCTACAAGCCTACAACTTCAGAGTATCCTACATACCTGGACAACAAAATAGAGTTGCTGACTTCCTATCGAGAGCACCCGCAGAAGGAGAAGAGGAAGAAGAAGTGAAGGGTAGCTCAATCCTGGAGGTGCGTCTAGCGGCAGTGGAAAAGGTGTCATGGGAAACACATATGGAACTAGACGAAGTAATGAAGAAGGTGAGGAGGCATATACTATCTGGATGGCCCAAGAAATGCAAGGACATGGAGACAGAGATCCAGCCATATTGGAATGTGAGGGAGGAAAAATCGGTGGAAGGTGATTTCATACTGAAGTCAGGGAAATTAGTCCCGCCAGAAGCCTTAAGAAACAAAGTAGTGGAACTGGCTCACGAGGGACATCTAGGAAGAAGTTTGTGCAAAGCCAGACTTCGTGCAGACTACTGGTTTCCTACAATGGACAGAGAAATGGAGGACAAGGTACGTGATTGCTACGCGTGCGCTCTGAGTGACAAAACTAAGATCACGAGAAGAGCACCGCTGTCACCAGTTGAAGTACTGGAGGAGCCGTGGAGCAAGTTAGGCTTTAATATAGCAGGTCCCATCCATGGCAAAGGGCCCCAAGACTGGTACTTACTGGTCCTAGTGGACTACTTCTCAAGCTGGATAACCTGCAAGACCGTCCACAGTGTGAGCACCAAAGTGATAGTTGATTTCCTGAAAGAGGTGTTCACACTAGAAGGTATACCCTCAACACTGGTGACCGACAATGGCGTGCAACTGATCTCAGAAGAGATGAAGGATTTCCTCAAAGACTGTTCAGTGACCCACATTCGCACACCACTGTATTGTCCTAAAGCAAACGGGAAGGTGGAGAGAGTTAACCGAAGGCTGAAGGAGTGCATACAGTTGGCCAACCGGGCGGGGGAGAACATTGAGGAAGCCATAAGGGACATGTTGTGGGCATACCACACCACGCCGAAGTCTACCACTGGATGCACGCCCTTTGAGTTGCTGAGGGGAAGAAAAGCTGGCACCAAACTCACACCAGGTTGGATGGGGAGAAAACAAACAATGGAGATCGAGCACAAAGAGGTCAAGAGGAGAATTGAAGACAGTCAACAGAAATACAAGGAATGGTATGACAAGAAGTGGGGAGTGAAGGAGAGAGAATTTCAGGAAGGAAAAGGAGTCTATGTAAAGAAACCAGAGAGAGTATGGAGAGGCGGCAACAAGTTCTATGCCTCCAAGACCATCCAGCGGCAAAATAGAAACTCTGTGGTCGTGGAAGATGGTAGACTATGGAGTCATGATCGAGTGGTCCCAGCAGAAGGGGGAGAACATAGGACAGTAACGAGAAGAGCGGGAGGTAATGACATCAGTGAAAACATCAGACGAGACAGAAGGAGTGATAGATTTAGGACCTCTCCTCAGTGGCACAAACAGTACATAATGAGATAGACACATACACTAAATTCATAGTAATCCAGATCACCCTGTGCTAGATATCCTGTTTTTTCCTGTGTTTTCCCTTAAGGGGGATGATGTGTTGTAACTGCAGTAAATGCGTAACCCCTTCCTTATGGTCCCTTCCTTCCCCCCCTCCTCTTGATCACATGTTGGTACATTCCCCTGGACAGCCCCGCGCTCGCTATGGAATGTTGACATAGCGACCCGGCTTCCAGGTTGACAAGCTGACGGCAGTCTGTTGTGTTTTACTCAGTAATAAAGAAATATGTACCAGACCTTGGGTCTCTCTTTACTACAGGGCCCAATTAAACAATGTTTTATTTTGTTGCCTGAAGAAGTCAGTCCAATCAACTAAGCACCAGGTTCATCACAACGCTCAAGATGCTTATTTTGAGAAGGTATGAGGACTAAAAAAATAAATGAAAAAAAGGAAAAGATACATGCAAACTAATTAGGGGCACGAGCAATGGGCACCTGCTTTGCCTAGAGTTATGCTAATTTACATATGGCATGGTGGGATGAGCAGGTGCTCATGGCACAATGGACAACTGAATGTGGTGAGAATGTTATTCTTTGGACATGGTTTATAGACAGCTTATTTTTCTTATGGAGTGGCACCCCAGAATCAGCTCAGGCATTTGTAGTGAAGCTAAAAGACATTAGTTTAAATCTACAGTTTACCTTTGAGGTTTGTTTTTTGGATCTTGCATTGTTAGTAAAGGACAAGCACTTACATTCTATAACACACAGAGAGCCCACGGCTGGAAACTCAATATCCAATCTCTAAAAGTTTCCACCCAACCAAATTGTAACACAGCATCCGTTATACAGAACATCTTCAAATGAGGAAAAAAACTGCAGTGAAGATGTCAATTTGAGGCAGGTGCCAGTGAAACTCGAAAATAGATTTCTCAAAAGAGGTTTCAGCCTACAGGTTTTGAGTCAAGCGTGGTAGATCAGAGTAGAAGCCCAGTAAATGATTTGACCCACAAGTATTACGGTCAACATGAGTAGATGAAAGGAACTAGGAGGCTCATTACGATGGCGGATGGACTGCCTCCGTCCGCCACGGTGGCGTGAACCGGGACCGTCCGCCATGCATGCAGCTGTTCCACATACCCTATTATGATGGTTCCGCCACCGCGGCGGTCTTGTCCCGCACCGTTGACAATGCGGTGGTGGCTGCTGACAGCAGCACCGCCGCAATGCCAAAAAGAGCATGTTGTGCATTTCACTGCACTACGTGGCAGTCACTACACTGTGCCTGCCCTCAGTGCACCCTCACATCCCCCCACCACAAGGTGCCCTCACGGGCCACCAAGACCAAATTCCACCTGCCTTTCAATGGCGGTTGCACCGCCGTGGAAAGGCTGGCTGGGGACCGTATCATAATTTGGCGGATGGTGCTTGCTAGGCACCGGCACCATTTTGTGGATGCAGACCACTCCGCGATGGCAATCTTAACAATTGCGTGGGCGGTTCTGTGGTGGTCGGGCTTTGCCTCTGTTGCGGTCCGAATCCCACTGCCATCGTAATATGGCGGTGGGAGAATTGCGGTCCATAGGGCCAGCGGACCTCACCACCGGCTCTGAGGTGGCGGTCCTTCCTCCATCATAATGAGCCCCTAGGACCTGTTGGCTCTTTATCCTTCTTTACAAATCCTGTCAAAATACATGTTTGAAATGAAGGCAGAATGTTATCACCTTATTGTGTGCAACTGAACAATCTGGTGGGTGGGCCTTTCAATTCTGATAAAAAAATGCAATGTCATTCAACTGGAGAGCCATTCTTCCCCGCAGCTTTGCCATTGGGCAGTATACCAGCTATTTGTTCTTCCCTGAAAAATTGTGTTAAAGTGTAATCTTTTGATAAAGTGAGAATTCCTAATTTTGATAAGTATTCCGTTATCATTTTTCAGGATACTAGTTTTTGGGCTTGGTATATCATTTGGAAATGTTCAACAAAAACTTGCCCTATCTCCTGGGCATTCCAAGTAAGCAAGTTAGTGTTTGGAATGGAGCTTTAATGAATAAAAACTGTGTTTTTGGTATGCACCATTCTGGTTCTCTATGCTTAACTTTTGCTGCCAATTTTCCCTTCTCAAAATTTGTTGGACTATAGTGTGTCTATTTAGTAGCTTTATTTAAACATGTATGTATGGATCTTAGCTGCTGGTTTGTAATTTTAATAGTTGATCCTGATATGATATCACTACTCCTCTAAAAGCAGCCTTAAATACATCTTGTACCAAATCTGTGGAGACAGATCCCCAGTTCTCTCTAAAGAAAGTGCTTATCTATTTTTAGATCAGTGAATAGGACTATCAAAGGTCCATCTAAATGCTGTCCTATGTACGGTTGATCGTTTTATAATAAAACTTAACACTGTGTGGTCAGAAAAGCGGGTAGGTTTAAAGTTGGTCTTAGATTTAGTCACAAGTTGGGATGTCACAAAATATTCAAGCTTTGAAGCTGTTTGGCACTGAGTTGAAACTCTTATCCAAATGGCTTTGAATTTGTCAAGGATCCTGAAGTCCTAGCCCTTCTTTTAAAGATTTCATTGCTTTAGCAATTCTGGGTATTCTTTGGGTTGATTTAGAAGTATCATGGGTGATAGATCGAATTACTCCTGTAATTATATTGTTTGGATACGAAGCTAGTGTATGCATTAATGAGTGTAAAAAAAAGGGATTGTTTTCTAACAACCCATAATAAGAGACTAACAGCAGGAACATATTTAAATATTCGATTGCAGCTATGACCCAACATCCAACCACCTCTTAAGAGTTACTTTTGTCTCTGTTCTTGTAAAGTTTCTGGCAAAAAATATAACAGCCTCTCAGTGTGTGGTTGAGGTTGAAAAAAAAAGCTGCCCAAACCCAGTCCATTTATACAAATGGTCACATTTTTCGAAATATGGAAGTCCCGTATCAATAAGACAAAAGGTTTAAACCGGGAGAGAATAGTTTTGTTTATTTTTTGTATTTCTGGGCACTTCACATTGATGGAGATACGTTTTGGATCATCCACTACTTCAAAGAATAAAACGTGTAATCTCTTCTACAAGTGTACCTGCTTCACTTTGCTGATTCTAAGAATACTGGTGTTTATAAAATGTTTTACACTAGCTCAGCATCCTCTCTTAAATTCTCAGTTATACTGCCCTATTTCTTTGCATCCTTTCCCCAACCTCCTTTCAACCTTCTGCACTTCCTACTCCTCTGAGAGCTTGTTTACAAGTTTCGGCGATGGGGGAGTGGACGTCACGCTCCTGCACCGCCAAGTCTTGTTGCCGTCTGCCCGCCAGATTACAAGCATATTGTGTGTCTGACGGTTGGGCGTCATGGCTGTCCTGTGGGCGTGCTGTTTAAAAGGCTCTCTTTGAGCCTGAAAAGGCACCGCAGAGTTACCGCCAGTGCAATGTTCCTGCACAGGAAGAAATGCACCAAGTTGTGCATTTCTTCCTGTGCAGGAACTGGGGGGTGCAGAAATAAAGGAGAGCACACATATGTCCCCCTGCATGCACCTCCATGCACAGAGGCAAGAAGAGGCCCCCTTTCTTTCCTCATTGCCGGCTTTTTTATGGAAGATGAACCTCCATGAGAACACTGGCGGTGAGGAAAGTCGTAATATGCTTGGTTGTGGCTCAGGGCACAACCAAGCATATTTCGGCCCTCAGACTGCTGCGCCACCGCCAGGAAATGGTGGTTCCCTGGCAGCTGCAGCTCCATAAGGGGGCGGTCGGACCACCAGTTCAGAAGTGGGTGTACTGCCACCCCCTTGCCCCCACGGGTCTGGTGGTCCTCAGCCTCCAAGACTTATAATTAGACCCGAACTGTTTTCCCAGGTTTTGTGCTGCTTTACCCCCAAAATATTCTCTTTTTATCCTCGCACTTTGAAATATCAGCTGCTTGGGATTTACTGATTTGCTTTTTTCCTTGAATTAATTTCGCTAAAACATTTTTTGCAGAGCATAAATCACTGTTAGCTAATACTGTGAGTTTGGCTGGCTGTACCAACGTAGCCTCTGCACCTGCTGTGAAAAACAATGGAAGCCTTTATTGGAACTCCCTTTGCCTTTTTGAACAGGGCCGGCTCTAGGCTCATGGTGGTCCTGTGCAGGGAGCGTAGGTGGGGGCCCCGGAAGAGGGGGTCCGGACCCTCATGGACATCGATTCGCCAAAATGTTGTGGGTGACAAAAGCGACATGTCACTCCCTTTCACACCCAGTGACATCACAGGCGTGTCTAACCTTGGACTTTCGACGGCCTCTTATTTACTGCTTGAGGTGTTATGGAAAGAGCAAGAAATGGAGACAACAGAAAAGTAAACAAAGCTCCATGGGCCCTCTTTAGTTTCTGTTCTTATCTCTCTCTCTTCATAAGCTGAATGTGTGTGGTGTGTGTGTGTGTGTGTGTGTGTGTGTGTGTGTGGTTGGGGGAGGGGTAAACGTAGGGGACGGGGGAAGGACTTTGCTCAGGAGACCGGTCACCAAAGGGCAAGGTGGAGTTCAAAAGGCAACACACTGTAGCAGGTGCTTCCTCTGGGCACCCCCAAAATGTCATCCATGTCTATCTCTCACTTCCACTCTCTCCCAATCTCTTTGCCAGGAAACCGACACTGCTCTCGAGAGTAAAGCCTCTTTTCAGACTCGTTAATCATAAATTGCCCTGACGTATACAAGTGTACAGCCGACGCATGCGCAAGTGCGCGAAGGGCAGGCGGTGCAACAGAACAGGTGTTCTAATGTAATTTAGTGGTCGCCCGATATCCTCACCTTTTACCCCCGCCCCTGCGCTCATGCTTACTGCTCTGCACTTCGACCTGTAGAGTTGTAAATGCAGCGCGTATTCAGTGCAGTCTGGATCAGGTAATGGCAGCGACACTCCGGGCTCCTGCTATGTCTGGCTCAGGAGAAGCCTCAGACCAAGGTGTGCACTATGTGATTACATGTTTACAGCACAACTGAAGCTGTGCGTGTGTTGCTCGGGGTGATGACATTCACTTACAGACAAACAATGAGACAAATGGCAGAGAAAACAAGAAGAGGTAGTAGTGAGCATACCACAGGCCCACTCTGTTAAACAACTTTAGTGGGGCATTAAAACATGAAAATGGCAACATACGAACAATAACATACAAAACGTACTGCAAGAAAAAGTTACAATGGGATATGCATCGATTTTGACATTCGAAATGCGCCAACAGCGTTGGTTGCGTTGTTGAACCTTGAAAAAAGTGCATCCACTGCTCCTTCTTGTTTCTGTTTTAAATCATTAGACAAAGCGACAATGCAGTATTTCAAAAGCAGATGTAACTACAAAGAGCACATTTTGATAATACATTTTTATTAGTAGACAATAGTAATCTTAAGAGCCATTGCATAGCTTCATACACACTGTGACCTCAATTCCATCACAGTCTCTCTCTCTCTCTCAATCTCTTTCTCGCTCAGTCAGTCAGTCTCTCTCTTTCAGTCTCTCACTCTCTCTGTCAGTCAGTCTCTCTCTTTCAGTCAGTCAGTCTCTCTCTCTCAGTCAGTCAGCCTATCTCTCTCTGTCATTCAATCTCTCTCTGTCAGTCTGTCCGTCAGTCAGTCTCTCTCTCTCTCTCTCTGTCAGTCTCTCTATTTCTCTCTTTCTGTCAGTCTCTCAGTCAGTCAGTCTCTCTCTCTCTCAGTCAGTCAGTCTATCTCTCTCTGTCATTTAGTCTCTCTCAGTCAGTCAGTCTCTGTCAGTCAGTCAGTCTCAGTCAGTCCGTCTCTCTCTCTCTCTGTCAGTCTGTCAGTCAGTCAATCGGTCTCTCTCTCACTCTCTGTCAGTCTATCTCAGTCAGTCCCGCTCTCTGTCAGTCTCTCTCTCAGTCTCTCTCCCTGTCAGTCCCTCTGTCTGTCAGTCTCTCTCGCAGTCTCTCTCTCTCTCTGTCAGTCTCTCTATCTCTCTCTTTCTGTCAGTCTCTCTCAGTGAGTCAGTCTCTCTGTCTGTCAGTCTCTCTCTTAGTCTCTCTCTCTCAGTCAGTCAGTCTTCCAGACAGTCTCTCCGTCCCTCTGTCAGTCTCTCTCAGTTAGGTATTCTCTCTCTCGCAGTCAGCCAGTCT
Source organism: Lissotriton vulgaris (assembly GCF_964263255.1). Taxonomy (NCBI): domain Eukaryota; kingdom Metazoa; phylum Chordata; class Amphibia; order Caudata; family Salamandridae; genus Lissotriton; species Lissotriton vulgaris. The sequence continues at coordinate 1,723,052,199 of NC_141694.1, read as the reverse complement.
CTCTCAGTCAGTCTATCTCTCCCTTAGTCAGTGACTCTCTCTGTCAGTCTCTCTCTGTGTCAGTCAGTCTCTCTGTCAATCAGTCTCTCTCTGTGAGTCTCTCTCAGTCAGTCTCTCTCTGTCAGTCAGTCTCTCTCTCTATCAGTCTCTGTCAGTCAATCTCTCTCTCTGATAGTCTCTCTCTCAGCCAGTAAGTCTCCCAGTCTCTCTCTCTCTCTCTTAGTCTCTCTCTCTGTCAGCCAGTCTCGCTCTCTCCCAGTCAGTCTCTCTCTCTCCCAGTCAGTCAGTCTCTCTCAGTCAGTCATTCTCTCTCTACCTCAGTCAGTCTCTCTCTCTCTCTCTCTCTCCCTGCCAGTCCCCCTCAGTCTCTCTCTCTCTCTCTCTGTCAGTCTCTCTCTCTCAGTCAGTCAGTCTCTCTCAGTCAGTCAGTCTCTCTCGCAGTCAATCAGTCTATCTCTCTGTCAGTCAGTCTCTGCCTCTCTCTGTGTCTCTCTCTCTGTCAGTCAGTATCTCTCTACCTCAGTCAGTCAGTATCTCTCTACCTCAGTCAGTCTCTCTCTCTGCCAGTCAGTCTCACTCTCAATCAGTCTCTCTCTCTCTGTTAGCCAGCCAGTCACTCTCTTAGTCAGCCAATCTCGCTCTCTCTCTCTGTCAGTTTCCTAGCCAGTCAGTCTCTCAGTCAGTCAGTATTCAGTCTATGCGTCAGTCAGTTAGTCTCTCTCTCTCTCAGCTCTCTCTCTCTTCTCTCTCTCTCCATTCTCTCTCTCAACTCTGTCCCGTCCATCTCCACTGTCTCTCCACTCTCTCTCCACTGTCTCTCTCTCCACTTTCTCTCTCTCTACTCTCTCTCCACTCTCTCTCCACTGTCTCCCTCCACTGTCTCCCTCCACTCTCTCTACTCTCCCTCCACTCTCCCCCCACTCTCTCCCCACTCTCTCTCTCCACTCTCTCCACCCTCTCTCCCTTCACACTCTCTCTCTACTTTCTCTCCGCTCTCTCTTTCTCTCCACTCTCTCTCTCCACTCTCTCTCTCCACTCTCTCACTCACTCTCTCTCTCCACTCTCTCACTCCACTCTCTCACTCTCTCTCTCACTCTCTCTCTCACTCTCTTTCCACCCTCTATCTACTCTCTCCACCCTCTTTCTACTCTCTCTCTCTCTCCACTCCCTCTCCACTCTCTCTCCACTCTCTCCACACTCTCTCTCTGCACTGTCTCCTCCACTCTCTCCCCCCACTCTCCCTCCACTCTCTCTCCACTCTCTATGCACTCTCTCTCCTCTCTCTCTTCTCTCTCTCCACTCTCCACTCTCTCTCTCCACTCTCTCTCTCGTCTATCTCTCTCTCCACTGTCTCCTCCACTGTCTCTCTCCACTCTCTATCTCCTCTCTCCTCTCTCTCTCTCCCCACTCTCTCTCTCTCAACTCTCTCTCTCTCCTCTCTCTCCTCTCTCTCTCTCCACTCTCTCTCTCTCTCCACTCTCTCTCTCTCTCTCTCCCCCCTCTCTCTCTCTCCACTCTCTCTCTCCACTCTTTCTCTCCACTCTCTCTCTCCACTCTCTCTCTCCACTCTCCACTCTCTCTCTCCACTGTCTCTCTCTCCACTTTCTCTCTCTCTCTACACTGTATAGCTCCACTCTCTCCACTCTCTCTCTCTCTCTCTCTCTCTCTCTCTCTCCACTCTCTCTCTCTTCACTGTCTCTCTCACCACTTTCTCTCTCTCTCCACTCTCTATCCACTGTCTAGCTCCACTTTCTCTCCACTCTCTCTCTCTACTCTTTTTCCACTCTCTCTCTTTACTCTCTCTCCACTCTCTCTCCCTCCACTCTCTCTCCCTCCACTCTCTCTACTCTCTCTCCACTCTCTCTCTACTCTCTCTCCACTATCTTTCTCTCCACTCTCTCTCCACTCTCTCTCCACTGTCTCCCTCCACTCTCTCTCTCTCCACTCTCTTGCTCACTCTCTCCACTGTCTCCATGCTCTCTCCACTCTCTCTCTCTCTCCACTGTCTAGCTCCACTCTCTCTCAACTCTCTCTCTCTACTCTCTCTCCACTCTCTCTCTACTCTCTCTTCTCCCTCCACCCTCTCTCCCTCCACTCTCTCTCTACTCTCTCTCCACTCTCTCTCTCCACTCTCTCTCTCCACTCTCTCCACTGTCTTTCTCTCCACTCTCTCTACTCTCTCTCCACTCTCTCTCCACTGACTCTCTCTCTCTACTCTCTCGCTACTCTCTCTCTCCACTCTCTCTATACTCTCTCTCCACTGCCTCACTCCACTCTTTCTCCACTCTCTCTCCACTCTCTATCTCCACCCTCTCTCTCCACCCTCACTCTCTCTCCACTCTCTCTTCACTCTCTCTCTCCACTCTCTCTCTCCACTCTCTCTCTCTCCTCTCTCTCTCCACTCTCTCTCTCTCCTCTCTCTCTCCACTCTCTCTCACAAAGTAGTGTGCGTTCCATGGGCATCCGCAGAAATGTTTCCGGGGGGCACATTTTTAACTTCCTCTCCATCCCCCTTGCACCCTTCTCCCCTCTGCCTTGCAGCACCCTTCTCGCCCTCCCCCTTGCACCCTTCTTCCCTCTGCCTTGCAGCACCCTTCTCGCCCTCCCCCTTGCACCTTTCTCCCCCTCCCCCTTGCACCCTTCTCCCCCTCCCCCTTGCACCCTTCTCCACCTCCGCCTTGCACCCTTTTCTACCTTGCACCCTTCTCCCCTCTGCCTTGCACCCTTCTCCCCTCTGCCTTGCACCCTTCTCCCCTCTGCCTTGCACCCTTCTCCCCTCTGCCGTGCACCCTTCTCCTCTCTGCCGTGCGTCCTTCTCCTCTCTGCCTTGCACCCTTCTCCTCTCTGCCTTGCAACCTTCTACCCTCTGCCTTGCAACCTTCTACCCTCTGCCTTGCAACCTTCTCTACCGTGCACCCTTCTCCTCTCTGCCTTGCACCCTTCTCCCCTCTGCCTTGCATCCTACTCCCCTCTGCCTTGCACCCTTCTCCTCTCTGCCTTGCACCCTTCACCTCTCTGCCTTGCACCCTTCTCCTCTCTGCCTTGCAACCTTCTACCCTCTGCCTTGCAACCTTCTTCCTCTCTGCTTTGCACCCTTCTCTACCGTGCACCCTTCTCCTCTCTGCCTTGCACCCTTCTCCCCTCGGCCTTGCACCCTTCTCTACCTTGCACCCTTCTCTACCTTGCACCCTTCTCCTCTCTGCCGTGCACCCTTCTCCTCTCTGCCTTGCGCCCTTCTCCTCTCTGCCTTCCGCCCTTCTCCTCTCTGCCGTGCACCCTTCTCCTCTCTGCCTTGCGCCCTTCTCCTCTCTGCCTTCCACCCTCCTTCCCTCTGCCTTGCGCCTTTCTCCTCTCTGCCTTGTACCCTTCTCCCCTCTGCCTTGCACACTTCTCCTCTCCGCCTTGCACCATTCTCTACCTTGCACCCTTCTCCTCTCTGCTGGGCACTCTTCTCCTCTCTGCCTTGTGCCCTTCTCCTCTCTGCCTTCCACCCTTCTCCTCTCTGCCGTGCACCCTTCTCCTCTCTGCCTTGCGCCCTTTTCCTCTCTGCCTTCCACCCTCCTTCCCTCTGCCTTGCGCCCTTCTCCTCTCTGCCTTCCACCCTTCTCCCCTCTGCCTTGCACCCTTCTCCCCTCTGCCATGCACCCTTCTCCTCTCTGCCTTGCACCCTTCTCCCCCTCCGCCTGGACTCCAAAACGTAAGCTGATCACTTTCTTCAAACAAAATAATTTTGACCTAATAGACAAGCTTTTTCTTTTTAGTAAATGCATGGCAGGTGCTCTACTATCAATTTGCAGTTTTCATCCAGTATCCATATGTACTCTGGCTATACAAGGAAAGTGCCACCATCCCAAGCCAAGGATACACGCTAAATACTAAGAACTACCAACAATATATCGCCCAAACAAGGGTGGGCAGAGAGCACATCACCCTCACATGCATTCATGTTTTGATGAAGATGCTTTTCACAATAAAATTAATGTTTGTACAAATGCCATTTTGACACCTCTATGTGCTGTACATAACGATTTTCACTGTAACTCAGCTTACCGAACTCAGAGGGAAGGTTGACTTGGTACAGCAAGAGAATAACAAATGACTCGGAGGACTTAAACAGATGTCAGGGTGAGCGTGAAACGGACTACGATAAAGCAAGCAATTAAAATTGTATTTTGTTTAAAAGAACCATGACTTGTCGGAAAACACAATTTCTATTATGTATAAAAGTTCCTAAAAATGTCACAGTGATTACAAACTATGTTACAGAGGCACGTATGTTGGAGAAAGGACCTACAGGCTGTCTGAACAGAGATAATCTTCCCTTACTTGCAGGCCCGTTATTCCATCCCACCGAGACCTCTGTTTCACCTTTCAACAATAAAAAGAAACTTACTCACTGTCTCGTTCCTTGTCCCAAACTTGGTGGCTGAGGAAGCGCTTCTGCATCTGGAGCGTTCTTTCTAATAATTATAATTCACCATGGGCCAACCTGCGCACTATCACATAGCAGAACACTGCGTCTCGCCACATGCCAGCATGCCAGTTCTCCACATTCACCGAGGCCCACTCAAGAGGGGTGTGCAAATCGCTTTCACTTTCGCAAGTTAGACATGCATAGTCGAGCCAGGTGAAATCATCCAGAAAAGGTGAGCATGCTTTTAAAATGCTGCAGTGGAAACACAGAGCCAGCTTCAACGTTGTAATTGTGTCTTTAGATAACTTATAGGGGGAGGCAGGGAAGCAGTTTTTTTAAGGGTGCCACAATCACATTAAGAGGTCCCCAGACCATGTAGGCCCCCAAACACTGACAACCCCCCCTTCCACACCCCTCACAGCCCTGGCCCCCTCCCTTCTCAAAGGAATAGTGCCCTGAGGAGAATGCACTATTTTAGGGCCCCACCCCCTCCTCTTTCCGGGCCTGGCTCGTGGCTTTGACTGAAGAGAAACAATGGAAGTTGATACATTGTTTCTCTTCAGTCAAAGCTCAGCAGCGCGAGGTGCGAGGAGCAGGCTGCAGACTGCAGCAGCTGCTTTAGAGAGAGAGAGACACAGCTCTCTACCAGAGAGCTCAGCTGAGGGGCCCCCTTCATCTACTGGAGACAGCGCCCCACCACCCCCCAAAACAACAACACATGCTGAGAGATGGAGAGAGAGACTGGGGAAGCGCGAGATATCCTAAAAAATAATAGAAGCCGGGAGGCTGGCAAATCCTGCCAGGGGGCCGCTAGTGCCACAAACGAATCCTCGTCGTGGCGGCCCCTGGGGTTTGGCGGCCCTGTGCAGGTGCACAGTTTGCACATGCCTAGGGCCGGCCCTGTTTTGAAGATTGCCATGACTTAAAATTGTGATTGGATCCCCCTATAGAATCTTTTCTTTAGTTCCATAGTCCCCAAAATGACCCAAGATAGATCTCGAACTTGGTCGGTTACTCCCACTTAAAAGTGGGCACTATATGCTGCCAAGATAGAAAGCTCCTTCTGAAAGCCTGGTAAGATGTCACTTTTGTTTATGCTCTCAATCAATTGCAGAACTAAAGTACAATTTTCTTTTTGTTCCAGGAGACCTTAGACTCTCCAGTACGACTCGTTTATGCAATTCTAGGCCTGGATTTACTAATGTTTTGCATGTGATTGCACCACTTTTTTGATGCAGCCCCAATTTAAAATGCCTTTCTGGATTTACTGAAGCTGATTTGCGTGGCTTTGAGTGGTTTACTACAAAAAAAGAGATGCAGTGCACCTTTCGTTACCTTGCGTTACCTTGTGCACGGGTGGCGATCCATTAGTGGAGCATAGCCATTCCCTGCATCCACCCATTGATTTTGTGGGAAACCCAGGTTTACTAAAGTCTGTAAACCTAGGTTTGCACCAAAATGGTATGCCTATATGTGGCTAGCATACTGGTGAGAAATAGTTACTGCCTCTTTTCCTGTGTGCTCCCTTCTTTAGCACGCATACGAAGAGGAGTAAGCCTCTAGGGACAGTTTTTGAGCAAAATGGTATTCCTTCCTGCACATAAACTATTCTGACCATAACATAGGCACCCTTGTATTGTGAGGCAAGGATGTTGGCATTGGCGCTTGGGTGCCACAAGTGTGCCAGCCCAAGGAGAGAGCAGAATTGCAAAGGATCTTTGTAAATATGGCACATTTCTGCTCTCTGCCTTTCACTCAATGCAGCATATTTGTGAACGTATGGTAAATGTGCCTCCCTGATATTAATCCTGTTTTTATTTAAGTGACTCTGGGGCATATTTACAAGTCCCATTCACCACAGGAGCATCACTTTTTATGATGATCTGGAGGCCCAACAACATTTCCCATATTGACAAAGTGGCGCTTAAGCCACTTAATGTGGCTTAATGCCACCTTGTAAATATGCCCCTTTCCGCTGCAGTCCTCTGCAGCAAGGAGCATGCAATGGGTGTTGCAGTGGGCATTCCACTGCAACACTCATTACTTTTTGACACTGACCCAAATTTGCAAGGCTGAGGCAGCGCCAAAAACGAATGCCAGGGAATACCTGGTCTTAGAATGACGATACGAGGAAAATATTAAGTTCTCCTCATTTCTTGCTTTTTCTATATGTGTTGCATTCTACAGCACACATGGAAAGAGCTAATCACCAATATTGATTGTTTATGTACAGAAAGGTTTCCTTCCTGCACATAAACAATTGTCCCTGCAGTGCAGGCACCCTTGCAAAATGGTGGCAGGGTGACTGCATTGGCGGTAGGCAGCTTTTTTAGTGCCGGCACTCGGGGAAACTCAGGGGTGCACTCTATCCTTGTGAATACAGTGCATCCCTCCATTTGTGTGTAACTCCCTAGTAAATTGTACTATATGTACGTAGGGCCTGTAAAGTAAATACAGCCAGTATTGCACCACACATTGCCCCTGCCATCTGCAGATGAGAGTACAAACAAAACTACTAAACATCACACTCTAACAATTCATACTACTCCAGCCCCCAAAGCAATAAGAATGGCTGGAGAGGTAGGTATTGGTTATTGTAATTGTAAACTGACCTAATAAGCAGCTGTTGTTGTGCTCGTACCTAAATTAGGCAGACAGCGCCACCATGTGGAAGACAATCGTAGGCCTCAGTGCTGGCAGTTAGGTGCCGGTGTCCAGCACCGGAAACCACTGGCTCAAATTAAGCACTGATTAAATCAAAATTCTGAAAATGCCTATTTTAGAAAGTTGCCATTTTATTGTCCTAACTTTTGGTGCCTACTGCCTGTGTCCTGGTTTGCATGTGTGTTAATGGTTCTGCTGTTTGGCTTTGTGTATTCCTCCCAGACAGTAAGACAAATAGGGACTTGATGTTGGCAGGATGGGCCATCCTACCAGGATGGTGGGGGCAGATATGTTTCCCGCCTAACTTATATTCCAAAGGGCTGCCTCAATCACATTCACAAAGGAACCTGATACTAGTCTTCTGTCACCGCAGACTTCTAGGAGCTTTGACAGGGGAAGGAAAGAACTTTTCAGAACCAGATGTGGGGTTAGCCAGGATGTCTCCCTCACTTCGAAGGCTGGCGCCACGTATAAAAATAGGACCTCCTGAACCCCCTCTTCAGTATGCTTCTGGCCCTGTGAAAGAATTCAGAATTACTGCCTTGTACTCCAGAGGACTGCCCTGATGCTTGAGGCCTACCTTGTTTTTCAGAGGACCGCCCAGCTGCTAATAGAGGACTGTCTTGCTCCTTGATGCCTGCTTTGCTTCCCTGAGAACTGACATGCAGCCTGTCTTGCTGCTTGAAGGAAAGAGGACCATCTCCTTGTACAAGAGCTAGTTGGCTGGCCTCCTGTGTGAGCACAGGAACATCACAAACTCCAGAGACCTTGAACCCTGCACCGGGCCCTTGCTGTAGTGAACCCAAACCCCCAAATGGAGCGCCCCAGTTCCTAGACCCTTAAAAGTGGCGTTAGAGGTGCTGCTCCTGCCTATCCCTAAATGTTTGAACAAAGTCAGATTGTTACCAAAAAGAGGCAGACAAACCGACTGAAGATAAGGACCTAATTGTCAGCTGATCCACCCAAGGTGCATCGCTGGTTGGCCTTTGTTTATGGTAGTTTCTGCTGCGTTCTTCTCTACAGCTGTAAATTCTGTTTAGTGGGACCTCCAAGTGATAGTATCCAGCCTTGTGGTGCCCTCTTCATCTTCGGCTTGCAGCTTCATCCTGCTGTATGTTTTCAACTTCCAAAAAGCTGTATAAGTCTGAAGAAAAAATTCTTCCTATTAGTGACGGTGACATCCTTGGCCATGAAATCCAGCTTTTCCCATCCGGAGCTTTTTCCTGCCAACATCGATGGTTTCACCGAGACTTCATCCAGTGCCTCCCCGACGCCATCAACAGCTCATCGGACACTGCCTGCGGCCTTGCCCTGATGAACTCTATCTTCTCCTGGGCTTTTTCTCCAAAAACATCTTCAAGCCCAAAGGTAAGCCGAGACTGGGCCCAATCCACTTCATGTATCCAAACCACTCTTCATTGCAGTCAGCCTTAACTTTTAACTTTGTCTCAGTCTCGCACAACCAGATGCCCACTGTTGGCGCTTTGACCCTTTAGGTGCTAGAATTGCACTAAAAACTAAAAAAAATCATAACCCCCTGTTCTATTGTTTGGATTTAATTAATTTGGGTATTGTATTTATTACAATTTTATCCATTTTCCAAATTGGGGTGAGACTTTTCTAGTGTTTTATTTTCACTTTATTACTGTTTGTATACTGCATGAATACTTTGCCTCTAAGTTAAGCCTAACTGCTTGTGTGCCACGCTACTAGGGTTATGCACAGGTTAATTTAGTGACTTTTGTGGTTCACCCCAACACGGATTGTGGTTGTTTCCTGAGTGGGGTTTTCACCCCCTCAAACACTAACCATATTTCATCTGTCTGTGCACCCTATAAATAATATACTGTTATAGAAGAGTAGATGACAACAGAAAGGGTGTTGTTTTCCAGGTGGTTCGCGTTTTGCTCCATGATTGCCTTTTATTAAGGGGCTTCAAGTGACTTTGTTGATGAGGAGAATTCCTGCTGTATATGACATGAATCAGAATCTCCTTGTAAAAATCTTCCTTATTCACAGCTACCCATCTACAAATTTATACATACTTCTACAGTCTCTGTAATGAAAAGGCAATGTAAAAATAAGTTACAATGTGAACGGTTCCATATATATAGAAACTAAATTTGAAAACTATTTTGGCCATACAGTGAGTGGTGCAACTGCTAATTTAGGGGCAAATTATCAAGGGCAATATCGCCGCTTTAGCGGCACTTTTTGCAGCTAAAGCGGCGATATTTTTATCGCCCTATTAGCAAGCTGTCGCTTACAGATGTTAGCGACAGTTCACTGGAAATAGCTCCAGTTATCTTGCCGCTTTGCATGTCAGCGTTATTTTTCGCTAATGACATGCAAAGGAGGTGTTCCTCAGTAACAGTAAAGGGAAACAGTCACAAAGACAAGTTCTCCCTATTATCAATGCATGGGTTGCATCCATAAAAGTAGAGCTAACCGCGATTACCGCCGTAAGCTAACATCTGCAAAAAAACAGACTCAGCTATGCATATCATGGGAGGTGGATTCTATAGCTGAATTCACATCTCCCTATTATGAAGCTTTGCCCTATCGCTGCAGGAATATCGCTGGATTTCCAGCGATATTCCTGCATATCGCCGCTTTTGCAGGATTTTTAATCAACTCGGCGAATCGCGTTGATGATAGCGCGCTAACCGGGCGATAATTTCCTGAGACAGACGGCAATAAATATTAAAGCGCTAATTGCGCTTTGCAATATTTATTGCTGTCTGTTGCTGATATGCCCCTTAATTCTTGTCTCTGCCACAGTTTTAAGATGACTGCTGTCAACAGTTGCAGAGAAACCATCGTTTACCACCTTAGACAACAGTAAAATGCTTGCTCGTCCAAGGTACTTTCAATTAGTTGTGTATGAAATTCATTTAACTTGCTTTTGCAATTACGGGAAATTTAGAGAAAATTATGCTGAATTATGCATTCATTGTTTACTGCTATATGTCACCATGAAATGCGTTTTTGCGTTAATGGCATAAGCAACAGTGCTTTTCACATTTTTCCTGTATGCTTATGGTAGACCTTTGCCACGATTTGTGCATAATAATGCAAGAGCTCCTAATGACAAATATTTGGGGAAATTTTCAAAACAACCATAATGTTAAATTCCTGAAAATATGTAAATTATGTGGGCATAATTAAAATGTTGCTAGTGCCCATTTTAAAGGTATTGTGTTGCTTTTTGCTGAAGCTATAGCAAGATTAGTCCACACATTTATTGTAAACCCAACAACAAACCCAAAGTAACATAACAACACAATTAAAACATAACAGGACACAGCAGAGCAAAACAGGCAGAGCAGACTGCAACACAAAACGTCAGTAGACATAACATCACATTGTAATAATGCTGTACAAAGAGACAGCAGCATAAAAAACAACAAAGCACACCACCAGCACAATAAAGTGCTAAACCGTAAATATGCACCAGTGTTCTGGTAGTGCATTACCGACACCAGAAAAGTGCTCTAATAATAAAGGTGTTTGTACCGAGCACTGCCTGAACCTACCCCTCTGCACTTTCTGTTCAAAAAGGCTAGCATTGCGTTATTTCCCCATTTTAGAGTTATACTTTCTGTGTGAGTGAAGAATAACAAAAAGAAAATACATATCATGGAACGAATATGCACAAGTTTTCAGCGTCATTTAAGCTTTCCTCATTACAATGAGTGACAACTTTAATTAACTAAGGAAATGAATAATTTCTTTTTCAGACTGTAATGATTTGGATCAAGGGAGAGGGTATTAGCTATGCACAGTGGAGTGTGTGTCAGGTAGAGAGAGCAGAGCCGAAGCTGCTCTCTCTTTCACTAAAGGCTAAACAACTTCTGTTCACTATGTACCCAGCTGTTCAAACGCAATAAAAGTAATGCATCAATCACACTTTAAAGTGATTAAAGATAAAACAATTAGCTCTAAAAATCATAACATTCAGTTTAATAGTTTAATACTCCTAACACAATTTAGGCCGTATTTGATTATTATCAGATTTTTTTATAAGTCTGACCAATTCTTAGATGTGTTCCAGAGCAGCACATCCAGTCAACTTACTAACCGCAAATTGAGTGAATTCTTCATTAAAAAAACTAGCACGTTTTTCTTTTTATTTGCCATCTTTTTTCATGTTTATCCAGCAAAAGCCTTTTAAACTGACACTGAGCTACCAGACCCGAATCAGGGGGCATATTATCAAGAAACTGCGTTAAAATTATCGCTGCTTTAGCGGCAGGAAACTGCTGCTAAAGCGGCGATAATGGGCTTGATAATATGCCCTTGTGAATTCCCATAGAAGCCCATGTTCTGTTTTGAACATGGAATTCTATTGGAATTCTTAAGGGCATATTATCAAGCCCATTATTGCCGCTTTAGCGGCAGTTTCCTGCCGCTAAATTGGCGATAATTTTAACGCTGTTCTTGATAATATGCCCCCAGGTCCACCAGAACCAACTATCAAGGCACAAATGCATTTTTTTGGGCAGTATCATATCCCCCTGAAGCTACACCCTGATTGTGGGAGTCAGTCTAGCTGTTCCACTAAGAACTCTCCCTTGATAATTTTGCACTGCACGGATCACGCTTCCATTTACAATATCAATACATACATGCGTATAGCTGTTCTCGCCTTTTTAGAAAACAGTAAACAATCCATGTTTTGTAACATTGCAAGAGCCACAAAATAGTGAAGCAAAGCATAGTGAGTTTTTGGTCAAAGCCCCCATCCACAATGTAGTTCAGTGGGTTTCTTAGCTTTAGTACTAGTTTCAGCATGTAGTAAGAGTTTGTAAATGATTTCTTTTTATCGTGAATACAGTACTGCAGGAAGCTTCTGAATCAATGGTGTAATGTCTTTTAAATAAAGAATGCTGGAACTCTTATGGTTCTCACTGTACACTATAGGCCTGTGACGTAAGCATTGGAGGGATGAGTTGAAAGCAGGCTTAGAATGTTGAGTTCTGACTTACAAAAAGTTGAATAAAGTTGTGTAAAATTACTTTCTGTGAGTGGCGTAGTTATTGGCGAGTACTTGGGCTAATAGGAAGATACAGAAGGGTGTGTTGTAAAAGTTCGATCGGTGCCAGGGGATAAAGGTCCAACATTATTCATTCATTATTATTCATTTCCCTCATTAGCAAAGAGTTTAGATAAAATTGGTCAGGAACAGTTGCGTGCCCATGGCTTTTCTGACATACAAGTAGTTTGACTCTGCCTTAGGATCAGATTCAATGTGTTTCACAGCTGGGGTCCCTAGACTGCCATGATCTCCAGTTCTGTTTCATTTCAATGGATGATATTTGCTACTGCTGAACTCACATTTCTATTGAGGACGTAATGAGAGTCAGTACGAGATGCTATACTTATTCCTAGAAGGTCTTGTAAATGGTGCTCAGGAATTTGAATGTGATCCTCATGTCTACTGATAACCAATGGGCAACTTTCAAGACTCCTTTGATATGTGCAGATATTTGCTGATCCAGGCATTTATCTGGCACCTGACTTCGTTGTCTTTGTAAATTGTCAGTGAGCTTCTTTATGGATTTGGTGTTTCAGTAGTAAAGGCAAGCCATGCATGGGCTCCCCTTAACTCTCTCAAAGCCATGGTTATGAGTTGGACTGTACTAGAGATACAGTAAATTTGTATTCAAATGTACCATTAGCGTATGGTATACCCACCAAATAACAGGGAGTTGCAATTTGGGACTGATTTTTCCAGTCATGAAACCACAGAGAATTCCCATTATCATAGGGTTTACTGCATATATTTGCCACCTGCTTTGAGCTGATGGTAAATATGTATTGGGAGCTCTGATGGAGTAAGGTTGACAGAGGGTTACAGGGGGTATGGGAAGTAAGGGGTAGGTGAGTTCTGGAGCAGAGGCGCATTGTATACTCATCTGTGCCACAAAAAAAAACAATGGGGAGTGAGGTTTGGCTGCAGGACCTACCGCAGCCAAAGCCTCATGCGATTTTACTGTGTAGAATTACTGTATGTTAAAATTGACTACGGTGTTCCAGTGCCTGGGGAACGCCATATGTGTAGCAACACCGACATACTCATGATCATAATCAGGCAGAGCTCAATTCTATTCGGTCATTCTGCTATGCCTGATTTGTATGAGGGCCCTGGTGATCAGAGATGATTAACCAAGCTGACAACCTTAACCACTTCATTGGCTCTCAGAAAAAAAAGCTTTTTCTGAAAGGAATATTGTAGAGATGACGCTGCACAGGAAATAGGTTCAGTAGATTTATTCATGAGGAAGACAGCTTAACAACCACAGGTAGGAAGGGATCACCTCAACATCAGATAGGCAGTAACAGACACTGGTCAAGGGAAAACATTCCAAGAACCTAACACTCTACTGAGTGACATAAGAAGGTTCTAGATGACATAGGAATACCACACACCTCCCCCCTTTAAAAAAAAATTAAAAAAAACAAGGAGAAAAAAAAAACAAGATAACCCTTAAAGAGAAAAAAAAAACACTTAGGATCTAACGTAATCTCTAAACTTTGAAGGAGCATATTTCACACGCTCACTGCGTCTTAATAAGATATCTTCACATTCTGCATTAGATTGATTGTCTACAGAAATGCATGGAGCAGGTGGAGAATCAGAATTAATAACAACATCAGAATTATTTACAATCTCCCTTTCTAAATTGTCATAAACTTCATGCATACCAGAAAAACCATCTGGATTATGGTCTGAGCCAAAGTCTGAAACCAGCTTGTCTGAGACAAATTTCTCTGGGAAAGTAGTCTTTTGTGAAGAAGAAACACAAGGTTTGCATAAGGAGACCCTTCTGAGATTCCAAATTTTCCCACCTTCGACTCTGACAGCTTTGCTGAAAATTTCAATGACCTTGATAGGATCAGACCATCTAGACACATTCTTATGGAACAACCCACCCATTTTTACACGAACAAGATCGCCAATTTTGACATTGCAGGTATTGTTCTTCTTTTTAGAAGAATGTTGAATCATACTACCCTGGTATTTCCCAATTTTATCTCTTAATGCCTTAAAGTCTACTTCATAGGGAGTATCGCCTTTTAACCACCAAGGTAAAAGACGAGAACCTGGTTTCCTCCCTCGCAATAGTTCAAAAGGGGATAGACCAGTGACTGAATTGGGAGATAACCGGTAGGTTAGCAAGGTTGCTTGAAGAGCTTTCTTCCACTTCAGACCGCTTTTGATAGCCAATTGGCAAGATTCCTTAATGACTCTGTTGAACCTTTCAACCTGGCCGTTGGCCTGGGGAAAATAATTAGAGGTCCTTTTGTGGGTAATACCACAATTCCTAAGAAAACACTCAAATTCATTGCTGATGAACTGTGGACCATTGTCTGAAATAAGTTCCTCCGGTAAGCCTTCCCTAGAAAATATCTCGTCAAGAAACTCAATTACATGCTCAGAAGAAACTTTCTCAACAATCTTTAATTCAGGCCACTTAGAGAAGTAGTCAATCAGAACTAATGCAAACATAACCTTACCAGACTGATAGCTAAACGGTCCAATGATGTCAATTGCTAACCTTCGCCAAGGACCATTAGCATACTCAATGGGAGTAGTATCAACGGAAATGCCCTTTGCAGACTTGTCGCTCAAGGAGCACGGAGAACAATTCCTGACCCAACTATCTACCATGGCGTCAATACCAGGCCACCAGTAGTGTTCCCTGATCCTTCTTTTAGTGGTGGACATCCCCATGTGTCCCTCATGTGCCAATTTGCAAATTCTTTCTCTCAAACTAAAAGGAGGTATGATTTTATCTGATCTGACAATAATGTCTCGACATAACATAAGATCATCCTTAACTTTATAAAACGACCCCAACTCTCCAGAAAGTTTCCTTTCTTCAGGCCAACCTCTAATCAAGAATTGCCTAACTTGAGTCAAAACAGAGTCATTCTCCATAGCTTCTGCCCAGTCCTTCTCTGAAAGGATTAAAGAACTTTCCTGATCTGAAATAATGTTGACATCGGCAAGTGAATAAGCAACATCACAATCAACACTGTCACCAACTTCTACGCTAGCTGGAAAACGCGACATGCAATCCGCATGAACGTTCATACGTCCTGGAATGTACACAACCTCGCAACGGTATTCCTGTAATTTGGCTGCTAGTCTCGCTAACCTAGCAGTAAGAACTCTTCCACCACCAGCAGCTAACATAGTGATCAGAGGCTTATGATCAGTTTTCAAAAGGAATTTTGTGCCCCACAAAAATTGTCTGAAGTGCTGGGCAGCCCACGTACAGGCAAGTAACTCTCGCTCAATGGTTGAATAGTTTTTTTCGGCGTCACGTAGAGCTCGAGAGGCATACGAGACAACAAACTCACCAGATTTATCCTTTTGCATTAAAACAGCCCCTAACCCAATGTTGCTCGCATCAACATAAACAATACATTCTTTGCCCACTGAGTAAGGTTTCAAAAATGGGGCCTCAACAATTTTTTGTTTCAAAATTTCAAAAGAATTTTCTTGTTCTTTACCCCAAATAAATTTTGATTTTTTTTTTAAAAGAACCCTCAAAGGATGCACAATATCAGAATAATTTTTAACAAATTTGCCATAAAATTCGGTCAATCCTAAAAATGAAAGTAATTGTTCTTTTGAGTTGGGAGAGGGTGCATTGACAATGTTTTGAACATGATTAACTTTGGGTTTGATTCCGTAACTAGATATTTCGTGGCCCAGGTACTCCACTTTGTCTTGCCTGAATTTACATTTGTTAAATTTCAAGGTAAGACCCTTGGACCGAACTCTTCCCAAAACCAAAGCTAGATTCTCATCATGTTCAGTATAGTCTTTTCCAAAAATCAAGATGTCGTCTTGGAAAGCTATGGCCCCCTTGCAATCTGTCAATAGTTCTTTCATAAGGCGCTGGAAGACGGAGGCCGCACTTGCCAATCCGAAGGGCATGCGTAAGTACTGAAACATGCCCTCTGGGGTGACAAAAGCAGTAAGTTTCCTTGAGTCTTCATCTAACTCCACCTGGTGGTAGGCACTAGCCAAATCAATTGAGGAGAACACAGTAGCACCTGACAAAGCGGAAATCAACTCGTGTATAATATTTCCTTATTGAGACTGCGCAAATCTGCACATAAGCGAAGTTCGCCTGAACTTTTAACTGAAATTACAATGGGCGAAACCCAAGGGGAAGATTCAATAGGCTCTATTATACTCCTTTTTACTAAATCGTCTAGAATATCTTTTAATTTGGGTCTGTAAGCCAAAGGAACATTTCTCACTTTATGCCTGACAGGAACAGCATTGTCATTTAAAACTATTTTGTGCTTGAAATCAATGTATTTTCCCAACTTATCATTAAAAATTTCAGGAAAATTCTTGAGTATGCTTTTAGTGAAGTCAGAATCACAAGATGTATTCAAGGTTAAGTTAACTAGAGAATCAGTGATGTGCTTTTCAAACCGGGGCTCCTCAACATAAACTGGTGGAACAGAATTTGGATCTAATTTGATCCCTAGCAAGCGTTGATGAGGCCAACCCAGAATGGAGACACCCTTGGTAGCAACATAAACCTTTGCTCTGACATCCCAGTTCTTAAAAAACAATTTGGTCCAAAAGAAACCCTCTAATGCAATTTTTCGTCCTGTGTACCCACCAGGGTATATGTCAGGACTTAAGAGTTCCCTTTTGTGCCAAAGGCGTTCAAAAATATCCTTACCAATGATACTATACCAAGCACACGAGTCAACAAAAATTTCAATAGGTTTGTTGTCCATAAAGATAGTGCAAGAAGGGAAGTTATTTTGAATACATTCATCAATAGACAGTATGCAATTTAGGCTATTTAGAACTTCTTCTTCTTCAGGAGAGATATAATTAATTCTTTGACCAGATCTGCACACATTGCCAAAATGCCCTTTCTTTTTGCACTTGATGCAAATCTTATCCCAAGCAGGACAACCTTTATAGTTACCCACATGGTTAGTACTACCACATCTGTAGCAAACAATAGTACTTCTTTTGGTAAAATTCTTATTATCACTAGTGTTTCTTACATATTCTTTCTTAAAGGCAGGTTTGGGAATAAAAGTGTTTGAAGTGGAATTACTGAAATGAGTTTTAACAACGGCCACTTCAACTTCAGGAACGTTGGTTTTAAGATTTTTCCCTCTGATCTCAGATACAAACATTTCAGAATGTTCTATACCCTTAGCTATATTCACAACTGCGGCAAGAGTGGTCTCAGTACCCAACCAAAGTCTTTCTTGGATCTTTTTGCTTTTTGTTTTCATCATGATTTGGTCTCTGAGAACCTGCTCATATGATATAGTTTCGAAAGAACAAGTGCAGGCAAGTGAACGTAAAGCTGCAACGTAATCCTCAATGGTTTCATCAGATTTCTGTTCACGAGAATAAAATTTGAACCGTTCCATAACAGTATTTATCCGTCTGCCAAAACGAATTTTCATTTGCTTAGAAGCTTTGTTAAATACATCCATATCACCTGCGTCTTCTAAGGGTGGTAAATTATCGAATTCTTTTATTCCTGCACCACCAAGACAATGTCTAAGAAGGGCAAGTTTTCTTTTTGCTGAGCAATCCTCTTTTTCTAAAACATCCACATAAGCAATAAACATAGGAAACCACAGGTCCCATTCTATAGGAGGATCGCCAGCAACTTGAAGAAAATGAGGTGGTGCTGCAATATTAGACATTAGAAAATGAAGAGAAAAACAATGTAAGCAATTAAACAAGTATGGAACCTGAAAAGGAAAAATAAATATTAATGTAGAAGGTGTGCAAATCACCGTAGAAAAGGATTTGCTGCAATGAATATTAAAGTTTCAAGTTTCGTTTTTTTTTCTTTTTGCTGTTCTCTCTTTTTTTTTTAAATCAGAGGTTAAAATGTCTATTTCACTTAAAGTCGCTTTACACCGCTGTGAAATTGTAAAGGTAGCGCTGTAAACTGTGAAGATAACACACAGAACTGAAATCTTCAAGAATTTTGCTAAAAAGCGAACATTCCGCTTCAACCTTTAGTAAGATGGCCGCCGAGAGCGTCGAAGCTGCGCGATGATGTGCGCAGTGACGCGTGTGACCCAGAATGCAATTCCGTGGAGTCGATTACAATGGAGTAAAGGAGACTCGAGCAATGCCTCGTGAAAGGTTCGGAAGAAGAAGAAACTGCCAGGCGCTCGAGGAGAGCTTGAGGTGGGTCTTTTCAAATATCAACAAGCAGGAAAGTAGATTTAAGCTTGTAAACACGCAAAATCAGCAATTTACGGATTAAAGTTTATAATGCCCATACACCGCTCGATAATGCGGTCGGAAGGTAAAGGCACAGAGTATAAATACTTAAATCCTTAAAAATAACTCACGTTTAGGCTGAAATGCGGAAAATCCAGTTGATGATGAAGAAAAATTAGTTCTGTTGGTTGAAGGTGATTGCAGGAGTTCCTTACGAGTAAGAAGAGGAAAAGCACCTTCTTTTAAATTGGCAAAAACGGGTTTTGCGCGAAACAGGAACAGTAGTAAGCGAGTGAACGCTGTCTTCATGAAAATTCACTGCTCCCAACGTCGCCAGTAATTGTGTAGAGATGACGCTGCACAGGAAATAGGTTCAGTAGATTTATTCATGAGGAAGACAGCTTAACAACCACAGGTAGGAAGGGATCACCTCAACATCAGATAGGCAGTAACAGACACTGGTCAAGGGAAAACATTCCAAGAACCTAACACTCTACTGAGTGACATAAGAAGGTTCTAGATGACATAGGAATACCACAAATATGATTCCCAAGTTTCATAATTTTATGGTGGTGCGTGGTTGTTCATTAAGACTGCAGAGCCATTTGAAGGATTAGAGGTGGTTTCAATTCAGCCCAGCTTCAGAACCTCAGATGTTTGCTCCATTCAGTCAAATAAAAACTCTAATTCGTCCAGTTGAAAAGGTGGTGCAAATTTGATAAAATTTCACAAAAATAGCATAAAATTAAGTATGGGCGAATTTTGCGAATTTGCGATCCGCGAATTTGTGGATTTGCAAATTCGCAATCCGCAAAATTTGCGAGTTTGTGCGAATTTGTAGATTTTTTATTTTTGCGTGTTCGCGGGTGTTCGCGGGGAGCTTTGCGTGTTCGCTGTTTTTTTTTGCCTGGTTCATCACTGCCACCCTCTCGTTTTTTTTGCCCTTCTGCCCTCTGTACCACTTGTTTTTGTGCCTTTATGCCCTCTGCCCCACTCTTGTTCGTGCCCTTTTGCCCTCTGCCCCACTGGTTTCTGTGCACTTCTGCCCTCTGCCTAACTCATGCCCTCTGTCCCACTTTGTGCCCTTCTTCCCTCAGCCATAAGTCAGCTTCAACAGGAAGCACTAATAGATAAAGTAAAGCAGCTGCTCGAGTTGAAGGTCAAATTAAGTTACACAGTCATTATTCACCCCAAGTTTGGGGTGATAAATGATTGTGTAACTGAATTTGAGCTTCAACTCTAGCACCTGCTTTACTTTATCTATTAGTGCTTCCTGTTGAAGCTGACTTTTGTAACTATTTTAGAGGCTCTGGCAGCTTACCGGCGCCATTCTAAAATAGTTACAAAAAGTCAGCTTGAACTTTTGACCCAATCCGTTCCGCTCGCGGATTTTGCAGGAAATTCACGAATCTCGCGGATTGCGAATTTACCGAAAATCCGCAAAATCCGCGAGCGGAACGGATTTTCCGCCCATGCTTACATAAAATTATGAGACATTTTGCAAAATGCACAGTATCTCACTTGAAAATTGACTGTAAGGGTATACTTTCTGCTAAAAAGTCATGTGACATAGTAGCAAAGGGACCGACTCTTTTATGATGCATTTTCTTTGCAAATAAATCTACTATGAAACATTTTCTGCTTGAATCAGTTCTTCACACCAAAACAATTGTTAAATTTTGCACCCAGAAAATGTGCAGGTTTTTAAATATTTTGCCTAATTGTAAATATCATAGTTGTAATACAATTTTCTCACTGGCACAGTAATTATGCCATACAGTGGCAGCTCCTCCGCTAAGGCAGAGGAGCGTCGCCCCACTGCTCATTGAGCGGTGCAAATGAAAAATTAAATGATAAGAACAAAAAGTTATTATCATTTTATTTTTCTTTGCGGAACTCCAGCCAGGTTGGGCAGGTCTGAACTTGCAGACGTCAGAGGGAGCAGGAGTGGTTTGCACTCCTTCCCTAAGTGCGCAAGATGGCTTGGCCAGCGCTCTGGGGATGGCCAAACAGTCATGCACACTTGGCATGTCCTCCACCTGGCTGTGTTGCACAGCCCAGTGGAGAACATGTCCAGCCTCCCAGGTGCTGCCTGAGCAGCAAAACAGGCCACTCAGACCAATCACAACGCTGCTCCTGCAGTGTTGTGATTGGCTGCGATAGTCTGGGAGCCTGGGTGCTTCCGGTGGCAGACAGCAAGGACAGAGGAGAGACAATGCTGCAATCAATTAGCTTTCTGCGCCACAGTGACCCCCGTTGGTTTGGTGCAACTCTGGATACCTCCATGCAGCATATACTAATGGGTCAGTTTGCCAAACCCAAATCATAACCTCATAAATATGAATTTAGGTAGGTTGAAAATGGTGCCCCCTATGATTTGCTCCCATCATAGGAGTGGCTGGCTTCCTGGAGTCAGCAGACCACAATGTTGGCAATTGCTTTTAAATTAAACAATCACTTTTCTAAATGCTGCCCGTTTTCCTTAAAGTGTTACCAAATAATAATTTGGAATTTGGATATACTCAAAAACTAATTTGCTGTTGCAAGGGCTCTGATTGTATGAGTTGGAGCCTTTGCAATAGCAAAATAGCTTTGTGCATAAAGCCCTTAGTATATCAGCTTACAGTGATGTTAAAGAAATGTTCAAATTATACATTTATTTTATTTGCAGAGTTTTATATAGCGCTGGCAAGACCCGGAGGTATCAGGGTGCTTTACATGAGGATTAGCGAGATTACAAAATAGCGTCAGTTACAGGAGCCTAGTATAACATAGTGAAGAAAACAGTGATACACAATAACATGAGTTACTAGAGCATAGCTTAAACATATACACACATCCTATGGGGTATAGAAGGAAGAGGGAAAAAGTAAAATGGAGTTGGAATGAAGATTGGGTTAGGAACGACGGGCAAGGGGGAAAGTAATTCAGGGGCACCAAAAAGACAAAGTGAAAGTCAAACAAGCCGGCTGATTCGTCTGAAGGCGGGGGAGGAAGAAGACATGGCTGAGAGACAGAAGAAAGTCTGCCCAATGGCCGGCTGGGTAGGTGACGGCCGAGGGGGAGATCCACAGCCAATCTCATCAGCCATATTGCTAGTTCTCCCCGGTCGGTAGAATATTCACGGATTCCTCGGAATTTGCTGAGGCTGGTTTCAAATTCAATCGCGGGAATTGGAGAACCGAAGGTCCGCAGTCTATAAAACCCCAGGTGTGTATAAAGGTTCAGAAAGGTAGTTGATTCCAGGGGATTAGAGACAAAAAGGAAATCCGTAGCCAGGGAGCTCCCGACCGTAGCACTTCACCTGTCAGCCATCTTGCTGATTAGTTAGTATGACACCCGATTCGCGAGCCCAAGGATGCCCAAGGTTGGAGTGATCTTCTACACAGAGGCCGCTATTATTGCTGCCTGGTCTCTTTGGTCTACGTCCAAGCACCACCTCTGGATCTCCGTCCTGAGCCATATGGGAGATACATAGACCATCTCACCCCGTGTATTATGTAATTCTGCTGTCAACCCATAGCAACAATGGCACTTCCTATCATGGGTGGCATAGCCATCTGCACACACTCACCTCCCGCTCCCTCTACCCCACTAACCATCATACAATAAGTTATTATGAATATTTTATGGTGTCAGCTTCCATCCCGTAACAATATTACTCACAACTTCTTCTATAGCTCTTCCTTTATTAGTGCATAATGTCACAAGGCATGAACTTAACGAAACGAATCAATTAAACAAGCACCGGGATAAATGGAAGAACAGTTCAGATATGGAAGGGAGGAGAAGAGGAACAGCAAAATGTAAATAATAATCTTATCCATTGTAACATTGTACATGTAAAGAGAAACATGCAAAGGCGAGATCTGCAATTTAGAGTATCGGTCTAAACAGAATCTGGAAGAGCAGAAATGCAGAGAAATAACATGAGGCATTACATGAATCCTAATATAATGTGTTTAATATAGATCGTGACTTATAGCAGGAAAACCTTAGGCTGATGTCAGTTTTTCTGCTTTTGAAATGTATCACTATTCTTTTTATATCAGGTAAGTCTCTTGCTTATTAAAATCATTTGATAAGGACATTAATTTGCGATGGGTTTATTATTTACTTAAATATTATAATGGATAAATAGAATAGTCTTTTTTTCACAATCTAATTTACGTTTTTAGGCAAATACCGTCACAAAACATTACATATATGCCATCTAAGTGCACCATCAAAAAATAAGACATTGTAGCGTGTACGCATGACGAGGGAAGCCAAGGAGGGAGACCCTAATGAGGTTCTATTACCATAGGATATGGAATGTGCATTCTAGTAACCATGGGTACCTGAATCCATCATCAAACATCCAATATTTTTAACATCACAATATTTTGTATATTATTTGTGTCTCACAATATTTTTTAAACAATATTTTGATCTTCAAAACATGTGAGGATACCGGTGCCCTTGATCTGTAAGCATCACATAAATAGAAAATGTTTCAGTCTACAGGGGATTAGAAGCGGGATCCACTTTCCTACCCAGTTGACCATAGGCAGGGTCTACAGATGTTAAGGTAGTACAAATCCAACTGGTAATTTCTGTCCACTTGCGCGTGGGTGGACTCTGTTGGTGATAATTCTTGAAAACCTAAGTGATAATTCTTTACAGAATGTGGGTATCTCTATAATGATGCTGCCCACCCATAGCATGGTAAAATGCTAATAATTATTTGCATATTGTGGACACCCTGACTTGATGATACCCACTTGTGAAAAAAAGTGTTGGCCATGCAATTATGATGGTAATTTTTATCATAGTGGTGGTAATCATATGGCTATCCATGGCTTCATAGTGTACACCCCAGCGCAATACTGCTCCTAGGATATTGATGGTAGCTCTTATACTGTGGACATCTTTTGCATGACTGCACACACTTCTGTCATAAAGCTTGCATTTAATGATGGGGGCTACTTCTGGCTCATGCTTACGCCGAGATATGCATTATTCCCACACTCTCGCTGGCTCACCAGTCTTTGCACTCATCCACCTATTTAACCACCTATCCATTTGCACAGTGCCCCATTCACTCTTTCATTCACACATCCATTCAACCACATACATATTATTGTCTATACTTGAAATCCACACAGACATGCATGAATGCAAACAATATATAAGCAGACCTACTGACTTTGCCAATACTTGTTGATTTTGTATTTGTGGTGAGTTGAATAAAGGAATCACCTACACACTTTTTGCTTAAACCAAAATGACCCTTGTAGGATTGGGCCTTCCAAACCAGTAGTAAATCCATTTCTGTGCTGCAGACCGTGAAACCATTGCACTAAAACCTTGCTTTTGTAGAAAAAACTCCACTTCAGTGCTGTCGACATGGCAGCGTGTACAAAATCTACTAATTGGATAGGATTACTGGGTGTGTGGGTTTATGTGTTTGTTATCAATATCCGCACACGCTGGAAAACGTGTCTGTTCCATAAAACCCATCTATCTAGCTATGTCTCTGGTCTCGCCCCTGCTCCTACATATATTGTTTATTGTTAGCTGCTGGAGTTAATCACCCAGAAGGCTACTAATAGCCTATTGCTATGAATAGGTTCAGCTCCTCAATAAAATAAATCAACCTCTGTTCAGCAGCAGGTGCTGGAAGGGTTAAGTGCATTAGCTCCGAAAAAGCAAGGCTGTGTGACAATCCTGTGCGATAGAGGGTTCATGCAGTCATGTCACTGGCAGCAAAGCACCAGGATGAGTCAGCTGATGTCTGCAGGGGGTCCGGCCTAGGCATTTCACAGCTCAGGGGGGCTTTCCGAGAGATTAGCCAGCAGCTGTTTCCCTCCAGCTGGACTCTGCCGCCGGTGGTAACCTCACTCCAGGTTAAAGCCCAGAGGAAGCTGGCCAGGTGCCAACTGGGATCAAGATGAGACATCTCAGAAAAATGACAAACATAGAAAGAGTCGCTTTAGGCAGTCATATATGATGAAGAATAAAATATAAAAGAATGTTATATGGTGGATGACACCCCCAATCAGTAAACATCAGTGTTTCACACTTTGTGTCTGGACATGGGATGGTATATAAAAATATATATTATTTATGCTTTTGATACAGTTCTCTCTTTTTGAAGGAGTGCTTGCTCTTGGATCAGGTTTGATCGAACATTGGTGATTTCTGGAGCAATATTAATAGAATCCCAAGAAATAGATTTTTCAGGTATGTTTACACTTGAAATACTTATTTTCAATTATAAATGTATTCAATTGAAGTAGAATTATATTCACTATACTTCAAGATAAACATGAAAAACGTCAGAGTTTTTCTTTGTGGCCTTCAGCTGAAAAGACCACGAGGCGTAAGCTTGGTGTCACCACTTGACAAGGCTCCTGGTACTGAGTTTGAGATGAAAAGTTGACCTCAATATGCCTCTCCGTGGAGTCTCAGTGATGCAGCTGTGGCCTAGATGGCTACATTACTGTTTGGGTGGACATGGGCGTCAATCAAGGTCTAATTCTAGGATGGTGTTGTAGTGTGAATCTAGCACAAGCAAGGGGTGTGAGTACACAACACTTCCATATAACTCAAAAATATATAAATATATTTACAAATGCTAAATCAAAAGATAGAAAATATAGAACCTAACACACAATAAACAATATACCATGAAAGCAACACAATCAATGGTTCTCACTCATAAATTATTGCAAATAGAGGTACAACCAAGTAGCAAAAAGCATAATGTCATAACAATGCAAAGGGGCTAGAGGAGTTGGCCTAACGGCAACGGCGCTCAACCTCGGACCTGGGAAACTGGGTTCGAGTCTTGGTAATTAAGCTTAACCTCCTGTGATTCTGGGCAAATCACTTAATCTCCCCGTGCCTAACAAAAATGAATGTGTGTTTTCATGTGACGTAACTGGTGCTATATAAAGGCTCTGATATCCGATTCGGGTCAAGTTCGCGCTATATAAAACTCCGGAAAAAAAATGCATCCACAAAACCACTGAAAGGATATAAACAATATTCGCGAACAATACAACATTGTGAGTGCTAGTGGAGTATGACCCATATCCTGCAAAATGGAGGATTCAAAATCCTCCCACTAAGCTAGAGTTACTTTGCTAAAAATGAGTAACCTTTGCTATTCTGACACTGGTGTTTGTGAACAAAGCAAAGCAAAAGGAATGGCGAAAACCAGACAGAGGACATAGTAAGAAGCAAAAGAAAGGGACAGTATCTCTAAATTCTAGGAGTGTGGTAAGTTACAACATATTGGGAAGCTTACCTCCTGCGTTCAGGATCAACGGCATTGGTCACTCAAAATTGGGATATCTTCTTGTCTACAGAAGCATATAACTATGAGTTTGGACAAACTATCGGAAAAAAATATTGTTATACAACAATATTGTTTCAAGAATATTGGGTTTTTAAAAATATTGCTGATAGGAATAAATTAGGTAAACATATTATTGATTTTAATATAGTTATAAATAAATTGTTGTTGGAAATACTATGCTATATAGTTAGTAAGTATTAATTAGTATATAATTTATTGTAGTGTGTTTGATTCTATATGTATTTTAATTTTTCTATTTCTGTTTTTAGTAGGATAATTTATGGTATTTTTTGTAGTAGGCTATTGGATTTTTTGGGGATAAGTATGGAGAGATTTTTAAAAAAGAGTTTCCTTTAAAGCAAATTTTATGTTAATTATATTATTGATGTTCAAATTAATATTTTACAATTTTTTTATTAATTTTATTACATGAATATTTTCAAGACCTTTTTATAATAATTAAAATATTTATTAAGTGTATTACAATTTGAAAATAATTCTGTAAATTATTCAAAAATATATAAAACATCTTTTAATAAAGTAAAAAAGTGGAATTGTATAGATAAAAGTTTCACATTTTATAATTAAAACATAATTTTGCAATTGTTTAATTTTTTAAGCATTATACTTTAATATTAAAATATATTTCTCCTTTTTTAAATTTCAAATTTGGTTTTATATTTTAATATTTTATGAATATTACATTTTGAATATTATTTTAGTTTTTATTTTATGTTTGAAAGTTTAGAAAAAATTAGTAACTATTAAAAAAATATATACATTTGAATAGTAATATTCTTTTGTATATGTTAATGTTAAAATATGAATATATAGGTTTGTAGTTTCGGTTCGTTTTTTTAGATTAAATTTTATCTTATTTTAGGGTTCACAAACGTGTGTGTGTGAGTATGGAGTATTGATTGTGTTGATTTAATGTTTAATTTGCATTGCCTTGTATAACATGTTTTAGATTGCAATAGAAAGAGTACAATTTCACTGCTTTAGCATCCAATAACCTCTTCAAATAGGCTTAATTGGAAGCTGGAATAGTGTATGCTACCCCTTTAATGTCCAAGGACAGGAACAAGGGAACCCTACTCACACGGAACCAGGGTAATAAACGTACGATCAAAAGACAAAGGCTTCTGTGAGCACTTAATGAAGTAATCTCAATGTATATGAGCACAATGGCAAAATATTGGGTTATAGTGATATTGGAGAGAGAAGGAAGCAAATACACCTCTGATTTGTTTTTGAATCAAAAATATTGATTTAATCCTTGAAATGAAATACTGTTACAAAGTAATACATTTGAACATATAGTTCTGAGTGAAAGGTATCCCAGTGAAAAACAGAACCTAGAAAATTAGTGACATATATGTGAAATATATACAAGGTTTCCAATGCTTCATATAAACGACCATTTACATATATATGTACAGGATACAGTGATCAGTGCTGGTGAACAATGGTACGTTTATGCAACTTGTTGACAGCGTTTTGATCCAGTGTGCAGTGTGTGGTCTCTTCAGGACCTATGATCGTAGGGACACCTGAACGGTAATGGACCGGCTCGTGTGGAGGGTGTGGCATCATGCAAAGGATAAGAAAGGGATACTCACATGGGTCCTAGCTGGGAGCCCAAGTGTGAGGTGGGTGGTGAGCAGACTATTGCCCTCCACAAGAGCCGGTCCATTATCCTTCAGGTGTCCCTACGATCATAGGACCTAAAGAGACCCCACACTGCACACAGGGTCGAAACACCGTCGACAAGTTGCATAAACGAACCATTGTTCACAAGCACTGATCACTGTATCTAGCGCTACATACTGTTTGATGATAACCGCTTTAATGTCCAACTTTGTTCCAAAATATTGTTAAATGGAAGTGGGAACAGTAAATGGCACCCCTTTAATATCAAACATCTTCCCCCAATATGGCCCCAATATGGCTAGATTGTAATGGGAATTGTTAATGTTGGTCATTTATGGTCCAACACCTTCTCCCAATGTGGTTAGATCGAACCACTTTAGGTTATAAAACCTTCTTCAAATTGGTATAGGTTGGTATAGGTTGGAGTAGGAGTAGTAAATGACAATTAGTTTAGAATGGAGTGGGAATAATGTTTTGTACACCCTTAGGGGCTGATTATGAGCATGCCGGTCCACAGACCACCAGACACGTGGGGGGGTGAGGGTGATGGTCTCCAGATCGCACTATTACAGTTATGGTGGTCAGACCAGCATTGCCCCACCGCAGCTGCCAGGGAACCACCATTGCCTGGCTATATTGCTGTGGTCAGGAGGCTGCAATATACTTGGCGGGACCACTGAGGTTCGACCAAGTATATTACAAGTTTCCTCTCCACCGGTGGTGTCATGGAGGTTCCTAATCCATGAACACCATGGCGGAGAGGAAACAAAGGGGGCCCCTGTGCCTCCTCTGCATGGGAATGCACGCAGGGAGGGCACAACATGTGCCCCTCTGTGTGCATGCACCCCAGTTCCTACGCAGCATGGACTTTGCAGTGCAGGAACTGTTTTTGACGTTTCCATTGCTATACCCATTTTCTGAGGCACCGCCGTGGGAATGACAAAAACCAGCCCACCAGACAGGAGGAAACTCTTAATATGCCGGGCAGTCTGACCAGGGCTTTGGCAGTGCAGCGATGGGGCGGACCCGGGCCTGCACCACCGAAGTCGTTATCAGGCCTTTAGTGTCCAACACCTTCTTGAAATTGGTGTAAATACGAGTGGAAATAGTGACTGTTACCCTTATAGTTTCCTCCACCAAATTGTTACAGGTTGGAGTG
This sequence comes from Lissotriton vulgaris, assembly GCF_964263255.1. Lineage (NCBI taxonomy): Eukaryota > Metazoa > Chordata > Amphibia > Caudata > Salamandridae > Lissotriton > Lissotriton vulgaris. The sequence goes on along the minus strand of NC_141694.1, from coordinate 1,723,023,716 downwards.
GCAATAGTAAATGACATCCTTTTAGTGTCTAACACATTCCCCAAATTGGTGTAGAATGGAGTGAGAATAGTAAATGTAATTCTTTTGATGTCCAACACTTTCTCCAAATTGGTATAGGTTAGAGTGAGATTAGTAAATGATACAGTTTTAGTGTCCAACACTTTCCCCAAATTGGTTTAGATTGGAGTAGAAATAGTATTTTTTTACTCATTAAGGGCCTGATTATGAGTCTGAATCTGGAGAACCGAGGGCCACCAAACTCGTGGGAACACGGCGGTGGTGGTCCAGCCACCGCTGCTCTGCAGTCCGACTGCCGGATTACAGCTTTGGAGGTCAGACTGCCATTAAACTGTCAGAAATGCCGGGGAATTGTGTTCCCTGGTGGTCCCATGGTGGTCAGGGCCTCAAAATATGCTTGTGGTGCATAATATGAGTTTCAGGACCACCAGTGGTCTCATAGAGGTTCTTCTTCCATGAAACTGCTGGCTGTCATGAAACCTTGTGCCCCATGCACGTGCAGGAGGCACATGTTGTGCCTTTGTGTGCATGCACCCCCAGTTCAAGCAGGGCATGGACTTCACAGTCCATGATGTGCTGGAACGAGCTGTCATTAGCAGTGCCATTATAAGGTATACATAGGTGCCCTTGAAAGGCACAGCTGCAGAGCTGCCACACTACCCACCCACCAGACCACAAAAAACTTGTACTGAGGCAGCCCTGTTTGGCAGGGTCGTGGTGTGGCAGACGATCCAAGACTGCCAAAATCGTAATCGAGCCCTTAGTGTCTTGCACCTTCTTCAATTTGGTATAAATTGGAGTAGGAATAGGAAATGTAGCCCTTTTAGTGCCCAACACCTTCTCCAAATTGGTTATTTGGAGTGGGAATAGTAAATGACACCCTTTTAGTGTCCAACACTTTTTAAAAAATGGTTTATGTTGTAGTGTGATTTTAAAACTTCCTAATTTTAGTTTGAAATCCTTTGCTTCAATTTTAATGGTATGTAGTAGAAATAGTTTGTGTTATTTCATTAGTATTGTTGGCATTTAAAAATATAATAAAAACAGCTGTATGCTGAGAAGCAATAACATCATTAATTACACTTTTTAAAGAATATGGACATGTAACAATTTTTTTCATTTTTTATGTTTTAAATTTTATTTGATGCATATTTTAAACATTTTGAACATACATATTTCATCCAAAAATTAAACTTTTATATTGTTAAAAAAAATACAACTTGATGAATACATTTTTACAATTTACATATATTAAATAAAACATTTTAATTACATTTAAATACTATTGTATGTTGTACATTTTACAATTTGTTTTACATTGTTTAACACGTTTTAATTTAAAAAAAAATATATTGTATGCATAATTACAACTTCATTTTAACATAAGTGTTTTAAGTACATCTTAAATAATTGCATGATTGTATACTATTAGTTAATTTATACTTTACAATTTTTAGTATTTTGTACAACTTTTTAAAAATGTTGTCCTGTTTATGAATTTTTTTACATTTTCAAACAGTTTTAGATTTTTTCCCATTCAATTCAGTGTAATTTAGCACTGCGGTCTTCCATTTTGTAATCTATTTGTGTTTCTTTAGTCTATTTTCCAGGAACCAGGGTGGGGGAAAGGTGCTGCTGTGAGTTTGAGCAAGTAAGTCCATTTTAAAGGATATTTTAAGGGTTTTGAGAGTAGGGGGAGTTTAGGGAGACAGTTTTGAAGTTAGTTATAGTGTAGTTAGTGGGTTTGTTGTATATTTAGATATATCAATAGTAGTGGTTTTTATTAGTTTGTAGTTTTGGATTTTGAACTAGGTATGGGCGGAAAATCCGTTCCGCTCGCGGATTTTGCGGATTTTCGGGAAATTCGCAATCCGCGAGATTCGCGAATCTCCCGCAAAATCCGCAAATCCGCGAGCAGCGGATTTTGCTTGCACTGCTCGCACTGTTCGCGTGAGTTCGCGGCTTCCCAGTACAACTTCGCGCCCCGCGAATAAGTGCTAAATTGCAGAAATACGATCTTAGCAAAACTGAAACTACTTACCAGGTTCAAAAGTTCAGGCTCATCATTAGTAGCCATTTCCTGTAGTGCTTCCTGAGGGGCCCCTCCAGAGTTCAGTTGCCAGTTGCAACTATTATGTGACCCTGCTCTGAACCTTAGAATAGTTACACATATGCCACAAAGGTCCTGAATTACAGCTAAGGGAGACAAGCAGGAGCCAGGCTGGAAGTTAAAATCCATTAATCAGCCCCTAATTCATTATTGTCAGTTGGGGCAGGGCAGGTGTTGTAACCAATTTTGCAACAATGAAAGCACTTAGCAAGTGCAAAAGATCACTAATCAGGGCGCACTAAGGAAGCAGGTGCCAGCTAAAAAAATATTCTGTGACACATTAATCAGCCCCAAATTAATTCAGGTCACTTGAGGCAGGGAAGGTGTGCTTTGCTTTGCCGAAAATAATGTACACTGGACAACCAGAGGGTGTGGTGATGAAACAGAGGGTGGCATGGGTGGGCCAGAGGGTGGCATGAGTAGTCAGAGAGTGGCAGTGGTGACAGAGAGTGGCAGTGATGAAGAAGAGTGTCCCAAACAGGCTGGACACGTAGAAACAACAAGTTCGCAAAACTTGCGACCCGACAGGTAAGTTCGCAAATTGCGAAATTGTAAAAACCCTCGCGAACTGGCAGAAACACGGGCGAACACAAAAAAAAAAAATCCGCAAATTCGCGGGAATTCGCGGATTTTGCGGATTGCGAGTTCGCAAATCCGCAAAATTCGCGAACCCGAGATCCGCAAAATTCGCCCATGCTTATTTTGAACACTGTTTTAGTAGTGTATCAATCTTTTATGTTAAATGATATTATGTTATTTATATTTTGATTAGTAAGTGTGATGCAGATGTATTTTTGGGAATGTCCTGTGTTTTGCAGGTGGGTTTCTTATTTACTTTATATATGTTTGTCTATGAGCCTGTCTTATGGGCATTGAAACTTTCATTTGTTTTTAAAGGAAATCAATTTTGGTTTATAACAAATTATTTTTACTTTGATTTGCTGTTTTCTGGTTTTCTATAGACTTTTTATGATTTTTTATGACTCCGAGATACTTTGAATTGCTTCGCAGGAAGTTTTTGGGATTTGTTTAAATTTTGCATTTTATTCTGGATCTCTGGATGACATTTTCCCATTTTTGGTGGATTACTATTTTCGACTTTGTGGATAAAGACAGAGATTTGCAGTTGCACTACTGTAAGTCATATTTATTTCGTTTATTTTGGGTGGGAAATGTTATATTTTATTGCTTGTGTAAATATTATGTGATTGTTATTTGCAATTGTGTGATTTATATGTCGTAAATATTTTATGTGATGTATTGAGTTTGTTTTTTAGTTGGTGATTCCTACATTTTTTGTTTAAATAATTCATATATCATTTTATTATCTCAGTCTTTACTAACATTAGACTTTTCTATAATTTTTAGGCCGATATAATAAAATATCATATTTATTATTTAATAAAGAAATTAGTTGTCATGTTCGGTTAGATTTTGTAATTTTTGGGAATTTAGTAGGTTACAAATTATTTTATAATATGCTTTTTGGCTAGTATTTCTAAGGAATATAGGGCCCGATGTAGGTAAGTTCATTTTACCACTTCTTAAATACCGAATACCGATTCGGTATTTAAGAAGTGGTAAAATGGAGGCGGGGGGATGTAGGTATTTCAGATTCGGTAAATACCGAATCGTTAAGATTTGGTATTTACCGATTCTGTAAATACCGAATCGGTAAAGCCCATTGATTCCTATGGGCATTGAAGCCCATAGGAATCAATGGTCATTACCGAATCGGTATTTACCGATTCGGTAAATCCCGATTTTTGCAAGGTGCATGCACACCTGTATTCGGTATTTTACCACCCAATAGGATTTGGTGGTAAAATACCGATTCTTAAAGCCCTGTGGCACTCTGACATGTGCCAGCTACATCTGCATTTACAGAATCGGTATTTTACTGAGTCTGTATTTACCGATTCGGTAATTTTACCGAATCGGTAAACACAGAATCGGTAAAATACCAATTCTGTAAATGTATGCCCTACATCTGAAAACCGTCAAACCGGTCGGAAATGGCCGAATTCGGCCGTTTCCGACCTGTATTAGGGCACCTACATCGGGCCCATAATCCTTTGTTATTTATGATGTGTTTGACTTGAAATTGTAGCACATTCCCTTGGTTTGTTGCTAGGTTGATGAGCAATTTGGCTAACAGACTGCTCCATTCATAGTTATAGGTAGCTTTGCTCTTTATGTAATGCGTCTATAAATTTGTAGAGTGTAGGTTAGATTATGTTTGTGTGGACAGGAAGGCATAGTGCCATTCCACTGCGGTGTTTGCTTTGGCATTTGGACCAAGGTGCTGTCATAGACATTCCACCATGGTATTCGGAATTTGGGTTGGCATCTGTGTCCTGAGCGATGGATCTGCCAACCCAGGTGCCTTTGAAATATTCCACTAGGGAGCTTAGTGTGTCTTCATTTTGTTGGTATAAAGGACTCTCTATCAGTAAATTGTAGTTGGTAGCTACCTCTGGGCCAAGAACATAGACTAGTGTTATCATTTTCTGGTATTTCAAAGGCAAATGTACTATTTGTAGAATACATTACACTTAGGCCCGGATTGAAAGTCATGCAGTCTTGAGACCTCCATTACGTCGGTGGCAGTCTGACCGCCACCTCCTCAGCGGTCCGACAGAAAGATTATGAGAAGGCCGGTCGGACAGCCAGAAGACCCTTGCAACCCCCAGTATCTTGGCTCCCATGGAGGTGTCGACCAGGAATGCCGGGGGCCTGAGCCATGGTGATTATGACCTGCCTTTTAGCCGACCTTTTCATAGTGGGGGACCCTGTCATGAAAAGGTTGGAGGAAAGGCAGGAAGGGGCCCAACCCAGGGCTCTTGGGCATTTTAGCCCATTGGGCATTGTAGCTTCTGTGGCAACAGTGTGTGCACGACAGTGCAGGCACTGCAGTGCGGCAGCATTGTTTTCGGTCTCCCTCTGTGAGCTGATGCATGCCACCACCACTGACACACAGCTATACCTGTGGTAAACTCTAAATGCGGTGGTTGTAATCATGACCTGAGTGCAGATTTCTTAAGGTGTCTCCATATCCTTTGATTGCGATGATGGCAATTGCCTTCTATTGCTGTGCATGGGTACATTTTTAAAAATGATTTGAATTACTGCCTGTTCAAAGTCTATGCCTATTTTTGCGGGGTAGTAGTTATTTATTTTATGTTTAATGTGCTCTTGGGGGTTGTAGTAAGTGCTGCTTTGTTTATTTGGTAATAGGGAATATATAAATGGGGTATTTGTGTTTTGATATTCAACACTTATGGTGTATATATTAGTAACAGGTTTGGGACACATTTTGAAGGTCCCATCCATAATCCAGGTTTGACATTGGCTTCGTTTTAGTAAGTTATTTGCTGTAGAGAATATTAGGATTCACTTCTTATTGCTTAGCTTAACAGGAAAGGTTTTTCAGCGTGTGTTATTGTTAAATTTTCAGGTATTTCTATATCTTGGCATGTTCGAGGGGCAGGAGGAGTATAGCTGGTTGCTTTTTTAGTTTGTGCAATTAAACGTTGTAAATTGTGTATAGGTAGTAGTTGGGCTATGATATGCTCAGAGCTCATGGCAGTATATTGTTAAGGATTTTGGTTGTGGGTTCCTGGGAGCTGGTTCTTACCTCTCTTATCTTAAATACCTCACTCTTTCTAACTCACTCACTTCTATTTATGTCACATTTGGGGGTGGTTGTCATCCCTTACATGGATTATATATTTTGTAGTTGCTTTCCCACTGCAATCATTAGAATAATATTTAGTACATTTCCAATTTATATTTTCTGTTGGGGATGCACTTTCTTGGCTTTAGGTGTAGCCCATGCAATTTAGTAACAGCTTTTGTTACTGTGATGTTATGTATTTTGCTGTCTCCATCCTTGTATCTGAAAGTATTGTAATCATAGAAATATACACAATATTTGAAATGTGCACGTTTATTATTTTCAAATAAAATTATGCAATAGCTTCTATTTTGTATTCTTTCATGTATGTTCTCTGTAGATGTTTTGCACTATTTTGCAGCAATTGGGAGTTTTCTCTTTTGAAGCCGGTGCTTCCTTTTCCTTTGGATAAAAAAAAATGTGTTTTTAAAAAAAATGTTATAATGGTGGTAGTTTGTAGAGGCTGTGGTCATTAGGTTTATTTCTACTTGCAATTGGGGTGAGTTTATAGTTTTTTAATTAATTTATGTATACTTATTTTGTTATATTTGTTTGCTGGTTGTTTTATATGGCAGAATATCACTTTTACAGGTCGTAGTGTTTTCTCTAAGGAAGTCTATGTAAAGAAATAGAAGAGGGAGATGTTTCATAATTTATTTGCTAATTTACAGTTTTAAGGTTATTGACAAGTATGTTTTATTTTAAATATGCGTTTTACTTACTCGGATAGATGGTTGTTAATTATTTGCTAATTTACAATTGTAAGGTTATTGACAAGTATGTTTTAGTTTAAGTTTAAATATAATATTTACTTACTTAATTAGATAGTTGGTGAGATGTACACATTTTTCCTTTATTAGACTTGTCAGCAAATCCAGCAGAGTTTCCTCTGTTGCAGTGTTTGTCATTCTCTGAGTAATTAGCTGTTTAAATTAGTGTGCCTTTTCTATTGCTAATTTAATTGTTGGCCTGGTTTCATTGGGTAAAGTTGTCTTTACTTCGATTTTATTGGTTGGTTTCATTTTACTTTACAGTTTTTTCATCAGTTAGGTCTTTCTATGGTAAATGCTAATTTAGGCTTTATTTATAATGTATGATATATAGTCTGATAGTTTTCAATGATCATTTATTTATATGTAATATTTAAGTGGTTGTATATATGTTTGCAATTAATGCACATTTTTCATTTTTGGTTGTATTGTTATGAATTTAGCTATATGATTTATTAGGGTGAATGACAAATATTTTGGTGATGTAATATATTTATGTTTGATTTAAACATGAATAAAACATTTTATGTTCACTTAAAAAAATTATTTCATGCAGAAAGTGATTTTTGCAATATTTATTAATGATATTTTAAGTAGATATTTGCTCCTAATATTTGTGTTTTCGGTATAAGTAAAAATCTATATTTTAACTACACTATTTGTGTTGTCAATATTTGTGGTTTTACTAGTTATGTATTGAAGTTGATATTTTTGTTGATATTTATTTTCTGATATTTTTGTGTTGTGGCGTTGAATGCATCAATCTTATTTCAGTGATCCATCAAACTCAGAGAACATGAACATTAATGATGAAGGGGTATAGAACACTGCTTATCTTCAGGAACAGATGGAAGCCCAAAGTTACGAAGAGATTGCCCTGGTTCATATAGGCCTGTATAATTTGGCTTGCTGGCTAGCCAACTGAGTGCTGGAACAAGAACAGCAGATTCAAGCGTAGTAAACAAAAGCATCAAAATAAGGAGCAATGTGGGGGTGCAGTTTCCAGACACTTTTGGCAGTAGATTTCTTGGGTAGCCCAATCTCTGATGTGCAGTTAAAAGGCGCTGTATCCTATGGGCTGGATGCAGTTGCCATGCAGTAGTAAAAGTTCGGCATTTGCCTTCAGGTTTATTCGTGGCAAGTAGCAACCAGACAGCATTAATCTCCATGTTCTGAAAACAGCAACAGCAACAGGGTCCTTGTTCTTCATCCAAAAGCCAGAGGTAAATTCCAGCTAGTATTTTAGTCAGTCAGTTGGCAAGAATCCACAGTCAATTAGAGTCAGTGTATTCTCCAGATTCAAATGACTTGCCAATCAGGCTCAAACACAGTTCCTTCTTGTAGGAAGAGTCATAGAAAAATCTTCTTCCCTGAAGTCAGTACCTATGTGCAGATGACCTGAAACACCTTTCAGTGGGCTGTACCGGTAGGGTACTTGCCTATTGCCTCTTGAGAGCACACAAAAATAATAAACAGCCCTCGAAGAAGTGAGCTATGAGGTTGCCCTCTAAGGACAGCTGCCAGCCTCCATTTGTCTGCTGTGATTCTTACAAAGTTTAATGTTCTTGAATAGCTACAGGGAACACAAACAACATGTGTGCACGTAGTGTTTGTCAAGCATTTAGTGTGTGCACATGTTCTATATTAGCAAGCAGTGTTGCACTGGTTATGGTCATAATTTGCTAGAACATCACTGAAAGGTAAAAACATTGTAAATACAGATAGAGCTTTTCCTATCCTAGATCCTTGTGTTTGAATAACTTTATGAGACAAGTAGGCAATATCCCTTCTAGCTTATACACCTCTCATGCCACGCCCCTATGGAGGTGCTGCATGAGTAACTGTCATCGCTGGGTGCCCAAGATGGTTGGAGAGAGTAAGGCGTGCATGAATAATTGTGGGTACTTGGGAGCAAAACGTTATAATTAAGTGGGGGTCTCTGGATGGTGCTCCCAGCAGCCCCAAAAGGAATACCACACATTAAAAAATCTGTGGCTAGAGCGCCTGCTTCTTAGGTTGCCAGGATGGAAAAGTGCAACAAGCAACTCGTGTCTAAAGAAGCTGACAAGGCTGCCATGGAGGGCTTCTGCCATTGGTTGCTTAATTGGCTTAGCATTTGCTGAGAAAATAATTTAGCAGAATACTGGCATAAACTAAAATTAGCCAAATGGAGGCTTTTATTGATTTTGTCAGATATATTAGTCTCATTACTACACAAGCCAATGTCTGGGAACAAGATGGCAGTTTAGTGATATCATCAATGACATAGCAACTATGACTTCCACCACATCTATAAAGGGGATTCCAATAGGTCATGTGGCAACTGTGTGAAAGCCCTACATATTGGTTTTCACACAAAGAAATCTTCAAAGATTGTTTCAGATTTTAGTGAGGAACATGATGAGCACAAATTCATCTCTGAGTATCAAGGCGGTGCAGCAAAAAACAGAGGTGTTTGTCCTCTTTGAACTTCCGGGTGGGAACTATTAAATTCCCCTATACTTTCCCTTGGGGAAATCCCGACCAAGAGGTGAAAAGTCACTAGCAATAATTTTATATTTGTATATTGTATTGTAGAATACTCCACCCATCACGAGGGGGGGTGACAATATGTAAGTCTACAGCTAGGTTTTTCCACTCGGAAATGGCGAACAGCACAATAGTAGGTAGTTAAACATATGTTTAGGAGTCCGTTGAATTTGTAAGTACATATATGGTATATGCAACCCTTCCTAAGTGCAAAACATTCCTTGTTTTTATTTATGTTGGAATGGTAATAGTATACATACCCCCTTCAAAATCCAACACTTTCCCTACTGCTGTTTGCGCTGTAGTGGGAATAGTAATTCTAACCCTTCCAAAGTCCAACATGTTCTCACATTTATTTAGATGGGAGTGGGAATCGTAAATCTAACCCCCTCAAAGTTAAAAAATGTTTCTACTTTTGTTTAGGTTGAAGTTAGACTAGTTAATGTGACTCCTTTGATGGAAAAACGTTTGCTAGTGTTGTTTGCTGATATTTTTTTAATATTCAGTATATTTTTCCTCAAAGTTTATATAATTTTTTTAATGTATTTTTATTAAACTTTTTATGCTAAGAGGCTTAAAATGACTTCAGCGGTCCATAAATTGCCATACCTACAGTCGTGGTCTGGCCATTGCGACATGTTATGTTATAAGGATATTTATTGCGCGCACAATTACTCAAGAGTATCCTGGCGCGAAACATAACCACAGAGAAATCGAGAGCTGAACAGCCGAACAAGCAATTTTAATAGGCTATGTTAAAAAGATGGGTCTTAAGGAGCTTCTTAAAGCAACCAAGGTCTCTGGTGTCCCTGAGAGTGAAAGGGAGGGAGTTCCAGAGGGCAGCGGCTTTGACCGAAAAGGATTGACCGCCCAGTCTGGTTCGCCGGAAGCGGGGAACTACCATCCTTTGTTGGGAAGCCGACCTTAGGTGGCGGCTTGGGACATGAAAAGTCACTCTTTTCCTGAGGTAGGCAGGACCAGTATCATGAAGGGCACGATGCGTGAGTACCAGGGCCTTGAATTGGACTCTTTGGGCCACCGGCAGCCAGTGAAGAGTAGCCAATTGATGTCTTATGCTGTTTCGTCTAGAGATACCCAGCAGGAGTCTTGCGGCAGCATTCTGGATAAGCTGAAGTTTATTAACCAGAAAGGAAGGGGAACCCAGATACAAAGCGTTGGCATAGTCCAGGCGGGACAATATAAGGGCCCTAGCGACCGTTTCTTTAGCTGGCTGGGGTAAGAGAGGAAAGAATCTACTCAGAGATCTGAGGGTCCCGAAGCAGGCACCCGTCAATCGATTGATCTGCTCTGCGAACCTCAGATCTGCGTTAAACCATATGCCCAAGTTCTTAGCTGGGCCACCTTCAGAAAGGGGACGGGGAAAATCAGGAGGCCAAATTAATTCAGTGAATTGGCTTGGAAATTGACCGTATAGTAAAATCTCTGATTTTCCCTCATTGCATTTGAGTTTTGCATGAGCTAACCAGGTGAAAACGGCTGCCAGGCATTTTTGTGCGACATCAGTTTCTAATGTCGAGTTGCCCCATGTAAACAGGAGCTGGGTGTCATCGGCGTAGGCCATAATTTTTCATCGGCGGTCCTAACGCCGTATTATGAGTTGGGTTGATTGCATTTGCAAAGACTGCAGCTGAACTGCTGACATCGCCAACACACTGCCGACCGTCAGGCTTGCCGTCCGGGGAAAGGTGCTGCCATAGGGCGGTGCAGAGGAGCTACACTGCAGTCCGTATTACGAGTTGGCTTTTCAACAAGCTGACCGCAACAAGGGGTCTGCTGTATCAAGGTCAACAGAAACAAAGGATTTTGGGTGCATACTCACCCCTTTCCTGTTCTCTCCAGCAGAATTCGATGTGGATTCCTTTCTCCAGGTCCCCCCTTCATAACAGCATCTTCACCCTGAGGACTAGAACCTTGCCTTCGGTGATCTACAGGTAAGTCTTTTTTTTACCATATACCCATTGACTAGACTGGCTAGATATGGGTTGCACTCTGGGAATGAGTTGGAGGTATATTTCCACATGCATCATGTATAAGTGTGCATTCAACACATATGCAGTCGAACTACTCACTCCTGCATCGCTACATATGAAAAGTACTCAACACCGCTGCAAGACTGCCGCAGCAACACTACGGACACCGTGGTCAACGTGTAATACTGCGGTCTTCTAGAGTACTTGGTACGGGCTTCGGGCCCTGTTACTTGTAATGAGGACTTATTTTTTTTTGTGATATGTTTTTCTTAATGTGTTTGTTAATTATAATTCTTAAGTTATTGCTACTATTATTATTGTATTTTTAATTGTTTACATATTGTTTTATATTTTTATGTATATATTTATTAATTATATACCTAGTTGATAGTATCAACTAAAACTATTTTACATAACTTTTTTTAAATTAGTATACATATATATTTTGGTTTTATGTATATGTTTATGTATATGTTTGTTATTGTTAATCATTTTTAGTTAACATATTTAAAAAACTGCCTAATTATTTCTTATATTTATATATATATATATATATATATATATATTGTACTAGCAAATGTCCAAAGGCGAGAGGAGCAGCTTTTCAGCTGGTGCTGGCAGCGAGGTTCAGGACACCCTCGCAAACAATGTTATCAGCAAAATCCTTCAATAAAGAAGACGCCGCACACTGCTTCGATTGTTGATCTTTAGTTTTTTTCTGTAGGTTCCCCACCTTCGCGTTTCGGACAGGAACTGTCCCTGATCACGGTTACAAGACACGTGCCCATCATTTGTGTTTGTTTTGAATAGCTGATGACACCACATAGCCTGTTATGATGCATTGTGGGCTCAGTAGTTGTAGGTTTAAAATTTTAACCAAACAATGCTCTGTATTATGCCGGAGTGTTGCAGTTTACGTCACAACTTTGGCTCATTATGATTTTATCTAGTGATATTATGCTTATGCGCGTAATGTATTTACAACATCACGTTGTCTGTCAACATTGTTTTATATTAACATCTTTAATCGCGCAAATTGTAAATGAAGTTAGTAATCGACCGAATCACCAAATTAAGACGCCTCGAATCCAAACTGATAATAAGATTTAAAACTAGAAACCCGTGAGGTCTCAACGCCGATGAGTAACTTTATGTACATTTATGATTCCTTTCTCTGGAAAACAAATGAACTGAATACTCAAATTAATTGAATAACTCAATATATAATATACAATACTCTAATGACTTGATAATGTATGAATCATCCAAATGAATTACATGTAACAGATATATAATGCAAAAAAGATTTTTCTATGCACTGGAAAAGCTGTGAGTGATGCATAAAACGACACAACCGCGCTACTTGGCACTTAGCCACAAATCCTCTACATGGACACTCAGTCCATTACTAATTTCATTTACAATTTGCGCGATTAAGGATGTTAATATAAAACAATGTTGACAGACAACGTGATGTTGTAAATACATTACGCGCATAAACATAATATCACTAGATAAAATTATAATGAGCCAAAGTTGTGACGTAAACTGCAACACTCCGGCATAATACAGCGCATTGTTTGGTTAAAATTTTAAACCTACAACTACTGAGCCCACAATGCATCATAACAGGCTATGTGGTGTCATCAGCTATTTAAAACAAACACAAATGATGGACACGTGTTTTGTAACCGTGATCGGGGACAGTTCCTGTCCGAAACGCGTAGGTGGGGAACCTACAGAAAATAAACTAAAGATCAACAATCGAAGCAGTGTGCGGCGTCTTCTTTATTGAAGGATTTTGCTGATAACATATATATATATATGCACATATATATATATATATATATATATATATATATATATATATATATATATATATATATATATATATATCATATTTATATTAATTGTTAACAATATTTATTTTCAAAAACCAATATTTTGTAGTTTAATATTTTAAATAAATCACTTATAATGCCATATATTCTTTTTTTGATATACTTACTTTTTCGATGATATTCTGTTTCACAATATATTTGACATCATATTTTTGAATTTTTGCATACAAAGTATGAAACTCGATATTTTTAAGAGATATTTTTGACACGCTTTTCAGGTCATTGGATATTATTATTCTTGATCTTCTGGCTGAGTTTGTTCCATTGATTTAAACATCAGCAATACCTACCTTTTGCATGTCCTTTCTTCTTGTCTTCACGGTACTCTTTTTTCCTCTTTTATATTTCCCACCATCACATCTACTTTTGTTTTGTCTCCCTGCACATATAGTTGCGCTTCAAATCTTGCTTTCTCACCTCTGATCACCTGCAGATCTGTCTCTTTTCTGCCATTGAAACTCTCTGTTTTTTAGGTCACTTCACTTTCTGTAACATTTGGTGTTTCTGTTATTTTCAGCTGGAGCGTTATCATCGCTTTACCTGTTAGTTCTACACAGGGCGGCCATGCATCTTCGTGTTATTAATACGTACGGTGCACTGACACCCTTCCGGTTGAGTGGCACTTTATAAAACATTTAATAAATTAATAAATAAAACAATCATTTGCATGCAGACAAAGGAATAGACACACACAATAATTACCGGACATTGAAACTTTGTGCAGCTCACAATGCAATAATAGATCACATTTAAATATACAGTCAATTGGAAGCAAGGATCCCGTAGAATGGCTTCAAAGTGCATTTTCAGTAATAGGCATGCTGAGCAAAGATGATTGGTTTTATCACGAGTTTATGTGCTGCTACTATTGATGTGAGGACCATAGCTTTGTTTTTTGTGGCACTTAAATAATGAAACATCTGCCTTCATTCCGCTATACAAGGTGCATGGGAAGGTTTTCAATAAAGCATTATAATATATTACTCTGCAGAATTCTGTAAATGGAGCAAGATGTTGTTGACTGCCCAGTGCGCTGCCTTTCAATCACAGTATCTAGAGGAATGTTTTCTGGTGATGCTCTGTTTTCATTCTTGAAGATGAGCAGGCAATTCCTTTAGAATGAAAGGCACACCTTTTCTTGACCCTGCTAGGCAGTTGCCATCTTCCACAAAGTATATGGCATGCACTCCTAGGTTCTGTGTACAAAGGATAGGTGGCAGCTCCCTTTCTCGTATGGCTGCTGCAGCCTGGAGCCAACTTCCGGTTGAGTGACGTGCTCTTCAGGATCCTAGAATCTTGGGGGAAGCGACTGAGTTTTAACTAGCATGATTTTCTGTTTACTAATTTGCTGGGCACGCGCGGGACACTCCTTGGAGTAGCTGAGCGTGATATAAATGCTGGTAACATTACATAACATAACTGCAGGCTACCTAGAAAGTAATATTCTGTGGTTCTCTTACGTGGCATCCGAAGGCGCGCAAGCGAGCATTGCAATGAACCTTTTTGAAAGTTGCTCTTGTCAATACCATGCTTAAACTATTTGCAAATTTCTGTCAGTGTAGCATTGCGACACCCTGCATGTGCCAAAGGAAAAGAGTGTCTTACTTAAATCTGTTTGTTTGTATACTCCTTTAAGTGAACAATAGATAACATGCCTTAATTCAGCATAATTTACGCATAGGCCCAAGATGTTGTATAACTTCCAACAAAGTACAAAATAGAGAGGTGTAATCAAAAGATTTTCTATCTATCCTGTCTATAGCATGCAAAATTGTTGCATTAATTACATAATTATTTACTGTGTGCCCTTTCTATTTTTAGGTTGAACAGTAAGCTTCTGGACACCTAATGACATTTTTGTATGAAATGGAAAACTTTACCCTATTAGAGAGATTTCCTGTTCACAAATTATATCATTGCTAAGGAGAATCTCAAACATATTTTTATTTAAAACACACACACACTGTTTTTTATAGAATGAGTACTTTTATCATATTTGATCATGTAATTTGTTTGGGTTTTCTATTTACAATGCACAGCATAAACTCTAGATTATCTCGCCATGGAGGAGAAGAATGAGGATGGATTATTAATAACATTTTGTGTATGTATTACTATTATTAGATCATGGGAATGTTGAGAGCTCCACTGTAGACAATAGAGTACCAGCCCCTTCTATATATTCTGGTATAGGCCCGCTGCTCTCAACATTAAATGTCCTAACACACAGCCCCTGCCTCTCTTTTCTCTGCCCCTCCAAAATGTTTGGATTGGGGAGGGGAAATCGAAAGACAGAGCCTGTTCAGCAGGGCCCACAGAATCGTTCACTCCTCTCCCTAGCTCACAGCTTCTCTGGAGCCTGGAAAGGAGGGGGGGGGGGAATGCTGCTCAGTTCCCGGGTCTCTCCGGCTCGGCTGTATGATGAAAAGCAGTTTAGCTGAGCCCAGTGACAACTAGGGTCAGAATTCAACCTCCTTTCATAGCTTTTGCTGGGACTGCTCAACAGCTAACAGCCGTCAGCCAATGGACAGTTGGTAGCTGTTGAACAATCAGACCAACTGCTGTGAAGCAAAGTGTTTGGAGCTGCAGGGGGCTTGAACCCCTTTGGGCTCCAAGAGGCCATTTTTTATTTAATAAGGATAATAAGGACATTCTACCCTCATGGGGGCTATGATCTAATAGCTTGAAAACCAACTGTAGCATGCTATACCAGCCTTAAACAAGCATTTACGATGCAACGGTTTCGCCTTTGCAAAAGTTAGAGCTATTGGCATTGTAAATGACATAATTGTCATTTATGTGTTGGTTTTGAAAACAGATAAATAAATGGCATTGTCATTTACAATGCCAATAGCTTAATCTCTCGCAAATGCCACACACAAACACACAGACCCACACCTACACACACATAGAGCCCCCCCACACACAGAGCCCGCCCCACACACAGAGCCCCCCAACACACAGAGCCCCCCCACACACAGAGCCCCCACACACAGAACCACACACACAGAGCCACACACACCCAGCCACACACACACACACACATTCAGGGGAAGGACAAACACAGACGAAGGCAAGCCCAGACAAGCTAACGCATAAGAAGCAAGCAAATGGGTGACAATAAAGCCATCCAGTGGTAACTGATGGGCAGGTTATAAGCCCACTATAAGCACACACTGTGCCTCGCAGCTGTTAACAGTCGGTCCTTAGTACCTTGGTCTGTCTTGTAGGCTAGACCTAAAAATAGGCGGGGATCTCCTTGGGAAGCAGCGTGAGTGTGAGCAGAACTCGCTTAGGACTAGTTACCATTCGTCAGCGTTTAGATTTGACTATTTATAGGTATCTTGCAGGACAAATACGACAGAGCCACCACAATTCTCTTTTCACTTCATAGGCTGGGTTAAGAGAGATCCTTTAGAGCTTGGTGCTGGTTCTCCGGTTTCCTTGCCCCCTTCCCCCTTCCTCCCTGTTTGACAATCAGACTTTTTTCCAGAAGCTACAGAAATACAGTACACACTGTACTGTAGCAGCAGCAGTTAGGTAAACATGCCATTAGAACTGGATACAGAATTGACTACGAAGCTGGCACACTTTTGTAGAAGGGAGGTAACAGGTTTTGGAGCAACACAGTGGATGCGTATGCCTACTTCCAGATTAAATGTACACATTGATTTCAAGTCGCGCCAAGTACAGTGAAAATGAATTCGCCCTTCTTTAATTTTCGCGAGGCCAGGCAAGTGGTGCCTGGTGACCGTCCGCACTAGACTTCACGCTTACGCACAAAATAATGCAGCAAACGGGACGGGCAAAGAACCCTTCCCTTCCCCAACCACCTCCCAGGGACACTGGCATGCCGGGACGAATGATAGCACGAAGTAGTTCGACCTACTTCAAAGCAGGCACCCTGTCGACCCGCCGCCGGAAGGCCCCGTATTGTAATGAGCCTAAGACAAAACGCCATCTCACCAGTTTATCTACGCCCGAGCGGGCACACGCTCTGAAAGCCTCGTAGTAGTGAATTTGGCAAGGCACGACCAACAGACAGTCCAGTCACACTTTACAATAAAGACTTGCGTCTCACAGTTTATTTATTTGTTATCCATTATGCACAGCAATTACTTATTTAGAATCCAAACCCCCCTCCCCACACACACGCGCCCCCAAGGAACCATCCTTTGAACTCGCGCCATCTCACCAGCTTATCTACGCCCGAGCGGGCTCACCCTCTGAAAGCCTCTTAGTAGTGAATTTGGCAAGGCACGACCGACAGACAGTCCCGTCACACTTTACAATAAAGACTTGTGTCGCACAAAATAATGCAGCAAACGGGACGGGCGAAGAACCCTTCCCTTCCCCAACCACCTCCCAGGGACGCTGGCATGCCAGGATGAATGATAGCACGAAGTAGTTCGACCTACTTCAAAGCAGGCACTCTGTCGAGCCACCGCCGGAAGGCCCCGTATTGTAATGAGCCTAAGACAAAACGCCATCTCACCAGCTTATCTACGCCCGAGCGGGCACACGCTCTGAAAGCCTCGTAGTAGTGAATTTGGCAAGGCATGACCTACAGACAGTCCCGTCACACTTTACAATAAAGACTCTGCAGCACCCAGGCGTCGCTCTCGGCCGAGCTCTGCTTTCCAGACAGCGAGCAGCACTCCTTGGAGACATGGTGGAAATGACCAAAACATGCCAGAGAAAGAAAAAAAAAAACAACCGCCCACCGCCGCAATGACGTTCACAAAGGGGTGGAGAGCGAAAAAATCACCGGAACTCCCACGAATCTGCTCCGACAATTCCGGACAGATGTCTCTTCCAATGGCTAGCCTCCATTTATGGAGTTAGCCAATAAAAGAGAGAGGCGGGACAAAGCCCCGTACTGGTAAACATAAGATTTCGCCTGCGCGAACACTGCTGCGCAGTGGACCCCAGGCGAAACCTAAAAAGGGCCACTGCCTTTTTTAGCCAAGGAGTGGGCTTTGATGGATGTCATATAGCCCGCTACGGCTGTCTATAAGGCTATATTATTATTATTAGGCAGTAGTTGTAATAATAATACAAATAATGGTAATAATAAAGGGCTGTGAGGTGTTGTGTTATTGTTCAAGCATAGGGGAATTTGTTATGGATCTGTGAGCTCGGAGCAGCAGGTGTTCATTCACACCAGGTTTGTGATAAATATTGAAGCTTACTTTGTTCACAACGTTCTTTTGGGGAAAAAGACACAATAGGCTCCTATGTTTAACAGAAGGCATAAACAAAGTGTGTTAAGCTGTTCTTTTAAAAAGAGTGTTACGAAAAGAAATCAGAACATTGTGCATCAGTTATGAAACTAAATGATGCATAGAGCAAAATACTCTTTACTAGCTACTTTTGACAAAAAAAGTTTTGTTGCATCCTAATGAAGCCGAAAACATTGTTTCTTTTGAACAAAAAAACATAAATTAAAAGAAGAAACAATGTTTTATTACAGAAAAGTAAAACAAATGAATGTCGTTGGGTAATTTGTGAATAGCACTGGGTCTTTGTGCATCACAATAGCAGACACTTCCAAACGAAAAAACATATCTCAGCAAATAGAATATCATCATGCCAGAAAACTAAATACATCAAAGAACACACACTTGTCATTAATTGCAAGCTATCCTCCATAGGAAAGAAGAGGTCCTGGTGAATAAGTCAAATTTTCCTTCAAATCCTGTGATAGTACCTCATGGTCACTCATGCAGCCCTCAACTCTTCATGTTCAGTTTCTAGGCACCAGGTTTTTCTCTAGCCAAGGTCCATGTTATATCCAGTCCGCAGTGGCCAGTTGGATCTTGTTGAGGCTAGCAGTCTGGTGTTTTTTTTTTCTTGGAGCCAGGAAACAGGTAGCCAACCACTGCAACATTGGAGAGCAGAAACATTCCCTTGCTCTCAGCAGGAGTAATGTTTCCTTGAGTCCTTTTCTTCCAGCAGGATCTTCATTCTTCAGTTGTTGTCTTCATATTTCCTGCAGCGTTCTGAGGCGGGGTGTTAATGGGCCATTCTTATCCTGAGCAATATCTAAGGATTTGAGAATTTTTTACACGCAATCCTCTCTACTCTCCACTTTCTCACCTTGCTTCTAACTGCCACAGCAATAATTCCTCTTTGCTTTACTTTAAAAAATCCCTGAAGCCCTGAATGTAAGATGGCTACCTCCTTCTTCTACCAGTAGCGCTGGCTCTCACTTAGCCGCTCTCGTATTCAGGATAAAAGCTGTCCCCTGCAGAGACAGGGGACAGACACCTAGGGTGGCCAAGGGAAGGAATGGATGCAGATCCTTCCTGCCCCCTTTCACATATCATAGTCAAAAGAAGTACTACAGCTGTACTTTGCTCGGTGACCTGTTCTGTCCCCCTCCCAGCGGGATAATCCCTGTAAAATAGACAGTTGTTGACAGCACCTTTGCCATCCTGGGCCCAGTGCCTGAGCTATTGTCCTCTGGCAGCAAGGCTGTTAGCTCCTACCCAGGAATGTGTATTGCCCCCAGGAATTAGTTGAGTAGCAGAACTAGTCCTAAGTCATGTTTGTCTCAGGCAGCACAAAGTACACTTATATAAATTGCGTTTTCACTGAAGTTATCAAAAATATATGCTCACAATTTAATTAGAATGTTAAAAACAAGTGGAAAATAATGTTTAATCATTTCTGTTTGCATACCAGGCACACTTCGGATATAACATATTTAATAAATAAAATAGGATTTAGTATATAGCGAAAGCTCTTTTCCATGTTATGTATCACTGCAGTGCTTTTGAATGGAGCCCAGCCAAATCACAGTGGTATCTATATATTTTTGTCACATATGTGACCGGTTAAGTACACACTGCAGCCTAAACATGACAACTCTGTGCCATCTGTTGTGGCCTTAATTGAAATTTAAATACGCCGGTGAGTTAAACCGGTTTTAACAGTACAATTTTCGAGTCAGAGTACAATCAGACTGTGGCATTAAATAACGGTGTCACAGATCACAGAGTCCTAACACCAGCAATAATAGGATCCCAAAAAAAAAATCCATTGGTTGGTGACCACACAGAAAAGGCAAAATTCCAATAGTACTATGGTGACAATGCATGAATTTGTGTGGCTATGATGGGCAGCCTATCCAAACAATGAGCACTCAGGAAAAACACATGAAGGCTATTAGAAATGTGGTCTCTAGTTGGCAGAGGTAGGCACCCTGTTGAAGTAGGGACCAAAATCCTAGTCAGGGTAAGTAAGATACACACCCTAAAAAACCTGCACTCACCCTCTGGTAGCTTGGCAGAGAGCTGTCAGGCTTAACACAAGAGGCAATGTTTAAAGTATTTGTGCAACACTCAAAACTGTGAAAACAGCACACAAAGAAAATCCACACCAGGTTAGAAAAATAGAGTTTAATTTAATGTCAGTCAGTCAGTCAGTCAAAAAAGCTTTATTATCGGTTGATAACCATAAAAGCAAAGTACAAAATACCAAGACAATATATAAATAGCATTTAAAACAATTAAAAAACTAGCAATTAAAAGTAAAGCCAGACATGATTTAAGTTAAAAAACCCTATTATGTGCAGAGTGATGTTGGAGCATTTGGGGTGATTTTCATTTTAATTTTTGCTCCTCTAGTACACCACATAGAAAATATAAATCTTGAAGTCGCGAACACGGTCAAAGGGGACGAATCATATTTCAGCAATCTGTACACATCCCTATAATCCCTGAAACCCCTGGACTTACATAACGATAAAATCCATTTGGCCCTAGCTTTGGAGTACAAAGAGCAAAAGAGAAGGACGTGCAGATCTGTCTCTTCAGCATGTTCGAAACCCAGGAATATCCTAAGTGCTTGTTGGGCCACTGACCACTTGCTTGTTACAGCCCTCACTGGGAGAGACCCGTGTCTCAATTGGATGTATAATTTCTTTGCCAATGGTGGTTGAATGTCGTCCAGGAATCTCTCAAAGTGATACTCATCCTTAGCCTCAAGTAAGCAACTGGTCAACCTACCCAAGGATGGTTTACATATCATCTGGTCCATTCGGAATTGGTTGAGCACTTTAACCAGTGCTCTCCTAGGGGAGAGGGCACAAGCAGATTCAGGGGAGATCCACAAGTCACCCATCTCCAAGGCCTGGCAAAGCTGTTTCACGTGCTTTAGCTAGGGGATTTTCCCCACACCCCTCAACGACAATAGGTGGCTGGGTTCCTCCCGATAGCTAATGAACTCGGGTGTAGACCATAGTCTCCTCCAATATAAAAGAGGATGATTAGGAATGACTTCCTCTAAGGGGGCCAAGCCCAGATCAAGGCGTAACAGGATCAATGGTGTACTCTGTGGGAGTCTCAATAGTCTTCTAATAAATCTATTCTCAGTAGTAGAGAATGAAGAGGTGTTAGCATGACCCCATAACTCTACTCCATAGAGCGCTCCGCCTCTCGCTTGAGCTTTGTAAATTTCTGGTGGCGGTCCCACAATTTTAGATGAGCACTCATTGTGTACCTTTAAAATGCCTCCAGCGGCTTGAGCTAACTTCATGTTTGCCTTGGCTATGTGGGTCCCCATTCCATCTTGTCATTCTGGGGTACCCCTAGATACTCAAAGGTGAAAACTCTTTCGAGCACCGTGCCATCCAAATGAGGGAGGGGACAGTTAGGTAGTTTAGAATTAAAAACCATAAATTTGGTTTTGGAGAGATTAATCTCCAAATTTCTTAGTTTGCAAAATGCACAGAAAGCCTCCAACGTTCGCTGTATACCCCCCTGGGGATTTAGATAATAAGAGGGTGTCCTCAGCAAACATCAGGGCTGGGATTTTGTGAGCAGCCAAACTGGGGGAGTCTAAATCCCTCGCACCCAAAAGATGTTTAATCAAACCATTTAGAAATAGAGAGAAAAGTGTGGGGGCTAACACGCACCCCTGCCTCACACCCCTTTCCATCGGAAAGGCGGCCGTAAGCTCCCCTATCCTCCCATAACTAACTCTTGCAAACGTTAGCTCCCATCTCCAACAAAACCGCCCATAGCTTCTCCCTGTGGACCAAGTCAAATGCAGATCGAAGATCTACAAAGATCAAATACAAGGTACCAGCCCCCATAGTCACCGTCTTCCAGTAGACCATCTGTAGTCTAAACAGTTGGTCGATGGTGGAAACTTTAGCACGAAAGCCCGCTTGTAGGGATGTCAGGATGTGATGTTCATCCATCCAACATTGCAACCTAGATAGTAAAATGCGGGCCATTAATTTCTGCAAGACGTCTATAAGACTTATGGGGCGGTAGTTGACCGGGTCCAGTGGGGAGGGCTTTTTGTGGATGGGGATAATCTCGGGCCCCAACCAAGGGGCCAATTAGGATTGCGGTGAATCTGCATCCTCCGGGCCGGCGGAAGCCACCGCCGGCCGCTTCCGCCGGCCCGGAGGATGCGGATTCACCGCTGCGGTGATTCTAAAGACCCCCCGCCAGATTAGGATGGCTGGGGGTCATCAGTGGACGGGAAGACCATCCGCGCTTTTCCGCCGCAGTCGTCTTCCGACCGCGCCGGAAAAGCTTTAATATGGTGGCGGTGTCTATCAGACACCGCCAGCCATATTAGGATTTGCATTGGGACATGCCTTTCTGCGGCGGCAATGCCACCACGAAAAGGCATACAGTCTTTTCTTTGGGGGCCTGTTGAGCGTCCCCATGGTGAAGGAGGGGTGGGGGGTGCACATGGGGGGTACATATGGTACCCCCCTGCATTTACATGCACAAAGCGACAGGCACCGCACGGTGCCTGCCGCTTTGTGCATGTAAATGTAAAACATGCTTTTTTAACCTTGCGGCGGGTGCTGCTTCAAGCAGCACCCGCCGCAAGGTTAAAGATCCAGGATGTGACCGCCAGGATGGCAGTCACATCCTAATTGCACCGGAGGGACCGCCGCTGCGCCTGCGGACGGTCCCTCCACCTTGGGGATGGCAGAGGGATGCAGGTCCGTCCGCCATCCTAATGAGGCCCCTAGTTGGGGGGATTTCCATACCACAAAGGATGGATTGAAATAAAGACAGAGATAGGGGACCCAAACCTGTTGTTCGCTCAGAAACAAATCGCCCGGTATGCGATCCAAGCCCAGGGCCTTTCCACTCGCCAGACTTTTAAGGGCCTCCTGAGTTTCCCTCAGATTGGCTGGATAGTAATCCGGATCTAGGGAAACCTGAGGAGGTAGTATGGATATAGCTAGATCTGCTGGTGGCTGAGTATTAGTATGGGCGAAGAGGGGCTTGAAATGCGCTATCCATACCTCTTCACTCAAATATGGTATTATCGCACACGCCCCCTCAGACGAGCCAGATCTGACCAGGTTCCAAAATGCCCTGTAATTGCGTGTATCCAGAGCATCCTTAATGTCTACCTATCTACGGGCCTCCCAGTCCGACTTAGACTCTGCAATAATCCTTTTATAATTGAGTCTGGCCCCTCTTAAGCTCTCAACTGTGCCGGATTTAGCCTCTCTAACAAGTGCACATTTCGCCTCCCTACAAGATTTATTGAACCACTGCATTTTAGACCGTGCCCTCCCATTATCTGGTGTGTAAAAGTAATCTGCTAGGGAGGTGATTAGGTTGTTGTGGATGAGCTCAAGTGCCCGCAAATTAGAGGGCTCATTAATGGCCGGGAGATTAAAAGCCTCAGCTAAGGAGGAGGCAACTTGTTAGTAGAGCTCCGCTATTTTATCCGGCGCTAACACTAACTTGGCCCACTTAATACGTCTGCCTCCTGCCGCTGCAATTAAATTAGAGTTACTATGTAGATCACACTCCCTCGCTCCCGATTGACTACCCAATGCTAAGTTTAGTTCCAGGGTCAGAAGCTTGTATTCACTGTCCACCCTATTGATTACACTAAATGACTTAATTTGTAACCAAAATTCGACATTAACCATGATATAATCAATGGTTGTGGTTTTCCCCTGTCTGTTAAAGGTGAGCTTCCCAGGAACATCGGGAGCAATCCTGCCATTACAGGCTCTAAGAGAGTGAGAGACTAGGAACTTATTGATCTGTAATGCCAGTGGGGTCTGGCGCTTAACTGGATATACAGAACACTCCTGAATATGCCATATAGCATCCTCCTCTGCGGTCACAGACGGTATACCTGCCAAGGGTTCAAAATGGCAATTTAAGTCACCTGCCAGTATTTTATATTTGGGAGAGGGGTATGCTGAAAGAAGTTCATCAAGGACGTCAATCAAAGGCGACCCCTTCGTTAGAGGACAAGGGAGCTGATAGATGTTAAATATCGCCAATTTTGTGCCGTCTAACAATTTAAGGGCAATGGCCAGGATATCTGGCAAAGGGGAATCAATCACTTTCATAGAACACCTCAAGAGAGTGGCCACCCAAATACACAGTCCCCCCCGATGGCCTACCCCTTGGACCCTGTAGAGCTGGTATATAATAGGTTACAAAACCCACCCTAGAGGGGGCAATAGTCATCCAGGTCTCTTGGAACTGACACACATCATAGCTATCCACCAATTCCCCCCATTCTGGGTCTGATAACTTAGCACTCAGCCCTGCTACATTCCAAGACCCTATTAGTGAAATACGAGGCTGTTGCCTTACAGGATCAACTTTGATCAGTGGTGAACTACTAGTACAGGGAATAGCTTCTCTATTATCCATCCCAGCCCCCTCCTTTTGAGGGCACAGCTTAGAATTTACAGTAGGTAGGTCCGCCTGAGGGGCCCTACCGACGATCTCTAGATGCTCCCCAGCTTAATATTATTATTATAATTATTATGTTTCTTATATAGCGCCAGAATCGACCCCCGAAGGGGTATCTCCGCGCTTGCCTTGGGAACCCGTCCTGGCTTTTCCCTGTGAGATAGCCCCTACAGGGCATCCCCAAGGTGAAAGCCAGCCATCCCGCCGCGTGGGGCCATTGTGGAGATTAAGCAAGCTTAATGCCCAGAGTTGCAGAGTGTGAACCCATGATTAGGTCAGGCACCGAAGCGAGAATTATCGAGTCCATGGACATTTGAGCTCAAGACCCTGCCGCGTCGGGAATTGAACCCTGGTCCCGGGTCTGACCTCTGCTTCAGGGTCTGCCTGCTCTAACCAGTGAGCCACACTTGCCTCACACCCTCTAATACCTCCTGGCACCCAACTGGTTTAAGGTCTATATCTAAGTGCCAGGGTAGGGAGATTAGTCAGTCTACATTATTCAGTGGACTGAATCTATTCTCCACCGGGATATTGTATTCTGTTGTCTCACCACGATTGTGAACAGGAGGTAAACCGTATACCACGGGGAACCTTGCCTGTGGATAGAAAAACCCTAGGGGAAGGGGGATGATAGGGCCCTGTTGTCGGGGGCCAACCCAATCCAGGATGTGGTTAACCACACCTGGATCTCTAAAATTAATGATCACACAATCCCCTGCCCTATCCTTAGGTTTACTCCCGATCCAATTAACTCTTCTGGCAAATAGGATTTCCCCTTGACCCGAGTTCGATAGTGGTCTGCATTTGATCAAACAAAATTTGATCTTATTCTTTAACTCAGGAAACGTTTCTCCTCGCTCTCCAGACAACTGTGGCTCTCCAGCTAAAACCACCACATACGGAGAGGCCTCAGGTGGGAGTTGGATACTGGGTAGTGGTTGTCTGATGACTTTAACAGGAGATGTGGTGGTAGGATTCTGTGTCACCAACCCTCGGTTTAACATCTGTTTATCGGGTCCTGCTGAAGTTGATAATGATTTACTAGGGCCATGACTTTCACTATTTGTGTGACTGCTTGGTTGAATAACGGGGCAGAATTTTACTTCTCCCCGGGTCCAGGCGAGCGTTATTCCTTCTTCTCTCGCATGGTGTAATACGCTTTCTCGCTGCTTTAGAGAGAAAATTCAGGCCATTCAAGCTTCCTTCTCTGTGGGCAATGGCGGTAACATGGGTCCTCTGGTTTCCCCACCTGCTGCCCCTGTCTGCTCCTTTTCAGCTTTTAGAGCAGTTACTCCCCTAGAATCCCTTAAAATCCTCAGGGGGCTCAAGTCGGGCTCCCCTTAGGATTCCTGCCCAGCCAGGCTTCTGGCTTCAGTGGCTGAGAGCCTGTCATCTGAGGTGAACTGTAGTGTCGACCTGTCCCTCCAGATGGCTACGGTTCCTCTGCGGTGGAAGCAGGCGAAGATACTGCCGCTGCTGAAGAAAGCCTCCCTGGATCCTCTCACTCCTGGGGAACTACCATCCCATCTCCCTTCTCCCGGCCATTGCTAAGGTCTGTGAGAAGGTTGTTAACAGCCAACTTACAGAGTATGTGGCGACATAGGGCCTCTTGCATCCTGCTCAATCGGGGTTTCGCACCTCTCACAGCACTGAGGCTGTCCTGGTGGAGGTGGTCGAGGCTATTCGAGAGTGCTGGGACGCAGGCGGGAGGGCAGCATTAATTTTGCTTGACCTCCCGGCTGCGTTCGATACGGTCCCTGATGCCCTTCTTTTGGCCCGTCTGGCTGAGATTGGGGTATGGGGAGCAGTCTGGGACTGGCTCAGGTCTTTCCTGGAAGAGCGATCCAAGGAGATTTGGCTCCCCCTTTCTCCTATTCGCCTCAGCTGGTTAGCACGGGAGTGCCTCAGGGCTCCTCCCTTAGCCCGCTCCTTTTTAATATTTATGTTACGCCGCTCTTACATCTGGCAGAGGAGCTTGGGGCTAAGGTGATGGCCTATGCTGACTATACACAGCTGCTGTTCACCTGGGACAAGACCTCCAGCTCAGTTGTGGCACCCCAACAGTGCCTCGTTTGTATCTTCAAATAGCTAGCTGATGCTCAGCTTGAATGTAAAGAACAAAAATCTGAGATTTTACTGTTTGGCAGCTTCCCCACTGACTTTCGTGAATAGCTGTGGCCCCCTGACTTCCCACTCCCTTTGGCGACAGGACAGTCTGCTAAAAACCTGGGAGTCTGGTTTGACGAGAATCTATCCTTTTCCTCCCACATTAAGAAATTGGCAGGCTGTTGCTTTGGTCTCATCAAGACTCTGCGCACCTTTTTTACGCTCCTTCCCCAAGCGGCTAGAGAAACTGTCACCTGTGCCCTGATCCTTTCCCGGTTGGACCATGCCAATGCTCTCTTCGTCCGGTCCCCTGGCTACCTGCTCAAAAACCTTCAGGTAGTCCAGAACACGGCTGCCAGATTGCTGTTGGGTCTCTCAGCCAGGACTAGTGTGACCTTTCAACTCTGTTCTCTCCATTGGCTTCCTGTTGCAGATAGAGTTAGATTTAAATCTTTGGTTCTGGCCCATCGAGCCCTTCATGGCCTTGGCCCCCTCTATCTCCAGAAGCGCTTCTCCTTTTACCGCCCGGCTCGTGCCCTTCGCTCTGCCACTCAGTGCCTTGCCCGGGTGCCTCGTTTCCGACTTCAGAGGATGGGAGGCAGCTCCCTCGCCTTGAAGGCCAGCCTAGCCTGGAATGCCCTCCCCCCCTTCCTACGGTTGATTCAGAACCCTGCCATTTTTAAAAAGAAACTCAAGACACATCTCTTTGTTTGTTAATTTCTTCTTGTTACTCTCGAGCTCCGCACCGGGAAACTCATGAGTAGCCGTGCTCGCTACAAGTGGAAATAACAAGGCAAAGTGGATGCGGTGGGGTAGGTAGTCAATATCAGTCGGCTCCGCCCTTGCACCTGATTAACTGGACCCAGCTCTACACCTCGATCTAGGTCTTGAGAAGGATGTTTAGCGTTATCAACAGCTGGGGTCGGGATATTCCTAGAAGGATAGCTGTGGGTTTAGAACGCTCTTGTTATTTAGCATAGAAACAATTTTGTCAATTTTACTCATTACGATTTTAAACTGATATTTAACAAGTTGTTCCATATGTTCCTGCAGATCAATTATTAAATGAGTAGCCCACAGCGGAAGGGCAAAGGTGGAAAAAGGAGGCCCCGTGTCAGCCTGATAAACATCCGAAGCGGGTGTATCTCTCCTAACTATTTTCTTTTGTAGTCTGAACTTCTTTTTTTTGGGGCGATGTTTGGGCATCTTATTGGCCACCCAGGAACCCACAGAGGAGGATGGAATAATGCAAGGACTGGTTACCTTCTCGATCTGTGCACATGGTAGCTCCGCAAAGGAAGACGCAAGCAGCGAGTCAGGAGAGTTGGCTGTTAGTAAAGAAACATCCGCAGGTGTCGTGGGATGAGGTATGGTGATTGGCGTAGAGTGGGGCATGGCAGGTGTCAACGAGAGACGTCTTTCAGTGTTTTCTATGGCCGTGGCTACTACCCCTATTGTCTTTTGAAGCATTTTATCAATTGTTGTTAAACTAGGAAGTTGGGTAGTAAGAGCAGCCTTTTGGCGTGTGTTAGGGCGAGTGGTGGGGGAATTGCTCTTACCCATTGTTCTCATCATACAGGTACTCACTAATAATGCAAATACTAAAGGATATATGTAAACTGGCTAAATTACAAATTTTATGGATAATAAAAGTACATAAGAAACTACTGAGGGTCGTTATATTAGAGTTGACCCAGTTAAAAAAGTAATTACTGACCAAAATATTGCTATAAAATATAATTGATTACTACTGTGCTCAATGTCCCATCAGTATCAGCGTTAGACTGCCAAATGAGGTGGCCCAGCCCGGCCGCCTTCAGCCCCTGACGGCCACAGACGGCCCACCCTTTGCCCGGGCTTAGCCCGGCACCGCCCGCGCGTGTCCCGTGCTGCGAGAAGCGCAGCGCGCTACTGAGGGCTGGCGGCTGGTGGCAGCGCAGGGCAGTGACGCTGTCTCTGGTCACCTGGAGGGCTGCTGGGGCTTGAAGTCTCTGTGGCTGTAGCCGTTCCCCCCACGGCGAAATCCAGCAATGAGCCCCCTGCTACCGGGCCCCCCACGGACAACGGAGGAAGCTGGACAGCTCCCCTCACGCTCGTAGGTAAGCTTGCCCGAATTAGATGCTCGTTGTGCGCTGCGTGAAGCGCAGCGCGCTAATGAGGGCTGGCGGCTGGTGGCAGCGCAGGGCAGTGATGCTGTCTCTGGTCGCCTGGAGGGCTACTGGGGCTTGTAGTATCTGCGGCTGTAGCCGTTCCCCTCATGGCGAAAACCAGCAATGAGCCCCCTGCCACCGGGCTCCCTGGGAACAACGGAGGAAGTTGGACGGTTCCCCTCACGGTCGTAAGTAAGCTTGCCCCAATTAGATGCTCGTTCTGTGCTGTGTGAAGCGCAGCTCGCTAATGAGGGCTGGCGGCTGGTGGCTGTGCAGGGAAGTGACACTCTCTGGTCGTTTGGAGGGCTGCTAGGGCTTGTAGTCTCTGTGGCTGTAGCCGTTCCCCTCACGGTGAAAACCAGCAATGAGCCCCCTGCCACCAGGCTACCTGCGGACAACGGAGGAAGTTGGACCGTTCCCCTCACCGTCGTAGGTAAGCTTGCCCCAATTAGATGCTCGTCCCCCCGTTAATTTAATGAACAAAACAAGGCCAAACCAACAAAAATCGAATAAGTCGAACCGGAGTTATGAATTTTTCAAGAATATCTTAAAAATATATGCTTAAAAGCAGAAAGTGCAAATCTGGAACATATGGTCGCCCTTGACCGGGGTAAATCCAGAATTTCAGGTCAACCACAATGGAGTGCAGGCTGGTTACAGGGACCAGCCTTGGCCCACTGCAAACAGTATCTTGTAATGGAGGAGGCAGCTATGTCGAAGACCCAGTGTGATGAACAGAAGAGGCAATGCGTCGTTGTCGATTCAGTGGGTTGTAGGAGATGCATTGGTTATGATTCATGCAGTTGGAGATGCTTCATTGGCGAACCCTTTACGATGAAGGTGATACGTTGTCATGAATCTGTGCAGCCAGCAATCTGATGTATTTGTCTCAGTGGCACCTGCGAATCAGCATGGGCAAGGGGAGATTGGCCCGTTTTGACCGGCACAACTACAGCAATGTGTGGATTTTAGCTGAACATAACCAGAAAATCTAATTCACTTCCATGGACTCAGGACTGGATTGGCATCCCTTGGCAGGGCAGGGCTCACAGTTTGCAGAGTCCAGAGTCTGCAGTAGGGTTGTTTGAAGTCTTTGATGTCCCGGACACTTCAGAACGGGACAAGCCAGAGAGCACTTGGAGTCCCTTTGGTTCTGGGAACGTAGAGATGCAGGTCCAGTCTTTCTCACTCCTAGAGAAAGAGGACAGCAGGCAGCAGGGCAGGCGAAGCAAAGCAGGAGTTCAGCAAGGTCCAGCAGAGTCCAGCAGAGTGACAGTCTTTTCAGCAGCACAGCAGGTCTTCATCCTGGCAGAATGCCAGCAGGTCCAGAAGTGTACTGAGTTGGTGGTGTAAAGGGCCCAGTACTTATCCCCAGTTGTGTCTTTGAAGTTGGGGAGACTTTAAAGAGAGGTCTTTGAGTTGCCCAAGGCCCCTGACCTGGCTCCAGACTCACTACAGGGTGGTATGAAGCTCTTTTTGTGGGGACAGGCACAGCCCTATTCAGGTGTAAGTGTCAGCTCCTCCCTCCCATCCTGCCCAGGATGTCCCATCCGCCTGGCGATGGCCCATCAGGCACACCTAAGCTCTCTTTGTGTGTGGCTGTTTGGGGGGAATGTACAAAGCCCAACTGTCACCCACCCCATATGTGTATTCAGAGACAGGCAGAGGCACAGAATGCTTAAAGTAAGAAAATGCCAACTTTCTAAAAGTGCCATTTTCATATTTGCAACTTCAGATCTATCTTTACCATAAGTTGTGATTATCATTTTAAGTACAGGGACATTAAACTCAAATCATCTATCTTTTCGTGTTTGGAAAACACACTTTTAAAATGGCATAAGGCAATCCCAATGTAAACTAATGGTAGAGATAGGCCTTGCAGTAGGGAAAAACAATTTAATAGTTCTTCACTGCCTGGACATGTAAAACTGAAAAATGCATGTCCAACTCCTAAATCCAGCAAAAAGGAAGTCAACAAAACAAGAGGTCACAGGGCACACAAGTCAGGGGAAACCATGCCAAGGATGCCAGGTCTAACATAAGCCAGTTGATTAAATGGGCTTGTGTAAAGCCACCCGTTCTGTTCTTCTTCTTGTACTTTTTAAAAAGAATTTGATTACATGAGGTATTTCAAACCTAAAAGCAAAACGAATGACAAGTGAATATTGTCTGTAAAATGGTATGTATCATAGACAGGAAGAGGTTGGGTAAAATACTTTTGATGTATAGACAGCAAGTGAATGGGAAACAAGGTATTTTTGTGAACATATATACCAATTTAGAATCTTTGTTTCTAGACTCAAAGATTATGGGAGGTGGGTGTGGCTGAAAAGTCAGAGAATAAACAAAACTCACAGTTAGCTTTTTGCGCATGTGCAGTGGGAACAGCAAGTTGAAACCTTGAGCTGCATGGTAGCTAGAGACCCTCTAAACCATTGAATAAGTCCCATGCCTTGGATTTGGGCTGGGTATGAGCTGTGTACATCAGGACTACAGGCACAAAGACATTCATAACATATGGACAGCTACACTTGGAAAGGAAGTTCAGTATATCTCAGAAGCTCACATGCTGAAAATGAAGATTCATAGTTGATAATATTACTGTCACAATGGTAGATTTGCTGTCAGTTCTAGGTAAAACATCTTGAAAATTCATCTAAAGTGGTAAAATACTACATTACTAATGGTACATTAAGGTTTTGATGGACTTTTTTTTAAACACCATATGCTCATGTCACATTTCTCTGATGACCAAAGTGGAAACAAGTATAGAAGCCTCAAAAATGGCTTGCCGCAATTTTTCATAGCAGAAATCAAGTCTCATAGGAATTCAGGAACGTACTTCACACCTAGGACCATATCATATATAGTGCCTTAGGGTGCAACAGGTATAGGCACATGCTTTGGCTTTGCTTCTGAATCACTTTACCTCTAAGGCCTTTGCCTTATTACAGAGGGGGGGCCACAGGCCAACAGGCCCGCAGGATGCACACAGACAGTGCCCCACAAAACGTGGTGCACTGTTAGTTCACCCACTGAGGGCACCCTCTCGAGGGGAGAAAGGGGGGTCGCATAGAACCCCAGATATTCCCCTATAGGCAGGAGCAGTCATTCACTGTGCAGTTGGGTCTCTGTCCCCTCTTTAAAATGCGTACAGATAGATGCCTGCACTGTGAAACATGGAACGACTTGAGAGCTGCCACTTCATATTTCACTGAATGTGCTGCGCCCAGGGCAGCTGTGAACTGTCAGCATAATAGGTCACTCTATCCCGATCTGCGCCAGGACTACTTTTTGAAAGGTGTGCAATGACACAAACAGGGAAAGTGCGAACTATGTATAATATAGGCCCAGATGGACAACCCCCTGGGGTGTCAGGTGTTTGTCAATTGAGGCCATGTAACACTTGCAGATTGAGATATTTGACTTTTTTTGGGATGTTAGAAAAGCTACTGGCCTGGGAACCTACTTGTGCTTTAGTTCACAATGTTAGGAGCTGGACAAGAGACACTAGCTTCGAGAAACCCCAAGAATTCTGAAGTGTGGGCCATATTTCTCTGGCTCCAGTTTCCACTCTTCTTTCACAATGCTGGACCTATGACAGGTCACACCCTCTTCCTCTCACTGCTTTAGGAAGACCATGGGTAAACAAATGAGCTGTAAGATGGGAGTCTAGTTCATACACCACAAGTTTGTCTCTGATTGCAAAGCAGAAGCATACACCTACCAATCTAGCACAGTTGCTGTTAAAGCATTATTGAGCTTTATATGAGCACATCTGCAGCCTTGTTCACCCTGCCTTGTCCTCTCCCTTGAACCAAGACAAGGAGACTTGAATACGTTGAAAGGCTACTGAGAACAGTAGTGTAACGGATATTTGACTATGGAACTGAGAGGCTAAGCAACATTAAACATTAAAATGAAGGCGGAAAAGAGAAAGCCTTCCAGCTATCAGTGTGAAATTAACTGGTTGACAACCATCCTTGGAATGGATTGGTATGTACACTGATAAACAGAACTCTCCACTCATGTTTGATATTTGTAGTTTGAAAGTTGCACATAATAGCCTGACAGTAATTATTAGGGGGCAGGAAAGCCTTTTATTTGAGATCCTTAAATTGGGGAAGTTGTCCTCTAATGCACAAGTTTGCTGCACATCAACTTCCTTGACATTCCTACCTACTCTAAGGATTGACCTCCCCACTAATCCAACATCCTCAGATCGATTTTAGGCTGAGACAGTGGTTTGCCTTACAAAGTGAAGGCTACTAGAAGTAGTGGGTATCACACACTCTAGCACAGTAAGCTCACCTGCTCCTCCATGCTCATCCATGCTCCATCTGATGCTGTCTGGGCAAGGGAACACTTTAGTGCTTCTGTCCTCTCCCTTCAACCAACAGAAGGACTCTTGAGCTGTTAGCCTCCATTGTAGATCCAGCCATAGCTATAACCAAATCTCCCCACCATGGTGCAGAGGACAGCTTCCAAGTGCCACTGGACCTTAAGCTATAGATGTGTAAATCCTTGCATCACATTCAGTCTCTGTGTGTGAATAAATAAGTGAAAGTGTGGGCACAGCAGGGGCACGATCCTTGCTGCGCCGGAAGTTACTTCGAACTAATTCAGCCTTGTCTTTTAGGGCACATATGCAAAATAGTTTTTTAGAACCATCGACTGAAGCACCAGGTAATATATTTCATGTCTTCCCACCCTGTTGGACTTGGCCCTTTTTGCAGGGTCATCCTAGAACCTTTTGCCGTCTCCTGTATTTTTTTCCGACCTGTTGTTGGTGGTTTTATGACTCTGGGCACTTTACCACTGCTGATCAGTGCTAAAGTGGATATGCTGTCCTTAATAATTGTGTTTATGGATAGATGATTCCATGATTGGCATATTGGATTTACTAGCCAGTCCCTAGTACAGTACACTGTGTGTGCCCAGGGCCTGTAAATCAAATGCTGCTAGTGATCGTGCAGCACTGATTGTGCCACCCACATAAGCATCCTGCAAATGTAACTCAGGCCTGCCATTGTAGAGCCTCTGGGCACTCTAGGGCTGCCATGTCGACTTGGCAAGTGCACCTACTTGCCAGGCCCTAACCATCATTTTTCTTATATGTTAGTTACCCCTAAGGGAGGCCCAAGTTACCCCTGTGGGCAGGGTGCAGTCTATGGACATTGCCTGAAGTGGGTGGCATGTCCTGATATTGAAATACTGCCAATTTCGTTTTTCACTTATGTAAGGCTACCTGTCCCTATAGGATGGAATGGGGAGTTTGCTTATAATATCTTATACGCATAATTGCTCATAGGAGCAAGATAGGGAAATAAAGTTTGCTATGCCTGAACTCAGCATGTTAAAATGCATCTTTTGGTGAGGGTACATTTTACATTATGGGTTTAAAAATACCACTTTTAAAAAGTAGGTATCTTCATGCCTAACCAGCAAGTGTGCCTCTGCTAGTGTTGTGTTTTAACTGTCTGGCTTTGGAGTGACAGAGGCTGGGATGTGCATTTTGTTCAGACAGCCACATGGAGGTTTGAGGTGTGTCCTGCCTTTCTAGGGTGTGTCAGGGCTGGGCTGAAT
Source organism: Lissotriton vulgaris (assembly GCF_964263255.1). NCBI lineage: Eukaryota > Metazoa > Chordata > Amphibia > Caudata > Salamandridae > Lissotriton > Lissotriton vulgaris. The sequence goes on along the minus strand of NC_141694.1, from coordinate 1,722,989,171 downwards.
AGACCCGGGTTGCATTCCGAGTAGGGGGAGGAGATTCTTTTCACACCTGATTGGGCCTGGGCAGCCTTAGACAATGCTGTCTCCACCTCCTGCCAGGAAGCTGCACCAGAGAGGACAGAATTGGTTTTGGCTGGGCAAAGGGCTTCTCTGCCACGGAGAACATATGATTTTGTTTTATAAAAAGAGGGGCCCGACCCCAGACTTTAAGATCACTTCTGGGATTCAAGAGGAACCTTTGCGAAGGAGAAGAGCATGAGAAACCAAGGAGGAATACTGCCCCGGTGCTGTTAGCTGTCTTTGGTTGGCCTGCAGTGGCTACTTTCTGCCAAGGGAAGGGAAAAGGACTTTGTTGTTTCCTGTGTCCCCTGCTTGAGGAAGATCTCCAATGGCTTGAAGAAGAGCTTGCCTCCTGTTCTGAAGTCTCAGGGACACAAAGGTTTCACCCCCACCCCCCTTGAACTCCCTTGCTGGGAGTTCTGATCTGCCAAAATGTGCCTGTAGCATTTCTGGGCCTCTGGAGGTTGATCTGGCTGTAGGGAGCTTAAAAAACAATGCAACAACGAGAAGCGCAATGATACTGTACCTATTTCCGACCCATCGCTGAAGACATAGATGCAGCGCCTGCCCACGGCTAGCGAAATCGATACACGCCACATTGAGTGCACCGGTCTCCAAAGTCTGAGATCACTGCACCAATTCTGACGCATGCCCTGCTGTGTGGCTGCCAGAACCCATGCATCATCCCAGATCGATGCATCGCGGCCAGAGTCTTACTTAACTTACCGAAATACCATCCTACTTCATCTGCCTTGAAACAACTTCACTGGCTTCCGTTACGAAGGCGCATTGAGTTTAAGTCACTCTGTCTGGTTCACAAAGCTCTATTTGGTGGTGTGGCAGAGGATGTTCAGTCCTTGTTTCTCCGTTACACACCTGCACGTGAGTCAAGCTCAGCCACGCTTGGGTTGGTCAAACTTCCCAAGATAAAGAAAGTAAGATGGGGAGGAAAACACTTCTCCTTTCTTGCCTCTAAATTATGGAATTCAACTCCTATCCTTCTGAGAAAGGAATTGAACAGAAGGACGTACCGCAGGGAAATTAAAACTTGGCTTTTTACTCAATAATAACCTCTGATTGCAGTGTGTTCTCTTCAGTTTTTCCCTAGCGCCAGGATGCCTCGGCAGCAGTGCGCTTTACAAATATTTTCATTCATTCATTCATAGAGGCGCCAGGTTGTTGCGAATCGTTGGGGGACTGCGACCCTTTTTGTTTGTGTGTGCGACGCATTCAAGGTACTTTGTGTGAAAGTGTTGCATCTGTATTTGCTTCGAAAAGAACTATTTATATAATTTGAAAGTCAAATTCGTTTTACTGTATGTGTTCCCAAATGTTTTACACACTGCCTCTAAGATAAGCCTGTCTGCTCGTGCCAAGCTACCAAGGGGGTGAGCATGGTTTATTTTAGAAGTGTATCTCCCTTACCCTGACTAGGAAGAAGGGTCCCTACTTGCACAAAGGTACCTACCTCTGCAAACCAGAGACCCTCAGATCTAACACCCTTAATGTAAATATGTTTGCATATTTCACTAAAATCAAAGGGGCATATTACCAACAACTAGCGATAATTATCTCTATGTTGGCTTAGCAGCAATATTTTTATCGACGAGCTGTGGCCATTTTTATTGCTTAGGAACCTTGCTATTATCAAGGTTTATCTCCTAAGCGATAAAAATCGGCCGCAATGCATGAATATCGCTGAAAAGTCAGCGATATTCATGCATTAGCGAGCTAATGCTCTTAGCCATGTTATCCACCTCCCATTGGATAACATGGCTAAGAACTGCTCAGGGGCAGGTGTTAGCTTTTAGAGATATTCGCGCTTAGCGCGAATATCTCCAAAAGTTGGTAATAGGAGATAGCGATGTTTGCGACTGTTTCCAGTTGCTAACATCTTGGCACGCCCACTTTGCATATCATTAGTGATAAATTTCACTGACATGCAAAGCGGGGCCCAAGATGGTCGCTATCTCATACTAGCTGTCACTAACTGGTGTTAGCGACAGCTAGGTAATAGGGAGATAATTTTATCTCCGCTTTCTTGGCTTTTAAAGCCCAAAAAGTGGAGATAAACCCCCTTGATAATATGCCCCAAAATGTTTTGGCTAACACTGTACCTAAAGAAAATAGATGTAAAAAATATGAGGTAAGTAGATTTTTTCTTGTCCTTTTTCTTTCTAAAATACATTCACATGTATGTTTCTGTATTACTCCATCCTTGTGTTCCGCAACTCCTTTCAACAGAAGGTTATCATCGGAGGTTATACTCTCAATACATATATGTTCTACTTGATGCTGATGACATGATGATACTTCATAATCACTAATTCAGAATCATACAAACAACTACTGTTGCAAAACTGAGAACAGTTCACAGAAGCACAGCTTTCATTCATACTCATGCTTCAGTAGTAACACTGACCTTATGAATCGGTGCCTAGTGTATAGGGCATACATTCAGATGAAAACATTGTCATCTGTTTCTGTTTTATTCCTGCTTACATTCATCAGTTTTTTCATGTGACAATCATGTTCTTTGGGAGAACCATAAGCAATGACCCCTTGCAGTAGTCATATTTGTTTCTACTTCACCGAAATGAAAGCCCTCTCAGCAGTGTAACCTCTGAGAAGGTGCTGGCGCCCGGGTCTGCAGGAAGGAGCATGTGAGGATTATGTCGACATACACAGGAGAGGAGTTAATGATCTGGATAATGCTCAATGGGTTCTTGCACATAATGGATCCTAGGGAGGTTAAGGGACTGGCTGCATTGCATTGGGGGGGGGGGGGGGGGGGAGGGGGGAGGGGGGGTGCTATGTCACAGGTACAGTTTAGTGTAAAAGCCTGCTAATGAAATGTAATAAGATGACTCATGTTAATTGCATTTCACCTTAAGATTTGCATTCTGGCAAGCATGGATTTGAAGAAGCTTATGAAAACATACAGGAAGGCACCCGAACCTGAATATATTAAAAAAATATGCTGTTCTAATTTCGATGGCATTGCAGAAATACACTTTTATGTTTTTTGAATCCCTGCTTTTCAATGCTCTTGCGTTGGATCACAAAATGCTTGTAATTTTTACTCGTTTCTGTGAACTGAATATATTCGAGTTGAGAGCAAAATGGAAATATTCTGGCATATTCTTATCTTCACAAATGCATCCGCGGCTCTGAGGGTCTGCTGAGCGTCTGCGCCGGGGCGAATGGCTGCTAGTGTGAGATACTGCTAGGAGGCAGACTCCTCTCAAACGGATTTGAATTGGGCTCCAAACGCGAGTAATGCTGCTCTGTGGAAGAACAAGGCGCCTTTCTAGCATGACCAACATCATTTCACTCTGCTCAACAATCAACACACTCTGCAGGGATTGATGCGGCTGAAAGGAAGGAAATAAAGTTAACACTGAAATTCCAGTTTTTGTCAAATGTGTTAAAATGCAAATATATGGTGGTCCTTGCTGATCTGTTTCCCAACAGTAAGAAATAGAAGCCAGTACAATCCCAGGGAGCAGGCGGACCTTCACTAAAATAAAATAAATAGTATTACAAAGTAAATAAATATTTTCAAAACGAACACATTGGGCCACAAAACTATAGCACTGGAGGAAACTGTATTCTGTGCGTGGGATGACGTTGTGCTGTGGCGGAATGCGTCACTTATACAGAATGGAGCCATTGGCTGAAATGGGCTGAGGCATGGCCTCATGCTGTATGAAGTAGTATGTGACGAACACTAGACCAATGACTAAAAGCTCCTATATGTTAACATAATTATATATAATTTGAATAAGATCCAAACATTTTGGCTAACAGCGGATGTAAAGAAGATATATGTAACAAATATAAGGTGACTAGATTTTCTCTGGCCCTAGTTCTAAAATACATTTACATTTATGTTTCTATTTTACCCCATCATTGTGTTCAGCTTCCTCCTTTCAACACAAGGGGCAGATTTATGTTTCCTGGCGCATCCCTGCAAATCAGCAGGGATGCGCTAGGTAAGATGTGTCACAAAAGTTTACCCTTGCGCCACCACAGATGTGCCACATTTACAATGCGGCGCATCATGGCGCAAGGAAAAACAGATGCGTGTCGCATCTGCCGGCGTAAGGTTGGCGCAGGGCTGGAGTTGCGTTGCGAGTGCGCCGCAACTCCAGGACTTTTCCATCCCTGCCTATGTCCAACATGGTGCGTCAAGCCTTACGCCTGCTTCAAGCAGGCGCAAGGTTTTGACGCAGCAGCGTCGGAAAAGTGACTGGGTGAAATCTTGTAGATTTCACTCAGGGACTTTTCCGAGGCGTTGCTGCGACGGTACCCGCTCCCCTACCCCCCCACCCTGCGCCGGAACGCCCTCATGAAACCTGACGCAGGTTTCATGTGGCGCAGGGCTTTACAATGTGACGCATCTCTCTAGATGCGTCACATTGTAAATAGGGTGCAACATGGTGCATGGTTTACGCCGCTGCTGCATCACATAAGTGACACAACGGCGGCGCACATGAGGCGCAATTGCTTGTAAATCTGCCCCAAGGTCTCCATTGAAGGTTAGTTATAATGTCACATATATATGTTCTACTTTATCCTGATGACATGATCCCTTCGGGATGGCAGGTAAACAAGATGATTCAAGTTCTTTTTGTAAATTTTACAACACCCCCTGTTCTTCTGTGAGCTGAACTACTGCTGAAAACGAACACACCCAAGTTAGAGAAATTACATGGAAAAACATTGAATCAACTATAACAATCAGGAACAGCATTCCTGTGTTAATCACCACGATCCTACTTTAATTTAACAAGTTGAAACCGCACAATTCTAAAGAACACTATATCATGATGCAGTCCACCCCTCCACCCAGAATTCAGCTACCACTTCACTCAAAAAAAAATGATTTCATTTTCTTCACTCATGACATCCCCTCCTGGTCCAACAGTTTTTACTATTCCCTCAACGTCACCTCCTCCTCCTCTATCCCCCATGGGAAAAAACAAAAAATTTCCCCCTCTGCTTGCTTCAAAGGTAACCTCACTATCTCACTCTACAACAACGGTACTGTCCTGATCCAAGGCACAGACAACTGCCTCTCGCTCTTTGACTGCCTCTTCCCCTCCTTACTCCCCTCCTCTGCAACCGGATTCCGCCATCACTCTCCTTCCAGCTCCACCCATTACTCCCTTTCTCCTCCTCAGACCCCACCTCACTCCAATTGGCGGCTCCCTCGAGGAGCACAGGTCGGCCCCCTCCCCCCCCCCTTGTGACCTCCCCTCCTATTCCTCCCCCCTCACAGTATATCCCTTCACACATCATTTCAACCTTACCACAAGCCAATACGCTCCTCGTCCCATCTGCACCATCCCGTTTCTCCAATCTCTTCTCCTCCCCCATCTTCCTTCCCATCACCCCCCTTTTTAGCCCACCTCTCCTCCGTCCCTCTCCCCAAGTGTACTTTCCTTATGCTCCCCTCACCCCTTCCATCCCTCCCCCTTACCCCCTCCTCCCCTCGTTATTCACCCCGTCCTCTCCTCAATCCCACCGCATCTCTCTCCTCCCTCCTACTCCGCCAGAAATGCTGCACTACTCCCCTTCCCCGCCCGGTAACCCCCTCCACTTCCCTCCCTCGGGCCCAGCAGAACCACTTCCTCTCTTCAACTCCCCTTTCTCCCAACACCCCTCACTCTGCCTGATGCCCGTTCCCTCGCAGCCACCTCTCCTAGCTGACAGGTCCTCCACAACCACCTCACCTCTTTTCCTCCCAAACCTCCTACATTCTCATGACGCCACACAGGCCTCCCCTCTCATTCTACCCAACCGCCGAGTTCCGCACACCTCTCCCCCTAAATTTGTCCTTAATTCCTCTCCCTCTTGCAACACCAACATAGACAACTCTCCCTTAACCTCCGTTTCACTAACTCCCGCTCTCACCCACTACCCTTCCCCACTTATGAACCCCACACCCAAAATTACCTCCTTTCCTGCCACCTCTCCCTGCCTGCCACCACCCACTCCACCCCCCCTTGTTTCAATAGAGCCACCCAACCTTCCCCAACCCAACCTTCCGTGCTCTGCCCCATTCTCACTGGAAAACACACTAGGCTCTCTTATCACCTCCATCTCCCAGCTTACAGCTGCCATTTCACTTTTATGCTCTAAGATTGTCACCCCTTCTTGCACCGCTACTCCTTCCCAACTTCCCACGAGATGCACCTCGCCCCCTCGCCCCAGTACAGCCAAGCTTAACCTATCGTCGGGAAACTCTGTTAACTCACTCAAGCCCTTGAGCGCCACCCCTCCTCAACCGACATACCCTAGCAACCCCACTATCTACGCCATTCCGATCATCACCTCTGTCAGAACAAAGCATCCACCTAAACCCCCCCGAGCACCCCTATATAAGTACAATATCCCGATCACCCTTCAGAGCCCTAGTGCCCCCGTCACCAAAACAGTCTTGACAGAGCTGCGCTGCATGCTTCACAACTGCAGATCTGCAGTAAAACACAAACTTGAAATCTCCGATACCATCACCCTTCATAATATTGACATGCTCTTCCTCACAGAGACCTGGTTCAAAGATACATCTCACTCTATATTTGATCTCCTATTACCCACAGGCTACTCTTTACTTAGGAATGACAGAACTGACAACACGGGGGGAGGTGTTGCAGTCATCTTTAGAAACACCCTCCAACTCAAGGCCTCTCCTAACAGCTCCTCCAAAACCTTTCAATGCCTTTCTCTTGAGCTTCAATTGCAACACCGTTCACCCCTCAGATTCCATGTCATTTACCGCCCGCCTCGTAGTGGCCCTTCGTTTATGGATGAACTCACCGACTTCATCAGCGACCAATACTCGCGAAGTGACAATCAGACCTTCGTGGGTGACTTCAATCTCCACTGGGGAGTACCGCAAGACTCCTCTGCGAACTCACTGGCCACTTTCCTATCTACTAACGATCTTATCCAACACTGCACTGAATCAACCCATTCTAAGGGCGCAATCCTGGACCTTGTTATTTCTAAAGCAGGCATGCTTTCTACCACTACCCCAATTCATGTAGATTGGTCTGACCACCTCCTCATCCCATTCTCTCTTCAACTTTCACACTCTATAACTCTTGGCCAACCCAAGAGGGCCATCTCATGGTTCCGGGATGCTAAAAATATTGATGTCGGTCCCCTCTGTGAATCAGCTTTGCTATCCCTTCCAAGGCTCGACCCGAACCTAGATGTTGACGAACTCACCTCTCAAAGCCTCACAGTTCTTGCAGCTGAAATTAATAAAGTCGCTCCACTCAAAAGCAAAAGGTTAAGGCCCACTCCCTCAGCACCTTGGTTCAACAAATCCCTTTATGAGGAAAGGAAGCAGCTAAGATCCCTGGAGAAACAATGGAGGCAAGTGCCCTCCTCCGACAATTTGGCCAAGCTTCGCTCAGCAAGATCCAAGTACCACAAGCACATCTTCCTTGGGAAAGCGACACACTTCAAAACCCTCCTTGACTCCGCCAAAAATAGACCCAAAAAACTATTTGATCTCATCAAAATGCCTAACTGCTCTCCCCCAACCTCCAAGGTGGATGATTCTACAAAGAGAGCAGCGGATTTTGCTATTTTCTTTGATGAAAAAGTGAAATCACTTGTGGATCAGGTCGCTCATCCTACCCCTCCAGAGGAGCGCAAATCCTTAGCCATTTGGCAGAGCTTTGACCCTATATCTGAAGATGCCCTTCTCAAGTGCTTACGAGAAACGAAGCCATCCAACCATTCTCTTGACCCTATCCCCAGTGCCATTGCCATTGACTTCTATACCCATTCCCTCTCCTATTGGACCACTCTGATCAACCTCTCCCTCTGGCAAGGCTCCCTTCCTGCCTCCTTCAAAACTGGGCAGGTCACCCCTCTTCTGAAAAAACCCACTGCTGATGCGAATGACCTCAACAACTTCCGCCCCATCACTAACCTTCCCTTTCTGGCGAAGATCACAGAAAGATGTGTAGCAAAACAACTCTCCTGTCATATCAAGGACAATGACCTTCTAGACCACTGTCAGTCCGGCTTCATCCAAAACTGCAGCACTGAAACAGCCCTACTGCAAGTGGTTGATGATGCGTTGAGGATACTCGATTCAGGGGGGTCCTGTCTGCTAATTCTCCTTGACCTTTCCGTAGCCTTTGACACTGTCAATCACAATACCCTCCTCAATATTCTTCAACAGAGAATGGGCATGGAGGGCACTGTGCTTAAATGGTTTGCATCCTTCCTTTCTGGCAGATCCCAAATGATCAAAATAGCGAACAGTCTTTCACCTCCTGTGGCGGTAGGTCAAGGTGTTCCCCAAGGCTCGATACTTGCTCCCACACTGTTCAATCTCTATTTAGAACCACTGGGAAATCTCCTAAGTAAATCCGGGATTCACTATCATCTTTATGCTGACGACACTCAACTTTACCTCAAGATTGCCTCTACTCACGATCTTTCCATCCTAAGCTCCACTCTCGACTCCATTCAAAACTGGATGTCAACTCATCAACTGATTCTGAATCCCTCCAAAACTGAATTCCTCCTCTTCTCCTCCTCACTCTCTCCTCCCCCGGTTCAATCATGGATGGATCAGATGAATCTACTAAACAATAAACCCATCATTGTCGACAGCGCCAAATCCCTTGGTGTCATACTAGACAAAAAACTTAATCTAATTCCCCACATCAATTCCATTGCGAAATCAGCTCGATACCAACTGCGCCTTCTTTGGGGAATCCGTCGCTTCTTCGCGGAGCGGGACCTTATAACCCTGGTGCAAGCACTGGTCCTCTCCAGACTCGACTACTGCAATTCTCTTCTTACTGGCATCCCCAAATCCCACGTGTCCCCACTTAAGTCTGTTTTCCACTCAGCAACTCGTTTCATTTATGGGGCCAAAAGAAGCGATCACATCACACCGATGTTATCTACCCTCCGCTGGCTTCCCTTTGAGGCTAGAGCTATCTACAAGACCGCTTGTATCACCCACAAAGCCCTGCACTCCTCTTCTCCTCTCTACCTGGCGAATAAACTGAAACTCTCTGGTGGTTCTAGACCTTCACGCAATGCGGAGAATCTACTGCTTGAACCTCCCACTTTCAAGAAGGAAAGAACGATGGCCCAATCATTTTCAGGCAACGCAGTGAGAATCTGGAACTCATTGCCGCCTCAGCTCCGGACCACAGCCTCCTCCCAGGCCTTTAAAAGGGACCTCAAAGCTCTCCTCCTCCAGAGACACCTCCAAAAGTAACTCTCTTCTGTCTGAAGGAAGATCTCCCACTACTGATAATTTCTACTTCTCATGTCCATGGAAGTGCCTTCCCAGTGTGTTCTTGCGGTTAGAGTGTTTGCCTTTTATTGCAGTATTATCCATGTACTTGTGTTTGGTACCCTCTTGCAACTTGCACTCACCACTTTGCCCCTGTAACACACGGTTTGCTTCCTCTCACAGGTTTTTTACCTTTGATACTTGAACAAGTGCCACTTTTGCCTACGTAATCGTTTGTTCTTGTGCTTGAGTGTGTAACATATATTGCAGTATTATACCACAAATTATACTCTATTTTCTCTTGTAGCCTGCACACTTGTCACTTTTCCCTCCTGAGCACTTTTTACTACCTCATGTATTTTTGGTAGCCCACATTTTTACTACCTCATGTATTTTGTTTGCTCACAAGTGTCACAATTACCTTGTCTACCTCATGTATTTTTGGTTTCTCACAATTTTTACTACCTCATGTATTCTTGGTTGCTCACAATTTTCACTTTACTGTATGTAACGTAACGAATGCCTCTGCAATCTGTTGCTCGTGTAACGTTCTCAGTTTGTATCTTTTCTGTTCCTATTGTGAAGCGCTCTGACACCTTCGGGTAAAGTCCGCGCTATATAAAATTGCATAAATAAATAAATAAATAAAATTTGTTGGATTTTTTTTGGCCTTTGACCCTGCACAGCGCTCTGCTGACCTTATTGACTAGTTGGTACATACATCGGCACATAGGTGCAAGAATAAATAATTGCTTAACATCTATTCCTGATGAAAACCACAGGCAAATCATAGACACTGGAAGTTGGGGCCCGGGAGTGCTGTAGCACACCCAAAATAGCCATGCTGTAGTTCAGAAGGTGAATGAGCAATGCCACTGGAATTATGCATTTCTGCGGCAACCATATTTTCCACATAATTTTGCATGATTATACATAGAGATCCATATTCCTGTGCTCCGAAAGGCCAAGTTTGGCTAATCATCTTTCAATTGCTTATTACTGCATTTGGGTATTAATAAAGTGAATTAGAACATTGGAATGTTTGGAATTCCATTAAAGACAATGGAGCAGCAGTGGCCTATATAATGTGGTATAGGCCCGCAGTTCGCAACCTTTCAATGTTCTAATAAACAGGCTCTGCTTTTCTCTTTCCCCTGCCTCTCCAAAATATGTGGAGTCAGCAGCGGAAAGCGAAAGGCAGATGCTCTGCTGCAGGGCATACCTGCCCCTCCCCCACCCTCCTCTCGTACCTCAGAGAGTCACTGAGACGCGGAAGGAGGGAGATGAGCAGGAATCCGGCTCAGCTCCTGGGTCTCCCTGGCTCAGCTGAATGAGAAAATAACAGTTGAGCCAGCCAATGGAGAACCATAGACTGACTTCAGCCCCCCTTCACAGCTATTGCTGTGAATATTCAACAGCTAACAGCCATGCCACCCTGCGCAGCTGATAGCTGTTGAACAATGACAGCAACAGCTGTGTAACAAAGGCTTCAGAGCCTTGAGGGTTTCAACCCCCTCGGGCTTTGATGCCTTTGTTTTTCCCATTAGAACATTCTGCCCTCTCAGGGGGGAATGTTCTAATAGCCTTATTGCCTGCTGTAGCAGCATTGAAGGGCTGCTCGCTTGTTAAAGGTCCTCGCCTTCACAGTCGCGACCGGCATGGCTCGCGGGTAGGGAGGTTGGGGTGCACAGGGAGGGGGTCACGGGGTGAGGGGAGTGGAGGTAATTTTAAATAAAAATAAAAACTTAGCTTTGGCGATCCGGTCCCGCGTCGACTTCGCAGGAAGCAGCAGCAGGCAGCTTCCCACCCCTCCCCTAAGCCAATCACAGCGTTGTGATTGGCTGGGACGCCGACCTCACAGGTGTCTATGGGGAGGCTGTTTTCTCTATGCAGGCTGCATGTAGCCTACATGGAGAAAATGGGAAAGTATGCATGACTTGCATTATCGGCCCTGGGGTCAACCAAACAGTCAGCGCCCACAACATTGGGCTAGCCACTCCTCCCCGACCCGCCCACCTCCAACCAAATCCTTCTTCTGCTTTCTCGCAGTGCGGGAAGCAGAAACATAAAATGGTATTTATACGAGTTTATGTTTCTGCTTCTCGCACTGCGAGAAAGCAGTGAGACGACGCTCCTCCGCCCACATGGAGGAGCTGACCTTGCGCCATAGGCTTGGGCATTTTTTTTTTTATTATGTTTTTATTAAGGTTTTAAGTCAAACAATGAGTTACAAACAGAAAAACAAATTATAAACGAAAAGCAGATCACATATTCAATAAAGGCACCATTGGAAGAATATTACCATACATGGGGTGGAGTGGACTACAGGAGGGGGAGTAGGAGCAATGCATCACTTTTTATCATAAATGGGGTCAAATATACACAAATAAACACAACACGAATCAAGGATACGGCCAATTTCAAAATAAAATAAAATATACGGATACGGTACAAGAAGGAGGCCATTACATTAGGGAGTAATAACAGTTTGCTCTTCACTCTTCTTGAACGTCATCAGTCTCCTGTTTAGACAGTTGGTATTGCACAAAGAGTCCCCAGAAACTCTTTGGTCGGTTACAGAGGGGACATATCTCTATATAAACATCTGATTGTGTGTTACAATACAATATATCTTTTTACCATTCAGCTAATGTAGGTACAGGGTCACGCATCCACCTGATGGCAAGTCTGCGTTTGGCGAGCAGAAGACCCATAGATGGCATACAAAGTGCATTCCCCCCTCCACACTGCATACATTACAAGGCCCCAATTCAATTCAACATCAAACTCGGGAGTCATGGCTGATTTTCTGCAGTGTGCTTGTTTATTAAAATTAAGTTCACAGGTCAATTACTTCATTGACCCACCCATTTCTTTATTTATTAGTAAAATATTCCATCACAGTATTTTAGAATAAATCTTGCACTTATATACAATATACACTCATTTACCGCCCATTCTCCAATGGGTCTTCGATTTGACTTCAGGGCTGCGCCAGCAGGCCGCAACCCAGATCACCTGCTCTCTTTATGTTAACCCCCTTCCGGTCAACAGAGCCGCAGGTGAGGAATGTGCCCCCACTTGGGCAACCAGCGGCCTCCGGGGTAGGGCTGAAGAGCCAAGGCCACCAGCAGGTCAGCCCCAACTCTCCCGCCAGCCCAGAGTCCAGAATGATATAGCAAACCTGTTCAGAGGTAAAAGTGTCACTAGACAAGAAGTTCCCGTGGTATTCTTGTCCGGAACCCCGCCACAGGGCGAGGCGCTTACTGGCGGACTTGACCTCCCCCCCCGCGTTCAAGAGCTTCGGAGATGGCCCCTAGGACTGTTTCTATAAATATCTCAGTGCCCGCCTCTGAAAAGTGCACTCCATCCTCCGCGTATAACTCTGGCCTGGTCGTTTGTATCAACTTGTGACGAATAGTTCTAATACTAGATTTCTGGAGAATTTCCGCCACCGACTGGTTCAACCGTTTAATAGATTTGTTCAACGCTTTCATAGGAGCGCCCCGCGCCCAAACGAGCCTCGGGATGACTTCTGACCACAGTACTATGGCTTCCGAAAAAATGCTTTTGACTGCTGCTAAAGTAGAGAACAGGGACTCCTTCACTCCTCTCCTACCGCCCGGAATCATATCGTTGCCTCCGCAGTGTAACACGAATACATCCGGATAAGGCATGCCTCTGGCCAAAGCCGCCTTAACATCTCTCGGGACGTCCGCTAGGCGCTGCCCGCCTATGCCTACCCAATGATGATCGCAACCTTGCATCATGGTCACCCTGTCTTTGAGCGTCTTTTCGAAGTGCGCCCCCGCCCTGCGAATGAAGGAGTGGCCACACCAGCAAATTTGGATTTTCTTAGGGGGTGTACCTATAGTAAACATTAAGAGATACGGTGAGCATGAAGCCAAGCAGACAGGTACTTCAATTTTGTGAAAAGCTTTTGCTAGATTAATTGCGGGCGGACATAACGTTCATAACATGCCGATTTCCAGCGACCTAATCTCTTGATTACTTGTTCGGGCAGGCCTAAGCCAGCAGCTGTTGTCGCTGCTCCTATTCTGAAAGAATGGGATGTAAAGTCGGAAGGATCAACTCCGATCCTTGCCAGGGACATTTTTACTACTCGTGTAAACTGAAACCTGGTAAGGGGAAGACCACTCTCATGAATTAACAGTCTATCTTCCGGTACCTGGGGCCTGACCTGGATGAATCCCCTCAGTAGGTTAACTGGACAGAAGGACTCCCCCTTTACTCTACCCAATTGTAACCACGTCCCTTTGCTCAAAGGATCTGTCTTCGATCTACGCACTCTAAGTCTCAGTACCCCTTTGGACTCGATTATGTCCGAGCACCTTAGGCCCCCCTCCTTATCTGTCTTGGACGCTGGGAGCAATTCAGAGATCCGCAATGCTCCGCAAAAGGCTAAAGCATAGGCTACCCGGAATAACTGCGTCTCATAGGGGGAATAACAAACGAAGGGCAGTGCCTCCAAGATCTTTACCAACTTCCCTACGTCTATGGGTCTCCTGGTATCTTTTTCCCCTGGCGTCAAGCGTTCCCAACCTCTCATTGCTCTTCTTACCCTCTGATCCTTTGTCGGGTCCGAAACTCCCTGTAGCCCTGCATAGAATGCCAATGCCGATAACTGTCTTTTCATGAATGCCACTGATTTTCCCTCCTCTTTTTGGTGAACTATGAAACCTAACACGTTCTGAGGCACAAAGGCGTCCCTTAGGCCCGCTTCCCTCAGGTAAGCCGCATAACCCTCCCAGGACTTTTGATACATACTCTTAGTCTTGGGGGCCAAGGATGCAGATATCAACTCGGAAGCTGTAGGGCACCAAACTTCCATAGCTCCGCTGGAAAGGCCGTCATTGTCGTCTCCGCTTGTGGCCAATGTTCCCAGAATTCTGTTAACTTAAAACGAGACAATGCATCAGCTGCTTTGTTCTCCACACCTGGGACATGTCTAGCAGTAAATTGGACATTATGGCTCAGGCACTGCAGAACTAACTCTTTCAATAGCCTGAGCACCCAAGGGCATGTTGCTCTCTGATTATTAATCACCATGACAACAGACATGCTGTCCGACCAGAACACAATGCGCCTGTTTGCGAGCACATCTCCCCACAAGTGTAAGGCTACCACTATGGGGAACAACTCTAGGAAGGAAATGTTATGGGTCAGACCTTCCTCAATCCATTCGTCTGGCCAATGTTGCATGCACCATTTTGTGCCCAAGATCGCTCCGAAGCCAATGCTCCCTGCGGCATCAGTGAATAGCTCAAGGTCCGCATTTGAGGTGCTGGCTGCCCGCCACAACACAGTGCCATTGAAATCCTGCAAAAAACATTTCCAAAGCATAAGATCCTCTCTCACCTCGGCTGATAGCCTCACCCTGTGGTGCTTTGCCCGCAGCCCGGACATTGCCCTCGCTATACTCCTGGAAAACGCCCTGCCCATTGGTATGACCCGCAGGGCAAAGTTCAGTTGGCCCACAAGAACTTGCAACTGGTGTAAGGTTACCTTCCTTGTTCCCAGGCAGTTATCGATTGCGGCCTTGAAGGCATCTACCTTAGCCTTTGGCAACCTGCACACACCTGCTGTAGTATCTATCTCAATGCCCAAAAAGGTCAAACATGTGGTCGGGCCTTCGGTTTTTCCCTCCGCCAATGGCACCCCCAGCGCCCCCGCCAAATGCTGGAAGCCCAGGAGGGCCTTCCTGCAAGACTGGGAACCCTCGGGACCCATGAATAGAAAATCATCCAAGTAGTGGACTACTGCATGCGATTTGTCTGAGGCCAGGAACTGCTCCACTGCCCATTCCAAGAACCTCGCAAAAGTTTCGAACACTGCACAGGCAATAGAACACCCCATAGGCATGCATAAGTCTACAAAGTAGTCACCATCAAACGTGAAACCCAAGAACCTGGTATCTTCTGGGTGAACAGGCAGCAACCTAAAGGCTGACTCGATATCAGTTTTGGCCATTAACGCTCCTTCCCCCAGAGCCTGCAATTTTCAATGGCCGTGTCAAACGTGGTATACCTTACCGTGCACAGGTCTGGGTCTAACTTATCATTGACAGATAACCCTGGGGGGCTTTATAGATTATGAATAAGACGGAATTTACCTTCCTCTTTTTTCGGAACCAATCCTAAAGGCGAGCAGATCAGATTATGGGTAGGTGGATCTTTGAAAGGGCCCCCAACCCGACCCAGGGATACTTCCTTCATGATTTTGCCTCGTGCTGCCTCCATATTTCTCAATACTGAGTTTTGATTGCGGGGAGGGACATTAGAAGGAGGGGCTGAAGACGGGATACGAAAGCCAGACGTAAAGCCATGAAGCAGGAATTGAGCCTCCTCGAGGTTGTCGTACTTACTGAGGAGATGTGTCAGGACATGTCGTTTAATGGGAGTTGGTAGCTTTGTCGGAAGTTTTAGGTGGCTTCCCTTTTGGGGTGACATGGCCGGATTGTTCCTTGGGGCTTCCCGTTTTCTTAAAGCATCTGATTTCGGGATGGGAGGTCCCACCGCAATACGAACAGCAGTGCTTGAACCTGCATAGGACCCCCCTAGTACACTCGTTTCTGTTAAACTGCCAGCAGGCCTGTTTTTTCTCTCCGACGCCTTTGTCACTCCGAAAGGACTGATTCTGAGCAGGGGGAGCGGTGTTAGACGCTGAAGGGGAGGAATAGAACACTGTGTGACATAGATTGATCTCCCGCTGGTCCCATGATATACCTGGGTGGACCGCTTTCATCTGTCTAAACATCTTATCATACTTTAACCACCCCTGACCTGGAAACTCAGCTGCCGCACCATGGATCAAGGATATATAGCTCATCATTTGAGGGCCCAAAACAGGATATTTCTCCAATATAACTGCGGCATAAATAGCAAATCCCGTGATCCAATTTTTCATGGACCACTCCACCCAGGACTTCTTTTGATTGTAATCACCCTCCTTCCCACTTTTGGGTTTTCCCGCCGCTACGCCTGCATTAAGGAGGTCGAACACCTCCACATATTCACCCCTGAGTATCTTTTCCTTCATGTCTACAGGCACATGCCAGGTGATCCCTGCGGATGGCGATAGGGTCATTGAGGATGATCCATACATTAACGGGCTGAATGCTAACAGAGGGTGACCTGTTGGTTGTCCCCCGACCGCCCCCTGTATCTGGCTATTAGGAGACCCGGCCCCGTCAACCACGGTGCTAACAATCGGGCCCTGTGTTGGACACCCTAAATTAGAGTAAGCATTCATCATTATGGGAGCCCCCTTTGTCGGGTAGGACATGCTAGGAAGAATCGAGCTCATGAGGCCGTTACCTATCGCTTGCCCATGTGATCCATACAATTGCATTCCTGGTAGCTGCGCGACCCCCCCGGGTTGCACCCACACTTGAGATACTCCGCTACCCGGTTGCGCCACAACTGGCGGTAACATACCCTGCGGACTGGACCCCCCCACAGGAGTGACGGGGAGCCCCCCTATTTGTATGGGCCTAGTCACCACGTGCTGCCCTTCGGTATCTTCATTGTCTTTATCTGTACCTGAATTCGAATCCAATGTCTCTAGCACCTCCTCCTCACCTGGTGATGCTGGTTGTGCGTCTGCCGGCCTAGACCGTTTGCCTTTTGTAGCACCTTTAAGCTTTTCAGGGGTTCGTTTCGCTCTCCTGCCTCTCCCCCTTTCTTCCTGAGAATTCGCATCTGCTCTAGCTCCATCTCTCATGTTCTTTAGTACCCAATCCACGCCTTTTTCTCTTGTGAACTCCAGCAGCTCCGTAAAGGCGAGGTATTCATTATTTTTGTCTGCGGGTTCTTTGCCTTTCGGTGCCTTCTTCGGCGGCATCCTGCACTTAAAGAGAACAAACGTTAAAAAAAAAAAAACCCTTAACCGATAGTACATGCATAAAGGCAAGCCGTGCGCGGCTTGATCTCGTTCCCGGGGAATCAGGTTGTGCTAATTGCGCCAACGCTCGCCACCCTGGATATGAAGACCTCAAAACACTTAAATTTACCGCTGGAACCCGATCCCCCCTCCGCAAAAGGTATGAACAAAGAGCTATGCTCGCACCGCGCTCCTTCAATTTAAAAATTCAAGCATACAACACACTGCACGGCCCGCTAACCTAGATCACGAGTCGGATTGACCCTCGCTGTTCACTCTGGCACGAAGGTCCCACGATGTCTTCTCTAGGCGATGTCCGACTCCTGGGCGGTTAGCGGACAAAGAGGGGGCCTCTAAGATGGTCGCGGGCTTTTATACCTCGCGCCATACGACTACTTCCGGGGCGCTCCGCCGTCCACCGTTCCTATTGGTCCTTGCGCCATAACCACTTCCGGGTCGGCCGACTCGGAAGTGAACCTACTCTGGGTCGGCCCTTTGGCTGCCACTAAAGACGCCATTCCCCGAGGGGGGATGCGCCTTGCATTGTTATCAATTTACGAATGTTCTTCTGGAGTTGTTTCGCATATCCTAATAGCACTGATAGGGGATCCGGAGTGAGGAAGAGACCCACAATGTGGCCCATCATTTTAAAGATATTAACCCAATAGACCTCTACTTGTGGACACAGCCATGCCACATGAAAGAACCCAGTGCCGGACAGTATGAATTAATAGAAACAAATGCACACCTAGTATAATTAATTGCTAGGCTGACAAACCATTTGTGATTAATCACTTGTATTTTATGAAAAATAGGGTTCTTGAACAAATATTTTGGCATCAAGGGATACACACCACAACAAGTGGACAAGCAAGATGACACACTAGCCTACTTGTTTCCACCACCACTAGATACGCATTTTTAATTTCACATATGGTGCAAAAAATAGGAAAACACAAAACTATGCAGCAGTGTAGAATTTGTGTAAATTATATTCCTATTATGCCCTGATGGTTCAGTATCTGGGTGGAGCAGGACGTCCTGCTCCACCCAGATACTGAACCATTGTTCATTTTTCTCCAGGATTGGTGCCTCAGCAAAACGTAATTCTTTGAGGCATTGCACAGTTGTTTATATCTATTGTTATCACAATTGTTATATGTGTATGTTTTGACGTAATGTATTGTATATGGTTTTTTCAATGCACTTGTGAACTTCTATAAATGTGGTGTGTATCCCTTGATGCCAAAATATTTGTTCAAGAACCCTTTTTTTCATAAAATACAAGTGATTCATCACAAATGGTTTGTCAGCCTAGCAATTAATTATACTAGGTGTGCATTTGTTTCTATTAATTCATACTGTCCGGCACTGTGGTTTGTTTGTTTCATAAGAGTGGTCCAAGCCGGTCAGAGACAGGACCCAGCCTTCCCCTCTTTTTTCTACATGAAAGAACCCAGCACCAGACATATGACAACGCTCACAAGCGTCCGACTCACGTAAACCATATCTATGAGGTCGTTATGGGGTGTAATGGACTCTATTCAAGAATTTGAAGTGCGCTAATCTGTTACGGCCATTAATAGAAATCTTGCGCGTGATTCTGCAGCAGTATACCCAAATCTCATCCGTTATAGGAACACCAATGTCAGCCTGCCAGGCCAGTCTAGCCTTTGTCAGTGGAGAAACCTTAGTGAGTATTGTCGTAGCATAGAGCCGAGAGATTATTTACCAGACGCCTTAGAACTCAGAAGGATTGCCAGAGGAGGAATCACGATTGGTTCCAGGAGTTCATCACCCAGCATGTGCGCAGAGCATGTCGAGTTCTAAAGAATTGGAATTTCGTGAGAGCAGTAGGGGTCTCATGGCCCCCCAGACAATTCCTCCCACGTGCCTACCGGGCCATGTCGGAATAGGTCCCCAATTGTGTGTATGTTCAAGGAACTGATAGCACCTCTCTCTGCGCTAAGGACAAACCACTGGCACCATTCCATTTGCAGAAGGGAGAGTAGAGTTGATCACTGCTAAATGAGTTAAGTAATGCGTACAAACGCATGAATCGTGGAATTAACCGAATCCAATATTCTGCATCTTCTCAGGGTGCCTGAGTGAGAGGACGGGTAATGGGGTGCGGAGAAACAACAACTTGTTTGATCTGAAGAAGCAGCAGATCCTGTGGGCCCTGCACCCAACTAAGCCCATGCGAAGCCTGCGCTATTCTGTAGTAAAGCTCTAGATCCGGAGCCCCCCGGATGCCTGCTATGTTATGCAACATGAGAATGTCTGAAGCAACCCTAGCAGTCTTACCCGCCAATGCTAATTTATTCATCAGGGATCGCAGCTCACAAAACAGATGCTTAGGCACTACCAAGGGAATGTTAACAAAAAAAGGCGAGGAACCACCACCATCTTCATTAGAGCGACCCTCCCAGCACCAAAAGTGGAAGCTGTATCCACTGGTCTATGTCATCACCAAGTTTGTCTATCGCCCTGCCATAGTTCGTCTTCAGAACCAGGTCTGCATCGGTATGAACTTGAATAGCCAGGTAGCGCACCGGTTCTGATGTCCATTGAAGTGGGAAGTCTAGTGTGATTTGCTTAGTCACGGGTGTCAGTGGAAAAATGATGGATTTGTCCCAAGTGATTTTTAAGCCTGAAACTCACCCGTAGCGTAATACTTCCTGAATAACCGGGGGAAGGTGATTTTCAGGATTGCGGACATATAGAAGCATGTCTTCTGCATAGGCCGAGATGATTAAGTTGTAGCGAGGGAAACGAAATCCGCGGTGACCGTGATACTCCAAAGGCGCTCTCAACAGGGGTTCAGCTGCCACAGCGTTCAATAAGGGGGACAGTGGGCACCCCTGACGGGTGCCACGCAAGATTTGAAATAGGATGGAGACCCTGTTACCTGTGCGCACACGTGCCGTAGGTAAATTGTGCAACACCGAGATGAGTTGCAAAAAGATCTCACCAGCACCCATACGGCGCATTACTGCATCCATGAATGGCCATTCTATAGAGTCAAAGGCCTTTTCAGCGTCTAAAAATAACGCAGCAGCCTGCACCTCCGGTCGAACATGCTGAATGGCACCGAGCACTGTGCAAAGATTATAGGTGAGCGTGCATCCGGGAATAAATCCAGCCTGCTCCTGCCCAATCAATTGAGGCAGTATTTTGAAGAGCCGATTAGCCAAAACTTTAGCAAAAATGTTAGTGTCAACATTGAGTAGAGATAGGGGACGATAAGAGGGACAGTTGTGGGGATCCTATCCATCTTCAGCAAAGTGATGACCAGTGGTTTACACATGGTAGGGGCATTATACCATCTGCGCCTATTTCCTGAAACAAGGTAACGATATGAGGTATTTGAAGATCACTAAAAGCCTTATAAAGGGAGACCGTTAGTCCATCCATTCCGGGAGCATTCCACTCACGCATGGAATTTAAGGCGAGTCGGACCTCCGAAGCCTCAATGGGGCACATCAAAAACTTGCGATGCCAGTTTTGCAACCAAGTTAATTGAATATACTTGAGATATTGTGCTACATCATCCTCATTAGTAGTAATCTTGGAGTTGTACAGGTCCTGATAGTAGCAACAAAATCGGTTCTTAATCAAATCTTGCTCTGTCAGGACAGAGCCATCCTCATCAAGTACTTTGGTAATGTGTCTAGTCTCTGATCTGCGGATCGCCAAAGCAGCAAGCACTGCACCTGGCCTATCTGATTCCCCATAGGCCCTAGCTGAAGCGTATTTACCCATATGCTTAACCTCACAATCCGCCTCATCGTGAAAGTCAGCCAAAGCAGCTTTGAGCTGCTCCCTCAACTCAGGATCATTACTGACAGACAGCTCAGTCTCCAGAATGGCCAGCCGTTTTTCCAACAAAGCAATCCGGTCTCTAATAGACCATAGGACACTGACGTGTTTACTAATGGCTAGCCCACGAATGTAAACTTTGAACGCCTCCCAAATCGAAGTAAAGAAATCAACCAAGCCCACATTAATGTCAAAGACTCAGAGATAGCAGTGTGCAATTCGGTTTTGAAAACTGAATCCAGCAATGAATAAGGGGCAAATCTCCCCAAGAATGGAGGGAAGCCATAAGAGGGTGCAGAAATAGTTAGGAGAATAGGCGAGTGGTTTGAGAATGAATGAGGTAGGACAGCACAGTCTCGAACTGTAGGCATTAGAGTATGTGAAATAAACCAAGAGTCAATGTGCGTGTGGATGTCGTGATGCGCTGAGTAGTGTGTTAAACCACCCCGTTGGTCGGACCTGGTTCTCCAAACATCCATCAGTTGCAAGTTTATGTCATGTATGGCCTTGGCTGAATTAGATAGGGGACGAGGGGCCCCACTTGAACGATCAAGATCGGTGTCTAAAATACAAGTAAAATCCCCCCATTGCATCGTTGAAGGCATGCAAGCCTTAAATAAAGAAAACATTGATTGGTAAAACAACGGGTCATCATAATTCGTGCCATAGGAATTAACAATGAGAAGATCCAACCCCTGCCCACGGCATCCAGAAATAACATACCTGCCTGCTAGGTCAGACACAAGGCTGTCTAACTGGAGTCCCGATCTAGGGTTGACCCACATCAACACTCCCCTGGAGTGGGAGGTGAAGCAGGCAGCATGAATTGCACCTGAAAACCCCCTACCCATGAGTAACTTACTGCCAAAATTAAGGTGGTTTCCTGCATATATGCAATATCAATCTCCCTAGGCTTAACATATGCAAAAGTTTTTGCACCTTCCGGTGATCATTTAACCCCCTGACATTCCACATCAGTAGGAGCAACTGCTTATTCCGAGTCTTACTATTATTAGTACTGGTAATGTGCATTGAAAGAACCATTGATATCCCCACCACCCATGGCCACCCTCATCACCCCTCTCAGCAATGAAAGGAAAGAGTACATGATCTGCAAAAGACAGTAAAATCAAATAATACCCGGACCCTGCCCCCTGTCTTGCCTGTTTGTACTTCTCTACCCCAGGCCACCAGAGCATAAGGCAAAGAACTCCCTTTGCAGGATGTTAACGGTGGGTCTATTTACTGAACGGCACTTAGGAAGGTCAAGCGGATAAGGGCAATAAACAAAAATACACTATATGTGCATGGAAAGGAAGTTAATTGCTGCTGGTTGTCAACATTACAGTTACATAAAAATAGAAAATATTTCATGTTTTCAACTGAGCGCCACTTGAGGATTGTCCCATCATTCACTCCTTGCAAATCATTCTCGTCTAGGCGACCAGACTCCGCATCTGCTTGCGTGTCACTCTCTCTTAATTTTACAGATGTGCCAGCCCTGCCCCACTCTTTGAGTGCCTTCTGGAGGGAGTGAGGGTCTGTAAATATCTGTTGACGACCTTCTCGATGCACCCTGAGCCACGCCGGATCATTTAACCCCCTGAAATTCCACATCAGTAGGAGCAACTGCTCATTCCGAGTCTTACCAGTATTAGTACAGGTCATGTGCATTGAAAGAACCATTGATATCACCACCACCCATGGCCACCCTCATCACCCCTCTCAGCAATGAAAGGAAAGAGTACATGATCTGCAAAGACAGTAAAATCAAATAATACCCTGACCCTGCCCCCTATTACGCCTTGCTTACCCCAACATTGCGAATGGGAGTACCGCCAAATGGCCCAATCACACACGAGTTCAAGGAGAAACAACGACATGTGACCTGCAATAAAAAACGCCAAAAACAAAATATCAGATCCAAACAAACCCAACGCCCCCCCACCGTTGCCTTGCACACCCCAACTCTGCAAAGTCGAATTCACATCCCTCCCTGAGAAAAAAAGCAATAAAAATGAAAAAACAAAAAACAAATACTCCACCTACACTATTGGGGATTTCAATGAGAAAGCGCTTGCTACGTATTGGGGCAGATGTGGCCCGGCAATCCAACATTTGTCCTTCTCAATTCCAGGCCACCGGAGCATACCGCAAAGAACTCCCTTTGCAGGATGTTAACGGTGGGTCTATTTACTGAACGACACTTAGGAAGGTCAAGAGGATAAGGGCAATAAACAAAAATACACTATATGTCCATGGAAAGGAAGTTAATCCCTGCTGGTTGTCACCATTACAGTTATATAAAAAGAAAAATATTTCAAGTATTCAACTGAGCTCCACTTGAGGATTGTCCCATCATTCACTCCTTGCTAGTCATTCTCGTCTAGGCTACCAGACTCCGCATCTGTTTGCGTGTCACTCTCTCTTAACTTTGCGGATGTGCCAGACCTGCCCCACTCTTTGAGGGCCTTATGGAGGGAGCAAGGGTCTGTAAAGATATGTTGACGACTTTCTCGATACACCCTGAGCCACGCCGGATAAAGCATTGCTTATTCAATATTCAGTTTGCCGCATTTTGCGCTTCACTGGTGGAATTGCCTCCTAGTCTCTTGAACTTTCAGAGTAAAATCAGGGTAGAGGGAGAGATTTGAGCCTTCATATTGCAACAAGCAGAGTTCCCTTGCTCTGCAGAGTGCAGCATCTCTGTCCCTAAAGTTCAAAGGTTTAGCTATGATAGGATGTGGGGGAGCACCGGGAGCCAGCTTAGGTCCAAGTGAGCGATGAGCTCTCTCACAAACATTGACAAGAAAACCTCGGGGCCCATCAGTGTAGTGAGTAAATTTTCTATGAACAACTCCATGTTGTCTGTCGCAGTCGATTTTGGAAGGCCCGTTATGCGGAGATTGCTCCCCCTCAATCTTGCCTTTAAGTCATCAGCCCTATCCTGGAGGGTTATAAGAGCTTTCTCCATATTTTTTTGTGCAGCATTGGAGTCCAATTTGGCCTCCTCAGACTCCGTGATGCGGCGCTCGGCCATGTCTAGGTGCTCTGCATGTTTATCAACTCGCTCAGACATCCTATCCATTCTATAAGCTAGATAGTCTATTTCTGCGTCTATTGCTGTTAAGCCTTTCTGCATTGATGCAATGATCAACTTGATGTCCCCGATAGTATTGTCTTCTGGGCGGTCGGTGTCCGACAATGCAGACTACGCTGCATCATCATTGCGTATGGACTTTCGCTGTTTGAAGTTGATTTTTGGTTGCGATGTATCCGGTCTGCCCATTGTCGCTGGTATTTGTGCTGAGCCCGACTATGATAGGGCAGTTGATGCAAGAATCACCCACCGTAGTTTGCGCAGTGCGCAATTCAATCCCAAATCTGATGAAGATGGAATAAGATTTTGTTCAGTATGTGGTGAGTGCTCAGTCCGAATCCAGTGCCACAATAGGACCCGCAGCGTGTCCCTAATCCGCCGAAGACAGCGAAGCCAGGAAGGGAGACAGGACTTGATCGCCAACCACTAAGCAATTCATGCAGACTCCCAGCTAGACTGCCATTTTAGAAGACACCCACCACCTGGATCGAAATTGCTCAACAGAGGAGGATTATATAAGCAGCTTGGGGACTACAGACTACAGGGCTAATATAGCGTGTGCTGCTTCCAAAATGCTAGAGCAGTGCCTCACCCCAGGGGCCGTCATGGGGGAGGGCACAATGGACAAGTAACTTCTACCACGTTTGTGCTGTGAAGTGGCAGGCAGGTATGTACGGGGGAAACAGCCAACAAAGCACCCCCCTCCTGAATTCAGGATCTCCAGCACTCCTCAACGCTCAATATGACGAGTCCAGGTGGTACAGGAATGTAGTGGGTCGATGTAGTGCAGGCTATCCCCTGGGCCTCCAGGAAGGGCCTCAAATAGCCTCAAATATCAGGCGGGTGTGGACAGGGGACAGATCCGACATGGCAATGTTCATCCAGTACATTACACACTACAGGGATGAACAGGCAGGGGGGTGCAGGGGGAAAATGCCGCCCACTGCGCATTAGCTTTGTCCCAATGAGCAGTGCGCACGAATGGAGGAGGGAGCAGATAATTACTAGACCCCCCCGAAAACAAGGCCCTCACCGCAAGGATGCCGAGGTCTCAGCAGCGTAGCCCTCCAGGACCGATACAGTGCAGGCGTTCTTCCGGGCCTCCATTGACGTTGTGCTTGGCAGAGCAAGCACGCAAGGCCGCGGCTTCAAGCGATCTCAGCAGCAGGGCTTGAACACGTTGCAGGTTTCAAATCAGCATCATTGGAATCACCGCATTCCAGGCAATATTTACCCTAGTCTGTTCGGGGATAACGCAGCTCCAGGAGCAGCAAATTCCTGTCGGATAGGATCGGTGGCCGGCGGAGCTAACGGCCACATGCATCATCGGGACATTTTGCGATTCCTTATTTGCGAAAAATAGGGAATCGCAAATAAGGAATCGCAAAATGGGATGCATTAATTTATTCGCATAATTTTTGCGATTCGGTGAAAATCACAATTTTTACCGAATGGCAAGGATTATGCGAATTTTAAATTGCGATTTCGCAATTCCCATTGATTTCTATGGGCCGAAAGGCCCATAGGAATCAATGGGAAGGCATTGACATTTTGCGAATTTCTATTTGTGATTCGCAAAATGTTAATGCATTACATGGGTGCAGGAGGGGTCCAAATGAACCCCCCCTGCACCCCTGAAATGCATTTTTAAGTGCATGTTTCACACACACACATGTCCTAAGGACATGTGTGTCTGTAACATTACAGTGTTTAAAATGCAATTTTGAGCATTTTTAAACTTTTTCGCAAATTGCCACGAGGTTCAACCTCATGGTAATTTGCACCCCCTAATTGCGAATTCGCAATTTAAAATGCAATCATGCAATCGCATTTTTGGAATTCGCAAAAAATAGCGATTTTCCAAAAAATGTTTGATGCATCCAAAAAAGATATTTAGGAATCGCAAACGGCCGAATTTACCGATTCGCACCGTTTGCGACTCCTAAATACCTTGCTGCATGTGGGTGTTAATCACTATGCGGCCATCTTTAAACCTGGCAACCTCTGCCCCCTCGGATTGGGCATTTAATGGCCAGAATAGCCTGCTACAGTGGGCTATAAGGCTTTCATATTTCCCGAGACAGTGTTACTAGGAGTAAAAATGACAAAATAATGATGTAATACTATCACAAAATGTAACATATTAGGGCATGCTTTGCCTTTTCATTCTGTATAATTTAGTCAACCCTGCTGCATAATTTGATCCTGTTGGCTGCATAATTCTAGTGGCCCTGTGAATGAACAATAAAAAATGCCTTTAAATTTCGTTTTTATCTTGTCATATTTGCTGTGAGTCCAAATCTAGAAATTAAATGTCAGGGTACGTGGTCTGACCAACTGATGCTTATTCTTTTAACGTGGAGATTGGCGGAGTTTTTCCCCCCCGACTGCAAAGTGTGAGCATTTTAAGTTAGCGGTTTTGTAACGTGAACTATATGACATGTTTGCTGGAGCACAGGGAGTGTGAAAGGAAAGGCTGTAGGATGGCAGTTTTTTTCTAACACACAACAATATTTAAACATCTTCAAATGAATTGTACACATATTTGAAAACATATCAGCAGTTCGGAAAGCACAAATGAAGCATATTTTTATAATTCTTAAGTGTGATGGAAACAAAAGATTTAATATGACCAAAATAAATCAAGACACTTTACTTGCGGATGTGCAAATGATAAATATTTACTGAATCCAGACTTTTCACATTATTTGTGCACCACATAGTTCTATCAGCAAACCTTTATGTTAGTGGAAATTGTGTGGCCATTTTAATTGGATATTAGCTGTTAGTAAATGACAATGTATATTAATGTTAACAAATGAGTCGGTGTGAGGCAAATCCTAGGGATACATTACAGCATAACCTTTTATTTATTCCCACTGTCCATTTTCACATGAAGCTATTTTTGTTTTGCTGCCAGCTTCATATGTCCATGATGTCCGGTAAATGTGATTATGATTTGTTGATATCACTCAACTTTCCAGTTGTTGCTCTTTCTGTTGCACTTTTTTTCTTTGATGAATTTGCGTACTCTTGGTTTCTTTTATAGCTGTGTGTACTGTTACTGTGCCTTTAGTGACAGTATGATCCAATAGAGTATTTTATGAGTGAATTGGACATGTGCTTCTATTTCCGCTTTTCAACTTAGCAGCGGTGCACATATTTGTGTTGGGGAGTGGATGAAGTCTCGATGTTTCTGTAAAAGTTGCATTTCTTGGATATTCTACTTTTCTTGCTCAAAGACACATAGGGGCATATTATCAAGGGGGTTTATCTCCGCTTTTTTGGCTTTAAAAGCCAAGAAAGCGGAGATAATGTTATCTCCCTATTGCCTAGCTGTCGCTAACTTCAGTTAGCGACAGCTAGTAGGAGACAGCGACCATCTTGGGCCCCGCTTTGCATGTCAGTGATATTTATCACTAATGACATGCAAATTGGGCGTGCCAAGATGTTAGCGACTGGAAACAGTCGCTAACATCGCTATCTCCTACTACCAACTTTTGGAGATATTCGCGCTAAGCGCGAATATCTCCAAAAGCTAACACCTGCCCCTGAACAGTTCTTAGCCATGTTATCCAATGGGAGGTGGATAACATGGCTAAGAGCATTTGCTCGATAATGCATTAATATCGCTGACTTTACAGCGATATTCATGCATTTCGGCCGATTTTTATCGATTAGGAGATAAACCTTGATAATATCAAGGCTCCTAAGCGATAAAAATCGGCGATGCTCGGCGATATAATTTCGGCCGCTAACCAAGCTGAGCGATATTTTTCGCTCATGCTTGGTAATATGCCCCTTTGTTTTTTTGCATAATCTGATAGACGTAAATGAAAATCCTTCTTTGTGGTAACCATCTAGCATGGATACCAGCTTCCCCATGACAGCATGGACATTTGCCACCAGGTTTCTTTGGTATTCTCTCATTCTGAGATGTCGCCTGATTGTGTGTATAGAGGAGGAGTCAGAATTGGACTTTACCTTTAAGTCTTTCATAGATGAACTCAGGGTGCTTGAGCAACGCTGAAACGGAAATTAGGACCCTCCCCACTCAGCCGCGGCCGGTAGTGGGAGTACCGGAGGGGCGGTGATGTTGGGAGGGGGAGAGGCAGGGCAGGGGGTAGTAATGTATGGTTAACAGAGTAAGTAAACATATAAATAAATAAAACGAATTTCATTGCGCGCAGTGCATCGCATTTGGTGATGCAGTGCACACAACAAAATTTGTTTTATTTATTTTTATGTTTACTTACCTGTTAAACTCTGTAATCCATACATTACTACCCCCCACTTTGCCCCTCCCCCTCCCCACGTCTCCGCCCGGCCGGTACTCCCACTACCGGCCGCGGCTGTCCCAACTTGTTTCATGCTGCTATCATGACCTGTGCAGGCATACCAGAGGGCTGGAATCTACAATTCTGGACAATATCCCTAGAAACAAAATCTGGGGATTACAAGTTTTGTCCCTGGAGTGATCAATACTCAGACATCTCAGGAAATACTGCATACTTTTTTGCCTGTGGTTTTTCACGATTCCAGGGAGAAAACCACTGAAATATTCCACCCTCCCACATGTGGTGTAAAGTGTCAGAGGGATGGCATTAAGGCAGTTCAGGGGCAGAGGTGTCTGCTAGTTCCAATGGTGCTGCATGGGCCTGGCATTGTCTGGGTTATGCTCTTGTCTGCAACCCTTTCCCTGCAATGCCATCCCTTGGTGCTAATCCACACTAGATGAAACTAGCCCTGAAGTCACTGGGCTAGAAGACACATGCCTACTTGCAATGGCTTTAGGCTGCACTGCCTTGGGGCTCCCCCCTCAGTCCCCAAGGACATGGCTTATCCTGGGAGATGGGAACCGGGCCAAAATTGGACCGGGTAGGGGTGCTGTGCAGGCCTCCCTACCCATTTCTAAAAATAAATAAATAGAGGAAGTGGTCACGCCCTTGGGATGTGGTCCCCAGGGCTATATTGCCCTCAGGAGGGGGGCCACACGGCCCCCTCCAAAAAGTAAATAAATAGAGGGCAGGCCCGAGGGATGGGGGTCCGGGGTGGGGGTGGGGTGGGGGTCCGGGGCCAAACCTGTCCCAGAGAAGGGGGGCCACGCAGCCCCCCTTCCTTAAAAAAAATGATATCATACCTCCTGTAAGTCCTACGCAGCAAAATTCCTGAGTGCTAGTTGAAGGCCCAGCCCTCTTTCTCTGCCACTCTGCAAATGCGACTGTTAGTTAAAAAAACAAAGAAATTCACTGAAAAAAACACAGGTTTCAGGGACATTATAGTTAGAAATTAGCATTTAAAAACCTTAGAAATTCACAAAAAAACACAGGTTTCAGAGACGTTATAGTTAGAAATTAGCATTTAAAAAACTTTACAAATTCACAGTCAGGCGCTACAGAGTTTAGTAGCAAACAATGCTTTATCAGATGTCTGGGGAAAAAAAAGGGCAGATATAAAGGGCTTTACATACTATTCCGCTCCGCACCAAACCTGTGTAAGATTAGACTACTTTTTTGTTTCAAGCACAGCTCTTTCGGACTCGAGGATAGAAAGACTCCCGCGGATCCTTAGTGATCATAATCCCCTTGTGCTAACAATAACTAAGCCAACAGATACTAGACAGCAAAGAACGTGGACATTTGAATGAGGGCTTCTACAAGAAGATAAATATGTGGAACATATGAAAAAATGGATTAGGGAATTTTTCGAGATCAACAGGGGTAGTGCTGCTACAGGGGTAGTCTGGTATGCTTTTAAGGCGGAGGTTCGGGGGGGAGACGCTGAGCTTTAACTCTTTTAAACGAAAGCAGGAGCAGCTGCCGAATACAGAATTGGCGGGGGCAGTACTTAAGGCTGAGGAGGAGCTGGAGAAGTGTGTTATGACTGGAACCCCATTAGATACTGTTATGATAGAACTCCTGAAAGCTAAAGGGGAGGCAGAGGGAGATATTGCCAGAAAAGCTGCGAAAATATACATGACAAAAAGAGAGAGATGAACTGAAAGAAAAACGAGGTTTTTGAGCGCACTGCTCCTTTATCGGTGTGTTGTGTTCTAACTTATGGTTTGTGGTTTTTATCAATTTTTGCGTGCAGTCAAGGCGGCGCCTCTTGCCTTCGGACACCCACTGAATAATCCAAAAAGTTGTGCTTCCCACTGACAAAGTGGAAGCATCCCCTGACGCACAGCCGTTAAATCCTACTGGGAGTCACCCAGAGTTCCTCAAAAGTTCAAAACAAATTTCTGAATGTTTGCATGTTTCTTTATTTTTCAAGAAATATCTTATTTGATTAAATTCATCAATTTTTTACTTTTAAATGCATTTTAGTAGTACTCAAGTCCAATGCATTTCGGTCATTTAGACCTTCATCTGGGACCACATGAGCTGAAACAAGGTATAACAAAAGTCGTGTCACAAAACGTAAGAAAAATAACAATGCATAAGAGAAATAACATGGTACATATTCATTAACACTGCCATATTGCTAATAGTGACTTATTGTGAGATACACCCCAGTGCACAAACCAGCTTCTGTGTCATGATGACAATTTATCACAAAAAACGCCCGTATGGGCACTCACATTTGTAGTATTTGCCAGCGTCTCATGTATTATGCTTGTGGTCGAATGGATGAAACTGTCAAGGAGAATGTGTGGATAACTTCAATATAGAACCTTCGTTCGTAATTCTAAATACTCGAAAACCGGATTTAAACTCGGTGTATAATTAGCATGTTATTCACTTACTTTCTCGACGCATAAATCAGCGTCTCCTCTCTCCTAGTTTCAGTTAGATTTCACGGTCAGTCTCCCGGCATCTACTAGACGCCGGTCCAATCATTTCCCATATAGCTCTCACTGCGCTAATCGTAATTCACACAGTCACTATGATTGGACGATCCCCGGTCATGTGATCGGGGTAGCGTCCAATCCTGATCTGTTTCTAGTCCAAAAGCATGTTAACAAAACATCTCAAAACGTAAATACAAACCTGGCATTGTGTAAATTCATCAAACAGTGAATGTTTTGATAAAGCGTGAACAATGTCAAATAAACAGTGGGAATAAAAATAAAAAGTAAAACATTCAACAAAAATATAACTAGAAATAGATGGCTACTGCATCCTCCAGTACGGGTAAGGCAGAGCACAGAATGTGCTTAATTCTACATATTACCAAGTTCATAAATAGCACATGAATTCTACCCGGTCATTGAGTCCATAGGGCTTGTGGGTATTCAACAGATACATCCAGCTATTCTCCCTCTGAAGGAGAAATCTGTTGTTATCACGACCTTCTCTTTTTTCAATTACTTCCAGGATCGTAAATTGGAGTTGAGAAACATTATGTTTAGCTTCGTTGAAATGCAACGCTATTGTGGACTTCACATTAGCCATTCTTATATTTGATTTATGTTCGTTTAATCGTGTTTTGATTTTTCTGATTGTTTTTCCCACATATGCCTTTCCGCATGGGCATTTAAGCATATAGATGGCGTTGCTCGTGTCACAGGTAGCATTGACATGTAACTTTATATTGTGTCCCTTCATAGGATGTGTGATCGTGTTTCCTCTTATGATGTTATTACAGTGACCACACTGCAAACATGGTCTTGTTCCTCGGTACTTCTCGTCTTTAGAACTCTTTTGTTTCAACAGTTCTCCTAGATTTTTGCTACGAGTAAAGGCAAAGATTGGCTGTTGTTCGAAACTGGGTTTAAAGTCAATTTCCGCTCTAAGAATACTCCAATGTGTCCGTATGATTTTTTGGAATCTATGACTCATGGTTGAGTATTTCGATACCACTGTCATTCTTTCCTGTTTGTTCTTGGTTTGTGTTTTCAATAGTTCTGTCCTCGGTATCTTCTTCACTTTCTCAATGGATTGTTCAATAAGAATATTGGGATATCCTCTTTTTAGAAATCTGTCACCCATCGCTTTCAAGGTATGGTCAACTTTACTCTCCTCCGAGGTAATTCTTTTTGCTCTCATCATCTGAGAAATCGGTAGATTCTTTTTTAGTGATTCTTGATGAAAGCTTTGAAAATGAACAGTGTTGTTTCTATCAGTTGATTTTCTATGCATTTCCGTTTCGATTTTTCTTTCTTTTAGACTAACTCGCACATCCAGAAATGTTATCGTAGATTTGGAAGTTTCCCATGTCAGTTGAATTCTGTCGTTTTTCTGATTTAATTCCATTAAGGCATGCTGTAGTGTGTCTTCTGTGTTCTTCCATATTAAGAATATGTCGTCTATGTATCGGACAATTATTTTCAAATTGTTTGTCCATGCAGGGTTGTTTAGTATGTGCTCTTCTTCATATGCCTTCATGTACAGATTCGCATATACAGGGGCCGCACAATTGCCCATCGATGTTCCGACTAGTTGTTGGTACTAGTTGCTGTACTAGTTGGTACTAGTTGCTGTACAAATTCATAGATAAATACATGCAACCTTCAGTTCAGAACATGACGACATACATCAGAGATTCCACCGACTTCTTGACTAAGTTAAACCAGTTGGTGCTTAAAGATGATGAGGAACTGATTCTTTGTACAGCGGATGTGAAGTCCTTATATACTTCGATACCCCACGGAAGTGGCATCGAAGCAATGGAACAAGCCATCCTGGCAACGGATCATGATAAATCTATGCAAATTTTTCTTCTAGAGCTGATAATTTTTACGCTATACCACAGTTACTTTAAGGTCGACGATGAATTGTACCAACAACTAGTCGGAACATCGATGGGCAATTGTGCGGCCCCTGTATATGCAAATCTATACATGAAGGCATATGAAGAAGAGCACATACTAAACAACCCTGCATGGACAAACAATTTGAAAATAATTGTCCGATACATAGACGACATATTCTTAATATGGAAGAACACAGAAGACACACTACAGCATGCCTTAATGGAATTAAATCAGAAAAACGACAGAATTCAACTGACATGGGAAACTTCCAAATCTACGATAACATTTCTGGATGTGCGAGTTAGTCTAAAAGAAAGAAAAATCGAAACGAAAATGCATAGAAAATCAACTGATAGAAACAACACTGTTCATTTTCAAAGCTTTCATCAAGAATCACTAAAAAAGAATCTACCGATATCTCAGATGATGAGAGCAAAAAGAATTACCTCGGAGGAGAGTAAAGTTGACCATACCTTGAAAGCGATGGGTGACAGATTTCTAAAAAGAGGATATCCCAATATTCTTATTGAACAATCCATTGAGAAAGTGAAGAAGATACCGAGGACAGAACTATTGAAAACACAAACCAAGAACAAACAGGAAAGAATGACAGTGGTATCGAAATACTCAACCATAAGTCATAGATTCAAAAAAATCATACGGACACATTGGAGTATTCTTAGAGCGGAAATTGACTTTAAACCCAGTTTCGAACAACAGCCAATCTTTGCCTTTACTCGTAGCAAAAATCTAGGAGAACTGTTGAAACAAAAGAGTTCTAAAGACGAGAAGTACCGAGGAACAAGACCATGTTTGCAGTGTGGTCACTGTAATAACATCATAAGAGGAAACACGATCACACATCCTATGAAGGGACACAATATAAAGTTACATGTCAATGCTACTTGTGACACGAGCAACGCCATCTATATGCTTAAATGCCCATGCGGAAAGGCATATGTGGGAAAAACAATCAGAAAAATCAAAACACGATTAAACGAACATAAATCAAATATAAGAACGGCTAATGTGAAGTCCACAATAGCGTTGCATTTCAACGAAGCTAAACATAATGTTTCTCAACTCCAATTTACGATCCTGGAAGTAATTGAAAAAAGAGAAGGTCGTGATAACAACAGATTTCTCCTTCAGAGGGAGAATAGCTGGATGTATCTGTTGAATACCCACAAGCCCTATGGACTCAATGACCGGGTAGAATTCATGTGCTGTTTATGAACTCGGTAATATGTAGAATTAAGCACATTCTGTGCTCTGCCTTACCCGTACTGGAGGATGCAGTAGCCATCTATTTCTAGTTATATTTTTGTTGAATGTTTTACTTTTTATTTTTATTCCCACTGTTTATTTGACATTGTTCACGCTTTATCAAAACATTCACTGTTTGATGAATTTACACAATGCCAGGTTTGTATTTACGTTTTGAGATGTTTTGTTAACATGCTTTTGGACTAGAAACAGATCAGGATTGGACGCTACCCCGATCACATGACCGGGGATCGTCCAATCATAGTGACTGTGTGAATTACGATTAGCGCAGTGAGAGCTATATGGGAAATGATTGGACCGGCGTCTAGTAGATGCCGGGAGACTGACCGTGAAATCTAACTGAAACTAGGAGAGAGGAGACGCTGATTTATGCGTCGAGAAAGTAAGTGAATAACATGCTAATTATACACCGAGTTTAAATCCGGTTTTCGAGTATTTAGAATTACGAACGAAGGTTCTATATTGAAGTTATCCACACATTCTCCTTGACAGTTTCATCCATTCGACCACAAGCATAATACATGAGACGCTGGCAAATACTACAAATGTGAGTGCCCATACGGGCGTTTTTTGTGATAAATTGTCATCATGACACAGAAGCTGGTTTGTGCACTGGGGTGTATCTCACAATAAGTCACTATTAGCAATATGGCAGTGTTAATGAATATGTACCATGTTATTTCTCTTATGCATTGTTATTTTTCTTACGTTTTGTGACACGACTTTTGTTATACCTTGTTTCAGCTCATGTGGTCCCAGATGAAGGTCTAAATGACCGAAATGCATTGGACTTGAGTACTACTAAAATGCATTTAAAAGTAAAAAATTGATGAATTTAATCAAATAAGATATTTCTTGAAAAATAAAGAAACATGCAAACATTCAGAAATTTGTTTTGAACTTTTGAGGAACTCTGGGTGACTCCCAGTAGGATTTAACGGCTGTGCGTCAGGGGATGCTTCCACTTTGTCAGTGGGAAGCACAACTTTTTGGATTAAAAAGAGAGAGATGCCATGAATTCAGTGAGACAGTAGGGAGAACTCTGGCTATACGGACAAGGCAACAAGAAGCGTCGGGCACTGTGAGAGAGATCAGGGATACCTCAGGCAGGACTCATACAGACTCAGAGGAAATAAGGGAGGTCTTCAGAACCTTCTATGAGAAATTATATGACGAACCATCGGGGGGAGATATCCGGGGAATTAGAGATTACTTGCAGGAAATCCCGGTAGTTAAATTAATGGAGGAAGATGCAGAAGGTCTGGAAGAGGTTTTTCAGGCAGAAGAAATAAAGAATGCTATCTTAAACCTCCCTTCAGGGAAAGCAGCGGGCCCTGACCAAATCCCAATCGAGTTTTATAAAGTGTTCTGGGACACCCTGGAAGGGGATATAATTAGGACAATGCAGCAGGCACAGATAGGCAAATCTATTCCTGGATCATGGGGGGGCGCGGAAATTGTGATAATTTTGAAAAAAGGGAAGCCTCCGGAAGAACCTGGATCGTACAGGCCCATCACCCTAATGAATACGGATACTAAGGTATTCTCTAAAGCTTTGGAAACAAGATATGCCAGGGTAATAGATAAGGTGGTGAGCAGTAGTCAACATGGCTTCATACCTGGAAGGGGCACTATCCACTACACACGTAAGGTGATAACTCTGTTTGATGCCACAGCAGTCACAGGGGACCCGATGGCGGTTATGCTGTTAGACGCAGAAAAAGCATTTGATCGGGTCTCCTGGGACTACCTCTGGCAAAGATCAGGGGTTAAAAAGCGATTTGTTAAAGCAATCCAGGCTCTATATGTAGATCCAGTGGCTTCTGTGCGAGTGAATGCGGGGTCCACAGGAAAGTTTCGGATAAGGAGAGGCACGAGACAGGGATGCCCCTGCTCACCACTTTTATTCGCCATGTATATGGATCCACTGATCCATAGAATAGAGATGTGCGAGCTAGTAACACCATTGCCTACACGTATCGGCCATTTTAAGATATTAGCATACGCCGATGACGTGGCAGTGATTACGCCAACCCCTATGGAGGCTATAGTCCAAGTTGAAATTGAGGCCCTAAGGTTTGGGCAGATTTCGGGCTACAAATTGAACACGGCCAAGACACAGATAATTAAAAACTGTCATACTATCTGTACAGATAGTCGAGTGGTCCAGGCAGGAATATACTTAGGGGTGACTATCTCGGCTGAGCTAGATAGCTTAGTAGAAAAGAATATAACACCTTTAATTAATAAAGTGCGGAAGGACTTGGATAGATTGGATAATCTTCATCTTTCTATTGTGGGGCGGACGAATGTAGTAAAGATGTTAGTCTTACCCAAGTTTTTAAATTTTTTCAGAGCAATACCCTTATTATTTGAGGCCAAGCTGTTTAAGAACATCGAACATATGATTAATAGATTCATTTGGGCAAAGGGGAAAACTAGGAGGGCAATCGGGTTTATGACACTTCCACGGGAGAGGGGAGGGTGGGCACTGCCAGATTTAAAGCTATACTACTGGGCAGCAGCTTTACAATATATGGCAGGCTTGGTGGGGGGGGGGGGCAGAGTCTGAAGGCTGGAGCGAGTTTGGCTCATTGGCGATATATGGATTAGTTCTGGGACCAGAAGCTGAGAATGTGCTTTTAAAATATACGGAGGCTAGCTATTTTAAAAGGACACGGTTTAAGACGCTTATTGCGGCTTATACAGTTTGGAAAGCTTTCGCTAAATGGTTTGGGCTGGGGAAGTATAATTTTTATACTAGATTGAAAGAAAATCCAAATTTACCAGAGGAGGTCTTTGCTGGCCCTATTTTTACAGAGTGGGAAAGGAAGGGAGTCAGAAGGATAGGGGATGTTCTGGGACAACAAGGGGTCTACCAGTTTTCTGAATTACAGATAAAGTTAGCTTTAGACAATAGACAATTATACAAATATTTACAAATAAGGAGCTTTTTGTATAATAAGAAGGGAGGACCGGCGGGCTTCAGCAAAAACCCTATTATGGAAGTGATCCAAGTAGGGGAGGATTGCAAAATAAAGAGGCTGTATGCTGAATTGATAATCTCAAAGCAGGATGACATCGAAAAATGGGTAGACAAATAGAAAAATAGCTTGGATATTAAGGGGGAAAGCTTCTACATGTCTCTAGAAAAGGGATATACAATGCTGTGCTCGGCGCCTCTTCAGGCACAACACTATAAAACTATATACCATCTTTATCATACGCCTGCAAAGATAGCCCAGTGGGGAGCCACAACAGGAATTAGCTGTTTTAGATGCGGAAGCCTGGATGCAGATTTGCTACATGTGTTTGCAACATGCCCTCACCTGCAACTGCTCAAAAAGGGCATTGAGGGTTTTATAAACAAGGTATTAGGAACTGAAACTTTCTTAACCCCTTCGATAACTATTCTGGGAGTGAAAGAGAATGAGGGGCAAATGCAGGGTGGGGGGGAATTCCTGTTTGTAGCTTTGGCAGTCATGAGACTTTGCATAGCATCTGCATGGTTAGACCTACATTTCATCATTGGTTGGCCAAACTATTAGTAGTATATAATCTGGAGTCTGAGATATATGCAAGGAAGGGGAAAAAGGGAAGGAAGCTTGGTAAACAAATCTGGGGTCCCATTACCCAATGGAAAGAAGGGAGCATGGACTGAATTATTAGAAATGTATACGTTTATGCGTGCTGGACTATATATATGTGAGTTCTTGATGTTTGCCTTAAGCCCCCCCGGGTTTTTTTCTATTGTTTGGTAATTATTATTTAATCTAGGTATAAGATGTTAAATTGAAGAGACTCTATGTACTAGAAAGATTTGAAGTATGTCAATTGCTTTCCACTCTGATTGTATTGTGGCTTATTCTTTAACAAAGAAGAAAAAGTGAAATATTTGATATTTAATTCTGTTGTAACAGTGTGCCGTGCCCTGCACGTAAAAGTGAGAAATTTCTAATAAAAAAGAAATTCACAGAAAACACCAAAGGTACAGAGACATTATAGTTAGGCTGATATGTCACTCATACAAAACCAGAGAAATTCAGCTGTTATTATTAGCTGAAGTAACTAAAACTCGCATCCCCGCAATTCACTGCTGATGACATCACATATTAAATCACTCATGACATGGTCAATGATATCACTGATGACATCTCTAATGACATCATTGATGACATCATCCAGCGATTGTGAGTGATTCTAAAATGTTTTTAAGTGTTATATATACCGCGAGGTGCATTGAAGAAAGAGTGGGTGTATGAGTGTCTGTATAGATGAATCAGTGGGTGTGAGAGTGACTGTATAAGTGAGTGATTATACGTGTCTCAGTAAATGTATCAGTGAGTGACTAATCTGTGTGAATGTCTGTGTCAGTCTGTCACTTGGTATCGGCATGGGTTGGTGAGTAGCTTCATGAGTGTCTATATGGGTTATTGATTGGTTGTCTGAGTACCTCTATGGGTGCCTGAGTGGCTGTGTGAGTGGGTGGGGATGTGTGTGACTCCCTGCATGGATGTGTGAGTGGGTGATTCACTAGCTGTTTGGATTCAGGACTGCTTCTGTGGTGGGCTGTATGTGTGAGAGAGTGTGTGTATGGCTGTCTTGATGGAATGTATGTATCAGTGGTATATAGGTGAGTAACTGCAGATATGTATGACAGTATATCTGAGTGTTGGAGTATATAAGTGACTGTATGTGAGAGTGACTGATTGTGAGAGTGGCTGTATGGATCAGTGTGTACTTGTGTTAGGGATTGTATACAAGAGTAAGTATGTGGTAGTATCTGTATTAATAAGTGAGGTATTGTGTGTATAACTGTATAGTTGAGTAAATAGCAGTATGATTGACTCTTTGGGTGAGTGACTAGGTGTGTGAGTAACTCTAAGGGTGAGTGTCAGTGTGTGAGTGTCTGTATAGGTGTATGAGTGCATATATCAGTGACTGTATTGGTGAGTGACTGCTTGTATGAGTGGCTGTAGGGGTGAGTGAGTGTATATGTGTGGAGACCTATGAACCAGTGAGTGGGTATGTACTAACTGGTATTGGTGTGTCTATGGTTTCGAGAATGGTAGTTTGTATTTCAGAGTGGATGTATGAAAGGTTATATTAGGGTGTGAGTAGGTGCATCAGAGATTATGTGGATGATGTCATGAGTGATGCCATCAGCAGTGCTTCATTTGTGCAGGGGCTCCCCGGGGCTAAGCACTGGCACTAATTTTATATGGCCGGTACTACAGCTTAGCTTTCTCTTCATTCAATATCATGGCCATCCCCTGATAGAACGTCCTAAGACCAATGTGCACTGTAATGTATGCCATGGCAATATATGCACTAAACTTATGCATATTAGGAATACAAATGTATGTGAGATATTAAGTGTGAGAGCTAAAGAACTGACATGCTTGCACTCTGTGACAGGACGCTACTCTGCGCCACACTTTTGAATAATGTCAGGAATGCTAATCCCAGTAATGTAGCAAGTGCGCTGCTCTTCCTGCACAGGGACACTATTATGCCATTAATAAATAGCCTTGGCAAATGCTTGTTTGAACCTTAAACCTTAACTACCTATGTTCGTATGAGGCTTAATATACAGGACGTACCGGACACTAATGCACTCCAATGCAGGGAGCTGTAGTGTAGTTCCTATATTCCCAATAGGCTCTGCGCATTGGAATAACATATACTATAGATTAGACGTAGGACTGAGGTCGACTACGTCTCTATCGTATATATTAGACCTAATAGTGAGTGCGAGCTAGCTCAGAGGTCACTAGAAACGCTCTCGAATTCACAAGAAGGGATTATTTTCTGACAAACGCATAAACATGACAACTTTGTTTCCCAAGAATAAGAAATCAATCTCCAGAGTCGCGGAAACAATAGATAGCTATTTTACTCAGTCAATCGTGCATGCTTAGTTTCACCAGAGGTGCTGAGAAAATAGAGAGACGGGCGTTTTCAATAAAGAGTATTTATTGAACAGTCTTCTTTCTCAAGTATAAGAAATGTACTGCTACAATCGTAATACTGGTTATAAAGTACAAGGTATATAATACAATGAGTATTATAAAGTAGTACCGTTAAAGCATGATATGGTTTCTAAGCCATAAAATACCTAAAATACATACAGTGAAAAACTAATGACTAAAAGTACGCAACTGGTGCTTCTAAAATATGCCTACCCCAGTGTACCCAACCTAAGTATAGTACAAGGGTAGAAGTAAGTGAGGAGTAGTTTAAGTTTAGTAGTTCTCCAAGAATCTATTCCAAGAATTCTCTAAGGGTCTAATCAGCTCCGTACCTTGGTTTAGAATGGAGTTCTTGTATCTCTCTCTCAGGACTCAATATCCCAGCAACCCGCAAGGGTAGCCTGGAAACACTGGAGCTGGATTTCTCAGCAGGAGAAAAGACAGAGTCTCTCAGTGCGTCTGCCGGAGGGTCGGCTTACTTCGGTACTTGCTGCTGCAGGGCGTTGGGCAAGTAGATAGTCGATCTGCTCCAAACCACTGTGTGTTTGTCTGGGAAAATGTAGGCATATTTATACTTTGAAGGTGCCGAGTTTGACCTATGATTGGACTCAATAACGTCAGTAAAGACTCAGTTCTTCGGAAACACCATGATTTCGAAGATAAATTAGTATTCAGGCAAGGGAAGGGGATGTCCCTA
Organism: Lissotriton vulgaris; assembly: GCF_964263255.1. Taxonomy (NCBI): domain Eukaryota; kingdom Metazoa; phylum Chordata; class Amphibia; order Caudata; family Salamandridae; genus Lissotriton; species Lissotriton vulgaris. The sequence continues at coordinate 1,722,948,356 of NC_141694.1, read as the reverse complement.
GCTGCTGAAGGCGGGTTTCTCTAAGAAATCGTTGTTGATTCTCTAAACTTAGTGGAAGTAGCCCTGCCGTATTTAAACTGCATAGGCTCGGTCTAAATATTGTAATGATTTCTATGCCTATATAAGGATCGGGTAATCTATACCTATATAAGGGCATGAAACGGGAAAATTACACTAGGGTCCTAGATTCATCTACAACAGAGCCATCAACATCATTGTTTTCAAGTTACAGGTCACGCCCAATAACATCTCGTGAGACTTCAGGAGTTACGGCTGCAGTTGGAATACAGGTCATGCCCTGAGACACATGCTTTTTATTAGCGCAATTCTGGATCTGAAGCAGTGCAGAGACTCCCGGCTGAACAAAGGTAGGAAGTGTGCTTCGGTACTCATCTACCTTTCGGTAGCGATGCTTAGAACTACATGACTGCCAATGTGCATGTCTTGGCAAAAGCATTTCTTCCAAGCAAGAGCTGACAGTGTTCATGAGGAGCGCCTTTGAGCAGCGCTAGCCAAAAGATTCCTTGATTGTTTTAAAGAGCATCGGTGGTGACAGAGCGCTTTTGTTTATCGGATTGGTACTGAATGCATGAGTATTGGACATTAAGATGTGCACCACTGAGATGTAGACTTGAGGCTATAGTGGGTGTGTATTATACCTTAGACAAAATTCCCACCTCACTAAATCTGAAGGAACCATACCTGTGCTTCTAATAGGTGCTTGCCAAAAGAGTGGATAGAAATCAGGTAAATAGTGCTTCAAGGCACGTGATAAATAACGGATATGAGTACAAGAGACAAGCTTGTTTGTTACTCACACCTTTAAATCCCTACAGGTAAGGTTCATTCTCAGGTGATATATATATTATTCCTGTTGAAAAGAATGTGTACTATCAGATGATAGAACAGTATTTCATGTGCAATGCTCAATGGGTTGCTGCTTTTGTCACAGAGATCTTTTTATTATTCTCACTTCATAGGTTACAATCATTATCTAGTACAGTGAGCTATGAACTACTATCAAAGCGCTAGATGAAAACAGCATTATACAGATTAGAAAGTTATATTTTTCCCCGGTCTTGGACTATCATACTTTTACTAAAAAGGGTTAAGCCAATTTATTTCAAAATAGTGCATTAAATGCACTTTTGCATTAAATTCTTTCAACATTTTCTCAGGGACGGCGGGTGGGGGCACCTTCTATCAAAACCTTACTTGAGGAAGGCTCCCTTGAGGAAATTTAGAACAGGTATTACATCTGGCTTTCAGCAGTGCCAGTTGGGGATGTGGGTGGATACAATACAGTGGAGCCAGTGGAGGAAGTGAGTGGAGCCAGTGGGGGAAGTGGGTGGAGCCAGGGGAGGTGGGTGTGGCCTCCTAAACAAAATTGCGCACCTGGACTTAATATTTCACAAATTAAGCACTGGCCATGAGTGATGTCATTTGAGATGTCACTGTGATGTCATGAGTGATGTTTCTGACCATGGCATGAGTGATGTAATATGTGACGTCATCAGCAGAGCATTGCAGGGGCGTGAAGTATAATGGGTTAAGCTAACTTTAACAGCTGAATTTCTCTGGTTTTGTATGAGTGAAATATCAGCCTAGCTATAACGCCTCTGCAACCTTTGTTTTTTCTGTGAATATATATATATATATATATATATATATATATATATATATATATATATATATATATATATATATATATATATATATATATATATATATATATATATATATATATATATGTATATATTAGCCTAAAAATATTTTAAAAAACTTTTATAGACATTTAAAAAAAATATTAGGAAACTTCGTTTTTTTAGAAAAATAAAATAAAAAGATAGTAAATATAAACCAAATTCCAATCCTAATGTGACACACTAATTTGCACTATTTCTGGCATTTTTGCACAGTTATCTTATACTAGGCACTTTATTAAGGAAAGCACATTAGCACTTTAAAGAACTTTTTCGACTGCTGCTATTAGACAATGTGGTTTTTAGGATTTTTTCCAATTTAGAATAAAAGTGTATAAATTAAAGTATAATCAATGTACATATAAGAGTGTTTTACAACAATGTATAATGACTGAATCAAAGTACATTGGTTTATGCATTTATGTAGACATAATTTATGATTTAATTAATTTTTTAAACAGAAAAATGAAATTTTAGGATTTTAAATCTTGATATGGTTTATAAAAGGCAAATGACAATGCTTTTATCCTAATTTAATTGATTACATTGAAGTTTTCAAAGGCTGTATTCTGCCTCGCGGCAAAAATTGTGAAACACACTCACTTGTAGACAGGAATTAACACCGTTCCCGTGAACAAGCCTTATGTGAAGGCGAAACGCGTTGGGCATGGCGAGAGCTTGACAACAAAGCTGTCCCTACAATGCTCACCTGGCATGACGTCATGCCGTAACTTCTCCACTAGTGAGAAGTGAATGCTTTTGCCAGGGCACAAACCAGAGCCGTCTTTGAAATACTGCTGGTGCTGAGCACCTGTGAGACCCGACCCACTTAAAGCCCTGAGAGCTATCAATATTTACAAATTACAATAACCAATACCTTTCCTTAGTCCTCTCATGCCCAATGTCACTTAGCTAAGGAAAATTATGTTGGACGTGGTATTTTTCAGTTTTTTAAAACTTTAACAGGCAGATGCATCAAAGAAAATACCGCGAGCAAACGGGCAGATTCTCAGAATCTGGCCGTTTGCTCCCGGTATTTTTGCATTTGGGATGCATCATCCTAAATGCAGAAATCGCAATTTAAGGAATCTCTAAATAGCGGTTCCTTAAATTGCTCTTGCATTTAAGGAATCCCAAAATGAGATTCCTTAAATGCAATGCATGAAACCCAAAAAAATAGCGATTTCACTAATAGGGGGAGCAAATTACCATGAAGTTGAACTTCGTGGTCATTTGCTAAAACTTTTAAAAATGCACTTTTGTGCATTTTTCAAAGTTACATGTTGTGCACACACATGCCCTTAGGGCATATGTGTGTGTAACATTGTGCACAGGTCCATTTCAGGGGTGCAACAGGGTGTCCTTTGGACACCCTGGCACCCTTGAAATAGCGGAACATTAGCGATTCGGTAATAGCTAATCGCTAATAAGGAATGGCTTTCCCATTCATTTCTATGGGCCCATAGGAATGAATGGGAAAGCCATTCCTTATTAGCGATTAGCTATTACCGAATCGCAAATAAGGAATCTGTAGGAATCGCTAATACCATTGCGATTCCTACATGCATCCCGTTTTGCGAGGCTTTAATAGCGATTCCTTAAAATTCGCTATTAAGGACTCGCAAAGCATAACTTTGATGCATCTGCCAGTAAGACTTTTTATTTCTTTTAAAGGTGCTCTCACAATAAATACTGTCTCTAGGGCTCTACACAAGTCAAAATCAAATTCCTAATTTCTTAGCCAAATCATAAAAAGTGGAATTCCACCTATGGAAATGATTTCGGACCTTAAAAAAACAACGCTGATCACGGCTATTCAATACAAAATAAGTTTCCTCTGAATAGGATCTAGAACACCGAAGAGAAGCAAACTGGGAAGAGCTGTGTAATGATGTTAATTTGAAGTTTTATTTATCAAACATATGCCTCTGTTGCTAGATTTTCTCAGATTGACAAAGAATGATCATAAAAGAACTAATAGAGCAGTAATGAAATCCTGGCTAATGTTTCTTGTAAAAAACATTGGCAAGAAGTGTGACACACATCCTGCATCAGACACAGAGAACATAGTTGCTTATTTGCTCGTTTAGGATGAATTGAAATATTTATGAAAGCAGAACCTGATGCAGAGTTAGAAAATGTTATACGGATTTTACATTGGTGGGCTTGCAATTGGGGATTATATAGGGTCGAAATGTAAAAATATTAAACATGTCTTCTCTAATACTAGATCTTTCATAGATTCACATGGTTGAATTATTCGCCATTGTCATGCCTGGAACTCTTGGTAAACAATGTTAACATAGCAGTATACATTATGACTCAATAACATTGGGAGACACTGATACAAGTGCGGAGCGTGAGCAGGGGAAAGGATTGAACTCACAAGTTTCACCCAATAGTGAAAACTTGTCGGATCTGACTGGACCTGACGGTAGTCCCTTTGAACAGGCGTTGCATCAGACTTGGGTCTGAAAATTCTCTCCCCCCTCTGTTGGCTGCACACATGCACATTGTGTAGTAGTAACGTGTACAACAGGGGAAGGGTTTTTGTTATTTCTTCTTTTCCTCACGATGTTGAGAGTACACATTGGGCTTCCCTGTCTAGACTCTGCACCCACCACACATACCTAAATGAAACTGTCTGTGTCAACTGTAACTATGCTGCAATGTTAGTGTCCTGTATTTGTTGTTGATGGAAAACTGAATAATCAAATTAAAAGAAACACTCAACAGAAAATTGTAAATACTCAGGGTGCTGTGCGCGGCCCTCTACAACTGCGAGTTCAGATAGTTAACACTTACTTGCACTAGTTAATAGACCAATGAAAAACTAGCATTCCAATGATACACGTGAGAAATATTTGGGCCCGAAATTTGACAGTGAGGTGAGATTTAAAAATCGACTTAAGCTCACACAATCACAGGGCTGCGGATGCCATGGGCGGCAATCTGAGTGATAGCTCGGGCACCACAAGCTCTAGCTACGCCTCTGAAAACCTCTCTATAGTTTTGTAATAATAGGCGACTTGTGACGCACCCAGTCACCTATTATAAAGAAATGGTGTAGCCGCTCAACTGTAATGAACTATTACAGTTGAGTTCTAAATCGTAATGCCTGCTGCCACAGCAGGGAGTTAAGGGTAAAGGCGGGTCAGGTCATTGGGCATAGTTAAAGGAGCTGTTTTAAGAACAGAAACAAACGTTGCTGTCTGCTCTGTTTTTCTAGATGTACGTGACAAGCAGAAAGGAAATACTTATTGCAAAATGTGTTTTTGTTTTGCACTCCTTAGGTAATTTTAGAAATAGAAAAGTTAGTATATTTCTGCTTGTTTCTACACATTCTGAGATACTGCACCTTTTTTAAAGAACAGACTTTATTAAACTGATTCAACTTTTTTTGGCAACAAATATCAAATATCTATGTTTAGTCTTCATGCTTGCAAAGATGGTCTTTCTTTCATGTGAAAGAGCAATATACAGAGAAAGTGGTTTGAGGGAAAGTGATGGTTTGAGCAGGTATTATAAGGAATAAGGTACACCCTGGTATACATGATAAGGATATTGCAAGTCCCCTCCTAATAAAGAAACTTTAAAAGCATCACTCCGCTGGAATGCATATCTTTGCTTTGTTAATGATAAAAATCTGAGTTAAATAATGTTTCTGAATACCAAAATCGCGCAATGTATTCAGCGCCATATTTCATTTCCTTGCTATATAATGTTTCACCGCAAAATGGTATGTTTGACTTGTGATATTAGGCTAATTTTCACTTTAAATTCAGTAAAGCAATGCTACTAATTCATGCAGTGCAGCTTCCACGAATTATAATGTGTGTCATATGCAGACTCACATTCATTTGATCTTAATTTAACAAACTTTCTAGATCCTAATGGCAGAAAAACTTGGCTTGAGCTAATAGGATGCAATGAAATGCAATTTGACGCCCTTCAAGAGGTTCAATTATTGTGCCCTTCTTAACCTTCATTCTATTCAGTACAACTGTGCAAAGGAGTATGTCAATGGAAAGTCAATCAACAATGATCCCACTGTGAACCTCACAAAGTGCCACCGCATGACATCAATCAGCCCAGTAGTACTGCCAGCCACCACTGCAATACCACTCATAGAAGCAGCGGTTGCTTTTGTGACTCAACAGCCTTTCAAAGGTGAATGAATACCCTAACTTTTCCTATGGAGAGATTCCACACTAATATTACTTGCATAAAAATGCTTGCAAAAGTTTCAATTTTCACATGCGAATCAAGCGCACTTCATGAAGCAAAAAAATTTAATTTTGCAAGTCCCTGTTGATGATTTTGATCTTGTGGACGCTAATCATGCATGCTTCCTTCTAGAAACTTTTGACTATGCATTACAATATATGCCAGTGACACAAGCCAACCTTGCTGAAGGCTTGGGACACTGGCCTTCCGCACAGCACCAATACAACCTAAGAGTTCAAACTAATAACACAATTATGATTTCACAGTGATTTCACTGACATCTTCTAATCAAACTACACTGCATCCTATGGGCATATATGTGCCACACTATAATGCTAATTAGGAACACTATCAAACTGCAGTGCAATTTAAGGACAGTAAGTGAGTTTGGGAGACAGCGTGCTCTGTCACAAGCATAAGTTTGCTGCCTTACCAATCCTTGGTCTGCCTGTCTTGTTTCGAGATGGGCGGCTAGTAAGTTTTCTATCAATGGTGCCCCTATTGTCTCCGTTGACTGAAAGCTTTCTCCAAATGCCTAATTGAAAAGGAGGAACATCAGAAGAAGGATAATACACAGATTACACTACATAAGGTGGATGATGTAATGCACATTAGTATTTTGTTCATCATCTCCAGGTAAGACCTGGTGGGCAGGAACAGAAAATATCAATAATGACCCTCACAGTCTGGAAGAAAACTCCCAATGTGTGGCCAGTCATAAATGGTTTGTTTTATGAAAAACCGTCTATACTGACAGCAGCTGTCCACCAAACGTTTTGTACCTTGAAGGGTACTGCCGTAATGGTGGTTCCCTTCAAGGTGCAGAGATGACCTCTGGGTTGTCGGTCTTCACCTAATTTGATGTACAATAGTCTATCAGTATTGCAGAGGTAATGTCCTTTGTCACCCAGATGGACAGAAGAGCATCTATAAATTTAAAATTAGGTCTTAACTCTGCTTCTTTGTGCTTCTAACCGACCACGCACTACTATATTCTAGAGTGACTATGCTGTTACTCTACCATTCATCATTGAGGCACTTACCCACCTTGCTTTAGTGAACCTAGGGGCACAAAACCTACCTTACACCACCGCATCCTAGGGATTCTGAGCTGTCACATAACACTCTTCCCTTGGGATACTACCTCTTCACACTGCACACTGTGTTTCTAACCTGCCACAGAGTGTCTACATTCTGGAGACACTAATCCACCATTTTGTACTTTGTATAAGAGACACTAATTTAGCTGATCATGCTGCATTCTTGAGGCATTAACCATTTGCAATACATTCTTAAGGTATTTAACCAATTTCCCTACTGAATATCAACATTAATAATATTGTGGTATGAGAATATCGAGCACAGCATATCAAGCGACAAAATACTAAAAGGCACATGCATCTAGGGAAGTATAGATTTACTATTCCTATCTCTACATCTGTGTACCTTGAAGATATATGTACTGCGTAGGTACACACATATATATATATAGCCACAGCTTCTTCTCTCCACTTCTTGCAGATCAAAGGACACGGCACCGCAACAGTTGGTTTTTAGCGTTTTTATTATTTACACACCAGTGCAAATATAACGTGCATCAAAAAAGGACGGTCTACGCGTTTCGGCTCCTGCCTTCCACTGGACCATCAATATATATATATGAAACCAATCCTGTATTGCAACCGTTTCGGGAAGCAGGCACCGACTCCGTGGGATTCGTAATCAAGGGTCTTTAATGTCAAGAAAGACGACCAGGCGCGTTTCGGCGGACAAGTCCGCCTTGCTCACTACATCTGGTTTCACCAACATTGTGTGCCGTATTTATAGTGATACATGGTAACCCATTGGTTGTGGCAAAAACGACAAAACTGACATGTGATGCATTTAGTAGACATAGAAGTTAAAAACATAATTTTTGCAAGTCATGCATAATATTTATTCCAAAAAAATCATGTAAAGATTTTTTTCTTTTGTATTAAGAATCCCTTCTTAGTCTAGCTGCTTCTTAGTGCCCCAAATTAATGACTTTGCCTCTGGGATTCGATGCTGTGCGCTCTTTTGGCTCCGTTCGTTTTCTGCCTCTTACTATAGACATGGAAGAACACCTCTGTTCTGTATATAATTTTACTGCGCATGAGCATTCTGTAAGGTTCGGACATATGCGTGTGCTATTCCACGTGAGTTTTCGGCTGTGAGCAACGTGAATATGTCCTGTTTAAGGCCGAGGCTATCTCTAATCTCGCTATTGTTTTACGTAATGTGATGTTGTTTTCCCTCCCGTTACTGAACATACGATCTTCATGGGTGTGTTTGGCAAGGTTCGGGTGGTGTGTACGGGTGCGGGCCTTTGTGTTTGTCTCTGTGTGATGTTTAGATATCTAATGTGGCTATTTGTGTTTTCACTACCGCTTGGGTGGGTCCCGGTTTGACTGATAAAAATGTATATATTTGGTTCTAGCCGTCAGTCGATATCATCGTCTCAGTATCTATCTGTGTGTATCCTACTTGGATTTAATGTGTCCAGAATAATATTGAGCGTTTGTATCTGACCTTGATACAAAGTTTGCGCCTGGTGCATAGTACGGAGAGTTATCTTGCCAGATCGGCGCTAGGTTTGTGCTTCAAAATGTGCCCATGTGGGCAGGGTTTCTACGGGGACATTGCTGTGCGTACACCCTGTAAGCCTTATGAGTCAGCCATGAGCCCTTGGTTTCAACCCCCAGTGTTTGGTCTGTGTCTGTTGTCCCACCTTGCATTGTTCCATGAATTGCAAGAAAGAGGGGTGGGGACTCCCCATCTTAATCCCATTAGATAATTTTGGCAAAAAAAAAAAAACTGGCTGAATTAAAAAACTAACACGAAACGTTTGGGCCTCCAAATGTTTGGTGCTCTTGTTGTTTGGATTCATGTCGGCCTGCCTTGGTCGCGGAGACCTCCCCCTGCGAAAGAGACGGTCTGACGCCACCACTAATGCGACACTAAAGGAGTTTTGTGTTTTTCTGCAAGGAGTAAGTTTTGCATGGCAGCAGTTGTGGTGGGGTATGGCAACCCACTGTGGACTTTGAAAACATTCTAGAAACTGGGCAGCGGCACCTACTACAGGGAAACTTGAATAAGAACTACAAAGACCAGTGTGCAAAGCACGCACACGCCCAATGGGTGGGACAAGCTATTGGCTATAATTGTTTTACCTGCTCTGCTGCCATTTTCATACAAGCCATATCTGTGAGCAAGGGCGGATGGACGCCTGAAACGCTTCAGAAAGAATTGTATGTTAAGAATTGGCTTTTCCTATTCAGCTGATGTGCGATGCAACCTGGCTGAATTAAAAAATTAACACGAAATTTGTGGGCCTCCAAATGTTGGGTGCTCTTGTTGTTTGGATATATATATATATATATATAGTGGATGAATGACGGTACAACGCATACATTTACATTGCGGTACATTACATCACGGTTTTTACAACGCAAGTCATTACAACGACTTGCTTTGGAAGGCGCTGGACTTAGGAGTAGTATAATTTACTATTCCAACTCCAGTCTACGTACAGTAGGGAAGGTGTTGGATAGTAAATTATATTTTTCCTTGTCCTAGAGCGCCATTGAGCGCAAGTCGATGTAACAACTTGCATTGTGAAAACCGCGATGTAATATCATCGCGATGTAATCCCCACGTTGTAAACGATGTTTCCCATATATGGTGTAGGTATAGAAAATCTAGACTTACTTGTCAATATTTGAGTTTTGTTATTCAGTTCTCAATATTCTGTCCCATCGACAGAATCGGACTGGCTTATTGGGCAATCAGGCAGTGCCTGATGGGCCCGAACAGGTCAGTGTGTAGCCCATTTTTTCGGTGTTTGTGGGCCTTTTATATGGTCTGCTGGGCCAGGTTTTACTGTTGATTTTCCTGATATTAAAACAAACATTGTCCGAATCACCCTCAAATCCATGCAGTGTCCCATATCGTGCAAAACACTGTACGGTGTGTCTTTACAAGTTCAAACCTGCCCCAATTTTCAAATATAGGCCACTTTTTTGACTGTCTGTCTGGTTCATTATTAGGGTGTCTTTTTTTGTTTTGGTGCCCAGTCGTATTTTCTGCCACAGTCCGACACCGCCCATTGATATTGTTGTTCTGATATTCAGGTGGCACACTCATTTAACCTTCATCTAAGAAACAATAAGTACCAGACTTTACCATAAGTATGCTAGTACGTCCAACTGCACTGTCAATCAATCAATTAGGAGTTTGTTAGAGCGCAACTACTCACCCGTAAGGGTCTCAAGGCGCTAGGGGTGTGGGGGTGCAGGTTCCATTCCATCAAGGAGGGGGTCTGTCGAACAGCCAGGTTTTGAGGTTTCCTGTGAAGATGGGGAGCGATGTTGTCTGTCTGAGGTGGAGCAGAAGGGCGTTCCATGCTTTGGCCGCGAGGGAGGAGAAGGAGTGGCCTCCCGATCTGGTCTTTCTGGTGCGGGGGCATTGAACCATCACACTGTACTGATTCTTAGATGTTCAAACCCACCACACTCCATGCATATCAACCTACCAAACATCTCTTTACCCTGTGAACTGAATTACATCTTGAGGACACTGACCTATTACACTGTATGGCTTCCCATCGACAGAAAAAACACCACTCTGAATTGAACCTCAGAGACAGCAATCAACTACATTGCATTGCATTCTTGGCGCACTACTCAAAATCAATACAATTCAATACTGCATCATAGGAACCAGATTCAGCCACACTGCACTACATCATACTATTAAGAACTAACTACACTGCACTTTACTCCAAGAACTCACCCACCACACAGTACTAAAGATATTAATACACCAGGTAACACAGAAATGTAGGAAAAATAACTTGTCTCACTGAACATCATAGTAAATATACTAATCTGCCACATTGCACTCATGCAGCTCTAATATACCACCCAGAATCTGGCTGAAGTCTTCCCATTAGGGACAGTTATCTCAAGATATGCTACCTCTTTGAGATCATAAATTTGATACTCTGGGCCTGATTCATGCAAGGTAATAGTAAGTTCGCACTTGTAGACGTGTTATCCCTCGGTTGCAGATTTATAACTTCTCCCTATACAGAAAACTCATGAGTAGTTCTTCAGGAAAGCTGCACCAGCAACAGCTGCCCAGGGGTACTTTTAAATGAACCATCTGATTTTTTAAAGGTAACTATGTTCCAAATACTCATTTATAAATTTTCTACAGTCGAAATGCAGCCCACTATGGAGATTTTTTTTTTTTTTCTGGAGGGAAACTCCACAACAGTCCTACCACATCTGGAGGTGACTGTTTCCCCTTCCACGAGGAGTTATTCAAGTTTTTGAAATAAAAATCCAACCATTTCCTGGTTGGAAGAAGGTCGGAGTCAATAGAGTGTGTGTTAATAAACGTACAAGACAAACTATGCTTCGATTCACCTCACTCCCTACCCCTTGCATTGGATTTACCACTGCATAATCCTATGAACTCATGGCTGACAATCCCATAGTTACCCAACCATTTAATCCTGGCAGGTGTCCTTTATCCTTTTGCAGATATATGTCAGGTATAAATAGAGCTATTTACTGTCCATAAACATAGGTTTTCAACTATAAATGGCTATGTCAGACAGGCTGTAGTAATGAAGTCCATGGCCAGGATGTAGTTTCATGTAGATTTATTAGTTATAGTTACAAGTTGTTGAGTTCATGAGAAGCAGCCCCACCAGGAGCAGTCTGCCTGCTGCTCAACCCATACTCCAACTGTCACACTCAAGCATCCAGGCAGCCCAACATTCCATTCAAGACCATCACATCAACATTCCATGCATCACATTCACACTGGCTGAGCAGCTAGGGAGAACATAACCAAATACATATAATACAGATTACTACACAGGCCTTATATGATTAATTTTAAGGCAAACTGCAACCTTGATCTGTTATTATTTATCATCATCACCTTTTTGTTAAGCACATATCGCCATAGTTTCACTTTCATGTATGGCTCCCTTTTCTGTCCTCATAGGTTCAGGAATGTATGCATCATATTTTCTATATATGATATGCACATTTTATTTTTCCTAGTTTCATTTGCTATTTTTTTTTACGTTTGGCACTATTTCTCCATTGGTCATGGACTTCAAACCACACACATTTTATATGATAAGTATTCTGAAGCTCGAATTTGTGATTGCAAGGTTTCTGCTTTAATTACATCTACTTAAATATTACTTCTAATTATGCACAGCTCTCTGCACGCCCCAAGAGTCTTCACTTTCTTTGACTTCGCTTTGGTAAACATAAGCAACATATTATCTAAAGTCTACTTCTTTATATCAAAATACAACGTCTTCTAATGATGCATTCTTGTCTGGCTGCATTAAAATCATCTGTATGTAGTGACGGCTCTACAACACGTACATTATATTGTTTCTATTGGCACGTTATTTTTAATTGGAATTTCACTGTGCTAAGTTTCTGTTCTTCTTTTTATCTTTAATGTGTTATGGCTTCTACGAAAAATGCTCCGATGCCTCCTTGATCTGTTTAATACGTAGTAAAAGTGCAAAAAATAAATGAATACATTTTAAGCCGAACAATTGTACAAAACACCAACATAAATAAATAGTTCATAGGTACACCAAGTACAAATTCTGTCCTGTATGCTAACCTTCCACACTGTGCTGTATCCTATGCATTTGAAGACATTACATATTGCTTACTTTATGTATTCGCTTTAGCCATCTTTCTGTTACATCTACAATGGCTAAGAGCCCCAGAGCCAGGAGTTTTACACAGATTGGGTTTCTAGGATTTGCTGTAACCTTCGCACACCCACAATTTTCCCCATATACATTTCACTAGGAAAAACATGGCAAAATGTGTGCATGAAAATGGTCATAAAAAGCTTGTGGCAATTGGTGCAGAAAACACCGACCATGCATGTTATGCCGGATTCTGGCACGCAGATCTCATAAAGAGTTACTGCACCTGGGAAAAACAGGCATTGGCGAGTGCATCCTGTTTGCCACATTATTCTGAACTAGGCCCTATATTGAACCTTACATGACCGTATATTCACATAGAGTCTGATTGCAGGCATGCTGAGACAGTGGTGCACTTTTGTTACCATCTCTGGGAACTGTTTGCCTGTTTGACAAACCCACCGTACAAAAGCTGAAGCACCAACATGCTTGATTGGTTTTTCTTTGGGGAGAAGTAGTTCTTCTGGTATGGAGCTGTGCACCTGGGCTCTCCTGCTAGCGCTGGGACACTCCTTGGAGTAGCCATGCACTTTATAAATCTATAATTAATGTATTTATTCTTACAGCCTGCATTTCCAATTTTTATTCAGTTTGAAATGCAGCTACTTGGTATCATCATTTAATTGGATTGTACATGTGCATGAGGGTGTTGGAGCGTGGTACTGCGCCAAATCTGGCAGTGCCACGCTCCGACATTCCCAAAATGCAGGGATGCGCCATATATACTAAAATATGTGTTTTCCCAAGTGCTGGCACTACAATTGGCTGCCTATTGCCAGCACAGGAACCCACGCACCATAGTTCAAGGGTACCTGTGTTGCAGGGAATGATTGTTTATATGCAGGAAGGTGTCCCTACCTGCACATAAACAATCCGTTATGGCTATGTTACTTTTTTGTGTGCGGCAGATTGCAACATACATAGAATTAGCAAATTGTATTTATTTAATGATTGTTTATGTGTAGAAAGGTATACCTCCTGCACATAAACAATCATTAATGGTATTTTGCTCCTTTATGTGTGCTGTATTCTGCAGCACACATAGAAAAAGCAAAAACAAGGAGACATAAAAGCATTCCTCATTGTTTTACCATTCGAACACCTGCTCTTGCATGGTTAATGGCGCTGCCACATATTTACACCTCCTTGTAAATACAGCATTAAAAAGCAATGGGCGTTGATTTGGGTGTTCCACTGCAACACCCACATCAACACCCATTGCACTCCCTTTCACGCAGATATATGCGTGAAAGGATACCATATTTAAAAAGCGGCATTAGGCCACAAATAAAACTGTGATCAATCCCTGGTAAGACCAAACAAAGCAGTCAGGCTTTAATTAAAGTCAACGTGTAAAGTATTTAGGCTAGAGATATACATTTTGAAAGAATTATACTTAAAAGCACAAGGGAAAAGAAATTATGCGATGTAACTCAATTGTTGTGGTAGACCAGGACTGAGATGCAACCTCCGGCCTACTGCGTTGGAGTACGGGTAAGATATACCAGGTGGACTTGTTCAAGCAGAAACCTGGAAGTCAAGAAGTTCAAAAAAGTTTTGAAGTCCCACTTCAGAAAGGGATTTTTTAATTTTTTGGAACATATATGTTGAAATTTCTTCTAAGTCTCAACACAGAAGGAGACTTTGTAACCTTTTGAGAAAAAAACGATTCTCTCTGTGCAGGATGCTGCTGAAACTGTAGCTGTAGCAGGGGAATGGAAGGCCAGATACCCGGTGCAAGTTGTTCACACTGGCTCTCTGGAGCTTTTGGCACTCACTCATTTTTCCAGAGGTGCAGCGATCTCAATGTGGGGTGAAGCTGAAATACAGTCCATGATTGTGGGTCCTGTTGAAACTCTGGAGGGAAGGTTTTCAAAAAGTTTCCAGATTTATTTCTGGTGCCCAAACAACAGGAATGCACTTCTAAGGTCCCAGGACCTTAAGGGAAGATCCTAAGGGACTCTCAGGCAGAAGACAATTTCAACGACCAGTCTCAGTCGAGTTGCTTCTATCAGTTGGGAACCTTTCTTCATAGGAATCTCCTATTCAACTTTTTGTTACTCTTGGAGCCACACTTGAATTCAGTCTTATGATCTTTGAAGTTCTTTCTGTAATTTTATTTCGAGTGAAAGGGGGTGAACCTCCTGAGGACCTCCTCAAATGCCACAGATGCTGAGAGCAGCAGGTTCAGTCTGCCTATTATCCTTTCACATGTCCAACAGTGTTCCAAGGAAGTCTAGGTGAGGGTCTAGCTTTGTAGATTTCACTAGCCTGTGAGAGGGATACCCTAAGACACTCCTACAGCCTCTCTGACCAATGGAGTAAATGTTGAGTGTCTGACGTACCTGCTTAGCTACAAATAGGGCCCCGCAGATCCAAGATAGTCAAAATCTTCAACCACACTAAACTTGGCCCTGATACAGGGGTGTTTAGGGGAGTTTAATATGGAAATTAATAGTGTCCTCCCACATCTAATGCTACAATCCTGATTGAAGCAGTCCGTGGACCTACAATGAAAAATTAGATGGACCTAATGAGGCAAAGAAGTGTCCTTCGGTACAAGACAGGGGATACACCAGAATTTTGATTTAGGTCTGTTTGATCCCTTTCAGTCGGGACAAACATTTTACAAGTGCCCAAGGCTGGCCTGGCTGCAGAATTTGACACTATTGTGCAAACTACTGGGGCAGCTGCATCCAACCTGAATATTTTGCTAGGCTCAAATAGGTCACCTCTGCCCGTTTAGGCTGACCTGCCAATCAAAGTCGTTTATTGTGAGGCTCCTTAAAATAATTTCACACCTCATTACAGGCAGGCTGGGCTGGCAGCCAACTGCAGCTCTAGGCTAATTAGCCAATAGTGGCTAAGGTAAGTACATACAACTTTTCTGGAAATTATATTTCTTAACTAGTTATAAAAAAAACCTGACTTTACCAATAAACTGTTTTTTAAAAAAAAGGAAAATGTCTTTAACTTTCTTGTAGCTGTTTCCCATGTGATAATGCAGAAATAGTGATCTAATCTGATTTATAATTATTTCCAATGGGAACAGCTAAACCTAATACATTAAAAATAGCTTTTTGGTCATTTATGCACAGTAGGTACATGCTAACATTCATTTAAGCACATACCACTTCTAGGCACTACCCACTTTACCTTTTGGCAATTGTAAGACATTGTGTTATTAGTTGAGAGGAGTAGAAGCCCCAAGAAATAATAAGTGCAAGCTGTTTTAAAAAGGGTTGAGAGGAAGCAAAATACAAACAAGTGATGGATGGAATGCTGAACGAATCCCCCAGTAAAGAGATCTGGGTTAAATTCATCATTCTATTGCTCACCATGCCACCCCAGTTTAGACCTGGCCATATGCAAATCAGCCTTGACCCTGTGCCCATTTAGTATATCCTGATTTTTTACTTTTTTTGATCACCCAGTTTTGGACTTTTTACTAAAGTCGGGTCTCACTACTTGTGTCTCACCCACAGTAATCACATGGCAAACAGACTGGGCATGTTTACTGCCAGTGTCTGCTTTTTATGATAAGACAGCTGCAATGTAGCAAATGTATAGGGAGGTTGACTGGCTACACATGAACACATGTACACACGTGTGCCTGATAACCCGCAAAGGTAGCCTGGCACAGAGGCGACTCCGCAGGGTTAGATATTGACCTGGGATAAGCCTTATAATATTATTGGGCTCTCATAGGTGAAGTCAGTATAGTTTACTATTCTGTCTGCATTGACACTTTATTATACATATGGGGCAAATCTGTTTTAGAGTGCAGTTTCACTTCCGTTAGTCCTGCAAAGTCCTGCGAGGTATGATATTGGGGAAGAAAGTGTGCACCCAGTTCAAATACAAAGCCCAAAGATCATACGCGTACACTTTATGGGTCATCCAGGATTCAGAGCCCAGTTCTTTTGTTGCCCTGTAGAGACAAGTTAATTACCCTTCTCTGCTACAGAGGGAACAAAGGCTTACCCACACAAAATAAGTAATTTACAGTGCGTCCCCCAATTCCTGAGGAGGAAAGCGTGGGGAAGGAAATCTGCATCTGTTAATTATCTGTCACGCTGTACCAGGGCTAGGCACAGCCCAGGACCAATTAACAAAGGAGAAAGCCCAGACATCTGGAGCCAACACAAGAGGGGGCTCCTCTTTGAAGCTTTAGCGAGAAAGGCCCTGTTAGTGATGTCAGCGAGAGGGGGAGCTGAGGCTCCCAGATGAGATGAAACCACTAACTTCTGGACAGCACAATCTAAAATTGCCCCAGCATGCTGTGCAGGATGGTTGGAACAGGTGTGAAGAGGTGATGTGGCATCATACGATTGGCCAGGGGTGCCTTGCTCTAGAAGTCATTATTTAAAAACTCTTGCACAAGGCAGAAAGAGAGCTTTTCGGTGTGGCTTTTACTGGATAGCATCAACAGCCATGGACAACTGGAAGGACAACCCCACTGATGCCCTAAACGACTAAGGACTCTGCCACTAGGTGACCCCAGGTCCAGTGGGTCTCTCCAAGTGCCAGTGAGGCTGGCCCCCTTATACATCCTGAGGACCAGTTGGAGGAAAGATCTGGACTTCTGCACCCAAGCAGAGGAGAGGAGCACCAGAAAACATAGACCAGGAGAGCACCTGGTTCATGGAGCCAGTCTAGCTAGCTTCCTGCAAGAATGTGCCCTTTCTAGACCAGGAGGCCTGTTGGTACTTCTCCTCATGGCTAGAGCTCACAAGCAGGAGTAAAATTAGCCCAGGATTGTCCCAATCTGCACAACAGGGCCCTAGTTATTGCCTTTTTAAGGAGGGCAACCTTTGACCTCAGTGAGGATTGAAGTGTGTGCATTTCTGGCGCACATGTGAAAAATTACCCCTGGGGTGTGCCAAGACCCAGGGGTCACTGCGAGTAGTATTTGTACAATTTTACTGAGGGATGGGACATGTATGGCCCCCCTCTCTAGAATCATTCCCCATGTGCTGATCAAGTAGCAGGGGAGTGCTGTCATTTCCCCCTGACTAATAGCCTGGGCCTGGGACCCCATTTGCAAGCCCCCAATGAAGTAGATGGGGGGCACCATTATGCCTACGAAGAAGAAAGGGAAGGGGCCTGGCACCCCATCTCTGGGCCTCCAACTACGGGGACCTGTCTCCCGCTTCCCATTCCTATGTCTGGGAGGAGCGGGATGGCCACCTCACAACCTCAAGAAGAAAGGGAAGGAGCCTGGGACCCCATCTTTAGGCCGCAACTGTGGTTGTCTAGCTGTCTCCCGCTCCCCATTCCTATGTCTGGGAGGAGCTGGATGGCCACCGCATACCAAACACCCTGCCACCATAGAGCAGGCAAGGGAGAAGCACACTGTCAGCTTCTGCACCGGCATCAAGGAGTGGTAGCCATGTGGGGAGCCAGCGGGGCTGCCGGGGGTGGGCTCCAACAAGGAGGCAAGGCGAGTTGCTTGCGTTGGACCAGACACCCCAGAAAAAAAAGAAATAAAGCAAGAGTGTACACAGCGTGAGGTAGCATGCCTGTAAACAAATGAGAGGGAGTCGCTCAATATTTATTCACGCTCCTGTGAGGGGGCGCCACATGATGCCCTATGAGGCTTTTACAATTGGCAAAATTGTCTTCACTGTGGTGGCCTCAAAATGGGCAGTGACATCACCAACATTGTTGTGGGAGGGGCTGCAGGAGGCACAGTGCTTTCTTAAGAAAGGAGTGACCCTATTTTGCAGGGGTCCAGAAATGTACAACCCCCATGCATATCATTATTTGAAGCCTCCAGTGGTAGGAGCTTTTGCTCTACAGCTGGGAGCGGAGCACCCTCTAAAGGCTGGTCCTTGGACTGAATTTTATGCGGCCTGGTGGTGTATAAAAAAGACACGTACACATGTTATGTTTATTTTTAATGCTTTATTCACCATTTATGCTGACAGCGATTTTTGGACAATGTTGAGATGTTTTATTGAGAGTGATTACTGCATGTACACCTGGTTATTATCGTTTACATGAAAGGATGGTGGTTTTAACATGTGGATTATTTGTCTTTTAATGTGATGAATCTTAACAAGGCTAATAGGAATGCTTTACTTAAAGCAATTTTATATTGTGATGTGCTATCTGGTGTATGTGGGAGTTACTGTGATTTTGGGAAGTTACTACTCTTGATCAATGCAATTTCAGAATGTCTTAAAATGTATTTGTAATCAGCCTTATGTATATATTTGTTCATTTCTTTATAGTATGTAGAAGTGTGCATGTAATACATTTACGTTTCCTTTTTCTTAAAAAAAAGCACTGATTGGACAATCATTTATTGAATGTTATTATTGCATGCCAGCGAATGGTGATTTTGAACCCACATCATCTTCACTGTGTATGCCTTGGACTGCTCTGCGTCACTATTCTGAGAGAGTCAAGTGCAACAATGGCATGCTTGGTTTACAGTAAGGGGAAATAACCTATTACTTGCACACGCCTCACATCCTGCACAACTAATAACCACATTTCCTACACATACCTTGTAAGGGTGAACCACAAAAGTCACTAAATAAACCTGTGCTTAACACTCTGGTGGCTCGGCACCAAAAACAGTCAGGCTTAACTTAGAGGTAATGTGGATTGTATTTATGCAGCACACATACAGTAAAACATTTATAACACAACACAAGGAAAATCCCAAAACTATTTCGAAAGATAGACTACATTTTAACGAATAAAATAACACCAATATGCCAAAAATTTATTTGATACAAGTGTTTTGAATTTTTCAAGTTCCAGATGAAAATTGAGGCAAAAAGCACAAAGCGCCATATGCAATTATTTGGTTGTGCTGGACCAGGATAAAGTCACAAGTTCAAGCCAACCGTAATGAAGCGTAGGTCATATACAGGGACCAGGTTCATCCCACTGCAGAGTTTACCTACTTGAGTCTAAGCCCACATGAGAAGCTACAGGTGGAGGCTTGCATTAGTGGGGCTGTGAGGAGGCCGGCATTGTGCATTACGTACAGTTTCTGAACGGGTCATCACTGGATCTTCGCGTTGGTGGTTCAAGCAGACTGTTGCTGTTGGCACGAAGACCAGTTGTCATGGAAGATTCATGTTGGCATGCTTTACTGGAGGTCATTGTGCGGCTTAAAGAGTCCATTTTGCAGTCACGAGGAGCCCAAAACGTCTGTATTTTCACCTTTAGTCAGTGGCGGCTCCTCCACAGTGGTGGGGGAGCATCACCCCACTGCCTGGCTCAAACCCAGCAAATAAAAAATAAAACAATGTTCGTGCATCATTTTATGTAGCATTTGCTGGCTCTGAGCCAGCGCTGTAGGAAGGGGCGGCACTGAGGAATGGGAGAGGGTAGGAGGAGTGCTACGTGCATTCCACTCTGTAAGTGCTCATGTGTGTTTGGCCAGCCGACTCAGGCTGACCAAAACACACATGCGCACTCCCTGGCCTTAGCGGAGCCTTTTTCTAACCTACTCAGGCCACTCTCCACACAGCACTGCAGCATGGTGATTGGATGGGAATCTGTAAGTGGCGGCTCCTCGAGGGAGTGCTGTGGGGTGGTGAGGCGGGGCGGGCGGGGAGGGGAGGGGCAGGTTGGAGGGTAGTAAACTCCAGCATACGGCCAAACGGAGTTAAGTAAATAAATAAAACAAATTAAATTGTGCGTGCTGCATCGCCATTTGGCGTTGCAGCGTGCGCAATGTAATTTGTTTTATTTACTTATTTACTTTTCTCCGTTCGGCCGTATACCGGAGTTTACTACCCCCACTCTGCCCCTCCCCGCCTCACCACCCTGCAGCACTCCCTCGAGGAGCCGCCACTGGAGTCTGTGCTTGGGGCTGCTGGGACCAGGCAGTTACAGGAGTGGCAGTTCAACGCGATGCTTGAGGCAGCCAGCGGCTAAAGGTACGTTTATTTTTCAATTTTAAAAATAGTATTTCTACCCCCCTGTGACCGCTCCAGCGTGACCCCTTCGTTTTTCCCTCCATCCACCTACCCCACCACCCTTTGTTTATTGCAGATTCCACTGCCTTTAGTAGAGGAGAAGTGTACTCTGATACCATCCAAAGGTTCAGGACCTAGAGAGGCAACTCTTGGGGATCAGGACCCACTCAAGCAGATGCCAGCAGTGGGGCTCAGGTAAGTTTTGGCAGGTCCAGTGGGTGCTGGTGAGTTGCTGGAGGCCTCTGGAATCTTGTTATGCCCCTGTAAGTCAAACAGCAGGTCAGCCAACTGACCCTTGGAGACACGTTTGGGGAGCCTGGATTCAAGGCATGTAGGCCCATCTTCCATCTTCAGACAGGTTCAGTACTCTTGTGATGAGAGGCTCTGAAGTTGCAACTTTTATCCCCACTGACAGCCTTCCTCCTTTCCTGGGTTTGGCTACAAACTGTCTAGGTTAACAAAGGACAGGCATGCCTAGGTGTGAGCCGCATTTGTTAGTGGCTGGGCAGCAGCCCTTATAAGCCAGGAGGGGCTAGGCAAAGCCTTGAGGCTACCCTTTGAAGCTCAGGAAGGCTGAGTACAACCTCCCAGAACCTCCTACTGAGGAACACCCTTCCCCCACCCAAGGCCCTTTTGTTTCCACTTCTGGAAGGAACACAAAACACAGCACAGGAGAGCCATTCACAGTCCTACAAACCTGGACATTGCCAGATAGGAACATTTGGCTAAGGCATAAAAAGGCCAACTTTCTAAAAGGGCCATTTTCAGTACAGTAACCTAAAATCCGACTTTAACTTTAAAGAGGACTTTAAATTATAATTCATTTCATTTGAAGAAACATTTCTCTATCTGTTTAGACTCTGCGGTTATCCTTTATTAAACGTAATAAGGTGACCCAGTGTTAGCCTATGTGAGATATAGTCTTACAACAGTGAAAGATGACTTTATGAACGCCATCAATGATCAACATAGATATTAGTCAAAAAATGAAAGAATATATTGAGATTTGACGACATTCATAATCATTCATGTTCATGAATCCTCTTGGCTCAGCCAGGACAGGTCAGGCTGAGGATCACAGGCGCGCCCACAACACACCTCGCGCTGGGATTGGACTGGATGGAATGGGAAGGGGACACCCGGGACTGGGACAGACCAGTACATTGAGTGGGACGTATCACGTGGACGTGGGACTCAGGACTCTTCACTGCCGGCTGCTGCACAGCTTTGTTAACTGATTGCAGTATTAGGCCCACCTGGAGATTCATTCATCATTCATTAGTCTCTGTCTCCTCTTGGCTCAGCCAGGGCACAGGTCAGGCTGAGGCTCTCTAGCGGGCCAGCAACACACTTCGCCCTGGGAGTGGACTGGACGATGGGGATGGGATGGGCCGGCCGGGGACAGTGACGGGGACCAATGAGTGGGACGTGGGTGGCCATGGGACTCGTAACTGGGAGTCTCTCTGTGCACTGCTGGCTGCTGCGTAGCTTTATTAACTGTCTGATTGATTAGGGCTTAGGCCTGCCAGGAGGCCCTGTCTCACCTGGTGCCGCGGTTGCCAGAACAGTATTGGCTAATTCAAAGCTCAACGCCGGCCAAAGTCGTCCGGCTGGGTTGTGTCGATCAGTACTTAATTGAGCCAGTGAGTACTGTGAACGGCCGTTGAACAAACCACAACCATGATGACTAGGAGGAGCCGTGGGACGGGTATGCTGGGGTGTGGCAATAGCCAAATGCGTGCGCAATCCACAATTTGAAAAAATCTGCGCACGCTGCTGCGCACAGCTCCAACCCCCGCAGAGAAACAAAATCCAGCCCTGCCCAACTCAGTGTCCTGCCCACTGGGCCGGCGGCGACACTGCTCTGCATCAACATTTGAGCCGCGAGCAGTCAGTGAGAGCGGAAAGAATCTGATAATTAAGAACGTAATGTTGCTCTGGGCTTGTATCCATCTCTGTTTTTGTCTGTGTGTTTGGGGTGTGTTGTCTGTACTTGCATGGGTTTATACGTCTGTGTGTGTGGCGTAACTTTGTGTTTGATGTGTCCTGTTTCGGTGACTGTATATCTACCCGCCTATTTTTATGTACGTCTGCATGCCTTGGTTCTGTGTGAGCTTGTGCATGTATGAGCACGACAGTACGCGAATGTGTTTCCATAAAGTGCACATACGTGTGTGCTGTATGAGTGTGTGTATGTTTTTTGCGTGTATGTATTTGTGCGTGCTTCTATCTATATGTCTTTGAGTGCGTGCCTGCCTGTTGTGTCTTTATGTGTGCGCAAGTATTTAATTTTGGGTGGGAGTTTTTAGGACTGTGTATGGAAGTATTTGTGTCTGGGGTGTGGGCATCTATGTTTCTGTGTGGGCTGCCTGTATGAGTGTTATGCGTCTCCCGATTAATGTTTGCATGCGTGTTCCAGTTGTGACTAATGTTGTCTCATAAAGTGCCTTTCTGTCGTAAAAAAACAAACTGCGTGCTTCTTAGTCCAGATGTTCCAGTGCCAAGAGGAGGGCGCGGAGGTCGACCCCTGCCCTCCCACATGGTTCCACTCTATCTCTCTGCCCATTTGGAGAGTTCATGGTAGCAACCTGGGTACAGACTCCATATTTGTCTCACCAAGTGAAATATAGATCAAGGACCCTAATGGGAGAAGACACAAGTCTAGATCTAGCTCCAGTTTCGTCTATAACCAAATTGAAATCTCGTCCCCAAATAATCAAACATTCAACATTTTCGCGACCTATTTCAACTATTTCACTAAACGCCTCGGTGCTGTCTATATTAGGGCCATACACATTGGCAATATACATTAGCGAATACAGGTTATGATATATCCACCCTGTAAGTGTCTGTAGGTGGCTTATGTTTTTAATCTATATTTTTACGTATCAATAGAACAACCCTAAGCATGTAAGAGCTGGAGGATGCAAGATAGCAATACATCACTTCCCAGCAAATTTGGCTGGGTTATTGTCTCGCACTTGCATCCCTTCCAACAATGAGATAGACAACTCAGGTCTATCCAAGTATTCCTAAATCAACGTATGTTTTTTAAGATTATTCAAGCCAAGAACATTCCAAGTATTCAGAGTTATTTAAAAACAACATGTAAATAAAAGATGAGACATCAACTGAATACCGTGTATCCCCGACAGACCTGCAGAGACAAGCGTAATCTGTGTGGTTCTGCAACAGCTCTATGATGTAGAGTCGTAGTAAGATAAGGAGTTATACAATTAATAACCAAGTCATACAACAACCAAATGAAGCTCAACTCTAACCTCTTCCCTCCCTGTACTTGACAAGAAGCAGTCAGAGCCCCACCCCTAAACACCCATTTTGCCAGTGATTAACCCGTTCCAACAAAACACATACCACTAATCCACAATATGTTTTGCACACCAGAGTGCAACCTGCTGGGCCTAAACAGGAGGAAATAAACATATCAATATTCACTGCATTACATAAATCACACTAAAATTCATATAACATGACATCATTAGAGTCATTGTCATTCATTGTCGCTGAGATCCCCCTGGCCAGGGACCAAGGAGATGGATGAGGACTTACAGCCTCACAGGCTGTAATAATATGTACTTAACTCTATTATTGAGCATCATCCTTGCAGCGTTGATACATTTCCTCCAAGCCTTATGCACCATGATCGAGTAATTGATTGATGACTGGACCTAGGGTGCCCCAAAAACAGGTTTATGGGACAGGAATCAATGAGCACATTCTACCATATACATCGTGCTGAAGTTGTGATTGGCAAACGGTCCAATAAGCATATTTTCAACAAAAAAAAGATCCATGTTAGTCAAGTGTGTGGATTCGGCAAGGCCCATGATTCTGATATTATTGCGGTGAGAGCTCGCCTTCAAATCTTCATTCTTGACTGCGGCCGCCAGCAGTTTCTTCTCCATGACCTGAACCCTTGCCCACTGAACTGCACTCTCATCTTCCAGCTCCGATATTCTGTGCTCCACAACACGCAGGTGTGCATTGTGGCTATCATTGTGATCTGTAAGGCCATCTATGGGCATCGACATAGTGTCAAGTTTTCCATCAATGGCTGTGAGTACTGCTTTCAAATCAAGCAGCAGTCATTTAGTGTCGCCTTCGCTCTCTTGATGTGAGCCTCCTTCCACAGGTGAGTCATCCAATTAATCTCTTGCGGATTTGTGCTGGTCAAATGTAAGCTAACTCTGCTGTTGACCAGCCATAGCCATAATACATCTAGAGAAATAAACTCATAGAACAGAGTGGCGACACAAGAGGTGGAAGGCAAGGTGAGTCCACTTGCCAAGGCAACGTTATGTTAAGCAGTTGTATTAGCTCAACGTGCCCAGCCAGGATACCAGTAAGTAGCAATGTATAGCCAGCATACTCCCGAACGCGATAGGTGGCAGTGCGCAATATAGTCTACGTCGTCAGGCCATCAAAACAAACAACCAGCACCAAGCAATAGCTGCCAGATCCAGAATAAACACAGGAGACCTGCCTGAGTTGTCCCCAGAGGTGCAGAGCCCAGCCTCAAAGGCCAATGGAAGCTTAGAAGGAGTCGGGGGAGCTATGCGCACACTCCTCGCTCAGGTGAAAGCAATCAGGCTTTGCAGCAGACTGCACACTACCTACCCAGGTCAGGAGTTGCGCCTGACAGAGCCATGCTTCTGTCTCCAACAACTCCTCTATGGCATCTGCACTGCCCTCAAGGCACACATCTGCCACCAAAGCCTCAAACATGGCTACAGGCAAGCAAAAGAGACATACACTGCCTACAGATCGCAGCTGAGCAAAGCTGCCACTACCACTACTACGCCAGGGCAGTGAATACATTCAATGGAACTCTGCAGCTCGAACAAGCCATCTACCACCACATTTGGGATGACTGCATCCGGAGACCACTACCTCACCATCAGGCAGCACCGAGCAATTGAAACAGCATCAGATGAGTGTAGCTAAAGTAGATTGTTCCCCTCACCGGAGTACTGCAAATAAGCGGCCATTGTGCGGCTCAGCAGACCATGCCCCTTCCTTGTGCTCCTATTTTCATCATTGCAAAATTGGCATACTCCTTGTCAAGACCCCCAGATTGCACATTGGATTAATAGCGCAGGGGAGACTCAAGAAAACGAACCCCATGCTATTAAAATGACCTGGTCAGAGTTAACTCGAAAATGGCGCCTGAGTAGGCCGCCAGAATCGAGTAGCTGTTAGCGTTCTAGTGTCAGCAGAGAACGCTACAGAATCCAGGTGAGGCGCGCGCTGCTTGTGAACTGCGCACTTCACATAGGATTCGACCGCGTCAAGAAGCGAAATCTGAAGTGTCCCGTTTAACCATAGTTAGAGTTTAGTCAGATTATCCCAGTATACAAAATCAGGAGCGAAGAGGATATCGAGTTTGAGTAACGCATTGTCGGCTGTGAAGGAGTCCGTGGAGAGCAGCGACTCCGTGTTGTGAGGAGATTCATATCGCGTTACAAGCGACGCTGCCCAGCTGTCATGAGGAGCACCCTGGAGTGAAGAAAACCAGAGCTAAGTGACGAAACATAAATTGTGTCTAGAGAAACGAAGGCACTGATGTTTAAAATGAGATGTAAACTAACTACGTGAAAAGGAAATTAATGTCAGTTAGGAAAACACGCAGCGAAGTTTTCAGTCTCTGAGAAAAAAGGAAGAGCAATACATGTATACTGAAACAATTCAGATTGCAAGTTGTAAATAGTTATTAGAAATAGAAAAATACTTACCAAGGTCAGGAAGTAATCTTTTGGTAAGCAAGCCCAACGAACTGTTCCCAAGGGCAGGACCTGAAAAGAAAATAAGAGAAGTTACAGAAGGATTAATACCAATAGGAAAAGTCTAAAGAAAAGCACAGTAAGTGAATATTAGTTACACCAAAATTCAAATAGAGAGTTAATAAGAGAGCAAGGCTTTAATCAATGAATGTAAATATATTACAGGTGTGCAAGAAAAGAACACAACAAGAATAAGGCAGAGAGCAAGGGATATAAGAGAAGAGATTAAAAAGAAAATAGAAAAGTAAGTAAGATACTATAGGGAGAAGTTCAAGGTAGATAGAAGGTAAATAGTGATCTAAAAGGTGTTTTTCTAAAATTACAGACGGAAGTCTCCAGCCTTAGAATAACAGCACGCATTAAAGAACGCCCAAAAAGAATTAGAAGAGAAGCTGAGTTCTGGAAGTCATAGGGTAAGGTAGCGAGAGATAAAGAGTTTAAAAGAAGTAGGAAAGAGTAGTGTAGAAGTTGATTTATGTTGATATAATTCTTGCCCACAGGTTTTCGGCAATTAGAAGTCTGCAGATCGGACTACCGAAGAAACCCACCAGGACAGTCTCTTCTCTCTTTTTTTATTTTATCCAATTTCCCCCTTCCCCCATGATAGCCCCTCTAGAGACTTGTTAAATCAAGCTCTAGGTTGCTGTTGGGGTGGATTTGTGAATTAGCATCTCTGTTCCTGTGTAGTAAGAAACTGCTTAAGAGCCTGACACTCCTGATTGGCATATTTAATTAACCTATTATATGGCACTGACTGTGTACCCAGGGCTGTATGTTAAATGTCACAAGTGGACTGCAGCACTCACTGTGCCATCCATTATAGTGGCAATGTAAACATGACTGTAAGCCTGCCACCAGGAACCTGGTTTTACCTGGTTAAATTGCAAATCAAATCTGACAAAATTAACCCTTTCAACAGACCTAAACCATCCTTTTAAATATTTATACGCTACTGCTAAGTAGGCCTTATTGTCCATAAAGCTAGGGCTCAATGTATTTAAAGCAGGGTATACAAAGTTTTAAACATGTGCTTACAGTGAAAATGCCCTCAAAGTTATTTTCGCTCCAGCAGTTGTGGCTGATCTATAGGAAAACCCTAAGATGCAATATTAAATATAATCCTGTATCACAGGAATGTGGCAAGCTAGAAGAACGATCAAACAACTATTTTTAATAGTTATTAATAATCCAATTAAATGGTGAGTTGGAGTTGTTCTAAAAATTACAGAAAGTGAACTTTAAAAAAGTTACCATCGCCCTGCCTGAAGCCCCAGGAAGCTAAATCGGCATTTTGTTATCCCACTTTTGCCAGCTTGGAATTAGAATTTAAATAGGAGTGAATTAGGTGAAAAATTGATCACGGGCGCAAAACAATAGCTGACGTGAATAGGCAGAGGTGACCCCACTGAACCTAAAAGAATATGCAAGGGGGACTGGGATAATGTTTTTTTTACATTAAAGTTTCCAGTCCTGCATGAATGTCTCAACCTGCTTAACAGGTCTGCTGGGGCTTTTCATATGACAGTTGGGGGACACTTCAAAGAGGTCTCTCCTATCACAGGCAAATGTTAGCTGGCACTTGGGCAGGGCTCTTCAGCTGACTTCCCAGTCAGTCAGGCCACAATCACAGAAGGCATCTTTTGACATTACAGTGTCATATGCTGTTTGATGGGTCCACTAGGTTTACATTTAACAATTAGGACGTACTTCATAGGAGGGGAAACAGAATTGGTGAAACAACTTGGGCTAATCTACTGTCTGGTTCCTGAAAGCTCAGCTTTGTTATACCACACTTCTGGTTTTGAGGTTGTTGTGGGCACAGACACTGCCTGAACCTAGACTTTTTGTGCTGGATGTGGTTAAGATACTGGGTTTCCAATAGTACACTCCTCACATACACAAAGCCCTTAGAGCCCAAGTTCAGTGTGGGCTAAGGCATTGTCCATCATGAAAATGCCAAAAGTGTGCATGATTAGCCCCAGAACCTTTACCCATTGGTTGTTGTGTCCACAGGGGTCGTTCCCGCCCACTTACTTGTGCCAGGTATAAATGTGGCATCTCCAGGGACCCACAACTGAACACTCCTGGACTTGAGGAAGATCAGAAAAGGACTGAACCTGCTGTCTCTTATGTACCCATGACAAAGAAGTAGACTTCAAGGATCAGGCTGACCTCCTGTTAAAACCAGAAGGGCACAACAAGGTACAAAAAGGAGCGTCACAACTAACCAGTGACAATTCGACCTTAACTTGAACCTCCTGTTGGCTTTTGCCTGACACCCTGTGAGTCTTTAAGAGCCTCTTCTGAGGTCTTAAATGGCTTCAGAAGTGTACTCCTTTGGTTGATTGCGACTTAAATGACCGAAGTCAGAAGGTACATTCTTTGACAAGGATGAACCTGGTTAGTGTATCCAACCCATGCCCCATTGTGGTCAGTATCAAATTGTGCCTAGCTCCTGTTCCTCTTCGGCCATTGACAATCATTGGCACTTTGGGCTTCTTGCCGCTATTTCTACATAAAACTTTAAAAATTTATTTCTCTGGTTCCCCTTATTGGATTTATGTCATTTTAGAGTAATTATATTTAATAAATGTTACTTTATTCTTCTAACTCATTTTGGGATTTTTCTTTTGCATTTTAACTTTATCACTGTTTTTGTTCTGCATAAACAGTTTACACATTACTGCTTAGTTTAGACTGTCTGCTCTTTGCCACAACTTCTATATGCTTAAACCCAGGTACTCTTAGTGACTTAAGTTGTTCACCATGGCAAGGACTATGATCGTTACTAGAGGCAGGTGCCTATCTGGTCAACTAATTGCCCCATTTCGTACAATAGGCCATGTATCATCAGCAGGACACAACATTTTTTGTATTCCTGCTGTGTCACAAGGACTGGAAATTGAAGACAGGCTTGCACAAAAGATCACAAAGGCCAGAAAAGATACTTTGGACACAGTCTACCACATCTCAGAGGTTAAGAAAGATGGCAGATCGTAGGCAGCTCCTCCAAGAGCTTTGTTGAGTGGGAATCGATTGTAAATCCCTTTGCACCAGCTTCCAAATAGCACAACAATCCATCACAATCCCCTAAAGACTCAGACGGCATCCTGATGAGATTCAAAAGGGGACAAGATGGCTGCTGCTGAAGATTCCGGTGGTCCTCAATGACAAATATCTGCCACAACTACCAATAAATTTGGATGCAACCTAGGAATGTGATCCTACCGCCACTCCCCTATGAGAGTCCTCTTTACCAGCACTCCAGTAGAGGCCATACTACTACTTTCTACCCCTTTCTACCTTGTTGGTCTCTAATAATTACTGCTGAGTAACAACACTTAGTAGACTGGCTCTACATTAAGCGTGATTAGTTTTCTACAAGGATCCACTAACCTCGATCTCCACAACCTGTTTAAAATATGTGAATCAGTGTCAATCCGTATTTAATCGGTGATGTATTGTTGTCCGCTAGCTGGTCACCTACCTCTACCTCCCTCCGCTCGCTCCACTTACCTGGTTCATCCAGTTTATTTTGTGTTTTTTAGTATCAATTAGCATATAATGTGTGATATATTGTTATCTTACTAGCCTGATCTTCTCCTCTACCTTTCTCCGCTCTATATTGACAACCTTTTTAATATCTTAACTTTCCCCTGTCCTACTCTACCACTGCCCACAAATGTCCCTTTCCCTTTCCCAACGCCCCATCCTCTTCTCTCCTACCCTCACCCCCCCGATCTGATGCCGTAACTCTCAAAAACTCTCCCCCTCCCTCACCCCCACTACCCCCTCCTTCTGCGCTCTTACCTTAGCCCCCTTCTTTTTAAATGTCCCCTCTCCAGCTGCACTCATATCCTTAGCCCTCTTGTATTTAATATCACCCCACCTCTTCGCTCTCTCCCCTTCTCTCTACTAGCCTAACCTCACCACCATGTCCTGCCTCAATATCACACAAGCCTCAACACCCCAAAACCCTTATTGAAGACAACTATCACAGCCCCACATCCCCCATTAAAACTAACTAAATTTTCTACACCAAATGCCCCTCCAAATGGAAGAGCGCCTTTTTACACCACCTCCCAGTCTCTAGCGCAATCAAAATCCCTCATAGTTTTAAACTTACCACTTCTCCTTCCTCACTCTTCCCTGGTGATATAACCATCTCCATCTACAAAACTGGAAATATCTTAATCCGAGCCTCTGAACAACACCTCACAATTTTCGAACTCCTCTTTAGCACTTTTTCTAACCAACTGTCACTAACTTTATCCCCTCAGTCCCCCAACCCCTCAGTGCACCCCTCAACCGCCACAACCCCTAACAATCTCCCTAACAGTCCCCCTACAACTACTACTAATCTGGCACCCATACTAGAATTCTCTCCTACCGTAATACTATCCCCGCCACCGAGACCAGCTCCATGCCCCATCAACAACCAAATCCCCACCACCTCCCAGAGAATCACCCTACGACACTATGACACCCCTTCCAGCTCTGACTCACCTTTCGCTTTAACTCCTAGCCCACCCTCCACTTCAACATCTTCACCCCACCACTCCTCTAATACACTCCTCCATATTCCCACACCCCACAACGACCGTCCATCCCCTACACCGAACTTCTTCCCTAGTACCCCTCCCCCCAATCCAGCCCATAATGACTAAAACCCCCCACAGCCATGCCCTGCCCCCTTCCTCCTCAAATGACACTTCTATGTCACCCTCACTCGAACCCTCCCTTGCCGCACTCCTGTCCACTCCAATCACCTCTACATCCCTCCTTCTCAACCTCAGCCAGACACTTCGTAACTTGGACGACAATCTTGTTACCCTAGCTACCGAACTTACCCTATTCAGGAAAGATTTCAATAGATTCAAATCCTACAAACCCACCGACCGCCCCTCCTGCCCCCCCTTTATGCTAACCCATGAAAACACTTCGGTCCCAAACATGGGTTAACAACGCCACTCCTCTCCCGCTCTCACAGACCCCTACGAACCTCTAACACCTACGCCACTGACTTCTCCACCCTATGCCTCTCCTACCTTAACGACCTCCCATCAAAAGAATCTCCCCCCGTCACTCCAATATCCCTGTTATTTTGGGAACCTGCAGAATCCCGGAGCCTCCTAGCTCCCTGAGACCCCCCCCCAACTCACTAGTATTCAATTACTACCACGCTACCGCCAAACCCAAACCCCTGACCTGCATGCTCTTCATCTGCCGTTCAGCTGTCTGACATGCGACTGATATCTCAGAAACCATTCTTAACGAAGACATTGATATCTCCTTCCTTACTGAAACCTGGCTCAAAGACCATTCAACACTTATCATCGACCTTCTCCCCCCCCCCTCCCCCCCCCCTGGCTACTCTATTCTCAGAAGAGATAGACCTAAATAAATTGGGGGCGGCCTAGCTATCATTTTTAAAGAAGAACTTCAACTCTCCCCTATTAATAACATTGACTACACAACCTTAGAATACTTAGGCGCCGAACTCAAAATGAAATGCTCCCCCCCTATACGAATGCTTAACATCTATCATCCCCCGGGTGAACCCCTTCCCTTTGCAGAATAACTCTCCGACCTCCTTACTAAATACTCACTTTCCAGCTCCAAAACCCTTTTCCTAGGAGATCTCAACCTCCACTGGAACAAACCTAATGACCCGGCAATCAGCCTCGTCAATAATCTCCTTGAGATTAGCGACCTCAAGCAACTTTGCCTCTCCCCTACCCACGCCAAAGGAGATATCCTAGACGCAATCATCTCCAACCCAGATCTGACATCCCTATCCAACATCATCCCCATCGACTCTTCTGACCATCATCTCATTCTGTTCACAATATTTCCCCTAGCCTCTCCTGCCCCCATAAAAATAAAAAAAGCTACAATCGTAGTTAGAAACCTTAAAAAATCCCTCCTGGCGCACTGGAACATCAACTCCAATCCCAACATAGTCTCACCTCCCCACTTCTAATTCTAATGATCTCATGGAGCATTTCAACAAAACTGTAACAGAGGTGCTAGACCAACTTGCCCCTTTAAAAAATAATACATTAAAAAATGCCCCATTTAAATCTTGGTTCACACTAGATCTTAATAAAGAAAGACGCTTGCTGAGACTGGCGGAAAGAACATGGAGACAACACCCCTTCGCATTCCATCTTACCCTCCTTAGAACAGCGAGCGCTTCTTACAAAAAACACATCTTCTCAGAGAAAGCGTCATTCTTTCGTCTTCAACTTTCACGTGCCAAAAACAGACCTAGAGAACTGATCAACATTATTAGAAACCAAACCGCCCCGGCTCCCCAAACCTGATTGCCTCCACTAACAAATGCAAAGAAATTGCCAACTTTTTCTGTGAAAAAATCAACACAATAGACTGTTCCTTCCTCAATACTCTACCCTCGCCCACCCCCCAACCACCCCTGATTACCGCACCTCTTTCCCCTCCCCCTTTGAATACTTCCCTGACCCCCTCTCCCCCCTCCCTTCTCTTACCCCTTCAGAACCCACTTCCCTTCCGCTTAAAAATAACGCCTCATGGCATAATTTTCACCCTGCATCAGAATAGGAGGTCTTCAACATTTTAGCCAAAATTAAACCTTCCTCCCACACCAAAGATCCTCTCCCTTCCGCACTCATCCAAGATCTCAAACATGTCATCGTCCCCTACTGGACCAACATCATCAACGCCTCCCTCTCAACAGGGAATGTACCAATCTCTCTTCAACTCAGGCAAATCACTCCCATCCCCAAAAATCCCAAAGCTGACCCCAACGACCCTAATAATATACGCCCCATCTCCAACCTTCCCCTCCTCTCCAAAGCCCTGGAAAAATGTGCCCTCCTCCAACTGGACAAGCACATTGACACGTTCTGTTGTAAATGAATCTAGGACCCTAGTGTAATTTTCCAGATTCATGCCGTTATATAGGTATAAATTACCCGATCCTTATATAGGCATAGAAATCATTACCATATTTAGACTGAGCCTATGCAGCCCAAATACGGCATGGCTACTTCCACTAAGTTCCGAGAATCAACAATGATTTCTTAGAAAAACCCTCTTTCCGCAGCTAAGGACTTCCCCTCGCCAGAATAGTACTTTATCTGGGTAATCATGGAGTTTTCACAGAACTGGGTATTTGAGTGAGGTTATTAAGTCCAATCATACGTCAAACTCGGCACCTTCAAAGTATAAATATGCCTACATTTGCCCAGACAAACACACAGTGGTTTGGAGCAGATCGACTAACTACTTGCCCGATGCCCTGCAGCAGCAAGCGCCGAAGGAAGCCGACCCTCCAGCTGACGCACTAAGAGACGCTGTCTTTTCTCTTGCCGAGAAATCCAGCTCCAGTGTTTCCAGGCTACCCTTGTGGGTTGCTGGGAAATCGAGTCTTGAGAGAGAGATACAAGAACTCCTTCATTCTAAAACCAAGGTACGGAGCTGATTAGACCCTTAGAGAATTCTTGGATAGATCCTCGGCAGAGAATTACTAAACTTAAGCTACTCCTCACTTACTTCTTCCCTTGTACGAGACTTAGGTTAGGTACATCAGGGTAGGCGTATTTTAGAACTTTTAGTCATTATTTTTTCACTGTATGTATTTTACATGTTTTAAGGCAATTTATGGCTTAGAAACCATATCATGCTTTTACAGTACTACTTTATAATACTTTTCGTATTATATGCCCTGTACTTTATGACCAGTATTACGATTGTAGCAGTACATTTCTTATGCTTGAGAAAGAAGACTGTTCAATAAATACCTTTTATTGAAAACGTCCGTCTCTCTATTTTCTCAGCACCTCTGGTGAAACGAAGCATGCACGATTGACTGAGTAAAATAGTTATCTATTGTTTCCGCGACTCTAGAGATACGTTTCTTATCCTGGGGAAACAAAATTGTCATGTTTATTCAGTTGTCAGAAACTAATCCGTTCTTGTGAATTCGAGAAAGTTTCTAGTGACCTCTGAGCTAGCTGGCACTCACAATTAAGTTTAATATATATACGATAGAGACCTAGCCGATCTCAGTCCTACGTCTAAACTATAGTATATGTTATTCCAATGCGCAGAGCCTATTGGGAATATAGGAACTACACTACAGTTCAACCTGCTTAACCCCCTCCAATTGAGCTTCCGCAAGGGGTGCAGCTCGGAAAACCGCGCTTCTCAACATAGTCGATGATATTCACCTAGCCCTAAACAAGGGTGATACCTACCTACTCATCCTTTTTTACCTTTCTGCGGCATTTGACACTGTTTACCACCAAACCCTACTAAACCCACTCAAAAATCGCTTCGGCCTCAGTGGCACTGTCCTTAATTGGTTCACTTCCCACTTCCCACTTTCAACATAAAACCCAACAATTTAAAATTCAAAACTGCCTCTCTAGCCCAATCTCTGTCTCCCTTGGCGTTCCTCAAGGATCCATCCTCTCTCACGCTCTCTTTAACCTCTTTATGAAACCCCTTACCCGGTTACTCATACAATAAAAAATCAACTACCACCTATATGCTGACAACACCCAATTGTACTATAAAATGAAATCCCATGCGGATATCCTGCACCTTAACTCTGCCTTAACCAAGATCCAAACCTGGTTCCACAACAATCATCTGAAACTCAACCCTATAAAAACTGAGATCATCCTCTTCTCTCCCAAAAGCAACCCTCTCCCCATCCAAACATGGATCGCCGACCTTAATGAGCTAAACTGCTCTCTCTCCCTCGCCGATTTGGCCAACTCACTAGGCATCGCCATCAACAATAAACTCACACTTAATTCCCACTTCAAGACCTCTGCAAAAAGTGCTCTCCGACATCTCAAAAAAATCAAACCTTTTATCTCAGCTGAAGACTTCAAATTAATTATCCAGTCTCTTGTTCTATCTAAAATAGACTATGGTAATGCACTTCTCTCTGGCACCCCCAAAATCCACCTGGCCCCCTTCAAATCCGTTCTCAACCTTGCAGCCAGGTTAACAACAAACTGTAAGCGCATGGAACACATCTCCTCTGCCCTCAAGTCCCACAAGTGGCTCCCCATTGAAGGCAGATCCTCCTATAAAAGTGCCTGCATTACTCACAAAGCCCTTTACCAGAAGACCCCATCCTACCTCTCCACTAAACGTAAAAAGGCTGGCTGTGCCCGAACACTGAGAAGCTCCAACAGTCTCCTTCTCATTCCCCCTCTACTTAAAAAAACTGCTTCAAAATCCTGCTCCTTCTCAGGTAAGGCCCTAACCATTTGGAATGCCCTACCCAAAGACCTTTGATGCAACCCCTCCTAATCCATATTCAAAAAAGACCTTAAAATTCATCTACTCACTACATACTGGGGAAACTAAATCCCTGATCTCCTTTCTGACTACCTCTCCTCCTCCCTTCTTAGACTTCTCCCCCTTCCCCCTTTCACCCCCCATTTGCCTTTTTGACGCCTCTCTTCCCCCTCCCCTCTCTTTACCACCCACTACTAACTATGTCCTTTGAATCCTCCTTGACATTCTATACATTTTCCTATCTACAATAACATTCTGGTTCCTGCAACTTGCTATTCTATCTCTACCTATATGTGCCTTTAATCATTATTGTTTTCCCTATATTATTATCTATATTTTGTATTGGTTTTTACTCATAAGAAGAGAATGGCTCACAGAGAAACCAACATAGAGCTGGAGACAGACCAGCAGCAAGGCCCTCAGCTTGAAGCTACAGGTGATTAACTTCTGCTTTATTGAACTCTGCCATCACAATCACCCTCCTCGCTCTTCCCCACTTCGCACTACCCAGCCAGCTGCCCTCCTATTCCAGAGGAAATATTTGTGTCTGTTGACAGGCCATACATCTTCAGCAGAAGGCTCCAATAATTTTTATTAAAATTTAATCATAAATAGTGGAAATTTAGGACATTCTTACACTCTTTCTGCAGCATCAACTATATAAACACTTCAATTTAAAAAAACGAAAGTCTTTAAATCGATAGCACATAGAAGAGTAAACAAGCAAAGGCTTCCGCACAGAGTGCTGACGTGTACAATTAATCTGAAAAAAGATTTCTTCCCTTGCTTCTAACCCTCAATGGATGTGAAAAAGACTCTCAGATTTGAGTAAAAAAGTCATCAAGATGTATCACAACTTCAAACAGTATTCTTGGGCTATGTTTACCCATTCCTGTGAAGTGGGTAGCTCTGTACAGGCTGCAGAGAAGCTGGATATCCAAATCCAGTGGACTGGTCTGACCCTCTCCAGCAACATGTGCTCATTTCAGTACCAAAACCTTTGTAATTGCGAAGAGTCAGCCCAGGCAGACAGTGCTTAATTTGAGCAGGTGCTTT
Source organism: Lissotriton vulgaris (assembly GCF_964263255.1). NCBI lineage: Eukaryota > Metazoa > Chordata > Amphibia > Caudata > Salamandridae > Lissotriton > Lissotriton vulgaris. The sequence goes on along the minus strand of NC_141694.1, from coordinate 1,722,911,548 downwards.
CAGGTGCTCAGCACGGGCACTTCTTTCACAGCACCGGGGCTACAATTTCTGGCCCTGTAGGTGATGGTCTCAATATTAATTGCTCAAATTCAAAATAAAAAGAATAACATACATTGCATGGTGACTGGCTGTTAAATTGTCATAGACAAGCCAGCATAGGCCTGTCCAGGCAGGCATGATTGTGTATCACTACGTTCGTGATGATATCATCATGCCGATCACAAATCTAAGAAGTCATCGACAAACTATGTCTTGCATTTTATTCCCTGAGTCTGCTGTACCCTGTCACTGCCTGAGCCTAAGCCTCCCATTGGATAATTGTAGCTGGGGGCTGGCTCAAGACGGAGTTGAGGCAAGGAAGCTGCAAGACCGCATTTGGAACTTGGGAGCGAGGGTTCTTGAGGTAGAATAAACAAAAGTAAGTGTGGACTTTCCACTTGCAGTGTAGCCAGAGTAGCATATCCTGCAGCCTTGCATTGCTGCTATCTTCAACGTGCTCGATGCGGCTGTGGCCCAACACAACTTTTGTGCGCCATGGCGTCACCTGTAGAATCTGTGCGCTGCACCCCAGTATGGTAATTGCTGAGCGTGCGTGAGTCAAGTAGGCACCACAGCCATACTTACCGGCATTGGCAGCATTACGGATGGGGACAATGCCTGTGCTGTAGCAGGCAGGGTCACAGCAAGCTGAGCAGTGGATGCCGTCGCCATCCCTGGACGTACTAATTACAGGCAGCACTAGCAGTGACATCACCTGCTGTGCTTGAGCAGCTACCTGTTCTGGGTTCAGTTATGCTGCACTGATTAATATATGGAAAAAATATGCAAAAAAGCATTTTCATTTGGTGTACATTTTGTTTTTGCACTCAGTGTAGGTAAGAAAGTAAAACACATGTCATCTTCCTCTTATTTAGGTAAGACAACAGGAAAATGCAGAGTTCAAAATAGCAGGGACATGTACAGGTTGACGACAGGGGTGGCAGGCAGCAGCAGTGTTATAGATGAGAGAGAGAGCAGGAGTAAAGAGGAGAAAGAAACAACAGGAGAGGAGAGAGATAAGACGGAGCTAAGTAGAAGAAAAGGAGAGCAAATGAGATAGGAAGAGAAAGCAGCCATGATGTGAAGAAGAGAGCATTAAGAAGAGAGAAGATAGAATGAAAGGATGTAGAGGACAGGACAGAGCAAAAGAAGCAGACAAATGATAAAACGGAGACACAGCTAATCACTTCTAGAAGAGTGATAGTAAAGAGCTAATATTGAGGTGAGAGCAGAGCATGGATAAAAGAGAAGAGGAAAAAGGGCAGGGCTAGAATGAATAGAGGGCAAATCAATCAGAAATACAGGGAATAAGGTAACTCACCAGGTGTGACAAAGATGATAGAAAACAATTAGAGAGATGAGAGGATAGACTCTTAGAGCAAAGACTTAGGGGACAGACAACAGATCAAGGTTAGAAGATAGAGACTGAGGCAGTGAAAGTGGGGCTCACCGGAGGCAGAAGTGAGCTGTGACGCCCTTGGCAAAATTGTCAGCACCTGCACTTCTTTTTTTTACAAATAAAGCACTGCAGGCAGATTAGGCAAAGGTCATTGGGGATCTGAGGGCATCTTTTAATTTCTAGCTCTGAATCTCAGGTGGTGGCGAGTTCATCCTTCCCACATCCCATCCCTAACATATTGGTTAATTCGACCCTGACATATAGCATAATGTCAGACATCTTAAATACTTGCCAAGCCTCTCCTTGTTTCAAACAAACGGGTGCAGAGTCAGAAGACCTGAAAAATGTCCCCCAGTAGCCAACGTCATTGTGCCCCCTCCCTTCCTAGCTAAGGCTCTGAAAGTAGAGATGCAAAACAAAGCACCCTTTTTGCCCTTGTATTCAAGCAAAATCAACTACTTGAAGACCTGCAATAGAGATTTGAGCCCATCTTCTCATTTCTCAGACTCCATCCCTGCCACTGCAGTATCAGATTCGTCCCTGAAATGTAGCTAGTACTGAATGTCTTAGAAATTAGCAAAGTCACTCCTTTACTCTAGTAAACACGGAGCAGACCCAGAAGATATAAACAATTGTCGACCTTCTTCCAACTTCTCTTTCCTAGCTAAAGTCCTAGAGGCTTGAATGGCAAAAGAACCTTTTTTACAATTGTTATAAAATAAAAAAAGAAAAAACGTGGTGACCTGCAATTCGAATTTCGACCTGGCTGCAGTAAAGATATTGCTATGTTATAAATAGGGTATGATGCGCTCTGCATCTTAGAAAAGGGTCATTATCGTTTTCTTATCCTTAGTGATCTGCCAGCAGCATATGAAATAGTCAACCATGCCTTTCTTTAAAACAATAGAATTATGGATTAGAATGTGTGACGCAGTGCTTTGAATCTTACCTGCCCAACTACTCCCAATAAATAAAACGAGCAAGCTCCCAGTCTAGTCCTTCCACTCTTCACCAAGAGGTACCCCAAGGATCGAACCACTACCTGTCACTCTTTAATTTGTACCTGTTCCCTCTATACTCACTCCAGAATTAATCAACCATCTCCGTTCGCCTCAATGCCGAGGACACAGCTCCACCCGAGAGGCTCCTCGAAGACATGGTTGAACCCGCCAATATTGAAATATTCTTACATGCCGCAGTGTCACACCTTAAACTGAGCCCTCTGAAAACAGGATCCTTCTCATATCTCCCCTAAAATGTTTCAATCCAATTCATGCCTGGCTGAGTGCAGCAAACATGTTGCATCGCATGCCTGCAACTGTGGACAGTGCTAAACTTTTAGGTTTTGTCTCAACAAAACCCTAAATAAGCAGGGTCACATTAAGAACCTAGCGAGAAGCACGCATTATCAAATCTTAAGTCCACCACACAACTTTAAAGAGGTGGTGCAATCCTTAGATATCACTCGATCTGACTGGTATATCCCTGATAATTAAATTTCCAAAATGCACTTAACCCTCAGTGCTGCAGCTCACCTGATATTAGACACCAGAGTACTATGTAATCTTATCTGTTCTCTAGCATGCTGTTTTATTCCACTTAGCCCACAAAACAACCTTTTGCTTAGATATGGAGGAGATGGAACTAGTGATAGATTTGTACTTTATGTGCGTCACTATCTTGGTAGACCTAATCCATATTGTACATTTTTAATCGTCTGTAAAAAAAACTCTGCTGCCCTGCTGGGGCTGGTTCACACTAACCACAGCTACAAACAAACACATAATAGATAAATAAAACAATTCATGCATATAAACATTAACGTTTTCATTTTCCTGTTGTTTTCTAGTGATGCCTCTTCCATTTTGCATAACCTTTCGCCCCTCCTATAACTCGTTAATTTTATGTCATTTGGAATCATTCAGTTTTACTCTTTTAACCAGATTGATTTGGTAGTGAATCTGATTGATTTCCTATGTCTATTGTTTTGGTGCTGCTAAATACAACAGGGAAGTCTGCCACATATTCCAAATTGCCTAGCTTAAGCTCATGAATCCTCAAAGAAACCTACTTTTACTTTTCAAGCCTAGATTGAGTACTTTGTGGGAGCTCAGACACTTCTGACGTCATGACTGGGGACTCTCTTTTTCCTAGTCACCCTTCTGGCTTCTTAGATTCCACCATGCATTGGTGGGAAAGCATTAGTTTTTGACAAGTCAGAGGCCGGTGGGTTGCTGGTTGTGAAAACAGACATGCCTCTATAAGCTTATGGTGTGGTGCGGATAGGTTAATTGGTCTGTAGCCTATAGTGAAATGTTACAAAGATCCAGATTTACTATTTTCCAAACAATGAAGCACTGAATTAAAACATTGCAGTGCCTCTTTGTGTGAATGACAGAAAATAGGGCACTATCAGACTTAACAAGTGTACCCTAGCAATGATATCATAGGCAGCATTTGCATTATGAATGGGTTTTCTGTGTGATGCTCAGCATCGGGTTATGGTGCAAAGGCCGAACAGCAGTATCTAACATACTATTTGAAGTCATGCTACATCCTCCAGAACCAATTCCTATCCACACTCAACAGAACTGTGATCTGACATGCAGGTTTGTGCTGTAGGGAAAGTATATATGTTAAACATAGGTACATCAATCAATATACCGCTTGACACTTTCCTAGTGTCTGCTTTCACTTTTTGTGCAAAACCAGATCATGCTACTTTAATAGATCTCGATTTGCACCAAAAACTGATGCTTGTTTGCATTTTCCCACCACAAAGACGCCCCTTTGCGTAACTTATTGGGAGGTTGCCACAAAGTGTTTTTGGTACTCTACGAGGGACAACTTTCAGCACAAAATATCATACGTCAACAAAAGTTGATAATTTCTGTTGTTTGCACCACTTTTTCACGATTTTGTTTTGTAAGAGCACCAGGGCATATCTTTAATAAATCTGGAACACGATTTGCAGTATGGAAGGACATGTTTCCATTGTAAGACCATGGATACAAGTTGTGTGAAGCAAAATTCTCACAAGAAATTCTACCTCACACAGGTATAAATGGACCCATGGTACTGCACCCTGAAAATATGGGTGCAGGAACAGGTCTGATTTTACCATCTGGTAAAATGTCCTAGAAAAGTGCTGGCTGAGTATGTCAGTGGTGTGGCTAGCTCTTTGGCCGCCCGTGTCGGGGAAGGGTGTTGGCGAACTTCCTCCGACTGCCGCCCCGCAATGGCTGAAGAGCTACGCCACTGAAATACATATTGAAATTACTTGTTCAGAGAGAGATAAAAAAGTTGGATGTTGTGGAACACATCTCAGTAGTTCTTAGGGACAAATTTCAGAAGGAGAAATAGGTGAACACCATTGTCAGAAAGTGAGAAGGTACAGTCACCAGCTTTCTCTTAGTACCTACTGAAGCCCTCAGGTCAGGTAAGCACCAAGGGCTGTAATACATAGTGTGCACAGTCTCACCCTGCACCACAGTGCACCTTTTAGCTCTCTTTATGCCACCATCCCATGGGGCGACCTGGGGCTCACACTGAGTGCGCTTCTATATTGCTCAGTCAATGGACGCCCTGATCATTTCCTTTCCTCTGCCTCATCATCTGCTTATGCACCCACACCATATTAGAAGGGATTCCCTTATTTATATGGGGTAACATCTCCTTGCAAATGAGTGCACGCCCCCTTGGGATTGTGCTGGCATGATCCGTATTACAAAAAGTGATCACTGAAATAATATCGATTACACTAATATCGAATTACAAAAATATCGACGATAAAATATTGACTACAAAAATACTGAATTCCTATCTACCAACAGGTAAGTACAAAAATATCGAATTAAAAATATTGTTTAAAAAAATGTAGTTAGCCAAAATATAGACATTTTTTAATGTCTTAAAACTAATTTAAAATTAATTAAATAATAAAAATAATTAACTAAAATATACTTAAAAATACTTAAATAACCTTAAAATTATTAAATAATTAATTTAAGTTATAAAAAAACATACAATTTTATTTTTTAAAACATATCTATATATTAACATAATATTAATAAAAATTATACAATATGCTTACCGTAGCATAGCAGTGAGTGCAACAGTAGGGGAAGCGTTGGATAGCGTAGGGGTAAAAATTACTATTCCCACTCCAGTGAGTGCAACAGTAGGGAAAGCGTTGGATAGCGTAGGGGTAGAAATTACTATTCCCAGTCCAGAGAGTGCAACAGTAGGGAAAGCGTTGGATAGCGTAGGGGTTAAAATTACTATTCGCACTCCAGAGAGTGCAACAGTAGGGAAAGCGTTGGATAGCGTAGGGGTTAAAATTTTATTTTATTTTATATTATTTTATTATAGAGTTTTGTATAGCGCGAACAAGACCCGTGGGTATCAGAGCGCTTAACATAAGAGAGGAAAGAGTGTTAACATATAAATAAACAGTTAGCGAGCAACCGCTGTGAGGTAGATGATATATATAGTCGTAACACCTGTGAACGTTGGCGTACATAACTAAGCTATGACAAAATTACTAACAAAAGCATGTGTATATAACAGATATGACAAAAATTACTAACAAGAGCATGTATATATAACAGATATGAGGTAGCTCGGTATATGTTCATGAGAGAAGCTGTTCTCCTGTTCACTCAAAGTAACCATTACTAATGGCCTTTCAGTTGTTCTCATATCATATCATAGGATACGTATTCCATTATAGAATTGCCTATGTCTCCCTTCCTAATGCCGTACATGATCAATACTAGGCAGTAGTAAATCCGAACCAAGAACAGTGTTCTAGGTAATGTATCTCTTCATCAGCAGGCTCTTCACTTCCCGCTTGAATGTTACCAGATTCTGGATCTTCCTGATGTTTGGAGGGAGTGAGTTCCAAATTCTGGGGGCAGCTCCTGAGAACGCTCTGTCATAGGTTTTTTTCTTTCGGAAGAAGGCTGGCCGTAGAAGCAACTCCTTGGCACTCCTAGCTGGTCTGTTGCCCCCGGACAACTGAATTTTCTTGGCTAGATATCTTGGGGTGTTCTTATGTAGTGCTTTGTGTGTGATGCAAGCTATCTTCATTTGGATTCTTGCTTCATACGGTAGCCAGTTTAATACTTTCAGGTGCGGGGATATATGATCATATTTCCTGGTTCCGGTGATAAGTCTTGCCGCAGCGTTAAGGCAGGCTTTCAGTGGTGCAGTGGACGCTTTAGGTAATCCCGCCAAGGTAGTGCAACCATATTCAATCCTTGAGATAACTAAGGATTGGATTGCCACTTTGAGGTCAGACTCTGTGATGTATGGTTTCAATTTTCTTAAGTAGTTCAAGTGAAAGCGGGCACTTTTCGCCATTGAGTTAATGTGGGCTTTCATGTCTAGATTCTCGTCTAGGGTGATTCCTAGAGATTTAGCTGAGTTGACAAGGGTTGGGGTGCAGTTTAGTGCAGTCACGACTTTCGTCCAATCCTTTATTTCTGTATGGCTCTTTGGTGGAGAAATTAGTAAGAACTCTGTTTTATGTGCATTCAGCTTCAGGTGGTTTGTGGTTAACCATTGAAGTGCCATTTTTAGTGTCTCATTCATTAATTCCAAATCTTTTAGGGATGCGATCTTTAAGTATATTTGCGTGTCGTCAGCATACATGTGATAGGATATTTGAGATTTTTGGAGAATTTCTGTGAGTGGTTCGACGTATAGGTTAAACAGATCAGGGGATAGTGTCGAACCTTGAGGGACTCCAATTGAGATAGGGCACGGAGGTGAAGTAGATTGGTTAACCAGGAAGCGCTGCGTTCTGTTCTGTAAAAAGGACTCAAACCAATTCAGCACAATTCCCGATAGTCCCATCCTATCCCATAGCCTGGCCAGTAATGCCTCATGATTTACCGTATCAAATGCCGATGACAGGTCTAGGAGAATCAGTAAGCATGCTTGATTTTGGTCAAGGGCCTGCAGCGCGTCATCAATGATATGGTGCAACAGTAGGAAAAGAGTTGGATAGCGTAGGGGTTAAAATTACTATTCCCACTCCAGAGAGTGCAAAAGTAGGGAAAGCGTCGGATAGCTTAGGAGTTAAAATTACTATTCCCACTCCAGAGAGTGCAACAGTAGAGAAAGTAAATATTTAATATATGAATAAAAAATAAATAAAATATCAATACCAATAAAACATTAATTAAAAGTAATTACCAATTTAATATAATATAATAATTAATCAATTAAAAATACAAATACATATTAATTATTAAAATTCATTACCCATTATTACAAATTAATTACCAATTAAAAATTTATTTTTTACAAATTACAAATTAATTAACAAATAATTTAAAAAAAATACCAATAAATAAATTAAAATATTCAATTAATTACAATTAAATTGCTTCCCACCCTATTCCCCCATAAAACCACAACCCGCTATGGAAAATAAATTAATAGTATTAACATAATTATCAATTAATCAATAAATAAAAATAAATTACCAATTAAAAATTAATTAATTCAAAATTAATTAACAATTAATTCAAAATAAACACCAATAAATAATTTAAAATATTTAATTAATCACAATTAAATTACTTCCCACCCTATTCCCCTATAAACCCACAACCCACTACGGAAAATAAATTAATAAAATTAACATAATTAACAATTAATCAATTAATAAAAAATAAATACCAATTAAAAATTAATTAATTAAAAATTAATTAACAATTAATTCAAAATAAATACCAATATATACATTAAAATATTTAATTAATTACAATTAAGTGACTTCCCACCCTATTCCCCTATAAACCCACAACCTGCTACAGAATTAAATTACGCAAAAATTAAATAACATAAAATTAATTACTTAAAATAAATTATAATAAAAATGTACACTTTTCACACATATACTAACATAAAAAACACTTTAAAAATTTTGATATTATTACAAATTCGATATTTTTGAATACCTATATTATCTACTTCGATATTTTGACTTTCTATATTTATAAAAATCGATATTAAATTACTTACCTTAAATTCGATATTTTTGTTGCCTATATTCTGTCCATTCGATATTTTGTCCATTCTATATTTTTACTTTGATATTAATGTAATTCGATATTTTGAATTCAATATTTTCTGTAGTTACCACCAAAGGGGCGGAACATGCATCTGCGGCCCCTTCTAAAATATTAAAGAGCCCGGGGTGCAAAAAAGCAGGCATAGTTGCCTTAAGCACCCCTTGAAAATATGTATAATGCAGACCGAGGTCTCTCTCCAATCAGGACTTCTGCAAGGTCCAGTTCCCAGTGCTTAGCTGGGTCGTATTGGAGTCAGGAGTCCTTCTGGGTTTTGTTTCCAGGGGTCAACTTGATCCTACGAGAGCAGGAGTCAGCAGTCTTTGAATCTTCTTCTTCATTCAGAAGTTAGGCACAGACTTCTTACTTCCAGATGCTTTCTTCCCAGGTCCAGGAATGTTCTGAAGAGGTAATGGTGAGGTGCCAGTTTTATCCTGTGCCTTTGCTTGTGTTTGGAGCATTCACTATATCAAGTTGTGGCTTCTTTTCCTCTGAATTTCCACTTCTTTGTAATCACTTCCATTCTCAATGTACTGCTAACCTTCTCAGGGACTTTCAACCAAAATGGCTCCATTCTTTTCTCATAGCTGCAGGATCCATGCACTCTATCTAGTCACTCATATATGCAGATGAAGTTTTCTCCCCACTGTTGGTTCTAGAACTTTTATTCCCCTTGGTGGAGGCAGATACAGAAAGCCTAGGGCAGATCTGGGTATTAATGGTTGCAGATCCCACATGTCCCATTTTCATTCACACATCAAAGAAAGAGCTGTGAAAGCTAGCCTCTGTTCTTCAATTTGGTCCTGGCATGATCCTAGAGGGCTGATCCTAGTTAAGTGACTACTGTTAATACTCCTCCTGAATTCCTTCTGCCAGAACCCAAGGCATTGTTTTCCTTTGGCAGGGTCATTCACAATAAGGGTGTTGATTGAAAATGTAGCTTTACCTAGACAGTGAAAGTAATTTTTTGGTAATTGTTTACTTTAACTGAATTTAGTGTGCCCCATTTTCATACAATAAGCACCGGCCTTGTGCAAGCATTCTCTTGTTTTCCCTGAAGAAGATGATGTGCCGTAATATGCTCATGTCACAAAGTCCACAAACTTGCCCTGGGTCTCGTTGGGATGATAGAAGGCTTCTTGGGCTCCTCATTGATGGATTAGTGCTAATGCCTGTTTTAGGGATTGCAAAGAGCCGCAATCAGGTCTAGACAGTGTTTTCCATGTTTTACTAATAGAGCTATTTCATTTTTGCTTTGAAAAATCCTGCAATGTGACCAGGAGCATGTTCGGCTGTGAAGACGAGAGGTCACCTAAGACAGAACAGCAAACATTATGAAGAAAATGAGAGTCACTGTAAAACAGCAGCAAATGCAGGATTTAGGAAGAAATGAAAATGGACATTAGCCTTAGAGTGGAAGACATTGAACATTTTGGGAACGCAGGAAGGAATTGAAGGAGGCAGACAACAAAATAAATCAAGACATGGCCCACTGGATTTCTAGCATGTATTCAAGAATCCAATTTGCCAGGAATATTTTTATTTTTGTTTTTAACAGTAATTTTTTTCTTAAAGTTCCACACGCATTTCAAACGGAAGCTAATGTAAGATTAATCTATGGGCATCTGTTAATTTATTTCCAAATAATTTGCTTTGTAATTTTCACACGTCACACTTTTTGGAAGATAATGATAATGCTAGTAATCGTGGAAAGTTTGGAATGACATTTCCTAGCAAAGTCCTGAATAGATAGATACTTCATTATTTGTAGGCAATATTTTCTGATCTAGAGTGAACGATTCAGGTGGTCCACCGTTCAGAAGCTGAAAAAGTTGATCTTGTTCACTTCCCGCGTACTTTACCTTTGGGGTTGCATGGGACAATAAGCGATTACCATTGTCAAGCATCTCATAGATAACATATAAGTTCAACATCCATAAGGATGGAAAGATTCCTTGGTTATTTCTACAGAAACCTTTCGATCAAACAGGGCCCGATTTGTATTGACACCGCTTAGCATAAAATACATAACATTTTCAATTACATGACCATAGATGGGGTGACTATCTCACAAGAAATCTTTCGTATAGAGGCGATTCGAAGATTGCAGATTAGTTTGTCAGAGGGTCAATTTTATTATTTAAAATAACTAATGTATGGGACATTTTAATCTACCCAAAAAAATCTAAGTTGGGCTTGATGAAAGTTAATTAATAGAGAAAAAATAAATGTTTGTAATTCATTATATGTAATCACAGGGCAGAAATGTAGGGGAGAATGAAGCTTTTTTCTAAAATTCAAAACACATTATATAGTGCAAAGGATTTGAATTGGGGTGTTCAAGCCTAAATCATTTTGTTGAGTACGATATTCTACTAAATCTATTGCAAATTAGTACCTGCCACATGTTGTACAAAGATACTTAACATTTAAGGCTTTTAAACCCCTAAATTATTTACATGAATTTTCTGCAGTTGTAAAACTTTTTGCAATTTTGGTGAATATGGTTGTTTCTCTTACAAAACTAATTTAACTGTTGTGAATGATAAAGTAATATTTCGGTCGTGCGTGCAATCGTTTTAGATCTGTATGTTTTCTTCTAGTTATTATGGAAACACATCTGTTTCTATTTACCCTGCTAAGAAAAATATGATTGAGAACTAGTAAAACAAATTTGCAATCATGACTGCAATTGACATTTCCATCTGTTTAATTACTGTTACGTAATCAAAAAAGAACGTTTGAATGTTCATTGAATAACTGAAAATGTGTTTTGCAGCTGCAACATCAAAAATTGAGTTCCTCTAACATACACTTGAATGTTGCAGCTTTGGACATGTTTTACCCTGCGTGTTTGTTCAGTAAGGCTTGGAAGATTCTAGCCAGATGTCCCTTTGAGGATAGCATAATTGCCTTCATTCTGTAAAGGTGATCTGGGCTCTTACATAATCAGCATTAATAATTCAGAGTCACTCAGTGAATGGTTCTGCCGCCTGCTCTCTGAAGCCATCTCTATTTAATCAGCCGTTCGCACTTCAAAACATAACCTCTCGGTGGCGAACAGGACACTCCGGGTCAGTACTTTAACTTCACTTGGAAGGGCGGGGAGTGTTTACCCATGTCAGCTGAGGTGACTGCAGAGGGTTACAAGTTGTTTGTCCTTATTGCAGTTGTTACACGACTAAGGAGTGGGATTTGATCTTGAGTAGTGAAATTGTATGTGGAAAATAAAGGGCAGCAGCACTATTGTGCCGCCGGAATGTCACTTTTTTTACGTTCGAGTGGCGCAATGTGGTACTGGCATATTTATAAGACCACGTAAAGCCAGTTTACTTGGCTTTTCATGGCCTTATAAATATGTGCCCCATTCACGCAGATAAGTGTGTGAAAGTGGCGTTACATGCAGCCACGGCCCGTGGAGGGAGTTTCAGAGGGGCCGAGAGGCGGGGCGGGGGAGGGGCAGGGTGGTGGTGCAATTTGCGATGCAGGGCGCGCTACAAAATTCGTTTTATTAATTAAATTGTTTACTTACCTACAATTATCCATACTCCAGTTTTTAGCACACCCAACCCTGCCCCTCCCCCGCCCTGCCTCTCCGCCCCACCGAAACTCCCTCCATGGGAAGTGGCTGGTTCCATGGGTGTTGCTGGGGTCGTTTTTTGACACTGACCCAGATTTACGAGAAATCGTGAGTCGGAGGCAGCGCCAAAAATGTATGCCTAGCCAAGGGAGATGTAAGCGAGGCACTCGAGGAGAAATATCTTCATTTTCCTGGTTTTCAAATGCCTCTTGTGATTGTTTCTGTGCAGGAAGGGAATCCTTCCTGCACAAAAATAATCATACCCGCAACAAAGGGACCCTTGCAGCATGGTGCGCCTGCGTTTGCGCACATCAGCCCATTGTGCCCAGGCGCAGGGGAAAATTACAGGAATGTGATTTATCCAATAGATTCCTTCCCTTTTTTTACCGTAGGGCAGTGCAGCAGCAAGACCTGTTGCACTGCCCTACAGCAAAAAAACCATAAATGAGGCCCTAAATATTTTACAGCTGCAAGATTAAGCAACATATAGAAAGTCACAAACTAAATTGTCTATACGTGCTCAAATAATATGTGCTAAAAATACCCAACTCAATTGTACCCCTGGGATCTATATCTATGATGTGTAGTTTACCGGTCAGGACATCTGCTTACTAACCTATCCATCCACATAGTTAACACTAACCCTGACCACTACCTACCTCTTCTCCACCAATTTCAACTGGCTTTGAATTTATTGGCTGTGGATTCCTATGCAGAGCTGATGCTTGTATGCTATTTTTACTAAATGTTGACAAATGTGGTTCTTCACAATGTAAACAATGAGATAGTAATACCTCAGGCATTGTATGAGCGTCCTTATGTCACTAAATAAGAGAATCAAAATATGGAACATTTTCTAGCCCACTGAAAAAAATGAGGAGTCTATTGCTACGCACTGACCTGGCACACCCTGCTCAAGTGTCAGGATCAATTCCTTGAAGGCGCTGTAAAAACACGGGTTAACCCAATGAGTCACTGGGGCCTGGGTAAGTAAGTGATGCAAAAAAGGTGGTCCCAGATACTGTAGATGGATACTATTTCAAATAAATTCAAAAGAAGGATATCACAACATTGTTTTTAATCACAACGTGTACAGTTGAAAAATAGTCATAAAATACATCAATACTTAATCACAATTAGTGCCCCTAATGGAAAGAGAAGGGAAAGGTAGTGGTTGGAAGGTGAGGAAACTATACAAATAATGAAACAATGGTCACTATGACCTCAATAAAAATGCTAATAATTAATTATCACAGACTAAAAGTCACAATTCATAAAATAATTACTTAAACAAACTCATGCCTCACAAAATCACAAATGATACATCAGGAAAGAGGCTGAAAATAGAGAGGAGTGTCGACGTTTCGACCCAAATTGATGCAGGTATACGGTGGAACATTGCTAGAGGGTCTTCATCAGGACGGGGACGGATAGGGGCAGTCAATTGGAAATGGGATCTTTCAAGTTGGGCAGCGATACAGGGTATTCAATACTGTTCAATACATCTCATCAATAAGACGAGGTCGTTTGATAGGTTGGGAAACCGCCACGCAGGTCGGGATCCTGAGATTTTTGCTAAAGCCACTGGCCCTGGAGGGTTCTTTTAAAGTTAAATATCTCCGGTGGTACAAATCCGTTTTCTGATACGCTGGGAAGTGTAAGACTTTCCAAGGGTTCTGGTTAATGCAGTATAAGTTTGTAGAGATCGGTGGAAATGCAGGTGGAGAGATTCCAGGGCTTGTACGGGGGATTGCGCAGACCCCCGGACAAACCCTGGAATCTCTCCTTCAGACGTTGGACCGACTTTTGCGGCCGTTTTATACCCCATTAAAGTCACAACACGTGGAATAGACCTCCGTGGCAGCCCGTGAACTCCTTCTAAAGAATTTGGACGTTTATTGGAGGCTGCATTTCCACCGATCTCTACAAACTTATACTGCATTAACCAGAACCCTTGGAAAGTCTTACACTTCCCAGCGTATCAGAAAACGGATCTGTACCACCGGAGATATTTAACTTTAAAAGAACCCTCCAGGGCCAGTGGCTTTAGCAAAAATCTCAGGATCCCGACCTGCGTGGCGGTTTCCCAACCTATCAAACGACCTTGTCTTATTGATGAGATATATTGAACAGTATTGAATACCCTGTATCGCTGCCCAACATGAAAGATCCCATTTCCAATTGACTGCCCCCTATCCGTCCCCGTCCTGATGAAGACCCTCTAGCAAGGTTCCACCGTATACCTGCATCAATTTGGGTCGAATCGTCGACACTCCTCTCTATTTTCAGCCTCTTTCCTGATGTATCATTTGTGATTTTGTGAGGCATGAGTTTGTTTAAGTAATTATTTTATGAATTGTGACTTTTAGTCTGTGATAATTAATTATTAGCATTTTTATTGAGGTCATAGTGACCATTGTTTCATTATTTGTATAGGTTCCTCACCTTCCAACCACTACCTTTCGTTCCCTTTCCATTAGGGACACTAATTGTGATTAAGTATTGATGTATTTTATGAATATTTTTCTACTGTACACGTTGTGATTAAAAACAATGTTGTAATATCCTTCTTTTGAACTTATTTGAAATAGTATCCTTCTACAATTCCGTGGAGGCAGCAGGCTCCTCAAAGCACATCTTTCATCAGCATGGACTCTGCTTTGAATAGATTGGAGTAGTGAAATTGTATGTGGAAATAAAGGGCACCAGCACTATTGCGCTGCCGAAACATCACTTTTTTTAACGTTCGGGTTGCTCAATGTGCCACTGGCATATTTGTAAGGCCACATAAAACCACGTTACGTGGCTTTTCATGGCCTTATAAATATGTGCCTCATTCACTTATAAAACTTCATGAAAGGGGCGTTCCCAGCAAAATCCACAGCTTTTTGACATTGCCCCAGATTTACGAGAAATCGTGAGTCTGAGGCAGCGCTAAAAGTTTACACCTCACCAAGGGAGGCGTAAGGGAGGCACAACAAGGAGAAATATCTTTATTTCTCCTCGTTTATCCCCTTTCTATGTGTGCTACATTCTGCAGCACTAATAGAAAAGGAAAAAAACTCTTTTGATTGTTTCTGTGCAGGAAGGTGTATCTTCCTGTACAAAAATAAGCATCCACGCAACGCAGGCACCCTTGCACCATGGTACAAAGGTGCCTGCGTTGGCGCCCATTGTGCCCAAGCGCAGGGGAAAAGACAGGAATGTGCTGTATCTAATAGATATGGGGCGTTCTTGCCATTTTCTTTTTCCTGCTGAGCTGCCCTATAGCAAAAAACAAAAACAAATGAAGCCATAAATATTTTGTAGCTGTAAGATTAAGAAACATATAGTATATGTCATAAACTAAATTGTCTGTACGTGCTCAAATAAGACGTGCTAAAAATACCCAACTCAATTGTACCTCGGAAGGATGAAAGGCAGAGGGAGTGCTCTGGGATCTATACCTATGATGTGTAATTTACCGGTCAGGCCTCTGCTTACTAACCTATCTATCCACATAGTTAACACTACCCCTGACCACTACCTGCCAATTCTCTATTAATTTGAACTGGCTTTAAATTTAATTGCGGTGGATTCCCGTGCGACCCGATGCTTGCATGCTGTTTTACTAAATGTTGAAAAATATGCTTCTTCACAATGGAAACAATGGGATCGTTGTACCTCAGGCATTGTGTGAGCTTGCACGTGTCACTAAATAAGAGAAGCAATCCTAGGCAAAACATTTAGAGTTGTGCTGCGGAGTGGCCAGGTCCACCCAGCTCAAGAGTAGGGAAAGATTCTTTGGAGGCAGCAGGCTCCCGGAAGCACACCTCTCATCAGCAAGGACTCTGCTTTGAATACATCGGAGGGTGGGAGTTGTCAGTGAGGGGTTCGGTAATTAGTGAGGGGGCTGCCGGGAAGGAGACCTCGATGGTAATAAAGAGACCCAATGAGCGATGTCCTACTACAAGCTAAGGAATATCCTATCTCTTTCAGTTTCCCACAAAATAAATTAAACATTTAGGATAGCGTTCAGAAGACTCAGGTCGCTTAAATGACCCCTGAGAGCCGAGTCCACAGGCATGTTGCCGAAAATGAAGCAACATTTACATGACTCACGAAGACTCGCTTATTTTCTCTTGGGAATAGTACTTTGAGGGTCCGAGTATACACTATAGTTCGGTAAAGTTAATTACTGAGATAATATCTTCAAAAATAACCTTAACATTTCTGCTTTTCAATGCCTCATTAAATGTGTGTCCAATTGATATTAGGGGGTGCAGAATATTTCCTTCTTCCCATAGAATTGGCAGAATTGTGGCAACTTCTCATTACTCTTTATATAACTTTGCGAATTCTGTGGAATCAAATTCCACAAGTTCCGCCCATTCCTAGTTTAATAGTGTGGCGGGGAGTGAGGGGGAAGGGGAACAGGGCAAGGATCAGATGGGTGGGAGAAAAACACATCGATACTGCCAGAACTTGTATCAACAATTCAGGTTGTTTTCACAGGTTCCTTAATTCCTATGTCCTTTGCCAAGTGAGTGGAAAGTCAATCAAATACCTCTCAAACAAAGATACATCTATTTATGCTTGATTTACTACTAAGTCCCTAGTACAGTGCACTGTATGTGTCCAGGACCTGTAAATCAAATGCTGCTAGTGGGCCTGTAGCACTGATTGTACTACCCACACAAGCAACCTTTCAAAGGGTTCTCAGACCTGCCACTGCAGTGTCTGCACGCAGTCTCTACTGCCATTTTCAACCTGGCAAGTGCACCCACTTTCCAGGCCCTAACCTTCCCTTTTCGTACATGTGAGTCACCCCTAAGTTAGGACCAAGGTACCCCTGTGGGCAGGGGGCAGTGTAAATGAAAGGTAGGACATGTAATACAGGGTATTTAGTTTTTCACTCTTGAAAGGCTATCTGTCCCATAAGATAGAATGGGAGTTTATTTATAACATCTTATAAGTATAACTTCCCATTGGGACAAGATAGGAAAGTGAAGTTTCGGATGCTGGAACTCCGAATATAAAGATGCATCTTTTAGTAAGGATAATTTGTACATTCTGGGGTCGATTCTGATTCGGGATAGAAAACCGTCCGACGATTCGTATACGTAGCCTTTTCCGTAGCCTTTTCCGTAGAATCATACAAATCTGTCCGAATCGCGTAGTACGATCCGTTGTCAAAAAATATGTCTGAATGTTTGCGAACCGTCCGAAAAACAAGCGAAAATCCATACGATACGGACTCAGAAAGTGAACCGTACGATTCGTAAACATGCCGTACGACCTGACAAGTACGATCCAGTCCGGGGACCGAGAACATGATTCGTACGGGAAAATGTTGTCGCGTATGAACTTCAATTTGTACGGAAAACATCGCGAATGAGTGAGCCGCACAATCAAATACAAAACAAACCCCCCCCTTAACGAAGCGCACGCGAATCCTGTAAAAACGTCGCGTATGAGCGATCCACACAATCAAATACGAAATGAACTCCCCCTTAACGAAGCGCACGCGAACCCCGTAAAAACGTCATGTATGAGCGCGCCACACACCCAAATACGAAATGAACTCCCCCTTAACGAAGCGCACGCGAACCCCGTAAAAACGCCGCATATGAGCGAGCCACACAACCAAATACGAAACGACCCCGCCCTTAACGAAGCGCATAAGCGAGCCACACAACCAAATACGAAACAAACCCGCCCTTAACGAAGCGCACGCGAACCCTGTAAAAACATCGCGTATGAGCGAGCCACACTATCAAATACGAAATGAACCCGCCCTTAACAAAGCACACGCAAACCACTAAAAACAGCACAAGGAAGGTGCAACGACTCGCACAACACCCCAAAAAATGTCTTCTGTGTACAAGCCATTGGAAATGAATGTCCTGGCCAGATCCAAACAGACAAACAGAGGTCCCAACTCAGACCCACCCCTTATAACACACCCACCAACATTTTCAAACTAAGCCCCACCCACAAATGGACCAATAAAATGGCCCAACACACAAACCATCATCCTTTGCAACATAGCCATTTAGCTACAGACATACAGACAACACACCAACAACTGCACACATCCACCTTCACACATACCCACCCTATCACATTCAGACCCACACACCCCCATTCACATTCAGACCCACCACATCCATACACACCGTCACCCCCCAATCACATTCACCCCACACCATGTCCGCACAAAAGAATCCAAAGTTCACAAAGGAGGAGATGGAGATCCTTGTAGATGAAGTCATCAGAGTCGAGCCACAGCTGTTTGGTGCATTGGTCAGACAGACCAGCATAGCTGACAAAACACGCCTGTGGTGGAGGATCGTCAATAGGGTCAATGCTGTTGCACCTATCAGGCGCACCAGGACGGATTGCCAGTCCAGGTGGTACGATCTGCAGAGGATAGTGAAGCGGAAGATGGACGAGGACTACACCAATAGGAGGCACACTGGAGGTGGTGGTCCCCGCAGACCAGCACAATACTAGCCCTGGGAGGAGAAGGTCATGGCCCTGCTACCACCGGTGGGGGTACATGGAATTGAAGGAGTTGTTGAGCCTGGTGAGTATACAAACAACTCAAGTAACATGGGGGTAATGGCATCCACACTCCAAGTACAAAAAATGCCCGCAACAAGTGGCAAGCACCCGCCGCCCATAACTACAGGCCAAAATTACGCTAATGCCACTAACATGTGTATGCCCCATTGACAAACCAAGGCCATGCTATGTCCCATGCTACAGGAAGCACAAACCCAAGAATGGACGTTCGGTATCCTGGGAGGGTGGCTGTCACAAAATGCATCGTGGGACTCCAAATAAGACCCAATTGCATGGGCGTCCGCAGGGTGGGGCAAGGATGGCTCTTGGCCCCCCTGGATCGCCAGTGTGTCTGGTGTGGGCCAAGTCAGGGCCGGCCCTAGTCCATCATGCTTTTGAAATGGTGCCATTGTCCCAGGTGGCAGCACCCTCCATTGGGTGGGAATGGTGCAAGGGGGTTGCCGAGAATTGTGCAAGGCAGAGGGGAGGAGGGCACAAGGCGGAGGGTGAGAAGGGTGCAAGGCAGAGTGCCAGAAGGATGCAAGACAGAGGGAATGAGGAAGCAAGGCAGAGGGGAGGAGGGTGCAAGGCGGAGGGCGAGAAGGGTGCAAGGGGGAGGGAGAGAAGGGTACAAGGGGGAGGATGAGAAGGATGCAAGGCAGAGGGCGAGAAGGGTGCAAGGGGGAGGGCAAGAAGGGTGCAAGGCAGAGGGCGAGAAGGGTGTAAGGCAGAGTAGAGGAGGGTGCAAGGCAGAGGGCCCGAAGGATGCAAGGAGGAGGGTGAGAAGGGTGCAAGGCAGAGAGGATGAGGGTGCAAGGGAGAGGGCTAGAAGGGTTCAACGGGGAGTGCCAGAAGTGTGCAAGGCAGAGGGGAGGAGGGTGCAAGGGGGATGGCCAGAAGGGTGCAAGGCAGAGGGGAGGAGGGTGCAAGGGGGATGGTGATGAAGCTAAAAATGTGGCCACCCCTATCAACATTTCTGTGTACGCCCAAGGCCAATTGCACTCATCCCATATGGCTCATGTACACACCCATGCACCATGCTCAATGCACAGGGAGTGGGAAAGTACTGACAAGAAAGCTGACACTGGGCCCTGGTGTAGGCAGCACAAGGCCCTCCTGTGACCAGTACAAACACTAACACCAGGACAGCAAGGTCAGATATCTTGGACAGGAACTCAAAAACACGGTCATGGCAGCATGCTCCATATAGGGACAGCGACACCATGAGGGACGTCCAGTTCCAAATCAGACTCCAACTACCAGCACGGCCTGTCACACGCACCCCTTACATAAACATAGCCTTCTGGGACAGGCAATGGAGTGCCCCACTGTCACAATCGTCATGTAACACAACAAAACAAATACAGATCAGATGAAGCATCCAAGCAAAAACAATGCACGTTGCTGATTCACAAGTCCCTTGCGCTTCTTTCACAACACCGTTGCTTCACCTTTGTGACGCAGCGGACGCACAAAAGTTGCGCCATGGTGCTGGGTATTTACAAGGTGATGCATCTGGGAGATGTGCCATGTTCTAAAGCCCTGTGCCAGAAGTAGGTGTGCTGGTCCGAGGGGGGGTCGGGGGGGGGCGGTGGGTGGCTGTCACGGTGCAGCAACACCTCCCAAAAGTGGCTGATTGAAATCTTCAAGATTTCACTCAGTCACTTTTATGCACATGCTGCCTCAAAACCCTGTGCATGCATGAAGCAGACGTAAGGATTGACGCAGCATTGTGCGGATAGGGCCACACAGAGCATTGCTGGATCTGCGTTGCGCCGGCGACAAAACTCCAGCAATGTGCCACTTCTATGGCACAGATGCGTGACGCAGCTGTGCCCTTGTTCCACCATGGTGATACGCAGTGTCAATGTGTTGCATACATGCTGGCATAGCTGTGGTGCACAATGACTGGCAAATCACTGCTGACATGCATGGCTATACCAGTCATTGTAAATTGTCACTCACATGTCAATGACTCCGAAGCACAGATCAATCTGACCCCACAACATACCCATCCACAAGTGATCATTGAGAACAATCCAAAGCATAGACATTTACCAGGTAGAACTGTGCCAACAACAATGTATATGAAAATTGTATGTTGCATGAAATGGCATTAACATTGTCTGTCTCTCACACCCACAGGGCAACGTGCTGAATCGACCCCCAACGAGAGGGGAGATGAATCACAGTCCCAGGCTACGCAGGACCCTGATCCCCCCAACAGCGACGCCTCTCACCACTCCATGGATAACACCGACCAACCTGGCACCTCTGGAGCCCAAACCCGTGCAGCAGCTGGATCAGGGACATCTGCGCCAACCACCACACCCCTTCCTGCCACTTCCCAGCAGACAGCTTGGAGCCCTGCCCACACTCCACAACTGAGCCTGTCTGACAATGAGGGACAAGGTTCGCCGGGCACCCAGGAAATAGCAGACAACACCACCACTGCCATCCCTCAGGGGTCCCGTCGACCCGATGTGCCCACAGCCGCAGGCCAGGCTCGTGTGGGCAGGGGTGGTGGGAGTGGCACCAGGTGGAGGAAAGAACCTGACCACCCAGCTGCAGGGCCCAGTATGTCTGAACTATGAAACATCACAGAGGCATACCGGCGGGACACCAGGGAGTTCAGCCAGGTAGTGGGGGCCCTCACAGAAATCAAAAACCTGCAGGCCGAGCAACACGCCAGTCAACGAGTACACCAAGGGCGGATGGAGGCAAGACTGGATGAGCTAGTGGCGGTGCACAGGGACATAAGCCATTCACTCCTTCGATCGCTGGAAACATGCAGCGCCCTCCCTGTGTCACCAGACAAGAAACATTGAGGCGCCAACAGGCACAGGGAGGGAGGAGGAGGAGGAGGAATCGTCCGACGGAGCGTCCCATGCATTGTCAAGGCCTGCATATAAGGGTCCCCCAAGGAAGGTGGGTTATCCACGCAAAAGACAGTGAGAGGCAGTGGGCCATGCGCATCTCCCCGGTCACCTGGTCTGGCA
Source organism: Lissotriton vulgaris (assembly GCF_964263255.1). Lineage (NCBI taxonomy): Eukaryota > Metazoa > Chordata > Amphibia > Caudata > Salamandridae > Lissotriton > Lissotriton vulgaris. The sequence goes on along the minus strand of NC_141694.1, from coordinate 1,722,889,903 downwards.
TCTTGCCTTTGTGTGCAACAGCATCACTTTATTAACTGTCCAACTCACCCACATGGACTTGTTGGTTGCAGTCTGACCAATGATGCCAAGCACTGTGGTCTGGACTCTGTTCACTCAAACTGCAAGGCATCATATCTCCCTTTGTGAAGTTTGGATTCTCCCCCTTTTTGTACAGCACCTAGCACTTATTCACATTTCCCGCACAAGATAGAAAAATAAACAAAAGAAACACAATAGATTTTGATGTTGCATTCTTTTTGCATGAATCAACAACATATGTGTGGGGATATGTCAAAGTATGCCAGAGTGTGGAACAAACTCAAGCCATCAATACACTGGGATCTGAGTCTGGTTGAGGACACACATAGGTCATATTGTATCATCAAATACATACATGGAGCGCAATAGTCACCCGCAATGGTTTCAATCTGCTGAGCGGGGGCTTGCCCTACTGCTCTGACAGACAGTTCTGGAAGAGTTTCATGACGGTGTAGAGGTCATGGGTCATGTTGAGGTACCCAGGGAGGGAGTACCAGGTCTGTATGGTGATGTGGGAGAACTATCTCCTGCATGCAGGTATACTGTTGATGTGATGAATGGTGCCCAGGGCACGGATGGCTGGACGGAGTTGGGGCAATGGGGTGTTGGATGGGAAACTTCCATGTTTCACGTCTTTGGGGCTGGGGTTTTGAAGTGCCTACTGAGTGTGGCTGAGTATGAAGGTGATCCTGCAGTTGACAGTGAGACAATTGTGGGTATCTCAGGTGGACGGTCATGTGGCTGTGGCAAGGGATGTTGAAGATGAGGTGTGCGCATGGACCCTGGATGTGCACAAGTCCTCCTGGAGTCTGGTTCTTGTTCCTGCATAGAGGGATTTGCCATCGTTTTGCTGGCTGGTGTTGTGGACCTGGGTGACTGTCTGTCTTGACTAGGAGTGGATCTATCTGAAGATCATTTGCAGCATGCAGAGGAACTAGCAGCATGCGGTAGTGATGGTGTTGACTTGCATGGTCATTGTGAGCGAGGAGTGTACGATGAGCACCTGCTTGTGTGCGTGGCCACTGTGTGCTTGTGAACTGCCCAGGCCGGTGTGACACAAGGAGTTGTCCCAGCCGTAAGGGGACATTCCTCAGATGATGAGCTCAGTCTTGTCCAAGTCCAGCCTCAGGTGGCTGATGTTCATCCATTTGTCAATGCACCTCATGCCTTCTTGAATGTTGGATCTGGGAGTGGCTGGTTCTTTGGTGAGGGTGAGGAGCAGCTGGGTGTCAATGGCATAGGACATGATGATTAGGTCGTGTGCGCATGTGATGTTGGAGAGAGGGGTCATGGAGACATTGTAGATTTTCACGCTGGGAGATGTGGCCTGGGCCATGGGACTGATGACCCCAGTGTACTATGCAACGAAGGGGAGATGCGGACTCCCTGGGCATTGCTGGGGAGGTACTTGGTAATTTCATCCTGGGTCTTCCTGTGGATCCCAGTGTTGGAGATGTGTGATCTGACAGTGTGTTAGCACATGGTGTTGAATGCCGTTGAGCAGTCGATGGGGTGAGGGTGGTGGCCTCACCATTGTTGAGCAGGGTAAAAGATGTTGTTGGTGGTGGCAATGAGGGCTGTTGCAGTGGGGTGATTACTGTGGAAGATGTTCTGGGGCAGGTTGGCTAGAGATGTTTGCTTGCTCCTTTACTGTCTTATTGATGAGATTTTCCGGGTAGGGAAGCAGGGTGATGTTCCAGGACATCCTGCGTTACTGACGTCCGTTGTCAAAGAAGGGGCTGGGTTTCGGCATGCCTCCAGCTCCCATGGAAAGTGGCATACTCAAAGGAGGCATTCATGACGTGCCGGATGTGGGCTTCAAGGATGGTGTATGCTGTGATTGAGATGTTGTGTGGGAAGGCTCCTGATGGAGAGCTGCAGTGGATGGTGTACATGAGCCGGGTGTTGTCTTTGCTGCTGACGGGAGTCCAAGACCTGAGGGGGGGTATGTCCTGTGGAAAATAGCACTGTCTGCCTCTGTGTGGCAAGGATTTAGTGTACATCCACGAACTTGGAGTGGTAGTAAGTTGCAAGGGATCCCCTTGGCCTTGCAAGGGTGTGATGTATTTTGGATGGAGAGCTGGGGTTATATAGTTCACTCACAATGCCGATGATGTCATTCATGTTGTGTGTGTTGGTGCATAGGCCATACCTGAAGGTTGTCCTCATGTCCGTGCTGATGATATGGTGATGTCTGTGTGTGGAGGATTTCAGGGCTGAAAGGTAACAGATGGTTGTTTGTTTTACAAGGTGTGCACATGAGTCCGGCTAGACCTGTATGAGTCCAGTAGGTCTGCCTTCTCCCTGGTGGCTTAACTGTTGTGCTTCACATGAAAGTCAGCCAATGTGGCAAGAGTGTTGGATCAGTCGCTGATCCCGTGTGTGCCATTGCAGGGTGTGGAGGTGTAGTTGGTGGAGTGTTCTGTGGGAGGGTGCCACACAGCTCATTTGTGTTGACTCTGGTCAAGCTTTCCTGGTGCATCTGAAGCGGAGTGTGGTGCAGTGTGTTGTTTTTTGGACAACTGGATGCAAATGTTGATTTACCAATTCAGGATGGTGGTGTGGTTGTCCTCCAGCCAGGAGTTGCTGTCCCCCTGACCCATGTAGTTTATGTAGGTGAGGGCCCGCATGCCGATGTAGTTGTCCAATGTCTGAGGGCCAATCAGTAAAGCCGTTTCCCAGCTCTGTGGTCTCCGATTTTGCCACAACTTCATAGGAAGCCTCTCTGCTCGAATTGCAGATGTGTAAATACGGTTCCCCTAAGATTCACAATCACCATTTAACCGCCATCTGGAACCTTTCCATCAGGTGGCTGGAGCATGAGTCTGTTGGGTTACCTGCATCATGGAAGGACCAGAGGGTCTTGCACAGTGCAGGTTGCAGGTGCTGACGGTCCTGCCTTTGGCACAGAGGTGGCGCAACAGTGGCAATGACAAGCTGCTGCCTGCAATAAGAATGGGTGGAGGGAGGGAGGAGCATCTCGGAGGCGTGTGTGTTGCAGAATCAGGGCAATCGGTGGTGCGGTGCCGCAGGGGAGGCAGCAGCCGGAATGAGTAAACACATGACGGCGGAAAGGGTGAGACACCATGCAGAATGTAGCACACAAAGACAAGGAGGTTTGAAAGGCACAATGTAACAGGTGTATGGAAAGGAAGGATGTCTGGTTACTCATGGGTCACTGAAAGAAAATGGATGATCAATCACCAAATATGACTGTCACAGGATCAGGCACCAAAAGGCCAGTCTGTGTCCAGGACACACACAGCGTCAGCAGGTGTTGCCTGCTCGTTGTGGTTGCAAGCTGCACAAATACATACACAAACATGTACTTCATGCACATTATGGATCATTAGCCATGATAAACTGCATGCATGTTGCCACAGTACACATACTCCCATATGTACAATCATCGTAAAGTATGCCATAGATGACGCATGCAAACTGGCAAGAGATCTGCGGTGACAGTAATGAGGCACATTGTACTGTGGGGAACACATTTACTACACAAATGGATCGAGTTTGTGTTGAGGCCATGCTGCTATAGCCAATGTCCATGGCCAGTGGCATTGCTCTGAAGAAAATAACAGTCATCCAAACGGGTTACCTGTAATCCTGGTGAACCAATCTGCACATGACAGCCTGGGACTGTCGGATCCTTGAATCCTCAGAAACGTGTGGTGCGGGAAGTGGTCCATCTCCCGATAGCCCCTTGGTCTGAGTATAAATGACTGACTCAAAAGGGTGATCATATTTAATTCCTTTTATCATTATTTAATTCCTTTTATCCTGACCTTTCCTCGGACGCCGGCCCTTTGTACTAAGGCGGGTATCCTGGGTAGGAAATGGTAAAAGTAACTTGTGAGGCCCTTGAGCCTACTCTAGCTAAGGTGAACTGGCTGGATCAAAATGATCTGAATACAATGGTAGCTAATTTTAATGAACAACTGTCCTCAGCTATAGACACCATCGCCCCCCTGCAACCTCTGTCCTCGTCGCGCGTCAAACCTACTGCACCTTGGTTTTCACAAGGCTTACGGGAAGAGAGGAGTGGTTGCACAATGCTTGAACGCTTCTGGCGACTCTCCTATGACCCGGATGTATGACGTTACAACGCATACTTTTACAACGCCTACCTTTACAATGCAATTTTTACACCGCAACATCCATTACAACGCATACCATTTAAACGCATGCCATTACAACGAATTCTTTGAAACTACCTTTACAACGCATTCCACTACAACGCATACTATCTTTACAACCCATACCATTACAACGCATAACATTACATTGCATGTAAGGTAAGTGCTGGATAGTGTAGGGGTTAAAATTACTATTCTAACTCTAGGGGGTGCAACAGTAGGGTAAGTGTTGGATAGTGTAGGGGTAAAAATTACTATTCTAACTCCAGGTGGTGCAACAGTAGGGTAAGTGTTGGATAGTGTAGGGGTAAAAATTACTATTCTACCTCCAGGGGGTGCAACAGTAGGGTAAGTGTTGGATAGTGTAAGGGTACTATGTGTTGTAATGCTATGCGTTGTAATGGTATGTGTTGTAATGGCTGTGTTGTAATGGCATGCGTTGTAGTGGTGTGCGTTGTAGTGTCATGCGGTGTAATGGTTGCGTTGTAAATGCATGCGTTGTAATGGATGTTGCGTTGTAAAAGTTTCGTTGTAATGGTAGTGCGGTGTAAAAGTTGCGTTGTAAAGGTTGTTTCCCCTATGACCCTATTGCCAAAGCCTTCTATAGAGCCACGCTAAAAAAAATTCATAAACTCAAATGGGCTACTATGAAATACTTTTTTATGAACAAAATCAATGCAGCGGAGAACTCTGCAAAATCTCTGTTCTCAATTGTCAAGGAATTTACCAAGCCTATGGCGGTTGCCAGCAAGACTGAACCCAGTCAAGAGCCCTGCAACGGACTGTCCGATTTTTTTCATACTAAGATCACTGACATCTTCTCGGGTTTTAAGCAACTACTGTTAGTCGGTCGGATAACCTTGCCCACAACACCTCCATCTCCCAGGACATAATGTTATCTAGCTTTGAACCAGTCTCTGTGGACACTGCCCTGTTGAAAGTTCAACAGTGCAAATCCGGTTCTCCACTAGATCCAGTCCCTGCCCAGACTTTTACCATACTGGCACCAGTAATCACAGCCCCTTTAGTCTCTATATGGAATTCCTCCTTATCCTTAGGCCAGTTTCCTAAGGCATGGAAGTAGGCCATGCTGCTGCCCATCTTGAAGAAAGCGGAGGCTGACCCAGCTGTCTTCAGTAATTACCGACCCATCTCACTCTTTCCAAAACCTGCTAAGATATTGGAAGAAAATTGTGCAGGAGCAACTAGCCGCTTTTCTGGAATCCAGAGGACTTCTTCATGATTCGCAATCTGGATTCCGATCTGGTTATAGTACGGAAACTGCCTTATTGGAAGTCTCTGAGACTATTCGCGAGAGCGTGGACAGAGGCGAGGTGGTCCTCCTCGACCTGTCCGCAGCGTTCGATACTGTCTCACATACCATGCTGCTTGACAGATTACACAATCTAGGGATTAGGGGCACCTGCCTGACATGGATAAGATCCTTCTTAACAGGAAGAACACAGCAGGTCTGGTGTCGACCGTTCGTCTCCAAAGAAAAAAAAGCCCTTGAGCTGTGGAGTCTCCCAGGGTTCGGCTCTCAGCCCTCTGTTTTTAAATGTTTACCTGGCTCCTTTAGCTGAGGTGATAGAAAACTGCGGGGTCAGAGTGGTCTCTTACGCTGATGACACGCAGCTGATCTTTTCTTTTAGAGATCACTCTGACGAAGGCCTTTCTAACTTTAAACAGTGCCTCACAAAGATTGTATCATGGATGACTGGTAATACTCTCAAACTAAACACTGATAAAACTGATGTGTTATTCTTTAATAAAAAGGCCCCTTTGCCGCCATCGATGTGGTGGCCGGTTGAGCTCAACAGGACCCCACTTCCAGTGGACTCTGCTCGAAACTTGGGCTTTGTAGTAGATAATGAATTGTCGTGCAAGGCCCAAATTAATAAAGTCACCTCTGCCTGCTTTGGCAAACTACGTATGATTAAAAAAATCTTTGTGTATCTCCCTTTAGACTCACGCAGGACGGTCATCAATGCCCTCATTACCTCCCACCTCTATGTGGGAGCTCCAGCCTACCTTGTCCAGATGATACAAAATGCAGCCGCCAGGCTGATCTGCAATATCCCGTACCGGCACTCAATTACCCTGCATTTGAAGAAACTACATTGGCTTCCTGTTTCCTCCCGCATTCAGTTCAAGGCCCTGGTGCTGTCATTCAGGGCTCTGAACTGCAGGGGACCTGGATTTCTCCGGCGTAGGCTTAAGCCGGTGCATTCGGCCCGCACTCTTAGATCCAATCACCTTCGCCTGATGCTTCCCCCCAGGTTCCAATGCCACAGGAAAGGAGGTAGAGCTTTTGCAGTGGTCACAGCTAAGCTTTGGAATTATCTGCCCCTTAGTCTCTGTCTTATTGATACAGAACCCCTGTTTAGGCGCAACTTAAAGACCTGGCTGTTTTCTAACCTCTGTTTTTTCAAAAACAGTGGTTCTGTTTGTGGCCTGATTAGGTCCGGGAGGACAGAAGTGGGTAGCGAGTATTCAATAAACGCTAAGGAGCAAAAATTGTAGGTATAGGTAGAAACAGTTATTTATTTTCCTTTTTTAAATATACATAAATACTTGTACTTATACTGTATTTTCAGGTGCTCAGGTGAATAGTATGGTGCAGGACGTGACACAAGTGAACAAAGTGAACGGACTGTCACACAACAACAAACAAGGTTAAGAAACATTTATATACAATAGAGAGAATAAAAATCCTTGGGTATGTCGACGGCGTTTCGATCTATGTAATTTTAGATCATCATCAGGACTGATGAGCTTCCTGAAACTATAAAAGTTGGTATTTTAGTTACAAAGTTTTTATACCTACATATTTATTTATTTGGGCTTGCAGACATTGTGCTCCCCGAGATTAGTGATATATCATGCACATGTTTGTGTTCCATCACATGTGCATTCAATTCCTTTATCAGGGTGAAGGTGCATAGATTCCTCACCTTAGAGTGCAACATAAATCTGCCAAGTAGCCAAAAGGCTATATTTAGGGGCTTGTTTTTCTATTAGGACGCATGCAAAAAATCATTACAGTCATTTAATGAACTCATTATTATTATTACCTTGCCTATGTATTTTCAGACAAGGATGATATTTGTATACTTTAGTTGATGGTTGCTTGCTGAATAGAATCTAGAATTGGAATCAACTGTAATTAGTTTTACAAAGAATGTGCTGTTCATTACTGAATTTTACAATATTAGAAGTGGGGGGTTTCACTTCTAAATAATTGGGCAGTGTCATTTACTAAAGCTTCTTGTTAGAAGCGAGATGGCCAATATTTTTTAAAAAAAGGAGGGTTTTAATATTTACAAAATGAAGGAACTTACACTGTGATAAAGTAATTCTTCTCTCAATTAGTTAAGCCAAGTAGCGCTCTGTCACTTTAGTTTAGACGAGGGTCCTACATGGACTGCTTTCAAAAACAAGATAGTTATGGTTAAGGGCTGCTTTTCTAGGCTGGTGCACAATTAACCTTAAACATGGGTGGCGTGGCAAGGCACGGGTAAACTTACTTATTTGGTGTTGCAGCGCGGAGAAAATTGTATGTTCTTTATCTTCGATCTCACAATTACAAGTATCGGCGCCTAAAAACTATAAGGGCAAATAATCGGTGAAGGTGAAGGAATTGTGCTATTACCTAGTGTTAGTTAATGGGGAGCTCGGAGAAGCATACACTTACGTTTAAAATCGGCGGTATTTGAAGTAGTAAGGGATCAGCTAAAGCGCATTCGTCACTCTGCATTCAAAAAGTATTTGGCGCCTGAAATTATAACATAACATATTTTACTTCTTTTTAAGCATTGTATTATAATCTGCGGCTAGGGAGCCAGCCGTACGGCGTACTTACATTACTTTCAGCGCGGTCGCGGGGCAGGTTGGGGGTCCGAGTCACTCACCAGCCGTTGCTCACAGTATAGTGAGAGCTGGAGTCGCCATTAATAGTTTGTTTTCGCGCGCCTACACGGGGACGTGGTTGGAGCTGCGCATGCGCAGAGGGTTCAGGCTAGTCTCCACGGGGACGTTGTTAGTGCTGCGCATGCACAGAGAGTTCAGGCTAGTCTCTCGCTTCCGAGGATTAGCGTTTTTTAATTGGCACATGCGCTTGCATTTTCTGGCAGCCAGTTATTACGCAATTGGGGTATTATTGGCGATTTTGGTCGATACCTTCATTATAATTAAGCTGTGAATTGGAGGGGTTAGTTGGCATCTAATATGTTGGTAATTTAGTTGAAAAAATTAAATTAAATAATAAGGGGAATTCCTATGACATTTCTGCCAATATTAAATCAAGAATTTGGAGGAGACTTGTGTGACATTTTGGATTATTATAAACACATCATAGTGTAATTCATGTAGCATTTTCCAACAAGACCAACTGTTATCTTCCTATAGTTTCATTATAGTAATTCAACTAGAAGAGAAATAACATTAGAAGAAAAATAACATGCTGCTTATATCAGAGGGACACATTATTTAGTGCAAGATGGAAAAACATTTTTAGATCTGTTTCAGATGCACATATTCCATTCGTCAAAAGAGTTGAGTCCATTTTCGATGGTTTTGCAGTAGAAAATCCATTTACATTCCAGTCGATTTAAAATTGTCTGGTGATTGCCACCTCTGGTGCTTGGCACTACTTTGTCTATTACTTGCCATTTCAGGTCATTTTCAGTGTGACCGAGTTCAATGAAGTGTTCAACCAAAGGCGCCGTTGTCACTCTACATCGGATCCTGCTTCTGTGTTGGGATATCCTTGTTTTTATCTGTTGAGTCGTCTGTCCAATGTAGAGCAATTTGCATGGGCACTCAATACAATAGATAACATTTTTGGAATTACAGTTTGTGAAAAAATTTAAAGTGTGTTTACAACTCCCATACTCGAATATTTTCGTGTTGGTGGTGAAATCGCATGCCATGCACTTATTACATTTAAAATGCCCTAACACACGTGGCATATTCAGTCGTGTTTCAATTGTATTCTGACTGGTATGGAGGCTAGCTCTCACAAGGTGGTCCTTTAAGTTACGGCCTCTCTTGAAAGAAAATAAAGGAAGTCCCGTGTTTAGTTCAAGAGGGTCTAGGACATTCCAATGTTTTTTTATCATTTTGGTTAGTTTGTTACTCGCTGTATTGAAAGTGGTAACACAAGTGATCTTGGATAGAGTTTTTTTGGGGCGGGGTTCCAACAGGTATTCTCTATGTGTGTACCAGGCCCTTTTCATGGCCCTTCTCACTAGTTTTCTTGGGTACCCTCTATCAGTGAGTTTCTTGCACAGAACTTCTGCTTCGGTGAAGAAATCATTTTTGTACTTACAATTCCTTCTAATTCTCAGAAATTGACCGTAGGGTAATCCATCCCTCAGAGCCCTGGGGTGTGCACTTTGGTATTGTAACAGAGTATTACGTTCCGTTGGTTTTCGGAACAGTGTGGTGTATAGTTTATTCTCTTCGCACTTGATGGTCACGTCTAGGTAGTCAATTTGGTGTCTATTGTATGAGTAGGTGAATCTCAAGTCCGTTTGATTGGAGTTCAACCAAGTACAGAAATTGTTAAGTGATTCCTCATCCCCACTCCAGATCATCAGGACATCGTCAATGTACCTGTGCCATGTTTTTATTTGGTTGCGGTAGGGATTTGTAGTGTTGAGGATGACGTTCGTCTCCATGTTGTCTACAAACAGAATCGCGAAGTTGGGGGCAAAAATAGCCCCCATGGAAGTTCCCTTACGTTGTCTGTAGTAAGTATCTTTGAATAAGAAATAGTTCTTAGTTAGGGCTATTTCCAGAAGGTTTATTATGAATTCTGTAGGGACTTGATGTGGTGCCGGGCGGTTGTTTAGATGTTTCTTAATTACATTAATTCCTTTGTCCTGCGGGATGTTGGTGTAGAGTGATTCGATGTCTAGTGTAACCAGGATTTCACTGACTGGATTAAACGGGTGTGACTCGATTAGATTGATGAGGTGTGTGGTATCTTTTACATAGGTGGCAGTGTCTTGAACCAAGTCACGGATGAAGAAGTCTATGTATTTTCCTAGAGGTTCTACAACCGATCCGCAACCTGAGAGTATAGGTCTTCCAGGCGGTCGTTCAATGTCCTTGTGGATTTTTGGCAATGTGTAAAGAACTGGGGTGCGTGCGTTTTTGTTATTCAGAAATAGGAATTCATTCTTACTTAAAAAGCCTAGTTCAAGTGCTTCTTGTGTAACTGAGAGAATTGTTTCACTTATATTCTTTATGGGATTGCCTCTTAGTTGCTCATAATGGTCTTTGTTATTGATCTGGCGTAAGATTTCGTTTTCATAGGAAATGCGGTCTTGGATAGCTATCCCGCCGCCCTTGTCGCATGGTTTTATGACAATGTTTGCATTTTGTTTTAGTGCTAGAAGGCTATTTTTCTCCTCTTTACTAATGTTGTAGGGTGTGAATCTATATTCATCTCTTAACTTGCCCAGATCACGTAGCACCAGGTGTTCAAAAGTGAGCACTTCTGGTGGCATAGTGCCACTAGAAGGATTGAATGTTGAAGGGGGGCGCAGGCCTGTGGTGTCAGTCTTAGTTGGTCCCTCACGGTCTTTGAAAAAAGTCTGTAGGCGCACTTTCCTAAAAAATTGCATGATCTCAGTTTGGATGTTGAACCAGTTTGGTTTCTCGGCAATGACAAATGATAGACCTCTACTAAGAAGTGCTATATCTGTTGAATTTAGTTGGTGTTGGGAAAGATTGAATATTGGCATTGTCTCCTGGTCATTGTTAGTTATAGGTTCAGGGTCTAGTATTGGTAGCCCCATTGGTAGTATCTGTTCCTGGTCTGTCGTTCTCCTGGGGGGAAGTTGTATCTGGGCCTGGACCGTGTGTTCCCTCTCCCTCTCCCCCGTGGAGGGTCTTTGTTCCTCGGTTGGCCTCTCCCTAAAAAAAGGGGATTGTTTCCAGTGGAGGTGCTAGGGCCTTCTGATCCCTCCGAGCCCTCTGATTCTGCTGAGGATTCTGAAAAAGTAACGGGTGCTCTGTTCCTGAACCGACCCCACGATCCCGTTGGGGCTCGTTGTTGGTCAGGGGGACCTGTAGTGAAATAGTCCTCTCTAAGATATGGATAAGTTTTCTCTTTATTGTATTGGTTGATGTCTTTTGAGACTTTTGTGGTTTTTTTATGGTGTTCAAAACTTTCGAAGTCCTTTAAGGTGCGGTCTATTTTTTCTAGTGCTGACTTTGCATCAGCTAGGCTGTCTAAGTCTCGAATTGCTTGTTCTAGAGCTGCGATCTCTTCTAGTTCTTTTTTGCTGTGCTCTAGTGCGGTGTCTATGCCTAACACCATCCAATGGCGTGAGCACGTTGTACCAATGTGAGAGAAGCCTAGTTTAAATTTTGGGTCTTGGATAAAGATTGCTGGTACGTTGCGCACCTGGAGGCCTATTGGGATGACCTCTGCTCTCAGATAATCTGTTAGCATGCGTGCATGAAGTTCCGTTCGTATATGTTTTTTCTTAAGGTGTTCTAATTGGGCAAGTTTATCACTAGCTGTGTCTGTGGCAACCCCGGGATTGGTTACAGGGCCTTTAAACAGAGATGGACCAGCAAGTTTAGTCGCAATATATTCCTCTGTGTAGGTAATGGCTGTATTTGTAGACATTATCTGGAGGAATGCACCGGGTTTCTAGGTGTTTGTGACAGAAAAAACCACTCAATGAGTGATACCCTTGCAGTGTAGCCACTGCGCATGGAATGTTTTTTTAAAACAAGGGAACCCCACTTATTAGAACCTGGGGTGGAATGATGTTTTTTCAAAAACAGTGGTTCTGTTTGTGGCCTGATTAGGTCCGGGAGGACAGAAGTGGGTAGCGAGTATTCAATAAACGCTAAGGAGCAAAAATTGTAGGTATAGGTAGAAACAGTTATTTATTTTCCTTTTTTAAATATACATAAATACTTGTACTTATACTGTATTTTCAGGTGCTCAGGTGAATAGTATGGTGCAGGACGTGACACAAGTGAACAAAGTGAACGGACTGTCACACAACAACAAACAAGGTTAAGAAACATTTATATACAATAGAGAGAATAAAAATCCTTGGGTATGTCGACGGCGTTTCGATCTATGTAATTTTAGATCATCATCAGGACTGATGAGCTTCCTGAAACTATAAAAGTTGGTATTTTAGTTACAAAGTTTTTATACCTACATATTTATTTATTTGGGCTTGCAGACATTGTGCTCCCCGAGATTAGTGATATATCATGCACATGTTTGTGTTCCATCACATGTGCATTCAATTCCTTTATCAGGGTGAAGGTGCATAGATTCCTCACCTTAGAGTGCAACATAAATCTGCCAAGTAGCCAAAAGGCTATATTTAGGGGCTTGTTTTTCTATTAGGACGCATGCAAAAAATCATTACAGTCATTTAATGAACTCATTATTATTATTACCTTGCCTATGTATTTTCAGACAAGGATGATATTTGTATACTTTAGTTGATGGTTGCTTGCTGAATAGAATCTAGAATTGGAATCAACTGTAATTAGTTTTACAAAGAATGTGCTGTTCATTACTGAATTTTACAATATTAGAAGTGGGGGGTTTCACTTCTAAATAATTGGGCAGTGTCATTTACTAAAGCTTCTTGTTAGAAGCGAGATGGCCAATATTTTTAAAAAAAAGGAGGGTTTTAATATTTACAAAATGAAGGAACTTACACTGTGATAAAGTAATTCTTCTCTCAATTAGTTAAGCCAAGTAGCGCTCTGTCACTTTAGTTTAGACGAGGGTCCTACATGGACTGCTTTCAAAAACAAGATAGTTATGGTTAAGGGCTGCTTTTCTAGGCTGGTGCACAATTAACCTTAAACATGGGTGGCGTGGCAAGGCACGGGTAAACTTACTTATTTGGTGTTGCAGCGCGGAGAAAATTGTATGTTCTTTATCTTCGATCTCACAATTACAAGTATCGGCGCCTAAAAACTATAAGGGCAAATAATCGGTGAAGGTGAAGGAATTGTGCTATTACCTAGTGTTAGTTAATGGGGAGCTCGGAGAAGCATACACTTACGTTTAAAATCGGCGGTATTTGAAGTAGTAAGGGATCAGCTAAAGCGCATTCGTCACTCTGCATTCAAAAAGTATTTGGCGCCTGAAATTATAACATAACATATTTTACTTCTTTTTAAGCATTGTATTATAATCTGCGGCTAGGGAGCCAGCCGTACGGCGTACTTACATTACTTTCAGCGCGGTCGCGGGGCAGGTTGGGGGTCCGAGTCACTCACCAGCCGTTGCTCACAGTATAGTGAGAGCTGGAGTCGCCATTAATAGTTTGTTTTCGCGCGCCTACACGGGGACGTGGTTGGAGCTGCGCATGCGCAGAGGGTTCAGGCTAGTCTCCACGGGGACGTTGTTAGTGCTGCGCATGCACAGAGAGTTCAGGCTAGTCTCTCGCTTCCGAGGATTAGCGTTTTTTAATTGGCACATGCGCTTGCATTTTCTGGCAGCCAGTTATTACGCAATTGGGGTATTATTGGCGATTTTGGTCGATACCTTCATTATAATTAAGCTGTGAATTGGAGGGGTTAGTTGGCATCTAATATGTTGGTAATTTAGTTGAAAAAATTAAATTAAATAATAAGGGGAATTCCTATGACATTTCTGCCAATATTAAATCAAGAATTTGGAGGAGACTTGTGTGACATTTTGGATTATTATAAACACATCATAGTGTAATTCATGTAGCATTTTCCAACAAGACCAACTGTTATCTTCCTATAGTTTCATTATAGTAATTCAACTAGAAGAGAAATAACATTAGAAGAAAAATAACATGCTGCTTATATCAGAGGGACACATTATTTAGTGCAAGATGGAAAAACATTTTTAGATCTGTTTCAGATGCACATATTCCATTCGTCAAAAGAGTTGAGTCCATTTTCGATGGTTTTGCAGTAGAAAATCCATTTACATTCCAGTCGATTTAAAATTGTCTGGTGATTGCCACCTCTGGTGCTTGGCACTACTTTGTCTATTACTTGCCATTTCAGGTCATTTTCAGTGTGACCGAGTTCAATGAAGTGTTCAACCAAAGGCGCCGTTGTCACTCTACATCGGATCCTGCTTCTGTGTTGGGATATCCTTGTTTTTATCTGTTGAGTCGTCTGTCCAATGTAGAGCAATTTGCATGGGCACTCAATACAATAGATAACATTTTTGGAATTACAGTTTGTGAAAAAATTTAAAGTGTGTTTACAACTCCCATACTCGAATATTTTCGTGTTGGTGGTGAAATCGCATGCCATGCACTTATTACATTTAAAATGCCCTAACACACGTGGCATATTCAGTCGTGTTTCAATTGTATTCTGACTGGTATAGAGGCTAGCTCTCACAAGGTGGTCCTTTAAGTTACGGCCTCTCTTGAAAGAAAATAAAGGAAGTCCCGTGTTTAGTTCAAGAGGGTCTAGGACATTCCAATGTTTTTTTATCATTTTGGTTAGTTTGTTACTCGCTGTATTGAAAGTGGTAACACAAGTGATCTTGGATAGAGTTTTTTTGGGGCGGGGTTCCAACAGGTATTCTCTATGTGTGTACCAGGCCCTTTTCATGGCCCTTCTCACTAGTTTTCTTGGGTACCCTCTATCAGTGAGTTTCTTGCACAGAACTTCTGCTTCGGTGAAGAAATCATTTTTGTACTTACAATTCCTTCTAATTCTCAGAAATTGACCGTAGGGTAATCCATCCCTCAGAGCCCTGGGGTGTGCACTTTGGTATTGTAACAGAGTATTACGTTCCGTTGGTTTTCGGAACAGTGTGGTGTATAGTTTATTCTCTTCGCACTTGATGGTCACGTCTAGGTAGTCAATTTGGTGTCTATTGTATGAGTAGGTGAATCTCAAGTCCGTTTGATTGGAGTTCAACCAAGTACAGAAATTGTTAAGTGATTCCTCATCCCCACTCCAGATCATCAGGACATCGTCGATGTACCTGTGCCATGTTTTTATTTGGTTGCGGTAGGGATTTGTAGTGTTGAGGATGACGTTCGTCTCCATGTTGTCTACAAACAGAATCGCGAAGTTGGGGGCAAAAATAGCCCCCATGGAAGTTCCCTTACGTTGTCTGTAGTAAGTATCTTTGAATAAGAAATAGTTCTTAGTTAGGGCTATTTCCAGAAGGTTTATTATGAATTCTGTAGGGACTTGATGTGGTGCCGGGCGGTTGTTTAGATGTTTCTTAATTACATTAATTCCTTTGTCCTGCGGGATGTTGGTGTAGAGTGATTCGATGTCTAGTGTAACCAGGATTTCACTGACTGGATTAAACGGGTGTGACTCGATTAGATTGATGAGGTGTGTGGTATCTTTTACATAGGTGGCAGTGTCTTGAACCAAGTCACGGATGAAGAAGTCTATGTATTTTCCTAGAGGTTCTACAACCGATCCGCAACCTGAGAGTATAGGTCTTCCAGGCGGTCGTTCAATGTCCTTGTGGATTTTTGGCAATGTGTAAAGAACTGGGGTGCGTGCGTTTTTGTTATTCAGAAATAGGAATTCATTCTTACTTAAAAAGCCTAGTTCAAGTGCTTCTTGTGTAACTGAGAGAATTGTTTCACTTATATTCTTTATGGGATTGCCTCTTAGTTGCTCATAATGGTCTTTGTTATTGATCTGGCGTAAGATTTCGTTTTCATAGGAAATGCGGTCTTGGATAGCTATCCCGCCGCCCTTGTCGCATGGTTTTATGACAATGTTTGCATTTTGTTTTAGTGCTAGAAGGCTATTTTTCTCCTCTTTACTAATGTTGTAGGGTGTGAATCTATATTCATCTCTTAACTTGCCCAGATCACGTAGCACCAGGTGTTCAAAAGTGAGCACTTCTGGTGGCATAGTGCCACTAGAAGGATTGAATGTTGAAGGGGCGCCGATACTTGTAATTGTGAGATCGAAGATAAAGAACATACAATTTTCTCCGCGCTGCAACACCAAATAAGTAAGTTTACCCGTGCCTTGCCACGCCACCCATGTTTAAGGTTAATTGTGCACCAGCCTAGAAAAGCAGCCCTTAACCATAACTATCTTGTTTTTGAAAGCAGTCCATGTAGGACCCTCGTCTAAACTAAAGTGACAGAGCGCTACTTGGCTTAACTAATTGAGAGAAGAATTACTTTATCACAGTGTAAGTTCCTTCATTTTGTAAATATTAAAACCCTCCTTTTTTTAAAAAATATTGGCCATCTCGCTTCTAACAAGAAGCTTTAGTAAATGACACTGCCCAATTATTTAGAAGTGAAACCCCCCACTTCTAATATTGTAAAATTCAGTAATGAACAGCACATTCTTTGTAAAACTAATTACAGTTGATTCCAATTCTAGATTCTATTCAGCAAGCAACCATCAACTAAAGTATACAAATATCATCCTTGTCTGAAAATACATAGGCAAGGTAATAATAATAATGAGTTCATTAAATGACTGTAATGATTTTTTGCATGCGTCCTAATAGAAAAACAAGCCCCTAAATATAGCCTTTTGGCTACTTGGCAGATTTATGTTGCACTCTAAGGTGAGGAATCTATGCACCTTCACCCTGATAAAGGAATTGAATGCACATGTGATGGAACACAAACATGTGCATGATATATCACTAATCTCGGGGAGCACAATGTCTGCAAGCCCAAATAAATAAATATGTAGGTATAAAAACTTTGTAACTAAAATACCAACTTTTATAGTTTCAGGAAGCTCATCAGTCCTGATGATGATCTAAAATTACATAGATCGAAACGCCGTCGACATACCCAAGGATTTTTATTCTCTCTATTGTATATAAATGTTTCTTAACCTTGTTTGTTGTTGTGTGACAGTCCGTTCACTTTGTTCACTTGTGTCACGTCCTGCACCATACTATTCACCTGAGCACCTGAAAATACAGTATAAGTACAAGTATTTATGTATATTTAAAAAAGGAAAATAAATAACTGTTTCTACCTATACCTACAATTTTTGCTCCTTAGCGTTTATTGAATACTCGCTACCCACTTCTGTCCTCCCGGACCTAATCAGGCCACAAACAGAACCACTGTTTTTGAAAAAACATCATTCCACCCCAGGTTCTAATAAGTGGGGTTCCCTTGTTTTAAAAAAACATTCCATGCGCAGTGGCTACACTGCAAGGGTATCACTCATTGAGTGGTTTTTTCTGTCACAAACACCTAGAAACCCGGTGCATTCCTCCAGATAATGTCTACAAATACAGCCATTACCTACACAGAGGAATATATTGCGACTAAACTTGCTGGTCCATCTCTGTTTAAAGGCCCTGTAACCAATCCCGGGGTTGCCACAGACACAGCTAGTGATAAACTTGCCCAATTAGAACACCTTAAGAAAAAACATATACGAACGGAACTTCATGCACGCATGCTAACAGATTATCTGAGAGCAGAGGTCATCCCAATAGGCCTCCAGGTGCGCAACGTACCAGCAATCTTTATCCAAGACCCAAAATTTAAACTAGGCTTCTCTCACATTGGTACAACGTGCTCACGCCATTGGATGGTGTTAGGCATAGACACCGCACTAGAGCACAGCAAAAAAGAACTAGAAGAGATCGCAGCTCTAGAACAAGCAATTCGAGACTTAGACAGCCTAGCTGATGCAAAGTCAGCACTAGAAAAAATAGACCGCACCTTAAAGGACTTCGAAAGTTTTGAACACCATAAAAAAACCACAAAAGTCTCAAAAGACATCAACCAATACAATAAAGAGAAAACTTATCCATATCTTAGAGAGGACTATTTCACTACAGGTCCCCCTGACCAACAACGAGCCCCAACGGGATCGTGGGGTCGGTTCAGGAACAGAGCACCCGTTACTTTTTCAGAATCCTCAGCAGAATCAGAGGGCTCGGAGGGATCAGAAGGCCCTAGCACCTCCACTGGAAACAATCCCCTTTTTTTAGGGAGAGGCCAACCGAGGAACAAAGACCCTCCACGGGGGAGAGGGAGAGGGAACACACGGTCCAGGCCCAGATACAACTTCCCCCCAGGAGAACGACAGACCAGGAACAGATACTACCAATGGGGCTACCAATACTAGACCCTGAACCTATAACTAACAATGACCAGGAGACAATGCCAATATTCAATCTTTCCCAACACCAACTAAATTCAACAGATATAGCACTTCTTAGTAGAGGTCTATCATTTGTCATTGCCGAGAAACCAAACTGGTTCAACATCCAAACTGAGATCATGCAATTTTTTAGGAAAGTGCGCCTACAGACTTTTTTCAAAGACCGTGAGGGACCAACTAAGACTGACACCACAGGCCTGCGCCCCCCTTCAACATTCAATCCTTCTAGTGGCACTATGCCACCAGAAGTGCTCACTTTTGAACACCTGGTGCTACGTGATCTGGGCAAGTTAAGAGATGAATATAGATTCACACCCTACAACATTAGTAAAGAGGAGAAAAATAGCCTTCTAGCACTAAAACAAAATGCAAACATTGTCATAAAACCATGCGACAAGGGCGGCGGGATAGCTATCCAAGACCGCATTTCCTATGAAAACGAAATCTTACGCCAGATCAATAACAAAGACCATTATGAGCAACTAAGAGGCAATCCCATAAAGAATATAAGTGAAACAATTCTCTCAGTTACACAAGAAGCACTTGAACTAGGCTTTTTAAGTAAGAATGAATTCCTATTTCTGAATAACAAAAACGCACGCACCCCAGTTCTTTACACATTGCCAAAAATCCACAAGGACATTGAACGACCGCCTGGAAGACCTATACTCTCAGGTTGCGGATCGGTTGTAGAACCTCTAGGAAAATACATAGACTTCTTCATCCGTGACTTGGTTCAAGACACTGCCACCTATGTAAAAGATACCACACACCTCATCAATCTAATCGAGTCACACCCGTTTAATCCAGTCAGTGAAATCCTGGTTACACTAGACATCGAATCACTCTACACCAACATCCCGCAGGACAAAGGAATTAATGTAATTAAGAAACATCTAAACAACCGCCCGGCACCACATCAAGTCCCTACAGAATTCATAATAAACCTTCTGGAAATAGCCCTAACTAAGAACTATTTCTTATTCAAAGATACTTACTACAGACAACGTAAGGGAACTTCCATGGGGGCTATTTTTGCCCCCAACTTCGCGATTTCGTTCTGTTTGTAGACAACATGGAGACGAACGTCATCCTCAACACTACAAATCCCTACCGCAACCAAATAAAAACATGGCACAGGTACATCGACGATGTCCTGATGATCTGGAGTGGGGATGAGGAATCCCTTTACAATTTCTGTACTTGGTTGAACTCCAATCAAACGGACTTGAGATTCACCTACTCATACAATAGACACCAAATTGACTACCTAGACGTGACCATCAAGTGCGAAGAGAATAAACTATACACCACACTGTTCCGAAAACCAACGGAACGTAATACTCTGTTACAATACCAAAGTGCACACCCCAGGGCTCTGAGGGATGGATTACCCTACGGTCAATTTCTGAGAATTAGAAGGAATTGTAAGTACAAAAATGATTTCTTCACCGAAGCAGAAGTTCTGTGCAAGAAACTCACTGATAGAGGGTACCCAAGAAAACTAGTGAGAAGGGCCATGAAAAGGGCCTGGTACACACATAGAGAATACCTGTTGGAACCCCGCCCCAAAAAAACTCTATCCAAGATCACTTGTGTTACCACTTTCAATACAGCGAGTAACAAACTAACCAAAATGATAAAAAAACATTGGAATGTCCTAGACCCTCTTGAACTAAACACGGGACTTCCTTTATTTTCTTTCAAGAGAGGCCGTAACTTAAAGGACCACCTTGTGAGAGCTAGCCTCCATACCAGTCAGAATACAATTGAAACACGACTGAATATGCCACGTGTGTTAGGGCATTTTAAATGTAATAAGTGCATGGCATGCGATTTCACCACCAACACGAAAATATTCGAGTATGGGAGTTGTAAACACACTTTAAATTTTTTCACAAACTGTAATTCCAAAAATGTTATCTATTGTATTGAGTGCCCATGCAAATTGCTCTACATTGGACAGACGACTCAACAGATAAAAACAAGGATATCCCAACACAGAAGCAGGATCCGATGTAGAGTGACAACGGCGCCTTTGGTTGAACACTTCATTGAACTCGGTCACACTGAAAATGACCTGAAATGGCAAGTAATAGACAAAGTAGTGCCAAGCACCAGAGGTGGCAATCACCAGACAATTTTAAATCGACTGGAATGTAAATGGATTTTCTACTGCAAAACCATCGAAAATGGACTCAACTCTTTTGACGAATGGAATATGTGCATCTGAAACAGATCTAAAAATGTTTTTCCATCTTGCACTAAATAATGTGTCCCTCTGATATAAGCAGCATGTTATTTTTCTTCTAATGTTATTTCTCTTCTAGTTGAATTACTATAATGAAACTATAGGAAGATAACAGTTGGTCTTGTTGGAAAATGCTACATGAATTACACTATGATGTGTTTATAATAATCCAAAATGTCACACAAGTCTCCTCCAAATTCTTGATTTAATATTGGCAGAAATGTCATAGGAATTCCCCTTATTATTTAATTTAATTTTTTCAACTAAATTACCAACATATTAGATGCCAACTAACCCCTCCAATTCACAGCTTAATTATAATGAAGGTATCGACCAAAATCGCCAATAATACCCCAATTGCGTAATAACTGGCTGCCAGAAAATGCAAGCGCATGTGCCAATTAAAAAACGCTAATCCTCGGAAGCGAGAGACTAGCCTGAACTCTCTGTGCATGCGCAGCACTAACAACGTCCCCGTGGAGACTAGCCTGAACCCTCTGCGCATGCGCAGCTCCAACCACGTCCCCGTGTAGGCGCGCGAAAACAAACTATTAATGGCGACTCCAGCTCTCACTATACTGTGAGCAACGGCTGGTGAGTGACTCGGACCCCCAACCTGCCCCGCGACCGCGCTGAAAGTAATGTAAGTACGCCGTACGGCTGGCTCCCTAGCCGCAGATTATAATACAATGCTTAAAAAGAAGTAAAATATGTTATGTTATAATTTCAGGCGCCAAATACTTTTTGAATGCAGAGTGACGAATGCGCTTTAGCTGATCCCTTACTACTTCAAATACCGCCGATTTTAAACGTAAGTGTATGCTTCTCCGAGCTCCCCATTAACTAACACTAGGTAATAGCACAATTCCTTCACCTTCACCGATTATTTGCCCTTATAGTTTTTAGGCGCCGATACTTGTAATTGTGAGATCGAAGATAAAGAACATACAATTTTCTCCGCGCTGCAACACCAAATAAGTAAGTTTACCCGTGCCTTGCCACGCCACCCATGTTTAAGGTTAATTGTGCACCAGCCTAGAAAAGCAGCCCTTAACCATAACTATCTTGTTTTTGATAGCAGTCCATGTAGGACCCTCGTCTAAACTAAAGTGACAGAGCGCTACTTGGCTTAACTAATTGAGAGAAGAATTACTTTATCACAGTGTAAGTTCCTTCATTTTGTAAATATTAAAACCCTCCTTTTTTTAAAAAATATTGGCCATCTCGCTTCTAACAAGAAGCTTTAGTAAATGACACTGCCCAATTATTTAGAAGTGAAACCCCCCACTTCTAATATTGTAAAATTCAGTAATGAACAGCACATTCTTTGTAAAACTAATTACAGTTGATTCCAATTCTAGATTCTATTCAGCAAGCAACCATCAACTAAAGTATACAAATATCATCCTTGTCTGAAAATACATAGGCAAGGTAATAATAATAATGAGTTCATTAAATGACTGTAATGATTTTTTGCATGCGTCCTAATAGAAAAACAAGCCCCTAAATATAGCCTTTTGGCTACTTGGCAGATTTATGTTGCACTCTAAGGTGAGGAATCTATGCACCTTCACCCTGATAAAGGAATTGAATGCACATGTGATGGAACACAAACATGTGCATGATATATCACTAATCTCGGGGAGCACAATGTCTGCAAGCCCAAATAAATAAATATGTAGGTATAAAAACTTTGTAACTAAAATACCAACTTTTATAGTTTCAGGAAGCTCATCAGTCCTGATGATGATCTAAAATTACATAGATCGAAACGCCGTCGACATACCCAAGGATTTTTATTCTCTCTATTGTATATAAATGTTTCTTAACCTTGTTTGTTGTTGTGTGACAGTCCGTTCACTTTGTTCACTTGTGTCACGTCCTGCACCATACTATTCACCTGAGCACCTGAAAATACAGTATAAGTACAAGTATTTATGTATATTCAAAAAAGGAAAATAAATAACTGTTTCTACCTATACCTACAATTTTTGCTCCTTAGCGTTTATTGAATACTCGCTACCCACTTCTGTCCTCCCGGACCTAATCAGGCCACAAACAGAACCACTGTTTTTGAAAAAACATCATTCCACCCCAGGTTCTAATAAGTGGTGTTCCCTTGTTTTAAAAAAACGTTTTCTAACCTCTAGCATGTATTCTGATGTTCGTGGTTTCTGCTGTCTGCAGCGCCGGGACACCCCCGCTGGGGGTAGCCGTGCGCTTAACAAATTTCAATATTAATAATAAAATAATATTCAGGTGGGGGAAGGAAAGGTAGGGAACAGCATGGAGTGAGATCTGAAACAAGCATAAGGATTCAACACTTCTTGTCACTTAATCACAGAATCCCTTAGGACCTATACTGTAACAGTTACACCTGTAAAGGAAAACAAAAGCCACTGTATCCAAGTTGGGATCACAGTAATATTAATGAAAGTAGATCTGAGGATTGAACACGAACACATAAAAGGTAGCAGAGTTTGGCAGCTAAATGAAAGGGGGATAACGCTCTGCAGGCTGCTTCTATGCAATTAGTTCCATGCTGATATCAAGGAATCATAGTGTATGAATATGGCTCCAATAAACAAAAATTCTAATGCGCTGCAGTGCTACTCACAGAACGACAACAATCCGTAGTTACCCCTGGGAATCAGTGTGGCTCAAGAAGGGAAAAGACACATCATCCGCATGAGCCTTAGGAACAACATCCAACGAGGGAGTAAATTAGGCAAACACCAGGAAGCCCCGCAAGAGACAGTCATTGGCTCGTCCAACTGGGCTTTGAAATGCCTAACATAACAAGTTGCCGGTCCAGAACTCAAAAGAGAGTAATGATGAACAATAGCACAAAACCACCCCTACCGTGACCAGGATATGCAGCATGGCATAAGACAATCCTGGGATTCACGTCACCCGACTGGTGCAACGGAAGCATTTACATTTTCTACAGCACAACATTGTGACGTCATCAGTACAACATTGCTGCCATCATGGGAATAGAAAGTTAACATAAACTTACAGAGAAGGCTTTCAAAGCAGTGTCCTACAACGGCCCTGAGGAAGCGTCGTGACAGTGACATGACATACTGGCACAAGGGACAATGCATCCATACAAACATACTCCCCGGATATTTGACAGAACATGTGGGACATGCGCTGGCCCACACCTTCACAATATGTTTGATTGGAAATTCAATTGTACTGGCACACAAGATTATGTGGATGAGCCAAACACATCCAACTGCACACAGTGATGCTGCAATTCCCCATAGGGCCTGTGGTTGTGATGTTTCACACAATGTCAACTGGTGGTATCCGCAATGTCTCAGTGTCAAGGTTTACAGACATTGATGCTTCACCAGAGTAAAAACCTCCACAACAGATGACTGTCAAGAAGGGTGACTGTCCTGTCATGGGAGTGGTGCAACATGAAATTTGATCCATGGTGATGAGACATGTATGTATGGTTCTACAACATGCACAGAAACAGTTCCCACACATTCTCAAACCATACCAACCATAGACAGCCTGTTTGGATCTCTTACCCGAACTGACATTTACTCATGTCCGTGCATGGAACGCTGATTCGGACCACGTTGCAATCATCATGAGGAATAGCAGGAGGATGAAGATGACACGAACAGACAACAGGCACAGCAACCTGGGAATGACAGACACACAAGGGCTCACCGTTTAAATTCATTGACAAGGACATGGGCATGTAAAAAACTGGAACAATGAAGTACACATGTAAATTTCTAGCTCAGTCATTGCGCATTTCAGTGTGGCATGTCATCAGCACTTGTGTGACACAAAAGAACACACACATCAAAGTTACATTGCATACAGTCTGCTGGATACACACATTGCAACACATGCCACTCAATGCTACAAGCTTGCACATTCATTCCCAGTGACTCACCATTATGAGAAGAGGTTGCGTATGAGCTGACTCCGGATATCATCCTCCTCCTCCTCCCCATCACTTGCATCGTGACCAAGCCCTTCATCCTCAAAGGGTGGATGTTCCTGCTCCTCAGGATCCAGGATGAGTGGCACTGCCTTCTCAACTGCCATGTTGTGCAGCATGCAGCACATGAAGAACATATTACAGACCTTGGCCGTGGCATATGGGAGGGATCCGCCAGTCTTATCGAGGCACCGGAATCGGCTCTTCAGGAGGCCAAACGTCCGCTCAATCAAACGCCTGGTCTGCCCGTGTGCATTATTGTACCGCTGATTTGCAGCTGTTCTTGGGTTACGGAGAGGTGTCATTAGCCATGGCATGTTGGGATATCCAGCGTGACCTACAAATATACATCATGTAAATAAGTGGTTCAGAAGATGCTTTCAGAGCAAAAGATACTGAGACACCGAAGACAAACAGAGTTTACCCACCAACAAGGCATGCCAGATCGTTGCGCAGCTGCAGCATCATTCGTGGCACCCTGCTACGCCTCATGATGAATGCATCATGGCACGATCCTGGAAAACGTGCACAAACATGGGAACTCTGCATGTTAGCAAGACACACCACCAGGGCATTTATTGAATGGTAATGTTTCCTGTTGCAGTAAGCCTGCTCCTGAGCCTGTGGTGGCACCAAAGCCACATGTGTCCCATCAATGGACCCAATGACATGTGGCATCCCTCCCAGGGCATAGAATTCACCCTTGACATCTGTCAACTCTTCCGGAGTTGGAAATCTGATGAATTCATTAATGTGCTAAAACATCACACAGGACACGGCTGAACATTGTTTGGGACATTCCCCAGACATCTCCTATGGTTAATTGAAATGTACCTGTTGCAAAGAAATGGAGGGCTGCCATCACCTTTAGCTTGGGGCTCAGCGCAGTTGGATACCTGTGTCGCGGTTGGAGATGTGGTTCCAGCCTGTTCATCAAGTCCTGAATCAACTGTCGAGTGAATCTGTAAAGTCGGATGCAGTCACGTTCCCTCATGGTAGCCAAGTCTGGAAATGGCCTTGGTAGAGGCGGGGACCTGCAGGACATATTTGGGAAGAATGGAGAATAACTGTCAGCCAACATCGATAGCAATGTACATAGCACATGCTAAACTGCTAGTACACATCAGGTTACTATGGAGTGTGGCATGTGCAATACATCCAGGACACATATGGCAGCTTGCTGGCACTCCTAC
Source organism: Lissotriton vulgaris (assembly GCF_964263255.1). Lineage (NCBI taxonomy): Eukaryota > Metazoa > Chordata > Amphibia > Caudata > Salamandridae > Lissotriton > Lissotriton vulgaris. Next base: position 1,722,864,178 of record NC_141694.1, on the reverse strand, counting down.
AACAACCCAGATACACCAGTTGATTTACAAATAAACATGACATGCCCTCAAATGAGCTGCTGGTCTGTTCTGAGTGAACAGCCCAAAATATCACGGGAGTGACGCACGTCACGATACCTGCAGTGTAAGGTTGTCATCCCATCCAGACAGCTGACTGCAAGGCACACGCACAGGTCACATGGAATGTCTAATGTACATATCAAACACATTGCGATTAAGGTGTGAATGTAAAAACAAAACAACACAGCAATTGTCACGATGCAGACATGTATGCCTGGGGAAAAATTGATGTCTGATACCATCAGAGCCAAAAGCTGTGAGAATGCACATGCGGCATGGTGTGCGCACATGTGAAACCATTCCCATCTCAACACAGACCCATGTTAGATGCACCATCAGCAGATGCAGTTTACGGAACACAAACAGCAAGCTCAATCTTTAACATTACACACACCGGACATAGTCTTATATAAGGGTGGGCGTAGTTTGCGAAGTAGCGCTACGCAAAGCTACGCAAAGTGCACTTCGCACTACGGGAACTTCACGTAGCACTAAGCAAGCTGCGTAGTAGCATGTTCGCACTGTGCAAGATGCGTTTTTAATGATTGCACAGTGCGGACAAGCATCCAGCACTGTGCAATCATTGAAAATGGCATCTTGCACAGTGCGAGCTGTAGATTTCTGCTGCTCGAGTACATTTTTACTCGAGCGGCAGCTTTCTCAACGCGAACTGGTAGTTTCTCATTGCGAGAGGTCGCGAGCATGCGCAACCACTCGCAATGAGAAACCTGACCTACCCGCGTTGAGAATCTCGCCGGGATGTCATTTTGCATGCTCGCGGTCGCGAACATGACGTTGAGGACCGCGAACAAGCAAAAAATGACAGCTGCACTATGTTACGCTGCACTGCGCGTGTTCGCACTGTGCTACGTGCAGCTCGCGTAGTGCCAAGTTGCGCAAACTTCGCAAACTACGCGAGCGTAGCGTAGTGCTTCGTCCAGGGTTAGTCTTATAGGGTCATGCTGAGCGTGAAATGTCAAGTGACAAAGTGCCCCGGTCCCTGGCATCATGAGACAGGTGCCCGTAGTGATGAATGTGCCATCCCGGTGTTGATGTGCATGACAACATCTGCATAATGATACATATGGGACAAGTGTAAAGGTGATGTGTGCCACATAGTGCCCCATCACACATGACATGTATCAACAGGTCAACACACATCGATTGTGCAATTAAGATCACATGCCCTGTGCTATATCACTGCCTGCCACACCTAGGGCCTGCTCATGTAAGTATGAAATGACAAGAACTTGATAGACATCCTTGTTGAAAACGTACCCCTACATCCCTGCGATGTGTGCGCCTCGTATCACTATTGTAATGGTGCCATACGTGAGTGTGTGAACCGTACCGTCTGAAACGCACCGTACCCCTGCATTCACTACAGCGTGTGAAACGTACCGTCTGAAATGCAACGTTCCCCTGCATTCCGTGCATGTGTGCTCATCGTATCACTATTGTAATCGTGCCATGCGTGAGCGCACCGTACCCCTATATTCCGTGCGTGTGTGCGCATCGTATCACTATTGTAATCATGCCATACGTGAGCGCACCGTACCCCTACTTTCCGTGCGTGTGTACGCATTGTATCACTATTGTAATCGTGCCATACGCGAGCGCACCGTACCCCTACATTCCGTGCGGTTGTCGCATCGTACCACTATTGTAATCGTGCCATACGCGAGCGCACCGTACCCCTACATTCCGTGCGTGTGTGCGTATCATATCACTATTGTAATCGTGCCATACGCGGACGCACTGTACCCCTACATTCCATGCGTGTGTGCGCATCGTATCACTATTGTAATCGTGCCATATGCGAGCACGTAAAACGCACCGTACACATGTGTGTATGTCAAAAAAGAGTTAGGGGACACCTAGGGGACGAGTAGTAGGCCCCGTATGCATCCTGGTTGTCATGGATACTGAGATTTGAGAGTGTGCTACAGGTGCCCTGCAAAAGTTAGTTGGTCATAAATATACAATGTTGCAAAATGATTGTCGAGCTGAAGCTCAAATTTTAAACCATGCAAATTTGTGCCAGGGCCTTATTTGTGAAGGGAATGGATGAAACATAGGATGCAAACTAATCTGGCCTATCACACTGTACTCCTGAAACAGAGAGCCCATCAGCAACACTGATTTAAGCCTGCATGTAGCCCTGTGAGAGCACTTGCCTGCACAACATTGGAGTGGACCGCAGTGCTGCTGTCTCTGCATCCTCTTGAGGTTCCGTGACAATTGTGAGTGGTGCATTCGACTCGTACGAATATGGTCGAGTCTGGTATCTATGAACCGCAAATGACGAGTTTAGTAAGTGTGCGCAGTTTCGCTGTGTTAACTTAAACCGTTCGTTTGTTATGTGGGTTTTTCATCTGTACCCACGGGTTCCATCTTAGATACGGCATCCATTTTGTCTCTTGCCCTCAAGTAGCCACCGAACGGACGTTGTCCGCTTCGCGACCCTGGGACTCCCAAGATGTTTGCGGAAGACACATGTTCTTTGTAAGTGTCTTTATGACGAGGGGGATGCTACTGTAAGGCAGATGACGCCGCTTGAGGCTCATCTTGCCGCACGGGCTTATTGTCTCAGCCGTGCATCTCATTAGGCACGTCCCTTTGATGCCTGCATCTCGTGTTTCCCGTTACCTCCCCTTTTACACCCTTTCCGATCTCTCCACTGTCTCCGTCTTCCTCTACACCTGTCCCTGTTCCAATTTTGATCTGTTTTACTGCTGATTGGAATTTGCTAATGGTGGGAAGATGGGTTTTTACAGTTGGGAACCGCCAAATGTTTCCGCACTTATGTTTCGGACCTCATGTGTTTCAAAGTGACCAAAGCGACCCCCCTGGGGAATAATTGTGGGAACCGGGTTGTAAACTTTTGTGTTCAATGTTGTCTTATGGGTAAAAACTGTATAAAAGGAGCGATCCACAGAACCAATTTGAAGCAGTCTCCCCAAGTTGCACGCTGTGTACTTGTCGTGATCTCTGTGTTCCCTGCAGCAAATAAACCTTGAATCTTTGACGCCGAAGGAAGTGTCCCGTGTCTCTGTGACTTGTACGCCGGAGCAGGTTACCCACGAAGGTTTCAGGTGTTGTGCCCTGGCACCGCTGGGTCTTACAGAACCCAGTCCTTCACTCTGGCATATCATGATGGATCGTACTGTGGATAGGGCCCCAGCCTTCAGTGAGGAGGAAAACAAGGCCCTGCTGGATGCCCTTCTACCACAGTACAGCAAGCTGTATGGGAGACCAGAGGAGCAGGTGAGTGCTGACTGCACAACCTTTGAGTGTGCACCTGTTGTGTGAGTGTCACAATAGGCATTGTGTCTTGGTGGGACAGACATGCAATGCGGTTGTGAGTGAGTCCCGGGGGTGTACATGGTGGTGTCCCTCATGCAGAGCATGATGTAGTTCATGTGTGTTCACTCCTCACTTGCATTGTGCTTACTGTGACCTTCACTGCATAGTAAATGACACTTTCAGCCATGCCAGACCTTGGTGGCTTTATTCTCAAATGTCCTGAGGTGGAACAGTTTCCCCCCAGGAGTGACAGGTGACTTTACTCACAGATGTTTATGACTTGAGGGGACCTGTGGTGAGATTGTCCAAATGATGTGTTAGACCTCATGAACATTGAAGTGTGTGAATGTTACTTGTCATCTGGCTGAGTGTGTATGTGATGTCTTGCACCACTGCTGCATGGCGTATGCAGCTGCTTTGCCATCTGATGTTACATGTAAGCATTGCTGTGTGCCTGAATTGCAAAGCTAGCACGACACCCATGACACCCCATTGTCAACTGGCAATATATGCAAAGTGAGGGTTGTTTCCGTTGTTGTCAGTGACAGGGTGTGTCTGTCTGGTCTGCTGAGGGTTCTCAAGTGGAGTGGGATATGTGAGTGCTTGCCACGTGCTGTCACTAACCCTGCAGTTGCATGTGTTTTCCAGAGTGTGCCATGATCTGTGAGTTTGTTGCACATGTTACGCCATCTGTTGGCTTTCAATGCCATGTAGTGAATTGTGGCTTGCACACAAGCCTAATTCACATGGACAATGATGCAAGTCCTGTCACCATCCTATGCCCTGTTCACATTATCAATGGTGTGCAAGTGTGTGTGTCGGGGACATGGAGCAGGTGTAGTGATGTTATTTCACTTTGTCTTCCTGACAGGTAACTGCCTACGAGAAGGGGAAATATGGTTGGAGATTGTCAGGGCCCTCAGGTCTGCGGGGGGCCATCGCCATCAGCTGCGCAATATCCAGAAGCGGTGGCAGGACTTCCGGTGCTGGACCCGGCGTATCCCCTGGGTCCAGCTGGACCTGGAGCCCCCACGCAGGCATGGTGGAAGCCGTCACCTCACCCCCTGCATGCTCCGGGTCCTGCCAGTCATCTTTCCAGACCTCGATAGGCAGTTGCAGAAGAGACAGCATCAAGGAGGGAGTAGGTACATGGCTGTTTGTTGTGTCGTGTGCCACCTGCTTTTTGAAGTGCTCTGAAGCTTGGCTACACTCCCACATTTGTGGTGTCTGGTCAGACAGGTTATATGTGCAGTATCATTTCCGTTCACCATAGTCACCTGGTACTCATTTTCATCCCTTCCCCTCCTTCACATGTGTCCCTTGGTCTGTGTGTAATCACATTTGCATCATGCTCATCTAGAGTGCAAGGAAATAAGACTTCATATTGATTTCCGCATCATGTGGGAGGGTGGTCTGTGACATGGGTTGGGACCTTGCCTGTGCCATGACCTGTGCACTGTGTTTTCCATTCATATTTGTTTGCACTGATGATAAGTCTCAACATAGGAGTGTGAGGTTTCTACTGCACACCCTTGCAGCATGCAAGTCAGAGGGAAATCCCTGGAGTGCGCTTGTTAACTTCACATACCAATATAGATACACTTCTACATTTAAATGGGGAAAACCTATAGTCCACTGTGCTATAGGGAATACATAATAATTTCCACAGAGAAATAAAGTCGTTTACAATCTATTTTTAATAAAAAACGTACATCTGAACAACTTAAAATACAAGACAATTAAAATTTCAAAGAAATATTCTTTGAAGAGTAAAAAATACTTGAAACCAATATCTCTCATACAAAATTAAAAAATACAGCAGTTAAAATTTCAGGACAAAGAAAGACATATATATGACATTTCAGCAATTCATAAGCAATAAACAATGAATAAGAAATAAAAAGTGAAGAACCCCTAGTATAACTGTGGCTTCTAGATGTCTTTGCCACTATTGATCTGTAGATCCACAGGCCTGTTATTACTTTAGCTTCTGTAAACAACAGTGACAGTAATACATGTACATCCAGTGTTTACTGGGCCCTGGTTGGATTCTCTATATCTGAGAAATGCGTCTTTTGAAATCCACCCTTGCAGCATGCCAGACCCATGTTGTGTTCTCAGACATAATGTACATCAGTGTGAGATATGCATAGTGGCACGACAGTTACTCATGGTACAGTCAGCTCATTCCAGACCCACGTATCAGTGTGCCCACTACAGTCCCCTGAGACACCCTGGCCTCCGAATCATGTGTGTCATCCAACACTGTGCCCGTTCTATGTGGCTTCAGCATGGGTCTGCCTCAGTGGTATTGTTCCCTGGCATAGTTTGTATTTTTCCTGTGTCTGCTACATGTGTCCACTGGACATGAATACAAGATTTGGCTTGTGCATACTCTCACTGGGCAGTGCCTGTGTGCCTATTCACAACAATCTGTTGTTGGTTGTTTGTGAGTAATATGTATTGCCAGCCCCACGAGGTGAGCTGCTGTTACTTTTTGAATTGTTGCTGCACAGGTTTTGTTACCCTGATTCTGAGGTCTCACTTCTTGAGCTGTAGCAGTCACATTGACTGAGGTATGGGGGTGTTGTGCAGGAAAGGTCTACATGGGCCTGCCTGATTTAGCCTTGCCAGGTCTGACCTGTAGGTGTGAATTGGCTGATCAATGTTTCACCATGCACTGTCCCTGTGATGTTGCCCAGTGATTTCATTTGGGGCTTGGCAGCCGATGTCATTTGGTTCCAGACATGATTGTGCCTCATACAATTTTACCACATGTATGAAGTTCAGATGTTACGGTGTATTGTGTTAGTGTGTACACTTCTGCGTTGACATTTTGCGTGGGGATAACGGTGTGTTCACAATGCAGCAATGATTTTATTCATCACAATTGCAGGCCCATTAGCTGAAGCATTGTCCTGAGTTGGGACATGTGTGCCACTTCGCATAACAACCAGTAGGTCTTATGTGCAAGCAATTGTGTCATCAGGGAATGGATGCCCATGTGAGGACTGTCATATTTCAAGTAGTGTCACATAAATGATTGTACCTTGGCACCCACAAGACTTTTAAAAAGTTGTTCATGTTTTGAATGTGTTAATATGATGAATTGTGTAAATGACACTTATGTGCCTGCATGATAGTTGTCTCACAAGGTAGTGCAGACAAAACAACATTTCCACTTTCGTCAAAGAAGCAGGCAGCTTTTCAAAGAGTCCAGTGTTAGTGATTAATGGTGTGCCTTGATCTCCATATACATGTCCCCACAGTGGTCTTGAGGTCTTGACACTCGTTTGTTGTCAATTGTACATAGTAATGAGTGTCAAGACATCCAGAACTCCGTTGGACCATGTATGTGGCAAATCTGCAATGCCATTAGTTTCTAACAGTGTTTTATCTTAAAGGGTGCCAGCTGTTTCAAAGAACGTGTACATCTCTTTTATTTGGACTTCATTGTGAGACATCTGTCATGCAGGCACATACATGTATTGAATGTTATCACATTCAATACATGTCGATTGTGGAAAGTGTGGTGAGTCCCAAGATGCTAACATTTCTATAAATTGATTTTTTAAACAATGTACTTACAGAGCTCTGAGTGTTGTATCACATTGGGGAGTGAGGTGGGTTATTTGTCCCTGAGGGTCACCACTACTGTTACTTTTTTGTGTATTTGAGGTGGCATCACTTCATTGTATTGATCAGCTCTCCTGTAAACAAACAGTAGCCTCTATGAATAATTCTCATTCATGTTGTGGCCTGTTGTGTTCTTTGGATCCTTGTGTCCAAGTAGCATTGTGTCCATACCAACTGGGCAATACAAGTCTCCTCAAATATGTGCAGGGCTATCTGGCTGTTACTCATGATGCATGCGATGATTTGCAGTGTGACCTACTGTTTTTGTGCTCATGTGTCAGATGTGTACAGGTGACTTAAGCCTTTCTGTTTCTTCTACTTGCCCACAGCATCATCAACAGAGACAGAAGGAGACACATGTACAGACCAAGAGGAGGGACCCAGCAGCAGTGCCACCATCGCTGTGGAGTCGGAGGGAGCCAGTGGCACGGAGGGTGAGGGGAGTCGGCCTGCGGACATTTTGGAAGGCGACACTTCCTACCATGCAGATGGGTCCGCCTCTGACTCCCTGGAGAAGAGGGAATAAGCTGCAACACCTGGCAGCAGCACTGTGTCTGTCCCCGCCTCCTCCAGTACCATCTCCACCCTCCCAGTTGCTCCAGTCCCTTCTGTCCGTGCAGCCCCCAATGTGTCCTTCGGCCCAGGCACCACACCCGCTGCCCCTGTCTCCCCTGCTGCCCTCAGTGCGGAGTCTGTGGACCTACTCCGGCAGATTCAGATTGGTCAGACATCAATGCTGACAGTCCTCCATGGCCAGACTAAAATACTGACCCAGTTCTTGTCGTTCATGGAGGGCATGTCAGCTAAGATGTTTGACCAACGTTGGATTCTCACGTCCATGGACTCCTCACTGACAGCAGCAGTTGCTCTCCTGCAGCGGTCCGTCCCCCCTCCTTCAGACCCATCCCCACTCCCCTCTCCCATACCTGTCCAAAGCACACGCAGGAAGGCAGGATCATGCACACCAACGGACACATGCAGCACACCCCAACGAAAGTCAAAGCGCACACCTCCTGGCACGCAATCTCAGAGGGCGGCAGGCACACCCACAGGGACTGGGGTCAGACCACAGACACGCAGCCAAACTCACAGTCCGCAACCCGCAGAGCCCTCAACCTCTACTCCCATAGTGTCCCCGGGTGCAGGGGGTAGTCTTGACGAACTGGCAGCAGTGTGCAGCGCTGAGTACCTTTCCACCTTTGGCACTGCATAAACCACTGAGAACGATACGTCCCACCCTGCACCCACCACACCTACCCTTCCCACTACTGTCTCTTTGGTGCCTGGTCCTGAACCCGATGATGCCCCCCAAGGGTCAACAGACCATTAGTCCATTCCTGTGCAGGCAAGTTTGGGGTAGACGACCTCCCCTACGTCCCCCAAAGGACTTTGTTATGGACTGTCAATTGTACTCTTTAGAGCTTGGACTCATTTTTCGACTTATTTGATTTTGAAGATGAATAAAGCCTTTTATTTTGCATTCTACACTATTGCATTTTTAGGTACTTGATGTCGTTGATGAGGGCCCTGGAGTTGGTGTCATGGTAATGTTTTGGGGTTGTGGACTATATTTTTTGATGATGGTCATGAGGTGGACCTTGGTATCTGTGTGTCTCCACCATGTCGCTGCAATTAATCATTGGTTGTGTATGTTCAGTTTGGCTACAGACATTGTCCCAAAAAGTGTTTCTTCCTCTGTGACGCCTGCAATCTTCACTGCAGACAGTTGCACAATTGTTGTGCTGACATGTGTGCACATTTCCTGTTTTGGCGACGGCTCCCTTCAGCAAGGGCCATGCCTGCTCACAGATGTCTACTGCTCATTTGTCTGTGCCATCCATGCTACTCACTGTACTTGTGTTTTGAGTATGTACAAATGCTCCCTAAAATTCATAAACCACGTACACCACCACCTGGAAGGCCCATCGTTTCAGGAATAGGTTCGGTCCTTGAACCACTATCACAGTTTGCGGATTACTATCTCAAACCCATAGTTCAAAGGACCCCTACCTACCTGAAGGACACAAGGGACCTCCTGAATCTGCTCCAAGACTTTTCATACTCGGAAGACAACATGATACTTGTAGGAATGGATGTAGAAAGTCTCTACACGAGCCTACCTCAAGAAAAAACATTGGAAACACTCGAGACCATAGTCTTTAACATTGACTGGGAACATAAGACCCCCAGACATTTTGTTCTCGAATGCTGCAGGCTTGCCTTGACTGAGAATTATTTCAAGTATGAAGACACCCTGTTTCAACAATGTCATGGAACTTCCATGGGAAGTACTTTTGCGCCGAGTGTGGCGGGGCTCTACGTGAGCCAATTTGAAGAAACACATGTAAATAATCCAGTCAACCCTTTTCAACAACACATTTTGTTCTGGCGTCGATATATCGATGATGTTATACTCATCTGGCAAGGAGACATGTCCAGTCTTATCAACTTCCATACATGGATCAATACCCGGGACCAATGGCTAAAATTTACCTACACAGCAAATAAAAAACAACTTGATTTTCTGGACATTACCATCTACTCTGAAGGTTCGACCTTGCAAACAAGAACATACTCAAAACCGACTTCCAAAAACAGCTTACTCTCCTACCAGAGTTTTCATCCTAAACCCCTGAGGGAAAACCTTCCATTCAGCCAATTTTTGAGACTACGACGAAATTGTAGCAAGCTAAAGGAGTACAAAGAACAAGCCAATGAGTTAAGCGAGAAATTGGTAGAAAGACATTACCCTAAGAGAATTGTTGATAAATGCAAAAAAAAGAGCCCGCAATCAACAAAGAGAAAATCTCATGGTGTCTACACCAAATGAACCAGAAGTTGATATCACCACCTGCGTGACCACATATGGCCCAGCAAGTAACAGACTAAAAAAGATAATCAATAAGAACTGGAGGATTTTAACTTCAGCCGACATTCACTGGCCCAAACCCCGTTTTGCCATCAAAAGAACCCACAATCTCAAAGATATTCTGGTCCATACCAGACCCCGGCTCAGTAAACAACTAACCATAGTGAAATCACCACTGGACATGAGCCCAGTAATTGGTCATTACCCTTGTGGAACCTGTTCTGTATGTCCCCTTACAAAAGTGACCAAAGACATACAACTACTCCCTGATTTCAATTGGAGAATTTTACATCACACCAACTGCAACACAAGTCATGCCATATATATGATTACTTGCCCTTGTAAAAAAAACTATATAGGCATGACTTGTAGGAAAGTAAAGCAACGACTATGTGAGCATCGCAGCAATGTGAAATGTAAAAAGGCGACCACAAAGATGTCAAGTCACTACCTAGAAGCCGGCCACACTGTGAAAGATCTGCAGTGGGTTATTCTAGAGACACTGCACAATAAAGACCACAATGCAGAGAGAATTCTCTTTGAAAAAGAGCAACGGTGGGTGAATAGACTCCACACTGATGTTAATGGTCTGAACGATAATATCCCATGGGGCTCAATTTATAATGGATGATGCCAATTTTTATTAAGGTTTTCTAATTTCTATCTAATCTTAAGCAGAACCTTATTTTAAATCGTCCTTGAGGTTATAAATAGCTACCTCGCATTATTAAATCTGCCTACAATCATTCTAAAGATCTACATTAAATTACAACTCCACCGGAAAGAAACAACTATGGTCTTTCCTCTATCTCCATTGCTCCACCACCTACAAAATCACTAACCCGGAAATGCCTCTGGTAATCCGGGACAGAGGTGGCAGAGTCAGCACAAGCAGTGTATGGAGAACCAGAGGTACCACGAGGAGCACAACGCGGTGAATCTGTAAAGTATAACAAACCAAGAACACAAAGTTCTGATAGTATGTTTACTGTTTTAGTGTGCCTCCCTGACCCACCCTGAAACCGATGAGGCTCATTGTAGTCAAGAACGGAGGTATGTTGATAAACCATGTACAGATACGGAAGTTTATTCCCGAGGGTGAACTTTAGAAGTCGGCTTGCAGCACAATATAAAAACGCTGTTAATTGAAACAGAATGCCTGTTGTAAAATGAACGCGTGGGAAACAAGAATGCGAATGAACGCGGTACAATTAATTACACTAATGCGTCTGAATTAAGACACTTTTCAACCTCGTGTCACTCCATAGAAAACATCTATAAACATGCCAAATCTGTTATCGAGGACGAACTTTAGAAGGCGGCTTACAGCACAATAGTAAAACGCTGTTGAAGGAAACAGAATGCCTGCTGTGAAACGAACGCATGTGGAACAAGAATGCAAATGAACGCTGTACAATTAATTATACTAAAGATACTAGACACTCTGTAACCTCGTGTCACCCCATAGTAAACGTCTATAAACTGACCACCCTTATGATCAATGGTACCATTGGCAGGCTGTCGATGGAGACATAATGCCTGCTGCAAAAGGAACACGTGAATGACAATTACACATTTAAAATAATTGCATGAATGCATTTGAAGTATGACACTCTGAAACAACTGAATCTAAATGTCTACCAATCATGGAAAATCAATGAAATATTAGAACTATAATGCCAATTATGAGTGAGTTGACCCTATTCTTAGAGTGGGGTAGTCAGTGCTAAGTATTGCCATTTTTTAGTTGCTACGCATAATATGCGTTTTACATGTTCCTGGTCCATCCAACCAGTGTGAAAGTCTTATATATTTTCCCTTACCCTTACCCTTGTCCTCTATGTTGTTTTCTTGCAGGTACTTTTTGACCTCTAATGGAGCAACATAAAGCTATGTTCCATTGAATTCTCTTATCACCACTAGAGACGTGAGAGGTCTCTAGTTTACTCCACGGTCCTGAAGAAAGCCCACATGACCTAGTAGGCATACAGAAGGGCTGAAACATGTCGACCTTGTATTTCACTTAGTGTGTACGAGTCATAATAACTCGTGTTCACCTCCTTAACTTTTTAGTCATTGTATCCATATACAGAACGAATAAATAATTTTTCTGATTAAGAGAGACAATTTTAGCCATCACTTTTTCACAATCACTAATCACTACTGTTTTTAACAATGGGTAATGCCTCCTGGATGGAGGTTGCATGACAAAAAACAACCCAATGATTATGCACTCACGTGCGAGGGACGGCGGACAAAAAGATATACCGCTTTATACCACACCTTTACCAGCACGTGCATGAGGGTTAATATTGGGACGATTCGGAACAGTCACAGCATACCCAGAGTTATGCAGGACAAGTGATCCTTCCCCCCTCCCCTGATAAGTATATGTACAAATGCCTTCATGGACACATTTAACTATTTTGGCACCATGCATGTGTGTTATCACAGCCTACCCCTATGTTGGAAATTGTTCTGCAGGGTATTTGGGCACATGACTCACAATTCTGAGCATTGTACCTAAGGGTTTTGAACCCTATTCCTTCCATGATAGACTACATCTTGGTGGTCTGCCCACCACCTGGACATTCATATCAGCCCAGGGATGTACGTGACAGTGTGTGTTCCATTTCGCTCTCTTTGTTTGGTGGGCTATTTCATCACTAGACACTATAGTGTCATGATGGTCGGGTGTGTATTTAGCCAGCAAACTCCATGAGTGGGTATGCATGTGGAATTTGACATCACACCCACATGTGGTGTGTCACGCAGTGTGTGACAGTAATCCATCCTCCAGGGAGTGGGACACTGCTGTAAGTGATGTGTTGCTATGGCACTGTCATGAAAGTCACAAGTTAGGGATGTGCACATACCCCCATGTAGTTGTGGTATGCTGATGATGATGTACCCCCCTATATCTGAGCAGTGCTGGGAGTCCTCTACACCCACCCCTCATATGTGTGGACACTGGTGGGAGTCATATCCACCCACCCCCATACTGTTGGCCTATGCTGGGAGTCCTCTGAACCCACCCCTCATCTGTCTGGACACTGCTGGAGTCATATCCACCCACCCCCATACTGTTGGCTTATGCTGGGAGTCCTCTGCACCCGCCCCTCATCTGTCTGGACACTGCTGGGAGTCATATCCATCCACCCCATACTGTTGGCCTATGCTGGGAGTCCTCTGCACCCACCCCTCATCTGTCTGGACACTGCTGGGAGTCATATACACCCACCCCTCATCTCTCTGGACACTGCTGGGCGTCATATACACCCACCCCCATACTGTTGGCCTATGCTGGGATTCCTCTGCACCCACCCCTCATATGTCTGGACACTGCTGGGAGTCATATACACCCACCCCCATACTTTTGGCCTATGCTGGGATTCCTCTGCACCCACCCCATATCTGTCTGGACACTGCTGGGAGTCATATCCACCCAGCCCTCATATGTCTGGACACTGCTGGGAGTCATATACACCCACACCTCATATGTCTGGACACTGCTGGGAGTCAAATACACCCACCCCATACTGTTGGCCTATGCTGTGAGTCCTCTGCACCCACCCCTCATCTGTCTGGACACTGCTGGGAGTCATATCCACCCACCCCATACTGATGGCCTATGCTGGGAGTCCTCTGCACCCACCCCTCATCTGTCTGGACACTGCTAGGAGTCATATCCACCCAGCCCTCATATGTCTGGACACAGCTGGGAGTCATATACACCCACACCTCATCAGTCTGAACACTGCTGGGAGTCATATCCACCCACCCGTCATATGTCTGGACACTGCTGGGAGTCATATACACCCACACCTCATCTGTCTGGACACTGCTGGGAGTCATCTCTACCCACCCCCATACTGTTGGCCTATGCTGGGAGTCCTCTGCACCCACCCCTCATCTGTCTGGACACTGCTGGGAGTCATATACACCCACCCCATACTGTTGGCCTATGCTGGGAGTCCTCTGCACCCACCCCTCATCTGTCTGGACACTGCTGGGAGTCATATACACCCACCCCTCATCTGTCTGGACACTGCTGGGAGTCATATACACCCACACCTCATCTGTCTGGACACTGCTGGGAGTCATATCCACCCACCCCTCATATGTCTGGACACTGCTGGGAGTCATATCCACCCACACCTCATCTGTCTGGACACTGCTGGGAGTCATATCCACCCACACCTCATCTGTCTGGACACTGCTGGGAGTCATATCCACCCACCCCCATAATTTTGGTCTATGCTGGTAGTCCTCTACACCCACCCCTCATCTGTCTGCTGGGAGTCATATATACCAACCCCCATACTGTTGGCCTATGCTGGGAGTCCTCTGCACCCACCCCTCATCGGTCTGGACACTTCTGGGAGTCATATCCACCCACCCCTCAGATGTCAAGCACCGTACACCAACATTCATGGCGTGTGTGCTGGTCGTATCACTATTAGACTGGTGCCATATGTGAGCATGAAACACACCGTATCCCAACATTCATGGCATGTGTGCGAGTCATATCACTATTACACTGGTGCCATACGCGAGCGTCAAAACGCACCGTACCTCAACATTCATGGCGTGTGTGCGGCTCGTATCACTATTACAATGGTGCCATATGTGAGCGCGTAAAACGCACCATACCCCAACATTGATGGCGTATGCGCGGCTCGTATCACTACTGCAACAGTGGTATAGGCGAACATTTAGACTTCTGTTGTTGCTGTACGTTGTACTCACCGTCTGCGCCGTCATCGGTTTCTATGCACCAGGTCGCAGGCGTACAGGACTGGGATGACACGAACGAGGGGTTCATGGCGTGTATTTCGTGTACCAGGGTGCGGTTCGAGCCGGACTCTGCTTTTTCTGCTGTTTTCAGCTCCCGTAGAAAAAGGGTCATACGGAGTGTCGCCGACACAAATCGTACTTTCTGGGCTGGAAACTGCTGCTTGTTTACGTACGGACGTCGTGTACTGCGTGAACCGGATACAGATCGTATGTATTTTTTGGGTGTACGGTGTTTGATATGATTCGTACGGAGATCTGCTTTGTGTTTGGATCGTACTTGACATTGAAGCTGTACGAATCGTACGGGAAAAACACTCTGTACGGCGAATCGTAGGGAATTTTGGCGAATCGGAATCGGCCCTTCTGTGTTTGAAAATACCACTTTTAGATCCAGGGTATTTTCTTGCTTAGCCATCCTGTGTGCCTTTGCTGGTTTCTAGATTGACTGTCTGGCTTATGGAGTGGCAGGACCTGGGGATGTGCATTAGTTGTAGACAGCTGCTGGGGTGAGGGTTTAAGGTGTGTCCTGCCTTTCCTGGATGAGTCAGGGCTGGGCTGAATAGACCTGGGCTGCATTTAGATTAGGGGGAGGAGAATTATTTCCCCTGAATGGGTCTGGTCTGCCTTACATAATGCTGTCTCCACCTCATGCCGGTAAGCTGGACCAGAGAGGACAAAACTGGTTTTGACTGAGCACAGAGCCTCTCTGCCACCAGAGAACAAAGAGAAATGGAAAATAAATATTGGGGCCCAGAACTTTAGATTACTTCTGGACTCAAAGAGACAGAAACCGGCCCTCGGATGCTTGATTCCAGTCCAGGGAAGACATGGCTTGGCAGTTCGGGCTGGACTGTTCCCATGAGGCACAGGGTCAAGGCTGATTTGCATATGGCCATGTATGAACTGGGGTGGTGTGGAGTGCAAAAAACGATGGATTTAGGCCCAGATCTCTGTACTGGGGTGAATGTATGACATTGTTCTGCATTCTGTCCATCAACTGTTATTTTTGCATTAGTCACCCCGAGTGGGACGGGTATGCTCAGACGTGAGTCCCATGCACTCCAAAACCACTGGAGTCAAGCTATCCTGACTGATGACGGCTGATAGCCAGAAACCGGTCCTAGGATACTTGATTCCGGTCCAGGGAAGACATGGGTTGGCAGTTCGGGCTGCACTGTTCCCATGAGTCACTGGGTCAAGGCTGATTTGCATATGGCCATGTCTGAACTGGGGTGGTGTGGAGTGGAATAAAACGATAGATTTAGGTCCGAAGCACCCAGCCTCATCTGCATAGTGGAGAGGTCAGTCCAACCCCTGCAAGCTTTGCATAGGCTGTTCTATTGTGTGGCCCCCATAGGCAAAAGGTCCAATAACTGTGTTTCACTTTCAACCTGGAAGACTCCAGCTACCAAGGTCTCTCCCAGTGTAGTCACACCTACAGAAGTGAGGCAGGCCCCAGTCTGCCCTTTTTGCCATTCACCCACACACACACAGAGTGCACGTTTTGATTGTTATGATGGCGAGCATTTCCCCATCTAGCCGTTCGTCATAGAAAATGTCCCATCTGCCCAAGTGTCCAGGTGGTGAGAGTGGAGCGATACTTTGAACCAATTGAGGTGGATGACAACATGAACAGATCCATGATACTACACCTGAGAGGCAAGGCCATTCACTGAAACTCTAAGACACTCGCGGAAGCGACCCTGAAAACACACATGACCCTCATAACGGCGCTCAAAGCGTATTTCGAACCTATGGACAACTAGGACTACGAAAGATTTATCTTTCATCAGGCCAAACAACAGGCAGAGGAGTCCATTGACATGTTTTAACCCTTTCCATGCTCATGACGAGCTCAGCTCGTCATGATGCACGGTTGAGCTGTGCTGATGACGAGCTGAGCTCGTCATGAAACAATGGAAATGGGCATCGTCCAGCACCGGAGGGGAAAACACCTAGCAGCGAAGGTGTTAAACCAGGCTAAAGGAGTTGGTGAACACAAGTGTATTCACCATCAAAGGGGAAGTAATAGAAGGTCAGATAATCCAAGGATGCACACCAACAAAACTCCGCAAATGCACAATACAAGAATCCAGTAAGGCCATAGAGAATATTCTGACCATGGGCAGAACCAAAGAACTGTCCAAAGCCTGCAGTTTTCATATGGAAGCCGCCCTCCAAAAGACTGTAAAGTCTGAGCTTGTCAATGCCATCATGCCTACACCAACATCAAGGAATGTGAAAAATGACAAAAGGTATGTACATAAGCGGCGTTCATTTTCGTCCCCCCTACCCCCTTTCTGTGAACAGAACGGATACTGCAAAGCACTGACCACCTCGTCTCGCTAGCGTAGGCCCATGCACACATGTACACGCCAGCCATTATAGGTATCATGACCCCTCTGCCGTTTGCTAAAATCCCCGGCTCCCCTCCCACGTGTATTGAACATCCCCACTCTCACATGCATAGACCATAAAACCCTCTCCCTCTGCGCAACCCTGCTCTGAAAAATAACACTCCTGCTTGACCCACGAGCCACCCCCCATTTCCTCTTGAAGAAGCATCCTTCCCCTCAGCTGACATAACCCCCCCCCCCAGCTGTACCTGACTACCCCCGCTCCCTCACGTACGGGTCATAAGACCTCTCTCTCTCTGTGCGACTCTGTCCCTGGGAATCACACCCCGCGCCTGACCATCACCTCCCTTCTTTTCATGAATACCCCTCCCTTGATGACCCCTCCACTGAGCCTGATTGTCCGCACGGACCACTGGTCATCCCCTTCGCCTTCGGATACAGTTCATTGCCCACCACTGTATGCACTCGCCCCTCTTCAAAGGAGCTACTATTGATCATGACCTCCCCACCCCCTAAGATCCGATCAGACACACACATTCCAAAGGAATCAGCTGAGTGATAGCCCCCTCCCATTGTATGGGGTGAGGACCTGTACTGTAGCCATGTGTTGGATCGCGCCAGAACAGGGAGGGGTCGGGATGTCTTTTCCTTGCTTCACAATGTCGTTATTGTAATAAGGAATGTTTGTGATGTATAAAAGGCGATGCCTCAGAGAACTTGTTAGAGCACCTCCCGAAAGACACTGCGTTTCCTGTCCGAAAAGACAGGCTCTCCTCATGAGAAATAAACTCTGTTCTTGTGTTCCTACCTCCAGCGCCCGTCTCTTTATTTGGTAACTATTCAAATGGAAGCTAAGAGGCGCGTTGCGCCAGCAGCCTGGGCATCGGTCGTCATATGGGCCAGCTTTTCCACAAATGGCGCCCCAACGCGGGACCCATCAGCGACATAGGGTCCAGTAAGAGAGGTCCAGACGATGGGGTGAACATCTAAACGATCGGAGTATACCTGCCTTGAGAGGACCCTCGTCCGGCTGCTGATTGAATGAACTTCACCAACTCCGAACGGACCTCTCTCGAGTGGCCCACTGTCCTGACTGGGATCCCACAGGACTGCTACGGTAAAATCATGGAGTAAGAGAACGATCGGGCGCTGGAAAGGGGAAGACGAAGAACTATCCACATGGTCCGGTCCGGGTAAGGATAAGTAGGACGCCTGTTACGTCTAATTGGTAGGATGGCTTTATCCATCTGATTGATTGATTGATTGATTGTTGGTATGGGAATCGGTATTTAAATACTGATATTGTTCATTGATTGGTTGCTCTGTTGCTCTTGGAGATTCTCTGCCTGCAAACGGGGAAGAACAGGTTCTCTCTTTGCAGGTAGCGAAAGGGTAGGTAACGCAAACTTTTAACCCGTCGTACCTACTTATTCTCCCCACTGATTGTTTGATTCTGGAGATTCTCTGCCTGCAAACGGGGAAGAACAGGTTCTCTCTTTGCAGGTAGCGAAAGGGTAGGTAACGCAAACTTTTTACCCGTCGTACCTACTTATTCTCCCCACTGATTGTTTGATTCTGGAGATTCTCTGCCTGCAAACGGGGAAGAACAGGTTCTCTCTTTGCAGGTAGCGAAAGGGTAGGTAACGCAAACTTTTAACCCGTCGTACCTACTTATTCTCCCCACTGATTGTTTGATTCTGGAGATTCTCTGCCTGCAAACGGGGAAGAACAGGTTCTCTCTTTGCAGGTAGCGAAAGGGTAGGTAACGCAAACTTTTAACCCGTCGTACCCACTTATTCTCCCCATTGATTGTTTGATTGACCGAACATTGATTGTTCGATATTGGTTCTTTTGAGGTATTCACCGCCTGCAAACAACGAAGAATAGAAATATTCTGTCTAGTCTTTGCCCGCCGTGATAAGATAGGTAGTGCAGACTTTTGTCCCCGTTGTAATCCGTCATGCCTATCTTCTCCCCACTGATTGGTAAACTAGTTCCACCCGGACCATCTATTGGAGGTAGATCATCTGGCTCAACCGGAGGGTACCCCTAATAAAAAGGGACATATAATGAAGTGATCACTGCATCAGGTTAACCAAAACTTTGGCATGAAACACATTAGAAAAGGGAAGAAAAAGAAATCGAGTAAAATCAGTAGGCCACTGATGAGTTATCGACTTCGCTAAAAATAAAAAAACGTTAGAAATAGCCTGCAATAAGAAATGTAAAAATAGCGAGAGAAACCAAGCTTGACACCAAGACAGCCACGAGGTAGCTAGGCCCCACCGCCCCCTCGCTATCCAAACATGTCTGTCCCACCGCCCGCCACGCCCAAATAACGGTAACATGAAAAAGATATAAATCAGCATATACCTACCCCCATTCCGGAAGCTCCCGAAGTGCAACAGGTCTGCGGTTACGCCCATCCGGAAGGCGAGGCCTCGACGCGTGTAGAGCAGGGCCCGGCTGGCCGCCATTGGAAGGGGAGGCTGTGGGGCGGACGGCCCGAAAATTGTGCTGGTCTCCCCTTTCCCTCCTTTTGGCTGCCCTGCAGGCCACGGGGGGCGGTGTCTTGCCTCTGCCTCCGACCACCCCCCCCTCT
Source organism: Lissotriton vulgaris (assembly GCF_964263255.1). NCBI lineage: Eukaryota > Metazoa > Chordata > Amphibia > Caudata > Salamandridae > Lissotriton > Lissotriton vulgaris. Next base: position 1,722,844,551 of record NC_141694.1, on the reverse strand, counting down.
CTCTCTATCGCCTGCTCTGGCCGTCAGAAAAACAAAACCGGAGCGGAGGTCGGTAGCGCAATGCTGCGACAATACTGGAGAGTTGCAGATAGCATCGCCTGGTCTGGCCGCTACGAAAAGTCCAGAGAAGACGGTGCCCGGCAGGCCGCGGGGGGGGGGATGTCTTGCTGCCTCCGACCCCCCCCCCACCTCTCTCTCTCTCCATTGCCTGGTACGGCCATCCCGAAGTGCTGGAGCCAAGAAGCGGCGTGGGGTCACTGGAAGGGGGAGGCGGCGCGAACGAGCCCCCCCCACCTCCCCAGGTGGAGGCTTCCAGCGACACCCCAACGCTTCGATCAACAGGGTCCCAATCGAAAAGCGGCTCTTTGCCCAAGACTGGCGCACGTCCTGTGCTTTCTCTCCTCGACCTTGAAGATTCTATGAGAGCCGGGGGGGCCCGACCCCTCCACACGGGCGCCCCCGTCCCCCGTTGGGAACCGCGACATCGGCGCACTCCTGCCATCGCCGACCTCAGTTTTGAAATGACTAAGACCCTGCAAGACCGCCAATTTGAACAGTTCTGGTGGGATGCCAGTATGACCCGGTAGAGAAATTGTTGCCTCCCTCCCCACTTTTTGACTGATGGTTCACATTGCCAGTCTCTTCTGTTGCCCTTTCGAAAACAAACTCTTGAACTGCCGAAAGAGGTTCTGGTCCAACCACGAGATGGTGGAGACATTTTTGACTATACTTGGGCCTGCCTGACCTCGCCCAAAATGGCGCCGGTACAAATGAAACTTTCAGCTCCTTGTTGTACCCTGATTGCTCAAGCCTTGATGTTCTGAGATATGTATGTAGTTGTTTGGACAGTGAAGTGATATAAGTTGGATATTGATTATGTGTTAGGAAAAACGAAGTGATATAGGATGGATATTGATTATATGTTAGGACAATGAACTGGTATAGGGTGGGTACTAATTATGTGTTAGAAGCAGTGAATAGATATGAAATAGGGTACTGATTGAGCATTCGGACAATGAATTGATATTAAGTTTTAAACGCACCATGGTTATTGAAAGTTTGGCTTTTTGACATTTATGATGCTTGCTCCCAATAAATTTCGATACGATTTTATTGCACTTGCTGCACTTTATATTATGAAATGAATGGCCACCGACTTCGTTCCCCTCACGCCCAGCTCCAGTCTGCTCTGTGGCCGGCCCACTGGGTTGTAGGCCCGTATTTGTGCGCCAACATTTTTATTAAAGGTTTTTTGAAAAAGCAAGTACAACTGTAGCGATTGCATTAATGAGTTTCGAATGTGTTACTACTGTCTCCGATATAAGCAAAATGTAAGCAGCTTTATTAAGGTTGAAGGTTAAAAATCTCAATGCTTAAGCCGTTACATTATATGCCACAGGCAACAGGAAAAACGTTTTAGATGCCCTTAAGCAATACCGAAGAAATGCCACCTGACCACCACCCTTGCGCATGATCTAAAAGACCACGCTCGAGTGATTCATGCGGATACGCAGAACGCCAATGATTATGTTTCTAACACTACTGGTCCCTCTGGGCTTAAACGCCGAGATGGTAGAGAATGCACCCCGTGGGGATAGGTCGAGTATGCGGTAAGTAAAACCATTTTCGGATTTATGCGCGCTGATGTGTTTTGAATGTTGGCCCCCCCCCCCTTCTTTCTCCTCCCTTCTGCAGGTCACGTCGGAACATCGGCTGAAGTATGGAGGAGTGATGATCGAACGACCGACGGAAAGGGAAATAGGGGATTTGAGCATAGTACTTATACATGACGAGCTTTGAAAGATGTAGCACCCCCCCTTACTTAGACATGACTGTTCCTCCCTCAGAACCTAGCGATTGGGAGGATGGACTGACGTAGATACTCGACGGGTTAGTGCGATATGACAGAATATGACTCGAGCCAGCACGCCTGATAATACGACTATGACGTTTAACTAGATAGGGAAAGGACAATGAAAGTTCCAGGGTTAGGATTACCTAAGCACCGTCCGTCTGGAAGACTAGGAATGTTGCTGATGTTTAAAAATGTACCACCTCCTTCTCGCACCCTCATAGATATAGCTAAGTTGTCCCACTGTTCTCCTGATTAATGCCCTCCGTTGCCTCAGCCTGGAGAACCTTTTCGCCAAAGGGAGAAAAGGAAAAATGATTCAAAGATCCCACCGTGAGTAGTAGCCCGACCAGGTTAATTCCTGACCAACTGACCGAGGTGTAAGTATTAGCAACCGAGAACACTCGCAAAGATGGCAAACTAGAGGAAAAGGAGGAAAAAGGTAAAAAGAGCTCAGCACGTAGATAAATAGGATACTAAGGATGCGCAGCATGCAGAAAGAGATCTTTTTGGCCAATAACTGTTCTATGTTTTGTCGTGAATCTTTTTTGTATGTAACACACGTACTGTCTCCCCTTGTCTGAGTTTGTGTGTATGTAATGTATGGGCTTATGTCTTTCCTCTGTTTGCGTTTCCGTGTTACCTGACCCCTGCCGTTCTGTGTTGTGAGCGCACTAAATGACCTATTACCGTACACGTCTCTCTCTCTCTCTCTCTCTCTCTCCCTCTCTATCTCTCTCTCTCTCTCTCTCTCTCTCTCTCTCTCTCTACATCTCTACATGTTATACGTGTACCGGATGGCTCGTTTAGAATGCGGACGACTCTCTCTCCGAGGGTCCCCCTGATCCCTCTTCCTTTGTGTGGTAACATTGTGCCCTGCCGGCACGAGTCCAATTGGGTCCTTTCCGAACACGAAGGTGTTCGGCATAATTGACAGACACTAAAACGATCACAACATGCCATATTACTAACTCTCCTTCCTGTAAAATTAAGAAGCTTGAATTGGCAAAGAAGGAAAGGACAGGTAAGACGACTGATGTCCCCTAATCTGGCCTTTTATCGGGGGACTATAGGTCTATGGCCATCTGTTTTCAGTTCGTTAGAAACACAATCCCCAATGCCCAGAATTGTCCCACCCTACTGCACCCAAGCATGGATGTCCAAAGCGTCCTCACCTCTCCCGATTAACCCCAGCTCCATCTCTGATGCCCCCGAACTATAACTGACGACCCTGATTAAACCACTGCTCTCTGGGAAAAGAATGTTTTAGCCTCCGTCCCGCTCATATGATGTTAGATGTTAGTAACCCCCATTCGCAAGCGTTAGCCAACCCTGAAGGAAGTTATAAGACTGACAGGACTCAGGTTAGGAAAACGAGTCTCTACCCCAGACTGATTTTGAAATAAAATAGTATAGAATATGCAGTTGATATGAGTCTGGCTTCCCTCCTTACATGCCATGAATACCAGCTAGACTTAATACAAACCTAGTAGAAATGCCTACATACATACTCCATGGTAATAACTTCTGACTGTGACCGATGAACGCGCCCCCTACTGCGTAGGATTGAAGGCGGAATTGAAATGCATAAGTGTCTTCTCCTGCCAGTTCTCTAAAACTTGTTTTGTACCCATTCAAAGATGCACGATCACCGGAGAAGAAGGGCCGGATGTGACGCTCAGCCTGGCCACAGATCATGAAGCACATGCAACCACGACCAAAGGTGGAGCCGCAGAACAACGAGACGCGGGACGAGGCACCACTCCCAAACACGGAAAAAGAAAGGATGAAGGGCTGCCCCGAAGCCCCCTGCTTGCCGACCAACAGGTGCCAGAAGTCCCCGCCCCTCTGAGCCCGATCAATGGGCCTGCCTGCTCGTTATCATTTGCTCCCTGGGTCTGCTTCAGAGAATCTGACTCCACTCCGCCCTCTCTTCCCTCGACTATTCAACGACACTCCCTTTTCTTCACATGACTTTTGATCACCACGGAAGGAAAAGAAAGATGCAGGTGCCGAGCCTAAGGCACCCCTGAAAGGGACTAATTAGGGAACAGGACTGTGGTCTAACAGCAGAGGACAGACCGCACCCTGCAACGCGTAAGGTTGGATCCGAGCTGGACCGATAGCTCCACCGCCGGTGCTCAACAGCGCCAACGAAAGAAAAACGGACTAGAGCCTACCAGCGATGGCTCGCTGCTAAAAAGACACTGGGACGAAGATATCATTCCCCTGCCTCTTGACTGATTGCTTATATTGAACTAAATTCCTCTCTCAACCACTTAGTATTGTTTCCAAAATGTTTATCGGTCACTTTTTACTGTACATTGATACCACCGAAGGGAAAGCCAGAGCAGCTATAAAATGTAGTATGCTAATACCTAGACTTGTATGAACAGCTTATCAAATGTAAATTCATATGTACTGCATTCCGTCTATTGTATCAACTGCACATGGTAATACGCAAAATCTGCTAGTACTGACAGGCGCTATTCCGATGACTGCCCATGACTATATGTCCACCCCATCAGTTAGGATAAACGCGGAAATGAACTCGCTTATGTTAAAAGCGGCGACTGTGAAAAATGACAAAAGGTATGTACATAAGCGGCGTTCATTTTTGTCCCCCCTACCCCCTTTCTGTGAACAGAACGGATACTGCAAAGCACTGACCACCTCGTCTCGCTAGCGAAGGCCCATGCACACATGTACACGCCAGCCATTATAGGTATAATAATAATAATTATAATAAAGGCATTTATAGAGCGCATGGATAAGGTACGCCATCTCGGCGTGTCCCCGCGCTGAGAGAGAGAGGAAAGAGACTCCTTTAGGGGGGGAAGAGATAGTGCGAGGCACAGGGCAAAAAAGAGACTATAGGGAGAACAAATGGGTTTTAAGTTTCCGTCGGAAAATATCATGTCCCCTCTGCCGTTTGCTAAAATCCCCGGCTCCCCTCCCACGTGTATTGAACATCCCCACTCTCACATGCATAGACCATAAAACCCTCTCCCTCTGCGCGACCCTGCTCTGAAAAATAACACTCCTGCTTGACCCACGCGCCACCCCCCATTTCCTCTTGAAGAAGCATCCTTCCCCTCAGCTGACATAACCCCCCCCCCCCAGCTGTACCTGACTGCCCCCGCTCCCTCACGTACGGGTCATAAGACCTCTCTCTCTCTGTGCGACTCTGTCCCTGGGAATCACACCCCGCGCCTGACCATCACCTCCCTTCTTTTCATGAATACCCCTCCCTTGATGACCCCTCCACTGAGCCTGATTGTCCGCACGGACCACTGGTCATCCCCTTCGCCTGAGGATACAGTTCATTGCCCACCACTGTATGCACTCGCCCCTCTTCAAAGGAGCTACTATTGATCATGACCTCCCCACCCCCTAAGATCCGATCAGACACACACATTCCAAAGGAATCAGCTGAGTGATAGGCCCCTCCCATTGTATGGGGTGAGGACCTGTACTGTAGCCATGTGTTGGATCGCGCCAGAACAGGGAGGGGTCGGGATGTCTTTTCCTTGCTTCACAATGTCGTTATTGTAATAAGGAATGTTTGTGATGTATAAAAGGCGATGCCTCAGAGAACTTGTTAGAGCACCTCCCGAAAGACACTGTGTTTCGTGTCCGAAATGACAGGCTCTCCTCATGAGAAATAAACTCTGTTCTTGTGTTCCTACTCCCAGCGCCCGTCTCTTTATTTGGTAACTATTCAAATGGAAGCTAAGAGGCGCGTTGCGCCAGCAGCCTGGGCATCGGTCGTCATATGGGCCAGCTTTTCCACAGGAAACCAAAAACAGAAGGGTCATCACTATGACCCTGTGGGTTATGCTCTGGCTCCATTCACCACCCAACCGATTGCCCCAGAGAAAAGCAAAAAGTGTGCAGGGTGTGGAAAATACAACCAAGTTGCCAAAGTGTGTTCCAGCAAAGGAAAAGCACCACACTCCACTGTCAATACAGTACCACATGAACAGGACAGCGACATGGATGACAATGAAGATGCCAAACACACGGTTCACTCGGTTTTTCTGTGATGCAATCTCAACGCCACTTGCCACAATGCCAGATGTTGGGAGTACACCCTGAACTAGCCACGATGGACACCGGAGCATCCATCAACCTACTATCTTCAGAAGCCTACCAGATGCTACAACCTTCGCCATCCGTCCAGAAAACAGCAATCAAAGTCCTTGTGCACGGGCAGAGTAAGCTGCTCCTCATCAGATGGAAGTTCCAAACTCTCATCACCCAAGGGCCTCGATCTCTGGATTCCATATCCTTTGTTGCAGACGAAGGCCACATCATGCTGCCGAGGTACCACAGAAGCACTTGGAATCCTCACTTTCGCCTTTGGAGTTCACCAGGAAGCAGTCTCACACATTTTGGCTTAATACCCTTAAGTTTGAAGGCACGAGTGCTTGAAAAGAAAAGAAATAAAACTCCATATCATTGCCGGTAACCCTGCGACATGGGGGAAGAGCCTTCCATCTGAAGTCTCTGCTTGAAAAAGTGCTGGAGAAGCTAGAAGCCGCAGAAATAACAGAAAAGGTATTGGAACCCATCCTGTGGGTGTCCCCCCATTGTGGTGACTAGAAAGTCAAAGCAACCTGATAGGTGGGCATATGTGTAGACTTGAGGCTCCCGAATGTGGTGATCATAAGGGAATGTCACCTTACTCCCACTCTCGACGACCTGACAGGAGAGCTATGTGGAGCGTGCTGGTTTTCAAAGGTAGACCTCAGATCTGGCTATCATCAACTCACCCTGGCGGAGGATTCAGGTACATTATGACATTCTCAACCCATTTGGGTTTGCTGTGGTACCGAAGACTAAATTTTGGGATTTCTAGCACTGCCGAAATGTTTCAGAACATGATATGAGAGCTCTTGATGGGCCTGCCGGGAGTAGTGAATGACAGCGACATCATTTTGGTGTATGCAAAATCTCTTCCAGAGCACAATGAACGGCTGCATAGTGTCCGCCAACAGATAAGAGACAAAGGACTCACTCTCTTGGAGGGCTGAGTTTGGCAAAAACTTCACCTACGCTGTGTATGGGAGTTTACCGTCACCCACCACTAATCAGAACCATATTTTCACTTTAACACAAACTATGCAATCATATATCACTGCCATATTAATGGTAGGGAACGTCACAGGGGAGCACCTTGTAAAGTAAGAGGAATAGGTGATAGGTCAGGCGGCCTGGCTGCTTTGGGGAGCTGTTTTAATCTCTCACAGTGGTAGTCGAAATGATTATCGCCCAGTAAATCAATGTGTAAATCAAGAATACCAACCCCTCAGGAACCCCGTCCACACGCACTGGATACTTAGTGGCTCCCCTCTATAAGTCCGCACCACCTTCCTGGAAGAATGTGAGTGGCCAATGCGTGGGCAGGAGAGACAGGCTGGGCATAGACATAGAAAGATGACAGTATTGAGTGACACACATTACCATGCTGGTATTTTGGATTTACACATTGATTTACTGAGCGATAATCATTGTGGCTACACTGTGAGCCACAATGATTATCTAGAGCCTGGTTTAACAAAGATCTTAATAAAAAGAGAGGCCACAACTTAGATAGGCTGAAAGAGCTTGGAGACAGCATTCTTCGCTAACCAATCTCTCGCTTTCCTGAGCCAAAAGTCTAAAATACGAAACAAACATTTTCAGAGAAAAATCTGCCTGCTTCCGAGCCCAACTTGACCACTCTAGGACAGACCCAAGGACTGCTTCAACATCGTCAAAAAGCAAATCTCCTCCTTCCTCCCTCACTCTATTGCTTGCTCTACTAAGTGCTGTGAACAGTTTGCCGCATTCTTCTCAGAAAAAATAGCAAACATCGAACTCTCAGTAGAGCAGTCCACTCCCCCAACCCATCCTAAGAACACCTCCTATAACAAAGAGGAGCCTCCAAATGCCGCACCACCAGCTAATGACATCCCCACAAATCTCCCTCCCTCAGTAACCCAGATCACCAAGTCCAACCATTTGCTACTGATACATGAGGCATCCTGGACAGCATTTGACAATATCTCTGAAGAAGAAGTTCTCAAAATACTTGTTTGCTTGAAGCCAACTTCTCACCTCGCGGACCCCCTGATTAATGCAGACCCCCGAACTGCCACTAGACATTTAGGGGCTTATTCACAAGTCACTTGCGCCTCCGATAGGTCACCTTTTCCCATACTAAAGGTGACGCACCAGCGGCGCAAGGGGCTTGTAAATAAGCCCTTTAGCTGGCAAGGTGCTAATATGCAGAAATGGGCTACAGACATAATTACACTCACGAGTTGGTGAAAGACCAGCTGAGGTGAGGGCCGAGCACCATTCCTTCTACCACATTAACGCTGACACTTTCCCTTTCTCACTCTGTGTGCCAGAGAATATAAGGGAAGATATACAAGCCCCTTGCGGCACTTTTATGCCACCGTTGCGTCACTTTTGTGACGCAGCAGCAGCATAACAATGCTCCACTGTGCAACATATTTACAACGTGACGCATCTAGGGAGATGCGTCACGTTGTAAAGACCTCCACCACATGAAACCTGCCTCAGGTTTCATGTGGGCGTTCGGTCACAGGGTGGGCGTTCCATCACAGGAACGCCTCGTAAAAGTGACACAGTGAAATCTACAAGATTTCATTGAGTCACTTTTACGTCCCCGCTGCGTCAAATCCTAACTCCTGCTTGAAGCAGGCGTAAGGAGTGACGCAGCATATTAGGTTTAGGGCACCCCTGAGCAGTGCTGGAGTTGCGTCACGCTTGCGACACAACTCCAGCACTGCATCACCATTACGCCGACAGATGCGTCACGCATCTGTCTATCCTTGCACCATGGTGCGTTGCATTGTAAATGCGGCGCATTCATGGTGAAGCAAGGGTTTTTTAAGTCATGTAAAATAACTGGCGCACCTGTACTAATATGCAGGGATGCGCCAGTTATTGTAAATCTGCCCCATAGTTTTTGAGAATATTAGTTTACATGTGGCCTTGGGTCCTGCTCATTTCGTAAGGGATGCATTACTCCCCTAAAGGGCAGTGCAGGCCTAAAATGGCGGTTTTCTCAGTCAGTTGCGCATAATTGCAAAAATGGACGCCTAATGCTAGCCAGGAGAGGAAGGCTCACATTATCCTCAGAAATGGTCAAAAGTGGCAGGCTTCATTAGAACATACAGGATGTTCCCACCGTCGGCTCAGTGTTTCAGTAAAAAAGGTCAACTTGAGTGGTATTAGAAAGGTTGTGCTGAATAAAGAATGTCTGAAATAGAAGGCGCACGGATGATTTAGAACAATGACACCATGTACCTTGCCATAAATTTAATCTTGGGTACAAAGGTAAAAGTCACCGTGCATGAGTCATTTGCATGGCAGGAAATCATGCAGAATGATTAGAGAACCTCGAGCGCGAGGATGCGACAACTCTGAAAGTAAGGCCAAAGCCTGCATGAGTATTCAGTCTATAGCATATTATCATGGCGGACAATCAGTTTGAAGGGAGCAATGGCAGACTCTTCATTAATTAGTAACCATGTATTATCATGCTCATAAGACTTTGTTCTGTAGAAAGGTGTGCCTCTTGCTTTCCCTTTTCTCACGCTTGTGGCTCAGAGCTTCTTAACTTTGAATTCTGTGGGCACCCTCTGTCACCCATAGTGAATCATTACCGGAAGTCAGGGACCACCGCTGAACTAATTTCTAAGTTTAACCCTCAAAACAATATACAAAATTTGACACAAATATTCAATAAATAGGCAAATTAAAACATATTTTACTTAATTTACAAACAAAAGAATATAAAAAAAAATAACATACGAATATTAATAGGAAGGTTAGAGCTTTTCAATATTTGACTTTCTTTCTAAAAGACACATCAACAAGCTGGATTCTAGCACATTGCTTTGTATTTTTTTTAACAGTTAATGCATGCACTCTTTTTGCTGGCGCTTACCAGTGCATGGTTGTAGTGGACCTAGCTTTGTTTGAAATACATCAGAAGGGTTTTTGCGCTGTTCACTCCCCGTTATTTGCATACATTATCGGGGGTTTGGTGCTCTTTCGAGCAAAGCCATTTAGCAAAGTGATAGTATAAACTTTCGGTAGAAAAAAAAAGTCTTCCCACAAAAGTTGTTCGACGCTACAGTTTCTGCAAATATCCGTCATGCAGCACCACTGAATATTGCTCCAGCGACTGCACGAATCCACAGTACACCTGGGCCCTAGTCAGTGACGAAACCTCGAACAGCAATGCTGAGGCCTGGAAACACTGAGAGAGGACACAGGACACACATGCAAAGAAGCCTCAGATTCAGATGTAACTTTGTGAATCTGAAAGCATCATTTTGGGCTGTCATGTATGTATGGCATATGACACGTGTAATGGAGGTTGACAGATATGCGTGTTTGTAAAAGCTTGTGAGTGTCCTGGTGCATGGGAGGAAGCACGTAAAAGAACACTGCATTACAAATAGTAAAAGCATTGAGCATCATGCAAAAATCATATTTATGTGTTCTTTTTTCTATAGACGTCATTGATGTTGTGGGAACCTACATGACACAAATCTGCTAGGACAGATGTGGCTATTTGAGAAGTGATTTTATTGCAACAAAATGATGCAGACAAGACTGCGGTGTCACAGTGTAACCGATAGTGCAAGAGCCAGGTAGAAAGAGACATTGATGAAGGTACTATCACACACTTTCAATTCCCACACAGATACACACAGTAATACAGCAAGGGAGTCATGGGACTTAATGCAAGCAAGGAACGTGGACTAATCTGCTCCATGAGCAGTGAAAGACGGCCAAGAGCACTGGCCCCCTATCTAGGCACCTATAGTTACACTGATCTGAGAAAACACACACGCACAGAGGCACACACACACAAACACACATCAATGCGTTCTATTCACTAATGGCCGATGCCTCAATGTCGAGGTTGTAGAGGTGAATTGTTGTAGAGGTGAACTGAAATGCAGCAAAACACAGAGATGTTATAATAGACCTGTGTCACAGAATGTCAGGCACAGCAGAGAGAAAACCAACTGCATGTCAGTGCCTGAGCAAGATATATTCCCGCCCCCCCCCCCCACATAAATATTATTCCATGACAGGCGATTGCACTCTATACAATCCAGCATCGCAGTTCAGAACTCTTCACTGGCTCAGTGGTTTGATTTGGTTTTCTTCCTTGTGTACCTGTGTTTGGACGAGGAAATGTTTCCATCGTCCAAGTACAGTATCCATGTCTGGACAGGGTGCACCTAGTTAAGAGCGTGTTGTGCTGAAGACTCAGGGCCTGATACACAAAAGGAAGTTACACTTTTGAGTAATTTTATAATTCGTAATAAGTTTACTACTATCAGTATTCTCAAACTTACAGCAAATGTGTCAGTTAAATGTCTCCACCCCCAGAGTAATGCAACTGGCTTACTCTTGTGTGGTTTGGCGATGTCCCTCCCAAAACCCCTCCCTGATGCTTCCTAAACCATCTCACTCCTCCCTGATCCCATTCCCCTGCTCCTTTCCCCACCCACTCCACTGCGTCTCTTCCACATTTTCTATTAAAATCTATGCTTACATGTGTGAAGAATCTGTAGGTGAGACAGAGAATTCTAGCACATAAGTATAGACAAACCTTACATTTTGTTATTCTTTTTGGACTACAACAAAACTTACTACCAAGTGCAGTTTGTGACTCAGGCCCTGAGTGTGCCAGTTAGTTGATACAGCACCAGCTCTCCATGGCTTATTTTTTCAGCGAACAGAAAGACCGTTGGAGAGAAAATGTTTTTTCCTAGAGATTCTCTGATATTTTGCATAGTTTCTTCAGGTTCTCTCTGTAAGGGTAAAAGAACAGCCCAAGATTAAACATTTAGGGGAAGAACTTGAGAGTGGGCTTCGTTATGAGTGGCTCGGTAAATGATCCGAATTTTCACTAGCATCTGAATTAGTGTCACCGGGGGTAGCAATAATTATGGACAGGGGGAAATCCAGCCCATTTCAAGTTAGGCTCTAAGGGTCCACTGAGAATCGACGACTGCTGCGGTATTGGTACATCTGGGTCCCATTCCCTGATGATTCTTTACTCCTTCACACCTTCACATTGAGAGTTGTCAGCAGTGACAGTGTAGTGTCGCCCGGCCAATGGTTGGCATGGAAGCGTGACTGTGAAGCAAGTGGCAGGGGTCACTGGGACCCCAGAGCAAGAGCATGATGGGACATAAGCTGGTGGAACTGTAACCAGTGCAGTTGGATTTAAGGGGAGGAGAGGAATAGATGGCTGCAAGGGCAGGAGGCAGACATTGGCTGAAAGTGAAGAAAGGAGATAAGAGAGTATTAGGCAACAGTTATAGTCAAGTGGTGTTTCTCCCCTAATCTGCATTGAAGTTCAGAACAAAGGGCCATGGGGCATATTACCAAGCAATAGCGATAATTATCGCTATTGCTTGGTTAGCGGGAAAAATTTACCGCTGAGCTGCGGCGATTTTTACCGCAAATAAACCTTGGTATTACCAAGGTTTATCGCAAATGCGATAAAAATCGCCGCAATTCATGAATATCGCTGAAAAGTCAGCGATATTCATGCATTACCGAGCTAATGCTCTTAGCCATGTTATCCACCTCCCATTGGATAACATGGCTAAGAACTGCTCAGGGCAGGTGTTAGCTTTTGGAGATATTCGCGCTTAGTGCGAATATCTCCAAAAGTTGGTAATAGGAGATAGCGATGTTAGCGACTGTTTTCAGTCGCTAACATCTTGGCACGCCCACTTTGCATGTCATTAGTGATAAATATCACTGACATGCAAAGCGGGGCCCAAGATGGTCGCTATCTCCTACTAGCTGTCGCTAACTGGTGTTAGCGACAGCTAGGTAATAGGGAGATAATTTTATCTCCGCTTTCTTGGCTTTTAAAGCCAAAAAAGCGGAGATAAACCCCCTTGATAATATGCCCCCATATTATCAAGAAAGGGCGATTCATTATCGCCGCTTTAGCGTCAGTTTCCTGCCGATAAAAGCGGCGATAATATATTGCCCTTTCTTGATAATATGGCTCAAAGTACCATAACAAGAGCGCCGTGGAGCTTAATGCAACCTCATAAAAGGACCACCGTTGACTTCCTTTTATGTCGTACAATGTGGCCACAGCTGATGACGAATGATAGAAACGCTCAGAGCAGGATAGTTTGAGGGCAAGAAGGCAGATGTGAATAAATCTAAGCAGAGGACAGAGAAAGTAAACTTGCATTTAGGCGCGCGTCCTTTATAAATCTAGAAAAATGAAGTGCGCATTGGCACGCGGCTGCAGGGTGACATGTTGCAAGAAGTAAATCAGCTGACAGTTCATTCAGATGAAGCATCTCCATCACTGCTGTTATTACCAAAGTACCATCTTCAGAGCATTAACAAGAGCCAGACCCACCATCAGAGTTCAGCAATGATGTACATTCCCCCAACAATAACTACACATCGAAAAAACACCAATGCCTGGTGGCAGAATCCGCGGTGAAGGCTTAGGCGCTGATAACATACAACATTGACAAAAGGACAAAGGAAGATTGCAAATAGACTTATTTTTCAACCATCTTTCATTACAATGATGTTAGTTATGATACCAGTCATAATAGTGTGCTTCGAATATCATACTTATCTCTTCAACTTAACTTAATGTATTGGCCGCTTAGATATTCAGTTTTATCTCATCAATTGTAGCAAATGATTTATTGTCGACAATAGCGTTGGTTAAAGATCTTGGCGTTGGTTAAAATCTCTGACGGCTACGTTAGAGCAGTAAGTAGAAATGTTAAAAAGTCAAAAAGCATAAAGCGCCAAATGTTAAAAAACAAGCGGGTGCTCCAACAGCACTCTGCAGCTGCTGGGAGCGCGTTAAAAAGAGAAATACATAATTTAGAGTGCGGAGCAGGTTGAGGAGCTGCACAAGTCGCATCAGAGAGGGGTGTGGGGCGTAAACAGAGCGGGAGCGGCGAAGGGAATACAACGGCCTGGCAGCACTTGCGGCTTGTGGGACCTCATAAAAGTAAAAATAAAACATTATAAAGATTCCTATGGGGAGTGGGATGGCGAGCAGGCTGAGGCTCATTCTGCATGGGTGAGAGGGAGGATAACGATGTAAAAAGGGAGAGACAACAAGGCAACAGGCACACTCCCTTGGAGGGATTAATACTAAATAAACAAACACTGACAAAGCCAATAGGCCTGGCCTATACAAGAGCTATTGGAAAGGGGCGACCACTCGGTCCCCCCGAACGTATGGCGGAGTACCTCGATCCCCCCGGGAAGCCATTTTGGGCGGGAGGCGCGTCTCGGCTGGTATGCCCGAAGCGGCGTAGCCGGGGCGCACTTTTTCCCGCCCTAGAGTGGGCTGGCCTAGACACTGACGCGGCTGGCCACGCCCTCGGGGCAGGCAGGGGCGGGTTTACGCCCGCCCTGAAGACGGATAAAAAGGGACGCAAGACCGGAAGGCATCCTCTTGTTCCTGTGCTCTGAAGCTGCACCTCCTCGCTGCACGTGAGCTCGAGACGGAACGAAGAGCCAATTTTTGAGCGTTGTAATCTTTCTTTTGTCTTACAGATACTCTGTCGGAGAAATGCCCAAGAAAGGCGGGAAGAGGATGACGACTGAACAGATGGTTCGGGTCCTCATGAAGGAGATGTCTGAGCTGAAGAAGCGGGTGGCGGAGAGAGACGGGGAAGGGGGGCCGGAACGTCCGTCGGCTGGAGCAGCTCCAGGAGGGAGAGCCAAGAGGCCAAGGAGGGGACCAGCCGGGGGAAACGTCCTGGTTCCCTGTACCCCGCTCGAAGCGCCAACCCCAGTACCGGCGGAGGGGAATCCGATTCCCGTGGTGGTCACCCCGGTGTCCAATGAAGATATGCCGCCCGAGCTGGCAGCACAACTTGCAGCGTGGTTGGGCGACAGTAGTGAGGGCGCCACGGCTGCCGAGGCGCAGGCGCTAATGAAGCAATTGCGCGAGAAACGGGATGCAGCCAAGGTGTCCGCGCCGGCTGCAGTAGTTGACAAGCCACAAGGGACGATTGCGACCGCAGAGGCAGCGTCCGGTGCAGGTAAGCGGCCATTGCCGATTGCGAGGGATGAGTCAGCACCATCTCGTAGAGAAAGGTTGGGTCAACATGTTCCTTTGGCAATTAAGGAAAAGATTTGGGCAGGGGAATATGTGAACATCTTCTCGTTGCTTGTTGATCATTATGAGGTGGAGCATGTTAAGGGTCAGAAAGATCTCATGCATCCGAGTGTTTGGCGCGCAAAAATGGCCGCCTTTAAAGTGAATGAGAATATTGGCAATTGGGGCAAAGCATGGGGAATTTTTACGTCAATCTTAGGGGAACGTAGGCCCGAGTTGCTTTCCGAGTTGCCGACCTATCAGTCGCGAATCATGGGGTACTCGACATCACACCAGGGTAACCATTGGTTCTGCTACGATAATCTTTTTAGAAAGGCTAAAGAGCATAATAAAAGCTTAACCTGGGATTGTTATGATTCTTTGACATGGGATAAAATGAAGGAGACAGGTATGTTGAAGATGCCATTGGTAGGAAGTAATGTTGGCGAATCCTCCCGCCAATATGGGGGGACGCCCTTTCGTTCAGGTACGGGTACCGACGATTACTCGAGACCTGCCGGCAATACAGGAAAAAGGGGGTTCTGCTTTAATTTCAACAGAGGTAAATGTACTAGGCCCTAGGGATCGTGTAAATTTAAACATGAATGTAGTGGGTGCGGGTCGTCCCATCCTGAGTCCACGTGCAGAGCCAAAACGGGTGATAATGGGGGGAGGGGAGGCGCCAAACAGGTCTAACGTGGTCCGAGGGGCGCCTTTACCTACCCCGATTGATACCTTGGCGATGATTCCCTGGCTCAGTGAATACCCGGATCGTACTTCTGCTGGGGTGCTGCGGAACGGATTTTCATATGGTTTCCGCATCCCGGTAGGGGACTTTCAGGGTGTGGAGAAGTGTAAAAATCAACTTTCCGTCCTGCAGCATACGACCGTGGTACAGGATAAGATCCGGAAAGAGGTTACTCGAGGTCGGGTCGCCGGCCCATTTAGTGTACCCCCGGTCCAGAATTTTGTTTGTTCTCCTTTAGGGGTGGTCCCCAAGAAGGACCCAGGTGAGTTCCGACTGATTCATAATTTGTCAGCTCCACGTGGTCTTTCTGTTAACGATGCAATAGATCCAGAAGTATGTTCGGTGCGGTACGCATCCTTCGATGAGGCCGTAGCCATTTTGAATCGCCTGGGGCCCGGGGCGCTGATGGCGAAGTCAGATATCGAGCCAGCGTTCCGATTGCTCCCGGTACACCCAGACGACCAGCGTCTCCTGGGTTTCATGTTTCAGGGTTATTATTACATGGATAGGTGTATGCCGATGGGGTGCTCTATATCTTGTGCCTATTTCGAGAAATTCAGTAGTTTTCTACAATGGGTCTTCACAAAGAGGACGGGTTTCCAACATGTAATGCATTACCTTGATGATTTTCTGTTCCTTGGGGCAGCCGGGGATCTCGAATGTGGCCGGGCCTTGGCCGAATTTTGTGTGTTAATGAACCAGTTTGGTGTGCCATTGGCACCGGGTAAAACGGTGGGTCCTGCGACTTGCCTCGAGTTTCTGGGGATTGAGTTAGACTCCAGTGAGGGTTGTTTTCGTTTGCCAGCTGACAAAGTGTGGAAGTTCAGGGCAGCCTTGCAAGTGTGTATAAATCGATCTAAAGTTACGCTGCATCAATTACAGCAGTTGGTGGGACAGTTGAATTTTGCCCTGAGGGTGATACCAATGGCCCGCCCCTTTTCCCGGTCAATTGCCCAAGCTATGGTCGGCCTACAGGAGGGCCATCATCGCACGAGACTATCGGCTGAGGTCCGCCAGGACATGCGTATTTGGTTAGCATTTCTGGCGAACTTTAATGGTCGAGTCGTCTGGAACAAACCAGCCGTGTCCTCCGAAGAGCTGGGGCTATGGACAGATTCAGCAGGTAGCATAGGTTTTGGTGCCATCTTCGGCACAAAATGGTCGGCACAGAGGTGGCCGACATGGTGGCATGACAATGGTCTGACAAGTAATATTGCTTTCTTGGAACTTTTCCCCATTTTGGTGGCCCTGAGAACCTGGCCCGAAGGGTTCAAAGATCACTCTGTGATATTTTGGTCTGACAATATGACCGTGGTTGAGTGCATCAATAGTCAGGCAGCACGATGTAAACTGATTTTAAGACTCCTTAAAGAAATTGTCTTACTGTGTATGCAACTGAATGTGCTATTCAGAGCAAAACATGTCCCAGGGGTAATGAATCAGGCGGCTGATGCACTGTCTCGTTTTCATATGCAGGCTTTCTCGGGTTTCCTTCCCTCAGCGGACCCAGAGCCGGCACCCTTTCCCGAAGCTCTCTGGTCTCTCGGTGCCCCGAACTTCGTCACCTCGTGGGAGAGAGTCTAGCACCAAGGACGAGGAAGGCATATGAAGGGGCGTTTCGGTCCTATTTAGCCTTTTTGGGGACTGATAGACAGAGGCTTTGGGGCCACGAGGAATGGGTGGTGAATTTTCTGATGTCCTTACGTAGGGCTGGGAAATCGGTGGCTACGGCCCAGAGGCATCGCGCTGCCATTTCCTTTGTTGCCAGGGCTCATAGTATCCAGGACCCGACAGCGTCTTTCGTTGTACAGAAAGCGCTGCGAGGGTGGCAACGCCTTGAGGGTCGCAGAGTAGATGAGAGGCGCCCGATAGGTTTGGATAGGTTGGCCCAGTTGTTGGCCACACTCCCTGCCACATGTTCATCTCAGTTTGAGACGGTTTTGTTCCGAGCCGCTTTTACGCTAGCATTTCACGGGGCGATGCGGGTAGGTGAACTGGTAGCAAGGAACAAACAGGAAGTGGCAGGGGGTTTGTGCCAGGAACACGTTCAGATCAGAGGAGAGACAATGACTGTCTCCTTTGTCAGGTCCAAGACCGATCAAGATGGGATGGGTGACTGCATAATCATACGCAGGATTCCCGGGTCCTCCATGTGTCCGGTAAAGTGTTTAGAAGATTACCTAGCACGAAGGGTGGCATCATGGGGGGGGACCTTGTTGAGACACGCGGACGCCACCCCACTGACGAAATTTCAGTTTCAGCGGGTGCTTGCGATGTCAATTGCCGCTGCGGGCTTGAACCCGGGCGAGTTTGGGACCCATTCCTTTCGGATAGGGGCTGCTACAGAAGCTACAGCCAGGGGTCTTAATGTTGAACAAGTGAAACGAGTGGGGCGTTGGTCCTCCAATTGTTATAAGAGGTATGTGCGGTTGCACATGTTCTGAAGCTGTAATAATGTACTCACGCCTCTTGTTTTTGTTTGGTTTTCAGTTGCGCAAGCCTACGAGGCGGGGCGGACTATGCAGTCGACCCAACACCGGGCCAGCGGTCAGACATCACCGGCTGTGAAAAAGGAGGTGTGGGTCGTGGGCCACTCATACTTGAGGCGTGCCGCGGACGTATTCAAAGCAGGTGACATGATTCACGTAGCTGGGGAATACGGGTACAGGGTGTCCTTCTACGGAAGAGGCGGTCTCTGTATTGACCAGTTTCAAACATTTTTCGAGGGTTTGTTAGGGCGGACGAGGTCACCGCCGTCTATAGTCATAGTACATTTAGGGGGCAATGATTTGGTCACCACCGGTAGACGACTTCTCCTGGAGGCAATGCTTTCCACTGTAAGTTGGTTGGCGAGGAGAGTTCCGGGGTGCACAATTGCGTGGTCCCATATGATCCCGCGAAAGGTGTGGCGGGGGGCTATTTCTATTCCTGCTTTGAATCATTCTGTTAGAAAGCTTAATAACAAAGTGAGTAGGTTGTTCCGTTCCAGGACATTGCATTCTATTTCGCATGGCTGTATTAATGATGACAGTATGTATTTGGGGGATGGTGTGCATTTGTCTCGGGTGGGGAATGAGTTGCTCATAGCAGACTTCGTAGCATGGTTAAAAACGTTATAACATGACCTTTAGGTAGGAGCTTTGTGGGGGGTCCGGATAGCCGGTCAACTATCCGGCCTGTGGCGGTAAGGTCATGATCGGTGAGCACTAATTGGAAGATCCCTATGAGTGGGCGTCACCCAACACGGATGGGAGCGCTCGGGAGAGGTGGCCTTTGGCCCCTCAACGGGGAGGCGGTCCCTTCTAAGGATGGGTCGCCGAAAGAAAAGGAAAGGCGGTCAAGGCCCCTTCCTGTGTAGGAGGGGTTACAGCCCCCTCCTGGGGAATTTCCCGGGGCCAGTGACGTCTGCGACGGCAGATGTGGTAAGTTGTGTGGGGTTTGGGGGGAGGTCTACGCTACCTTCTAGATACCTCACACGAGTCCTCGAACGACCTTTAAGTGGCGTCGAGTTTATTGGTGCCCCCGTCAAGTCAAGGGAAATTGGTAGTTGCACTCGAGGTACGCCTCAGTGCTGTCGCCCCTCCCAAGTGGGGGGGGGTATTTCTGGTTAGGGATCTTGACACCGGTTACGACCTTGCCGTTGGCCCTTAAACGTTAGGATGTACAATTTCAAAATTTCAAGAAAATGTTTTGTAGGTTGTTAGTTCGGCTAGGAGAACCTCTGTATTAGAGAATCTGTTAAGGTTAGCCAAACATCGCAATGTGGTAATGAAATTGTACATTAATATGAAACTTTTTAATGTTTTAATTTTTTGTTTTAATAAATACGGCCGGGGAGGGTCACTCCCTCCCTCATCCAAAAACTTCAAGAACTGATTCCGGTTTCCCTCCTTTGGGGATTGTGTTGAGAGGGGGTGGCGGGTATCTCAGCCATATGGAAAGGGGCGACCACTCGGTCCCCCCGAACGTATGGCGGAGTACCTCGATCCCCCCGGGAAGCCATTTTGGGCGGGAGGCGCGTCTCGGCTGGTATGCCCGAAGCGGCGTAGCCGGGGCGCGCTTTTTCCCGCCCTAGAGTGGGCTGGCCTAGACACTGACGCGGCTGGCCACGCCCTCGGGGCAGGCAGGGTCGGGTTTACGCCCGCCCTGAAGACGGATAAAAAGGGACGCAAGACCGGAAGGCATCCTCTTGTTCCTGTGCTCTGAAGCTGCACCTCCTTGCTGCACGTGAGCTCGAGACGGAACGAAGAGCCAATTTTTGACCCACCCACCAGCCCCTGAAGACAGCCAGTTGTTTTTAATAAAAATTGATCGATAATTCTATTTCGTTTACAGGTTGTGGTATTATCGTGTTGATATTGAGTGTGTAATAAAGTTGGTCTATTTTATGTCTGTTTTGTGATTAAAGAAATTCGGATTTAGTGTCCATTTATAAGCATGCTTTTTCGGTCATAGTGGCCAATGTAATTTTAGTTTAGTTAGCATTGTCGTATTTATTTTGGTCGGGCGGTAAGGTCATGATCGGTGAGCACTAATTGGAAGATCCCTATGAGTAGGCGTCACCCAACACGGATGGGAGCGCTCGGGAGAGGTGGCCTTTGGCCCCTCAACGGGGAGGCGGTCCCTTCTAAGGATGGGTCGCCGAAAGAAAAGGAAAGGCGGTCAAGGCCCCTTCCTGTGTAGGAGGGGTTACAGCCCCCTCCTGGGGAATTTCCCGGGGCCAGTGACGTCTGCGACGGCAGATGTGGTAAGTTGTGTGGGGTTTGGGGGGAGGTCTACGCTACCTTCTAGATACCTCACACGAGTCCTCGAACGACCTTTAAGTGGCGTCGAGTTTATTGGTGCCCCCGTCAAGTCAAGGGAAATTGGTAGTTGCACTCGAGGTACGCCTCAGTGCTGTCGCCCCTCCCAAGTGGGGGGGGTATTTCTGGTTAGGGATCTTGACACCGGTTACGACCTTGCCGTTGGCCCTTAAACGTTAGGATGTACAATTTCAAAATTTCAAGAAAATGTTTTGTAGGTTGTTAGTTCGGCTAGGAGAACCTCTGTATTAGAGAATCTGTTAAGGTTAGCCAAACATCGCAATGTGGTAATGAAATTGTACATTAATATGAAACTTTTTAATGTTTTAATTTTTTGTTTTAATAAATACGGCCGGGGAGGGTCACTCCCTCCCTCATCCAAAAACTTCAAGAACTGATTCCGGTTTCCCTCCTTTGGGGATTGTGTTGAGAGGGGGTGGCGGGTATCTCAGCCATATGGAAAGGGGCGACCACTCGGTCCCCCCGAACGTATGGCGGAGTACCTCGATCCCCCCGGGAAGCCATTTTGGGCGGGAGGCGCGTCTCGGCTGGTATGCCCGAAGCGGCGTAGCCGGGGCGCGCTTTTTCCCGCCCTAGAGTGGGCTGGCCTAGACACTGACGCGGCTGGCCACGCCCTCGGGGCAGGCAGGGTCGGGTTTACGCCCGCCCTGAAGACGGATAAAAAGGGACGCAAGACCGGAAGGCATCCTCTTGTTCCTGTGCTCTGAAGCTGCACCTCCTTGCTGCACGTGAGCTCGAGACGGAACGAAGAGCCAATTTTTGACCCACCCACCAGCCCCTGAAGACAGCCAGTTGTTTTTAATAAAAATTGATCGATAATTCTATTTCGTTTACAGGTTGTGGTATTATCGTGTTGATATTGAGTGTGTAATAAAGTTGGTCTATTTCATGTCTGTTTTGTGATTAAAGAAATTCGGATTTAGTGTCCATTTATAAGCATGCTTTTTCGGTCATAGTGGCCAATGTAATTTTAGTTTAGTTAGCATTGTCGTATTTATTTTGGTCGGGCGGTAAGGTCATGATCGGTGAGCACTAATTGGAAGATCCCTATGAGTGGGCGTCACCCAACACGGATGGGAGCGCTCGGGAGAGGTGGCCTTTGGCCCCTCAACGGGGAGGCGGTCCCTTCTAAGGATGGGTCGCCGAAAGAAAAGGAAAGGCGGTCAAGGCCCCTTCCTGTGTAGGAGGGGTTACAGCCCCCTCCTGGGGAATTTCCCGGGGCCAGTGACGTCTGCGACGGCAGATGTGGTAAGTTGTGTGGGGTTTGGGGGGAGGTCTACGCTACCTTCTAGATACCTCACACGAGTCCTCGAACGACCTTTAAGTGGCGTCGAGTTTATTGGTGCCCCCGTCAAGTCAAGGGAAATTGGTAGTTGCACTCGAGGTACGCCTCAGTGCTGTCGCCCCTCCCAAGTGGGGGGGGGTATTTCTGGTTAGGGATCTTGACACCGGTTACGACCTTGCCGTTGGCCCTTAAACGTTAGGATGTACAATTTCAAAATTTCAAGAAAATGTTTTGTAGGTTGTTAGTTCGGCTAGGAGAACCTCTGTATTAGAGAATCTGTTAAGGTTAGCCAAACATCGCAATGTGGTAATGAAATTGTACATTAATATGAAACTTTTTAATGTTTTAATTTTTTGTTTTAATAAATACGGCCGGGGAGGGTCACTCCCTCCCTCATCCAAAAACTTCAAGAACTGATTCCGGTTTCCCTCCTTTGGGGATTGTGTTGAGAGGGGGTGGCGGGTATCTCAGCCATATGGAAAGGGGCGACCACTCGGTCCCCCCGAACGTATGGCGGAGTACCTCGATCCCCCCGGGAAGCCATTTTGGGCGGGAGGCGCGTCTCGGCTGGTATGCCCGAAGCGGCGTAGCCGGGGCGCGCTTTTTCCCGCCCTAGAGTGGGCTGGCCTAGACACTGACGCGGCTGGCCACGCCCTCGGGGCAGGCAGGGTCGGGTTTACGCCCGCCCTGAAGACGGATAAAAAGGGACGCAAGACCGGAAGGCATCCTCTTGTTCCTGTGCTCTGAAGCTGCACCTCCTTGCTGCACGTGAGCTCGAGACGGAACGAAGAGCCAATTTTTGACCCACCCACCAGCCCCTGAAGACAGCCAGTTGTTTTTAATAAAAATTGATCGATAATTCTATTTCGTTTACAGGTTGTGGTATTATCGTGTTGATATTGAGTGTGTAATAAAGTTGGTCTATTTTATGTCTGTTTTGTGATTAAAGAAATTCGGATTTAGTGTCCATTTATAAGCATGCTTTTTCGGTCATAGTGGCCAATGTAATTTTAGTTTAGTTAGCATTGTCGTATTTATTTTGGTCGGGCGGTAAGGTCATGATCGGTGAGCACTAATTGGAAGATCCCTATGAGTAGGCGTCACCCAACACGGATGGGAGCGCTCGGGAGAGGTGGCCTTTGGCCCCTCAACGGGGAGGCGGTCCCTTCTAAGGATGGGTCGCCGAAAGAAAAGGAAAGGCGGTCAAGGCCCCTTCCTGTGTAGGAGGGGTTACAGCCCCCTCCTGGGGAATTTCCCGGGGCCAGTGACGTCTGCGACGGCAGATGTGGTAAGTTGTGTGGGGTTTGGGGGGAGGTCTACGCTACCTTCTAGATACCTCACACGAGTCCTCGAACGACCTTTAAGTGGCGTCGAGTTTATTGGTGCCCCCGTCAAGTCAAGGGAAATTGGTAGTTGCACTCGAGGTACGCCTCAGTGCTGTCGCCCCTCCCAAGTGGGGGGGGTATTTCTGGTTAGGGATCTTGACACCGGTTACGACCTTGCCGTTGGCCCTTAAACGTTAGGATGTACAATTTCAAAATTTCAAGAAAATGTTTTGTAGGTTGTTAGTTCGGCTAGGAGAACCTCTGTATTAGAGAATCTGTTAAGGTTAGCCAAACATCGCAATGTGGTAATGAAATTGTACATTAATATGAAACTTTTTAATGTTTTAATTTTTTGTTTTAATAAATACGGCCGGGGAGGGTCACTCCCTCCCTCATCCAAAAACTTCAAGAACTGATTCCGGTTTCCCTCCTTTGGGGATTGTGTTGAGAGGGGGTGGCGGGTATCTCAGCCATATGGAAAGGGGCGACCACTCGGTCCCCCCGAACGTATGGCGGAGTACCTCGATCCCCCCGGGAAGCCATTTTGGGCGGGAGGCGCGTCTCGGCTGGTATGCCCGAAGCGGCGTAGCCGGGGCGCGCTTTTTCCCGCCCTAGAGTGGGCTGGCCTAGACACTGACGCGGCTGGCCACGCCCTCGGGGCAGGCAGGGTCGGGTTTACGCCCGCCCTGAAGACGGATAAAAAGGGACGCAAGACCGGAAGGCATCCTCTTGTTCCTGTGCTCTGAAGCTGCACCTCCTTGCTGCACGTGAGCTCGAGACGGAACGAAGAGCCAATTTTTGACCCACCCACCAGCCCCTGAAGACAGCCAGTTGTTTTTAATAAAAATTGATCGATAATTCTATTTCGTTTACAGGTTGTGGTATTATCGTGTTGATATTGAGTGTGTAATAAAGTTGGTCTATTTCATGTCTGTTTTGTGATTAAAGAAATTCGGATTTAGTGTCCATTTATAAGCATGCTTTTTCGGTCATAGTGGCCAATGTAATTTTAGTTTAGTTAGCATTGTCGTATTTATTTTGGTCGGGCGGTAAGGTCATGATCGGTGAGCACTAATTGGAAGATCCCTATGAGTGGGCGTCACCCAACACGGATGGGAGCGCTCGGGAGAGGTGGCCTTTGGCCCCTCAACGGGGAGGCGGTCCCTTCTAAGGATGGGTCGCCGAAAGAAAAGGAAAGGCGGTCAAGGCCCCTTCCTGTGTAGGAGGGGTTACAGCCCCCTCCTGGGGAATTTCCCGGGGCCAGTGACGTCTGCGACAGCAGATGTGGTAAGTTGTGTGGGGTTTGGGGGGAGGTCTACGCTACCTTCTAGATACCTCACACGAGTCCTCGAACGACCTTTAAGTGGCGTCGAGTTTGTGGTGCCCCCGTCAAGTCAAGGGAAATTGGTAGTTGCACTCGAGGTACGCCTCAGTGCTGTCGCCCCTCCCAAGTGGGGGGGGGGTATTTCTGGTTAGGGATCTTGACACCGGTTACGACCTTGCCGTTGGCCCTTAAACGTTAGGATGTACAATTTCAAAATTTCAAGAAAATGTTTTGTAGGTTGTTAGTTCGGCTAGGAGAACCTCTGTATTAGAGAATCTGTTAAGGTTAGCCAAACATCGCAATGTGGTAATGAAATTGTACATTAATATGAAACTTTTTAATGTTTTAATTTTTTGTTTTAATAAATACGGCCGGGGAGGGTCACTCCCTCCCTCATCCAAAAACTTCAAGAACTGATTCCGGTTTCCCTCCTTTGGGGATTGTGTTGAGAGGGGGTGGCGGGTATCTCAGCCATATGGTTTTGGCAATGTATTTTTGCCATGGTACACCAGTGTGTCTGCTGTTCAGCACGGCTAAAAGTTAGTGCAGTGGAGTGTCCTAGAGTGGAGTGGGGGGAATAAAGTGTTGCAGACTGGATTTGCTGGAGTAGAGTGTTGTTGAGTAGAGTAGGAGAAGTAGGGTGTCATATAGTTGAGAAGAGTTCAGAGGTTCAGTGGCAGAGAGTGTCATTAAGTGCAGTGGCGCAGAGTAGAGTGGTGTAGAGTGGAGTGGCATAGAGTAGAGTGGGGTGGAACAGGGTGGAGTGGGTTGGTATGGATAGAGGTAATGGTGTGGATTGGACTGGAGTAGATTGGGGTGGATTGGATTGGGGTAGATGGGGTTGTTTTGAGTGGAGTCCGGTGAAGTGGAGTGGGTGGGATGGGTTGGGTGGATTGGATTGAAATGATATGAGGTGGATTGGATTGGGATGGATTGAAGTGGGGTGGATTAGGTTGGTTTGGGTGGTTAGATTGGTTTAGAGTAGGGTTGTTTGGATTCAGGTGAATTGGAGGGGAGGTGGGTTGACTGGTCTGGACTGAAAGGGGGTAGATTGTAGTGGCGTGAATTGGGTGGAATGGGTGGATTGGGGTTAGGTGGATAAGATTCGAGTGGGGTGAATTGGAGTGCAGCTGATTGGAGTGGGTCAGACTGGAATGCGGTGGATTGGAATGGGGCAGAGAGGAGTGGGCAGATTGGATTTGGCAGAGTGTTTTGGATTGGAGTGGGGTGGATTAGAGTGAGGCAGACTGTTGTGGATTGGAGTGGAGCAGACTGGAATGGGGCAGATTGTTTTGGATTGGGGTGGAGCAGATTGGAGTGAGATGGATTGGAGTGGGCAGGTTGCTTTGGATTGGAGTGGGGCAGATCATTTTGTATTGGAGTGGGGCAGATTGGAGTGGTGCATATTGTTTTGGATTGGAATGGGGCAATTTGGGTTGGGCTGGATCGGGGATTGGATTAGAGTGGTGTCGGTTGAAATGGGGTGGATTAGAGTGGGGAAGATTAGGTTTGTTTGGGGGTGGATTGAATTGAGATGGAGTAGATTGGATTAGGGTAAATTGGTTTGGAGTGGGGTGAATTAGAGGGAGTGGAGTGGAGGGGGTGAATTGATTTAAAGTGGGATGGATTGGGTTGGAATGGTGTGGATTGGATTGGAGTGGGGTGTATTAGATTATAGTGGGGTTGATTGGACTGCAGTGGTGTAGGGCGGATTTGAGTAGAGTGGACTGGATGGGTTGGATTAGATTGGAGTGGTGTGGATTGGAATGGAATGGGTTGGGGGGAGAGTGGATTGGATTGGTGTGGGGTGGGGTGGACTGCATTGGAGTGCATTGGATTGGAGTGCAGTGGAATGGAGTGGGGTGGACAGGAGTGGGGTGGAATGGAGTGATGTGCAGTGGGTTGGATTAGATTAGTGTGGGGTGGGATGGATTGGAGTGGAGTAGATTGGATTGCAGTGGGCGGATTGGATTGGATTGAGGTGAATTGGGTTAGGGTGGGGTGGACTGGTTTGGGGTGGGGTGAATTGGATTGAGGTGGTTTGGATTGGGGTTCTGTGGTGTGGTATGGAGTGGGGTGGGATAGATGGAATGGTTCACTGACAGAATATCAACACCTCAAATATCCCAGTACCACAATATCGTCTTTTAAATATCAATGTCAAACATATTGACATACTATATTTATAATGGTAAGTACACCAATATAAAAAAATCGATGTCAAAATTATAGTTGAACAAAATATCATTTATATAAAAAAATTATTGAATAATAAAATAATTTAAAAACAAATTAGATTTCATATACATTTAAACAAGTATTACAAATAAACTTAATTTAAAAAAGCTAACCACACATATATAATATTTAATATGTATATTTACTTTGAAACAATTATAAAACAATTATAACATTAATAATTTATATGTTTCTCATTCCCAGGTCTGGTACGTACTTGATGGGTCGTACGGCATGTTTACGATTCGTACGGTTCACTTTCAGGGTCCGTATCGTACGGACTTTCCCTCGCAACGATTCTGACATATTTTTCTACTATGGATCGTACTACGCAATTCGGACGGATTTGTACGATTCATACGGAAACGGCTACGAATTCGAATCGTCGTACGGATTTGTTTCCCGAATCGGATTCGACCCCTAAGTAAAGTATTGGATAACGGAGGGGTAAAAATTACTATTCCCACTCCAATGAGTGCACCAGTAGGGAAAGTGTTGGATAGCGGAGAGGTAAAAATAACTATTCTCACTCTAGTTAGTGCAACAGTAGGGAAGGTGTTGGGTAGCGGAGAGATAATGTTTACTATTCCCACTCCAGTGAGTGCAACAGTAGGGAAATTATTGGATAGCGGAGGGATAAAATTTACTATTCCCACTCCAGTGAGGTCAACAGTAGGGAAAGTGTTGGATAGCGGCGGGGTTAACGTTACTATTCCCACTCCAATGAGTACAACACTAAGTAAAGTATTGGATAACGGAGGAGTAAAAAATACTATTCCTTATACAGTGAGTCCAACAGTAGGGAAAGTGTTGGATGGCGGAGGGGTACAAATTACTATTTCCACTCCATTAAATGCAACAGTATGGAAAGTGTTGGCTAGGGGAGAGATAAAATGTAGTATTCCCCCTCCAGTAAGTGCAACAGTAGGGAAAGTGTTGGATAGTGGAGGGATCACATTTACTATTCACACTCCAGTCAGTGCATCAATTGGGAAAGTGTTGGGTTGTGGAGGGATAACATTTACTATACCCACTCCATTCAGTTAAAAATTAAAAACAAACAAAATATCATCAACAAGATAAAAACATTTAAAAAAGAAATAAATAAAAAATATAAATATGTCAAAAATAATAATAAACATATATTTAATTTTAAAAATTAACAACAATATAAACACAATATAATGTCAAATACACCTCACAAATACCTCCAAATATTATATAAAATAAAATAAAAAATATATTTTCAAACATATACATATTTTTATTTAGAAATTATTTATGAACAAAAAGATGAATTATTACATACATTTAGTCTATTTACTTCCTGCCGTATAACACCACACAACTGAAAAACATCTAAAATAAAAAAATGTATTTGCATAATTAACATAATTAATTTTCAAATAAATAAATATTATTGATTAAAAAACAAATTAAAACTCTAAAAAGTAATTAACTTCCCACCCTTTACACCAATAATCCCCACAACCCACACCTAAAATTAAACTGTAAAAATTAATTACATGATAAAACATTTTTTTCAATTAAATAGCTAATAGTATTTAACAACTAATTACAAAGTAAACAACATTAATTTACTCCCCACCCTTTACCCCAATAAACCCAAAACCGACACACAAAAAATAATTAAACAACTACCCTAATTAATTAGTTAATTAATATTAATTATCAACTAATTATTAATTAATAAAAAAACGACTTCCCACCCTTTATCCCTAATATCCCCAACACCCGACAACTAAAATTATCTACACCATCATATTTAATTTTCAATTAATTTAATTATTATTAATTAACAACTAATTAATAATTAAATAAAAATACATCACTTCCCACCCTTTACCCCAATAAACCCCACAACCCTCCCACAAAATTTATCCTAAAAAATAAAAACACAATTAATATTTTAAAATCTCAATTAAATAAATATGAATACATAAGAAATATTCATTAATTTACTATAATTAAATTACTTCCCACCCTATTCCCCTATAAACCCACATCCCGCCACAGAACTAAAAAATGCAAAATGTATTTAAAATAAAATATTAACTACTAAAAATGTAATACATATATTAAAAAACATAAACAAGACTTATACAAAAAAATACATCACATACATTTAAAATATATACTAAAATACATAACATTAACTAAAAAATCGATATTCTAAACAACTATATTTTTGCAAATGATATTAATGACTTCTATATTTTTTAAATCAATATTTCACACCTTAAAGTCGATATGCTTGACCACGATATTCTTCCTGTCAATATTTCTGTGTCACAATATTTAAAACTCGATATTAGTGTAAGTTGACATTTCCAACTCAATATTTTGACTGAATACTAGATTGAATTTGGCTGGATTGGTGTGAGGTGGATTGGATTGTGAGGGGAGGGGAATTGGATTGGAATGGCGTGGGGTGAATTGAATTGAGGTAAAGTAGATTGGATCGGATTGGAGCTGAGTGGGGCAGATTGGAGTGGGTGGATTGTTTAGGATTGCAGTGGGGCAGATTGTTTTAGATTGAGTGGGACAAATTGCAATGGGGCAGATTGTTTTAGATTGGAGGGGGGCAGAATGTTTTGGGTCGGAGTGGGGCAGATTGTTTTGGATTGAGTGGGAAAGACTGGAATAGGATGCATTGAAATGGGGCAGATTGTTTTGGATTAGATTGGAGCAGATTGGAGTGGGGGATTGGAGTAAGCAGATTGTTTTGGATTGAAGTGGGGCAGAATGGAGTGGGGAAGAATGTTTTGGATTGGAATGGGGCAAATTGGAGTGGGGCAGATTGTTTTGGATTGAGTGGGGCAGATTGTTTTGGATAGGAGTGAGGCAGACTGTTTTGGATTGAAGTGGGGCAGACGATTTTGGATTGAGTGGGACAGATTGTTTTGGATTAGGGTGGGGCAGATTGGAGTATGAAAGATTGGAGTAGGGCAAATTGTTTTGGATTATATTGGGGCAAATTGGAGTGGGGAGATTAAAGTAGGTGGGTTGGGAGGATTGGAGTGTGGCAATTGAATTTGAGTGAGTGGTTTAGATTGGAGGGAGGTTGATTGGACCAAATTGTCTGGGGTGGATTGGATTGAGTGGGGAGGATTGGTGTGGAGGGAGGTAAGGTAGATTGGTGTGGATTGGAGTGGGCCACAAGTTATAGTACTTTGTTTATTTCATGGTGCTCACTGCATTATTATTGTAAAGTGGTCTCGCATCATGTTTGCTCTGTGTTCCTTCCCCATGGAGTCCGGCTACAACTCTGACAGTTGCATACTGGATTCCGTGGGACAGGATGCCTGGAGTGTGGGTTATTTTACTTAAACAAAAAACTACTCTTTAAAGATACCACTAGCCCAGTGGTTAATTTGTAAAATAAAAAGTACCAGGGCTCTCCGCAGGAGGCAGCACTAACAGGAGAAATGTGCTGGTGCAAACTGCCTCCTTACTAGAGCCCTGGCACCTATTATTCAGGAGAGGACTTGGCCTAATGGCTAGAGCTGGCGATTTCAGAGCTGGGGATCAGGGTTCGAGTCTTGGCGTGGCTCAACATCCTGTGATTCCGTTGAAAACCAAGTGCCTTCCAAATTAGTGTGTCCTTAACTGGTGCTCTAAGCACCGAAGCTGAGGATTATGTGCCGGTGCTGAGCACCCGAAAGCACCTGCTCAAATTAAGCACTGTACTAGCCACCTTCATACCTTTGATTCCCGCTCAACAGGCAGAGTGAAGTGGGGTGGGTTGGATGCTTTGCATGAATATGTGTTAAAGCATAATTTCTGAAATTACATATAAGAAAAAACACAATGACACTTTGCAATAACCTCATCCTCATTTTTTGCGAACAGCACCCATGATCAAAAACAAAAGAAAATATAAGTGCAAAGTGAAAAAAGAAGACTTGCCAAAAATAAAAGAAAGTTAACTATAGAAAAATAAATCTTTGCAATTTTGTTTGTCTTGCTGGGCACATTTTTGTCAGTCAGACGCCTTTTATATGCGGGACACTAAAAGTTCAAAGCAACCAAATAGTACCTTAATCATGTCAGGAGCGGAAGACAGGTACTGCTTAAGTTGAATCAATCATTGCTTTGTCCCTGATCCACTGAGAGGAACAGAAATTATGTTACGTCTGCCTTGATGAATTATGAGGCGTTAAAGAAGAGTGCCACACAAGCCAACAAATGGTAAGCTACGGACGGGCTTCAAGCCCTTTTCTGTGTGCAATAGTGTCTCACAAGCACGACGCATGCGCTCGCAAATACTCTCACAGGCTCAACCCAAGAAAGAGTTCCTTCAAATATGCAGTGTAAGGATACAACTCATCCAATCAGATCACTGTGAAAACGAAATAGTCCTGAAGGGACAAACTCAAGGATTGTGAGAAAAGCAATCAAATCATGAACAGACAACAGATCGACCACAAAGCCATCAATTAAAGAGCAAGGGTGTGATGCACACCCAACTCAAAGTAATGTGATGTAATAGAAACTGTAGAGCTGCTGAAAGGGCCTCATTATGAGTGGGTTGGTAATAGGTCCGAATTTGCACCACCTCCTGAATTACTGTTACGGGGTATTAAACCTGACATCCCTTGCATGTTTTATCCCATAACCTTTTGCTATCAACTCTCCTGTTTGCTGATTTAATTTTTCGCTGGCTTTAGGGCTTTGCACATTTTAGCACAGCTAACTTGTGCTAAAGTGATTGTGCTTTTTCCTTAAAAGATGGTTAGATTGGCTTATACCCAATTGGTATATTTAATTTACTTGCAAGTCCATAGTAATGTGGCACTACCTCTGCCCAGTGTAAATCAAATATAACTAATTGGCTTGCAGCACTGATTGTGTCACCCACCTAAGAAGCATTTTGAATAACCCTGGACGTAGTTTGCGTAGTGGGGCTACGCGAAGCTATGCAAAGTGGGCAAGAAACTACGCCCACCTGCGCACCTCGCGTAGCCCCACTACGCGCCGCATGCCCCCCTCCCCTACATCCCTAATTTTATTAAATGGGCACATCAAAATAAATAAAATGCACTTACCTTGTCTGTGGCGTCCCGGGACTCCCTCTGCTCATTCACGCCACCGTCTGCTAACCAATGCGCATGCGTGGGCGGCCGCGGATGCGCATTCCTCGCGCATTTCTCGCGAGAAATGCGCATGTGCGTCGCCCGCGCATGCTCATTGGTTAGCAGACGGCGGCGTGAACGAGCAGAGGGAGCCCGGGACGCCGCGGACAAGGTAAGTGCATTTTATTTATTTCGATGTGCCCATTTAATAAAATTAGGGATGTTCGGGAGGGCGGAAGGGAGGCGGGTGGCGGGCAACTTTGCTATGCCCAAGGAGTGGGCGTAGTGTTGCCTGCTTCGCCACTTTGCAAAGGGCGAAGTAGGCAACACTATGCCCATGAAGTTCTTCGCCCAGGGTTAATTTTAAACATGTCTCAGTACTGCCAGTGCAGCGTGTGTGTACAGGTTTAAACTGCCATTTTGACCTGGCAAGATAAACCTCTTGCTAGGCTTAAACCCTTCTTTTTAATACATATATGTCACCTTAAGGTAGGCTCTACACAGCCCAGAAATCCGGGTGCAGTCTATTTAAAAAGATGGATATGTAATTTTAAGTTTTATATGTCCAGGTAGTGAAAAACTCATACATTTGTTTTTCACTACTGCAATGCCTACCTCTCCCATATGATGACATTGGCATTACTGTGGTGTTCCCTGAATACAGAATTTCACAGTATGCCACCGCATGATGAGTACTAGAGTCTCCAAGTCGAATATGGGAGTATTAGAAAGAAAACAGAAGGAGGAAGGAGAAGGAACTGTTGGTGTTGGCTGAGGTTTATTTCTTGCAACTTAAATAAAAAACGTTTTTTTTAATTTTCATCTGTGGACATTCATCCTTCATACATTGATGACAACTAGGAAAGGGACCCCACCTCGTCTCTCCCCAGCTCAACTTCATCATCACTGGACGCTAATCAAATATTTTATTGAGCCTTGACTTAGGATTTCAGCAATTGAGTTTTGATGTACGCATGCAGTGACAGGCTGGTTTAATATCTTTTAAGTTTTACATATCCTGGTAGTGGAAAACTCCTAAATTCATTTTTCACCACTGCAAGGCTTACCTCTCCTATAGAATAACAATGGAATTACATTATTACATTTAATAAGCTGTAACTTTTGAATGGGAACATGTAACGAGTTCATGTTTGGTGTCTCTGGAAATATCATGAAAAATCCTAACCTATGGTAAAGTCATATTTTAAATTATAATTTTGAAAATGGCACTTTTAGAAAGTTGGCATTTTGCTGCTTTAGCCAATTGGTGCCCGCAGCCTGTCTCTGGGTCACAAGACTGGGTGTAGTTAACAGATGGGCTTAGTGTATTCCTCCTAGACTGCCACATACAATAGGGGGTCGATTCCGATTCGGGAAAAAAAACGTCCGTACGATTTGTATCCGGAGCCCTCTCCGTACGAACCGTACCTGTCCGTCCGAGTCGCGCAGTGCGATCCGTATTCCGTGAATCCGTCTGAATCGTCGTGATCCGTACGTATTGCAAGGCTGAAACCGTGAACTGTACGACTTGCACACATGCCGTACGACTCGTACACATGCCGTACGACCCGACGAGTACGATCCGGACCGGGGTATGAGGACGCGATTCGTTCGGTCTACATCAGGTAAGGGCGAGTCGTACGGAAAAGCACACAAACACATAAACACCGTACGGTCTGTACACCTACGATCATGGGGTACGGTTCGTACACCCCTTGATCGTAGGGGTACGGTTCATACCCCTACGATCATGGGGTGTACGAACCGTACCCTATGATCGTAGGTGTACGAACCGTCATGATTGTAGGTGTACGAACCGTACCCCTACGATCATGGGGTGTACGAACCGTACCCCATGATCGTAGGTGTACGAACCATTCCCGAGGGGACCGTTCCGTACCTGTTTCGACGCATACTCTGCTTTTACGGCTATTTTCAGCTCCAGTTGAAAAAGGGTCGTACGGTGCATACCCGACACGTATCGTACTTGCTGGGTCGTAAAAACCAGCTGCGAACTGTACAGATGTCGCGTACAGCGGGTTCCGAGGGAGAATCATACGGAGATTAGAGTCGTACGGTCTCTGTACGACTCGTACGGAGTACGGCTCCTGGTACAAATTGTACTTCGTCGTACGTACGGGGGACGTTGCAGGGTACGATTCGTACGGGAAAAACGCTCCGAACGGCTATTTGGAGCAGTTTTTCCCGAATCGGAATCGGCCCCTAGGGAGCTTAAGAGTGCCTGGATGGGCCATTATTGGTAGTATGGGAGGGAGGAGCAGGGCCTAGCCCCACTTACACATGAAAAGGCTGTGCCCTGCCTCCACAATAAGGGCTGCATACCCCCCATAGTTAGTCTGGAGACATGACCAGGAAGGCAAGGCACCTACGCACTTCAAAGGCCTGACTCTAGAAGCTTCTCCCCACTTCAAAGGCACAACTGGGTACAAATACTAACTTCAGACACAAAGTCTTCTGTACACTTCTGGTCCCATAGATACTATGCCAGGAAAGATTACTGTGCTGCTGAAAGTACTGCCACTCTGATGGGCTGCTGCTCTGAAAGAATCCTGCCCTGCTATGCTGACTTGCTGCTTCCTGCCCTCTTGCATGGGTTAGAAGGGCTGGGTCTGCATCTGTTGAACCCAGAACCCCAGAGTGACGCAAAGGGCTAGTTTTCTGGCCTCCTTACTTAAATCTCATGGACAAAATGCTCCAATAAACTTGACGTCAGCCCCAGGACTCTGTCATCTGTGAGTCACACCCTTTGAAGTGGGATTAAGCTGCTCTGCAAGCCTCTCTGCTTCCAGCAGAACTGACATCTCCTCTGCTTCGAAACCTCAAGCAGAACTGACATATTGCCGCTCTGCACAGATTGGACCTGTCGCAAAGACCTGCCTCCCTTCGCAGCCTCATCGAAATTGCTGCTGTGCGATGCATCCTTTGCTCAGGCCCTCACGTCCCTCAACGATGGCAGCCTCGGCAAAGATGCTGAACTCCACATCTCAGTCTTGCAACTCCTCAGAACTGACACATTGCCCCAACTTCGCAACGCATCCTGATGCTGAACTATGGATTTCAAGCCCTCATCGATTGGATCCTTGATGACAATTCAGGAAATTGTACAGCAGCCTTACTGCAAATTGGAAACAAACACATGACTTTGGCCGTGTGACGCATCTTCAACGCAAATCCTCGCAATGCTCTGCAAACAGGGATTTAAGATAGTTTGCTCAGTGGAGCTACCTGGGTCCCGCAGTTCATTGCAGTTGCCCAGAACTTGTGACTTTGTCCTGGTCTGGTGTGATCAGATAGCTGCAGTGCTTTGTGCTTTTAGCACTATTTTCACTGAAATACTTGAACTAGCACATCTCCGTTCCTATTGATTGAATTTTTTTTTCTTTTTTCATTTATTACAAATAACTCTATTTTTCTAACTTGACTGATGTGTGCCAAGCCACAAGAGTGTTGAACACAGGTTCTTTTAGGGTTAGCTTGTGCCTCACCCTTAAAAGGATTGTGGTTGCTATTTCAAAAGGGTTCACCCCCCTGAACCAGTAACACAATTTCTTTTCTTACATCGGGATGCTGGTAACCCCGGGGAAGCAGAATTTCCATTACAAATTAGACTCTGAGGGTGCACTAGGAAATGACTTATTTCTGAGGAATTGATCATTTGGGGTCTTATTCCCTGGTAATTCATTATTTCTTCATGCCTTCACATGGAAATGTGTTGCCCAGCTGATGGTTGGCATGGAAGTGTGACTGTGAAGGGAGTGGCAGGGGTCATTGGGGCCCCAAGGGGAAAGAGCATTATGACAGCAGATATGCTGGTGGCAATGCAACCAGTGCAGTGGCCTAAAGGATAGTGGGGGAATACATGCAAGGGCAAGGAGGCAGACTTTGACTGACAATGGGGAAAGGAGATAAGAGGATATCAGGCACAAGTAAGAAGGACGCAGTTTTTCTATCCTAATCTGCATTGAATTACAGGAAAATATACCATAACAAGATTGCCATGGACCTTAATGCAACTGTAGAAAATGGACCTTTTTAAAATTTAAATAGGCTATAGTAAGGGTGTAGTGGGTTGCCATTGCTATGGCCTCTTTTGCCATAGCATCAGATGACATGATAGGA
This sequence comes from Lissotriton vulgaris, assembly GCF_964263255.1. NCBI lineage: Eukaryota > Metazoa > Chordata > Amphibia > Caudata > Salamandridae > Lissotriton > Lissotriton vulgaris. The sequence goes on along the minus strand of NC_141694.1, from coordinate 1,722,808,564 downwards.
ACGCGTACAGCAGGATGTTTTGAGAGCAAGAAGGCAATTTTCAGTTTTATATTGTAGATTTGTGGTTTCAAGGTGAAATGGGGTGTTGTCATTCTAGGCTGAGGTGCAAGGGAGGAAGGTGGAGTGTGTGGCAGAGCACTGTTCAACACTAGAGTAGAGGACGTGGTCCAAAGGAATGGAGACTGTTATGTGGAGTTGTGGAGTAGAGAGCATGGGGAAAGATGTGACCATTGGGAGATGACAGATACAGTCAGTGGCAAATTCAAAAGCAGATGGATAATATAAATGTTTTCGAGTTAAGGGTGCTGGATGAGGAGCGTAAATAATGGGAACAATAGTATTATGGAGGGGGAGGAGCTACGCTAGCAACCAAGATGGCCGCGTAAGCTCCCGGCTCCGCCGACCTCCACCAGCAGCTCGTATATCCTGACATCGATCCTGAATTCGCACCAGACTCCCGTGTTCATGTGGTGTTTCTGATTCTAAAGGTGCAATCCCGAGATTTCTATCTTCTCGGATGATGAAGATACGCCGTGTTTTCATTCTCGGCCTAACTCGGCGCGGAAGCCGGGGCCTCGATTTCTAGCCCATCCGGGTTGGAGTTGAACAACATCGGCCGCGGGACCTGGGCGACGTCCGGTCTCCCGAAGTGGGACATAATCTGATTGTTTTGGATGGCGACACTGTGAACGGTTTACACCGAGGATACAGCAGCGTGACGCACCAGTTGCTGTGGTCGGGGGTCCGACGCCCGGAGACTCTGCTAGCCTCCCGGGGTGGACGGGCTTGGGCCCTCGCTGGCGGCGAAGGTGTCGATATTGCAAGACGGAGAGCGCCCATTGTTGTCATTGGCTTCGCATGTGCCTGTTACCCCGGAGTAGTCGACCTCCGGAGTTCAAGTCCTGCTCTGTCGCTTCGCGAGAGGGGATGGAGCGGACGGAAGGCACGCCATCGCTGCAGGCCATAATGGCCACCATTGGGGCGCTCCACTCGCAGGTCACCGCCATATTCCAGAAACTGACTGTAACTGTGGATGATATCTGTCTGAGACCGGACTACGACCCTCCGGTAGGTTTTCAGCAAGCTGTGGTACCCGCGGAGCAGGGTACGTTTGAGATTGAGGACCCCGTGCGGAAGCCAGATTTAATGCGTTTTGTCGGTTCCCAAATAACAGCCAGCGAGCCTGTGACTATCGCCAGTTTATCCTGCTCGATCCTGATGCCGCCCAATATAGACATGGACAGTCTTATGTGCCGTAACAAGTTCCTCAGTGACTATTGGAAAGATTCACTATCCTTGGACAGCTTTCCTCGCTTGATTTCTGGACATCGTGAACTTGTATCCTGTTTTCGATCCTACTGCACTGACTTGAACTTTTATGAATGCTCTGATTTTTCCATTGAGATGGTGGTTCGGGTGAAAAGGGCTCGCACGAAAAACCGGACTGGCCAGGGTTGAACTTGACTGCCTGAGTTTGATAAAATACCTTGATTCGATGCTGGGATTGTAACCTATAACGATGTGGGAGTCGGGTGGTTTTTTGCTAACTCCCCCGGTTGGCCTGTATATTTAGCTACATACTGTCTTGACTATGTTTCGGGGTGGTCGCTTCTGGCGGGGGGTAAGGGAGACCGGGGGTGTGTTTGATTTCTCCTCCTCCGCTTCTTTTCCTTCTTTTAGGGTCAGTTCTTGGGTGACGGGCACGCTGCTAGTGGGGTTAGGCCATAGCCATTACAGGGGTGCAGGGTGGGGGTTTGTTATTTTGTCTTTGTTTTGTTCTATGGCCTTTTTCTTTCCTTCTTTCCTTTTACGAGAGGTGGGTTGTTTATCCTGCACTGATTTCTTATTCAGCTGGGTGTCTACGCTGGCTCTAATTATCCTGTATCTTGGGTGGATGGGAGTTAGACTAGATTGTCTAACACATTGTTTATCCTTCTTCATATGCGTAAATACGATGATGTCACATGCTCCTTTATAGTTGTTTATCTGCATAGCCGTATTCCCTCGCCTATTACTGTACTGTACTCTATAGTATGACACCTGATATCTGTAATGCCTCCTCTTGTTTTCTTTAATAAAAAGAATTTAAAAACAAAAATTGTATTATGTAGGGCCAGTAGTTCAAAAGGGTGGAATAAGGTTGAGGGTGAAAAGGAGTAAGGAGGCTGGCTCTCTATGTCCTTGGGGAAAGGGAGAGCACACAACTGGTTTGAGTGGCCAGAAATTGAGGAGGAACATTGCTGCTGTTGAAGTTTGGTATTGTGGTGTAAATGCTTTAGAATCCACAGCAGCTCATAGGCAAAGATACAAAGAGTAATAAATTAAGTGCAGCCCATTTGATAGGATAGGATAGTATTTATAAAGTGCATTTATACCCAATGGTGTCAAGGCGCTAAGCGACCAGGGAGGAGAGAGAACACCAACATCCAGCTAGGAGGTAAATAACCAGGTCTCCAAAAGTTTCCTGAAGACCGGAAGAGAGTCCGCCTTGAAATGGGAGGGGCAAAAGTTCCAGCGTTAAGAGGCTGCCACAGAGAAGGAGCGGCTGCCCCATTTAGACCTGAGAAATCTGGGAGATATCAGGTTTTTTTAGAGAGGAGGAGCTCAAGGTCCCCCTGGAGTATATCACTGAAACATCGATTTTAAGTGTGACAAGCCATCGCTATGCATTGCCTTGTACACCTTCAGAACCTTGAAGGAGATGCGCTTCCTAATAGAAAGCGAGTGCAAGGGTCGGATTCCTTCCCTGGCTGACTGATACTTCGGAATGTTGAGTATCAGCCTTGCCGCAGCATACGGTTCACATGGGAATCAAAGGACAGGCCCTTGAGGACCCCCAGATTTTTAGCAATCTTGACCAGAACAAGAAAGGGACCGCAATCTACAGGCCACCAAGCAGTAGACCAGATGGGGTTCTGTGTTCCAAAGACTATCACCTCAGTTTTGTTTGCATTGATTTTTAGTGAATTGTCCTTCATCCAGCAAAAAATGCTGGAAATTCATTGATTGAACTTTTGGGCAACCGTTTGCAAATCATTGGATATGGAAGCAATGATTTGTGTGTCATCCGCATAGGATTGCACCTGGAACCTGAACAATCTCACCAATTTAGCTAGGGGTGGTCACATAGGGGTCAAAAAAAGTGGGGCTAAATTATGATCCCTGGGGTACCCCCCAGGGAAGGCCAAATGCCCTTGCTTTAAAGCCTCCACAACTAACGATGTGAGTTCTGCCAGTCATAAAAGAGTAGAGAAGCTGCAGGGCCCTCCCATTGACTATGGAAAGGAAGAATGAAATATGTCCTCTGTGGCCCACCTCAAATTGCTGGTGACAAAAGAGTAGGTTCAACTATCCCAACTGCATCAACAGTAAAAAGGACATTTTTGGATGTTGTCACAGGAGTATTTGGACGAATTGTGTGGCATCTATGTGATAGTCTTTTTGTTAGAGAAAAAGATTATTTATAGGTGGGGAGAAGCATTGGTGGTTTTGAAGATGATATAGTGTACTGAGGAGGAATACGGAGGACCCATATGTGAGTTGATTATAGGAGGCAGTGGTGGAAAGTCAAAGTGATGCGAGGCAGAGGACAATTGTGCAAAGTAGGGTGATTAGCAAAGTCAGAGTTTTTGTTCTGCAGGAGGGTGCGAGTAGCAAAGCTCAGAAAGCAGAAAGTAAAGCTGAGAGCTTTTGGAGACAGTGATTTTGTGAAAGGCGGTGTTTCTGGACAATCATTGGCTCATAGCTTGACAGGTAAACTGGAATGGAGAAGGTGCTATTGAGGTTGGTAGAAGTGGGACAATAAAGATAGGAATTTGTGGACTATGGCAAAGGTGTTGGGGAAGAAGCCTTCTGAGGAGGTATGAGAGAGGGAGCTGAACAGCACTGAAGGAGTGGGCCGGTCAGTGAATGGCAAAGAAGGAGAGGTGCAAAGCAAATGGAGGAAGTAGGTAAGAGTAAAGGTGGAATTATCCAGGACTAAGAAATAGGTGAATGTGGACGAAGTAGAGGGGAAAAGAACAAGAGGAGATAATGCTGTTAACAAATACAGGCACTATGCAAGGGAGTATTAAGTTTTAAGTGAGATGTCAGATTGGGGGCTATCCATGGGCACAAGTAGGTGTAAATGTATGGATGGTAAGAATTCGTATTGCTCAAAGAACAGACTACCAGTAAACTTTATGAAAGAGGGCATGGGCCTTCTGGGGGCAGTATGCATTGCAAACATGTCCTAGAGTGGTACATAGCATTATCTAAAAAATTTACCCAAATACTCAAAACCTGGGTACCAGAAATTCTAATGAATGGTCAATGTGGGGAAAATATTCAATGAACTAGGGCCAGACTGGTGTGCTGCATTATTATAATTTGCAATAGGGACAATTATCAAATTGGTGTTTGCCAGTTATTCAATAGACACCACAAATGCAGCTCAATGAGGTGTTTCACATTGGTTGGCTACACATTCTACGGAATGTTAATAGAAAAATCTGGTAATAGGAAAGATGACTTAAAAAATATGGACATTTTTCAAGGAATAAGGATCAATACAGAAGGGTAATTGACAATGGAATATTTAACATACAATGCTGACACAGGCCAGTGAAGTGTTATGATATGTTTTAGTGACTGTATAGCACATAGCTGCCACAACAAAACGGGGCTTCCCAGCGCTGCACCTAAGAACAAAGGGGCCAAATCTTCCTACACCAATGGGGGAAGGGAGAGGAGGAAGCTAGTTGGCAAAGAGCCAGGTCTTGAGGGATTTCTTAAAGTGAAGATTGTTCTAGGTGCTCATGAGGGAGAGAGGCAGTTGTTCCATAAGGTCAGGGCCAAGGCTCGGAAGGAGCGGCCTCTGGCTCTTGCTCTCTTTACTCAGGGACAATTGCCAGATTAGGGTCCACTGATCAGCGAGGTTGTGATGTCAGATAGGCTGTTATGAGATTATCAAGGATAGGGGTACCCTGGTAGTGCAGGTTCTTGTGGGTGATACAAAAGGTCTTACAGTGAATTTGCTTCTCCAGGGGGGGCCTGTGCAACCTCTGGAGGAGCCCACAGACGGAACAGAATTTTCAGAGGGAGAAGAGAAGCCTAGCCACATCATTCTGGGCTATCTAAAGTCTTATAGTGACAGCCTTGTTTACTCCCTGCTACAGGACATTGCAATTATCGAGGTGGGACAGAAGCAATCAGAGCTTGAATAATGATGTACCTAGTGTGAAGGTCTAAAAAGTCTATGATGGCATTGTGGCTTTTCACAGGCCCTAAACCGGTGCCCATCAGGAATTTGGCTTGGATTTCAAAGGTCAGAGTATCGTCCATCCAGATTCGTGGTTTTTAATATCTGGTTTGCTTGGTAGGAGGACCAAGGGAAATTGGCCACCAGCAGTCATCTCAGAAGTTTGAGTGTTTAGATATAAAAATAGTTTCTGCCTTGTTGGCATTTAATCTCAAACAGTTGTTGGTCATCCACTTAGAAACTGCAAGCATTCCTTTTTGAAAATTTGCCATGTCTTACATTGTGTTGTCAGAAAGTGAAAGAATGGGCTGTGTAGTGTCCGCATACGATACCAGCGCAAGTCTGAATGATTTTACAACCTGTGCGAGTGCAGAGAAGGGAAACATTCTGTTGTATCCAAGGAATCACAGGAGAAGAAGGTAAACTTAAGAATTAGGTTTAATTAAGAGTTTCAAGTACAGCATTAGATCCATCAGAGTGCACATCCAACAAACTCCAGTCTTCAACTGAAGATCAGGAGCAGAACATTCCACAATAACCTAGCAACTAGGTGCTAGGATGCCAAACATAGGAAAAGCATTAGCAATGAAGGAACATAGGATATAACACACCTCCTTTCCCACAATAAACAAAACAAGTTAAAATAAAGAGATAAAACAAAAAAAACAACAATTTGCAACTGGAAAACATATTAGGTAATGTAATCATTCAAATATTTCGGTGTAAACTTAACTCTGGACGACTTTGAACGGGAAGCAGAGACCTCAGAAGGACCTGAGGAAACTTCACTTTTATCTAAAGAAGTCAAGTTATTATCATCAGAACTGGTCAAAGCAGTGGAATGAAGGGATTCTTCCTCATGAATATTAGGATTGTCAAATAATAACAGAGCTCCATCAGAGACATTGGAACTGCATGAAGGAGGATTACATGGAGACAAAGCGTTAAGGTCAACTACATTGGGAAGACTGTTTGAATCTGAAACATCAACAGAAGCAACGTCTGAACCTTTGACCTTTGAAACGGCCCTTTTACTCCACCACTTACCACCAGTAACTTTAACAGCATGTTTGCCGATTTGAACAATGGATGTCTCTGGGTAAAACTTTGAGCCTTTGACCTTACATGGTCTTCGGATTCTAACCTTGTCACCAACGCTTAAAGAAACTTCTTTTACATGTTTATCCAGATCATATCTGACTTTGGACTTGAGCTGAGCAGAAGCAACCTTATCTTTGACAAGATCCAGATCAACAACATCTTTACCTTGAGATGTTTTGCTAACAACCCAACCAGGAGATAACTCATTAAAGGATTGTCTCCCTCTTAATAAGAGGAAAGGTGTCACCCCAGTGGTTGAGTGTGGAGTGTTGTTGTACGACCAAACTCTGTCGTAGACAACATCTTGAACACAAAGGCTAGATGAAATAGCTAGTTGGGCCGCATCCTTCAGGACACGATTCGCTCTCTCCACTAAGCCGTTGCCCTGCGGGGAGTACAGGGCAGTGGTAAGGTGTTTAATGGCAAAATTGTCCAAAAAATTCTTCATTTCATAAGATACAAATTGTACCCCATTGTCTGATACTAAGAATTTGGGAATTCCTTCGGACTGGAAAAGTTTCTTAAGACATTTTATGACATTATGAGTATTAGGTTCTTTTAAAAACTCACAGGCAACCCATTTGGAGTGATAATCTACAATGGTGAGTATAAATCTGAAACCCTGGTTTAAACCACCAATGGGCCCTAGAAAATCCATGCCTAATTTCTCCCAAGGACTGTCAGGGAAGGTGACGGGACACAAGGGTTTGTTAACAGTCCGCAATGATTTCTCTGCATGAGAACACTCACTACAGCCATTTAAGAAGGTATCCACACAGATGTCCATCCCTGGCCACCAATAGTGAAGTCTCAATCTTTTTTTTGTACTTGTGATCCCCCCATGACCTTTATGAGCAATCTCAATAATCTTGTCTCGAATAGAAACAGGAGGAATGAGGGAGACACCTCTCAAAAGGAAATCACCCTCCAAACTTAATTCATCCCTAACCTTGGAAAAAGGAAGAAGATCCTTATCAATAAGATTTTCTCTAGGCCAACCTTCAGCAATATATTTTTTAAGTGTAAGAAAAGAAGAATCCTGCAACGATTCTTTAATCCAATCGGATTCAGAAACCACATCCTTTGCTAAAACTAGTCCATCCAAAAGATTAACTACTACTTCTTTGTCATCAAGGACAGGAGAAAATTTCAATTCATTTGAAGGACACCTGGACAAAAAATCCGCCGTGAAGTTCTTTCCACCAGGGATATGTCTCATGACAAAATTGAAGTCATAAAGTTTAGAAAGAAGACGACTCAATCTAGGGCTAGCATTCCTTAAGCCTTTGTCATTCCAAATAAAAATCAAAGGCTTATGATCTGAAACTAATACAAACTCACGGCCCCAAACATATGTGGAAAAATGTCTTACTCCCCAAACACAAGCTAAAGCTTCTTTTTCGATGGTACTATAATTTCTTTCAGAAGGGGAGAGTTGACGGGAAGCAAAGGCAACAACATTTTCAGTACCACCATCAGCTTGACTCAGAACAGCACCTAGACCAGTATTACTAGCATCTACTGTAATGAATGAGAGAGAGTTCTCATCAAACGGTTTGAGAGCCGGGGCATGTATGATCAAATCTTTTAAGGACTCAAAAGCCACTCTATGTATTTCATCCCACACGAATTTGACATTATTCCTAGTAAGTGACCTCAAAGGCTCACTAACATGTGCAAAATTCTGTACAAATCTGGAGTAAAATTCACTCAAACCCAAAAATGATCTTAATTGATCTTTGTTAATGGGTTGAGCGCAATCACGAATGCCTTGTAAAAGATCATGTTTTGGAGCGATGCCTTTGTGAGAGATGGTATGACCAAGGTATTCAACCTCACTAAGGAGAAATTTGCATTTCTGTTTTTTCACAGTCATGCCATGGTCACTTAGAATGCCAATAACCTGATCAAGTTTGACAAGATGTTCTTCCACAGTGTTAGTGGAGATCAAAATGTCATCTTGGTAGGCTAAGACATCACGAACTTCTCCAAATAACTGAAACATAAGTTTCTGAAAAACTGAGGCCGCTGAGGCAAGACCAAAAGGTAACCTCAGATATCTAAACAAACCAAAAGGGGTGTTGAAAGCAGTTAAGTCTTTAGATTCTTCACACAACTCTATCTGGTGGTAGGCTGCTCGTAGGTCTATGGTAGAGAAAACCTTTGTACCTCTAAGCTGAGCCAACATGTCTTGAATACGGGGAAGGGGAAAACAATCTACTTGAATATTTTTGTTTAGAGCTCTTAGGTCTACACATAGCCTGAGTTCATCACAGTTCTTTTTAAGTGCGACTACAATTGGAGAAACCCACAACGAAGAGTTGATGTTTTCAATGACTCCTTCTTTACTCGGTTGTTGAAGATGAGTCTTCAGTCTTTCCATAATGCTTAGTGGGACATGTCTTACCTTATGAATTACTGGAACAGCATCAGGCTTCAAAATAATCTTATGTTCATAGCCTTTAACTGAACCAAGATTGTCAGAAAAAACATTGCTGTATTTATTTATGATACTTTCTAGAGAAAGTTCTTCAGTGACCAGAGCATTAATATTGATGGAACGGTCTAAAGAAATGGGATTTCTGGTACCAGGTCTTAACACTAAAGGGAATTTACCTTGATCTCTCCACCCTAAGACATTATAACCTTTTTTTGAAACGTAAATTTTGGCCTCAATAGAACGGTCTTCAAAGGTTAAACTGTCGTTAAAGAAACCCAATAAATCAATGACTTTACCATTAAATGCAACTGTACGTATATCGGGAGGTAGGAGTAGATTTTCGTCCCAATGTTTAAGAAACAAGAAATCCGCAATGATGGTAATAGGGGATCCTGAATCTACAGTGACCTTAACAAGAATCTGACCAATTTTAAGATCACATATTGGATCATAAATAGATGGATCTTCATGATCATCTATCATGTCTACAGACAACAATATCTTTTTTACAATCTGTTCCTCACATGTATCAGAATTATCAGGATCTGAAATTTCAAGGTACATTGTCTTGGATTTAAACTTGCAAACTGTGGCAAAATGACCAATCTTTTTACAATTAGTACATTGTTTTTTTAGGGCAGGACAAGAAGTTGAATTAGCAAGGTGTAATTTTGAACCACATCTATAACAAATGGGAACTTCATCAGACTTTTTCCATTCAAGTTTTGGAGGTTGACTACGTTGGGAATTCTTTGAGGATTTTACTAAATCTACATGTGTAGGTTTATTATTGCCTAACTCTTTGGAAGCAAAAGCAGATCTTTCTATACCTTTAGCTAATTCCAAAGTTTCTTGCAAGGAAGGGTTACGACAACATAAAATTCTTTCCTGAACTTTGTTATTAAAACAATTTACAACAATTTGATCTCTGAGATATTGGTCAATAGGGCCTTCAAATTCACAAGTTGCAGCCAAAATTCTCAACTCAGCTAAAAATATATCAATTTTTTCATACTCCCTTTGTTTGCGAGTGTAAAATCTGTGTCTTTCGACAATTACGCTCGGCTCATCCTTAAAATATTTTTCTAAACGAGCGATAGCCTCAGTGTACTCGTTCCAATCATCTGAGGGAGGTCTAATGATAGGGGGTTGGTGATCAAAGATTCTTTGACCCTCAGCACCCAAAGCACTATATAACATTGCATTTTTCCTAGCAGCAGAAAATTCTACAGCATCAATGGCAATTATGTAGCTATTAAATGCTTTAAACCAATGTGACCATTTTATTTTAGGTGTACCTTGTTCTGGAAGAAAAGAAGAAGGAAGAACTGCAGTCTGTTGAGCCATCTTGAATCAATAAATAATAAAAGTAAAATAAAATTTTAAAAAAATATGCTAACTGTAGTACATATGCAAAATTAATTCAAGTGTTACCTGTGTGTATCAATGTAATTAACGCATGTTTAAGTCAATTTATAATATTAGCTGTATATGCAGGTTGTAAATATCCAATATCAGCTGTGTGTATCAGCGTAGAAGATACACGTTGTGGCTATATAACCTCTGCTGTGTGTGTCAGCGTAGACAAAACACGTAGTATTAAGTATGTAATTTCAGCTGTGTGTGTCAGCGTAGGAGACACACAAAACACGTAGTATTAAGTATGTAGTTTCAGCTGTGTGTGTCAGCGTAGGAGACACACAAGTATTTTCTTAAAAGATACTGTTTAAATACCTTGTCAAAGTCGCTGTCGAAGATAGCACTGAGATCCGTGAAGGAAAGTTGTATTTGCGGTGAAGTTGTGTTGGCGGTAGCTAGGCAACCAGAAAATGGCCGCTGCGTTGTAGGACGTGCGTGAGAACGTCAAGTCGTGATGACGTGTAGCTGAGCAGACTGCCGATGGATGTCGAAGACGGAAAACTGCAGCGCGCGTCGCTCTCGAGGATGCCAAACCGCCGTGGCGATTACATTTGAACGAGGAGAGTTCTAAGTAGGTTGAATAAGCAATATTAATTATTAAACATGTGAAATTGAGAAATACAATAAATAAACGGAAAATAAATGTTAAGTGCCTCTCGAGGAACCGGATGGGTTCAGAGAGAAGGAGTGAAAATTCTCTCGCAGGTTCAAGTTGAAGGCAGTAAACTGACAGTTGAATGTTAATTAAAGCCAGGGATGAAAGAGTCTGCCGCAGGTGCAATCAAGAGTACAGTTAGATTGACAGCCGCTGAAATAGTGAATTAAAGGGGATTAAGATGAATAATGATAAGGAAACTGGCGCTGGTGCAATCAAGGCACAGTGAGAGGATAAGAGCAGGCGCAGGTGCAATCAAATCACTAAGAGTGTATAAACAGTCATTGTTATTTTCTAGTGGCTATAATAAGATTTAAACTTAAAGCCAGAAGAAATTGACAGCAGAAACAGTAGGCAAGATTAATGAGCAGCCGCTGGTGCAATCAGGACACAGATAAAATACAGGCGCTGGTGCTATCAAATCACATAATATAGGAAATATCTTACTTTAAAATGAAGTCAAAGTTGTTGAATCTTATAGGAATCCAATTTGAAGCAGGTTGATGGAAGACTTGAATAATGAAAAGCAAAGATTCAAAATCAAAGATGAGCATCTGAAGTCTGATGAGATCTGTGAAAATTTAAATTTGGGCGTAGGTTCGTAGGTAATGCTGACTTGACCACCTCGTCGCCAATTTATGTTGTATCCAAGGAATCACAGGAGAAGAAGGTAAACTTAAGAATTAGGTTTAATTAAGAGTTTCAAGTACAGCATTAGATCCATCAGAGTGCACATCCAACAAACTCCAGTCTTCAACTGAAGATCAGGAGCAGAACATTCCACAATAACCTAGCAACTAGGTGCTAGGATGCCAAACATAGGAAAAGCATTAGCAATGAAGGAACATAGGATATAACACATTCTTTACCACGACCTGCCTTAACAGCACAGTCACTCCCCCAAATGTGGTGTTACCACACGTTCCTTAACCCCGCAAGTCATTACAATTACTTACTTTAGGGAACGCAATGGTGGACTGGTGTTTGATATTAAGTCCAACACCTTTCCTACTAATACACTGACTGGAGCTGGAATAGTAATTTATACTTTTCCAAAGTCCAACACCCGTCTAAGGAATGTCATTGTAATGACTTGCGTGGCAAAGGAACATGTGATAACGTTCCAGTCAGGTTACTGTCTGCAGTGTAAAGGCATTAGTGGTAAATACATGTGGGGTTCCATCATACAACCCTCAGAGAAGTACCCTGGTGGACTCCGTAATGCAGAGACTGTTGGTTGGATGCAAAGGGAGACGCTGTCTGAGGAAGGAGGAGAACTAGGGCAAAGCAGGCCCACTAAAACTGATTGCATGTAAACTTTGAAAAAGTATTTTATGGGAGACCATGTCAAAAGTGGTGTTCACGTCGAGCAGGATCAGGGCAGATGACCTGCCTTCATCCATTGAACTATGGAGAATTTCTCCTAAAGCTACAGTGCAGATTCTGTGCTGTGTGCTGGCCTGAAGCCATTTTGGGATATATTCAAAATATGGTGTTCTTCCAAAAACCTTATCAAAATGCCTTAAAAATATTTCTCTGTTACCTTGGCCAGAAAAGGTAAGAGGGAGATGGGGAGATAGTTTTGGGCTTCATGGAATCCAAAGTATTTTTTTTCAAAAGGGGAATGACTTTGGTGTGTTACCATTGACAAGGCACTAAGGCAGAAATTAATGGTTTCTCGTAAGGAAGGGAGTAGAAGATCCTGGAGCTTAAAGCTCTGGAGAGCCCGATTTAACTATCTACAAAGGATTTGAAAAGAAGACAGGAAAATGGGAGGCAGCATGCTCAGAGTGACCTTAGGACTGATGTTCTATGGCAAGACTGCGTAGTCCGCTGGTTTAGAGGTGGGGCTAGAGGGAAAATTAGAGTAGATGTCCTCGATCTTACTTGTAAAAAAGTCTATACGTTTATTACAATGTTCGCTAGAGCCTTTTATGGAATCAACTGATGACACTGGCTTTGTTTGGCTGTTGACTAAGTTGAAACTTTCTTTAGCAGGGTTGTTGCTGTTACAGATTTTGGTCAAGAACTACTATGCCATGGACTTCAAAATCTGTTTGTGATATGCTTTAATAGATAATCTATATTATGCCTTTGAAGAGGGATCGTAAGTTTTGTCCATAAACGCTCTAGCGTCTTACAGTGCTTTTTAGCAGGAGTACGGGTCTCATTGACCCATGAGGTAGAATGCATTCTTTGGACAAAGACCTGGCTGGTGGGTATGAAAGTATCAAGGGCAGCGCTAAGCCATGATTTTAGTGAGTTATCAGTAGCCTCCACATTGGGGGCCAGCCTGGGACGGCTTGCCTGAATGAAATTGCCAAATTCTGGCAAGTCTAATTTATGCCAGGGAAGTTTCAGGATAGGGTTGTGTGCCCTGGTGGGGTCCTGGCCAGGAATGCAGATGGACATGGGGATCATAAAGTGGTCTGTCAAGTTCAAGGGAAAGGAGGTCAAGACGCGTAATAGCTTAGGTTTGAAAAAACTGGATCAATGAGGTGGGCAGCATAGTGAGTTACAGGCTGACAGGTTGTCCAGGAAGTTGCTAATTTTGCCATCTTGGATAGCGTCAAAGTGAAGGTTAGGGTCATCAATGTTATTGAAGTAAGTATGCTTTAAGACTAGTGGGGATATAAAATTTATGAGCATGTCTCTGAAAACGCTGTAGAATCCCATATTTGGGGCTCTCCTGGCCACATTCTGGTTATTAATCTCACTATAAGGTCAACTAAGGAGAGATTGTTACCATCCAAAGCACCACTCCTAAACTGCATTTCTCACAAAAAATACCTGGATGGTTTTGGCAACTATAACCAATTCGTAAGTTGACAAAAAATAAGAAAGAAAAGGGAAAAGGAATGAGGAAAATCATACATAAAGGACAGTCATTGTCTTAAAGACGAGAACCCTCACTCACCCGAAGGTTACATGCTTCCTCATTGGGTTCCCTCTTGCACACTGTGGCCGCAGAGTACACAGTGTGGGCTACAATTCTCCCTCCGGAGAGGAGCGTGAGGTGGTTTTGTTACATCTAATGTTACGATGATTGAGGGGCAGAGTGCAAAAATGAAAATAATATAGTGAATTAAAACTATCTCCACAAAGGACACAAAACTTTAATAGTTGTCCTGGGCGAATAGAGATAAAAACAGTGTGAGAATTGGGATATGATTGTTCCCTATATGTCAGGTCAACATGTTTTTGCCTTGATGACTAAAAGTTTTTCACATCTCAGAGAAGGAATCAAAGAATGTGTACTCATTGACAGTAAAAAGGCAAATCTCCTTGAAACAACATGTAAATGCTCACAAGGGACCTATTAATTTGTTGCTTCTGCCTCATGATGCAGCGGGTCTAACATAAAACCCTCTATCTATGTCACTAATTCAGGAACAAATTATTTTACTCAACAGTGGGGTCCATAACACCGCGAGTCACACATACACTCACACATTCCGATTACACTGTCCCTGAATCAGTGATAAGTAGACGAGCTGCAAGAAATGCGGAGTACCGTATTCACCTATACATTGACATTATACATTATATACATTGGAATTTTTAGACGTTCAGTAGTCATAGAGAATAGCATCAAGGTACTCCGCTATTTGGTCGATGGACCAACTAGTATGAATCAGTTGATGGTGATTAAGTCCAGCTCACTCACATTATTCTTACAACATCTAACATCTAATTTTCATGGCTTAAATTTAATAATCACAGACTCGAGTTTATATTTTATATAATTTTATCTAAATCATTAAGAGAAATTTTATATTGCGAAGTTTTTATTAAACAAGTACATTCTAAGCATTTAGTAATACCATTTTTGCAAATTAAAATAAAAGGAACTCATTACCCCTTGGCCATAGGGCGATGGTAGAACAGTAGAATATAGGATAGGTTCCCAAGCTGACTGTCTTTTCTAACCTCCTCGATGTCTCCCTCTCGACATAGAATCTCCGCAACAAATATCATTTCTCTTCCCCATCAAAAGTTAAATTCCAAAAATGTTAAAAGTCCCTTGAACCAATAAAGAAAAAATCATCCCAACCGACAGCATGTTGTGGTGCAAAGTAAAAAGGCTACACCAAGATGATTTTCACAAGCCCTTTATATGTTAGGTCAGAAACAAAATACGGAAGGAGGCCTATTGATTAAAAAGCCAGGTCTTCAACATCCTACGGAAGTGCACAAAACTAGGCTCATTTCTTAAAGACTGAGGAAGAGAATTCCACAAAGTAGGCCTTAGGTAAGAAAAGGAACAACCGCCTACTCTAGATAATCTATATTTAGGGACCACAAATTTTGTCTGACTAGCTAAACGAAGAGACCGAGGAGGAATGTACAGTTGAGCAATAGATCTCAAATATTGGGGGCCTTACCCATTTTAATCCTGTACATATAAGTTAGGGTCTTAAATTTGATGTGATTCTCCACTTTCAGACAGTGGAGATCGCGTAAGGAACTAGACACAGAAGAGAATTTGGGAATTTGGCAGAGAAGTCGGGCAGCAGCATTTTGAACAATTTGCAACTTATGAATCACCTCCTTGTTAGCCCCCAAAAAAAAGGATATTGCCGTATCCAGGCGAGAAGTAATCAAAGACTGGACGACCGTTCTTTTTGTAGATTGCGGCAGCATCCATAAAATCTTTTTGAGCCATCTAAGAATGGCGAAACAAGTTGCAGCTACCTTTATGGTTTTTATACCCTTTCACTAACTTTCTAAACCCAAATTTGAAACTTTCAGGAGCTTCACTCATTTCTCATTGGTCCATTTGGAGGGGTGGCGATGATCACCTCATGTCCTCCTGCTTCTTTTTTAACAGTAATATTTACAGTATTTACTCCTTTCATTAAACCTATATCTTCTCCTGTAAAATCCCACACCTCACTTTTAACTGTTCCTTTCAATTCAATAGGAATCTTTTCTTTGTCACATACAGGGAATGTTCCACTCTTTTCTGAATCGATTATCGACATGGTCACTTTATACAAAAGAGCATTATCTGCTGTTTGGAAAGCAATGCCGTCTGGGATAGAGTAAATGGCACAATTCATTTTAAAGAGTATGTCGCGTCCAAGCAAATTTACAGGACTGCTGTCGCACACCAGAAAGCGGTGCATTTCTTTAAAAAACCTATTTCCGCCTCCACTGGTTGTGTGAGAGGGGTTTGAATCTGCCTATTCATCACACCTGCAACTTGGATGTATTCTCCTGAGAGAGGAAGGTTTGAATTTATACCGATCTAACTGTAGAATGGGTAGCACCAGTATCCACTAGGAAGGCGCCAGACCCCCTGCCCCCCGTCTCACCCTCCCCACCCGCATTACATACGACGCCTTCACCCTCTTAGCCCTTAACCCCGGTCGACTCCCCAACTGCGCCCTAGCCGCTCCTGGACACACCCATGGACCCTTCACATGCTACTCCTGCAAGTATGACGGCACCAAGACCATCTCCTCACCCACGAACACCAAACAGAGATCTGACACCAACCACCTAAAATGCATCCTGCTCAACACCCGCTCGGTCCACAGACACGCCATCGACCTTGGGAATCTACTAGACACCATCTCTCTGGACGTCGCCTTCCTAACAGAAACATGGATGAACGCATCCTCAGCCCCAGACATCAAAATTGCCATCCCGGAAGGCTACAAGATCATCCGTAAGGACCGCACCATCCAAACAGGAGGAGGCATCGCTATCGTCCATAAGAATTCCATCCGCATCTCAACCAGCTCAGACGTCAACCTCGCTAGCGCCGAACACCTTCACTTCCAGATCCACACCGACCCCAATACCACACTTAGAGGCACCCTCCTCTACAGGCCACCTGGACCCCGTGCACAATTCAGTGAAGACATCACTGACTTTATCACCCCATACGCCCTCCCTTCCGAGGACTACATTCTACTGGGAGACCTCAATTTTCATCTGGAAAAGAGCAACGACAGCAACACCACCACCCTTCTGGACAATCTCGCCAACCTCGGAATCAAACAGTTTGTTAATACCCCCACTCACTACGCAGGTCACACACTCGACCCTATCTTCACCTCCAGCAAACATATCTCCTTCAGCCACACCACAGTTCTCCATTGGACGGACCACAGCTGCGTTCACTTTGTCTACAAAAAGACCACAACCCACAACCATCCTCAACCTACTCTGCGAAGAAACTGGAACAAAATCACCATCGACCAGATCTCCTCATCGCTTCTTCAAAACGTCCCTGCCCACTCTTCGAACCCCAACCAAGCAGCCATTAACCTCACTCAATGGCTAACCAACAGCGCCGACAACCTAGCACCTCTGAAAAAACGTCAAATCAAACTAGGCAGCAAAAACGCCCCCTGGTTCAACGATGATCTTAAGAAATCCAAGAAACTCTGTCGCTCCCTTGAGAAGGCCTGGAAAAAAGACCCAAACAGCAGCACCAGGGACGCCTTCAAAAACGCCACCCGCATACACCACGAACTGATCCGGACTGCCAAGAAAGCCGCATTCAAAGACCGACTAGACAACAACGCCCACAACAGCAAGGAATTATTCAACATCGTCAAAGAGTTTACCAACCCTACTGCCAACTCCAACGACATCACTCCCTCTCAAACCCTTTGCGACTCCCTAGCCTCGTTCTTCCACGACAAAATCGCAGACATCCACAACAGCTTCGACAACCAACCTGGACACCAACCCTCCCAACCTTCTGCCGTACCTTCACCCCCCTTGAACACCCTTAATGACTGGAACCCAATCTCCACTGAGGACACTATCCGCCTGATGAACTCCATCCACTCAGGATCCCCCACAGACCCATGCCCTCACCACATCTTCAACAAAGCAGACTCCATCATAGCACCACACCTCCGAGATGCCATCAACTACTCCCTCAACTCCGCCACCTTCCCGGAAAGCTGGAAACACGCCGAACTCAGCGCCCTTCTGAAAAAACCCATAGCTGACCCCACAGAACTCAAAAACTACCGCCCCATCTCGCTCCTTCCATTCTCGGCCAAAGTCATCGAGAAAGCTGTCAACAACCAGCTCGCCGCCTTCCTTGAAACCAAGAAATCCCTCGACTCCTCACAGTCCTGCTTCCGAGCCAAACACAGCACTGAGACCACACTCATCGCAGCAACACACGACATTCGAACTCTACTGGACAATGGAGACACAGTCGCCCTCATCCTCCTCGACCTCTCCGCAGCCTTCGACACAGTCTGTCATAGCACCCTGTTACAACGCCTCAGAAACATCGGAATCCAAGGAAAAGCACTGGAATGGATCACCTCATTCCTTGCCGGAAGAACTCAGAGAGTCCGCCTCCCACCATTCAAGTCAGAGGCCACTGAAGTAATTTGCGGCATGCCACAAGGATCCTCACTCAGCCCCACCCTCTTCAACGTATACATGAGCCCCCTCGCGGCCATCGCACGCCAACACAACCTCAACATCATCTCCTACGCTGATGACACTCAATTGATCCTCTCACTCACCAAAGACCCTAACACCGCCAAAACCAACCTACATGAAGGAATGAAAGAAGTAGCCGAGTGGATGAAGCACAGCCGTCTGAAACTGAATTCAGACAAAACAGAGGTCCTTATCTTAAGTACCTCCCCCTCCACCTGGGACGACTCTTGGTGGCCAGAGGCCCTTGGAAAAGCACCCATCCCGACGGACCACGCAGGGAACCTGGGCGTCATCCTGGACTCCTCACTCTCGATGACCAGACAAGTCAAAGCCGTTTCATCATCTTGCTTCAACATTCTTCGCATGCTCAAAAAAACATTTCGCTGGATCCCCACCGAAACTAGGAAAACGGTCACCCACGCACTGGTTACAAGTCGCCTGGACTACGGAAACACCCTATACGCCGGTACCACCGCAAAACTTCAGAAAAAACACCAACGCATCCAGAACGCATCAGCCAGACTCACACTAGACATCCCGCGTAAAGACCACATTTCTGGTCACCTGAAAAACCTCCACTGGCTCCCCGTCAATAAGAGGATAACATTCCGCCTCCTAACCCACGCACACAAAGCACTTTACGAACTTGGACCCGAATGCCTCAACACGCGACTTTCCTTCTACACTCCCCCCCGCCAGCTACGCTCTTCCAACCAAGCCCTTGCTGCTGTACCTCGCATCAACAAAACCACCATGGGAGGAAGATCCTTCTCCTACCTGGCGGCTAAAACCTGGAACTCACTTCCCATTCACCTTCGCCTCACTCAGGACCACCTAGCATTCAGAAAGCAACTTAAAACCTGGATATTCGACATGTAATTCCCCACCCTTCTTCAAGCGCCTTGAGACCCTCTGGGTATGTAGCGCGCTATATAAATTATCTGACTTGACTTGACTACGTCAATCTCCTTTCCATCCACAAAGGGACCAGACTGATCTACCTCTAGAGTTGCGACAAGCACGCACTCCACTTCCTCTCCTAGGCACCATCAGAAACTTTCATCTGATTCATTTCCATCCAGTCGTAACCAATACTGAGAAACAGCTGCAAACTGCAATTTCTTTACCTGCTCTCCTCCGTAGAATCTAGTCTCTGCACTGTATCTCTGAGGATTTACACTCTGTGGAAGAGGTGGTTGTGGCACCTGACTCTGATGAGTAACTACCTGTTGTTGTGGCGGTGACTGCTGATTCACCTCATTCTGCACCTGTGAATTAAATGATTTATTTTCGGTATTAATTCTTGGAGGTAACTTACATTTGTTCTTCCAACACCCTACCTTGCTGCAATTATGCCATGGCCATTTCCTTTTAGCCTCATCTATATTCATTGGACCTTTACCTTTACCCATATTACATTTTGATTTAATCTAACCTATTTCATTTGCTTGATAATTCAATTGTGCTTCTTGTTGTTGTGCCACTATCACTTGTGCCCACATAGCTTTGTTTTTAATCTTACGCTGCCTTGCTTCAATGTCATCACTACAATACTTTGCATACCTCAATACATAATCAACTGTACTGGACTGCCAACACATCTGGTTTATCATGTCACCTATTTCAGGTCTCAATCCAAACACAAATCGATAAACAAAATGACTCGTATCTTTCTCACTGAAAGTCTCATATCCATTGTATTGTTTAAAAACTAGGAGTAGTCTTTCATAATAAGCATGTACAGATTCTGTAGCTTCTTGAATAGTCCTGTCTATTTTTACCAAATCTGTTTCTTTTGGAGGACTTTTATTTTTCAAAAAAGTTATGACCTGTTCATATTTTCTCATTACTTCCGGACCGGGAGCTCCTGTTTTTGCATCTTTTTTGGATATTCTTCTTTTGGCCAGTCAACAGTAATTTTACACTCTGTACACAAATCTGCAGGTACAACTATGTCAAATGATCCATCTAAATCTTCCCACAAAACCTTTGCAACCTTCATAAACCTATCTACTTGTCTATATCATTCTAAAGGTTTTTCTCGTAATCTGGGAAAATCATTTGTAAATGACAATGTCTTGTCTACTCCATGGCAAATGGACATAACCTCCTCCTGGTATTTCTCTCATTGAATATTCTGCTCCTACTAGTTCTTTTTCTTTAACAGGGAAAGCTAGCGATGCCTTATCAAGTGTTTCTTCTGTTTTCTTTATCCACCTACTTCTCCATCTATCTACATCTCCCCATTTTCTCAGTAATACAATTAATTCTTTTATCTGGGTCAATCGCCCTGATGTATTTAAATTCTCTATATCTTTGTCAGTGAAATCTCATCTGTAGGGTTTCTGCAACATTTTAATTTTTGCAAATTCTACTCCTAATTCATTTGCTGTTTCTTCTAATTTATCATGCAAATTCTTTCCTCTTCAAGTTATACTTTCGCACATAAACATCACCTCGTCCTGTTGATATGATTTTAATCTATCAGTACCAATCGTTCTGATAATCTCTTCCATGTCTATTTTTAATCTTACTACATCCAAAAGCTTTGGTTCGGAATCTTTCTTTTGTAAAGTTTTAACCCAATTGTTTAATTCTTCTGCTGTTGGCCCTACTGGAGTTTTAGATAAATCAATTTTATCCATACTTCCTTCTGGGGTTTCAGTTGCCGATTCAGATCCCAATGGAACTCTATATGTTGGACTTTGTTTCATCGTTAAATCAACAGGTGGGGTCGTTCTAATTGTACTTTTCATCTCATTTAGAGCGGATAAACTTTTTCTCGTACTTTTTGCATACTGGAGTTTAAAGGAATCGTTAATGAATGCCCATCTATTTTCTGGTTCTCAAATACTGCTATCACAGGACCTATAGTAATGGGTACAGTTACAGCTTCTACATTTCTCATTAATTCTTTTATTTTCTCAGCTAATTCATTTGTTGATTTTTCTAATTTGGAAGTACTAGGTTTTAGAGTTTCTGTTATTTCCTGTTCAAATTGCCTTTTTAATTCAATATATCTGTTTTGGGTTTTATTCATTTCAGTCTCCTTTGGCGGTGCATATGGTGTCATCACTGCAGAAGTCTGTTGATATGGAGGGGGGTCTCTTATTTAATATATCCTCCAACACCCCATCTTCTGTATCACTGATTCCACACCCTCTCTGATCTGGTATTCCATGTTTTCTCTTCTCTGTGCATTTTCCTCCTACCGTCTCGTCTGCTGTTCTAACTGGGTACATACCATCCCACATATTAGCACACCTCCAACTTTTCATTCTACTCTTGTGAGTGGATCCCCATAATCCTCTTGTTTTATATTGGTTTTCTTTGGAATCTCAGAATCTTTCTCTCTCTCTCATACATCTCATCTTCCCATTCAATTAAAGCCTCAAATTGTGTTGGACTAGATCTTGGTTCAAGTTTTATCATTTTCACTCTTAAATTTTATATCACTGCTGCCCTAAATGAACCTACTTCTGGAAATGCCAATACTCCATCATCTTTAGTATATTTCACCCAATTTTCTAGCCAAATGCAAGTATGATAGCCATATTTCGGCATTATGTATGATGCAGGCATTTCGACAGAGGAAGCACTTTTCCCTCTCTAGTCCTTATTTCTTTGTCTTTCTTGAAAAGATTCTTAGTTTTCTTAAACCATGAAGGTCTCTCTTCTTCTTGTTCATAATAATAATCAATTTTTCTTTGAATTTTCACTCTACAACCACGTCGTACACTTCCTTTCAATCTACTCTGCTATTTCGTCCAATCCAAGCACGAAACATACTAACGCACCAATCAGAATCATTCACGTCACTTTCACATGGACCTATCTCAGCGCGAAACACACAACGCACCAATCAGAGTAGATCACGCCTTCCGCCACTAGCCAATCCCAGCGCGGCTCTTGCTGGCGTCAGTTCCACTGCTGCTTCTTGTAACCCCTCCTTTACAAAATGTATCACCACTGTATTTATGATCTTTTCATTCATAAAATTGATTAGTTATGACACAAAAATATCTACATTGTCTGTCTCTCTAAACCAAAGAGATAGTCTGTCCAGAAATACAAGAATTCTGTATTTCCAGTAGGCAGCGCTTACCTCTACCCAACCACAGAATTTTCCTTTCTCCGATAAAGTAGCACTTCCCTCTACCTTACCCTTCTAACAAGCAAGAGGCAAACCCGTCTCTCTGGGGATAAGACACATGTGGAGACTATACTGCTCCTGAGAATTTAGGCCAGAGTTTCACAAGTATACCTGTCGTTATTTCATTCAACTCAATACATACTTGAATTCCCTAACAAAACTCCTTCCTGTGTTATCACAGTATTGAAAACAGACAATGCTCAATTCCATGTGACTTCCCTTGTCACATATATCCACTTCATAATTCCCGTGAGCTTCAGAATTCCGACTACATATAACGTAATACAAACTTAACATGTAGTGTTAAGCATAAAAAATCAATAATCAATCATTTCCAAACTGACCTATAGAAACCACAACTCTGCTACCAGGAAAACTGATGCAGCGGGTCTAACATGAAACCCTCTACCTATGCCACTAATTCAAGAACAACTTCTTTTATTCAGTGGTGGGGCCCATAACACCGCGAGTCACACATACACTCACACCTTCTGATTACACTGTCCCTGAATCAGTAATAAGTAGACGAGCTGCAAGATATGTGAGGTACCTTATTATCCTATACATTGACTTTATACATTATATACATTGGAATTTCTAGACGTTCAGTAGTCATAGAGCATAACATCAAGGTACTCCGCTAATTGGTTGATGGACCAACTAGTAAGAATCAGTTGATGGCGATTAAGTCCAGTCAATCACATTATTCTTAGTCATGACTTAAATTTAATAATCAGACTCGAGTTTATATTTTATATAATTTTATCTAAATCATTAAGAGAAATGTTATATTGCGAAGGATTTATTAAACAAGTAAATTCTAAGCATTTAGTAATACCATTTAAGCAAACTAAAATAACATGACCTCATTACCCTTGCCATAGGGCGATGATAGAACAGTAGAATAAAGAACAGGTTCCCAAGCTGACTGTCTTTTCTAACCTCCTTCATGACTCCCTCTCGACATAGAATCTCCGCAACAAATATCGTTTCTCTTCCCCATCAAAATTTAAAGTCCAAAAATGTTCAAAGTCTAAAAACAAATCGTTTCAACGGACAGCATGTTGTGGCGCAAAGTAAAAAGCGTAGACCAAGATCATTTTCTCAAGCCCTTTTATACCCTTTCACTAACTATCTAAACCCAAATGTGAAACTTTTAGGGGCTTCACCCATTTCTCATTGGTCAATTTGGAGAGGTGGCGATGATCACCTCATGTCCTCCTTGCTCAAACATTTCGTAACAGTTCAAAATCATTCCACATTTTCCCATGCGCTAACCAAGTTCTCATGTGTACTTGTATGTCTTTTTATATCAGTTCCTTGCATTTACTATTCAATGTTTATTCTTTCCCAGGCTTTTAAAATCCAGTCAACTTTGACACAGCTTCCGTCTGTAGGCCAGGCTGGCGTTGACATCTCCTGCTCTGGGCCTAGGCCATTCACTCGTGAATGTATACTCCTACTACGCATGCGTGGGGCCATCTTTAATTTTTCATCTCCTCCATTTGTGTTCCAACAGCCACTTTTCAGACTAGGCGTCTCAGGCCAAAATGGGACCTATTTTGAAAACAAACAACAGAAATCAGATGTAGCAAACAAACCCTTCTGTTTACCTCCCACCTTTTAATTTTTCCCCTGTTAGGTGTTACCTAGCGAAGCAACATATACGTGTTTTTACTTACCATCTGTATTCATTTGCGACAATAACATTTCTACAAGTACAACTACATGCGTTTATTCTCGTCATTACAGATCTATATTAGTTAGACTCATATTTCATTAGTAAATAACGTTTTTGCAAGTAGCAGTTAGTTTTCCCGCGTGTAGTGTCTATTTCATTATGTACTTCGTTGATTAGTTTACATGCTTCACACAATTAATATTATTAAAGTTATGAGGAGACAACTTTGAAGGGGGATACAACATTTTTCATTTCTCCCCTGCTCCATCACTTATTACCTGAAGTCACACCAAAGAATACTTTAAAAATAATATTATAGTTGGAGAGTTTTAAAACACATTCTTTGGTGCAAGTTGATCAAGTCGAATCAAAAACGATATAATTTTTTTATTGCCACCCACGCCTAAAATTGTCTTTTGAAAGTCTCTCTATTACTGAGTATAGAATGTACGAAGTACTATATTTTATTTTTGCGCTGTGTATTTTCTGTCTCTTACAGCTACTAGACCTCCACTAGCCACTGACCCCAGTACACCCCCCACGCCGCACGGCTCACCAGCTGTAGCGCGTCTCTGCCCTGGCAACACAGGTTTGCCCCTCGCTGCTGCTCGTTTCTCTCTCGCCCCGCTGTTGCCCTCATTCTGTGAATTCGTGACTGTATTTTTCTTTATTTTCTGCTAAGTTGAAGTTGATTTTGTGCCTGGTTAGTTTTGTACTCCTGGTGAGCCCCCCCCCCCCGCTTCCCGCTGCTGCTCCCTCGCGGCCCGGCCCCTTTTTTCTTCTGTATCCCAGCTGCTCCTCCCTCCCACTTAGCCTCATATGGAGCACGTGCGGCGCAGGCGAGTGTGACCTAACCCCAGGACACCACCCACGCTGCACGGCTCACCAGCTGTAGCGGGTCTCTGTTCCGGCGCCACAGGCCTGCCCCGGCGCCACAGGCTCGCCCCTGGCCTCGGTGCCCCTCGCTGCAGCTCGTTTCTCTCTCTCCCCGCTGTTGCCCTCATTCTGTGAATTTGTGACTGTATTTTTCTTTATTTTCTGCTAATTTGAAGTTGATTTTGTGCCTCGTTAGTATTGTACCCCTGGTGTGCCCCCCGCTTCCCGCCACTGCTCCCTCGCGGCCCGCCCTCTTTTTTCTTCTGTATCCCCATTGGCCGCCCTGCTCCCGCCTCCCAGCTGCTTCTCCCTCCCACTTGGCCTCATATGGAGCCCGCGCGTACGCGCAGCGGGCGCGCCGATTGTGCGTCGAAGGTGCGCCAATGGCAAGCCCGTCTGCGCCTGGACTGCGCCCAGCGCCAGGACACCTGGTCCTCGACGACGCCAGCCCACCCGATGGACTTACGATGCGGCCACCCTCCACGGACTCAACGCCGGCCGAAACCCCGCCTGCTACCTAATCACCCCAAAACGTACCCATGGACCCTTCACCTGCCAAGCCTGCAACTTCACCTGCACCGCACCCACCAAGCCAAGCATCAGCAACAACCACCTCAAGTGCATCCTGCTCAACACCCGATCCGTCCACAGGCATGCCATCGAACTCTGAAACCTCCTCGACACAACATAACCAGAGGCCGCCTTCCTCACAGAAACCTGGATGAATGCCTCCTCAGCCCCCGACATCACCATAGCCATCCCGGAGGGCTACAAGATCACCTGAAGGGACCGCGTCAATCAAACCGGAGGAGGCATCGCCATCGTCCACAGAAACGCCATCCGCATCACAACCAACTCCGACGACACCCTCACCGCCGCCGAGCACCTTCACTTCCAGATACACACCAACCCCAAGACCACCCTCAGGGGCACTCTCATCTACAGACCCCCGGGACCACGCACACAATTCAGCGAAGACATTTCAGACTTTGTCAGTCCGCACGCCCTCACCTCCACTGACTACATCCTCCTGGGGGACCTCAACTTCCACCTGGAGAACAACAAGGACTGCAACACCGCCGCCCTGCTGGACAACCTCGCCAACCTCGGACTCAAGCAACTAGTGAACACCCCCACCCATTATGCAGGCCACACGCTTGACCCCGTCTTCTCCTCCAGCAAGCACATCTCCTTCAGCCACTCCACCGGTCTACTGGACAGACCACAGCTGCATCCACTTCAACTTCAGGAGAACCACCACCCACCACCACCCGCAACAGGTTCCCCGCAGAAGCTGGAGCAAGATCACCGCCGACAAGCTCACCACCACCCTCAGCTGGAACCCGCCCACCAACACGACGGACCCCGACGAAGCAGCCCACACACATGTGTGCACACTTGTTCACGTGTAACCAGTTAAGTGCCCCTTACCCTACCTGTGTTGCACTGGCCTTATCTTAAAAGGCAGACACTTGTAGTAAACATGCACACTCCAATTAGTATGCGATTATTATGGGTGAGACACAAGTAGTGAGACTCCCCCCGTGTAAACAGTCCAAAAACCAGGTAATCCAAAAGCAAAAACTCTCAGCGAACTAAATGGATGGAACACAATTGCAACAATAGGGGACAATTGTCTATGGTGCTTTAGAATGTATACCATGTAACCTGTTTTCCTCTGGCCATACCAGTGGCATAGTTGAGGTGCCAGGGGCTTCAATACAAAACAAGGAAAATAGTCCTGATGCTTCCTGGGTTGCTAATAAAAGATGCCCATAATTGGGGTGCAATGGGCCCCTCACACCCTTGGATCTGGGTGTCACTGCACCTGCTGCACTATTGGTAACTGCAGATGGCTGTGTTTCTTGTACTACCTGCCTTTCTGTCTCTCCTCCCTATCTCTATTCCCCCTTCATCTATGTGCCCCTCTGCTACTCTTCTCTATCCCCTCAAATGTCTCTCTTCCATCTTTTTCTAATGAACAAAAGACTTTTCAAGAGACAGAAAATTAGTTCTGAGTTGTAAATTGACTTTTGTCATTCTTTCTAAATCACAACTAGAATGGGAGTGAAAGGGTGGTTCTTCTCCTATTACTGAATCAAAGAGGAATACATTAATGGTTTGTGATGGCATTTTTGGTTGGAAACAATTAATTAGTTACCATCCCCCGTGTTGGTGTGGTAAGTGGTTCACAAAGGAGATGTTGAAACATGAATCATGTTGGCAGACTGGGGGAAGTAGGCAGTTGCCCAAGGAACCCCTGCCTGCTCCTGCCAATGTTTATCCCTAACAGGAAGCAATGTGTTTAAATGGCAACAGTTCCTTTAAGGGACATGGGCTGCTACAATTTTAAACTCCACACCTCTTCCCTTTACATAATTTACATTTACAGTAGGATTTTGTGGTATAAATACATAAATAACAAAATAAATATAGGCAGTGCCAATGGACTAACTTAATGTATTCTTCACACAAAGGGAAACTAATCTGATTTCATTACCTTATCCAAGTCAGCTGTCTTCACATCATTGTTGTTTTGAGACAGTGGTCTTGTTGTTTCATTTGTTCAGATCCAAGATGAGCTTCGGTGAACTATAAAAACGAAAGGCTTGCTTCAACAGAATCTGTATTTTGTTGGCATGGAGAACATGGTGGAATCACTGATGGGATCCTGGCTCTTGTGTTAGTGACCGTTATGTTATGTTATGTTACTGAGTATTTCTAAAGCTCACATTCACCAATCAGTGTCTTGGCCCTGGAAATTCTAAAGGCGGGTATCGTCCGTGGTTACTGGTAAGCCTGTTTGAACAACCATGTCTTAAGGCGCTGTCTGAAACTGGTATAATTTCCCGAGGACGTGAGGTCCACTGGCAGAGTGTTCCAGACTCGCGGAGCAATGACAGAAACCCTGCTTCCGCCAGTCCCTTGTGTGTTTTTTACACGAAGGGACCACCAGATAGTGCAAATGGCTATATCTCAATTGTCTGGTGGGACAGTACTTGTTAATCCAAAATTTCACAAACGCCGGCCTATTCAGGTGCAGGGCCTTAAAGACCATACAGCAAGCCTTGAACAGAGTTGTTTGCACAATTGGCAGCCAGTGAAGGTCCTTCATCACGTGGCAGATATGGCCATATATGGGCATATCGCACATCAGTAAGGTGGCCTGATTTTGAATTAGCTGAAGTCTCCACAGAAAGAATTTAGGGTGTCTCAAATACAGAGAGTTAGCATAATCCACTCTAGGCATGACCAGGGCTATAATTACCTGGAATAAAGCCTCTCTGGTAAGAAATTCCCTTATCTTTTTTATGCGCGTGCAGTTAGTAGAAAACTGAAGTAATGGCACCTACCTTTTGCTTAAATGATAGCTCCTCATCAATTATGACCCCCAGCCTTTCTACCGCCTTTTAACCCCTTCGCTGCTCATGACGAGCTCAGCTCAGCATGAGGCACGGTTGAGCTGTGCTTATGACGAGCTGAGCTCGTCATGAATAAATGGAACTCTGTGAATCCAGCACCGGGGGGGTAAACCGCTAGCAGCCAAGGTGTTAAGGGACGGGTGGAGGACCAATTTCGCTGGCCCAAAGTGATGGGACCTAACGGTCCACCTTACTTCTAGTAATAACTATTTCCATTTTATCAGAATTCAATTTTAATTGATTGCCGTTCATTCAGTCTCGGATGAAACGCATGGTGTCTTGAAATTGATGTCTAGATGTGGGGCTATCATTGAGCGGGAATACTAACTGCATATCATACTCATAGTTGAAGATGTTAATTCTTTCTTCTTCATGGAGCTGACCAAATGGCAAATGTAGATATTTAAAAGGTGAGGAGATAGGGAGGATCCCTGAGGCACTCCACAGTTCAGCTGCATCTCAGGTGACACAAATGGTGTTAGCCTAACTGATTGGAATCTCACACTCGGGAAAGAGCTGATCCAATTCCAAGCTGAGTCTCAGTCAGGGATGAGTACCTGATCCGGTCAGCCAAGATAAAATGGTCAACCGTATCAAAGGCCGCCGACTGGTCCAACAGCACCAAGGCCTGAGTATTGCCATTGTCCGCTTCCTTCCGCATGTCATCAACAACCAACATAATCAGCGCCTCTGTAGAGTGCGCCGGCCTAAATGCCGCCTGACATGAATATTAAAACTGTTTCCTCAATGAAGGAGCAGAGGTGGTGGGCTATATACGCCTCCAGAACTTTTGCCAAAAAAGGTTGGAGGGAGACTGGGCGAATGTTTTTCATATCCAAGGGTCTGCACCCACTTTTTTAAGTATGGGGATAATATTCGCTCTCTTAAAAGCTCTGGGGACCATCCCCAATTTGATGGATTGGTTAAGAAATGATAGTACGAGGTCAACAAAGTCGGTGCAGACCGCCTTTAAAACCTTTGGAGGGCAGATGTAGTTCGGTGAGCCTGACTTAACTTTTGCCAGTAAGCTGACCAAATCCTCTTGTGAGATTTGGGGGAAGCAAGAGATCGTCTGACTATCCTCCTCTTCTGAATATTGCTTATTGATTGAGGGGCCAGAAGGAACACTCTTTTTGATGGCCTGAATTTTATCAACAAAGAAATAATTGAGTGAGTCACATAAAGTTTGCGAGGCTGAGATGGTGACTCTCTCTAAATAAAATAGTTCTGAGACAATCTTGAATATCTCCTTAGCTTTATTCAGGGCTCTCATGATTTTCCTTGTAAAAAACTCACTTTAGTTTGCCTAATTAGGGATCTGTAAATTTTCAATTCTTGAGTGTACTTGAGTTTAAAGTCTGGCACGTACTTAGACCGCCACGTCCTCTCTGCTTGTCGGAGTTGAAGTTTTACTAGTTTCAGTTCATTAGAGAACTATTAACTAGCCTAGTGTGATTTTACTGGTCTAGATCTATGGAGTGGGGCGTGATCATTACTGGCCTCCCTCAGCCAACTCATGATGTCCTCCTTCAAGTCCTCAATATCCTCCTTGGGACCCGGCAAAGACCTCCTCTATGTCTGACAGAAGTCCGCAAGGTCGATCTTAGTCGAATTTCTAGCTATGATGAGTGGACTGGATAATGGACTGATCCGGGAGGACAGGGGCACTGAGAAGTAGATCATGTGGTTGTCTGACCACCGACAGAGTAGTGTTCTCAGATCCTTCACACAGAATTTGGTGGTCCACGTTTGGTCCAGGGTGTGTTCTTTGATGTGTGTTGAGCCATTCACCAGTTCCAAATTAAGCTCGCCCATGACCGCAGAGAGCTCAGTTGCTTGTTGCCCCCCACCTTCCTCCTTGGCCCAGTAGTTGAAATTGCCTATAATGATGACTTTAGCATTAGCGATCACCAAAGGTGCAATAGCTTCTACCAGTGCCTGAGGGAATTCCTTCATGTATATGGGGGGTCTATATAACAGTGAAAGCGACGTGGACTCCTGCAGGATGACAAGATTCTCAACCAGAGGTAAGTACAGGGAGTTCCTATTCATAAACTGGAGATTGATAGCTGCCACACCTCCCCCTCTCCTCCCCGGACCCCTATTGGTTTGCAGGATATAATACTGGTCAGGAGTAGCAGAGAGAATGTCTGGTGAGGACTCTGTTACATTCTCTTGTTTCATTATTAGTTTCAATGTTACTACTGTTCCTTTAATTCTTGTGGAATGTTGGTGACTCCTGTGTGCGTACATTGGAGTGTAAGGGTCAGTTGGAGCTGGGCTTTCTGCCAGTGACATCTTAGGGTCTAACCTTACAAATAAACTATAAAACCACTTCAGTTTCCTGTTCTTCCTACCTGCAAAAGTGGCGACGAGGTCCAGTGGTTAGTCCAGTGGTTTTGGCACGAAAACCCAACGGAAAATTGCGCATGTGTGTCGATTTAAGAGATTTTAACAAAAATATTTGGGTGGATCGCTATCCTTTACCCAAAATCAATGAAATGGTTGCTTCTGTTAAAGATGCGAAATTTTTCTCGTCCATTGATTTATCCAATGCATACCATCAGATAAAATTACATCCAGAATCCCGCCATTTGACATCATTCATCACTCCTGAAGGTGCATTTCAGTTCTTGAGAATGCCTTTTGGTTTATCTTCTGCTTCAGCCGTTTTTCAAAGAGTCATGTGCAAGGTTCTTGAAGGCATACCTAATATGTTAGTGTTTCAAGATGACGTACTGGTATGGGGCGCAGATAAAAACGACCATGACATGATTCTGCATAATGTGTTGGGTAAACTTCAAAAGGCTGGGTTGACTGTAGCTGCTGAGAAATGCAAATTTGCCACAAATGAAATAGAATATCTTGGGCACACTTTATCTGCTGATGGTGTTAAACCTAAAAAAAATTTATTAGATGCCATCAAGAACGCTCCGGCACCATCTGATAAAGACCAACTTCGTTCTTTTTTAGGTCTTGCCGAGTACTACTCAAAATTTGTGCCAAATTTTGCTTCTAAAGTATTTTGCTTAAGAGTGTTAATGAAAAAGGGAGCGAAATTTTTATGGACCACAGAGTGTCAAGCTGTGTTTGATGATGTAAAAAAAAGAGATTGCAAATGCTGTTGCACTTAAACCTTACGATCCCAACAAGAAATCGATCATCGTTGTGGATGCGAGTTTTAATGCAAGGGAAAGACAAATTCGAGTGGGTGGTAGCTTTTGCCTCACGTACATTGAAGGGTGCTGAGCCTTCTTATTCTGTTATTGAGAAAGAAGCTTTAGCTTGTTTTTGGGGTGTGAATTATTTCAGGAACTATGTCTGGGGCACTAACTTTGAGTTGAGAACAGATCATAAACCCCTTGTTGATATTTTTTCTACTAAGGGTGCAGGGAAAGCCACACCTAGAATTGCTAAATGAATTTATAAGTTACAAGAATATGACTTTTCTATGGAATATGTACCTGGTATCAAAAACGTAAATGCCGATTGTCTATCCCAACTTCCTGTTGGAAGTGAAGATGTTGTGGTTGAACAAGATGAAGACTGGTCAATTGCTACTGTAGATGAAGCCTGTAATGGTGCTATCACTTTGGAAGTATGGAAACAAGCTGTTCAGGATGATGTGGTATTGAAGGAAGTAATTGCATGCTTAACATCACCATGCAATAACTTCTCTTGGAGCAATTCTGACTTGTCCGAATATAAAACTGTATGGGCCGAACTTTCTTATGACCTTGAGGTTGGTGTGGTCAGAAGAGCTGACAAACTTGTGGTACCATCTTCATTACGCAGTAAGTTACTGGATCTTATGCATGAAGGGCATTCAGGCATGTCAGGCATGAAAAGAAGATGTAGGTGTGATTTCTGGTGGCCAGGTATGGACAAGGATGTTGAAAAGTATGTAAGGAATTGTGCCGCTTGCACATGCAGTGATAAATCTCATGTTTCTCAAGAAACTACGATCACTGCTGTTTCATTTCCTGACGGACCATGGCAGAAATTAGCTATGGATATTTGTGGTCCGTTCAGCGTTGGTAGTATTACTGGGAAGTTTGCCATTGTGTTAATGGATTATTATAGCAAATGGCCAGAGGTTGCATTTGTCAAGGAAGTTAAAGCTTCCAGTATTGTTAACTTTTGTGAGGAGGTTTTTCATAGGGAAGGTTTTCCTGAGAGCATCACGACTGATAATGGCCCACAGTTCATTGCTTCAGAGTTTCAAAGTTACTTGCATTTATGTGGTATAAAACACATTACTACGGCTGTTTATTGTCCTAGGGAGAACGGCATGGTAGAAAGGTTCAACCGTGTTTTAAAGGATTGCATACAATTAGCTGTGTCAGGTGGCAATGATTGCAAGGTTGCTGTCAAAAATTTGGTTTGGAGTTATAGGAATACTCCACATTCTGCTACCTTGGTATCTCCGTTCCATCTTCTAAAGGGGCGTTCTGCTGGTAATAAGGTGACTCCCGCATGGATGCTTAAGATTTCTGCTGGTCGTAATTATAAAGAAAACCTCAACAGTAGGATGAGTACTTACCAGAAGAGGTATGTGGACAGGCATAATGATAAAATTATGAAATGTGCAAGTAGTTTTCATGTTTGTGATTTAGTGAGATCTTCTCGCTTTGGGTTATCCAAGGATGGTTCTTCCAGATGGTCTCGTCCCAAAAAGGTGTTAAAAGTATTGGGTAATTGTGTTCTGCTAGATGACGGGCAAAAATGGAATTTATGCAATGTTGTTAGGTGCAATGATTGGAACGTGATCTTTGGTTGGAAAATATGCCTAACAGTTCTCTGAAGGGGTCTGGTTCTAATTCTGTTTCCAATTCTGTTCATTCTCCCCTTGTTCAATCCATGTCATCTGAACTTCCAAAGGAGGATGTTTCTAAGCCCAGAAGATTGTCAGGACGAATTATTGTGAAACCTGTCAAGCTTAAAGATTACATGCTGTAACCCAATGATCTCATATTTCATTGTAATGTATATAGTTTTTTTTTAAAGATTACATGCTGTAACACAATGATCTCATATTTCATTGTAATGTATATAGTTTTTTTTATTTTGTTTTTTTTATTTAAGAGGGAAGATGTGTTACATTCTCTTGTTTCATTATTAGTTTCAATGTTACTACTGTTCCTTTAATTCTTGTGGAATGTTGGTGACTCCTGTGTGTGTACATTGGAGTGTAATGGTCAGTTGGAGCTGGGCTTTCTGCCAGTGACATCTTAGGGTCTAACCTTACAAATAAACTATAAAACCACTGTTTCCTGTTCTTCCTACCTGCAAAAGACTCCTCTGTTAAGCCATGTCTCCATGAGTAGCAATATGTCCAGGGATAGCGACTTCAGGA
This sequence comes from Lissotriton vulgaris, assembly GCF_964263255.1. Lineage (NCBI taxonomy): Eukaryota > Metazoa > Chordata > Amphibia > Caudata > Salamandridae > Lissotriton > Lissotriton vulgaris. The sequence continues at coordinate 1,722,774,797 of NC_141694.1, read as the reverse complement.
GATCGAAAATCTCATCCTGGTGTCTAACTAGGGAGCGAGTATTTAAATAGATCACCCGAGGTCCAAAAGGTTTGCCTTAGGTGATATCAAGGAGCGACTAGACTCTGTCTCTGTCGCAAAGCTGGAGAGATAATTGTAAAACTTGCTTTCCCACCATTGGGGAGCTCCCAGTGTGCCTAAGTCCTTTAAGATCATGGATGTACGGGATGAGAACTTTCCCCACCCCACCTCACAGCCTAACAGTTCATTGCTGGTGTATACGATGTGAGGGGCAGAGTGACTGGCCCCGTCCGGATGCGGATGGGTGCAGATGGACTTGCCTTTGGCGCGCCGCCGGCACCGACGTGCCATTCTTCTCTTTAAGTAGGCGAGGCAACTTCCTTCCCCAGCCTACGTCTAAGCGAGCAGCTGATTGGTTTAGCCCCTATCCAATCAGGTTGCAGCAGTTCCTGCCTAGCAAGCAAGCAATGGACTACAGAGCTGGAGATGCTGTGGGTCCCGTTCGCAAAGCATACATGTCAGTGTGAAGTTTCCTTAGAGCACTTTCCCCCACCACAATTCCTGCTAGAAGTTCACAAATATAAAAACTATTGAAACAATTCCCACAGAGTCACAGACGATTTAACATTACCTGTGCCTCTCGAATTACCTAATATGATTCGCAGTTCAGAAATCTTGTTTTCTCCCCCTACCCACAGAACAATAGACACATGGACTGTTAAGATATGAGTCCAAAACACCTCTTTTTCTACCGGTGGATCGGTAATTCGAAAGCTGGAGAAGATGTAGAAATCCCCAAGTCTCCACTTTAAATGTCGAGAAATCAGGCATAATACAGGAGTCAAATCTTCAGGCCCAAAACATCAAGGATGTCAATTAGGGGTCGCAGCTGTGATCGTAAATGGACCTTAAAGGAAAACGGGATGCATTTCAAAAATAAAAATCAAAAGCTACCTTTCATTTTTTTTAAGAGTAGGCAGTGGTCTGCTGGACCACTGCCTGCTCTTCAGAAATGTTGGTGCCCACTAGGCATGGGCGGAAAATCCGTTCCGCTCGCGGATTTTGCGGATTTTCGGGAAATTCGCAATCCGCGAGATTCGCGAATCTCCCGCAAAATCCGCAAATCCGCGAGCAGCGGATTTTGCTCGCACTGTTCGCGTGAGTTCGCGCCCCGCGAATAAGTGCGAATAAGTGCAAAATTGCAGAAATACGATCTTAGCAAAACTGAAAGTAACTACTTACCAGGTTCAAAAGTTCAGGCTCATCATTAGTAGCCATTTCCTGTAGTGCTTCCTGAGGGGCCCCTCCAGAGTTCAGTTGCCAGTTGAAACTATTATGTGACCCTGCTCTGAACCTCAGAATAGTTACACATATGCCACAAAGGTCCTGAATTACAGCTAAGGGAGACAAGCAGGAGCCAGGCTGGAAGTTAAAATCCATTAATCAGCCCCTAATTCATTATTGTCAGTTGGGGCAGGGCAGGTGTTGTAACTAATTTTGCAACAATGAAAGCACTTAGCAAGTGCAAAAGATCACTAATCAGGGCGCACTAAGGAAGCAGGTGCCAGCTAAAAAAATATTCTGTGACACATTAATCAGCCCCAAATTAATTCAGGTCACTTGAGGCAGGGAAGGTGTGCTTTGCTTTGCCGAAAATAATGTACACTGGACAACCAGAGGGTGTGGTGATGAAACAGAGGGTGGCATGGGTGGGCCAGAGGGTGGCATGAGTAGTCAGAGAGTGGCAGTGGTGACAGAGAGTGGCAGTGATGAAGAAGAGTGTCCCAAACAGGCTGGACACGTAGAAACAACAAGTTCGCAAAACTTGCGACCCGACAGGTAAGTTCGCAAATTGCGAAATTGTAAAAACCCTCGCGAACTGGCAGAAACACGGGCGAACACAAAAAAAAAATCCGCAAATTCGCGGGAATTCGCGGATTTTGCGGATTGCGAATCCGCAAATCCGTAAAATTCGCGAATGCGAGATCCGCAAAATTCGCTCATGCTTAGTGCCCACATTCACAAAGGGGACGAGGTCCCTTGGAGACCCCTTCTCATTTGCAAATTGGTTACTACCAACTTACAGGTCGCAAACATTCCTAACTCGCTACTAGGAAGGGGCGCACTTAACACGCCCCTTCCTAATAGCGGCTCAAAAACCCTATTGTGTGAGTCGGTAATAGGTTACTGACTCGCAAAATAGGGATTGTACATGCCAAAAAGCATTTTACCAGTCGCAAACGGCCTGATGGGTGATAAAATGCTTCGTACATTTGGCCTTAACTGAGAATGAACTGAGAATGGCCAACAACGCAGATATTGAACACCTTGATGTGGCTATTTCAGAGGAAAACTGGGTCTCCCACTTCGCCAAAATTTTTGGAACAACCCCAGTCCCTGCAACAGAAAACACAACATACGAGGTTCAGCCAAGGAGAAGTAACATCTACCCAATTAAGATTCATTTTCATCTAAATGAAATCATAAAGGCAATCAGGGCTTCCAAACCCGGCAAAGCCCCAGGCCCTGACGGTGTTCCAATGGACCTGTTTCTCCATGACGTGGATTTCTGGTCGCAGCTAATCACCCGGGTCATGTCAGCAGTAACTAAGATCGGCCTGTACCACTCGTGGTCTACTTCCATTCTTTTGCCCATTTTCAAAAAAGGTGACCGCAATGACCCCGCTTGTTACAGACCAATCTCCCTTCTGGACTCAATGGGCAAGATTGCAGGTCGGGTACTCCTGGACCGTTTACAATCCTGGGCCCGGGAGAATAACATCTTAACCGATCTGCAATATGGTTTCCAGAAGGGACTTGGGACTGTGGAGCAGGCCCTGAATCTCGTCTTACTGGCTGGTAAATATGTACACGCCAAAGGAGGTAACATCTTCCTCGTCTATGTCGACCTAAGTGCGGCATTTGACTGCATCCAGCACGCGAAACTCTGGCAGATACTAAGCGACCTGGGCGTGGATCCCCCGATAACAACATTCCTGCGAGAACTCTATTCAAATGCTGAAGGCAGAGTTCGATATGGCATTAGAGGCGAGCTGTCACGTTCATTTCAGATAACGAAGGGAGTAAGACAGGGCTGTGTCCTGGCTCCCTTCCTGTTCAATCTTTACACGAACGGACTCGAACAGGCTATGCTGGAAGGGGCCCAGGATCTCCCCCAGATAAATCATCGCCCGATACCTACGCTGTTGTATGCTGATGACTCAGTGATCCTAGCACGGACCCTAAACCAACTCCAGATCCAAACCAACAAGTACACAGCATTTATGGAGTCTCTTGGCCTCAAAGTAAACATTAAGAAAACCTTTACAATGCACCTCGGTCCCAGGACCAAAACCACAAAACCAATAGTGGTCATAGTGACATCAAATTGGAAAAAACCCAGGTCTATCCATACCTGGGTATCCTAGTGGACGATGCATTGAATTGGCGGAAGGCAATTGAGGCCAGGAATCTTCACTTTCGTCGAGCTACATCAGCCTTAACATCTTTTTCACGGAAACTGGGGAAACCAGCCCCATCTGAACTTTTGACTATATACTACGCAAAATGTCATAGCGTGGCTACTTATGGTGCTGGAATCTGGGGCTACGGACGTATTGACCAATTACAGGTCACCGAAAACTCCTTTGTAAAGTACATCCTGTCCCTCTCTCAAAGCTCGCCGACATTAGCCTCACATCGGGAGCTTGGCATGGAGTATATTGTTGACACCATTCGATGTCAGCCCATTCTCTTGTGGCATCGAATATGGTGCAAGCCTGAATGTCATTTAACCCGCTCCCTCATCGCTGACTGTCTAGCTCTGGCAAACTGGCGTAAAATCCCATGGTTAACCTACGTATTCAACTTCTTTAAAGACTTGGACCGCGTTTCCTACGTTGAAGAACCACCCTCAGTAGAAGATATCTCCAGGAAGCAGTTAAAGGTAATGTGTCTGGACCACCTAAGGGAATTACGGAACCAGACAGAGATTATCAAACCATTAAACGAAAAAATCGGCGCCCAACAAACTGGAAAATGCATACAGCCTTATTTGACGTATTTTTTATCTAATTATGAAAGGTATCTATTAACAAGACTTCGATTTAACATTTTCTTTCGTCTAGTTACATTCCCTGAAACGAATAACTGGTCGCCAAAGTTGCTGAACTGTCCCTGTGACGGAATTTCTAAACAAACTACGATCCATGTAGTCCTCTTCTGCAAATATTATAAAACATCAAGGAAAAAATGGATTATTCCGATTCTCCGAATCAGTGGTTACAGACAAACGCATGCAGCATATCTTTATTTGCAATCTTTAAAGTCAATGCATGAAGCCAAATTTATAGCGACCTTCCTTAAAGAAGTCTTAACATTACGTCGCAGCATTTCTAGTTAAATGAGAACTGAACAGTATTTTAAACCCTAGTTCTTTATTTCCACTCAAAAATGTTATTAATACTGTGTTTTCTATATCATGTGTTAAAATTCTTCTCTTTTTAAACTATGTACTTTTTATGATTATTGAAATGATAATCGAATAAAAGTCAATGAAACTGAAACTGAATAGGAATGCTAAGGGGTTGTGAAAGAGTGTGAGTGTGATGACAGGGTCATGTGACATGCCTTCCTGGAAAAACGTCAGGGTCAAGGCTCATATGAGGTCATTTACTATGATGTCATTAAGGTCACATGGTATGTGATGTCACTTCCGCTACCTTTGGCCTTTTGGTGAATCGACACCCAGGCAAGCCATCCATTGGGGAATGTGAAGTAATTCATGAGGTTTCCCCGCAAGGTACATCCCATGGCTCATGCGGGAGGCCAAAACAAGGAATGGGAGTGTATCAATTCCTTAGGTGTTGAAGAACCACATAACATTATTCCGCCAAGCGATCTCTTGCATGAGTCCTGTACAAGAGACTCAGCCGATTGGACATTCCTGCCCATCCTTCACGTGAGCCCATACTGACCACCTAAGCACAGGTGTATGAATGAACAGTCACATGAATGAATGAAGAAGAATCTATCCCACCCACCTAAAAATGTTCATTGAAATAATCACCTCTAGAGGAAGTAATCCTGTGCTGTGAGTCCCAAAACGGCCCTTGCTGGCATGTAGTCGACATGAACACTTCAGACAGTTTCCTCGTATCCACCTATCAGGTACTAAACATCCGGATAATCACTGCCACGTGAACATACTTATGCTGCTGTACACGCCACATTTTCCCTGCTATTCAAACTATCAGCACGTGTGAACCTAGGGTAGAATGCTCACCCCTAATCCCAAAACCTTTTTTTTCATGTTGCTCTTTGACCTATTGCTTCATACCATGAAGTAAGCTATATCTATTGGTTTGATATTTTTGCTGTGTTTGAGGAGGTAGTTAATGTTTGCACGCTGTATGCTGGGTAAATGGACTCTGGGCCCTTAAAGAAAAGCCTGACAGCACTTGCTGCATGTTGCAGGAGATAGGTAGAGAGCAGGGCTAATAAAGCAGAATAGGGGTTTCGTACAGTCATTGTGGTGCTAGGTAACCTTCCTGTGTGATTCATCACGTTCCACTTTGTCCTGCTAGCATCGAAGTGCAAGGCTTAAAGCCACCACAAATACCTTTCATTTATGTATCTGGGTCATACAGTTCTGCATATGAATGATCAAATAAATGTCAGTCTTAAATGTTAAAAGGGAAAAGCCCCTCACAGGCTGATGTCATATTTCGGTGTCAATTACACTTTTAAGCTAACACAAGCATGTATATGTACAGCTTTAAAGCTCACACTCCCCTCGCTTTGGGTGAGATGTCTATGATTTGGTTCTTTCTGTCTATCTTGATTTGGAAGTCATTGGGGCCGATTCAAAATAGCATTTGTGAGTATGGGAAACAGCTCTAGACACGAGAACTCTTGCATGTCTTTGTGAATGTGACTAAAACGACCACAAGGCCATTGTACTTTTGATTTGTATTAATTGTATGTGAACATTCCCTGAATACTTCCGTTTTATGTTTTGGAACCAATTCTCAAAGGCAGGCATGCAAGAATATTTAAAAGTGTAGTTCCGGAATACTACTTCCCATAATCCAAGTCTCCTACATGAAAAGGCCACTTGTTTAAGGCTGTTCACTACTCCTTTAATTGGGTTTGGTGAGGGTGTTTTTATATAGTTTATGATGGTCTAGAAGAGTGTTTTCCTTTTTCTATAGGCCTTCTTGGTGATAGTTTCAAAGCAAGTTGCATTTGACTCTGAGAAGAGCAGTCTGGTGATGAATAGTTTCCTGAGGGCAGGCAGAAGTCACCTGGAAATAGTAATTTTCACCATGAATTCCTTTTCTATTGTCTCACAGCCCATTTTTTGGCGGTTTTTTTTTGCAGACTTTTATATAGCGCGAACTTGACCCGAAACGAATCGGGTATCACAGGGTTTCACATAGCACCAGTTACGTTACATGAGGACACACGTTCCTTTTTTTGTTAGGCACCGGGAGATTTTGGGGCAGATTTACAAGCCCTCTTGCGCCTCATTTATGCCGCCGTTGCGTCACTTTTGTGATGCGGATGTGGTGCAAATCCTGCTCCATGGTGAGGGGTACTTACAACGTGAAGCATCTGGGAGATGCATCACATTGTAATGCCCTGCGCTGCATGTAGGCGTTCCTGTGCAGGGGGGGGGGGGGCGTTCCGGCGCAAGAACGCCTCCTAAAAGTGGCTGAGTGAAATCTACAAGATTGAAGCAGGCGTAAGGATTAACGCAGCATTAACTCGATAAGGCCCCCAGGGCATTGCTGGGGCTGTATCGCTTTTTCGACGCAACTCCATCAATGCGTCACTTTTACGGCGCAGATGAGTCACGCATCTGTGTCATTTTTTCCCCATGGTGTGCCGCACTGTAAATGTGGCGCCTCCATGATGGTGGAGCTGTGGCGCACAATAACTGGCGCATCCCTGCTGATTTGCAGGGATGCGCCAGTTATTGTAAATATGCCCCTTAGTGATTTGCCCAGAATCACAGGATGTTTGGCGTCGTTACCGAGACTCGACCCCAGTTCTCCAGGTTTCCTTGATGGGGGTCTCCTAGGGAGACTGATTGCACCTGTACAGGCCCGTTGATATCTTGATGACAGTGAGAGGTTTCAAAGAGGTTAGAGGGGCAGCCAGACCATGTGGGAGGCATATTGAGGAATGTTTTTGAAGACTCTGCTCAGTGGTCCAGTCATAATCTTGTTTTATCAGATTGCCCTAGATAGTTGGGAACATGACAGGACATGCTGATGGTCTGTCCAATTAAGGTGTGGATGTGGAGGTCTAATGCTAGACATGGATGCTTAGACAAGCTCCAGTGTGTTGCCACCTCTGAGGTTTGGCTGCATGATGTACTGTATAATGTCTATAGGTAACAGCAGGGTGAAGTGCCCTTTGCAGATTTAGTATCAATGTCCTTTGGGGATTTCAAAACACTTATTTATATTTTGTATTTATTTTTCGAGTTTTGTATAGCACACACTTGACCCGGAGGAATCAGAGCGCTTTAATAGGTTGACATAGCAGCAAATACATGAGTTACGTTTACAGTAAATGTAAATACACAGTGATAGAGGGAAGACAAAGTCAAGCTTACAGCTGTGTTGACAATACAGGTTTAAAGAAAATATGAATATGTATAAAGTGCTTTACCAAGATATCGCGTCAGCAGGTGCACAGATTACATGAGGAGTAAATACAATAGCACATAATGGAAATATATAAAGACAAATTTGTGATGAAGGAGTACTACATAGAGACTACAAATGAGGTAGAGGTGGTATATATAAATTAAACGGCATTTGGGCTCATTGCATTCTAAGTATATCTGGCACCTCACAGAGTTAACAGATCAGTAGGTGCACAAGCTACATGTGGGATAAATAAAATAATAAAAATAAATTGATAGATGTTTATGTAGATGTTGTTTGTAGAGCTGTCAAAGTTTTTGTAAATGAGGTGGGTACCGGTGGTCAGTAGATAAAGTAACATGATATAGTTTGTATTGTGTTAGAAGGTGACCAGCCCTGGTTGTTGGCATGTGTATGGCCATGTACAATAGATGTTTATGTAACTCCCCAAAATCCATCCTCGATCATTTTGATGCTGGATACTGTAGTGTTGGGGGATTAGAATATCAAATATGTAGGTGAACAGCTGGATGAACTATGTTTGTATAATAAAGATGGTATCAGTTATTTGAGATGCTTATGGGTCAGATGTAGGTGGCCCTATACCGGTCGTTAACAGCCGAAATTACCGAATTTCGGCTGTTACCGACCAGTAATGGGCATTTGGGATGTAGGTGGACTAAATTGCAAATTCGGTAATTTACTGATTCGGTATTTTAAGGAATCGGTAAATTACCGATTCCTTAAAATACCTAATCGGTAAATTACCGAATTTGCAATGTAGGGAGCACTCAAATGAGTGCTTTTCCCATTTTAGGATTTATTATTTACCACCAACTATAAGTTGGTGGTAAATAAGGAATATTTTTGAAAATGCAAATCAGTTCATTTTCAACTGTGCCATGTGGCAGACACACATGCCCTTAGGGCATGTATGTGTGCCACATCTGCACACAAGCACGATTCTGGGGTGCAACAGGGTGTCAAAGTGACACCCTTGCACCCTTGAATGTGTCCCCATTTTCCCGAATCGGTATTTACCGATTTGGTAATTGCCATTCATTCCTATGGGCCTCCAGGTAATTTTTACCACATTTTTTGCTACATAGCATTTACCGATTCTAAAATACTGAATCAGTAAAATACGGTATTTTAGAATTGGTAAATACTATTTACCTACATCTGTCCCTAGGTCTGTTATGTTGGCTTCATGTAAAACTGCAGAGGGAGAGTTAATGAGCATGAGCTTGCATGTATGTTTCACATATTCACTAAGATGATGAGGGGATGTTGATGCAGTTGTTTGGGTTGTGGGCGTGGGATGTGCCTATGTGACCTGTTGGACTTGGCCCTTTTTGGCTAAAGTTCCTTAAACTTTTTTCTGACATTATGTTGCCGACTTAGATGCTTTGGGCACTTTGACACTGCTGATCAGTATCAAAGTGCAAGTGCTCCCTGTATTAAGTGTTATGGTAATTGGTTGTCCATAATTTGTATGTTTGTCTTACTAGTAAAGTGCACAATGTGTGCCAGGGCTGGTAATGCAAATGCTACTAGTGGGCCTGCAGCACTAATTGTGCCACCCACACAAGTAGGCCTAAAAAGAGATCTCAGGCCTGCCACTGCAGTGCCTGCGCACAGTTTGTTAACTGCCTTGTTGTCCAGACAAGTGCACCCACTTGCAAGGCCTCACCTTCACTTTTAATGCACATCAGACACCCCTATGGTATGCCCAACATACCCCCATGGGCAGGGTGCAGTGTATGTGAAAGGTAGGACATGTACTGAGGTGTGTACCATGTCTTGACAGTAAAATACTGCCAAATTAGTTTCTCACTGTTGCAAGGCCATTTTGCCCATGTTTCCAGCATATCTTCCCTTAGGCATAAGATGGAGAGATGGAGTTTAGTGTGCCTGAACTCAGACTTTAATAACACATATTTTTGTGAAGATGGTTTTTGAATTGTGTTCTTCGAAATCACGTTCTTAAAAGTGGCTGGTTTCTTGTCTTAAACCATCCTGTGTGCCTCTGCCTGTTTGTGTATTGACCATCTGGGTTTGGGTGGGACAGAGTCTGGGAAGTGTCCTGACCCCAGGGAGGAGAAGGTGAGACAGCAACAGGCTGGCCTGCATTTGATGTGGGGGGGAGAAGTAGCCCCTGGAATGGAAGAAGGCTGTGTTGCTGCCACAAAAGGATGGCTCCACCTCCTGCAGAGCGTGTGGGCCCCAGACCCTGACTTTCAAAGGAAGAGGGTGTGCACTTGCAGGAAGACACGCAGGTCTGGTTTTGACTGGGTTCAGCGACCCCTGAACACAAAAACCTTAAAGTCATTTAGGGGTATACATGTGAGAGCAGAAACCCTTGAACTCAAGACTGAAATCCAGACTGAAAAGGGATTGAACCTACTTTGTGATCAAGAGGAACCTCTGCCAAAAGAAGAACAGCTGAAGAGACTGCAGAGAAGAACTGCCCTTGCTTGGTGTTCTGGGGCTGGCCTGCAATTTCCTAGTTTGACTATGGAGAGGACAAGGAACTTTGCTGTGTGCTGTATCCCCCTGCTTGTGAGGACTTTGCTGTGTGCTGTGTCCTGAAGTAGCTGGTCTCCAAGGGCGCAAGGAGAGCTGGTCCCCTGTTGTGGAATTTCAGGATCATAAAAGTTTCCAGCCATGTCTCAGCAACGCTTGGTGCGTGGTGCTTTTGCACGCCTGAGACCGCTGTGTGGTCCGCGGTACTGTTTACGAGGTGCCCTTTGATTGCATTGCCCCCGCAGCATGAAACATTGTCAAAAGCTGCTGTATTGCTGTTTGTGGCCCGAACCGTCACCGTAACGGAGGCTGTGAGTAAGGATCTCTGCCGCGGGCCCGAGCCGCAACGTGCTACAGTATTTCTGGAAGAGTGCTGTGTGGTCCGTGGTACTATTTACAATGTGCTCCGTGATCACATTGCCCCCGCAGCATGAATCATCGTCCACGCTGCTGTATTGCTGTTTGTGGCCCGAGCCGTCATCGTAACTATGGCTGTGAGCAAGAATCACCGCTGCTGGGCGAGCCTCGAGGTGCTATAGGATTTCTGGAAGACTGCCGTGTGGTCCGTGGTACTGTTTACGAGGTGCCGCTGTGATCGCACAGCTCTGCAGCGTGAAACATCGTCCACGCTGCTGTATTGCTGTTTGTGGCCCGAGCCGCCATTGTAACTGAGGCTGTGAGTAAGGATCACAGCCACAGGCCCGAGCCGCAACGTACTAAAGTATTTCAGGGAGCTAAGAAAGCTGCAAGGTGAAAGGGATCGTGATTGTTGTTCACCGAGATCGTCAACGAAGGAGAAGGCAGCGCCGGGGGTGAGCAGAGGTTATCTAAGAGGGTGTCCCTCCTTTCCCTGACTAGAAGCAAGGGTCCCTGTTTGGACTAAGGTACCTACCTCAGTCAACTAGAGACCCCCAGTTATAACATGACCTATGACATGAGAGCATGGGCATGCAACGGTGGTGATGTGGTATGTTGGGATGAAAAGGATGCACATGATGAGGGGTTCACTGATCTGGGAAGGGAGACAAAGAGGTTATGGCCCTAATGCCCCTTTGAGATGCTAAAAGACTCAAACAGGTGATGCCTTAATCTATGCCACTTGCTCTTTAATATGCATGTCTTAGAGAAAATACCTTGAAAGAAGATGCTGATGTATTTCATCAGAAGGATGGATCCTTTATTTGGAAGAGTTGTTTATACCATGCTCTTGCTTCTTTCCTGATGCTCCTGAGGACGAGACATCTGCCACAAAATGCTTCTTTTTTCTAGGCGGTAGGTAGACTACACCAGTCCTCTGACTGTTGACTGGGGTTATGGCATAGTGGGTAAGTGAGAAACAAGCTGGGCAGGGCGTGATAGGAGGTAAGAGGCTGTGAACTGGTTCTTCGTCACTGGTCACATGATCATATTCCAGAGACGTTGTGCATGTGATTAGCAGCTAACATGGTTCTTTGGGTTTGGTTTTTGCTCCTGTGCCCTGTGCACCATTCCTCATCTATGGCACTCATTAGGAGCTGCTCATAAAATGGCAAACGTTTCCCCACCCCTGGAGATACTGATACCAGGAAAATTTATGCAATTGCAAGCTGGACCCTGAGGTTCCTCTTAGAACGCAAAATTACTAAAATAATCAGTAATTTCTGGTACAGTTCCCGGGCACTTCCTTATTTCCCTCCAGATTTTCTCATGGCTGTTAGGGTCTATCCTGGTGCTGCTTGAGTTTTTGTCCTGCTGAGTTTACCAATCATCACCAGCAGGTGCTGGCAATTGTTGCTGGGGTCTTGGGCACAGCTGGACTGGGAACCCAAAGCAGCCCTTGCAATTTTCTCTGACCAGACCCTAGGGAAGCACTGCCCTGGGAGGCTGGAAACACTTGCTTGCTGCTTTTGTTATTCAGGCCGGTATTGTAGCACTGCTGAAAAATCGGCCACCAGTGACATAACTGGCCCTCACTACTGCAAAACTGTTCCCCAACCTTTCAGGCTCCCAGGGAAACACCGACGCCCAGTAAGGCTAGACCAGCCATGATTATGGAAGTGTGGGGAGGGGGAAAACAGGGCAGACGGAGAGCAGGAGGTATGGAAGCAGATGATGGTTATGACCTCGGTCAGTGCTCCTGTGAGCTGTAGAAAAGTTTGCTGTATGTTTTTATGCATTAACCCTCATAATCTAAAAGAAGTGTGGCAAATTATTTGATGAACCTATGTCTTTTCTTTTTGCAATGCATTTCCTTCTAAGTGGAGACAAATACTAGTATTTCATTACCGGGTTCTGTTTTCTCAGGACTAGTATCTTCAGCGACACATCAGTAGCCACAAACTGTTCTTGAAATGACAGAAACCACCCACATCCCTGCTGACTATGGTGGCTTGAATGAGTTTCATGTTCTGGTTTGACCTAAGTGTGGTTGTTAAGTCTCTCTTGCCACCCTGGGTGTATGAAACCACCTTACAATGCCGTGCGCTGCTACTTGCATTGTTAAAACTGAAACTTTGGTTACTTCATGTCTAGAACTAGCTCACTCTTTCCATCCTCCCACACACGTCTCGTTTCTCTTCATTACTTCATTTGTGCTATTTTTAATTCAGCGATACCTCTTTCACAAAGCTGAAGCCTATGGGCCTGATTCACAAAGGTAAACTTACACAAGTTTACTCTTTTTCATTATTTAGAATACTGACAATTAGTAGTTATTTTACGAGTGGTGAGACTTTGCATTTGGACAAAAAAACTCTGCACATAAAAAGAAAGGATGGCCTACCTTTTTTATGTGCGCTGTTCCTCGCCCGACTCAGAAGTCTACGCACTCGTAAGCTTAGTATTAAATTGCAGTTCTGTGAATACTGAAAAAGAGTAAACTTCCACAAATGTGTAAGTTTAACTTTGTGACTCAGGTGCAATGTGTAAATCCAATCTTTTTATGTGCGGACTCTTCCGCTGTGACTGTGGAGTCTACGCACTCATAAACTTACTATTAAATTGCAGTTTTGTGAATACTAAAAAGAGTAAACTTAGACAGATGTGTAAGTTTAACTTTGTGACTCAGGTGCTATATGTTTAGGCTGCCAGTCAGTGGCATAGCCTGAGTGTTATGGGGCCTAATACAAGCAAGGAAAAGGGGTCACAGGTCTGCATTAAAATAAAGATATAATTGAGATAACTGGGCCAATCACATCCTTGGGCCTAGGTGTGACTACACATGCTTCACTATTGATAGCTGCACACCTGTGTTGTGGTCTCAAATTCCACATTCTATTCTATTTTTCCTTCTCTACTCACTATCTCCATCCCTGTCCCATCTCCTTCCCCCTATTCATGCTCTTTTCCCTATTCCCTCCCTTTGACTCTCTCTTCTTCCTCTTCTGTCTCTCCTTCCTCCCTTCTCTCCCAATATTCATATTTCTGCCCCCTTTCGTTTTGTCTTCCCTTGCTCCTTTTGCTCATCCTTTCCTGCTTTCTCTTTCTCACTGATCCTTAACTCCTTCTCCCATTCTGTCACGTTACACTTCTATCTTCTTTCCATCTTTTACCCTCTCATTTTCTTTCATCCCTTCTCTCTAACATGTTTTATTATCTTCTCCTTCTTCCTCCCCTCCCCCTTCCTCCCTAAATAATAGACACAAAGGCAGTCCCTAAGCAGGTTCTGTGTATTAACAATACTGAAATGCCTGTTTCAAATGTAGCTGTAGCTGGAACTGGGCAGACAGACCTCCCTCGCACCTGTGGGACTTGGTGCATCTGCACTGATAGCATCACTGGAAGCTATGCCCTCCTCAGCTGGTATTTTTAAGAAAAGTTAGTAGTATTAGAGGAATTTTGATCCGGATAATTGGCAAAGGCATTTCTTTCAGCTTTCTCTGGAGTTATGGGTCTGGTGGGTTCTGGCGAGATTCCACTATGAGTGTAATCATACCAAGAACCTTAGAACCCTTAACAGGGTGTCACAACATACTGACAGGAGAATCATTGTTTCAGTTTTAAAAGGTAGCCACCTAGTGTTCTTATAAAGTAGTCATGATAAATGCAAATTATCTGCCCTTGGTGAACTGTGAGATTTACCCCATGCGACATATGTACAAAAACTATATGTGATCAATTTAGGTATAGCGACTTTTTTGGGAGTAAAATACTTAAAATGGCTTTAATGAGTTTGGGCACTCTAGTATGTGGATTAACACTTATGCAAAGGGAACACTGAGAACGTGTTTTAATCTTGAATGAAAAAAGGTACATGCCAGAGCAATGTACAAGGTTCCTAGATTTCCTGGTGTTTGAGAACTACAGCCAGGCACATATAGATTCTATACATTTAGAAAAATCAGCAGGTGCTGGTTGGTTAAGGTGAATATTCCATTTCAAATGTCTTTTAATTTTTTTTCATTTGAAAATATTTTTTTTTTATGTGAAGACATCTATCCTAGACAACCCCTAAACGGGGAACATCTCACGAGAAGGGAGGATTGGGAGTTGGGACTCAGTTTGTCACAGTTGTGGGCTGACCTTTGTCTTAAGTAGGTGAAGAAAAGGAGCAGTGCTATTTACCACCATTGAGTGGTAAATGGCTGCTTTTCACAGGAACTTTCAAGGCAGCAAGGGCTGCTTTGGTGGGAAACATATTAAAAACATGTTCGCATCTCTAAAGTCACCAACTAAACATAATGCAATAACATTCACAAAACAGCATAACAACAACACAATTGGAAGGCGCCAACCCCCTCGGGGAATGGCGTCGTTAGTGGCAGCCAAAGGGCCGACCCGGAGTAGGATCGCTTCCGGGTTATGTGACCCGGAAGTGAGCGCGGCACCAGGACCAATGGGAACAAGGGTCGAGGTACGCCCCGGAAGTGATAGTAGGGCGCGAGGCTTAAAAGTCCGCGACCAGCTTAGAGGCCCCCTCTTTGTCCGCTGATCGCCCAGGAGTCGGACGTCTCCAAGAGAAGGCATCGTGGAGAACATCGCGTAGGAGTATACAGCGAGAATTAATCCGACTCGTGGTGTAGGTTAGCGGGCCTCGCAGTGTGTGCTGGATTTCTTTACAGCTTTCGTCTTTATTTCCCTTGATTTAAATATTAATTGCAGGGGGGGGAGTGCCGTGGTAAATCCTCACGTCCAGGGGGAGGGCGAGCGCTGGCGCTCGATCATCCGATTCCCTGGGATCCGGGCCCATCCACGGCGCGGTAGGCCTAAAAGTCGTTGGGAATTTCTCGATAAGCTCTAACGTTGTTTTCTTTAAGTGCAGGATGCCGTCGAAGAAGGTGCCGAAGGGTAAACAACCCGCAGCCAAGAAGGAGGAATACCTCGCCTTTACGGAACTGCTGGAGTTCACAAGGGAAAGAGGCATGGATTGGGTACTAAAGAATATGAGAGACGGGGCTAGAGCAGATGCGAACTCTCAGGAGGAGAGGGGGAGAGGCAAAAGAGCGAAGCATACCCCAGAAAAGCTTAGAAGCTCGGCAAGAGGCAAGCGGTCTAGGCCGACGGATTCACGACCAGTATCACCAGGTGAGGAGGAGGTGCCAGAGACAATTGATTCGAACTCAGGCGCAGATAATGACCCAGATGACGCCGATGGGCAGTATGATGCAGCTAGGCCCACGCAGATAGGAGGGTTCCCCGTCACTTCTGTGGGGGGGTCCGGTCCGCACTGTATGTTACCGCCGGTAGTGGCACAGCCGGGTAGCGGAGTGTCGCAAGTTTGGGTTCAGCCCGGGGGGGTCGCCCAGTTACCAGGGATGCAATTATATGGGTCGCATGGTCAAGCGATAGGTAGCAGCCCTGTAAGCTCAGTGTTTCCTGCCTACACGGCTCACGGTTCCCCCTTAGCGATGTCTGCTTACTCCAACCTGGGGGGTCCAAGTCAGGGCTCAATGGCGAACGCCGTAGTTGATGTGGCGGGTCCCTCTAATGGCCAGATACATGGGGGAATGGGGGGGCAACCAGCTGGTTCCCCGTTACTAGCATTCAGCCCGTTAATGTTCGGTTCGTCCTCAATGACCTTATCGCCATCCGCGGGGATCACTTGGCATGTGCCAGCAGATATGAAGGACAGGATACTCAGAGGCGAATACGTAGAAGTGTTCGACCTTATCAATGCAGGGGTGGCGGCCGGAAAACCCAAGGGCGGGAAAGAGGGAGATTACAATCAGAAGAAATCGTGGGTGGAGTGGTCCATGAAGAATTGGATCACGGGATTTGCAATTTATGCCGCTGTTATGCTTGAGAAGTATCCGGTTTTAGGCCCGCAAATGATGAGCTACATATCCCTGATACATGGAGCGGCAGTAGATTTTCCAGGCCAGGGGTGGCTGAAATATGATAAAATGTTCAGACAGATGAAGGCAGTTCACCCGGGTATAGCATGGGACCAGCGGGAGATTAATTTATGGCATACAGTCTTCTATTCCACCCCTTCGACGCCTATCCCGGTTCCCTCAACTCAGAGCCAGTCCTTTCGGACTGACAAAGGTGTCGGTGAGAAAAAACAGGCCTGCTGGCAGTTTAATAGAAATGAGTGTACCAGGGGGGTCTCGTGTAAATTCAAACACTGCTGTTCCTACTGCGGGGGTTCCTCTCATCCCGAAGTTAGGTGTTTTAAGAAAACTGGTAACCCCAAAGAGCAGCCCAGCCACAGTGTCCCAAAAGGAAAGCCAACTAAGACTCCCGACAAAGCTTCCAACTCCAATTAAACGGCATGTCCTGACACACCTCCTCAGTAAGTACGATGATCTGGAGGAAGCTCAATTCCTACTGCATGGTTTTACAATTGGATTCCGTATCCCGTCTGCAGCCCCCCCTTCCAATGTCCCACCTCGTAATCAAGGCTCAGTGTTGCGAAATATGGAGGCAGCCCGAGAGAAGATCATGAAGGAGGTAGCATTGGGGCGGGTCGGGGGCCCTTTTATAGAACCACCTACCCATAATCTGGTTTGCTCCCCATTGGGTCTAGTTCCGAAAAAAGAGGAAGGTAAATTCCGTCTGATCCATAATCTTTCAAGTCCTCCAGGGCTTTCGGTCAACGACAAGTTAGACCCAGATCTGTGCTCGGTGAAGTATACCAAATTTGACACGGCCATTGAGAAATTGCAGGCATTTGGGGAAGGAGCCTTAATGGCTAAAGCTGATATTGAATCTGCCTTTAGGTTACTGCCCGTCCATCCGGACGATACCAGGTTCTTGGGCTTCACATTTGACGGTAGCTATTTCTTGGATTTGTGCATGCCCATGGGGTGTTCTATTGCCTGTGCAGTTTTCGAGACTTTCGCAAGGTTCCTGGAATGGGCGGTCGAGTAGTTGCTGGCCTCGGACAGCTCACATTCAGTAGTCCATTACCTGGACGATTTTCTGTTTATGGGTCCCGAGGGTTCCCAGTCGTGCAGGAAGGCCCTGCTGGGCTTCCAGCGCTTGGCTGAGGCGCTCGCAGTACCGTTGGCAGCGGAAAAAAACGAAGGCCCGACCACGTGTCTGACCTTCCTGGGCATAGAGATTGATACAACGGCAGGAGTGTGCAGGCTGCCAAAAGTCAAGGTCGATGCCTTTAGGGCTGCTATCGATAGCTGCCTGGGGGCAAGGAAGGTA
Organism: Lissotriton vulgaris; assembly: GCF_964263255.1. Lineage (NCBI taxonomy): Eukaryota > Metazoa > Chordata > Amphibia > Caudata > Salamandridae > Lissotriton > Lissotriton vulgaris. The sequence continues at coordinate 1,722,757,038 of NC_141694.1, read as the reverse complement.
ACCTTACATCAGCTACAAGTCCTCTTGGGTCAACTGAACTTTGCTCTGCGGGTCATTCCTATGGGCAGGGCCTTCTCCAGAAGTATAGCGAGGGCAATGTCTGGGCTGCGGGCCAAACACCACAGGGTGAGGCTTTCAGCTGAAGTTAGAGAGGATCTTATGATTTGGAGAAGTTTTTTGAGGGATTTCAATGGCTCGGTGTTGTGGCGAGCAGCCTGTTCTTCCAATACGGATCTTGAGCTTTTCACCGATGCTTCAGGTAGTATTGGCTTCGGAGCTATATTCGGTCGGAAGTGGTGCATGCAGTGCTGGCCAGATGACTGGATCGAGCGAGGCCTGACTACTAACATTTCCTTTCTAGAACTTTTCCCAATAGTGGTAGCTTTGCACTTGTGGGGAGATCTGCTGGCAAACAGGAGTATAGTATTCTGGTCGGACAACATGTCCGTAGTCATGGTGATTAATAGCCAGAGGGCTACCTGTACTTGGGTACTCAGGTTATTGAAGGAAGTGGTTTTGCAGTGCCTGAGCCATAATGTCCAATTCTCTGCTAAGCATGTTCCAGGTGTAGAAAACAAAGCGGCTGATGCATTGTCTCGTTTTAAGTTAACAGAATTCCGGGAGCATTGGCCACAGGCGGAGACGTCAATGTCAGCCTTCCCAGCGGAGCTATGGAAGTTTGGTGCCCCACAGCCTCCGAGTTGATATCTGCATCATTGGCCCCAAGGACTAAGAGTATGTATCAGAGATCATGGGATTCGTATATGGCATACCTGCGGGGTGTGGGTGTAGCGGACATCTTTGCCTCCCAGAGTGTATTAGGCTTCATTGTACAGCAGAAAGAGCAAGGGAAGTCGGTAGCATTCATGAAAAGACAGTTGTCGGCGGTAGCATTTTATGCGGGTCTATGGGGGGTGTCTGATCCAACAAAAGACCAGAGAGTTAGAAGAGCAATGAGAGGTTGGGAGCGTCTGGCACCCGGGGAGAAAGATTCCAGGAGGCCGATAGACGTTGGAAAATTGATTAAAATCTTAGAAGCTCTGCCGTTCGTTTGTTTCTCCCAGTATGAGATGCAACTGTTCCGGGTGGCCTATACCATAGCCTTTTGCGGGGCACTGCGAATTTCAGAATTACTTCCGGCGTCCAAATTGGATAGGGAAGGGGGTCTGAAGTGCTCGGATATAATCGAGTCAAAAGGTGTCCTGCGGCTTAGGGTGCGGAGATCGAAGACGGATCCGCTGGGTAAAGGCACCTGGTTACAATTGGGTAGAGCAGAGGGTGAGGCTTTCTGTCCGTCAACTTGCTGAGGCTATTCCTCCAGGCCAGGCCCCAGGGAGCGGACGATAGACTCTTGATTCATGAGAGTGGGTTACCCCTTACCAGGTTCCAGTTCAATCGCGTAGTAAAAATGACCTTGGCACGGATCGGAGTTGATCCAGCCGATTTTACATCACATTCGTTTAGAATTGGAGCAGCGACAACGGCTGCTAGCTTAGGCCTACCCGAACAGGTAATTAAGAGGTTGGGTCGCTGGAAATCGGCTTGTTACGAACGTTATATTCGCCCGCAATTAGTCTGACTTGTCTTTGCCTTCGTCCCCGTTGTTAGAACTGGCTGACTGTGTCTCTTCACATTTACTCTTCATATTTACTCCAGGTTCCTCCCCTAAGAGAACCCAAATCTGTTGGTGTGGCCACTCCTTCATTCGCAGGGCCGGGGCGCACTTCGAAAAGACACTCAGGGACAGGGTGACCATGATGCGAGGTTGTGACCATCATTGGGTGGGGATAGGCGGGCAACGCCTGGCGGACGTCCCGAGGGATGTGAAAACGGCCTTGGCCAGAGGCATGCCTTTGCCAGACGTATTCGTGTTGCATTGCGGAGGCAACGATATGATTCCGGGCGGAAGGAGAGAAGTGAAGGAGTCCCTGTTCTCTACTCTGGCAGCAATCAAAAACATTTTCCCAGAAGCTATTGTACTATGGTCGGAAGTCATCCCTAGACTCGTGTGGGCTAGGGGCGCACCCACGAAAGCAATAAACAGATCCGTTAAAAGGCTGAATCAGTCGGTGGCTGAAATCCTGCAGAAATCTAGTATTAAAGCGATTCGTCACAAGCTCATACAGGCAGACAGGCCGGAGCTATACGCGGAGGACGGAGTTCACCTGTCGGAGACGGGTATGGAGATATTCATAGAAACAGTTCTAGGGGCCGTCTCCGAAGCTCTTGAGCGCAGGGGGGGGTCGAGTCCGCCAGTAAGCTCCTCGTCCTGTGGCGGGGTTACGGACAAGAATACCACGGGAACTTCTTGTCTAGAGACAGTTAACTCTGAACAGGTTTGCTAAATCATTATGGACTCTGGGCTGGCGGGAGAGTTAGGGCCGACCTGCTGGTGGCCTTGGCTTTTCAGCCCTACCCCGGAGGCCTATGGTTGCCCAAGTGGGCGCTTTCCTCACCTGCGGCTCTGTTGACCAGAAGGGGGTTAACGTTAAGGGAGCAGGTGATCTGGATTGTGGCCTGCTGGCGCAACCCTGAACTCAAATTAAAGGCCCATTGGGAATGGGCGGTGAATGTATATATTGTATATAAGTGCAAGTTTACTTTAAATACTGTGTTGAAATATGTACGAATAAATAAAGAGATTGGTAGGTCAATGAGGTAATTGACCGGTGAACTTAATTTTTAATAAACAAGCACACTGCAGAAAATCAAGTACGACTCCAGAGTTTGATGTGGGATTGGGTCCTTGTAAAGCATGCAGTGTGGTGGGGGGGAGAATGCACTTTGTCTGCCATCTATGGAAGGCGCCAACCTCCTCGGGGAATGGCGTCGTTAGTGGCAGCCAAAGGGCCGACCCGGAGTAGGATCGCTTCCGGGTTATGTGACCCGGAAGTGAGCGCGGCACCAGGACCAATGGGAACAAGGGTCGAGGTACGCCCCGGAAGTGATAGTAGGGCGCAAAGCTTAAAAGCCCGCGACCAGCTTAGAGGCCCCCTCTTTGTCCGCTGATCGCCCAGGAGTCGGACGTCTCCAAGAGAAGGCACCCACCCACCCATCCCTATTAATAAGGCTTCAGTTAGGGCAGTAGCGGGGTTACGGACAAGAATACCACGGGAACTTCTTGTCTAGAGACAGTTAACTCTGAACAGGTTTGCTAAATCATTATGGACTCTGGGCTGGCGGGAGAGTTAGGGCCGACCTGCTGGTGGCCTTGGCTTTTCAGCCCTACCCCGGAGGCCTATGGTTGCCCAAGTGGGCGCTTTCCTCACCTGCGGCTCTGTTGACCAGAAGGGGGTTAACGTTAAGGGAGCAGGTGATCTGGATTGTGGCCTGCTGGCGCAACCCTGAACTCAAATTAAAGGCCCATTGGGAATGGGCGGTGAATGTATATATTGTATATAAGTGCAAGTTTACTTTAAATACTGTGTTGAAATATGTACGAATAAATAAAGAGATTGGTAGGTGTAATGGCAGAGTTTTTGGCTTTATTTAGCAGTGATATAGATCATTAATCTTGCTCGCATCTAGTATAGGTATTCTTAGCCTGTGTTGGCCCTTTTAAGCCCTTTTTCCAGACCTAGAAGAGGATAGCTGCTTAATATGCCTTTATTCTTGACTTTAACTTGTCTATTGCCTATTGGCTTTGACATATTAGACACATTGGTATGGTTTATGTAGGTATTCTGACAGAGCTAAGGAGCATTTCACCCCTTTCAGGCCTACAGGCCTAGAGCTAGAGGGACTCCATCTTGATGAAGCTGAGAGGCTTTTCAGGGCAAAGGCAAAGTTTATAGTTAAGGCTGTTGTTCGCTTGGAGAGAACCGGCTCAGGCTGGCCCCTATCGAAGGAATGTATTTTTCTCCACTCCGAAGACACAACTTCAGGCTGGCCAGCTGGGAACGTGTCCTTGGTACGGGGAGGTACAAGAATTTGGTGGGCGGCAGGTTACTGGCCGTAACTTTCCATGAAAGGACAAGCTTCCATATTAGCGAGCTACAGGAGAGGAGGAGTGTTCATTCCAGCTTGTGTGCAGTTCAGTTCAGTTTGGAGTGCAGTTCAGCGTGGTGCTCAGAACAGCTTGGAGCACAGAACAGCTGGGAGCTCAGTTCAGCTTGGAGCTCAGAACAGCTTGCAGAGAGAGAGAGGATGTCTGCTGGAGCTGCAGAATAGAGTGCAGTTCTTAAATGGAGAAAGAAGGCAGACGATTGCTGAAGATGAGGAGAGAGAAAGCAGTGCAGAGAGCATCAAAGAAGGCTGTCAGCTGGAGCAATTGGACCAGAGGCGTGGTGATGTGGTGAAGGAGGGAGAGACAGAGAGAGCCCTAATCCCACCAGAGGCAGAGAGAGAGAGCCCTAATCCCACCAGAGGCAGAGAGAAATCTTCCTTCTAATAGGTGAGGTAGTCTGAACCAATCACACTTACATCTTAATCTTATCTTTATTCCCTAGGCTTTTGCATTGCTAATCTTTTCCCTTTCAGCTGAGTGTTCCTGTTATGTTTAATCTTTTCTCTTTCAGCGGTGTGTTCTACCTATAGTCTTTGTCAGTTACAGATCTGTATATGTGTATTTTATTATTGTAATAATAAACATCCCCATAACTACAGTGCATGAGTTCTTTTATGATAAAGCTAGCCTGGCTTCTGGCCAGTTGCTGTTGAGCCACTGATGGATCAGAAGGGAGTAGGAGCGCTTAAATCAAGAAATAACTCAATCACATAGTGTGTATATCTTTGTCCCCATACAGTGAGGGTAATCTTCTGTCCTGGTAGGTATTACTGTTTGAACAGATGCTACCCCTGATCAGGTAAGTAATAGTGAGGGAGAGAGGAGACCTGCAACTAAGGGACTAAGTTAGTACACCCTCCCATAATCCTGTAAACAGCGTCTTCTGTTCCAAACCATAGGTAACCTTTTTCCTCCTAGTCAGATGTTATAGCCAGAACAGATGCTGCCCCTGATCCGGTAAGTCTGAATGAATAGGGAGAACAGGGAGCCCTTGAGCTGGGGAATTGTTGACACTAAGTAATTCGGCTATCCCATAATATTATTGTAGTAGTAGATCCTTAGTGAAGAGACATATATATAAAGGTGTTCATAGGAATGTGGTCGTCGTTGATATGCGGCGTTAGTGAGAACGCTGGGTGGGAGACCAGCGCTTATACCCACAGGATTGTGGCTTGAATAAGTGAGAGCGCTAGGGGGTTGAACTAGCGTGGAGATCGACAGGATTGTTGATCGTTTGGAAAAGGGAGCATTGGGTTCTGCAGGCCCATGTGTAGTCGCACCGGATTGTGCGCAATATCTGCCCTAGGGTAGACCGGTCTGGGTCTGAGTGGCCGCGAGACCAACTGATGTGAATATAAGTGTGGTGTAGGGTATGGATATCCCTAGTAATCAGTGAGTATCCTTAGTATCCCTATAGATTTAGTGGTGTTTTTAATAATATGAGCTTGTATATTGCGAGTTCCCCATCCTCAGGTAGGTACTCAGGTGCCTGGATAGTTGGTCCTGAGGAGGGATGTGATTACGTTCTGGCTGGGTTGGAGGGGCCCCTAGGGGCTGATCCCATCTAACCAGAAAATCCAGCCATAACATCTGGCGTCTACGAACAGTTTACGAAACCTGTGTGACCTTGCCGTGTGCTTAGATTGTTTCCCATGTGTTCTAAGGGAGTGCCCTGAGCGCCGGTTCCATCTGGCGTAATGTTGCAGTTTATGTAGCATGTGTGACCTATGGGCTTGAACAGTTGCAGCGTGAGGAGATTGCATTACATCATGGCATTTGGCTTATTCAGGGTGGAAGGAATGGTTTTCATCTTGGTGTTTAAACTGTCAGGGTTGAAGGATGGCATTACATGAGGAAGCCAGCTACATCTTTGTGATGGTCCTATTGTATAAATGTGTGTAAAAAATGGTTTTAAATTGTCCATTAAATTGCTTGCTGCATCTGCTTATGCTGTGCAATGTGAAATGTGTTCATTGTAATATGATCTGTGGAGTTCTTTGAATATAGCTCCTTGTAAATATGGCTTGTGAATAGCGCCATTTTAATGTGGCTTGTGAGGTGCATGTTCTTATGTTGATTTGCTGTGTTCCTTGTGCATTGCGCCTTGGATTTATTGTTTGTGAAGAGTTTGTCTTGTAAATATGGCTTGTGAATAGCGCCATGTGGTCATGGCTTTGATGGAGCATGTTATCATTACGTTTGGCAGGAGAGAGCTGGATCTCTCTCGGGTGCTTGGGGATAACGTTTTGAAAATATGTGTACGTGTTAGCTGTAAACGTGAAGAAATGTGCTCATGATTTTCCCATGTATCTGCAGACGTTGGGGAATGATTCTGCTTGAGCTGCCAAAGGGTTAATATCTTGAGTTGAGATGGCAGTCTTTATTTTTAACATGCTGTCAACATGCATGGTTATTTGACCTGACTATAAAAGTCAGTGGATTATTTTAAGGATTGATGGTTTGATTTTGACTTTTTTTTTTTTTTTTTTTTTTTGGTTCCTTGGTCTGCCTATGTGCTTTGTCAACTTCTTGACGGGAAGGTAACATCTTGTGCTTTGCAAAGGGTTTTGTTCATTTCACATTCTTTTTGAAATGCGTCTACGAATTTGTGTGGGTTTGCCTTGGAACTGTAAGTTATAAATCACCCAGTCGGATTGATAAAGGGTTTGCACGGAGAGAGAAAATGAGTGAAATGTTAAGGAGGTGGCCCGTTAGAATGCATGCTACGGGCTGTTTTCATTAATTATTTCTTTGAGGGTTTTCCATCTAGATAGGAATGTGCTGGTTGCAATGATCACAGGTTGAGAATAATCAATCTTGCCCGACAGTGCATGGTAACGTGTGCTTTTAATTAGTGTAAGGCAACCGTGTGCCTTTGAAAAAATGTTAAATGTAACATTATTATTTTCCCAAATGTAAATTAAAATGTATTCTTTTATAAATGTGTCAGCAAAACTTTTTTTTTAATAAGTTCACCAACTCAGTTAGAAAATAATACGCTGTTTCTTAGTGTATGAATGTGGCCCTTTTATTAGGTTGGCTTAAATGGCTTACATGTTAAATTACATTGTAATGTACAATTATGTTGTTTTACAAATTATTTTTCCTTCAGCAGCTGACAATGGTCCATGTTAATTCGTTTTTTTTTCAAATTCAGAATGTATAATCTTGTGTGCAAAACTTAGTTGCCACTTTCTAAATAAGTGCCCATATTTTAATGTCTTGCCTTTAGCTGAATTAGTTAGACAAAAGTCTTTTTAGAAACTGGAGCTTTTAATTAGCAGTACACTGTAACAGAATTGTTTTTTTTAAAATGCTAGCTTTCGTTGGTTAGCACAATCAGGCCTGGGAACGAGCAAGGAATTTGTCTGTCGACCTTGGCAGACCAGCTGGTTTGTGCAGACGAGTTTTTTTTTCCTTCATTCTGCAGGTTCCGATCACGTCCCTGTTTGTTATGATTGGCTACAATCCAATTTTCTTCCGCGGATGGCTTGTTTATTTAAGGGCGGGGGACCTCGCTCTTCCTGGCTGTTGACGCAGGCGGCTTCATTGCCTGCTGATAAGGGACTCTTGCAGACTCTTGCCCTTGGAGTTAGTTAGTCGCAGTGGGCCTGGGCGGGCTTCTCTGACCAGGGAAATGGGAGGCTTGCAGTGCCCTGCTCTTGCTGTGAGCTCATCACTTGGCAGTGATTCAAGTAGCTTTACACTGTAGCCTGGCTCCTGCTCTGAAGGGAGGGGCTGGCTTAGAGAGGATTAGGGTATGTTAGGCCCCACTCAATACACTTACAAATTAAATTTTGAATGTTTTTAATTAATTTGGATATTTTCTTTTCAATAATGAAAGGCACCCGGGGTGCTTTTTAAATAAAACTTTTTATTTTGCAAGAATAATGATACTTGTTTTCTTGTCCCTAGGATTGCTGGGTTGTGGTTGTGCGTGGCCCCTCCCCCTTCCACTTCCTTTCTTGTTTTAGTTTTTTACTTTCATGTTTTTATTTTAGTTTATTATTTTTGGAAGATGGAATCAGACCAGACCAGACCGGAAGGGTGATGGATGGCCGCATCGGAGGAAGTGTCCGGATACCGAGGATGCAGGGTGGTGGCCTACACTGAAGAATTTGGACTCGGTTACATAATTCCTTGGCCTGCAATTTTTTTTTTTTGTTGTTGACATCACTACGAGCAGGCCCCACTTTAAAAAAAAAAAAAACCACAAACATGTTTTATTTGTGACAGAATTATACATGGATTTCGTTGCATAATCCCTTGGACAAGCAGGTCCCACTTTTAAAGCAAAAAACATGTCACCTATTATAGTTTTCCTGTTTTCTTCAAAACAGTTTTTGCCAATGAAGGACTTTTTTTTTGAATGGTGGTGCACACATGTGTTCCACAGTGTGATTTAAAAGCTTGATGTTACACCAGCTATCTTGTACAAATGGGGTTGTTTTTTATTGTTCTTACATTTTCACCTTGATTGATCAAAGGGTGGTTACCTTAGACTTTGGATTGTTCTGGGCGGTGTGTTTTTTTGTATGATTATGTATTAATTTTCGCCCAATCCTTGACACAGTTTGTCATGTCTACTTCTCAGATTTCACTTTAAATTGACAAATGTCAATAGGTAGGCCTCATTTAGGCCCATTGTTATTTTCATCCCACAAACAAGCCCCTACACCAATAGATTTTATGAGTCATCATTAGCTTAAGTTGCCTATAGTAGGTAGGGCTCATTTAGGCCCTTTGTTGTTTTCTCATTAGGAGTTGAAACACATTTAGTTCTTAAGTTGACAATAGTAGGTAGGCCTCATTTAGGCTTAATTTGTCCGAAGTAGGCCCCATTTAGGCCCCTTGCTGTTTTCATTCAACACATAAGTCCCTACATCACTAGATTTCACCAGTTATCACTAGAAGTTGAGGCACATTTAGTTTGAGGATGCTTTGGTTAGTTTCTGTTGTTATCAGATCCAATTTCAGATATGATTCAGCATTCAAGTCAAGGGTGCTTTGATTTGTTTTCAGTTGGTTGTTAGGTTTGTATTCCCTACAATTGAGTTTCAGGTGGAATTTCCTTAAGTTGTCATTCTTTTTAGAGAGTTTTTTAGGTTTTGATTTGTTTATAGATTGTGTTGATGTTTGTTTAGATGGTTGTTGTTGTTTACTGATGCTCGCAAGATAAGGATCTAAGGGTGGAGTGTAATGGCAGAGTTTTTGGCTTTATTTAGCAGTGATATAGATCATTAATCTTGCTCGCATCTAGTATAGGTATTCTTAGCCTGTGTTGGCCCTTTTAAGCCCTTTTTCCAGACCTAGAAGAGGATAGCTGCTTAATATGCCTTTATTCTTGACTTTAACCTGTCTATTGCCTATTGGCTTTGACATATTAGACACATTGGTATGGTTTATGTAGGTATTCTGACAGAGCTAAGGAGCATTTCACCCCTTTCAGGCCTACAGGCCTAGAGCTAGAGGGACTCCATCTTGATGAAGCTGAGAGGCTTTTCAGGGCAAAGGCAAAGTTTATAGTTAAGGCTGTTGTTCGCTTGGAGAGAACCGGCTCAGGCTGGCCCCTATCGAAGGAATGTATTTTTCTCCACTCCGAAGACACAACTTCAGGCTGGCCAGCTGGGAACGTGTCCTTGGTACGGGGAGGTACAAGAATTTGGTGGGCGGCAGGTTACTGGCCGTAACTTTCCATGAAAGGACAAGCTTCCATATTAGCGAGCTACAGGAGAGGAGGAGTGTTCATTCCAGCTTGTGTGCAGTTCAGTTCAGTTTGGAGTGCAGTTCAGCGTGGTGCTCAGAACAGCTTGGAGCACAGAACAGCTGGGAGCTCAGTTCAGCTTGGAGCTCAGAACAGCTTGCAGAGAGAGAGAGGATGTCTGCTGGAGCTGCAGAATAGAGTGCAGTTCTTAAATGGAGAAAGAAGGCAGACGATTGCTGAAGATGAGGAGAGAGAAAGCAGTGCAGAGAGCATCAAAGAAGGCTGTCAGCTGGAGCAATTGGACCAGAGGCGTGGTGATGTGGTGAAGGAGGGAGAGACAGAGAGAGCCCTAATCCCACCAGAGGCAGAGAGAGAGAGCCCTAATCCCACCAGAGGCAGAGAGAAATCTTCCTTCTAATAGGTGAGGTAGTCTGAACCAATCACACTTACATCTTAATCTTATCTTTATTCCCTAGGCTTTTGCATTGCTAATCTTTTCCCTTTCAGCGGAGTGTTCCTGTTATGTTTAATCTTTTCTCTTTCAGCGGTGTGTTCTACCTATAGTCTTTGTCAGTTACAGATCTGTATATGTGTATTTTATTATTGTAATAATAAACATCCCCATAACTACAGTGCATGAGTTCTTTTATGATAAAGCTAGCCTGGCTTCTGGCCAGTTGCTGTTGAGCCACTGATGGATCAGAAGGGAGTAGGAGCGCTTAAATCAAGAAATAACTCAATCACATAGTGTGTATATCTTTGTCCCCATACAGTGAGGGTAATCTTCTGTCCTGGTAGGTATTACTGTTTGAACAGATGCTACCCCTGATCAGGTAAGTAATAGTGAGGGAGAGAGGAGACCTGCAACTAAGGGACTAAGTTAGTACACCCTCCCATAATCCTGTAAACAGCGTCTTCTGTTCCAAACCATAGGTAACCTTTTTCCTCCTAGTCAGATGTTATAGCCAGAACAGATGCTGCCCCTGATCCGGTAAGTCTGAATGAATAGGGAGAACAGGGAGCCCTTGAGCTGGGGAATTGTTGACACTAAGTAATTCGGCTATCCCATAATATTATTGTAGTAGTAGATCCTTAGTGAAGAGACATATATATAAAGGTGTTCATAGGAATGTGGTCGTCGTTGATATGCGGCGTTAGTGAGAACGCTGGGTGGGAGACCAGCGCTTATACCCACAGGATTGTGGCTTGAATAAGTGAGAGCGCTAGGGGGTTGAACTAGCGTGGAGATCGACAGGATTGTTGATCGTTTGGAAAAGGGAGCATTGGGTTCTGCAGGCCCATGTGTAGTCGCACCGGATTGTGCGCAATATCTGCCCTAGGGTAGACCGGTCTGGGTCTGAGTGGCCGCGAGACCAACTGATGTGAATATAAGTGTGGTGTAGGGTATGGATATCCCTAGTAATCAGTGAGTATCCTTAGTATCCCTATAGATTTAGTGGTGTTTTTAATAATATGAGCTTGTATATTGCGAGTTCCCCATCCTCAGGTAGGTACTCAGGTGCCTGGATAGTTGGTCCTGAGGAGGGATGTGATTACGTTCTGGCTGGGTTGGAGGGGCCCCTAGGGGCTGATCCCATCTAACCAGAAAATCCAGCCATAACAGTAGGTCAATGAGGTAATTGACCGGTGAACTTAATTTTTAATAAACAAGCACACTGCAGAAAATCAAGTACGACTCCAGAGTTTGATGTGGGATTGGGTCCTTGTAAAGCATGCAGTGTGGTGGGGGGGAGAATGCACTTTGTCTGCCATCTATAAAACATAACAGGGCACATCACAGAAGTCAAAAACAATGCAACAAGACAACCAAAGTGCAATACAAGAAAATCAATATTGCAATATAGATTGCAATATTTCAGCTCAAAAAACAGTAGCACCAAAACCTACATAATACATCACCACCTCAACAAAATACCACTCAATGAATGTTCACACATATTCTTGTCACACATTACAACCTTAAAAATATTTATTTTTTTGTACATTGGTAAAAGGTGTCCGGAGCAAGCTTTGCTTCGCCAAGGACGCGAAATAGTGCCAGTCAAAAATGTTTTGTGGTATGGCCCAAGGAGTTTAAATCAAAAGGAATGGAAGCAGCAGACATGTAGGGACTCTAGCATAATTTCAGAGTCATCTGAAAGGCCACAAGTGATTGCTTATTGTGAATGTTAACAAGAAGGTGTTCATATATTTTTAGGACGGGTGAAATCCTCATTATGGTAATTGACCTGGAAAAATACCTAGATTGTGTTACTAAGCTTCACTTTCAAAGTGACTCACAAAATATTTTATTGTAGCAGAGTAGAGAGATAAGACTCAATGGGGCATATTCTCAAGGACTTATCTCCGATTTATCAGCACTTTAGCGCCGCAAAAGCGGCAATAGATTTTTTGCCCTATTCTCAAACCGGTGCAAACTGCCGATATCGCCAGTTTTCCAGCGAGAGCTGCCGCAAAAAACATCGCCATGGATGAGAGCGATACCTAACGCTAATGATATGCAGAGTAGGCGTTCCCATGCAAAAACACAAGAAAACACCAGTTTGCGATATTCTCAATGACCAGCCAGATCTGCGGTGTGATCCAAAAACAGGGATAAGGTGTGTTAGCAGCAGGGATTTAACACCTGACTTTTACTCGTGTTAAGCAGAACGACAACCTGCAGTATGAAAGAGAGCCCAGCCCAGAGCCACATTTGAAGACCAACACATGTCATGGAGCTACTGATCATGCAGCTCGGAGACCCAAGAGGGCCACAACACCCACCGCCACCACCCCAGGCCCCCACCCCCCCCCCCAGGACTACCACTGAGGCTGCACAGAACGAGACAGCTAACCTTCCGAAAATGGCATGGCCCCTCAGCCACATAATTGCAGAATGTGGTAGAGGTGGGAACCAAACATGTGTGACCGGAGGTCCCAGGCTGGTCTTCTGTGGGGCTTGTGGGGCTCTGGTTGTCCTCTGTACTTGCTCCGGCTACCTCAATGGTGCTTGGCAGTTGTTTGTGTTTTGTTTGTGTTTTTGTTGCCGCTTTTATAGTGATTTTTCCCAACTGACTAGTGGGACTTGCAAGCCTGGCGCTGCGTATCGCTGATTTTTTATCGCAGTTGGGCACATCGCAACTGTTTCCATGTTTGGGTTTAAATTTTTATCGCCGTCCCGGTACTTTTATCGCAGACATTTGACGCGTTATAGGGAAACTATTGCATGTTACCGCCGTGTTGTGAATACGACGTTAACACAGAGTTCTTTTCCTGCGATAGACGGTGATATGAAAAATTGCGTTAACCTATTTTGGCGATGAATATCGCAAGTTCTGAGAATATCCCCAAATGTAGGGTAATACCCCACCCTTCCAAGCTAAGTAACCCAATATTGCACTGATATTTCACCCCAAACATCTCTAAAGTACACAGTCAATATTACCCACATAATATGGGATAATATTTCAGTGAAATCAAAATTGCAGGTTTCACAACAAGCCAATTACATAGCAGCATTAAAGTTCAGGTTACTGCTTTGCTCAAACCATGGCCTAATGCAAACCAATACAGGGGGTTTCACAAATTTGCCATATTTTAGCATATCTCAGTAAAACATTCTGTAGCAAAGAGTACCTTCATTAGACACAACAGTTAATAGCAGAACACTCCCGCAGCAGAACTTTACTAGGCACACCCGTGAGCCTCTCTAGGCATTATGGTCTCTTCAGTCGTATTACTATTCTGCAATTCAATACTGTTCAAGCAAAGAGGGGGGTTCTGTGCCACACAGTTATTGTGAAATCCTACATTTTTCAGTTTTTGCAGTCTATATAATGGAAAATGTTGTCCATATCTTTTAAGGCTTGATGGTGCTGAACATGCTGCTCCTGTAGTCAATTGTGTTGCTCAAAAGGCAAGATGCAGCCTAACAGCTAGGGCAGTCAATCTATAATCTGGGGAACCGGGTTCGAGTCTCGGCAATGACGCTCAACATCCTGTGATTCTGGACAAATCACTTAATCTCCCTGTGCCTACAAAAAATGATTGTGTCCTTCTGTAATGCACTGGTGCTGGTGTAAGGCCCTCTGATACCTTCAGGGAAAGTGCACATTATATAAAACCAACAAAAAAAAATACAAACCAGGAAGTGGGGTGGCAACCTTGCTATCAGACAACTCTTTTTTTTAAGAGCAATTTAAGACAGCAGACTTCCTCAGCATTCCAATGATTGTCTGTTTACTAGGCACTCCTGTAGGGTTCTCACTCTAAAGCAGCAGTGCAAAATGTATTTTTCATTCACTGGAAATGGTGTTCCAGTGTGGATCATGTTGGATTACAGTCAAAAAATGGTTCAATGCTAGGAGCAAGGACAACTTTTTGAAGGCAGCCAATTAAAAGGTATCAGCAGGTTTCATTAGCTGCAGCAGCGACTGACTAATTTGACAATTAATACTGGAGAGTGTAACATCATATGCACTGACTGATCAGTGCAAGGTATATTTCTCTTTTACTGCAAATGGTGTTCCAGAATTAGACATGTGGGGCGCTAACTTTAAAGTAATGGTTCAATGTACGGCGGAAGACACCCTATTTAAGGCAGCCAAATACATGCTCTGCACCAGCGCTAGACTAATTTGGGGTTGTTGGCTAAAGAGTTTAACTCCATTTGCAAATTATACAGACCAATGCAAAATGTAATTCAACTTGTGTGTTACACTTTTATGAATTATCATATATAAACATTGTTGTGCACATTTTGAAATCACATGTAGTATAGTGAAGTTAATAAATAACCCAGGTTTTGACATTTATTGAATATACACATTATAATGATGATAGTTTGCTTCCCAAAGGTTAATAATGCTATGTGTTCCTCCATTTTGATTTTCAAGATATCTTAGCTTGCCATTAGGCCTTAACTGACTGATGTACATTTTTACCTGTCAGTATGCTGCTTATTCACTTTTTTGCAGGTGCGTTATCAAGTCTCTTGTTAGCTAGAGAAAGACTTGTTATTTTGTACTAGACTGATTGTAAGGCATGAACAAAAAAAGTTGGCAGCAGATGCAACCCTCAAGGACAAGTTATGCTATATTGATTTGCATAGCACACAAATCACCTAAAAGGGTGGTGTGTAGGTCTGTGGTCCCTGAGGTGCTTATACAAAGCGCCAGGTCTTCTTCTTTTTGCAGAACTCAAGAAGTGCGGAGGAGGCTCTGTATGTTGAGGGAGGTTATTCCATGTCTTGGGGGCAATGTAGGAGAATGAGTGACCTCCAGTTTTGTTTTTGCGGATGAATGGGATGTGTGAGACTGAGGCAGAGCACAGAGCATAGGCAGGTGTCTGGTGGGTTGGTGAAAGTGTATGCAGTTCTTTAGGTATTCTGGTCCTGTGCTGCATACAGCTTTGTATGTGTGAATGAGGAGTTGGAATTGCCTGCGTTTGTGAATGGGCTGCCAGTGAAGCTTCCTAAGTTGCGGTGTGATGTGAGTGCGGCGTGGGAGATTGAGTATGAGTCTTGGAGCAGTGTTCTGGATGATCTGAGGTCTGTGTATGAACTGTTTGGAGATTTCAAAATAGAGAGCATTGCCATAGTCTAACCTGCTGGTGATGGGTGCTTGTGTAATGGTCCGTCTTGTGTTCTAGGACAATCATTTGAAAATATTTTGCAGCATGCATAGGATGTGAAAGCAGGAGGCGCCCACTGCGTTGACTTGAACCATCATGGTGAGCTTATAATCTAAGATTATTCTTAGATTTCTTACATGGTCGTTGGGCCACTAGTTGGAGTTCCATCGGGAGGTCTTGTTGTCGAAGACCAACAGTTTTGTCTTGTTGGAGTTGAGCTACAGGCACTTGGTTCACATCAAGCCTACTATCATTGTCATGCAATTGGTGAAGTTGGTTCTGCTGGTGGTTATATTGTCCATAAGGGAAAGGATTAGTTGGGTTTTATTGGTGTAGGAGATGATGGTGATGTCTTGTGATCGGATGATGTCTGCAAGCAGTGCTTGTTTATGTTGAAAAGTGTGGGCTAGGGGATCATCCATGTAGGACTCTGCATATCAATTTCATGTTTCATGGTCTCTGGTGTGAAGAGAGGCAGCTTAACCCTTTAGCTTTTCCCATGAGGAAGGAACAGATCCATCTGAGAGTGGGTCCTTGTATGCCAATCTCCTAGCGTCTTCTGATGAGGGTATTATGGGAGACAGTGTTGAAGGCCGCAGAGAGGTCAAGCAGGATGAGGGACGCTGTTTGTCCTTGTTCCCGGATTATTCGAAAGTCATTGGTGGCCACGATGAGTGGTGTTTTGGTGCACATGGCAGACATGATGGAGGTGTTGATAATATGGGTCAAGGTGGTGCTGGTTGGTGATATTCTGAGGTTATAAATGCAGTAGGGGCATAGGTCCATTGGGGCCCCTGAGTGGATAGCACACATGATTTCTGCTGTGTTATTTCTGGTGAGGTTTGTCATTTGGTTAGGTGGTCATCTTGGTCGGTAGTGGGTGGGTTAGCAACAACTTTTCTGGGGTTGTGCGTAAGTTGCTGTAAATGTTTGCGATTTTGCTGTAGAAGTAGTCAATAGGTTGTCGCAGAGTTGTTAGGAGGCAGAAAGCAGATATGTGTCTAATTGTGTTGGGTTGAGAATTTAAGGGGTTACTGACTCCCAGCAAAATGCCACCATGGGATTGACTCCGGACTGTGGGAGTGAGATATTGATGTCCTGAGACATTTGATTGTGCTTTTAATTGGTGTTCCATTGTAGTTAGCCTAATGCCCCTTCCTTGATTTGGGAAAGAGAGAACTCTAACTCTGACTTCCTTGAGTATGAAGCATCATGCTAAACAGTATTGTTTATCTCTGAACATCTACTGAGCTTCATATGGTGCTGACAGCTTCCTCATTTCAGCATTAGAAATCTCACTTTCAATGCTTAATTTAGTAAATAGATAGTTTCTTTATGGATCACCCGGTTTGGATAATTTGCGTTCTTTACATTTTTTTTTCTTTTTTGGAACCAATTTTATTTATTTACATCATAGTAGTACAATACAAAATATTGCTTCATGCAAAAACGTTTACAGATTGTGTGTAAATATAATAAAGTCAGTATTTTGGAAGGAGTGGATGGTTCATAACATGAATGCAGTGACGTCTTCAAACGTTAGATCCCAACAGTGGGGATCCCACAATATATCCATGCCACTGTGTCTATGTCCTCTGCTATCTTGGCGACTCTCCTAGGTCTATATATATGCAATGATGTGAATGTTCTCTGTGCGTCCTCCCACCCACTCCCCTGATGTCTTGATGGGTATGACTATAAGTGGAAAAGAGGAGGGAGACCACATGTAAGGGGAACAGATTTCGTAAGTGGGACAGTGCCTGGTGTTGTGTTGTAATTATGCTATAAAGGCCACTAGTTAGACTGTGAGAGTGGCCTTGAACATCTGCAGATGTTGCAGCAAGACATCCCACAAAGCTAATATGGGAACCCTGAGAAACCCTCGGACCTCCTTCTGTCTCAGTGCCACTGATTTGAATTCTTTACATATTGTTTACTTGCATTCTGTACTTCATAATACTCAAATGCAAGAGTTTTTGGAAGCCATAATATTGTTTCTGTAATATTACATTTGATTAATCCTTGCCAATTTTGCTGATTGTTATGAATTATTAATTCAAAAAGAAACCTTTATGGTTCCATACTATCCTCTCCATAATTATTGTGGAACTGTATTGGCTTTATTGGAATGTAAACGAATCCCAAATGCCAGGTCTCCCTCAATGCTTCAAGTCAACTACAAAAGGTCCATATGACCTATGTTTGATAACTACACAGAAATTGAGGTTTACATACCCCCGCAAAAATCACATTATAATCTAATAAGGTACTCTGAGACTGCACTTTACATTGCTTTGTACACGAAACATCCATCTTAAAAATATGATATTTTTCCAAGAGTGAGGCAATGCATACCTTGAAGGTTAGATAAAATGAGTTAGCTAGGTCCATGCTGAAAACAGGATGAATTGCAGAGCTGTCCTCCATGTGCAGTTTATACAGATTCCTGGCAGCAAGACCCATGCTAATGTAATATCGAATATATAAGTGCAACATTATCCCTGTGAAGACCAGAGTGATCGAATGTGACTGGAGCAATGGGAAGAGAATCCATCAAATTGAGGTCAGAGGGTGACAGGCATGTTTTTCTGAATCACTCAGTTGCTGGACTGATAACAGACCAGAATTAAGTGTAACTCAGAAGCCCAGAGTGAAATGAACACCAAGTTTGATTCATCAGAGTTAGTAGGCTTCAGGATGGGAGGGGTAAGTTCTATTGGTCATAGCAACTACACACCTGCCTTTGAGGCATTTTGCTAATGTTGATTTGATCGGCGTCATCAAATTACTGAGGACAACCAAAGCATTTATGTAGATTTAGGTCAGGGTAGTATTTTCATACATGCATAAATTTCATTATACACTGCCTACATGTGAGCGTTAGACAGTGAGCTATCAGTTTGAGAGGGGGATGACATTATAAACCTAATAAGGAAACAATATTTCTAGTTTACAGCACATTTCCCTCAGAAAACTCCTTTGAACCCCTAGTACCTATAGCACAATATTTTTTTACAGAAAATGAGTGATGGGTTCAAGCAACATTAAAGTCAAGAAAACTACACAATATGATTTCCAAACCAACTTAGAAAATACAAGAAATATTAAATATTTAAAATGTCACAGGGTGATTTTAAATGGACTTAGCGGGTGGAAATATGGATGTTTATCACTTTCGCTGCTACGTGTCTGTGCATCTCTAAGCCAGAAAAAGCATGTACCTCTTTGGTATCTTTGTATCCATATGATTAATTAATTTAATTATTGTTCAGTTAATTAAAACCATTACAAAATTACAAACACTATTTTTTAAAAGGTGCAAAATCTCATGAAAGTTACATATCTCTAAAACATCTTAAAATGTATGTAATTATAAAATATATTTCATGTTTTATCATTGTTCATATTTAGCTTTCAGTGCTAGTTTGTGAGTACGTAACATTTAATCAGTTTACAGTTCATTTGGGGATAAGCAGAGTCCAGTCCTCTTATGATTGCTGTTCTACACAACTTTAAGCCTCTATCTAGAAATGCTCGCCGTAATATTGGGGTTCATGCTGGTTGAAGTATCTTGCAAAGACATACAAGATGAATCAGATCTTCCTTTTTATAGCCATAATGCCGGCAATTTTCATTTTCCTTATGTTTCCAATGAGGGGCTTCCGCAAGAGTGGGGAACTGTCCAAACCTTAATATTATTAATGTCCTCTTTTCATAGAGTAAGTGGAGTCCAAATAGGCCGCTTGTTTCAGTGTTTTACAAGTGTTGATCACTTACCATGAATGACTTCTTATTGAAAAAAGGTCTTTATCAGCCAGTAGCAAGTGGAACTTTGCAGCCTTGTTTAGTGTTAATTTGAACATTTGGTAGGACATTTGTTTATTCCACAACTTACTTGTGCAGGTAACTTTTAATGCATATTCAAAAAATGTGTATGCTGGCGAATATTTATCTTGTTCCATTTCCTGCCACAGAGATTCATTAAGGCTGTTTTCCTCTACATTTTGTTTTATTTGGTACCATACTTTATTGAATGTGTCGAGCCTGCCCAGTGTTTCGTTCATGAGCCCCAACTCCAGGCGCATCTGCGCTTCTGAAGCAAATTTCGGGAGTTGTAGAACCTTTTTATAAATGCGTGCCATTAGTTTGTTTAGGGTTTCTGAGTCCTTCCCGTGCATTGCAGCACTGGCGTATGATAGTGTTGGTAGTTCTTTGGTTGCAATTACCGTTAATAATGGTTTCAGAGACGGTCCCTCCAGTTTTTTTGCAAGCGTTTTAAGGGTGAATATTAGTTCTCCTTCTCACTGTGTCATATATTTCTTCTGACGCAAAACGATAATTTATTGTCTATGTAGAATCACAAAGATTTATAGCACAATACTTTCTCCAGTATATTGCCCTTTAATCTAATATGTAGAGTCGAGGCTGTTCGATTTGTGATAAGCATTGATTTAGTTTTTGAAAAATTTTATTTCAACTTATTTTCTTACAGAAATTCGGAGAGTTTGTTGAGTAGTCTTGTCAAGCCTACCTTGGTCAAGCTTAAAAGAACAATATTGTCTGCATAGGCAAGGTGTGATAATTGTAGTTTTCCCAGCTTCGGAGAGTGTGAGTTGATTTCATCTAGCTGACTTGAAAGGTCTGAGATGAATAAATTACAAAGGTGCGGGCCAGTACGCACCCCTGCTTCAGACCCACGTTGGTATACACTTTTCTAGATATTCTAGCTCCATTCCCAAGCTTCATGCCTCCCCAGGTATCTGTGTAAAACAGTAGTAGACCCTTCAATATTCTATCTGGTATATCACACATTTTTAATTTAAACCACATGAGTTTCTGATCTACGCCATCAAAGGCGGCTTTTAAGTCGATCTAACACAAATGAAGATCTTGTTTTCTATTTTTGCATCTTTCAGCAGTCATTGAAATTGACATAATATTTGTAATAGTTCCAATACCCTTCCTAAAGAGGTTTTATTTTTTGGTATTAGATTACGTTCTCTCGACCAATCGGCTAGGTCTATAAGGATTAATGAAGCGAAATATTTAGCTTTGACATCCTGTAAGGCAATTAGCCTTTAATTTTTGGGATTCGACCTGTCTCCTCCTTTGTAAATAGGGGTAATGATTGATCCCTGCCAACTATCTGGGATTTGATTAAGTTCTACATCAATGTAGAGTTTCCCTAGGATCGAACTCCGAGTCGTATTTAAAAGTTGCCTGGGGAATGACGTTCGGGCCAGGAGCACCATTGCTTCTGCCTTTCTTTATTATGTTTGATATTTCTTCTATTGTGTACATTGGTTGATTGGTCTGTGATTTCAGTTCATTCTCGTTAGTCTGCTTCACGGACGATAACTGGAAATTGTCTGTGTTGTGGAGTTGTGCTTCTTTAAATTTATCCCTGAGGAAGTTAACCCACTGCTGCTCTTGTATATGCAACGTTTATGTTTCCAGGTCTAGAGAAGTTGTTTATTGTCTGCCAAAATGTGTTAAGATTTGAGTGTCTTAAATTGTAAATTAAATTAGACCAGAAACTCTCAGTTTTCTCCTTTTTAAATTCCCATATATTTTTTTTAAATTGTATTCTCATTTGTTGCAAAGTCTTCCAGCCTACGCCCTTGGATTTGTCCTGTCACAATTTCCTTTGAGCTTTTCTCAGTTCTTTCTTTAGCATTTGCAGATCTTTTGGTAGATTTTTTGTCTGATCTTGTGTTTTGACCCCAATTTCTGAAACTTTCATAGTTTTTGCTAATTTGTTTAGGAATTGCGATCAAGCTTGTATTTTGTTAATGGGTTCTGAAGTTTCGTTTGGCCAAAAGACCCTTTATTGTTAAAAAAAATTCTGTGGTATTCATATTTGTCCATTTAAAACGTTTTAAATTGATTGAGGTAATTCCTCCCTCTGGAGCATAAGTAAGTTAATGTTTTGGTGTGTTTAGATTGAAGATGACGTGCTGAATTGAGTGATCCCTCAAAAGGGTATAATCAATGTAGAAGCGAGCTAATATTGGGAGTAAAGGAAGGGTTAAGAGTGTGTAATCTAACGTTGAGTGTGCCCTTGGACGGTAGTATGTTTTTTCTGGAGGGCGATCTTCGTAGTTTCTACCATTAAGGACCCGCATGCCTTGGAATTCAATATCTGTGACTAGTTGCTGACCTATGCGGTCCATAGGAGATAGGTCCCTGTATTATGTTGCTGGGATACACACCAAAATGAGTTATCTGCTGTTAGCATTTCATCTTCAGCTGGTGTGAATATCATATTCAAGTTAAAATCACCTGGTACTATTAAATTCCAGGTAGTCTCTTTGCAGCAAAGTCTTGATATTGTTTTATTTCAAAAGGGCATTTTTCTCCTTTTTTTCTTTGAGCCTTTGGTTATGTGTAGTAATTAATTAACAGTATCGTCTTACCTGTACTTAAGTTTTGATCTGAGAATTTTATGATTTGTATGCTGGGATCCAGAGATTTCAACTGTTCTGTTGATATTTTTAGGGCTATCGATACACACGGTCAATTCTCCTACCGCCCTGCCATAGTACTTGCATTTTTCTGCTGCTACTGTATAATGAGCATAATCTGCTATTGGAATATTAACTCAAATTCGCTTTATTCGAGGTTCACTCATAAAAACATGAAAAGTTGTATTACAAAAAGGATAAAACTAGTTAAAATTTGATGTACAAGCAAATAATTTAAAAAACATAATATAACTACATCATAAAATTCATATGGAATACAGATACTCATTTAGTAGTTATCTTATCAGTTCAGTGATAATTTACAAAAAAGACATATTCAGTGATCGAGGAGCTTCTGTCTAACAGTCCATGCCCATCCTAAATATTTGGCAGTAGCTATTGATATAGGGAGTAAAGTGCTAATGCGTATGATTCTTAAGGCTTCAGAACTGCTAGTAGTACCTAAGGACTTACACAGTGGAGATAACCAGATGCATCTTGGTATTACATAGGCCGAACAGGCAAATAGAAAATGGCCAGTTGTTTCTGTGTATACTCCACATGCCGGACAATTGCTAGTAGAAGGACCACCCCACCTACTAGTCAGAGCTCTAAGGGGTAGGGCACCTGCTCTGAGTTGGAAGAGGAGCTTCCTGTCCCTTGGTATAGTTATAGCATCCCAGTAAAGCTCTAAGCTAGGGTTAAGTTTTGCTTCTAAAAAACCTCCAGCCATAGTCGAGGAGCTGGTACCACTCCCGTTTCGGTACGCCACCTTCTCCCAATAAGTGTCTTTTAGGTCTTTTTTAGATGGAAAGAATGCTGTCTCTGGATGTTCCCACAGCATTTGTAGACCTAGAGTACCCAACGTTTCTCTAAGTTCATTCAACCGACTGACTTTATGGAAAACGTCAGACTTGATGATGTCTAGGAACCCTACCGCATAGTGTGAAAGTTCTGGAGTAGTCCAGAGCCTACGCCAATGTAAGATTGGACGAAGCCTAGCTAAATCTGCAATAGCCTTCCTGCCGAGATCGTACCTGAGTGGCAGCAGGGGAATACTTATGGGAAGACCAGTAATAGATCGAAAAAACTTGTTTTCTGAAATTTGCAGTGGCTGTAATTTCTCGAAACCCCACAGTTCAGCGCCATACAGCGCCGAGCTGAGCACTTTAGCCTCATAGACCTAGAGTGCTGATTTTATTGGTTTGGTTAAAGATTTTCTATGTTCATTACCAAGTGCTCCTGCTGTTTGCCTATGCCTTAATACCACAGTGTCTATATGTTGCAACCATTCATGGTGAGTTTATTTTTAAAACTACGATGAGGATTAAAAACCATGAGCTTGGTTTTAGCCACATTAATTTCTAAGCCATGGTCCCCACAAAATTTTTCAAAAATAGATAGGGAATGCTGCAGACCACTCGGGGTCTTTGATAAAATCAAAGGATTGTCTGCAAACATTAAAATAGGTGTCTTGATGCCAGCCAAAGAAGGAGCATCAACATTTGCAGAGAGCATATGGGCAACAACACCATTAATATACAACGTAAAAAGCGTGGGAGCCATCGCGCACCCTTGGTGGACACTGCGCTGCACTGGGAATTCTGAGGTAACCATTCCCTGCCCTCCCCACTGTATCTTAGCAAAGTTTGCTTCATGGAGTCTCATCAGCATTGTTAGCAGTTCTATGGGCAGGCCCAGGTTCTTCAGGACTAGCCACAACTGACACCTAGGGACTAGGTCAAAGGCAGCCCGCAGATCGACAAATGCCGCGTACAGGCTGCCCTTGCCCAGTAGCACAGTCTTCCATTGCAGTAGGGTGAAGCGGAAGACCTGATCTACAGTACTGGTAAACTTCCGAAAACCCGCCTGGAAAGGGGACAAAGCATTATTCTCCTCGGCCCAATCAAGTAACCTGTTGACTACCATCCTCCCAACCACCTTTTGAATAGTCTCAATAAGGCTTATGGGCCTGTAATTACCAGGTTGTGATTTGTCTCCTTTTTTAAATACAGGATTATCACTGCACCCTGCCATGACGTCGGGACTGCAGCACCCTGAGCCACTGCATTGGCGAGGATAACAATATGCTTGCCCCAGCGCTCTTTATCATGAATAAAGACGTCCGCTGGTACCCCGTCTAAGCCCGGTGCTCTGCCACTAGCCACTGTGCTGAAAACCATTGTGACTTCGTTACTGCTGAAAGTATTTCCTTTATAAAAGACAGGCCTGAAGCCATCCATCATATTATCAAGCTGGTTTTGGGCGTACTGAGGTTTGAAATAGTTCACCCAGTCCTCCTGTGATACGTTATTGCTAGGAGGGTCAGAAACACCCCCCGTACCTCACTTGACAATATTCCAGAATTGCCTGGAATCTTTTCTATCACTGGCTTCCTTTAGATCTTGCCAAAGAAGCTCGTCCCACAGTTTCTTGGCTTTTGTTATACACTTCCTATACTCCTTTCTGGCGGTGCGAATGATCTCCAATTGTCTACCCTTGATAGCTAAGCCAAGGGCAGACCTAGCATTCCTGCATTCAGCATTGTACCACTTAACCGGCTTGGGGGTTACACCAATAATCCTCTTAGCTGGTTTTAAAAAGTGATCCCTAATGCTTGAGAAGAGGCTTTCATGGATTTTGGTTACATCATCCAAACCTAGATCAGATATATTCGTTTGTTCAATGGCCAATACAGCTTTATCGACCTCTGCAACAATACTATCCAGAACCTGTTGATTGGCCATAACATGAACCCATTTTAACCTGCGCAGATTATTTGTCGGGACAATTTGAGGTGTGCATTCCACGTCTAGGTACGGTTTTACTTGATCAGTTTTCCACCATTTATGCACTACACACAGCGGATTATGGTCACTTTCAATTTGCCATTTGACCTCCATATCAGATTCCGCAATTTCATACTACAGAGGACATCGTCAATTCTACTGCTATGCCGCCCATTGTCAAAAGTATTTTCCCCTATCTTATCGCCCTCAGTCCTCCCATTTAATGCCCTTAATCCCCTTTCATAACAGATCGGATTTAGACATATAACATCCTCAGACCAGAGAATAACAGGTTTCAACTCTAATTTGGGAACAACCCATTGCCTGTCCTCCTCGGCACCAGGAGAATCATCATAGGTAACCATAGGTTCAAAAGTTCAATTTAGATCGCCAGCTATAACAGTGTTATTATCTGTGGAGTTAGTTTCTAAGAGGGAATCTAGAGCCGCTAAAACTTCTGACCTCCTTCTCTTGCTACCCCTAACATAAACATTGTAAATATCAAGGCATCCCAGGGAGCCCAGATCAGCTCTAATGAGTTGGATATCTTTGCTTTTGGTGGTTACCTCTTTGATATGGAGTGATAAACTCTGCCGAACCCATATGACCAAGCCACCCATTGGTCGCCCCTTGGGTCCTTTAGTTGCCAGAACAAAGTAATTTAAATAGCCCAGGGCAAAATGAGGTTCACACAGCCAAGTCTCCTGGAAAATGCACACGTCGAATTCATTAATAAATGTTATCCAATCTGGAGACTGCTGTCTAGAGCGCAAGCCAGCAATGTTCCATGAGATTAACTTACCCACACCAACCCTATTGCTGGTAGTTGTAGTTGAGGAGGTGGCAATGACAGGGGTAGTACATGGCACCCTCTCTACATCCCCACTAAATTTGAATAAGTTGGAGGATTCACCCTACTTTCCTCACTTATCTTTGTGCTAAAATTTGGAGCGTAGTCAGCACCCATAGTTTGATTACAGGCTGTCAATACTGCCCCTCTCGCTCTCTCCCCGGGAATAGCCGCTATAATACCACTACTGCCTTGAATCAGGTCTGATGTTTGTTAATCATTATTATCCAACCCAGAGGCAGAGAGCTTATCAAAGTAATTGAAGGTCGGGATGTTATATCTAGGTCTAGTCCCCTCCATCTGTTCCATATTCAATACACCCCCATGTCTCATAACTGTTGAGGGTAGGTGGGGGCATTGAGGATAGAAAAAACTCAAATCTTTAGTATCAATTCAACTTTCAACAAAGTGAATAGGCCAGTGACATATATGGTGAACCACCCCTCTGTCCCTAAAGTTTATAACAATGCAGTCCCCCAGGAGATCTTTTCTCCGGTGTCCCACCCAACTTAATCTCCTGGCAAATAAGATTTCCCCGCTGACGTTTAAGGAGAGAGGCCTATTGTTGTTTAGCCAATGGGCAATCTTGTTTCTTAGCTCAGGATAGGGTTCTGATTTTTCTAGTCCTAATTCCGGAACACCAGTCAGGACTACAGTGTATGGAGCTGATTGTGGAGGTAGATCGATATGAGGAAGTATCCTCTTAGCTTTAGGAGCTATAAATAGGTCCTTGTCTCCATGAATTTTCATATTCTTGTGTCCCGCGTGTTCGCTGATCTTAAGCGAACCACTCTCACCTATTTGCACACCCTCACCTTCAACCTCTCTCGAATCCCTCAGAGAAGTCCTATCAGTCTTCTGAGTGTGATTTATTCGTTGGGCAGCTAAAGGTCTGGGTGGGGTTGGTGGCTGGGTTATATTATTAGGAACACTAGTTAGAGCTCTGGGACATGTTTGAGATGCCATGGCCTTATTATGGATACCATCCTCAAGTTGCCTTAGAGTATTGGAGCTAGATATCGTTATTTGCTCTAAGTGATCAATCTTTTCGAAGATCTGCTTTACCCTTTCAAAAAGTGGGGCCAAAGGGATTTCATGAGATGTTCAACTTTATCCATGAGTCCCTCATTGTAAGTGGGAAGTGATAAAGGGGAAGCAGGTGTTTCTGCTGGTAAAATACTTGATGAAGGAATACCAGTCTGTATGAGAGTCGAGGGTAAGGAATCATCTGAGTGATTAACTCCACCTTTAGATGTTTTGGGGGTTTTATCTATTTTTGCGATTTTAGGGCATTTTCCCCTCTGTCTGGTTCCACCACATTTCCTTTTATTAACAGAGCCTTGCCCTTGGGCTGTCGTTACTGGCTTTGCATTTGCTATAGATTTAGTTGGAAGAAGCATTAGTGACTCATTTGATGTAATATCTAGGAGTAATTCCAGGCTAGAGTCAGTATTGGTATTCTCCCTAATGATATTTAGGTTTGGAGACGCCTCAATTGGACAATCAGTTCTAGATCCCCCAATGGACCCAACATTGGATGTTGCACTCCCATATGTCGTTGGGGAAGTAGCTGTTGCTATGAGACCCAAGGAGGAATGTTTATTAAAAAGTGGTTCCAAAGAGAAACGATGTTCAACAATGGCGATTTCCTTTTCGAGTACTGATCTGGCCCTGGTTAAGAACTGATCGAAGGTACCAGTAACATTTCCTCCCTTATGTGGCATTTTAAACCTGTCTTCAGCTGGCAAATACTTTCAATAAAATCTAAGCTAAACTGTATATCCAAGCAAATGACACGGGTGAACACAGACGATTCAATAGAGTGGTGGAGATATAGAGTCGTACGTTACAGTCCAGGTCACAGATGTAAATGGGGTGGCCCAGCCCAGCCCGTTTTGGGCTGTGACAGGCTAGGACGGGCCCGCCCTTGGCCCGGGCTTCGCTCGGCTCGTCCCGTGCACGTCCTCGCGGGACGAGGGACCAGGCAGGGCTTTAAGCGCCTCCAGGCGCGCACTCAAGTTTGTTGCGCCCCGTAAAATCCTAGGGGTTGTAGTCTGGAACAGCCTGACCGGCGGAGCCAAGCCCGGCCGGTCAGTATCCTTGCAAAGTACCCGGTGACAAGAGCAACAAAGGGGCGAGGGGGGCAGAGTCAAGCCCAGTCGCATGGAGAACAGGGAGAGTTTCACAGTTCTGCAGCACCCACGACGATTCAATAACAACCGGAATATCTTCATGCGAGCAAGGGCTATGATGTCACAATCTTCCCACTCCTTAAGTGGGAGGCCTTCATCAAGCATCCTCCTGGCTCCTGCTATATTCCAAGATATCATGTGTTTTGTATTTATTTCAGAAGGGGGTACCATAGCTCGCTTGTGTCAGACACTTTGTTCAATATTCCGGGTAGCCAGTTCCATTCAACTTGATTTAGGTCACTCTCCCCAAGCGTTCCTTTTATTGATACAAACAGGGTCTCAGCTGTATCACTCCTGCCTTTTGCAATATGTACAATTGAATATACCTGTGCACCAGGGTTGTTATGATTTATTATCCTTTTTGTGTCCTGCTGTTTAATTTTTTTCAATGGGAATGGATAATGCGGTCTTACTGGTTCTTTTAATTGAATGCCCCAGGCGGAGAATCGTTCTGAGCTGCTTAGTATTAGTTGTGCTAACTCCGGTGTATGCCATGTAGTTAATGTTCGTTCTTTTGTTGTATTATTTTCTCCTGGGAGAAAGTGCACTGCTGCAAGGTCTGATGGTTTTATATGTTTTAGTTCCTGAATTTTAGCCAGGAGCTTCAAGATATTACCTCTATTTAAAGTATCACAAATTCCCTGGTTTTCACATTCTGGGGATCATATAAGCTGATAATCTACCTGGTCTTTGGTTGTTTTCCATATTCTAGTATCTTTATCCTATGTTCTCTTGTTCTGCGTTGTGACTTGGTTAGGGATAGCAATACATAATTGACCGTCATCGGTACATTGCTGCCTGGTTTGATTAGGATTTTGAGGAACTGCAAGAGAACGATAGACATCCTCTTCTTTTGCTAAATAACACGTTAAGGACCTTGGGCCCGATTCACAGAACTAACGTAAGACAAAATCCTAAACTTACTACCACTTTGGTATTCACAGAAGGCACTTACTCATTTTGGTACTCACAGGAGGCACTTACTCATTTCGGTATTCACAGAAGTTAGGAGTCCTAACTTTAGGACTCCTAAATGCCTTCTGTGAATACCGAAAGTCTTAAAGTTAGGATTTTCCTCAGTTTAGGAGTCCTAAAGTTAGGAGTCCTAACTTTACTACTCCTAAACAGAGAAAAATTCTAGCTTTAAGACTTACGGTATTCACAGAAGGCATAATTGGAGTCCTAAAGTTAGGAGTACTAACTTTACTACTCCTAAACGGAGAAAAATCCTAACTTTAAGACTTTCAGTATTCACGGAAGGCATTTACTTGTTCTAATCGGGATACCAGGTTTTTGCTTTGGTGCTGTGCTGTGCTGAGTACTTTCACCATAGGTTATAATTGAGGCTGGTAGTGGATTGCAGTGTTGATTGCAGTGTTGATGTTCTAAGTTGATGCTAGTATCACTGGTCTCACTTCCATTTGCATGCACTGTTACTGTTGTTAAAATAGTGTCACATGAGGGTAGTATTCCTACCAGATTTTTTCCTTTGTCTTGAAGTTCTACTTCCTCTATTTGTTTGCTTAAGTCCAATGACTCAGTGAGTTTTTGATTTAGGAGTTCTTTTGATCGTGTTAGGGTGGAATCTTGATTTGAATCCCCCCCCCCTTTGATTCACCCCTCGTAATATTTTTTGCGGCGCCAAAGGGGTCATCAGACCTGACATTTCTCCAGGTTTAGCGCAAGAAGATGAACCTAGATCCTTTAAATATTGAAATCTTGAATTTAGCATTGTTTTTTATTTAATAATGATTTTTCAAACATAGATGCAATAGGAGAAATTAGCGGGCTCTTCATTGTAGAGGTTCCCCCTTTTGCTGTCGCTGATTTATCTCTTTTTTCCCTTTAGCGAGGCTTTTTTGTGTGACTGCTCTCTCTCCCAGAGCCTACCTCACCCTGCCTGATCGCATTCCTAAATTTTTGTTGTGAGTTGAGCTGGGCAGTCAACCGAGCCAGCAAGTGTATAAGCCTGCGCACCGCTTTTTGGGAGCTTTCACCTGTTACCCTTTTGGTGACTGACCCAAACAGGCAGACCCAAGTAGGCACAGAACTGGTGCCCCACCGCGCCGCACCAGCACCTGCACCTGCCCAGTCGGCTTCAACTGGGCTCAGCCGGGAACCAGGCAAGTACCAAGTACCAATTCCCGCCAAACATGGGCGGATGTTGCGTTTCTCCTGGGTGTCTCCTAGGTCCCCTCACTCAAACCACTTCTTCCCCTACTTCCACCTTGTGAGGACACACAGAACACACAGGACACACAGCTCACCTAACCCCCAGCGCTCCCAGACCGCAATGTAGGGGTGTAGAGTGTGGTGTGACGTGTAGGGTGTGAACCTGGCTCAGACAAATGCTCCACCGCTCCTGGCTTTTCCCTGGCTTTCTCCTGGAGGCTCACCTCACAGCTGCAGCTCCGTGAATGAGATCATGGTGTCCTTACGTGGCATTAGTTGAGCTGCTGTTGTTTCTGGCGGTAACTGGTGGTAGGAGCCCTCCACCCTCTGGGCTCTCACCAGTCTCTCTGTTGTAAATAGGATGGTAAGTGATGACAGGATACTTCTAGTTGAACATATGTAGATTTATTGTAAGACACAGCTGAGTACACACCTCGCCAGCTGACCAGACCACCAACTGACACTAGTGGAATTCTCCAGGTAGAAGTCAGAACATACATAGGCATTGTAGTAGACAGAGAACAAGAAAACACAAAGAAAGGACTAAGACAAAAGACAACCATATTACATGAAGAATCAATGTACAACACATCTCCATCCTTTATAGAAAAGAAAAGAAATAAAGGAAAACAAAGATTACAATACAAGAGACTGCAACGACAACCACAAAGACAAAAGAGTATACAGAGACACAGGAAGAAAAGAGAAGAGTGAGATGAAACAAAACACTCAAACAACCAAACAACACCTACCCCATGTTGCACAATAACAAGATACACAACACCAATTAAGTACCACACCAGGTATCCGAAATATCATTACACTCCATCCACCTCCCTTAGAGAAACTAAAACAAGGTTTAGAAGAAAGAAAACAATCCAACAAGGAAAGGTGCTTGCGTCCACAACCTCCCCAAACACGAGTACACCATAGGGTAGAAACCCTATTAACCAAAGGAAGGTATAAACATAGACCCTTGGGAGAAACACAACATACCCCAAGAAAGTTAAAGAAACCAAAGATCCCCTTTTTACAGACACAATGACACTGTAAACATGACTCCTCAAAATAAGGAACAACACAAGGTACAAAGCCTGGTAAATAACACAACTTTCCTTAAACAGGGTACACCTCAGGATAGACAACCTGGGAACTGATATGGGCAATGACTAATAAGAGCAGCACTAACACTACTACCCATTTCAGAAAACTAAACCAGTCAACCTGAGAACTAATATAGGTATTGATTACTCACCAACTCCACACCGTCCAAAGTAGGCTACACCACACGACAGCACAGGATGGTTAACTTGGAGATTGACTAACTTCCAACACTATTTCTCCAAAGAAGGGTACAACACAGAGTTCAAACCCTGAAACCAAACCTACAACATGCCCTACAAAGGATATACCATGGGTACCAACAGGCCCCACCCCCTCCCCAAAGAAGGGTACACCAATGGGTAAGAACACCGCCATAGGAAAGTACAACAACAACAACTCTCAAAACAACACTTTCCTCACTAACCCCAATAACACACAACAGGTTGAACAGGGTTCACACCCTGGAACTTATACACCAACATGCCCTACATAGGGTATACCATGGGTACCAACTGGCCCCACCCCCTCCCCAAAGAAGGGTACACCATTGGGTAAAAGACACCGCCATAGGAAAGTAGAGCCACAACAACTCTCAAAACACTTTCCACACTGACCCCCAAAACGCTCAAAAGGTTAAACACACCAGGAAAAACACATAAGCCCTCCTAGATAGAGTACATCGGGGAAAATGGCCCTGCAGACTAGAATGAGGCACCAGATGTCAGTGCAACCTCATAATAAAGAATACAAAAGGAGAACAGACCCATGAAACTGTCGTCACATACCTGGTGTTGATCTAGTTCAAGCATTCTCATATCACAAGGGAACTCATAGATTTCTGGTTACATCACCGCTTATATTTTCTTACACCTAACTTCCTGCTACATTTAATTTTGCGCCGTACTGCCAGAGATAAGCAATGCACTCACTGTTCTTTTCTTGCTTTAATTCCCTCTTTGTTTTCCTTCAATCATCTGGTTACAAGCTTCCTCAGAAAAGGTTACCGGCAGAAGATAGGTGGTGCGCAGTGGGTTCTTTTTGCGAGGTGTAGCTCAGGCTGTGTTAGATGGTTCCTTCTCTGGTCTGGTCAGCAGAAAACGTCGCCAAAATGTTGTAAATAGGATGGTAAGTGATGACAGGATACTTCTAGTTGAACATATGTAGATTTATTGTAAGACACAGCTGAGTACACACCTCGCCAGCTGACCAGACCACCAACTGACACTAGTGGAATTCTCCAGGTAGAAGTCAGAACATACATAGGCATTGTAGTAGACAGAGAACAAGAAAACACAAAGAAAGGACTAAGACAAAAGACAACCATATTACATGAAGAATCAATGTACAACACTCTCCCCCGAGCCTCTTGCGGTGATCGCGCCGACAACACTCAGGCACTTCTGACACTACTCCAGGCAAGGCTAACAGGCAAGGCAGGGCAGGCAAAGCGAAGGCAAATTGAAGGCGAAGGGAGACCGCATCGAAGCTTCTGTGTCCTTGTCTCCGTCTACGGTCTCGCGTGTCTCTCGCTTCCCAGATGTCACGAAAACACGGTCTGGACTCAACTTTGGTCAGTCAGCCAGCCTTGTCTTGGCGGTGTACAAAAGACTGTATCTTAGGGACTCTTCAAATTGTGCTGCTCTCCCGACAAAGATACAGCTCTCTCTCTCACAGGAACCCTTTTTCTGTAAATAAGAGTATCTTTTTCCTGAGCTGGCTCAAAAATGAAAAAACATTTGTGGTCTAAAGTCCAACTGGAATGAGGAAGGGCAGTTGTTTCTGCAAAATCCTAGAGGCAATACCTTGTGCTCGTGCTCCTTGGCTCCCTTGGTTTGTCCTCGACACCGCCACACCCCCACTGCAGGTTTCTGTGCTGCTCTCCCCCTCGCCTGCTTCACCACGAGTTACACCGGCAGTGTAACGACGAAGCAAGGCAGGGGGCCGCAGAGGTCCGTGGGGAACTCTACGGACACCCGGGCTCTTCGGTGCTTCGGGGTGGGGACTCAGCAGGGTGAAATCTACCTGCGAGGAGCGACGGAGCAACGGATCTACAGAGCAGAGTACAGAGTAGCGCCCACCTCCTTGACCCAAATCTGCGGCAAACTGAGCGGTGCAATATCGAAAAAATCCATATAAACTGTATGTTGTGGGTTTTATGTTAAAATTTCAGAGCTATGTATTGGTGACTGGTGCACACCTAAAGGTCTACTTTCTTTATTAAGACCAAACAGTATACTGTCTCTGTTCAGAAAATATAAAACCTGGGAAAAGATATCTACCTTCTAAGGAAGTTAAAACATTTTGACAACCCAAATCGATGGTATGACAAACTACGAATGAGAAATGTGAAAAGGTATTTACTCTGCCAAGAAACTAAAATAAACTATCTTTACATCCTGAGAATCCTGTGGGCTGTGCCAAGTTTCGTGCATAACCTTCTTAACATTTGAGAAAATATCAGAAACTGATTTATAAAAAAGAATTGAGTAATTTAAATTCTCCATGAAATTGCCTCGAAGTGGAAGAGGATTCCAGAGGGAGATAATTTAAAGAGAGCCATGCTTAGCTTCTAAATTCTGAGTATGGTTTTGTATGAATTATAATGTTAATGTAGAAAAGTTCAAATACCCTGGTGAAAATAGAGTTAAAGAATGTAAATCAGCCCTACGTTACTGTTCAACACAACATGAAAATACCGAAAATGCGGCATTGTATATACAAACAGAAACTACACTAGAAAGTCCATCAAAAACGAATGCTGTCCCAGGTCTGGATTACATAATTACTTTCATGTCATTCTGTCCTAGTGCCTTTCATTACCTGTAGGCGAACTCCACCTCGAGTCAGAAAAACGAAACAGGAGTGCTGGTATGATCTCCCTCATAATCTAAACTAGCATGCCTCCTTTTTCTTTTTTCTGCCTAACGGGGACTGAAGAAGGATGGTTGGTGGCTGCTGCCGGGCTGGAGCCACTGGATTGTGCATTGTTTCAAAATGATAACTTTTACACTACTGAAGGTTCCTGCATGCATGTTGCTCTATAATGAAGAAGGGCAACTATCCCGAAACAGGTGTCTAGAGATACACAGCACTGGCTTCACTAACAAGGGTGTGACACCGAAATAAGTGTTATCATGCACTGCATTTACTATGATGCATCAGGGCAAACTAAGTGCTGTGATGTGAGGCAGTGTGCACCCACCCTCCCCGTGTATTTCCATAGTTGCTATCTCATTTCAGAGGAACTCAGGAGATAATTTCTCCAACCCTGAGAGATTTATCTAGCTCATCACAAGAGTTACAATGGCATATTTTAGTTGTCAAAAGAACACTAGATATGCCTTTAATGTGACATACACATTTTAGAAGATCTGGGGGCATACTATCAAGGGGGTTTATCTCCGCTTTTTTGGCTTTAAAAGCCAAGAAAGCGGAGATAAAATTATCTCCCTATTACCTAGCTGTCGCTAACACCAGTTAGCAACAGCTAGTAGGAGATAGTGACCATCTTGGGCCCCACTTTGCATGTCAGTGGGCGTGCCAAGATGTTAGCGACTGGAAACAGTCGCTAACATCACTATCTCCTATTACTAACTTTTGGAGATATTCGCGCTAAGCGCGAATATCTCCAAAGCTAACACCTGCCCTGAGCAGTTCTTAGCCATGTTATCCAATGGGAGGTGGATAACATGGCTAAGAGCATTAGCTCGCTAATGCATGAATATCGCTGACTTTTCAGCGATATTCATGCATTGCGGCCGATTTTTATCGCATTTGCGATAAACCTTGGTAATACCAAGGTTTATCTGCGATAAAAATCGCCGCAACTCGGCGATAATTTTTTCACGCTAACCAAGCAATAGCGATAATTATCGCTATTGCTTGGTAATATGCCCCCTGATTCTCTATTTATTTATTTAGGTTCATGCAGCAGAGGGGAAAAAGCATCTCTTGTTTCTGTAAGTAGAAGGATAAAGAAGACATTTTCACTGGCCTATTTTGTATTAAGAATTCCTCTTCCCTCTGGAATATAAGGTCAAGTCACTTGAAGAATTCAGCCTCTTGGGCTGAATTAAAAGGGCTTTCATTTCAGAGATTTGCAGGACAGCCACATAGGCTGCCACCAATAGTCTGTTAAACACGACAGGTAACAGAATGTTTGAGTGATAACACATATTTTGGTGTGGGTGTGTTGCATGCTGTCTGTACATGACTACTTATGTTATGTAATAAATCACTTGGTGGTGCAGCATGAAATATGGTGTATCGGTTCTTTTCATTGTTATAGGAAGACTATTTTTAGTGGTACTTTTGTATTCCTCAGAAGTAATGAAGGGGACGAGGACAGAAAGACATGGAGGGAATGTTTCAATTACTTATCAATAATCTTCATTACTCCGAGTCCTGAATGTCCTCATTCTATTCACTACATCTTCCCTTCATTCCAGATCATGAGCCTTAATATACGGTGCTAGGCTTGGTAATGCAGGAGGCATGCTGGGAAATGTTAGCCCTTATTTGGTGGAGTATATGAGGGAAGGGCAATCATACTAGCACTCCGGTCTCTGTTTTTCTGACTTGAGTGGTGAAGTTCACTTCTCAAGTAGTGAATAGGATGAGGCCACTCGGCATTAGGATTCAGAAAGATTACTGGTAAGTAACTGAAATACTGGATTTACTACTTTAAAGGATTGTGTCTGCCACAGTTTTGGGCTGGCTAGTATCTTAAATAGTCGAAGAGCTGGGGAAGCAGTACGTTAAAGTCTGAGACAGAGGTAAATGGTTGTTTGTCACTGAAATTTTAAAGAATTGTTCTGCTTTGGCTGAAAATGTAGAAGTATAAGCTGACATTTCTAAAGTTGCTATAGAACACACACAATAACACAATGAAAATTAACAACAAATCCATAAGTAAATACAATAGAATGAAACACAACATCACAATGCCATAATGCAACAAAAAACAACATAGCACAAAGGTGAACCCCACCACCACAGGAACATGATATACATGCAACATATCACAATTAGCAATATAATGCAACACAAAAACAATACAACAGTGCTACACAAAATGACAAAGTAACAACAAAATAATTACTTCAACAGACCATGCAAATACACTAACACTGCAAAAATACAATAGCACACTTTCATAACAGTGCAACAATGTGCCTCTAAGCTGCACCACCCAAAGAAAAGGACCAAAGCACAACCACAACACAGCAGAATAACACAATACCACAACACCAGAAGACAAAACCGCAAAAATATTTTACACAACAGTATCAAAAATTTGTGCTGTTGTGTTGTTTTGTGTTGGTGTATTATTATATTGTACGGCTGTCTTGGCCCGTTATTTTGACATGCTGTATAGTATTGGTGTATTATTGCACTGGTGAGTTGTATTTTGGTGTACTTGTGTAGTTGCAATTTTGTGAATGAATAGCTTTTTATTGTTTGGTTACTCAAAACCATTACATTAAAAACAAACGTATAAAAAAAAATGAATTACAAAAGTTAAAATAGGGAATGTGTTAGCAAAATAGTCTGTGCATCTACGGAGTCTCTATTCATGTAAGCCCTGAGTGGCCATCAACTTAGACCGTGTCTCTTGGATGAACTTCCCAAATGAGGCCATGTCTTTTACTGTAGACAGTGTATATAATTGATGGACCGCCTCCTTTACTGTGCGGGTCCCCGCTTGTCTTAGAATGGGCCTAAGGTAGAGGCTGCGTGCTGCATGCAGGGCTGGGCAGCAAAATAGCAGATGAGCATGGGACTCACGTTTGTAATTGCAGAGCCTGCATTCCAGTACACCCAGCTCTGCCCGTTCAACAGCATATAGTTCTTTAAGGGGAAGAGGGTGTAGTCTGTAGGCTAGAATCTTATGAAGAGCTGTGCGGCCCACAGCCTGCGTGAGATGGTGCTTGGGGTTATACACAATATGCGGCAGGCATAGGGTCTCGTGCAGGTCTCTTGTCGCCAATTCGCGGGAATGAGCCCGAACTTGTTTCTTAATTGCGTTTTTGATCGCCATATAGTTGACTAGTTCGGGGTCCCAAAGCTCAGTGGCCAGATTGAGGCGAGCTTTTGCCGCGGTAAGGGTAGCTGACCTAGGGTTCCCGGGTTCCATAAAGATATATTTCAAAACTGCCTTAAGTGTCTTATCTTTTGCGGTTGTAGCAAGGTAGTAGTATTTACTTAAGGCCGCCATCTCTTCCAGAATTTGTTGGTTTAGCGAGAATTCTAGGCGGATAAGGGTGTTTCTAGTGCACTTCGGTAGGTGAAATATTCTCTTGTATGCTCTGCAATGAATTTTTTCAAGTTCCTTGTTGAGTTTGCCCGGGTACGCTTGCTGAGCGTAATTGAGGGCCGGCATTAGTTTAGCCTTTAATACTCTTCGAATGGCTGTTGTAGTTGGGCTGTGTAAGGAAGCTTGTAATTTGCAGAGTGCATAAGTGATGGTTTTCCCTTTGCCTTGGATTTTCTTTAACTGGGCGCCGGAGAGACCTGACTCGTAGTTGCAGACTCCCAGGTAGGTATATCGTTGTGTACTTTCCAAGGAGAGATGACCAAGGTTCCATTTTACTCGTTTTGTATGTGGGTAGTGCCCAAAAATAACTATTTTTGATTTGGAAGGATTTACCACCAGCCTATTTTCGTTGTTATATGTTGTCAGGGCGGTTAGCATCTTTTGTAGTCCTATCTTAGTGTGATCCAGAAGTACCAAGTCGTCAGCGTACTGCATAAACTGGATTTTGACCCCCCCCAATCCTAGGGGTTGCTAGGGCTGCCCCCAACAGGGCTGTCTCCATATCTGCTGTGTACAGATTGAACAGCAGTGGTGCTAACACGCACCCTAGTTGCAATTTTGTGTGGTGTTTTGTATTTATTTGTTGGATTACTGTTGTATTTGCATTCTATATTGTGTTGCTATTATTGTGATGTTCTATTGTAATCTGGTGTTGCTGAGTTGTAGTATTACTGTACCTTAACTGATGTCTGTCTACTTAAAAGTGCTCAAATATTGTTGCCACTCACTAACATCTGAAAACAATCTGTTTTAAAGAATTTGGTGGTTAGAGGTGTTTGTTTCAAGGACTGCCCTATTACCAGAAAGAACATTTAATGGCAGCAGTCAAACATGTTTTGTGCTCCGGCACGGGTTTCTTCACCTCAGTTTTTATAATTAAATAATGAAGCCAGTAGGATAGTATACTGTATAGAATGTGGCGTAGAAATTTTTCAAGCTGACAAAGGTAGTAGAAAGAAATAACCATATTTTCTAGGCTCATTCAGTTACTTTCCATGAGCACTGCATGTGTCTGTAAAGTTCATGAACCTGACAATTGTTGACATTTTGATCGTAACAGATCTGGTGGAAGTAGCACTATGCACTGTAAAGCTCAGCTTGTTTTGGGCTCAAGGTTCCAAGAGGTCCTCAATCTGAGCTAGGCATCTGGCTCGAACATGCCTCAAGCTTTCAGTGGATCACCCACTTCTACCTAAGCAGGCCACCATCACTGTAATGGCATCCATTCGTTGTTAGTCACAAATTGAGGCCTACTTCATGAATATTGATGAGGTAGAAGTATATAGGTCGGTTCGCAAAATTCTTTTCCATATGGAAACATTTAGTATCCAGTTGGTAAAGGAAAGTTTTGTGCCTCAGGTCAAATATTTTTTATTGTATAATCCCGAACTACACTGACTCTGAAAATACAGGCCTTAGGAGAAAGTTTATCAACTATTTCAAGGTTAAAAAAATACTATGGGCATATGTATCAACATTTTGTTTTGCGATTCCTAAATAGCGATTTTTAAGGAATCGCTATTTAGAAATCGCAAAATGGTATGTATGTAGAAATCAGCTTCTTTTTAGCGATTTCTCAAAATTCCTTAATTGTGATTAGCAAATTGCTAATCGCAATTAAGGAATAATTTCCCATTCATTTCTATGGGCCAGGAGGCCCATAGGAATGAAGGGGAAATGCGCGATTAGCAATTAGCTAATCGCAAATTGAGAATATTTTCAAGGGTGCAGCCCTGAAAATGACATGTGTGCGCATATGGCACACATACATGCCCTAAGGGCATGTATGAGCGTCACATGGCACCTTTTGTTTTAAAAAAAAAAATGCTTTTTTAAAGGAATTCGCAACTTACCACCAACTTGAAGTTGGTGGTAATTTGCGATTCCTTAGGGACAATTAGCAATATTTTTTTGCATCATACATTGCATTTAAGGAAGCGCAAATATTGCGATTCCTTAAATGCAATCGCAAAATAAGGAATCGCAAATTGTGCAATTCCTTACTTTGACCCACATTTTCTTAATACATACCATATTGAGAATTCGCATTCGGAAAGGCCGAAATTCTGCGAATTTTGGCCTTTGCGAATGCGAATTTCAATTATACATATGGCCCCATGTATCTAACTACTATGTTTCTTGGAAAATTAATTTGGAAAAAGAGAAATAAAATCCACAAACTCTGATATATAGTTCTTTGCATACTCTTAATGCTCCAAGGTAGGCAACTCAGCTTCAAGTATTGGTAGATTGCAAATCCCTTTTATGAGCCACTAGCTTACCCGTTGCACGTTGCTGCGAAACTTGTTAGGATAACATTTGATTTACATTGTGTCATTTTTATTGAAACCTATTCATTTTAATATGGAAAACATCTTAAGGTGTTGTTTTAATTCTGTTTATTTATTC
The DNA here is from genome assembly GCF_964263255.1 of Lissotriton vulgaris. Taxonomy (NCBI): domain Eukaryota; kingdom Metazoa; phylum Chordata; class Amphibia; order Caudata; family Salamandridae; genus Lissotriton; species Lissotriton vulgaris. Next base: position 1,722,717,398 of record NC_141694.1, on the reverse strand, counting down.
GAGTGCTTGTGCATACACAGTATTTTTTGTTTTTCTGTCTGGTGCGTACACATATAAATCAGAAGGTTTTCTGCCAAGTGAGCTGGCCACATGCAGTTGTCCATGTGAGAAGCACGGATTCTCCAAATCTAGTCCACACACATGCAGCGATTGTCCTTGTGCTTTGTTGATGGTCATTGCAAAAGCGAGTCGCACCGGAAACTGTAAACGTTTAGTTTTTTTTTGCCAGAAACCTTCGCGGGAGTGTACTCAACAACTTCTCAAAATTTCATGTCGATCGGATGAATGGGGTAGTAATGCATAAAGACAAACAGACATACTTTCGTTTTTATATATATAGACAGATACAGTGATTGTGTCATGTAACTTCAGCTGACTCCAATTCCGAATACAAATACTTTTTTGATTTTCAAGTAAGGCTACAATTTTTAGATCATCTCAGCTGTAAAATTCTAAAATGCGCTCATGTCCCATCAGCAGCTGTTCTGAACTAGGTAACAGGGCAACGCTAACCTGTATGAAGGATGTCAGCATCCAAGTAATAGAATACCTAGGTTAGCTTTTAGAGTCCATTTAAGATTCAAAGATTTAAGTATTATTGCTTGCATGTGCGGTTAATAACAGCTTTTAATTACCCTCCCTGCAGTTATGGGTCTGAGCCGCAGACAAAAATCCACCACAAAGGGAGAAATAAGGCTATTAGCTTCTGCACTTCCTGACCCAGACTATGGGGTGCTGAGTGAGCAGGAGCTGTCACTTTCTGTAAAAAATCCTCGATTCCCTCTTATCCCTTTTTTAGCGTCTTCTCAAACTATATCATTCACACTGGGCTCCAGGCCTTTCCTCTTGCTTTTGGTGATATGAAATCCCAATCAGCAAAAACAATATAAAAAGTTTAGTTTTAGTTTTATTTGCCTGATTTCGCTTCCCTCTCAACAAATGACAGGGGAGGTGGCCAAAAAGTGGTTCATGAACCCAACTGCTTGAGAACAGGCTGAGTGAGCTCTGTAAGAGATGTTTCTATTTGGCTACAGGCAGCTTTAGGTTTCTGTAAGTAGATCTACAATTTCTATTAAATAAATCAGTGTTTGGGTAATACCTTTTGTTAGAAATTGGGTTACTCATTGACTGGGGTGTGAGCCCTGATCAAGCAGCAACCACAATCATATTCAGGGTTAGGCACAACGAAACCCCAAACTAACCTGGGCTCAACTCCCTGGTAGCCTGGCACAGAGAAGTCAAACTTAACTTAGAGCCAATATGTAAAGTATTTGTGCAACAGTTCAAACAATACAACAGTGAAAATACCACACAAAAAGATCCCACATCAGGTTAGATCAATACAGCTTCATTTGATGAATAAAAGAAAACCAAAACAACAAATATCAAGAATACAGTGCAGAATAATGCCCAAAAGCATAAAGAGCCAACTTCAGCTATCTGGTCACTATGGACCAGGTCCAAGTCATAAGTTCAGACCGACCTCAATGGAGTGCAGTTTGGAAACAGTCCCAGATTAGTCCCACTGAAGTTTTACCTTCTCAAGTTTTATGCCAAGAGTCCCGTTTGTATTGGAGAGGGTCACAGGGAGCAATGAGAGCGTCACAGGCAGTGGTCACAGAGTTGAGAAAAGCAGATCAGGCACATAGACATGCGGGTTGAGGCTTCGTGTTGGCAGTCCCCCAAGGGTTGTTGATGCTGCTGTGCAAAGAGACAGGCTGACGGCAACTTGCGCTGATTTTCGATGTGAGCTACGCAGTTCCGGTGCATACAGGCCTGTTTGTGGTCTCCGAATAGCCCAAAAGTTTGAATTGGAGAGCCTATGGGCCACACCAAGGTTGTTCAGGACCTGGGAGACACCACCTGGGGGTCAGGAACTCAATGAAGAGAGGTTCAGGAGCTGTTGGGGAACCTTTTATGTCCCTGAGGCTTAGATCAGGTGGACAGCAAACTATTTATTTGAGTAACTCTGGGGTCCTGGGTTCACAACAGAGTTTCAGGTCCAGTTCTTCTTCCCCAAGCAAGAGGGCAGTAAGTCAGCAGGGCTGCTGTTCCTTCAGACCAGCAGTCCAGGAGAATGGCAGTCCTTGTAGCAGCACAGCAGTCCTTCTTCCTGGCAGAGTATCCACGGGTTCAGAAGTGTACTGAAGTGGTGGTGTCAGAGGTCCTTCTTTTATACACAGTTGTGCCTTTGAAGTGGGTATAATTTTTTAGAGGCATGCCTTTGAAGTGTACAGCTGCCCTGCCTTCCTTGCCCTGGCTCCAGACTAAATACAGGGGGTATGCAGCTCATTGTGTGGAGCCAGGACACAGCCTTTTCAAATGTAAGTGGAGCTGTGCCCATCTCCTCCCTTCCATCCTGCCTGTGATGGCCCATCCAGTCACACCTGGGCTGCCAATGTGTGTGGCTGTCTTGGAGGAATACACAAAGCCAACGGTCACCGACACTCAGCCATGTGACCCAGAGACAAGCTGAAGGTACCAAATTGATACAGCAAGAAAATACCAACTTTCTAAAAGTGGCATTTGCAGAATTGTAATTTGAAATCCAACTTCACCATAAGCTTGTATTCCACAGACACCAAACATGAACTGGTTATCTCTTCCCATTTGGAAATTACACCTATGAAATATAATAAGGCAACTCTGGGCTGTCCAGAACCTACGCTAGGGGTGACCTATATGTATTAAAAAGGAATGCTTTGGATTAGCAAAAGTTTTCTTTTTCAAGGTAGAAATGGCAGGTTAAACTGTCCATACAGGGTTACTTAAGTGGATGGCACATTCAGTGCTGCATTCCCACCAGTAGTATTTATTGTACAGGCCCTGGACACATTACTAGGGACTTATAAGTAAATTAAATATGCCAGTGATGTATAAGCCAATGTTACCATATTTTAGGCACAGAGCACAATCACTTTAGCAATGATTAGCAGTAGTGAAGTGCGCAGAGTCCTAAGCCCAGCAAAAACGAAGTCAGCAAAAACAAGAAGACTGAAGGCAAAAAGTTAGGGGTTAACCATGCCAAGGATGTCAGGTCTAACACCCTTACTCTTATCTGGATGGGTTTGTGGTCTATCTCAGACGTCTGCTCCTGATTTTTTTGCTTTCCTCACAATTCTTGTGTTTGTCCCTTCTGGAGAATTTAGTTTTTACATTCATTTGATTAGATTAATTGTATCCTTCCACTGCATACTTGAGGGACCTCGTTTGTATTTACCGTTGATCACTTCATGGGAATGTATGTGTTTCCTTGCTGTCTCTCATATTTTACATCTTTATCCTACCTCACACCAGTGCCTAATGATACTCAACATATCTTCAATCCCACTCCCCTTCTTAATCATTTTTTATTTTTACTTTTATGAGGGCATAGCTTCCATAAAGTATTCAAAGGCTGTTTTAATCTCTTTGCCCCCCCACCTCACTGTTTTTTCTCCACTCCCGCTCTCACGCTACTTGGCCAGCTTCTCAGCCTGATTCACACACTAATTTAAAAAAAAAAATTTTTTAAACAAGATCCCAGCAGCTGCAAGTGCAAAGTGCTGTTGAGTCACTTGCTTGCTCTTTCATATTTTAAACTTTATTCTTTTTGACTTTTTTTAAAACATTTTTACTTACCGTTCTAACATAGCCGTCCAAGATTTTAAGAAAGTTATTTAAAATGTGTGCACTATTTGTCACAATACATGTGTGTACATGCGTGAGGAAGTATGCGTACACAACAACAGGCATCTTGGAATAGAATTAACAGATCGCTTGCCTTGCTTGTGCATGTTTTAATGCTTGAGCATGTATGTTTTCAGCAACAAACATTTGCAAAATCAATAGCTCAGCCTTTCAGAGCTGAGCCCTATTTGGTTTTGCCAATGCTTGTTTTATCCTGTCTTTACGGCAAGAGACAGCGTCTGCTCTCTCAGCCCACAATCCACCAGAGGGACGTGGGGAGCTGGCAGAGCAGAAGCTTCCTTTGCAGACGTGTACCAATAGCTGTAGCCTGGAGAGAAAACATTTAATTATCTGGCCAGCTCCTGCCATTCCACTCTGGGTGCTAAATAGATTATTGAATTCACTGCCATCGCCAAGACCAGTCATCTCAAGACGTTAAAAAGGCACCAGTGCTCTGACCGAATAAAGTCATACAGATGAAAAACTTTAACCCACGCTGGTGATGACAATAAGTCATTTGTTGCAAATGATGAGATAAAAATGAATATCTAATGAGGCCAATACATGAGTATAATATTCATAGCACTCTAGTGTGACTGGTATTATTAATAGCATCATCATAATGAAAGCTGATTAAAAAATAAGTATATAAATATTTTTGCTTTGTCCTATTATCAATGTTTTGATCTGATCTCATTACTTAAACTAGCGCCAGGGATTCTGTCAACAGGCAGTGATGTTTTTTGGATCTGTTTCTATTGTTGGATGAATAGGCAGCATTGCTGAACTTTGATGGTGGGTCTGGTTTGTGTTAATGCTCTGTAGATGGTACTGTGGGATTAATAGCAGTGACTGGAGATGCCAGATCCGAAGGAACTATCAGTGTCTTGCAATGTGTCACCCTGCATGCCAAATTGAAAATGTATTTTTCGAGATTTTTTAAGAAGAGCATTAGTAAATATAGTTTAGTTTTCGAACTCCGCTTAGTTCTATTCACTTTGGGTCTACTTTGCAGAGGTTGTAAATAAATATTATAACATTCTTCACAGTTATATTATTAATTTATTTTAAGATGATACCAGCACCAGTTCACTTTGCAGTGGTAAGTACTGCGTAAGAGTCCAGGGGGTGTAAAGAGCTGGGATAAACTGATAAAGTCAATATATTGAGATTTTCTGACGCATTAGTTTTGTTACCCATAATGATAGAGGGGCATATATATGACCCTCTTGCGCCGCCTTGGCTTCACTTTTTGGGACGCCCTGGCAGGGCAATCCTTGAAATCATATCTATGAGGGAAACATCCTTTCCAACGAAACTTTTACGATGCAAAGCTATTACAACGCAGGTTTTACTACGCATACTTTTACAACGCATTACACTGGAGGGCGCTCTAGGATAGGGAATAAGTTTAATTTACTATCCAACACCTTCCCTAGTGTCCATGGGGACTGGAGTTGGAATAGTAAATTAAACTATTCACTATCCAGCACCCCAAAGTGTAATGCGTTGTAAAGGTATGCGTAGTAAAACCTGCATTGTAACAGCATGCGTTGTAAAAGCATGCGTTATAATGTCCTACATCCATTCTATGAGGCCATGCAAAGCCACTTTGTGTGGCTTGGAATGGCCTTATAATTATGGAGTAAGGCAAATCGCTGTGTTGCCTTCCTCTGCGATCAGGAGTCATTCCATCGACGTTGCGGTCGGTATTCCCATGCAATATCCATGGATTTTGACACTTCCCAATATTTACAAAACCATGCAAACCTGGGGATTCGCCAAAACCTTGTGCCTCCCGTGGAGAGGCGTAACAAGGAGAAATAACTTTACCTGCAGCACACATAGAGAGAGGAAAACATCCCTCAGGATTGTTTTTGTGCAGGAAGGTGCTGCTTCCTGCACAAAAACAACCCTGCTCACAACACAGGCACCGCCTGTATTGGTGCTAGGCTGCAGAAACTGTGCCAGTGCAGGCAGGGAGGAAGGACAGGAATGCAGCATGTTGGCTAAATACAGTGCATCCCTGCCCTTTCGCTGTGATGCAAGGCAGGGCAAGATAATTTGCTTCGCTGCCCTGAGCTACAATTCCCATAAATATTTCCCATTGTTGCAAACAAAACTTGGAGATCGTCCAGTTGAGTTCTCTGGACATCACGGGGCATATTTACAAGGCCCTTGAATTATGCTTGTACCACGCAATGTGGTACATGCACAACGCAAGGCTCCAAATCATATTTATGAAGCCACGCAAAGTCACTTTGCGTGGCCTTCAATGGCTTCATAAATATGGAGTAGTTCAATGTAGTGCAAATTGCTGCGTTGCATTACTCTGCGCAAGGGAGGCGTTCCATGGGCGTTGCGGTGGATGTTCCCACGCAAATTCCATGCTTTTATCAGATTTATCAAACCTGGTAAACCTATGAATGCGCCAAAAAGATACGCCTCCCAGGTGAGCTGTATTGAGGGGAAATATCTTTTTTACGCCTTGTGTTTTTTCATCTTTCTATGTGCGCTGCATTCTACAGAACACATAGAAAGAGGAAAACTCCTCTATGGATTGTTTTTGTGCAGGAAGGTGCCACTTCCTGCACAAAAATAATCCTGCCGACAACACAGGCACCCTTGTACCATGGTGCAAGTGTACCTGCATTGGTGCTACAGCAGACAATTGATGGATGGAATGCTGACAGAGCAAACATTCTCCACCTGTCAAAAGATCTGGGTTAAATCCATTGTTCCTTTGCCCACTACTCCACCTCAGTTTGGACCCAGCCATATGTAAATCAGTCTTGACCCTGTTTATGCCACCCCAGTTTGGACCCAGTCGTATGCATATCAGTCTTGACCCTGTGCCACATGGGAACAGTCCAGTCCGAACTGCCAGGCCATGTCTTCCCTGGACCGGAAGAATGCATCCTGGGACTGGTTTCAGGGTGTGTCACCCTTCTTCAGCCAGGCAGCTTGAATCCAGTGGCACAGTGAGCAAAGGACCCCCATCTGGGCATGCCCATCCCACTTAGAGCGAAAAGTATTACAGCAAAAAAATGATGGACGGAATGCTGACAGTGCAAGCATTCTCCCACAGTCAAAAGATCTGGGTTAAATCAATCGTTCTTTTGCCCACTACGCCACACCAGTTTGATTGGTGCTAGGCTGCCGAAAAGCCCCAGCACAGGGTGAAAGGACAGGAATGCACCTTATTGGATAAATACAGGATATTCCTGCCCTTTCCTTATGACACAGGGCAGTGCAGCAAGGTAACTTGCTCTGCTGCCCTATGCCACAGTTCCCATAAATATGCCCCCAATTGTTTCCATCGACGAGCACAAGACAGAGTGAGGTGCTACAGGTGTTACTGGGGCAACTGTGTCCATGTTATCTACTGTGGGAGATAAATAAATAAAAGCAAGCAGCTTTGATCAAGACATCTGGTAAAATTGAACTATGAGGCACATCTGCAAAAAACATTCAAGAGCATCTAAGGTTATGGAATTACTAGATGCCTTATGGGTTAAAATTGCGGAAGAAAATATTACATGTGCCAATCTTTAGTTGTTCCACAGCAACACTATGCAAACATTTTTGTGAGATGAGATAGTTTGATAAATGTCTGGTGGGTACAATTCAGTCCACCTCCAATACCCAGATAAAATAACATATCTATAATCTCCGTTTCTTTACCGTGACATTGGCTCAGCTTAATTTGATACTTTTCTCAATGTCTTTGTTGGTGTTCTGTTTTCTTAATTCACTTCATTGCTGTCTGTCAATATTACCCAGTGCTGCTTCAGTTTTCTTGAATCTAGTGGGGTGTTTTAGGCAGTGTTTATTTTTTTTTTTTGCATTTTTCATAGAGTTACAAAATCCCACTGCATCTTCCTTTCTATGATCAGACTTGACTGCGCTGCTGGTGTCAGACACTTATGTGAGTATCACTGGGAGAAAGGCTTTGGCTCTGCCCACATGTTAGACAAAAATACATGTTTTAATTGGCCAGAAGTTGTGTGCTTCCACAAAAAAAGTGCTTGCCCTCCAAACAGCTGTGATCATTGTGTTTATTTATCCAGCTGTCTGAGCTTTAACTTCTAGGGGCACGCATATGCAATTGCAAGGCTATCAAAGTGTCTTCCATAACTAGATAATATGGTGTCTCTCTTTGGCAGAAGCACAGAAAAGAGGAGGGCAGTTGATACATATTAAACATAGCATAACATGAACATAATAAACAACTGTTATTCAGCACCAAGATAAGTTAAGTTTCTTAAATTGCACAGATTTATAGGTCTGGCTTAACAGTGCAATCATAATCAAGACCTATGGGCATTACCAATGGTTGTTGTAATGTGTGTTCTTCTGTAAACTAGATACTCACTATAAATCAAGCACTCCTAGGAGAAATATATTTCCAGACCTGATGAAAATATGTGTATATTTTGCACCAGGTCTTTTTTAGGAAGCTGAAAGTAAAATGGTGCATTCAATTTATGTTATGGTAGAAGAGGCTAATATTTAAGTGAGTTTTCCTGTAATAGATGTGATCAAGACATCAAGGTTTCCGACTTTACCTCTGAGCTACTGAATAGTGTGCCTCGTGCCCCCAAAGCTCCTCTCCTTTCATTTCTTGATTTTAGGGAAATGTATCCTATTCTGTGTTCCACACATTTCTCACCACAGCTGATGTTGTGACCTTTGGCAAAGGCTGAAAGCCTCATAATCAGTCTCCCAACACAAATATGCTCTGTTCAAAGGAACACCACTTTGATGTAAATTACCATATCTATCACTCTGGCAAATCAACAATCTGGGTCAAATACCCTCAAAGCTGTTCAGATTGCACATTTGAGGTAAAGGGAATATTTTTCCAAACAGCCCTTAAATTTAATAATTGCTTTCAGAAAGGCAGGTTTTCTGCAGCTAGGCTGCAGGAGATATTGCTAAAGTAGAACATGTGCTATAATCTTAATTTGATAGGAAAGTGCTATTAAACGGAAACATATAGCTTAATTGGAATGAAAATGAAAGTGGTTATGTGAGATTTGTGTCGCATATAACCTTTTATTTGCCCAGAGTCATCACCAATAGCTGATTGGCTTCACTTGTCTCGCCCATTCTGCATTGAGAACTCCCTGAAACTAATAAAGATATTGGCGTCTTCTGAACTGAGTACTCCCTACAGTGGCTTAGAAGGTCAGGTGGTACCCGGTGCAGAAAACATCTTGTCACCCCCGGCTTGACAAAATGGCAAAAATATGTGTTTAAAACACATTTCCTTGCCATTTTGTCACCCCCCCTCAGTGATGACACTTGTCACCCCCGGCTTGACAAAATGGCAAACTTATGTGTTGAAAACACATATTTTTGCCATTTTGACACCCCTCACAGTGATGACACCTGGTGCGGCCCGCACCCACCGCAACCCCCTTCCTACGCCACTGCTTCCTGCATTTCCGGCACCAGAGTGTGAAGAAATATGCCCAGAGACCTGTCTTGAATCTCCACAGGGATGAAGAGGTCCATGCACACCAGTAAAGCCTGCTTGCCCTTGAGGATTATTCTTCTATCAATCAATCAATCACAAAAATTTGTATACCGCGCTCCTCACCCATAAGGGTCTCAAGGTGCTGAGGGGGGGGGGGGGTCGCTACTGCTCGAACAGCCAGGTCTTGAGTTGTTTCCTGAAGGAGAGATGGTCGGGGTCAGCCGTAGGCGAGTGGGGAGGGAGTTCCATGTCTTGGCTGCCAGGTAGGAGCAGGATCTTCCTCCGACTGTGGATTTCTGAAATCGTGGGACTGAGGCGAGGACGAGGCTGGCGGATCGGAGCTGGCGGGTGGGTGTGTAGAAAGTGAGGCGGCTGTTGAGGTACTTCGGGCCCGTGTCGTGGAGAGCCTTGTGTGCGTGGGTGAGGAGTCTGAATGTGATCCCCTTGTTGACGGGGAGCCAGTGCAGGTCTTTCAGGTGGGCAGAGATGTGGTTGCGGCAAGGGATGTCCAGGATGAGTCATGCTGAGGAGTTCTGAATGCACTGCAGTCTTTTCTGGAGTTTGGCTGTGTTTCCAGCGTAGAGGGTGTTCCCGTAGTCCATACAGCTGGTGACGAGGGCCTGGGTGACCGTCTTCCTGGTTTCGGTGGGGATCCACCGGAAGATCTCTCGAAGCATGCGCCGGGTGTTGAAGCAGGATGATGAAACGGCGTTCACTTGCTTGGTCATCGTGAGGGAGGAGTACAGGATGAAGCCCAGGTTGCGTGCGTGGTCCGTTGGTTTGGGTGCGGTGCCCAGGGCAGGGGGCCACCAGGAGTCGTCCCAGGCAGAGGTAGATGGTCCTAGGATGAGGACTTCCGTCTTGTCTCAGTTCAGTTTCAGGCGGCTGATCTTCATCCATTCTGCAACGTCTTTCATTCCTTCCTGGAGGTTGGCTTTGGCGGTGGTGGGGTTGTTGGTGAGGGAGAGGATCAGCCGGGTGTCATCGGCGTAGGAGATGATGTTGAGGTTGTGTCAGCGAGCGGCAAGGAACGAGATGATCCACTACAGGGCCGCTCCTTGGATTCCGGTGTTGCTGAGGCGCTGTGTCAGGGTGCTGAATCAAACCCTGATCTTTGGACTGGGTAAGAGTGGTCTGTTTAACTCAGACACTCTGTTCATCACCACCCCCTTTTCTAAATCGTTTTTGGCCACTATAGGTGTGGCAGGGTATACTCAGACATGAGTCCCTTTCTCACTGCTCCATCAGGATTCAAGCAAGCCGGGCCGAAGAAGGCTGAAATGCCAGAAACCGGTCCCCGGTAGCTTGTCTCCTTTCTGGTGAAGAATTGGCTTGGTAGTTTAGTCTGCCCTGTTCCCATGATGCACTGGGCCAGGGACAGACTGATTTGCATATAGCCAGGTTCTGAGCTGGGATGGGGCAGTGAGATAAATAACGGTGATGGATCAAGCCCTGATCTTTGGACAGGGTAAGAGTGGTCTGTTTAACTCAGACACTCTGTTCATCACCACCCCCTTTTCTAAATCGTTTTTGGCCACTATAGGTGTGGCAGGGTATACTCAGACATGAGTCCCTTTCTCACTGCTCCATCAGGATTCAAGCAAGCCGGGCCGAAGAAGGCTGAAATGCCAGAAACCGGTCCCCGGTAGCTTGTCTCCTTTCTGGTGAAGAATTGGCTTGGTAGTTTAGTCTGCCCTGTTCCTAGGATGCACTGGGCCAGGGACAGACTGATTTGCATATAGCCAGGTTCTGAGCTGGGATGGGGCAGTGAGATAAATAACGGTGATGGATCAAGCCCTGATCTTTCGACTGGGTAAGAGTGGTCTGTTTAACTCAGACACTCTGTTCATCACCACCCCCTTTTCTAAATCGTTTTTGGCCACTATAGGTGTGGCAGGGTATACTCAGACATGAGTCCCTTTCTCACTGCTCCATCAGGATTCAAGCAAGCCGGGCCGAAGAAGGCTGAAATGCCAGAAACCGGTCCCCGGTAGCTTGTCTCCTTTCTGGTGAAGAATTGGCTTGGTAGTTTAGTCTGCCCTGTTCCCATGATGCACTGGGCCAGGGACAGACTGATTTGCATATAGCCAGGTTCTGAGCTGGGATGGGGCAGTGAGATAAATAACGGTGATGGATCAAGCCCTGATCTTTGGACTGGGTAAGAGTGGTCTGTTTAACTCAGACACTCTGTTCATCACCACCCCCTTTTCTAAATCGTTTTTGGCCACTATAGGTGTGGCAGTGTATACTCAGACATGAGTCCCTTTCTCACTGCTCCATCAGGATTCAAGCAAGCCGGGCCGAAGAAGGCTGAAATGCCAGAAACCGGTCCCCGGTAGCTTGTCTCCTTTCTGGTGAAGAATTGGCTTGGTAGTTTAGTCTGCCCTGTTCCCATGATGCACTGGGCCAGGGACAGACTGATTTGCATATAGCCAGGTTCTGAGCTGGGATGGGGCAGTGAGATAAATAACGGTGATGGATCAAACCCTGATCTTTGGACTGGGTAAGAGTGGTATGTTTAACTCAGACACTCTGTTCATCACCACCCCCTTTTCTAAATCGTTTTTGGCCACTATAGGTGTGGCAGGGTATACTCAGACATGAGTCCCTTTCTCACTGCTCCATCAGGATTCAAGCAAGCCGGGCCGAAGAAGGCTAAAATGCCAGAAACCGGTCCCCGGTAGCTTGTCTCCTTTCTGGTGAAGAATTGGCTTGGTAGTTTAGTCTGCCCTGTTCCCATGATGCACTGGGCCAGGGACAGACTGATTTGCATATAGCCAGGTTCTGAGCTGGGATGGGGCAGTGAGATAAATAACGGTGATGGATCAAGCCCTGATCTTTGGACTGGGTAAGAGTGGTCTGTTTAACTCAGACACTCTGTTCATCACCACCCCCTTTTCTAAATCGTTTTTGGCCACTATAGGTGTGGCAGGGTATACTCAGACATGAGTCCCTTTCTCACTGCTCCATCAGGATTCAAGCAAGCCGGGCCGAAGAAGGCTGAAATGCCAGAAACCGGTCCCCGGTAGCTTGTCTCCTTTCTGGTGAAGAATTGGCTTGGTAGTTTAGTCTGCCCTGTTCCCATGATGCACTGGGCCAGGGACAGACTGATTTGCATATAGCCAGGTTCTGAGCTGGGATGGGGCAGTGAGATAAATAACGGTGATGGATCAAGCCCTGATCTTTGGACTGGGTAAGAGTGGTCTGTTTAACTCAGACACTCTGTTCATCACCACCCCCTTTTCTAAATCGTTTTTGGCCACTAAAGGTGTGGCAGGGTATACTCCGACATGAGTCCCTTTCTCACTGCTCCATCAGGATTCAAGCAAGCCGGGCCGAAGAAGGCTGAAATGCCAGAAACCGGTCCCCAGTAGCTTGTCTCCTTTCTGGTGAAGAATTGGCTTGGTAGTTTAGTCTGCCCTGTTCCCATGATGCACTGGGCCAGGGACAGACTGATTTGCATATAGCCAGGGTCTGAGCTGGGATGGGCAGTGAGATAAATAACGGTGATGGATCAAGCCCTGATCTTTGGACTGGGTAAGAGTGGTCTGTTTAACTCAGACACTCTGTTCATCACCACCCCCTTTTCTAAATCGTTTTTGGCCACTATAGGTGTGGCAGGGTATACTCAGACATGAGTCCCTTTCTCACTGCTCCATCAGGATTCAAGCAAGCCGGGCCGAAGAAGGCTGAAATGCCAGAAACCGGTCCCCGGTAGCTTGTCTCCTTTCTGGTGAAGAATTGGCTTGGTAGTTTAGTCTGCCCTGTTCCCATGATGCACTGGGCCAGGGACAGACTGATTTGCATATAGCCAGGTTCTGAGCTGGGATGGGGCAGTGAGATAAATAACGGTGATGGATCAAGCCCTGTTCTTTGGACTGGGTAAGAGTGGTCTGTTTAACTCAGACACTCTGTTCATCACCACCCCCTTTTCTAAATCGTTTTTGGCCACTATAGGTGTGGCAGGGTATACTCAGACATGAGTCCCTTTCTCACTGCTCCATCAGGATTCAAGCAAGCCGGGCCGAAGAAGGCTGAAATGCCAGAAACCGGTCCCCGGTAGCTTGTCTCCTTTCTGGTGAAGAATTGGCTTGGTAGTTTAGTCTGCCCTGTTCCCATGATGCACTGGGCCAGGGACAGACTGATTTGTATATAGCCAGGTTCTGAGCTGGGATGGGGCAGTGAGATAAATAACGGTGATGGATCAAGCCCTGATCTTTGGACTGGGTAAGAGTGGTCTGTTTAACTCAGACACTCTGTTCATCACCACCCCCTTTTCTAAATCGTTTTTGGCCACTATAGGTGTGGCAGGGTATACTCAGACATGAGTCCCTTTCTCACTGCTCCATCAGGATTCAAGCAAGCCGGGCCGAAGAAGGCTGAAATGCCAGAAACCGGTCCCCGGTAGCTTGTCTCCTTTCTGGTGAAGAATTGGCTTGGTAGTTTAGTCTGCCCTGTTCCCATGATGCACTACGCCAGGGACAGACTGATTTGCACATAGCCAGGTTCTGAGCTGGGATGGGGCAGTGAGATAAATAACGGTGATGGATCAAGCCCTGATCTTTGGACTGGGTAAGAGTGGTCTGTTTAACTCAGACACTCTGTTCATCACCACCCCCTTTTCTAAATCGTTTTTGGCCACTAAAGGTGTGGCAGGGTATACTCAGACATGAGTCCCTTTCTCACTGCTCCATCAGGATTCAAGCAAGCCGGGCCGAAGAAGGCTGAAATGCCAGAAACCGGTCCCCAGTAGCTTGTCTCCTTTCTGGTGAAGAATTGGCTTGGTAGTTTAGTCTGCCCTGTTCCCATGATGCACTGGGCCAGGGACAGACTGATTTGCATATAGCCAGGTTCTGAGCTGGGATGGGGCAGTGAGATAAATAACGGTGATGGATCAAGCCCTGATCTTTGGACTGGGTAAGAGTGGTCTGTTTAACTCAGACACTCTGTTCATCACCACCCCCTTTTCTAAATCGTTTTTGGCCACTATAGGTGTGGCAGGGTATACTCAGACATGAGTCCCTTTCTCACTGCTCCATCAGGATTCAAGCAAGCCGGGCCGAAGAAGGCTGAAATGCCAGAAACCGGTCCCCGGTAGCTTCTCTCCTTTCTGGTGAAGAATTGGCTTGGTAGTTTAGTCTGCCCTGTTCCCATGATGCACTGGGCCAGGGACAGACTGATTTGCATATAGCCAGGTTCTGAGCTGGGATGGGGCAGTGAGATAAATAACGGTGATGGATCAAGCCCTGATCTTTGGACTGGGTAAGAGTGGTCTGTTTAACTCAGACACTCTGTTCATCACCACCCCCTTTTCTAAATCGTTTTTGGCCACTATAGGTGTGGCAGGGTATACTCAGACATGAGTCCCTTTCTCACTGCTCCATCAGGATTCAAGCAAGCCGGGCCGAAGAAGGCTGAAATGCCAGAAACCGGTCCCCGGTAGCTTCTCTCCTTTCTGGTGAAGAATTGGCTTGGTAGTTTAGTCTGCCCTGTTCCCATGATGCACTGGGCCAGGGACAGACGGATTTGCATATAGCCAGGTTCTGAGCTGGGATGGGGCAGTGAGATAAATAACGGTGATGGATCAAGCCCTGATCTTTGGACTGGGTAAGAGTGGTCTGTTTAACTCAGACACTCTGTTCATCACCACCCCCTTTTCTAAATTGTTTTTTGCCACTATAGGTGTGGCAGGGTATACTCAGACATGAGTCCCTTTCTCACTGCTCCATCAGGATTCAAGCAAGCCGGGCCGAAGAAGGCTGAAATGCCAGAAACCGGTCCCCGGTAGCTTGTCTCCTTTCTGGTGAAGAATTGGCTTGGTAGTTTAGTCTGCCCTGTTCCCATGATGCACTGGGCCAGGGACAGACGGATTTGCATATAGCCAGGTTCTGAGCTGGGATGGGGCAGTGAGATAAATAACGGTGATGGATCAAGCCCTGATCTTTGGACTGGGTAAGAGTGGTCTGTTTAACTCAGACACTCTGTTCATCACCACCCCCTTTTCTAAATCGTGTCAGGGTGCAGTGGCATACGGTGTTGAAGGCTGCTGAGAGGTCCAGGAGGATGAGGGCAGCAGTTTCCCTGTTGTCGAGCAGGGACCTGATGTCGTCGGTGACTGTGATGAGGGCGGTGCTTTAGCTTGCCCAGAAGCCAGACTGTGAGGGTTCGAGGGATCCGTTGGTCTCGAGGAAGGCGGAGAGTTGTCTGTTGACGGTCTTCTCGATGACTTTGGATGGAAAGGGGAGGAGCGAGATGGGGCGGAAGTTTGTGAGGTCCGTGGGGTCGGCAGTGGGTTTCTTTAGGAGGGCGCTCAATTCGGCATGTTTCCAGCTCTCCGGGAAGGTGGCGGATGCGAAGGAGCTGTTGATCATGATCCGGAGTTGGGGTGCAATGATGGAGTCGGCTTTGTTGAAGATAAGGTGTGGGCAGGGGTCGGTAGGGGGAGCCGGAGTGGATTGTGTTCATTAGGCGGGTGGTGTCTTCGGGGCTGACAGGGGTCCAGGTGCAGAGGGTGGCGTTGGGGGGTGCCGGTTCGATGGTAGGGTGCGTGGTCTGTGCACCGAAGCTGTTGTGTATGTAGGCGATCTTGCGGTGGAAGAACGAGGCGAGAGAGTCGCAGAGGTCTTGCGAGGGTGTGATTTCGTTGTTGCAGGCGCTGGGGTTGGAGAGTTCTTTAACGACGCTGAAGAGTTCCTAGCTGTTGTGTGTGTTGTTGTCCAGTTGTTCTTTGAATGCTGTCTTCTTGGTGGTGCGGATCAGCTGGAGGTGTTTGTGGGTGGCGTTCTTGAGGGCTGTCATGTGTTCTGCTGTTTGGTCGTGGCGCCAGGCTTTCTTGAGGGTGCGGCAGGTTTTCTTGGAGTTCTTGAGGTCGTTGGTAAACCATGAGGCTTTCCTGCTGGGAAGATTCTTCAGTGGTGCGAGTTCGTCTGCGCAGTCGGCGAGCCACTGTGTGAGTTTGCGGACTGCTTTGTCGGGGTCTGTCGTGTTGGTGGGCGGGTTCTGGCTGAGGGTGGTGGTGAGCTGGTCGGCAGTGATCTTGCTCCAGCTTCTGCGGGGAACCTGTTGCGGGTGGTGGTGGGTGGTGGTTCTCCTGAGGTTGAAGTGGATGCAGCTGTGGTCTGTCCAGTAGACCGGTGGAGTGGCTGAAGGAGATGTGCTTGCTGGAGGAGAAGACGGGGTCAAGCGTGTGGCCTGCATAATGGGTGGGGGTGTTCACTAGTTGCTTGAGTCCGAGGTTGGCGAGGTTGTCCAGCAGGGCGGCGGTGTTGCAGTCCTTGTTGTTCTCCAGGTGGAAGTTGAGGTCCCCCAGGAGGATGTAGTCAGTGGAGGTGAGGGCGTGCGGACTGACGAAGTCTGCGATGTCTTCGCTGAATTGTGTGCGTGGTCCCGGGGGTCTGTAGATGAGAGTGCCCCTGAGGGTGGTCTTGGGGTTGGTGTGTATCTGGAAGTGAAGGTGCTCGGCGGCGGTGAGGGTGTCGTCGGAGTTGGTTGTGATGCGGATGGCGTTTCTGTGGACAATGGCGATGCCTCCTCCGGTTTGGTTGACGCGGTCCCTTCAGGTGATCTTGTAGCCCTCCGGGATGGCTATGGTGATGTCGGGGGCTGAGGAGTCATTCATCCAGGTTTCTGTGAGGAAGGCGACGTCTGGTGATGTTGTGTCGAGGAGGTTCCAGAGTTCGATGGCATGCCTGTGGACGGATCGGGTGTTGAGCAGGATGCACTTGAGGTGGTTGTTGCTGATGCTTGGCTTGGCGGGTGCGGTGCAGGTGAAGTTGCAGGCTTGGCAGGTGAAGGGTCCATGGCTACGTTTTGGGGTGGCTCGGTGGCAGGCGGGGTTTCGGCCGGTGTTGAGTCCATGGAGGGTGGCGGCATCGTAAGTCCGTCGGGTGGGCTGGCGTTGTCGAGGGCCAGGTGTCCTGGCGCTGGGCACAGTCCAGGCGCAGACGGGCTTGCCTTTGGCGCACCTTCGGTGCACAATCGGCGCACCCGCTGCGCGTACGCGCGGGCTCCATATGTGGCCAAGTGGGAGGGAGGAGCAGCTGAGCGGCCAATGTGGATACAGAAGAAAAAAGAGGGCGGGCCGCGAGGGAGCAGTGGCGGGAAGCGGGGGGGCACACCAGGGGTACAATACTAACGAGGCACAAAATCAACTTCAAATTAGCAGAAAATAAAGAAAAATACAGTCACGAATTCACAGAATGAGGGCAACAGCGGGGAGAGAGAGAAACGAGCAGCAGCGAGGGGCACCGAGGCCAGGGGCGAGCCTGTGCCGCTGGGGCAGAGACCCGCTACAGCTGGTGAGCCGTGCAGCATGGGTGGTGTCCTGGGGTTAGGTCACACTCGCCTGCGCCGCGCGTGCTCCATATGAGGTCAAGTGGAAGGGAGGAGCAGCTGGGAGGCGGGGCAGCCAATGGGGATACAGAAGAAAAAAGGGGCCGGGCCGCGAGGGAGCAGCGGCGGGAAGCCGGGGGGGGGGGCACACCAGGGGTACAATATTAACCAGGCACAAAATCAACTTCAACTTAGCAGAAAATAAAGAGAAATACAGTCACGAATTCACAGAATGAGGGCAACAGCGGGGCGAGAGAGAAACGAGCAGCAGCGAGGGGCGAGCCTGTGGTGCCAGGGCAGAGACGCGCTACAGCTGGCGAGCCGTGCGGCATGGGGGGTGTCCTGGGGTCAGTGGCTAGTGGAGGTCTAGTAGCTGTAAGAGACAGAAAATACACAGCATAAAAATAAAATATAATACTTCGTACATTCTATACTCAGTAATAGAGAGACTTTCAAAAGACAATTTTAGGCGTGGGTGGCAATAAAAAATTATATTGTTTTTGATTCGACGTAATCAACTTGCACCAAAGAATGTGTTTTAAAACTCTCCAACTATAATATTATTTTTAAAGTATTCTTTGGTGTGACTTCAGGTAATAAGTGATGGAGCTGGGGAGAAATGAAAAATGTTGTACCCTATGCAAAGTTGTCTCCTCATAACTTTAATAATATTAATTGTGTGAAGCATGTAAACTAATCAACGAAGTACATAATGAAATAGACACTACACGCGGGAAAACTAACTGCTACTTGCAAAAACTTTATTTACTAATTAAATATGAGTCTAACTAATATAGAACTGTAATGACGAGAATAAACACATGTAGTTGTACTTGTAGAAATTTTATTGTCGCAAATGAATAGAGATGGTAAGTAAAAACACGTATATGTTGCTTCGCTAGGTAACACCTAACAGGGGAAAAATTAAAAGGTGGGAGGTAAACAGAAGGGTTTGTTTGCTATATCTGATTTCTGTTATGTTTGTTTTCAAAATAGGTCCCATTTTGGCCTGAGACGCCTAGTCTGAAAAGTGGCTGTTGGAAAGCAAATGGTGGAGATGAAAAATTAAAGATGGCCCCCACGCATGCGTAGTAGGAGTATACATTCACGAGTGAATGGCCTAGGCCCAGAGCAGGAGATGTCAACGTCAGCCTGGCCTACAGACGGAAGCTGTGTCAAAGTTGACTGGATTTTAAAAGCCTGGGAAAGAATAAACATTGAAAACTAAATGCAAGGAAATGATATAAAAAGACATACAAGTACACATGAGAACTTGGTTAGCTCATGGGAAAATGTGGAATGATTTTGAACTTTTACAAAATGTTTGAGCAAGGAGGACATGAGGTGATCATCGCCACCTCTCCAATTTGACCAATGAGAAATGGGTGAAGCCCCTAAAAGTTTCACATTTGGGTTTAGATAGTTAGTGAAAGGGTATAAAAGGGCTTGAGAAAATGATCTTGGTCCACGCTTTTTACTTTGCGCCACGACATGCTGTCCGTTGAGACGATTTGTTTTTAGACTTTGAACATTTTTGGACTTTAAATTTGGATGGGGAAGAGAAACGATATTTGTTGCGGAGATTCTACGTCGAGAGGGAGTCATGAAGGAGGTTAGAAAAGACAGTCAGCTTGGGAACCTGTTCTTTATTCTACTGTTCTATCATCGCCCTATGGCAATGGTAATGAGGTCATGTTATTTTAGTTTGCTTAAATGGTATTACTAAATGCTTAGAATGTACTTGTTTAATAAATCCTTCGCAATATAACATTTCTCTTAATGATTTAGATAAAATTATATAAAATATAAACTCGAGTCTGATTATTACATTTAAGTCATGACAATTAGATGTTAGATGTTGTAAGAATAATGTGATTGAGCTGGACTTAATCGCTATCAACTGGTTCCTACTAGTTGGTCCATCAACCAAATAGCGGAGTACCTTGATGTTATTCTCTATGACTACTGAACGTCTAGAAATTCCAATGTATATAATGTATAAAGTCAATGTATAGGATAATAAGGTACCTCACATATCTTGCAGCTCGTCTACTTATTACTGATTCAGGGACAGTGTAATCAGAAGGTGTGAGTGTATGTGTGACTTGCGGTGTTATAGCCCCAACACTGAGTAAAATAAGTTGTTCTTGAATTAGTGGCATAGGTAGAGGGTTTCATGTTAGACCCGCTGCATCAGTTTTCCTGGTAGCAGAGTTGTGGTTTCTATAGGTAAGTTTGGAAATTATTGATTATTGATTTTTTATGCTTAACACTACATGTTAGGTTTGTATTACGTTATATGTAGTCGGAATTAGGAAGTGGATATATGTGACAAGAGAAGTCACATGGAATTGTGCATTGTCTGATTTCAATACTGTGATAACACAGGAAAGAGTTTTGTTAGGGAATTCAAGTATGTATTGAGTTGAATGAAATAACGACAGGTATACTTGTGAAACTCTGGCCTAAATTCTCAGGAGCAGTATAGTCTCCACATGTGTCTTATCCCCAGAGAGACGGGGTCGCCTCTTGCTTGTTAGAAGGGTAAGGTAGAAGGAAGTGCTACTTTATCGGAGAAAGGAAAATTCTGTGGTTGGGTAGAGGTAAGCGCTGCCTACTGGAAATACAGAATTCTTGTATTTCTGGACAGACTATCTCTTTGGTTTAGAGAGACAGACAATGTAGATAGTTTTGTGTCGTAACTAATCAATTTTATGAATAAAAAGATCATAAATACAGTGGTGATACATTTTGTAAACTAGGGGTTACAAGAAGCAGCAGTGGAACTGACGCCAGCAAAAGCCGCGCTGGGATTGGCTAGTGGCGGAAGGCGTGATCTACTCTGATTGGTGCGTTGTGTGTTTCGCGCTGAGATAGGTCCATGTGAAAGTGATGTGAATGATTCTGATTAGTGCGTTAGTGTGTTTCGTGCTTGGATTGGACGAAATAGCAGAGTAGATTGAAAGGAAGTGTACGACGTGGTTGTAGAGGGGAAAAATCTGAGAAAATTGATTATTATTATGAACAAGAAAAAGAGAGACCTTCATGGTTTAAGAAAACTTAGAATCTTTTCAAGAAAGACAAAGAAATAAGGACTAGAGAGGGAAAAGTGCTTCCTCTGCCGAAATGCCTGCGTCATACATAATGACGAAATATGGCTATCATACTTGCATTTGGCTAGAAAATTGAGTGAAATATACTAAAGATGATGGAGTATTGGCATTTCGAGAAGTAGGTTCATTTAGCGCAGCAGTGATATAAAATTTAAGAGTGAAAATGATAAAACTTGAACCAAGATCTAGCCCAACACAATTTGAGGCTTTAATGGAATGGGAAGATGAGATGTATGAGAGAGAGAGAGAAAGATTCCGAGATTCCAAAGAAAACCAATATAACACAAGAGGATTATGGGGATCCACTCACAAGAGTAGAATGAAAAGTTGGAGGTGTGCTAATATGTGGGATGGTATGTACCCAGTAAGAACAGCAGACGAGACGGTAGGAGGAAAATGCACAGAGAAGAGAAAACATGGAATACCAGATCAGAGAGGGTGTGGAATCAGTGATACAGAAGATGGGGTGTTGGAGGATATATTAAATAAGAGACCCCCTCCATATCAACAGACTTCTGCAGTGGTGACACCATATGCACCGCCAAAGGAGACTGAAATGAATAAAACCCAAAACAGATATATTGAATTAAAAAGGCAATTTGAACAGGAAATAACAGAAACTCTAAAACCTAGTACTTCCAAATTAGAAAAATCAACAAATGAATTAGCTGAGAAAATAAAAGAATTAATGAGAAATGTAGAAGATGTAACTGTACCCATTACTATAGGTCCTGTGATAGCAGTATTTGAGAACCAGAAAATAGATGGGCATTCGTTAACGATTCCTTTAAACTCCAGTATGCAAAAAGTACGAGAAAAAGTTTATCCGCTCTAAATGAGACGAAAAGTACAATTAAACGACCCCACCTGTTGATTTAACGATGAAACAAAGTCCAACATATACAGTTCCATTGGGATCTGAATCGGCAACTGAAACCTCAGAAGGAAGTATGGATAAAATTGATTTATCTAAAACTCCAGTAGGGCCAACAGCAGAAGAATTAAACAATTGGGTTAAAACTTTACAAAAGAAAAATTCCGAACCAAAGCTTTTGGATGTAGTAAGATTAAAAATAGACATGGAAGAGATTATCAGAACGATTGGTACTGATAGATTAAAATCATATCAACATGACGAGGTGATGTTTATGTGAAAAAGTATAACTTGAAGAGCAAAGAATTTGCATGATAAATTAGAAGAAACAGCAAATGAATTAGGAGTAGAATTTGCAAAAATTAAAATGTTGCAGAAACCCTACAGATGAGATTTCACTGACAAAGATATAGAGAATGTAAATACATCAGGGCGATTGACCCAGATAAAAGAATTAATTGTATTACTGAGAAAATGGGGAGATGTAGATAGATGGAGAAGTAGGTGGATAAAGAAAACAGAAGAAACACTTAATAAAGCATCGCTAGCTTTCCCTGTTAAAGAAAAAGAACTAGTGGGAGCAGAATATCCAATGAGAGAAATACCAGGAGGAGGTTATGTACATGTGCCATGGAGTAGACAAGACATTGTCATTTACAAATGATTTTCCCAGATTATGAGAAAAACATTTACAATGATATAGACAAGTAGATAGGTTTATGAAGGTTGCAAAGGTTTTGTGGGAAGATTTAGATGGATCATTTGACATAGTTGTACCTGCAGATTTGTGTACAGAGTGTAAAATTACTGTTGATTGGCCAAAAGAAGAATATCCAAAAAAGATGCAAAAACTGGAGCTCCCGGTCCAGAAGTAATGAGAAAATATGAACAGGTCATAACTTTTAGAAAAATAAAAGTCCTCCAAAAGAAACAGATTGGGTAAAAATAGACAGGACTATTCAAGAAGCTACAGAATCTGTACATGCTTATTATGAGAGACTACTCCTAGTTTTTAAACAATACAATGGATATGAGACTTTCAGTGAGAAATATACGAGTCATTTTGTTTATCGATTTGTGTTTGGATTGAGACCTGAAATAGGTGACATGATAAACCAGATGTGTTGGCAGTCCAGTACAGTTGATTATGTATTTTGGTATGCAAAGTATTGTAGTGATGACATTGAAGCAAGGCAGCGTAAGATTAAAAACAAAGCTATGTGGGCACAAGTGATAGTGGCACAACAACAAGAAGCACAATTGAAGTATCAAGCAAATGAAATAGGTTAGATTAAATCAAAATGTAATATGGGTAAAGGTAAAGGTCCAATGAATATTGATGAGGCTAAAAGGAAATGGCCATGTCATAATTGCAGCAAGGTAGGGTATTGGAAGAACAAATGTAAGTTACCTCCAAGAATTAATACCGAAAATAAATCATTTAATTCACAGGTGCAGAATGAGGTGAATCAGCAATCACCGCCACAACAACAGGTAGTTACTCATCAGAGTCAGGTGCCACAACCACCTCTTCCACAGAGTGTAAATTCTCAGAGATACAGTGCAGAGACTGGATTCTACGGAGGAGAGCAGATAAAGAAATTGCAGTTTGCAGCTGTTTCTCAGTATTGGTTACGACCGGATGGAAATGAATCAGATGAAAGTTTCTGATGGTGCCTAGGAGAGGAAGTGGAGTGCGTGCTTGTCGCAACTCTAGAGGTAGATCAGTCTGGTCCCTTTGTGGATGGAAAGGAGATTGGCGTAAATGTTACCTTCCTAGTGGATACTGGTGCTACCCGTTCTACAGTTAGATCAGTATAAATTCCAAACCTTCCTCTCTCAGGAGAATACATCCAAGTTGCAGGTGTGATGAATAGGCAGATTCAAACCCCTCTCACACAACCAGTGGAGGCGGAAATAGGTTTTTTAACCCCTTCCATGCTCATGACGAGCTCAGCTTGTCATGAGGCACACTGGAGCTGTGCTTATGACGAGCTGAGCTCGTCATGATACATGGACTATAGCATTTTCCAGCACAGGAGGGGAAAAGCCATAGCAGCCAAGGTGTTAAAGAAATGCACTGCTTTCTGGTGTGCGACAGCAGTCCTGTAAATTTGCTTGGACGCGACATACTCTTTAAAATGAATTGTGCCATTTACTCTATCCCAGACGGCATTGCTTTCCAAACAGCAGATAATGCTCTTTTGTATAAAGTGACCATGTCGATAATCGATTCAGAAAAGAGTGGAACATTCCCTGTATTTGACAAAGAAAAGATTCCTATTGAATTGAAAGGAACAGTTAAAAGTGAGGTGTGGGATTTTACAGGAGAAGATATAGGTTTAATGAAAGGAGTAAATACGGTAAATATTACTGTTAAAAAAGAAGCAGGAGGACATGAGGTGATCATCGCCACCCCTCCAAATGGACCAATCAGAAATGAGTGAAGCTCTTGAAAGTTTCAAATTTGGGTTTAGAAAGTTAGTGAAAGGGTATAAAAGCCATAAAGGTAGCTGCAACTTGTTTCGCCATTCTTAGATGGCTCAAAAAGATTTTATGGATGCTGCCGCAATCTACAAAAAGAACGGTCGCCCAGGCTTTGATTACTTCTCGCCTGGACTACGGCAATATCCTTTTTTTTGGGGCTAACAAGGAGGTGATTCATAAGTTGCAAATTGTTCAAAATGCTGCTGCCCCACTTCTCTGCCAAATTCCCAAATTCTCTTCTGTGTCTAGTTCCTTACGCGATCTCCACTGTCTGAAAGTGGAGAATCACATCAAATTTAAGACCCTAACGTATATGTACAGGATTAAAATGGGTAAGGCCCCCCAATATTTGCGATCTATTGCTCAACTGTACATTCCTCCTCGGTCTCTTCGTTCAGCTAGTCAGAAAAAATTTGTGGTCCCTAGATATAGATTATCTAGAGTAGGCGTTTGTTCCTTTTCTTACCTAAGGCCTACTTTGTGGAATTCTCTTCCTCTGAACTACATCTGCCCTCCAAAGGTTTTAAAGGCGGTCTGCACCGACTTTTTTGACCTCGTACTATCATTTCTTAACCAATCCATCAAATTGGGGATGGTCCCCAGAGCTTTTAAGAGAGCGAATATTATCCCCTTACTAAAAAAAGTGGGTGCAGACCCTTGGATATGAAAAACATTCGCCCGGTCTCCCTCCAACCTTTTTTGGCAAAAGTTCTGGAGGCGTATATAGCTTACAACCTCTGCTCCTTCATTGAGGAAACAGTTTTAATATTCATGTCAGGCGGCATTTAGGCCGGCGCACTCTACAGGGGCGCAGATTATGTTGGTTGTTGATGACATGCGGAAGGAAGCGGACAATGGCAATACTCAGGCCTTGGTGCTGTTGGACCAGTCGGCGGCCTTTGATACGGTTTACCATTTTATCTTGGCTGACCGGATCAGGGACTCGTCCCTGACTGAGACTCAGCTTGGAATTGGATCATCTCTTTCCCGAGTGTGAGATCCCAATCAGTTAGGCTAACACCATTCGTGTCACCTGAGATGCAGCTGAACTGTGGAGTGCCTCAGGGATCCTCCCTATCTCCTCACCTTTTAAATATCTACATTTGCCATTTGGTCAGCTACATGAAGAAGAAAGAATTAACATCTTCAACTATGAGTATGATATGCAGTTAGTATTCCCGCTCAATGATAGCCCCACATCTAGACATCAATTTCAAGACACCATGCGTTTCATCCGGGACTGAATGAACTGCAATCAATTAAAATTGAATTCTGATAAAACGGAAATAGTTATTACTAGAAGTAAGGTGGACCGTTCGGTCCCATCACTTTGGGCCAGCGAAATTGGTCCTCCACCCGTCCCTTAACACCTTGGCTGCTAGCGGTTTTCCCCCCCGGTTTTGGATTCACAGAGTTCCCTTTATTCATGACGAGCTCAGCTCGTCATAAGCACAGCTCAACCGTGCCTCATGCTGAGCTGAGCTCGTCATGAGCAGCGAAGGGGTTAAAAGGCGGTAAAAAGCCTGGGGGTCATAATTGATGAGGAGCTATCATTTAAGCAAAAGGTAGGTGCCATTACTTCAGTTTTCTACCAACTGCACGCGCATAAAAAAGATAAGGGAATTTCTTACCAGAGAGGCTTTATTCCAGGTAATTATAGCCCTGGTCATGCCTAGAGTGGATTATGCTAACTCTCTGTATTTGGGACACCCTAAATTCTTTCTGTGGAGACTTCAGCTAATTCAAAATCAGGCCACCTTACTGATGTGCGATATGCCCATATATGGCCATATCTCCCACGGGATGAAGGACCTTCACTGGCTGCCAATTGTGCAAACAACTCTGTTCAAGGCTTGCTGTATGGTCTTTAAGGCCCTGCACCTGAATAGGCCGGCGTTTGTGAAATTTTGGATTAACAAGTACTGTCCCACCAGACAATTGAGCTATAGCCATTTGCACTATCTGGTGGTCCCTTCGTGTAAAAAACACACAAGGGACTGGAGGAAGCAGGTTTTCTGTCATTGCTCCGCGAGTCTGGAACACTCTGCCAGTGGACCTCACGTCCTGGGGAAATTATACCAGTTTCAGACAGCGCCTTAAGACATGGTTGTTCAAACAGGCTTACCAGTAACCACGGACGATACCCGCCTTTAGAATTTCCAGGGCCAAGACACTGATTGGTGAATGTGAGCTTTAGAAATACTCAGTAACATAACATAACATAACAGTCACTGATACAAGAGGCAGGATCCCATCAGTGATTCCACCATGTTCTCCATGCCAACAAAATACAGATTCTGTTGAAGCAAGCCTTTCGTTTTTATAGTTCACCGAAGCTCATCTTGGATCTGAACAAATGAAACAACAAGAACAGTGTCTCAAAACAACAATGATGCGAAGACAGCTGACTTGGATAAGGTAATGAAATCAGATTAGTTTCCCTTTGTGTGAAGAATACATTAAGTCAGTCCATTGGCACTGCATATATTTATTTTGTTATTTATGTATTTATACCACAAAATCCTACAGTAAATGTAAATTATGTAAAGGGAAGAGGTGTGGAGTTTAAAATTGTAGCAGCCCATGCCCCTTAAAGGAACTGTTGGCATTTAAACACATTGCTTCCTGTTAGGGATCAACATTGGCAGGAGCAGGCAGGGGTTCCTTGGGCAACTGCCTACTTCCCCCAGTCTGCCAACATTATTCATGTTTCAACATCTCCTTTGTGAACCACTTACCACACCAACACGGGGGATGGTAACTCATTAATTGTTTCCAACCAAAAATGCCATCACAAACCATTAATGTATTCCTCTTTGATTCAGTAATAGGAGAAAACCACCCTTCACTCCCATTCTAGTTGTGATTTAGAAAGAATGACAAAAGTCAATTTACAACTCAGAACTAATTTTTTGTCTCTTGAAAAGTCTTTTGTTCATTAGAAAAAGATGGAAGAGAGACATTCGAGGGGATAGAGAAGAGTAGCAGAGGGGCACATAGATGAAGGGGGAATAGAGATAGGGAGGAGAGACAAAAAGGCGGGTAGTACAAGAAACACAGACATCTGCAGTTACCAATAGTGCAGCAGGTGCAGTGACACCCAGATCCAAGGGTGTGAGGGGCCCATTGCACCCCAATTATGGGCATCTTTTATTAGCAACCCAGGAAGTATCAGGACTATTTTCCTTGTTTTGCATTGAAGCCCCTGGCACCTCAACTATGCCACTGGTATGGCCAGAGGAAAACAGGAGGTATGGTATACATTCTAAAGCACCATAGACAATTGTCCCCTATTGTTGCAATTGTGTTCCATCCATTTAGTTCGCTGAGAGTTTTTGCTTTTGGATTACCTGATTTTTGGACTGTTTACACGGGGGGGGTCTCACTACTTGTGTCTCACCCATAATAACCTCATACTAATTGGAGTGCGCATGTTTACTACAAGTGTATGCCTTTTAAGATAAAGCCAGTGCAACACAGCTAGGGTAAGGGGCACTTGATTGGTTACACGTGAAAAAGTGTGCACACATGTGTATGGGCTGCACATGTGAGACTACCATCGTCCATTGCATGGTAACTGCACACAGGTAGCCTGGCACAGAGGGGACTTTGCAATGTTAGAGGTTGAACAGGGATAGGACTTATTGTATGTGTGGGAACTCATAGGTAAGGTCAGTAGGGTTACTGTTTTATCTGTAATGACAATGTATTGTACACATAGGGTGAAAGGTGCCTTAAAATGCAGGTTTGCTTCCCTTAGGCCTACAAAGTCCCATAAGGAATGAAACTGGGGTAAAACTTGTGTGCCTAGTTTCAATACACAGGTCCGAAGAACCTACATGTGCCCTTTATGGGTCATGCAGAATTTTCATATTTTTCTGGCTCAGCTCAGTTACAGAGTCCAGGCCTTTTGTCACCCTGCTGGGCCAAGGTATTTAATCTGCTCCCCAGCAGAGGGAACAAAGGCCTTACCACACAAAATGAGTAATTAACTGTGCTTCACTCATCTCCTGAGGAGGGAGGGGTGGGAAAAAAGCTGCGTCTGTCATACTGTAGCAGGTTTGGGACTGCCCAGGTCCACTGGTCATAGGAGGAAGTCCAGACAACAAGGAGCCAACACAGGAGGGGACTGCCCTTTGAAGTTTTGGTGGGAAAGCTGCTGGCAGTGAAGTCAGCTAGGGTTTGAGCTGAGGCCTCCAGAGGAGTGTGAACAATGACTTTTTGATGGTACCATCTTGAACTGTCCCATCATGCTCTGCATGAGGGTTGGGACAGGGGGAGAGGGGTGATCCAGCACCCTAGAATTCGCATGGGATGCCTGGCTTCTATAACATTCCCATTTAAAACTCTTGCACAAGGGAGAGAGAGTAATTGCTGTTGGTGTTGGACTCTGGACTGTACTTGCAGCAACACCTTGGAAAGCTGAATGAGCAAGCCCTGTAAATGATCAGGGACTTTTACCACAGCTGACCCCAGGACCTTTGGGTCTCTCCAGGACCAAGCAGGCTAGTTTCTTTACACCCCCTAAGGACCATTTGGGTGAAGATCTGGACTTCTGCACCACAGAAGGATGAGAAATGCACCAGAGACAGAGACCAAGAGAAAAACTGGTGCAGGAAGCCTTTGGAAACAGCTCTCTTTGAAGTGTGCTGCTTATGACGCCAGGAGACCTGCTATTATTGCTGGTGGCTAGATCTCACCACCAGGATTAAAATGAGGACAGGATCATCCATATTGCCCAACAAGACTCAAATTCTGGCCTTTTGAAAGGTAGGTGACCTTTGACTCCTTGGTGAAACATAGCGCGTGCCGCTCCGTAGCATTTTAAGAAATTTCCCTCATTGTGGATCACTGACCAGGGATCGGCGCAAGATTTTTATAATGATTTATTCAGAAAGAGGATGTGCATAGACTCCCCTCTCCAGACTTTTTATTGGATCTAGGTACAAATTCCTTGGGCCCTATAAACTGTAAAAGGGACTGGGAGGAAGGGCCACCATGCCCCCAATGATGGTGGGCTCACCCCAGTCCCCATGTCTGGGGCAGAGAGGCAGTCACCATGAACCACTACACACTGCCCCACTGAGCAGTCAGAGAGAACTCAGCTGCCGGCTACTACACCGGGTACAAGGAGGGCTGGTTGGGCAGGGAGATGGCTGGGGCAGCCAGGCATGGGTTCCCTGGGCTGCCCCCTCCACAATAGGCATTTGGGTGTCCGGTGCATGGACACCTGGGATTGAAAACCAAAAAAAAAAGAAAATCAGTTCTTCCAAACTCAGTGGGAGAGCCACTCAGAAAATATTTACTCGTTCCTGGGAGGGAGTATGCCATAATTCCACAGAAAAGCCTTGCTTGCATATTTCTCTACCTTTTGTGGTGCCCCAAGGACAGCAAGCACACCAACACTATTTTAAGAAAGTGCTTGGGTGCTGTAGAAGGCATAGCAGCCCCCCAAAAGAATTTCAAAAGTGACCCTGCGTTTGAATTAAAGCCCAGCAGGATTTTTTCCATTATTTTAAAGCACTTCCAAGGCTGGAGCTTTTGCTCCTCAGCCTGGGAGTGCAGTGACCTCTAGGGTCTGGTTGTTATTGCTACATTTTATGTAAAAAAAAGATACATACACGTAATGTTTACTTTAAGAGCTTTATTAACAATCTGGTGTTGACAGTCATTGTTTTCTTATTATTGCAATGTTTATTGACAGTAATGAATGTTTTTAAATATGATTATTGAATTCAATGATATGGTGGTGTTTTTCCAACATGTGGATTATTTGTCTTTTAATACAGTGAACCTTTGACAATACCAAAAGGCTTACCACACATGTTGTTGTGGTGACCCCTTGACAAAGGCAACAGGCCTGATTTTGTTAAAGTGATATCTCCTCTTTAGTGTGATGTTATATTTGGTAAAGGTGTGCGGGGGCCTCCTGTGATTATGAGGAGCTATGGTCCTTTAGGGGTCAACTGTGACTTCAGAGTGTCACCAAGGTATATATTTGTAAATTAGTGAATAGTATCTAGAAGTATATGTACAATAAAAGTGCCTTTTTCTTTTCTTGAGAAAACGCACTGGCTGGGGAAATATGTATTGAGTGCTATTATTGAGTGGCAGTGGTTGGTGATTACTAGCACATACCACCTCCCCTGAGTATGCCTTGGACTACTCTGCTTTGCTATCCTGGTAGAATCAACATCTACAATGAGGTGCTTGGTCCCCAGTAAGAGGAAATTGTGGACGTCACAGTTACTGCCACTCATACATTGGGCAGATCCCACAGTCAGAAATGGGCTACAGTTAATGTGTCACAGCAGCAAGCTAAGATAGTGTAAGCATCAGGAAACTTCAACGAAGCAGAAGTCAGGAGGTTGGCACCCCTTTGGCCTCTTATAATAAAGGGAGTGGGAGCAACAGCTTAGAGGAAAATGGCTGAGCAAACACCCCAAAGTGAGCTATTGGCTATAGTGAGAACAAGGTGTTATTTAATTGTCAATTGTGTGATTTTGTGTTATAGTTGGCCAGACTGGAATGGAAGACAGCACCCAGGGAACAAACACTGAAGTTGCTTTAGAGACCACCCCATAGAAAAAGAATAAAACAAAAATCACAGGTCGGTTACACCCTCACAATCATACCACACGAAAACATCACCAATTCAAACACAGCCAACCTATAAGTGTCTTATCCAGGACCCATACACTTATACATGGGTGATTCACTTACAACCATCCCACAATCACACAACAGTGCTAGACATGAGTGACTTGTTTCCGTGCAGTCATCTCAATAACACCTATATATGTAGGTGATTAACCTATAATCATTCCACAACCGCACAATGGTGGTAGACATGAGTGACTTCTTCTCAAACAGTCATCTAAAATGTAACACCTACTATATGAGTGATTTAATCTACGAGCTGTCATCTCAACACAAAATTCATCCAAGCTGTAACACCTATGAAAATGCGAGACTTAATCCACGCAGTCATCTCAAACACAACAGTCATCCCAACTGTAATACCTACGGAATGAGTGACTTAATCTACGAGCAGTCATCTCAACACAACAGTTATCCTAACTGTAACACGTATGAGAATGAGTGACTTAATCGGCGCACAGTCATCTCAACAATGACGCCGAATGGGCAATGAGCATACCAAAAAAGGGTGACTCCAACCATTCGCAGTCATCCCACACCAGAGCCTTGACCACCTGGCAAATAGTTGTCCCACAATCAAATACTGGTGTAGAAATTGAGATTTCCCACTGACAATGACCTATCAGGCAAAGACAATTTTAGAGTGTACGTGACACTTCCACGCACAGAAAAACCTGTCTTGCAAAAACAGAATTATATGCAAATTTTGACTCAGAACACAAATGCACAGAAACACTTGCAAAATTCTCCAAAATATCCTTGAGCTTCTGGATTTGACCAGATCAACTTGAAGTACATAAGTCTGTTCCAGTGACTGTGCTGGAAATAAAATTACTGTGAGAGTTACACAGGATGCTCAAAACACAATTATTTCTCACCCTACAAACGACTGAATCCTGAGAAGCCCACAGACTAGACAGCAAACCAGTGTTGGGCCAGCAACACGCTTTGACACTCTCCCTCCACTTGAGTTGTTCCACCGCCAAGCCAGTGTAACAGTGATACTACCATCAATGACGATATTGCTCCAATTTAACTGCCACACAGCAAAATCAGTACCTTAGTTTTAACGATGCATCCATGGGAAACTGAACCACCATAACTCATGCGTTATTGTAGCCCGGCATCCAAGCATAGGAAACTTCCACCACTGAAAACTTAAATGGTAGCACATATGTTCAAACAGTGCCGGCTGGCTCTCGGTATGTGTGTGCACTAAACATCATGTTCCAGGGCACCATCTTGGATGCCTGCATTTCTGAATCACAAGCTTGCAATCTCTGAGCTTGAGCTAGTCACAGCAAAGACCAGCTGCTCGAGCTGAACTGTTGCGGTGAGTTGGTTCAAAAATAAATCAAACTGCCACGGTGCACGCGCCTCACATAAGTGCCGAAAATATCTTTAAAAAAAATGTAAAATGTTTGTCCAATTACACACGCTACCTGACAGGGTGTCAACATCTCCTTCCTCGAGTGTATGGTTCAAAAGCGGTTTACTGCCAACACAACACTGCCGTCGTCACACTTCTGCTGACAAGAGTCTCACACATGGATGCTCTCAAACCTCTTATCCTCATTTTAGGTGACTGGATAAGACACCAAAAGCAACACACTTCCAGTCACAGCAGGTTGACTCCATTGCAAGCAGAAATGTTGTACATAAATCAAACATGCCATGGTTGGAGCCGACCAAATGTAGAGGTCACTGGTTCCGTGCCTCCCAGAGAATCTTGCAGCATAGTGTCAGAAATCCAATCCATAGTCTGTGCACCTACGTCCCTTAGGCTGCCAACAGACTGAAAAAAACTGCTAGGCTGGGTTTTCCTAGTTAGCACACATATCACAATTAATTGGGCCACCTGTAATCCGGGCCTCAGTAGTGTAATGGTTTATACAGTTCTATGCATCTATCCTTGCAATAGCTGTATCCTCTATGTGATAGAAGTAGGGTTGGTGTTAGAAATGGGGGTCTCTAGTTGACAGAGGTAGGTGCCTTTGCCCAAATAGGGGCCCTTGCTTCAAGTCATGGGAAGGGGATACACACTCTAGATAACCCCTGCTCACACCCTTGGTAGCTTGGTATGAGCAGACAGGCTTATCCCAAAGGCAATGTGTAAAGTATTTGTACTCAAAACACACAGTAACACAGTGATAGCACCACAAATGGATACCACAGAAGTTTAGAAAAATAACGTACCTTCATCTAAACTTAAGAAGACCAAAATGCCAAAAATCCACGTACAAGTATTAAGAAAAATGACTTTCAAAAGGTTTTAGCATAAAAAACTATGGATGCCTGATTTCTTGCAAAGTACCTGTTGTTGCAACAAAATTCACCAAGCTAAACAGCTGCAGCGATGGGAAGCACAGAAAAACATAGAGATGCGTTGATTCCTGAGTCCTTCGTGGATGCAATGCAACAGTTCCGCTGGACATAGGGGAGTGGTGCGTCAGGTCCGTTCTGTAGGGGGAAGTGATGCGTCGATTCTGAGATGACTCCGATCCGCGGGTGATGCGTTGGGGAAAACTTGACGCACAGGGAGGATGTGTGGAAATCCATGATGCAGCAGCAAATGATGCAGTGGTGTCGAGTGGCGCTGTGTCGATTTCTTCGGCCGCGATCCCTCGATGCGTTGATTCTTGCAGCAGTGACAGATGCTGCGTAGGTTTCAGCACCAGCGCGGTGCTGCAGGGAGATTCTTGTTGCACCACGGCGTTGCTTCGGAAAAACTGTTGCAAGAAAAGTGATGCGTCAATTTTATTGTTGTTGTATTGCTTTCCAGCTCCTAGCAGCAGAAACAACTTCCAGAAGACCCACACAGTCACAGGCACTCCTGGCAGGTCAGAACGCCCACCAAGGAAGTTCAGGGGAGCATGGGATGAAGTCTTTGTGTTCCTGAGACTTCAAAACAGGAGTCAAACTCTACTCAAGCCCTTGGAGACTTTCCTCAAGCAGGAGACACAGCACACAGCAAAGTCCTTCTCCTTTCCTTGGCAGAAACAGCAACTGCAGGCCAAACCCAGACACACAGCAAGGGTAGTACTTCTCCTCAGTTTCTCCAGCTCTTCTCCTTGGCAAAGGTGTCTCTTTATTCCAAAAGAAGTCTAAAGTTCAGGGGTGTTAGGTCTAGTACTTATACCCCAAAATGTCTTTGATATCTTTGTGCAGAGAGACCCTGTGCCCAGTCAAAACCAGTTCTGTCCTCTCTCTCTCTGGTGCAGCTTCCTGGCAGGAGGTGGGGACAGCATTGTGAAAAGCAGACCAGGCCCATTCAAGTGAAAGGAAATCTCCTCCCCCTACTCTAAATGCAGCCCAGGTCTATTCAGCCCAGCCCTGACTCATCAGGCTCTGTGGAGCCTCCCCAGCCCTTAACACTCCAAACTCGGACAGTCAATCCACATTGATGCAGAGGCAGACTGGATGGCTAAAAAAGAAAATACCTACTTTCTAAAAGTGGTATTTTCAAAAACAGAATGTAAAAATCACCCTCACTAAAAGATGCATATTAACATTATGAGTTTAGCTATACTAAACTTTATTTTCCTACCTTGTTCCCAGGGGCAGTTATGTTTATAAGATGTTATAAACAAACTCCCCATTCTTTCCTATGGGAACAGGTAGCCTTGCAATAGTGAAAAACTAAATTGGCAGTAATTCACTATCAGGACATGCCACCCACATCAGAGCATGACCTACCTTACACATACACTGCACCCTGCCCACAGGGTTACCTTGGGCCTACCTTAGGGGTGACCGATATGTATGAAAAGGTAAGGTTAGGGCCTGGCAAGTGGGTGCACTTCCAAGTCAACATGGCATTTAACAACTGTGCACAGACACTGCAGCGGCAGGTCTGGGTTACCATTTCAGAAATACTCATGTGGGTGGCACAATCAGTGCTGCAGGCCCACTAGGAGTATTTGATTTACCAGCCCCGGCACACTCAGTGCACTTTACTAGGGACTGACCAGTAAATCAAATATGCCAGTCAGGGAGAACCAATCATAATAACAATTTATACAGGGAGCACTTCCACTTTGACACTGATCAGCAGTGGCAAAGTGCCCAAAGCATCAAAGTCAGCAAAAATTAAATCCAGCACAGCATCAAAAATACAGGAGATAGAGGCAAAAACTCAGGGGAACCAGGCCAAAGATGCCAAGTCTAACAGTTGTGCATTATGCAAAGGGTTTGGAAAATTATGCAAAACCTCATGTAATAGGACAAAGTATAAGTCAGGCATCTAGCACTATATGTTAGTATGAAGTGTATCCTCATGTCCACTTTGAATGTGAGGACACATGTTTTGCTAAAAATAGAATGAAAAACACAAGTGCCATGAACAAGAGCCACCTGTGTTCTGGTTGTTCAAGTTCTTATGCTATGATTTTGCCAAAAACGTGGGGCTAATTATGTGACATTGTATTATTTAGGAAAGCTCATATAATTAGCATAATGGGAAATGCCCCAAATTATGCAAATTACGTAAGCGTTAAATGTCACCTAATTCCATCTTCTGGACAGTATTTATTTTCGTAACTTCTATGTTATATAATGTGATCATCTATAATTAAAATAAAATACAATTTTGAGTTATTTTGAGTTTGTTTTTCTTCTTGTGTGTCATAGTTTTTAATTAACTTCAACTATATGTTATTTTCTTTAGAGCTGATTGGGCATTCATGGCTTCCCTAGGAGGCACAGTAAGCTTTTGCGCTCTCTCTCTCCCATTACTTCAGTCAATTCAGTCAGTAGCCGTTTGGAGACAAATCCGAGCTAGATATGGAAGACGACCAGAATGTTTTAAAGCAAATCTCAGTCTGCAGAAATATCCATCAGAAATCCAAGAAAACACTGGTGAATATCCAACAAATACTTCAGATCTTAGGGAGTCAAACAGCTATTTTTCGAAGAAAAAAGTCTTTCTTTTCTACGGAGCTCTTGGTCAGCCAAACCATACATGGGATTCATGTAGAACTATACACGGACCATATTTGTATTGCGGCCAAACTGTCTTCATTTTTCTCATCTTTCTCGTCAAGATTTGTTTGTAGTGGAATCCGAAATTCCAGATCTCTTATCCAAAGGAACAATGGAAGAAACTTTTTGTAATCCAAATGGATTACTAAGCAATACTTTTCTGGTCAAAAAGAAAAACAAGAAACTACATTAAGTGATCAATTTAAATAGTTTCAATGCTTTCTTAGTTTAGCCTCACTTCAAAATGCAAATTGTTTCCCATGCTTGGGATTTCCTCCAACCAGGGGATTTAGATTGGTTTTCTGGATCTAAATGACACTTATTTATCCATTCAAATCCTTCAGCTCCACAGAAAGTACCTTCAATTACAGGAGCAAGGTATTTACTATTTATTCACGTCTCTCCCATTTAGCCTTTCATTAGCTGTTTGGTGTTTTGTCAAATTGGAAGCAGTTTATCAGAGATTTCATGGTGTTAGATATATAATATACTTAGATGTCATTCTGCTGATGATACAAGACAATATTATTCTCTTATATCACATCTAATAAACAATAAACTTGTTGAAGGTTTTGGTTTTCTCATCAATAGAGAGAAATCACTCTTGTCCCCAGCCAATCAATACAGTTTTAGGTTTCCTAATCACTTTCCAAATGTCTATTTTTCAATTACTTAAAATGATATTAAAGAAGGAACTCTCAGTACCCTAGTCCTTCCCACATTCCTCTGAGACACTGGGGATTCATTTTGGCACTTTTCATCCAGGCAATCTTTCTGGGTCCTCTTCATTATTGGTCAATACACTGATTAAGTATTCCATATTTATGAAACAGTCTATTTCATTTAGTCATGATTCCTCTTGAATCAGAGGCAGGAGAAGAATCCCACTGGTGGCTAGTTCACATACATGCCTGGAACATTACTGCATGTTCAATTCTTTCCCAAATGTACTATGAGAGTCCCACACCAGCCAGTCAAGAAGAGGGTTGCTTGGTGTAGCCAATTATCAACTGGTGGGCTAAGGTCAAAAAGGAAGTTATTCTTGCACCTCAACTATTTAGAACTACTTGCTTGCTCTGTTGCTGTCCAGACATTCATAAAGAGTCACACCGGCTGTACAGTATTTCTAAGGATGAACAACCTAACCATGAACAAAATTATCAATCATGAAGGGAGCACAAAATCTAAAATCTAGGCAGAGCTAGCAAAACAGTTGTGGCTGGTCTGTCTAAGCAATCAGATTACTGTAAACGCAGAATACATTCTGGGAGTCTTAAACTCAATTACTGTTTTGCATTCCCATCATCTCAACAATTACAGAATCTGTATGTTGCACACTCCAACCCACAAAAGGTGATGGTGGGAATGCTTGCAATTTGGCTAACTACAAGCAATCACCTGGGGTAGTATTCAAATGCATCAGTCTTTTGCCCACCATGTCACCTTGGCCCTGCTCCACTAGGAACAGTGCAGCCCTAACTGTCAAGCCAGGTCCTCTCTGAACCAGAACACAAGCACCCCAAGACTGGGTTCGTACTGAACGAAGCTCGCCAGTCGGGTATAGCTTGGTTCCAGTGGCACAGTGAGCAAGGGACCCATGGCTGGGCATACCCTTGACTATTTGCATCAAATGCACAAAATATTATGGGAGACAAGTTCAGAGATACAAGGGAGTGCAGCTGTGTTTGTGTTGTTGTCTGAAAATATAATGGGAGATAAGGTGTTGACAAACAGCTGTCACAGAGGTTAAAAGTGACCATTGTCACTCCTAGATGGCAAAACACAAAATCCACTCTCAATAGTTGCTACACAGTCAGTCTTGTGCAAACTGCAAACCTTGAAGTGAGGATTGTCTCTACCTAGTAGAGTAGGTGAACAGTGATTGTGGTATTTTACACTTTGCCTCGACACATATTCTGGGTGTGAGACTCTAGGTGATCTTTGGTTGAAATCATTAAATTGCAATTCCTTGGAGTGAATCTTAGAGCTACGGTAGCATGTGATATCCTCCCTTTATAAATGGGAATATTAAAAGCATGTTTTGACTTCATATCTGTGATATAGGTGAATCAATTCTATATGCAGGGTGGTACCTATAGAAACAGAATTAATATTTTATTTTGAGATTACGTTCATTTTTTCAATAAGAGGTGAAGTTGTGAAGAAGGAATTGACTCTACTAATGAGGATACTCTAGGATTAAAGAAGAGTGAAATGCAGATGTACAAAATTGTAGGCATTCCTTCTTTAAAAGGTATTCCAAAAAGAGGCCAGCTGTTGCTCTTGGCTGATGGTGCTTCTCAAACTACTAAACGTCTTTTTTACAGTAAACCTGAATATGTTCAGTGAACTGCAGCTTTTATGACTACTTGATTATACCCGAGGCAGCCAGGGATTATTCCCACTGTCAGAACTATCTAAACAATTGATAACATGCAACTATTTCCAAACTGTCGCCCATTTCCAAAATGCCTCTTCAGATCAGACTCATAAAGA
Source organism: Lissotriton vulgaris (assembly GCF_964263255.1). NCBI lineage: Eukaryota > Metazoa > Chordata > Amphibia > Caudata > Salamandridae > Lissotriton > Lissotriton vulgaris. The sequence continues at coordinate 1,722,679,306 of NC_141694.1, read as the reverse complement.
CATTTAATTTCATCTCTAACCCAACTAGCCATTTTCCCATGGCTTTTAAAGCAAACACTGCTCATAAATGTATAATTTAGGAAATGAAGTGTCCAGATTGTCAAAATGAATTCATGAATGTTTGCATGCACCTTCTGCTAACGCAACCTGACTGACTATAAAAAAGGCTGAATATTGATAATACAATTGTTAAAATGAACTGATGTGAAATAGAAAACAACTTCTCAGCTTCTTGAAGTCTAGAACGTGTTCATCTATAAAAGCAAAGGAACAAACAACCTAGGTTTGCCTTCACAAATGTATCGAGTATAACATGTTAACATGTTTAGAAATCACATTATAGTTATACATTTTGTTTTACATAAGCAAAGAAGAAGTCACATGGTTAAGAGTGAAACTGCTAACAACAACAGAAGTTGAGGCAGGTACCCCTGTTTCTCATGAGAAAATGGTCAAAAGACCCTTAAATAAAAGATACATCACAGATCTGTCTCTGCTGAGCTAACAGGCTTCCAACTTTCTCACTTACAAGTGCTAAGTTGAAAACCAGGTCTCAGCGGTTTCATCTTAGTATAACATAGGAGTATATTATAAATATGGCTTAAAAACAACATAGCTGATATAAAAGCAGTAGTCCAACAGGTGTGTACATTTACAGATGCTAAAACAGCATGCATTCATTTCTCTTTAGAATGTTGTTCAACCATATATTGCTTGAGCTGCCAAACTAAACCTAATGAGAAAAAACACAGATCAGCTGCTCTGCTCTGGTTGTTAAACCTCTCACATTACAGGAGCCCAGTTGCACAACTTACAGCCACCTGAGGCCTCAGATGATCGGCTACTCTCTTCCCTGAAGCTCAAGACTCTACACTTTTTAGTGCAGTGGTCTTGGAGCAGTTTCTCTTGACACCCCTTGAACTAAAGAATGCTGCCAGGCACACATGAAGAGTGGAATGTTAATGTGTTATCACGATCAAATTCTATATTGTCAAATAGTGCATCAAAGATCAGTGCCACAGCTAGAACTTTGTAGGAGAGGTTAAGGTAAATCCTTCAGAAACTAAACAATCTGATTTTCAGTGTCCTTTTTAATTCAACGAAATATCTGTATGGAGATTTCCCTTCGAGAAACAATGAAGCTAAAATGAGTTTCAACCGTGATATATTCCTTACAGTAAATTTTTGGAGCGAATTGCTATAAGGTGGTGCAGTGGACTTGTGAAATCTTGCTCGGCCATGTTAGCAAAAAATGATTAGACCTTATATCTCTCATTTCCAGCATTATGATGACGTTCAGCTGTGCCCCATAAGATCACATTTTGTCACACAACTTTGCTTTGCAGACACTTGTGAAGTGGCTCAAGCTGCCTGAATCTTCAGTCTTGCAGGAGGCTCGCACTTGCCTAGACATTGCCACATTATGTCCCTGCCCTGCACATCCATGACCTTCTGTTCTTGACCCTTCATACTCCACTGTTTCAACACACAGATATTTGCATCACCTGCCTCTCTTGGGACATCCAAAGGACACTTGAATAAAGGCATGCAGTGGCCTTTCAAAGACATATGCAATGAATAGACATGTCAGCAGGATGGGTCTGTGAGTTGGATTATCACTGATGAAACGAGCTTGAATCCTCACCAGACTTATTCAGCAATGCATCCTTCTGAGGCTGATTAGTTTAATATCATAACATTGGGTAATAGGAGAACTGCTAGAGGACTTAGAAATGTTAGGAGCGTGGTAAGAAACGTTGCATGAAGAACAAGTTACTATTACAAAAGTTAATGCTATATGCTACTCCAATGACAGTAATCGAGACAACGTATTTATTACTTTAATATACATGTTTATTAAAATTATTCAGTAAAGTAGTCAGCAAATTGTTTAATATTGGAAACCATAAAGTACATATCACTCATTGCAAAGGTAAAAAAAATAAGATTTAGTTTCTCTGAGGGTACTTATTTTTACTGTTCTTTTGTCAGGGACTGCGTCACAAATGTCATTTCCTCAGGAAGTAGCCGGTGAAACTGTGAACGTCTTGGTAGAGATATGTCTGTCCCTCTCTGGGCACACCTGATGTGTGAGATGGATAGATAGGCTACAAAGGCAAGCTGCTCTCCTAAGCTCTCACCCATCACAGAGCATGTGGTCACACCACACACTGGCAGTTATGCCTTTACAGTACACTTTTCTTGTAGATTTATTCTTCAAGTACAGCATAAAACAAGCAATTTCTCAGGCTTGTGACAAATATATTAGGCAATACGTCACACTAATGTTCTAAGTATCCTTTTATGTTATATTAAATATAAACGTTTTGTAAAGCACACGGCCACCAGGTTTAAGGGATGGAAGACAGGAGTCAATAGTGTGCAACAGCAAGAAGACTGCTAGAATGTGCATGTTTGTGCGCCATCAGGAGGGACTCTTTATACCGTGTTCTACAATATTGCTTTTACAGTCGATGGAAATCTTAAAGCCCCATGAAAAGGGTGTTCATGTCACAGAATAAGACACACATCAGCACTCACAGGGAATTATCTGCGACAGTCACAGTTTTCCAGAAGTAAACCTGGCAGTGTTTTGAGAATCCCATTAACATACACTATATTTTTGTCTAGTAAACAAAGAGCACGTGCAACTACATATTCTAACATGTTAATTTTTTTCTCTCTGGGTTAAACAAAAACTCCTTTCCATACCTATTTAATAGATATACTCCTGTGTCTATCTGACATAAATCTCTCACCATTTCCTGGGCGGGAGGGGCTTGTGAGTGCCATAAAGGTCTATGCGTGTGGGTGTTCATAAACCTCCAGGCATTCCAAGCCTGGAACGGACACTCTCATCCAGTGGAGATCTAGCCAGCTGAAACCTCCATTTCCGTCAATCCTTTAACCAGTGTGAAAATGTCTTTTGTGAATTCCAGAATTTATCACTCCTAAAATAAGCTATTAGTATGAATCTGGCACCATGAGCTAAAGGAAAGAACTCAATACTCTCCTGTTTGAGACATATGTAGTTCGGTGTGTTTCTGCAATCAGTGTCACTGGTCTGTAATGAAAGTTCCATGCAATATGTCACTGGTGCTGCTAGGACTGTCTAGAAACTATTTACTACTCCTAAACTAAGACAAAATCCTAACTTTACATCTTTCAGTATTCACAAAAGGCACTTAGGAGTAGTAAAGTTAGGAATCCTAACTTTACTTTTCCTAAATGCCTTTTGTGAATACCGAAAGTGGTAAAGTTAGGATTTTGACTCAGATTAATTTTTGTGAATTGGGCCCATTGTTAATATCAGAAGACCGCCACGAAAAATAGACATTTACCCGTTGTGCAGACCATTTCCTCCAAAGCAGCCATGCAAATGGTGTATATGGACCGTGGAGCTTTCATATGAATTAATTTACCCAGAACCCACCTGTATGACATTGAAGATGAGCAGACAAGGTAGGGTATGAGCTTCTCCCCGTCATGTCACACCAATATGCCATATTCCCAAATATGTCAAATTCAACAGGAATGATGGCACTGCACTTACAGAAACCTCTTCTCCTTTCTCTAGAATTAGGTGTTGATTAACCCACACTTCAACCGCACTTCAATTAGGGATGCCAGACTACAAATGAAGGACACCGGCCTCCAAACAAAATGTAAGGACCGTTCCTCCTCCCTCAACCTGCCATTCAGAAAAAAAGCAATGTGCATGACAGAGCTAAAAGCAACATGCATGACAGAGCTAGAAGCAACATGCATGACAGAGCTAATTACTATCTTTCCCCCTCTTTTCCTCCCCCTGCCTCTTTCTCTTTGCATATTTGAACTATAGGGTAATTCATGAAAGTATCGAGTATATTTATGAACATCAGCAAGGGGGTATTTACTGAACCAAGTTAAGGTCAATTTTACAGCAGGGAAACATTTGGTTATTTATCACCATATTATACACTCTATTCACTGAAGCACGCTCCATACATATTTCTTACATTTCGCATACAGTATCCCCCCATCTTTGAGCCCTGAAGAAGACCTTCATCAAAGTGACAGGCCCATCTAGAAGGTTGAAATGCGTTGGTGGAATTTAAGGATATGAGGGCATCCAGTATCTATAAAATGTGATCAAAACATCACAGAAAAGAACGAGATGATTGATATCTCTTCACCTAATGTTCATTTAAAATCACTGTTATCTTTCCCGATCCCATAGGACCCCCGTTTTTTGGTACCTGATGGACCATACGAAAGAGGGTGATAATATAGATACCCCTGGACAAACAAACGTATCAGTGAGACAGTAAATTTCAATAAATACGGGATATCTTCATTATATGTTCTAGTTTGGTTAATAACAGCACTTTATATGTTTAACACTTATGTATGTTGTTGTTGTTTTGTTTGAAAAAATTTAATAAAACCTGTTAATGTATTTACAGGCAAGTTATGTGAGACTTGTTATTGGTCTTCTTAAGTCTTTATTTATGTGAATTGATGTCTTGCATTTTTTTATTAATATAATTTGGTCAATGCAGCTGCCCACAGAGAACAAATTCTCTTATGTGTTTTTGAATGTACCATGTTCTTGTTTCCTTTCCGTTTTAACGTCAATGTGTACATTTAGGGGCCGATTCCGATTTGGGAAAAACCACTCCGAATAGCCGTACAGAGCATTTTTCCCATACGAATCGTACTCTGCAACGTCCCCGTACGTACGATGAAGTACGATGAAGTACCAGGAGCAGGACTCCGTATGAATCGTACAAAGACCGTACAACTCTAATCTCTGCACGATTCTCCCTCGGAACCCGCTGTACGCGACATCGGTATGGTTCGATGCAGGATTTCCCGACCCAGCAAGTACCATTCGTGTCGGGTACGCAACGTAAAACGCTTTTTGTACGGGAGCCCAAAACGTCTGGAGAAGCAGAGTTCGCCTTGAAACAGGTATGGAACGCCCCCCCCCCCCCCCGGGTACGGTGCGTACACCCCATATCTGCAGGGGTACTGTGTGCACCCTTGTGATCATGGGGAATACACGCTGTACCCCATGATCGTAGGGTGTACGCACCGTACCCCATGATCGCAGGGTGTACGCACCGTACGGTGTGTATGTGATTGTGTGGTTGTCCGTATGAATCGCCCTTACCTGACGTGGACCGTATGAATCGCGTCCTCATACCCCGGTCCGGATCGTATTCGTCGGGTCGTACAGCATGTTTATGAATTGTACGGTTCACTGTGAGGGCCCGTGTCATACGGTTTCACCCTTGCAATTCGTACGGTTCGCAACGATTCAGACGGATTGACGAGATACGGATCGTACTACACGATTCAGACGGACGTGTACGATTCGTACGGAGATGGCTCCGGATATGATTCGGACGGACGCTTTTTTTCCCGAATCAGAATTGGCCCCTTAATATCATTTGGAGGTCTGACACCTATATGCAAGTAATTGTGATATACTAGTGAGAGGATTTCTCTATATTTAAATAAGAAGTAGAGTAAAACCTTTAACGTTTGTTGGCATTGAGAGGTACAGAACCACCACCTAGCCTCTTTAATATAGTGGATGCATCTATGGTATGAGGGGTTCTTAAGTTTTGTTTTCTATGCTTCCCTCTGGGGCACCTGCACACAGCTGACAACATTATATCTCCACGTAGCCCAAGGTGGCACCTTGCCTGCTACAGCATTCACTCCTTCAGTGCTGGATGGAGCAGCTCACAGTCCCAGTTTCTCCAGATGTTCTTCTCTCCTTGGAAGTGGTATGTGTTGTGGCACCTGGAGGAATCCACTCCTCATGGGCCCCTGATGCCAGACCCAATTATTTCCCTGGCCAGTAGGTTAACTGATGGCTGGGCCTCATCTCTATTAGATGTGATAGTGAAGACCTGGGAGACTCACTGTCTCATGGTCTTCCTGGGGGGTGAAACGCATTTCCTCTTGTGCTTCTCATGCCTCCACAGTTTCTTCTAATCACAGGGCAACCACAAAAGCTTCTTTCAGTGACACACACAAGCAGTTTGAATTTTAGGGGATGCATCCTGTCCCAATGGACCACTCTTCACAAGTGTTACAGTTTCATGGCCCTGGTGGTGTGCTCTATCCACCAGAAATATACTTTTAGGGACTTCTTGCCTTTAAATTCTTGGGTGGGTTCCCTTACTTGTTGATTCAAAAACAGTATTTTCCACAGCTCTTGAACAATGCAGCTTCTGCCCAGCAGCAGAGGTGGCTAGGGCTCGGGACATAACTTTTGGAGGGCTCTTATCTTGGGGGTCTTGCTGCATCAGTCCAACTCATCCTCAAGACAGACAGTACAATGTCCTTGTACTCCATAAACCCTCAAGTCTTTCTATCACTACAGGGTAACTGTGCACCAGCAGGTGGCTGGAGTACCTCTCCGTTGGAATCCACATCTAGGACTATTCCAGAGGGGTAAAAGAGGGCTCTCTTACTTCAGGGTCCCCAGAACATCCACCATCTACTGTCTCTCAGAGGGAGCGAAGAAGCCACTACCATTGGCAGAATCAACTAGGGGTTGAACATACCTCTTCTCTAAATCTGACTCCACTCAATCAAATCATCTTCTTCCCTCTAAGACTAAAAGGGTACCCCTGGTGTAACTTCTGTCTTCCCTCTCTTTTTCTCTACTGTCTACTGTGGGAACAAAATGCCCAGGTCGGTCAAAAGGAGGTAGCTAATCACATTATACAGATTCCTCCTCTTCACCTTCTTCTTCAGTGAGAAATCGAATCCCTTCAAACAGGCCTGTTGGTCAGGGAGAGGCTTCAAAATTCCAGATGGCCAGCAGCATAATTAACTGTGAGTCAAATTACTTAAAGGAAAGCATATATGTCAAAAAGTATTATTTGCATGTGCACTCCAGATCCTGCGAAATATGGTAGGAGTTATGTAGATAGCTTTTCACTTTGAGCCAACCAAATGTTATATTTTAAGCAAATTTTAAGCATATTTTGCCCAAAGTATAAATACAGTCAAGTAATGCATAGTCATACTTCATTAATTTACCCTTTCTTCTTGGAATCAACAGTTGAATTATGAGGTCTAAGCAAGCCATGCCACTTTATTCTGGGTTCCATTTGCAACAGAACTACCAGTCCCTAGATAATTAGCTGACTCAGACAAAAGTCTTCCTTACTTGACATGCACAGCCACACATGTATACACATGTTAATGTTTTAATAAGGGCAGAACCTCTTGCCCAAGCTGTGCAGCACTGAATTCTACTTTGAAGGTGTATACTGATGGCTACAGCTCAGGTAAATTTTAATTGAAGCTAACAGAAACACACATCGGAGATCTAAAAACTAGCAGGTGCAAATAAAAAAATTAAGGAGTGGTTATGGGTCAGAACATGCTCCCCAATAGCTTTGCAGTAAGGAAAAGAAAATACCCTCAGGTACAGCATATCCACTAATAAAATACAGTGCATAGTCATATAAAATGAAAGACCAAGAAATGACTGAGCAAATTAGAAGCTTTTCAGTTGTACACAAACACCCACACACAGGTAGATTTCCATGATCTGAATAAATAAATGCCCAGTGTGAGAAATTGGATCGTTGGTTGAAATGGTGGCAGCCCCTGTTCAAGCAATAGCCTCAATTCATATTAGGTTGAACCACAAAAGGTGAGTCGCGTGTGACGTGACCTATGATGGCCGCCTGATCACAGAGCCCTGCGCCGCACCGGACCTCGCGGATGTGATTTCGGCTGTTCCAGCGCCATTTTCACCATTATGCAGGTGCATCCTCAACTCTGAACACCTTCTCTTCTGGAGGATATCTTTGCCACCCACCATGTTCCTGAATTGTGGCCAATTTTTTTAAGGTGACTTTCAGTGGCTTTAGCTGCCGCCATTTTGTATTCTAACCTACATTACTTTTCCTCAAATTTCAATAGACTGCACTCTGGAATGCCATTTTTCAATCTTTTTTACTACTCTTGTCGCATTTTCTTCGGCTGAGCAGTATTTATATATTGGGAGGTCCCGTTATTTATCACAATAATGGACTCTTGTGAAGTATTTCACATCAAATTTTTGGGGCGTTATTAACAAGCCCTTTCTTGGTCCCTGGTTGTGTTGTTTCATGGGTAGGAGCAAACATTTACTACACTCCTCCAAAAAACTTAAGCCCAGCGAATCAGTGTCTTGTCCTGCTCACTCTGCAGCCCCCGATAATTCCTCTCAGCCTTCTGAGGAATTGGCGCAAACGTATTCTCGCCCTACAGCTCTGTCGACCATGGTGTCTAAATCACGATTATCTTCGTCTTCCATCAAGAGAATTAAACAGGACCCTCCTTCCCCTCCAAAATCTGCCTCTCCTATCTCCTTGGATATCCTTGTGGAGGAAATTCGTGCTCTAAGACCATTTATTGAGGAAACAAAGTCTCATCTGCAGACTCTGGATAATAAGTGATTGTCTATGGATTCCACCCTTTCTGTGGTAGAACAACAAATCATCAACGTTCAGGATTCTTCTTCCAGAATTTCACTCTTGGAGAACGAAGTTCTATAGCTAAGAAGAGCGACTGAAGACCTTGAAAATAGAAATCGTTGTAACAACTTGTGCTTATATGGTCTTCCTGAAGGGCTTGAGGGTGATGTCCCTGTTACGTACGTTACTACTTTTCTTCCCCAACTCTTGAGCCTTCCTGCTATCACCAAATTAAGGGGCACATTAGGATTGCGGATTTTCTGCAACCTCCGGGCCGGCGGAAAAAGCGCAGGGGACCCACCAAAGACCCACCGCCGCATTAGCATGGCTGGTGGGTCCTGGTTTCAGTCCGCAGCTTATCCGCCGCGGTTGGCTTACAACCGCGGCGGAAAAGCCCTAATATGGTGGCGGTGTCTCTCAGCTTTTCCGTGGCGGGTTTTCTGCTGAGGAAAAGCATACGGACCTTCACTGCGGGGGCCCGTTCTGGCCCTCCTTTGGTGAAGCGGGGGTGGGGGGTGCACATGGGGGGTACCTATGGTACCCCCCTGCATTTGTATGCAGACATCGGCAGGCACCGCACGGTGCCTGCCGCTTTCTGCATACAAATGCATTGCATGCATTTTTAACATTGCAGCGGGTGCAGCTTGAAGCCGCACCCGCCGCAATGTTAAAAATGGAGGATGTGATCGCCATGGTGGCGGTCACATCCTAATTGCACAGGAGGGAACTCCGCAGGCCATGCGGAGGTTCCCTCCTACTCAGTGATCGCGGACAGACTCAAGTCGGTCCGCGATCATAATGGGCCCCTAAATATTCAACCGGCACATAGATTGGGTCCACGTTTGTCTTCCTCGTCTGCTCCATCGAAACCTCGTGGAGTAATTCTCCTATTTCTGCAAATCACGGATCTCCTACAAGTTCTAAATGCAGCTAAATCCGGGAAATGGCTGAGTTGGCATGGCACAAAATTTTTTATTTTTCAAGATGTTTCCACATCTACCGCTAAACAACAAAAGGAATTCCTGGACCTTCACCCCACTCTTCGCTCTCTGGGTGCTCGATATGGCTTATTCCACCTGTGCTTATTTAAGGTCACCTTTATGAATAAAACTTGTACATTTGAGGATCCTGCAGATCTCAGAAAATTCATCCATTCTCATTCTACATCCTCGATGTAGATCGCTGGTCCTTCCCCTAATACCTGACTTTAATGGTCCTTCTGTAACGTCCATATCTTTGATTCTTCATTCATTGAAAAATGTTATTTGTATCATTGCCTTGTCTTTTTGTTTATATAATATGAGCGAATAAATTCCTAGGCAATAGTTTTGATCAAAATCACAGTGCAGATAAATCAGAGAATGACAGACAATGAAACCATGTAAAAAATATAATATGCCTTTAATTATAAAAACAAGAGTATAAAAACAAAATACGACATAAAGTATACATGCAATCGTCAACAATAAGGTAATAAATGTTTAAAAATATACACAACAATGTATAGGTGGCATTCTTTGTTTTTTTATTGACGAGCGTTTCGGCGTATTAGCAACGCCTTCTTCAGGAAAAAAGCCACTGATTAAACCTAAGGAACATAATAAAAATATTCAGATTCCAAACATAATATCATATCGTAATTACCGTATTATTACAACATTTTTAACTTTTTTTGTCGGCATTCGCATGGTTTGAAATTACACAGGCATATAATAGACATGCTGATTTTGACTTGCTCCCTCCATATTTCAGATCTTACCGTTGGCGCTTTAATAATTCCCTTTTGCTGGACCCTCTTTTCTCCTCCTCGTTTACCTCCTTTGCTAAAGATTCTTTTGCATTGAATAACAATCTCAGTACTCCCTATCATATAATATGGGACTCCTTTAAAGCTACGGCTCGAGGTTTCTTTATAGACTTTGTCTCCCAAAAAATAAAAAACTGTTCCTCCAACAACACAAAACTACACTTGCAAATATCAAGTCCCTGGAACACACATTTTATACCTCACCATTGGATTCTATTGTCCAAGAACTTGCTTGTGCCAAATTACAATTTAATAAAGCCACTACTGATAATGCTTCATCTATACTTCTACGAAGCAGTGCTTGCTACTATGTCGGACGTAAGAAAATGGATAAACTTCTAGCCAATTATCTTAAATTCTGGAAGGATCACATTTTAATTGACTATATTTACACTTCAGATGGGAAACTTATCAATTAAGATCAGGACATCCTCGATGAATTTATGTTATGTTATGGTCATCTCAATTTCTCTACATTTGAATTGGATTTATCTCTTGAAGAAATCTCCAGTGCCTTAACAGTTTTAAAGAAAGGTGAAACTCCTGGCCCAACGGTTTTACAGTCGAATTCTATTGAGATTTTCCTACTACATTGCTCCCTAAACTTTCTCTCATTTTATCTTTCCGGCAAAACGAGCGGTATCTTTCAAGAAGCTACGATTTGCTTAATTCACAAAGAAGTCTGAGACCCTATGTTTTGTAAAAATGACCTTCCTATATCCTTGGTCAGTGTTGACTATAAAATATTTGCTAAATTACTTGCTCTAAGACTAGAATCCCTTATGCCCCACTTGATCTGTAAAGAACAATGTGGCTTTGTCAAGGGTAGACTAACATCAGATAACTCTAGCCCTATTCCTTCCCTTTCCAACTCCCTAGCGGCAATTTCCGTTGATGCTGAGAAAGCATTTGATAGGGTTAATTGATCCTTATTTATTTTCGTCCCCAAAATATTCTCTCTTATTTCCTTGTTATATTAAGCCCCTTGAGCTTCGGTGTTAGTTAATGGTTGTACATCCTCCTACTTCCCTCTACAATGTGAAGTCCGTCAAGGTTGCCCTCTTTCTCCTCTTCTTTTCATTCTAGCTCTTAAACTCTTTTTATCATCTATCCATAATAATGATTCCATATCCGTTTTTTCCTATGGTGATCAACATTTGAAACTTTCTGCTTATGCAGATGACATCTTACTTTTTATTTCCAACCCCGAAATATCTATTCCTTCCTTATTGTACACATTGTTTTCTTTCTCCCTGGTCTCTGGCTTTAAGATTAACTTTATATACAAAAGAGATAACCTGTAAAGCGAATATGTAAGGGGAAAACCAGGGAAAAAACAACAAAATTTACAACACTCAACCCCTTACCAAATATTCACATCCTACATTACTTCATAGAAAATGTCCCACAGAGGAGTTGTTATTTTTAAAAAAAAAAATGTTTTTATTATCAAATAGTAGAAATATTATCTCTCTTTTCTTTAAATTTTCAATAAAAATATTTTTTGCATCACATATATTTAATTCAACATATACATAATTCTTTGAAATTTGTCTCAGACAGAGGAACCCTAATTAAATACAGAGAGAAACACAAAATTTCGGTACATGTCTCCACAAAAAACTTCAACAGACCAAAAAAGAGGAAAAAGACATAAACTCCAAATTAACAATATTACAAAAAAGAACAGATTTACATTGCACTCCAACTAAGGACACAATTACAAATCAAACAACATATTTCGAATATACACTACAACAACACAATTGCGCTGGGGCACGCTTTGGAAATGCCATGTACCATCCTTCAGGAGGGCTCTGACTTCATGAGATGCTTGAAAATCAAAAAGAAAATTTGTCTAACATATTCTATACAATAGTATGTTGATACATTTTAAAGGCTCCTTATGATATGAGCACACAACTCTGTAGGGACAAACAAGTCAAGTCAAGTCATAGAATTTGTATAGCGCACTACATACCCAGAGGGTTTCAAGGCGCTTAGGAGGGGAGGAGGATTACTTGTCAAATATCCACGTTTTAAGTTGCTTTCTGAATGCTAGGTGGTTCTGGGTAAGGCGAAGGTAAGCGGGGAGTGAGTTCCATGTTTTAGCAGCCAGGTATGAAAAGGATCTGCCTCCCATGGTGGTCTTGTTGATGCGAGGAACAGTGGCGAGGGCTTGGCTGGAAGAACGTAGTTGGCGGGAGGGGGTGTAGAAGGACAGTCTTGAGTTGAGGCAATCTGTAATAATAATAATAATAATCAATAATAAAAAATTCTATACATAATTTACTCATGTCACCATAACTAGAAATCACAAAGGAGCAAGTAAAGTTCCACTGTGAGTCCCACAAATCAAAAAGACTATCATAAAACAAAGACTTATTACCATCACCAAATATAAACACAATTCAGAAAAAGTGTTATAATAACCCAATGTGAAAAGAAAGTACCATGTGACTACATTGTAAAAATACCTTATAACAAAAAAATTATAAAGAAGTAAATATACTCAAGAAAGATTTTATAAGTAAAGACTTGACGAATAAAAGAATAAAGGCTCAAAAATCATCCACATACTTGTTTTGTTAAAAAGAAGTGTCAATTTCCAGATGATCGTACACGTCTACAGGGCTCTTCAGATTTCTTACAACTTTATAACAGCCTATCCCACAATTAGGCAAAAGATCTGTGAAAATAGTGGGAGGCTTACAGACTTATATTAGTCTCCGTTATAGGATATATTTTAAGATACATGATAATGAGGAATGGCATGCCTACTGGTTTCAAACAAGCAAAAAAGATGCCCGTGGTAACTGTCCCGCGACTACCCGATGCTCCAAAAACTCTTAAATACGCTAAGACTTACATCTTTCGAGTTTGGTTGCATATGACATGTATATGAATACATGTCTGATAATCAATTATCTAATGAAACATAACATTGCTGCTTCTCTACAATACGCTCCATGTGCCCCGAACTCAATTGTAAATTGCCTGCCATTCATAGAGCCTCACATGGCAGCATCTAAAGATATGCCGCTTATGGCCCCGAACTCGGTTGTTAAAAAACCTACACTTGTTAGAATGGACTAAAGTGTAGCAGCGCAATGGCTGTTAACCAAGTACTGCCCAATACTAAACAATAAGAGCGATCTAATTTCGTAAGGCAATATAAACAGAGACCCGCTATCTATAGGTATAAATAATAACCAACACAATACATAAACTGACCCTCCAAACTCAAGGTCTCACTACGATTATCACCGTAATCTTATATTAAAACGAGTCCAGGTTCCCGGGTACTTACACGAATGGGAAAGAACTCCCTCTAAAATTACGAGACCGTCATCGAACTCAAATGCGAGTACATCCGGAAAACATAAGTAAAAGACTAACGTTCCATCTTATATCCTGTGGGGCCATCCTCCCAAAAAAACGTCATGATATGGTTCACCTGCGAGTGAAAGGCATCGCCTAATAACACAAATGCTGAATGTGTTTAACGATGGCGGTCTCGTAATTTTAGAGAGAGTTCTTCCCCATTCATGTAAGTACCCTGGAACCTGGACTTTTAATATAAGATTATCTTGATAATCGTAGTGAGACATCGAGTTTGGAGGGTCAGTTTATGTATTCTGTTGGTTAATATTTATACCTATAGATAGTGGGTCTCCATTTATATTGCCTTACGAAATTATGACTGGGCTATTGTTAGATCGCTCTTATTGTTTAGTATTGAGCGGTACTCGGTTAACAGCCATTACGCTGTTACACTTTAGTCCATTCTAATAAGTGTAGGTTTTTTAACAACAGAGTTCGAAGCCATAAGCGGCATATCATTTAGATGCTGCCACATGAGGCTCTACGAACAGCAGGCACTTTACAATTGAGGTCGGAGGCACATGGAGGGTATTGTAGCGACGCAGCAATGTGATGTTTCAATGGATAATTGAATATCAGTTTCTTGGGGTCATTTAAGTATCTACTTCTATATATTTTACAGCTCAGTTGAACCCCAAGGAGAAGGGTTTACTGTCGTACCATAGGTTATCATTAGGATCTGAATACGGATGTGTATTCATATATATATGTCCTATGCGACCAAATTTGAAAGATGTAAGTCTTAGCGTATTTAAGAGTGTTTGGAACATCAGGTAGTCGCGGGAGAGTAGGACTTATCTGCGTTTATTTTGTTTGTTTACACTTAGTTATCATTCAAGATTCAGAACTTGCTCCTTCAGAAACTGCCTTTTGGATTTCATTGAGAGCACACTCTAGAATATGTAAGTATACATAGTTTTAAACCTTTCTCCCTATAGTATTCAAACTAATTAGGAGTGGGATAGGCTGTTCTAAAGTTGTAAGAAATCTGAAGAGCCCTGTGGACGTGTACGATCATCTGGAAATTGAACACTTCTTTTAAAAAAAATAAGTATTTGGATGATTTTTGAGGCTTTATTCTTTTATTCTTCAAGTCTTTACTTATAAAATCTTTATTGAGTATATTTACTTCTTTATAATTTTTTTGTTATAAGGTATTTTTACATTGTAGTCACATGGTACTTTCTTTTCACATTGGGTTATTATAACACTTTTTCTGAATTGTGTTTATATTTGGTGAGTGTAATAAGTCTTTGTTTTATGATAGTCTTTTTAATTTGTGGGACTCACAGTGGAACTTTACTTGCTCCTTTGTGATTTCTAGTTATGGTGACATGAGTAAATTATGTATAGAATTATTTATTATGCTCTGTTTGTCCCTACAGAGTTGTGCGTTTGATCATACGGAGCCTTCAAATGTATCAACATACTATTGTATATAATATGTTAAATGGATTGTCTTTTTGATTTTCAAGCATCTCATGAAGTCAGAGCCCTGATGAAGGATGGTACATGACATTTCCGAAACGCACATTGGCGCAATTGTATTGTTATAGTGTATATTAGGAATATGTTGTTTGATTTGTAATTGTGTCCTTAGTTGGAGTGTAATGTAAATCTGCTATATTTTGTAATATTGTTAGTTTTGAGTTCAACTGGGTTTTTGTGGAATAGATCTCAAATTAAGTATTTAGGAATATGGTTCTCTAACTCCATTCCTTCCTCAGTCAAACTAAATATAACAGAAGCCCTGTCCCGCATTGACAAACTACTTTCCTCTTGGAACCCCAGATTTCTCTCGTGGTGGGGATGGCTTGACCTCATTAAAATTATGATTACTCCTATTTTACTTTATATTTTTTCTATGCCTCCTATTTTTATTCTGTCTTCTTATTTTAATAAGATAGATTCTCTTCTCTCCAAATTTCTTTGGAATGATAAAAACACAGTGTGGCTCACTGGTTAGAGGCGGCAGACCCGAGAGCAGAGGACGGCCCGGGACCAGGGTTCGATTCCCGGCGCGGCAGGTTTCTGGACCAGGGTCAGCGGACTCGATAATTCTCTCGCCTCGGTGCCCACTCTGATCAGCGATCACACTCGGCAACTCTGGGCATTAGCTTGCCTCATCTTCACTAACGGCCCCACCAGACCGCCGGGGATGCCTGGTCTCACCCTGGAGATACCCATTAAGGGACCATCTCTCAGGGAAGCCAGGAAGGGTTTCGCAGCGGTCGAAGCGCCTTGGGACCCTATGGGTAAGTAGTGCGCTATATAAATGCCAATACATACATACATACACTAGAATATCCTTATCATTTCCTCGGAAGATAAAATCCAACAGAGAACATAATTTTCTTGATTTTTTAAGTTAGCATAAATCCTTTTGCCGCTGCCAAGCCTCTATATGGCTCCTCTCAGATTCCTCCCACTTCACACTTCTTTGGCTTACTATTGAACGCTCTTTGCTTCTACCCTTTTCTATAAAGGAGGTCTGGCCTTTTCAGCCAAATCTCCCCAATCTTCTCTTGCTCTATTCAAACACGTGTTCCTTGTTAAAACCGCTTACCCACCCAATGATTTACTCGAGGGTATTCTTTTTATGTTCACCGTTATGGCACAATCGCCTTATTACCATTAATAACAGAACTCTCTTTTGGAAATCCTCGAGATTGAAGGGAATAGCTTGGGTCAAAGTCCTATTTGATGGTACGTCCCCTTGGTCATTTTCCAATTCACCTTTAATTGTCCTCGTTCTTTTTGGCATAGATTCGCCATTTTAATGGTAATCATTCTTGACATATTCTACTCTCCTACCTCAACTCCCCAATCTTCTGGAGAGAATTCTCTTCTTAGGATTCTTGCTAACCTCTATAAGCCCTCTCTAATATATAGAAATGCCTTATCTCCTGATCCTGCTCGACCTAAAAGTAAAGCAGAACTTGCCTGGCAATCTGATCTGGGCTGTGAATGAAGCATCATCATCTGGGACAAACTCTGGAGCCGTTCAATCAAAATCTCTAGATCTGCATCTGTCACTCCATCTATGTTTTTCCTATATCATAGACTATACTTTACTCCTATATCTATGGCTATTTTTCCCATTCATGTAACACAAACTGTTGGACATGTGGATCCCCTCAGCTGATCTAATGCACCTTCTCTTCCTTTGCCCTAATGTTATCTCTTTTGGGGGAAAATCTGGTATGATATCTCTCTTATATTTAAAGTACATCTTCCCCTTTGTAATGTCACTCTTTTCTCAGGAACCTTATTAGACTCTCTAGATCTCCCTACCTATCAACATGGTCTATTTGACCTTAAGCTGGCTTTAGCCTTTCAGCAAATTGCACTTAATTGGAAAAACTCATTAAAATTCTGTTTAACACTGGTGGAATAATCTGTGCCATTATCATCGACTGAATATTGCTTTTGCCTCCTGCTGTAAACCATTTGTGAATATAGACCTATTCTGGTTGCCACTTACATTCTATCTAGATAAGAATGTAAAACGTTCTTGTATACGTGCTGAAAATTTTAAACCTCCGTAATTGTTTTATTTCTCTGTTCTTTTTTATCTGACTTCCTATTGGCGCATTGTTTTTCTAATTATTATGAGATTGTTTTTATAATCATTCAATGTTTGGCAATGTAACACGTTCCTCAGTTGTAAGAGTTCTTTCTCCCTCCTTCATCCCTCCCTTCTTTCCCTTTATTTTCCTGCCCTTATTGTAGTTAAAAAATATAAATAACTTTCCTCTTTGTTTTTAATGCTGGCTGTACTTTGTACTTTAATGCTTAATATCTCTACTGTATACTGGCTGGCTGTATGTATCTTTTTCATGTTATTTAGTAAAGCTTTTCAAACACAAAAAAAGGTTGGACCACAAAAGTCACTAAATTAATCTGTGCTTAACCCTCTTGTAGCGTGGCACAAAAGCAGTCAGGCTTAACTTAGAGGCAACGTGTATAGTATTTATGCAGCACATAAACAGCAATAAAGTAAAAATACAACAAAAGAAAAATCCCACATCAATTTAGAAAACTAGAGTACATTCGAATAAATTATTTGATACCATAAATGAAAACAATCCAATCAGTAGAACCAGGGTTATGAATTCTGAAAGTTTAAGGAAACACAATTTAGCCTAAAAGATCAAAATGTCCGAGGAGGAGGCCCCATAGTCAGGGAGCCTCTGGGTGAAGTTACGGTGCCGATTTCTGTGTTGAGTCTTAGGGGTCTGATTCCGATCTTGGCGAAAATGGTACTGCTGTCGAAACAGCATTGGATTCCCCACCCACCTTGTTGGCGGTCTGCACGCTATATTACAATATTGGTGGGTTGTAGGGGAGAAATCAGCTGTTAGAGGGCGGTGAGGACAAGGATGCCGCTGTCCGGATTACGAAGGGCCTTTCTTTTGAGCCGACCGTGGCAAGGAGACCACCTGCTTCGAGTCCGCAGCATCGAAGGAAAGTGGGGCGCAAACTCACCCATTTCCTTCTTTTCCCTTCCAATGTGGAACCTTTCATTCAGGGCCCCCCTCTATAGCAGCAAATTGACCCAGAAGAAAGCGGCCCTGTTGGCACCGAAATCCATGTAAGTCCAATTCTGCTTTTGATTTAATTCTGAGGTGTGCGTGACAGCGTTCCTTGCTCTCCTCTTGTTGGAACGAGCGTTCATTTCTCTCCTCTCATTAGAACGAGAGGACAGCAAGGTAAGCCGTCATTCAAACTTCGGACAAAATCAAAGGCAGAATGAAGGCAGAACAGAAAAGATGCACTCTAGTAGAAGAATTCAACCTTCATAGACACAACTTACATGAGAACACAGCCAGTCAGAGGATGAGGAGAACCCCATAAACAACAAGAGGTTTGAAATGCGTCAATGGAAAATGTTTGGGGAGAGTCTTGCCATAATTCCATCTGTGTAGTGGACAACTACATTACATTGAAATCCCACCATAATTTAATAATTTTGGAACCCTCAAGAGACATTCATAAGGAACTCCAGTGTTATCATATGGGAGAGATAGACCTCACACCAGTAAAAAACGAATTTAAGAGTTTTCAATATCAGGATATGTAAAGCCTAAAAGTACATGTCCAACTTTCTAATTACCATGCACCCAACCTATGGGCTACATTAAGGCCTACCTTCGGAGTAACATACATGCAATAAAACCCAAGTTTAAGGTTTGCTGTGAGGGGTATATTGCCAATTCGAATTGGCTGTTTAAACTGCATACAGGCTGCAATGACAGGCCTGGGACATGGTTTAAGGGGCCACTTAAGTGGGTTGCACAATAAGTGCTGCAGGCCCACTAGTAGTAGCACTTAATTTACAGGCCTGGGTGTATTGTGTACCACTCTACAAGCTCTTTAGCACTGGTTAGCAGTGGCAAACGGCACAGAGTCCTAAAGCTAGCAAAAACGGATTTCAGCAAAAAGTGGCAAGCACAGGCAAAATGTTTGAGTGGAGACCATCCTAAGGATTACAAGTCTAAAACCTAGGTACAATATTTATTTATAGACTTATCTTTTCAAATACGAAAAGCACTGCTTGCCGGACAAGCACATGAAGCATATTAGCATATCAAAGTATTGTATACAGATATATTGTCTGACACACAGGTTGTGTCCTGAATAACATTAAAAAAATATGATCTCATTGGGTGTAGATTTTCTATTTTTAACTCCAATGGGACAATATTAAATCATTATGTCAGACAATGTTACTAAATATCAAATCCTAGCACCACACATATAAACCACAGGCTGTATTTGTTGATAACTGAAGGACAGGTCCCTGGTAGTAGACCACTCGAAGATGTCATTTGTGAGACTCAGCAATTTATCACAACTGGAAGTGCAATGCATACTGTAAAATAAAGCTTTCATGACAAATCAATCATTAAGAGGAGAAGGGAGGCAGAACCAAGAGTACACCCTCCAGTCTACAATACTTCTTTCCTACTACAAATCAGTGAGAATGCTGTCCATGAAGGTTCTATCTCTGGTAATGGTATTTCATGTGACAAAGCCCTTTGTGGATAGGACAAAAGCTCTCAACCACCCCTCGGGTGGCATTACCTCATCATAGGGCTCCTATTCACATTGGTCAAAGGCTGTACCTGCCTGGGCTACAATTCTTCCTCAGGAGAAGCTCTTTCTGTCCCTATGTGTTAGTGGTCTGAAGGTGAGGTGTCCTAAAGGAAAACCCGAGGGTATGAAAGTACACATTAAAAATACCTTCTGGTTGCCAAATAACATTATTATTGAAGCAGTATGTGGAAATAAAAGCACACTACAGGGGAATCAATCTACCCTGGTTATAAATTTGAAATATTCCAGCCTTATTTAAAGGTTCTTGGGGTTTTCTTCAGGCTCATAGATCTCTCTGTGTTTCTATCACTAATTATGATCCTTATATAGGTTTCAAGTTGTAATTACATTATATCTGAGACTACAAGACCAGGTAATTCCAAATAAAAATGGCAGGACCGGAGGCATGGATTATTGTTAGAAACTGGATTTCTGGTTGGCAGAGGTATTGTCAGAACCTTAAACTTACTCTTGACTCTCAGCTACTGCACAGGAACAGAGATGCTAGAACCCAAGCCCCTCTTGGCAATGCTGGTGGGTCTTACACAGAACCCTCCATCATTACCTCAAGGGAGGGGGGAATTGGATAAAATAACAAACAGAGAAGAGACTGGTCCTGCGTTGGCCTCCTTGGTCAGCTACTCTTGGTGCTGCCTTGCAGGTGGAAACCTAGAAATAATAACACATCATTATCATTCCAAAACACCTGCTCTCCCTATTGGGTTCTAATCCGTTATTTTCTCTCACCCACCAGTTTACTTTTGAACCTTAGCTCCTCTTCTTATAAGTGTTGTGAATCTGTTCTCCTCCATTAGTTGTCATTCACTACATGTGGAGAATGCTGTCTATTGGGGTTTCTGGAATTTTCTTGTATTTAATTGAACTCCTCCTATTTCTAAGCCTTTTATTCTTGTCTTTGTCGGATAGCTGAGTTCATAACACTCCTAAAATTCCTTGGTGGGTTTTCTAACATATGTTCACAGCATTTACATTTCTATCGCTGAACTGCGTGCTGTCCTTATTCTTTTATAATGTCTTTTTCTTGTTTCCTCGCAGGTTCTACCACATGACTGTTAATCTCTTGCTCCTCAAAGAAATACATTACATTCGCACCAAAGTTCATCAATCTTTCTTTGTCACTTAGCTTTGTTCGTGTCTGTTTTCCAGCGCTTGGCTTCGCTGCTCAGGAACTGTCTCTTGTCCCTGCCTCGTCCGGGGCAGTCAATTAACTCTCCTCCTCCTCTTTTCACTGCTTGACGTGTTGACACCTTTTTCTTTATCTAGCCGCTCAATAACGGCTCCTCTCAAAGCCGCTCTCGAAGACTCGACAACCCGCGCTTGAATCGTGTGCCGGGTTCCGAGATTGAAACGACGTTTCTTCAGGATTAAACTGGGGGGATAAGATTAACCCGACGGATCTGTCATCTTTCTGACAGGAATCAGCTGTTGTCAAAAACGAACTTCTCTCGCGGTAGTCTCTGGTGAAGTGCGCATTTCTCCGGGCGCTCGCGCTTCACATTGGTTCTCAGAAGCTAAGAGTCTGAGAAACTAGCGCGCCTACTTAGTCCCTACCATGGCCACAGCCATGGTAGGGGCTTGAGTCTCCAGTGCTGCATCTTCTTCGACCAAGCATTAAATCCTATTAGCATTGTGGTCGGATTGTAGAGGACGGAACCCAGGGTTTGGGTCCTGACAGTACCCCCAACAAGGTAGGTCCTCCCATTCCTGGCTTGGTGGGAAATCGTTGGTGAAAGGATCTAATTAACCTTGGTGCATTTACATTCTCCATTGGTTCCCAGGATCGCTGTTCTGGGCCGTAACCCTTCCAGTCTATCAAATAGTACAACTTTCCTGTAGATCTCTTGAAATCCAAAATCTCCTTTACCTCGTACTCAGTTCCTGTTTCCAGCTGGATTGGTTTCGGGGGTAATTGGCGCCTCAGGGCAGCAGGAGCCTTCTTTAACAAAGAAACATGGAAAACTGGGTGTATCTTGAACCTTGGTGGTAATTTCAGCTGATAAGTTACTGGGTTGATTTGCTCCTCGATCGGATAAGGACCGATGAACCGAGGTTGAAACTTCCTGTTTCCCTTCAACCTCAAATTTTTGGTATTCAGCCAAACCTGGTCTTCCTTAGTCAAGGATGGTTCCTTGCGTCTTTTCCGATCGGCGTATCTTTTATACTTTTCTTTGGCTAATCGTAGGTTGTCTACAGCTCTTTGTTGAATTTGAAGCAGGTGCGACATCACTTCCTTGACTGCTGGGACAGCTGCTTCCATTTGTCGTATAGTAGCATTTGGGTGCCTACCATAGTTCAAGAAAAAAGGGGAATAGCCTGTCGAACTGTTCTTTGCATTATTGTGGGTGAATTCTGCTGTCCACAAATAATCCGACCAGGTCCCTTCCTCCTTCAACAAAAACAATCGTAAATATTGCTCCAGTTCTTGGTTCACCCTTTCAGGTTGCCCATCTGTTTCTGGGTGGTAACTAATGGAGAATCTGACTTCTGTTCCCAAACCTTCCATAAAGGCCTTCCAAAAAGTGGGACACGAATTGGGAACCCCTATCTGAGATGACAACCTTAGGAATCCCATGTAGTTTGACAATCTGGGAGCTAAAGTGAGCTGCTAACTGCTTGGCTGAAGGAACCCCTTTTAAGGCTGTAAAGTGGGCCATTTTTGAAAAGGCGTCCACCACCACCAGGATGGTGTCATACCCTTGACTAACAGGTAAGTCCGTGATAAGATCTAATGTAACTGTGTGCCATGAATGGGGAGGTGTGGGTAGGGGTTGTAATAACCCTTTAGGAGCCTGCCGTTCAGACTTCCCCTGCGCGCAAATCTCACAAGACTTAACATACTTCTCAAAATCTGTTGTCATCCTAGGCCACCAGTAATGTCTTTTAATTATCTCCGCGGTCTTAGCTTCTCCTTTGTGACCAGCTAATTTATCATCATGGCATTAATGCATCACTTGCTGCTGCAGCTCTGTGGTTGGGAGATACAAAGCGTCTTGATGATAAGGCATTTGGTGAATGATTTTTCTGTTGGCATCCTCCTCCGCCCAACTCTGCATAGCCTCCGGGCTCATGATGTCTGCAATCGATTCTTGTAGACGGATGGAGGTGACGGCTCCTATGATTTTGTCACTGGGAATGATTGGCTGAATGTCGGGAATGGTCTTCTGCAATTCTGTACCAATCCTTGACAAGGCATCTGCTTTTCCATTTTGGGCTCCCGGACGGAATGTGATCACGAAATCGTAGTCAGCGAAATACAAGGACCATCTTAGTTGTCGTGGTGTAAGAGTTCTGGCTGTTTTCAGAAACTTCAAATTACGATGATCGGTGAACACCGTTACTTGGTTCCGGGCCCCCATCAAGTAGTGCCTCCACTCCTTAAAGGCGTCCTTTATAGCCAACAACTCTTTCTCAGTGATGGTATAGTTTATCTCTGCCGGAGTCAACTTTCTTGATCGATAAGCTACCGGATGAAGTTGGCCTGTGGTCTTGTGTCGCTGCGACAACACTCCTCCTACTGCTAGATCCGATGCATCGGTCTCTACATAAAATGGCTCCGATGGGTCAGCATGCAACAAGACTGGCGCTGTAGTGAAGTCCTCTTTTAGAGATTGAAAGGCCTCCTCCGACTCCTTTGTCCCCTCGAACTTAGTTCCTTTCCTCAACAGTCTTGTGAGGGGAAGAATTTTCCTGGAGAACTCGCTAATAAATCTCCGTTAGAAATTGGCGAATCCAATGAAACTTTGAACTTCTTTTACACTCCTCGGGGATTCCCAGCTCTTCACCGCCTCCACCTTACTCTGATCCATCAGAATTCCAGAGGGCGACAGCACGAATCCCAAGAACTCCACCTGCGATACGTCAAATGCACATTTTTCTAGTTTCACAAACAATTTGTTCTCCTGCAGCTTCCGTAATACTTTCTTCACTTGTTCGTGATGCTTCTCCACGTCAGAGGAATAAATGAGGATGTCATCAATGTACACTATCGCACACTGGTCGATGATTTCCTTCAGGACGTCGTTGATGAAGTGCTGAAAGGCTGCAGGAGCGTTTCACAGTCCATAGGGCATCACTTGATATTCAAAAAGCCCAAATCTAGTCTGAAATGCCGTTTTCCACTCATCACCCTCTCGCATTCGAACTAGATGATAGGCTCCTCTCAAATCGAGCTTAGTGTATACCTGCGCTCCCTTCACTTGGTCCAAAAGCACCGAAATCAATGGCAATGGATACCGGTTCTTCTTAGTTATCTTGTTAATGGCTCTGTAGTCAATGCACGTTCGCAATTCTCCCTCCTTCTTTGGCACGAAAAAAAAGGGAGACGAAACAGGAGACTGTGACGGTCGGATGAAACCATTGGCAAGGTATTTATCCAGGTACTCTTTTAGATGTTGGTGCTCTTTCTCGGTCAAGGCATAGACACGACTGCATGGCAAGTTGGATTCCGGCTCCAGTTCAATCTTGCAGTCGTAAACTCTATGCGGAGGTAACTGTTCTGCTTCCACCTCGTTAAAGACGTCCGCAAACTCTTTGTATTCTTCAGGTATCTCCGGAACGTTAATCATGCACACAGAATGCTCGATGGAGCATAAGGATAAGGCTGGGTTGTTCCTTATTCGTTCACACGTGGAATCTAAACAATTCTCTCGACAGTAACTTGAATCCATTACTACCGTTCTGGAACTCCAGTTGATCGTAGGATTATGCTCCGTCAGCCACGGAAGACCTAGAATCAGCTGAAACTGGGAAGCATCTATTAAATTAAACTGGATCTTTTCCTGATGACTGTCATTGGCCGTCAATTGGATTACTTCCGTGTGACTTACGATTGATCCTGAAGATAAATTCGTCCCATCCACTGCACGAACAGGCTCGCTCTTTAACTTCCGGATTGCCTGGATTCCCACCTTAGCGGCAAACCTTAGATCGCAGAAATTTCCAGTAGCTCCCGTATCAATCATGACCGGTACTTCTGTTAAGGTGGTTTGTCCAAACTTCACTTCCATGGTCATGACTAAGTGCGGGGCCGCTGACTGTAGCATATTTGCCACTTGATACTCGTTCTGAGTTATTCCTTGAATCACACTCACCTGCTCAACTCCTCCCGACGGATCTGTCATCTTTCTGACAGGAATCAGCTGTTGTCAAAAACGAACTTCTCTCGCGGTAGTCTCTGGTGAAGTGCGCATTTCTCCGGGCGCTCGCGCTTCACATTGGTTCTCAGAAGCTAAGAGTCTGAGAAACTAGCGCACCTACTTAGCCCCTACCATGGCCATAGCCATGGTAGGGGCTTGAGTCTCCAGTGCTGCATCTTCTTCGACCAAGCATTACATCCTATGAGCATTGTGGTTGGATTGTAGAGGACGGAAACCACCGGGGTTTGGGTCCTGACAGTACCCCCCAACAAGGTAGGTCCTCCCATTCCTGGCTTGGTGGGAAATCGTTGGTGAAAGGATCTAATTAACCTTGGTGCATTTACATTCTCCATTAGTTCCCAGGATCGCTCTTCTGGGCCGTAACCCTTCCAGTCTATCAAATAGTACAACTTTCCTTTAGATCTCTTGGAATCCAAAATCTCCTTTACCTCGTACTCAGTTCCTGTTTCCAGCTGGATTGGTTTCGGGGGTAATTGGCGCCTCAGGGTAGCAGGAGCCTTCTTTAACAAAGAAACATGGAAAACTGGGTGTATCTTGAACCTTGGTGGTAATTTCAGCCGATAAGTTACTGGGTTGATTTGCTCCTCGATCGGATAAGGACCGATGAACAGAGGTTGAAACTTCCTGTTTCCCTTCAACCTCAAATTTTTGGTATTTAGCCAAACCTGGTCTTCCTTAGTCAAGGATGGTTCCTTGCGTCTTTTCCGATCGGCGTATCTTTTATACTTTTCTTTGGCTAATCGTAGGTTGTCTACAGCTCTTTGTTGAATTTGAAGCAGGTGCGACATCACTTCCTTGACTGCTGGGACTGCTGCTTCCATTTGTCGTATAGTAGCATTTGGGTGCCTACCATAGTTCAAGAAAAAAGGGGAATAGCCTGTCGAACTGTTCTTTGCATTATTGTGGGCGAATTCTGCTGTCCACAAATAATCCGACCAGGTCCCTTCCTCCTTCAACAAAAACAATCGTAAATATTGCTCCAGTTCTTGGTTCACCCTTTCAGGTTGCCCATCTGTTTCTGGGTGGTAACTAGTGGAGAATCTGACTTCTGTTCCCAAACCTTCCATAAAGGCCTTCCAAAAGTGGGACACGAATTGGGAACCCCTATCTGAGATGACAACCTTAGGAATCCCATGTAGTTTGACAATCTGGGAGCTAAAGTGAGCTGCTAACTGCTTGGCTGAAGGAACCCCTTTTAAGGCTGTAAAGTGGGCCATTTTTGAAAAGGTGTCCACCACCACCAGGATGGTGTCATACCCTTGACTAACAGATAAGTCTGTGATAACATCTAATGTAACTGTGTGCCATGAATGGGGAGGTGTGGGTAGGGGTTGTAATAACCCTTTAGGAGCCTGCCGTTCAGACTTCCCCTGCGTGCAAATCTCACAAGACTTAACATACTTCTCAAAATCTGTTGTCATCCTAGGCCACCAGTATTGTCTTTTAATTATCTCCGCGGTCTTAGCTTCTCCTTTGTGACCAGCTAATTTATCATCATGCCATTCATGCATCACTTGCTGCTGCAGCTCTGTGGTTGGGAGATACAAAGCGTCTTGATGATAAGGCATTTGGTGAATGATTTTTCTGTTGGCATCCTCCTCTGCCCAACTCTGCATAGCCTCCGGGCTCATGATGTCTGCAATCGATTCTTGTAGACGGATGGAGGTGACGGCTCCTATGATTTTGTCACTGGGAATGATTGGCTGAATGTCGGGAATGGTCTTCTGCAATTCTGTACCAATCCTTGACAAGGCATCTGCTTTTCCATTTTGGGCTCCCGGACGGAATGTGATCACGAAATCGTAGTCAGCGAAATACAAGTACCATCTTAGTTGTCGTGGTGTAAGAGTTCTGGCTGTTTTCAGAAACTTCAAATTACGATGATCGGTGAACACCGTTACTTGGTTTCGGGCCCCCATCAAGTAGTGCCTCCACTCCTTAAAGGCGTCCTTTATAGCCAACAACTCTTTCTCAGTGATGGTATAGTTTATCTCTGCGGGAGTCAACTTTCTTGATCGATAAGCTACCGGATGAAGTTGGCCTGTGGTCTTGTGTCGCTGCAACAACACTCCTCCTACTGCTAGATCCGATGCATCGGTCTCTACATAAAATGGCTCCGATGGGTCAGCATGCAACAAGACTGGCGCTGTAGTGAAGTCCTCTTTTAGAGATTGAAAGGCCTCCTCCGACTCCTTTGTCCACTCGAACTTAGTTCCTTTCCTCAACAGTCTTGTGAGGGGAAGAATTTTCCTGGAGAACTCGCTAATAAATCTCCGATAGAAATTGGCAAATCCAATGAAACTTTGAACTTCTTTTACGCTCCTCGGGGATACCCAGCTCTTCACCGCCTCCACCTTACGCTGATCCATCAGAATTCCAGAGGGCGACAGCACGAAACCCAAGAACTCCACCTGCGATACGTCAAATGCACATTTTTCTAGTTTCACAAACAATTTGTTCTCCTGCAGCTTCCGTAATGCTTTCTTCACTTGTTCGTGATGCTTCTCCACGTCAGAGGAATAAATGAGGATGTCATCAATGTACACTATTGCACACTGGTCGATGAATTCCTTCAGGACGTCGTTGATGAAGTGCTGAAAGGCTGCAGAAGCGTTACACAGTCCATAGGGCATCACTTGATATTCAAAAAGCCCAAATCTAGTCCGAAATGCCGTTTTCCACTTATCACCCTCTCGCATTCGAACTAGATGATAGGCTCCTCTCAAATCGAGCTTAGTGTATACCTGCGCTCCCTTCACTTGGTCCAGAAGCACCGAAATCAATGGCAATGGATACCGGTTCTTCTTAGTTATCTTGTTAATGGCTCTGTAGTCAATGCACGTTCGCAATTCTCCCTCCTTCTTTGGCACGAAAAAAAAGGGAGACGAAACAGGAGACTGTGACGGTCGGATGAAACCATTGGCAAGGTATTTATCCAGGTACTCTTTTAGATGTTGGTGCTCTTTCGCGGTCAAGGCATAGACACGACTACATGGCAAGTTGGACCCCGGCTCCAGTTCAATCTTGCAGTCGTAAACTCTATGCGGAGGTAACTGTTCTGCTTCCACCTCGTTAAAGACGTCCGCAAACTCTTGGTATTCTTCAGGTATCTCCTGAACGTTAATCATGCACATAGAATGCTCGATGGAGCATAAGGATAAGGCTGGGTTGTTCCTTATTTGTTCACAATTGGAATCTAAACAATTCTCTCGACAGTAACTTGAATCCATTACTACCGTTCTGGAACTCCAGTTGATCGTAGGATTATGCTCCGTCAGCCACGGAAGACCTAGAATCAGCTGAAACTGGTGAGCATCTATTAAATTAAACTGGATCTTTTCCTGATGACCGTCATTGGCCGTCAATTGGATTACTTCCGTGTGACTTACGATTGGTCCTGAAGATAGATTCGTCCCATCCACTGCACGAACAGGCTCGCTCTTTAACTTCCGGATTGCCTGGATTCCCACCTTAGCGGCAAACCTTAGATCGCAGAAATTTCCAGTAGCTCCTGTATCAATCATGACCGGTACTTCTGTTAAGGTGGTTTGTCCAAACTTCACTTCCATGGTCATGACTAAGTGCGGGTCCGCTGGCTGTAGCGTATTTGCCACTTGATACTCGTTCAGAGTTATTCCTTGAATCACACTCACCTGCTCAACTCCTCCCACAGGTGGTGCAGTTAGTTTTCCTTCGGCTTGAAGGTACTCTTGGGCTTTCTTGGGCAATCTCGATCGAAATGGTTTCCAGACCCACAATACATGCATTGATTATTTGCCCTTCTTCAAGGGCAAATAATCCAATTTGCATTGGTTCAGCTCCGGAGTGAGTCTCATAGGTTCTAGTTCCATCTGACTGAGCCCGATCAAACCTTGGAGGTATCACCTTGAAATCCATTTTCTGTTCTCCTCGTCTCTCTCCCTGGCGGAAATCGATTTCCAACACCAAATCAATGAGTGCTGATACCTCGGTAGGCCGATTTGGAATCTGAGCCAAGGTGTCTTTTAATTCATCTCTCAATCCACGATAGAATATCGCCGCTCTCTTGCTTTCTGGCCAATCGGTCTCCACCACTAACTTATTGAACTGGGCCAGATATGCGATTAAGTCTCAGTTTCCTTGTCGTAAGTCAAGCAACTCGTTATCCACCACTTGAGAAATTCTCCGTCGGTCAAATATCGTAAGAATTCTCTTTTAAATTCTTCAAAATTCCTCAACAAGGGGTCATCCCGTGTGACTAATGGCATGGACCACGAAGCCGCATCTCCGCTTAGATAAGAGAGTATGAAAGCTACTCTAGACTGCGCGTCTGGGAAGATTGAAGGGCGGCACATGAAGTGTAATGAGCATTGGGAGAGGAATATCTGCGCCTTCTGTGGGTCCCCGCTAAATCTTTCTGGAGCTGCCAATGGTATTACGGGGGAGAGGGAGTGTATAACTTGTGTAGTCGTCCTATTGGTGGTTTCTAATACTGGATTCATGGCCTCCCTCTCTAAACTACTGGGTTGACGTAACCTTAACGCCAATTCGGCTGTCTCCTTTCTGGCACTAACTACCTCTTGTCTCAAGCTTCGATTCTCCTCCCTGACCGCTCCCAATTCCTTTTGTATTGCGTCTAAGATTGTTCCTAAGGATTGGAGATCAATTCCTTCCGCCATCTCTGTTCGGGTGCGAAGGCAACTTGGGCACTTCACTCTGTCAGAACCTTAAACTTACTCTTGACTCTCAGCTACTGCACAGGAACAGAGATGCTAGAACCCAAGCCCCTCTTGGCAATGCTGGTGGGTCTTACACAGAACCCTCCATCATTACCTCAAGGGACGGGGGAATTGGATAAAATAACAAACAGAGAAGAGACTGGTCCTGCGTTGGCCTCCATGGTCAGCTACTCTTGGTGCTGCCTTGCAGGTGGAAACCTAGAAATAATAACACATCTTTATCATTCCAAAACACCTACTCTCCCTATTGGGTTCTAATCCGTTATTTGCTCTCACCCACCAGTTTACTTTTGAACCTTAGCTCCTCTTCTTATAAGTGTTGTGAATCTGTTCTCCTCCATTAGTTGTCATTCACTACATGTGGAGAATGCTGTCTATTGGGGTTCCTGGAATTTTCTTGTATTTAATTGAACTCCTCCTATTTCTAAGCCTTTTATTCTTGTCTTTGTCGGATAGCTAAGTTCATAACACTACTAAAATTCCTTGGTGGGTTTTCTAACATAAGTTCACAGCATTTACATTTCTATCGCTGAACTGCGTGCTGTCCTTATTCTTTTATAATGTCTTTTTCTTGTTTCCTCGCAGGTTCTACCACATGACTGTTAGTCTCTTGCTTCTCAAATAAATAGATTACATTCGCGCCAAAGTTCATCAATCTTTCTTTGTCACTTAGCTTTGTTCGTGTCTGTTTTCCAGTGCTTGGCTTCGCTGCTCAGGAACTGTCTCTTGACTCTGCCTCGTCCGGGGCAGTCAATTAACTCTCCTCCTCCTCTTTTCACTGCTTGATGTGTTGACACCTTTTTCTTTATCTAGCCGCTCAATAACGGCTCCTCTCAAAGCCGCTCTCGAAGACTCGACAACCCTCGCTTGAATCGTGTGCCGGGTTCTGAGATTGAAACGACGTTTCTTCAGGATTAAACTGGGGAGATAAGATTAACCCAACGGATCTGTCATCTTTCTGACAGGAATCAGCTGTTGTCAAAAACGAACTTCTCTCGCGGTGGTCTCTGGTGAAGTGCAAATTTCTCCGGGCGCTCGCGCTTAACATTGGTTCTCGGAAGCTAAGAGTCTGAGAAACTAGCGCGCCTACTTAGCCCCTACCATGGCCACAGCGGCGGCCATCTTGAGTCTCCAGTGCTGCATCTTCTTCGACCAAGCATTACATCCTATGAGCATTGTGGTCGGATTGTAGAGGACGGAACCCAGGGTTTGGGTCCTGACAGGTATGCACCCTGTCCAAGCAGGAACCACAATCTTAGTTAGGGTAAGTCAGATACACACATTAATCTACTCTCACCCTATGGTGGCTTCACACAGAGCAGGCAGACTTAATTTAAGAGGCAATGAGTAAAGTATTTGTGCAATTCTTCAAACAGTAACATAATGAAAACATGACAAAAAGATCCCACACCAGTTTAGAGACATAGATCATGATTTTATAAATAAACCAAGACCAAAATGACAACAATTCAATGAGTAGAAGTAGAGATATTAATTTCTAAAGATTTAAAGTGAAAAATAGCGCTGGACTGGGGCAAAGTCAAGAGTTCTGGCTGACTGCGATAGAGAGCAGGCTGTATACAGGAGCCACGCGAGGCCTGATGAACAAAAGTACCTTGGTCCTGGTCACAACAGCGAAATGCGGGGTGCAGCCAAGGGATGCTTCAGTATCCATCCCTCAGTCAAGGCAATAGGTTGATTTTCCTCATACAACAATGGCACCAGATCTGAGATGAGATGTGTTAGTTCCTAAGCCGATGCACCATGTTTTCTCCATGCAGCCAAGGGGATGCGTTGATCATCTCTCTACAGTAGTGGCAATGCAGTAGGTCCGATGTTTCAGTTCCAATGGCGATGCTCCCATTCCAAATGACGATGCACCAATTCTGTTTCTGCGACAGCATTGATGTGTTGATTCTGCTCACGCTACAGAGGCTGTGCTGTAGGCCACCTCTACTGTGGCAGCATCTGAGATGGTAGCCCTGCTTCTTCATTACCAAGTTAGTGTCGAGGCTTCTTCCCTTGTAGGCTTAGGACACAGGATAAGCTCCTCTTACAATTGCCACTTCTTACCCCTGATGCCTTGATTTGTAAGACAGTCTGATCTCGTCTGCAAAAGCTATCCATTCACCTTTGTCTACCTCCCATCTGAGTGGTTTCAAGAGCAACATATTTTCGGTGGATGAATAGGTGGAAGACACTGGTTGGTGATAAACCTTTGAGGCTTCAATGCCTTGGTCTTTTGTAGACACTTCAAGCTGGAAGGGTTCTATCATTTAAGAGATCTCTTCAGAGGATATTATTGGTGAGTCTCAGCCTGGGGGAGAAATACCTTACAGTCCCAATTTCTCCTCCTCACTGACAAATCCTTCAATTTCAATATCATTGGCAATCTCAACTCTTTGAGTTCATGGCTCTGCTGGTTAGACTGTCTTTGCACCTTTGTGCTTCACCAAGCTCATTTACCCAGTGGTGAAGATCTTATATGCCAGATGAATTGGTCTAATTATATTATTAGACAAACTCCTCCTAATGGCACAGTATAAGGCTTCTCTTTTTCAACAACTGCCCCTGACAATCAATCCCATTCAGAGTTCGGGTTTGCTCTAAATGAACAGAAGTCCCACCTGACTCCATCCACTCAGATCAAATATTTTAGATTCTCTATCAATTAAGTCTCTGCAATGCTTCCCATTCTGGATTACAAGATTATGTCAATCAAGAAGGAGCTTCATGGAGTCCTCCATTATGACAACATATCCCTATAGAGTGATCACCAGATTAGTGTGGCTTCTGTCTACCTCCGGTCAAGTGATATCCCCTGGGTTCTTCATTATTGAGTTCATCAGCGGCTGAAGATTCTGCATCTTCAAAAGGGACTGTCTTACATGGAGTAAGTTTGCCTCACAGAGGAAGTATGTATGGAACTGAACTGGTTGTGAAAAATGGGGTTGTTGGTTGAGGGATGTGCAAGCCCTTCTCAAGCAACAGCTGCAATACTTGTCAGGGTGACCTACAAAAGTCACACATTTAAGCTGTGCTTAACCCTCCTGTAGCTTGGCACAAAAGCAGTCAAGCTTAACTGAGAGGCAATGTGTGAAGTATTTATGCAACACTTAAACAGGAGTAAAGTGAGAACATAAGCAATTTAGAAAAATAGAGTCAAATTTAATAAGTCATTTGGCACCAAAATGACAAAAATCCAATCAGTAGAACCGGAGATATGCAATTTCAAAGTTTTAAGGCCAGTTTAGTGCCTAAAAGCACAAAGTGCCAACTGTGGATATCTGCTCACGCTGGACCGGGACAAAGTCACATGTTCAGACTGAACATGATGAAGTGCAGGCCTGATATCTGAACCAGATTGGTCACACTGAGAACTGTACCGTATGTCCTTGATGCAGAGCATTGCTTCACTCTGCATTGGCCCCAATGAGGCACTGCAGGGGCTGCGAGGTGAGGTCCTGTGCTAGGTTGTATCTTGTGTCTGTTCAGATGAGGCGCTGCGAGGAGTAGTGATGCAAGATCCTGCATCATGCTGCATCAAGTTGAACCCTACTGCGTCAGTTCTGAGGAACCCACAGTTGGGCCAGGAGGATACCCTTTGATGCCAGCCAAGGGTCTAGGACTTGGGATACACCTTATGGGGATCAGGTCTCACTCCAGCAGAGGCCAGAAGCAGGGCACAAGTAGGTCCAGTTGAGTCTGGGCAGCTGGGCAGATGCAGAGAAAGTCTTTGGAGCTTATGTCCATGTGGCTCAGAACAGGATGCCTGTCAGCTAGCCCTTGTAGTCACTCTGGTGGTTCTGAGTTCAAGTAGCTGGTTCAGTCTTCCTTTCTCCTGCAGCAAGGCAGCCCTTCTTGCTGCAGAGCAACTAGACAGTCGATCCAGCATCAGGGCAGCAGAGCAGTCCTTCTTGTGAGTCTTCCCCAGATCCAGAAGTAATCTGAAGAGTGGGTCTGCTGGTCCCATTTTTGTACATGGAGCTACCTTTGAAGTGAGAGAAAATTATGGTGTTTGAAATTTCCTGCCTCCTTGTCCTGGTCCCAGTCTGTCTGCAGTCACCTTAAGCTAATGTGAAGTTCTGTGTGTGAGCTGAGGCAGTGTCTGTAAAGTGTGCGCAAGGATGTTCACGGCTCGCTCATCCTGCCAACATCCGGTACCTCTTTTGTGAGGATGTCTGGGATGAATTCACAAAGACCAACTGCTATCTACACCTAGTCATGTGACCTAGGAAATAGCCTGCAGACGCCAAATGGTCCGGACAAGAAAATGCCAACTTTCTAAAAAGTGTCATTTTCAGAATTGTGCCTTGAAAAGGGTTTTAAATTACAGTTCCTCAAACACCAAGCATGACATTCGTACCTGCTCCCAAACAAAAGTTATCACTTATTCAAGGTAATAAGGTAACCCAATGTTATACCATGTGAGAGTTTGACCATGCAATAGTGAAAAAAGAATTTGAGAGTTTTTTACTACCAGGATACGTAAAACCTAAAAGTACACATTTTACAGTACAATGCACCCTTTCCTATGGACTGTTTAGGCCCTACCCTAGGGGTGATGTATGTGTATCAAAAGGGAAAGGTTAGGCCTCTGCAAAAGGTTTCTTTTGCCAGGTAGAAATGGAAGTTTGAAACTGCATGCCCAGACAACAATGGCAGACTTGAGCTATTTATTTATTTATTATTTATTAATGATATTTGTAGAGCGCGTACAATTACCCGTGGGCGTCTCGGCGCTAAAATGCATTGTTGTCTCACCATGATCAGGAAGTACGGAGATGTAATTACTGATTAAATAACCACGTTTTCAGTTTTTTTCTGAACTGAAGAAGTGAAGGGCATGTTTTTATGTGATTTGGAAGGGTGTTCCAAAGTCTAGGGGCCGCAATTGAGAAGCGGCGATCACCCCAGGAAGCTGTTCGACTACGTTGAACCACTAGTTGGTTAAGTGAGGTGGATCGGAGGGTTCTCGATGGGTTGTAGGGAATCAATTGATTTTTAAGGAAACGAGGTCCTTGATCCTGTAGTGTCTTGTAGACTGTGCATAAAGCTTTGAATTTTACCCTGTTGTGGATGGACAACCAGTGGTAGTTTTTCAAGGTGTCTGAGATAGGTGCAAATTTGTTTTTTTTTGACAGTACGCGAGCGGCAGCATTCTGCACGGTCTGTAGTTTTTTAGTAACTCTGCTCTGAGCATTGAGCAGCAGACCGTTGCAGTAATCTAGTGATGTCAAAACTAGAGTGGTGACTAACGTTTTGGCTGCTGAATCTGGTAGATACGGTATAATTTTTCTTACCGTTCTAAGCTTGAAGTGGGCGTTGGCTGCCACCTTATTTGCATGGGCCATGAAGTTAAGCTGGTCATCAAAAGTAACACCTAGGTTTCTAACTTTGACCGTGGGGGAGGGAGGTGTACCTAAGGCCAATGGCCACCAAGCTGCAGACCAGATTGGTGAGAGATTACCAAAGATAACCACCTCCGTTTTATCGGAATTAAGCTTCAGGCAATTCCTTGCCATCCACTCGCCGATAGTGATCATCCCAGTTTGGAATCTCTCTGCCACCCTCTGTCCATCACCCTTTATTGCCAGCACCAGCTGAGTGTCGTCAGCGTACGAGGTTAGGCTCATCCCATGTGCTTTGATGACACTAGCAAGGTCCGACACGTATATATTAAATAGTGTCGGACTTAGGGATGAGCCTTGGGGAACCCCACACGGTAACGACAGGTCAGCCGACTGGAAGGGGCCCAGTGTAACCGCCTGGGTTCTGTTGGCCAGAAAGGAGGCAAGTAAGTCCCTGGCAGTGAGCTGAATGCCCATCCTCTCGACACGGTCGACCAAGATCTTGTGGTCAACCGTGTCGAAAGCTGCTGAGAGATCCAAGAGAACTAACAAGGCAGTTCCTCCTTGATCGCGTATGACTCTTATGTCATCAGCTGCTTTGATGAGAGCGGTTTCTGTGCCATGATTTTTGCGGAAACCGAACTGCGTATCATCCAGCAAATTGTGTTTTTCTATGTAGGCTGATAGCTGCTGATTCATAGCCTTTTCTAGAACCTTGCCTAGGAAGGGGAGGCTCGCTATAGGGCGGTAGTTTTTTAATTCGCCTTTATCTGAGCCCGGCTTTTTGAGCAGGGGTTTGATCAACGTGTTTTTTAATGAGTCAGGGTAAATTCCAGATGTCAATGATGTATTACAGACAGCGGTAATGATGGGGGTAACTGTGTCTGGTACAGTAGCGAGCACGGAAGTCGGGCATGGGTCCAGAGCTGAGCCAGTTTTAATCGATTTAACTATGCTCTTGATTTGGTCAGTGGTGAGGGGGCTAAAGCAGATCATGGAACTTTCGGGAGTAGTCATGGGGGTTGTAGCACTACTGTTAGTCTGGTCTGAGCTGAAGGCTTGAAAAATATCATTAACCTTTGCAAAAAAGAACTCCGATAAGGCATCACATAGTGCTTGTGAAGGGGGAGGATTAAGATCCGGGGAATTTCCAGCGAGGGTTTTAGCAATGTTAAATAACTGTTTACTGGAATTTTTCGCAGTTTCTATCTGGCGTGTGAAAAAATCTTTCTTTGCTGCTATTATCATAGCTTTGTAGGTGGCAAGGGCTTTTTTGTAGTTTTCCTTTTTTTCACTATCATAAGTTCTTTGCCAGTGTCTTTCCCTGTTCCTGGTTAATTGTTTTTGAATTTTTAGTTCTGTTGTATACCACTGAGCTTTAGGCGCATTTCTATTCTTAGAAAGTGATTTAGTGGGTGCCAGCTGAATCGTGGCTTCACCCAACCACTTATGGAATTGATTGGTAGCGATGTTGGGATCGGTGGATAGTTCTGGGGTTGTGGTATTAAGAAGCAACGTTAAGTCATTGGGGTTGATGTCCTTCCAAGCTTTGAACGTACCCTTTTTCGCAGGCACCACTTTTTTTCTCTGCGGACCTTTAATGGTGAGTCTGCTGAAGATGACTGAGTGGTCTGTCCAGGTCATAGGAAGAACTGAGGTAATACACAGTCCTTCCACATTTGTAAAAATTCCATCCAGCGTGTGGCCTGCCTGATGGGTAGGAGTCGTGACCAATTGTCTGAGGCCCATTGTGTCTAAGTCTGACAGAAGGGCTGAAGTGTCCCTATCACCGAAAAGCTCCAGATAGAAATTAAAGTCTCCCATAATCGTAGTGGAGTCTTCTGTAGCTATGGACTCAGTCATATTGCTAAGATTTGCGAGGAACGCAGATCTTGTCCCCGGGGGTCTATAAATCAATATTCCCTTGAAGTTATAGGTAGGGGACAATTTTATATTGAAATGCATGGCTTCGCATGAGGTAGTAGGAATCGACAAGCAACGGACTTCAAATTGGTCTCTCACTATGATGGCTATCCCACCACCTTTTCCTATGGGCCTGTCCTGCCGGTAGGCACTGTAGCCTGGGGGGACTGCCGTGACATAGTCAGGGGCAGATGCTTTATCAGTCCATGTCTCTGTGACGTAGAGCACATCTAAGTTAAAGTCGCTGATAAGGTCAGCTATTTCCTGGCAATGTTTGCTCAGGGAGCGCGCGTTAATGAGTGCCATGGAGACATGGGTATCGACCTCAGTAATTAAAGATTTAGCATCCATAGTTGGGTTATCAAACACAGGGGAAATGTTACAGTGTGAACATTGTGTATGTGACACCAACTGCATGAGGGATAAATCGAGTTTGGTGCACAGCGGAGCGTAAGATGGACAAAGCTCCAAAAGTGCATTGCGGGTATAGGAGAGGAGAGGGGCAGGGGTTGTGGCCCTGGGCCCGGTCCCGGCGCGGACGGGCGCAGACGGGCTTGCCTGTGGCGCGCCTTCGGCGCGCCGCCGGCGCGGACGGGCAATGTTGTTGTTTTTATACATACTTTGGGCGGGGCGTGAGGAGGGTGGGAGGAGCGCAGCGCTCTCGGCCAGCCTTCCCAATGGAAGATGGGGGCCACGTAAAGTCCAAAGCTTCCCTGCGCCTGAATGCAGCGGCGCTGCAGGGAAGTTCGAGCCTCAGCGAAGTAGTCTCGCCTTAGGGGAAGACAGTACTATTAAAAGAGCACCGATTAAAATATTATGCAAATTTTAAAACAATTCGTGTCTCAATCGTTTTAGCAGTGATATAATAGCATAAGGTGCAAGGAAGCACAAACAGACCTCCGGCTTCCGCCTCAGAGGGAAACAATAGCAGATTACAGGCGATTGCTGGAAACGCCTTTTATAAACCCTGGGAGGGCGGGAGGAGCGCAGCGCTCTCGGCCAGCCTTCCCAATGGAAGATGGCGGCCACGTAAAGTCCAAAGCTTTCCTGCGCCTGAATGCAGCGGCGCTGCAGGGAAGTTCGAGCCTCAGCGAAGTAGTCTCGCCTTAGGGGAAGACAGTACTATTAAAAGAGCACCGATTAAAATATTATACAAATTTTAAAACAATTCGTGTCTCAATCGTTTTAGCAGTGATATAATAGCATAAGGTGCAAGGAAGCACAAACAGACCTCCCGCTTCCGCCT
This sequence comes from Lissotriton vulgaris, assembly GCF_964263255.1. NCBI lineage: Eukaryota > Metazoa > Chordata > Amphibia > Caudata > Salamandridae > Lissotriton > Lissotriton vulgaris. The sequence continues at coordinate 1,722,641,127 of NC_141694.1, read as the reverse complement.
CAGAGGGAAACAATAGCAGATTACAGGCGATTGCTGGAAACGCCTTTTAAATACCCTGGGAGGGCCGGAGGAGCGCAGCGCTCTCGGCCAGCCTTCCCAATGGAAGATGGCGGCCACGTAAAGTCCAAAGCTTCCCTGCGCCTGAATGCAGCGGCGCTGCAGGGAAGTTCGAGCCTCGGCGAAGTAGTCTCGCCTTAGGGGAAGACAGTACTATTAAAAGAGCACCGATTAAAATATTATACAAATTTTAAAACAATTCGTGTCTCAATCGTTTTAGCAGTGATATAATAGCATAAGGTGCAAGGAAGCACAAACAGACCTCCGGCTTCCGCCTCAGAGGGAAACAATAGCAGATTACAGGCGATTGCTGGAAACGCCTTTTAAATACCCTGGGAGGGCGGGAGGAGCGCAGCGCTCTCGGCCAGCCTTCCCAATGGAAGATGGCGGCCACGTAAAGTCCAAAGCTTCCCTGCGCCTGAATGCAGCGGCGCTGCAGGGAAGTTCGAGCCTCGGCGAAGTAGTCTCGCCTTAGGGGAAGACAGTACTATTAAAAGAGCACCGATTAAAATATTATACAAATTTTAAAACAATTCGTGTCTCAATCGTTTTAGCAGTGATATAATAGCATAAGGTGCAAGGAAGCACAAACAGACCTCCGGCTTCCGCCTCAGAGGGAAACAATAGCAGATTACAGGCGATTGCTGGAAACGCCTTTTAAATACCCTGGGAGGGCGGGAGGAGCGCAGCGCTCTCGGACAGCCTTCCCAATGGAAGATGGCAGCCACGTAAAGTCCAAAGCTTCCCTGCGCCTGAATGCAGCGGCGCTGCAGGGAAGTTCGAGCCTCGGCGAAGTAGTCTCGCCTTAGGGGAAGACAGTACTATTAAAAGAGCACCGATTAAAATATTATACAAATTTTAAAACAATTCGTGTCTCAATCGTTTTAGCAGTGATATAATAGCATAAGGTGCAAGGAAGCACAAACAGACCTCCGGCTTCCGCCTCAGAGGGAAACAACAGCTATGTTTAAAATGGCTCATTAAGTGGGTGGCACAATAAATGCTGCAGGCCCACTAGTAGTTTTGAACAGTGAGTGTAGACACCCCAGGTAAGGAACCCAGGCCCCTACCTACTATTCTCTTGTAACGCCACTAACACTAATATTTAGGTACCTACCCCAGACCTTGAAAGCAGATCTATGATGACTTAAGAAGCCCGGACACTGAAGAGCCGCTCCAGCATGAGAGAAGAAGGACCAATGACTGACTCTGCGCAAGCCCAGCTGGCCTGTCTGTTGCTTTTCACCTCTGCTACAAAAATATGACTCATCCTGCAGAGACAGTGACCTCCAAAGCCCTGGGAGAACTCCCTGCATTCGATAAAGACTCTAGATCCCCTGTGAACAACAGACCTGTCCAGAAGTAACCATCTACAAAGAAAAGCACTCTGCCCTGAGGAACCACAAACTCACCTATGGATCCACCTCTGCACCCTATGCCCAAGGCCCGAGTCCAAGTGGCCCTCCGGTCCTGGGAAGGGTCCCCAGCACTTCTGAGCATGAGTCCACCCTATGCTGGCACCTGCCGAACTCCCTCTTGATGCCTGCATCCTTAACTCGAACACTCCCCTTGACAGCGACCTGTTGAAAATGACTAAACTAGGTATACATAAGCGGCGTTCATTTATGTTCACCACAGCCACTGTTGAAAGTAGAGTGAAAATCGTGAAACATTGGCCACGTCATCTTGCCAGCATAGGCCCATTGCGCACACGTAAACGGCATCCATTTTGGGTGCCGTGGCCATCTCACGCTTTGCAAGCCATCTATGATTCACCCTAAACCCTGCAACCATCCCCGGTGTCCTGATTCAACACGACCAAATGCACTGAGGTCGTAAACCCTGCCCGCCTGACAAAGCCCCAGAGCCACTTCCTACTCTAAAACGCATTTGTTCTTTCATCCCCTGCACATGGGCCGAGCCTTCTGATAACCCCCCCCAACTGCACCTGGCCACTTGATCCGGTCCCAGGCTGTAAGCCAGGCCCTGTGTACGCACCTTTTTACCCCCACACAGCAAGACTTGTTACGCAAACAGAAGCATTTGATCCTATCACTCACACAACCTTTTAGATCCGCCCCTCCCCACACTCACTTTCATGCCCTATTGGAATGCCCAACTACAAGATGACAACTACCTGTTATATCTGGGAGGGGGAACGACATCTGTTGGATATGTGTGGGAACAGGCTTGAAGCGGGGATCCCGAGGATGTCTTTCCGTACATCAAAGTATTAACAAGGATGTGTTTCATGCAATAAAACCATAAAACTGTGTATAAGAGGCGAGGCTGCAGACAAATTGGTAGAGCACCTCCCGAAGACATTCTGTGTGTGTGTCCGAAATGACAGGCTCTCCTCATGAGAAATAAAACCTGTTCTTGCGTTCCAGCTTCCAGCGCCTGTCTCTTTATTTGGTAACTATTTGCTATGGGAAATTAGAGGCGTCTTGCGCCGACAGCCTGGGCATGGCAGAGAAATTGGCTGTTTTTCCTCAATTGGCGCCCACGTGGGGCCCATCAGTGACATGCGGGTTCAGTGAGAGAGGTCCTGACGACGGGGTGAACATCTAAACGATTGGAGTATACCTGCCTTGAGAGGACCCTCGTCTGGCTGCCGATTGAATGAACTTCACCGACTCTGAACGGACCTCTCTCGAGTGACCTGCTGTCCTGACTGGGATCCCACAGGAGTGCTGCGGTAAAAATCGGAGTAAGAGGACGATCGGGTGCTGGAAGGGGAAGGCGAAGAATTGTCCACGTGGTCCGGGTAAGGTCATGTAACACGACAAATCGCGAATAGATTGTTTGATTGTTTGATTGTTTGGAAAATACTAGTATTACTCTTCGAATTGTTGGTTCTCTTGGAGATTATCTGTCTGCAAACGGAGAAGAACAGAATAGGTTCTCTCTTCCTTTGCAGGTAGTGAAGGGTAGGTAACGCAGACTTTTGTCCCCGTTGTAACCCATCGTGCCTACTTTTCTCCCCCACTGATTGATTGTTTGCCCGAACATTGTTTGTTCGCGGATTGTTCTCTTGGAGATTCTCTGTCTGCAAACGGAGAAGAACAGAATAGGTTCTCTCTTCCTTTGCAGGTAGTGAAGGGTAGGTAACGCAGACTTTTGTCCCCGTTGTAACCCGTCGTGCCTACTTTTCTCCCCCACTGATTGATTGTTTGCCCGAACATTGTTTGTTCGAGGATTGTTCTCTTGAGATTCTCTCTGTCTACAAACGAGGAAGAGCAGAAAGGTTCTCTTCCTTTGCAGATAGTGAGGGGTAGGAAGCGCAGACTTTTGTCCCCGTTGTAATCCGTCGCGCCTATTTTTATCTCGCCACTGATTGATTGATTGTCCGAACATTGACTGTTCGATATTGGTTCTTTGGAGGTATTCTCTGCTTACAAATAACGAGGAATAGAGATATTCTGTCTAGTCTTTGCAAGCAGTGAAAAGATAGGTAATGCAGACTTTTGTCCCCGTTGTAACCCGTCATGCCTATCTTCTCCCCACTGATTGGTAATTGGTTCTACCCGGACCGTTTATTAGAGGTAGATCATCCGGCTCCACCGGAGGGCACCCCTAATAAAAAGGACATATGTATAAAATACGGATTAGCCGCTGTATCTTTCTAAGCAAACTATGGCATAAAAATCGCTAAGAAAAACAAAAAGGAATCGAGCAAAATCAGTAGGCCACTGATAGGATCCTTCTGACCCCGCTAAAATAGAAACACTAGGAACAGCCCTTCACGGGAAATATGAAACTAATGGGAGGAACCGAGCTCGACACCATGATGGCAGCAAGGTAGCTCGGCTCCGCCGCCCACCCCGCCCAATAATGACAAGCCCTAGACAAATAAAAATCTGCTGATACCTATCAGTGTTGCCAGGTTGGCTTAGATCACACACAATTGGGCTATATTTTTCCTGGTTACGCGGTGACATTTTGGTACATTTTGGTTTGTGCTACTAGTTGCCAGATTATAAATATATATACAACACTCCAACAAAATAGTATGTTAAAACGCTTTATTAAACAACTATTTACATGGCAGCCTGCTGCAACTTCAATCCCAAAGCATTCACCGTCTGCTTGACGCTGCCCCTGTCCCTCCTTCCTTCGAGTAGCAGCATTGGGCTGCTTTGGGCTGTCTTTTAGTCGGCTTTGGGCTATAAAAAGCCTACAAAATCCATCGGCCGGCGAGGTGGCATCAGTGGCGGCCTGGGGTGGAGGACCGTTGTGCGAATAGGCTGGAGGCAACACAACGCGTCAGGCCCGGATAGCCCAGAGGTGGTGTCCAGCAAGGTGTGCGGGGGATGCCTTGATGATGGCTCCCCCCTTTGTTGCCCGATCCGGCCATCCCGTATACCTGCGCCAGGAGATGGCGGGGGGGCGCCCATGGGGAGACGACGCGGGCGGCCCCCCTGCCTACCCCCCCTCCGCAGGTGAAGGTTCCTCTCCCGCGCCAAGATTGCATTCAGCGTTCCACTCAGCGGACCCCCGCGGTTGGCTGGCCGGGGGACCTGCTCCGGTGGCCGTGGTGGAGGACGGCTGCTGCGGGACTCTCAAGATGGCGGCCAGCTCCCCGGATTCGGGCCTGGTCCACTAGGATGGCACTGGGCTACCATGGAACTCGGATGCTTGCCTGCTCGGGCATGAGTCCCACTCTTGAAGACGTTCTCTCCGATTTAAAGATTCTACGAGAGTCATTGCCCCGCGACCCCCACGGACTTCCGGCGGGGGCGACCGCCACTATTGCTCGATCATTCCCCATTGACTTGCCTCTGCCCCGGGTGACTGCCACCTTATCCCCATCTGGTGCCGTGAGAGAGGCTGATTCAGTGCATCGGCGTAGGGATACGCCTGCTGTCCCGCTCTCCGGAGCGGCCACGACGTCGCCACAAGACGGTGGTGCCCTCATGATGACGCCAGCTTTTGTCCGAATTACCAAGAGACACTGTAGACTGCCAACCCGATTAAGTTCCGGCGGAACCTCAGCGTGACCTGGTAGGGAAGATTTTGCTTTCCTCGCCTTTGAGTCACGGTTCATGCTGCCTGTCCTTTCTGTTGACGTTAATGAATTTTTTTGAACTGCCGAAAGGGGTTCTGGTCCGGTCGCTAGTTATTGGAGGCATTTGGACTGTACTCTGGACCCGCCCGGCCTCGCCCCAAAATGGCGCCAAAATAGGCGGGACTTGCAACTCCTTATGGCGTTCCATTTACTTAGCCTTGATGTTATGGGACATACATGCGGTCTATGTGTACGTGCCGGGCGGGGAAGGGTACTGACTGGGCCTGCAGACCACCCTATTTTTTATGTTGGTTTTTATTCATTATTGATTATTGTATTATTGTAGCTTCGAAGTGGTGTTACTCATGGTACTCGCCCACGATGTGCATATGGACGATTTTATTGTAACTGATCCTGCAACTATTAGCCACATTTAGTTTTCGATTAAATGACTCGCCCTTTACGTATTTTTTATTCTATATACTACGGGGTAATCCCTCCTTACCTTATGCGCTTCCGGTCTGCACCGTGGCCGGCCTATATGGTTGTAGGCCCGTATTTGTACACTGACATTTTTTCACAATAAAGGTTTTCAAAAAGATATATGGAATCAGCATCCTAACAGTTGCCTAGATTGGTAAGGTTTTGAATGATGGTAGTTATTTTCAAATAGTAAAGGACAGATAGTGCAGACCCCTTGTCTGAATTTAGGATTGATTGAGATTTTTATCCATCATGCCTGTCTTTTCCAAAATTATTAGGAAATGGTCGCCTTTCAACCTGAATTATTTGCCGAATATAAGGTATGGTATTTTGTCCCATAATGTACGACTAATTGAGAAACGAATACACAAAGGAGAAAACTCAAATTTAGCGACAAGTAAAATGAAGCACTTTGATTATAAAAGGTTAAAAAGACATAGTACACAGAAATGATGCGAAAGGAATAGTCAAGATCTGTTGTATTGTGCATTTCTGCTGCATAAGCAATCGGTAAAAATCCCGATATTTAGATATATCTATGAATAGGGCAATAGATCGAACCCTTTTACTTCGCAGCTCCCTCGTGGATCAAAAGCGCGCCCTTTTCAAACTAGGAATTTTTTAATTACACTACAGTTGTACCATGCTCCGCGAATAGGAACGACCTTATACCACTGTAGACCATTTCTTTTATCCGTCACCCCCCTCACCTTATACTGAATACCCCTGGCTTTTGACCCTTTCCTGCACGCAGTCTGTACTACCGCCCTCGGGCGACCTATGTAATGAACAGTCTATCATTGGTTATCTTTGCCGCACTACCAGTTCCTCTGGGCTTCAATGCCGAGATGCCAGGGACTGTACCCCAAAGAGATAAGTCAGGTATGTGGTAAGTAAAAACATTTTCGTGTTTATGCGCGCTGATGTACTTTGAACGCTGCCCCCCCCCTTCTTTTTCTTTTTCTGCAGGTTACATCGGAATTTCAGCTGAAGTATGGAAGAAGACCTGAAACGCACCGTGTCCCACGTGAAAAATAAGCTAAACACCGTGAGATGGTACATTGTATGCAGAGGCTGTCTCTGGGAGCGCGAAAAATTGTATGGTATGAATGTGCGCGTGTGCCCTGATTTGTACGGTATGAATGCGTATGTGTGATGCACGTCTGGACCGATAAAAGAATGCTTTTTGTATGACTGAAGTGTTGGTCGAACGGTCAATGGGATGAGAAGAATAGACCCGAACATGGTATCAGCATGTGAAGGATGAATGAGAGTATAGCACATTCCTTACTCAGAAACTACGGTCTCTCTCTCTCTGGAGCTAGTGAATGGGAGAATGGCCTACATCAGAAACTTGAAGGATCATTGCAGTACAACGAACCCAGCCGATATCCCAAATGTATGACCAAATGAATGTGCACCAGTGAATTAATTTATGTACTGACTAAATAGAAAAGTTAAGAGAACCCCGGGTTGGGGTTCGCCCAAAATCCGCATCCGTCCAGAAATAAGGGATATTGCCATGTTTTAGATTTACCCCCTTCTTCTTCCACCCTCATAGAAAATAAGAATTGTACCATTACACGTCCGGCTGACACCCCTCCTTTACCTCAGCTTGGATCATCGCCTGCCCAGAGGGTGGAAGACTCCACCGTGAGTATAAACACGACTTACCTCAACAACCGCCTCAACTTCTACGCTCCCAAACGCCATCTCCGATCAACCAGTCACGCCCTCGCCGCCGTCCCCCGCATCCGAAGAGCGACAACAGGAGGAAGATCCTTCTCCTACCTGACCGCCAAGACCTGGAACTCTCTCCCGACCGACCTGCGCCAGACCCAAGACCACCTCTCCTTCAGGAAGAAGCTCAAGACCTGGCTGTTCGAGCAGTAGCGGCACCCCCACCCCAAGCACCTTGAGACCCTCCGGGTGAGTAGTGCGCTTTATAAATGTCTTTGATTGATTGATTGATTGACTAGTGTCCGACCGATTAAAAGGAGTAAGTATTTTTGAAATGAGGCCACCAGGAAAAAATTGTCAGCTATTAGGAAGAAAGGAGAGTAAAGAGCTCAACCCCCGAATGAATTAAGTAGAATACTGAAAATGCGCAACACGCATGAAAAAAAGTCCCTTTGCCCAAAATAGTTCTGTGTTTTGTCTTAGGTTTTCGTACTTAATGTATGTACTGTCGCACCCTGTCTGGTATTCGTGTGTACGTAAACTATGAATTTATGTTTTCCCTCAGCTTGTGTTTTTTTACGTAAAACTGACCCGTACTGTTCTATGTTGTGTGTGCACTGAATAGCCTATTATTGTACACGTTTTTCTCTCTCTCTCTCTCTTTATGTTGTACGTGTACTAAGTAGCCTATTTGATGCGCACGACGCTCTCTCCCTCTGAGGGCTCCCTTGCTCTCTTTTGAATAAATGACGACACTGTACCTCGCCGGTACATGTATAATTGGCCTTAAACACGACAGTGTTTGAACAAATTGACAGAAACAAAACGATCGTATTTTGCCATATTACTTCCTCTCCTTTCTGTAAAATGATGGAACTTAATTGGCTGAGAAAGAAAGGACAGGTAAGACGACTGATGCCCCCTAATCTGGCCCTTAAAAGGGAGCTATATGTCAGTGGCTTTTTGTTCTAGCACTTTAGTAACACCACCTTCATCGTTCAGATTGCCCCGACCATTGCACAAAGTAGAGTGTCTGAAACGTCCCCGTTTTCTCCCGAATAGTCCCAGTTCTGTACTAGCCGCCCCAGAAAATTTTAAGAAATATAGCTGATGACCTTGTTTTTTAAGATAAATCGTCTAAGACTGATAAAGGTTAGCCGTTGCTTCCAGAAAAGAAAAATGCTTAATGTGTGTCCCTCCCTGGAAAAAGTACCTATGAGCCCATGATAGTAGCACTTCGCACTTTTCACAAATTAGCAGACCGTGAAGAAAAATATAGCTCAACAGGTTTTGTTTTAGAAAGACGAGTCTCTACCGGAGGAGCCGGTTTAAAATTGATAGACCATGTAGTTGATAGATATCAGACTCCTTGCCGCATTTACGAATGTAACAGGAACCAACACCTAACAGACACGATGATGAAAATCCGTAGAAATACTTGCAAACCTGCACCACAGCAATGATTTATGAGTTACTAGCATACCCCGATGTAAGGATTAATAAGCATCCACCCTATCGTGACCGATAAACGTTTCCTCAGCTACTTGGGGTTGGGAGAGAAATTGAAGTGTGTAAACGTCTTCCCCTGCCAGTTCTCTAAGACTTGTTTTTGTACTTATTTAAAGATAGCGTGCAGCCGTCGGAGGAGAGGGGCCGGACGTGACGCACAGCCTGACTGCAGATCGTGGAACATCTATGACCTCGACCAAGGCGGAGCCACAGAGCAAAGAGATGCGGGACGAGGCACCATTCTCAACATGGAAAGTGAAAGAAAGAAGGGCTGCCCAGAAGCCCCTGTTTGTTGATCAGCTCGTGCCGAAAGTCCCAGCCCATTGAGCCCGATTGATGGGCCCACTTGCTTGAAATTTCTGCTCTCCTTGGTTCATCCAGATCTGATCTCACTCCACCCTCTCTTCCCGCGGCCTCCCAAAGCACGCCCCCATCCCCCTTTTTCCACATGGAGTTTTCTTTGAACTTGACTTGAAGAAGAAACACAGCACACAGGTAGAATAGGGTTTGTCTCGAAAGAAGAACGGACTGTGGGTACCCCGCCTAAAATACCTATGATAGATTAGTTAGGGAACAGGACTAATAGGACTGTGGCTTGAGAGCAAAGAATGGCCGCACCCTGCAACGTGAAATCTGGATTAGAGCTGGACGCATAGCTCCACCGCCGGTGCTGAACAGCGCCAACGAAAGAAGAAAGACAATGAGAGCCTACCAGTGATGGCTCGCTGTAATAAGACACTGGAAAGAAGAACCCCCCTTTTTTGAACACTACCACCCCCTGACTGTCACTTGTATTAAGTTGAATTTCTCTCTCAACCACTTTGTATTGATTATCACCTAATTGAGCTTTCGAAACCTTACATCGGTCACTTTCAACTACACATGGATAACTAAGAAAGCGTTAACTCTGTATTGTGACGATTGTAGAACACCAGTCATGCACATGAACATGCTGTCTAGTTTTGTACCCCATGAAGTCTAGACCTCAAGTACTGTACTTAATAACCGTTATTCTGCCAGAACATTTTTGTATGACATCATGCTTGTATCCGAACGAACCTCCTACATCATCTAAGTAATGTCCCCATCTCCAGGTCTAACGTATGGCCCAGCTAATGTAATTTTGTATGCACTGCCTCCTCGCCTATCGCATTGACTATGTACGATTCTGTCACCATTGGTAGTAGGATTATTATCGTCTGCCCGTGATGCATATGGGCTACCAAAGACCTCAATGGACAGCCCAGCCACATACTCCCCTCATTAGTACCACTAATGCCAGCTTGTACATCCTCACCTCAGACTTGAACAGAACTGAACTAACTTATGATAAAAACTGGGGACTGTTGAAAATGACTAAACTAGGTATACATAAGCGGCGTTCATTTATGTTCACCACAGCCACTGTTGAAAGTAGAGTGAAAATCGTTAAACATTGGCCACGTCATCTTGCCAGCATAGGCCCATTGCGGACACGTAAATGGCATCCATTTTGGGTGCCGTGGCCATCTCACGCTTTGCAAGCCATCTATGATTCACCCTAAACCCTGCAACCATCCCCGGTGTCCTGATTCAACACGACCAAATGCACTGAGGTCGTAAACCCTGCCCGCCTGACAAAGCCCCAGAGCCACTTCCTACTCTAAAACGCATTTGTTCTTTCATCCCCTGCACATGGGCCGAGCCTTCCGATAACCCCCCCCAACTGCACCTGGCCACTTGATCCGGTCCCAGGCTGTAAGCCAGGCCTTGTGGACGCACCTTTTTACCCCCACACAGCAAGACTTGTTACGCAAACAGAAGCATTTGATCCTATCACTCACACAACCTTTTAGATCCGCCCCTCCCCACACTCACTTTCATGCCCTATTGGAATGCCCAGCTACAAGATGACAACTACCTGTTATATCTGGGAGGGGGAACGACATCTGTTGGATATGTGTGGGAACAGGCTTGAAGCGGGGATCCCGAGGATGTCTTTCCGTACATCAAAGTATTAACAAGGATGTGTTTCATGCAATAAAACCATAAAACTGTGTATAAGAGGCGAGGCTGCAGACAAATTGGTAGAGCACCTCCCGAAGACATTCTGTGTGTGTGTCCGAAATGACAGGCTCTCCTCATGAGAAATAAAACCTGTTCTTGCGTTCCAGCTACCAGCGCCTGTCTCTTTATTTGGTAACTATTTGCTATGGGAAATTAGAGGCGTCTTGCGCCGACAGCCTGGGCATGGCAGAGAAATTGGCTGTTTTTCCTCAGACCTTCCTGGTTAGCTGAAATCTGCCTCTTACGGACACCCCTGCACCCAAAGCCTCTGGGCCTTAAAAATCCTGACTGATGGAATCCCTACATTTCCTAGCATCTCTACTTACCTGGACAGCTCTTTCCTTTGTCCGGCTTCCCGGCCTGAGCCTGCAGTGTTTCTTCAACCTTGATCTCCCCCATTGAATTGTATTGGGCGCCCAACGCTGTGTTGGCCGGCGGCCCATGAGCTGCTGAGGGCGTAAGTTTTATGCTGCCTTGTGGTCCCCTTTGTACTCATCTTAACTCCGAGAGTTTGTTCCCTGATACCGCTTTACTCACCTGTGAGCAGTGCATCTTCGAGAACCCCCAATCTCCATTGGTTAACATAGGGCACTGACCCTGAATCTGACCTCAGCACCCGGCCCCCCGTGCCGCTGGTAGTATAGTTTTGGTGCCAATCTGAAACCCTGAAAACTGGAACTGTAAATTGTGTACTGTAAAACCGAATGTTTTTTACCTATAAAAGGTTAAAATTGCAAAGCTTGAAAACTGCTGTGTCCACTTTTTAAAGAATCAGGGGGCTGATTCACAGAACTAACTTACGACAAAATCCTAAACTTACTACTTTTGGTATTTACAGAAGGCATTTAGTAGTCTTAAATTAGAATGTTGTCTTAAGTTAGGATTTTGTCTTAAATTAGGATTTTGTCGGGAGAGGTTTTTGTGTTTGTTCTTGGCCACCACTGGATTTACCATCAAAAGCAAATCCTGGTTCTACCGTAGTAAATGGTGGTATAATTGATACAGTTTTGTATGTATACATTCTATGGAATCAGAACTTAGCCTCTGTCATACTCTGTTAGAATGTGATGATTCAAATAGGACTACATCATTGACAGGGACGGGAGCTGAAGCAAGGAGGCTGGGGTGAAAGTAACTTCAATAAACTTGTTATCACATAAAGACACGGTGTGCTCTCATCTTTATAAAATTGAGCTTTCATAGAATAGATTTTGGGGAGCCAAAAATAGCCTAATCTGGGAGTAATACCATGACATTGAAATATATGAATTATAATTAACTTATCAATTGTATTTTTATATATGCAGCTTCAGAAATAACACAATTTTCTATTTAAACTGTGTGTGCCTGTTTTGATGCTTGACTGAATAACCATGTCATTATTTTGAGCATTGAGGGCCCTGATAACAGATTCCAAAGTAGTATGATCACAGTAACATCACCGTTACGTGTGGTAGTTTTGCACCATGCCTTTAGGAGTAAAACCTCATGGAATGGGGAACTACCATGTGGAAATTATTTTTATAGTCATAAAACCTCACATAATATCCTATTCCATGGGGTTTTGTCGCAATAATTTTGCACTTGATCTGAGCAGGTGATAAATGTATGTGTCGTGCTATTGGGGCATGGTGACCCACTTGGAATCAGGTGGAATTCCATCAGGTACATGCAACATACATTTTAGAATTGATATGTGGAGGCCGACACGTAATCGGCCTCCACATTTTAATTGCAAACTGATTCATTTAAAGGCTTGATAGATTTAGCTCAGATCTTAATGAAATATGCGACTTCTTTTGTGACCTCTTTTTGAATCAAGATTATCTGATCAAACATTTCATCTGGAACATCACGTTTTTCTTAAAAGGTGAGAAAATGTCACAAACCGCTTCTTTTCAAAGGGCACTCAAAGCACACAACAGAGGACTGCATGGTCTATTGAATGTTTTTGTAATGAGCACGGTTGCTTTGCAATGAGGGGGTAGAGGGGTTAAACCTACACCCACTTAACATCCGCAGTTAATCCAGCTGTGAATTATTCAATGCTCACAATGGAAAAGGACTGATTAGCTTGCTGCGGGAGCAGCTGTCTATGGGGTCAGTGATAAAGGACTGTGTTTATCTGTGTCAGGAGCATGTCTTCGGGGTCTGTGATGCAGCACTGAGAACTGCATCTTTTGAGAGGTAATGCCATATGAAGACACTCACAGTTTTATTCTTATGTTATTAACCTTGCCTTTCTCTGACAGTACATGATTGGCTACAAAACGTATTCAATAACAACGAATAAGGCAAAGAAGTACAAAGTTTCATAACACATACTTAAAAATGGAGGCCGGGAATAAGATATAATTTGCTCCACTGTTTTGTTTTTAAGTTTAATATGAGTATGCCTTTTATTAGTGCTGTTGCTAATAGTTCGCATTTTCGCAGTGAAACAGGATCTCTCCAAAACACAATGTGGCTTTCGTTTCCTGCACTTTAAGAGTGTCTTAATGTAATTACTCTTTAGCACAAATACCTTATCCGGCTACTGAGCTGTCAGACACTTTAACTTCTTTATATGGACCTTCCTTTTGTATTGAGAGCAGACCATCAACTTCTTACAGACGCTTTTTACCTCCAAGGGGTCGCAATGCCACCCCCCAAAATTGCCCAGTGACTTTTGACTCTACAGTGTTACAATTTAGACTGCTTATCCAGAATGAAGTTCAGTACAGCAGAAAAGGAAGAGCATAATTAAGAGCTGTCTGGACTCAAGAAGTATGAATAGGATGTGTGCATGGAATGGCGAAAGACCAGGAGAAAACTTTGCATGAATGGCCGTAAAGACTTGCCTAGTGATGTGAAGTGGTTTTGGAAAGTCTGAAAGGATGTGCGGTTTATGGTTAGGTTTTCTCCAAAATCCAGAAGTGTATCAATGACAATGATACTTCAACACCCTTCCAATCTGGCTTTAAGCAAATAAACACAGTACAGTCGACCAGGTGTTTCACTTTCTTCTCTTGGTTTGAAAAATTGTTGAAATTGGTAAGGGAAGCCTTTGTGTTGATTTCATCGACTTAAAGTCGGCTTTCAATCTAGTCCCAAAATGCAAGTTTTGGCATGTGTTGCATCAAATGGGACAGTCAACACCCAGCTACCAAACTTCATAGAAACCAACAACATCCTAGACACCTCTCAATCCAGAATCTGCAGAAACCACAGCACTGAGACCATCCTCCTCAACGCCATCGACGAAATCTGTGCGTGCCTCGACCAAGGCCATACGGAAGCCCCCATCCTTCTGGGCCTATCTGCAGCCTTCTACACTTTCTCCCACTGCACACTAGCAACCAGGGTCCACGACGCCAGCATCCAAGGAAAGGCCTTAAACTGGATATGATCTTTCCTCTCAGGCAAAACACAGAGAATAAGACTCCCGGCCTTCCTCTCAGAACTGAAAGAGATCAGATGCGGAGTACCCTAGGGATCCTTACTCAGCCCCACACTCTTCAACATCTACATGGCCCCCCTCGCAGCCATCGTCAGAAATCATGGGCTCAATATCATCTCCTATGCTGATGACACCCAGCTCACCCTCGCCCTCACCAAGGAACCCAGCATAACCAGGCACAACTTCCAAGAAGGTATGAAAGCCATCATGGCCTGGATGAGGAGCAGCTGCCTGAAGCTCAACTCTGAGAAAACAGAAGTCTTTAATCCGTGACTCCACACCCTTTGCATGGGATGCCACCTGGTGGCCCCAGCTGTCAGAAACCCACCCACCCCAATGGATCATGCAGGCCACCTCAGCATCATAGTCGACTCATCACTCACCATGAATCGCCAGATCAACGCAGTATCCTCCACATGCTTCAATACCCTCAGCATACTTCGCAAGACATTCAAGTGGATCCACCAGACTCCAGGAAAACCGTCACTCATGCACTTTTCACCAGCAGAGGGGACTACGGCAACGCCTTCTATGCTGGAATCAACAAAAAACTCCTCCGCAAACTATGGACTGTCCAGAACACCACAGCCAGACTTATCCTCAATATCCCACGGTACAACCACATCAACCAACACCTCAGCGACCTCCACTGGCTCCCCGTTGAAAGAAGAATAACTTTTAAGCTCCTCACTCACACCTACAAGGCCCTCCACAATACAGGACCCCAATACCTCAACAACCGGATCTCATTCCATGCCCCCAAGAGAAACCTCTGCTCTGCCGACCTCTCCCTGGCAACGGTCTCATATTTTTACAGGACCAGAGCAGGTGGAAGATCCTTCTCCTACCTCGCAGCAAAGGCCTCGAACAAACTCCCCCTTCACCTCCTATGGAGCCCGATACTGCACCAATTCAGGAAGAACCTCAAGACCTGGCTCTTCGAAGACCCCACCGGAGCTGCTCACACCAACCCCCAGCAACTTGGGGGTGGGTGAGTAGTGCGCTTTACAAAACCCTGATTAATGGATCGATGACTAAATTATTGTTCGTCATCATCTATAAATTCATTTTCTTTTTCCATTGGTATTACTACTCATTCCTCACATGTTTTCCAGTTTCCTAAATATTTTTCTCCTATTTTAGCTCACTAGAAAATGTATTACACTTTATGATATTTTGCTAAATAGAAATTGTACTGGAAGAGTATCATCAAATATTGAGGCAAGAAGATGATTAAGATTATTATACGTTTTTGCATCAGCACAATTTCACTATAGCCTTGTCAAACCTCACTATGGGCAACTTTATTCTATTTACTATCAATGACTTTTTTCTTGGCAAGCTGTTTTTCCTTAAATTTGCAACTGATCCATTGCAAACTGAAACAGTTTCAAATAATGATCTGACCAAGGCAACTAAAGAGGGTTTTGGTGTATAACTTATTAAGCATGCTGAAGGTTACCTTTAGTGTGTTAGCCTAGCACTGTGACTTGATCAAATCACCCTGTGATACTTTACATATTTTTGAGTGTATTCTAGGCATGCAAACTAGATGACATTTGATCATACCTTAGAATCGCCCATAATGACCATCTGTTCGAAAATGGATATTGTCAACACATCCAACCAATAGAAAAAATAATTGCCTAATAAAAGGTGGAGATACAATAGAATATGGTACCATCATTTATGATTACTCACGCCTATTCTGAAGAGTAAGGTGTCTACTCCACCAATCTGGATATAACATTTATGAATGAGACTTAGGTATCTATGGAAGGATCACTGCCTCTTCTTTCTCTTCCCATATTGTTGATTGCAATACAGTTCTTTTTATTAGCCATGGACTAAATCTTTGTGGACGGGTAAGGAATAATATTTGTATAACAGTCTATGGTTTCTCTGAGCTTATCCCTTTATTGGCTACATTTATTTGTGTCTCTCACATATGAACTGTGGCAATACTACAATTAGGTTTTTAGACTCCAATGATGACTGTTGTCCCTTTTCAGTCAGGAGACTGTGTGATCTTCCTCCAAATGGCACCCCTTGGAAGGACAGAACACGGCATCAGGTAAGTTGCTGGGAAAAAAGAGTTTAATTAAATATATCTTTTTTTCTAGTTGAGCCTCCTTCTCATTATGTGTGAGGTTGTGGATTTTCTATCTCCTTCTGGATAAGTCAGTTAGAAAAAACCCACAGATCTGTATATAAAAAATGACCCAACAGTGGGATTAAAACAGGATTAAAGTAATAGGCAAAGTGGCGATAGGACATTATTTGTACTGAAGGGTTGGCCTTTTCCTTCAATTTCAGACCTTTTATAAAAATTAATACTCTATTGGGTGGGAGGTTTCTATAGCCATTAGTTCTAGGAGTCCAGGTTCCTTTTGCACAATATGCCACCAGGACGTTTTTAAGTGGTTACTCTGTGAAGGAGAAAGATTTAACTGTGTTATTGCCAGTCTAAGACTCTAAACCTGGCACCCACACAATAGGGCCACAGTCTTCCAGAATGGTGCTGGGCTGAATTGTCTTGGTTGTCATTGGAAGAGTCCATCACTCCTCTGACCACATTTAAGCCTCTTTTTCCTCCCTTTCTCCTTGCAGGTCATCCTCCTCTTTTGTCAGGGCTCTAGACCTTCCACAGCTGATCCAACCCTCTGCGTCCTTGTTAGTTTTTCGTTCCGGGGTTCCCTCTTGTCTACATTTTTTTCTCATCTAATCTCTCCTTCTTCCTCTTTCAGCTCCTCCTATTCCTGCTCATAGAAAGTGTGCCATTTGGGTCTATTCTTGATTTTGCTCTGTTTCTCTTTCTAGATCCACTAGACCTGTTGGAAGTTCCAGCTATGTGAGACCTTTTCATGGTAAGCAAATCCCTCTTGCCTACTTCCCCTTACAATCTTCTATACTGAAATTAAAGTCCTCATGTAGGTAAGAATCTGTTAAAAATAACACTTCCAATTGATGGTATGAGATAAGAGAATTATCAAAGTTTGATTTCTTTACTGCAGGCTTTACATTAAAAGGGCCCAAGTAAAGATTAGATGATGCCAGTGGGTCCACCATGGGGACGGAGTAAATGACCCTGTCTCCAAATTGAAGATGCTGCCCACTTCATCTATAAATGGCCGTCAAGCAGATTAAATTATAATAAAAAACAAATGGTCATTTATACATGCATTGGCAGAAACCGCCATCACGACAGTTCCCGTCAATGCATTTTACAGTCTGCAACAGGGCTGGGGCTGAAGGATGCAGACCTGTAGCAAGGATTAAACTTTATTTCTTTTCAAATAGAAAACTCCCAAAAATAATTTTCTTTTTGAAAAGAAGAAAAATAATGCTCCCATCGCTATGGGAGTCTTCTCCTATGGTGGGGGAGCATTATAATGATTTTACTGTTACTTACCACTAGGCTTGAACTGTCAGTAAGAAACAGTATATAATGGCTACATGTCTGCCCATTGAAATTGTGCGGGTGGACATGGAGCCATTTCTCAGATGGTCTTTACTCCCCAGGTCTATCGGATAAAAACGGCCATGGTGGAAACAGAGTAGTCTCCACTGTGGCCAAGCTTAAGGTCCGCCCCCCGGATCGCTATATTGGAGGGGTGGGAACTCTGTCACCGTTGCAATGAAATACCCTTTCCGCCAATATATAATATGGACCCTTAGGTAAGGCAGCTTGTTTTGACATCCAATATGGATTTATTTTAAAACAATCCTGATTTAACACGTTATTAAGGAATATCTTCTAATATAGAAATTACTTTTTAATTCAATTTCACAAAAGTTTAGAATACAGGTAATGAATCTTATGGCTATATGACATGGGGGGCTAATTTTCACACACAGGGGCAGTGTGGCTGGCGGAATCTATGGACTAGCCTCAGCCATGCCTTCAGTGCACCACCAGTATGTCCACTGCATTCGTCAACACAACAGCTGCGATTAAATGGCCATGTAGCATTGGAAGGGAGAAAGCATGTATATGCCCAAAATTTGGTAAGTGTCAGGAAGAACAAAAGTGGACAACAAAACCAAACTTCAAAATAAACAGAATTAAAAAACACATGGCAATATAAGAAAGCACACAAGAAATGAAAAAAGGGAAGCAGTGAGGTCTAAGCTCTCTTCTCAGTCTGTTGGCAGAAAACAAGGAAATACATTGACCCAGCTTAAAAGTGATCAATGTGATTTTAAAATACAAATAATTGCACAAAACAGCAGCCATGGAGCAGTATGACCGAGAAAAGAACCTGGTTACAACCGCAGCTCCTAGAAGACTCTGTCTTCAGGACGGCACTATCCAATGCCATAGACAATTACTTTCCGACAATGTCATGAGATGCTTACATGGTATACTGCTTTTAAAGATGTACTGTGGAATTACTTGCTAAAAAAAGATAAGTAAAACAAAAAATTATAATCTCCATGCCATGACCTCAGTGAAAAGGCCAAGAAGCAGGGTGAAGGTTAAAGCCTGTATGTTTGCACTACAAATAGCAAAAATTTACCTGAAAATATATGAAAACAAAACCAAATTGTGAGCAAAGCAGAATCTAAATACCGAATGGAGTTTAAAATTAGTCCATGCACCCTCAATCATGAGGTTACAAAAAAAATCATGATCTTACATGCTCTTAGACTGAACGCACACTAACAAGGGAAAAAGGGCTACTTTAAAGTAATTGAAGGGCTTTTAAAGTGTGCACAAATCTCAAATAATATCAGGCTTATAGCAGTTTCATTGGGAGGGATGCAGAAGAGAAACTACTTAAGGACTGTGTCTGGAAAAAACACGTGTTTCCAGCATGTGAGCCTTTAAAGCAAGAGAGTAGAATTAGGATGTCTCGATGACTTCCAGAAGGGTGGCAGTCTCCAAGCTGCAGTGTGGTGTGAAGCTAGACAGAACATCTGAGAAGATGAAAGTAACCTTGGTGAAGCAGTTGTCAAGGTAGGAGTCAACTGTCAAATCGTAAACTTAAGAGGGACCCTGAAATCTCAATGAGGAGGAAGAGAGCAGGGAGAAACACAGGTTAAAGAACAGATTCTTCCTCCTTATAAATATACTCTAGTGGGTAACTACTCCACACTAAATAGTTAGTTGTCCCGAAGATTATAAAACATTACAACATGATATAAATTCACATTTTATTAGTATAAACAGTACATAAAGAGAGGCCCATGGTGAAAACACAAGGCAACATACACAATATTACATTTCTGACATTAACTTAAAGAACATTTTTAACAATCATAAACACCTAACAAGGACACAATATATGATAATATAATGAACAACAATACAGAAACCAAGACTAGACTGTCAAAACGCCAACACGCGTTTCAGAACGAAAAAAAAAAACATATACAGAGTTCCTTCTTCAGGGTGAGAAAATAGTAGCAGGTATTTTGATGGCCATCTGCATAGAATTGGAGCAACCACCGGATATGCGGTATCACAGGCTCACAAGCCGTTAATTCTGAAGAAACAAAGCTCCAATGTGGTCCTTGAGTACATTGGGGTAGAAATCAGACGGGTCAAAAAGTCCACATGAGTTACAATGCGAACCAATCCAGAGTAGGCGCTAGGTCCTAGAGGCCTGCTGTCAATAGTAGGACTAAAGGAGACCGTCTCCAACCGATATTTTGAGAGGAACTGATAACCTGATGACCAAGGTGACTGGGCACAGGATACAGCTTTATAGATCCCAGGTCCAAGCAGATAGGTAGAGAGAGGAAGGCGCAGGTCACAAACTCAATATACAGCTAGAGGTGCAGGGTCCTATTAGCCATAAACAGACTGTAAGTAAAATGATGATAAGGAAGGGGTATATATCGGCAGATGTAGTAGGTATAACTTCTGTGTGACATTCTAGAAACAGGAATGTGAGGATCCCTAACAGCTTCTCTGGTCATGCCGGGGGAGTCAACTGTCATCCCTCTGTCAAAAGGCTCCCACACAATGGGAAATAAGTCCTCACTTAGAGTGTCCACGTAGATCCTGAGTGTAAATAAAGGACTGTAGCACCTGGGAGCCTGAGGGTGGTCTCCCCCCAAAAGATATGCCTTCTCTCCTCCTGTTTTGCTGAATTCATTTTTTGGGGCATTAGGACTTTGTGCACTCCACCACTGCTAACCAGTGCTAAAGTGTTTCTGCTCACTCCCTAAAGCATGGTAACCTTGGCTTACACCTGATTGGCATACTTAATTTACTTATTGGTCCTTAGCAAAGTTGTATACCTAATACCCAGGGAAGGTAAATTAAATGCTACTCATGGTGTACAGCACTTATTGTGCCACCCACTTACCTAGCCCCTTAAAACATGTTCCTGGCCTCCCATTGAAGCTGTAGACTGACAATTTGACTTGCAAAAATAACCCTTTGCCATGTGTAAAACTCCCTTTTAATACACATAAATCACCCCAAGGGTAGGCCATGAATCAGGGTGCATGGTATTTAAGAAGTTGGACATGTACTTTTAATAATTACATGTTCTGGTTGTGAACAACTCTTAAATTTGCTTTTCACTACAGTGAGTCCTACCTCCCCCTTAGGATAACATTGGGTTACCTTATTAAGTTTAATATGTGCTAACTTTTGTTAGGGAGCATGCAGAAGTATAATACTTGGTATATAATAAATTGTAAATTAAAATCCTCTTTAAAGGTAAAGTTGGATTTTAAGACACAATTCGAAAAATGTAACTTTCGTAAAGTTGTCATTTTCTTGTCCTAACCATTTGGTGCCTTCAGCCTGTTTCCTGGGTTGCATGACTAGGTGTAGTTGGCAGTTAGCCTTAGTGTATTCCCAAGGATGATAACACAAAGGGGAACTAGGTGTTGGCAGGATGGGAGGGTCAGAGCTTGGCACAGCCCCACTCATATTTCAAAGAACCTGCCTCAGCACACACTTACACACACAAAGAACTTCACACTAGCCTTTTGTGACACCAGACCCAGTGGAACCTGGGCAGAGAGGCAGGAAATTACAGTACCATCTGTCAGAGGAAACTCTAGAAATGTATTCCCCTTCTAATGTTGGCACCAGGTATAACAAGCATTTGCAATGCAATAGGTCTCACATTTGTGAGACTTGGAGCTACTGGTATTGTAAATGACAAACGTTTTATTTATGTTTTGGTTTTTAAAACAGATAAATAAAAGGCATTGTCATTTACAATACCAATAGGTTAAAGTTTTGCAAAAAATAAGAGACCTATTGCATTGACAGTTATAAAAGCAATTAGGGGAATAGAATACTGGCAAACAAATATCTATTGTACTCGTGCATGCATGAGCATCTGTGCACAGTCAAAACACTTGTGTTTTCTAAATTTCCTAGACATTTTTTAAAATAAAATGTAGTCAGACACAGCAAAACAATCCATTTGTATAATTATTGGATTGCAACAATGAAATTACGCTCATTTCTCAGCTCTCTGTTGCTTATTGCAAAAAATAAGGCGCATACTATAACACGATTTTACAAATGCCATTAAATAATGAAACAATATTATATATGATATATCTAGTACCTCTGGGGTGAATCTAAAATGCAGTAATGAGCAACCAATGTGTCTTACGCTGTTTACAAGAATCAAATGATTCAGTCTGTGAAAATCAATCATACTGTTGCATAGCGCTTTCTGTCTGTCACAGGTGTGCAGCGCAGTAGCAATAGAAATACAAATACCATATGTTACCAATGCCTGGTAACATCTGGTATTTCTAGCTCATCTTGTTCACCGTTGTGGGGCAGAAAATTGTAACAGGGCAGGTGCAGGAGCGTTAGGAGTCTGGTAATAGGATGTTTGACAACCCTTCCTTAGACAGATGAGGTGTGTTCCGGGAGACTGAGAGCAGCAGGCGCCGAGGTGCGAGGGGCAGGAGACGTATCAGAAGCACTGTGTGAGGAAATGCTTTTGTTTGCAAGCAATTTTTATTGAAACATTGCTCAGCATAAAGTAGGTACAGGAATGACCTTAAGTGAGCATTTAGGATACATTTCGATTAAAGCAGCACATTCCAAAAGTAAAACATGATCAAACATTTGAAGTGGAGCCTTTATCGTCAAAGAGATCACTGAGAAAAAACTTTTACTCCACAGGAGCAAGGGACAGAGGAGACAGCAAGAACAGGACAAAGAGGGGGAGGGGGCAGGAGGTGTAGAGCGGGTGGGACTTGCCACACAGGAGCAGCAGACTGAGAAAGCATTTGACAAACAGCAGGAACTGCCTGGGTAGCAGACAGCAGCAGTCTAAAATGAGAGACAGTAGAATTAGAGTGAAAGGAAGCTGTGTGAGACAAGGTAAGAGTGGGCCGGAGAAGCAGCTGGCAGAGCAGCGAAAGAGGGGCAGAGTAAGAACATGAGCAGTGTGAAGGGATAGCGACAGTAGTGTGACTTGCAAATACTAGTGCTGGGTTATATACACCTCGATACAAAAGGGGATGATGGACGGAGAGTTTGAGCCAATCAGACACTCACCCCCAGTCAACTGATCTGGGTTTAATCCATCACCATTCTTTAGTTCACTCAGCCACCCCAGTTCAGACATGGCCATATGCAAATCAGTCTGACCCTGTGCTTCATGGGAACAGTCCAGCCCGAACTGTCATGCCATGTCTTCCCTGGACTGGAAACAAGCATCCTGGGACCGGTTTTGGATTCATAATCTTCATCAGCCAGGCTATCTTGAATCCAGTGGCCAAGTGAGAAAGGGACTCACGTCTGAGCATAACCTGCCAACTTAGGGCGAACAAAGCGATACAAAAGGGGATGATGGACGGAGCGTTTGAGCCAATCAAACACTCACCCCCAGTCAACTGATCTGGGTTTAATCCATCACCATTCTTTAGCTCACTCAGCCACCCCAGTTCAGACATGGCCATATGCAAATCAGTCTGACCCTTCGACTCATGGGAACAGTCCAGCCCGAACTGCCAAGCCATGTCTTCCCTGGACCGGAAGCAAGCATCCTGGGACCGGTTTCGGATTCATAATCATCATCAGCCAGGCTATCTTGAATCCAGTGGCCAAGTGAGAAAGGGACTCACGTCTGAGCATACCCTGCCAACTTTGGGCGAACAAAGCGATACAAAAGGGAATTATGGATGGAGCGTTTGAGCAAATCAAACACTCACCCCCAGTCAACTGATCTGGGTTTAATCCATCACCATTCTTTAGCTCACTCAGCCACCCCAGTTCAAACATGGCCATATGCAAATCAGTCTGACCCTTTACCTCATGGGAACAGTCCAGCCCGAACTGCCAAGCCATGTCTTCCCTGGACCGGAAGCAAGCATCATGGGACCGGTTTCGGATTCATAATCCTCATCAGCCAGGCTATCTTGAATCCAGTGGCCAAGTGAGAAAGGGACTCACGTCTGAGCATACCCTGCCAATTTAGGGCGAACAAAGCAATACAAAAGGGGATGATGGACGGAGCGTTAGAGCCAATCAAACACTCACCCCCAGTCAACTGATCTGGGTTTAATCCATCACCATTCTTTAGCTCACTCAGCCACCCCAGTTCAGACATGGTGTGGCTATGCAAATCAGTCTGACCCTGTGCCTCATGGGAACAGTCCAGCCCGAACTGCCAAGCCATGTGTGGTAAATATCTTACCGTATACGAGTTTGCCATATAATTTCAGACAGGTTAAAAAAAAAAATAGCTCAATCAAATGAGAGGCAGAGTCCGTGGCATCAGAGTCATATGGGCTTTAATCATAAATGACTCGAGTCATGGAAATCTATTCCATCAATACAAGGGTTCGGATATGCAATGATGGCAGGAAAGATGTCAACGATTTATTAACAATACATTGCATATATAGTAAAATGACACAATAGCATTGAATACAGTAGGCGTGACAAGTGAAATGTATATGATAAGAACACATGTACGTAGCAAAAAGGCGTGAACAAGGGTGTGCACAGAGGCGTGTACTAGAAACGTCACAGAAAAGTGTCACAAGTGGGTGGATGCTTAGAGAATTCTTGCAGAGTCAGCTGAAACCTGTGGCCTGGATGCGCACGCAGCTAATATGACGTGTGATTGACGTGCATCTGGAGGAAGCTAAGGGTCTGACTTTTAGCACTAGTAGAGGAGACAGAAGTCTGGCATGTCAGATCGACCTGTTCCTATAACATATCTGATATCTTGTGTTTGGAGGATGTTTAATCTGGAGTAAAAGGTCTTTCGGGCAGAGGCTATCCTATACTGACTGTATGCGTGTCTAGGTGCAATGCGCGGAGCCAGGGGCCTACCATGGTAACGGGAGCAATGAATTTCAAGAGGGAGACAGGAAGGCTTGGCCCTTTGCTCTGCAGCCGGGGGTATATTTACTTATTTCACTAGACAGGAATGTGTTTTCGAGGAGCTGAGCTGGCTACGCTGATAACTTGAAGGTAAAATACTGTTTTTTGGCAGACCAGGCCGAGCCGGGCACCGCTCGCTTGGCAGGAAGTAAGGCAGAGGTCAGGGATGCATCTCCATGCTGCAGCTTTCAGAGGCAGAGACAGAAGTGGCTTGAAGACAGAAATCAGGGCCTAGCTCGGCAGAGCCAGGGAAAAACGTGAAAGTGCACCATATAAAGACGTGGCACGGCATACTTAGGAACTGAATTATCGATCCATTCATGGTGGATCTGATAGAGGACATGTTAACGTTGGACGCAAATGTATTTGCGTCATCAGATTCGGTTGTGGAGGGAAGTTACATGCATTTTAAACTCGTGCATGGAGTCGATGGGGTACACGTTAGGGGACACACTTGACCATAAAAATTTCAATTACTTCATTCCCTCCTTGTCCCCTACGGACCCATTAAGATATATCGATTTTCATGAGACCATCTATTTGTTCATATAACATCATCTGTTCTTCTTTCTTTCTTCGGGAATGGGAACGTGCACTTGAATGGGGAATACATGCTGTGGCGCACAAGCCGCAAATCGCTGGCCCACATTGTAAACATAGACAACAACTGAATACTATGGTCAATATGATTCCTAGGAATGACAGTAGCTTCCATCCCCAGGCCGATACTACACTCCAGAGCCAACCGGACCAAGTCCAGGAGCCTGGATTCTGGTGTATCAGATGAGCAATCTCGTGAAGTCTGGTAATAGCTTTATAGACTGATGGCGCGTTATTTGGAATAAACACGCAGCAACTGGATCCGATGACTCTACAAGCCCCGCCCCTATCGGCCAGGATGACGTCAAGGACAAGGCGGTTCTGAAGAACAACAAGTCTCATAGCAGACTGCTCCTCTGTTAGGTTGCCCAAAGCAGAAGTAGTCTCATTCACTACCGCTTCGAGAATTCTGGTTAATCTGCGTATCAATTTACTATTGGAGACAGTGCCTAGATAGGGAAAGAATCCTTTATTGAAATCTGTATATTGTTCCCATGTAGTTTCAGTCTGATCAACTAGTGGGAGGTCTCTCTTGTGTCTAACAATATTAAGGCGGGAATTCCTTTGATAGTCAAATGGGGCTAGGAATACTGGTGGCAATAGGAATGCAATGAAACAGGTACCATCCCAGTCTGGAGGTAAACGGACATAAGCTGTCTGACCACATATAAAATAGGAATGTCGGGAAGCTTTGAATGTAGACTTGCCTTTATCACTGAATTCGACAACAGTAGTACAGTCACTGTGACCTAGATGTACTGAACCATTCTTTCTGACACACAATACACCTTTCGCTGGTAAAACTGATATGGATGGTAAGTCGGGTCTGGTTTCTGACTGAACATTTAGAATCATGAGGTTGAGTGTAAAATTGCCTAATCCATACACTTCATTTTCTAGATCAGTCCCTGTCATTTGTGGAAGACCCTCCTCGTTTTGGAAACATGCTTTGTTCATGACTGTGTTCAGGTTTCCCCATATCCAATTGCCTTGGGAAATTCTAGAGTCGGTGTCTATAGAAGATATTAAACTAAACCATGCACCACAGGAACCATTATGTGTAAACGGGTAAGGAAAGAGGGGCAGAGCTCCCTTGTAGTTCTGATAGGGAGGGAGTCGGCCACATATCCAACAATTGGTAGCATTGTTGATCTGGTGAGAATGGTGTAACATACGAATGAATGTATTGTTGCGCAGCGCAAGTCGATAAGACAATTCGTGTGGAGGTAGAGCACTAAACGTGTGCTCTGCAGTGTCATTAGAAAAAGAATGTGCAAGAGGAAAATACATGTATAACATCCAACTCAAAACAATAATCGTAAGACTCAGAAAAAGCATAATAAGTAATGTGCAGACGCATCTGCTACGGAGATTTTTAATACTTCTGTTTTTTAATCTCCTGTCTATCTCTCTCTCTATTTGGGTCTAACTTGTACATTGTCAGAAACTGCCTAACCGCTTCACCCAGGAGGGGACTTAAACAATTAAACTGTCTGACTTACTAGACCTTAATTTCTGTCGGTACTCCTCTTGGGGAGTTTTCTCTAAAAAGGGGAGTTTGGTATCAGTCTCGGGAATGTGAGAGTTCTGGGAATCAGTTTTTGGCGGAAGTCCATGGAACCGCTTCACATGACTGGAGTGCACCCAGCCCTTCCGCCCCTCCAGTTTAACAGCAGTCCTGGTTGTTAACAAAACAATCTTCGGCTCCTTCCAGCGGGGCTCCAAAGGGCTTGACCGGTCAAAATTTCGGACAACTACTACGTCCCCCGGAACCAGTTCATGTGGCTTCACCTCGGTGTTGTCTGGGAAGGCTGCCGCGACCTGTGAACGACATGATTGTAGTGCAGACATCAAAGAAGCAAGGTAATCTGTCAGCATATTACTGTCAACATCTGTGATTTTTCGCGGCAGAGGTGTCCCCCACATATTAGGAGGTCTACCGAAGACCACCTCATACGGGGATAGCCCTGTCCTAGAATGGGCTACCATTCGCATATAAAAAAGGGCAACTGGCAAAGCTAATATCCAATCTACTCCTTTCTCTTTACACACTTTTGCAAGTCGAGTTTTCAGAGTCTGATTGTGCCGCTCCACGAGACCTGCAGCCTCGGGATGTCGGACACAGTGAAACTTCCACTGGTACCCCAATAGAAGAGAGACCTGCTTCATAAGCTCAGATGAGAATGGCTGACCGTTATCTGAATATACGACACGGGGCAAACCGTATCGAGGGAAAAACTCACGAACCAACTGCCTGGCAGTGGTCGGGGCAGTGTAATCTGGAACGGGATATGCTTCTGTCCATCGGGATAGGGCACATACAACTACGAGGACATACTTAAATCCTCGACATCTGTCCATCTGGATATAATCCATCTGGAGGACTTCAAAAGGATAGTCGGGAGGATGAAATCCACCTTGCTCTACGGGAATCCCTCTTCCTTGATTTAACTGACAACAGATCATGCAGGTACGCACTTTCTGTTTTGCTGCTGCTCGTAAATGCTTGTTGAACCAGAGGTTCTGTAGACTGTCTAACATGGCTTTTTCTCCTAAATGTGCTGGACTATGTGCTGTGTTGATGATAACTTGAACCATAGAGTCGGGGAGGAACCATGTGGTCTTTCCCCTCGTCATCCATCCCTGGTCCGTCTGGACCCCTCCTTGTTCAGCCCATTTCTTTATTTCATCTGGAGTGGCATGTGTCTGTATGGCGATGACATCTTGTGTGGGGTCCCTGACTGTCATGCAATGTGTCAGTGAGGTTACGTCAGTGTCTGTCATGTCCGTCGTTTGAGTATGAGTCAGTGCTGTATGTTTCGCTATGCGGTCTGCAAAACCGTTGCCCTGAGAAATCTTGTCTGTGACCTTCGTATGTGCTTTGCACTTCATGATGGCTATGGCTGTAGGCAAATGTATTGCTTCCAATAGGGCTTAAATGAGGGGGCCATGCTGAATCTTGGCTCCGTGAGAGGTCAAGAAACCTCTTTCTTGCCAGAGGACACCGAAGTCGTGAACGACTCCGAATGCATAACGTGAATCTGTGTATATGTTTACTTTCAGGTTCTTGGCTCGTATACAGGCTTGGGTCAGAGCAATGAGCTCTGCTGCTTGGGCTGACAGGGTGTCAATGCGATGTGTTTCTATGACTTCAGTTTCAGTGGTCACTGCATATGCGGCCACTAGTTCTCCTGTGCTTGTTCTCAAACATGAACCATCCGCATAAAGTGTCAGGTCCGGATTGGGTAATGCGACATCTGTCAAGTCTTGTCTGGGTTTCGTAACTGTGTCAACAACATCTACGCAGTCATGTGGAGTAGGATCTGTTGTGCTCGATGGTAAAAGTGTAGCAGGATTTAGTGTATTGCAACGTCTGATTTCTATGTGTGGCTGGAATAATGTCAATTCATAACCTGTCAGTCGTGCTATAGTCAAGTGTTGAGTCTGTGTTCTGTTTAGGAGAACCTCTACAGAATGTGGAACTTGTACTGTCAATTGATGTCCTAATACAATGGAATCACTTTGTCTGATTGCTAGAGCTGTTGCTGCAACTGACTTTAAGCACGCAGGCAAGGCCTGGGCTACTGGATCCAATGTACTCGAAAAATAAGCACACGGTCTGTGTTTGTCTGCTTGTAGCTGAGTGAGAACCGACAACGCTGTGCCATCGCGTTCTGTGACAAAAAGTGTAAAAGGCTTGCTGTAACATGGTGTTGCTAAAACTGGTGCTTGACATAAGGCTTTCTTTAATTCGTCAAAAGCTTGTGTATGTTCCTGTGTCCATGGGAGAACAGTCGAAGACGCTGCCTCCTGTGTTGTCAACTGTATGAGTGGTTTAGCTAGAAATGCATATTGTGGAATCCATTGTCTGCAATAAGAAGTGAGTCCAATGAAGGCTCGTACTTCTTTCTGTGTCTTGGGTTGCGGAAGATGTGCAATTAACTGAATTTGTTCAGGTGTCAGCTGCCTACCCCACTTGGACAGCAAGTGCCCAAGGTACACCACTTGCTGGGCACAGAATTGTAGCTTAGAAGGAGACACCTTGTGTCCCTTGTCCGCCAAGAAATGCAAAACTGTCAGTGATGCTTGTTCACATTCAGGTTCACTACGGGCGGTGATCAATAGATCATCAACGTATTGGAGTAGGGCAGTGTTGGCAGGCATGTGAATACTGCCAAGTTGTCGTTTTAATGCTTGGCTGTAGATGCTGGGGCTTTCTGTGAATCCTTGAGGTGCGCGTGCAAATTTGAAGCTTCGGCCATTTAAACAGAAACCGAAAGGTACTGGCTTTCCGGATCAATGGGGACACTAAAGAAGGCGTTCTTGAGATCGATTACAGTAAAGAACGTCGCTTCGGAATCAATAACTGTCAATAGTGATGAAATGTCTGGAACCACTGGATATTGTGGTACAATGCATTTATTTAACTCTCGTAAATCGATCACCAATCGATAAACTGGAGGTGCATTTGGATCAGTGCGTTTAAGAATTGGAATGATAGGGGAATTACAAATATTGGAGTCGGTTTCTACAACCACTCCTTGTGCAATGAGCTCGTCAATGATTTTCAGTAAAGCCACTACAGCATCTGGTGGTAACTTGTATTGTCGGATTCGTGGTAGTATAACTCCTGGCTTGAGTGTGACACGATATGGAGTAATGTGCATACAACCTACATCAGTGGGGCCTTTTGCCCATAAATGTGCAGGAACATTCTGTAACCTGGGGTCAAAGTCTCTCAATACATAATGTCCTTTAAAATCACGAAGGAACAACCTTACTCCTTCCGGAGAACAACAAATTACAGCTCCTAGAGCTTTCAGAGTCTTAATACCAAGCAGGTTTTCTGGACATGATTTCGTGAGCAATAAATCTGTAGTACGGGACACTGGACCAACTGCAAGGGGAACTGGTTTTGATACTT
Organism: Lissotriton vulgaris; assembly: GCF_964263255.1. NCBI lineage: Eukaryota > Metazoa > Chordata > Amphibia > Caudata > Salamandridae > Lissotriton > Lissotriton vulgaris. Next base: position 1,722,611,051 of record NC_141694.1, on the reverse strand, counting down.
CATTAACAATAGGCTTTCCTGAAAATCCAAGGGAAACATTCTGTGAGCCTGAGAGGGGTGCCCCTGGAACCTCGTCATGACTGATGGTAGTTCTGCTTGCCCCTGTGTCAATCAAAAATTTTCTATCCTTCCCTAATACCTGACTATGTACATAAGGACCTTCTTGATCTACAGGAACCTCAATAAGAGGCAAGCCAACCTCCCTCTCTAGGCTGTTTCATGTGTATTGCTGATAATCGGGGTAGTCAGATTGTGCATACTGGTACATCTGCTGTGTGACATGTTGTGTTGCGGCAATGGGCTGTGGCTGTGGTACCGCTACGGTCTGTTGTGGAATCTGCATAGGCTGTATATTCTGTGGAACGTGTTGTTGGACCTGGTCCTGTCTGGGAGGACGCGGTCTCTCTTTAGTTTTACCTGTAGCTATGTTGTGTTTCAAAACTGCACAATCGTTTACATAGTGACCTGGCTGTTTACAATAGTTGCATGTCCCTTTAACAGGAGCTGCTGAATTATTGGACTGTGTCGTACCCCTTTTATGACCATCAGCTGAAACTGACTGAGCAACTAGTACTTTCATTTTCGTGTCTTTCATACGTCTCTGTTCGTGATCATGTTCCTCCCTGATTCTGTTCTGGTGGTACTGTAACATTTGTAACATTTGGGAAGGCGTATTAGCTTGCCATGTGCTCTCGACTTTCAGTACACGGTTCTTAACCTGGGGCAATGAATTCTCGACTAATTTCGATACAAAAAGGGGTGGATATGACTCGCTACTTGTTTTCAGGCCACTATTAATAATAAAACATTTCTCGAATCGGGAATAAAAATCACTAGTATCTTCGTCGTGTTTCTGTTTGCAGGCTGAGATTGCATCCCAGTCCTCCTTTTTAGTTGCCAACAATCTTGGCAAAACCTGTACTAATAATCCTGGTAATGCTTTAGTTTTTTCCCCAAGACCTAAACCTGGAGTTCGACCAGTTTCTTCGGTTTCTAATTCAGCCCAATTAATCTTTTTGTCTCCCACCTCCCATTATTTTTCTTTGAGTTTCTCGTAAATACCGGCAGGCAATAACACTTTCAATATTTTCATAATGTCGGGATAGGTGTAATCTCCCATGAGCAACATGTCTTTGATTTCACGGTGAAACCCTGCAGGATCTTTATCATGACTTGGCACTATTTTCTTCATTTCCAATAATTCCATTTTAGTTATGGGCGTGTATACAAACACACGTTCAAGGGTATCATCGGGTTTCCGGATTGGATGTACTTCTCGTAAAAGGATTCTGTTTGTCTAGGTGATATGGTTGCCTGACTGGGGGTGGAACGGAAACAAGATGTGGAGTCAAGAAAGTTCTATATTTGTGACGTTGTTCTAAAATTATTTCAATTAAATCCGTACCTAGACCTCTCCATCTTCTCAGGAGTAAGTCCTGCAATAGATTATATAACGGACCTGGGTCAGATTGTTGGTTTTCATACTGTATAATGAGATGTTGGGTCATGTATATACCAGCTAGTCGCTGTTCTTCCGGGGTAAGACTTAAAAATGTTTGCACTACTGAATCGTCTTTGTATATGCTGTCATCCCCGGCCCACTGTACTGCGGACCGGGCTAGTTCCTGATCACGTAAGGTATTGAGTTCATGATAACCTACTCTTTCTTTCAGTACTTTATCAGTAATTTGGAATATATGTTCAAGGGAACATCGCTCTGGTATCGGACAAAGGTAACGTTTCTTGTTTTCTAAACGAATGGGTCTGTCGAAGGGCCTATCAAGAAGATATGGTCTAGGGAGTTTCTCTCTACCTATATATGCCACCAGGTCTCCCCTCGCTAGTTGCGAGGTTTCTGCGGAATCCTCTAGTTCCTCCTCCTCTGAGGTTTCTTTATCGTCTGACTCAGGATGCCTTTCAGACTCTCGACGGGTATGTATTGCTACTATTTCTTTACGGATCTTTCTAATCATAGCATGTATACATTTCTCTTTATCATGTTTACATTCTGCAATATTCTGACTCCATTTCGACAATCCCTCCATCTCTTCTTTCGGAAAACCTGGCTGATCTTGTTCCCTTATCAAACAATTAATCAAGAATCGCATAATTAAAGATTGTGTCTCAACTTTCTGATGTGCCATGGCTTCACCAATACACTCCGGTCTTTCTCCTGTTCTGATAAAATGATATATATTGTCTAGATGGTCTGGCATTTCTGGTAATAACATCAAATAATCTGTAACACGTCTTAAACGTAATGAGGCTAACATCATGGGTCCTGTCCTTCCAGGCACTGTATCATATCTACAATCTGTAAGATATTCTTTAAGCTTTTCGGCTGGGGCTGCTTTAGGTGTACGCTGCATTGCTAGTTCTCTCATTGTTATACGTTGTATATGTGGCGGGGTGCGGTAACCTCCTGTAGCACCTCCTGAGGCGGAGGCGTGAGCATAACCTGGCTGTAGGATCGGTATCTGTAACGGGGTTGGACCCTGAGCAGCGCCGGGCCCAAAGGGATTAAGCGGATGAATACCAGGGAGAATAGTAGGGGCAGTAACAACAGGTGCGGGAACCTGGTGACGTGGAGGGGTCGTGATCGGATCAGTATGGATCTGCTGTTGCGGGCCTGGGGGCAGATTATTGTCAGCAGGTGGTACGGGTACATTGGTGGGTACATTGGTATATGCGGGAGCTACGTCGTCTAAATAGGAAGAAAGGAAAATGTCTGCTGCGGTTTTATGACGTAATTTAGTCGGAACCAATGGAGGGGGCAGATCTTTCGGTATTTCCGGGGTCGCCTTGGGCAGGCCCTCGGCCAGGACTGGATACAGTCCTGTAATAATGGCATTACTCTGTCTGTCGTGTTGTTCCATTCTGACCCGTTCTCCTTCTTCTAGTAGTTCTTTTTCTTTGGCTTTTTCAGAATCCTCTCTACTTTTCTCTGCTTTTCTGAATGCTTTCTCTGTCCGTCTATGTGATTCTTTACGCCATAATTCTATTGCATCTTTCTGTGACTGTCTAGCTTTCTTTTTCCATAACGCTTCCTCGACTCTCATGATGCACTCGGCATCCCATGTCCCTGCAGCGGGCCATCTCTGATTCTCTCCCAAATCTTTCGTGTAATCCACCCACAAGTCTAAGTACAGTATGGCATCTAAGCCATGTTTGTGGTACATAAAATGTCCAGGAGTGTCCCTGGGTGGGATGGGGACTGCTTCTTCAAGTATCCCTTTCCTCGTTCCTATCTGTCGTAACTTTGAAAACAAAGGCATTGCTACCTCGATCTAGACACTATACACAATAAACACAGTAAGGAAATGCAAACAATCACTCATACCACGACATTAAAACACATTGTAACATTCCGAAACGAACAACAATAACTGGATAACTGAATACTAGATGCACTGCTTAACAGTACAGATACACTGCTAAAACAGTGCAGACCGGATCTGTGTACCCAAACCCGTCTTGACCGGACACAAATTAATGCACCCGTCTTGATGCGTCCCCAGCAACGGTACTCACCGGGAAGCACGGAACGGAAGGCCTCGGAAACTCGACTGGACTGGACTGACGTCACTGCTTCTGCTGCGCACTACGCATGCGCCTCGACACTACAGGTGGGCCTCTCGATACCTCGGACACTGCTCTCTCGGCTGGGCTCTGGTCGGGATCCTCCGCACTCCTCACCGCCTCGTCTGGATGTCGACCGCAGTCTCCGTCACCTCCGTAGGCCTGAGGGAGATACAGGAAAACCTGCAGATGCGCATGGGGTCCGTCACGGCTGTGGCAGGGGGCAAGGCCTGCGACGCATCACCGGCGCGTGGGGTGGGGGAGGGGTCCCTATTCGGGCGCCAAATTATGTGGTAAATATCTTACCGTATACGAGTTTGCCATATAATTTCAGACAGGTTAAAAAAAAAAATAGCTCAATCAAATGAGAGGCAGAGTCCGTGGCATCAGAGTCATACGGGCTTTAATCATAAATGACTCGAGTCATGGAAATCTATTCCATCAATACAAGGGTTCGGATATGCAATGATGGCAGGAAAGATGTCAACGATTTATTAACAGTACATGGCATATATAGTAAAATGACACAATAGCATTGAATACAGTAGGCGTGACAAGTGAAATGTATATGATAAGAACACATGTACGTAGCAAAAAGGCGTGAACAAGGGTGTGCACAGAGGCGTGTACTAGAAACGTCACAGAAAAGTGTCACAAGTGGGTGGATGCTTAGAGAATTCTTGCAGAGTCAGCTGAAACCTGTGGCCTGGATGCGCACCCAGCTAATATGACGTGTGATTGACGTGCATCTGGAGGAAGCTAAGGGTCTGACTTTTAGCACTAGTAGAGGAGACAGAAGTCTGGCATGTCAGATCGACCTGTTCCTATAACATATCTGATATCTTGTGTTTGGAGGATGTTTAATCTGGAGTAAAAGGTCTTTCGGGCAGAGGCTATCCTATACTGACTGTATGCGTGTCTAGGTGCAATGCGCGGAGCCAGGGGCCTACCATGGTAACGGGAGCAATGAATTTCAAGAGGGAGACAGGAAGGCTTGGCCCTTTGCTCTGCAGCCGGGGGTATATTTACTTATTTCACTAGACAGGAATGTGTTTTCGAGGAGCTGAGCTGGCTACGCTGATAACTTGAAGGTAAAATACTGTTTTTTGGCAGACCAGGCCGAGCCGGGCACCGCTCGCTTGGCAGGAAGTAAGGCAGAGGTCAGGGATGCATCTCCATGCTGCAGCTTTCAGAGGCAGAGACAGAAGTGGCTTGAAGACAGAAATCAGGGCCTAGCTCGGCAGAGCCAGGGAAAAACGTGAAAGTGCACCATATAAAGACGGTGGCACGGCATACTTAGGAACTGAATTATCGATCCATTCATGGTGGATCTGATAGAGGACATGTTAACGTTGGACGCAAATGTATTTGCGTCATCAGATTCGGTTGTGGAGGGAAGTTACATGCATTTTAAACTCGTGCATGGAGTCGATGGGGTACACGTTAGGGGACACACTTGACCATAAAAATTTCAATTACCTCACATGTCTTCCCTGGACCTTAAACAAGCATCCTGGGACCGGTTTCAGGCTATCAGCCGTCTCCAGCCAGGATAGCTTGACTCTAGTGGTGTGGAGAGCATGGGACTCACGTCTGAGCACACCCATCCCACTCGGGGTGACAAAGGCAAAAACAACAGTTGATGGACAGAATGCAGAACAATGTCATACATTCACCCCAGTACAGCCAGTACAGTACAGGGAAGACGTGGCTGCTCCTGTCCGCACCACAACAAAGGACGTCACCATCTTCCAAGTGACGCTAGCACCTCAGGCCCGCCCACTGCTGTCAGCAATGCCATAGAGGCGAAAGTGGCTAGAGCGGTAGCATTTCCATGGCGTTTGTAGATGGCATCCAGTTGCTGAGATTAACGAGTGGGAAACGGCAGCTGCGAGAGTCTGGCACGGTGCTTGGCGAGAAGTCACAAGTATCCTGCCAGCATTGAAAGTGAAAGCACGCGTGGCCTGCCGCCTAAAAGCAAATAGTGTACACATTAGAGCGCGGACAAACACAGTAGTTAGGCGCTGCTGCTTTCGGTCTTAACCGGAAGTGAGTATCGCATCAATAGCCAATTAAAAACCCGCTAACAAGAGCAATGACTAAGTTCACCTAATGGTAAGCAGCAAAGGAAATGACAGGCAATAGGCGGAGCTTCACCCCAACATACCAATTACTTGACGCCTCGCAGAGGTAGCACATGCGCTGCCTATGCGAGACCTAAAAATAGGACCCTCAGAGCCACTCTTCAATTAACATCTGGCCCTGCTGAGGACTCTCAGAGGACTGCTCTGCTACCTGTGGCCACCTGTGTATTTTAGAGGACTGCCCTGTTGCTCCAAGAGCACTGCCCTGATGCATGAAGCCTGTACCCTGCCCTCAGAGGACAGTTTGAGACATGCTTTGCAGCTTGAACCCAGGGCCACCAGAGTGATATCAAGGGCTAGTTTGCTGGCCTCCTGTGTAAAACTAAAGGGACACAAAATGCTCCAACAACTTTTAAAGCATACCTTGAAACCAGCCTGAAGTGAGTCCTGGCCCTCCAAGTGGAGTCCCCTCCAGTCCAGGACCCTTGGAAGTGGTGCTAAAGGTACACCACTAGCCAAAATCCAAAGGTGTTCTGTAAAAACGTGCTCTATAAAATGAGAAGAGACAGGGGCCAACCTGTCTGCCAATCCGCCCAAGGTGCATCGTCGCACATCTCACTTCGAGGTAGATTCTGCTATGTTCTTCTCTGCAGGAGCAAATCCTTGTCAGCGGCACCTCTCTGGAAGGGTATCTGACCTCCTAGAGCCCTATTTGGATGCAGCCTGCAGCTTCGTCCTGCTGGAAATTAATCACTTCCAAAAAAGAGACTAAGGGGAATATTTATGCGGAAGTAGCGGAGCGCGGCATTAGCTATCCCTGACGACAATGCCTCCTTCCTGGACACCACTGGCTATCTTGCCACAAGGAACTTAATCTTCTCAGGCATTTTTTGTGAGCTTTCTTTTAATTCTGAAGGTAAGCGGAGACTGGGCCCAAACTGATCGGTCATAACTTTCAACTTTGCCTTAGTCTCACGCAACTAATTGTCTGCAGTTCGCGCTTTGATCTTCTAGGCGCTAGATTGCACTAAAATCTTTAAAAAATCATAACTCCGCTTCTGCTGATTGGATTTATGGTGATAAATCACTTATTGAATTTTACTCTATACTACTATAAGTTAAGCCTGACCACTTTCATCCTAAGCTAGCAGAGGGTTATACACAGGGTAATTGAGTAAGCTTTTTGGTTCATCCTGACAAGCATTGTGGCTGTTGCTTGAGGAGGGCTCACACCCCTCCTCAACCAACAATCCAATTTCTCACAAGGGCCTAAAAATTTGCTAGACAGACGCCTGGCTGACTAGGATATGAATGCAAACACGATTTGGGTCCTAAGGCTGGTCTATGATTAACCAAAAGGATGTTTTCTGCACCAGGATCACCCACAAATAAACCTCAGTCCCTGTTTCTGGTCCAGACTGTTAAATTAGATACATTTTTTATTGCACAATTAATTAAAATCATTGCAATTCTTACAAAAAGGTGTTATTTTTTCCATTCTCTGTTAAAAAGGAGTTCATATTAGAAGAAAGTTCATGGCTGGCATGGCTAAAGTTGATAGCAATGTATTTATTTATTTATTTATTTATTTATTTATTTTATTTGAAGGGTTTTTTATAGCGCTAGCTCCACCCGTGGGCATCAGAGCGCTTTACATCAACAACAGTAATGAACAAGAAAAACCACAATAGCAGTAGAAGAAACTAGTTAAACAAATGTTCATTCATAAATAAAGGGAATAATTAAGATGACATATTGAGCAGAGTGCATATAAGAAAAACAGGAAACCAACTGAAAGAACCAAAAAAAAAATGTGTATATAGTATTTTTACAGTATGCCAAGGAGGACTATGTGGACATAGTAGTGAGAGGGAGGGTATGGTGAGGGGGCTGGGGGAGTGTTAAGGGTGTCGGGAGGGGGGTGAGAAGGTGATAGGGGTAGGCAGGGGGGTCTAACAAGGGGGGGTAGTGAATTTAGAGAGGAGAATAGGGGTTTAATTGCCCCAAAATGTGGAGAGAAGGTGAATCTTAAGGTTTTTTTTTAAGCTGTCATAGGAGGGGTTGCATCAAAGGTCTTTGGGAAGGGCGTTCCAGATGGTTGGAGCCTTGCCAGAGAAGGAGCAGGATTTTGAGGCGTTTTTTTTTAGAAGAGGGGGTATGAGATGAAGAGTGTTGGTGCTTCTCACCTTTCGGGCACAGCCCCCTTTTTTGAGTTTAGTTGTGAGGTAGGTTGGAGTGTTCTGATAGAGGGCTTTGTGCGTAATACATGCAATTTTATAGGAGGAGCTGCCTTCGACGGGGAGCCATTTGAAGGTCTTGAGGGCAGGGGAGATACGGTCTAAACATTTACAGTTTATTGTTAGCCTAGCTGCGAAGTTGAGGACGGATTTGATGGGGGCAAGGTGGATTTTGGGAGTACCGGAGAGAAGGGCATTTCCGTAGTCGATTTTGGAAAGGACCAGCGATTGGATAATTATTTGAAAATCTTCAGCTGGGATAAAAGGTTTGATTTTTTTGAGATGCCAGAGTGTGAAAAGCGCACTTTTTTGTGAGTTTTTTTACATGGGAGTTGAGTGTGAGTTTATTGTTGATGGTGATGATGAGAGATTTGACAGATTTGCGAGGGAAAGAGAGCAGTTTAGGGCATTAAGGTCATCAGTTTATTTATTTATTTATTTATAGGCTTGTATAGCACTAGACTCGACTCCCAAAGGAGTATCTCTGCGCTTAGATCACCCAGCAGGCTGAAGGGACAGTGCTCTCAGGATCCAGCAAAAGGGGAGACGCTATATTTAAAACAGAAAAGTCCAACCGAACACCCAGGTTCTTTACTTTCTGCCTAGGACTGGGGACGGGGCCCAGATCTAATGGCCACCAGTCCGGCGACCACAATAATGGAGCCTCCCCAAACAGCATGACCTTGGTTTTCCCTACATTACATTGCAGGAAATCCGAGGCCATCCATCGAGACACAGCCCTCATACCTTCAGATAAGGAGTGCTTAACTGCAGCAGTCAGAGTCTGAAAAGGAAAAAGCAGCTGTGTGTCGTCAGCGTACGACACAGGAATTAATCCATACGATCTCATAAGATCTGCCAGGCGGCCACATACACATTAAAGAGTGTGGGACTCAGACAAGAGCCCTGTGGCACCCCCTTGGTGCGCTCCACAGGTGCCGAACGGAAGGAACCCAAACTGACACTCTGCGAGCGGCCCGATAGAAAACTCTTCAGCCAGGACAGAGCCAAGCCCCTGACCCCAACCTCCTGCAAGCGACTGAGCAAGATTTCATGCGATATCGTGTTGAATGCTGCGGACAGGTCCAACAGCACCAGAATCACAGAGCTCCCCTTATCCTGTGACATTCTGATGGCGTCAGTTACATAGAGGAGCGACGATTCCGTGCTATAGTTGGGCCTGAATCCGGACTGGGAGTGATCTAAACCTCCAGTCAGCTCGATGAAATTCGACAGATGGGTGTTGATATGCTTTTCTGTCATCTTGCTCAGATATGGGAGAAGAGATATGGGGCGAAGGTTGGATATGTCCGTCCAGGGAAGAGCAGAATTCGTACGGATGGGATTTACAAGAGCTTTCTTCAATTCCTGTGGTACTCTACCCTCAGCAAGAGAGAGATTCACCAGAGTCTGAATCATAGGACAAAGAGAATTGCCCAAAGAGGAAACAATTCTGGCAGGGATAAGATCTAAAGGGGACCCTGTCTTAATTTGACCTATTAATGTCTCAATATCGCTCTGACTGACTGCTGGGAAGGCAGTGAGCGTGGCGGTGTCAGTGGTCCGGGAGTAATAGGAGGTTGTGGGGGGGCAGTTCATAGGGTTTGTATTCTTGATGATTTTATCATATATCAGCTCTATTTTATTTCTGAAAAAGAGGGAGATATCATCACATAGTGATTGTGAGGATACGTCAAGACTTTCACAAGCCGTAGGTTTAGTGAAGGCTTGTAAAATCCGATATAATACCTTGGAAGAGTTGCCAGCCTCCCATAATTGGGAGGCAATGTGTTTTTTTCGGGCTAGTCTAATGTTTTTGTGATATGTAGACAGGGCAATATAATAACTCTTTTTATCTTCCTCAGAATGCGTTTTTCTCCAGGTTTTTTCTAACTTTCTACAAGCCTGTTTATCTGACTGTAGTTGATCAGTATACCACACCTCCTGACTAGAGGTGGGACGCTGTTTACATAATTTCATGGGGGCCAAAGAGTCAACCGCAGTTGAGATGGCAGAGTTGAACTTAGATAGGGCCGATTCAATGTTATCAGAAGCTGTAATAAGGGGCTCAACTAATGCCTTCTGAAAATCATCTAATGTCACTTTATGCCATTGTCTACGCCAAAAGGAAGGAGGGGGCAGTTTGCTAGGTTTATCCAAACCCAATAGGGAAAATTCAATTACAAAATGGTCTGACCAACTCACCTGAATGGAAGGTCGGCATGCGATCTTAGAGGAGTTGGAAAAGATCATATCCAATGTATGACCTGCTAAGAGAGTAGGGCCTTTGTTGTGTTGTATGAGTCCTAATAAAGATAGGTACACCAAAAAAGGTAAGGTCTCTGAGTTTTTGGGAAGGTCCCCATGTACAATAAAGTCTCCTAGAAGTTGAAAATCATTTCCAACTTTGAAATGCGGGGCCAATACTTCAACTAGGGAGAGTGCAAAGTTGGCACTCGGCCCTGGAGGACGATAGACCAAAGCCCCCTTCGAGTGGGCTTTAGACAGAGTATTGATCCTAACGATCATAATTTCCATCGAGGGGTCACTCCTTTGTTCCAGTATAGAGACATTGATCACCTCCTTATGAATGATAGCAATGCCATCACCCGTTTTGACAGGTCGATCTAACCGTATCATTTTGTATCCTGCAAGGATGCCCAGGGTAATAGCAGGGACCATATGAGGTTGCAGCCAAGTCTCGGTCAGTAAACATAACTCAGGCTGTGCGGTGGAAATAAGATCCCAAATTTCAGTATGGTGTTTCGGTAGAGAGTGGATGTTGCATAAAAGGCTCTTCCAACCAGTCAACAAATGTGTTTCCTCCCTGTAGCGCCCCACCGAAGTAAATAAGTGGGAAGCCTGAAACTGGCAGTGTATGCACACAATGGGACCCTCCAGACATGGCCAGGAGTATCGAGCCCAGCCTTGTAGGGGGGCTGACTGAAGGTCCAGTAATTCCTGGGATGAATAGCTGATGCGACTTACTACAGCAGGATCCATGTTTGAATGGGGAGAGAGTTGTTTTTGGGAGAGAAGAGGATGATATCAGTTTTGATAGGGATAAGTTTAGGATGGTTGTTTTGGAACCAGGTTTGGATCTTGGTTAGTGCAGTGTTAAGGTGTAGGATATCGGCATGGAATTTTATTTTATAGTACAGTTGGGTGTCGGACGCGTACAAGTGATAGTTGATTTTAGCGTGTTTATGTATAAGGGTAAGGGGTTCCAAAAAGAGGTTGAAAAGGGCAAGAGAGAGGATGGATCCTTGAGGGACAACTAGAGAGACAGGAGTGGGTCTAGAGAGGGAGTTTTGAATTTTAATTTGTTGGGTTCTATGTTGGAAGTAGGATGTGAACCAGTTATGGACAGTGCCATTAATGCTGAATCGATCTTTGAGAGCATTGAGTAAGGATGGGTGGTAGACTGTATCAAAAGCAGTGGAGAGGTCGAGGAGGATGAGTAGGTAGGTCTCGCCCTTGTCCATTGCTAAGTGGATATCGTCGACTATGTTAAGCATTGCGGTTTCAGTGCTGCAACGGAAGCCAGATTGTAGGGGATCTAGAAGGTTGAATGTGTCAATGTATTTGTCCAGTTGTTGCAGGGTGCATCCAAGGGCTTTGGAGAGGAGCGAGAGGTTGGAGATAGGGCGGAGATTGTTAGGGTCATTGGGGTCAGTTTTGGGGTTTTTGGGGATGGGTGTGATTTGTCCGAGTTGAAGGGAGATGGGGACATTCCCTGTTGAGAGGGAGGCATTAATGATGTTGGTCCAGTAGGGGACAATGACGTGTTTGAGGTCTTGGACGAGTACCGAAGGGATAGGGTCTTTAGTGTGGGAGGATGGCTTGAGTTTGGCTAGGATAATGAAGACTTTTTTTTTGCAGAAACGGGGTGGAAGTTATGCTATGAGGCGTTATTTTTAAGCAGTAGGCTAGTGAGGAGGGGTTCAGGAGGTGTGTACGAAGGGAGAAGGATTGAAGGAGTCAGGGGTGTGTTCAAAGGGAGGGGTGGGTGGGGTGTAGTAGCCAGGGGGGTGTTGATGGGTGGGCGAGGGTTGAGTGTCGAGGAAAGTACGGTCAATTTTTGCGATTGTTTCACTGAAAAAGTTGACAATTTCTTCACATTTGGTAATGGAGGCCACCGGGTTATAGGGTGCAGGTGCGGTTTGGTTTCTAATAATGTTGAACAATTCTCTATGTCTAGTTTTGGAACGAGAGCATTGTAGATGACAGAATGAAGCTTTTTTTCAAAAAAATAAATGTTTTTTATAGGAAGACCTTGCAGTTCTGAGAAGGGAGAGATGAGATGGGTAAGGGTGTTGTCTCCATGTTCTTTCAGCCAGTCTCAGTGAGCGACTTTCTTTATTCAGGTCAAGGGTGAACCATGGTTCGGAGGGGACATTTTTTAGTGTTTTCATTTTGAGAGGGGCAAGTTGGTCTAAAACCTCGGAGACAGTTTTGTTAAAATGCTCAGTGAGTACATTCGCATTTGAAGAGGGGGGGTGAGACTGAGTTGGGATTGGAGTTTATGTTCTAAAGCGCCGGAGGGGATTTGCCTAAGATTTCTGGTCACATTTATAGTATTATTGGTTTTTTTAGGGGCTGGCGGGGAGATCGTGAACAGAATGAGATGGTGGTCAGACCAATCGCTCGGGATGATGTTGGATATGGATGTCAAATCCGGGTTGGAGATTATGGCGTCTAGAATAGCTCTATTGGTGTGGGTGGGGGAGTGACAAAGTTGCTTGAGGTCGCTAATCTCAAGAAGGCTATTGAGAAGGTTGGTTGCAGGGTCATCTGGATCATTCCAGTGCAGGTTGAGATCTCCTAGGAAGAGATTTTTTGGAGTTGGAAAATAGTGATTTAGTTAGAAGGTCCGATAGTTCTGCGGCAAAGTGAAGGGGTTCCCCAGGAGGGTGGTAGATGTTATTAATTCGAATTGAGGGGGAGCTTTTAATTTTACGTTTGGCTCCTAAGTATTCAAAGGTAGTGTAGTAAGTGTTATTAATTGGGAGAGTTGAAGTTCTTCTTAGTAAATGATTGCTAGACCTCCCCTGATTTTTTCAGGTCTCTCTTTTCTGAGAATAGAGTAGCCAGGAGGGGCCAGAAGGTCTACGATGGGTGTAGAAAGGCCTTTGAGCCAGGTTTCAGTGAGGAAGGCAATATCAGCATCCTCATTGAGAATGGTTTCTGAGATTTTGGTTGCATGTCGGACAGCCAAGCGGCAGTTCACGAGCATGCAGGAAAGGGGTTTAGGGTTGGTGTTAGGGGCAGAGAGAAGTTGAATGCTGGTGAGTTGAGGGTTGGATCTGGGGAAGGTCAGCGACTCTGGGATTCTGCTAGTTCCTAAGATAACAGGAATATTGGAGTGAGGGGGGAGGGGGGAAGGGGTCTTCAGGAGGGGGATTTAAGGTAGGCGTTGCAGAGGGCAGAGAGGTCGGGCGGAGTAGGAATTCAGGGTTCGAAGGGGTCTGTGGGAGCGGGTGAGGAGAGGGATTGTTACCCAGTGTTTGGGATACAGGTGTTTTCAAGGGCAGGCACATGGTGCAGAGGGCCAAGAGGGGAGGGATATGGGTTTGCAGGATTTGCACTGATTGAAATCTTTTCTGAACAGGGAAAGTTAAGTAGCCAGGGTTGAACGATTGTAGTCCAGGCTACGAAGTGTCTGACTAAGGATGGAGAGGAGGGAAGTTGAAGCGGCTGAGATGGAGGAGGGGTCAGGGGAGGAGTGGCTAAGGAGAGAAGGTTGTAAGCTTAGAGTGGGCGTTTCGTCAGTGGGGGATAGAGAAGGTGGTACCGTGTTTGGAGGGGGATTGGGGAGGGGAGAAGGAGGGGAGGGGTGTAAGGGCCAGTGTAAGGAGGGAGGGCAGGGTGTGATGTATGATGTTCTGGTGGAGGGAGGGGGGAAAGGGGAGAGGTGGGGGGATGGTGAGTGATGGTCTGGGAGGGGGTGGGGGAAGGGGGAGAGGTAAAATAGATTGGATTTCAGACATGTATTTTACAAAACGGGTAGCTATCTGAGCAGAGTCAACCTTCATGAACTCTTATAGGGCCTCTTGACATATCTGAACATTGAGGATGCGCCAGATAGGAGGCTGCCCAAAAATTTGCAAGAGGAGCTAGGTCTTACAAATGCATAAAACATGTATCATGCCGCAAAACCAGCCTTGAGAGGGCGTATCTTCCTTATACCTCTGGCTATACTTATACGCCACAGTCCTAAAATGGCTGTGAAAAGAAACCTCTTATGGTTATTTGAAAGGTTCTCACTCACAAACCTGGTTGGTGACATGCTTCATCATTGGGCCCCACCAGGAGTGGCCGAATGCCACCCTAGTGTGCTTCAACGCCAGGTTACTGCGGAGCTGGATTTTTCGGAGAAAGCCTATTACTTAACTCCCTTCTGATGCAGCACATTTGCATGAAGATGGAATCTAGAAACAGCATTATGTATTCACAAATTAAGATGCAACATTCCACGTGAAGAAACCGCACTTGATTACTCAAGTGGGTGCAGCAAACCAAGGAAACAACCATGTTAAACTACACAAAAATACAGTCGTTCACCCAAGCAAACCGTGAGGCTGCGCGACATGCATTGACATTGACAATATATTTTTTTTTTTTTGTAAACAAAACGGAGTTTGGTCCTGGGACAGAGGGGCAGCTGGACCTAATACAACTGGAAAAGAGAATATGCTAGTTTGAGGGCTAGCATATTCTCTTTTCCAGTTGACATTGACAATAAGCATTTGCAACACCAAAGATACATTTGAGATATTATTGTGCAAACATCACACGGCAAATGAAAGCATTTGTTGCTAGACTTCACTTTTGAGTTAGGGCAGTGGGCACATTTATGCGCAAAACTAAGTCAGTGGTAAAATGATGAGGTAAGGTGAAGACCTGAGTGATGTCACTACGAAATTGTTTCTTCTTGGCTGGCATATATTGGAACCAATGGAACTCAAAATGCAAGGTCGAGGCTACCTCCCTCACAGCAAAGATGGAACAAGAGCTTCTAAACCTTTGTATGGGTCGCCAGGCAGAGGATGCTGCAACTGGTGCAATAAAGCAAGGAAACACAGGCTGCCAGACGTCTAAAATCGATTCTGTAATTACTCAGGGCATGCGACTAATTTTTATTTAGTTGCTTATGAGTCAGAGCAATAAAAGAAGTAATCAATGTGTTCTCATACCAGCGAACCTAGTTAAACACCTGATAAAGCATGACTAACCCAGCCATTAGTACTCAAACACGGTAAAGACCGGCACATTGAATTAAAATGATGGTTGACAATGGACAGTAAAGCTGATAAAAGGGCCAGGAATGACTCATGCATCATCAGCATTTGTGTTCTGGTTTTGATTTGTCGTTTGTTATGGTAAATATAAAATGCATGTAATGTATTTGATTTGACAGCCCTAAAGCAGCTGCAAAGCTCCCGTCAATGTTTGAAATTACGTGTAATGTTACTTAGCATTTTTAAATGTGAAATACCTTTAAGAGGCATAACGTCCCGATAATGGTGCCTGCCTAGAGGTCTCCTCACTGAACAGACAAAGGGGGATCTGGGTTGCACACGGACACATACCAAGCAAACACAAGCATTTGCAATGCTATCGGTCTCGCCTTTGGGACCTTATATGCATTTAGCTATGCAGCACATTAGCCTGGGTGAAGACACATCTACTGTTCTTTAACATGGAGGGAAAGTAAGCAAAAAACTGAGTTAAACACCAGCTATGGGAACACATGGGGAGAAATATTGCCTTTCAGCGGGAAATGGTATACTCCAAAGCTCAGTTTTTAAAATAAAAGCAGGGCCTTCCGTGGTCATATCACTGAAAAAACAACATTTGTAAAAAATATTGTCTACAGGTGCTCCTGGTAGACAATTTCTATGGACTGGAATCTAGAGAATGCTAAAGTGATTCTGGTATTTTACTGACCTCTGCTGGTCGTTTTCTATCAAGAAAGTTAAATAGAGGCAGTTGCCAGAAAAAGAAAAAAAAGAAAGTCCCTCAGCAGAAAGCAATTCATGTATTTAACTGACCTCTACTGGTTGTTTTCTATCAAGGCCATTAAATGGAGGCAGTTGAACAGAAAAAAGTCGATAAGTGGAAGCAGACAAGTCCTAGGGCTTGTCTCCAGAGCCCACAAAGTACATGTACAAATAAGTATATACTAAAGAGGTCTCGAAACCTAACCCTTACTTGAAAATCAAGTTTCCTATTTTTCCTGGAAGTCTGATCTATTGTTGCACAACGTCTGTGAAAGTACTGGACACAAGGTGATGTGTGTGTTGGCAGCACCCACCCATGGAAAGGTCTATCAAAAGGCACCGCCCTTCCTTCCTAGCCTGCAAGGAGAAACAAATTAAGCAGACTTTCGACTCTTTCTACATAAGGCAAGGTGTGTGCCCCTTTGTTCTGGCAGAAGGGGTAATGGAGGTGATTGCTGAGGAGGTTGTGTAGAATCCTATGGTGGATGGCGCATGGAGCACTTTCCAGTGCGTTCTCGTCTGCATAACAGTGGCCCACCTCAGTCACTCATTCACTCTCCTTTTTCCAGTCTGGAAGATCTCACTCCATTGGCACTGAGCGAGAGGCACGAGCTAAAAATCATCCTGTAACACATACTGAAATGAAAGGCAATAACAAGGGGAGGCACACAAGTGCGCCCGTCCCTTCCTTCAACAAGTATGAGGCCACTACCAGTCTTTCAAATAGAGCAGTCCACACACAGTTAAAAACAACCACAGAAAATGTAGGGGCATATTACCAAGCAATAGCGATAATTATCGCTATTGCTTGGTTAGAGACAAAATTTTACCGCTGAGCTGCGGCAATTTTTATCGCAGATAAACCTTGGTATTACCAAGGTTTATCGCAAATGCGATAAAAATCGGCCACAATGCATGAATATCGCTGAAAAGTCAGCGATATTCATGCATTACCAAGCTAATGCTCTTAGCCATGTTATCCACCTCCCATTGGATAACATGGCTAAGAACTGCTCAGGGCAGGTGTTAGCTTTTGGATATATTCGCGCTTAGCGCGAATATCTCCAAAAGTTGGTAATAGGAGATAGCGATGTTAGCGACTGTTTCCAGTCGCTAACATCTTGGCACGCCTACTTTGCATGTCATTAGTGATAAATATCACTGACATGCAAAGTGGGGCTCAAGATGGTCGCTATCTCCTACTAGCTGATAAACCCCCTTGATAATATGCCCCATAATGTTTCAGGAAGTGCTGTGATGGAGAGGATTTCCCACCCCTGTCATTAGGGCCGGACTAAGAACAGCAACTAGCCCTGGCAGATTACTGCTCAACCAGCCCTGGGGGGAAGGGGGAGAGGGCTCCAGCTTTTGTTACAGGGGGGCAAAATTGCAGCACTGCTGCATGACCGCCCCCAGTGATAAAACCGACCCCCCACAGCCAGAAAACCGTCCCCCACCCTTCCGGCCCACTGGGGAAACTCCTGGTGCCCGCTACGGCCGGTTCGGCCCTGCCTGTCATTAAAAAAAAACTCATGCAGCGAGCAAATCAACACCCCCTCTGCCCTCCTCTGTCTGACAGGACTTTTGCAGACCTGCAGTGTGCCTTCTTTCATAGTTTCTGTCAATAATCGAGCCTGTAGTAAATGCACTGAAGTTTGTAAACCTGGAATTTGCTGAACTCCAAGAGGTTCTACATGCATTACAATTAATTCCCCTATCTGTGGAGTTCCTCAGGAATCGTTCCTTTCCCCTAATGTCTTTAACCAATATATTCGTCCCTTTGTGTGTGCCAGTAGCGGCCTGTGCAGGTAAGTGCAGTGGGGTGGAGTGGGGGGATGGGGGTCAACAGATAACGACAAGGGAAAATTCAATATTTATTTAATTTTCACTCGTCATCGTCTGTTGAGTCCGTCCCACCCAATCCCCCCCCCCTCCTCCCAACCCCATCCCATCACTTTTACCTGCACAGGCTGCGCTCCTGGTGTGTACCCTGGACAAAATGCAAGTTGAGGTGTATAATCATGCAGATGATCTACAATTGATTTTCTCTATCAATGACTCTTTGAAATCGAAAGTGTTCTTTCAGAATACAATTGTATTCATACGTGTTTGGATAAATAATAATCATCTAAAGTTGAATTCAGAAAAGACTGAAATCGTTGTCTTTGGTAAGCAGCCAGATCTGTGGAACTTTGCTTTTTGCTCCCCTTCTATGGCTCTCCTCCCCAGCCCAAGAAGTCAGTCAAACGTCTTGGGGTCATGTTTGACTTTAAGCTGTCAATGAAATCTCAAGTGGGGGCAACAGTCTCAGCTTGCTGTTTTCAACTCCGCAAAATTAGAAAGATTGGAGATTGCTTTTCTTTGAGGCTATCAAACAAGTTGTCATTGCACTGGTTATCTCTAGAGCTGACTACGCTAACTCTCTTTATTTGGCGCTCCCTAATGGTCTCGCTGGTAGACCGCAATGGATACAGAATGAAGCTGCCAGGCTTTTGTATCAACTATCCCAGAAGTGTCATATCACACCCCTGCCACAGAAATTGCATTGACTACCAGTGAGCAAGGTCTGCTGTCTTTAAATCTGTACAGAGTTGTAGCCTGATCTTTATCTTGGCCTATATCCACAAATATACACCTGGCCGTAACATAAGATCTTCTCATTTAAACTTTTTGTCAATCCCCCCCCCCGTAATAAAAAGACATTGGGTTGTTCCAGCTTTTCTACACCACCTCCTGTATATGGAACACCCTACCATCTGCTATTTCAAGTTTACGAAACTATTGAAGACCTGGCTGTTCAGGGTGG
This sequence comes from Lissotriton vulgaris, assembly GCF_964263255.1. NCBI lineage: Eukaryota > Metazoa > Chordata > Amphibia > Caudata > Salamandridae > Lissotriton > Lissotriton vulgaris. The sequence continues at coordinate 1,722,592,342 of NC_141694.1, read as the reverse complement.
CTTATGATTAACCAGTAAGAGCGTATAACTGTATGTTTGCTTCTGTAGCTTTAGCGCCAAGAGACCTTTTGGTGAATGTGTGCTTTATAAAACTGGAGAACATAACATAACATAACATAACATAACATAACATAACATAACATAACATAACATAACATAACATAACATAACATAACATAACATAACATAACATAACATATCCATACACGGAATGGACACAGCAGACAAAGCGCGTTCGTCAGGCATCCCTTGGTCCCTTTAAGCTGTGCTAGTGCTGTCTCATTGATGACGTCACATGGAGGGGAGATGTGCCAGTACTACAGCTTTCAGACGTACAAGTATCCGCACTTGCTGCTGCAAAGGCATGCACCTCCTGGCTCATAACGAGGTTCTGCTGACACTGGTCATTTACTAAATCAATTCATTTTCAGACTTCTCCCGCATCTTTTAAATAAGCAAGGACCATCTCAATATGTTCTTAATAAAATAAACTTAGATAGCACAGTTTCTTAATGTAAAAACAAAAACACAAATAATAGCATATCCTTGGGCATGTGACTGCAAATTGCCATAATGCAATCATACTCCTTCCATCAAAACTTGATGTCCTGCCAAAGGAACTGTGGATTGAACAGGTAGTCATAGAACAGGGCTCTTGGCCCTCTCTGCACTGTACAAGAATGTTTGTTTTCCTGATTGCCTCAATGGGAGCCTAATTCATAGATAAAATATGTCTTGATAAAAAAGCTCTTGTAAACTTTGAAACCCTGCCAAAGAGTTTGGATAAGGAAAGAAACATTGAAGTCATTAAAAATGACATCACACTACAGGGACTGCCAAATTGAGAAATTAGACATTGTGCTTGGCAAGGAAACAAAGGCACAAAGCGAACGGCAAATGTGATCTGTTGATGATTTTTTTAACCAGGAACAGATACTGCGTACATGCAATTGGCAGAACTGGGTAAAACGTTTTATTTGACTTACCGCATCATCGAGGGACCCCAAAACACTGAAAAGCAATTATCGTCAACGTGTTCTTTCTCTTCAGCCTGATTGCCTCTAGCTTTTTCAAATATAAATGGTGATTCCCACTATTCAAACTAGTGAAAGTATCTCCTGAATGGCAAAGACAAAGTACTGAGGTAGAGCATTGATAATGAGTACTTATGATTCCTTACAAACAAATGCAATCATTCTAAGTTATGTAATGTTATGCTATGCAGATTTGCAGAGCGCACTATCACCCAGGAGGGTATCCTGTCACTGAGTAGATGTGGGTCTAGCAAACACAACAAGATGATGGACAGAGTGCTAAAACTTTTCAACCACTCACCCCCAGTCACAGGTATGGGTTTAATCCATAGTTCTTTTGCTCACTATGCCACCCCAGTTTGGACCCAGCCATATGCAAATCGGTATTGACCCTGTTCCTCATGGGAACAGTCCAGCCTGAACTGCCAGACCAGGTCGTCGCTGGACCGGAAACAAGCATCCTGGGACTAGTTTCTGGGTTTCACCCCACATAAGCCAGGCTAGCTTGAATCCAGTGGCACACCGAGCAAGGGACCAACGTCTGGGCATACCCTTGGCCACTTAAAGCAAACACAACAAGATAATGGCCGGAGTACTGAAATTTTTCAACCACTCACCCCCAGTCACAGTTCTGGGTTTAATCCATCGTTCTTTTGCTCATTAGGTGTGAGTCTAGCCACACCTAGGGCCTAGTGGGACTAGCAAAAAAAGACAGGTCTTCAGCTTTCTGTCAAATTCAAGAAGTGAGGAGGAGGCTATAATGTGTTGCAGGAGGTCATTTTATGCTATAGAAGCGATATAGTAGAAGACTCGACACCCGGATCTGGTTTTCCTTATGAGTAGGATTGTGCAAGCAGGAGTCCGGATAAGTTGAGGTGTCTGGAACATTTGTGAAAGCAGATGCGATTGTGGAGATATGCTGGACCAATGTTATGTAGTGCCTTGAAAGTGTGGGTGAAGAATTTAAATTGTGCTAGTTTGTGAATGGGGAGCCAGTGGTTCTCCTTCAGGTGTGACTCTAAAGGTCAGAATGCCATGGTGTGGTAATACCCCACAGATCATTAAAGGGTTCTGTTTTTCTTGAGCTCAGCATAAGGTCACCATTACTCGTTTGCAGGCCAGAATAGGGGATAACACATTTATAGTGCATACTTTCATTCAATCTGTTCTATATCCCTACAAACATTACAGCAGTATTTACTTCTCGAAATCTGTGTGTAAAAGCCACCAGGCCAGAGCAATTATTTTGTGCACTAATTGTAAACCTGAGTAAGGCACACATTTCAGTTTCATTGCTAGTCAGAACTACTGTGGTCCTTAAAAAGTTGTAAACAAAAAGATCAAGATTACACTTGTTGCTGTTAGAAATGGGGATCTTTAGTTGACAGAGGTAGGCACCTTCGTCCAAATAGGGACCCTTTTTCCTAGTCAGGATAAGGGAGTTACCCTCCTAAAATAACCCCTGCTCACCCCCTTGGTAGCTTGGCACGACCAGTCAGGCTTATTCTGGAGGCAGTGTGTAAACCATTTGCACATAACCAACAGTAATACAGTATAAACAGTACAAAAGTACACCAAACCAGTTTAGAAAAATAGCCAATATTTTTATATACTCAAGACAAGACCAAGAAAGATAAAAAAATCCACAATACAGTACTTCAGTTAACAAAATATCCTTGAAATACAGTTCCTTGAAGTTGATAGCTCAGTCCCGGGCTATGACGGCGTCATGAACAAACAAATCCAAACAGACCGAAACATCGCGGGCCAGCTACGGTGTCAGGAAGACCCGCAAAACAGTTCCTTTAGAAATGCAGGGCGTCGGCGACCTCTCGTTGAACTTCCGAAAGCAATGCGTCTGCAGGCATCGGTTCCAGAGGTCAGTGCAGAAGTCGTCGGCCCTTGAAGTCACACGCGTTGCAGATCGAACTTCTCACAGTTGAAGTCAGGAGCGCTGGTGTCGGCAGGCATCGGGTGCTGCGGTGTAAAGTGCAGCAGTGTGGCGTGCTTTGCCCTCAGGTCATGGTGTGAGCAGCTGCTCGGTGGCGGTGTCAGATGGCGTCGTCGGTGAGACCAGGGTCACGTGCGAAGTGATGCGGTGCTCGTCGCGGTGCAGGCAGGTCACGGTGCAGGCAGTGGCTTCCTCGTTGCTGAAGCGTGGTCATCGGCTGACCAACTGGAGTCGATGGGGTCGACGTCGGTAGGCCAAGGCTGCGGTACAGGTTGAGGTTGATGTGTTGTGTAACTTTGCGAGTGTTGCCCTCGAACCAAGGTGCGAGCAGCGGCAACAATTTGAGCGTGGAGCTGCATCGTTGGGGATACCAAGGTGGCGTCGCGAGGCGATGCGGAGTGCGGTCCCGACAGGTCGCTGTGCGAGCAGTGGCTCGTTGGTGGCATCAGCAGGCGTCGTCAGTGAGACCAGGCTTGCTGTGCGGCGGTGCCCTCTGCAGTGCCTTCAGGACACGGAGTCGGCAGCCGCGTCGTAGATGGCGTTGGGTTTGCTTTTTTTTCTGTTGCAGCACAAAACACACAGTTTGCAGAGCTGAGGGCAGAAGAACTTGAAGTCCTTGTTGTTCCTGAGACTTCTTGAACAGGGGTCAAACTCTACCTCAAGCCATTGGAGAAACTCACTAAAATATGTTATGTTATGTTATGTTATGTTATGTTATGTTATGTTATGTTATGTTATGTTATGTTATGTTATGTTAGGTTAATTATGTCTTTTATAGCGCTCGGCTACTCGAAAGAGTGTCCCGGCGCTTTATTGACAGCCTGAAAAAGACAAACACAACACAGACATTAAAAGAAAACACGGTCAGCAGGAAAAGGGAGTCTAAGAGGCAAAAATCCACGTTTTCAGGCCTTTCCTGAAGGCCAGCAAATTTGAGGTACTGCGCAGTGTCAGGGGCAGAGAGTTCCAAAGCTGTGGAGCCCGGGACATAAAGGAGCGACCTCCTTCTTCACACGAGGAACAGTGGCAAGAAACATCGACTCTGATCTCAGAGATCGTGATGGACGATAGAAGGCGAGCCTCCTTTGAAGGTATTTAGCCCCTGAGGCATAGAGGGCCTTGTGTGCAAGAGTTAAGGCTTTGAAAACTATCCGCTTCCAGATAGGTAGCCAATGAAGAGACTGCAACAAGCCAGAAACTCTGACTCGCCTGTGCAGGCCAAAAATGGCTCGCGCTGCCGCATTCTGGACCACCTGCATCCTTTGCAGGAGATATTCCGGCAGGCCAAGATATAGGACGTTGGAGTAGTCCAATCTTGAACTAATTAAGGCCTGTACCGTAGTCCTCCTATGGTCCTCAGATAGCAAAGGGAAAAACTTCCGAAGCATACGGAGGAGACCAAAACAGGTGCCAGTGAGGGCAAGGATCTGAGATCTTAAAGTCAGGCCGTTGTCAATTTTGATCCCCAAATTCTTAGCCAACTGAGACGATCGCACCGGAGGAGACATGTCAGCGGGCCACCATACCTGCCAGTCTGGATCGGATTGACAACCGAAGAAGAGTACCTCCGATTTATCTGAGTTGCACTTGAGGCTGTTCAGTTGGAGCCATTCGAAAACAGCCCCAAGGCACTCTCTGATACTCTCTCCATCAAAATCCTCTCCTTTCCCACAGTTAAAGAGCAACTGGGTGTCGTCGGCATAAGATACGATCTGGGCCCCGAAAGACTCAGCCAATGCCGCCAAAGGGGTCATAAAGATGTTAAAGAGAGTCGGGCTCAACACAGAGCCCTGCGGGACTCTGACTCCCAATGGCGGCATCTCAGCATAGCTGAAGGAGGCCCAGACCGTTTGTCGGCGGCCAGCCAAAAAAGATCTAAACCAGCTAAACACCGTCCCCCTCAGACCGATCTCATGAAGTCTGACAAGCAGACCCTCATGGGGGACTATGTCAAAGGCCGCCGACAAGTCAAGCATTATCAGCATGGCTCTGCCACCCGAGTCCAGCGTCTCCTTGATGGCTTCGGACACCTCCAGCAGCGCCGTCTCAGTGCTAAGATTAGGGCGAAAGCCCGATTGAGTGGAATGAAGCAGATCATGTGATTCCAAGAAATTGGAAAGCGCAGTGTGCACATGCTTCTCCACGATCTTTGTCACTGCAGGAAGGAGAGAAATAGGCCTATAATTGGCCAAGACCTCGGGATCTAAACCAGGCTTCTTAATAAGGGAATGACCATAGCCTGTTTCCAGGCCAATGGGACCACACCCTGGCTCAGAGATAGATTCAGGAGGGGGTTCACCAGCGGATTTACCACTGCCGCCATCTTCGCCAGAAATTTGGCCGGACATGGGTCGAGCGGCGAACCCGATTTAAGATTGGCCATGAGTGTCAATGACGAAGAAGCTGAAATAGGCGGAAAGTCTGTCAGGACTGACCCTTGGGGGACCGATGGAACTGGTCCGTCCTCAGAGCAAGGGGAGACAACAACCGGCCTCAATGGAAAAGAGTCCTGAATCAGCTTAATCTTTGTAGTGAAAAAGCTGGCGAGATCCGACGCCCATGTCTCGGTGGGGGCGGACTGGGTCGCATTCGACCGTGGGGCAATGAATTCCCTAACGATCGTGAAGATCTCTTTGCAGGAATTAGAGGCAGCCTCAATCCTCCTAGCAAAGTAACTCTTCTTCTCAAGGAGGATATCCCGATGATAGGCCTTGACCATAGTTCTATAATCGAGTCTGGCTGCAGGATCGTACTGAGCCCGCCAGGCCCTTTCAGCCACCTTGCATTGCCTGCGGGAAGCAAGCAGCGCTTCAGTGAACCAGGGAGCAGAAACCCGTTTAGGAAGCGAACGAGAAGCTCTCGAAGGGGCAAAATCATTCAGCCTGTCCACAAGCCAAGCCTGCAGAGACTCCAGGTCCCTATCTAAAACCCCCGTGAGAGGGCAAGGGTGTTCGCGCAATGCCTGCGCCAATATTTCTGGGGTCACCTGATGGTATGCCCTCGACACTAATCCTTGCTGTCTGTGGGCATTGCTCGGGGGTTTCTGATTGCCCAGTATATGGAAATTGACCAACCGATGATCTGTCCAAAGGACCGGCAGAAGTGCCGTCACCTCTATGGGGGCCGTAGAGAAAACCTGATCCAAAGTATGGCCTTTATCATGCGTTGGTTCAAAAAGATAGGGGGCAAGTGCCGTCACCTCTATGGGGGCCGTAGCGAAAACCTGATCCAAAGTATGGCCTTTATCATGTGTTGGTTCAAAAAGATAGGGGGCTAGGCCCTCGGGGGGCCGTAATATCGGACAGTTTGATCACATCTGGGTCCGAAGCCTCATCCATGTGAAAATTCTAATCTCCAGCCAAAATACAGTGGTCAGCTCTCAAGACCAACGTTGACATGACAGACTGAAGTTCATCAAAAAAAGAACCAACTGGGCCAGGGGGTCTGTACACTAGCAGCCCTTTCACCGACTGATGCGGCGCCAATGATAAAGAGAAGGCAAGGGATTCAGACCCTTTAATAGCCTCAGTGGGAATAATTGAACATACAACAGATTTCTTCACCACGAGTGCTACTCCTCCGCCCCTCCCTTCCAGTCTATCTTGCCTATAAATATTGTATTCTGAAGGGATCGCCATAGCGATTTCGGGATTGGAGAAAACTCCTAACCAGGTCTCTGTTAGCATCAGGCACACCGGTTTTTCGGTGGTCAGGAGGTCAAAGAGCTCCTGAGCATGACTGCGCACTGACCTGGTGTTTAACAGCATACAGAGATGCTTCACAGTATCCGTCTCCCGGTTGGGGAGTGTCCGTGAAGCATTGCCTGGCGACCAGCCGCAGCCCGGGCATCTCCTATTGCCCCTATGGCAACCAGGGAACACCTTAAAGCAAGCACACGATACCTTTTGTAAAGATCGCAGCTTCGAGATGTATAGCAGACCATAGTAACACCCGGTAAACTTGGTCCAACGGAGCCAGCCCTCCCGCCGCACCGACCGCTTCCGAGACGCTGACGGGCGCAGACGGGCTGGACTCTGGCGTGACTCCGGCGTCACTACGGCGAGAATGCTGCGCGAGAACGGTGCGCGTAGAATGGCTGCTTTATATACAGGTCAGCGTGTCCTTATGACAGCTGATCTGCTACCCCCAAATGGCCAGGCGAGGAAGAAGACTCACCTAAGATGGCGGCCAAAGCTGAAGTGACCCGGGACCCGCCAAGCGCGGTGAAAGACCAATTATAGTGCAGGTGAGGGAGCGCTATCCTGAATAAAAGCAAGGTAAAATGAAATAAAAGTAAAGCAAATAGATAACAGGGATGTTTTAAAAAAAAAACGCTGCCGCGTAGATTGCAGGAAGTTCAGTCCAGGGCTTTCACTGCCCAAGAAAGAAGCAGCCACTGTTATGTTATGTTATGTTATGTTATGTTATATTAATTTATTGTGCGCACAGCTACTCCAGCCAAGGAGCGTCCCGGCGCATAGACAAGAAGCAACATAACACAACAGGAAAAGATAAGACATAACAGGGGCAGCTAAAACAAAAATATTTTTATTGCTCTCCGGAAGGTCAAAAGGTCCTCCAACAAACGGATTTCAACAGGGAGGGAGTTCCAAGTTAGTGCAGCTTTTACGCTGAAAGAACGACCCCCCATGCGGCTGAGTCTGAATCTGGGGACTACAGCAAGGGCCTGTCCTTGGGAACGGAGGGTACGAGTGGGGACATAAAAAGAAAGACAGCTGGACAAGATTTTAGGGCCTATACCTCTCAAGATCTTAAAGGTCAAACAGAGGACCTTAAAGAGAATGCGCTTCCTTACTGGAAGCCAGTGTAGGGAGCGAAGGACACTCGCCACCGGGCAAAATCTGGGCAGGCCGACAATAGCTCTAGCCGCAGCATTTTGGACCCGCTGCAGGCGAGTTAGCTCAGCCTGGTTGGCCCCAGCCAGAAGAGAGCTAGCGTAATCCAGGCGAGAGATGATAGTTGCCTGGATTACCAGCTGTCTGGTTGGGGCATCAAAGAATTTGAGTACCGGTCTTAAACCTCTCAGCAGACCAAAACAGCAGGCTGCTGTTTTTTTAGTGTGTCCTACAAAGGTAAGGCCCGCATCCAGCCAGACCCCCAAATCTTTCACCTCCGACACTGGGGCCGGAGTAGGTCCCAGCTCTGGAAGCCACCATTGGTCACCCCACAGCTCCACTCCCCTACCGACAATCATTTACCTCCGTTTTAGTGGCATTGAGCTGGAGACAGTTCCCTGTCAGCCAGCTTGCCACCGCCTTCAGTCCAGACTGAAACCTGGGGGCATCTTGTTCCGCGTCCCCGCTGAGAGTGACCGCCAGCTGTGTGTCGTCGGCATATGAGACCAGAGTTAGGCCCCACTGCCTAGCGACATCAGCCAGCGGCCTCACGTAAAGGTTAAACAACGTGGGACTCAGCGAGGACCCCTGCGGAACCCCCATGGCCAGAGGCTGGAAATTGGATTTGAAGGGAGGGATGGCAACACAGAAGGAACGATTGTCAAGGAAGGAGCGGAACCATTGCAAAGCCTGGCCACCAATACTGATCTCCTCGAGCCGATGCAGGAGGATGCTGTGGGATACCGTGTCAAAGGCGGCGCTGAGATCTAACAATATCAGCGCCACAGTTTGACCAGCATCCAACCTTGTACGGAGATGTTCCACCATCACAAGAAGAGCGGTCTCCGTGCTGAGTCCAGCACGGAAGCCATTTTGTGTGGGGTCGAGGGCATTAGTCCGGGCTAGATGTACTGACAGGGCCAGATTGACATGGGCCTCTGTGATCTTTGCCGGCCAGGGTAGCAGCGAGATGGGATGGTAGCTTTCAGGCTTAGACGGGTCCAAGGAGGGTTTTTTAATAATTGGGGACACCACTGCCTGCTTCCACTTAGCTGGAACTACACCCGACTCCAGGGAGAGGTTGACAAGGGAACGCACAGCGGAGCGTCCCATAAAGGTCTGATCTCGGAAGAGAGCAGGTCTTACTGGATCAGATGGAGATCCAGATTTAACTTGCAATGCAAGTTTGTCAAACCCATCCGAGGTGAGAAGGGGGAATGAGAGCAGGGTGATCTGATGAGGTGTCCCGTTAGAGCTTCCCGGACCGAACCCTATGCTAGGGAATGTCCGATAGATTGCTTGGACTTTTCCCAAGAAATAAGAGGCAAGGGATTCGCAATGGGAAATGGAGCTCACGGTCGTAGAGGTAGTCCGCTTTGCCATTAGATCATTCACGGCCTTGAAGATGGCCTTCGACGGGTTGGTGCTGTTTTGGAATTCTGCGGCATAAAAAGCCGCTCGAACTCGGCAGATGGCCCGATGGTAGAGCTTGACGGACATGGCGTATTCAGCTTTTAAATCGGCCCCATACGTCTTCCGCCATTCCCTCTCCGCCCGTCTACAGGCTCCCTTCAGGGCACGTAGGGCGCCGTCGTACCAGGGACTCGACTCTCTAGTATTGATTTTTGTCGATACAATGGGTATCAGAGTGTCCAGAGCCCTAGTAATCCAAGAACAGAAGAGGTCATACCCCTCTTCTACGTCATTCAAAGGACCCAGCGGCTCCTCTAACAGAAACGATGGAAGTCTTCTAGCCTGAGTTTATTCCAAAACCTCCTAGGTACCCGTCTAGCTGAAGAGCTGGAGGGAGTGGCCGATGTAGGACAATGAATGGACACCAGGAAATGGTCAGTCCACTCTACCGGAGAGATAGAGGTAATTTTAGCCTCCGGCAGATTGGTGAAAAAGGGGTCAAGAGTATGTCCCCCAATATGGGTAGGCTGGGAAACCAGCTGGGATAGTTGAAAGGCCTCTAAGTCTGAGGAAATACTGCGTACTGTCAGACTGGAAAGGGTGTCGAAATGCAAATTCAAATCACCCATGATGGAAAAGTTGGCGCAGTCGGTGACCAAGGTGCCAACGATATCGGGGAAAGCATTTCTAAACACCACATCGCTACCCGGCGGACGGTATACAAGCATTCCGGAGAGCGTAAACTCGGGGCTGACAGAGACCTTAAAAGAGGCACTTTCACACCTGGCGATATTCAGGCCACTCCACAAACAGGAAAAGCTGGACCTAACTATAAGAGCTATGCCCCCACCTCTAGAAGATCTATTCAAGGTGTACATAGAATAGCCAGGGGGGCATGCTAGATTGAAAATAGCAGCATCCGCTTCCTGCAGCCAAGTTTCAGTAATGGCAAAGATATCCGGGGCTTCGTCCTCAATGAGGTCGTAGATGTTCTGATGATGTTTCAATGCTGATCTAACATTCAGGTTCAGAATCCGCAATGAGGAAAGAGAACCCCTAATGCGGTGAACACCGGAAGAGTTATTCCGGCGGAGGGACCTCGGGGGGTCAAGTACCCAACCATTACATGGGCAGCGGTACGGACCACAAAGCGGATGGACAGGCGGAAGAGTACATCTATGGCTCACCTGAACGATGGAGTATAAACTCTCCCTGGAGTATGTCAGCATTGCGACAGAAAGATGAAATACTTGCCGCAGCCCAGCAGCCCAGCAACCGCAGCGTCCCGCACGGCCTAAGCGCGGATGGGCGCAGACGGGCAGGACTCTGGCACGACTCCGGCCACGCGATGGCGCGCCCGCTACGCGATCCCGCTACGCGATCCCGCTACGCTAGGGGAGGAGCATTAAATAGACGTTCCCCCGCTGGCGCATGCGCAATGAAGCGCTGTTAGATCTACTACCTCACCTCAACCCCAAACCAAGATGGCGGACCCACCCCAGGCACGGCACCAAACCCGCCAAGCCGCGGTGAGGACACAATTTATGTGCAAGTGAGGGGAGATGGAGAGCGAGGGTCTGAACGACCTAAAAGAAAAGAATAAGGTAATTAAAATTCAAAGCTTTTCAGCGAGCGCGGAAACGCTCCTGTCAGCTGTGCGCTTCTTGTCAGGGGGAGGGAGACCGGGGACTCGCCTTAAATAGGCGTTCCCCCGCTGGCGCATGCGCAATGAAGCGCTGTTAGATCTACTACCTCACCTCAACCCCAAACCAAGATGGCCGACCCACCCCAGGCACCAAACCCGCCAAGCGGCGGTGAGGACACAATTCATGTGCAAGTGAGGGGAGATGGCCACTGCAGGCCATCACTGCAAAGCACTCAGCAAAATGGTAGTTAATCCTCACAGCTTCTCCAGCTCTTCTTCTTGGCAGTCTTCTTGGTCCAAAAGAGTTCTAAAGTTCAGGGGTTTAGGCCCCACTTTTTATAGCCCAAAATCCTTTGTCCTCTCAGGTAGAGTGTCTGTGCCCAGCCAGAACCAGTTCTGCCCTCTCTGGTGTGGCTCCGAGGCAGGAGGTGGAGACGTCATTGTAAGAGGCAGACCAGGCACATTCAGATTAAAAGAAATCTCCTCCCCCTACTCTAAATGCAGCCCAGGTCTATTTAGGCCTTTCTTGACCCACCTAGAGTATCTGGAGCCACTGCCCCTTTCCAACCCCTGTCATCCAAAACCCAGACAGTCAAACCACAACCTAGCAGAGGCCTACTGGATCGCTGAGCAAGAAAACGCCTACTTTCAAAAAGCGGTATTTTCAAACACAGAATGTAAAAATCACCTTCACTAAAATATCCATCTTTAAATTCTGAGTTCAGGCATACTAAACTTTTTTTTTTTACCTAGTTCCCAGGGCCAGTAATGTTTATAAGATGGTATAAACAAACTTTCCATTCTGTCCTATGGAAACAGGTAGCCTTGCAATAGTGAAAAACGAAATTGGCAGTAATTCACTATCAGGACAAGCCACACACACCAGGGCATGTCCTACCTTTCACATACACTGCACGCTGCCAACACGGGTACCCTGGGCCTACCTTAAGGGTGACTAACATGTAGAGAAGGGAAGGTTTAGGGCCTGTCAAGTGGGTGCACTTGCCAGCTCCTGTGGCAGTTACAAACTGCACACAGACTCTGTGGTGGCAAGTCTGAGTTACCTTTTACCGTCTACTTCTGTGGTTGGCACAACCCGTGCTGCAAGCCCACAGTAGCATTAGATTTACAGGCCCTGGCACTGTCAGTGCACTTTACTAAGAACATACCAGTAAATCCAATATGCCAATCATGGAAACATCAATCCATAACTCAATTTCCAACAGGAGCACTTGCACTTAACACTGAACAGCAGTGAGAAAGTGCGCAGAGACACTTAACCAGCAAAAACAGAGTCAAAACCAGTAGGTCAGAATGCAAAAAGACTGGGGAAGCACGCCAAAAGATGTCAAGTCTAAAAGTTGCTTAAACTACCATTTGTGCTAGTAAAATAAAACTGTTCCTGGAGCACATTAAAAATGGCAACAAACTGAACATGAGTGGTTGCTGTTCACGTCATGTGCGATTCCCCCTTATTTGTTTAGCGCAAAAAGCATGCTCGCATCTGTTTTAGACAACAATATATCCAAGGCACTTGCTGTAAGGCGCCTTAGATATCGATCACATTTGTTCTGGAATAACAATCTGCCAAACTCTAGATCAGGCCCAAAGATTTTAGGGATTTTCTCACGTACTCAATCAGCCCTATCCCTACACTTGTGAATTGGAATAAATGATTAAGATATGTCTTCAACCAGATTAGATGAATAAAGGTCTTCAGGATACCGTGGACAAATTATGGACATCTGGCTCACTGAAGCTAAAGTCCAAACCTGACCTCTTCTTATGATCAGGTATTTGTGATCCTCGACAAATACCATTATTTCTCCAGAGTATGTCTTATGTTGTATACCCATAACATTAGAAGTACAGGAAAGAAACCAAAAGAAGAAGGGAATATAAAAAAATAAAACTGGACGAAGACAGGGTTTAACCTAATTCTTCGTACTCCCACAGATGGGCATTCTTTATTTATAGATCTTTTTAGGAAAATGAGTTAAAAGAGACAAGTGCATTACCAGTGTGATGCCACTGTCACATTTCTCTCAAGTTAAACCTGTTACCTTATAGCTATTTGATAATGCTATATAATAGCATAATGCTTTCTAACCTTTGAAAGTTTTCTTGCAGGTTAACATTTATTCACAATACATGAGTGAATTGGTTGGGCTTTATTTGGTTACTAGATGCACTTCGTTCCCAATAATCACTACATCTCCAGTGCCGCGTTGGTTTTAACCCCCCACCTAAAACAGTAACATTAAGCCCACATAGCTTCCAGCCATCTCACAGATGCTTCAGACACATGGTTATCTTACACAGAGCCACGACTTGGCCTGAGAAGTCAGCACACCACTATGGATCACATTATATGACTGGTATCAATAAAGCAAACCTAGCATGGCTAAGCACCCTTAGCATGGCATCATCATTTCCTATTCAAGAAAGGTGATCTGTCAGAAGATGACAAAAATGTTAATTTGGCCATTCAAGTTGTATGCAGTTTTCTTCATTGCAAGTGTCTATCCACAATTTATGGTCCAACCAGTCAGCGAGGTTGGATCCAGTTGTTCTATGTTCATCATCATCAGCTGCTTCTCTACAATCAGCAAGTGCCCCAAGAGAATCTTTTTGAGTTTAGAAATTACTTTTGTTCAGGGATAATAAAGTATGAAGCCAGGCGCAATACCAATGACTTTCTTCCAAAAGCCCTTTGATAAGTCCACCTATATTCACGGCTGAGCCATCCACTTACTTACTCCTCCAACATACACCACCATGTGCGGGTATATGACTGAAAGCCTTTGCAGGATTAAACATCTGGTGCTCCCTAACAGTACAAGCATCCATGCTATAAACTTGGCTCGTAAATAAGATTTCAGTGTCTCCCATCCAATAGCTACAAAGATGTTACCTTCTTTGTGTATGTCTAAGAAATCTTTTATTACTACTCCAATTATCTGCACATGTGTTGGGTACATCTGAAGGAACTCTTTAAGTCTCCATCAGCATACTTGTTGTATTAGGTAACTATCTCCTCATTTTTTTTAAAAATATCTTTATTGCATTTTCCTTTTTTTCCCTTTATATTATACAATCACAACATATTAATGCATACGTTATGTCAACAGAGAATGAGATGCCTCCATGGGCTCAAATTTGTAAAAGTGGGCGTTGTCGCCATACAGATAAAAGCAAGCATATATCAACAGCACACATGGCAGTATTGACATATGAGATACCATAGGTCCTAACTTTGTCCATAGGCTGCTGTCTCCGCTGGTATTTCAATGTATGTACCTTGGGTGCGTAACACTTAATCAGGAAGTGTCTGCGCATGGGCGCGTCAGGCAGCTGAGAGATATCTGCGGCTTTCCCAGCACCTCCCAAGACGCAGAACACATTGGCTCATGTATGATATGCACTAGTAAAAGTGAGGAATGCTAGATATTAGTTTTTGGAAGTTTGTTAATGCACAAGTAACTATCTCCTCATTCCAATAATGTTTGAGCATGATCACACAGCTATTTGTCACTTATTTCAGCATGCTCTAGCCTCTCTACTATCTGTTGGTTACCAAAGAGGTAGTCAATCCTCTTATAAGTTTTAAGCACTGAGGAAAATTAGAAGCAGTTCCACTCAGAAATGTATATCTAGCTCGAAAATTCAATAAGGCCCATATCATAAGTCACCTGTTTCAGCTTTTTTCGCACTGCTTTGTCTATCTCTGAAAATTTGGCCTACTGAAGCTCACTTCTCAAGTTAAATTTAGATCTCCCCAAATTGCCTTGCCCTCTAGTAGTTTGAGTGAGTGTACGGTGTTGATAATAATGTTGATAATATGAGTATCCTGGTCTTAATTAGGGGCACATATATTTAGAAGCATAGGTCTTGCATTTATATTTTGAAAATGGGCCAATACATACTGAACCCTCAGATCTCTTTGTGTTAGGCCCCTTAGGAATGGACCGTTGCACACATTCGAAATACCCGCTCTAGCTGTTTTGAATGTGTGGAAGGAGTGAACCTGTGTGAGATAATGTCTATGCTTTGGCCTCTTCTGGTCCTACTCCTCAAGTGTTTGCATTTAAAACACTATATTGGGGTGGTGTTCTCACAAATAATGCTAGACTGTCTGACATTTATTTGGTGACTTGAGAACCATCATATTGAATATTAATAGCTTGAACTCAACACATGCAGGAAAAGGCTCCAATCTTCTTAAGTACAATTCTGCTTTCAGGGTCTTTTAGGTATGTGTGTGTTTCCCTCCCTCCTTCACCCTACCGAAATCTGAAATAATGTCATTAACATCACAGTAAAATCTAACCAAGTAACCAGCGATAAGAGAAACTTTCCATTCCTCTACCTAACAAATATGTCCCCTCTTGCCATTTGGATAGAAGGTGTAGGCAGGAACTTACTGGTTTTGTAAATCTGTATTCACCTCTGTGTCCATTCCAGGAAGACAGTCATTATGAAGGAAATCAACTGAATGTGTTACTATTGACGTCACAAAATCCGTACAAATGTTAAGAGTTTCCTCTTTCATGTATATGAGAGTAGTATATGTTCGCTGGAAGGCGGCTGTAGTATTTAGGACTGGTGACCGCTGCAAATTGTCAAATTGAAAGCTATTTCAAGGAGGTAAGAGCACACTGTGGGGGGTGGGAGCACCCTGTGGGCATGATAGCATCAGTTCTCCCTAAGTGCATTCTGATCATTGTCGTTTTAGTACTCATAGTTGAAGGTAATCACCATCCAGTGTAGGCACAGTCAGTGCTGGACATCTCTAAAGATACATGTTTTTCAAGATATTTGTTACTGCTCATTGGTGTCCTGTTCCTAGCAATCAACCCACCGATACTGCAGGAGCGATGATATTTCCACTCCTCTCTCGCAAAACCCGCGGTTAGCACTATATATGAAACACAGTGGCAGCAGGCGAATGTCACAGAAGAGGGTAGAGAAACATGAAGAAGGACATAGAACCCACTGGACCTCACTCTAGGACGGCAGACCCCCTGGAATCTACGGCAGAGAAAGAAAACAAAGAAAGAACATGAAATCATCCATTAAAATCCATACGTGCTTGAGTGGTTTCAAATTAACAAAGTATAGGTCATAAATGTCCTTACCCTTCCCTAGGGTCCAAACACTCCAGATATTCCACAGACTTGAAGCAATTGTTCCAAAGAGATTCAGGTATCCATAGTTTTCTTATAGGGAAGTTTGTAACTATGTTTCTCCGAAAAGAACGAATCAAGATAGAGGGGGACAAAAAAAACCCTGTATGCAAGGGTAAAAAAAACCCTACTGGACAAAAAGATAAGAGCCCTTATCTTTCTTAAAGAAATCAGGACTATCTTGGCCAAGAAAAACCCCGACAAACATAAATAACCCCAAACAAGGTTATGTGCCTGACACGCAGCCGCGTTTTACCCAGGCAATTATCGCAATAGTGGTAGAAGCCCCCCCCACTAAGGAAATCAAACGTCCTCTTTTGCGATACAGGGACAAGAAAGGGGATAATAAGTATCGCAGGACCAAGACAGGTAATGTATTGGTCTATAAAGCAAGAGTCCAAAAATCCTCCAAATTAACGAACCGGCTCAGTTCTTCCTCCAAACAAACACGGTCAGCGTGGGGATCCAAGAACAAAGCTCCAGAAACCGGAAGTCAGGCAAGGGAGACTTCGGAAATCCAAGACCATCCGGAATACGTCAGGAACATGACCTTCCAGGTCACAGGACCGAAGCAGAAACCAAGTGCTGTCAAACAAAAATCAGCGCCCTTTAACCCCAGGCACGCAGGATGTTTTCATGGACAGAAAAGAAAGAGGAGGAAAAAGTATGTGTCACTAAGTGAAAGCCGATCAATGGACAAGCGGCCGAGGGGTTAATTCCCAACAATTGGAGTTGATCAGTGTGGTCATTATACTTCAGTTTTGATTCTTTCAAATGCTCCAGAGCATCCTTTTGAATCTGATGGTTTTTTAATCCTGTTCTGGTCTGCAGGAACTTTATCATTTATTTTTTTCTGATTTCTTTGGATGGTAGCTCACAGAGAAATGCAAAAGTAAAACCCCAGTTGAGGAGTTTGGCACATTGTTTTATGCAAACTCAGCCAACCACCAGGTAATCATGCCGTCTTCCAAGTTCTGTAATAATTGGCAATGCAGGTATTGATCTATCATCCGTTTGACTCCCTGTGTTTTGTCATCTGTGTGTGGATAATGGCTGGAAGACAATTCAACATAAATTTCCAATAAATGAAAAACCACTCAACAAACGTGAGACACAAATTGTGTTTCTCTATCTCATATCAAAACAGAAAGTATACCATGAAAGTGCACTACTCCTTGTAAGAATATTGTGGCAAGAGTTGGGGATGTGGACACCCCTTTTAAAAGGATAAAGTTAACCATCTAGGTTAGATGATCCAATACTACTAAGATAGTATTGCATTTTTCCTTAGTAAGTGGTTGTTCAACTGCAAAATCCATAGACTTGCTGTGTCGCAGAGCAGGAGACACCAGAAAGGGCTGATGACTTGCCTTAGTTTGTGCACATATTGAGCAAGTGGCTAAAAACACTTTGATATACTTGAACATTGATGGTAACCAGAAAAATCTTTGGACCAGTTGCACAGTTTTTTTTTCTCCTGGTTGACCAGTTAGAGGAAACAAGTGACACCAAGCTAAAGCTTGAGCTTGCAACATTTCAGATGGTGAGTACAAGGCACAGTCTGGAAACTTCTGGCGACCTTCCTCTCTGCAACTGCACTTGCAGTACAGTCTCTAAAGATGTGGCGCTGATGAGCCAGAAGGGCATGGTCTCCATAAGAAGGCCACGCCCAAGGTGGCTGCCAATCTGGAAGTCTCACATTAGGTGCAAATCAATGATTTGTACATAAACTCTGTCTTTTTGGTGCATCATCCCTCTGAATTCCTCTTTATTGGTCTCCAGGTTGGGCACAGAGGGAGAGGAGCTAAGAGAGGCATGCGGCATGACCAGCAGGTCCATTAGTAAACCTCTTGAAAAAGCCCTTCTTCAAATCTGCTAAACATGCTTGCTTTTCTCCGTTTAAGAAAAAGTCGCATCTTTCAGCCAACATTTTAATGTTATTGTTAATGTTAATGTTAATGTTAATGTTATTTGGCTTTTGTTTAGCGCTAGTTCACCATCAGGTCTCTTCGCGCTTCTAGGGGGAATATTACAACAGACAATGCGTGCGAGCTATGATCTGAAATAACCCTTGGGAGTCTGCTTATCTTAACTTTTTCAATTTCAAGGGCAGAAACAAAAAAGTAGTACAATCTAGAATATCTCTGGGCTGGATTAGAAAAGTAAGTATAGCCTAGATATAAAGGTTCTTTTGTTCTCCATATATCCTGAAGCCCATGAGAAGCTATGGTAGATTGAACCGCTTTAAAGACTCTAGGTTTCCTTCCCTGATACGATGTACCTATCCCCATTCAGCTGAAATATTTAAGTCTCCCGTAAACACTATAGGAGAGGGCCAATTTGCAAGCTCTATTTCTAGGAAATCATAGATTTCAGGATCGTCCTCATTAGAACCATACACTGCACAAATAGTTAGCCCCAGCTCCATCTCAACAATCACCCATCTGCCATTACTATCTACTTGCACCTTTTTCCCTTTCCCTAAGCTTTTCCTTCCTAGAATGGCAACACCTCTGATTGTTGATGTTTGAGTTGTACAGGCTAACAATTCAAACCCATTTATACAAAGCAAATTTCTCTTAGGCCAAGGGAGGTGGGTCTCTTGTAAGCAGAGAAGATCTATTCTGTTATGCTTAACTAGATATGCTAGTTTCTGCCTTTTCCTCCAGCCGTTCAATCCCCCCACATTCATTGTACATATATTAATGCGTGTCATCACTGAGAGTGTTACAGCCTGTATCAAAACACTTTTCCAAGATCCTTTTCCTTGCATGCCTCTGTTTACCTATTCTACACCATTCCTTCCTTTTTCCTCTTTTTTTTGTTTTTTTTTTGCTTTATACTTACCCTCCCTTTTCCCTCTCTTCCCTATTCCCTCCCCCCTCCCTTCTCACACCTCCTCCCCCCAACCAGTCCCTGAGGCATCCTGAGACCAAGGGGTCCCAGGTATGGACAATCGAGTGATCCGAGTATCACCGCCTGCTTGATCGCCTGAGATCTTTGTTTCATAACCTTATAGCACTTTAGATGGTTATGTTTCAATTTTTTTCCCCTTCTATTTTCTTAGTTCGGAAAGTTCATGCAAATAAGCTTCAGCAAGAATCTCGCTTGTAAAGTTCCTTGTTTTTCCTTTGTGGATTACTCTTAGGCGCGCTGGATTCAGCAAAAAAACAGTTGCTCCAATTTTCTCAAATGGGGCAAAAAGTTGTCTCATCCTCCATCGGCGTTCAACCGTTGCGTGTGCAAAGTCAGGACGGACAAAAAAGTTATTTCCTTGAAATTCCTTCCTGCTCATTGGTCTAGCCAGGTCGTAGATTGTTTCTCTTAAAAGAAAGTTTCCGAAGCAAACTAGAATGACTCTTGGGTACTGTTTTTCTTTAATAGGGTTTTTTGGGAGTGTCAAAGGGAAGCGATGGGCCCGTTGTACTTCTTGTTCTAATTCCCACTTTGATAGTTCTGGCATGGAGGACCTCAACAGTGAAGTAGTGTGGTTCACTGGTTAGAAGCAGAGGACGGCCCGGGACCAGGGTTCGATTCCCGGCGCGGCAGGTTTCTGGACCAGGGTCAGCGGACTCGATAATTCTCTCGCCTCGGTGCCCACTCTGATCAGCGATCACACTCGGCAACTCTGGGCATTAGCTTGCCTCATCTTCACTAACGGCCCCACCAGACCGCCGGGGATGCCTGGTCTCACCCTGGAGATACCCATTAAGGGACCATCTCTCAGGGAAGCCAGGAAGGGTTTCGCAGCGGTCGAAGCGCCTTGGGGCCCTACGGGTAAGTAGTGCGCTATATAAATGCCTATACATTTACATTTACATTTACAACAGATTTACAATATAGCCCTTGACATCCTTTCCTTCTGCCCCTTCTGCAATTCCCAGGAAGCGGAGGTTGTTTCTTCTTCCCCGATTTTCAAGGTCCTCCACCTTTGTCATTAAGTCTTCATTAAGTCTTCGATAGTAGCTGATTGAGATTTTTCTTTAGCCTGGAGTTTGCTAACATCTGCTTCCAGATTTTCAGTACGGCTCTCCACCGAGGCCATCCTATCGACTATTTCCATACAGGTGTTATCTACCTTCTGGATAGCACCTCGGAGTTGTTGAATCGCATCATGATTCCTTTGACTATCTGTTTTGACGTCCAGATGAAAATCCTTTATGGTCTTCAGGACCTCACTCAATGATGGTTCTAGAGAGCTACCTAGTTTGTCGATATCCTGATATTGTTGCTTTTCCTTACTTTTGCTCAATTCAGCTGCCCCAGTTTCGGGACTTTTAAATTCTGTATCTCCTGTCCGTGTAGACGTCGGACTTTTTCGAAGGGGTCTATGTTTTCTCCTTGCTTGATCCTGATTGCTGCCTTGGTCTGTTGTTTCATCATCTAGTGTTTTGTGTGGTTTTCTAAATTTGGTTTTCTTCTTCTCCCATTTTTTTTTTTAAGGCTAAGTCTTGACCTGGTTCGTTGTTATTGATCTTTAGCTCGGTTATTTCCAGGTTAGCGTCTGGGGAGTTTTCCTCTTCGCTAACCGCACTTGTGGCTTCAATATCACTTTCAATTTCGCTAGTGATCGAGACTCCAGTTTCATAAATTTCGGAATCAGTCTCTTCTGGCTTCCGTTTCTTTGTCCCCAGCTAATATTCGATCATTAGCGTCCACATTAGCATCCACGTAGTCCCGTTCTTGATCTTGATCTTGATCTGTAATCATTTCCGCCTTTTCTTCGCTAGTGCTAGTTGGATTTATTTCATTTATTTCATTTATTTCATTTATTCCATTTATTCCATCACAGGGGGTCTTATTGATCAATACATCCACTAACTTCCCATTATAATTGAGAGTGCTACAGCTGTCATCCCCCTTGCCTCCTTCCTTACAGGTTTCACTCTGACGCCATCTTGCCTCTTCCCCGGCAGATATATACCAGAAATTCATCAGGATAGATATTTCAGATCATAACCCTCTGCTGGTGAATTACGACACGGGAGGGCTAGATCGGCCTAAACCAAACTGGACCTTTGAAAGAAGGCTGTAAGCAGATAGTAGATTTGCGGATCATTTGAATAAATGGGCTGGCGAATTTTTTGCGGCAAACCGATATAGCACATCCCGAAATGGGGTTTGGGAGGCTTTCAAAGCTGCTTTAAGAGGAGAATCAATCAGCTGTGCTGCCAGGCTTAGAAAGGAAGATAGAAGCGAAGTAGAGAGACTAATGGTCAAACTAGCCGAGGTGGAAGAACAACATATAAAGGATATCGCTACTGGCAGCAACACCGAGGCTAGCCAGGGTTTTCTGCTGGCAGTAAAAGCAGCACTGCAGAAGGAGGTTACACGGCAAGCAATAGGGGAGTACCAAGCTTCAAAGGCAAAAAGGTATGAAACGGGTGAGCAAGCTGGAAGAGCGCTTGCGCTACGGATAAGAGGAAAAAACAAAGAATGCGATTCCATGTATAGAAGAGGAAGGGATAATATATACACAGTTAAAGGATATCCTATTGATATTTAAAAAATACTATCAGAAATTATATGAGAAGGACCCTTTCAATAGTGATCAAGAGGACAGGTGTATTGACAGAGGACCGTGTTTGGATGATACAAGAAAAGCACTTGATAAAGATATTACGTCAGAAGAAGTCTTATCTGCCTTGTGAGAATTAGTGCCAGGGAAAGCAACGGGCCCTGATGGGCTTCCCTCGGAGGATTATAAAGCTATTGAAAAAGAGATCGCTCCTCTTCTAGTAGATCTTTTTAATGGAATATTGCACTCTGGGGTGGTCCCCGATTCATGGAAGGAAACTAATGCTATTTGGCTCAGATTCTAAACTGGTTTTAACAGATGACGAGGCTGCTTTGGTTTTTATGTCGGTTGCCGTACTTAGAATTATTATTTCGGCCGGTTGGAAGGATGTAACAGCCCCATCTTTTCAGATGTGGATCTCTAGATTCTTAGCTATTTACAATATTGAGTCTAGCCTTTATGAATTTAAAGGCGCTAAAAAAAGAGAAATGGGAAGACGATTATGGGCCCCGGTTAAGAAATGGATGGATGATAGAATAAGAATTTGAAATGTACTGTATTGCTATATTTATTGATTGATTTTTATACAATGTTTTTTTTTTACCTCCACATTACATTACAATACTGTGTTCTTTAATTGTTCATATATGTATCAAATGTTCTTAAACCTTGCATATGGTAATGTATTTATGTATTTCCTTATTGCACCATGAACTCCAATAAAAAAAAAAAGACAATGCGTGTGAGCTAGTGTGAAAAAATTATTACGTGGTCAGTGCCTCCACAAACAAGATAGTCTTGAGTTTTTTTCTAATTGAAAGGAGGAGTGGTTCCTTGCACAAGTTTTCAGGTAGGCTGTTCCAGAGCTGTGGTATCAAGGTGGAAAAGGCTCTTCCCCCTTTACGACAAGAATGAAAGCGAGGGGTGACCAGGCGGCAAGCTACAGAGGAACGGAGGGTCCGAGCCGGGATGTAACTCCTTGATGTATGATGGGGCCTGACCGTAGATGGCCTTATGGGCAATGCAAAGGCCCTTGAAAGCTGCTCGCTGTGTAATAGGGAGCCAATGTAATTTTGAGAGCAGTGAAGAGGCGTGAGTCCATCTTGGTAGATCAAAAATGAGGCGTGCCGCATCGTTCTGCCCAACCTGTAGTCTTCTTGTTAGTTTCCAAGGGAGGCCAATGTAAAGGGCATTCCCATAGTGCAACCTGGACAAAATTGTAGCAGAAACAATAGCCTGTAGAGAAGCTGTAGTGAGAAGGGGAGCGAGTTTCCGCAAGCACCTCAAAAGCCCTGTGCAGCTACCAACCACTGCCGCCACTTGATTGTTCATTGAAAGTTCGGCGTCGATTTTGATGCCCAAGCTTCTTACCACTGGGACTGTGGTAGGGATAATTCCCAGCTCCCGCGGCCAGAACAGGTCACACCAAGGGTTATTGATGTGTGGGACAACCAGAATTTCCATCTTGTCTGGGTTTATTTTAAGTGAGTTGTCAGTCATCCAGCTCGCTGTAAAGCGCAACACCTCTTGTACGTGTTCCTGAGTAACACTGGAGTTGTTAATCTGTACAAGGAGCTGGGTGTCGTCTGCATAATTGAAGACCTGGCAATCCAATTGGGCCAGGGTCTCCACCAGTGGTTGTAGGTATAGATTGAAAAGCAAGGGGGACAATGCCGAGCCCTGCGGTAGACCACACGTCAAGAGGCCGGTGAACGATACCTGATCACCTAGCTGCACCCTTTGTGTCCGATTGGACAGGAAAGAGTCAAGCCTTTGGTAGGCAGGTCCCTCTATACCCACATTGGCAAGGCGGGACAAGAGGGTTTTATGACTGACAGTATCGAATGCCTCTGACAGATCTAATAAAATCAGGGCACTCAATACTTTCTTGTCAGCCATAACCCTCATCTCGTCCAGAACAGATAGTATCACCAGCTCCGTACTATGATGCGCTCTAAAGCCAGCCTGTCTAGGATGTAACAGTCTATGATCCTCAAGGAAGGTGGAGAGTATTTTGAGGACATATTGTTCAAGTACCTTAGCCAAATATGGGAGCTGGGAAATTGGCCTATAGTGTTTGAGAATAGAGGCATCCGCTCCTAACTTTTTAAGTAGGGGTATAACTCTAGCCTCTTTCAGCGTGGGAGGGAGAGCGCCTATTTCCAAGGAGGCATTTAATAGCTTGAGAATGGAACCTTCTAAACTGGGAGCAGCCAATTGGAAAATTCTCGGAGGGCACGGGTCTGCTGGTGAGCCTGATTTCACCCGCTTCACAAGGGGGAGAAGAGACTGAGCATCCAAAAGGGGAAATTTGGCAAGGCGGGCTTCAGGGGCAGGGGGGGGCTGTAAGTTGAGGGGAGGAGCCACGACTAATTGATAAGTTCTCTATTTCTAGTAGAATATCATCAACTTTTTGGAGGAAAAAGGCCTGGAAAGCGTCGCAGTCTATAGGGGGGCTGATGACTTCGCCTCCGTGTTTTAGCTGAGTTCTTTCAAGATTTTGAAAGTTTCCTTTTGCTTATTTACATCTAGCTGGATTCTGCCCTCCTAATATTCTGCCTTCCTTTCTGTGATGGCATGTTTATAGGAGGAGAATATATATTTATAGGAGTTGAGGTCCTCTAGCTTGTAATTTAGCCGCCACCTCCTCTCTGCTTGACGGAGGTTTTTTTTTTAAATCCCTAAGTGTATCATTGAACCAAGGGGTGCCATGGCCTTGGTCTCTGATTTTTACCTTGCTTACTGGTACTATTTGGTCCAGGGTGGAGCGAATGTTAGCCCTGAGTTGGCCGTTTTCCCGTGCCAAAGTACTTGGATGGGGATTAGTGCTAATGACTGTATCTAGGGTGGCAGCTAGATGGCTTGCTTCAACCTTTTTCCAGTCACGTATCAGTCTCCAGGCTGGTGGTGACTGTAAAGGCTGGCTGTCACTCGGAGCCCAGCAGTGACATGTCACTTTCACCTTTGCCTCTTGCACTACCCCTGAGTTTATGACGTTCCTGCAAGGAGGAAAAAAGAGTGGATCTTTCTCTGCTCATGGGTTTTGATTATATGTAGCATGGGCCACTGTCCAAAGAAGTATTCTGCCTCTTCCTGAACTTGCTCTCCATAAAGAATGGTACCAGTACAAATCACTTTATCATCCAGGATGCTCAATTTTAACCTGGCTTAGTGCCTCCTTATGTCTTCTTCACATGATCTCTCTCAAGACAGTGTTCAGCCAATTTTCCTCTCACCTTTTTCCTTGTGCCATTCAATCAAACTATCTAAAGGTGTGCATTCTGGATGATAGCAGGTATCTATCTTTCACCATTCTGGGGAAAGCCATCCATTATACTTTCCTCAATATACTGGTTGCAACAGTGTTTTCAACCTCCCCACTAAGGACAAGATTCAGTTGCTATGCTGTTCTTTTGGGCATAAACCTATTCCGGAACCACAGACGAAAATTTTGGATTTGATTCCAGCATTTTGCAAAGAGTGTAAGATGTCTCCAGTAGAAAAGGGGTGGACATTCTTCCTCCACACAAGGAATATATTTGGGTCATTGAGTTAATGCCAGGTGCACCCATGCCTCATTAATAATTATTAAATGTGATTACAGATTTAATTAAATCTAATTTAGTTATATTTTAATAATATTAATTGTTGCATTATTTTTTATACCTCGAAGAAGGGAATTAAAATATGTTATAATTAAATACTAAATATGTACTATTTTTATATTTTATTAACATTATATGTATTTATATTTTTAAATATTTAACTTAGGATTATTTCCTAAGGGGATGTATTATAATGTCCTACTTCCGTTATTTGATGCAGGATGGTGTTGCAGTATCAGTGGTTGGCCATGTCTGGTGTTGGACATTCAACTTTTTTTTCTAGTAGCAACTTACATTTGAATTTTGTGAAAAAGCATAAAGTGTAACTTATTAAAGTGTAAGTTATCTTTGTAAATCAGTCCCCATATGTGGAAATGTTCCCGTTAGAATAAATGGTCTTGTGTAAATGTTTACGTTAGTGCAAATCTTTAAATGGTAATGTTGTGTGCCTACAAAATAAATAATTAGGAGTCCCAATTAAATTAAGCAAGTTGTGTAGTCATATATTGTGTATGGAAAATGTTGTTGAATTATATTTAGGGCTGGTGAAGTAAGTGCTTTCGTGAATAAAAATCTTGGAGTGCCGTATATCTTGGCGGTCTTCCTGGGGGCCGTGTTTGAGTTGTCATGATAAACATATAAAGTGGGCTTCAGTGTACAGCAGGAACAGCACATTGAATTGAATGTATTACCCTTTGAATAGGCAGAACTATTAGGAACATTATAAGTCTCAGTTATGCAATAACCGTTAGATCCTCATATTGGTTATCAACTTCAATGAAAGGATGCATGTTAAGATTATTTTAAGGCTCATATGTAGCCCAATATCTTGGAGCATTGTGATAGGCTAAGAGAATGTTTGTCATTGCTCTCCATCTTCAATGAATAGTCTATATTTGATAGGTACTTTTACATATTGGTTTGCATGAAGTTTGGACCGAAGTCACCACTCTAACTGGAACAATAATATGGATGATTAAATCTAGGTACCAGGAAAATGTGTTTGTAGATGATTTGAACTATATCGATAAGACTAAGTAATGAGTAGGGTGGTTAACTTGTGGAAAAAGGCACTTAACATATGATAAGAACTGAAATCCAATCCTTTCAATTCAGTAGAGCAAATTATTAAATGAGAAAAAGTAATAACCATCAATATGCAGTTCAAATCCTGTGGGTTGTTTTATTTATGTATTTTGAACGTTTTATATAGTGCGAACATGACCCTTGCGGGTATCGGAGCACTTTACAAGGGAAGAAAGATGAGCAAAAGGACCCTGTGTGCCTTAATTATGTCCTGCTATAAAAACATCTGTTATGAGGGTTAGATGCATTGTTCATGTGAGTTTACTCATGAGTAGAGACGTTACTTCTTTCTTGAAAGAGGCAGTGGAGGGATTCAGTCGGTTTTCTGGGGGCAGTGCATTCCAGATCCTAGGAGCGATTCCGGTGAAGGCCCGGTTGTATGTTTTCTTTTTGGCAAATCCTTGTGGTTTCAGAAGAAGATTGCTGGAACTTCTGGAGGATCTGTTACCACGTGAGAGTACCAGTTTATGCGCCAGATAACTCGGGGTATTGTGATGAAGGGCTTTGTGAGTCATGCAAGTCATTTTTATTTCAATTCTTGCTTCAAATGGTAGCCATTTAAGAGCTCTAAGGTCAGGGGAAATGTCCCAGTTTCTTTTAGAACCCATGATGAGCCTGGCCGCTGAATTGAGTTAGGCTCTTAGAAGGGGCGCTGTAGATCTGGGAAGTCCACAAAGAGTTGCACTCCTGTAGTCTAGTCTGGGGATTACTAGTGCTTGTACTGCCAATTTGAAGTCATTTGCTGGAAGGAAGGGTTTTAGTTTTCTCATAATGTTTATCTGTATGTTTGCTCCTTTTGTTGTGGCACTGATATATTTCTGCTTGTTTAGATTCCTGTCAAGTGTTAATCCCAGCAATTATGCTGAGTCGATAATTTGAGGTTAGCAGTTGAGCTCTGTTAATTGTTTAAGCCATTCTTCTATGATCGTTGTTTGATCGGGTGGAGCAATTAGGAGAAATTCAGTCTTGGGAGTGTTTAGTTTCGTGGTTTTCAGCCAGCCAAATCTGAGGTTTTTGTAGAGTTAAACTGAGAGATCTGATATCCTCCAGAGAAGTGACCTTTAAATATAGTTGGGTATCGTCTGTGTACATGTGATAGTGGATGTTGGAGGAGCTGAGAATTTCGGTGAGCGGTTCCATGAATAGGTTGAAAAGTGTAGGTGAGAGGGATGAGCCCTGCAGGCCTCCTAATGTGTTTGGGACAGACATGGCTAAGGATTGATTGACCTTGAACCTTTGGAATCTATTTTGGAGCAAATAGGTGAACCAATTTAGTATAGATCCTGATAGCCCCATTCTATATTTTAGGAGGTCCAGAAGATTGTCATGTTTGACGGTGTCAAATGCCGAAGATAGGCCGAGCAGAATTAGCAGACAGGCTTCATTTTGGTCTATGATTTTTAGTGCATCATCCACTATGTGGGTACACATTTTTCTGGGAGTTTATGCATAAAAGTCTGTGTGGTCTGCCGTGGGTTTGTTTAGGATGGGGACACCTGCCCAGATTTAAAGTTTTCTGGAATAATGCCTTGAAGCAGAGAGGTATTTATAATCTTGGCCCATAATGGCAATAGTAGAAGTATGAACTCTTTTAAGTAATTGTCAGGAAGCGGATCAATGAAGTGGTTAGAGGGGTTCAATGAGGTGAGCGCTTTTAAGATTGCTTCTTCGCAGTAAGTTTTGAAGGAGAACTATGCAGCGTTATGTTTGAGGGTGAACTTTGGTGTGCATAGCTTAAGGAAAGCTAGAGAGGGTGAGGTGGTGTCTCTGAAGTTCTAAGGCCTTATGTAGGTCCATCTTCATGTTTTCTGTCTTCTCAGTGGAGAAAGAGGCAAATTCTTAGTAGCGGGTTAGTGCGCTAGGTCCAACTTGAGGGGAGTAAGGTAAGCCATTTGATTGTGCTTTGACTAATTCAAATAGTTTTTTGGGTCGATTTTTGGCTTCGTGTAACTGGTTCCTATAGAAGTTTGCTTTTGACCTTCTGATGTTTCTATAGTAGTAGTTTCTGTTAGCTCTTAGCAGCTTAAGGTGGTCAGGGGACGGTGATGATCTCCATCGACGTTCAATTAATCCTAAGGAACGTCTGTCCTTATTGAGTCTGCTGTCGTACCATGGTTTGCAATCTTTAGTGGAGAGCCTCTTCAGTTGTAGAGGAGCAGCTGTGTCTATTACTGTAGTCATAGATTTAAAGTAGTGGTTTGTCAGATCTTGAACATCAGATAGGGCTTCAGGGGGAAGCAAGAGGTTGACAATAGAGGATGTAAGTAGGTCCGTACTGGCGTTTTTTAGGTTCCTTTTCTATATTATTGGTTTTGTAGGTTGGGCTGAGTATCATTTTACTGCTTCATTAATGAAGAATATGATGGAATGGTGGTCAGGCCAATCACAGGTGTTGTTGTAGGTATGATCTTGAACATCTAGACAGCATCCATACTGCCTATCTCCAGAAAGACTGTTACCATGCTGCTGCATACATCTCCTGATCACTGATCTCAAATCCTTCAACAAGCCACATAATTTTAACCGCATCTCAGATCATCCCAATAGCAGGACTACTGTAAGGCAAGAGCAAGGAATGTTAGTTTCCTTTTCAACTGCTGACACTCAGAATAATAGCTGTTGTTTAACTCCATGCGCGCTAGCGGAATTCCGCTCGCACGCTGAGATTTGCGAAAACGCATGTTACGTGACGAGCTCGGCTCGTCATCAGCGTGCGAGGAGGCTACGCCATGAAGAGCCCAGCTCGTCATCAGCGTAGAAGGGGTTAATACATGAGTTGGCCTGAACCACTTGTATAACTTTTACCGCTGAAAACAGGGACATATTGTATATCTTTGTTTTGCTAGTGCAATTTATAAGTATAAATAGAAACAATATGAGTATGCATAAGTACAATCTGTAATTTTCCAAAGAGGAGAATGGGAAAATAATATGTGTATACAGCCACAACATTGAGTGTTCAGTTTCGAGTGCTTGGAATATGAAATATTATACAATATGCTGATGAAACTTGAAGGAGGGGTTGTCTTATTCTACTCCAAGGAAAAACTGACATCTTGTCTCCTCTTATGCTGAACAGGGTGGTGCCACACTCCAAAGTACCCTTCTGTTCACGAATCAATTTCATACCCAGCTCTTTGGTTCCTTACTCAGGCTCATTAGTGCTAAAATATCCTCCTCGTCTCTCCATCCTCAGAAATAGTTGCTGAATCTAGAGAAGCACCAAGATGGAGAGTGCAATCATCACACTGGCTCAGTGGTGCCAGATAGGCACTTTTTATAACAACACTAATAATAATTTGGCTTTATAATTTGAAATACTTGTTAAAATTCATGCCCAGGGAGCAGTGGGAAAGATCCAGGTTGCATACTTTAAACTGTGTTTTACAACACGAAGGAGATAAAAGGTGCGGGCAATCAAAGCATTCGTAATTCTTATAATCAGTCTGTCCAGTCACAATATATACACACAAAGTATAGAGCAACACTACATTAATCATTGATTGATGACTTTGTTTACTAAGTACGAGTGCTCTTGCCAATTATCCTTACTGATCTAATTAAAGGCATACAGCATATTTATTATGCTTGTGTCAGATCCAGGAAGTGCCATCTGTCACTTATATAACTCTCCGGCAAACCAAACGACATATTTTATATTTATTTTACTGCGTCTTATATAGCACAAATTTGACCCATATCGGATATCAGAGCACTTTACATAGCACCAGTTGCATTACACGAGGACACATTCATTTTTGTTAGGCACAGGGAGGTTAAGTGATTTGCCCAGAATCACAGGATCTTCAGCGTCATTGCCGAGACTCGAACCCAGTTCCCCAGATTCAAAGTTGACCGCTCTAGCCGTTAGGCCAACTCTTCTCCTCAATTTATAAACTGGATGACGTGATCTACTACTTTTGCATTGGTTCATCAACAAAGAACTGTGAGTATGAAAACATGGCGCCCATGCTTCTCTTTCCAGGGAGGACTAAGGGCAAAGGAGATTTGTCTTTGATAAGGTTTTCGGATATATTTAAAAGTTGATGGCGGGACTTCATTTTTTTTTATGTTGTGTTTTTGGTATTCATTGTGTTGTCTGCATGTCAGTAGTGCTTTCATGAATTAACCTGTCAAGGTCTCTTCCAAAGGTTAGCTGAAGTTGAAACATCGATACATTGAGCCTCAGAAACCATGCTTGGATGCCGTGCCAATGAGACAAGACACACTTTTACTTATTTAAGGAAGCATGTATTGTGAACACTGAGCAATCCGGATTCTTTTATAAAGAAAGAAGGTCCTGAATTAGAGGATAGATAGCTGCCTTTTCATCTTCAGATGTAGATGTTTCACTTCTGTCAGAGTGCTAGTGGGAAACTCATCAATGTCTGCCACTGCTTTCAGAATTTGCACTACCAAATGCGTGCCCTGTAACATAATCACAAAGTGGGGATTCATAGTCAGCACCCTCAAATCTAGTCTTCTTAATCTGGCAGTAGTATTTTAGCAGCAAATTAGGGACCTGTAGTGACGGCCACAGATGACAAAGACGTCACGTAGGTTAAACAGAAGTGTTTAATGAAGTAAGTGATATCCACTGCGACCTCAGCCACAGCCTCCGCTTCCGCAGCTTCCTCACACCTATTCCGCTGGCGCTCGCCTTGGAACGCTGGTCGCTGTGACATTCTAAGTGATGTCACCGCGAGCAGCTCCATTACACGCGGAGACGCGGGGGGGCGAATGAGGTGGGAGATACCACACATCCCCCTTCCCTGCGGAAAGAAAACATGGAACAAAGCATGAACAACAGGCAACAAAGAGGACAGAATAAATCCTGATCCGAAGGTCTTGAGAGGCTGGCCCCTATCCTGCAGGAGGAATAACTCAAGAATAGCAGGGTAGAAGTGGCTACATCATAATATATTGATCGAAATGCCTGGGGGGTTTGGTCACTCTCCTGTTAGGCCTACTAACTGGGTGGGAGACTGACACCAGCTTCTTTGTCCTGGAACCTGGGTCCTGCCTTGCGTCACCTTCACCCCCCCTTTCACTCCCAGAGTCATTCCCTGGCGGGTGAAACCTCACTACTCTCCCTAGGTTCCATATCGTTCCCTCTTGGGTCTTGACAGCATTCTTGAATAGTTTTGTGATTCTGGTAGGACTACTGTACCCTGACCAATTTGCTCTCCCAGTGGGGGTTCTGATCTTGATGCTATCCCCTACCTTGAATTCGACCTCCCGTGTGGCCTTGAGCTGGTCATATCTTTCCTTTCTTTTTTTCATGGCTTCCTCTTGCTTCTTCAAGCTTTCCGCTGCTTTGGTTTGGTCTGACCACCCCTTGTGCCACTCCATCCACCCTGGGGATAGCTTGATGTTGGGTATCCTTGCACGGAGCAGTTCGAATGGGGTGACTCCCATCGTCTGATGCGGTGTGAACCTGTATGCTTCTAACCGCCTCCACGCCTCTTCTTTCCAGCTTATGCCACTGGCCTTGGCTAACTGGATGCTCTCCTTGAGGGTTTTGTTAAATCGCTCAACCATGCCATTTGTTTCGGGGTGGTACAAGGCGCAACGCTTGTGTTTGATGCCTCTCTCCACAAGGAAATCTTCCATTTCTTTCGAACATAGTTGTACCCCATTATCCGTGAGGATGTTGCTGGGTAGCCCTTCCCTGATGAACACCTCCTCCAGGAACCCGATGACTGTCCTGGTCGTGACTTCATTTACGAATTTCATCTCTGGCCACCTAGAATACAAATCCACCAGTACCAAGATGTAAGGCGTTCGCAGTTCTCCAGACATTGGACCCACGATGTCTAGCGCCAACTCTTCCCATGGTCCTGACGGTGGCGGCCTACATACCATTGGGGGCCTCAGTTGCTTCAGGACTTTGTCACTGTTGCTGCACGGAATGCACTCTCTGATTCTCCTTTCGGTGACCAGATTCATGTTCGGCCACCAATAGCTCTCCCTGAGTCTTTGCTTAGTCTTGGTGATACCCAGATGCCCTTCGTGGGCTATCTCGACCAGGTTGTCTCTCACTGATGCAGGTGGTACAAGCCTCATCCCCCTGAATAGGCATCCGTCTACAATGAACAACTCATCCTTGACAGCCCAGCATGGCCGCAGGTTTTCTTCCCGTTTGTCTTCGTTCTTCCATCTGCCTTTTATTCTTTTGCACACCTCCTCCAGTATCTTGTCCTCTTCCAACGCCTTTCTCCATGTTTCCTCTCCCAACGCTCTCTGGATGGTGCAGACGTCTTCCATCTGAAGACCATCCTCTTCTTCATCCAAATTCCTTTGCTTCTCCCTCGCCTCATCTTCACTGACGAGTCTCGATAGACAGTCTGCTGCAAAGTTTCGTGTTCCTGGGACGTACTCGACGCCGAAAGTGTATTCTTGGAGGCTGACCACCCACTGCCTTATCCTGCTGGAGATGGCATCCAGACCTTTCTTGCTGAATACTTCCACCAACGGCTTGTGGTCAGTCCGAAGGGTGAACTGAGTTCCCCACAAGAAGTCTCTGAACTTTCCCACCGCCCAGGATACTGCTAGGGCCTCTTTTTCAATTACCGAGTAGTTGTTCTCGGACTTCTGGAGTGACCTTGAGGCAAACGCTATGGTTTCTTCTCCTTCTTCGCCTACTTGGGTGAGGACTTCTCCCAACCCCTTGGCACTTGCATCGGTGGTGACTACCGTCGCCCGGTCGGGTATATATGACTTTAAGCTGGGGGCCTCTGCAAGTGCCCTCCTTTCGTCTTCGAACTCCCTCTGGCACTCTTGACTCCAGTTGAATTCATTCTCCTTCTTCAACAGCAGCCTGATGGCGTAGGTCCTCCCTGCCAGGTTTCTTATGAACTTCCCGTAGAACTCCAACATCCCCATGAATGACTTGATTTCGTCCTTGCTCGTGGGAGGTGCCAAATTCACGATGGTGTTTTGCAGTTTGACCTTGGGACATATTCCTTCTGTCGTCACCTTCTGCCCCAGGAAATCTAGCTCTGCACAGCCAAACACACACTTATCTTTCTTCACTGTAAGTCCTTGTGACTGGAACCTCCCTAGCACGCATCTTAGTCTCTCATTGTGCTCTTCATGGTTCTTGGCGAATACCAGCACGTCATCCTGGTAACACATGACGCCCGGGATGCCTTTCAAGATGTTGCCCATGATTCTCTGAAACACGGCGGCCGCCGAGACTAGCCCAAAGAGGTATCCTTTTGAACTTGTATGCGCCCATCGGTGTCACAAATGCAGTGAGTTCCTGTGACTCTTCGTGTAGTTTTATCTGGAAATAGGCTGAGGTAAGATCGAGAGTGGAAAACACCTTAGCTCCCTCTAGCATGCTCATCATTTGGGTGATGTTCGGTAGGGGGTGTCGGTCGACCACGACCTCTTTGTTCAACGCCCTTAGGTCGATGCAGAGCCGGACCGACCCATCCTTCTTCTTTGCGGCCACAATGGGTGCCAACCATTCCGTCGCTTCCACTGGTTCGATGACTCCAGCCTTGCACAATTTCTCTAATTCGGATTTCACCTCTTCCTGGATGGCAATAGGGAGTTTTCTGACTTTAGCCACGACTGGCTTGGTGTTCTCCTTCAATCTTATCTTGTGACAGTAGTTTTTTAGGCATCCAAGTTCTTCTCTGAACACTCCTTCAAACTGAAGGACTGGGTTATTTAAGACCCAGCGGTGCCAGGGGACAACACCTGAAACCTTTGTGGGTAACCTGCTCCGGCGTACGAATGACAGAGACACGGGACACTTCCTTCGGCGTCAAAGATTCAAGGTTTATTTACTGCAGGGAACACAGAAGTCACGACAAGTACAACGCGTGCAACTTGGGGAGACTGCTTCAAATTGGTTCTGTGGATCGCTCCTTTTATACACGATTCTCCCATAGGTTTACATGGTACACAAAGGTTTACAACTCGGTTCCCATCATTATCCCCGAGAGGGGTCGCTTTGGTCACTTTGATACATCCAAGGTCCGGGGCATAAGTGCGGAAACATTTGGTGGTTCCCAACTGTAAAAACCCATCTTCCCACCATTAGTACATTCCAATCAGCAGTAAAACAGATCGAAGAAGGAACAAGAACAGGTGTAGAGGAAGATGGAAACAGTGGGGAGATTGGAAAGGGTGTAAAAGGGGAGGTATCAGGAAACACGAGCTACAGGCATCAAAGGGACGTGCCTAATGAGGTGCACGGCTGAGACAATAGTCCGGCACGGCAAGATGAGCCTCGAGCGGGGCCATCTGCCTTGCAGTATCATCCTCCTCGTCATAAAGACACTTTCAAAGAACATGTGTCTTTCGCAAGAGTCTTGGGAATCCCAGGGTTGCGAAGCGGACAACGTCCGTTCGCTGGCTACCTGAGGGCAAGAAACAAAATGGATGCCGTATCTAAGATGGAACCCGTGGGTACAGATGAAAAACCCACGTAACAAACGAACGGTTTTAAGTTAGCACAGCGAAACTGCGCACACTTACTAAACTCGTCATTTGCGGTTCATAGATACCAGACTCGACCATATTCGTGCGAGTCGAAAACACCACTTACAATTGTCACGGAACCTCAGAGGCTCCTTTTGCCCTCATGTAGGCAAGCACTAGTCGGAATCATACTCAATATTCATCAGATCATCTAGATGTCGCTGTAACATAGCTCTGTCCAACCGAGTCCCCTTGGTAGCAGGTGGCTGTCTTATACACGTTGTAGCACAAAGGCCACATAAGGCAGGATCACACTGCACACAAAGGCAACACGTGAACAGGAACGCCACAACAACTCCGATAATCATCAGAATCTTCCAACCCCAAGTCGACATCAGGCCCCAAAACCACCCAAGTAGCGTCCAATCCCCTACATCAACGTGTATGGATTCAGAGATTTTATGCAACTTTGAGATGGCTTGATAGACAGTCGGAGCGTTATCCGGAATGAAAATACAGCAGCTCGAATGGATCACCTTACATACCCCACCTCGATCTGCTAAGATCACGTCTAAAACCATACGGTTTTGTAACATCATAAGTCTATCCGCCTGAAGTTCTGTGGTGATATTACCAAGGGCACTGGCAGTAATATTAGCTGTTGATTCTACTACTCGAGTCAACTGTCTCAGGTTCCTACTATTAACCATAGGCCCCCAAAACGGGAGGAAACCCTTGAAAAAGTCTCCTGCCTCTTGACCGGCAGTATCCTCTTCGCTAATTACGCCTCTCACAACTCTAGTTTTATGATAGTCTGCATCTACAGTGAACGTCGGAGGCAACAGATTTGCGATAAAACATGAGCCCACAAAGTCGGAGGGCAACCATGCATACGCACGATCATGGCAGACAAAGTACGTACCCTTGGCAGCCAGAAACACAGGGGACGAGACCATCAGCAGAATGTAATTTTCAGTGCAAGCACTCTCTCCAAGTCGGGCTTTCGATCTTCGGCCACGACCCATTAAACAAAAATTACCAATGTGGGGTACGGCCCATATCGGAGGCGAGCTTTTAAGCTGTTTATCACTCGTGAGCGCACTATACTCGACCTTACTCAGGACCCTATAGGCTTGTACCTCTTCCTCTGGGATGAGCGACGGCTCATAGATATCTCTATCTAAATCTTCTATCGCTATAGACAAAGGCTTATAGTACGAGCCAAGGCCAAGGTAGGGAGAACGTGGCTCTCGACTGGGGTGAGAATCTAGTGCGCTTCGAAACATTGTTTGGAATGCTCGAGCTGAACCCTGGGAACTATATGGTAAGACCAAATATGGAATTCCCTTATCCGTGGTATGTGGCATTAATCCACACACCCAACAATTAGTAGTATTCACCACTAACTGGTGCTGGTGAAGGAGCTGAATAAAGGAATTATTGCGGAATTCTGCACGTCTAGCCTGCTCGTGTTCGGGTAAGATATGAAAAGAATGAGGATATGCAGTGGAGGTAAGTGTAGGGTCAGAAGCAGGAGTAGGTATGGCAGAAGGTAAAAAGTATGACATCATATAATACACCCCACCCGCAAATAGTGCAGAAACAATCAGAAACAGTACGAATATTTGAAACATAAAACATTTGGTACGAGTAAGTTGTTGTAACTTGAACCTTTGCGCCTGAGCTTCTTCCAAGTCCATCAGCTTTGAAAACGCCATCCCCTATGACCGTCCGCAACGTTTCTTGACGCACTTCGTTCTGTGTAGCAGTAGTCAATCCCCAGGAGTTCCCAGGAGCCGACGGTCTTTAACCTAGCGTCAAGACCTGCTAACCAGAAGGAAGTACACGCGCGGCCCTACGGCCTTTATTCACAATGTATATGCAAAAAAAATGTCTCTCAGCTGTGGAAGAAAAAACACATATGGAACGAAACTCAATATATATACAAAAATAATTACAATGATATGGGTGTTCGGACTGATCGTGGAAAACGGGATAATGCAACTATAAAGGGGCAGAACGGGATTTTTATTTGTCCTTAGTACTGGAATGCAAAAAGTATCGAGTTTTCCCAGGACGTGTATGTTCATCAAACAAAGGATCCGATGAGGGAACAGAGTCCTGTTGATCAGCCGAATGTTCTGGTCTCGAGTCTTTTGATGACAAATGTTCAACAGTGTCTTTCTGCTGCACTGGGGATTCTCCGACAGGTTGTGCGTCGCTAAAAGGTACAAACGCCGGCAATCCTTCTGATTCTGATGAAGCAATGCCCCTCCTCACCCATGAGTCTGCCGGTAAAGGAATAGGAACTTTCTTCGTATGGGTGGCATGCACCCAATTTTTCCGGCCTTCTAAACGAACGGCAGTTCTTGTGGCAAGGAGGACCTGGTAGGGTCCAGTAAACCGGGGTTCCAAGTTCTTCTTGCGGGCAAAATTTCTTGTCACCACCCAATCTCCGGGCTGGAGCTGGTGGCCTGGACCCTCCGTCTGCGTTGGCAATGCTTCGTAAACCTGTTGGTGAATTAACCTCAGTTTAGCTTAGTCAGATCATGAAGATAGTCAATCAACATTGGATATTCAAGACTGGAGAACACACCCGGTCTAGGGACCCCCCACACATTCGCAGGACGACCGAACACTATTTCATAGGGGCTAAGCCCTACTCGGGAGTGTACGGTTGCCCTAGTTGACAACAAAGCTAAGGGTAAAGCATCAGGCCACGAAAGACCAGTCGTAGCCTGAATCTTCGCTAGCTTCAGTTTAAGGGTACCATTATACCCTTCAACCAAACCAGCCGACTGGGGATGATTGGCGCTGTGGACAAGGTATGGTATGGACAAGGAGAGGTGGAATTTTTTATTAATTCCAAGGCCCTTACACACACTCTTCATCACACTCCCCACAAACTCACTTCCGTTATCCGACCATACAATCCGAGGCATTCCATACCGAGGAAAGTATTCCTTCAGTAGGATTTTCGCAGTCGACAAGGCAGTATTGTCTTTGAGGGGATAGGCTTCAATCCATCGGGAGAACGCGCAAACCACAACTAAAACGTATTTCAGGTTATT
This sequence comes from Lissotriton vulgaris, assembly GCF_964263255.1. Classification (NCBI taxonomy): domain Eukaryota; kingdom Metazoa; phylum Chordata; class Amphibia; order Caudata; family Salamandridae; genus Lissotriton; species Lissotriton vulgaris. The sequence continues at coordinate 1,722,554,541 of NC_141694.1, read as the reverse complement.
GCATCGCTCCATATGGATGAAGTCTAATTGGATCACCTCAAAGGGACATGACGGGGGAGCAAAACTACCAGTAGGAGTTGGGGTTCCCTTACCAGGATTGTACAACATACATACCATACAATTCTTAACCAATCGTTCAGCACATTTCGTGATACCATCATTCTTCCACACAGGGGACAGCAACTTACAAATACCTTTCACGCTAATATGTGCTAACCCATGTGCCATTGTCACAAATGCTAGCACATACGCATCTGGTAACATCCATCTCTTTTGTTCCGACAAATCAACCCAACAACCATTCGCATCCAACTTTCCGGTACTTTCTTTTCACTTCGTCTTTTCAGTCCCGGTGGCCTCATTCTGAATTGCTTTCACACTCTCGATAGTGTCCTCACACATACTCGATTCTGTAGGCCACCTAACCGAACTCGTCACATACATTCTAGTGCTAAGGTTCCGGGCAGTCTCCTTAGCAATCTCATCCGCAAAGGCATTACCACGACCAACATCATCCGCCACCTTACGATGCGCACTACATTTAACAATCGCTACCTGCTTAGGCAACGTAAGTGCATCCAAAAGATCATTCACGAGCTGTCCATGCTGAATCTTCGTACCATGCGATGTCATAAAACCTCTCTCTCTCCACAACCGTCCAAAGCTATGGGCGACGCCAAAAGCGTATTGGCTGTCGGTAAACACATTCACACGTTTCCCTTTCGCTAACACACATGCTCTAGTTAGAGCGATCAGCTCTGCAGCCTGGGCAGAGTTCTGATTCAATCTCGCAGTTTCCACTACAGTATTCAATGTTACAACAGCATATGCAGTAGTCACATCACCATTCGGCAATTTAAAACATGAACCATCCATATACAACGTTCCATCTGGATCTTCCAAAGGAGTGTTTTTAAGGTCCACTCGACCTTTTGTTTCCTCTTCAGTTCTCAGATAGCAGTCATGGGCTGCTATTTCATCCGACTCTGTGCTAATGGGTAACAAAGTTGCCGGGTTCAGGACATTACAACGTTTTATCTGGATGTGGCTTGCCAACAGCGTCAACTCGTACCCAGACAACCTCGCACTCGTCAAGTGCTGAGTTTTCGTACGATTCAAAAGAGTATCGACCGCATGCGGAACCATCACCGTAAGCATATTATCCATGACCAATCCTGCTGATTGTCGGATGGACACCGCAGCTGCCGCTGTTGCTCTCAAGCAACTCGGCAATGCTCTAGCTACCGGGTCCAAGGTCGAGGAAAAATATGCACATGGACGTTGCTTACCACCAAAAGGTTGCGTTAAGACACTCAACGCACAACCTTCCCTCTCGTGAACGTATAATGTAAACGGCTTGCTGTAGTCAGGGGTACCTAACACAGGAGCCGAACACAATGAGTCACGTAATTCAGAAAAACTTTTCTGACATTCGTCCGTCCATGGTAAAGGAGTTGAAACATCCTTACACGTAAGAGCCACCAATGGTTTCGCTAGCAATGAAAAATTAGGAATCCATTGCCTGCAATACGACGTGATACCTAGAAAGGCACGCACATCTCTTTGGGTTGTTGGCACAGCCATTCGCGCAATTGCTGCAATTCTCTCTGGGGTCAACCGTCTTCCCTCCTTTGACAATAAGTGACCTAGATAGGTGTTATCCTCTCCGTCCTCAGGATCAGCTTGTGGTACAAGTAGGCCACCTCCAGATCTATCCAAGCCCAGAATGCTGTAATAGCCGTGGGCTAGAGAAGGATCAGGTGAGGGCAAAATAATAAACAGGAAGGAAAGGATGGGGACTGCAGGGAGGGAGAGCTGCGAAGACAGAAACAAACAAGGGATTGGTGTCAATTCTATAAAAGTACACTATATTCACACTACCAATCAGTCTATACCCTGCTATACCTGTATGTAGAACGCTGACCGCCTAACCTCAGAAGATGCCTCTCTATACTGAGATTGCGTAAATCAGCCTGTAAATGCCATCCCCTGTAAATACAAAAATATGACAGTAAAACACCCCCTATGACCCTGCAATAGCAAATACCTATATGTGGGGAAAGAGCAACACTACGTACCCTAATCTTTTATCTCCAGAGCCCTGAAGAAAACGTAGACCAGGTTCTGGGATTGCGTTATTAGTTTATACAGTTACTCCCATAAAGTAATATAAGGGTTACGTCACCCACAAACAATGGAGACAAAGGTTACCTGATGGTCAGTGATGTCAGGTGAGGTAAACTCTTTGTCCCAGCAAGGAATGAATAAATGCAGACCCTCTGCAATAGCCGTTGCAAGAAGGCTGTCCAACAGAGGGTCGTATAACTCAACAGAAACCACAGTTTCCTCCGCAATAGCCGTAGCAAGAAGGCTCGCCAACGGAGGAAACGGGAAGAAGCCAAAAATAACGTGTACTCCGCAAGAGCCTGAGCAATGGGGTGGGCTCGCCAACGGAAACACGCGTATCAAATACCAGGAAAACACACTGTCTGTCCTCCGCAATAGCCGTTGACAAGGCTCGCCAACGGAGGACAGAGCGGAAGAAACAATGCCCAAAAACACGAGACCGTCCTCCGCAATAGCCGAAGATAAGGCTCTCCAACGGAGGACAGGACAGACGAAGCAGCGCCGGAAAGGCACACAACTGGATACTGAAGTTAACCAGCCGCTCAGAACACACCTCACCGTAAGGTCGACAGGAACGCCAAAGGAACACGAACCGGAATATCCGACACCGGCTCCAGGAAGTAGCATCTATTTATGCTCCGCCTTTGCGGCCGCTAAGCCTTCTGGGAAATGTAGTCTTTTCCCCGCGATACTCGCTAGTTCCATGAGGCGCGATAACATCTGACAGTACATCCCCCCTCACCTAGAGCGCCAAAGAGGACCCGGACGCTCAGGGAAACGGCGATGATATGCAGCCACCAGACGAGGTGCATGAACACCCGATGCAGGTTCCCACGAGTTCTCCTCGGGACCATAGCCTTTCCAAGCCACCAGATACCGAAGGCCACGACCCCGCCACCTGGAGTCTAGAATCCCCTCCACCTCGTATTCCAGACCATCAGAAACCAGCAACGGGGGAGGGAGGCGCCGCACCACCGCAGCTGCAGGCTTGAGTAGGGACACATGGAAAACCGGATGAATACGGAGATGTCTAGGTACCAGCAACTTCACTGCCACTGGATTGATGCGCTGCACCACACGAAAGGGACCTATATATCGAGGGTTAAACACACTGTAGTGTCTGAATCTGATGTTCCGGGTGGACAGCCACACCCAATCCCCCACACAATACAAAGGACCAGGACGACGTCTTTTGTCAGCCGTGGTCTTATAGGCCACCTTGGAGGTTCTCAGGGAGTCCTGCGCCTGCTCTAGTATTCTCTTGAGTTGAGAAACCCTTCTGGCAGCCTCGGGCACGGTCTCCTCTCTATACGGCTGCACAAAAGGGAGAAAACGGGGATGATGACCATACGTGCAGTAAAATAGCGACACTCTTGTGGCAGAATGAGTCGCATTGTTGTATGCCACCTCCGCAAGCCAAAGGTGCTCCACCCAATCTTTTTTCTCCTGGGAAACATAGCATCGCAAGAATTGTTTTAACGTCTGATTAAGCCGTTCCGTCTGTCCATCGGTCTGGGGATGGAAGCTCGTGGACAACGCTGTCTTGATGTGGAGAGAGGAGCACCATGCCTTCCAAAACTGGGCGGTGAACTGAGAACCCCTATCCGACACAATAACTGATGGTAAGCCGTGCAGTCGAACAATATGTCTCATAAGAAGCTGTGCCAATTGACCTGCTGTCGGTAACTGAGGACAAGCGATGAAATGCCCCATCTTCGTTAGATAATCAATGACCACCAATACTGTGGTGCAACCCTGATCCCTTGGAAGACCTACCACAAAGTCCAAAGAAATACGCTCCCAGGGAGTAGAAGGAGTAGGCATGGGCTGCAATAGACCTGCAGGCCGACGATGATCAGACTTGGCGCGAGCACAAACATCACACTCAGTCACCCATTTCCGTACATCCCCCTTAATCGTAGGCCACCAACACCTGCGCTGAATCAGATCCATAGTCTTACCCACTCCAACATGTCCAGCACTGGGTGAAGCGTGACACCACTCATACATTTGTTTACGCAAGGATTCAGAGGGTACCAGCATCCGTCCTTGGTTGATTGGAAAGCCATGTTGTAATCGCCATTCAGGATGTGCCTGCAACCATCTCTTCCATTGATCAGTTCTGATCCCATATCGGATGCCCTGCAGAAAGGCATCAGGTTGGATGCCACAAACCACCTTGACAGGGTCCACTATCGATGTTTCTGCTCTGGCCTCCGAGACCTTTGTAGATGATTGGCGAGACAAGGCATCCGCCTTTCGATTGTCTGCCCCTGGTCTGAACGTAATAATGAAATTATATCCCGAAAAGAAAAGCATCCACCTCAATTGTCTGGGGGTCAAATGTCTGGCTGCTGAAATGAACTGTAGATTGCGGTGATCGGTATAAACCGTCACCACGTGCTTTGCCCCCATAAGGAAATGCCTCCACTCAGTGAATGCCTGCTTGATAGCTAAAAGCTCTTTCTCGGCTATGCAATAGTTACGTTCCGCCCCCGTAAGTTTCTGTGACATAAATGCCACTGGATGCAATTGTCCTGTGGTTTCGTTTCTCTGTGAAAGAATGGCTCCAGTAGCTACCTCGGAAGCGTCTGCCTCGACTATGAAAGGGGCATCAGTATTGGGGTGTGTCAATATCGGAGCAGTGACAAACGCTTCCTTTAAAGCCACAAACGCCTCCTGAGCCCTCATATCCCACAGGAATCCTTGGTCTTTTTTCAACAGTCTAGTTATGGGGGCCACCACCTTCGAGAATTGGTGAATGAAACGTCTGTAGAAATTGGCAAATCCTAGGAAGCATTGGACATCCTTGATGTTTCGAGGACTTGGCCAATCCCTTACTGCTTGAACCTTCCTCTCCGCCATTTCCTGTCCCTGAGGAGTAAGCATAACCCCCAGAAACTCAACGGTAGTGACGTGAAAGTCACACTTGGACAATTTGCAATAGAGATGATTTTTCTGTAGTATCCTTAGGACAGACTTGACATGTTGAATATGGATGTCCTCTGATTCTGAATAGATGAGGATATCATCTATATATACAATGACATGCCTGTCCAATATTTCTCGTAACACGTCATTCAGGAAAAACTGAAATGCAGCAGGGGCATTGCAGAGCCCGAAGGGCATGACCAGGTATTCGAATAACCCATACCTGGTCTGGAATGCTGTCTTCCATTCATCCCCTGCCCGCATTCTAACCAGATGATATGCTCCCTTTAAGTCTAATTTGGTAAATACCTTGGCTTTCTTCACCTGTTCCAGTAATACGTGTATTAATGGCAACGGGTATCTGTTCTTGATTGTTACTGCGTTGAGGGCTCGAAAGTCTACACAGGCTCTCAGATCCCCATTAGCCTTAGGGATGAAAAACAAAGGGGATGCTGCTGGTGATCTCGAAGGACGTATGAAACCTAATTCTAACAACTTGTCTAAATAGGTTCTCAAGTAGGCGTTCTCTGGCTCTGTCAGTGCATACAACCGTCCCTTCGGAATCACCGCCCCTGGAACTAACTCGATTTGGCAATCGTATGGCCTATGTGGGGGCAATTCTTCAGCTCTTACTTCGTCAAACACCCCTTCAAATTCCTGATATGCCCTTGGGAGAGTTACTGCCTTTTCTGCGGCTGTGGCTATTACCCCTCCTCCTGCCAAAGCGAACGAAGGACATTGTGCATATTTAAAACAATGCTCTTCACAATGTGCAGAATTCATTGTAATATTGCCGGTTTCCCAATCGATGTCAGGGGTGTGTCTTTTCAACCAGGGAATGCCTAAAATCACCCCATATTGTGGTGCTTCTATGATGCTGAAAGACACTTGTTCTCTATGACAACCGAATCTCATCTCAGTTAAGGTCGTTTGATAACTTATGGGTCCTGTGTTTAATTTCCTCCCATCTACTGCAAACACATCAGTACCGTCTTCCTTGGGGATTAGGGGAATGCCTAGCCTTTCAGCTTCTTTCATATCCATGAAGAACCCCGTAGCCCCGGAATCCACCATGGCCTGTGTATGTACCTCAATCATACCTATCATCAAGACTATCTTAATGAATAAATGTTGCGCTCCTACAACCCTACTCAACATGGAAGGGACAATACTCTGACTCCAGGGAACCCCTTCAACACCCCCAGAGCTCTTCAGTTTTCCGCCGGTTTCTCAGTGGCCGCTGACACCCCCCTATTCAAACGGAATTTGGAAAATTTGGGTTTGACAGGGCATTCTCTAACATAATGGCCTTTTTTGCCACAATAAAGACAAAGGCCCAACTTGCGCCTCTGTTCCTTTTCTGTGGTGGTCAACGCGGCACGAACTGCTCCTATATCCATAGGCTCAGTGGCATGCGATACCGTACTGTCCGGGATTTTTACCGCCACGGAAGAGGGTACTGGTCGGTTCTTTGCTCCACCCCCCCCTTTCTGATTCTTCATCCTGTGGTCTAGTCTTAAAACCAGATTAATCAAATCTTCACACGACACCGGTTGAGGGTCGATTTGAGCTATTATGTCTTGCATTTCTTCAGTTAAACCCTGATGAAAAATTGACGCCTGTTTGGCTTCCGGCCACTTAGTTTCAGCAACTAAACGTCTGAAATTATTCAAATATGTTACTAGGTCTTGATTTCCTTGCCGTAGGCCTAATAGTTCTTTATCTGCCGTATATGTATCAGCTCTCCTGTCGAATACCTTTGTGAACTCTGTTTGGAATGCGTCCCAGTCATGTAACATAGGATCATTTCTCTGAACCATGGGAACCGCCCATTGAGCCGCATCTCCCACTAAATACGAGATGACAAACGCCACCTTTGACTGATTGGTAGGGAAGGACCGGGGTTTGCATGAGAAATGCATCAAGACTTGCGTCAAAAACACTTGCACTGATCCTGCATCGCCATTGAATCATTCTGGATGTGCTAACGGAATGCTAGGGGGTATCTCCACCACTACTGAACCCGCGGTACCAGACCCTGAAGCCCCAGCACTAAAGGGGTTTTTCTGGATGTTATCCAACCGGTTCCGTAATTCAGTGCTCTCTTGTCTGGATGCTATCAATTCAGATTGCACCACGACCAACGCTGCCATCACCTCGTCCAGAGTAGCCATCACCCTAAACTGATCGGGAGGACTAATTTACTTGGGTCGGATATTCTGTTATCCTCTCCGTCCTCAGGATCAGCTTGTGGTACAAGTAGGCCACCTCCAGATCTATCCAAGCCCAGAATGCTGTAATAGCCGTGGGCTAGAGAAGGATCAGGTGAGGGCAAAATAATAAACAGGAAGGAAAGGATGGGGACTGCAGGGAGGGAGAGCTGCGAAGACAGAAACAAACAAGGGATTGGTGTCAATTCTATAAAAGTACACTATATTCACACTACCAATCAGTCTATACCCTGCTATACCTGTATGTAGAACGCTGACTGCCTAACCTCAGAAAATGCCTCTCTATACTGAGATTGCGTAAATCAGCCTGTAAATGCCATCCCCTGTAAATACAAAAATATGACAGTAAAACACCCCCTATGACCCTGCAATAGCAAATACCTATATGTGGGGAAAGAGCAACACTACGTACCCTAATCTTTTATCTCCAGAGCCCTGAAGAAAACGTAGACCAGGTTCTAGGGATTGCGTTATTAGTTTATACAGTTACTCCCATAAAGTAATATAAGGGTTACGTCACCCACAAACAATGGAGACAAAGGTTACCTGATGGCCAGTGATGTCAGGTGAGGTAAACTCTTTGTCCTAGCAAGGAATGAATAAATGCAGACCCTCTGCAATAGCCGTTGCAAGAAGGCTGTCCAACAGAGGGTCGTATAACTCAACAGAAACCACAGTTTCCTCCGCAATAGCCGTAGCAAGAAGGCTCGCCAACGGAGGAAACGGGAAGAAGCCAAAAATAACGTGTACTCCGCAAGAGCCTGAGCAATGGGGTGGGCTCGTCAACGGAAACACGCGTATCAAATACCAGGAAAACACACTGTCTGTCCTCCGCAATAGCCGTTGACAAGGCTCGCCAACGGAGGACAGAGCGGAAGAAACAATGCCCAAAAACACGAGACCGTCCTCCGCAATAGCCGAAGATAAGGCTCTCCAACGGAGGACAGGACTACCGAAGCAGCGCCGGAAAGGCACACAACTGGATACTGAAGTTAACCAGCCGCTCAGAACACACCTCACCGTAAGGTCGACAGGAACGCCAAAGGAACACGAACCGGAATATCCGACACCGGCTCCAGGAAGTAGCATCTATTTATGCTCCGCCTTTGCGGCCGCTAAGCCTTCTGGGAAATGTAGTCTTTTCCCCGCGATACTCGCTAGTTCCATGAGGCGCGATAACATCTGACAATAGGTTACTTCTTGACAACAATATTGGAGTTTAGAAGGCGACACCTTGTGATGTAAGTCACAGAGATGTTGCAGCAACGACACCGTAGCAATTTTGCAAATGTCCTGAGTATCTGCAGCCACCAATAAGTCATCGACATATTGGATTAAGGCCGCACCAGCCGGCAACGAAAATGCATCCAGTTGACCCTTCAAGGCTTGACTGTAAATTGATGGACTCTCACAGTAGCCCTGAGGAGCGCGTTTAAACCGGAAGCTGCGTCCACCAAGAGAGAAACCGAAAAGGTCTCTGCTCTCTTCTGCAATTGGAATGCTGAATAATGCATTCTTCAAATCGATCACCGAAAACCATGATGCAGAAGCTGGAATCAGAGTCAGTAGCGCCGTGATGTCAGGCACAACAGGAAACTGAGGAATCACAATTTTATTCACCTCCCGTAAATCAATAACAAAACGATAAACAGGTGGTTTTGAAGGGTCAGTACGTTTTAGAATGGGCAGTACAGGGCTGTTGCACACGTTTCCCCGCGTTTCTTCAATAACGTCTTTCTCGATCAAATCATAGATGATCGCTAAGAGTGCTCGTTCACCATCAAGAGAGATACGATACTGGGGAATACGTGGCAACCGTACATTAGATTTCAGCTGAACAACATAAGGGGAGATGTCAAGCAGGCCCACGTCGTTGGGACCTGTTGCCCACAAAGATGCAGGAAGAGAACTCAATTCCAGTGGAAGCTTATCGAGAAACAAGTACATAGGAGAGACAACCCTCTCTCCTAACGTAAGCTTTACACCCGCAGGAGAACAATACAGAGTTGCATACAAACGTTTTAGCAAATCCAGGCCCAAAAGATTTTCACCACAACCCGTAGTTAAAATCAATGGAGCTTTTAGCTCACGAGGCCCAATTGTAAGGGGCAAGGGGCGTGAAACTGGATTGCTAACGGGGGCGCCAGAGAATCCAACGGAAACATTTGTTAAGCCAGACAAAGGTGCGCCAGGGAGTTTCGAATGCATTATGGAACTTTTCGCTGCACCAGTGTCCAACAGAAAAGGCTCAACGACGCCCGATGTAGCAACTGCGACGTAAGGCCCTCTCTGATCAACCGGAACTGATACCACTCCCTCTCCTTGTCCATGGCTGTCCTAGTAATTACTGTCGTCATTTTCCTGATCGACGTAATAATCATCTACATTGTACTGCGCAGATCGTCCTTGCGATGATCCGCGTTGATCAAAACAGTTATTGGAATTTGAGGAGTTATCTGAACGATCATTTTGACCACCACGACCCCTACCGCGTGATGCCTGCTGCGACCCACCACGGCCTCCTCTAGATGAGTTACCGCTGTTACGATCGTTTAGAACGGGACAATTGAATTTCAAATGACCCTCCTGTCTACAATAGGCACACTGATTGTACCCTAACGAAGATCTTTGGGAAGAGGAGTCATTTCGAGGTTGTGACCTATTTGATTGCGACTGCGGTCTATTTTGCTGCGAAGTATTCTGACTTGAACGCGGAGGATAGGCCTGCTGCAACAACACTTTAGTTTTAAGTTCTTTCGTCTTTTTATCAGCGCGGTCGTTCTCCTCTTTCTCTCTGTTCTCATAATACTGTGCTGTAGCCAATATTTGAGCCGAGGTAGAAACGGCCCACGCACTCTCAGAATTTTTTAATTTATTGCTCAAATCGGGCAATAAGTTAGAGACAAATTTGTCCACGAACAACCGTTGACCACCCTCGGTGCCCATATCCTGACCACTATGATCGATGAATGCCTCCTCAAATCTCGTAAAGAAATCAGAGACACTCTCTTCCTTTTTCTGTTTACAAGCTGACAATTTATCCCAGTTAACCCTCATAGCTGGCATAAGTGTTTTCATTAAGGTAATTATTCTTTGAGGGAGAGCAGTAATGAGCTGTTCAGGCTTAGCCCCACCAACTTGTCGCGTATCGGCCGCAGTAAGAGTAGCACAATCGCCACCTAATTCGTTTGCGTGGTCTTCGTGCCGAATCTTAGCCCATACCGGTTGTGGTACGACATTGCCGAACAACATGTCGATATCGGCAAGATTCATTATCGTAGCGTCTACAAGCTGCGACAATTCCTTATAATACCCTGTAGGATTTTTGCGAGGGTCAGGCAAAGATTGCTTCACCTGTAAAACTTCTGATCGTTTCCATGGGAGATGTATCCATACTCTCTGGAAATGTGGCAGGACAATAGGAACAGCATTAGCATCACCTGGCATCCATACTGGTGGAACTTCCCGCATAGGAAACTGACCGGACGCATCTAACTGCCTCTCAACATCCTCAACAAACAAAGCTTGAGGTATAGGAGCGGGACGGAAAGATAACAACCGTTCAACAGCACGTCGAACATTAGTATCCACTATCAGTCCATTCGAGAACTGAAGCTGTAGATCAGACAAAGCGGACAATACCTCGTCAGGTGCATCGGCCGATATCTGATCACGCAGAACCTTGCACATTTCTTCGAACACGTACCTTTGTGTCGGTACATTGAATTGGCAAAACGTATCAAGTACAACGCGTGGAGGATTTCTAAGAGGGTGCGTCATCCAACCCATCGCCATATTGTATAGCGTAGCACGTTCCCTGTTACCGGGAAGCTGACTACGTCTCTGAGGACCATCTGAACCAGCGGACCCAAAAACGGGTCCGAGTGAATGGAAAAAACTAGCCGCAACAGGAGGAGTACGACTACGAGTAGATGGAGAAGTATAACACAATGGACTAACAAGAGAAGGAGTAGAAACAGAAGAAGCAACGGGAGTAAGTAGAGTACGAGCAGTAGCGGGAGCAGGAGTATGTGGAAGCGGAGGAGCAGTAGGAATAGCAATAGGCAAAGGAGCAGGAACAGTCGGAAGAACGGGAGCAGGTTGAGGAACAGGTTGAGGAACAGGTACAGGGGGGACCACAGGAAGAGCGGTTCCCTGTACATACAGAGGTGGCGACTTCATAAGATAAGACATTAAGGGATCCTCAACTGATTCGTCCTTCTTATCCGACTCCGTTGGCAAAGCAGGATAGCACTTATCTATGGACATACGCTGTAGCCTGTCAAACACTTCCTTTTCCTTAACCTCCTTATCACGCTGAAACTGCTCTGCTTTCTTTACAATGGTAGCAACACCATCTCTCTGATTACGTTTAGTCTGTCTGATCTCTTTCTGTCGGGCTTCTTTACGCCACAACCGAAAGGCATCAAACATGGCCGGCCTTGACTTTTTCTCAAACAATTTAGTCTCAAGATTATCTAAGATCGTTGTCTCAAAACTACCATGAGGTTGCCAACTAAGGGCACCATCCTTCCTAGTATAACGGATCCAGTAATCATTAAAAGTAATCGGGCCTAGCCCGTGTTTGCTGTAGAGCTCATAAGTGGGAGTTCCAACCGGAGGTATCGGACACGAGTCCTCCAGTCGGGAATCCGTACCACAACGTCTGAAACAACTAAACAAAGTACTGCGACCAGGCATCTTGCACACTAGCCGAGTTTCACAAACGTCAAGGGTTACGGGATTTACCAAGTCCCTGCAAAGAGCAAAAACCCTCGGTTTTTGGCGACTGCAGACGTCAAATATCACAACAAAGTACCAAGAACCACAAATGCAATGGAACCATGCAACAACTAAGCAACCACAACCAAGAACTCTGGGAGCGACCCACAAATACTTAACTCAAAGATCAATGGCGTCACCAGGAAGGCCCGTCAATCGTCTCGCTATACCAAGATCTACGCCAGGCGCCAAAACAGGTCTACAGTCAGGGCAGCAGTCCGTCGCAGCCGTCAGGAGGCGGGAATCTTCGCGGGAAAAGTCTTCGGGCCACTTGTTTCGACAACAGGATCGATGAAGCGGAGTGCACCTTCCCTCGGAGATTTCACACGAAGTTCCTCACGATCGTCGGGCTTGGACCGGTACCACTGATGCAGCCCCAGTTGGGCGCCAAATGAAGGACTGGGTTATTTAAGACCCAGCGGTGCCAGGGGACAACACCTGAAACCTTCGTGGGTAACCTGCTCCGGCGTACGAATGACAGAGACACGGGACACTTCCTTCGGCGTCAAAGATTCAAGGTTTATTTACTGCAGGGAACACAGAAGTCACGACAAGTACAACACGTGCAACTTGGGGAGACTGCTTCAAATTGGTTCTGTGGATCGCTCCTTTTATACACGATTCTCCCATAGGTTTACATGGTACACAAAGGTTTACAACTCGGTTCCCATCATTATCCCCGAGAGGGGTCGCTTTGGTCACTTTGATACATCCAAGGTCCGGGGCATAAGTGCGGAAACATTTGGTGGTTCCCAACTGTAAAAACCCATCTTCCCACCATTAGTACATTCCAATCAGCAGTAAAACAGATCGAAGAAGGAACAAGAACAGGTGTAGAGGAAGATGGAAACAGTGGGGAGATTGGAAAGGGTGTAAAAGGGGAGGTATCAGGAAACACGAGCTACAGGCATCAAAGGGACGTGCCTAATGAGGTGCACGGCTGAGACAATAGTCCGGCACGGCAAGATGAGCCTCGAGCGGGGCCATCTGCCTTGCAGTATCATCCTCCTCGTCATAAAGACACTTTCAAAGAACATGTGTCTTTCGCAAGAGTCTTGGGAATCCCAGGGTCGCGAAGCGGACAACGTCCGTTCGCTGGCTACCTGAGGGCAAGAAACAAAATGGATGCCGTATCTAAGATGGAACCCATGGGTACAGATGAAAAACCCACGTAACAAACGAACGGTTTTAAGTTAGCACAGCGAAACTGCGCACACTTACTAAACTCGTCATTTGCGGTTCATAGATACCAGACTCGACCATATTCGTGCGAGTCGAAAACACCACTTACAATTGTCACGGAACCTCAAAACTCTGTCACTATGTCAGCCTTGTGTTCTTGTATCTCCTGTATCAGGATCTGGGGATTACTGTTGGGATTTAGATAGACCCCTAACTCCTTCTGTGCTTGCCACCCCAAGATGTTGTCTCCTACAGTGGACACGTACACTTTGGACACAGTTGCCCTGTTACTGTATTCAATTTTCCCTAAGAAATATCCTTTCATAGAGATGGGGCGACCAGCATACCCCCCTGGCCTCAAATCCATTTTCCTCAAGGTTATCTTTCCCTTAGACACTCAAGAGAACTCCTTTGCATTGATGATATTTATTCTAGAGCAGGAATCGAACAATGCTTCCAGGTCAACCTCCCCTACTCTTATGGTGTCTTTTGGGCTGTTGACCTGCCCTTCATCAACCTGCACCACTTTTTCTTCACACATGGGGTCGCTGGGACTTGGGACCTGCAACTCTTTTACTTGTACCACGATCTCGTCGCACACTACATTCGTCCTGTCTCTACTCTGTCTACTGACCCCTTGCCCACTCTTGCAGTATTGCTTGAAATGACCTTTCTTACCGCACTTGTTACATGTGAATCGGAGGGCGGGGCATTCTTTGTCATTAGCTAGGTGTCCTTGTTTGCCACACCTATAGCAGGTACCCTTGAATGATCCCCCCAATCTGCTCTCCTTCTGTTCTTTGCTCGCTACCTTCTGGCCTTTGACCACAGACACTGCCTCACATTCGGTCACCACTTCACTGACATTGGTCTTGTCTTCATTTTTCTTTTCCCCTGCGTCTTGCTTTATCTCCTTGACACACTGCAGCATGTGCTCCACCTGCTTGGCTATGATGAGGACCTCCCTCAACGGTGGGTCATCTTTAAGCCATAACTCTTCACGCACTCGCTCCATCCTGCAAGCCAAAAACAAATTGGCCCTAATTCTTTCCTCACTCGCCCCACCGAACTTGCAAGTAGCGGCTAACTTCCTCAACTCAGAAACAAAATCCTCAATAGACTCTCCTTCCTTTTGTGCCCTCTTCCCAAAGTGGTACCTTTCCATGATTGTGCTTGTCTTGGGGAGGTAGTGCAAATCTAATTTCTTTAGACTTACTTCAAACTCATTCAGACCCCTTGCTTCCTGCGCCCCTAAGTCTGGGAGGTGATCTAAAACCTCCTCTCCTTCTGCACCTAGGTAATAGGCTAACAATGCAACTTTCCTTTCTAAACCAAGGTTAGGCCCACATACAGTTGCGTAATTTAAAAACACTTTTTTCCATTTTTTCCACTGGATAGTGGGATCACCTGGGTTTGTTAAGAAAAAGGGTGGAGGAGTCACACTTTGCATGGTTATTCGTCAAAGGGCTATATGTAGATTTGCAACCCAGATAGGAATGTACAAGTCCTACTGGACCAGCTGTAAACGTAGGGGAAAGTACTAATAGCCTGTACAAAAAGAAGTAACCATTCATAAACTACCTGCGAATACACTTCTACTCATGGTGTCAGTTACAACCAAACCTCTAGCAGGAACTGTTGGGGTGTGTCCCAGTAGGATGGGCTACCAGATTTCTATGGTGCAGGACGGTTCAACTATACATGTATAGCGCAGTCCACATTTAGCCCACAACGGAAATGCTTCAGAAAACACCTGCACGGCCCACACTCCCTGGAGCAGACAGCACTCTGCATCAGCTGACTGCAGGATAATGCTGACTCTAATGATGCGTGGCCACCCCCCTTAAAAATGTCATTCCTACATTCGCTTGGTGCGCTACACAGTGTTCCTTTCTTCTATACTGCCGGCACAGTCTCAGTTGAACCACGCCCGTGGTGACAGGGACAAGAAAACTGCTTCTTCACGTGCCCTTCAATGCATTGGGAAACAGCACACAGTTAGAATGAGTCCGGTTAGAACGACTTCCACATACTGGCAAAACTCATACTCATAGGGACAGTGCGTGCTTCACACTCCGTTCACACCGTCTTTGTGTGGCTGGCAAAGTCATTAATCAATCGCCCTCTGAGGTGGCAGGAGAGCTGCCTGTACCACACACGCCTCGCTGCGAAGATTCTAAACAGCTGACATCATCCGGTCGCACACAAGATCTTAAGCAAAGTCACTGAGGGAGGTGAATCGCACTTAACAACCAGTTCTAGCCCGTGGTGTTCACTCCACGCTGCCCTTTGTATGCGCTATACTGCATTCGAGTCAGACTTGGGTCAAAGGTGTCAGCTCTGCTCTTTCCTGACTGTCTGTCACAGGCTCCCATAAATCCTGAAGTGGGTGAGGGAACCGCGCGCCTGGCTCGCGCTTGTCGGGTCGACTAAGCTGATGCTTCGCTTCACCGCTTACCAGACCCCACCGCACCAGAACGCCTCACACGCATTAAGCGACCCCAGAAGCCAGTACATCCCATGCGGGTCGTTATTCGCAGGTCTATGTGCAGCGCGCTAGGATGGCTGGCAGGCGTTACCTCAATTCTTGCTCGCACAGACAGGTGACGTGTTCTCACTGACCCGCAGTCGCCCTTTTACTCATTCCATGTTCCGTAGCGCCTTCTTCAAAGGTTTATCCACTACACCTCTTGACTCCGCAGCTGCTACTAATTCTTTAAATTCCTTCGCGACGCGGTCTGCTTCTGCTGCATCCGGATACTTTTCTCTGTCATCCGACTCCGTTTCCTTGTGGAAATTCCTCCTGCTTCTTGGAGTCAGCTGTTTTTCGAATCTTCCTTCAGGCGTGTTGAGGTCGCGAGAGTGTTTTCCCTCGTCGCCAGTGTAGTGACGGCCACAGATGACAAAGACGTCACGTAGGTTAAACAGAAGTGTTTAATGAAGTAAGTGATATCCACTGCGACCTCAGCCACAGCCTCCGCTTCCGCAGCTTCCTCACACCTATTCCGCCGGCGCTCGCCTTGGAACGCTGGTCGCGGTGACATTCTAAGTGATGTCACCGCAAGCAGCTCCATTACAGGCGGAGATGCCGGGGGGCGAATGAGGTGGGAGATACCACAGGACCCAATACTCATCTTTGCAATTGAGTTCAGGATCGGTTCCATGACCATCATTCAGAGAGCAAACTGGGCCACATATTGCAGCAGGTGGGGGGCGCTAGAGGGCGCACTGCGGGATGGCTGCCTTGTAAAGCAGCTCCACCGGACGGACCAAAGATCGGGAGATAACAGCGCGAATATGACGGTGCCCAACATCTAATCGACGGGAATAGATGTCGGAATAACCAGGGAAGCCTCGGATGCCGATAAAATGTGATAGAGTAGCCAAGGACAGCAAAAAGAAACGATAAACCCTGCCGAGACGATCACACGGAGAGCGGGTAAGATGGCGGCTTCCACGCCATAGATCACTGCAACTCCCAGACCTGCCTACATAGATACTGAAATAAATGTGGGCATGTAAAAGCAAGGATACTAAACCGTATTGGAAAAAGGCTTAATACTGCTATGGGCATAAACTAAAATACATTACGGCGTAGCAATAAATCAGCGCGAAAGAAACAAAATACTGTATCAAGATGGCGGCGCCCATATACACGTCAGGAATGACAACGTGGCACGTTAGAAAGGCCTAACCGGCGAAATATGTACTTCTGCCCGGCTAATCTCGCTATGTTCCAGCAACAAATGGCGTCGCTGGCAGAAGCATAATGAAGTGACGTGCTTAATCCTAAGGAAATGAGGAGTTAGTATTTACATGAAGGCTTAATCACGTTACAGATGGATACATGGACCATTACAAAATAAACTCCCACCAGCAAGACATCGCATATTTAACTACACATGAACACCACGCATGAAAGGGTAAACGGACACACGTTAACGTGGGGCTAAATGGCTGACTGGCACATGATCTGACTATAAGTGGATGTAATCATTGAGTGGATGCGTGAGGGGATGGCGACAAGGAGCGATGTCATATATGTGGTGCAAACGGATCCGCCACTACGATTAAGCTAGTCAGAACGCGTATGGAAGATGAATGCCCCTGCTGTGCAGTGAACCTGGGATGCCATTGAACCGACGCACCGCAAAAACATGCAATAGACGGCAAAATAAAGAGACTGGCTACCCAGTTGAACGCGTAAGCAGAGGTTGATCCATAAACTGCGAAGCACAACTGGCATGGAAAGCACTACCGCATCCCAATTGCGAGACTCACAGATCTAAATCAGAGATACGAGAAGGTGGTAATAATTACAGATCAAGAGTGTCAACGAAGCAGAAACTTATCACCGCACGTATCTATAACGTCTGGGAGACAATGGGAAAACCAGAAAAACAGCAACCAAAACTGACATTTGAACCACGACGATCAGTACGCAGATCGCCAGGTACTGCAGAAGGCGGGCGGGCACGGAAGGTACACCTGTGAACAACATGGAAGCCATACTGACAGCAATTCAAACTAGCCTCCAGGACATTAACGGGAAACTAGATCATCTGACTTGTCGTGTAGATACCATGGCGGTAAAACTAGACAAACAAGGTGAGAGACTTGAGGAGGCAGAAAAAAAGACTATCAGCAGTAGAGGATGAAACACGTGGCAATACAGCTAAAGGCAGTGAAAGAGACAAGCTACTAGAAGTGCTCAAGAACAAGGCCAAAGATTTGGAAGCGCGCTCATGACGCAATAACCTACGCATAGCGGGAATACCAGAATGTACCAACACGGGTCGAATGAAGCAATATGTTGAAGAACTATGCAAAAAGATGTTTGGCACCGAACATCTGTCACCCATTTTCATAGTGGAACATGCACATCGCTCCTTGTCGCCCAAGCCTCCACCTGGCGCTGCTCCTCGGCCCATTGTGGCTAGGGTGTTGAATTATCATGAACGAGACGATATACTGCGGATGGCAAGGGAAAAGAAAGATAGTGACTATCATGGCAACCGCCTGGAATTTTATCCGGACCACACATATGCAGTACCACAAGCACAGAAGGAGTTTACTGCTGCGAAGGCAAAACTACGCAATTTACAAATTGAATATGCGATGCTATATCCAGAGAGCGGAAAGCTTACCTGCCACGCCAACGGGCTGGACAGGGGCCGTGAGGTGAACGGCGGCAGTCTCCTTTACCGGCGGCGGCCGAGCGCTGGGAGAACCACAGCCCCCAGCAGCCTCAGGGGCAGCGCGCGCCTGTGACGCGATTGGAGCGCCCGGAGGCGCGAGATAAAGGCTGACCTCCCAGGAGCCCATGGGGGAACACCAGAGAGCGGAAAGCTTACCTGCCACGCCAACGGGCTGGACAGGGGCCGTGAGGTGAACGGCGGCAGTCTCCTTTAACGGCGGCGGCGGAGCGCTGGGAGAACCACAGCCCCCAGCAGCCTCAGGGGCAGCACGCGCCTGTGACGCGATTGGAGCGCCCGGAGGCGCGAGATAAAGGCTGACCTCCCAGGAGCCCAGGGGGGAACACCAGAGAGCGGAAAGCTTACCTGCCACGCCAACGGGCTGGACAGGGGCCGTGAGGTGAACGGTGGCAGTCTCCTTTACCGGCGGCGGCGGAGCGCTGGGAGAACCACAGCCCCCTGCAGCCTCAGGGGCAGCGCGCGCCTGTGACGTGATTGTAGCGCCCGGAGGCGCGAGATAAAGGCTGACCTCCCAGGAGCCCAGGGGGGAACACCAGAGAGCGGAAAGCTTACCTGCCACGCCAACGGGCTGGACAGGGGCCGTGAGGTGAACGGCGGCAGTCTCCTTTACCGGCGGGGGCGGAGCGCTGGGAGAACCACCGCCCCCAGCAGCCTCAGGGGCAGCACGCGCCTGTGACGCGATTGGAGCGCCCGGAGGCGCGAGATAAAGGCTGACCTCCCAGGAGCCCAGGGGGGAACACCAGAGAGCGGAAAGCTTACCTGCCACGCCAACGGGCTGGACAGGGGCCGTGAGGTGAACGTGGCAGTCTCCTTTACCGGCGGCGGCGGAGTGCTGGGAGAACCACAGCCCCCTGCAGCCTCAGGGGCAGCGCGCGCCTGTGACGCGATTGTAGCGCCCGGAGGCGCGAGATAAAGGCTGACCTCCCAGGAGCCCAGGGGGGAACACCAGAGAGCGGAAAGCTTACCTGCCACGCCAATGGGCTGGACAGGGGCCGTGAGGTGAACGGCTGCAGTCTCCTTTACCGGCGGCGGCGGAGAGCTGGGAGAACCACAGCCCCCAGCAGCCTCAGGGGCAGCGCGCGCCTGTGACGCGATTGGAGCGCCCGGAGGCGCGAGATAAAGGCTGACCTCCCAGGAGCCCAGGGGGGAACACCAGAGAGCGGAAAGCTTACCTGCCACGCCAACGGGCTAGACAGGGGCCGTGAGGTGAACGGCGGCAGTCTCCTTTATCGGCGGCGGCGGAGCGCTGGGAGAACCACAGCAGCCTCAGGGGCAGCGCGCACCTGTGACGCGATTGGAGCGCCCGGAGGCGCGAGATAAAGGCTGACCTCCCTCTCGCCACCGCGAGTCGCGCGCGGGAGGCGCCCGGGAGAAGGCCGGGACAAGGGCGGGCCGTCTGTGGCCGTCAGTGGACTTCAGCGGCCGGCCAGCCCACCCATCTGACATTTTCCATTAGGTGAGTTAAGTCCCATTGAACATGGAAAGTATCGCTACCACGCCCGCACCGGATGATTTCCCATTTCCGCCCCCCTCTTTCGAAACCCTATTAGAAAATGCTTTAAATATGGTGTCCAATGAAATCGCCAATACAGAAAAGAGAATGTCAATGAGCAATTCTAATACAAACCTTAAGGAGTTACCAACCCCTATTATCCCTATTTCCCCTGTGGTTTTGATTACGAAATCTACCTCCGGCTCTCTGCCACAGGAGCCCATACCGGACGAAACTGGCCCTGCCATAATCATTGATTCCCAGACTGACACTATTTCATCTAACCCGTCGAATGGAAGTACTAAACCGGCAGGGGAAAAACGTAAAAGGGCTTCCTCCAAATCTTTTGCTAATAAAAGGAGACAACCCACTTGCAACAAGAACCAGCCCACACCGCAGAGTATGTGGTCTAAGCAGAAACAACAACCCTCGAGTGGGCCAACAATCTCTATAGCTGACTCGGAACTTGTTGATCTCGATGTTACTTCCACTCCTACTGACATTCCTATTGGTAACAACAATACAATATGGACACAGACTGCCCCAGTAGGGGATAATAACCCCTTAACTAAACAAAATGGTAATCTAATAGAGACTATTGTGGACACTATTTTTAAATGTTTAGAGAGTCAAATGATCGTACAGTTTAAGAATGTTTTTAAGAGATTGGATAGGTTGGAAAACCTGGTAAAAAATGAAGAAGCAAAAAGAAAGGGAACTGTTGCCCTTGATCAGATATGGGGCGATCGTCTGCTGAAAGACTTGGAGACACTGAGTAACACCTTATCCACTGGGGGGCCTGCTACCTCTTGTACTAGTACTAAATCTGTCAGTGCATCCAGCACTGGCGGCACCCAGACACCTAGCCAACCACCCATCCCTCCAGTAAGAACTAACAGTGCCGGACATAATAAGGCTGCAACTAGTTTGCAACCTAAAACAATTACATCTAATGTCTCGAGCACTTCACATCGTGCCTGCCCTACCACTAGCAACCTGAAAGACTCTCAGATACCAGCAAGATCAGGGTCTAACTTGGCCAGTACTAGCAACACGGGTTGGTCTAGGGACAGTAGACCCATAAAACATCAGGGACCCGCCTTGCACTTGCCCCCTGATGCCTGCCCTTATGTTTTGGTTTTGGCAGGCATTCCATCACTCAGAGAGGGACAAGGCGAATCATGGGTCCAGCTAAATAACAAATGTATTGACTGGCTGACAAAGCACAAAGGGGTTGGCTATGATATATCAAATGTGATCGTCTCAGCCCGTAGGGTATCGTGGGTAGGCCCCCTATTTAAAGACATTCAAGGTGACTGCATTGTCATTAACTTCAGGAACCCCGGCACAGTTAGATTTTTGCTTAACACAAACATGGTACGTCCAGGCCCGTCCACCGTTGTAATTCCACTTCCTCTAAGTTATTTCTATAGACCCCCACAAAGGCCACTACATCCAGCTCTCTCTCCCTTTGGGTTATATAATAGGTGTGCACCCCTATCAGATCTGGATACTTTGGACTGACCATCAGTTGTCAAACTAGTATCCACCATAGTGACTGATCAGCTACCAGTGCTCGCGAATCAAGAATTAGTACCAACGACCCCTGTGATCGCCTCACCCACTGTTGAGAATAAATTGTCATACATCACAGAAACGTTAGGGCAGAATTCTGACCTGTCTCTTATGAGTTGGAATATAGCTGGCCTTAAGTCGAAATTAAAAATCAAAGAATGGACCGATTGGATAAAAAGCTTTGATATATTAATGATGCAGGAGACCTGGTGTACCACCTCACTCACACTAGAAGGGTTCTGTTGCCACATTCAAATTGTAAATTCCCCGCCTATGGGTCGACCAAGCGGGGGTCTTTCAATCAGGGTGAAGATAAAAGCTGGTGTGCAAACCAAATTGATTAAGAGTAATGCAAAGTGTTTTATGGCCTTGAAATATATCAACAGGTTAAAGTTATGTTTAATTAATTTTTATAATAATGATTTTACATCTCACCCAAATGAATTTTTTTTAATATTGTTCAAATTTATTGACGATGTGATTGTCGGGCAAAAACATGGAATTTTTGATGGTATTTGTATCGGTGGAGACTTTAATGCTCATATGTATCGTAGCAATTATACGTGTAGGAGTGGAGAAGAATTGAGGGACCATCTTGCCCCTCGTGTCTTATTAAATGCTATGGAAATTGCCGGTACTGAGGGGAATAGTGTCTCTACCCCCACATATATTGGTCAGGGGAGCCCCTCAACTATAGATTATATATTTGTCTCTCCAACATTGTGTGACATCTTGGAAAAAGCCGAGGTTGTTTGCTCTCCCTATAGTGACCATTACCCACTATTAATACAACTAAAAAACCATGGGATTAA
This sequence comes from Lissotriton vulgaris, assembly GCF_964263255.1. Classification (NCBI taxonomy): domain Eukaryota; kingdom Metazoa; phylum Chordata; class Amphibia; order Caudata; family Salamandridae; genus Lissotriton; species Lissotriton vulgaris. The sequence continues at coordinate 1,722,532,193 of NC_141694.1, read as the reverse complement.
TCAAGATGAAATTAATAGGTTAACCGGAGTAAAAAACCTGGAAGCATCCACAGATGGGTTAAGGGTTGTATGGAAGGGAGTGGACAATAACGGCATTTTAGCAAATGTGATTCATAAACATCTCACACTAATTATGAACTGCCTAGCCTGCGACAAACCGGGGCATGTTATTATTGATTCCTTCTGTGAACTCTGTACTGCCATCAAAAGAGAGACCTCTAAACCAGCACGGGCTAATAGAACTAGCAACCCACGCTGGTTTGATTCGTCGTGCTCCCGGGCTAATAGAGATCTGAGGGACGCTATTAAGACCATACCGAGAGATTTGGCACTTGTAAGAACATTGAGGGCCAGATATAAGTCCACATTACGTACCCGCTCTGAAGCATTATTGAAGGATCATTGGGAGGCTCTTGTACGTACTGCAGTTTTAAAAGACACTACAGGGTTTTGGAGGGAGGTCAAGGCCCTTAGATCGCTTGGCTCCAATTTAACACCTATTAACTGTAATATCACGGGGGATACATGGGCCGAGCACTTTTCTAAAATTTATGCTGTATCAGGGTTCCCCCCTGACACCGTCTTCCCTGTCAGGCCTTTGAAGATTGAATTACACGAGGTTGAGGATGTCATATCAGAAAGTGCGGGCAATAAAGCCCCTGGCCCTGATGGTCTATCAATAGATCAAATTAAATCAGAAATTAGTTTTTGGGCACCCCTCCTTTGTAACCTTTTCAATAATTTATCTGATAACTCCATCCCAGATTCATGGTCTAACAGTGTTATCGTGCCAATATTCAAAAAAGGCGACAGATCAGACCCAGGCTGCTATCGCCCGATATCACTGATCGACAACACTTTAAAGGTTCTTGGGAGGGTACTTTTTAAGAGGATAAGCAGCTGGGCTAACGATAATGATATTTTACACCAATGTCAGCTCGGTTTTAGATCTAATGTGGGCACTGTTGAACAATGTCTGAACTTGAATCTGTTAACAGCAAAATATACTATTGTAAAAAAGTCCCCCCTGTATTTTGGTTTTATGGATTTAAGTTCTGCCTTCGATTTTGTTAACCATTCACGTTTGTGGTCACTACTCCTTAAATATGGTTTAGACGATTCCTTGGTTTATTTTCTTTCCTACTTGCACAGGGACTTAAAAGCCCGTGTTCGCATCAATTGTGAGGGTGAGGTCTCCAAGGACATTTTAATTGGCAGGGGGGTCAGACAGGGCTGCGTGCTCGCCCCCCTGCTTTTTATTTTGTATATCAATGAGCTGAGCAACACCCTATGCACTTTAACCAATGATGTTCCAATTGTTAATGGGACCCCCATCCCCGCCCTATTGTACGCGGATGACGCGGTGCTAATGGGCCGTACACCCAACGCCCTACGTATTTTAATTTCAGGCTTTGTTTCCTTTATGGCAGATTTGGGTTTGTCGACCAATTTCAATAAATCGTATATTATGAACTGCGGCCCTAAAAGATATAACATCACCACAATTAAATCTGGAGAAAATATTCTAAAAAGCACAAGCACTTTTCCATATTTGGGATTACTTTTCTCAAATTCAGGATCCTGGCAACCACATGTCGCTTATGGGAGAAATAAGATTGGCAAATCTATCAACTCGGTTCTTTCCCTTCGTCAACCTAGACATGCAGATGTTGTCTCCTCCCTTATAAAGATTTACCATACCCAATGCCAACCTACTGGCACGTATGGCTCAGAGGTGTGGGGATATTCTAACTGCATCTCTATTCAAACTGAGGAAAACAGATTTTGTCGAAAGGTATTGGGGGGAGTTGTCTCTGCGGCAACATACATTTGCCATAAAGAACTTAACTTACCCTTTATAGAAGACTTCATCCGTTCAAGACCAGCGCTTTTCTGGCTAAAAATTTGGCTTAACTCTTCGGCCACCCTAACACGCAGCATACTAACTGACTGCCTACAAAGTGATAGGTCCCACCATATTCCATGGTTGAACGCGGTTGAGAAAAGTTTGACTAGCGTGGGGTATGGCTCTTTATTTACTTCCCATAACACCATAGACCACTCCCATAAGAATAAAATCAAAGGGGCCTTGTACAACCTTTATAACATGGAACGGATAAGACTTGAACATCTAAAGCCATCTGTTATTAAGTACTCTACCCTTCGCGACCCTAATGTTGGTTTATCAGTGTCACCACAGAGATATCTGCTCACTACATTAGGTAGATGGAATAGGAGTCTTCTGTTCCGTCTCCGGGATGGTAGTATTGTGAATCTGTTAAATTTTCCTCTGGGATATAACAAACATCTCGATAAGCTGGACTGTCCATGTATGACGGGCGGCAAACAAAGCCTGGTGCATTTCTTCTTTTTCTGTGGTTTTTATAGGCTGTACACCACTCGCTACTTAATGCCGTATTGTCGTAGATATGAACTTAGAGACTTTAATCTGGCATTAAAAACTTTTCGAATGTTAAGGTCAGACGAGGAGATATTCTGTGCAAGCAGCTTCCTTAAAGCTGCTGTCCGTTCCCGTGCTTCTATGGATTCACTATGATGAAAAGAGTGAAATTGCATCCTTTGGACAATTTCTTTTTTGCACATTTTGATGGGTGTATGTTTACGATTGGACATGTGGAAGCTCTCCTCTATATGAAATGATATTTTTAACTTTTATATAACTTTTGTACCAATCATTATTTGGTTTTATTAATTGCACTAATATGATGTACCTGTTGTCTTAACTATGATCATTTTTATGTATACTGTACTTTTATGGATGTATCTACTCCGAATAAAGATCATTTGACTTGACTTGGCTATATCCAGCCCGCCTAAAAGTCAATTGGAAGGGGAAAACGACAATACTCCCCACACCACAAGCTGCCCATGAATACATTAAGAAAGTTCATGTGCAGAGAAAGGAAGAGAAACGAGCGGAACAGGCGTGAGACTCTGACTGTGCGCATGGCACTAAAGTTGTTCGCCAGCTGAGACGCCGCACATGCACTTAGAGCTCTGCAACCATAAGGTAATATATAGCTGTTTGCAGATGTTACGGGATCACATATTGTACTGCACAATATCTGCTCACACTCTCTCAACTGAGTGAGATAGACTTAGGGAGCACATGATACCTCACTATACATCTGGGACAACCAAGCGGACATTTAAATAGGGTGCTACAATACTGCATCATGACACTTGAACCGCTGATCACTCCCTGAAAGAGGATTGTAATACTGGCCACTGTAATAGGCACTGACATACCCCACGTGACGTTGCATATTACAAGACGCTGGCTACTGGTGCACGCCAATCACATAAACTGACTGTTGTTTAAATGTTATGCTCTATATATCATACTGTGATGTCCAAAAAGGGGCTGAGAGATACTGCACTAGCAAATTTTCAGTTGACACTAACTGGGTAAACTCATGCACAGAAGATCAATGTAGATATCCTGTCAGATTGTCTAGCCGCCTCTCGCCCACTGCTCCCCCTAGAAATTGAGATGGCTGTCAGTTCATTTAACTCATGGATTGAACTTGGGACCGCTCCCTCTATTAATAAAAGCCGGGTCTGTAGACTACGTACTACCCCCTCCAAACCCTGGTTTTCTCACTCTCTCCGTGACCTCAAATCGGGTTGTAAGAAACTTGAACGGATTTGGAGACAAGCATATTTACCTGAGGCAAAGAAGGATCTGCGGGTGGCGCAAAAAAAGTATTATGCGGCCATCAGATCTGCCAAAAGCTACTACTATGCAGGGCGAATTAATAAAGCTAACAATAACAGTAAGGAAATTGTTACCATTGGAAAAAAGCTTTGTTTCACCCTGTGCAGCTCAACCTCTGCTGACCTCATCGGAGAAATGGTGCGAAGAGCTCTCTGTGTTTTTTGTTGAACAAATTACCAAAATTCAAGATGACTTGTTAACTGTCTGTAACAGCTTTCCCTCTCTCCTGGCGGTTCCCCACCCAATGATGCCAGATTCCACAGAGCACTTTGCCAACTTTGCTCTGTCATCGAAACTGGACATCGTCGCTGTCCTTGCGGCTTTAAAATCGGGATCCCCTCTGACCCCTGTCCTGCTAGAGTCCTTGTGGGACTAGCGGATATATTTGGGAATGAGGTTACTCAGATTATTAACTGTTCTTTTCTCACTGCAACTGTCCCGGCCTGTTGGAAGCAAGCGAAATTGCTTCCACTTCTGAAAAAAAACGGATTGGACCCTGCCGTCCCCTCCAATTTCCGGCCTATATCATTGCTGCCAGCTCTTGCCAAAATTTGCGAGAAGATCGCCTTCAATCAACTGGACAAATTCAAGAAGAAGCCAGACTAGAACTTTCTTGGTGGCTGGACAATTTGGATGCCTGGAATGGAAGAGCTATCTTTGGTTCAACTCCAGACTTCGTTCTAGAGTCAGACGCCAGCCTTCACGGTTGGGGTGCCCGTCTCCTCGACCAGGACACTGGTGGTGTATGGACCCCTTCGGAATCTTCCCACCATATAAATTTCTTAGAAATGACGGCCGGGCTCTATGCACTGATGAGCTTCAGACAGTCTCTTCAGGGCAGATCCGTTCTCCTGAAGATGGACAACGTTTCTGAAGTCTCGTATATCAACTGTCTTAGCGGTACGAAATCTGCCGACCTATCGGATCTGGCCAAGAAACTTTGGATGTTCTGTTTGGAACACAAGATTTCCCTGAGGGCAGAGTACCTCCCCGGAAAATCCAACCTCTCTGCAGATTGGAACTCGAGGTTCCTAGTAGACTTCAGCGATTGGAAACTCAATCCGACCCTTTTTCAATTCCCTGGTCCACTATTGAGGTCCTTTCGATGTGGACCTTTTTGCAAGCCGTTTGTCTTCCCAGCTTCCACAGTATTTCAGCTGGATGCCAGACCCGGGTGCTCTCGCTGTCAACGCTTTCCTCCAACCATGGGCTCCTCTCCTACCCTACGCCTTTCCCCCCTTTGCTATGATTCAAAGGGTTCTACAGAAAGTGAGACAGGAACAGTGCTCCCTGGTCCTGATAACCCCTTTCTGGCCGTCTCAAGCATGGTTCCCCACAGCCTTGGAACTCTCTTGCGACATTCCCCTCCTAATCCCGGCTTCTCAAGGTCTCCTCCTATACGCAAACGGAGAAGATCACCACCTGGTTATTTCAGGGAGCCTGAACCTTCTTGCTTGGAAAGTGTCAGGCAATCTAATCAATTGTCTGGACTTTCGTATTCTGCTCTTACACTCCTCGGAGAATCTTGGGCACCTGGAACACACTACAGATATAATAACATCTGGAAAAAATGGTCTAGTTGGTGCTTGGAAAGGGACTTGGATCCCGTGGAAGCTCCTATCGTTAATATAGTCAATTTCCTAGTGGAACTTTTCGACAGTGGTCTCTCCTATAGATCCATTAACTGTTATAGGTCTGCCATTTCCGCAGGTCACTCTATTGTCAACTGTAAAACGGTAGGTAAGAACGCTATTATTTGTAGAGTCCTTAAAAGTATCAGACTTAAAAGGCCCCCCAGGCCTAAATATCAATCTGTTTGGGATGTTAAACTATTGCTTGACTTTTTTTGCTCCTGGCCTGATAACTCCCTTCTTAACAGAAAATGTCTTTCAATTAAACTTGCCTCTCTTCTTTGTTTAATCTCCTGTCGCAGAGTTTCAGATGTTAAAGCTCTGGACATCTCTAATAGATGTTATGACATGTTTGGTGATAAATTTGAAATTTTTAGGAGAACTAAGACCATGTCTGACTTTATCTTCTATCCACGTTTTGATTTTTGCAAAATACTCTGTGTGGTTGATTGTATGAAAGAATACGACTCCAGGATGTCTAATCTTCGACCCCCTGATGCAAATCAACTTCTTGTTTCCTATGTTAAACCCCTTAAACCCATCTCATCCTGCTCTATCGCAAGGTGGGTTAAATTGGCTATGAACTTCGCTGGTATTGACCTTTCAAAATTTCAAGCTCACTCACTCAGAAGCTCAATGGCCAGCAAGTCATACTGGTCGGGTGGTAAGTTGGATGATATCCTTAGGGCTGCTGATTGGTCTAATGCCTCTACCTTTGCCCATCATTATTGTAAACTAATTGAAAATGTTTCTGATGTTGTGATTCAAGGCTACCAACATGCATAATGTAGCCTCCTGTCTTGTAATGAAATTGCGATTCTCCTATTAACATGACCAGAGAATCTGGATTTCATTAAAGACACGGAGGCTAACATTATCCCTCCCGTCCCTCCCTTGAGGGATATTGAAGATTGATTTGGTTTACAATGTTTTCAATGTTTCATACCTTTTAACCTTATGTTATGCTTTTCTTGTTGCTTCTTCTGAAGGTTACTTTGTGCCTTTCTTGATTTCCTTTATTTTCTTTCAGACAATTCGAATTGATGAATCTCCAAGGATTTTCCAAGTTTTAACTATACTTCCTTCAAGTTTTAAGATGTATTCTTCGTTTGACCTGTCGTTCAAGGCATTTAAAAGAGGCTGATCTTCCCTGGCACACGCCTTTTATGGATACTGTGATGTCACTTTGTTCTCATTCTAGTCTTTGTGATGTAAGCGGCTGTGTGAGCTGCATTAAAAGGATTAATGCATAATGTTAGCCTCCGTGTCTTTAATGAAATCCAGATTCTCTGGTCATGTTAATAGGAGAATCGCAATTTGCAGAGAAGCTTGTACACATGCATATCAGCACACCTTTATGGGATACAAAAAAATTCTTTTGGTGAAATTGCAGCCTATTTTGTAGCTAATGGTTCAGAGAAATGGTTTAAACAGAGGACGTCATGTGTGGCCTGTGCCTACTGTAAGGTTTTAACAGAAACTTAAGCAAAGTTATCATATGGTTGAGTGAGGTTGTTGTTAAGTGTACACTCATATTCTAAAAATTGTAGTAAACTGTTTGACAAAAGGTCAATTATTTTATGGGCAGGAGTCGTGCTCATTTGATGTCACAAGGCTTACTAGCGGAAACTCACATTGACCAATTGTTGGGTATATACCATGGTTGTTACAACTCGCCTACGTTTAGCGCTATTCCTTATAGATGAAGGTATCGTTGGAAATTAGCGACAGACTAATTAAGAATGGTTTGAATGTCTGTCTTAATGACTAGGGTGAGAGGCAAACTAATACGGATTACGCGCTTGGGCAAAACGTCGGGGAAAGGAAGCATATTAATTTAATGCCGTTCTACATACCTTTAAAGAGAGTACGTGATTCCTCAACGGGGGTGAATTTTACTGTTATGGATTTGAGCTGGAAAAAGGGGGCAACATAGAGAGTTTAGTTGCTCTGTGCAAAACTTTGTTTTAAAAAAAACCGCTGCTTGTGCTGACTCTTCCCCCGGATACCAGGAAGGACGTGTTCCTATTCGTTTATATCCGTCACAAGAATGACGGTAGAAATAGGACTACGAAGGAGTTGTGTTTACTCTCACTAAACTTTATTGGTAGATAGCTTGCATGGGAGACAGAGACATTATGGTTGTATTTATCAGCAGGGCTAGGTGCTACGTGTTGGTGTATTATGGGACTTATCTAATGCTAGTTTATTGAATGGAAAGCACAAAGTGATTGTGTAGAATCTAGTTGCTCGACATGTAGTCTAAATGAGCAATATTAATAAGGCGTTGATCTGACTCACTTGCAGGTCTATGGCATAGAAGATGTTGCACTGTTTTGTAAGACGTTTTACAGTAGGCTTTTGTGTATTGTTTGCTGATAATGGCTAAAAATACCCAGAGTGGACCTTTTATTTTTAAAGCCAGAAAGGTTTTTTCAGGTGAATTGGTGCCAGGGTATGTTATCATTTAAGCCCGTCAGATGTGTGTTGAGACGGTTCACCCATCTCTGTTCTTTTTCGAACAGTCTCTTCTCCGGATTGTTTGTTTTATCTGTCAGCATTTCAAGAATTGTCCAGCGTAGTTCTTCACAGTCGTGGTTCGTTTCAATGAAGTGGGAACACAATTTTGTGGTGTTCTTTTTTAATCTGATGTTACTTGTGTGTTCTCCAATTCGCGTTTTCACCTTGCGACATGTCATTCCTATGTATCGCTTAGCACATGGGCACCAAATCATATATATTACATGAGTGGAGTTGCAATTTGTATGGTGTTTTTGGGTCCATGTAAGAGTGTCAGTGAGTTGTAAGGTCTTGGTGGTAGTGGTTAGTTTACACACTAGGCACGTGCCGCACGGATAATGACCGGTTACTGGCATCAGGTTTGTGTCTCTCACTAGTGTAGATTGTTTGCCTATACGTGGACGTGTGTGGATTAAGACGTCTTTCAGGTTTTTTGTTCGCCTATTGGCGAACCTGGGTTTAGGCCAGTTGAACTTCCCTGTGGTGATTATCTGCCAGTTCTTTCTTATCAGCTTTTGAACTTCATAAGTTGCAGGGCAGTAAGTTGTTACACAGGTAACCAGATCAGGAGTGGGTTCTTTTGGGTATTGTTGTAGGAGACATTCCCTTGGTTGGTGTTTTGCACGTTTCTTACATTTCGCAATAGTAGATTGCGTGTAGACTCTTGCTTCTAGTTTTTTACTGAGTATTTGAGCTTGATGGTTGTAATCGCTCTTTTTGCTGCAGTTTCTTTTCAGCCTTAAGAACTGACTGTAAGGGAGATTATCTCTTAGAGGCTTCGGATGGTAGCTTTTATATGAGAGTAAACTGTTCTTCGCAGTGGGTTTTGTGTAGGTTTTCGTTTAAATTTTCTCATTTTCAATGAAGATGGTCAGATCCAAAAAGTCTAGTTGTTTCTTATCTGAAGTGAAAGTGAACTTGAGCCACTTGTCACGGCCATTAAGCCATTCCATGAACAGTCGTAGATCTTTCTCTGTATTCCAGATTAATATAATGTCATCAATGTATCGTTTCCAGTATAAAATACTGGAAACGAAAGGGTTGTTCTCATTGAATACAAAGAGATTCTCAAAATTGCTGACATACAATCCCGCTACTGAGGGGGCAAAAGCACTCCTAATGGAAGTACCATGGCATTGTAGATACAGTTCCCCATTGTACTCAAAAAAGTTCTCTTGTAAGGCCAGGCGACAGCACTCTAGTACAAAGTGTCTGGGCGTATTATGTTTCCATTCCTCCATGTATAGTAAATCTTCTAACATCTGGAGTGTATCCTCCTGTGGTAAACTTGTATATAAAGATTCGACATCCAGCCCTACAAGTAACTTAGTGTTGGAATCAAATGGTCTGTCTGCAATTTGGACAAGTAGATCTCGAGTGTCTTTTAGATATGTCTGTGTCTTCTGTACTAGAGGTTTTAAATATTCGTCCGCAAACTTGGATAATGGCTCCAAGATCGAGCCTATTCCCGAAACAATCGGGCGTCCTGGTGGTGGGGATTTGTTTTTATGGGTTTTTGGGAGCGAATAAAAGTATGGAGTTCTTGGTTCTCTCGTAGTCAGAAAATCTGCTTCTTTCTTGGAGCTCCACATATGTGTCTCAGCTTCGTGGAGCATCATTGCTATGGTATTCTGATGTCTTTCTGTTGGATCAGTCTCTATTTTCTTGTAGAATTTCTGGTCTGACAAAAGGGCTAGGCACTGTTGGTTATAGCCTTCTTTGCTCAATATCACCACTCCTCCACCCTTATCCGCGGGTTTGATTATTATGTCATCCATATGCTGTAATTCTTCCAAAGCTAGACGTTCTTTTTTTGACAAATTTTGAAAAGTATGTTTCTTTGTGTCCAAATTGTCGATACCTTTAAAAATAGCCTGTTCAAAGGTCTGTATTTCTATTGGAACAGCATTTGGTGGAGGGTTGAATGTTGACTTCCTTCTCAGAGAAGTGTCTCCTTCGTTCTGTTGTATTTCTTTTCCAGAAAAAAAAGCTTTTAATTTTAAAGTTCTACAAAATTCGGAGATCTCGCATTTCAATTTGAAGGTATCCAGCGATGGTGTCGGAACATACAGCACGTAATTGGACATCCAATGATAAATGCCATAATGCTAATGTGGGGCGGAGTACAGTAATATACCGCATTCGAACAACATTGCGTTTATGAGGATGTTCCATGCTAACCAAAAGGTCTAGCAGTAACAAGTGTCCATTCCACTTCTTGATTACCTATATGTAAATCCATAGGCGGCCCGCAAAAAATTTAGGAGTCTGGTTCGGAAATGACCTCAAATTTGAGGACCATTTAAAAAAACTTACGGGGGTCTGCTTCTCCAATTTGAAAACGCTACGCAGGTTTTTTCCCCTCCTCCCAAGAGAGGCCAAAGAGACCGTTATTCGCGCTCTAATACTCTCTAGGTTAGATTATGCGAATGGCCTGTTCTGTGGATTACCGGCCTATCTGATCCACCGTCTTCAGGTCATTCAAAATGCCGCTGTGAGACTCCTGTTCAACATACCTAAGAGCTCCAGTGTTCGCCTCCCACTTCGCGACCTTCACTGGCTCCCAGTTGCTCATAGGATTATGTTTAAAATTCTTGTCCTTTCCTACCGCGCTGTTCATCAAATTGGCCCAGTTTACCTGAGGAAAAGATTTTCCATCTATGTTCCTAACTGCTCCCTTAGGTCGGCCAATCTGTGCCAAATGTCCGTGCCTAAATTTAAATATAGCAGACTAGGCGGCCAATCCATCGCAGTCAGAGCCGCGAAAGCCTGGAATACTCTCCCCCTGCACATAAAAACAGCACCCACCATCATTGCTTTTAAGAAAGGACAGAAGACCCACCTCTTTAACACCACTCTGTAGGTCTCTTTCCCCTCTCTTTCATGTTAATCCAGGAATTTCTCTGCTCTGCCCTCACTTTTTCGCGCCAGGATACTATTTTTTAGTAATAGAGCGCGCTATAAAAGCCTTTATAATAATAATAATAATAAACCTGAACAGTGTAGACTAAATCCAAAAAGGAGGATGATGTATGCAACTATCTTTCATATGACAAGCAGAAGTGTATGAGAACAGTACTATGTTATCTGACTAATTACGAGAATGTTGTTTTTCACTCGTATAATGTTATTGATAGTGTACGTTGATATGGCCAGGATGCTGATTTCTTTGCACGGCTATTGCCTGTTAATGCGACTACATATTGCCTACGGGCTCTGTCTACAAATATGACATAGTCCGTCGACATCCATTTACTTGGATGGAGATGTGTGCTCTCAGCGGGCCTCCTAATGGGTGCTCCCCGACCAGACTCTTTGTTCTGGGAAGTTCTATGTTTGGGAATGGCATCAGCAGGATTGGGCTGCTGATGTGGGGTGGGGGGAGGTGGGTAGGGGGTATGTTCTAATTCTTGAGCCAAGACACTTAAGAAGCATTGCTGTACTTTGGACATTACAAAATGAGCGCCAGTTATTTTGATATGCAGAACACAACAGCTGAAACTCATGCAGGTGCCTACTTACCCTACGTTGCTGGTATTCAGGGCGTACGAGACACTGAGAGATGCAGGGTAGAATGACCGGAAGCACAAAATTGAATATAATAACATGGAACATACGAGGCTTCACAAACCCCCAAAAATACGTAAAATTTTTGCATGTATAGACAGATGGCATGTTGATATCATCATGTTACAGGGGACTCACATGGCTCCATACCCATCTAAAACTATAGGTACACGATGGGCGGAAACAGCATACCGAGGCCCATAGGAATCAATGCCAATTACCGAATCAGTAAATACAGATTTGGTAAAATTACCGAATTTGCAAGGGGGACAGGGTGTCTCTTTGACACCTTGTTGCACCCCTCACTTGTGCATGGGTGCACATGTTGCTGACATACATGCCCTTAGGGCATGTATGTCTGCAACATGGCACGTTTTTTAAAGCAAAAAAAATGCTTTTTGAAGGGTTTTCATTATTTACCACCAACTTCTAGTTGGTGGTAAATAACGAATTCTTAAACGCTTCTAGCACTGATTACAGTGCTACCTACATGTTGAATTACAGAATCGGTAATTTTACCAATTCGGTATTTTACGGAATCGGAAAAATTACAAATTCGGCAAAATTAACGATTCTGTAATTTAACATGCCCCTACATCTCAATATCCAATTACCGGTCGGAAATGGCCGAAAATCAGTATTTTCGGCCGTTTCCGACCGGTATTTGGATACCTACATCTGGCCCTTGGAGAGTTAAAAATCCAACGACACAAGCCGCTACACACACTTCCGCAGCTTACAATAGTTGGTCACGCATAGATTACTGGCTGGGGTCGGGAAATGCACTGCTGTGGACTACTGATGTGAGGCATCTCCCGAAAACATTGTCGGATCATAATACGGTAATACTGACCCTTCAGATCCCACGATACACACCGCCACCATACAGTTGGAGGTTTAACGCGGCTGCGCTTACAGACTCAATATATGCAGACACAATAGCTCAAGCAATCAAAGATTATTTCATAAATAACGAACGCTCTACTGACAATCCATGCCTACTATGGGAAGCTTTTAAAGCGACCATAAGGGGAATGTGCATAAGCACATCGACTGGCATATTGCGATACATAAGAAAACAGCTAACACGCTGCGAAACGCGACTAAAAGAACTAGAAACTGCATATACCAACACACAAGACATGACCGTATTAGGCGATATTCGAGAAACACTCACGGAATATCAAACATTTGAGGTTAAATACTTACATAAGTGCCCTACTGCTAGAAGATTTGAGGAGAGGGGGAGACCGGGTAGAGTTCTACCTAACAGGATCCGCGAAGACCGAAACCAACAAGCAATAATGCAAATTAAAGATAAAGACGGCAAATTATGCACGGATACACAATCGATCTTACATAGCTTTGTAAACACCTATAGGACATTATACACCACACAGCCCACCAGGTCATCAGCTGAAATATTTACGTATCTGGAGAATGTAGCAATTGCCTGGCTATCTGATACACAAAGAAAGTACTTGTCCCTGCTAATAACGGTGGAAGAAATAACTGAAACGATCAAAGCTTTGCCCAATGGTAAGGCCCCAGGCCCAGATGGGTTCACGGGTGAATTTTACAAAACGTATGTGGACATAATAGCGCCACACATGGTAGAGATGTTTGGTGCAGAATTTGATAGCGGTAATCTGCCTCCAAGCCTACGAGAAGCGGTGATAATAGCGTTACTGAAGCCTGCAAAAGTTCCAGACACATGCGACTCGTATAGACCATTGTCGCTGATAAATGTAGACTCCAAAATTTTAGCTAAACTACTGGCTAACCGGCTGCAACCCCTCATGACAAATCAAGTTTTACCTGATCAATCAGGTTTCTTTCCCTCCAGATCCACGTCACATAACACTAGGACACTCTTTGCCCTGTCCCACTACCTGCGCCCAAATACTAAAGCAGCGGTAGTCATGTTGGATGCCGCTAAGGCCTTCGACTCCATTGAATGGCCTTATTTAATTGCGATCCTGCAGAGAATGGGGGTCCCACAGACGTACATCCAATGGGTGAGACTCTTATATACAAAACCAACAGCAAGGGTCCGTATAAATGGATATATTTCAGTGGCCTTTGAGGTGCAACGTGGGACAAGACAAAGTTGCCCACTGTCCCCTGTATTATTTACTCTTGCCCTTGAACCCTTAGCGTGTAAAATCAGGCAACTACACCATCACTCGGCACTGCAATTTCCGGGGCGCCCTCTGCATATCTCATTGTATGCGGATGACATGGTGCTCTATGTCAGAGACCAAGAGCAAAATCTGACATCCTTATTGCGAGAATATATCCATTTTGGGGGACATTCTGGACTACAGATAAATTGGGATAAATCCTCCATTGTACCACTGACAGACTCCACTACCCCACACGATGTAGAGTTCCTGCTGGAATGGCAGACTGAGCCTATCAGATACCTTGGGGTGTGGTAGCATAGAGACCCAGGACTGGTTATTCGCACTAACTATGGGCGAGTGATTTTCACAATAGAAGACAAAGTGAACAGATGGATCCAAATACGACTGTCTCTAGCGGACGGAATCACACTAGTTAAGATGGTGGTCTTACCCAAATTACTTTACATATTCAATAACATACCTATTTGCCCACCGCGGGAAGTTTCTAAAAGGATCACAACAGTTGTGCTGCGGCTCATATGGGCGGGAAAGCAGACACGTATCGAATTACGTACACTGACTTTGCCATACTCAGGAGGCGGGCTGAATGTACCGGATTTCTTTCTCTATTACCTGTGCGCACAGGCACAATATGCAACTCACTGATACCACAAGACTCCCTACTTAACCCACACAGCGGTGGAGGAGGGAGATGCACACCCAGTCCCCTTAGATGCGGTTGTCACATATAACAAATCACCACTGCATGAATGAGACATAAATACTATTGATACAACAACTAAAGCGTGGCGTACACTGGGAAAAATGGCACATAAATTACCTCTATACACTCCAACTCTCCCACTACATCTTCATCCCGAGATCTCAGTAACAAATGAGGATGTGGGGATAGGGCTACTACAACAAGCAGGGATAATCACTATGGGCGATTTATACACTGATGGGGTTTTTATCACAACCAAAGATCTGGCATACATTCAAAACCAATCACTGCTGTTCCGATTCAATTACCATAGATTAAGAGGAGCCATCAAGAAATTGTACCTGACCTTTCCCAATGAACCTGCACAACTAAACTCATTGCAACTTCTAATCACATCATCTAACACTCCACACCTAGTATCACGCCTTTACAAGGTGGCACAGGAAGAAATAGGATACACCAGTCGAAAGGCAATGGACAGATGGAATGGATACTTAGAGGACCCACTAACAGAGATGGACTGGTTCACAACATGCGCACTGACACAATTATTGACGCCTAATGGTAAACTTAGACTACTTCATGTAAAGTACTTGCACCAAACATATTACACACCAGTCAAACTCTATAAATATGGTTTGCACATGGAAGCGAATTGCACGAGATGTGGGCATGACCAGGCTGACTTCCTACATTTAGCGTGGAATTGTGTCAAGATACACGACTATTGGGAACAGGTAGTTACGACATTAACTGAAATGGTGGAAATACCTGTGGCATGTACTATTAAAAGTTGTCTGCTGGGTTTGTTACCGAATGTGCGAGCTTTGAAAAGTAAATTCTGCATAGTAGCACTGTTGCTAGCCAAGCGACGGATATCCTTGTGCTGGGACAGTAAAAATGTACCATCTATTAAACACTGGATTAATGACATGACATATTGCCAAGACACATTGCGCACGTATGAGGAGGAACTGCCCGCCAGATCGAGACCTCGAGACTACTGGACATATCTCACGGAATATTTGAGAACTCACACGACTGTAAATGATGTAGTCTAGCTCTGCTCTATAGTAAGTCACTTTGCATGTACTTAATAGTTTATGTATTATTATGTGCATTATTTCACGCTGTAAACTGAAGGAAGAATGCTGTAGTGTAATGGTCCATTTCCAATTTGTATTTTATGTTACTAAAGGAACAACTATGCGAAAACCAATAAACAGATTTTCAACAAAAAAAAACATATTGCAGCAGATTATTCACTGTAGCGACTAATCCTATGCTCATAGCATTTGAATTTAGGACATGTTTATCTCATGCTGCATATGTAATTTCCCCAGGTCAATCAGTCAATCAAACAGCATTTGTAAAGCGCAACACTGTCACCCCTAAAGGTATCTGGGCAATGTATCTAAGTCAAAGAGCCAGGTCTTGAGTCTCTTTCTGAAGTCTGCCAGCAAGGTGGCTGTACGGAGCTGGACGTGAAGATCATTCCAGGTCCTGGGAGTGATGTAGGAGAAGAGCAGCCACTGCTGTGGCTGTGACAGATGCGGGGGTGTGTGCAAGGGTGAGTGGAGAGGAGCACATATGTCTAGAAGGTTGGTGTAAGTTCAGTCGATGGTTGATGTAGGCAGGTCCTAGGTTGTGGAGGACTTTGTAGTCTTGTGTGAGGATCTTGACCTGCCAAGGCATCTCTTCCTGATGGGGAGCTAGTGGTGGTCTATCAGATGGGGGGCAAGGTTGGTATATTTGGGAAGGTCCAGGATGAATCAGGCTGCAACATTCTGTATGATCTGGAGTCTTTTGAGGAGCTGGGTGGAGATGCAGGCATAGAGGGTGTTGCCATAGTCAAGTCAGCTGGTGATGAGGGCCTGAGTGATGGTCTTTCTGGTGTCGTTTGGGACCCATCTGAAGATTTGGAGCATGTAAAGTGTGTGGAAGCAGGAGGTGACTTTTTTGACTTGTCATTTCATGGTCAGTTGGCTGTAGAGGATGATGCCAAGGTTGGGTACATGGTCCGTTGGTGTGGGTGTAGGTCTGAGTTCAGCAAGCCACCAGCTGGGGTCCCATGCGGAGGTGTTTTTCCCAAAGATCAGTACTTCAGTTTTGTTGGAGTTGAGTTGGAGGCAGTTGTCTCTCATCCATTTGGATACGTTTGTTATGGCATTGTAGAAGTTGGTTTTGGTGTTGGAGGTGTCCTCTGTGAGGGAGATGGTCAGTTGAGTGTCATCTGTGTAGGCGATTATGTTGAGTCAGTTGGATCTTATGACGTCGATGAGGGGTGTCACGTAGATGTTGAACAGGGTGGGTCTGTGGGACGATCCTTGTGGTATGACGTATATGATGTCTTTGGGTGTGGCGGTGAAGGAAGGTAGGCAGATGCTCTGTGTACATCCTTTAAGGAAGGGGGCAATTCACTTGACGGCGTCTTGCTGAATGCCTGTGTTGCAGAGTCTCTTAATAAGGGTATTGTGGGAGACAGTGTTGAATGCCTCGGAGAGGTCAAGGAGGATCAGGGCAACAGTTTATTTGTAGGGAGGAGTGTTCTGTTGTTGTCTGTGGCAGCAACCCCTGTGGTCTCAGTGCAGTGGTTGGCACTGAATCCTGATTGTGAGGCAACCAATAGGTAGTTTTGTTCCATGAATTAGGTGAGCTGCTGGTTGATGGTCTTCTCGACTATTGTGGCTAGGTAGGGGAGCATGGAGATCGGAATAATCTTTGAGATTGCTGGGATCAGCCAGGCCGTCCCAGTTTGCAATAAATATGTTGTTATTAAAGTCTGTCCTTGTTTTAGAATGGATTCTGCTGTCTCTGATTGGGAGAGCTGAAGCCTTACAATTTTAACAAATTTAGCACATCTCGCCAACACCGAGGGGGTCATGTTATTAAAGCAGATAAAATCTACCTGTGTGCAGGAGCTGGGGCTCCCTTAGACAAGAAGACCAGTTTAAGCAAAAGTATCCTTTGATAATCTAGGACGGGGAAGCTACATAACAGGTGTGCCCATGATTCTTGTTTGTTGTGGCATAGCTTTCAGGCACTGTTGTCAACAGATCAGGCCAAGGCTGGGTTAAAACCTTTTATTCGTAGATCTAGTAATCTCATATAAAGAATCTGGCTTCGTGTTTCCGCATTGATGGTGTCCATAAAATAAGGTTGTGGTTTCCCTATGAGTAAGGAGTCATTCAAAGTCTGTACTGGTGCTGAGTTATGAACTGTTGATAGATCTTGTTCCGGTATACACCTGTTACAACGCAACTTTTACAACTACCTACCATTACAACGCAACTTTTACAACGCATACCATTACAACGCATTGCGCTGGGGGGCGCTCTAGGATAGGGAATAAGTTTAATTTACTATCCAACACCTTCGCTAGTGTCCACAGGGACTGGAGTTGGAATAGTAAATTATACTTACCACTATCCAGCACCTCTAAGCGCTATGCGTTGTAATGGTATGCGTTGTAATGGCCGCGTTGTAATGGTATGCGTTATAACGTCATACATCCCTTGTTCCCAATAGGTCATTTTCAGTTGTTTGTTAATTGCAGTTTTCCACGCGAAATAAGTGATGGTACCATCACCAAAAGCTGTTTCTTTGATCTTGAGGGTCAGAATTGCATCTCCTAATTGGTTAGACCATGGATTACCAGAGCGCTTTCATAAATTATTTTTAGAAGGCTTTTTAAAGAGTTTGTGGGGGCCATCCAGGCCTTAATGTAATATTTTAGCAAGGATGCTTTGCACCTAGAGATTGACTTATCAGCCCCAGTTCTAGCCTTAGTCTTGAACAGCAAATATATTGTTGTTGATGACATTTTTTACTGTTTGCTTTACAGTGATATTGCTCCAGGGTAGCTTTCAGTGCGCCTGGATAGGCTTGATGGCCATACTGTAGAGCAGGGGTTAAGGTTGCCTTCAATACTCTTGAAATAGGGGCCTAGGAGGCATTACTTAATAAACACTTAAGTTGGCCAATACTGTCGTTATAACCGGTCACTTTCTTTTTTAATTTATTTATTTGAACCACAGCAGAACCACTTTCGCTGAATCACACTCCCTGATCCTTGTAATGCCTAGATGTGCTAAGTGTCTTGCAACCCAGATACTTCTTGCACCGGTATCTGCCTAAAATCAAGTCTTTGGTTTTGTCTTGATTAACCTGTAGCTGGTTGGCCACGTTAAATCTGCTCAAGGCATCCAAAGCTCATTGCAAACCAGACATTTTATGATCCATAAACACGATATCATCGGCATGTTGTATTGTTTGCAGAGTGATAGAACCTAGCTTTGGAGAAATCAAACTACTGGAGTGCAGTGATTTCCCTAGGTCAGTCGTATAGAGGTTGAACAGCATGGGGCCAAAACACAGCCGCGTTTTAACCCACGATAGGTATTGATTTTTCGTGTAACCGCGAAGGGCCAGTTTTCACCTGCATCCACATCTCCGTGTATAAGGAGATAATGGCTCTACTTCTATTTTATATATTTATATTTCTAAAACTTAACAGGGTTAAAACAGAGGTTATGATAATTGGAAATAGAAATATATATATACATATATACAATTGGAAATAGAAGTATGTATATATATATATATATATATATTTATATATGTGTGTATATATATGTATATATATATATATATATATATATATATATATATATATATATATATATATATATATATATATATATATATATATATATATATATATATATATATATATATATAGCACAGGTACTGGATCCGACCATTTGGGAGGACATAGAGACGGCACACCAGGAGATCTTGCACAAATCCTTTATTGCGCACTCTTTAACCAAGGACGAAGCGTTTCGGCGTAAGCCTTTTTCACTTGAAACGCGTCGTCCTTGGTTAAAGAGTGCGCAATAAAGGATTTGTGCAAGATCTCCTGGTGTGCCGTCTCTATGTCCTCCCAAATGGTGGGATCCAGTACCTGTGCTAAATTGAGGTAGCGGCTGCTACTACCGACGGCATCAACGTTGTTTTGGTCGAGGATCGTTCGAGCAGCATTTTGGACGCCATATATATATATATATATATATATATATATATATATATATATATATATATATATATATATATATACATATGTATATATGTGTGTATATATATCTCTATATATATATATCCATCAACAAACAGTCCCCATTCAGCGCACATATATACTTCTATTTCCAATTATCATAACCTGTGTTTTAACCCCGTTAACTTTTGGACAACAAGAAGCTATCCATTTAGCTACAGTGGTAAGACAAGGTTTTAATTGTCCTGCCTTGGAGTGTCTTTATTGGGCCAAAGATATAACAATCTGGATATCATCCGGATATTATCGGTATGTGAAAGCAATGAAAAGACAAATGATTCAACAATATCTGCCAGTGAATGGACATACACATGAAACAACATGGGGCTCAAGCAAGATCCTTGAGGAACTCCTCACAAAAGAGACATGCGCTGTAAGTAAAAAGGTTTATCATACATCTGAAAGCTCTGCTCCTCCAGTGAGGAGACCAACCACTTCAAACCAAATGAGCCACTTCTGAGTTACTCAGTCTCTCTAGTAAGGTTGCATGCGGTACCATATTGAACACTGCTCTAAGAACCAACATGATCAGAGCTGCTTGATACAGTTGTCTTTTTGAGATCCTTTACTGATGTTAAAAGGGCACCCTAAGTCCTATTTCCAGGGCTTAAAACTGTCTGAGAAGCATGGGGAAGATTATTCCTCTCCAGAAACTCTGATAGTTGTTTATTTTATTTATTTATTTATTCATTTTTATCAAACCAAATCGACAAAGAAAACATCAGGGACACAGTACAAAATAATACAGATCAATTGATGACATTCCATACCTACAAAATATAATGCAGTTATCTCAGTTGGCGGATCAAGGGGACGTGCGCTCCTCAGCCTCTTCGGGACCCGTTGGGGGGTACAAATGTCTCCCTATTATGATTCCACGCCTCCCAGATCTTACCCCACTTCCCGGACAGCCCCTGGCGGAATAAACTGATCTTTCCCTAAACATACACCAGTCGAAATCCTCCCTCCATTTCTCCACCCGGGGCAGCTGACTGGCTCCCCACAGTTGGGCAACATTGCGCTTGGCTATCATGAGCGCCAATGTTGCCCATTGCTTTTTATATGCGTTAAGGTCGGTTGGCTCCCAGATATTCAGAATACACCTGCGGGCTTCCAGTCGCATTTCTGTACCCAGGACCACTCGCAACGTGCCGTGGACCCTTCCCCAAAACCCCTGCACCCTCGTGCAATGCCACAAAATATGTGTGAATGTCCACGCATCCCCTCCTGCATTCCCTTCTCTCCGAGCAGCCCACATGGACCAATCTGGGCCCTGTGACATACGACCTATGCAAGATCTTTAGCTGCACCAATCTGAGCCTCATCGGAATTGCCACAACCCGCTGGGATGACACCGCTTCCTGCCAGTCTTCGTCATCCAGCTCCAACCCATCCTCCTGCCACTGCCATCTAAAAAGTTCTAGTGGGTCTTCCATATTGTGTATAATCTTCTTATATAGTAAAGAAATAGTTTTCTCTGTAAGAGGGCCATCTAGCACTCTGTCTTCTAGAGGAGAGGCTTCAAGCAGTGTCGTGTCCCTGGGGATATGTGTAAGGAGTGCTTGCCGTACCTGAAGATACCGGAAATATTCACCGTCACTCAGGTGATATTGTAGCTTAAGGGAGTCAAACGACAGAATCGTACCGTCCCCCCAAATATCCTTTATGCAAGTGATACCAATCAGGTCCCATCTGTCAAAGTCTTTCGACTTCCACAAACTTCGCAACTTTTCCAAACTCCATAATGGAGTGGCAAGTGTAAGTCTCCCTTCCCACCAAAGGTGCCTGTTGGCCGCATGCCACACCTGGACGGCATGTGCCGTGGGTCCTGTGAGAGGAAATCTGCAGGGCCCAGCACATAGCGCTCTGGTGTAGTCTCCCCCTGGCATCTGCAAACGGTCCATAGCGTAGCCGGGATCATTAGGGGTGATAGTTGTTTATTAAAATGTTTCTCCAGGACCTTGCCCAAAACTGACATAGGGTCCAGAAAAATGTATTACACGTTCCAGTCTTTGGGAACCAGCCCACTGGCTAGAGAGTGATTCAAAATCCCATTTATAACTTGAAGAATGGTTCCAGGTGCTCGCTAAAAAATACAAGGAGTGACATGATCCAATTGGAAGCCACATTTTACCCTTGTCATTAAAGCAACTAGCTCCATCTCTCATATATCTTAAACGGCAGAAAGCAGTTTCTTACAGGCTATTTCAAGAGCCTCAAATTCATCTGTAGAAAGCCATCATTTCTGGCCTTGAAAAGGTACATATATGTCTAAATTTAATCTAAAAAGAGCTTGCTACCCCATTAGTGCAGGCTATGGAGGTTGCTGCTACAGGGGACTTTTCAGCAGGGTTCATCATTGAGTATACTATAGTGAACACTTCTTTTACTGAATTGGCAGTGCTATAATTTATTTGTGCGAAATGACCAACTTGAGTTCTTCTAATAGTGTAATGGAACTTTTTGGGTGCATTCCAAAATTACTCTCTACTACTAATACTAGCATGAAAGGATTTTTTCCACTTCCTATCTAATCTTTTACAATTCTTTTTTAGTTCTCTCAGATGGAAGTGGAACTACAGCATTATGTTCGGGACATACTATTTCCCTTATACAAATGATCTGATCTAGCTCTGAGATAATCCAGTCCCCAAATTTTTTATCTAAATCTACATGTTTTTTTGTTTGTTCTTTTTTTTAAGTTTCAAAAACCTTTATTGAGATTTTGCTCGGTACATCAGTGTAGTAAAAGCCACAGTGCAAGTGTCACAGTATTTAACACGTGGAGAACACCTCTCCATATCAGCATATGTACAGAATTACATCCCCCCCTCAAAAACCTTATAATGTAGATCAAAATATTATGAAATACAGTTCAGTTCTTAACAGTACATTCTATTGGCATATTAGACAAGCCGCAGCACATTGCAATACACGCGAGGTCATGACGACACCTATCACCAAGACATCACAGATATAGTTAAGCTGTATATCTATAGTCCCATCCCCAACCATAGTAAGTTTGACAAGGCAGACATTATCGTATCCGATCTATAGTTGTATTTCTACTGCACTATCACCCTATAGGATTATAACCCATTCGATTCCTCTTGTGAGGTTTGGGATCGGGTCGCTTTCCGCCTCCCGGTCTCTTCTCTCCACCTCTCCCTCTTGACCTGCCTACTGTGCAAGAAGATAGGAGGTGAGAGGGCCCCAAATGTCTTTCAGGCGTGACTTGGTGGGCAGCATTTCTGCATAATGGTGCATATGATCTTGCCATGTAGACACAGCCTGTTCCCCACATACACGCTCCCTGCCATTTCGCTAGTAGCAACCCCGTTGCTAAGAATTGTTTGTGTACTGTACTGATTTCCTGGGACAAGCCCAGAAGGGCTAAAAGTGGGCATGGAGTTACCTGGGTGTCTATCATAGTTGATACCCCTTCAAACGTCTGTGTCCAGAAGACCGCCACCTGGGGGCAGCACCACGCTAAATGCAGAAAGTCCACTCCCTCTTGGCAACATCTCGTACACTTATCACTGTCCCTGAGGCGGAATCTATGAAGTTTAATCGGGGTATGGTACAGCCGGTGTAGAAATTTGAAATGAATGAGGCGTAACCTATTGTTGCCGGTTATGGCCTCTGTCTGCGCGCAGCTAAATTCCCACTGGTCATCTGTCAATGGAATACCCAGATCTGCACCCCATTCTTGCCTGGCCCTAACAGGATGTGTGGATGTTGCATTCTCTGTATGTTTATATAAGAGGGATATAACATGTTGAGGGGTTTCTGTTGTAGTAAGGCACGCAGAGGAGCAAGTGTATTATGTTGTTTCGAAAAGACAGGGGTAGCCGCCTTCACACTTTGTCGGAGATGGATGTATATGAATGTGTTCATTGTTGTCGGCGTGCATGCCCCAAAAAATTGTTTCTTGGAGCGGAATTGTCTTCCTATATAAAAGTCACCCCAGGTGTAATACTTGAGCCCATCTTACGACATATCCCCTCAAATGTAATTTGTAGCAAGGGATTCCTTAAAAGGGGCTCTTGGGAGAGTATAACAATGGGTTTTCTAGCTCACAAGCTATCCGCTGCCATGCCAGTATGGTACAGTCTACTGTGGACTGGTCCCGCTCACGCTCCTTCACTGCCCTGAAAAGATAGCATGCCGGGGGTGTCGGGCCATGTAGCCATCTTCCACTGCCAGATGAGGCATAAAGTGTGGCGGGTGGAACCAAAATGTAGCGAAGTGTGCCTGTGCACAGTATAATAAAATTCAAAATTAGGGACATCATATCCTCCCTGGTGGTATGGCAGCATCAGCGTATTCAGGTTAAGGCGTGCTTGCTTCCCGCCCCATATAAGTCTCGTAAGTTGAGATTTGAGTGTACTAAAGAAGAAGCTCCCTGGGTGATAAGGTATATTAATGAATAGGTACAGAGGTTTTGGTAAAAGAACCATCTTGACCAAGGAGATCCTTCCTGCCATGGAGAGAGGGAGTCGCAGCCACTTCGTAATAGTGTCAGTTATCTTACAATGGCCATGCCGTAAATAATTCTCATTAATGTGTCCCTGTCTCTGGTGACTCTTATGCCCAGGTATTTTTGTTTGTCAGCTTCCCAGACTAGGGGATAGTCCAATTGGTGTGGTGGGGTATGATCAGTAAGGGGAAAATTCAAAGATTTAGACCAATTTATTTGCACTCCAGATATGGCCCCGAATTTAGTTATCTCCCGTAGTATAGGGTTGAGATTGTCTTGGGGTTATTTATAAGCATGGGCGTAAAATCCGTTCCTTTCACGGAATTTGTGGATTTTCTGCAATTTTGCAGTCCGTGAATCTCCCGAAATTGCAGAAAAATCCGTGAAATCGTGTGCGGGACGGATTTTCAAAAACTGAAGTACATGAAGCACTTACAGGGTTACAGCAGGTGCCCAAGTTGAAGCTAATTTCTTTGTAACCATTTACAAAATGGTTACAAAGAAATTAACTTCAACTTGGGCACCTGCTGTAACCCTGTAAGTGCTTCCTGAGCGGCGCCTCCAGAGTTGTTGCCTACTTGCAACTATTCTCTGACCCTGCTCTGACCCTCGAAGCAGGGTCAGAGAATAGTTACAAGTATGGCACAATGCTCCAGGCTGTCACAAAAATTCAACCACAACAGGAAGCACTTACAGATAAGGAAGCAGGTGCCGGACATGAAGCTCAAATTCAGTAACACATTAACCAGCCCCCGGTTGAGGCTGGGCAGGTGTGCTTTCTCCCCATAATCTACAGTGGTGAACCAGAGGGTGCTGTGATGAACCAGAAGGTGCAGTTGTGAACCAGAGGGTGCTGTGATGAACAAGAGGGTGGCAGTGGTGAACCAGAGGGTGGCAGTGATTAACCAGAGGGTGCTGTGATGAACCAGAAGGTGCAGTTGTGAACCAGAGGGTGCTGTGATGAACCAGAGGGTGGCAGTGGTGAACCAGAGGGTGACAGTGATGAACCAGAGGGTGGCAGTGGTGAACCAGAGGATGGCAGTGATGAACCAGAGGGTGGCAGTGGTGAAACAGAGGGTGTCAGTGGTGAACCAGAGGGTGGCAGTGATGAACCAGAGGGTGACAGTGATGAATCAGAGGGTGACAGTGATGAACTAGAGGGTGGCAGTGGTGAACCAGAGGGTGGCAGTGGTGAACCAGAGGGTGACAGTGATGAACTAGAGGGTAGCAGTGGTGAACCAGAGGGTGGCAGTGGTAAACCAGAGGGTGACAGTGATGAATCAGAGGGTGACAGTGATGAACCAGAGGGTGGCAGTGGTGAACCAGAGGGTGGCAGTGGTGAACCAGAGGGTGACAGTGATGAACTAGAGGGTAGCAGTGGTGAACCAGAGGGTGGCAATGGTAAACCAGAGGGTGACAGTGATGATCCAGAGGGTGACAGTGGTGAACAAGAGGGTGGCAGTGGTGAACCAGAGGGTGGCAGTGATGAACCAGAGGGTGGCAGTGGTGTACCAGAGGATGGCAGTGATGAACCAGAGGGTGGCAGTGATGAACCAGAGGGTGGCGCTGCTAAACTGCCCAGGAGCCCTGTGGGTGTGAGCCCCCGTGCTGCTGAGCTGCCCAGGGGTTGTGAAGCCCATGCGCTACTGAACTGCCCCGGGGCCCAGTGGGCGTGAGCCCCCGTGCTGCTGAACTGCCTGGGAGCCTCCTCAGTGAGAAAATCATTTGTGCTCAATTGCCTGGGAGCGTTCTGGGTGTGAGCACACGTTGTGCTAAGTGCCCCCCTCACCCAGTACATATATACCCGTACCACACAGCACTATTATGCTCTTACACCATGAAGTCCGGTGCCTGGATGCTCCTGATCTGTGTAGGTGGTACCACCGTCTGGTGCAGTTGAAATGTAAAGTCATAACTTGCTACACAGCACCAATAAACACGTGTCCCCCCATGTATGTGCATGTACCAGGCGTGGAGCACCCGCATGCCACTGCACTCTACTGCCCAGTGCCAGCATATGCCTGTACGGGGCAGTTTAGTATGGGATGGGACATTGTCCAGCAGCAGCTGCATGCGCCTGAACCCACTGAGCAGGATCAGAATGGCTTTGTACCAACACGCGCAACAGAGCTATCTTGGACATCTGAAGGATTCTGGGGTCCTGAGCCAAACGTATTTTTGCATCCATTAGTTTCCCGAGCGCCATTCCCGTGTAGCTCCTGTGACTAGGAGGCTGCTTTCTCCTCATCTGCTGCTCTGCTCAGTCTCTGACCCTTTATAAACAAGATGCATGTGAACTCTCATAGAAGCCCCGTCCGTTAGGCCCCGTCCACCACACACTAGCGGTATGAAACGTCTTCCCGCCCGTCCCTACTATAATGGCCAGCTCATTCAAGGGACCTCGGCGCCTTTTGGCGCACTAGCAAAGTTACAGGCACACGTGGTCACATATTTGTGCAAATGGCACAAAAATACACGAGTTTGCAGGAAAATTAGCGAACTTGTGAATTTTTTTGCCATTTCGCACGAATTCGCAGACCGCGAATTCGCAAATTTCGCCCATACTTAGTTATTTAACGTACAATGTCATATCATCTGAGTATAGGAAAATAAGCAGTTGTCTAGATGGGTAAATAAGTGCCTTATCATTATGATGCTGTCAAAGTTTGGCAGCCAGGGGTTCAATGGCCAGGGCAAATAAAATTGGGGATAATGGACAGCCTTGCCGTGTACCTCTGGATATGGCAAAGGGGAGGGACTGGCCCCGTTTAGGAGCACTGACGCTACCGGTTGGCTATACAGCAATTGTACCCAGTGGAGGAAGGCAGTGGGCATCCCCATATATCCCAACGTCCCCAGCAGGTAATCCCATTCTAAAGAATTAAACACTTTGGTAGCGTCAAGAAATACAGCGACAGCTGAACCGTTAGGGTCATGTCTTGTAATTCAGCAGCTAGGGTTCTGAGATTGTGCAATGTGGCATGGTTTGGGATGAATCCTGCCTGGCAGGTAACACCAGACGTTGCATCCGCAGGTTGAGCTGGTTCGCCAGGACTTTAGATAATATTTTAGTGTCACAATTTAACACAGAGAGGGGCCAATACGAATTGCAGTGAAGTGGGGACTTCCCTGGTTTTAACAATGAAGGTATAAGGGCCTCGCGCATCGTCCTAGGTAATCACCCTTCTCCAGTGCCACGTAGAATACCTCTTTCAGGATGGTTGCCAATATCAAAGCATAGGTTTTATAAAATTCTATCGGTAGCCCATCAGACCCGGGGGCCTGTCCAGACTTCATTTGTATAATAGCTTCTGAAATTTCGTCCAGTTCTAAATCTAGGTTCAGAAATTTCTGCTGGGTGTACCCCAACCAGGCAAGAGCGGTATCTTCAAAATAGGCAGGCAAGTCAAAGGGGTGCCTCTTTGGGAGGAGTACAGACTGCTATAGTACTCCCTGAACGTGTGCAATTGATCAGGGAGGTTCCTATGTGTGTTACCCTGTGCATCTTGTATCTCCGTTATGTAGTGGGAGAATTTAGGGGGCCTGGTCGCAGCTGCTAAAGCATTCCCTGGGCGATTCCCTTCACCATAAATCCTTGCCATATGAGGTTACCCCCGAAACTTACTTTCCCTTTCAGCAAGAATTTCATATTCTGTGAGCTTGCAGCGCATGGCGGCTCTGATTGTAATCTCGTCAGGGCTGGAGTTGAGGTCTCTTTCTAATTGTTTGAGTTCCCTTTCCAATTTGGATAGGTCATTATGCAGCGTTTTGAGGATATGCCCGCCCTTGGATATACACCAACCTCGGGCTGTGACTTTGAACGCCTCCCATACAGTGGTGATACTGGGAACAGATTTCAAGTTGCGTTAGAAAAAGTCCCGAATATCTTGCTTCATTTCAGCCCTAAACGCCGTGTCCTGAAGATGTAAGGGGTTAAGGTGCCAGCTGTTATATAGGGAGTAACTTAGGGGTGCGTGCATTTCCGCCCCAACCGGGGAATGGTCTGAGTGCGAGCGGGCAGGTAGGTTACATGTCCCAACCAGTGCGTCATCCCTACAGATATGAGCAGATAGTCCAGTCTGGCCTCGAGGAATGGATTGTAGAGAAATGTGTATCCTCCCGCAGCGTGGGGTGTGTGTGCCTCCAGGAATCAAGTAGGTAATTGTCAACAATAATGTCTTGCAGCTCGTGACCTATCCATGTGGGGTTGAATCACTGTGTTGAAGTCACTTTTCCAGATGACGTAGGTCGTGCCTATCTCCTTGATTTTATTTCATAGTTGGAGAAGAGCCTGAGGCTCGTCGGTGTTGGGGCCATAATAGTTGGCAAATGTCACATCTTAGGAGTGAAGTCTCCCTCAAATCAGGCAGAATCTCCCATTTACATCAGTCCCCGACCCACTGGGCACAAACGCCATCCCTCTCTTAATCAAGATAGCGACTCCCAGTGAGTATGTAGAATAGGATGCAAAACAGCCGAAAAGGCCCACGTCGAGGCGAATTGGGGTTCCGTGCTGGGGCTCAGGTGTGTTTCCTGCAGCATAGCAACTGCAATGTGGTGTCTATCTAAATAACTAAGTACCTGTCTTTTTTCCCAGGATCATTCAGACCTCGTACATTCCACGACATTACCTTAAACCCATTAGTATCACGTGTGCTGTCTACCATTTCTTCTGTTGTTGTAAGCAGTACTTGGCGATTCGACAGTCCCCATAGCGGACTGAACAAGTTGTAACCTTGCAATAAATGAACATCCCCCATCTCCCACACCGGCTTCCCCGGGTACATGACCCTCACACACCCGGAAAAAAAACATTAGTTAACTACTGCTTTCCCTCCTTAACGTAGACCGACCCACTCTCCGGCATACTCTCACCCACCCGCTACTCCGCTATGAAGCGGGCAGTTAATGGCGGGACGGAGGTAAGTGGCCGAGCAGGACATTGTATCAAACATTAGGTATGTTTATACTTCACCAATGTAGGTCAGTTCTCCATGATCAAAGTGTCAATAAGAGTCCCGAAAGTTCCCTAGCGAATTATGCACCTCAATCTGGGTTCGATAGCGGAGAGTGGGATCTGGAGCGTTCTTGTGCCTCTGTCTCCATGGACGCTGATCGACGGTGACGTCTGAGGAAGTCTTCAGCCTGTTGCGGATTTAGAAAAAAGTGTTGCGTCCCAGGATGTGTAATCTTCAATTTTGCTGGATACAACATGGCATAGGGGATTTGCTGCATTTGAAGCTTTTTTCTTGACTGCAGCAAATTTTCGCCTGGCGTCCTGAACTGATTGTGTGAAGTCAGGGTAAAAGGGCAGTGTAGTGTTCTCATAGTGCACCTGTTTCTCTGTCCCAGTAGTTTAAAAAAAGGGCTATTACAGCCTTGGGTGGCGCCCCCTGGGGTGGGCGAGTCACCAGAGATCCATGCGCTCTTTCCACCAGTGAGGTGCGCTGAGAAGGATTCTCTGCCAAATAAATCCACAACCTATTTCTCGATGAAGTCCTCCATACGGCCTGTGCTGGTGAATTCCGCTAGGCCAAGAATACAAACATTATTTCTCCTGGAGCGGGTCTCTAAGTCGTCGTTCTTATCAGTGATTATCTTGAGCAATTTATCCATCTGTGATATTTGTCCCCTGCTCATCGTGGCGCCATCTTCAAGATCAGACACTCTGGTCTCTGCTTCCTTAAGGCGTTGCTCATGTTGATCCAGTTTAGTGACCACAGAGTCCATCTGCATGTTCATCGAGTCTATCTTAGTGTCAATGGATGTGAGGCTGTGTTTCATTCCAAGCAGGATCGTCTTCCAGTCCTCCGCTGGTGTGTCCGTGGTTTCAGATTCCGTACGCTCCGTAGAGTGCGATCTAGGTGTTTTGCGTGCTTCGAACGGAATTTTGGTCTGTTTGGTGTCGGTGCGCCCCATGTTGTAGGTGGGGGAGTAGAGCCGGAGTACGGGGCTGGATCGTAGCTGCACTTTCAGCACGCAGGTACCAGTGAACCAGTGTAGTAGTTATGCGGGACAGTGTATGGAGTAATCTCCCATGTTAAGGCCAGTACGGTTGGTGCCAGCGGCACAGTATGTAGAAACAATGTCAGCACTCCCAATCAGTATGGTCTTTGGCAGGCCTCCACCCTGGCTCACAAAGAGTATATGCGCACAATATCTATGAAGTGCTCATACAAGGGTATGCATCCGGGCACCCATAGCCAGAGGGGGAGTATCCGGTACCAGGGGTACCTCAGGGAGTAGCTGAATGCTGCCAAATAGTCAGGGGGTCAGTGGAATGCCAGATTGTGACGTGCACCGCTACAGAAGGAGGAGTATTGTCTTTAACCCCAGTTGATGACGATCGCCGCTAATAAATAGCCCCGTCTAAAATGGCCACTCCGAGCAGTGATCATGCCATGCTCAAGTCAAATTACGGTACCTTTGAACTGCACTGTACAGGTCTTTATATGCAGGGAGTAGCTGTGTGGCAGGCTTATCGGTGAATAGCTGCAATCAGCGATGGAACACTCTTGCGTCTGTGCCGCACGAGACCTCCTCGGCGAGCCAAGATGGCAGCAGCTCCGCTTGGCGGTTGTAATCGGGCAGAGGCAGCAGGTCCCATGCCTCAGCTGCAGAGCAACTGCAGTGAGTGGCGGAATGGGGCGCACGCGATGTACAGCGAGTTCGGGGTCTCTCCGCCCCCAGTCGGCACTCGAGGTCGAGTGGTCGCATGGTCTGTCTGTCCCGGAGTGTGGTGTTCCGTAACTCCCCGGCGCCACTGTTGAGGTGCTTCGATACGGTGCAGATCAAGCTGCCGTAGCACTAATGTCACTACGACCCCAAATGTAGACACTCACCTCACACAGCTATTTATCAGGAAAGGAGGTGCATTTTAGCAGGCTGCCCTCCGCCTTTCTGCCTTGTTGTCTTCCAGGCCCGTCCAGCCTCGGTATTTCCTGGCTGCCTTATCCGCAGTACAGTATCAGGTTCAGCAGACGGCGGCCCACCCCTAGCTTTGACCGTCTTTGTCACTGCTGCGTTTCGGTATTCTCACACATAAGCGGTATCTCTGGCAGCAGTATGAAAATGGGTTTCTCGTGGTGAGTTCTGATGTTCACAAAAGTAGTTCAGGATGGGTTTGATGGATATTTCCCCACTCGGCAGGGCTGGAGCCTCACTGGTGTGCGGCCATCTTGGTCATTGGCCACCTAGCACCCCCCTAAATCTACATTGTTACCACCCATGTTGGGTTTAGCATTTGAGAGCAGTCACTCCAATTCTATTGCATCCAGTTTAGGCCAGCGTCATTCGATTCTGGATGCCTTACCACAATGCCAGGCATAGTGTAGAAGGAGTGAAATATGAACCATATTAAGAAAAAATTAATAATTACGAGAATGCCTGTACAGGAGAGAACCAGATAAATGACAAAGGTAGCAGAGTATCAGGGAACGGGACGCCTTTGAAGGCATATACTCTTCTTTAGAGAGCATACTTGGGGATCTTCCCCTATGAAGATGGAACTTTAGAGGACAAGGTATGCAGCCAAAGCATAGAGGTAGACTCTGATTGTCCTGTTAGGCAAACCTTTGGAAAGAGGTCTGAAACTTTCAGAGTCAAACACCATCCCATACACCAGGGCAAGCCAAGCTGGCAAGCGGACTACATCTGGTTTCTGGAGCCCAATACATATTCAGCATGTTTTCAGAAAGTCCTGAATGACCTGTTCAACATGAGGATCTTCAGATATTTCCTGAGTGAGAAAGTGCAGCAAGCAAAGCTCTTCATAAAGAGTACCTTTAGAGGGTTTTAAATGGGGAAGTGAAAGTGGAGGAATACAGGCAAAGACCTGATAATTCCTGGAGAAAGGCATCCATTGCCCATTCCTAGGGGCACATTAACCATTGGCAACATTGGAAGCTAGTGGCCCGGGTGAGAAGCAAATATATCCAAGTCCAAAGGCCCATGCTACTGGAAATTGCCTGAAAAACCTGACTCCTGAAATCTGACTCCATCTGTTCGCATCCCAGAAGTGCTAAGAGTACCATGCCACTCTCATGATCAACACAACTGCAAAATACTCTCCAATATCAATACACACATTCAGGGGCATAGCAGCAGAGAAAGAAGAATTTACCAGAGGGAGTCCAAGTATCAGAATCCCCAGCATCAATTTCTCCTGCCTCTCAAATTACAGGTAAAATAATCTGTCTTTCTCCCCCATAGTATGGTGCAAGCTATTCAGGAGCACAGAAACAGCATAGCAAGGGCTTGCCAGAATAAATCCAAGTACTAGACTTTCTGGCAATAGTAAATCCTGCGAATGAATGTTGTGAAAAGGATATTAAGGGCCATCCTTCCTAGTGCCTAGACAAAGAGCAGGCTAGTCTCCAGCTCATCAGAGGCCTGGACCTATCTTTTCAATAATTATTTTTTTTGGATTGCTAAGTGGTCTTTAGTTGTCAACAGACAAGAGGGATAAAAGTAAAACCATTGCCCTCCCCAAAAGATGCACTCTCAGTAAGAAACATCAATCCAGATCATGTATAGAGAGTTTCTTAGAGAAGGTGGTGGGAGTTATAAATGAAGAAATTGCCCACACTTACTCCAGATTCAATGTGTTGTCTCTACAACAGACGTAGAGTCATATTCTGATACTTGTTATGTCAATAACATTATGGATATTGCTGATGTTCTTTGCCCTCGCTGGACCAAAGAGGCCTCTGAAGATACAAGTGCCCATTTTCATAAAACCCAAGGTCATTTTGGAGATAACACTAGTTTAAAACACAGGTAGCAGGCAAACAAGCCCATATGTGATGACCTCAAGCCTTGTTTGGGTAGTCTAATAATTGGTTAAAGGATATCTTATCTCCAATTTCCTAGTATGGAGAAAAGACTGACAAATAATAAATAACCCATTTTACAAAAACGGCATCTTACCATTTAAATTGCACAGCCCGATCCTCTGACCAGGACTACCTTTCAACATTGAGTAATATTACTATGTCTGTTACACGCTATGATTAACCAGTACAGGCCACTAGGCTATTAGAAGCATCCAGGAATTCCTTGCAATAGCCTAGATTGAGCCATCCAGCAACATTTCTCCCTAAAGAAGGATCCTTGGATATTTAGCATCTCTCTACCCAGGTGACACCATTGTCTTGGCAAATATCCTACCATTAAAGAAAAAAAATTGTTGATTATGACCAATTAAAGAATAGGACAGTGCAGTGGCTAAATTGAAAATTGCCCCTGTGAAATTTCAAATCCAAGTGATATAAACATGAACAGATGGGATGAGTGGTTCAGCCCTGCAGTAAAAAATCCTGTGGTGCTTTTGTACTTATTACATTTAGAAGTTCAATTCAAAATGAGAAAGTGAAGGAATCAAACTTATCAGGGATAGACATGGCTCTATTCTAGATAAAAAATGTTATTGAGTTATATTAGCAAGCTCCTGATGTGTTAACCAACGTAAACAGTATCTTGGCCCATATGTCAACAGAATGTGAAGTCTGCAAATCATCTTCCCGTAATCATTAAATATTAATATGGACTCTATGTATAACAGGCTGTAATAAAGGTTTCTAAATTATGAGAGCTTTCAGCAGTGAGACATTCAAAAATTATTAATAGATACATTTGGCAAAGAAAAATAGTAACAATGGACATAGGAAATTTAAAAACATGTGATATCCTATTCAAACCATCCAAAGGTTTTAAACCCGTATTGCCAGTTAAACCTACCAAAAGCTTTCTCAGCATCATGTGATAATGCAGTCATTGGGAATTTTAATCTAGTTGCTTGGAAAATGATTTTAGAGAACATCCTTACATTATCAGTAGTAAGACCACATCTAATAAAACTGGAGCACTCTATTTTTACAAGAAAATTTACAGTGCATTCCAAACGGGATGCAAGGGTCTTAGCATAAATTTTACAATTGAAATCGTTAAGAGATATTTGCCTATAATATTTCAATATCTAGGGTCTTTATCGTGTTCTGGAATGACAAGTCACCTAAAAAAGAACTGGAAAGAAAGCATTATAAAACTCTATCAGTTTGGGGGCAAAAAATAAAGAAAATGAAGAGACACATTCAATTGACTAACATCTGGTCCAGGAGACTTGAAATTAAATATCATCTTCAAGTTCATGAAATTTCTCTGATAGGGAAGAACTCTAAGGAATGCCAATAAAAATGTCATCAAAAGTAGATTTACATGCACGAGTATCATCAGAATACAAGGATTGATAAAACGCTTGGAAAGATTTTGAAATATCAGTATTGGCAATAGAGGTAATATTATCAATTTCATACATAATAGAGGAATAGCTATATGTTTAGATTTAAATTTTAATGAACATTCAGATGTATCTGACTCACAACTGCACCAGCTATCATAGTTTAATTACAACCACCAGTCAGAACAATATTTAAATTATGAATATTAGCAAGGTTGACTTTAATACCATTCCAAAACTAAGGGTCTGTTTTGACTGGGCCATGAACACTAAAGAGGTATACAGTCAAAATTTCGAGTTAAAAATATCGAATTGCATTAATATCGAATTAAAAATATAGAATGGACACAATATCGAATGGACAGAATATACACAATAAAAATATCGAATAGAATAGCAGTAATATCGAATTCAAAATATAGAATGGACAAAATATCGAATGGACAGAATATAGACAACAAATATATCGAATTTGAGGTAAGTTAATATCGATTTTTTAATAACATCCAATTTTTTAAAGTGTTTTTTATGTTAGTATATGTGTGAAAAGTGTATATTTATTTTATAATTTATTTTAATTAATTAATTTTATGGTATTTAATTTTTGCGTAATATAATTCTGTAGTGGGTTGTGGCTTTATAGGGGAATAGGGTGGGAAGTAACTTAATTATAATTAATTAAATATGTTAATTTATTTATTGGTATTTATTT
Organism: Lissotriton vulgaris; assembly: GCF_964263255.1. Classification (NCBI taxonomy): domain Eukaryota; kingdom Metazoa; phylum Chordata; class Amphibia; order Caudata; family Salamandridae; genus Lissotriton; species Lissotriton vulgaris. The sequence goes on along the minus strand of NC_141694.1, from coordinate 1,722,497,341 downwards.
TGAATTAATTGTTAACTAATGTTTAATTGGTAAACATTTTAATTATAATTGGTCATTAATTTTTATTAATTGGTTAATTGATAATTATGTTAATTTTATCAATTTATTTTCTGTAGCAGGTTGTGGGTTTATAGGGGAATAGGGTGGGAAGTAATTTAATTCTAATTAATTAAATGTTTTAATTCATTTATTGGTATTTATCTTGAATTAATTGTTAATTGATCTTTAATTGGTAATTCATTAAAATATAATTGGTAATTAATTTTTATTAATTGAATAATTGATAATGATGTTAATTTTAATAATTTATTTTCTGTTGCGGGTTTATAGGGGAATAGGATGGGAAGTAATTTAACTGTAATAAATTACATTATTTAATTAATTTATTTTTTTTGTTTTAATTTGTAATTATTTTTTAATTGTTAATTAATTAATTGTTAATTGGTAAATAATTTGTATTAATAGGTAATTATTTTTAATAATTAATTTGTATTTGTATTTTTAATTGATTAATTATTATAACATATTAAATTGTTAATTACTTTTAATTAACTTGTAATTGGTATTAATATTTAATTTATTTGTATTCATATATGAAGTATTTACTTTCCCTACTGTTGCACTCACTGGAGTGGGAATAGTAATTTTTACCCCTGTGCTATCCAACGCTTTCCCTACTGTTGCCCTCTCTGAAGTGGGAATAGTAATTTTTACCCTCTCACTATCCAACGCTTTCCCTACTGTTGCACTCTCTGGAGTGGGAATAGTAATTTTTACCCTCCCGCTATCCAACGCTTTCCCTACTGTTGCACTCATTGGAGTGGGAATAGTAATTTTTACCGTTACGCTATCCAACGTTTTCTCTACTGTTGCACTCACTGGAGTGGTAATAGTAAATTTAACCCTCCCGCTATCCTACGGTAAAAATATTGTATATTCTTTATTAATATTATGTTCATATATATATGTATTTAGAAATTAGATTGTATTTTTTTACCTTTATTTATTAGTTTTAAGGTTATTTAAGTTTTTTAAGTATGTTTAAGTTAATTATATTTATTATTTCATTAATTTTCAATTACTTTTAAGACATTTAATAAAAATCGATATTTTGACTAACTATATTTTTTACAACAATATTTTCGATTCGATATTTTTGTACTTACCTGTTTGGAGATAGGGATTCAATATTTTTGCATTGTATATTTTTTACTCAATATTTTGGTAAGTCTACATTTGTGTCATTGATATTCTTTCAGTGATCCCACTAAAGAATATAATGTACTTATTTTCCAGAATTTAAGTTAATTAATACCCATCTCACCATCATGCTCTGAGGAAAAACCCTGCAGTTTAAAAGATGTATGACACCAATAAATGCAACCCCATCTTCAAGGCCATTCGCACGAGAAAAATGAACTTGACCCACCTATTATCTTTTCAATTTCAAAGATTTAGACTCATTAAAATGTGAAACTACTGTGTTAGATCAAGATGAGTGAGAAAGTAAGTTTTGAGGCTTTTTTTAGGGTTTTCAAGTTCACATACATTCCATGAAATGAAATTTGACAGACCTGAGAGAGGGGAAGATATGTACTAGAACAGGCTATGCAATATGCAAGAGATACATTTGAAAAACATACATAACCAGATAAATGATATGCACTCCGGAGGAAAAGAGGAAAAAAGAAAGAAAAAAGAAAGAGAAGAACAAAAATATTTAGATAAAGAAGTAGCAGATGAAGGATGTGATCCCACACCTGAAAAAAGAATAGATATATTGGGGAGTGTGGTATGGTGATACCATGACAAGATGAGCAGCAGAGCAAAGAAAGACATATTATAATAAGAAATACGAAAAGAATAGACTGAATCATGAATTAACAACACATGAGAGCAAAATAAAGTATTCATATAATTCATATAATAGTTAAACCAGTCTTCATCTGTTGAGGTAAAACACTTTGAAGAAACGTTTTCAGTTTAACAGGATCCTCAGAGGATTTAGTATTTCCATCATGGTTATTTTACAAAGGCAAGGATGAATCCCATATCTGATGTTAAGTTGTCTCATGGGAGTTGAATAGTAAGAAACTCCTTCTGTCTGGCATTAGTAACATTCAATATATCTTGGGGGAATAAACACATTGTGGCCAGACCAAATAAGCCTCTTTTTACCCTTTGCTGCTCCCGGAAAACAATGTAAATCAGGAAACAACATAATGATGCCCCTGGGCTTAGATGAATTCAAGTTATGACTCCCCAGGTAGTGAGCATCTTCTAAAATAACAGGAGGTGAATTGGTGATGTTGAGGAGCTCTGGAATAAATTATTTAAAAAAATCACCAGCAGACCATATAATCGTACATTATTGCAACAATTTCTGTCCTCCAAATCTTGAGTGTGAAGTATCAATCAAATCTTCCTGCTCCAATCGAGGTAATTTCATGGTAACATCCTGGACCATGTTGATACATTATCCATCTCAACCATTCTATTTTCCAGAGCAATCAATCTATTTTGGATTTGTTGTAGCATGTTGTTAATGGCACTCATTAATGGTTGCAAGACTCTTAGTGCAATAAAAATGTTATCCAAAATAGGACTGTTTGAAGAAGATATAGGAGATGAATTATTCTAAAGTCTTTTGGGTTTTGCACCTGAAGGAACCATTTTTGAGCCACCAGTAGATTCTTTAGCCATCTTCCCAACTGAACATTTGTTGTGAAACTTATAATAAGATTGCAATGTGTCCATATAACTAAAAACAAGTAAAGAGTTTTAAAAAGAACAGCATTAAGAGTCGTAGGGTCTAATACAAATCATTATGTGCCCACATACCTCAATTGTACAAATGTGAAATAATTCAGCAGGAAGGGAGGTCATTCAGGAAGAAAAATAAGGGGTTTAATATTGTTTTACAATGACCTTTATAATTTTTTTATTTAAAGCACACTGAAGCGTAGAGAAAATTATAAAGTACCTATATTAAATCAATAGAAATACTCCATGGCTCCATGGCTCAAATATTCAGAGTTGCCTCGTAAAAGAGCAAGTGCGTGCTTATCCCAAACTGACGGATATTGAAGGAACAAAATCTAAAAAATGTCTCCAAAGAGAGACGTTACCGTTTAAAGGGGCTCTGCAACATGACGTAGCACTCAATGTTAGTCAGCGAGGGAAGCCTAAAGAAACAAAAAATGCCTCATGAAAGAGCCAGTGGGTGTTCATTGCAAATGCAGGGACATCTCAGGGGATAAAGGTGAAACATGAATCCAGAAAATATCCCTGAGAAGCAACGTTATTATTCCAATGCGCTCCATGACACAATGAAGCTCAGAAGACGGCTTCATCTTGGCCAGCACTCAAGACTTGCCCCAAAGCAGCTGCATACTTAATCTGCTGAAGACGCTGTAAGAGATATGAAGATGATCCAATACAGAGTGAGTTACAATAGTCGACATGGCTTTAAGTATGAAACCCTGCACAACTAAGTGGCGGGAATCAGAGGATAGGAGCTGAAGGATTTCTGAAGAATTTCAGTTTAAAAAAACAGGTAGAGGAAAGCGTATTAACCTGAGAGCGAGACAGATCCCGTTCAAGATGGGCAATGAGATTCCAGACAGATAAAACAGCGGTACTGCAGGCCGAATTGAGTGGGACAGAAATCATCAAGTAAGGACTGAGGATTCTTTCGACCATACATCATCAGAATTTCTGTTTTGTCAGGTTTTAATTTAAGTGAATTGTTCCCCAGCTAAGTTACAAGATCTAGAAGGCATTTCTAAAAGCTGTTATGTGTGATCTGGGATTGATCGTCCAGGGATATAACTGTCATAAGTGTAGCACAAGAAGCAGCACCCTGGAAAGAGTTAGATAAAAAAGAAAGATGTAAACATTTAAAATAGGTGGAGATACATCTGACAGTCTCTAAGCCAGAGCTCTTCCCTTAACATGACCTCAGCTCAGCAACCGATAAAACGGTTACAAGAGACTGTATCGAACATGTCAGGGTTGTCAAGGAGGACCTCAGCAGAACAACTGGCCTGCCAAAATTCAAAGACGGAAATCAGGGTGTACTCTCTTCTATGCAAGGGTCAAAAGCAAAATCAATCACAGTAAAAAATATTATTAGATTCTATGAAATGGGAAAGCTGTCTGTTGATAGGCTTCTCCATGATTTTAATGGGGACTGGCAGAAGAGATATAGATATCATTACCAATGCACTTAAAAGATGATTGCTTATTAAGCCAATCCTCAAATAGAATCCTAGCAATTTCCAGTGTACTATGTAAATATCGATATATTAAAGTCTCCCAAATAGAAAAATTATTTTTCAAACTGGGCTGCAAAAGTATTGACTTCACAAGAGCAAAATGAGTTTACAGCATTTCACTTCCCTTTTTTCTTAAGGGGGATAAGGATTGAATATACTCAGCTGTTTAAATAACAGCTCATTTTCATTTTTTTGTCATGGGTATTCGGAGCCTGCAGACATGACACTATGTAGTTGGGAGTTAGTCTTTTACTCCCAGAGAGTGAGACAAAGAGGGAATAGATGTTGGCAGGATGGACCACCTCTGTCACAATGATGGGGAAGAGCAACCACCTCTGTCACAAGCACATCACAAAGCCTCTGCCTGAGCACACTTACAAAGGGTTTATCTTTTGTGGCCCCAGATAAGCTGGGCCACAGCAGGAAGGAGGTGTGGCACAGAGGCTGGAATGGCTGACTCTGGAGCACGGGGCTCACAGTTTGATCCTGGCAGATCTGCTCAGCATCATGTGACTCTGGGCAATAGCTCACTAAATCTCCCTTAAGGGCCCCAGAGCCTGGATAACCCAAGGGGTGATAAATCGCACTTTACAAATCTGGAATTTATTTATTTATATTATTTATATATTATCTTGAACCTAGGGCCACCAGAGTTACTACAAGGGATAGTTGGCTGACTTTCTGACCAGAGCCTCAGCGGGCGGTCCCATTTCCAGAGGGTATGGCGGGCGGACAAAGTCCGCACGCAATACTAATAGGGCCCTTAGAATACAGTCAAAACACCTACATACACTAGGGAACACTATGCGTTGGGGTACCCCCGTGATTAGCCATACCTCCTCTGTAAGGCCCCTAATACATAATAGGGCAGGGGATTAAAACTAACTCTAAGTCAGAGGTGCGGAAAAATGCTACTTTAACTAGTAGGAGCGTTTGCAGAGTGGTGGATAAAGGGTGCTTTGCATCCAACCAACACTCAGGAATTCCGCTGCTTTGGACCTACAGGAGGTACCAGCAAGGATTCTAGACCCCCAAACTCCCTCAGGACTAAATTGGACTTCAACCCTCATCCCATAGTCTGCCACAAAGCACGTTTGCAGAGTGGAAGAGAAAGGGAACCATGGCCTCCGAAAACGTCTTAGCAATCCCACTGTGTTGGACTTACTGGAGGTAACAAGATGGTAGTTGGCCCCCAAGGACATGCTTGGGGGCCAACTTACCTCCAGTCAGTCCCACACAGCAGCATTGGTAAGTACTCGTACCAGGCCATGCCCACTTTGCCCACCACTCTACAAACGCACTCCCTGGCACGCTCTTGGATGGGGAATGAAGTCCCCTTCACTGCTAGGGGTCGTTTAGGGGCCAACTAGCCTACCTTTTACCACCAGTAAGCCCCAGGCAGTGGGATTGGTAAGAGGTAGACAAAGGCCATGTCCCCTTTCTTCACCACTCTGCAAACACGCCCCCTGGCGCGTTGTAAGTTGGGGGATTAAGTCCCCTTGAATCCTGAGGGTCCACTAGGTACCTCCAGTAAGCGCCACAGAGCTGCAATGCAGAGAGGTGTAAAAAGGGGCATGGCCTGGACCACCTCTCTGCAACGCAGGCCTGTGGTGCTTACTGGAGGCACCTGTTGGGCTAGTTGGCCCCCAGGGGCCCTCAGGATTGAAAGGGAATTAATTCCCCAATCCAAAACGCACCAGAGGGTTCGTTTGCAGAGTGTTGCTGGGAGGGGGCTGGGCCTCTGGCACAAACGCGTCTTTTTTTTTCTATATGGAGTTTTTGTGGCCCCCTTCTTATCCCTTTTTTTGGGCCCTGGGGACCCCATCCCCCAGGGCCTGACCCCTTTAAAAAAAAAATTAACGGGAAGGGGGCGCGTGGGCCCCCCTCCCATGGCCAATTCCGGCCCGGGTGCCCCATCCCCCAGGGCATGGCCACATTATTTTTTTTTTATGGAGGGGGGCTGCTTGGCCCCCCTCCTGAGGCCTCTATTGGCCCTGGGGACCCCATCCCCCGGGGACGGCATTTATTTAATTATTTATGTTTTAATTCTTTTTTTTCATTTTCTAGCCTCGGGGACCCCATCCCCCAGGGCCGGCCCTCTCCTGCGGGAGCTGGCATTGCTTTTCCACATGGGGAGCTGCTAACATGCAGCTCCCCTTGTGGAAAAACAATCTGCTCTCGTTTCAATGAAGCAAAGCAGTTTGCAATGACAGGGCGGGAGCCGCGCGGCTCTCGCCCTGTCATTGCAAACAGCAGTGTCCTGGGGTGGGCACCCCAGGACACTGTAGGAGCTGGCCCTGGGGGGTGGCGGTTCCCAGGGCCATCACCAATTCCAGGAGGGAGCCGCGCGGCCCCCCTCCCTTCAATTGCAAAGCCCATGGGAGGTGGTGATCCCTGGGGTTCGGGGGCCGTAAAGGACCCTCAAATTAACATTTTAGTACCCCGGGAAGGTGGTGGACCCCAGGGCATGTGGGTGGTGCCCCCTGCAACTCATTAATCAAGCCCCAGGGTGGTGGCCGTCCCCGGGGCAGTGTGGAGGGGATTGGGCCCCCACAATTTTTTTTCACAGGCCCACCCAGAGGCTTCAATACAACTAAGCACGGGAGCTGTGCTTCTTTTCTTTTTTTATTTTCTCAGCAGGATTTGAGTACCCAACGCGAATTCGGCTGACTTAAAAAGAAAAAATGCCCTTTTGGGCCCTGGGGGTCCTTGTGGGACCCCCTGAGCAGGCCTACGGGGTCAGGGTGTTTCTACCTGTCCCCTTTTCTTGTTTTTTGTGTTTGTTTTTCTGTTTTCTTGTGCCTTGGTTACCGAGGCACTAGATGGCTGCCAACACTTCCTGGTTTGGAGTGTTGACAGCCAATTAAAGTAATTCTTGTGGTCGGGAGGGTGAGCGGATCCACTGTGCCTCTACTTATCGAAACTTTTAATTTTTGATTTTCTCAGCAACTATTGAACGGATTTACACCATTTTAAAAAAGGTCTCTTTCTGAACCAAGGGCTACCTTTATGCCAAATTTGGTATAATTCCGTTCAGCAATTCAAGCTGTAACCGTGTCTAAAGTTTCCTATGGAAAATTACATGGAAAGAACACGTTTTGGGACCCCCTTTTGTCTCAGACTCCGCTTGGCAAATCACCCTGAAACTTTCAGGACAGGAGCTGACCGGAGCGGGCCACAAGTTTTGAAAAGTTCACGAAGATTCGTCAACCAGCGCCAAAGTTATTGGGAAAACAAAAAACGCTTTTCCTATGGAAACTGGGTCCTAACTACAACTACGTACTGGGGACCGCCAGAAGGTAATATGGTGGAGAGCAAAATAAAATAACTAGCACCATTACCTGGGCTCCCCTCGTCTTTTCAAACCTGCGTGACTGCTGGAGACGTCTTTTTGCCTCAAATATTTTCGGGATTGCTTCCCCGGATTTGGTGAACCCCTCCACGATTGGGCTCTTTGGTGAGAAGCAGTGATTCCAGCTGGGATCCCCCTTTTCTACTCCGTGAGGAGTAACCGGAGTGCCCCAGGTTGACCCAGGACACGAGCAGCACCGCAAGTACCTGCCAGTCAAAGGAGCTCCACAGTAAGTCCCATGTGAAGTGTGCCTGTTTTCCGTCACAGACTCTGTTTAAACCACGGAAATACACAGTTTCAATTTTAACGCTCACAACCAAACGCCATGTCTGCCGACACATTACAGGGACGAGTTGAGGCAGCGAAGAGTATGTTTACAGATTCCCCGGCTGGGGATGGAACAGCTAGTGGGTTGGCAGCCCCCTCACAAGAAACACATGGTAACGTAAAGGATTTGTTTAAGGCTTTAGAGAAGGCAAGCAAAGCCGAGCAGTCCAAGTGGTGGGAACATTGCTCATTAATTGGGTATTTGGAGGTCGGTAGGGTTCCGCGTGGTTTAAGGATTATGCTTGCTCCATCATATGAGAACCCCAACCCATGTATGCTGGCGGACTGGGCTGAATGTAATTTGGAGTCCTCCAGGAAGCTCATGACAATACTTATAAAATATGCAGAAACAGACAGAGCAAAATTACTTGTTCAAATTGACAGACTAAATGAGGAAATTGAGAAACTGCCAAGTTCACCCCTGATGGCAAAGTACCGGGATGATATGTTGGTCCGTTTAAAGACGGAAGAGGATGTGATCAAGCGGCGTAAAGCATGTAAATTTCAAAGGGACCGCCTCGACTATGAGCACGGCCAAATTTTTACTTTTCCAAGAAATATGATCGCCTGAAATCGACACATGCTACTCCAACCACCAACCTGTCGCCTGTAAGACAAACATCACAGGTGGCAGGGATTGAAGCATCATCTGTCTCCGATGGCAGCTCTAACATCGACAGTGAATCCAAAAATGAGCTGGCACGGGCACAGAGGGCGGGGTTTTGCAAGTTCACCCTTGCACAGGAGCTAGAGGTAGTTCAGTGGGATGGCAAACAGACCCTCCGCTCCGGTGCTCTGGGTGCGAACGTAAACAAAACGCCAACACAAAGCGGGCATCAAGGAGGCGTTGCAACAAGCAGCGGAGGAGCAACAAACAAGGAAAAAAAGCAGCGGAAGCAATGAAACCGCAAATAAGCCAGGGCTCTGACGAATCACAAAAAGTTGTTAACCTCACAGATGTGCAGCTAACACCTAAAGAAACTTCCATACTTTCCTTAGGTTTGTCATATAGTGCCAAATCTAATTTTGATTATGCAGGAACAAAAATCGATTTGTATAAATACGTGCGCAAGCTCAAACTGCGCAAATACCATTGCCTGCACAAACGAATGCAACCAATTACAGAAGCTGCGCAGGGCACCCAGTCTTCAATCCCGCTGCAGATGACTCTATTTTGTCACAGGAGTTCTTGAATATGGGAAATGACTCTGTTTTGCCTTTATCCAGCCCGTGCCAGGGCACGAATATTTCTACGACAGTAACCAACTTTAAACCTAAGTCAAAATTTTGTCCACTGATGATTAAAGACAATGTTGACTTATTTAATGATAAAGTCTCCCAAGAACTAAGGGCGCTTTTCCTAAAACATGGCACCTTCTCTAAAAAACATCACTATCGGGATTTTGAGTATCATCAACTCATTAAAAAATTGCAAAGGAATACGAACATAATCATTTGGCAATCCGATAAAGGAGGAAATGTTGTTTTGTGGCCTCGTAAAATGTACATGGAGGTAGCACTAGGTCAACTAAATGATCGGGCATGCTATCAATGGACTGATGTTATCCAAGTTCAGCAAGCTAAGAGTGATATCTATTCCAAACTGATGGCTTGGAGGAGTACTGGCATTATCACCATGGACGAGTTCAAGTTCATGAAGAAGGAAAATCCGGTAACAACATCTACTTAATATCCAAGATCCACAAAAATAGGTTGCTGCTGCCGGGGCGAGCCATCATCTCAGCTTGCAATAGTATACTTGAAAATGTGAGCAAGCATGTTGACTTTTTCTTGCAAGAATTTTTCAGGTCTTTACCATCTTTTGTGCTTGACACACAAGACTTTTTGAGTAAGATAAATGATGTGGAGTGGAAACAGAGTTACTTGTTGATTTCACTCGATGTTACTTCATTGTACACCAGCATTTTTCACAAGGATGGGCTCAGAGCAGTACAACATTTTTCTTGGCTCAAGACCTGCAGGTCTGACCGAACATACACGCATGATTATTGGCATGATTACCTTGTGCCTTGAAAACAACTTTTTCTTATTTGGGAAGCAACTATTCCAGCAGATGAGGGGTGTGGCGATGGGGGCCTGCTTTTCTCCCAGTTATGCCTGTTTGCACATGGGATACTGGGAGGAGCAGGTCCTCACGCCTAATTTCAGTGCAATTGTGAAAACAACCTCAACCTACAGTTCATCACTCAGATCAGTGACAAATCCGTCTGTTTCTTAGATGTGGAGGTTTTCCCCAGAGGGGGGAAACTTGAGACCAAGTTATACCGTAAACCAACTGCGGGTAACAGTGTCCTTCACGCGGGTAGTCATCATCCTGCCCACCTTATAAGGAGCATCCCTTACGGGGAAAGGCTCCCGATTAGGAGGATCTGTAGCACTGACATTGACTGCAAGGAGGCTCAATTAGCCTGTAAGGACAGATTCCTGCAAAGCGGGTACTCGAAAGAAAGTATAGATAAAGCTATCAGTAGAGCAAACTCCCTTGATAGAACATCCTTGTTGCCCAGTAGCACCCAAAGCAGGAATGTTACATCCACAGTTGCGGACAATGAAACCCGTCTTATTCTAACATTTAACAACCAACATTTGATTATTAGAAATATAGTCAAACGTAACTTATCTCTAGTGACCCAGTATTAGGCGGTTTTGTTAGGGGCACACCTAGCATAACTTACAAAAGTTAAGCTAGAACTATGGGTAACTGTCTAGTGTCTAATAGCCCTGAGATCAGGACCACAGGCTCGTGGTTGGACTCAAGTAGGGGCTTCCTCAAGTGCTCCTCCTGAAAGGCTTGCAGAAATGGAGTAAGCAGAAAAGAATATTCTAATCCATTTAGTAACAAACCTACAGTAATTAAATGCCAACTGACATGCCGCACCGAGTACGCAGTGCATGTGCTGGAGTGCCCCTGTGGTCTGCATTACGTTGGTAGCACAAGACCACACGTATACAAACGCATCCTCCAGCACCTACGGGCCATTACCAACGGTGACACTGCGTACCCGGTGGTCAGGCATTTTGAGGAGTTTCATGGTAAAAACCCTGCAGAATTGAGATATTTTGTCATTGACACGGTACCACCACAGAGTAGAGGAGGGGACCATGAGCTGCTGTTGCGCACCAGGCACATAATCTTGTTAGACTCCAAGACCCCTAATGGTCTCAACGCTGGGGAGGATTGCCACACATATTTATGAATATTGCCTACAACACTACCTAACTATATAATTGTAAACATACTAGCTATCTCAACCATTTTTCTTACTGTTCAAAAAGTACTGTTTTGATATCACTTTGCAAACTTATCTTTCACTAGGTAGCACTATTTCTTTATATATTCAGCCAATATTTTTGCAGATTTTGCACGTATGCCGACTGTTGCTCATTGTGTACTGTTACTTGCCTTACCCACTTGGGTGTGATTTTGAAGTGTTAGCAACTATTAGGTGCACACATTTGAGGGTTTGCCTGCGTATTGTTTAACTCAGACGCAGGGATTTGGTACGGGTATTTTCATGCATTGATGACCCGATCTGTGGCACAGTTTCTCCAAACATCAGTGAAAACTGTAAGTACACATATAGAACTATGGTTTTAATAGCATTGTGGTGGAATAATATCAATTTTAATATACATTTAATATATATATTAATTCAGTTTGATTGTTTACATCTTGTATTTGCTGCTATATTTATATATGTATTTATAATTATATTTATGTATTTATATTTATAATTATGGACAAAGATAGTTCCACCCGTTGTTATAAACCAAGGTTGATTATATATGTATTATGAGCATTACACAATGGTTTTTACGTGCATACCTGCATTCAAGCAGTAACTTGTTTAGACAGGGTATCTTCCATGTCTATTAAACAAATACTTTTTTGTTGGCACTAGCACTTTAAAAGGAGCACATACGCCCCTGCACGTTGTCATGTGATCAAGGCCTTGTTTGGCCGAAACGCGTAATGGTGGTGTGGTGGAGAGCAAAATAAAATACCTAGCACCATAAAAATTTTGTTTTAAAAAAATTGGTGGTGTGGTGGAGAGCAAAATAAAATAACTAGCACCATTACCTGGGTTTGCCTCGTCTTTTCAAACCTGCGTGACTGCTGGAGACGTCTTTTTGCCAAAATATATATATATATATATATACATATCAATGCTCGAAGGTGTCCACCTTTGAGTAGCACGCGAACAGCAGCTTGATTTATGTATAGGTGAGGACGGGGATCCACTCGTAGACGCCGCTCCGTACGGGATCTGCCCAACGCGTTTCGAAGCTCCATCTGCGTCTCTTCAGAGGCTTTAACGGAAGCGGTGTGCGCAACCGCCGACCCACTTCCCCATTTAATGTATAACACACACACCGATGGGAGGCTCAAATGAGACTGTGCATTCTGGGAAGTGTGGTCCGGGAAGCACACAATCAAGTCCTGTATGGACTCCACAAGTGGGCCCGACCTGGAGCGACAATTTACACGCGGCAGTCCAGCAGCGGAGTATGCACCACCCTGTTATCCTTGGGGGTCAGGGAAGTGAAACAGCAGCCGTACATGGGATCGAGGACGGGCCCACTTGTGGGGTCCATACAGGACTTGATTGTGTGCTTTCCGCACCTCACTTCCCATAATGCACAGTCTCATCGGAGCCTCCCATTGGCGGGTGTGTCATATGGAAATTGGAGAAGTGTGCCAGCGGGTGCGCACACTGCTTCCGTTAAAGCCCCTGAAGAGAAGCAGATGGAGCTTCGAAACGCGTCGGGCAGATCCATTACGGAGCGACATCTACAAGCGGATCCCCGTCCTCACCTACACATGAATCAAGCTGCTGCTCGTGTGCTACTCAAGAGGTGGACAACCTGGAGCGACAATTTACATGCGGCAGTCCAGCCGCGGAGTATGCACCACCCCGTTATCCTTGGGGGTCACAGAAGTGAAACAGCAGCCGTACATGGGATCGAGGACGGGCCAACTTGTGGGGTCCATACAGGACTTGATTGTGTGCTTTCCGCACCACACTGCCCATAATGCACAGTCTCATCGGAGCCTCCCATCGGCGGGTGTGTCATATGGAAATTGGAGAAGTGTGCCAGCGGGTGCACACACCGCTTCCGTTAAAGCCCCTGAAGAGAAGCAGATGGAGCTTCGAAACGCGTCGGGTAGATCCATTACGGAGCGGCATCTACAAGCGGATCCCCGTCCTCACCTACACATAAATCAAGCTGCTGCTCGTGTGTTACTCAAGAGGTGGGCAACCTGGAGCGACAATTTACACACGGCATTCCAGCCGCGGAGTATGCACCACCCCGTTATCCTTGGGGGTCATGAAAGTGAAACAGCAGCCGTACATGGGATCGAGGGCGTGCCCACTTGTGGGGTCCATACAGGACTTGATTGTGTGCTTTCCGCACCACACTTCCCATAATGCACAGTCTCATCGGAGCCTCCCATCGGCGGGTGTGTCATATGGAAATTGGAGAAGTGTGCCAGCGGGTGCGCACACCGCTTCCGTTAAAGCCCCTGAAGAGAAGCAGATGGAGCTTCGAAACGCGTCGGGCAGATCCATTACAGAGCGGCATCTACAAGCGGATCCCCGTCCTCACCTACACATAAATCAAGCTGCTGCTGGTGTGCTACTCAAGAGGTGGACAACCTGGAGCGACAATTTACACGCGGCAGTCCAGCCGCGGAGTATGCACCACCCCGTTATCCTTGGGGGTCACGGAAGTGAAACAGCAGCCGTACATGGGATCGAGGACGGGCCCACTTGTGGGGTCCATACAGGACTTGATTGTGTGCTTTCCGCACCACACTTCCCATAATGCACAGTCTCATTGGAGCCTCCCATCGGCGGGTGTGTCATATGGAAATTGGAGAAGTGTGCCAGCGGGTGCGCACACCGCTTCCGTTAAAGCCCCTGAAGAGAAGCAGATGGAGCTTCGAAACGCATCGGGCAGATCCATTACGGAGCGGCATCTACAAGCGGATCCCCGTCCTCACCTACACATAAATCAAGCTGCTGCTGTTGTGCTACTCAAGAGGTGGACAACCTGGAGCGACAATTTACACGTGGCAGTCCAGCCGCGGAGTATGCACCACCCCGTTATCCTTGGGGGTCACGGAAGTGAAACAGCAACCGTACATGGGATCGAGGGCGTGCCCACTTGTGGGGTCCATACAGGACTTGATTGTGTGCTTTCCGCACCACACTTCCCATAATGCACAGTCTCATCGGAGCCTCCCATCGGCGGGTGTGTTATATGGAAATTGGAGAAGAGTGCCAGCGGGTGCGCACACCGCTTCCGTTAAAGCCCCTGAAGAGAAGAAGATGGAGCTTCGAAACACGTCGGGCAGATCCATTACAGAGCGGCATCTACAAGCGGATCCCCGTCCTCACCTACACATAAATCAAGCTGCTGCTGGTGTGCTACTCAAGAGGTGGACAACCTGGAGCGACAATTTACACGCGGCAGTCCAGCCGCGGAGTATGCACCACCCCGTTATCCTTGGGGGTCACGGAAGTGAAACAGCAGCGGTACATGGGATCGAGGACGGGCCCACTTGTGGGGTCCATACAGGACTTGATTGTGTGCTTTCCGCACCACACTTCCCATAATGCACAGTCTCATCGGAGCCTCCCATCGGCGGGTGTGTCATATGGAAATTGGAGAAGTGTGCCAGCGGGTGCACACACTGCTTCCGTTAAAGCCCCTGAAGAGAAGCAGATGGAGCTTCGAAACGCGTTGGGCAGATCCATTACGGAGCGGCATCTACAAGCAGATCCCCGTCCTCACCTACACATAAATCAAGCTGCTGCTGGTGTGCTACTCAAGAGGTGGACAACCTGGAGCGACAATTTACACGCGGCAGTCCAGCCGCGGAGTATGCACCACCCCGTTATCCTTGGGGGTAACGGAAGTAAAACAGAAGCCGTACATGGGATCGAGGACGGGCCCACTTGTGGGGTCCATACAGGACTTGATTGTGTGCTTTCCGCACCACACTTCCCATAATGCACAGTCTCATCGGAGCCTCCCATCGGTGGGTGTGTCATATGGAAATTGGACAAGTGTACCAGCGGGTGCGCACACCGCTTCCGTTAAAGCCCCTGAAGAGAAGCAGATGGAGCTTTGAAACGCGTCGGGCAGATCCATTACAGAGCGGCATCTACAAGCGTATCCCCGTCCTCACCTACACATAAATCAAGCTGCTGCTCGTGTGCTACTCAAGAGTAAGCATGGGCGAATTTTGCGAATCTCCCGTATGCGAATTTTGCGGATTTGCGAACTCGCAATCCGCAAAATCCGCGAATTCTCGCGAATTTGCGGGGTTTTTTTTTTTATGTCGTGCGGGTTTCTGCCAGTTCGCGAGGGTTTTGTATAATTTCGCAAACGCGAACTTACCTGTCGGGTCGCAAGTTTTGCAAACTTGTTGTTTCTACGTGTCCAGCCTGTTTGGGACACTCTTCTTCATCACTGCCACTCTCTGTCACCACTGCCACTCTCTGACTACTCATGCCACCCTCTGGCCCACCCATGCCACCCTCTGTTTCATCACAGCACCCTCTGGTTGTCCAGTCAGTGTACATTATTGTGTTAAAGCAAAGCACACCTTCCCTGCCTCAAGTGACCTGAATTAATTTGGGGCTGATTAATGTGTCACAGAATATTTTTTTAGCTGGCACCTGCTTCCTTAGTGCTTCCTGATTAGTGATCTTTTGCACTTGCTAAGTGCTTTCATTGTTGCAAAATTAGTTACAACACCTGCCCTGCCCCAACTGACAATAATGAATTAGGGGCTGATTAATGGATTTGAACTTCCAGCCTGGCTCCTGCTTGTCTCCCTTAGCTGTAATTCAGGACCTTTGTGGCATATGTGTAACTATTCTGAGGTTCAGAGCAGGGTCACATAATAGTTGCAACTGGCAACTGAACTCTGGAGGGGCCCCTCAGGAAGCACTACAGGAAATGGCTACTAATGATGAGCCTGAACTTTTGAACCTGGTAAGTAGTTTCAGTTTTGCTAAGATCGTATTTCTGCAATTTAGCGCTTATTCGCGGGGCGCGAAGTTGTACTGGGAAGCCGCGAACTCACGCGAACAGTGCGAGCAAGCCATAAAATCCGCTGCTCGCGGATTTGCGGATTTTGCGGGAGATTCGCGAATCTCGCGGATTGCGAATTTACCGAAAATCCGCAAAATCCGAGAGCGAAACGGATTTTCCGCCCATGCTTACTCAAGAGGTGGACAACCTGGAGCGACAATTTACACGCGGCAGTCCAGCCGCAGAGTATGCACCACCCCGTTATCCTTAGGGGTCACGGAAGTGAAACAGCAGCCGTACATGGGATCGAGGACGGGCCCACTTGTGGGGTCCATACAGGACTTGATTGTGTGCTTTCCGCACCACACTTCCCATAATGCTCAGTCTCATCGGAGCCTCCCATCGGCGGGTGTGTCATATGTAAATTGGAGAAGTGTGCCAGAGGGTGCGCACACCGCTTTCGTTAAAGCCCCTGAAGAGAAGCAGATGGAGCTTCGAAACGGGTCGGGCAGATCCATTACGGAGCGGCATCTACAAACGGATCCCTGTCCTCACCTACACATAAATCAAGCTGCTGCTTGTGTGCTACTCAAGAGGTGGACAACCTGGAGCGACAATTTACACACGGCAGTCCAGCCGCGGAGTATGCACCACCCCGTTATCCTTGGGGGTCACGGAAGTGAAACAGCAGCCGTACATGGGATCGAGGACGGGCCCACTTGTGGGGTCCATACAGGACTTGATTGTGTGCTTTCCGCACCTCACTTCCCATAATGCACAGTCTCATCGGAGCCTCCCATTGGCGGGTGTGTCATATGGAAATTGGAGAAGTGTGCCAGCGGGTGCGCACACCGCTTCTGTTAAAGCCCCTGAAGAGAAGCAGATGGAGCTTCGAAACGCGTCGGGCAGATCCATTACGGAGCGGCATCTACAAGCGGATCCCCGTCCTCACCTACACATAAATCAAGCTGCTGCTGTTGTGCTACTCAAGAGGTGGACAACCTGGAGCGACAATTTCCACGCGGCAGTCCAGCCGCGGAATATGCACCACCCCGTTATCCTTGGGGGTCACGGAAGTGAAACAGCAGCCGTACATGGGATCGAGGACGGGCCCACTTGTGGGGTCCATACAGGACTTGATTGTGTGCTTTCCGCACCTCACTTCCCATAATGCTCAGTCTCATCGGAGCCTCCCATTGGCGGGTGTGTCATATGGAAATTGGAGAAGTGTGCCAGCGGGTGCGCACACCGCTTCCGTTAAAGCCCCTGAAGAGAAGCAGATGGAGCTTCGAAACGCGTCGGGCAGATCCATTACGGAGCGGCATCTACAAGCGGATCCCCGTCCTCACCTACACATAAATCAAGCTGCTGCTGTTGTGCTACTCAAGAGGTGGACAACCTGGAGCTACAATTTACACGTGGCAGTCCAGCCGCGGAGTATGCACCACCCCGTTATCCTTGGGGGTGACGGAAGTGAAACAGCAGCCGTACATGGGATCGAGGACGGGCCCACTTGTGGGGTCCATACAGGACTTGATTGTGTGCTTTCCGCACCACACTTCCCATAATGCACAGTCTCATCGGAGCCTCCCATCGGCGGGTGTGTCATATGGAAATTGGAGAAGTGTGCCAGCGGGTGCGCACACCGCTTCCGTTAAAGCTCCTGAAGAGAAGCAGATGGAGCTTCGAAACGCGTCGGGCAGATCCATTACGGAGCGGCATCTACAAGCGGATCCCCGTCCTCACCTACAAATAAATCAAGCTGCTGCTCGTGTGCTACTCAAGAGGTGGACAACCTGGTGCGACAATTTACACGCGGCAGTCCAGCCGCAGAGTATGCACCACCCCGTTATCCTTGGGGGTCACGGAAGTAAAACAGCAGCCGTACATGGGATTGAGGACGGGCCCACTTGTGGGGTCCATACAGGACTTGATTGTGTGCTTTCCGCACCACACTTCCCATAATGCATAGTCTCATCGGAGCCTCCCATCGGCGGGTGTGTCATATGGAAATTGGAGAAGTGTGCCAGCGGGTGCGCACACCGCTTCTGTTAAAGCCCCTGAAGAGAAGCAGATGGATCTTCGAAACGCGTCGGGCAGATCCATTACAGAGCGGCATCTACAAGCGGATCCCCGTCCTCACCTACATATAAATCAAGCTGCTGCTGGTGTGCTACTCAAGAGGTGGACAACCTGGAGCGACAATTTACACGCGGCAGTCCAGCCGCGGAGTATGCACCACCCCGTTATCCTTGGGGGTCACGGAAGTGAAACAGCAGCCGTACATGGGATCGAGGACGGGCCCACTTGTGGGGTCCATACAGGACTTGATTGTGTGCTTTCCGCACCACACTTCCCATAATGCACAGTCTCATCGGAGCCTCCCATCGGCGGGTGTGTCATATGGAAATTGGAGAAGTGTGCCAGCGGGTGCGCACACCGCTTCCGTTAAAGCTCCTGAAGAGAAGCAGATGGAGCTTCGAAACGCGTCGGGCAGATCCATTACGGAGCGGCATCTACAAGCGGATCCCCGTCCTCACCTACACATAAATCAAGCTGCTGCTCGTGTGCTACTCAAGAGGTGGACAACCTGGTGCGACAATTTACACGCGGCAGTCCAGCCGCAGAGTATGCACCACCCCGTTATCCTTGGGGGTCACGGAAGTAAAACAGCAGCCGTACATGGGATTGAGGACGGGCCCACTTGTGGGGTCCATACAGGACTTGATTGTGTGCTTTCCGCACCACACTTCCCATAATGCATAGTCTCATCGGAGCCTCCCATCGGCGGGTGTGTCATATGGAAATTGGAGAAGTGTGCCAGCGGGTGCGCACACCGCTTCTGTTAAAGCCCCTGAAGAGAAGCAGATGGAGCTTGGAAACGCGTCGGGCAGATCCATTACGGAGCGGCATCTACAAACGGATCCCTGTCCTCACCTACACATAAATCAAGCTACTGCTCGTGTGCTACTCAAGAGGTGGATAACCTGGAGCGACAATATATATATTACCCAAGGTATTGGATTGTGACTCGGTCCACCTCATTTACCTACCCAACAAAAATTAGGTCATATGCACAAGTGGCAAGCCGGAAATAACGGAGGAAGACGGGCACTGATCGAAGTCTTCCGTGACCACATTTTGGAAGAAGTTTCTAATGAGGTGAAACGTTAGTGGGTGCTGCGAGGAATAGGAAACAACACAGTATTGGACTATCGGCCCCAGCGATAGTGAGTACCTTTCCAGAGAATTCTGGTATTTGTAGTAAAATGACTGTGTAAGTTGACTACAAATGACATTAGTGCTCAGGATTGGGGACAGCTGCACTCTAAATCAAGGAGGGGCCAAGGAGTTTTAAAAACGGGGAGTAACCCATGTCCGGTGAAACAGGCATCTGACGAAGACGGAGATGTCGAAATGCATTATGCCTGCCTGATGTTTTGGAAAATAAACCGAATTTCTTGCATCATCCACGAGAGTCCTTTTGGTTGCTTGCGTCGTGAGCACCGTTTGAATTGATATTTCAGCACGCATACCAGGAGCGTGTGAAAAGGACCCGTTTCATAAGTGTCCGAGGGAGTTCTGGAAAGAAAAGAAGTTACCCAAGGTATTGGATTGTGACTCGGACCACCTCATTTACCTACCCAACAAAAATTAGGTCATATGCACAAGTGGCAAGCCGGAAATAACGGAGGAAGACGGGCACTGATCGAAGTCTTCCGTGACCACATTTTGGAAGAAGTTTCTAATGAGGTGAAACGTTAGTGGGTGCTGCGATGAATAGGAAACAACACAGTATTGGACTATCGGGATAACATTACCCACCTCTACAGGGCACGAAAGCAGCTGTTGAAAAGCCCCAGCGATAGTGAGTACCTTTGCAGAGAATTCTGGTATTTGTAGTAAAATGACTGTGTAAGTTGACTACAAATGACATTAGTGCTCAGGATTGGGGACAGCTGCACTCTAAATCAAGGAGGGGCCAAGGAGTTTTAAAAACGGGGAGTAACCCATGTCCGGTGAAACAGGCATCTGACGAAGACGGAGATGTCGAAATGCATTATGCCTGCCTGATGTTTTGGAAAATAAACCGAATTTCTTGCATCATCCACGAGAGTCCTTTTGGTTGCTTGCGTCGTGAGCACCGTTTGAATTGATATTTCAGCACGCATACCAGGAGCGTGTGAAAAGGACCCATTTCATAAGTGTCCGAGGGAGTTCTGGAAAGAAAAGAAGTTACCCAAGGTATTGGATTGTGACTCGGACCACCTCATTTACCTACCCAACAAAAATTAGGTCATATGCACAAGTGGCAAGCCGGAAATAACGGAGGAAGACGGGCACTGATCGAAGTCTTCCGTGACCACATTTTGGAAGAAGTTTCTAATGAGGTGAAACGTTAGTGGGTGCTGCGATGAATAGGAAACAACACAGTATTGGACTATCAGGATAACATTACCCACCTCTACAGGGCACGAAAGCAGCTGTTGAAAAGCCCCAGCGATAGTGAGTACCTTTCCAGAGAATTCTGGTATTTGTAGTAAAATGACTGTGTGAGTTGACTACAAATGACATTAGTGCTCAGGATTGGGGACAGCTGCACTCTAAATCAAGCAGGGGCCAAGGAGTTTTAAAAACGGGGAGTAACCCATGTCCGGTGAAACAGGAATCTGACGAAGACGGAGATGTCGAAATGCATTATGCCTGCCTGATGTTTTGGAAAATAAACCAAATTTCTTGCATCATCCACGAGAGTCCTTTTGGTTGCTTGCGTCGTGAGCACCGTTTGAATTGATATTTCAGCACGCATACCAGGAGCGTGTGAAAAGGACCCGTTTCATAAGTGTCCGAGGGAGTTCTGGAAAGAAAAGAAGTTACCCAAGGTATTGGATTGTGACTCGGACCACCTCATTTACCTACCCAACAAAAATTAGGTCATATGCACAAGTGGCAAGCCGGAAATAACGGAGGAAGACGGGCACTGATCGAAGTCTTCCGTGACCACATTTTGGAAGAAGTTTCTAATGAGGTGAAACGTTAGTGGGTGCTGCGATGAATAGGAAACAACACAGTATTGGACTATCGGGATAACATTACCCACCTCTACAGGGCACGAAAGCAGCTGTTGAAAAGCCCCAGCGATAGTGAGTACCTTTCCAGAGAATTCTGGTAGTTGTAGTAAAATGACTGTGTAAGTTGACTACAAATGACATTAGTGCTCAGGATTGGGGACAGCTGCACTCTAAATCAAGGAGGGGCCAAGGAGTTTTAAAAACGGGGAGTAACCCATGTCCGGTGAAACAGGCATCTGACGAAGACGGAGATGTCGAAATGCATTATGCCTGCCTGATGTTTTGGAAAATAAACCGAATTTCTTGCATCATCCACGAGAGTCCTTTTGGTTGCTTGCGTCGTGAGCACCGTTTGAATTGATATTTCAGCACGCATACCAGGAGCGTGTGAAAAGGACCCGTTTCATAAGTGTCCGAGGGAGTTCTGGAAAGAAAAGAAGTTACCCAAGGTATTGGATTGTGACTCGGACCACCTCATTTACCTACCCAACAAAAATTAGGTCATATGCACAAGTGGCAAGCCGGAAATAACGGAGGAAGACGGGCACTGATCGAAGTCTTCCGTGACCACGTTTTGGAAGAAGTTTCTAATGAGGTGAAACATTAGTGGGTGCTGCGATGAATAGGAAACAACACAGTATTGGACTATCGGGATAACATTACCCACCTCTACAGGGCACGAAAGCAGCTGTTGAAAAGCCCCAGCGATAGTGAGTACCTTTCCAGAGAATTCTGGTATTTGTAGTAAAATGACTGTGTAAGTTGACTACAAATGACATTAGTGCTCAGGATTGGGGACAGCTGCACTCTAAATCAAGGAGGGGCCAAGGAGTTTTAAAAACGGGGAGTAACCCATGTCCGGTGAAACAGGCATCTGACGAAGACGGAGATGTCGAAATGCATTATGCCTGCCTGATGTTTTGGAAAATAAACCGAATTTCTTGCATCATCCACGAGAGTCCTTTTGGTTGCTTGCGTCGTGAGCACCGTTTGAATTGATATTTCAGCACGCATACCAGGAGCGTGTGAAAAGGACCCGTTTCATAAGTGTCCGAGGGAGTTCTGGAAAGAAAAGAAGTTACCCAAGGTATTGGATTGTGACTCGGACCACCTCATTTACCTACCCAACAAAAATTAGGTCATATGCACAAGTGGCAAGCCGGAAATAACGGAGGAAGACGGGCACTGATCGAAGTCTTCCGTGACCACATTTTGGAAGAAGTTTCTAATGAGGTGAAACGTTAGTGGGTGCTGCGATGAATAGGAAACAACACAGTATTGGACTATCGGGATAACATTACCCACCTCTACAGGGCACGAAAGCAGCTGTTGAAAAGCCCCAGCGATAGTGAGTACCTTTCCAGAGAATTCTGGTAGTTGTAGTAAAATGACTGTGTAAGTTGACTACAAATGACATTAGTGCTCAGGATTGGGGACAGCTGCACTCTAAATCAAGGAGGGGCCAAGGAGTTTTAAAAACGGGGAGTAACCCATGTCCGGTGAAACAGGCATCTGACGAAGACGGAGATGTCGAAATGCATTATGCCTGCCTGATGTTTTGGAAAATAAACCGAATTTCTTGCATCATCCACGAGAGTCCTTTTGGTTGCTTGCGTCGTGAGCACCGTTTGAATTGATATTTCAGCACGCATACCAGGAGCGTGTGAAAAGGACCCGTTTCATAAGTGTCCGAGGGAGTTCTGGAAAGAAAAGAAGTTACCCAAGGTATTGGATTGTGACTCGGACCACCTCATTTACCTACCCAACAAAAATTAGGTCATATGCACAAGTGGCAAGCCGGAAATAACGGAGGAAGACGGGCACTGATCGAAGTCTTCCGTGACCACATTTTGGAAGAAGTTTCTAATGAGGTGAAACGTTAGTGGGTGCTGCGATGAATAGGAAACAACACAGTATTGGACTATCGGTATAACATTACCCACCTCTACAGGGCACGAAAGCAGCTGTTGAAAAGCCCCAGCGATAGTGAGTACCTTTCCAGAGAATTCTGGTAGTTGTAGTAAAATGACTGTGTAAGTTGACTACAAATGACATTAGTGCTCAGGATTGGGGACAGCTGCACTCTAAATCAAGGAGGGGCCAAGGAGTTTTAAAAACGGGGAGTAACCCATGTCCGGTGAAACAGGCATCTGACGAAGACGGAGATGTCGAAATGCATTATGCCTGCCTGATGTTTTGGAAAGTAAACCGAATTTCTTGCATCATCCACGAGAGTCCTTTTGGTTGCTTGCGTCGTGAGCACCGTTTGAATTGATATTTCAGCACGCATACCAGGAGCGTGTGAAAAGGACCCGTTTCATAAGTGTCCGAGGGAGTTCTGGAAAGAAAAGAAGTTACCCAAGGTATTGGATTGTGACTCGGACCACCTCATTTACCTACCCAACAAAAATTAGGT
Organism: Lissotriton vulgaris; assembly: GCF_964263255.1. Taxonomy (NCBI): domain Eukaryota; kingdom Metazoa; phylum Chordata; class Amphibia; order Caudata; family Salamandridae; genus Lissotriton; species Lissotriton vulgaris. The sequence goes on along the minus strand of NC_141694.1, from coordinate 1,722,473,827 downwards.
CATATGCACAAGTGGCAAGCCGGAAATAACGGAGGAAGACGGGCACTGATCGAAGTCTTCCGTGACCACATTTTGGAAAAAGTTTCTAATGAGGTGAAACGTTAGTGGGTGCTGCGATGAATAGGAAACAACACAGTATTGGACTATCGGGATAACATTACCCACCTCTACAGGGCACGAAAGCAGCTGTTGAAAAGCCCCAGCGATAGTGAGTACCTTTCCAGAGAATTCTGGTATTTGTAGTAAAATGACTGTGTAAGTTGACTACAAATGACATTAGTGCTCAGGATTGGGGACAGCTGCACTCTAAATCAAGGAGGGGCCAAGGAGTTTTAAAAATGGGGAGTAACCCATGTCCGGTGAAACAGGCATCTGACGAAGACGGAGATGTCGAAATGCATTATGCCTGCCTGATGTTTTGGAAAATAAACCGAATTTCTTGCATCATCCACGAGAGTCCTTTTGGTTGCTTGCGTCGTGAGCACCGTTTGAATTGATATTTCAGCACGCATACCAGGAGCGTGTGAAAAGGACCCGTTTCATAAGTGTCCGAGGGAGTTCTGGAAAGAAAAGAAGTTACCCAAGGTATTGGATTGTGACTCGGACCACCTCATTTACCTACCCAACAAAAATTTGGTCATATGCACAAGTGGCAAGCCGGAAGTAACGGAGGAAGACGGGCACTGATCGAAGTCTTCCGTGACCACATTTTGGAAGAAGTTTCTAATGAGGTGAAACGTTAGTGGGTGCTGCGATGAATAGGAAACAACACAGTATTGGACTATCGGGATAACATTACCCACCTCTACAGGGCACGAAAGCAGCTGTTGAAAAGCCCCAGCGATAGTGAGTACCTTTCCAGAGAATTCTGGTATTTGTAGTAAAATGACTGTGTAAGTTGACTACAAATGACATTAGTGCTCAGGATTGGGGACAGCTGCACTCTAAATCAAGGAGGGGCCAAGGAGTTTTAAAAACGGGGAGTAACCCATGTCCGGTGAAACAGGCATCTGACGAAGACGGAGATGTCGAAATGCATTATGCCTGCCTGATGTTTTGGAAAATAAACCGAATTTCTTGCATCATCCACGAGAGTCCTTTTGGTTGCTTGCGTCGTGAGCACCGTTTGAATTGATATTTCAGCACGCATACCAGGAGCGTGTGAAAAGGACCCGTTTCATAAGTGTCCGAGGGAGTTCTGGAAAGAAAAGAAGTTACCCAAGGTATTGGATTGTGACTCGGACCACCTCATTTACCTACCCAACAAAAATTAGGTCATATGCACAAGTGGCAAGCCGGAAATAACGGAGGAAGACGGGCACTGATCGAAGTCTTCCGTGACCACATTTTGGAAGAAGTTTCTAATGAGGTGAAACGTTAGTGGGTGCTGCGATGAATAGGAAACAACACAGTATTGGACTATCGGGATAACATTACCCACCTCTACAGGGCACGAAAGCAGCTGTTGAAAAGCCCCAGCGATAGTGAGTACCTTTCCAGAGAATTCTGGTAGTTGTAGTAAAATGACTGTGTAAGTTGACTACAAATGACATTAGTGCTCAGGATTGGGGACAGCTGCACTCTAAATCAAGGAGGGGCCAAGGAGTTTTAAAAACGGGGAGTAACCCATGTCCGGTGAAACAGGCATCTGACGAAGACGGAGATGTCGAAATGCATTATGCCTGCCTGATGTTTTGGAAAATAAACCGAATTTCTTGCATCATCCACGAGAGTCCTTTTGGTTGCTTGCGTCGTGAGCACCGTTTGAATTGATATTTCAGCACGCATACCAGGAGCGTGTGAAAAGGACCCGTTTCATAAGTGTCCGAGGGAGTTCTGGAAAGAAAAGAAGTTACCCAAGGTATTGGATTGTGACTCGGACCACCTCATTTACCTACCCAACAAAAATTAGGTCATATGCACAAGTGGCAAGCCGGAAATAACGGAGGAAGACGGGCACTGATCGAAGTCTTCCGTGACCACATTTTGGAAGAAGTTTCTAATGAGGTGAAACGTTAGTGGGTGCTGCGATGAATAGGAAACAACACAGTATTGGACTATCGGGATAACATTACCCACCTCTACAGGGCACGAAAGCAGCTGTTGAAAAGCCCTAGCGATAGTGAGTACCTTTCCAGAGAATTCTGGTAGTTGTAGTAAAATGACTGTGTAAGTTGACTACAAATGACATTAGTGCTCAGGATTGGGGACAGCTGCACTCTAAATCAAGGAGGGGCCAAGGAGTTTTAAAAACGGGGAGTAACCCATGTCCGGTGAAACAGGCATCTGACGAAGACGGAGATGTCGAAATGCATTATGCCTGCCTGATGTTTTGGAAAGTAAACCGAATTTCTTGCATCATCCACGAGAGTCCTTTTGGTTGCTTGCGTCGTGAGCACCGTTTGAATTGATATATATATATATATATATATATATATATATATATATATATATATATATATATATATATATCTCTATATGAAAGTATGTCTGTGTGTCCTTTATGCATTACTACACCATTCATCCGATCGCCATGAAACTTTGGGAAGTTGTTGAATACACTCCCGGGAAGGTTTCTGGCAAAAAAAAAAAAACTTGTTCAATATCGGCCCCCTGGCCCCCCAGGGCCCTCATAATCTTTCCAATACTGAACGTTAACAGTTTACGGTGTGACTCGCTTTTGCAATGACATCAACAAAGCACAAGGACAATCGCTGCAAGTGTGTGGAGTACATTTGGAGAATCATTGCTTCTCACATGGACAACTGTATGTGGACAGCTCACGCGTCGGAAAACCTTCTGATTTATTTGTGTACGCACCAGACGGAAAAACAAAAAATGCTGTGTATTCACAAGCACTCGAATAAATAAACAGAATTAAAACAACACTTTAAAATGCTTTTCATATTAAAATGAATAAGTTTCAAAAAAAATGACACAATGTAAATTGAATGTTATCATAACAAGTTTCCTTGAATTTCCTTTCTTCTGAGATCGCAGCAACGCGCGACGGGTAAGCTAGTATATATATATATATATATATATATATATATATATATATATATATATATATATATATATATATATATATATATATATATATATATATATATATGTTTTCAGCAAAGAACCTTCAATGAAGAAGACGCCGCATACTACTTCGATTGTTGATCTTTAATTTATTTTCTGGAGGTTCCCCACCTACGCGTTTCGGACAAGAGCTGTCCCTGATCACGGTTAGAAAATACATGTCCATCATTTGTGTTTAACTTAAATAGCTGATGACACCACGTAGCCTGTTATGATGCATTGTGGGCTCAGTAGTTTCAGGTTTAAATTTTTAACCAAGCAATGCGCTGTAATATGCCGGAGTGCGGCAGTTCGCGGCACACTTTGAGCTGCATTATTATATTATAGTAATATTGTACAATTGCGCATAATGTATAACAACATAGCGTTGTATATCAACATTATTATGTCTTTACATATTAAATCGTGCAAGTCGCATGTAGAGTTGGTGATGGACTGAGTGTCCATGTAAGGGATTTGTGGCTAATTGCCAGGTAGTCCAGTTGTGCCGTCCTATGCATCACTCACAGCTTTTACAGCGCAAGGAAAATGTTTATGTATTATATATCTGTCACATGTATTTCATTTGAAAGATTCATACGTTCCAAAGTTAATAGACAGTTACATTTTATATATTAAGTTTTCAATTCATTGTAGTATTCAGTCCATTTGTTGTCAAAAAAGAGGGATCATAAGTGTACATAAAGTTCCTCATCGGCGTTGAGACCCCACGGGTTTCTTGTTTTAAATCTTATTATCAGTTTGGATTCAAGACGTCTTCATTTGGTGATTCGGTCGCCTTCTCTTTCATTCTCAGCCACCATTGCAATACCGGCATATTTCATGTCCTTCCAAGTTTTCCCTGGGTGAGTCTTTAAGTGTTTTGCTCTTGCATAGCTCAAATCGTTGTTCTGAATAGCTCTAGTATGGTCGAGTATTCTCTTTTTAAGTGGGCAGACTGTTGAACCAATGTACTTTTTGCCACAGAAGCATTGTATTTGGTAGACCACGAATTGTGATTCGCACGTTATTTTGTCCTTTATTTCAAAGGTCCTACCTTTTGGATCTTTTAAGGTCTTTATGTTTTGGCCAATTTTGCATGCCTTGCATGTTGAGCACTTGCTGAATCCCAATTGGCATTTTTCTAGCCAGCTCGTGGTTTTTACTTTTTTGAAGTGGCTATTCACTAGAGTGTCTTGAATAGAAGGAGCTTTGCGGTATGAGATTAAAGGTCTATCACCGATTAGCAATCCTATTTCTGTGTTCTTTTTTAGCACATTCCAATATTCCATCAGGATTTGGAGGATTTTGTAGCTCTCCTTTGAATAGGTCAAAATCAATTGTGGTTTGTCTTTATCTGTGTTTGTTGCAGAATTATTCCTTGGTATCAGAGTTTCTGCTCTTGATTTTGCTCTTGCTTTTTGTTCACCTTTTATTATGTCTGCCTGTTTGTATCCTCGTTTGGAGAAACAATCTTTAGTTTCTTTGAACTTGTTTTCCATTTCATTTTCTTCAGAACAATTGCATTTCATACGCAAAAACTCCCCGTAAGGGATGCTTTGTTTCAACAAGACAGGATGGAAACTTGTTCCGTGGAGCACAATGTTTGTCGATGTCTGTTTTCTGAATACTGTTGTTTCCAATTTATTGTTCTTGATATAGATTTTTGTATCAAGGAACTCTATTTCCTGCTTTTGAATATTTGAAGTGAATTTCAATCCCACTCATTTATATTCAAGATGTCAATGTACTCTGTAAGTCTTTGTTTGGTACCCTTCCATAGGAGGAACAGATCATCAATAAATCTGAGCCATAAAACCACATCCGTGGTATATGGCTCGTTTTCTTCTCTCCAAGCTATGCTCTTCTCCCACCACCCCATGGTGAGATTAGCATAGCTTGGAGAGAAGGAAACTCCCATGGCACAGCCGGATGTTTGAGTATAGATGTTCTTGTCAAAAGTAAAGACATTATTTTCAAGACAGAAGGTGATCATATCGAGTAACATATTTGTATGACGTAGTTCTGATATGGGTCTTTGATTAAGGAAGTATTTTGTTGCAGTTAAGCCTATGTCATGTTGAATTGAAGTATACAACGATACAACGTCTATGGTGGCCAACCAATACTCAGGTTGCCATTCCACTCCCATGATAATTCTTAAAAAGTCACTGGTGTCTTTGATGAAAGAGCTGAGAGTCGGTACTATCGGAGCCAGAAAGTGATCTACATAAGAAGCTACATTTTCGCACAAAGATCCACAACTGGATATTATTGGACGTGCAAGTGGTTTAATCAAAGTCTTATGTATTTTCGGAAGAAAATAAATTGTTGGCATTATAGGATGTATAACAATCAGATATTTTTTTTCTTCCTTGCTTAGTAGGCCAATTTCTTGCCATGCTTAATGCGTTTATGTAGTTTCCTAGTCATGTCTGAAGTTGGATTATGTTCCAGTAGTTTATAGTTAGTTGCGTTGTTTAATTGATGATAGGCTTCTTCCAAATAATCAGTTTTGTTCTGAATCACGATATTTCCCCCCTTGTCTGCTGGCTTTATTTCTATCACAGCATTTGACTGAAGACTTTTCAATGCAATGCGTTCCTTTTTGGTTACATTTTCTCTTTTATTGATGGTGTTTTTCATTGTCTCCAGTTCTCCCACAACCAAATCGTGAAAGACATCTATGCGGTTACCCGAGTATAACACAGGACAAAATTTAGATTTGTTCTTTAGATTTGTTTTAGGATGTGCACCTATCAAATGACCCATCTGAGAGACCATCTGTGTGTCGGTTAGTTCTGTTTGCTCAACTTGATGAGATAGTTCGTACGCAATTTGAAGACTCGTTGCATCCGCTACTAAGAAGTTTTCTGGTTCCTTGTTTAGGACGGTCTCAATTGCTGTTGTGGATAGTTCTCCACGTTTACTCCGTGAGAAGAATTTTTTTAGTTTCAGTTTTCGAACATACTTATATATATCAATTCTAGTCTCCACCTCATCCTGATGTTTGTCAGGGCAGAATGTCAAGCCTTTCTTCAGTAGATTCTCTTCTGTTGATGTTAATTTGTAGTCTGATAGGTTGATAATTAAGTTGGGGTCTGGTTTAGTTGCTTTACTCATTTTTTGGTTGTCCTGTTTCGAAGAGGATATCTTTGATTTCCTGCCTCTCCGGGTCTTCCTCCTTGGGTAGGGTTTGACACTTGTCCCCTTCCACCTCCTCTCATTCTTGCATTGCCTTGTCCTCTCCCCCTTGTTTTTGGGGTTTGTTGGTCTTTGTAGAGGATCTCCATCTCCTCTAAAAAAGTCAGTTTTTTAACCCCCACGTTTCCTTGTTCACCCTCACTTACTTCTGACTCAGTTTCACTGACAGTAGTGTCGTATTGGCAATTTGATGGTCCCGCCTGATGTTGTTGTTTGAGGGTCTCAAAACGCTTAGCAAACGTAAAGATGGTTCCATTTGCAAAGTCTGATTCATCACGTTTGAATTTGCGTTCTTTTCTATCTTGGATTTCATTGTCATGTCTGTCTAGGTTTTTGTCCATATTTTCGCGTAGATTTTTGATAGTTTCTTCACTTTCACCTTGTGCTTGAATTTGGTCTTCAAGTTCTTTTATCTTTGCATGTAGAGTATTCACATCTTTTTTAGCATATTTTAAGATAATTAGGATCATTCTTCGTGAGCAGTCCATATTGTTCTGTCCCCACTCTTCCAGCATTTCAGAGCTGGTATCTGGATGATTTGGTAAAGTGAAACCCAGTCCCTTGAAGGACTGGGTTCTTTAAGACCCAGCGGTGCCAGGGGACAACACCTGAAACCTTCGTGGGTAACCTGCTCCGGCGTACGAATGACAGAGACACGGGACACTTCCTTTGGCGTCAAAGATTCAAGGTTTATTTGCTGCAGGGAAACACAGAAATCACGGAAGTACAACGAGTGTAGTTCGGGGAGACTGCTTCGAATTGGTTCTGTAGATCGCTCCTTTTATACAAAATTCTCCCATAGGTTTACATAGCACACAAAGGTTTACAACCCGGTTCCCACAATTATCCCCGAGAGGGGTCGCTTTGGTCACTTTGATACTCATAAGGTCCGGAACATAAGTGCGGAAACATTTGGCGGTTCCCAACTGTAAAAACCCATCTTCCCACCATTAGTACATTCCAATCAGCCGTAAAACAGATCGAAAAAAGGAACAAGGACAGGTGCAGAGGAAGATGGAAACAGTGGGGAGATTGGAAAGGGTGTAAAAGGGGAGGTATCAGGAAACACGAACTACAGGCATCAAAGGGACGTGCCTAATGAGATGCATGGCTGAGACAATAAACCGGCACGGCGAGATGAGCCTCGAGGGGGGCCATCTGCCTTACAGTATCATCCCCCTCATCATAAAGACACTTACAAAGGACATGTGTCTTCCGCAAATATCTTGGGAGCCCTAGGGTCGCGAAGCGGACAACGTCCGTTCGCTGGCTACTTGAGGGCAAGAGACAAAATGGATGCCGTATCTAAGATGGAACCCGTGGGTACAGATGAAAAACCCACATAACAAACGAACGGTTTAAGTTAGCACAGCGAAACTGCGCACACTTACTAAACTCGTCATTTGCGGTTCGTAGATACCAGACTCGACCATATTCGTGCGAGTCGAAAACATCACTTACAATTGTTACGGAACCTCAGACGCTCCTTTTGCCCTCATGTAGGCAAGCACTAGTCGGAATCATACTCGATATTCATCAGACCATCTAGATGTTGCTGTAGCATAGCCCTGTCCAACCGAGTTCCATTGGCAACAGGCGGCTGCCTCATACACGTTGTAGCGCAGAGGCCACATAAGGCAGGACCGCACTGCACACAAAGGCAACACGAGAACATAAACGCCACAACGACTCCGATGATCGTCAGAATCTTCCAACCCCAAGTCGACATCAGGCCCCAAAACCACCCAAGTAGCGTCCAATCCCCTACATCCACGTGTATGGATTCAGAGATCTTATGCAACTTTGAGATGGCTTGATAAACAGTCGGAGCATTATCAGGAATGAAAATACAGCAGCTCGAATGGATCACCTTACATACCCCACCTCGATCTGCTAAGATCACGTCTAAAACCATACGGTTTTGTAACGTCATAAGTCTATCCGCCTGAAGTTCTGTGGTGATATTACCAAGGGCACTGGCGGTAATATTAGCTGTCGATTCTACCACTCGAGTCAATTGCCTTAGGTTCCTACTATTAACCATAGGTCCCCAAAACAGGAGGAAACCCTTGAAAAAGTCTCCTGCCTCTTGACCGGCAGTATCCTCTTCGCTAATTATGCCTCTCACAACTCTAGTCTTGTGATAATCTGCATCTACAGTAAACGTCGGAGGCAACAAGTTTGCGATAAAACATGAGCCCATGAAGTCAGAGGGCAACCATGCATACGCACGATCATGACAGACAAAGTAGGAACCCTTGGCAGCCAGAAACACAGGGGACGAGATCCTCGGCAGCATGTAATTTTCAGTGCAAGCACTCTCTCCAAGTCGGGCTTTCGATCTTCGGCCACGACCCATTAGACAAAAATTACCAATGTGGGGTACGACCCATATCGGAGGCGAGCTTTTAAGCTGTTTATCACTCGTGAGCGCACTGTACTCGACCTTACTCAGGACCCTATAGGCTTGTACCTCTTCCACTGGAATGAGCGACGGCTCATAGATATCTCTATCTAAGTCTTCTATCGCTATAGACAAAGGCTTATAGTACGAGCCAGGGCCAAGGTAGGGAGAACGTGGCTCTCGATTGGGTTGAGAATCTAATGCGCTTCGAAACATTGTTTGAAATGCTCGAGCAGACCCTTGGGAACTATACGGTAACACCAGATATGGAATTCCCTTATCCGTGGTATGTGGCATCAGCCCACACACCCAACAATTCGTAGTGTTAACCACTAACTGATGCTGGTGAAGGAGCTGAATAAAGGAATTGTTGCGGAATTCTGCACGTCTAGCCTGTTCGTGTTCGGATAAGAAGTGAAAAGAATGGGGAGATGCAACAGTGGTAGATTTAGGATTAGGGGTAGGAGTAGGTATGGCAGGAGATAAGAAACAAGACATCATGTAATACACCCCACCCGCCAATAATGCAGAAACAGTGAAAAGCAATACGAATATTTGGAACATAAAACATTTGGTACGACTAAGTTGTTGCAACTTGAACCTTTGCGCCTGAGCTTCTTCCAAGTCCATCAGCTTCGAAAATGCCATCCCCTACGACCGTCCGCAACGTTTCTTGACGCACTTCGTTCTGTGTAGCAGTAGTCAATCCCTAGGAGTTCCCAGGAACCGACGGTCTTTAACCTAGCGTCAAGACCTACTAACCAGAAGGAAGTACACGCGCGGCCCTACGGCCTTTATTCACAATTATGTGTATGCAAAGTGTCTCTCAGCTGTGGAAGCAAAAATATGAGGAACAAAACTCAATGTATATATACAAGAATAATTACAATAATACGAGTGTTCAAACTGATCGTGGAAAACGGGATAATGCAATTGTCAAGGGACAGAACAGGATCTTTTATTAGTCTTTAGTGCTGGATCGCAAAAAGTATCGGGTTTTCCCAGGACGTGTCTGCTCATCAAACAAAGGATCCGTTGAAGAGACAGCGTTCTGTTGATCAGTTGAATGTTCTGGTCTTGAGTCTTTTGATGACAAATGTTCAACAGCGTCTTTCTGCTGCACTGAGGATTCTCCGACAGGTTGTGCGTCGCTGAAAGGTACAAACGCCGGCAATCCTTCGGTTTCAGTTGATGCAATGCCTCTCCTCACCCACGAGTCTGCCAGCAACGGAATAGGGACTTTTTTGGTATGGGTGGCATGCACCCAGTTTTTCCGACCCTCTAGACGAACAGCAGTTCTCGTGGCAAGGAGGACCTGGAAGGGTCCAGTGAATCTTGGCTCCAAATTCTTTTTGCGCAAAAAATTGCGCGTCACCACCCAGTCTCCGGGCTGGAGCTGGTGGCCTGGACCCTCCGTCTGTGTCGGCAATGCTTCGTAAACCTGTTGGTGAATTAACCTCAGTTTAGCAGTCAAGTCATGGAGATAATCGATCAACATTGGATACTCAAGATCACAGAACACACCCGGTCTAGGGACCCCCCAAACATTTGCAGGACGACCGAACACTATTTCATAGGGGCTGAGCCCTACTCGGGAGTGTACAGTTGCCCTGGTTGACAGTAATGCTAAGGGTAAAGTGTCAGGCCACGAGAGACCAGTCGTAGCCTGAATCTTCGCTAGCTTTAGTTTAAGGGTGCCGTTATACCCTTCAACCAAACCAGCTGACTGGGGATGATTGGCGCTATGGAATTTTTGATTAATTCCAAGGCCCTTACACACACTCTTCATCACACTCCCCACAAACTCACTTCCGTTATCCGACCATACAATCCGAGGCATTCCATACCGGGTAAAGTATTCCTTCAGTAGGATTTTTGCAGTTGACAAAGCAGTGTTGTCCTTAAGAGGGTAGGCTTCGATCCATCGGGAGAACGCGCAAACCACAACTAAAACGTATTTCAGGTTATTGCAGCGCTCCATGTGGATGAAGTCTAATTGGATCACCTCAAAGGGACATGAAGGGGTAGCAAAACTACCAGGAGGAGTTGGGGTTCCCTTACCAGGATTATACAACATACATACCTTACAATTCTTAACCAAGCGTTCAGCACACTTCGTGATACCATCGTTCTTCCACACAGGAGACAGCAACTTGCAAATACCTTTCGCGCTAATATGTGCTAACCCATGTGCCATTGTCACAACAGCCAGCACATACGCATCAGGCAACATCCATCTTTTCTGATCCGATAAATCAATCCAACAACCATTTACATCCAACTTTCCCGTACTTTCTTTCCACTTCGCCTTTTCAGTCTCGGTGGCCTCATTCTGAATTGCTTTCACACTCTCGATAGTGTCCTCAAGCATACTCGATTCTGTAGGCCACCTAACCGAACTCGTCACATACATTCGAGTGCTAAGGTTCCGGGCAGTCTCCTTAGCAGTCTCATCCGCAAATGCATTACCACGACCAACATCATCCGTCACCTTACGATGCGCACTACATTTAACAATCGCTACCTGCTTAGGCAACGTAAGTGCATCCAAAAGATCATTCACAAGCTGACCATGCTGAATCTTCGTACCATGCGATGTCAGAAAACCTCTCTCTCTCCACAACCGTCCAAAGCTATGCGCGACGCCAAAAGCGTATTGGCTGTCGGTAAACACATTCACACGTTTCCCTTTCGCTAACACACACGCTCTAGTTAGACCGATCGGTTCTGCAGCTTGGGCAGAATTCTGATTCAATCGTGCAGTTTCAACAACAGTATTCAATGTTACAACAGCATACGCAGTAGTCACATCGCCATTCGGTAATTTAAAACATGAACCATCCACATACAGTGTTCCATCTGGGTCTTCCAAAGGAGTGTTTTTAAGGTCCACTCGACCTTTTGTTCCTTCCTCTGTCCTCAAATAACAGTCGTGTTCTGTTATTTCGTCTGACTCTGAGCTAATTGGTAACAAAGTCGCCGGATTCAGAACATTGCAACATTTTATCTGAATATGACTTGCCAGCAACGTCAGCTCGTACCCAGACAATCTCGCACTCGTCAAGTGCTGGGTTTTCGTACGATTTAAAAGAGTGTCGACTGCATGCGGAACCATCACCGTAAGCATATTATCCATGACCAATCCTGCTGATTGTCGGATGGACACCGCAGCTGCCGCTGTTGCTCTCAAACAACTCGGCAATGCTCTAGCTACCGGGTCCAAGGTCGAGGAAAAATATGCACATGGACGTTGCTTACCACCAAAAGGTTGCGTTAAGACACTCAACGCACAACCTTCCCTCTCGTGAACATATAATGTAAACGGCTTGCTATAGTCAGGAGTACCTAACACAGGAGCCGAACACAATGAGTCACGTAATTCAGAAAAACTTTTCTGACATTCTTCCGTCCATGGTAAAGGAGTTGAAACATCCTTGCACGTGAGAGCCACCAATGGTTTCGCTAGCAATGAAAAATTTGGAATCCATTGCCTGCAATACGACGTGATACCTAGAAAGGCACGCACATCTCTTTGGGTTGTTGGCACAGCCATTCGCGCAATTGCTGCAATTCTCTCTGGGGTCAACCGCCTTCCCTCCTTTGACAATAAGTGACCTAGATAGGTTACTTCTTGACAACAATATTGGAGTTTAGAAGGTGACACCTTGTGATTTAACTCGCAGAGATGTTGCAGCAGCGATACCGTAGCAATTTTGCAAATGTCCTGAGTATCTGCAGCTACCAATAAGTCGTCGACATATTGGATTAAGGCCGCACCAGCCGGCAGTGAAAATGCATCCAGTTGACCCTTCAAGGCTTGACTGTAAATCGATGGACTCTCACAGTAGCCCTGAGGAGCGCGTTTGAACCGGAAGCTGCGTCCACCAAGAGAGAAACCGAAAAGGTCTCTGCTCTCTTCTGCAATGGGAATGCTGAAGAACGCATTCTTCAAATCAATCACCGAAAACCAAGATGCAGAAGCTGGAATCAGAGTCAGTAGTGCCGTGATGTCAGGCACAACGGGGAACTGAGGAATCACAATTTTATTCACCTCCCGTAAATCGATAACAAAGCGATAAACAGGTGGTTTCGAAGGATCAGTACGTTTAAGGATGGGCAGTACAGGGCTGTTGCACACGTTTCCCCGCGTTTCCTCAATATCGTCTTTCTCCATCAAATCATAGATGATCGCTAACAATGCTCGTTCACCATCAAGAGAGATACGATACTGGGGAATACGTGGCAATCGCACATTAGATTTCAACTGAACAACATAAGGGGAGATGTCAAGCAGGCCCACGTCATTGGGACCTGTTGCCCACAAAGATGCAGGAAGAGAACTCAATTCCGGTGGAAGCTTATCGAGAGACAAGTACATAGGAGAGACAACCCTCTCTCCTAAAGTAAGCTTTACACCCGCAGGAGAACAATACAGAGTTGCGTACAAACGTTTAAGCAAATCCAGGCCCAAAAGATTTTCACCACAGCCCGTGGTCAAAATCAACGGAGCTTCTTGCTCACGAGGCCCAATTGTAAGGGGCAGAGGGCGCGAAACTGGATTGCTAACGGGGGCGCCAGAGAATCCAACGGAAACATTTGTTAAGCCAGACAAAGGTGCGCCAGGGAGTTTCGAATGCTTTATGGAACTTTTCGCTGCACCAGTGTCCAACAGAAAAGGCTCAACGACGCCCGATGTAGCAACTGCGACGTAAGGCCCTCTCTGATCAACCGGAACTGATACCACTCCCTCTCCTTGTCTATGGCTGTCCTAGTAATTACTGTCGTCAGTTCCCTGATCGACGTAATAATCATCTACATTGTACTGCGCAGATCGTCCTTGCGATGATCCACGTTGATCAAAACAATTATCAGAAGTTGATGAGTTATCTGAACGGTCATTCTGAGCACCACGACCCCTACCGCGTGATGTCTGCTGTGAACCACCACGACCTCCTCTGGATGAATTACCGCTATTACGATCGTTTAGAACAGGACAATTGAATTTGATATGACCCTCCTGTCTACAATAGGCACATTGATTGTACCCTAACGAAGATCTTTGGGAAGAGGAGTCATTTCGAGATTGTGATCGATTCGATTGTGGCTGTGATCTATTTTGCTGCGAAGCATTCTGATTCGAACGCGGAGGATAGGCCTGCTGTAACAACACTTTAGTTTTGAGTTCTTTCGTCTTTTTATCAGCACGGTCGTTCTCCTCTTTCTCTCTATTCTCATAATATTGTGCTGTGGCCAATATCTGAGCTGAGGTAGAAACGGCCCACGCACTCTCAGAATTTTTCAATTTATTGCTCAAATCGGGTAATAAGTTTGAAACAAATTTGTCTACGAACAACCGCTGACCACCCTCAGTACCCATATCCTGACCACTATGGTCGATGAATGCCTCCTCGAACCTCGTAAAGAAGTCGGAGACACTCTTGTCCTTCTTCTGTCTACAAGCTGACAATTTGTCCCAATTCACTCTCATAGCTGGCATAAGAGTTTTCATAAGCGTAATTATTCTCTGGGGAAGAGCAGCAATCAACTGCTCGGGTTTAGCACCACCAATTTGTCGACCATCCGCCGCTACAATGGCAGCCCAATCACCACCTAATTCGTTTGCGTGATTTTCCTGACGAATCTTAGCCCATACCGGTTGCGGTACAACATTACCAAACAGCATGTCAATATCAGCAAGATTCATTACCGTAGCATCTACGAGCTGCGATAATTCCTTGTAATACCCTGTAGGATTTTTGCGAGGGTCAGGCAAAGATTGCTTCACCTGCAACACTTCTGAGCGTTTCCATGGGAGATGTATCCACACTCTCTGAAACAACGGCAAGATCGGGGGGTTTGCCCCAGGATTACCTGGCATCCATACTGGTGGAACTTCTCGCATAGGAAACTGACCAGACTCATCTGGCTGTCTTTCAACATCTTCAACAAAGAGGGCTTGAGGTATAGGAGTGGGACGGAAAGATAGCAACCGTTCAACAGCCCGTCGAACATTGGTATCCACTATCAGTCCAGTCGAGAACTGAAGCTGTAGGTCAGACAAAGCGGTCAGCACCTCGTCAGGTGCATCGGCCGATATCTGATCACGAAGAACCTTACACATATCTTCGAACACGAATCTTTGGGTTGGTATATTGAATTGACAGAACGTATCGAGTACAACACGTGGTGGATTTCTAAGAGGATGTGTCATCCAACCCATCGCCATATTATATAGAGAAGCGCGTTCCCTGTTACCAGGAAGCTGACTACGTCTCTGAGGACCATCGGAACCAGCAGACCCAAGAACAGGTCCAAGAGAATGGAAGAAGCTAGCCGCAAGAGGAGAAGTACGACTACGAGTAGAGGGAGAAGTATAGGACACAGGACTAACAAGCGAAGGAGTGGAGACAGAAGCAACAGCAGGAATTAACAGAGCAGGAGCAGTAGCGGGAGCAGGAGTATGTGGAAGCGGAGGGGCAGTAGGGATAGCAACAGGCAGAGGAGCAGGAACAGTCGGAAGAACGGGTGCAGGTTGAGGAACAGGTGGAGGAAGAATAGGTGGAAGAATAGGTACAGGGGGAACCACAGGAGCTGCGGTACCCTGTACATACGGAGGGGGCGACTTCATAAGATAAGACATTAAAGGATCCTCAACTGCCTCTTCCTTCTTTTCCGACTCCGTAGGCAAAGCAGGATAGCATTTATCTATAGTCATGCGCTGTAGTCTATCAAACACTTCCTTTTCCTTGACCTCCTTATCACGCTGAAATTGCTCTGCTTTCTTTACAATGGTAGCAACACCATCTCTCTGATTTCGTTTAGTCTGTCTGATTTCTTTCTGTCGGGCTTCTTTACGCCACAACCGAAAGGCATCAAACATGGCCGGCCTCGACTTTTTCTCGAACAATTTAGCCTCTAAGTTATCTAAGATCGGGGTCTCAAAGCTACCATGAGGTGGCCAACTAAGGACACCGTCCTTCTTAGTATAGCGAATCCAATAATCATTAAAAGTAATCGGGCCTAGCCCATGTTTGCTATACAGTTCATAAGTCGGAGTTCCAACCGGAGGTATCGGACACGAGTCCTCCAGTCGGGAATCCGCACCACAACATCTGAAACAACTAAACAAAGTACTACGACCAGGCATCTTGCACACTAGCCGAGTTTCACAAACGTCAAGGGTTACGGGATTTACCAAGTCCCAGCAAAAAGCGAAAACCCTCGGTTTTTGGCGGCTGCAGTCGTCAAACAACACAACAAAGTACCAAGAACCACAAATGCAATGGAACCATGCAACCACTAAGCAACCACAACCAAGAACTCTGGGAGCGACCCACAAATACTTAACTCAAAGATCGATGGCGTCACCAGGAAGGCCCGTCAGTCGTCTCGCTCTACCAAGGTCTACACCAGGCGCCAAAACAGGTCTACAGTCAGGGCAGCAGTCCGTCGCAGCCGTCAGGAGGCGGGAATCTTCTCGGGAAAAGTCTTCGGGCCACTTGTTTCGACAACAGGATCGATGAAGCGGAGTGCACCTTCCCTCGGAGATTTCACACGAAGTTCCTCACGATCGTCGGGCTTGGACCGGTACCACTGATGCAGCCCCACGTTGGGCGCCAACTGAAGGACTGGGATCTTTAAGACCCAGCGGTGCCAGGGGACAACACCTGAAACCTTCGTGGGTAACCTGCTCCGGCGTACGAATGACAGAGACACGGGACACTTCCTTTGGCGTCAAAGATTCAAGGTTTATTTGCTGCAGGGAAACACAGAAATCACGGAAGTACAACGAGTGTAGTTCGGGGAGACTGCTTCGAATTGGTTCTGTAGATCGCTCCTTTTATACAAAATTCTCCCATAGGTTTACATAGCACACAAAGGTTTACAACCCGGTTCCCACAATTATCCCCGAGAGGGGTCGCTTTGGTCACTTTGATACTCATAAGGTCCGGAACATAAGTGCGGAAACATTTGGCGGTTCCCAACTGTAAAAACCCATCTTCCCACCATTAGTACATTCCAATCAGCCGTAAAACAGATCGAAAAAAGGAACAAGGACAGGTGCAGAGGAAGATGGAAACAGTGGGGAGATTGGAAAGGGTGTAAAAGGGGAGGTATCGGGAAACACGAACGACAGGCATCAAAGGGACGTGCCTAATGAGATGCACGGCTGAGACAATAAACCGGCACGGCGAGATGAGCCTCGAGCGGGGCCATCTGCCTTACAGTATCATCCCCCTCATCATAAAGACACTTACAAAGGACATGTGTCTTCCGCAAATATCTTGGGAGCCCTAGGGTCGCGAAGCGGACAACGTCCGTTCGCTGGCTACTTGAGGGCAAGAGACAAAATGGATGCCGTATCTAAGATGGAACCCGTGGGTACAGATGAAAAACCCACATAACAAACGAACGGTTTAAGTTAGCACAGCGAAACTGCGCACACTTACTAAACTCGTCATTTGCGGTTCGTAGATACCAGACTCGACCATATTCGTGCGAGTCGAAAACATCACTTACAATTGTTACGGAACCTCACCCTCTTGGTACTAGTCCTAGTTCAGTATATTTTTCTAATGTTATTATCTCCCAGCTTTTAGAGATTTCTTTTCTTTTCAATTTCTCTAGTTGTTGAAATAGCTGCTTCGTTGTTAATTTGACATTTTTATTTGCAGTGTCTTTTGCAACTAATGAATTCGATCCAATTGCATTTTTAACAAACATACTTTCTGCTTTCTCTTGGCGTTTTGCTGTTTGTTGTTCCATTATTTGGAGGAGTTGTGTTGGTTCCAAGTGTGTTCAAATATTTAGTATTCGATAATGAAACACATACGTTAGTGACTGTGTGACAAGTGTTTCTTTGTGGGGATATTTGCCAAGTTTTTTGTGCAGAACAAGTTTGTTGTCACCTATTGCAGAAAATTCAATCAACTCGAAGTAAGTGATTGTCTGAGTCTAATTCGGAACCAGAAAAAAATACGCTTTAGTGGTTCAAAGACGTACGTTATAAATCACTCGCTACAGCATTGAGCACGCATTAGCAGATTAATCTGTAAATTCCCGTCGTTTCACTTACCCGGGAGACTCCCGTCGCTGGTGGTGCCCTCCGACACTTCCAGTCGGCGCTCAACCGGTGGAAAACAGATTACTTTTGCTCGCGTGTAACTTGCTGTTCATGCTTTTGAAATCCGCCCTCGGGAAAGACATAGCATTGTATATCAACATTACATGCGCGATTTAATATGTAAAGACATAATAATGTTGATATACAACGCTATGTTGTTATACATTATGCGCAATTGTACAATATTACTATAATATATTAATGTAGCTTAAAGTGTGCCGCGAACTGCCACACTCCGGCATATTACAGCGCATTGCTTGGTTAAAATTTTAAACCTGAAACTACTGAGCCCACAATGCATCATAACAGGCTACGTGGTGTCATCAGCTATTTAAGTTAAACACAAATGATGGACATGTGTTTGGTAACTGTGATCAGGGACAGCTCTTGTCCGAAACGCGTAGGTGGGGAACCTACAGAAAATAAATTAAAGATCAACAATCGAAGTAGTGTGCGGCGTCTTCTTCATTGAAGGTTCTTTGCTGAAAACATTGTTTGCGAGGGTGTGCTGAACCTCGCCGCCAGCACCAGCCACTAAGCCGCTCTTCTCGCCTTGGGACATTTGCTATTAAAAAAAAAAATATATATATATATATATATATATATATATATATATATATATTCTGCAAATACCTCGCAGCAGCGCTCCTTTCCAAAGGAAACTCGAGGCAAGGACCAACTTTCTTTCAGCATTCTTTATTTAGTCATCAGGTAGTCTGTCATGACGCGTTTCAGCCGTCAAAGCGGCCTTGGTCACATGACGATACAGATTGCTTTTTGCCCATTTAAAGTGATAACGTGTGGTCACATGTCAGACAATGGTGGACATAGAAAAAATACTCCATGTATGAATACATTTTACATACATTTTCTCACACTGCCAATATTAAAACTTAGAAAATACCTGTATAAATACATAAATAAGTCATAATATTGCATCGTTATAAATTGATTTAAAATTATGCATATACTGTTTTCAAATTCAATGTGCAAAGAGTATTGCCAATTCGATAAAAATTGGTGATAAATGCATAAATGCCTATATTACTCTTGCCGATGGCATTGAGAAAGAAATATACCAACTTGTCCATCACAATCTAACAAGAATTATTGTGCTTAAAGGATATGTGCTCACCCTAGTGAATTTAAGGTATAATACAAAATTATACAGCTATTCACTACTCATGTTATGGTTGTAGTGAAAAAAGAGAATCCAACAAAAAAGGGGAAGAAATTTATTCTATCATTGTGGATCTCTTTTGTTTAAAAAAGGGGAGAAAACAATAAGAAATGAATTCAAGACGTCAAAAATATCAGCCACAAAAGCTCAAAAAAGAAAAAGATTGTGGCGCCTAAACATACATCCGGCTCCATTATTTCATTCTTATCCTTTGGCTGGACTATTGCACTTATATATTTAAAGTGACCTCGTGTCTCTAAGGGAAAAATTATTATTAATTGTAATTCCTTCCTCTAAAGTGACAATGTGCGGTCAATACAGTGCAAATACAAATAAAGTGGCTGGTGCTGGAGGTTATACAGTACTAGTATATATATATATATATATTCCTCCAATCCTGCTTTCAGTTAAAACAGGTCTGACACATGCTCGGGTTGCCAAACTGAATTTTATTGCCACCGGTGCACTTTTGCCAACGTCGCGATGTCCACTGTTACAGCATCTGGCAGATGCGTTTCTGCATGTGCCTCATCAGTGCCAGGTAAGTGCTGAATGTGTCATGGTGAATCATTTCACGGGGCGCTGTTTGAATACACCGAGTGTTCTCATTGGCTGGGACTCATAGATGTAGAAAGCAGACAGGGAAAGTTCCTCCGATGATCAATGTCGCTGTAATCCCAACCACGAGACCTCGGGCACAGTACACCAAGTCCTGCAATGTGGAACAAACAAACCAAACAGTCAGATTGTGGTACAGTGACACATCTTCACACATGATAATGCATTTGTTGCTTCGCCTGCTCCTTTGAAATTGCAGGAACGAACGGGTGGAATATATATCTCCAGTGCCAGTGTGTGTGGCGCTCCTCTGCGGTGCGTTGCTCCTGCGGTAGAAACCCAAACCACTGTATTGTCCACAAAACTCCCCGGTCTCCCAGGAAAAAGGGCCGCACTCGTCTTCGGTTACTTTCAGTAGATAATTTTTTTTTTTATTTCATCAGTAAGCATCATTCACCAAGCTGAAAATAGCCAATGGAAACTCCCTACTCATTTCGGCATTACAAATGGATATTGGATATTTTTGTTTTATTTGTAACTATAGTAATGTCACTTATATTTTTGTTCTGATATTTTTGTACTTACCATTATATGTATTGGTAGAGAAAATGTTGGTCATTGATATTTTTAACTCGAATTTTGTATAGCACAATATTTGTTCCGCTATTCTATCACACATCCGCTTGAGAGGGCTCACATCCCCCTAACAAACAACCCCATTTTTAATAGCAATTTATTGGAAGCACCCTAATGGTCGTTCTTGCTCTGACAGAACCAACTTTATGCAATGTGGTGTGACACGTTTGGATCTTGTCCACGCTTTATAAAACTTATAATAAAATAAATAAATGTCACAATAGATCTCACACCCCAGCCTATATCATTGAACGCCGTTCTTACTGCTGGCGATGAAAGACCAGGTATATACATATATTGTACTTATATTTTTATAACTGGTCTATACTTTTCAAACCAAGAATGCTTGGCAAATAATTTGCTGTGTTTTACACCTCTTGCTTATTTTTCTAACCTGCCAACAATATAGTGGAGAATCAAGCAAGTTCGTACTGAAACTACTTTTTTGAGTTTTCTGATTTTCAACCATTCTGCGGTGTTCTGCATGCCCTTCCGAATAATACTTTCCATCACCTTTTCAGCATGTTGAATGGACTCTGCAACGTATCTCACAATTTCCGTTTCCTAAGTGATTTCATCTGCTCACACGGTAAATTGAAGCAACACACGTAGTTTAATTGGAACTAATTTAAACAATTCAGTACCTTCATGTTTGAGCTTCCTGTAGTGTCTGTCTGACTGACACATAAGCAGAGAACGAAAATCAGGCCTCTTACTGGTCCGTGGGATTCACACTGCGGCTTTGACTCATTGGCAGAAAACAGCTGAGGCTTGAAACCGCTGGTGCGTGTCACGCCTCCATCTGATATGAGAGCGCGGATGAAGTCAGCCACACAGATGAGGCTATTTTTTCATGCTTACCATTCGTAGGAGAGGAAGTGGTTTGTTCTTTTTCTAAAGATATGACACCGCAATGAGCTAAATGTTTCCATTCATGAAATGTATATGATTAGAAAGACGTAAATTCGTTGGACCAGAAGACTCATTGTCTCTATTTGCTTTTTCTGATGCAAGTCGTTTGCTTCAAGAAAACATTTATATTTCATTTTACATTACTGTTCATGCAACGGAGCACAGCAACCACATTTTCTACACTCTATTGTGCGAGAAAGATAAAGCCAGGATTTACCTGTGTGTAGAGAGCCACTCGGGCTCTCTCCTACAACACTGTGCTGTCATCACCTGCGCTGTGCTCTAATAAGGCTGCTTTAGGCCCTGCACCTGCCTCACACTATGGTGCAGAGGTGAGTGTGCACTGTCTAGCATGGGGTTTGTACTAAAAGCACACCTTTCAGTAGAAAGTCATACTAGACAAACTCACAAGGATACCATGCGATGAGTGTGTGCGGTGCATTTTAGGACACGTGCAATGCGTGGGGTTTCATTTTTGGTGCAAAGTCTGACTGATGATTTGAGTAGCTTGGGCTTAATGTCAAGACCGATAGGTGTTAGCTCTAATCTGGTCAAGCAATGGCCCAGTAACGCCCCCTTAGTGCAAAGTGACGCAGAGGAGAAGTGGAGAAGTGTGGCTCAGGGGTTAGAGGCGGCAGACCCAGAAGCTGAGATCGGCCCTGGAACAGGGTTCAATTCCCCGCCTCGGCGGGTCTTGGGCTCAAAAAAATTCCACGGACTTGATAATTCTTGCTCCGGTGCCTTCTCAACTCATGGGTTCACACTCTGCGACTCTGGGCAATAGCTTGCTTAATCTCCACAACGGCCCCTCGCGGCGGGATGCCTGGCTTTCACCTTGTGGATACCCTGCCGGGGTTATCTCACAGGGGAATACCAGGACGGGTTCCCTAAGCAAGCGCTGGGAAACCCTTTGTGGGTAGCTGTGCGCTATATAAGCTCAAATACATTTACATTTACATTTACGCAGAGCAGTGCAAAGAGTATTTTTGTGTGCAAAAAAGGGCCTTATTCCGTACAATTACTTTTAGCAATGACAAGTAAATACTAATGTGTTTCTTTGCACACTTTGCGACAGCGCAAAGCCATAATCATTCTGGGCAGGAACTTATCAAGCTTAATACATTCAGAATATGCTAGGAGTAGACCAGAACCATTGTCACATGCACTGACCTTGGGATAACAAGGTCAAAATATTTCTGCATTTGAGGCTCTCCTTGTACCACATAATGCGAACAATGGATGGTGTTAATGCCACAATTTTGGATGTCTTATATATTTGAAGAGCAGAGTGGTGCTAGTTTACCACCCTAAACAATTAAATTGTTGTTGTTGGACCTGTCTGCCTTAAGGTGGTCTTACCCCAAACAATTTTGCCTTCCTTCTCCATTTTTGCTCATCTAGTTTTTGCTGGCCTTAGGACTCTGTGCACGTTGCTTCTTCTAACCAATGCTAAAGTGCATGTGTTCACTCCTTAAAACATGGTAACCTTGGCTTGGTCCCAATTGGCATATTTAATTTACTTGTAATTCCCTAATAAACTGTTACTACATGTATCCAGGGCCTGAAAATTAAATGCTACAAGAGGGTCTGCAGCACTTATTGTGCTACCCACTTTAATAGCCCTTTAAACATGTCTCAAGACTGCCATAGCAGCCTGTGTGTGCAGCTTTTAAACTGAAAGTTCTGCCTGTCAAAATACACCTTTTTCCAGAACCTTCCTATTTAATACATATAAGTCTCCCCTAGGGTAAGCCCTGGACAGCCCAGATGCAGGGTGCAGTGTGTTTAAAATGTAGGACCTATACTTTTAAGTTGTTTACATCCTGGTAGTGACAAACTCTTGAATTAATTTTTCACTAATACAAGGCTTCGATCTCCCACAGGATAACATTGGAGTTACCTTATTACATTTAATGGTAACCAGTTCATGTTTGGTGTCTTTGGAATTGTAATGAAAAATCCTCTCTCATGCTACACAGATTTGAAATAACAATTTTGAAAACGCCAATTATAGAAAGTTGATAGGGAGCTTAGGTGTGCCTGGATAGACTATAACTGGGAGGATGGGAGGCTGAGCTGGGCCTAGCCCTACTTACACTTGAACAGGCTGTGTCCTGCTTCCGCACAAAGGTATGCATACCCGCTGTAGTTAGTCTGGTGCCAAGGCTGTGAAGGCTGCATTCCTGGAGACTTCAATTGGATTTTCTAGAAGCTTCTTCCTCCTTCCAGAGGAAGGGCCCCAGGTATAAGTAATGGACATCAGACATCACCTCTTCAGTACACTTCTGGACCTATGGACCTATGGATACTCTGCGGGGAAGAATGACTGCTGTGCTGCAGAAGAACTGCCACTCTGCTGGATTGCCACCCTGCTGAACTACTGCCTTTCTGGACTGCTGCCTTGCTGTACTGACCTGCTACCTGTTTCTCACTTACCTGGATGAGTAGGACTAGATCTGCATCGGTTGAACCCAGGACCCCAGAGTGACACAAAGGCTAGTTAGCTGGACTCCTGATTAGAACCTCAGGGACAGAATGCTCCTACGACCTAGAACCCAGCACTTTGTCTCTGACATCCGTGAGTCTACCCTGCCAAATGGACCCTTGGAAGTGGGACTAAGTGCCATGCCAGCAGCTGTGAATCCAGTGGAGCCGCTGCATCTCCTCTAGCAGCAGAGCAGAATCTATGCATCACAGTTGCTGTGTGGATTGGACCTATGGCAAGTGCCCACATGGCATCCACAGTCTCTTTGGAACAACCGCAGTAAGACTCATCCTGAGCACAAGCCCTTGCATCCCTCAGCGATGGCAGCCTCTAAGATGACGATGCATCGCAGCCTCACAGCTTCTCTGAACTGATGCATTTCCCAGGTTGCGCAACACCTCCTTAATGCCCGTCTTTGCATCCCAAGCTCGAATCAATGGAATCCTCGATGACAACGCAGGACCTTGTATCGCAGCCTCACCTCGCCTTGGAACTGATGCAGCGTTTCAGCTGCATGATGCATCTTTGACACGGATCCTTGCAACATTCCACAAACAAGGATTGAAGGTACGTTGTTAATGGACACCCAAGCTCCATCACAGTCAGCCTGAACTTGCGATTTTGGCCCAATCTAGCACGACCAGATAGCGACAGTTGGTGCTTTGTGCTTTTTAGCGCTGTTTTCGCTAAAATCTTTCAAATTGAATATGTCCAGTTCTACTGATAGGAGTTGTGTTATTTAGGTCTTTATAAAAAATTACTCTATTTTTGTAAACTTGTGTGGAATCCCTGTGTGGTGTGTTTTAGCAGTGTTATTGTTTTAACACGTAAACACACACCCCTAGGGATGCCCAGGGTAGAAAACTAGAGGCTAAGGGGTCTCAAGGCTGAGCTGGCCTCCGACCTAGCATATGCACACAAATTGAGCTACCCTAAAATGATTTCAAATTACGTTACTGTATCCCTTTGCAGCACTACTCAATAGGGGTTCTGGACATACACCCTGTCTCCAGGTGTAGGTCCGCTCACCATCAAACTGGGTATTTGGAGATCAAGGGTTGTCCTATGATGAAGCATGACAGTTGGTGGTGTTTGAGGACAACCCATTACACTTTTGTGTATGTCCAGCATCCCTTCTGAGTAGTGCTGAGAGGGATACATTAACGTAACTGGAAATAATTCTCGGGTAGCTCAATTTGTGTGCATATTGTTTGGGTTACGGGGCTACTTAGGTGGGTGGCACAGTCAGTGCTCATACCCACTAGTAGCATTAAATATACAGTCCCTAGGAAAATGTAGTGCACTTTATTAGGGACTTATAGGTAAACAAAATATGCCAATTTGTCATGAGCCAATATTATCATGTCTAGAGGAGAAAGCACATTCACTTTAGCATGGGTTAGCAGTGGTAAAATGCTCATAGTCTTAAGGCCAACAAAAGCAAATTTAGCAAAAAGGGGAGGAAGAAGGCGAATTTTTTGGAGGGTGAACCTGCAAAAGGGCCATTTCCAACACTTGACCAGGGCTCACACTCCAGTCAACTAACAACACAATTTCTCACAGCAACATAAAATCATACCTTTGGATTGTGTAGCACAAACAACACAATAAAATATAATATCATGAAAGGTGTTGGTGTTTTAGCATTTCTTGACTTACCTGGACATGTACAGGAAATCCCCATACACAGCAATGTGCGTTGGGGCTTGCACGCCAGTGAAAACCAGATTCAAATCTGCCCCCGAGTCACCGCCGCAGGCCTAAGCCAAGCGAAGCAGCATCTGCCTTTGAAATCACCGCCGCCAACCCGGGATCTACGTGGAGTGCCTCCCTCATGATCACATCTGATTGCGACGGTGAGGGAGCCAATAGTGCTGTGTGAGTTCCCTGCTGCTGGCTCCGAGTGCTAACAAGGAATCCAGGTGCACGCCGGCGTTGCCTGGCAACGGAGGACTCTTCGAGGCCGGGTGGGTGGGGCTGACTCGCTCCGCACCCATGCAGCACCAGTCGGCGGAGACTGAGTGAGAGGAGCCTGTGCCATTACTGCTCTAGCAGGTAACGCTTCAGGGCTTTCAGGTTGCTGTGAGTGTGCGGGTCGCAGGAGATTGTTGGAAGGCTGTCGGCATTCCTCAAGCGGGGCCCTGAGCACCGGTATTAGCAAACGCGGGACTGCCCTTCCTTACAGGTAGACCGCTAGGGGCTGTTCTGTTTTAGCCCACAACTCATTTTCCACGGGACTTTTAACCCCTACACATATCAGAGACTGAACCAGTGCCCACAAAGCGGGCCTAAAGGACTGAACTGGTGATTCTTTCCCAATGAACAGTGTCCTTTACCAAAGACTCCCCTAAACCTGCACGTCCATGATTATACGGCACAAGGAAAAGTCTCTGCATATGTGAAATGCTATTGATGATCTTGCCTGAAACTTTTGTATTTTTATAACTCATTGGTGTAGTGTCTTTTTCTTTTGTGCGTGTTTTTACTGTGTTACTATTGGTGTGGGTTGCACAAATACTTTACACATTGCCTCTGAAGTTAATCCTTCCTGCTCTGCGCCAAGCTACCCTGGCGGAAGCGGTGGTCACTACTTGGACTAGGGTGCATACCCCTGCCAACTAGAGACCCCGGTTCTAACACCCATGTTCTATTTGCTTGCATGGCATATAACATCCTGAGGGCCTAGTGGCTAAAACCATTGTGCCAGCATCTGGGCACACTGGACTATCGCGTTGCCCTGCACATCCTTAGGTCTGATTTCAGACCTTCTTTGCATGTTGTGTGACAAAGTTTCTTGGTCATGCATGCCTCACCAGATGGAAATATTTGGCAGGAATAGCAGAGCACCCTGCTGAACTACATAGATACGCAATCACTTTAGGTCTCAAAGGATGCTATTTTAGTTAAAAAATCAAATGCCACGCGTGCACTTTCTGTCCTTATTTTTGAAACGTATGTAATGTTACCTTAAGGAGGGTTGGAACATTTTATTTGGTCTGCTGGGGGCTGCAATCTGAGCCTACCCAAGATGAATTGCCACACTATCCATCCCTCCCTCCTCTTATTGTATTTAATGTACGTCTTTACTGATATGATGTGTATTAACTTTCCAGCCAGCTGATCCCAGTAATTACACTTTACACCGAGGGCACAGCAGTGCACCTGGACGGATCGCATGTATATATTATTTTTAGTATGCTGCTGTTTCACATACTTATTTTGTATTTTTCTTATAAAATGTCTTTTATGCTCTAATGACACTAGATGTTGAAATAAAGTTTTTACAAACTATGTTGACTAAAGGTGTGTAAAGTGGTGCTCATGTTTTTTTGCAAAATATCAGGAAATGAATTCCATAAAAATATCATTAAATGCTGCCCTAATTTCACATAAAAAAACTCTCATGAGATACTGACAACAGACAGGTTTAAGAAGAAATTAACTCAAATGAGCAAGTAAAATTTCATAATAAGAAACTTTGACAATTTCCTATCACTGGAAAAGTTAAAACAATGCACATTTCATTAAAATCTTGCACATGGCTGCTAATCACATACAAAAAATAAGAATTGAATCAGTAGAAACATCTTGCTTATTGATGACAGATGGCATATCCCAGGAAACAGCTCCTGCTCTTTTAGTTGATCTTCAGTATCCATGTATAGCTCGTACCACAGCTGTGCAATCAATATCAGGCGAATTTGTAAGAGTATGCTGAAGATACCCAAACCTATATCAAGTAGGAGAACAACCGAGGAACCCAGGCTAAAATCACTTTTTCCTCCTACATTAAGATTTCACTTAAAGGAACATTTACTCCATTCAAATTCTAAATATAAACATAAAGTTTTACTGTTTTTAGGACCTCTGTCATACACTGGATATATACTTTAAGCGTCATCTCACAATTAACAATCACAATTGACCCATATGCATTTCTGTGAGATATCCTGGCTTGAACTTCAACATGACTCCCGTTTTCATGGATGGTAGTAGAAACCTGTAACAATATACAGGGTAATCAGGGCAAATCTTTGATCCTAAGGAAGGCACATATGACGTGCAAGACGATTATTTTGCCCAAAATACCCGAAAGCAATTCATGGTTGAGGATCCATATTTATGCCACAAAAGAAAGTCCTGTCTGATCGCTCAGGAAATAGCAAATGGGTTATTATCTCGGTTGCTTGGCAGTGGGCAATTCATAAGCATTATGCAGGTTTACAGGACAGCTTTGTCCACCTGTCAGCTAGGCCATATTAACTTCCTGTAGTATACATTTTTAGGGCCTGATTTGGATGTGGGCAGGAAGGGCTCCTACCGTCGGTCGGAACCCTCCTCCTCACATCGTAATCACTAATTCCGATAGAAATGGCTCGGTTGGAAGGGAATACGAATTAGTCTTCTAAATGGCTTACGACAGGCTCGGCGAGCCTGTCCAGCATTAGGAAGGCCCACAGTAATCCCCCGGCCGGTTCTTTCTGGCCGAGAGATTACGAAGGCAGTTTCCCCCCCAACTTTTTGTGCTGGCCTTTCTGGAACAAAAAGTGAATGAATGAATGAATGAATGAATGAATGAATGAATGAATGAATGAATGAATGAATGATTACGTATTTGTATAGCGCATGGCTACCAGGAGGCATCCCAGCGCTTTAGACCAACGTTCATTCTCAAAGTCTAGGTAAACAGGAGGGTTTTCAGCATCTTCCTGAATTTAAGATGGTTTTCTTCCATTCTGATGTAGTCTGGGAGATTATTCCAAAGTTTTGTGACCTGTAGAGAGAAGCGTCGGCCGCCCATGCGCACTCTCCTTGTTTTGGGGACAGCCAAAAAGTTCTTATTGTTAGATCTTAATTCCCGACCGGTGAAATACGGGCAGAACATTGATTGAATAAGTGCAGGTCCTGATTTATTGACTGCCTTGTGGGCCGTGGTCAGAGCTTTAAACTCGATCCTCTGTTGCACTGGAAGCCAGTGAAGCTGACAAAGTGCAAATTTGGCGGAGGTTCTCCGTGGGACGTTCAGCAGCATACGTGCTGCGCAATTCTGCATGGTCTACAGGATCTTAATTGTCCCCTGAGGAGTGCCTAAGTATAGTGCATTGGAATAGTCTAGGCGTGACAATATCAGCGCCTGTACTAAGATCCTTCTAGCTTCGAAGGGGAGAAGCCTGATGGTTTTCCTAAGGAGCCTAATAAGTGCATATCATGTGGCTGCTACCTTCCGGGCCTGTACTGAAAAATTAAGAGCTGGGTCCATCCACACCCCAAGACTCTTAATTTGTGTTTTAGGCTTAGATGGATGGCCGAGGCTATCCGGCCACCAATCCTCCACCATAGTGGGTGCCTTATGTCCCAGCATCATCACCTCTGTTTTTGCACCATTAAGTTTTAAGAAAGATTCATCCATCCATTCACGTACTTTATTAAGACAGGTAGAGAGGTTTTCAAAAGGGGCATCCTGAGTAGTTAGGGAAATATTAAGCTGTGTGTCATCTGCGTACGTTACCAGTTGTACTCCCCAGGGGAGCACCACCTCAGCCAAAGGCCTCGTATAAATATTAAATAAGGTTGGGCTAAGGGACGAACCCTGAGGGAAACCGCAATGAAGACACATTTGGGGGGAGGAAGCCTCGTTTTCAAAGACCACAAAGGTCCTGTCAGACAGAAAAGAGTGAACCACCTTAGCGCGCGGCCCGAGACACCAACTTCTTCTAACCTGTGAATCAGGATAGAATGGTTCACGGTGTCGAAGGCCGCGCTATGATCTAAAAGTAGTATGGCTGCATGGTTTCCATTGTCCACGATCTTCCTTGCTTCCTCCACCACTGTAATAAGGGCTGTTATAGTGCCTTGATTTCTTCTAAAGCCTGTCTGTGTGGGGTGAAAGGAGTTGTTGTCCTCCAGAAAAGCAGCAAGTAGAGAGTTTACATGTTTCTCCGCTAGTTTGCTGATGGTGGGCAAAAGGGAGATGGGGCGATAATTTGCCCAGTCTTCCGGGTTGAGGTTAGGTTTCTTCAACAGGGCCTTAACTCTTGCATGCTTCCAGGCAGAGGGAACCAAGCCTGAGGCCAGGGAGGCATTGACCACCTCCTGAATAACTGGGGCTACAGTGTCTGATACCAGGTTTAGTATAACAGGGGGTGCAGGATCGACCGGAGAACCTGACTTTAGGTTGTTTAAAAGAAGCTGGGTTGTAGGGACATCTAAAGGATCAAATTCCATGAGTTCAGTTGAAGCCGTGTAAGAGGATGGGCGTGGTTCGGTAGGTGTGTTTTGGAAGGATGAAAATATATTGGCCTCCTTAGTGAAAAAGAACGTTGCAAGTTCCTCACACCGCACCTGTGCTAGTCCGGGGTCATCAATAGGGGTGGGAGGCGTAACCAATTTAAAAATTTAAAAAATGTCTCTAGGGGAGTTAGCCGCCGAGCTAATTTTTTCCTGAAAATAATTAGATTGAGTGGATTTAATCTCCTGTTTGTACTTCCTTAAGGCAAGTTTATAGCTGGCCTTAGCAGCTTCAGAATAATTTTTTCTCCACTGTCTCTCATGTTGTTTGCATACTATTGTAAGTGTTTTTAGTTCAGGCGTATACCAGGCTTTCTTATTCTCACCACTTCTATGAAATAATTCTATCTTTGGGAGTGTGAGATCCAAAGAGGCCTCCACCCACTGGTTGAAACACGTATCAGCTTCCAGAGGGCCATTGGTAATTTTTGGTAAAGTATTTTTAAGATTGTATTCCAGGTTTCCATTGGAAGTTTGGACCAGACTCGGGAAACTCTTTTGGTGAGCGTGGCATGTTCGGCCTGTGAGGACATAGAGAAAAGCAGTAGTGCATGATCGGACCACGGAACCCTGATGGAGTTATCGTAGCTAAGGGTATTTACATTAGTATAACAGTGATCTAAAATATGTCCTGCTATGTGCGTAGGATCTGTAACTATCTGCTTCAAGTGGAGGACCTCCAGACCAGCAGTCAAATTGATGCAGGCCGGCGAGTCTGGCTCATCTAAATGGATGTTGACGTCACCTAGGATGGTGAAGCTAGGGGCATTGCTAGAGTAGTTTATTGCATTAATCGAGAGATCTTCACAAAATTGGGCATAAGGGCCTGGGGGTCTATAGAGCAAAAGTCCGGAAAAAGTACAAGTAGGTGAAAAGGAGATGGCAAACATAAGGCTTTCAGCCCCTAATATTGAGGCTTTTACTGTTCTGCATCCTAAGGTTTTTCTGAATATGATAGCGATCCTTCCCCCCCGTCCGTCAGGGCGGTCTTGTCTGAGTATGGCATAATTGGAGGGTAAAGCGCGGACAATGTCCGACTGGGAGCTATCGTTTCTCCAAGTTTCCGTTATCAAGAGTACATCTAGGTCTCGATCCTCAAGGAGCAGGGAAAGCTCAGTCGCGTGTCTTGGCAGAGATCGACAATTAAGTAGCGCCAGTCGATACATACCAACTGCATCCCCTACGCGACTGGGCTTATCAGGGAAGAGTTTGTAGTTACAGCCAGTACAGGATTTAGGAGCGCTCGTATGAGCATCCAATGTAATACAGATAGAGACTACGCCCTTTTTTAGCTTCAACAGGTCATCACGGCTACACCTGATCACAGGACTAACCTGTATTAAAGTGGTAAGGTCTGTGGCCCCTGGTCATCAGGAAACAGCTTTTGGGGTCCCCAGCAGGGCCCCCCAGGTTGCAAGACCACTGAATGGCAGTCTAGGGGTATGTATGGTGCCCCCCTGTTGATCCCTGCACCCGGTGGCAGGCACCTTCGGGGTGCAGGAATGAACTGCACCTTAGCAGGGAACAGGGTTTGGTCGCATCCCAATTCCTGGAATGGAACTGATGACAGGAGGTTGTTCGGTTCCAATTCCAGAACGATGCCGGACGGACTTGGGTCCGTCCGGCATTGTAATCAGCCCCTTAGTAGGGTTATTGTTGTTAGTAGAGCCCTGGGACTGCTGTGTGACACTGGTCATTTTGTTATTATCTTATTAACTGCACCTCATGGTTGATTGACACTTTGGTTACTCAATGATGTTGCATACTTACTGTTCGTCTTCTGAATCTACTGCTCCTTGTCACCATCTTGACCCAAGGCACTGAAGTCCTTCAGGAGCTGGAGTAAGGGGACAATCCTTATGAAGGGCCCATCTGCACATTGCTAAGGAGAACTTAATATCAACCTGTTAACCTTTGGCAGACCTGGAGGGACAATATTAGGCTGTTTGGTGACATTCTTTGCACTCAAGTAGTTCTCAACCTGTCAAATTCATCACCATACACGCTGACAACCTGATCCTGGAAGAGATTGTACTCTATTCTTTAGCTGATAGAGAAAGTTAAATCAAGTATAGAACAAATTGGTATTGATGCAAGCTTTCTTACGTATCAGGCATAGGTGATTAGATCCAACTTTATATATAGGATTAAGCAACTCGAAACAAGAGTGACTCTAGATGAGGAGACAATGTTGATTTAAAATCGATATGAGACCAGATATTTTCATAACTAAATGCTCATTCAAACTTTGGTCAACTTGTTCAATCTGTGCTATGAATACAATATTGTTATCTATAACAATGCAAATATCAGAATGTGACGGTTACTTACGATGGCTCAGCAGTGGGGAATACTGATATGCGAAGCCATCAGATATGAAGTGGTTATATCATAAACTTTTAAAGTTGAGTTATGGTCACGGCGACTATCACAGGCTGCTATTGGTTATACTGAGTGTATATTGGTATACAAGCATATTGCTTCAGACCCCCCTCTAGCAAGGACAGCACATCTTCATGTGGGATGCCAAACACTACATCCCGTCTGCTGATGTGGATGGGGTTGTAGGGAGGAAGGTCAAATTGGAAGGTTTTTTTTATGGTGGTTGGGGTTATATGGAAAATCATATCAAATATTGAAAAAAAGTGTGCAAAATAGTAGAGGGATTATTTTTAATTAGAGATGTAGAGATGTTTGAGGAGATTATAAATAATATAGTCTTTTATATGTAAATTTTCATATCTTTGGCCCGGGTGTAGTTCGCAGAGTTTTTGTATGCTGAAGTCCGCCAAGTGACAAAAAACCTGCAGAGTTCCAAAAGTGGCATAGTGCAGTGTGAACTGCAGTTCGCGCTGTTCTTCCTGCCACTTTAGTAGAAATTCTAACCGAGCGACAGCACGCGCTCATGAACTCACTGTTCGCGAGTGCGAGTGGGGAAAAAACTTTGCTGCACAACACGGAGTTGAGTTTTCTGCACTTCGCGAACTCCACCGAGCATGAAGTGTAGAAAACTCCACAAACTCCGCAAATGGAGCGCAGTTCACTGCCCAGGCCAAATTTCTTAAGCTAGAACGCCAGTGGAGTAAACAGTCCCATTAAACGTTGTCTAGTGCACAAAACAACTACATGAATGGGATGCTACATTAATTTGTTCACAAGAAACTCATGCTGCTTATAGAGATAATGGAAGTCTGGAACATCCAGGCTATTCACTACTGCTGTGTTCTACACATTCAGCTTCAATGCGAGGTATGCAATCTTGATTCCGTCAGACAGAGGGGAAGACAGCTTTGTATAAAAAGCTTTGATTAAAGCTTTGATTGATATTAGCACAGGTGGAAAATCAGCTGTGTGTGATTTTTCTGACAACTCCACCATGTTCAAAAGAATCACCCTGGAGCTTTAATTTTGGGCTATGCTAATAATAATTTGGAGCACTTAAATTGCATCTTGATCCTTAAACAGACACTATGAATCCTCACCCCTTGAGCCATATGCTAAATGTCTATAGGGATATAATAAGGCTTATCAAAATCCTTGATTTGGCAGATATTTGGTAGACACACAAGGCCTAATTTACGAGTTTTTGCCGTTGGGCAGTGCTGCATGCCTTCCTGCTGCACTGCTCTATGGCAAAAGAAAAGGGCAGGAATGTGCTGAATCTGTCAGAAAAGGTGCATTCCTGTCGTTTTTCCTGTGCTGGCGCACAAAGGGCTGCCGTGTGCCAACACAGGTGCCTTTGCACTATGGTGCAAGGGAGCCTGCATTGCAGGGATTTTTATTTTTGTGCAGTAAGGGAAACCTTCCTGCACAAAAACAATCACAAAAGGCTTTTTCCTCTTTCTATGCGTGGTGCATTCTGCAGCAACACACAGAATAAGGAAAAACGAGGAGAAATAAAGCTATTTCTCCTCGCTGTGCTTCCCTTACGCCTCCCATGGGGAGGCGTACGTTTTTGGAGCTGCCTCAGAGTTACGATTTCTACTAAATCTGGAGCTGTGTCAAAAAGCAGTGGATGTTGCTCGGAACACCCCAGCAATCAATCAATCAATCATAGGCATTTATAGAGCGCTCTACTTACCCGGAGGGTCTCAAGGCGCTAGGGGGGGGGGGGCTGCTGCTACCCGAACAGCCAGGTCTTGAGCTTCTTCCAGAAGGCGAGGTGGTCTTGGGTCAGGCGCAGGTCGGGAGGGAGGGAGTTCCAGGTCTTGGCGGCCAGGTAGGAGAAGGACCTTCCTCCTGTTGTCGTTCTTCGTATGCGTTCTTCCCATTGCACGCCCCATTAACACAGAAAACTGTGTTAAAGGGAAAAATATTTACAAGGCAGCATTAAGCCAAAAAAGGTGGCTTGGTTCTGCCTGGTAAATATGGAGCAGGCTCCTGTGCCATCAGAGCGTCACAAAAAGTGAGACACTTGTGGCACAAGGGGCTTATAAATAAGCCCCATAGAGTTAATGGCCAGGATTGAAATTGTTCTTCTATTGTCATCTGCAGTATTTACGTATTCACTTGTTTTTAATGGATCCATTAACTATACCTGATAACAGCATTGATTTGTTCCACTAAATATCCTCAGATCATAATTCGGTAGGCATCATTATTCAATTATTTTCTGTTGAAAACACAACACATGGATAATCATTTGAAAGGGAATGATTGAACAATCAAGAGTATAAAGAGTACATCCTACAACAAATAAGAACTTTGGCTGAAATAAACACTGCATGTAAATCAATAAGAAAGGCATGGTAACAAAAGTCAATTAAAATGAAAGACATTTATTTACTACATAGGGAACATACAAACCTATCCTGTCCGGGTCGTTTGCCAAGCCATGGGAGGGCTGTGATGCCTCAATGTGAATTATGGAATGAGACAGAGAGTCAGTATGAAGAGGGATTAAGGATCGCTTTTCTGGTGTCTAAGTGCCCCCCTTTAGTTGTCCTACTTGTTTTTCATGAATCCGCTGTAATGCTGTTCATTGAATTTCGTACTTATGTGTGGATCTTTCTAGACCTTGCGATCATGTACTCTTAGTAGGCTGTGAATGTTCTTTAAGATGTGAGTTTGTATAAATTTGTGGTATGTAAATAGAGCAAATGCATTTTTTTCAATTCAGGTATAAGAAAGCAATACTTCATTTTTTTTAAACACTAACATATGTTTACAGTATTTAAACACTATAAAATATATAAAGAATTTATTACAAACTTCACCTTAACAGTACAACTCTACTCACATCACAAATACGTTCTTACGCCTCTAATGGCCTGTTTAAAAGTGGGTTGGTTCATTCCAATCCATATGTAAACCCAGGTTTGAGCATGGATCGGAATTATGAAGTGGGAGGTGTTTTTTCACATCGGATTATTATGGAATGTGTTAAATAGATCAATTTTCAATAAATATTGGCAGGTCAAACCTACTGAAATGCAAATGTGTATGGTATTTACCGAACCTGGCAGAATTGGGTGTGGTAAATACCAAAATCTGCCTGCATGCTATGCTTGAAAGACTTTCAATAGTCGCTATTTATTGTACCCTTTGAAATAACTGTCTCTATGGATATATGGGTCAACATGTTTCAGTAATTTGAGGGGAAAACTATATCCTCTGCCTTCTTCAGGACCACAATAAGATTGCTACTGCAAACGTGAAAACAATAAGACGGTTCGTATGACCGATAGAGGTACCGACTATTAGAGCGGTGCCTCCTTTTTCCTGAGCCGCAGCCAGGTGAGGTGAGGTAATCTCCTCATGCATTATGGAAGCCATTAACATTTCGTCACTTGAGGAGGAAACGGTGAACATTCCTGATTACAGGTGATAAGGTGGAATTGGTTCCAACCGGTTCTTATTGTTTTCACGTTTGCAGTAGCAATCTTATTGTGATCCTGAAGAAGGCAGAGGATATAGTTTTTCCCTCAAATTACTGAAACATGTTGGCCCATATATCCATCGAGACAATTATTTGTTAAAGCTGTCTATAGCACTGTTTTTAGGTTTCAGCACTGAGAGATATTAATAAAAGTTTTTTCTCTCACTGCCCAATTTTAATTCACTTTCTTGAAACTATCTCTGCAATGCACATCTCTTTTCCACACAAAGTAGCTGCTCGCACCTGTAGGTCCATTATTAAAGCGCGTTATTTTGGGAGCACAATCAATAGCTCTTGAGAAAAACATCTGCGAGCGCCCCTTTCCTTAGCCCTTAGTGTCACTAGTGTGGCACTAAGAGGAGACCCAGATGATGAAGCAAGTCACCATTGGTGAGTGATGGGAATCCGTCCTTTTGAGTAGGACACCAAAACATTTTGTATTACTTTCATAGTATTTCTAATCATATATCTCTGCTACTGTCTAATGGTTGTTGCAGCTCATCTATTCTACACTAGAATAACAACTGTTCAATAAATTCTTATTGAAAACGCCCAGCCTGTTTATTCTGTGTATCTCTGAGACAAACCGCGGGGCATATTAGCAAGGGCGATATCGCCGCTTTAGTGGGACTTTATCCAGCGAAAGCGGCGATATTTTTATCGCCCTATTATCAAGCTGTCGCTAACAGCAGTTAGCAACATCTTGTCGGGAATAGCTACAGGTTTGTGGCCCGCTTTACATGTCAGCGATATTTATCGCTAATGACATGCAAATTGGGCGTACCCAACTTGTTAGCGACTGAAAGCAGTCGCTAACACAGCTATCGCCTATTAGCATGGCAGGCGAAGCGATAAAAAAACTTGCGCTGAGCGCGATTATCACCAAAACCTAACGCCTGCTCAAACCACTTATTAACCTGTATATCCAATGGGAGTTGGATATTCAGGTTAAGTCCCCATTAGCGTGCATGGAATCAGTCTGCCACCAATCCCACAGTTTATGTTATCTAAACGTGCAGATTGTGGATAGGTAATATAGGAATTACACAACATGGCACCGCCAATGTTGGTTGGGTACTTATCTAACGGTAGAAAGTGAGT
Organism: Lissotriton vulgaris; assembly: GCF_964263255.1. Taxonomy (NCBI): domain Eukaryota; kingdom Metazoa; phylum Chordata; class Amphibia; order Caudata; family Salamandridae; genus Lissotriton; species Lissotriton vulgaris. The sequence goes on along the minus strand of NC_141694.1, from coordinate 1,722,436,988 downwards.
AGTTCAGTTTTCCTATTCTCATGGACCCCTACTCACAAAACACCAGAGACGTCTGGAGTGGGTGGGTGTTGGACTTGGCCCATTTTGGCCAAAGTTCGCTAAACTTTTTACTTTACCCCTAGACCTTTTTTCTGACATAGTGTTGCTAACTTTGGCCACTTTGCCAGTGCTGATCAGTGTCAAAGTGAAGGGCTCCCTGTGTAAAGTGTAATGGTAATTGGTTGTCCATGATTGGCATGTTTGCCTTACTAGTAATGTCCCTAGTAAAGTGCACTATGTGTGCCAGGGCTAGTAATGCAAATGCTACTAGTGGGTCTGCAGCACTAATTGTGCCACCCACATAAGTAGCTTTTTTGATTTCTGTAATTTTTTACAGTGCATGTGAAAGGTAGGACATGTACTGAGGTGTATACCATGTCCTGGCAAATTGAATACTCTCAATTTAGTTTTTCACAGTTGAAAGGCCCTCTTGCCCGTAGGACAGAATGGGGAGGATGTGTAATTTGTTTTCCAGCCTATCTTCCCAAAATCGTAAAATGGAGAGGTGAAGTTTAGTGTGCCTGAACTCACAATGTAAAAACACATCTCTTTATACAGGTGGTTTTTGCATTGTGTGTTTAGAAAACACTCTTTTAGAAGTGGCTGGGTTTTTGTGCTCTAACATTTCTGTGCATCTCTGCCTGGTTGTGAATTGACTGTCTGGATTTTAAAGTGATAGGATCTTGGGAATATCGTGACCCGCAGGAGTAGGTGAGAGAGCAACAGGCTGACCTGCATCTGGAGTGTAGGGGGATGAGTTGCCACTAGAGGTGAAGAGGCCTGGGTTGCTGCCATAAAACAATGGTCCCATCTCCTGCTGAGTGATTGAGAATCCAGACCCCCACTAATCAAAGGAAGAAGGTGTCACTGGCAGGGAGGCACCCAGAACTGGTTTGAACAGGGGTCAGTGCCCCCTGAACCCAAAGACTTCAAAGACATTTAGGGGTAAAAGTATGAGAGCTGAAGCCCCTGAACTTTGGAGAAATGGATTGATCAAGACTGAAAAGGATTGAACCTACTTCGTGGTCAAGAGGAACCTCAGCCAAGGAAGAAACATCTGAAGAGACTGAAGGAAAGGACTGACCCTTGCTGTGTGTTCTGGGGCTGGCCTGCAGTTTCCTGCTTTAACCAATGAGAGGCTAGGGACTTTGCTGTGTGTTATGTCCCCCTGTTTGAAAGGACTTTGCTGTGTGCTGTGTCCAGAAGTAACTTATCCCCAAGAGCCCGAGGTGAGCTGGCTCCCTGTTGCGGAAACTCAGGAACCCAATAGTTTCCAAGAGAGTCTCAGCGACCATGTGTGCATATGCTTTTTGCAACCTTAGACCCTCGTAATAATTGCCCTGTGATTGTGGGCACCTGGAGTCCAAGCAAGTCTCAGCTACGCTATGTGCGTGTGCTTTTTGCAGCCTGAGCCCTTCGTGAGGATTGTCCTGTGATCGTGTGCACCGGAGTCCAAGTGAGTCTCAGCGACACTGTGTGCCTGTGCTTTTTGCAGCCTGAGACCTTCGTGAGGATTGCGCTGTTATCATGCACACCTGGAGTCCAGCTGAGTCTCATCTACGCTGTGTGCACGTGCTTTGTGCAGCCTGAGACCTTCGTGAGGATTGCCCTGTTATCATGCACACCTGGAGTCCAAGTGAGTCTCAGCGATGCTGTGGGTGTGTGCTTTGTGCAGCCTGAGACCTTTGTGAGGATTGCCCTGTTATTGTGCACACAGCACTCAAGTGAGTCTCAGCGACACTGTGTGCATGTGCTTTGTGCAGCCTGAGACCTTCGTGAGGAGTGCCCTGTGATCGTGCACATCGAAGCTCAAGTGAGTCTCAGTGACGCTGTGTGCGTGTGCCCTGTTGCAGCCAGAGATCTACGTAGCACCAGCGGCCCGGACCGGCAGCCCCAGAGGAGCTGAGCTGCCGACCCGAGCCCAACGTTGCCAGAGCGGGACCTCGAACCAACCTCGTTGAGGGAGGGCCCGAGTTCCACTGCCCGGAATCCAAAAAATTGCATCGGAGGTCCAAGTCACGGGAAGAGGAGAGGAGAGTGAGGTCACACTCCCCAGGTAACGTGTGTCACCGCGTGGGGCGGGTTGTGGGCTCGGAGAGGGATGCTCTTGGCCTCTCCTATTCTTGCAGCGCAAGCCTCTTCTTTGGCTCGTATACCGACCCGTACTTGCTGAGGAGTGGCAGTACCGGGGCCGGAGTGCAGATATGCACCTTGGTTTACATCATACCCATGTGGGGGCATCTGTTGACAGAAGCTGACAGCAAATCAGTACGAGTGGCGGAGAGACCGCCTAAGGCACCATGATCGGTGCTGTGGTGTATTACGCATTGCATTATTTCTGCATTACGAACTACCTGATTGTCATATTACGCATTACATTGTTTCTGCATTACAAACTTCCTGATTAGTGTATTACGCATTGAATTACTTTCGCATTACGAACTACCTGATTGTCGTATTATGCATTGCATTGTTTCTGCATTACAAGCTACCTGATTAATGTATTACGCATTGAATTACTTTCGCATTACGAACTACCTGATTGTCATATTATGCATTGCATTGTTTCTGCATTACGAACTACCTGATTAGTGTATTAGGCATTGCATTATTTCTGCATTATGAACTACCTGATTGTTGCATTACGCATTGCATTATTTCTGCATTACGAACTGCCTGATTGTTGCATTACGCATTGCACTATTTTCGCATAACAAACTACCTGATTGTTGCATTACGCATTGCGTTAGTTTGCATAACGAACTACCTGATTGTTGCATTATGCATTGCATTATTTTAGCATTACAAACTACTTGATTGTCGCATAACCAACTGCATTATTTTTACATTTCAAAGTGCCTGATTCTTGCATTACGAACTGCATAGCATTGTATTAGGACTGCAGTGGATTATTTAGAATTGCTCAGGAGGAATATTACAAATATGCATATGTTGGATTTATATTGTGTGGTCTCATCGTACATCTTTTTATATAAATGTATACTGGTTTTTATGAAACTCGTGTGGAGTCCATTTGTAGTGTCATCATTGGGTAACTGAGAGCGTGGCTGCAAATACTTTACACACTTGCCTTGAAGATGAGCCTGGCTTCTTGTGCCAAGCTACCGTGGGGGTGAGCGGGGGCTAACTGAGAAGGTGTCCTTCCTTTCCCTGACATGGAAGCAAGGGTCCCTATTTTGCCTAAGGTACCTACCTAAGCCAACTAGCGACCACTGGTCTAACATTGGGCACAAACTCCGCCACAGCTGAGTAGGCAAAAAATCCTATTTATTAGCTTTTGGTTAATCAAGCTTTAAGGACACTGTTCCTAGAATTGTGCATAACACCTTATCTTGGTTACCTTAAACAACTATTTTTCAGTGTTCTAAGAACAATGACTAACATAGCCTTAGACCCACTACAACAAGCAACCCCCTCACAGACGAGGAAGAAGATGCAGACGCAATACAAATTGCACCGCACTTTAGAAATACAGTCACCCTGACTGCTAGAACATGGATTATCATCTAGGGGTGGCGTAGCAGTCTTCGGGATTGAGGCACACAAATCAAACAAAACAGAGGTATTCTATTCGTGGATTACATTCCTAGCAGCAAATGCAAGAACAAAGACATTGCAATCCTACACAGAAGGAGATGCACCAGAGGAATATCGTCCGTTTGAGGACATAGAAGTTCTGCTCTCATACCAGGAACGGATCACTGACATAATATCGAGGGACATAATATCGACAGACAGAATATCGACTTTGTATCTACAAACAGGTAAGTACAAAAATATTGAGTAAAAAATATCGTTTACAAAAATATAGTTTATAAAAATATCGACTTTATTAAAAACAATGTTAAATTAAATGAATATTAAAAATTCATTACTAAAATATACTTAAAAATACTTAAATTACCTTATAATAATTAAATAATTAATTAATGTTATAAAAAAATTACAATCATATTTGTTAAAACATATATATATAGTAACATAATATAATTAAAAAATATCCAATATTATTACCATAGGATAGCGGAAGTGTAAAAATTACTACTCCCACTCCAGAGAGTGAAACAGTAGATAAGGCGTTGGATAGACTAGAGGTAAAAATTACTATTCCCACTCCAGAGAGTGCAACAGTAGGGAAAGCGTTGGATAGCGTAGGGGTACAAATTACTATTCCCACTCCATAGAGTGCAACAGTAGGGAAAGCGTTGGAAGCGTAGGGGTAAAAATTACTATTCCCTCTCCAGAGAGTGCAACAGTAGGGAAAGCGTTGGATAGCGTAGGGGTAAAAATTACTATTCCCACTCCAAAGAGTGCAACAGTAGGGAAAGCGATGGATAGCGTAGCGGTAAAAATGACTATTCCCACTCCAGAAAGTGCAACAGTAGATAAGGCGTTGGATAGCGTAGAGGTAAAAATTACTATTCCCACTCCAGAGAGTGCAACAGTAGGTAAAGCGTTGGATAGCGTAGGTGTACAAATTACTATTTCCACTCCAGAGAGTGCAACAGTAGGGAAAGCGTTGGATAGCGTAGGGGTAAAAATTACTATTGCGAGAATCAAGAGGGAGAGAGAGGACCAGATAGCTAGTCCAGATCCCCGGATTATATGTAAGCAAATCAAAAGGAGACTAGCTAGAAAAGGGGGTTAGTCTGACATTATTTTGTTATTGTCATAGCGACTCAGTGTTATTGGCGGTGGCACCTGTTGGGTGTCTTTAGAAAGCCCTCACCCACCAACCTAGTTGGTGGCATGCTTCATCATCGGGCCCACCCAGTGACACCTAGCGTGTCCCGGGTGTGCTACGACGCCTGATTACAGCGGAGCAGGTATGTCACTGTGTGTGCGGTGTGAGGTGTACAGAGAAGTGAGGTTAAAACGGCTTGGCGGATGGTCCCTGGGGTGAGAAGACTTTATTAAAAGGGCCTCCGTCAGCGGTTAAAAATAAGGCTGAGGGACGTTAGAGGCGGGTTACGACCTCCTACGTCCTAGATGTGTCAACATGTTTCAGCCAGTGCCTTATATTAATCTGGCTTTCTTCAGGACAATAAAATTATGTGTGGGTTAAAATTAGGGTAAGTGTAGTGTAGTCTATGTGTCTACACGCCCTAAAGTGTATATAACTGTGAGAGGGGGGATTCCCTTCTCAAGATCACCTGTACATTTAACAATGAGAGACAGGGACAAGACAAACATAGGAAAAAAGAGTCACTAGAAAATATTGATCATAATTTATGACAGCCGGCTTAATAGCGGATTAGTGCAGGCTATGAGCGGCTCAAGTGTAATGATACTGGTGGTATCATTATTGTGGAATCACACTGAAATTCGAGGGTGAAGTGGTTAAAACAGCGGTAAAAAATACTGCAGTAGTGAATAGTGAAGTATTGTGGCGCAAGCACATTGTCTTACGCTTTTTTAGGCTTGCTTGTGTAAGGATTGCAAGAAAGTTCCACAGGAGCGCCAGGAATCCGAAGAATAATCCACAGTGCTCCCCTACGGCTTCCCGACTCTATCAAACACTAGAGTACGAGAGACACGCCAGGGGAACACAGGGAGACAAAACAAGGGAAGATGGTGAAGAATAAATGGTGTGTCGATACTCTTCTGGATAATCTGCGTGGTACATCAATTGAGGAACTGGCAATAGGCAACCGGAATCCTTACTCTTTGGAGAACATGTATGTATACGACATCTAGATATGGAACATCAACTGGCTTTTAGTTGTTTGTGGACTTCGTGAAGCCTTAGGCACTAACGAGTGATATGTATGAAAACCTTTAGCCACCTCTTCTGATGCTGGGTATCTCGTGATTCCCTGTAGAGAAGCTGCAGATAGAACCCACTTGGATCCACGCAAGAATCACTCCAAACACCAGGACAGTATTCCAGAAGTATTGTAAGGTTGGGAAAAATAATAAAAGGGGCAAAAATAGAACGAAGATAACCTAGCTATCTAGCTAAAGGGAACAGGGGGAAAAATAGGAAATGTAATGTACAAAAAAGGACAACAGGACCAGGCTGGCTGTCCGGTAAAGCGCCTTCAAATGCAGGCATAAACTGGGAACAACCGGAAAGGCAGGGAAAAAACCCTTGCCGCCGGAACAAACTTCAAGGACTAAATTAGGAAAGGTTCACGAGGAATGTGAACTCAGGACACTAGAATTACAAGCGCCAAGCCTGAACGCCCGTAAAACTACTCGCCCCTGATTCGAAATAACAAATGCAAGGTCCGCTCGAAAACGCGATGGCCGGAAAGGCAGACTGCCGACCAGCGCTCCAAACAGGAAATCCCAACAGCAAAATACGGAAGTCAGGCAAGGAAGGTCAAAGACGGATGCAGAGCACGAAGGGAGCTTGACGCAAGAACGTGAAGCGTCTCTCCCAGCTTCCTGATGCTCTAAATAGCATGCATCTTAAAGGGACAGTGTCTTTTTGGGAATCTCGAAGCATGACAGCTTGTACTCCAAGGCTATTGAAGAGGCAAGGGGTGGCCCTGGTAGGGAGAAAGAGGACCACTGGGGTAAGGAGACCTGTGGGAGAAAGGGTAGCGCTTACCTATGGTAGGGATGTTCAGCATACTCACAGGATTTCTGGTCAGCTCCAGCGTGGGACCTGTTGTGCCTCCTTCGCATAACCGGTAAAGAATGGCTGTGGTGGCCGGTTTTTTATACTAACGTTAACTGCTTGATTAGTGGCACCTGGAGGGAAGAGTAATGGTAGAAAGACTAGCTTTTCGGATCGAAATTATGCTCAGGTGAGTGCCCTTCGTATCGCGCTGGTGCGCGGAGTAGTGCCGCTGGCTTCGCGCATGCGTGCGAAGGAGGTGCTGCCGTGCGCATGCGCGGCCGAGGAGTTGTTTAGCGCATGCGCGGGCGAGAAGTGGTTCGCGCATGCGTGGTAGCGCAAGTCCTGAGTGCGGCGCGGTGGGATATTAGTTAGCGCCTGCGCACACGAGATTTGGTGTAGATTTATGGTGGCAAGTGCTGAATAGCACTAAGGGCACAGGATATTGTCCATGTGTCAGTGAGTCACGCTTTTTGATGGGAGGATGAGGGGGACGCATGGTTGTCCCAGTATGACTGTAGGCTAGGGGAACAAGGTGGTAAATAAAGGCAAAATGCCTGATGAAAGGGGGGGGTGTAGTGCCCTACTGGGGTGCGTCTGGGTAGTCAGGCTAGACCACAGGGAGGCTAAGGATCAGGGTGGTTCCCAAAAGGATTGGGAAGACATGGTGGCAGTAAAGGCAAAGTTCCTGAGTGGTCATGCTGGACCAAAGGAAGGCTTAAGGTCAGGTTGGTTCACAGGGTCAGTGAGTTCCAGGGGATGGCATCATTGAGCCCTTCAGTGGCTGTGGACAGGCGATATATCCATCTTTGCTCTTTGTTTAGCAATTTCTTGTCATTGTTAACTGGGCTGACTGGTATCTGCTCGATGACTGTCCAGGTGAAGTCATTTGGGGTGTGGCACTGGGTGATAAAGTGGTTTGTCAGTTTGCTTATGCTTTTTTTGCAGCGCATTGTGCTGCGGTGCTCCGTTATCCTGGTCCTCACTTTGCGTGTGGTCATGCCCACATATCGGAGCCCACATCTGCAGGTTAGTAAGTAGATTACATTCTGTGAGTTGCAGTTTGTGTGGCTCCTTTGGGACCATATCTTGTTCGGTTCCAGGTTGAGGGTCTTCGTGTGGGATGTCAGGTGACAGACACTGCAGTCATTGCATGGGTAATGACCAGTAACTTTTGGCATACCCCATGCATTGAGGATGGTGTTCTCAGGTTTAGGTGGTGGTTTAGGTCTGGTACTGACGAGTTGGTCTCGGAGGTTGTGGCACCTTTTGTAGGCAAACCTCGGGGGTTCCCAATTCCTTTGTCCGGAGTTAATGATTCTCCAGTGCTTCTTTATGATTTTGGCCACTTCATTCGAGGCAGTGTTGAAGGTAGTCACGCACGTTGTCGGTTGAGCGTCAGTTTCTTTAATGACGTCTTCTAGTAATGCGTCACGGTTCTGGTTTCTTGCTCTCTTCTGAGTTTTTTTGATGATTGCCCTTGGATAGCCACGGTGTTCTAGTTTTTTAGCCAAGTCCGCTGATTGTGACTTGTAGTCGCGTATATCCGAACAGTTCCTTCTGATGCGGAGGAACTGGCCAAATGGTAAGTTTTCTTTTAGAGGCCGTGGGTGGAAACTGTTGAAGTGTAGCAGTGAGTTCCTTGCCGTCGGTTTGTGGTAAGTTGTGGTTGTCAAGGTTCCACTTGTGGCTGCTATTTCCAGATCTAAAAAGGGGAGTTGCTTATTACTGGCTGTGCAGGTGAACTTGAGGTATGGGTCTCTGTTGTTGAGCCATTGTAGGAAGTTGTCCAGTTCTGGTTTTGAGCCGTCCCAGATGACCAATATATCATCGATATATCGATGCCATTTCAGTATATGGTCTTTGAACGGGTTGGTTTCTACATTGATGTGAGTGCTTTCGAAGTGGTGGACGTATAGTCCAGCTACACTCGGCGCGAAAACACTGCCCATGGAGGTTCCATTGGTTTGCAGGTAGAAAGTGCCCTCATACTCAAAGTAGTTTTCTTTGAGGGCGAGGGCTGCACAGTTCATGACAAAGCTCCTAGGTGTCTGGTATGGCCAAGGGGATTCTTCCAGGATGTCCTTTAGCACCTGTAGGGTGGCGTCTTGAGGCAGGCTGGTGTATAAGCTTTCCACGTCCAGTCCTACCAACAATTGTGTCTCAGGGTCAAAGGTGGTGTTGGCAATGGTTTGCAAGAGGTGTTTGGTGTCCCTGATATAGGTGGGCGTTTTTTGTACCAGGGGGTTGAGGAAGAAGTCACAGTATCTAGACAGTGGCTCTAGTATGGAATTGATGCCAGATACTATTGGTCTGCCCGGCGGTGGAATTACCCCTTTTGTACCTTGGGTACTGTGTAAAAGTATGGGGTTTTGGTGTTCTCCGGGCAGAGGTATTCGGCCTCCTGTTTGGAGATCTCCTCATTATCTGCTGCCCTTTTGACAAGGTCGTGCACTGTGGTGCGTAGTTGTTCTGTGGGATCCCGCTCCAATCTGCGATAGTTCCGGCTGTCGCTGAGTAGTCTCCGACATTCAGCATCGTAGTCTGTCTTGTTCAGTAATACTATGCCGCCCCCTTTGTCAGCTGGTTTGATTACTAAGGTGGGGTTGTCTTTCAGGCGTTGTATCGTTTGTCTGTCTGTCCATGACATGTTGTTGTAGTGGTTGGTGGGGTTAAGTTTCTCTATGTCATGGTACACAGCCTGTTCAAAGGTTGTTATTTCCGCTGGCACGGTTGAGGGTGGGGGGACAAAGGTGGACTTCACTCTGAGTCCTGTGGTGTTTGTGTTGTCCTCGGTTTGGGGCTGGTCTTGGTTTGATTTTTCAAAGAAGGACTTCAGTTTCAGTTTCCTGAAGAATTGGGCTAGTTCCGCTTGTAGTCTGAACTTGTCCAGTCTTGTGGTTGGTACAAAGGATAGACCTCGCTCCAGGACTGACGTCTCTGTGATGGAAAGTGGGGTGCTGGACAGGTTGAACACTAGTGATGGTTGGCAGGTGGGATTGTCTACCTGCTCGTTCCCGGGGTTGCTTCTTTCGTCTTCTGACGTGTGTTGGAGCTCACCGGGTTTTCGTCTTCCCAGTGTACCTGTGCGTTGTTGGGCTGATTTGTTCTTCTGCGGCCCCGGGGTCTCTGGCCCCGTCCTAAAAAAGGAAAGTTGTTGCCCTGGTTACCTGCAAAGAATGGCATTGGTCCTTGGGGGTACATGTTGGGGAAACCAAAGTAGGGGTTCTGCATATGGCCTAAATTAGGTGGGAAGCCGAAAAATTGGTTTGGATGTCCTCCTTGCCAGTGATTGGGCCATCGCTGTCCTCTTCGTCCTCGGCCTCCTCGTTTTTGTGATCCACTGCTTGAGTCACTGGAGACGGAGCTGTCATCCCCTGAGGAGTTGGATGTGTTGGTTTCCTTGGTAGGTGGGGTGTAGTTCTCCTCCGAGTAGGGGTATACTTTTGCGTAGGAGAACTTTTTCAGATCTTTCTCAAATTTTTTGAATTTGGCCTGGGTTAGGTAGTCCTTGTACTCATTTATCTCCCGGTTCTGATCGTCAAGTTTCTTCTTGAACGATGTTATCGTGGCTTTAAAGTGTCTTTCTGTTTCTTCTATCTCAAGGGATAGGGTGTCTGACAAACGTTTAGCGGTTTTTAGGATGAGGATCATCCAGTCTCTGGTGCAGTGCCATGCTATCTGGGCCCAGTCCTTCCTGAACGTGGGGTCGTCGAGGAAGATCCTGGGTGCATTTGATACCAATAGCCCCCTGGGTGCAGAGTTGGTTCTAAGGTATTGGGCCAGTATTGTTCCATGTAGGATGGTGCGTATCCTGTTGCGCTTCTTTTCTGTTAAGGTCTCCCAGTCCGTGGTCTGTGCGATTGTGTTAGAGATGTTAAAATCGGTTTGGCATGACGGGTCAGACAGTATGTCTGTCAAGTCACTCTCAGAGAAAGTCAGTCCATGGTTTTCAGCCATGGTTGTTTGTTCTCTCACAGCTGCGCGCTGTCGGTAAGTGCGAGAATCAAGAGGGAGAGAGAGGACCAGATAGCTAGTCCAGATCCCCGGATTATATGTAAGCAAATCAAAAGGAGACTAGCTAGAAAAGGGGGTTAGTCTGACATTATTTTGTTATTGTCATAGCGACTCAGTGTTATTGGCGGTGGCACCTGTTGGGTGTCTTTAGAAAGCCCTCACCCACCAACCTAGTTGGTGGCATGCTTCATCATCGGGCCCACCCAGTGACACCTAGCGTGTCCCGGGTGTGCTACGACGCCTGATTACAGCGGAGCAGGTATGTCACTGTGTGTGCGGTGTGAGGTGTACAGAGAAGTGAGGTTAAAACGGCTTGGCGGATGGTCCCTGGGGTGAGAAGACTTTATTAAAAGGGCCTCCGTCAGCGGTTAAAAATAAGGCTGAGGGACGTTAGAGGCGGGTTACGACCTCCTACGTCCTAGATGTGTCAACATGTTTCAGCCAGTGCCTTATATTAATCTGGCTTTCTTCAGGACAATAAAATTATGTGTGGGTTAAAATTAGGGTAAGTGTAGTGTAGTCTATGTGTCTACACGCCCTAAAGTGTATATAACTGTGAGAGGGGGGATTCCCTTCTCAAGATCACCTGTACATTTAACAATGAGAGACAGGGACAAGACAAACATAGGAAAAAAGAGTCACTAGAAAATATTGATCATAATTTATGACAGCCGGCTTAATAGCGGATTAGTGCAGGCTATGAGCGGCTCAAGTGTAATGATACTGGTGGTATCATTATTGTGGAATCGCACTGAAATTCGAGGGTGAAGTGGTTAAAACAGCGGTAAAAAATACTGCAGTAGTGAATAGTGAAGTATTGTGGCGCAAGCACATTGTCTTACGCTTTTTTAGGCTTGCTTGTACTCCAAGGCTATTGAAGAGGCAAGGGGTGGCCCTGGTAGGGAGAAAGAGGACCACTGGGGTAAGGAGACCTGTGGGAGAAAGGGTAGCGCTTACCTATGGTAGGGATGTTCAGCATACTCACAGGATTTCTGGTCAGCTCCAGCGTGGGACCTGTTGTGCCTCCTTCGCATAACCGGTAAAGAATGGCTGTGGTGGCCGGTTTTTTATACTAACGTTAACTGCTTGATTAGTGGCACCTGGAGGGAAGAGTAATGGTAGAAAGACTGGCTTTTCGGATCGAAATTATGCTCAGGTGAGTGCCCTTCGTATCGCGCTGGTGCGCGGAGTAGTGCCGCTGGCTTCGCGCATGCGTGCGAAGGAGGTGCTGCCGTGCGCATGCGCGGCCGAGGAGTTGTTTAGCGCATGCGCGGCCGAGAAGTGGTTCGCGCATGCGTGGTAGCGCAAGTCCTGAGTGCGGCGCGGTGGGATATTAGTTAGCGCCTGCGCACACGAGATTTGGTGTAGATTTATGGTGGCAAGTGCTGAATAGCACTAAGGGCACAGGATATTGTCCATGTGTCAGTGAGTCACGCTTTTTGATGGGAGGATGAGGGGGACGCATGGTTGTCCCAGTATGACTGTAGGCTAGGGGAACAAGGTGGTAAATAAAGGCAAAATGCCTGATGAAAGGGGGGGGTGTAGTGCCCTACTGGGGTGCGTCTGGGTAGTCAGGCTAGACCACAGGGAGGCTAAGGATCAGGGTGGTTCCCAAAAGGATTGGGAAGACATGGTGGCAGTAAAGGCAAAGTTCCTGAGTGGTCATGCTGGACCAAAGGAAGGCTTAAGGTCAGGTTGGTTCACAGGGTCAGTGAGTTCCAGGGGATGGCTTCATTGAGCCCTTCAGTGGCTGTGGACAGGCGATATATCCATCTTTGCTCTTTGTTTAGCAATTTCTTGTCATTGTTAACTGGGCTGACTGGTATCTGCTCGATAACTGTCCAGGTGAAGTCATTTGGGGTGTGGCACTGGGTGATAAAGTGGTTTGTCAGTTTGCTTATGCTTTTTTTGCAGCGCATTGTGCTGCGGTGCTCCGTTATCCTGGTCCTCACTTTGCGTGTGGTCATGCCCACATAGGCAGGCGCTAACTAATATCCCACCGCGCCGCACTCAGGACTTGCGCTACCACGCATGCGCGAACCACTTCTCGGCCGCGCATGCGCTAAACAACTCCTCGGCCGCGCATGCGCACGGCAGCACCTCCTTCGCACGCATGCGCGAAGCCAGCGGCACTACTCCGCGCACCAGCGCGATACGAAGGGCACTCACCTGAGCATAATTTCGATCCGAAAAGCCAGTCTTTCTACCATTACTCTTCCCTCCAGGTGCCACTAATCAAGCAGTTAACGTTAGTATAAAAAACCGGCCACCACAGCCATTCTTTACCGGTTATGCGAAGGAGGCACAACAGGTCCCACGCTGGAGCTGACCAGAAATCCTGTGAGTATGCTGAACATCCCTACCATAGGTAAGCGCTACCCTTTCTCCCACAGGTCTCCTTACCCCAGTGGTCCTCTTTCTCCCTACCAGGGCCACCCCTTGCCTCTTCAATAGCCTTGGAGTACAAGCAAGCCTAAAAAAGCGTAAGACAATGTGCTTGCGCCACAATACTTCACTATTCACTACTGCAGTATTTTTTACCGCTGTTTTAACCACTTCACCCTCGAATTTCAGTGCGATTCCACAATAATGATACCACCAGTATCATTACACTTGAGCCGCTCATAGCCTGCACTAATCCGCTATTAAGCCGGCTGTCATAAATTATGATCAATATTTTCTAGTGACTCTTTTTTCCTATGTTTGTCTTGTCCCTGTCTCTCATTGTTAAATGTACAGGTGATCTTGAGAAGGGAATCCCCCCTCTCACAGTTATATACACTTTAGGGCGTGTAGACACATAGACTACACTACACTTACCCTAATTTTAACCCACACATAATTTTATTGTCCTGAAGAAAGCCAGATTAATATAAGGCACTGGCTGAAACATGTTGACACATCTAGGACGTAGGAGGTCGTAACCCGCCTCTAACGTCCCTCAGCCTTATTTTTAACCGCTGACAGAGGCCCTTTTAATAAAGTCTTCTCACCCCAGGGACCATCCGCCAAGCTGTTTTAACCTCACTTCTCTGTACACCTCACACCGCACACACAGTGACATACCTGCTCCGCTGTAATCAGGCGTCGTAGCACACCCGGGACACGCTAGGTGTCACTGGGTGGGCCCGATGATGAAGCATGCCACCAACTAGGTTGGTGGGTGAGGGCTTTCTAAAGACACCCAACAGGTGCCACCGCCAATAACACTGAGTCGCTATGACAATAACAAAATAATGTCAGACTAACCCCCTTTTCTAGCTAGTCTCCTTTTGATTTGCTTAAAAATTACTATTCCCACTCCAGAAAGTGCAGCAGTAGGTAAGGCGTTGGATAGCATAGAGGTAAAAATTACTATTCCCACTCCAGAGAGTGCAACAGTAGGGAAAGCGTTGGATAGCGTAGGGGTACAAATTACTATTCCCACTCCAGAGAGTGCAACAGTAGAGAAAGGGTTGGATAGCGTATGGGTAAAAATTACTATTCCCACTCCAGAGAGTGCAACAGTAGAGAAAGGGTTGGATAGCGTAGGGGTAACAATTAATATTCCCACTCCAGAGAGTGCAACAGTAGGGAAAGCGTTGGATAGCGTAGGGTTAAAAATGACTATTCCCACTCCAAAGAGTGCAACAGTAGGGAAAGCGTTGGATAGCGTAGGGGTAAAAATTACTATTCCCACTCCAGAAAGTGCAACAGTAGATAAGGCGTTAGATGGCGTAGAGGTAAAAATTACTATTCACACTCCAGAGAGTGCAACAGTAGGGAAAGCGTTGGATAGCGTAGGGGTAAGCATTGCTATTCCCACTCCAGTGAGTGCAACAGTAGGGAAAGTAGATACTTCATATATTATTTAAATAAATATATATATTAATATCTATAAAAAAATTAATTAAAAGTAATTACCAATTTAATATAATATAATAATTAATTAATTACAAATACTAGTTTAAATTAATCATTACAATTAGTTATCTATTAATACTAATTCATTACAAATTAACAATCAATTAAATAGTAATTAAAAAGTTACCTCAACAATTAAAATCTAATAAATACCAACGAATAATTAACATATGTAATTAGTTATAATTAAATTACTTCCCACCCTATTTCCCTATAAACCCACAACCCACTAAAGAAAAAAAATTAGTAAAATTAACATAATTATCAATTAATCAATTTAATAAAATTAATTCTCATTTAAAATGCAATTAATTACCAAATAATTATTTAACAATTAATTATAAATAAATAACACTACATAAATTAACATATTTAATTATTTATAATTAAATTACTTCCCACCCTATTCCCCTATAAACCCACAACCATCTACAGTAATTAAATTACTTAAATTTACATAATTATCAATTAAGCAATTAAATACAATTAATTGGCAATTAAAATTTAATTAATTACAAAATAAAAATTAGTTAACAATTAATTATAAACAAATACCAATAAATAAATTTACATATTTAATTATTTATAATTAAATTACTTCCCACCCTATTCCCCTATAAACCCACAACCCGATACAGAAATTAAATTTCTTAAATTAACATAATTATCAATTAATCAATTAAATAAAGTTAATTGACAATTAAAATTTAATTAATTACAAAATAAAAATTAGTTAACATTTAATTATAAACAAATACCAATAAATAAATTTACATATTTAATTATTTATAATTAAATTACTTCCCACCCTATTCCCCTATAAACCCACAACCCGCTACAGAATTAAATTACTCAAAATTTAAATAACATTAAATTCATTAATTAAATTACATTATAACATAAATAAACACTTTTAACACATAAAATACACTATAAAAAATTCGATATTATTAAATATTTGATATTTTTATTAACCTATATTATGTACTTCAATATTTTGACTATCTATATTTTAAAATTCGATATTACATTACTTACCTTCAAAACGATATTTTTGATTTCTATATTCCGTCCATTCGATATTCTGTCCAGCCTATATTTTGTACTCGATATTATGTCCCTTCGATATTTTGTAGTCAATATTTTGTCTGTTTATCACCAGGAACACCTATACTGGTTTAAAGGTGCCCTACCCCATATAGGAAGAAGAGTACGACTCTGCCCGCTCGGAGGAGAAGGGACAACATGGCTGGTATTTGCGGCCTACACACCACATCCTGATATTGAAAAAATGCCATCAGGAGACTTACTCATACAACATAAAGATTTAACTACTTAACCGCAGCGCAAATTCTCCCGCCGATGTGTCTGCCAACGGACGAGCGTAGCACCAGTGAGGTAGTGCTTGCGACAGCCATTGGTCGACGTGAGCACAGAACGGGTTAATTAGAATCTATAGAAACATGATGCAATTTGCTATGAGGACACTTACAGTCCAACAAGCCATAGATGCAACAAATGGAACTTAATCACAGGGTACAGCAACTAAAATCACACAACAAACATTAGACACAGTGATGGGCAAAATGCCCACAAAACGTGAACAAATGCCATTCTGGGTAGCTCAGAAAATAACACAGCTAGAGGCAGTATTCCCGAATACTACCTCGTATGAAAAACACAGAATGCTAACAATCTGCTTGCCCATGGGGATAACACCACCCGTAGAGGATTGTAACACTTGGGGTACAGTCTTTGCTGAAATTTATACCAGAACTCATAGTATTCTGTCCTTAGCGGTGATATCAGATGTATTAAGACAAATACAAAATTAGTATGGATCAGAACTTGCTCTGAACTTAGGGATGAAGTTACTAGGTAACTAAGCCCAGGTGTCGGCCATCATTTTAGCTAAAAGAGGGAAGGCAGCTTCAGTGGTTATCCACCAACGCCTAAGGGAGTTCAGTCCTTTAGAACAGGAACACAAACTACCAAATTAATTGAAACTGCATATGCAGAATTAGGCAGAGACAGTTTAGGTGGGAAAGCTTTAAAACCACAACTAATGGGCAGTTTTGAAAAGGACACTTCCAAGCAGACACCTGCTTCATCTAAAAAGAAGTGGGATAATAAAAAACAACAAACATATAAAGGAAACAGATCTCAATCCCGAGGTAGATCTCCTCCACAGGAGACCTCCGAAAAAAGGTATAGCCTCAGGAATAGGAATAATATTTGGAAACCTGACAGGTATCAATATACTGATAAACGTTTCTCTTGTTCCTTTCAGGGTTCTTCGAAAAACTCCGAGAGGGAAGGACGGTCAGAAAGACAAGAAGAGCAAACAAAGTCCAGAGACAAGCAGCTCGCTCAAGAGTACACTTCCAAAAAAGAAGAGAAGGCAAAGCAAAAGCCATAGTTCAAAAAGAAGAAGGTTGCAGGTCTAAAGATCAGACATGCCCAGAATTCTGAGGACCCAACTACTGTACGGGGAATTGGCTCTGACGACAGAACCTAATGGAATTTCTGGTTATAGCGGACTTGAATGATATATCACGGTGGAAACGCCCAATACTAGGGTGAGTGTCCCACATAAAGTATATGAAATAATGCTCCAGATGGAAGGGGACAAAAGTAGAACAGTGAGAGGTCTCTTTTGGGAGAACCTCACGTTCGGCTATGACATTTTGTTAGCTGAACGAGATTGGCTGCCAGCATTCATCATGGATTGCCCTAAAGGAGAAACGGTAATTCTACCGGCATTCTCAGATCATATTCCCAGGTACTTGCAACACACATATGCCCAGGCTCCAGCATTTTACAAAAACCATGTTGGATGGGATGAGGATTTAACCCACCACATAATTCCTTTAAAAATTACTCCAACTGCACAGAGGCAGTATCCAATAAAGCAAGAAGCTAAAAATCAGGTCAGGGAGATCTTAGATCAAATAGAATACCAAAGGGTGGTTGAAGATTGCACCTCGTCAATAAATAATCTTTTGTTTCCGGTAAAGAAAGCTGACAATTCATATCGTCTGGTTTTAGATTACAGACATTTAAACACTTGCACTAAGACATTTTCAGTCCAAAATGCACACAGTGCCGCATTAAGGAATAACATTATGCGGAAAAAATACAAAACAACACTAGATATCTCAAATGGATTTTTCTGCCAAAATATAGAACCTGAAAGCAGGTATCTAACAGCATTCTCAGCGCTAGGGTCCCAGCGGCAATTTGTCATCTCCCCCAGTGGTATAAGAACAGCTCGGGGTTGTTTTCGGCCAGAGTTGCTGAGTTACTTCAAAACCTAGATGAAGAGGCCATGTCCTATGTGGATGATAGTTATTTGACAGACGATGACTGGAGGAACACTTGAACAGGGTGAATTCCATAATTTGGGGATTTGCATCTGAGGGCTACAAATTTAACTTTAAACAATCAAAAAATGCCCACCTCAGTGTCCTGTTTTTAGGATATGAGCTTTCAAGTGAAGGAAAAAGCCTGGCAGACAATTTATTTCCTAAATTTTGGTAGAATATACATTTTAGATTACGCAGAAAGAGTAAAACCTTTCTACGACTTAATAAATCCTTATTTCTCAGGAAAACATTGGACACAGTGAAGGACTGGGTTCTTTAAGACCCAGCGGTGCCAGGGGACAACACCTGAAACCTTCGTGGGTTACCTGCTCCGGCGTACGAATGACAGAGACACGGGACACTTCCTTGGGCGTCAAAGATTCAAGGTTTATTTACTGCAGGGAACACAGACGTCACGACAAGTACAACACGTGCAACTTGGGGAGACTGCTTCAAATTGGTTCTGTGGATCGCTCCTTTTATACACAGTTCTCCCATAGGTTAATGTGGCAGACAAAAGTTTACAACCCAGTTCCCACAATTATCCCCCAGAGGGGTCGCTTTGGTCACTTTGAAACATACAAGGTCCGGAACATAAGTGCGGAAACATTTGGCGGTTCCCAACTGTAAAAACCCATCTTCCCACTATTAGTACATTCCAATCAGCAGTAAAACAGATCGAAATAGGAACAAGGACAGGTGCAGAGGAAGATGGAAACAGTGGGGAGATCGAAAAGGGTGTAAAAGGGGAGGTATCGGGAAACACGAGCTACAGGCATCAAAGGGACGTGCCTAATGAGATGCACGGCTGAGACAATACACCGGCACGGCAAGATGAGCCTCGAGCGGGGCCATCTGCCTTACAGTATCATCCCCCTCGTCATAAAGACACTTACAAAGGACATGTGTCTTCCGCAAATATCTTGGGAGTCCCAGGGTCGCGAAGCGGACAACGTCCGTTCGCTGGCTACTTGAGGGCAAGAGACAAAATGGATGCCGTATCTAAGATGGAACCCGTGGGTACAAATGAAAAACCCACATAACAAACGAACGGTTTAAGTTAGCACAGCGAAACTGCGCACACTTACTAAACTCGTCATTTGCGGTTCATAGATACCAGACTCGACCATATTCGTGCGAGCCGAAAACACCACTTACAATTGTCACGGAACCTCAGACGCTCCTTTTGCCCTCATGTAGGCAAGCACTAGTCGGAATCATACTCGATATTCATCAGACCATCTAGATGTTGCTGTAGCATAGCTCTGTCCAACCGAGTCCCCTTGGTAACAGGTGGCTGTCTCATACACGTTGTAGCACAAAGGCCACATAAGGCAGGACCGCACTGCACACAAAGGCAACACGTGAACAGGAACGCTACAACGACTCCGATAATCATCAGAATCTTCCAACCCCAGGTCGACATCAGGCCCCAAAACCACCCAAGTAGCGTCCAATCCCCTACATCCACGTGTATGGATTCAGAGATCTTATGCAACTTTGAGATGGCTTGATAAACAGTCGGAGCGTTATCAGGAATGAAAATACAGCAGCTCGAATGGATCACCTTACATACCCCACCTCGATCTGCTAAGATCACGTCTAAAACCATACGGTTTTGTAACGTCATAAGTCTATCCGCCTGAAGTTCTGTGGTGATATTACCAAGGGCACTGGCAGTAATATTAGCTGTCGATTCTACCACTCGAGTCAACTGTCTCAGGTTCCTACTATTAACCATAGGTCCCCAAAACGGGAGGAAACCCTTGAAAAAGTCTCCTGCCTCTTGACCGGCAGTATCCTCTTCGCTAATTACGCCTCTCACAACTCTAGTCTTGTGATAATCTGCATCTACAGTGAACGTCGGGGGCAACAAGTTTGCGATAAAACATGAGCCCATGAAGTCAGAGGGCAACCATGCATACGCACGATCATGACAGATAAAGTATGTACCCTTGGCAGCCAGGAACACAGGGGACGAGACCATCGGCAGAATGTAATTTTCAGTGCAAGCACTTTCTCCAAGTCGGGCTTTCGATCTTCGGCCACGACCCATTAGACAAAAATTACCAATGTGGGGTACGACCCATACCGGAGGCGAGCTTTTAAGCTGTTTTTCACTAGTGAACACACTATACTCGCCTCTACTCAGGACCCTGTAGGCTTGTACCTCTTCTTCTGGAATAAGCGAGGGATCATAGATATCGCTATCTAAATCCTCTATTGCTATGGACAAGGGTTTTTGATACGAGGTAGGACCAGAGTAGGGGAAACGTGGTTCTCGAATGGGGTGGAAGCCTAGTGCGCTTCGAAACATTGTTTGAAATGCTCGAGCGGACCCTTGGGAACTATACGGTAACACTAGATATGGAATTCCCTTATCCGTGGTATGTGGCATCAACCCACACACCCAACAATTAGTAGTGTTAACCACTAACTGATGCTGATGAAGGAGCTGAATAAAGGAATTGTTGCGGAATTCTGCACGTCTAGCCTGCTCGTGTTCAGGTAAGATATGAAAAGAATGAGGAGAAGCAGTGGAGGTAAGTTTAGGGTCAAGGGTAGGAGTAGGTATGGCAGAAGGCAAGAAGTAAAACATCGCGTAATACACTCCACCCGCCAATAATGCAGAAACAGTCAAAAACAATACAAATATTTGAGACATAAAACATTTGGTACGACTGAGTTGTTGTAACTTGAACCTTTGCACCTGAGCTTCTTCCAAGTCCATCAGCTTCGAAAACGCCATCCCCTACGACCGTCCGCAACGTTTCTTGACGCACTTCGTTCTGTGTAGCAGTAGTCGATCCCTAGGAGTTCCCAGGAGCCGACGGTCTTTAACCTAGTGTCAAGACCTACTAACCAGAAGGAAGTACACGCGCGGCCCTACGGCCTTTATTCACAATTATGTATGCAAAGTGTCTCTCAGCTGTGGAGGCAAAAATATGAGGAACGAAACTCAATGTATATATACAAAATAATTACAATGATACGAGTGTTCAAACTGATCGTGGAAAACGGGATAATGCAGTTGTCAAGGGACAGAACAGGATTTTTTATTAGTCTCTGGTGCTAGATCGCAAAAAGTATCGGGTTTTCCCAGGACGTGTCTGTTCGTCAAACAAAGGATCCGTCGAAGGGACAGCGTCCTGTTGATCAGCTGAATGTTCTGGTCTTGAGTCTTTTGATGACAAATGTTCAACAGTGTCTTTCTGCTGCACTGAGGATTCTCCGACAGGTTGTGCGTCGCTGAAAGGTACAAACGCCGGCAATCCTTCGGTTTCAGTTGATGCAATGCCTCTCCTTACCCACGAGTCTGCCGGCAACGGAATAGGGACCTTTTTGGTGTGGGTGGCGTGCACCCAATTCTTCCGACCCTCAAGACGAACGGCAGTTCTCGTGGCAAGGAGGACCTGGAAGGGTCCAGTGAACCTGGGATCCAAATTGTTCTTGCGCGAAAAGTTGCGCGTCACCACCCAATCTCCGGGCTGGAGCTGGTGGCCTGGACCCTCCGTCTGCGTCGGCAGTGCTTCGTAAACCTGTTGGTGAATTAACCTCAGTTTAGCAGTCAAGTCATGAAGATAATCGATCAACATTGGATACTCAAGATCACAGAACGCACCCGGTCTAGGGACCCCCCAAACATTGGCAGGACGACCGAACACTATTTCATAGGGACTAAGCCCTACTCGGGAGTGTACAGTTGCCCTTGTTGACAGTAATGCTAAGGGTAAAGCGTCAGGCCACGAGAGACCAGTCGTAGCCTGAATCTTTGCTAGTTTTAGTTTTAGGGTGCCATTATACCCTTCAACCAAACCAGCTGACTGGGGATGATTGGCGCTATGGAATTTCTGATTAATTCCAAGGCCCTTGCACACACTCTTCATCACACTCCCCACAAACTCACTTCCGTTATCTGACCACACAACTCTAGGCATTCCGTACCGAGGAAAGTATTCCTTCAGTAGGATTTTCGCAGTGGACAAAGCAGTATTGTCTTTGAGAGGATAGGCCTCAATCCATCGGGAGAATGCGCAAACCACAACTAACACGTATTTCAGGTTATTGCATCTCTC
This sequence comes from Lissotriton vulgaris, assembly GCF_964263255.1. Lineage (NCBI taxonomy): Eukaryota > Metazoa > Chordata > Amphibia > Caudata > Salamandridae > Lissotriton > Lissotriton vulgaris. The sequence goes on along the minus strand of NC_141694.1, from coordinate 1,722,415,002 downwards.
CATATGGATGAAGTCCAATTGGATCACCTCAAAGGGGCATGAAGGGGGAGCAAAACTACCAGGAGGAGTTGGGGTTCCCTTACCAGGATTGTACAACATGCACACCATACAATTCTTAACCAATCGTTCAGCACATTTCGTGATACCATCATTCTTCCACACAGGAGACAACAACTTACAAATACCTTTCACGCTAATATGTGCTAACCCATGCGCCATTGTCACAACAGCTAGCACATATGCATCCGGTAACATCCATCTCTTATGTTCCGACAAATCAATCCAACAACCATTCGCATCCAACTTTCCCGTACTTTCTTTCCACTTCGTCTTTTCAGTCTCAGTGGCCTCATTCTGAATTGTTTTCACACTCTCTATAGTGTCTTCACACATACTCGATTCCGTAGGCCACCTAACCGAACTCGTCACATACATTCGAGTGCTAAGGTTCCGGGCAGTCTCCTTAGCAGTCTCATCCGCAAACGCATTACCTCGACCAACATCATCCGTCACCTTACGATGTGCACTACATTTAACAATCGCTACCTGCTTAGGCAACGTAAGTGCGTCCAAGAGATCATTCACAAGCTGACCATGCTGAATCTTCGTACCATGCGATGTCAGAAAACCTCTCTCTCTCCACAACCGTCCAAAGCTATGCGCGACGCCAAATGCATATTGGCTGTCGGTAAACACATTCACACGTTTCCCTTTTGCTAACACACACGCTCTAGTGAGAGCGATCAATTCTGCAGCTTGGGCAGAATTCTGATTCAATCTTGCAGCCTCAACAACAGTATTCAACGTTACAACAGCATATGCAGTAGTCACATCGCCATTCGGCAGTTTAAAACATGAACCATCCACATACAGCGTTCCATCTGGATCTTCTAAAGGAGTGTTTTTAAGGTCCACTCGACCTTTTGTTTCCTCTTCTGTCCTCAAATAACAGTCGTGTTCTGTTATTTCATCTGACTCTGAACTAATTGGTAACAAAGTCGCCGGATTCAGGACATTACAACGTTTTATCTGAATGTGGCTTGCCAACAGCGTCAACTCGTACCCAGACAACCTTGCACTGGTCAAGTGCTGAGTTTTCGTACGATTTAAAAGAGTATCGACTGCATGCGGAACCATCACCGTAAGCATATTATCCATGACCAGTCCTGCTGATTGTCGGATGGAGACCGCGGCTGCCGCCGTTGCTCTTAAACAACTCGGCAATGCTCTAGCTACCGGGTCCAAGGTCGAGGAAAAATATGCACATGGACGTTGCTTACCACCAAAAGGTTGCGTTAAGACACTCAACGCACAACCTTCTCTCTCGTGAACATATAATGTAAACGGCTTACTGTAATCAGGAGTACCTAACACAGGAGCCGAACACAATGAATCACGTAATTCAGAAAAACTTTTCTGACATTCTTCCGTCCATGGTAAAGGAGTTGAAACATCCTTACACGTAAGAGCCACCAATGGTTTTGCTAGCAATGAAAAATTGGGTATCCATTGCCTGCAGTACGACGTGATACCTAGAAAGGCACGCACATCTCTTTGGGTTGTCGGCACAGCCATTCGTGCAATCGCTGCAATCCTCTCTGGGGTCAACCGCCTTCCCTCCTTTGACAATAAGTGACCTAGATAGGTTACTTCTTGACAACAATATTGGAGTTTAGAAGGTGACACCTTGTGATTTAACTCGCAGAGATGTTGCAGCAGCGACACCGTAGCAATTTTGCAAATGTCCTGAGTATCTGCAGCTACCAATAAGTCGTCGACGTATTGGATTAAAGCCGCACCAGCCGGCAACGTAAACGCATCCAGTTGACCCTTCAAGGCTTGACTGTAAATCGATGGACTTTCACAGTAGCCCTGAGGAGCGCGTTTGAACCGGAAACTGCGTCCACCAAGAGAGAAACCGAAAAGGTCTCTGCTCTCCTCTGCAATCGGGATGCTGAAGAACGCATTCTTCAAGTCAATCACCGAAAACCACGATGCAGAAGCTGGAATCAGAGTCAATAGCGCCGTGATGTCAGGCACAACGGGGAACTGAGGAATTACAATTTTATTCACCTCCCGTAAATCGATTACAAAACGATAAACAGGTGGTTTCGAAGGATCAGTACGTTTTAGAATGGGCAGTACAGGGCTGTTGCACACGTTTCCCCGTGTTTCTTCAATTACGTCTTTCTCGATCAGATCATAAATGATCGCTAACAGTGCTCGTTCACCATCAAGAGAGATACGATACTGGGGAATACGTGGCAATCGCACATTGGATTTCAACTGAACAACATAGGGTGAGATGTCAAGCAGGCCCACATCATTGGGACCTGTTGCCCACAAAGACGCAGGAAGAGAACTCAATTCCGGTGGAAGCTTATCGAGAGACAAATACATAGGAGAGACAACCCTCTCTCCTAGAGTAAGCTTTACACCTGCAGGAGAACAATACAAAGTTGCATACAAACGTTTAAGCAAATCCAGGCCCAAAAGATTTTCACCACAGCCAGTAGTCAAAATCAATGGAGCTTCTAGTTCACGAGGCCCAATTATAAGGGGCAAAGGGCGCGAAACTGGATTGCTAACGGGGGCGCCAGAGAATCCAACGGAAACATTTGTTAAGCCAGACAAAGGTGCGCCAGGGAGTTTTGAATGCTTTATGGAACTTTTCGCTGCACCAGTGTCCAACAGAAAAGGGTCAACGACGCCCGATGTAGCAACTGTGACGTAAGGCCCTCTCTGATCAACCGGAACTGATACCACTCCCTCTCCTTGTCTATGGCTGTCCTAGTAATTACTGACGTCAGTTCCCTGATCGACGTAATAATCGTCTACATTGTACTGCGCAGATCGTCCTTGCGATGATCCACGTTGATCAAAACAATTATCGGAATTTGATGAGTTATCTGAACGATCATTCTGAGCACCACGACCTCTACCACGTGGTGTCTGTTGTGAACCACCACGACCTCCTCTAGATGAATTACCACTATTACGATCATTCAGAACAGGGCAATTGAATTTGATGTGCCCCTCCTGTCTACAATAAGCACATTGATTGTACCCTAACGATCATCTTTGGGAAGAGGAGTCATTTCGGGATTGTGATCGATTCGATTGTGGCTGCGATCTATTTTGCTGCGAAGCATTCTGATTCGAACGTGGAGGATACGCTTGCTGAAGCAACACTTTAGTTTTAAGCTCTTTCGTCTTTTTATCAGCACGGTCGTTCTCTTCTTTCTCTCTGTTCTCATAATATTGTGCCGTGGCCAATATCTGAGCTGAAGTAGAAACGGCCCACGCACTTTCTGAATTCTTCAATTTATTGCTCAAATCGGGCAATAAGTTCGAAACAAATGTATCCACGAACAACCTTTGACCACCCTCAGTGCTCATATCCTGACCACTATGATCAATGAATGCCTCCTCGAACCTCGTAAAGAAGTCGGAGACACTCTCGTCCTTCTTCTGTTTACAAGCTGACAATTTGTCCCAATTTACCCTCATAGCTGGCATAAGAGTTTTCATTAACGTTATTATTCTTTGAGGAAGATCAGCAATCAGCTGGTCGGGTTTAGCACCACCAGTTTGTCGGGCATCCGCCGCTATAATGGCAGCCCAAGCACCACCTAATTCATTCGGATGGTTTTCCTGACGAATCTTAGCCCATACCGGTTGCGGTACGACATTGCGAAACAGCATGTCAATATCGGCAAGATTCATTACCGTAGCGTCTACGAGCTGCGACAATTCTTTATAATACCCTGCAGGATTTTTGCGAGGGTCAGGCAAGGATTGTTTCACCTGCAACACTTCTGAGCGTTTCCATGGGAGATGTATCCATACTCTCTGGAAGAACGGCAAAATCGGGGGGTTTGCCCCTGGATTACCAGGCATCCACACTGGTGGAACTTCTCGCATAGGAAACTGACCAGACTCATCTGGTTGTCTTTCGACATCCTCAACAAACAAGGCTTGAGGTATAGGAGTGGGACGAAAGGATAACAACCGCTCAACAGCACGTCGAACGTTGGTATCCACTATCAGTCCAGTCGAGAACTGAAGCTGTAGATCAGACAAAGCGGTCAGCACCTCGTCAGGTGCATCGGACGATATCTGATCGCGGAGAACCTTACACATTTCTTCGAACACGAATCTTTGGGTTGGTATATTGAATTGACAAAACGTATCGAGTACGATACGTGGTGGATTTCTAAGAGGGTGTGTCATCCAACCCATTGCCATATTATATAGCGAAGCGCGTTCTCTGTTACCAGGAAGCTGACTACGTCTCTGAGGACCATCTGAACCAGCGGACCCAAGAACAGGTCCGAGAGAATGAAAGAAACTAGCCGCAAGAGGAGAAGTACGACTACGAGTAGAGGGAGAAGTATAAGACACAGGACTAACAAGCGAAGGAGTAGAGACAGAAGCAACAGCAGGAGTTAACAGAGCAGGAGCAGTAGCGGGAGCAGGAGTATGTGGAAGCGGAGGAGCAGTAGGGATAGCAACAGGCAAAGGAGCAGGAACAGTCGGAAGAACGGGTGCAGGTTGAGGAACGGGCAGAGGAAGAATAGGTGCAGGAACAGGTACAGGGGGAATCACAGGAGCTGCGACACCCTGTACATACGGAGGTGGCGATTTCATAAGATAGGACATTAAAGGATCCTCAACTGCTTCTTCCTTCTTTTCCGACTCCGTAGGCAAAGTAGGATAGCATTTATCTATAGTCATACGCTGTAGTCTATCGAACACTTCCTTTTCCTTAACCTCCTTATCACGCTGAAACTGCTCCGCTTTCTTTACAATGGTAGCAACACCATCTCTCGGATTTCGTTTAGTCTGTCTGATTTCTTTCTGTCGGGCTTCTTTACGCCACAACCGAAAGGCATCAAACATGGCCTGCCTTGACTTTTTCTCGAACAATTTAGCCTCTAGGTTATCTAAGATCGAGGTCTCAAAACTACCGTGAGGTGGCCAACTAAGGACACCATCCTTCTTTGTATAACGAATCCAATAATCATTAAAGGTAATCGGGCCTAGCCCATGTTTACTGTACAGTTCATAAGTCGGAGTTCCAACCGGAGGTATCGGACACGAGTCCTCCAGTCGGGAATCCACACCACAAGGTCTGAAACAACGAAACAAAGTACTACGACCAGGCATCTTGCACACTAGCCGAGTTTCACAAACTTCAAGGGTTACGGGATTTACCAAGTCCCAGCAAAGAGCAAAAACCCTCGGTTTTTGGAGTCTGCAGGCGTCAAATAACACAACAAAGTACGCTAGCAAAGTGTCACCGACAAAAACACTCACACAGCGTCAACAACAAAAACACTCGCTAAAGTGTCAACAACTAAGAACTATGGGAGCGACCCACAAATACTTAACTCAAAGATCGATGGCGTCACCAGGAAGGCCCGTCAGTCGTCTCGCTCTACCAAGGTCTACGCCAGGCGCCAAAACAGGTCTACAGTCAGGGCAGCAGTCCGTCGCAGCCGTCAGGAGGCGGGAATCTTCACGGGAAAAGTCTTCGGGCCACTTGTTTCGACAACAGGATCGATGAAGCGGAGTGCACCTTCCCTCGGAGATTTCACACGAAGTTCCTCACGATCGTCGGGCTTGGACCGGTACCACTGATGCAGCCCCACGTTGGGCGCCAACTGAAGGACTGGGTTCTTTAAGACCCAGCGGTGCCAGGGGACAACACCTGAAACCTTCGTGGGTTACCTGCTCCGGCGTACGAATGACAGAGACACGGGACACTTCCTTGGGCGTCAAAGATTCAAGGTTTATTTACTGCAGGGAACACAGAAGTCACGACAAGTACAACACGTGCAACTTGGGGAGACTGCTTCAAATTGGTTCTGTGGATCGCTCCTTTTATACACAGTTCTCCCATAGGTTAATGTGGCAGACAAAAGTTTACAACCCAGTTCCCACAATTATCCCCCAGAGGGGTCGCTTTGGTCACTTTGAAACATACAAGGTCCGGAACATAAGTGCGGAAACATTTGGCGGTTCCCAACTGTAAAAACCCATCTTCCCACTATTAGTACATTCCAATCAGCAGTAAAACAGATCGAAATAGGAACAAGGACAGGTGCAGAGGAAGATGGAAACAGTGGCGAGATCGAAAAGGGTGTAAAAGGGGAGGTATCGGGAAACACGAGCTACAGGCATCAAAGGGACGTGCCTAATGAGATGCACGGCTGAGACAATACACCGGCACGGCAAGATGAGCCTCGAGCGGGGCCATCTGCCTTACAGTATCATCCCCCTCGTCATAAAGACACTTACAAAGGACATGTGTCTTCCGCAAATATCTTGGGAGTCCCAGGGTCGCGAAGCGGACAACGTCCATTCGCTGGCTACTTGAGGGCAAGAGACAAAATGGATGCCGTATCTAAGATGGAACCCGTGGGTACAGATGAAAAACCCACATAACAAACGAACGGTTTAAGTTAGCACAGCGAAACTGCGCACACTTACTAAACTCGTCATTTGCGGTTCATAGATACCAGACTCGACCATATTCGTGCGAGCCGAAAACACCACTTACAATTGTCACGGAACCTCAACAGGAACACACAGATACACTTCGTTCCTTACAAGCTGACATGATAGCTTCAAAACACTTACAGACACGTGTAAACGTACGCAACCTGGTGATCCGTATAATTGCGCGTCAATCTGGGTACACCTATCTGACATACAATGAAGGTGAAACAGTATAAATTGCAATAAATTTACATTTGTAAACAAATTCTGAGATGCACTTTACATCTACAGAAAAGATTCTGACAGCAGTAGACACTGCTGTAGTTAGAGAAAGAGCACTGGCACAGGGGAAACAAATAATTGTAGTAACTCCGGTTCCAGCCTTAGAGGCTGCGACAAAGGCAAGCGTTCCTAACGCTAAAACCTTACATCTAAGATGGATACAATGGGCTAATTCTCTCACTGCAACAGATGTAGGGTACAGGTACAACCCAAATTTAAAAACACCACCATTCATGCATTATGAACAAGAATATCCTCTACCAAATGAAATAATACCTCTAGATCAGTATGATTATATCACTTACACTGATGGATCTGCTCAACCGGCCATAGGAAGTAAGCAACAATATAGCAGGGCATGTACAATCGTTAAAGGTCGCATGCGGGATGGGAAGTTCCATCCAAGTTGCACTAAAATGCAATCTCTAGGAGACTGCACGGCACAGTTGACAGAATTAAAATCACTGATACTGGCACTTGTAAATATGTATCGAGAATTCCCGACACTAATTGTGTGTGATTCTTTTTACTGTGTGCTGTCATATAATGAATACCTGCAATACTGGGTTTAAAAACGAGTTGAAAGACGCAAAAGGTGGCACAATTAGGTATAAAACGCTATGGGAACAGGTAGTGGAGTTTAAAACCGAACTACCTAGGGCTCACATGATACATACACTGAGTCATCAGCATGATGGCGTTCACGTTAAAGGGAATTCATTGGCTGATGAAGCAGCAAAGGTGGCTCTTACGCACGGCTTCCATAGCTGCAATCACTCATTCTAAAACGAGAATAGATGGTGAGATTATGGTGGCTGTTATTGCTTTTGCTTCACGCAAAAACAGCGGTGTAGTACCAAAAAGATTTCCACTCAATGTACTCCTACAAGTTAGATGCCAGTAACATTCCATTTGCTCAGATTCCTGGACTGGGGGATAGAGTAATTCCAAACATGGATCATAGGTTAGGTTTAATTCTAGCAGCACACAAAAGGATAGGTTCTGCACATGCAGGAGTTACGAAGACTGTTTCTTTATTGAAACAACGCAATTGGTGGCCTAGATTAACAAAGCAGACTAAAGACAATATCATTAAATGCGACATCTGCCAGCAGATGAAGGGTTCCACCGTAACACACCCAGTGCAGGCTCCTTTATTAATATCTGACAAACCATTAGCGTGTGTTTACTTGGACCACTGTGGCCCCTTAAAAAGAGATGGGGCTTACAGGTAAATCATGGTTGCAGTGGATTCCTGCTCAAGATTCCTATGGGTGTGGCCCCAGTGCTCGCCTGATGCTTGAACTGTTATAAAAGATTTGCAAGTCCTCATAGGGACATACGCAATTGGCACATCACATTCTGACCAGGGCCCTGCGTTTAGCTCTCGGGCTTACAAGGAGGCCATGCGAGTATTGGGTGTAGCATTGCGGTACTCCTCTCCGTACCATCCGAGGGAAATTCGGTTGTGGAGAGGAAAAACTGAGACTTAAAGCAGTCTTTAACAGCTAGAGTATTAGGCACGGATGAGAGCTGGGTAAAACATCTTTATGGAGTGCAGCGGGCTCTGAACAATATGCCAAGAAGTTCTCTAGGAGGGGTCACTCCATGTGAGGTCCAGTTTGGACAAGTATGTGGGTACCTGATCTTGATTGTGAAGGCGCAGTAGTAGATGAAAAACCTTTTGACATCCATGATCGTTTGGCTGTTTTACAAGATCTAAATGAATCCAGGACACAACAAAGTAATGTCCACCTAAAGCAGACCGCCACTGGGGAAGTCAAATCAGTCACGTAAAAAGACCTGTCTGGATCCCAAAAGTTGGGGATCTGGTCAGAGAAAAAATAGCAGACAAGAAAGAATTTGGGCCAACCTATAGAAAGCCTGTACAGGTCCTAGCAGTGCAAGCAACAAGAATAGTACTTCTACCACCTCTTGCCGATAAAAAAGAGAAAAGATTTGTCTCCATGGACCTAATCAAACCACACTATGTGGCCGATACTGAGCAGTAGGCCATGTGGACTCCTAAGTAGCAGACGTCCTCCTCTCGCTACAATTCAAGAAGTTCAAACAGGAAGACTCAATATGTTCGAAGCTATACGGAATGAGGGACTATACAATAATTCTATGGTACTAGATCCCCTTGAACTTGAAATTCGAATTCAGAATCAAAATGAAACACAAATTGCTATTCGACCAAATACAGATGTCTACATCAACATGCCTCCACAAGAGCAAACTACAATTTCTACAAATCCTGATGCAATACTAACAATTGATTGAACTGCTTCTGACTACTTCATAAACTTTGATACGTTTTCTTTGTTTCCAAATGACCCTGAAACGATGCCAGCCCAAAAAATCAAGTAGGCAGCAAGTTAAAGACTTTCTGAACTTTCTTAAAAAGACTCACCTGGTATCACCATGGGTAATTTCTGGTATACTTTTCTTTCTTTGTCTGGGTAGGCTTAGTAATAGTTTTTAGCATGCTTGTTAATGGCAAATATCTTCGACAAAGCTCTGCAGCCCAAAAGGTGAATTTAATTTTAAAACCACATCAATCATCTCATCGAAGTACACGAACTACACGACAGAACCATGTATTTCATCTACTGAAGGGAATCAAGTGGCAAGCAGTCAGCCACGTCATAAGTGCCACTTGTATTTAGTTAACTGCAGATCCCTCCCCAAGCATAGTATAGAGCTATTCACCTTTTTAGAAGAAACCAAGACAGAAGCGCTTTTTTGACAGAAACATTGCTCAATGAGAATAGTCTGTCAGATATAGCAGTAACCTTGCCGCCAGGCTATACAATTTGCAGGTGTGACTTGGCCAACAAGTTGGGGGGGTTGCTATAATTGTAAAAAAGAGTTTAGACTGCAGGTTCTATCTAGTGTCAATCCCAATCACTGAATACCTGCCATATTCTTTCAAACTCTCCCATACTTACAGATTTTCAGGGGTGTTGGTCTAAAGAGTCTGTGAAGAATATACCAGATATACTGACAGCCCACAGTCTCCAGACAGCAAATTTCACACAACTTGATGATTTAAACATTCATGTTGACCACTAGCTTGTACTCAGGCAGCCAATTTGAGCAGGTCCTGTCAATGATTCATCTATCCCATCTGGTTGGCTCCCGCTACGCACAATAAGGGTCACACCCAGGACATAATTTTTACAAATATAGCCAACATGGCAGTAGAACCCCCTATGAACCTCCCTATCTCGAGACCCAAGGTCCCGACCCCCACGCACTATAGCTTTAGGTTATACCTTTCTGTGATAACACAAATTTCTCAACATACTCTCTATAAGTTACACATTCTTAATGTTTTATTTCGACACCAGAATGTTAATTTTAGACATAATCATCACGAAAACAATGCATATTCATGAAAATATAATCCCATTACATTTCACAAATTTTATACATAAAGAAATTAATTTCCACACTTTCTTCTGTGATTCCTTTTAAATGCTCAATGCATTTCGGGTCATACTGGACCCTTCATCGGGAGCCTGTTTCATCTAAAAAAACAACAATGCAACACAATCATCAGCAACCTCTCCATGCTGAAGAATTCAAAACAGTATTTACAATGATAGTGAATCTGAATGCTTTTTACTGTGTCTATGATTCCATGCTGTAGGTGTTATGAAAAAACCATTTTCCACATCTTGGTGCTCAAAACAACATAAGAACAAAAAAATCATGCAAATGCTTACTTGGTCCTCACTTCGAAAGCTTTCTATATGTTCTGGAAAAAGACCATAGCATATCAACACCTACTCTCTTAACTTAACAATGAACTCTTACATACTCCAAATAACCAACTCTAACCTTACCGATGCGAAACAATGCCCTCTTTCACTCGGTGTGTTCCAAAACGCCAGTCTCCCCTGGAGGTCTAATCAAACAGATTAAAATGCGTGCATAAAACACAAGCGTGCCAAAACCTTAGTTTCTAATGAATCTCCGCACAACAAGTCCGAGTTTACACTCCCCTCAACGCTATACTCACAATTGGAGTTCCTCGCTCCTTCAGTCAAATCCTCGCCTCCCTGCTCGCTTTCGCGGTTCTCCTCGATGATTCTGAATCGCAACTCATATGCACCGTAAAAACAAACGGTGGACTAACAACGGCCGCCATGTTGGAAAGGTGAACGCAATCTCGAACAATGTGTAAACGCTAATCCTCGCTCGTAATCAACAAAGCTAAATATTTACAATCAAAGCTGTACCGGGCCACAGAGAATCCTTACTAAAACTCAAGAATCACCAGTGAGTGAAACAGTCTAGCTCCATGCTACAAGCCAACCTGAATGGGAGCACCATGTGTAAAGTGATCAAAGTAAGTGAATGCTATCAGGGTATCCTTACCCTCTAAAAATGAAAATGGAAAATGGAAATAGAAATAAAAATAAAAAAGTGGAATATTGTGTGGAAAAGGTCATGCATTCTTATGAAAAAATAAACACAATGATAAGAACTTGCTGTCAATAGACAAATATGATGGTCAACATTCAGTGATCACTAATATATAAGTTCTCAAGCATTTGCACGTATCAAACAGTTACCACATTGCCTCAATTACAGAAAACATGCAAAATCTATTCTTTCATTTAACCCTTTCGGATCCTGAGTACCCAATTTTTTTATCCAGAATATTTCTCTCTGGAGGAGGGATCGGGTGCGATCCGTGCCCTCAGAATGAGAAACTTGTTCAAGAACGGAAAATTGTATCTGAGATATGGAGTGTCTTTCTTGAATCCAATGGGATGCTAGGCTGCTCTTCATGTTTTATTCTCATTTTCTAAAAGCACACAATGCCTATTTATGATGTTTTTAATCTTCTGTGTGCTTGTGCTGAAAGATTAAAAACATCATAAATAGGCATTGGGTGCTTTTAGAAAATGAACCTGATTTCCAAGGATTGTTCAGTGTAAGACCACTATTTGCCTTTACGAGGTCAAAAAACTTAAAAGAAATATTGAAATCTCCTTCCAGAAAAACAGATCCTACATCACACAGAGGAATGAGGAAATGCACAAATTATGCACATTGTAATAACGTCATCGTAGGAGGAAGCCTATATCATTCCTTATCTGGCAAAGAGATTAAATTATATCATAATACTGATTGTAATTCCAGCAACTTGATTTACTACATCAAATGTCCCTGTGGGAAATTATATGTAGGCAAGACAGAAAGAAAACTCAAAGTGCGTATTTCTGAACATAAAAGTACTATTAGGAATAAAAACATGAAGAGCAGCCTAGCATCCCATTGGATTCAAGAAAGACACTCGATATCTCAGATATAATTTTCCGTTCTTGAACAAGTTTCTCATTCTGAGGGCACTGATCGCACCCGATCCATCCTCCAGAGAGAAATATTCTAGATAAAAAAATTGGGTACTCAAAATCCGAAAGGGTTAAATGAAAGAATAGATTTTGCATGTTTTCTGTAATTGAGGCAATGTGGTAACTGTTTGATACGTGCACATGCTTGAGAACTTATATATTAGTGATCACTGAATGTTGACCATCATATTTGTCTATTGACAGCAAGTTCTTATCATTGTGTTTATTTTTTCATAACAATGTATGACCTTTTCCACACAATATTCCACTTTTTTATTTTTATTTCTATTTCCATTTTCCATTTTCATTTTTAGAGAGTAAGGATACCCTGATAGCATTCACTTACTTTGACCACTCTAAACATGGTGCTCCCATTCAGGTTGGCTTGTAGCATGGAGCTAGACTGTTTCACTCACTGGTGATTCTTGAGTTTTAGTAAGGATTCTCTGTGGCCCCGTACAGCTTTGATTGTAAATATTTAGCTCTGTTGATTACGAGCGAGGATTAGCGTTTACACATTGTTCGAGATCGCGTTTACCTTTCCAACATGGCGGCCGTTGTTAGTCCACCGTTTGTTTTTACGGTGCATATGAGTTGCGATTCAGAATCATCGAGGAGAACCGCGAAAGCGAGCAGGGAGGCGAGGATTTGACTGAAGGAGCGGGGAACTCCAATTGTGAGTATAGCGTTGAGGGGAGTGTAAACTCGGACTTGTTGTGTGGAGATTCATTAGAAACTAAGGTTTTGGCATGCTTGTGTTTTATGCAGGCATCCTAATCTGTCTGATTAGACCTCCGGGGGAGACCGGCGTTTTGGAACATACCGAGTGAAAGAGGGCATTGTTCAGCATCGGTAAGGTTAGAGTTGGTTATTTGGAGTATGTGAGAGTTCATTGTTAAGTTAAGAGAGTAGGTGTTGATATGCTATGGTCTTTTTCCAGAACATATAGAAAGCTTTCGAAGTGAGGACCAAGTAAGCATTTGCATGATTTTTTGTTCTTATGTTGTTTTGAGCACCAAGGTGTGGAAAAGGGTTTTTTCACAACACCTACAGCATGGAATCATAGACACAGTAAAAAGCATTCAGATTCACTATCATTGTAAATACTGTTTTGAATTCTTCAGCATGGAGAGGTTGCTGATGATTGTGTTGCATTGTTGTTTTTTTAGATGAAACAGGCTCCCGATGAAGGGTCCAGTATGACCCGAAATGCATTGAGCATTTAAAAGGAATCACAGAAGAAAGTGTGGAAATTAATTTCTTTATGTATAAAATTTGTGAAATGTAATGTGATTATATTTTCATTAATATGCATTGTTTTTGTGATGATTATGTCTAAAATTAACATTCTGGTGTCGAAATAAAACATTAAGAATGTGTAACTTATAGAGAGTATGTTGAGAAATTTGCGTTATCACAGAAAGGTATAACCTAAAGCTATAGTGCGTGGGGGTCGGGACCTTGGGTCTCGAGATAGGGAGGTTCATAGCAAGGCACGGGAAAGACAACCGCGCTACCCCTGCAGCACGCTGATTAGAGTCAAGTAGACTTCAACAAAAAGTTCAATACTCAGAAAAGTAGGAAGAAAGGAGTGCATCTCCGTCAAATTTTCAAGTAGAACCCCCAATGCCAATTGTATGGACGGACAACTACATTATTCCCTTTCACATTCCTAAAGTAGGGGTGCTTACTTTCAAATTCTCGTACTCCAAAACCACTCTGAAATGTTTCAAACTGGATACGGGCAGTTGGGAGAGGGCCTTATATGTGGTCAGTCCACAGCCCAACAGAAGGAACAGAGATCTCTACGTCCTATGTAGAATTAACACATTGGATTAAGAAGACCCTTGATGATCTAATTCCTCTAAAACTAGCAAGAAAAGACAACCGTGTGATAAAATTCACTGGTTCTCTCTGGAATTAAGACAACTAAAAAAAAGAATGTAGAAAACGTGAAAGAAAATGGAGAGTTTATTATGATGATGCAAGCAAACAGGTTTATAAGCTGTCCCTGAAAAAAATATCAACCCGCCATTCGAGAGAGCCCAAATCACGTGGCAGAGAGAATTTAAGCTTTTTAAAACCACATATATCAGAAGATGGTCCTCCTCCATTTATTGAGCGCTGTGAATTGCTTGCAAACCACTTTCTTGGAAAAGTGAGGAACATTTATGATACTTTATGGGGTACAACAGACCATAATGATAAGACAGATGGAAGGCACACAACTAATAATGTCAATGCGGAACTTTGCACGTTTTCTCAATTGGTTAAAGAGAAAATAATTGATGTGGCAATCTAAATCAAATCAGCCTCGCAACTCGACCCTACTCCAATGGACATTCCATTGAGAGGGGGAGATGTGATGCTTTCCGCCTTGTCGGATATGTACAATCTGTCTCTAAATATTTGCAGAGTTCTGGAGTAATGGAAACACACTAGTATTCACCCTTTGCTCAGGAAATCCACTTTGGTCCCCAAGATGGTAGAAAATTACAGACCCATATCAATACTTCCCAGAGTTAGTAAACCTCTAGAGAAGACTAGAAAGAGGCACCTTACAGAATACTTGGAAACCAACAACATCCTTCATCCCTCTCAGACAGGCTTCGGTTCCAGTCATAGCACAGAAAGAGCAGTGCTAAGGGCCATGGAAGATCTTAAAATGGTCCTAGATCAAGGTGGTTCAGCGGCACTGATCCTCCTTGATCTAAGTGCTGCTTTTGATACGCTCCCCTACCCCATCCTACTCCATTGGTTGTAAGAAGTGGGCATCACAGGGAATGCCTTAAAGTATCTTGCCTCATTTTTAAGTTAGTGAGGAGCCTTTCTTTTCATCCAGGTATCAGCTGAAATGTGTGTACCACAGGGCTCCTCTCTGATCCCCACACTTTTTATTGTGTATATCCGCCCTTTATCATCTTCTCATTTGGCTTTACAATGGTATCTTATGCGGAAGTTACTCAGATGATAGTATCGCTATCTCACAATATGGAAAAAACCTCTATGAGACTCGATAACTGCCCAGAAAAGGTGTTCGAATGGATGACAGCTGTCTGATTAAAATTAAATGGGCAGAAAACAGTGATTATGGTAGTTGGGAATAACCTAACAATCTGGGACCAAATCAGCTGGCGTCCCTCCCTAGGAGAACATGCATCCCCCAAACTGAAAGTTTGGAGAAGTGTGGCTCACTGGTTAGAGCAGGCAGACCCTGAAGCAGAGGTCAGACCTGGGACCAGGGTTCAATTCCCGACGCGGCAGGGTCTTGAGCTCAAATGTCCACGGACTCGATAATTCTCGCTTAGGTGCCTGACCTAATCATGGGTTCACACTCTGCAACTCTGGGCATTAAGCTTGCTTAATCTCCACAATGGCCCCCCGCGGCGGGATGCCTGGCTTTCACCTTGGGGATGCCCTGTAGGGGCTATCTCACAGGGAAAAGCCAGGACGGGTTCCCAAGGCAAGCGCTTAGAGACCCGTGGGTGATAAGCGCTATATAAATCCAATATACAATACAATACAATACAATACAAAAGCCTAGGAATTACCCTGGAAAAGCATCTCCCCATGGCCTCCAAAGTAAAGAAGGTGGCGAGTAGCTGTTTCAGCTCCTAAGAACCTTACGGATGACTCTGAAACAGCTCCCATTGGAGTCACAAAGGATTGTAATTCAAGGATTGATACTTTCCCACCCTGACTATGGCAACTCACTGTATCCCAGCAGCTCAATTTCAGTAATCATAAAACTTCAGATCATTCGTAAAGCTGCATACTGTTAGGCATCCCAAAAGCTCAGTCAGTACGTGGAGCACCTAAAACTCTCTACTGGCTGCCTATAAATTGTAGAACACGAACACGATTCAAGGCATTATGTATGATACATCAGGCAAAACACAAAGAGGACCAATATGTCATTCATCTGCTGGTCACCTCCCATTGAACCAATAAAGCGCTCAGGTCCAAAAATCTTGATCTTTAGGTTGTCCCCGGAGTTAAGAGAGCTAGAAGTGGAGATAGCTCCTTCACATATCTTGCACCTAAAGTCTGGAACTCCTTACCTATCCATCTGAGAATGGATGATTAGTTCATGAGTTTCAGAAAAAAACTAAAAACATATTTTCCCCTAACCTTTTATTTATCACCCTCACTTCATCTAGAACTGACAGCACTGGGAAACACGGTGTTGGGTAGCCATGTGCTTTAAAAAAACTGTTAATAGAATTGAATTTTCAGTAGAATAGGCCTATTGAAACTGATGGCTGGCACAGCAGAACATCTGTTTGAATCTTGGTAGACAAACACAAAACTAAACAGAACCAAGCCTCTGTGTCAAACAACCCATACAGAAAGTTCCTATTAGCTCAATGTCATAGGGTCCCTGTAATAAAACTAGTTCTAAGGAGCCAACCTGTTCTAGGAAAAGTCAGGGTCAGGTGAGTTACGTAAATAAAAGAGGCTCTAGTGCCAGCAGAACCAACACCTCACAAAATGGGGGGATTTAGTAAAAAAAACTAGGAAGTACCTCATGGTAGCAACCACTGGGAGCACATTGGCCAATGCTTGCGACCTAGCTAATTCTATCATTGGCACTTTCCTATTGTGGCAGGAAGATACTGTATAGTGTGTGCATCTATATCTAAACTGAGTGTATGTTAAAAGGGTCCTCAAAGTCTGAGTGTCAATTTCTTTCCCTTGGTACAAAGATTTTTTTTAAATGAGTCCACATGGGGGGCGTGGCCAAGCCGAGCTGCAAGATGGCCGCTTGGTAAAGAGGCTCTGCCGGCTGAGTACAAAATCCGGCAAGTATATTTGTACAAACTACCCATCCTGGCCTAGGACAGAGAGGAGTGTGTGCACACTTCGGTGGGAAGTGCACCGATCTGCATTTTGAAGCACTTGCTGCCAGCAAAGTGAGAAAATCACGTCAGGGCTCAGAGGCAGCGTCTGGCATTGGCACGCATCCAGGCAGGTACCCAGAGAGTGGAGCGCGATACCAGTCCACCGTGCAGAGGCCCGCTGTGATCCGGACCGGATTGACCCGCTACTGTGACTGCGGAGCCTCAGCAATGGGATTGTGATGGCCGGTGCGGAACCAGTCGTGCCGGTGAGAAGTTGCCGGAAATCAGGGTCGCCAGAGAAACCCACTAATAGAGACCAGGAGGAAGGAGAGCCCACGACCTTGCCTGATTGAGCTCCTCGGTGTCACCGGGAGCAGCGGCGGTAGCCCAGTGGCAAAAGCACCATGCGGGCTTTGAGCAGCCCGAGGCATCCCCTCCAGTGCTGTTTAAACACATCAGCGGGAGGCCCCCGGTACTGTGGACGTGCATGGCCTGGGGCGCTCCCTTGGCCCAGCTGCGGAGCAGACTGACCCCTGCTGGAGTTCCGGGCGTCCCACGCCTGTGAGTCGGCCCAACTGAGCACTAGCAGCAATCGGAGGCCCCCACTGAGGAAGCTGGGGCCTCTGATACGGCGTTCAACGCTGGCCTCGCGCGACAGCAGGGCTAGTGGATACCTGCATCGTTGGTGCCTGTGGAAGAGCGAGCAGTACCATGTAAAAGTTTGTTGTTGACGACGCGGATATCAATTGACATCAACATCCACCAACAAGGTAGCGTAAAATAGCTGCTGCCCCAAACATAGCTCCCCCCTAAGGCACACACCGCAAGCACAGTAGGCAGCTCCATCGCGAGGTACACGTGGGGCCTGTGGCAGAGAACCTTAATCGGCGGAGGCGAGGTTGGACCCGGCTCATGGTCTGCACTGCTACGATCAGCCCCACTCTAGGCCTGGGGGGTGAAGCAGGTGTAATCTGGGGACCACACATGGTACAGGAGATAGCCTCAGTGCCCATTGTCACTAACGGGCCACAGGGGTAACAGTGTACGCAGCTCAACCTCTAGTTGACGCTCTTGGTGGGCAGCAAGAGAGCAAGCCGCAGCCAGCCCAAAAATCCCCCCTGTGTCGCTGTAACTGTTTAGAGGGTGGCATAATAACAGTTGGGATCACGCTTTGTCCAGCTTGTACTATTTCAACAGCATTCCGCAAAGAGCATACATATAACTCTTCAGCTGGATTCTCTTTGAAATAATCAGGCTGGGCGGCCACTCCATCACCTGTGTTCCGTCATGCATGAAATGCTGGCATGCCCCACTGCAGCACCTTAGCCCTTTTGGCCAGTTTCAGCTCTCTAGCACGTAGATTACTTAGCTGGTGGTGGTGATTCAGGACAACCAGGGCAACAGATAGCGTTCAGGGCCTGGGCCTCCCCGCTGGTTGCAACTGGGACTGTTGCACATCTGCTTGTGAGACGGGTGGCAGTGCCAATCATCTAGACCTGGTAAACACACCGTATCTCCATCTTCACCTCCGTGTCTCCGATTCAGATGATCAACAGGTGGAGTCTCGTGATCACCTCCGATGCATGGACAAGGTGCTGGATGTCATAAAGGCGAGTAACGAGGACCTCGAAGCATGCTCATGATGGAACAATGTGCGCATAATGGGCATACCAGAATCCACACATATATCCAACATAGAGAAGTACATCAAAGCCTCCTGCAAGACCTCTTTGCTTTTGAGTTATCACCAATGTTCCTGGTTGAGCGCACCCATGGCACCCTGGGACCCATGCCCCCCTCCCGGAGCCACAATTGGCCCGCTTATTGAATTATCGAGACAGGGATACTGTTCTCAGACTGGCATGGGAGAAGGGGAAGCTGCAATACCAGGGCAAAGCCATAGAATTTTACCAATACTTCATACAAGCAGTCCAGGCAGCTAGACGGGAGTTCATTCCAGCAAAAAACCTGTTTCAAAAGACTGACACCAAGTTTGCAATGCTCTACCCAGCAAAACTCTGGCTGCAGGCGAAGGGCAAATCTCTAACCTTCATGGAAGCAGTGCCACTCTCAAATTCACCAAGCAACATGTCAAAAAGCACCATGAACGGGCCAGAGAGAAGGACTCATCTTTGCAGAATCAACTCAGTGACAATGACTAATTTCTGTGGCCTTTTTGTTTGGTACTTGTAACACTACGCTTTGTCCAGACCTAAATAGCATTTGGTGCTCTTCCTCCTTTAATTATTCAATATTAGTATTTTCACTTATGCTTGGACACCTTGTTGTTGTGTAACAGGGCAGTACGCAGGTGAATTCACGCCCCCACTGGGATGATTCCCTATAGCCACACGTTCCGAGGGCGAAAGTTCACAGCGCGACGTTTCATTGGTACAACTCAAACTATTTGGGGTGGTTGGTGTGGTTGAGGGGTGGGACGGAAGAGTTAATGTTTATTGTCGTTTGTTGCAGTACATACTATTTCTCTGGCTCTTAGTTGATTCGTATCTGGGAAAGCAGCTGCTCGAATCTGGTAAGGTCACCACACTTCAGGCAGACTCAAAGTGGGTAGCAATGCGGTCACAACAGGGAGTCTTAGACTCCAGTGCTTGTTTTATTATCATTGTAAAACTATCTTGAGTTCTTTGCTACAACTGTCCAGCTAACTTGTTTTACTTGGAATGTGCACTGTCTTAATGACCATCGCAAAACACGATTGGTGCAATCATATCTCACTAGACATGCTGCTGATATCTGCCTCCTACATGAGACCCATCTTCGAGAGGCCGCCCGATCCAGATTATTATCTAGCAGGTGGAGCAAAGTGCACATGTTTAGCTATTCTAATTACTCGTGTGGGGTGGAGACACTGATAACAAAGGGAATCCCCTGGCAAACGTCGAAGGTAGTCAGTGACCAATAAGGCAGATATCTGTTACTCCTGGTGAAATTGTTTCATCAACCAGTAGTTAATGCAAATATATATGGCCCCAATGTGTTCCACCAAGTGTGGCATCACATACAGTCCTTAGGAGATTCTGCGCTGCTCGGGAGGGGGGGGTGATTTCAACACTGTCTTGTCGCTAACCGATGACAGAGCTAGGGTATCGCGTACACACCACCCACAGGCAGCTGCAGTTCTTAAAGGTCTAATCACGGATTATCATTTGCTAGACACATGGTGGGTGCTCCATCCACACACCCTGGAGGGAACATGCTTTACGCAGCAGCATCTCACATGGTCCAGGATTGACTTCTGGCTCACATCCAGGGATTTACACTCTTGGGTCACAGAGGCTGCACATCACGCATGCAAACTATCAGACCACGGTCTGGTAACCTTAACTCTTATGGTACCCAAACCTTATAGACAGCCGTTCATGTGGCGCCTTCCCCCAAATGCGGTGCTAGACACAGCCTTTCCTGAAGGCATCAGGGCACAAATAGCTGAATACTTTGAACACAATGCATGGTCAATGGAAACCGCCGGAATACTCTGGGTGGCGTTCAAGGTCGAGATCCGGGGGGCTTGGATAGCTGGTCAGTCTGGGGTGCTCCTTGATATCCGTGGGAGTTTAGATAAGCTAGAAAAAAGATTTACAAATACTGGAGGCACAATTTTGCACCACACCATCTTCTATGACCTTGGAGCACATTCGTAGCAAGCTCACGGACTTTAAAGACGTGGCAGTTCATGCAACCGACTTCCTGCACAAACATGCCTCTGCACATCGCTACGGTGAGGGTGACAGGCCGGGCAAGACGCTCACAAATCTTTTGTGTCTGCCCAGAGGTTCCTCGTTTGTAGCTGCCCTAACCACTCCAACTGGAGAAACAGTAAATACTCCGCCCACCATTCTCGATACTATGAAAACCTTCTATTCACAGCTATATACATCTCGCTCTAGTCCACCAGATTCTGTACTGGGTGACTACTTCGACTCCATTGAGTTACTGTGGCTAAGCAGGGCGCACCGGGAGTATCTAGATGTCCCATTTACTGTAAAAGATGTGCGTAGGGTGATAGGTAGCTTACCCTTAGTCAAATCACTGGGTGCAGACAGCCTAAAGGCCAATTTTTATCAAGAATTTTCGGAATTGCTTGCCTGCCGTCTGTTAGAGGTGTATTAGGAGGCATTGCATCTGGGTACCCCTCCTGGGTCCATGCGTGAGGCCATTATCATCTCATATTAAAGCCAGATAAAGACCCCACCCAATGTGACTCTTATCGCCCCCCCCTCTCCCTGATAAAGCTTGATGCCAAAATGTTTGCAAAACTTTTAGCCACCAGACTTCAACTTGCTCTCCTGATCGTTAGGCTGGACCACTCCGGCTTCATACTGGCGAGATCCACCTCCCACAACCTCAGAACGTTGTTCGGGCTCCTACACTACCTAGCCCTGCATGTTCCAGCAATTGCAGCACTCCTTGATGCCACAAAGGCGTTTGAATCCCTGGAGTGGGGGTTCCTGTTTCTGCTGCTACACAGATTGGGGCTCAGTCCGCTCTTCATTCAACAAATCAGACTTCTCTAAAACCTACCCACGCGACGCCTGAAAGTAGATGGCCTAATCTCTGAACCCATATCCATCACTAGGGGCACCAGACAAGGTTGCCCCCTATAGCCGTTCACGGAGCCCTTAGCAGCCCGAATACGACAGCACCACACAAACTGAGGGATAGGGTTTAACCACAAGGGGACTACAGTGTCAATGTACGCAGATGGCAGACAACATCACATTGTACATGACAGATCCCAACCGGACACACATGGACATAGTTTACGCGCCCTCCATGCCACTGCCCAATAACCCATTGCTGGCCCCACTAATGGATGCCAAGGATCAGGAGCCCGCACTCACTCACAACATTTAGTTAGGCCAAGATCTATATCCAGGAGATAGTCTTTAACACAACAACAAATGTGTGGCCCGCACCACACACAGCACTTTATATGTTCCTCTACTACCAGGTACGGGCATCTTGCAGCAGTAAATTTAAAACATTCCCTAGCCTAACCCCCAACACTGCCGGCACTCGAAAACATACTGACATTTGAATTGGGCCGTAAACTCATTTCCCGTATCTACTCCATCACACAACAGGATTTCCCTGTCATTGTTCCAACATCCCGCAGAGCCTAGGAAGAGGACCTTGGGCAGAGCATTACAAATGAGCAATGGGAATTCGGGTGTCGACAGTTAGAGCGACTGTCTCCCAACTATCGCCTCAGGCTCATCCATTTCAAATATTTCCACCGCCTTTCCCGCACTCTCAGACAACTGCTTAGAATGAGGCTGCGTTCAGATACTAATTGCTGGTGGTGCGGGACCTCCCAAGCAACCTTTCTACATTTGGCCAGGCAGTGTGTGCCTATAGCAAACTACTGGCTGAAAATGCTATATCACATCAAAAACATACCCGGGCAGGAGTTGCCTTGCTCCCCATTGGTGGCACTGTTAGGAGTAGTTTCAAGTGTGCCACTGAAGACTAGAAATCTGCCGGCAATGTTATTACCATTCGTGGGCTGGTTGAGTTCTGCTGCTGCAGAAGACCCGTGATGTAATTGCAGCAGGTGGTGGCCCCTGTGTGACACTGGGATATTGATTGTGAGTCATAATGTCGTAGATTGTTTTACGGACATTGCAGTAATTTATAGTCCCAATGCTTATGGAATAACTGTTCAACGTATATCTCCCTATGGAGTGAAAATGCATGTTTTTCACGCTAGATTTCTGTACCTCTGTGTACCAAGTGGGGCGGCTGATCTACCAGCTTGTATTGCACTGAACATTATGTTGTTGTTTGTGCTATAATAAAAGCAAATAAAGAAAATTAGTCCACATGGCATCCCTAAAACAAAAATGGAATGTGTGTGGCCAGGCTCATCCTTAAAACCACACTAACATGCTTTGAGCAAATAAATATAAAAAAGGGCCAACATGTTTCATTGCCATACTTAGCTAGTAAGATGTTCTCTAATATGGGACAACTTGCAATCCAAATGAAGAAAATGTAGGAGCTGGTGCCAGTGTGATAGGAATTTTGGTAGAACATGCCTACTGGGTCACTGATGTCTGGCACAGCAGACCATTTATTTGAATCTTGGTAGACCCAACTTAAATTCTCATTCTTCTAATAGTCAATAACATGAGTATCATTAACCTAGGCAATAATAACAAATCATATGAGTTTCAAAACATTAGATATAAAAACAATGTTTTATTCTGACTTGAGCAATAGTTACAGTGCCAACTGGGGCTCAGATTAGTATTATAGTAAGTATTTGTAAGATCTCTGTTGGTAAAAAGAAACTTCCAAGGTAAGAAATCAGGGATTTCTGGGAGATGTTCCTGAAAGTCAGAGACATTTTGGTTGGAAAGTGGAGATATTAGAAAGAGGCTCCCAAATAAAGACAATGCTGGGAACGAAATCAGGATTTCTGGCAAACAATAGATCACTGGTGTAGTTGGATTGTTCTCTTCTAAAGATAGATAATACTTGTGATCTAATACTCTATCCTCTTGACCTATTTCCAATTTTGTTTTCACAACATATTGGTATGCTGTTAGTGTATTCCATTCTAGTCGTTTTTTGGTAACAGTTTTAATCTATTAATTGCCTCATTGCTTCCTCAGCATATGGGTATATCTCGAATAGCAATATTTCTAACTTTACGAGATGCTTTAATTAATATCAAACTGCCTATTTCCAAGCCATTTAGGAGTTTTCTATTGTCCTTGGTCAGGGTGTCATAATTGGTTTGGTCTGTTTTGTGTGTAATTTCTTAAACTTTGTTCTGACTAAAACATTAAAACCACCTACCCTATTAGCTGAGTACTTTGATGTTTTGCCTTTGCATTTGCTTGTGTCTGTTTGAATGCTTGTTTCTTGCAAAATCTCACTTTTCACATAGCATTCCCTTAATTTCTCTCGAAACTTTCAAATACAATCATATCAGATATATCTTCAATATTTAAATTACTATCCATTGGCTTTTCTTTTCTTTCTTGTTTCTTCTCCCTAATCATAAAAATGTTCTTATTCAATGTGCAAAATCGATTTCTGTTCTTCAATAATCATAATATGTCATTGGGTAAAAGTTCTAAAACGTTCACTTGCGTCAATGCTTTCTTTGATAAATTCATTACTGTCCTCCTCGGAAGTCATACACTTCTTCATTAGTCTTTTGCCTCTTCCATACTGTTATTCTTACTCTCTTTATCAGAGTTGTTTTCTCTTACCCTGCCTTTCAGGTGACCCCTTTAAGGATTCTGTGGTCTTCAGTCCTGATTCATCAGACCACATTTGTCTAAAAACAATCCATGACTGGTTGCTCTGTCAATATTACCTTCTTCAGAGGATGAACCACTTTCAGCTATCTTTCTGCTTGGTCCTTCCTGTATTTTGGAGTGTCTCTGTACATGAAATGCATCAGCATTTTTTTCTGAACATTCTCCTGTCACTTCCAACCATTCTTTCAACATTTCTAAAATGGTTTTGTCTTATCTGGGAATTGCATAAATTCAAAGGGCCACATGTATCAAAATTGGAAATTGCGGTTTCCTAATTCCGATTCCCTGAGAATCGCAATTAGGTAATCACAATGACAGTGTATGAAACTCCATGAGTTTCATATACCTATTCGTAGTGGGTAGCAAACCAACCTACCTCATTAAAATTAATTAAGTAGATCGCAATTTGTGACCCCCTAGGAAGCACAAAAACACAGGGATGGCGGCCTACTGAGGTCAGCAGACCACAATGTCTTTGATTGTTTTTAAATAAAGCAATCTTTTTTTGTAAAGCAGCTCGTTTTACTTGAAGGAAAATGGGTTGCATTTAACAAAAAAAATGAAAGGTTCTCCTTTCATTTTTTAAGAGCAGGCAGTGGTCCATGGGACCACTGCATGCTCCTAAAAAATGCTTTTACAAACATTCACAGAGGGAAAGGGGTCCCTTGGGGACCCCTTCCCATTTGCGAATGTGTTACCACCTACTTGAAGAAGGCAGTAAAATGCAAATGTTTTGCGACCGCATTTCGGTCGCAAAACTTTCATACATACCGATGCGATTCGGTATTAGGAAGGGACGCCCTAAACACGCCCCTTCCTAATACCGAATCGCAAAACCCAATTTAGGATTTGGTGACAGGTTACAGAATCTCAATTTGGGTTTGATACATGTGAATTGCCTTTTATGGTTTCACAAATGGGACGATTCTGCGAATTGACCCATTTCAGAACCTAAAAAAACGCTTCATACATGTGGCCCTTAGTCCTCTCTGTACTTTCTTAACATTAATATATTTTGTAATTCTGTGATTTGCCACCATTTGTGGAGTTCCTTGAGATTTAGTTTATCTAATTGTCCATAGTCTATTATAGCATCAAAATCTATCTAGTTCCTGCAGCTTTGTTCTGTTCCATTGTTTCTGTAAATCTGACTTCATCAAATAGCACAGGTGCAGAGACTTGCTGTTTTGATTCATTCTCCGTTATCTAAGTGGAGTAACAGTTCCTTGTTGCGTACATAGACAACCTGGTCTGACTAATTCTTCTCCGTATTGCATATCCATTCACTCTTCCAGCAATTACATATTAAGTTCCGGTCTATGCTGTTAGCATGCAAGAAAATAGAAGGAGGACCACCAACGGGTAAGGATATAGGCAGGCTAACGGGGGAAGAAAACAAAAACAGTCAGAACAGAGAGACCCTGCCAGTAATATTTAAATGAGGTCCTACATGAGGATCCTAAAATATCATTGGAGCAACGGACCTACCATTCAGAGCCAAACATCAGGTCAATCAAGTATGGATATATATTTTATTTTAATTATTTATTCATTTTCTTTGATTTTCAAAATTCCATATACTGGCATTACAAAAGATAAATATAAGTTAATTGTTCAGAAAAATAGATTAAAACACACATGATCAATATTACATATAACGTCCCACAAACACCGTGCATATTTCATACTCACAGAACCACCTTCTCTAATATCATTCACACAACCAATCTTTCACACTTCCAAGAATAAATAATCCACTAGTACATAAACGTCATCAAATGAATTGATAACAGAATGGACAACAATTCATTAAGCAAAGGAGTGTTAGGCAGAAACAGAAATGGAAATAAGGACTGATGGTGAAGTGAACAATCCTGCCGCCAACAAGAACCACGCCGACGCGCGTTTCGATGTAAGGGGCCACACTTTCGTCAGGGCGATGATGTACCACGGAGTAGGGTACTGTATATCTGAAAATACAAAATATGCATATAGATACATTGGCATAATCACATAACAATTGTTAAGGTATATCATACATCATCCTTCCTAATCCACATATGGCTCTGAATGCGGAGGTTGCCCCATGTCATTTAATCTTATCAATTACGCTATTTTAACTCGGGAAAATAAGGCTGCTCGAAGGTCTGGAAACAACAGTTCATAGGGGGGTATATAGTCAAGTCAAGTCAAGTCACAAAACTTATATAGCGCACTACATGCCCAGAGGGTTTCAAGGCGCTTAGGAAGGGGAGGAGGATTACTTGTCAAATGTCCACGTTTTAAGTTGCTTTCTGAATGCTAGGTGGTTCTGGGTGAGGCGAAGGTAAGCGGGGAGAGAGTTCCATGTTTTAGCAGCCAGGTAAGAAAAGGATCTGCCTCCCATGGTGGTCTTGTTGATGCGAGGTACAGTGGCGAGGGCTTGGCTGGAAGAACGTAGTTGGCGGGAGGGGGTGTAGAAGGACAGACGTGAGTTGAGGCATTCTGGACCGATGTTGTAGAGTGATTTGTGTGCGTGGGTAAGCAGTCGGAAAGTGATCCTCTTATTGACGGGTAGCCAGTGGAGGTCTTTAAGGTGACCAGAGATGTGTTCGTTGCGTGGGATGTCTAATATGAGTCTGGCTGAGGCGTTTTGGATTCGTTGGAGTTTCTTCTGGAGTTTTGCGGTAGTACCTGCGTAGAGGGTGTTTCCGTAGTCCAGTCGGCTCGTGACCAGAGCGTGGGTGACTGTTTTCCTTGTTTCGGTGGGGATCCAGCGAAATGTTTTTCTGAGCATGCGAAGAATGTAAAAGCAGGAAGAGGATACGGCGCTGACTTGTCTGTTCATTGAGAGTGAAGAATCCAGGATGACGCCTAGGTTCCGTGCGTGGTCTGTCGGGATGGGTGCTTTTCCGAGGGCTTCCGGCCACCAGGAGTCGTCCCATGCAGAGGGGGATGTACCTAAGATGAGGACTTCAGTTTTTTCTGAGTTCAGTTTCAGACGGCTTTGTTTCATCCATTCGGCAACTTCTTTCATTCCTTCGTGTAGGTTAGTTTTGGCGGTGCTGGGGTCATTGGTGAGAGAAAGGATTAGTTGAGTGTCATCCGCGTAAGAGATGATGTTGAGGTTGTGATGGCGTGCGATGGCCGCGAGGGGGCTCATGTATACGTTGAAGAGGGTGGGACTGAGTGAGGATCCTTGTGGTACGCCGCAGATGACTTCAGAGGCCTCGGACTTGAATGGTGGAAGGCGGACTCTCTGGGTTCTTCCGGTGAGGAACGAGGTGATCCAATCAAGTGCTTTTCCTTGGATTCCGATGTCATTGAGGCGTTGTAAAAGGGTGCTGTGGCAGACTGTGTCGAATGCTGCAGAGAGGTCAAGGAGGATGAGGGCGACTGTGTCTCCATTGTCCAGTAGAGTTCGAATGTCGTCTGTTGCTGCGATGAGGGCGGTCTCAGTGCTGTGTTTTGCTCGGAAGCCAGATTGTGAGGGGTCGAGGGATTTGTTGGCTTCGAGGAAGGCGGCGAGCTGGTTGTTGACAGCTTTCTCGATGACTTTGGCCGGGAATGGAAGAAGCGAGATGGGGCGGTAATTTTTGAGTTCGGTGGGGTCTGCTGTGGGTTTTTTCAGAAGGGCGGTGAGTTCAGCGTGTTTCCAGTCTTCCGGGAAGGTGGCGGAGTTGAAGGAGCAGTTGATGACGTCTCGGAGGTGCGGTGCTATGACGGAGTCTGCTTTGTTGAAGATGTGGTGAGGACATGGGTCTGTGGGGGATCCTGAGTGGATGGAATTCATCAGGCGGATGGTGTCCTCAGTGGAGATTGGGTTCCAGTCGTTAAGGGTGTTCACGGGGGGGGAGATGATCAGCAAATGGAAGGGTGGGTTGGTTTCCGGGTTGGTTGTCAAAGCTGTTGTGGATGTCTGCAATCTTGTTGTGGAAAAATGAGGCTAGGGAGTCGCAGAGGGTTTGAGAGGGGGTGATGTCGTTGGAGTTGGCCGAGGCATTGGAAAATTCCTTGACGATGTTGAAAAGTTCCTTGCTGTTGTGGGCGTTGTTGTCGAGTCGATCCTTGAGTGCTGTTTTCTTGGCTTTTCGGATTAGTTGGTGGTGAGTGCGGGTGGCGTTTTTGAAGGCGTCCTTGGTGCTGGTGGTAGGGTCTTTTTTCTAGGCCTTTTCAAGGGAGCGGCAGAGTTTCTTGGATTTCTTGAGATCATCGTTGAACCATGAGGCCTTCTTGCTGCCATGTTTGTTTTGACGTTTTTTCAGTGGAGCTAAGGTGTCAGCGGTGTTGGATAACCATAGGGTGAGGTTGGCGGCGGCTTCGTTAACGTTAGAAGAGAGGGCTGGGGTGTTTTGAAGGAGTGATGCGGAGATTTGGTCCGTGGTGATTTTGTTCCAGTTTCTTTGCAGGGTAGGTTGGAGGTGGATGCTGGGTTTTTGTTTGTTGTAGGTGAAGTGAGCGCAGCTGTGGTCCGTCCAGAGGAGTTCCGTGGTGTGGCTGAAGGAGACATGGTTGCTGGATGTGAAGATGGGGTCGAGTGTGTGACCTGCGATGTGGGTGGGGGAGGTGACTAGTTGTTTAAGTCCGAGGTTGGCGAGGTTGTCCACGAGGGTGGTGGTGTTGCGGTCGTTGATCTTTTCGAGGTGAAAGTTGAGGTCTCCCAGAAGGATGTAGTCTTTGGAGGGGAGCGCGTGTGGGGTGATGAAGTCCGTGATGTCTTCACTGAATTTTGCGCGGGGTCCTGGTGGTCTGTAGAGGAGGGTACCTCTGAGTGTGGTCTTGGGGTCGATGTGGATCTGGAAGTGAAGGTGTTCGGAGTTGGCGAGGTTGGCGTCAGAGCTGGTTGATATGCGGATTGATTTCTTATGGACGATAGCGATTCCTCCTCCTGTGTGGTTGGTACGGTCTTTGCGAGTGATCTTATAGTCTTCAGGGATGGCAATGGTGATGTCTGGTGCGGAGGAAGCATTCATCCATGTTTCCGTAAGGAAGGCGATGTCCGGAGAAATGGTGTCTAGTAGATTCCATAGGTCGATGGCGTGCCTGTGGACCGATCGGGTGTTGAGCAAGATGCATTGTAGGTGGTTGGGGTCGGGAATCTGTGGTGTGGTCGTAGCGGAGATGTTGTTGGTGCCGCTGAATTTGCAGGAGAAGCAGGAGAAAGGTCCATGGGTTTGTCCAGGGGCGGCTTGGACGCAGTTGGGTGCGCGACCGGGGTTAAGGGCTAGGAGGGTGGCGGCATCGTAGGTAATGCAGGGGGGCTGGGAGGGACGGGGGCCAGGGGGTCTGGCACTGGGCGCGGTCCAGGCACGGACGGGCGTAGACGGGCTTACCTTTGGCGCACCTTCGGCGCGGCTGGGGCGCGGTCGCTGCGCGTAAACGCTGCGCGCAGGAACTACTGTCATATATGGATAGTGGAGGGGGGAGGGGCGAGGGCGGCTCAGCTGGGAGGCGTGGCGGGCTCAAGGGAACAACAACAACAGCAACAGAACCAAAATGGAGGGGAGGGCAGAGCAGGGCGCCGATAACACACGATGTCAATTACACAATGCAGGTAAATATTGGAGCGAGCAAGCAAGCATCCGGTGAAGCAGTGACCAGGCGGTGGGAAATGCCAATGAGTCCTGGCGCTGTTTAAATAAATAATTAAATGCTCAAACGCTATAGAATCTTTGCGCTATGAAAATAGATAGCAAAGCAACACTGAAACGCGATTAAGTTATGGCGCTGTTAAAATAAATAAATAAATCAGCTTTGCAGTACAATACCGCCTTTCAGCAGCAAGCAGGCAGGGGAGCGACCACTCGAGGCAGGAGCGAGGAGTGGATCTACACCATAGGATATACACCATACACTAATCAACATTCTTTTTCTCAATCCTCATTCAACATGCTCACTAGATAAATCAAATCAATCACCCTAGCATGTTCAACTATATAGCTACACGGTTGAGACAGAAGATGAATATCCTTGAACCTCCTTTTTAATGGAGGTTTTTTACCCAGACATGATCAATTAATATATAGGGGGAGTCCCAAAGAGTTAGACTGTACATATATATATATATAGAGACAATCTTGCAGATGGAGGTGAAGATTCCATATGGCTCAGTATCGAGCGCGGTTAGTGAATATAGAGAAGACTTCAAATGCCCTATCCTAGAGGGGTTACTCATATCTACAGGATAGTCAGAGCACAGTGCCTAATGCGGTAAAGAGTACAGCGCGGCATTCTACCAGCTGACTCTAATTCTGCGATAGTCAATTCCGCCTGGTCCATGAGCGCAAAATATGGTTATCACACTTACCAACATGTGTTTAACCCAGAATCCAGATATAGAACATCGGTCCTAGAGGGATTGGTTCAGATGACACTCTCTAGTGGGCGTCTTCTTTAAATGATTGTGGACAGCAACATTCCCTAGGTTTCACAAGTCTTCCAGGCCCTTCACTGGCGACACTCAAATCTGAGGGAGCATGGAGGGAAACCATACATCAGGGCCAAATAAAATACATCACCGGGTCCTATTCTGAGCCATTAACATTCTTCATAGGCTCCGCGGGGACACCTAGATGAAGGTAACCTAAATACAAGAATAGACGGGCTTCCCTATATACGATCTAACGAAAATATGAGGCCCTTGGCGACGCCTATGGAATCCAAGGCCCCCAGTGGTCCCAACATTAGGAGTAAGGCACAGACCTACCTGAGTTTCACCAGAAGGAAGTGGTCCAATAAATGTGTTTGCGCGATTGCCTCCATGGGGGGAACTGGTTCCATATAGATTAGCGGTCTATAGTAAGAGTATAGACAGGATCGCAGGTTAGCCAAAAAGCTATCCCTCCTGGGGTTGGAACTAGCATAGTTACACCACTACCCTGTTTATTTAACATACGAATAAAAGACCTGAATACAAATAATAAGGGGCCTTCCCTATCCCTGATCTGAGGGTGAGGCGAGCAAGTATATAGGATTAAGGAATCCTAGTTTAAAATGGAAGGGTTCATTTGGGATATAGTCCTGAATAATGCAAATAGATCTATTGCCCCAACTAGTCCCGGCGTAGGTCAAAAGGCGCACTCATACCTGAATTTCATCAATATGCAGTAATCCGCTTGATATCTTGATTATGGCGCCTCTATTGATACATCTGTGGATCCCACAAGGGGAACTGGTTTTGTGCTGTTTAGCGGTATGTAATGAAGGATATGAACAGGCTCGCTCGTTAACCCATACATTCACCTTCCAATAGGTGAAAACAGTACCTTAAGGGCACTACCTCGTAGGACAAACATATAGGTAATGGGATAAGGTCACAACACTAAGGCTACGTATAGGGGGCCTAGGGACCACTTCGGGGCAGAATAAACACAAGGTTTCAAGGGAACCAATAAAATAACCCCGAGGGGTGGATAAAGCCCGCCGCCACTTACCAAAATTAATAACAGGGTGCCTTCTACGTACCGTCTGGCAGGGTGCACGAACGCTGGTTTCCTCGCAGAGGTACCTGAGGCAAGAGTCGACTTCTGGCGTCCTTTTAAGTCAGTCAATTCCTGGTTTTGCCTACCAATCTGGGTCTCATAACTCAATAGGGTCCCTGGACTAGAGGCAGGACTAGGATTGAAGTTAGTGCAGGGAAATGGACGGCCATCTTTAAATGGTACCACTCAAAGGCTCGGTTAGACAAGATTTTAACGTCTAGCCTATGGTTCTTTGCGGCCATCTTAGAATGGTGCGATTTATGCCATCCATAAACTCATGTCCCAAAAAAAATCAAAACGACAGATTCCGATGTTCGCTTATCTCTCAAAGTCATTAGTCTCTATATATGGCTGTTTATATACTTTCCCTACAGGTAAATAAACATTTTATTAAAAAATTATTTAAATTTTTTTTCTAGAGATGTATCTTTAGAATCACGTATCAGAACAGTTTTACGATAAAACGGAGGGGACCATAGATACATTCGGGGCCCTAACCATATTTCTAAAACACGGATAACAGGGACCATCCAATCAACAACATGATCAAGGCCAGCAACACTGGAAGGGTGCGATCCAGGGATGAGCTCGAGATTTAGGTTAAACAGCCATCCTAATCATAGTGCCGCATACAGAGGGAAAAATTGTAAATCCTTTTATCCGGTATTAAAGCATCACCTAGAAAGGAGGTTATCAAAGAATACTCCTACATATATCAAACTGGCAGACCTAAATAGTCATACAGAAACATCTGATCATAGACTTCTTCATTGGGTTCTTACACCGAAACGCACGTCGGCGTGGTTCTTGTTGGCGGCAGGATTGTTTACTCCACCATCAGTCCTTATTTCCATTTCTGTTTATGCCTAACACTCCTTTGCTTAATGAACTGTTGTCCCTTCTATTATCAATTCATTTGATGGCGTTTATGTACCAGTGGGATTATTTATGCTCAGAATTGTGAAAGATTGGTTGTGTGAATAATATTAGAGAAGGTGGTTATGTGAGTATGAGATATGTACGGTGTTTGTGGGACATTATATGTAATATTGATCATGTGTGTTTTAATCTATTTTTCTGAACAATGAACTTATATTTATCTTTTGTAATATCAGTATATGGAATATTGAAAATCAAAGAAAATGAATACATAATTTTTTTTAAATATATATCTATACTTGACTGACCTGATGTTTGGCTCTGAATGGTAGGTCCGTTGCTCCAATGATACTTTAGGATACTCATGTAGGAACTTATTTAAATATTATTGGCAGGGTTTCTCTGTTCTGACTGTTTCTATGTTATTAGCATGATCTCTTACCTGAGGAGTGCTTGTCTCAGACTGCGTGTCCTTCAACACATCTTCCCTGATGCTCAAACCTCCTGAATTTGAGATCATATCCTCCAGCAACCTCAGTAAGTTCCACAGTTCACTCATTAATGATGGCTAAATTGCCTTCAAAGAAGGAAAACAAGAGCTTAACTGTTTTATAGCCTTAAAGCCCACAGTAGCAGGCTTTACCATCTATTAAAGGTCTGTTCCAGTGTGAAAGGCCCGAGCCGAAGTTAGGGCCTTTAACAAGGGAGCGAACCTTTAAAGGCTGGTAGAGCCCTCTAGGAGGTGGGGCTCTAAAGCGATTATAAAATTCATCCACTAGAGGGCAGAATGTTCTAATTTGTCAAACAAAGCTCACAGAGCATGAGGGGGTTGAAAACCCCTTGGGCTTCGTGAGGCCTTAGTTTACTGCAACATCTGTGAACAAACATTGGAATGTTGATGCTCCAGGCTCCTACCCGCCATTAGAAGCCCGAAGCCCTCCATTGTCTTCAATGGAGTTCCTAACATTCCAATGTTTTAATGTTTGTTAACCACTTATCTCAAGACAGGATGTTTACAACTTCGTACTTACCTTTTGTCATTTATATGTGATAAACATAAGAAAACATTTCATAAACATGAAAGAAGGACTAAAAAACAAAGCTTCAGAATATTTTTTTTTATGATGTGATGTTCCCAATGTTTCCATTGTTGATTTTTATCTTTTTTTTCTGTAGATAGTTTGTATAGATATTGAATGTTTAAATTAGAAAAATGATGAAGTAAAAAACGAGGCCTTGAATTCAACCCAGTGCATGTATCCTGCCTCTGCTAGTCTGGGTCATTAGCTGGTCCCAGGGGTGCTGGGCCCAAAGCCTGTCCTATGGACATGCCCTGGACTCAACTGGCAATGGGCAGCGAACAACCACAGCACATGACTTGAGCTGGGCACAATAGGTTAGACCACTGTGCCTAGTTTCCGGCCGAAACACTGTCCCCAACCTGCCATGGTGGACCTACCCCTGCTAAGAAGGGCCTTCAACAGCGTGTAGCAGTTTGGTCACTGGGACTGGGCTGTGGCTATGACCAATAGAGGTTGGACACAGGTGGCCTATCCTTGCTCCGGTAGAGTTTGGCCTAGCACAGCGAATGGTGGTCAAAGTGCCTACAGACAGACCTTTCACCCAACCCGCAGAGAGCGGACAAACCTGGTTGCACATGGTTTCAGCTGTGTAAAGCGGTAGCTGGCTGTAGGGCCTGGACTTCAGCCAGGCAATGCACCCAACATACCACGGGCTACCTAGTCCCACTGCACACTGCCAGAGGCCTGAGGCTGTGCACTGCAAATGTTGGCCACAGGTCCTGGTCTCTGGCCAGGCCCTGTGCAAAACCTGATGTGGGAATCCAACCCCACAGCACTTTGCACAGAGGTGGTTGGTAACAGGGTCTGGGCACTGGCTGAACCAGTTTTCTTTTTTAAACGAAATATTGCGGATCTGTGAACATCAAGGGATGCCCAACATGGGTCCCCGACCCTTGCTGTGGGTTCATTGATCTCGGGTACGCACTGGCTACAGTCCATACAGCCTTACAGTCCGTAAACCCAGCAGCAAAATTGGCACTTTTAAAAAAAAATCACTTAATGGGGGTCCCTTTGGGCCCGCTACCTGAGCCAGGGTGTCCGTGGATGCTGTCCTCTGCCTGCTTGACGTAGTCAATGCTTTTTTCAATAAAGATTTTGGGGCATATTATCAAGCCTGTGCGCTAAAATTATGGGCTTGATAATATGCTCTATGGAATTCCAATCGAAGCACATGTTAGATGTGAAGACATCTAACATGGGCTTCGATTGGAGTTCCACAGAGCATATTATCAAGCCCATTATCGCCGCTTTATCGGCCGTTTTCGGCCGATAAAGCGGCGATAATTTTAGCGCACAGGCTTGATAATATGCCCCTTTATTCTTTGAGTATTTCTCACGTTGTAAATGTACATGTTCCGCAGTGTGAGAGAGAAACGCTCTTTTCTAATGCTCAGAAAACAGTTGTTACCTAACATTTAAAAATAGTTTCATAGACGACCACAAAGCACACTCTGAAGCAAAAAAGACATTAGACACTTTCTCTGAGCTATTCCTGCCTATCTGTGGGTGCATACTCTGATGTTCGTCCCTGAAAAAATAGATTAATCAAGTGACATATGTTAAACCAATCAAACCATCGATCAAACCATCAACAACATCTGAAACTAACCCCCATACTGACACCTCTCGCCATGTGCACACCAACCCCGGCAAGGGGGGCAGTGTTTGAATGTCCTCCCTAGTGCCCTTGGCATGCCAGCTGTTTGACCCAAGCTATTAACTCAACTGCCACTAACATCTACTCTCAGAAAGCCAAACCACAGAAAGAAGAGAGGAACAACTTTTAATAACATTTAATTTGAGCCAGACTGAAACCGAATACTACCAATGAAAGTCATGTTTTCATGTAGCCCATCATGATGTATGGTGCTAAAAATACCTAATAACATCTTCACCCTTATTCCGTCCTGAGCAGCTGTGTGTTAAATACACTAGTGCGTAACAACCACAAAGCAAAGAGCAGTTCTTGCTACCTACGTGGCTAAAATAGGATTTGCCTGGAAAGTACCTCACTGGTTAGTTGAGGGTAAAAAATAGGTTGTCCTCAATAGTCTTTTTTTGCATTTTAGCCACTTTCAGGTTTATCGGCCGTGAAAGCTAAGTTTCAGGTTTGTGACTGCAAAAATGTATTTTTTTCTTATTTACAAATACTATTTTAGCTGCTTTTACTGACTCCTCGTATGGGATACGCCACCATACTGAATTAGTACTTGGAATGTAACAAATCGGGTACAATACTCCTGTCTAAAATGTCGCTATTGAGAGGATACACGAGGTAATTAATGAAAAACAAAACACACACACAAGCACACCCACACACACACACTATATATATATATATATATACGATTTCTAGAGTGGAATCAAATAGTAAACGGCAGTAAATTGCAATTGTTAAATTTGAAACGGTCAATTATTGTGATGGTGAGGTGCTCAAGCAAAGTTTGTCCTTTATTCTCGACACAGTAAGCGAGGGGATTCGTGGTAAATATCCCAATGCCACCGACTTCATTTTATCTTTAAAATAAAAAACATAGATTAGGAAATATTTAAAACAAAGAAAAACATCGCAACATACAACTGTACATTAAGAACCTTTATATAAAAGTTGAGTCGATAAAAAATAAATGTCCCAACCCAACAGCAACATCTAAAAAAATGCAATTGTACTAATAGATCATATGCAAACTTACTATTAAAGGTAACCTACTTAATAAAAACGATGGTGCAGATATGTATACCGGCCCTAACTGTAGTTCTGGGTGAATAGATTTATATTGCATGGCCAGTGTGTAGGACAACTGGTGTATCCATTCAAAGATGATGGCATCAGCAGGATCCCAGTGGTGAAGGTGAGAGATGGTGCAGGTCTCAAGATCAATGGTGGGTTTTTGTTGTCTCTGTCCCTTCCAAACATGACGGTTGCTCTACATGTTTCTACCACTTGTCAAAACTCAGGGGCATATTATCAAGGGGGTTTATCTCCGCTTTTTTGGCTTTAAAAGCCAAGAAAGCGGAGATAAAATTATCTCCCTATTACCTAGCTGTCGCTAACACCAGTTAGCGACAGCTAGTAGGAGATAGCGACCATCTTGGGCCCCACTTTGCATGTCAGTGATATTTATCACTAATGAGATGCAAAGTGGGCGTGCCAAGTTGTTAGCGACTGAAAACAGTCGCTAACATCGCTATCTCTTATTACCAACTTTTGGAGATATTCGCGTTAAGCGCGAATATCTCCAAAAGCTAAAACCTGCCCCTGAGCAGTTCTTAGCCATTTTTTTGGGAGGTGGATAACATGGCTAAGAGCATTAGCTCGCTAATGCATAAATATTGCTGTCTTTTCAGCGATATTCATGCATTGCGGCGATTTTTATCGCATTTGCGATAAACCTTGGTAATACCAAGGTTTATTTGCAGTAAAAATCGCCGCAGCTCAGCGGTAAAGTTTTGTCTCTAACCAAGCAATAGCGATAATTATCGCTATTGCTTGGTAATATGCCCCTAAGAGTCAACATGCAGTTAAAATGTGTCTAAAAATCATCTTCTGGCCAAGGCCTGCTCCCTGTTCTCATCCCTTTTGAACCCTTCCTGCTAAACGGACAGCAATGGTTCCCAGAACTGTGCTTCATGAGCAGATAAATAATCCTAAAGAGCAGTTTCAAAACTATGGTATTGATTGCAATGCTGTATTGTTTTCTACACTTCAACCTTTTAACAAAGTGTGTAAAGGTCAGCATCTTTGATGAACTGCCCAGAAATATCACGTCAGCGAGAGTAGAAGAGAAGGGACCGCGGATGTGTATCAAGATACAGAGGAACATTTAACGTGCAAAAAGCCCGATTAACCTTTACAACAATTGCAGGGTATTTTAATTGGGTATTTTAACTGGAGTTGGTTCCCCATCAATGCTTTGTAGTTCCCTAACCAAATAAATGTGCTATTTTTCCTATTGATAATGTAACTTTAAATCTCCTTCGCAAAATTAGTATTCATTGTGCTATGTTTTTGTTAAACAACAGTGGTAATTGCTGAGTGCCTGCTTTTGATGGTTTCAGCAGGACAGTTGCATAGCTAGCTACAGTTGCTCTAACAGTAACCTCATTTCACTCACTACGTTTGAAATCTCCGTCTAAATTTACCAAATTTGTATCGCTTTGTTCGCCCTAAGTTGGCAGGGTATTCCAAGACAAGGGTCCCTTGCTCACTCTACCACTGGATTCACTATAGCCTGGCTGATGAGGATTATGAATCCGAAACCAGTCCCAGGAAGCTTGTTTCCGTTCCAGGGAAGACATGGCTTGGCAGTTCAGGCTGGACTGTTTCCATGAGGCACAGGGTCAGACTGATTTGCATATGGCCATGTCTGAACTGGGGTGGCTGAGTGAGCTAAAGAATGGTTATGGATTAAACCCAGATCAGTTGACTGGGGTTGAGTGTTTGATTTTCTAAAACGCTCCGTTCATCATCCTCTTTGGTATCGCTTTGTTCGCCTAAGTTGGCAGGGTATGCCCAGACGTGGGTCCCTTGCTCACTCAGTGTTTCCATGAGGCACAGGGTCAGACTGATTTGCATATGGCCATGTCTGAACTGGGGTGGTGGAGTGAGTTAAAGAATGGTGATGGATTAAACCCAGATCAGTTGCCTGGGGGTGAGTGTTTGATTACGCTCCGTCACGATAATCCGAAACCGGTCCCAGGATGCTTGTTTACGGTCCAGGGAAGACATGGCTTGGCAGCTCGGGCTGGACTGTTCCCAAGAGGCACAGGGTCAGACTGATTTGCATATGGCCATGTCTGAACTGGAGTGGTGGAGTGAGCTAAAGAATGGTGATGGATTAAACCCAGATCAGTTGACTTGGGGTGAGTGTTTGATTTGCTCAAAAGTTCCATTCATCATCC
Source organism: Lissotriton vulgaris (assembly GCF_964263255.1). Lineage (NCBI taxonomy): Eukaryota > Metazoa > Chordata > Amphibia > Caudata > Salamandridae > Lissotriton > Lissotriton vulgaris. The sequence continues at coordinate 1,722,376,388 of NC_141694.1, read as the reverse complement.
TCTTTGGTATTGCTTTGTCCGCCACATATACAGCAGATATACATACCCAGAGATTATCATTTATGTAATCACTATTTCAAAATGACACTAGTAAACTGTAGGAAATGCCTCTTTTTGCACATTCACACATATTTTTGTTCAGACTAATGCTACTTTTGTTTTTATCTGTGCACTGGGACTCTGCTAAGCAGGCCCCAGTGTATGTGCTCTGTCACCTAAAACATATTGGCATATTGGCATATTTACCTTGGATTTAAGTTCCCAGTATATGGTACAAAGTATTTCCAGGGCCTGTAAGTTAAATATCGCTAGTAGACTGCTGCAGACATTGTGCCAACCACTACAACGACAGTGCCCACATGACTGCAGGCCTAACACTGTAACTTGCCTGAGCAATTTTAAAACAGCAAATTCCACCTGCCGAAATAACCCTCTTTTAAAAGTCCTTAAAGTGTCTTTTAAATATAAATAAGTCACCCCTAAGAAAGCCTTACTGCCCATAAGACAGGGTGCATCATACTTAAAAGTAGAACATGTAAACGTTTAATATTTTGCAAGTCCTTACAGTGACATGGTTCCAAACGTTTTTAATCGTTGCAGCAGAGTTAGCTGTTCCACAGGAATGCATTTGGATACAATATTAAATTTAATAATGTTATCTCCTGCTGCTACCAAATTAATTCTAGCACTTTGTAAAATATTTATTTCAAATTAAATTCACTGGTAACGTTGGATTTGTAATAACTATTTTGGAAAAAGTACTTTTAAAGAGTCACTATTTCCCTTCCTAAAGACTTTAGAACCCATTTACGCAAGCTGCAACTGCCACATGGCTGAAGAACTCCCTTAATGTGGAACAAACATGCTCCGAGAGCTGAGACAAAAGCCTTTGTGTCTGGGAAGGTGTTTTGTTCCTCTGGCAGGATGACCATCAAGGCAGTGCCCAAGAACTAACTTCAAAGGGGCCTACCCTCTCACAGGCAAAAGTTAGCTGACATTTGAGCATGGCCCTCTTTTATACACTTAGACAGGCAGGTACCCATTCTAGTGCGAGAGGAGCAACTCCTCCCCTGTAGCCATCTCAAATCAGTTCTGGTGGTAGCTCCTCTCGCCTCTCTTCCCTAGCCGCACTTTGGGGTGGGCACACAGGTACATGTGTTTGCTATAGCACACACAGGACCCACAGCAGAACAAACAATTTTTCTATTAGTTAGGGAATGGCAGGAGTTACCTGCCCACAATCTAGTGCCAGGCATAAATGTGGCACCCTCGGGCACCCTCTTCAGAACATTAATGGACCTGTGGAAGATAGGACTACACCTGATGTTGAGACCTATATGGAGACCTAAAAGGCTGAACCTGCCCCCTCTTATACTCAGGACACAGAAGTGGACTCCAAGGGTCAGTTGGTTGACCTCCTGTTAAGCTACAGGGACTCAGCAAGCTGCCAGAAGCCCGTTTCCCAAAGAGCCCAACTGAACAGTCCAAATTGGACCTGCTCTGGACCCTACTGCTGGCTTCTGGAGGAGTGAGTCTTGACCAACCCAATTGCTGTTGTTCTGGAGGTCCTGGGACTCTTGGCTGTGTAAAAGTGCACTCCTCTTAGAGTCCCGAAAGACCTGGGACATAGAAACCTTTTGGCTCCAAGACCTCAGGAGGACTGGCACAAACCTGCCAAGTCTATCTGACAAGGTTGATTTTTCTCCTGATCAGAGCTTTTTCATAGCAGCAACTCTGTTTCAGCGGGATGTCGCAGAGAAGATATCTGGCCTTGGACAGCTTTGTACGCCTATAGCCTGCAGCCTTGGCACTCTGGAGATATCTGAGCTCAAAAAAATTGACTAAGTCTGAACACAGAGAAGTATCTGGCTGGGGAGGGAACATCCTTTTTTTAAATCTCTTTATTGGCATTTTGTGCTTTATACTTTCATTATGGGGTATACAGATAAGTTATGAACACAGCGCAACATCCAACAGTTAGTGACTTTCAATCCATTTACAGATATTTATGGCATTATGTCAATAAAACGTGCTTCAGATGTAATCATAACTGTTACACAACTCGGATTTACTAACTCCTTATTGGTCCCCTGATGTAAGTCTACAAGCTGGATTCCAACAGTGTGTCACCTGTGCCCAGCGCTAGGACAATTGCAGACCAGAGATTTATATTTCGGTGTTGCCTAGCCCAGCCCCAATCCACATCTTTGGCTACCTCCACTACGCGCCAACCTCCACACTTTCGGAGTTCTTTGAGTATATTATCATATATATGCTGTCATTGAGCACATTTAGATCCCCCAGTCCAGGCGCCCACATGAAGTGCATCCGCAAGAAAGTGGCTTGGGTATGTTTATCACTAACCGTGATCTGCGTCCTTGACCAGGGAATCCTCTTCAGCTGTTTGTGTCATGAGTTGCAGCACTACCAATATGGAGTCCCAGTGTTGCGCAATGGGGTATTTTCTTAGTCCTAAAGTGTCTTCTTTATGTAACGCTACACTTTCCGCCTGGGCCCACAACAAAAGAGATTGCTTCCAGGCCTTGGGCTGAGGGGGAAATTTGTTCTTCTATCTGCGGGTGATCAGCCGCTTGGCTGTTATTGGACCCAGGTCCATGAATCTAGAAGTTACCTTTTGTTTTTTTGATCTGGGGAACAGTCCCAACACGCACTCTCCCAGGTGTGCAGCTTTACACGGTCCATGCAAGTGGTTAAGCAGGACATTACTTCCTGCCAGTACCTTTGCAGAGCGTGGCAGGACCACAACATATGAAGGAAGTAAGCACCCATGAGGTTGCAGTGGGATCAAGCAGCAGTGTTTGTTGAAAGTACCTTTTTAGCATATCACGCGATAAGTATTCACTGGGGATAATGTAAAATTGTATAAAGCAGAATTTGGCGTTCCTTGGGATTTGTGTAGTGCTTGCTTGGATCAACTCCCATTCTTTGTCCACTTCCCACTTGTTACATAGGGATGTGAGTGAGTTCCTCCAGTGTGCTAATAACAAGGCGGTTAACCTATGTATTATGTGACTGCCCGAACCCATAACATGTAAATATTAATCCACTAGGTGAGGTTGGGGCTTGGTATTCAAATCCCCCCAGGCTCGCGTCAGTGTGGTGATTGTCAATTTGTTCAATAGGAATTAGCCCAGGGAAATATCCGTGCTCTGTGACAACTCCTCATATGGCAGTAGGGTCCCGTCTTCGTAAAAGTCCCTCAAGGTCTGTATCCCAACTCTGTGCCAGGGTGCAAGCTCCACTCTCGATGTGACCACCCTGCCCCTTGGCCCAAGGGGCAATGTGGGTGCATATGAGGTTATCTCCTGAGTAAGGAACAAGCTGAGCATAAGGCAACGGTGAGCCAGGGCCAGTGATTTTGGCTGTGGTGTGGGTGCTTTAGCTATGGAATGAAACAGGCGATGAATGCTGGTTAGTGACCATGCCAGTTGTAGCATGGATGTGCCATCTTTCTGCAATCCCGCCAGCCATTTTGAGACCCACTGTATTTATGTGGCTAGGTAATATAATTCTAATTGGGAACTGCTACCCGGCCATGCTCCACCGGGGCATATAATTTCCATAGCGATACCATGTGTCGTCCCTTATTCCAAATAAAGTCCCTGGTCCACTGTTCTAGTTCTTGGAACGTTTTAGCCTGAATATATACAGGCAGATTTGTAAAATATTATAAAAGTCTAGGCAGTGCTACCATTTTTAAAAGTGCATTTCGACCCATAACTGTTAGTGGTAATGTTTTCCAGAATCTCATTTGAGATCTGGCAGATGATATTACACTGGTAAGGTTGCAATCCAGGATGTCAGAGGGGAGTGATAGATGCAGATACCTAGGTGTCGGAAGGATGTATGCTGCCATGATATTAGCACCCCGTTGACCGTGAGACCCGGGTCTTGAGTGTGAGGACTGAATATATATAGGAGGCTTTCCTCCAGTTAATCCCGAACCCCAACAATCTGGCGAACCGCTGCAGGATCTCTGTGACCGTGTCCAGTACCTTATGAACGTCTCTCAGGTAAAGTAACAGCTCATCCACATAAAGAGACACTACATGTTGGCCATCACCCAAGCCAATGCCCCTGTTCCCTTACCTCTCCCGTAATTATGCTGCCAGTAGCTCCATCATCAGTGAAAATAACAAGGGCGAAAGAGGGCAACCTTGTTAGGTGCCTCTATCTATTGGTACGGACTAGGATATTTGTTGGCTGATGCGTATCCTAATGGGAGGATTTGTATATAAAAGCAGTATAAGGCGCATCCATTGATCCCTGAATCCAAAGTGTTGGAGAATCGAGAAAAATAGGGCCATTCCAATTAATCAAAGGCTTTTTCTAGGTCTAGGGCCAAACAACCAGAGTGTGGCCAGAGCTGCGGTGCATATTCCTGGAGACGGAAGGACCGCCGTATGTTGAGTGAGGTATTACAGGCTGGTACAAAGCCATTCTGGTCAACATGGACAAGTGACGGTACCAAGGGGGCCAGCCGAGCCATAATTATGCTGGCTAAAATTTTGTAGTCTGTGTTGAGCATTGCTAGCGGTCTGTACAACCCCATTTCCATCTTCTCTCTGTCAGGTTTGGGGAGAGAAATAAGGACCGCTTCATGCTGTGATGCCGAGAGGGTACAGTCCAAGAGCGTGGCGACGTATACTACTTTCAACTGCGGCACCAGCAGAGCAGTGCAGGTCTTATAGAATTCTGTTGGTAATCCATATGGACAGGGAGATTTACCCGTGGCTAGTGCGCGGATATCTGCTTGTATTTCTTCTGGTGTGATTGGTTCATCCCGCTCCAGCCGCTGCTCGGGGGTGAGACGGGGGGGCCCAACATTTGTGAGAAACTGTCAAATCTCCACCAGTGTGGCTACAGTTGTTGACTTGTATAGTACAGTATAATGACGTGTAAATTCGGAAAGTGTCTCGGTTTGTGTGTACACTAGCGTGCCATCCAGTGCACAGATTTCTGTTTTGGGCGTCCTGTCATCTGCCTGATGGATAAGCCAGGCCAACAAGCGGCCTGCTTGGTCTGTGGCGGTGTGCCTGCAGGCTGAGTGAGACTTGTAGTTTAGATATCTCAATCTCTCCAGTCTAGAGTTGAGCTCTGTTCTTTGGGGGTGAGTTGCGTTTGTATTATTGTGGGTCCCACTACCTGGGTTTCCAGACAGGGTAACCTGTCTTGTAACTTCTTGATATCAGTGTCTATGGACCTACATAGACTTGTCTGCACACTGAGACAGTGGCCTTGTACAACTACATTAAAAGCTTCGCATAAGGGGTGAAGACACTGTCACACTGTGAAGGCATTGTCTCTAAAGTATTTAGCAAGGGCCGAGCTTAGGAACTTGTGAAATGGTGAGTCTTTCAAAACCTCAGGCTGCAGGCACCATCTCGGGATAGCGGACGGGGCGAGTCCCTCGACAATCGCAGGTATTGCAGGTTGTGGTCTGAGTGGGTCCTACCCATGTTCTTAGTATTGGTCACCACCAGAGATATCTCATTTGTGCAGATCAGTCTATCCAGTCTCACGTGGAGCCCGTATGAGCCCGAATAGTGGGAGTATACCCTGTCTATAGGATGGCGCTGTCGCCAAATGTCCACTAGTCACCAGTGAACCATCCGTTCGTTCAATGCTTTAGCAGCAAATAGGGTGGGTGTGCCAGGAAGTGGGGGAAAAGAGCAGTCAATGGCTTTGTCCAGCCCACAGTTGAAGTCACCTCCCAGCAGCCAGGCCGTACCATGCTAGTTGGAGAGTTTGTTAGTCAGTGCATCGAGGAAAAATGGTTTATCTGTGTTAGGCGCATAAAAGGAACCTAGGACGATATGCCTACCATCCTCAACAGCCCTCAGCGTTAGTGACTGTCTCAACAACAGCAAAGGGGGTACCCGGCCTGATACAAATTAATACCCCTTGCGCAAATGCCAAAGAACCACTGGTGTATAATTGGCCTTGCAATTTCCTCTGTAATCACTCTATTTTGGGTGGTGTGAGGTGAGTTTCCTGCAGGCGAGCCATAAGTGCCTGATATCTCTGTAGATAGGAGTAAATTGAGTATCTGTGGGCTGGAGTGTGAATGCCCCGGATGTTCCAGGTGTATACATTAATGGGTGTCATTCCAACAGTGGGGTTTTCACCAGTGGTGTAACAAAGGCCCTGCAGTGCTCATGGTGTGGGGGGCCTGTGATCTCCAGGACCCCCCCTCAGCGCAGTTCCCTGGCCTGGGAGATTCTGAGTGTGGTTGGAGGGGGCCCCCTCCATGTACTTTGAAGGGGGGCCCCCTCAAATTTCATTACACCACTGGTTTTCACACATGGTGTATGGCTTGCGGGGGCCATTGTGTAGTATATACATGAAGCTGTGTTTAGGGCGTGTGGGGATATATGCCCGAAGTCTGTTGTGGGCTATTAGCATGACAACTCAACCAGTGTAAGGTACAACAAACAGTAAACAATTCTACAAATACCATAAGGCCAGAGTTGCGACAAGCATCCTTTCAAACTACGGACCAGAACTTAAAGCCACCTATGGCTACTGGGATCAGGTGGCACTAGTGGCAGTGAGAATTGGGCAAGTGCATAGATCTCTCCAGTAACACCATTGTGGGCGACCCCAGTGTTATAACATTTCTATTCTGCCCACCCACTTTTGTCTGACAAAACCCAACTACTAAGCGGGCACTGGGATGTCTTAAAAAGCAAGTGTGTGCTAAGTATAAGTCTCCAATGCATTTCGGGCGTAGGTGCCCTTGGTCACGGAGAGCTGAGGAGGAAGCAGAAAGGGGCGGTAGTGAGAGACTGTATCGCAGTGGAAGAGGTCGGGGAGTCTATTGGAGTGATATTGTGTGTGGGCTGATGCGATATCGCTAGTGCGCGGGACTACGGTGAAGGGTGGGGGATGTGATGGGGAAGTTACCGCCGGTGAAAAGAACAAAATGTGGATATTAGAAACATAGTTTCTCATCGTCTTACTTCAAAGTTACGCGTAGCGTCCTTAGACGTTCTCAGTCAGTCATCCGTTCGCTGTCCCGGGTGCGTGTGAGACAGCCTGCTTAATAATTACATGAACAGTGATGACGGACTAGCGCCCGAGAGTTACGGGGGCCATTTTGGAGTGGTGAATGCTAAAGGGAAATCGAGTGGTGCAGAGTGAATACTATATGTACAAAAAGATGGACAAATAAACAAAGGTGAACATGTGTGAATGAAACAGAAATAGAGAGGAAGGTGAAGCAGCAACATAGTATAATACAGATGATATTACAAGTAGCAGCTAAATTCTGTACGATCATTGAGCCCGTGGGGCTTAAGAGTTTGCAGGAGGTAAATCCATTCAAGTTCTCTCTTGAGTAACAGTTTGGTATTGTCTATGCCTTCTTTCTTGGACACGATCTCTAGGACCAAGAATTTTAATTGAGCAATGGTGTGGCGTGCTTCCATAAAGTGGCAAGCGATGTTAGATTTCTCAGTTTTAAGTCTGATATTAGACTTGTGTTCATTTAGTCTGGTTTTGATTTTTCGTTCAGTCTTCCCTATGTATAGTTTGCCACATGGGCATTTGATGGCGTAGATCAGATTGGTGGAATCGCAGGTGGCGTCTACATGGAGTTTAATATTGTGTCCTTTCATGGGGTGTTGTATTTCATTGCCCCTGATTACGCTGTTGCAGTGGCCACAGTTCAGGCAAGGTTGAGTGCCACGGTGACGTTTGGTTGACTCAGTAGGTTTAGCCAATATTTCTTTAATGTTTCGGCTCCTGGTATGAGCAAATATTGGCGGCTCATTGAAGATGCCTTGAAAGTCGGGTTCATTTTGTAATATTGGCCAGTGCTTCCAGATAATCTTTTTGTACGCTGCACTTGCAGTGGAAAATTTGGACACAAGGACCATGCGTTGTTCTGTGTTCTTGTAAGTCTTAGTCAGGCAGTCCTGTCTGGATGTGTTGGCGACGCGGGATTGTGCATCTTGCAGGACAGTCTCTGGGTAGCCACGTGCTCGGAATCTGTCTGACATTTCCATCATTCGTTTGTGAACCATAGTCTCATCGGATACAATGCGCTTGGCGCGCAGCATTTGAGAGTACGGGAGGTGTTTTTTCAGGGAGCCTTGATGGAAGCTGGTAAAGTGGAGAGCATTATTTCGGTCTGTACTCTTTCTGTGGAGATCCGTGACGATTCCGTCAGCCGTGTTCTTGATATGAACATCTAAGAAGGCGATGTCTGTTTCACTGATTTGCCACGTGAGTTTGATCCGTGGATCTTTTGTGTTGGTCTCCATCAGGAGGTTGTGAAGGGATTCTTTGGTGTCTGCCCATAAGAAAAATAGGTCATCAATGTACCGTAAGAATAGTTTCGTGTGTTTTATGAAACTTGGGTTGGTGTACAGGTATTTCGTTTCAAAATTCTCCATGTAGGTATTGGCGTAGGACGGGGCGGCACAGTTTCCCATAGCCATTCCTGAGAGTTGCAAAAACCACTGATTGTCGACTGTAAAGTAGCTGTGATATAGGGTAAATATCATTAATTCCATAAGGAACGTTTGGATGTCAGGATGAATAGTACTTTTGAGTAGGGCCTGTTCTATGGCTTCAATGCCCCCCGCATGGGGTATTGATGTGTATAGTGAGCTCACATCAGCTGTGCAGAACACTAGAGGTTCATTACAGGAAGTTTGGATGCACGATAATTTGGTGAGGAACTCTGTGGTGTCTCTGATATAACTCAATGATTGAGTGACCAGAGGTTGTAGATATTTGTCGAGGAATTTACCGGTGGTTTCATGGATCGATCGTTTGGTAGACACTATCGGTCTGAATGGGGGGTCCATAAGGTTTTTATGAATTTTTGGGCACATGTGGATCGTTGGACTTTTAGGATATTCCACTATCAAGTATTTTTTAGTGCGTTCTTCTATGGTTCCTGATTGGTGTGCTTTATTTACAATTTCTTTGAGTTGGTTGTGATACTCATTGGTTGGGTTGTAATCCAGGGCCAAATAGGTGTCGGTGTCTTGAATGTGTTCCAACAATTTGTTCGTGTACATTTCACTGTCAAGTATAACAAGGGCCCCGCCTTTGTCTGCTTTGGTGAGTTTTATGCTCGGATTGTTGGCTAAAGATTTCAACGTGTCCCGATCTTTGTTGGTCAAATTATAGGTTTTTCTGGGTGCCTTGAAGTTGATGTTTGCTGAATCTTTACGAACCAGTGTTTCAAACAAATCGATACATTTATGGCTGGTGGGTGCCTGGTAGGTACTTGGAGGTCGTAGACCCATGAGTTCATCTGTTTTCTCTGTAGTGGGTGGAGGTAATACGTTATCGAAAAAATGTCTTAGTCTCAATTTGCGGGTGAACTTGAAGGTGCTAACCTCAAGTTCCAAGAGGTTAGTAGATGTCGTGGGAATGAATGACGTTCCTTTTTCTAAAAGGTTCATTTGGTGATTATTTATTTGGGTTTTTGAAATGTTGATTACGAGACTTGTCTTGTCTCGTAATCAACATTTCAAAAACCCAAATAAATAATCACCAAATGAACCTTTTAGAAAAAGGAACGTCATTCATTCCCACGACATCTACTAACCTCTTGGAACTTGAGGTTAGCACCTTCAAGTTCACCCGCAAATTGAGACTAAGACATTTTTTCGATAACGTATTACCTCCACCCACTACAGAGAAAACAGATGAACTCATGGGTCTACGACCTCCAAGTACCTACCAGGCACCCACCAGCCATAAATGTATCGATTTGTTTGAAACACTGGTTCGTAAAGATTCAGCAAACATCAACTTCAAGGCACCCAGAAAAACCTATAATTTGACCAACAAAGATCGGGACACGTTGAAATCTTTAGCCAACAATCCGAGCATAAAACTCACCAAAGCAGACAAAGGCGGGGCCCTTGTTATACTTGACAGTGAAATGTACACGAACAAATTGTTGGAACACATTCAAGACACCGACACCTATTTGGCCCTGGATTACAACCCAACCAATGAGTATCACAACCAACTCAAAGAAATTGTAAATAAAGCACACCAATCAGGAACCATAGAAGAACGCACTAAAAAATACTTGATAGTGGAATATCCTAAAAGTCCAACGATCCACATGTGCCCAAAAATTCATAAAAACCTTATGGACCCCCCATTCAGACCGATAGTGTCTACCAAACGATCGATCCATGAAACCACCGGTAAATTCCTCGACAAATATCTACAACCTCTGGTCACTCAATCATTGAGTTATATCAGAGACACCACAGAGTTCCTCACCAAATTATCGTGCATCCAAACTTCCTGTAATGAAACTCTAGTGTTCTGCACAGCTGATGTGAGCTCACTATACACATCAATACCCCATGCGGGGGGCATTGAAGCCATAGAACAGGCCCTACTCAAAAGTACTATTCATCCTGACATGCAAACGTTCCTTATGGAATTAATGATATTTACCCTATATCACAGCTACTTTACAGTCGACAATCAGTGGTTTTTGCAACTCTCAGGAATGGCTATGGGAAACTGTGCCGCCCCGTCCTACGCCAATACCTACATGGAGAATTTTGAAACGAAATACCTGTACACCAACCCAAGTTTCATAAAACACACGAAACTATTCTTACGGTACATTGATGACCTATTTTTCTTATGGGCAGACACCAAAGAATCCCTTCACAACCTCCTGATGGAGACCAACACAAAAGATCCACGGATCAAACTCACGTGGCAAATCAGTGAAACAGACATCGCCTTCTTAGATGTCCATATCAAGAACACGGCTGACGGAATCGTCACGGATCTCCACAGAAAGAGTACAGACCGAAATAATGCTCTCCACTTTACCAGCTTCCATCAAGGCTCCCTGAAAAAACACCTCCCGTACTCTCAAATGCTGCGCGTCAAGCGCATTGTATCCGATGAGACTATGGTTCACAAACGAATGATGGAAATGTCAGACAGATTCCGAGCACGTGGCTACCCAGAGACTGTCCTGCAAGATGCACAATCCCGCGTCGCCAACACATCCAGACAGGACTGCCTGACTAAGACTTACAAGAACACAGAACAACGCATGGTCCTTGTGTCCAAATTTTCCACTGCAAGTGCAGCGTACAAAAAGATTATCTGGAAGCACTGGCCAATATTACAAAATGAACCCGACTTTCAAGGCATCTTCAATGAGCCGCCAATATTTGCTCATACCAGGAGCCGAAACATTAAAGAAATATTGGCTAAACCTACTGAGTCAACCAAACGTCACCGTGGCACTCAACCTTGCCTGAACTGTGGCCACTGCAACAGCGTAATCAGGGGCAATGAAATACAACACCCCATGAAAGGACACAATATTAAACTCCATGTAGACGCCACCTGCGATTCCACCAATCTGATCTACGCCATCAAATGCCCATGTGGCAAACTATACATAGGGAAGACTGAACGAAAAATCAAAACCAGACTAAATGAACACAAGTCTAATATCAGACTTAAAACTGAGAAATCTAACATCGCTTGCCACTTTATGGAAGCACGCCACACCATTGCTCAATTAAAATTCTTGGTCCTAGAGATCGTGTCCAAGAAAGAAGGCATAGACAATACCAAACTGTTTCTCAAGAGAGAACTTGAATGGATTTACCTCCTGCAAACTCTTAAGCCCCACGGGCTCAATGATCGTACAGAATTTAGCTGCTACTTGTAATATCATCTGTATTATACTATGTTGCTGCTTCACCTTCCTCTCTATTTCTGTTTCATTCACACATGTTCACCTTTGTTTATTTGTCCATCTTTTTGTACATATAGTATTCACTCTGCACCACTCGATTTCCCTTTAGCATTCACCACTCCAAGATGGCCCCCGTAACTCTCGGGCGCTAGTCCGTCATCACTGTTCATGTAATTATTAAGCAGGCTGTCTCACACGCACCCGGGACAGCGAACGGATGACTGACTGAGAACGTCTAAGGACGCTACGCGTAACTTTGAAGTAAGACGATGAGAAACTATGTTTCTAATATCCACATTTTGTTCTTTTCACCGGCGGTAACTTCCCCATCACATCCCCCACCCTTCACCGTAGTCCCGCGCACTAGCGATATCGCATCAGCCCACACACAATATCACTCCAATAGACTCCCCGACCTCTTCCACTGCGATACAGTCTCTCACTACCGCCCCTTTCTGCTTCCTCCTCAGCTCTCCGTGACCAAGGGCACCTACGCCCGAAATGCATTGGAGGTCAATGTTTAAATGTTACGGATTACGACAGTCGGATATGCTGTTTAATATTCGAGTCAATCATTCTTAATTGGACCATATGTGTATAAACAACTGAAATGAAATAAACGAAGATATATACAACCGAAAGCGAAGCACCTTTGTGTGATCCAAATTGGTGTGCCTCACCAGGGGATGTATCTGCGGGGCTCCGCATACACAACCATAATGACAGTTTAAAGTGTTTCAGACGGATAACACTACCCTACGAGTGCACCCAGAATTCAGAAGCTTCCATCGACCAACCAATTTACCTTTTCGTTGTGCACCCCTCCTCTCCCACTAAGTATAAGTCTAACATCATGACTGACATTGCATACAGAAAGCTAATACTATTTGCACAAGTAAATGGGTACAGTATAATGTTACTTGTGTGACCTCAGAGTCCAACAGGCTCTCTTAACAGTCCGCTCCACCAAATGCAGTTATACTATTTCATTTGCAGTTTGCGGCGTGATTTCAAGTGGCACAATGGAGTCCAAAGAGGAAGAGGTTGAGTCCACCGATTCCTCATCACTGCCTCATTCCAGGAGACTCTAACTAGAAATCGACTCTCTTGGGTGTCACTTATTTTAGCTGCTGCCTGCAGTGCCCTGCGCTGTTCTTGGATCATTTGTTCAAGGTTGGGAGAAAGCCTCACGTTGCTCTCCAGTGCCCTGCACCTTCTCCCTTGACAATTCCCGGGATGAACATCTGGCTGGTCCCCTCCTCCTGCTCCAGATGATGTGGTGGGTCGTCCAAGGAACACAGCCTACAGCCATTCACAAGCAGCCATTGGGGTGTAAAAAAGTGTGTTTTACCCTTAGCCACAACTTTTAGATATGCAGGGAATAGTAAAGAGTATTTAAGTTCTAGGATGCGCAGCCAGCGTATCACTTCCAAGAAGGAATATCATTGTTTCTGTAGTGTGGCCATTTAGTCTGGAAAGAGCATACCTTGGCTGTTATCAATTTGAATTGACTGTAGCTTCCGGGCTTCTTTCAGGATGGTATCACTATCTGTATAGTACAGGACACGAAACAGGAAGGGTCTGGGCCCCGTTCCCAGAGAAAGAAGTCTCGTTAGGACTCTGAGCACTTGATCCACTGTGCAGTATTGTGTCAGCTTCCCAGCTGGTATTAATCCTTGGATCCAGTTCTCAATGAAGCTGGGAGCATCTTTTCCTTCCTTGCCCTCCAGCAGACCAATGACATGGAAATTATTACTCCTGGAGTGGCCTTCTGAGTCCTTCCCCCTGCGTTCCAGGGTGCGCACTCGGGCCATCAGGTCATGTAGGGTATTCTTCATTGCGCTGGTTTCATCTGCCAATTTACGATGGTTTGCATGCAGCAGGTTTAGATCTGTCACAACCGCATCAATTTTGTTTTCCAGGGAGGTCTGTGTTTGTTCCTGCGAAGTCCCCAATTTTTCGACCGCAGCAAGAACAGCATCTAACTTACTAGACATAGACTCATAGGGAGGTATGTCCGGCGCTTCATCAGGTTGGCTCCGGTTCATTTGCAGCTGTTCGGACGGTCCTCCAGTGCCAGATCGAATGCGGCCCATATTGGACATGGGCTATTGTGATGGTTTGCAATATTGAAGCTACCATTGCTGGGAAGGGCGCCACCTTAGAACAGACAGTATTGTTTTACAACACTGGGGTATCCCAGTGTGGAGCTGTCGTAGCGCCAGCCTCTCAAGATGTTCTGTGCTTGGAGGAGCGGCTGCACCCAGCCGAATCGCAGTATCCAGAGCACCATGAGTGGGGCAGATCTGTTCAGAGTCTTTAGGGAGAGTAGTACTGCCAGTGATGTGGCACAGGCGCTGACGCCCCAGGAGCAGTATGTGGACTTTGATGCCCCTGTGTGAGTCCCACATTCAGGCTGATCCTGGAATGTGTTCTCTGCATGTTGGGATCATGATGAGGTGGAAACTTCAGCTGACCTGCTCCCCCACAGTGTGTTGGGGTGCGTCTGTGGCACAGTTGTGTGTGGAAGTCGCCTCTGTCAAGATCTCAGCGAAATGGTCAGGACAACTCTGTGGAGACTGTCCCAAGTCAGGATGTCGCTCCAACATCCCCGCAGCAAAGACCGTCTAGGCTCCTCGCAGCCACCGCAAAGGCCTCAACCTCATTGAACTCCACCTTCAACCACCACTACTTCAGGCCCTCTGGGCCTCCGGTCTAATCAGTTGCTCCACCTCCAGTGCCCCATGGCATCAGCCATTACCTCAGCCGGGCCCGACGCTCTGCCCACTCTCCACACTTAGGCAAGCCCGGGAGGATATGGCTCTTGCTGCACTTTAGTCCAGTGAGCCGGCTGCCACCTTCACAGTGCTGCGCAGTCAACCAGGGCCTCACGCAACCTGATGCAGGGATGAAGCCTCAGTCCCAGCTCAGCCCCCGGAGTCCAAAGTCCGATCAACTGCGCAGTGATAACTGCTCGTTGAGGGCTGCAGTGTTCCAAGCCATGAAGCGTTGCAGCCGTCTCCAGTTCTCCACTAATTCCCCTGTAGGAGGCTCCAGCAGGATGTCCACAGTTGGGCGCTAACTCCGGGGCCAAGGCACGGAGGCCTGGCCAGCCCTAGGACAGCCCCCCACCTCTCCGGATCCCCAGGGCACCCTCTCGTTGTCACTCCTAGTGCTGTGTGGCCGCGGGATGGGCGAGTTCGATGTCTCCTCTGCAGGTTGGCAGTGCACAGCTCGAATAGAGGCTACATCATGCTGTGTGCAGTAGTGGCCATTCTTAACCAACACCGGGCCACGTGTCCATACAGATGAATTCTGGATTATGAGGGACAAGAAGCAGAGCGCCAGCAAGTTGCATCCACCATCGTGGCAAGCTTGGCCATGACCCCCTGGTGAGGGACCTTCCTTGGCACGAACTTTGAATTTCTCCCACTCTGAGCTTTCCCATCAAAAGTCAACGGCTTTACCAGTACTTTGTCTAACAGCTGTCCGGCCTCTCGGATTCCTTCTCGGTCCCAGCTTGCTTGCTGTCTTACCGTACTGAGGATTTTTTACTTCCATTTCAGAGACCAAGTCAGAAGGAAAAACTTCCAACCAGGATGAACCTGCTTTCTGCATTTGACCCACGCTTCATCAAGGTGGGCCTTAAATCACGCTTCTATCCCAGTCAAGCACAACCAGATGACCACAGTGTTCTCAAAGCTTTATGCTGCTACTTACAATTCAAACTTTCAAAATTCATATCCCCAATTCCCTTGTTTGATTTTTGTTGTTTTGCTGTCATTTTATCAAAAAAATCCTTCGTTGTTTTGGTACTCCTAAATAATGTATACATTTTCTTTAGTAGAGCCTGTTTGCTTTGCAGAATAGCTATCAAGTATAGAGCTCAGGTTTAAATTTTTGAAACTTTTACTGGACCTAACAAGAAAAGTGGCCTTATTACTTGAGTCACCCCTTCTAATAATCCATTTTCTCACAATAAATCAGAAGACCTGAACTTGCAGACATCACCTGCTCTTGAGACATTGGGACTATGTGATAACATTTTGTCACGCTTGATTGCCCCTCCTTCACTGGTTTTAAAAACTTGTGTTCTTTTTCTATCAAGTAGAGACACTTTGCGAGCCCATAGGTAATGGGCATATACACTTACATAGCTCTGATTTCTTAATCAAATGCTGAATATATTTGAACTGACAACTACTTAAAAATGTATCAGAATTTTTTGTAACATGGAACCCTTCCTTAACGTATAATAGGTGCCTTAAGCACACAGGAAAGAACTACTTCATAATGCCATGCTTTAGCAATAAACAAAAACCCATTTAGCAAAGCTCAGGACTGCAGAGTTGCAGTTCTTACAGTGATGTAAAGATTGAGGAGTATTAATTTCTTCCAATATTTCATTTTCTTAGTATGTTAACTTGTAATTCTTCCAGTCTTAGTTTGAGCGCAGTCGCGTGAATACTATTGCTCATGAAATGGTTCCTGATGTGAATTATTCAGACCAAAGGGGGATATTGGATAAGAGATGCTGGGGCATATTACCAACAACTAGCGATAATTATCGCTATGTTGGCTTAGCGGGTATATTCCTATTGCCGCCCTTCACCTGTTTTTATCGCTGAGATACCTTGCTATATCAAGGTTTATCTCAGAAGCGATAAAAACGGGCGAAATGTGTGAATATCGCTGTCAATACAGCGATATTCAGGCATTACCGTGACAATGCTCTTAGCCATGTTATCCACCTCCCATTGGATAACATGGCTAAGAACTGGTCAGGGCAGGCGTTAGCTTTTGGAGATATTCGTGCTTAGCGCGAATATTTCCAAAACTGCGCCTGTGTCGATCATAGGCGATAGCGATTGCAGCGACTCTTTTCAGTCTCTGACATTTTGGCACGCCCACTTTGCATGTCATTAGCGATAATTATCGCTGACATGCAAAGCGGCCCCAAAATGCCCGCTATCGCCTACAAGCTGTCGCTAACTGGTGTTAGCGACAGCTTGGTAATAGGGCGATAAAATTATGGCCGCTATAGCGGGAAAAAGTCCCGCTAAAGCGGCGATAATGGCCCTTGGTAATATGCCCCGCTGTTTCTCAGACAGTCAAGAAGGCAACGGCCTTTGAATGTTACACTGCAAACAAGCTTTGCTCTCAGTACCTGCTGTGATCCACAAAAGAACTTATGAGGAGCAAAACACATGCATCTGGACTTATGAAAAATGAAATAACTGAAAGAAATTAACAGGTTTGCTCTATTGAAATAACTACAACTTTGCAAAGATGGACCACATTGACCAGGACACAGTTGGAGGACTACCAAGCCCAGTTTCACTTCAAACCCACAGATGAAGGCTATTGGCGAGTGACAGTCCTGCTTTCATGGCAGCCAGAAGGAGGATGCTTTACCAATACCTGAATGGCAATGAAGTACCTTCAGAGAGTCCTGGCGTTTACAGCAGCACTTGGCATAATAGGTCTGTTAGGCCCATACATATAATGAGAACAGTGAAACAATAAATTCCAGAGTGCAAAGTGTTATAGGCTAAAGTTTCATTACAATCTCAAGATGTAACACAGAACATGAACCTGAGACTAATAAGGTAGAGGACAGATGCATGGGAGTGGGTCATTATGAGAAAGTAAAGAGATCAGTACTTATGGGAATGTGTGGATACATCTGAAAGAGAGAGTACATGTACTTGAAATAATATCTTCCTCTACTAGACAATTATTCATTTATCCTAGAAACAAATACATGATAAAAAAACAAATGTGCAACAAAACCGCCAAGTCTTGTAGCACAATTCACAAATGTGCAGAAACAAATGTAGAGCTACAGCACCAAAACAAACATACAAAGTAAGAAATTCTAGGCGAACTCCCCAAAAATCAAACCCCATTCATGGAAGTGTATAATAACTCTTTCAGAGCTGTAGAATAGCCTTGGCTCCATCTTTATTTTAACGCTAATGAGAAGAAGCAAACTTGGACAAATCCTTCCACTATTATTAACCTCCATGACAGCTACAGTGGTATAAGAATTGCTTAGGAAAGTTTAACAGTTACAAAATTGCAATGTCTACCTTCTAAAACAGTTAGGTTTGTGCCCACAACTATTTTCTTGGACATGTTCTGGTATCACTGTCACATGCTTGCTGCTTGACTGTAATGTGTTTACTCTTAGGACATATTCTTTCAAAAAGCATGTTGTATTGCCCCATAAGAGTTTAATGTTATTTGCACAGGGCCACAAAATGTGTTCAAACACCACAGGCTTTCTAATGAAAAAGCTGCAACTTGGACAATTATATCCTTGGTTGCATCTGCGGAGACTAGCTGCCACTTGCCCAGTGACTGGCCTGCCAGTCAACCATCGAATGAGAGAATGCTCACAGATATATTTAAAAAGTCATATCGCAAACATACAAAAAGCACAGTCATTTTTAACAAAGCATTTGGGAGCCCCCAGTAAGGCTTTAATGTCTTGCTGAAAAAGGAATAATTAGCTCAGTTCTGGTAAAGCTGGTCTGCGGTAATCTGGTAACACTGTCCTGCATGCCTCCTATTTTCAGGGAGCCTTGTCTCCAGGTCACAGCTTCCAGGTCTCTGGCAAGATTCTCCATACAACACAACGTTGCTGTTCACCCTAGCTCACATGTGCTCACCCCTCTTCCATACTGATGTTAAATTAATGACCCACGCTGCTGCTATGCATATATGTACAGACCCCGAGAAAACAAAACATGAAGGGGCTTATTTTAAAGCCCTTTGCGCCACCCGTACGTCACTTTTCCCATGTTAAAAATGACACAAAAGTGGAGCAAGGGGCTTGTGAATTAGCCCCAAAATGTGGAGTTATCTCTTACAGGCATGTAGGAGGTAAATGCAGTCTTGGAGCAGCTGAACTGTCTTCGAGCAGCCAGCAATGAGTGTGCACATTGTTAGCCTTTTATCTCTAGGGGGTGCAGCGACCCCGTCACTTTATTTCCAAGGGGGCTGAATTCCTTGAGCCTTGTTATGTCAGCTCCACTGGGTGGTTATGGTTAGAAATTGCTGTTTTCAACTCCAACAACCTCACTGTTACCTAAATCTTTGCACAGCAGTGGAATAAACAGCGGTGGATGCTGAAGCTGATCGGATGACTTGAAACTATTTTATATCATAACATATTCATGCTGACAAACTGACAGCATTGTAAAACTTCCTTTGCAAGTGCCTCAAGGCTTCCAAACATGAGTAACTCAGTCCCGCATACACTTTGGTGAGGAGTGATCTGGATTCTCAAACAGGAATCTATTCGTTGGTACTATAACCTCACACAGATGGCCTGATATAACTACAGGCATGTAGGGCTATATTAGGAAGTCACAAGATGTTGAGAGCACCATCACAGCCCACTCTTTCATACTGATACAAGTCTGTAATAAACTCAGACCATCTGTTGTACTCTGAATAGTTTTCTTTGAACTAAAAACAGAAGGCTAAAAAGGTTGTTTAAATATAAATGTTGGAGTCGTAAATCTATCTGAAAAATATTCCCCACCAAGAAGAAAAATTCACATGCTTGAAACCCAATCACTGTGTCCTTACTTGCCAATAACAGAGAGAGTTCCAAGACTTTTGCTGTGAGCTCACACAGAACGAGCATTTCTGTGCTAACTCATGCTTCACCTCCATCTAAAAAGAAATAACAAAGTGAGTGTTGCCACATTGGAGATATAAGGGTAATATTTGCATAATCTGGGAGACGCAAGTTATTGACAAAATGTCATAAAAACATGATGGCATCGAGGAAAGGGCGATCTTGGCAAATAGCATTGCTCTAATAAACTGACACCCCTAAATGCAAGAAGATAATGGCATTCTAGAGACATTCCAGCGGTTTCAACAACTGCTCAATTTCACTTCAATCACACTGCGTACACACAATCACAAAAACAAGCACATCAAGTTCTCCGTAGGATGTTTGTACTCAGAGAGATCTTACATTCATTCCCATCATGATTGACCTGAAGGACACAAGCATGTTAATACCTCCCTGAGCACGGATTAAATCCCCCCAAAATTGTTGTGAACTGTAGACAGTTCGCTATTCGAGATGCCATCCTCGAGAGTAGATGAAATTAGCAATTTACCCTAGAGCCAACAAAACGGATGTAGTAAGTAACCTCTTCAGCCATCTTTAGAGCAGCAGTCCATAATAGGCAATTACTTGGTACAACTTCAACCTAAACAGATACTGAATCTATTCTGCAGGCTCTGAGTGACAAGGTCTTTGAGATGGAGGTAATGTTGCCGAATTTATCTTCTTGTATTTGTCTGCTGGATTCAGCAAGATTGATCACACTGCTTAATGAAATGTCTGAAAGTTGTTTTGTTTAAAAAACATATCTTTATTGGCATTTGAAATAGGTGAAGAGGGTACATCATTTTAGACATATTCTGAAACCTTACAGCAAGAGAAACAAAAACAAAAAAAGAGGGAAAAACATATACATATGAGCAACACCTGGCATGTTATTGTTTCAGTTTATCCCCTCAGTTTATATAACTTACATTCTTAACTAATGCCTCCTTGGTAACAATACCTTTTTGGATAAACTCCTCCTCCCCACCCCTACCTGTACCACCCTGTCTGTGTACACTCCTCCTTCCTATCCTCCTCTGTGTGCCATCTCTCGCTTCGTAATCATGTATGATCCTGCCCCCTGTGGGGGTCACCCTATCTATCATCTGCGCGGCAGCTCGGTCTCTGAGCGGTTGGACTGGGAAGCACCAGGTGTCTGCTCTCCCTGCATGTCTCTCAGCATTGCCCTCCAAGGCCGTAAATCATCATCCACTTTTTCGTCACGTCTCATTCACTTTAATCGGACCGCCTATGCCGCAGCCCATTCATACACGTCACTCTCCCATAGCAACACTTTTGGTGGATTGTGGCTCAGCCAAGCCATGGCCACACGTCGTTTTGCCAGTGCCAGCCCCAAGGGCACACATTTCCTGCTAAGGTACTTATTTTTAGGCCGGGAAGGTAAACCCAGCAAGTCTGGGCAGCTCTCCTGAGGGACCACCCAACCTGGAGTCTCCTGTAACGTAGCTAGGATTTCGGTCCAGTAAGGGCTTATGTTTGAACAGGACCAGGACATATGTTTGAAATCTGCGTACGCTTCACTGCACAGGGGGCATTGCCCGAAGCGGTTTGGATGAATCCCATTTAATGTTCTGGGAGGACGATAGGTTTGATGGACAGAATTGAATTGTATCAGTTTAAATAGGGTATGCAAGCTCACTTGTTTCACCCCCTCATGAATTTTGATCTTATCCTTAGATGTTAGGGGGTAAAATGTAAAATGTAAATTGATACTTGTATAGCGCACTACTCACCCGCAAGGGTCTCAAGGCGCTTGTACGAATACCGCTGTGGAACCCATCCTGGCTTTCCCTGTGAGGCGTCCACTCCTGGGCACCCCCAAGGTGGAGGCCAGGCATCCTTAGCGTTGTGGGGGCCGTTGTGGAGATTAAGCAAGCTATTGCCCAGAGTTGCAGAGTGGGACTCCATGATTGGAATAGGCATCGTGGCGAGAATTATCAGGTCTGTGGAATTTTGAGCCCAAGACCCGCCGAGGCGGGGAATTGAACCATGGTCCCGGGCTAGACCTCTGCATCAGGGTCTGCGACTCTAACCATTGAACCCTATTGTATACCACTGTGCCTGTACAGGGAGTGTCTGAATCATCTTATCCCCCCGGATTGGCAGGCACAAATGCGATATAAATCTTCGTCCCTCGGCCATATAAAGCAGCACTTGCAACACATTTGCAACGAGGGGTTCTTTGGAGAACAAGGGCCACAACTCCCTGGTTATCTGGGCTAGCTTCTCATATTGCAGAAACTGTACGTTGCCCAAATTAAAGGTGCTCACCACCTATTCTTGTGTAATATATTGTTTATTGTCATATAGATCCACCATCGTTAGGCATTCCCCCTCCTTCCAACTGCGGACAGACATAGAGGTCAACATTTTAGAGAAGGGTTGTACCAACGACAGGGGCATATCCAGAGGATATGGCGCTCGTCTCAACACCTTCCTGACCTTGAGTGCCCATGCTACCGCCACGCGTCGGTTTATATACTATTCTCCCCATTTTCAGTCATTCAGGCAGTGACCGGTCCCCGAAGGTTCCTGACAGCAAATTCTTCTTCCAGTTTTCAGCTTCATCTAGCCATTGAACTGCGTGCTGTAACTGAGAAGCCGTATAATAAAATTCCAAGCAGAGCACCTCCAGTACCCCGGCCTGCAATGTTCTCTGCAATGTGGCCAGTCTAACCCTTTTGGGGCAGATTTATGTTGGACTTGCGCCACGTTTGCGTCACGCAACGGTGGCGTAAACGTGGTGCATCCCTGCGACTCATTTACAACGTGACGCATCTAGGCAGATGCGTCACATTGTAAAGCCCTGCGCCACATGTGGGCGTTCCGGCGCAGGGTGGGCGTTCCGGGGCAGGTGCGCCTCGCAAAAGTGGCTCAGTGAAATCTACAAGATTTCACTCAGTCACTTTAAGGCCAATGCTGCGTCAAAACCCTGCGCCTGCTTGAAGCAGTCGTAAGGCTTGACGCAGCATTGGACAGATAGGGCACCCCCGAGCCTTGCTGGAGCCGCGTCGTACTTGCGACGCAACTCCAGCAATGCGCCACCTTCACGGCACAGATGCGTCACGCATCTGTGCCGTTTTTGCCCCATGGTGCGCCGCATTGTAAATGCGGCGCATCATGGGTGGCGGAGCTGCGGCGCACAATAACTGGCGCATCCCTGGGGATGCGCCACTTATTGTAAATCTGCCCCTTTATGTTTAGTGCCCGCAATAGATCTACCAATAGGCTAGCTAGGATTACAAAACAACAATGAAGTATTCTATAGAGGGAGTGCTGCATCGCATAGAGGCATCGTTGTAGGATGATCAGTATTGCTATAACTATACTTCCCATAAGGAATAGGGGTAATCCCCGCCAAAAGCGCACAGAACCTCGTATTCCCTCAATTTCTTTTTCTATATTAAGCATCAAATATTGCTCAGCCCTAGGTACCTGGGCTCAGTCTCCTCCCACGGGAGTCCCACTTCCGGCAGTGCCTCATGTGACTGTAAAGTTAACCAGCCTATTGGGAACAGTTTCGATTTCCTGTTTTTTTTTTTGCAATCCAGAAATGTTCCCGAACCACCGGAGTACATCCAATAGGATAGGAATCGCTTGAGTAGGTTGGCGAATGTACACCAGAGAATCGTCCGCGTGCTTGGATACCACATGATTAGTTGCTCCTAACGGGACCCCCCATGCAGCCAGTTCCTTTCTCAGAGCCGCCGCAAGCAGCTCCATCGCCGTCGCAAATAAGAGCAGCGACAATGGGCATCCTTGCCTGGTGCCGCATTGCAGTGTAAAGGCCGTCGAGACCAGTCTCCCCATTCATATTGTAGTATGGGGGCTGAGAAGATTAACTGTATCATTTAAGAAATTGTACACCCACTCCCATTCTTCACAGGACCTTCCAAATGTACGACCAGTTGACCGAGTCAAAGGCCTGCTCTGTATCTAATAATGCCAGGGCATAATCGTCCTTATCCAGAATGTGAGAATGCCATATATGGGCGAGCCTCCACAGATTATGAGTAGTTCTACGTTTAGGGATGAAGCCCGCCTGATCAGGGTGAATTAAGCGGACAATATGTGGCTGAAGCCGGGCCGGCAAGATCCCGCTCAGGATTTTGATATCTATATTCAATAGGGAAATTGGTCTGTACGAACACGGCAACCGGAATTCCCAGTCTCCCTTGGGGATCATAACTACTAGCGCTTCTTTCATAGAAGTTGGTAGTATTTGCTTCTGAAGCGCTTCGTTATATTAATCACAAGAGAGTATCAGAGGGTCAAAAGTGAGACAGGCTAAATTGTCAAAGACAGAACAGGTATGGCGCTCCCACTGGCCATATGACTAAGGGGCAAGGGTTATAAAATGTGCCAGATCAAGATCAGTATCTGGTCTCTGGCTCGTTATATACCTCCAAAGGGCTGTCCACCAACACCGGTGAAAACCTATTATAAACTGAGACGGGTGAGCGTCACTCCCAGGTCTTTTAGATTGCTTTAGAGCTTGTATGGCCCCCTGTATTTCTTCTTTAGATATCAGGTCATCGAGCATCTTGTGCACCATATTTTCTAATCCGAGTAAGTCTAGGGTGGCCATAACCTCAGCCATCACCTCCGGGGCCGATGAAAGATGCCCCAATTACACCCTGGCCAGATTATCGGACAGGATGTCCAGGATTATCCGTTGGTTATATACTGTGATTCCCTCCCTGGACTGCATCTGTACTATGGGGGACACAGGTGTCTCGCTCTTGATTAACTTGGCAAGCAGGGCCCCCTACCTGTGACCCTCCATATACAGAAGCTACTGGTACGGTGTGTAGTGGAACTTTTCTAGACAATATAATGCCGCCAAGAACTGGTTGCAGGCTGTACGCCACTAATTCAGAAGATGGGTAGCCATAGGAAGCAACGCCACTATCTCCGCTAGCTTCCCTTCCTGCACCTTAATGTACCGTTCAAGCTGCCGGTGGACGCCATATGTTGTATTAAAGCAGACCCCCCAGATCACCACCTTCATGGCCTCCCACTGCATTGCTCTTGAGGACGCCGAACCCCAATTCATTTAAAAATATCTAGAAAGTTCTTCTTCTACTGTGGCAGCGAAGTGCGGATCAGTGAGCACCTCAACCTGAAGCCTCCATGGAGGGATCTCAGATCTGGGCCTCTCAGTACCCAACGATAGCATCATGGGAGAATGGTCCAAGATATATCTCGGGAGGTATACTATTTCTCCCACCCTAGGGACTAGGTCCGCTGAGACAAAGAATTGGTCAGTCACTGGGTTATGACAAGAAAATACCCTACTATCTGGATGTCTCATCCTCCACACGTCCAACAGCCCCAATCCCTCCAGGGCGTCACCCAGGGCCTTGGTCATCCACGGTTTAGTATTTGCTTGGGGAGCTCCTGGTCCAATGTCCCATCCAGCGCACAGTTAATATCCCCCAGCATACATATGCCTCCCAGATATTGAGCCCCTGCGGCCACCACATCAGGGAAGAAGCCCGGGTTATCTGAATTAGGAGCATATCTATACTAATATAATAAAGAGAGAGCCCAAACCTTTGAGGCGGGTAATCTCAGGAACCACAGCACCAATCACAACACCCAATACAGCGTTGGAAAGGGCAGGTGCAGCAGAAGGACATAGGCTATGCAGACGCCCACCATATACATTTAAAAGGTAAAATAACCGTGCCAGCAAAGTAGTCCCTTGTGGGCGTGTCTGCGTTGTGCTGTGGGCATGTGCTGGGGGCGTGACAAATGCTGGGGGCTTGTGGTACGTTCCGCCCTTCATGCCATGTCTCATATCGTGTGCTGTGGGCGTGTGCTGGGGGCATGGGTGTGTGCGGGGGGGGGGATTATGGGAAAAAAAAGCGAGCGTTGTGCCCAATATTTCATTGTTTTTTCTTCCCAGGTTCTGTACATTCCAGCTTCGGGTGTGCTTGCCCCGCGCTCCCAGTGACGTGCACCTTCTTTACTGTATGGAGGTCAGGCATGGCGCTATTCCCAAGGGCCGGAAGGAGCACAAACAGGGGCCATTGTGCAGGAAATATAATCTCGCCTTAACATCCGGTGACGCCTGAAGCGCACACTGGAGATTTTCCACTTCTGTTGCGCACAGGCCTTGCGCCACGCACATCCGGACATATGGCCCGCCTCCACGGAAATAGCAAGAAAGGGACTATCCCTCCCCCGGGAATATGTGATGATATTCCGCACACCAACATCCCGCATACCATCACTCTGCAATTTTTATAACTGGGGACTATTACTCTGCAAAGACATCATTTCTACAACTTTTACAACGCATATGACTTTATCACGCATGCCATTATAATGCAAATGCATGTATGGTAAAGTCATATACATTGTAAAAGTACATTATTAAAACATCAAATATATGTTTGTATATATGTGTATTTATATATCTATACTAATATATTAAAGAGAGAGCCCAAACCTTTGAGGCGGGTATTCTCAGGAACCACAGAACCAATCACAACACCCAATACAGCGTTGGAAAGGGCAGTTGCAGCAGAAGGACATAGGCTATGCAGACGCCCACCATATACATTTAAAAGGTAAAAGAACCGTGCCAGCAAAGTAGTCCCTTGTGGGCGTGTCTGTGTTGTGCTGGGGGCGTGACAAACATTGGGGGCTTGTGGTACATTCCGCCCTTCATGCCATGTCTTATATTGTGTGCTGTGGGCGTGTGCTAGGGGCGTGGGCGTGGGCGGGGGGCGGGATTACAGAAAAAAAAGCGAGCGTTGTGCACAATATTTCATTGTTTTTTCTTCCCAGGTTCTGTACATTCCAGCTTCGGGTGTGCTTGCCCCGCGCTCCCAGTGACGTGCACCTTCTTTACTGTATGGAGGTCAGGCATGGTGCTATTCCCAAGGGCCGGAAGGAGCGCAAACAGGGGCCATTGTGCAGGAAATGTAATCTCGCCTTAACTTCCGGTGACGCCTGAAGCGCACACTGGAGATTTTCCACTTCTGTTGGTCACAGGCCTCGCGCCACGCTCATCCAGACACAAGGCCCGCCTCCACGGAAATAGCAAGACAGGGACTATCCCTCCCCCGGGAATATTTGATGATATTCCGCAAACCAACATTCCGCATACCATCACTCCGCAATTTTTATAACGGGGGACTATTACTCAGCAAAGACATAATTTCTAAAACCTTTACAACGCATATGACTTCATCACGCATGCCATTATAACGCAAATGCATGTGTGGTAAAGTCATATACATTGTAAAAGTACATTATTAAAACAGCAAATATATGTTTGTATATATACATACGAGCGATCAATAATCATGACGAGGCCTACCCAGTGGCCAGGCATGTCAACTCCTACCACGCGGGGGACCTAGGGAGCCTCAGTTATTTTGCAAGTGATATGGTACCACCACTTCGAAGAGGGGGAGATAGGGAGGCCCGTTTGCGGTTATTGGAGACAAAGAATTTCATAGAATTGAACTCCAAGACACCGAATGGCTTAATTACCACTGAGGACTTGCATACGTGCCTGTGAGCAACTCAAATGAGTGACAGGAGCTAGTACATTGATAAAACATATCACTTGGCCATCCAGCCTGCCATAAATAATCACATAACTCCCCTCAGGGTCATTCACATGATGCAAGTGTTGAAAGTGGGTCCTGGGGCTACCCAAATGAGATTCCCCCCAGGCAAATCACGAATATGAAGTGGCTTACTGCTGCCCTCTCCATCTGCGCCTTATATAATGCAGTCTGACATCCCAGATATGTGTTTCCTAGAGGCCTGCTAGAAAAATTCTATATCTTCTTAAGCAGGCATGCACCCTCCTCTGTTTTTCAATCATTGCCATACCTCGTACATTCCAGGTAAGCAATTTCATCATGGGTAAACCATGGTTATTTGTGGTTGGTATTGCCCCTGGGTTCCCATCCATCCACCCTCCACTGCGATTGGCCACGCATCAATAAGTTACATCCAAGACAGGGATCACTTGAACCCCCCTAAAACCATTACACAACAAACAGAACTGAATGACTCCCCAATCCCCCACCCTCTGGGCAGTGAAATGGATCCGTGCCTCCTGACAACATACAGAGCGAGCATCTCCATCAACAGCCCTATTCCATCCCCCACAAATTTCTCAAAGAAGATATCTAACCACTGCAACATGAACCACAGTTGTACGCTACCTATTCCTGGATCATTTAATGAGCAGTAATCATGTCTCGTCAAAGAAGTGCGTTACGAGTGGCCAGCCACTCGACAGGGTGCGAGGACAAGGCCTCTAGCTCCCCGAACAGTACCCAGCCTCTACTGAGGGGCGTGGTCCTCACCAGTCACAGGGTGTAGATACATTACTTTTCCCCACAAAAAACACATTGAAAGTGGGACCACATATTTCTACTTATCTGACTGTTCTGATCAGTGAACCTGTACGTCTTTCACATAGTGTGAGCTCAGGAAACATTATAATCAGACACAATGTCTGATGAGGTCATCTCTGAGTTCAACAGTCCTTCTGTCACTTGTAGCATGCCATCTGCACACACCCTGACCCACCCGGAATTACCGGTGTCCTTTTGCCACTTTCCTCAGGACAGTTGCGGCTGTCTCGTATTTGGATCCGACGAGTCTGTTGCCTTCCTCGATTTGGGTTGTGAGTTCAGGTGATCGCATGCTCCCCCATAGTGTCCCTCCATTCAGAGGCCTTTGCCACTGAGAAAAAAAACAGAACTTTGCCTTTATGTTCAATCCGTAGTTTGGCTGGAAAGAGAAGGCTATACTTCCTTCCCGGTATCCCTCATTCATCTTTTTACCGCCAAAAAGGTGCGCCACTGGTCTTGCACCCGCTGTGTATACTCAGGGCAAATTGCAATCTGATGACCCTCAAAAAGCATGGCATCCTTTGTACGAGTAGCTTGCAGGATCACGTCCCTGTCCCGATAATTAAAAAAACGGGCTATGATGGCCCTCGGCGGTGTCAGAGGTCACGGCGGGGGTACCAGTGCTCTGAGGGCCCTTTAGAAGTTAAAGAACTTAGATGTTTTCATGAATGCAAGGACTTTCGTGATCCAGTCCCCCAAAAACAGCTCTGCTGAGGGACCCTCCACTCGCTCCAGAAAACCCACAAACCGCAGTTTGTTCCTTCTCGAGTGCCCTTCTTGATCTTCAGCCCGTTCATCAAGTTTAATTGTCTTTTTGTGTAACTCCATAACCATTTCCCTGAGTGACTTAACTCCCATCTGGAGGGTTTCTACGTGCTGGTCATATTGACTCTGTCGGAGACCATGAGCATGTCACACTGAAGGAGATTGACATTGATAGCAACTGCATCAATCCTAGTCACCATGTCATCCATGGTATTCTGGATAGCTGCTAGGACGTCAGTTAATGAAGGTTCCTGCTGGACTCCGGCCAGCGCTTCTTCTGCAGCATCATCCTCCCGCAGGTCACGTTGGTTTGATCCTTGAGGTAGGGGCTGCGCATAATACAGGATCTTGTTGGACTGCGCTCGGTTGGCTTTTTCTTTAACAATGTTACAATGTTAGCTCCATTTTCCCAGTGAACCCCAGGGTCAGAGCAGTCTGAATAGCACCCCGGGTCCCCACCACCTCTTTCCTCTGCAGTTATCTTGTCTTGTGTGAAGTCACCTCAGGGGCCCCTCAATCCCCACGCGCCCTTCTTCTCCAGCAGAGTTGCCCCTCTTCTTAGATAGTAAATGTGCATCAGAGGGGTCAGCTGAATCAGGTACCCTCCAACTCCAGTCCTATCTTGCTTCCCACTCCGGGCGCCCAGGATCCAAAAAGTGTCCCCTGGTAGGGCAGGGGGTAATACAGTGACAGTAAACCTCCATTCACAGGAGGAGTTCAACAACCGTCAAGGTACACACTGCGGTTGTCTGCATGGACCCTGCATTCTCCACACTGGTTCGGAGGTATCTGGTGTATTCAATCACAGCAGGGGGTCCTCTGACACCCCGTTGTACTGCATCCGAACAGGCCCAGTCCCAACTACTGCAACCCACACAGGCCCGGGCACCCAGAAGGTTTCCAGCAGCCCCCGGTCTGTCCAAAGGCGCCAACAGGATTCACAGCTGCAACATCATTCATGCCCAGGCTTTGTCACAATTACTAACCACTGAGACAAAGGGGCCCCTGGAGGTGAATAATAGACAGGTCAGACAGGGGAACAAGAACCAATAACAATCAAAGAACCCAACCCGTCTAGCGATAATATGGGGAGTGCCCATCAACGTCACCACAAAATAGGTACCTCGCTGAGCTAACATTTAGGTTAGGTTGAGACCAGCTCAACCCAAAGGATCCATAGGAAAATAGAGATAAGATGGACAAATGGGCTCCTTAGGCTTCAATGCCCCGCCCGCCGTCGGAGGACGTTAATTACCGCGCTTGCCATACTAAGACGAGATGAGAATGGACTGATTGAATTTGCACCTGTGAGCACCCGGACCCATGGAAAATGGAGTATAGTTGCAGTATATCTTTTAAGCTGCCAAATATTGGAGCCTAGGAAGCCCATTCGTCCATCTTATCTCTACTTTCATATGGATCCTTTTGGTTAAGCTGGTCTCAACCTAACCTTCCCTATTCAATTGTATGTACCTGGATGCCCCGCATTAAGGTGGTTCCTTCCTTGTGTCCCACTTTTGATCTGGTTGCCCTGATGAGGTTTTGACCCACATTGGATTAGACACCAAAACGCGCGTTGGCGCTGGATAACCTCATGCCTCCAGATATTTCTACAACCTTCCATTGAGAGGACGCAC
This sequence comes from Lissotriton vulgaris, assembly GCF_964263255.1. Lineage (NCBI taxonomy): Eukaryota > Metazoa > Chordata > Amphibia > Caudata > Salamandridae > Lissotriton > Lissotriton vulgaris. The sequence goes on along the minus strand of NC_141694.1, from coordinate 1,722,346,202 downwards.
AATAGTTGTTTTTGTTAATATTAATCTCTTGTATAGAACCCTTAATTACCTTGGATTCTGGACAACATTTCCCATGATGAATGAATTGCTCTTGAGTGGTTAGAGTGTATGAGTACATGTGTACTTGCAGATTTCAGTGTTTTTTGAGTATATGAATGTGGGACCTTATTTATCTGTTTTGTTTGCACTAACAAAATTAAGTCTTATGCTATTGTTTTGCAAACTTTCACCAAAATGTTGTAAATACCAAAAATAATAAAATAAAAAACTATATCTATTTTGTCATACATATAAAAAAAACCTTCTCTATTTTGTTTGCGGGAATTTGTTTTTGGTAGCTCAGTGAGGTACCTATTTGTCACAATCACTATCTGTCATCTGCCTCATTAGGGGGGGACCCACCCCCAATACAGCAACTCACCTCCCTTGGCTCCCGGTCAGGTCCCGTCATCTCTACCACTGTTACCAGGCATGTTTCACTGCCCCTTTGGGCTCAGCGGGGCCGCGAGTCCGCCGGAGCCCAACTGGGACTAGCCATCAACCAGGAACATGCGTTCCCCATGCTGGGAACAGGAGCAGTTGCCACACAATCCCACACCTCCGCAGCGGTAGGTGGGTCCATCAGCCGCCGACGCCCCGCTTCAAACCTGGCCGTGGAGGCGTCCGTGTCGGCCCAAAATACTGGACTCGTCTCCTAGTCGTCACTCGTCAGTCTATCGCTGTCCACTCCACCACATTAATGGCACCAAAGTAGCATTTCCCACACTAGCAGCGGTGTAACACAGCCCCCGCAGCCCCCGCAGCCCCCGCAGCCCCTGCAGTGCGGGGGGCCCCCGAGCTGCAGGGGCCCCCTCAGCACATTACTCTGTGGCTGCTCGGAGTTCAGCGCATGCCATCTATGAAGACAGAGTGCTTAACAGTGACCTCTGCCTTTTCCCATCAATCGCGGTGCTCCAGACATCTGTTGTTGCCACGGCACGCTTCTCAGCCCCTCTTTCATTGGCACTTGGGAGTAGGGGTGCTGCAGCACCCATATATGCTTGATAGAGTTCAACAAGAGAATTAACAATGAAGAGGCTTTTTTATTAGTCTTGAAGCATTTTGTGTGTGTTCAGATACAAACTAGCTCGTGACAAGCAGCTTTATTTTGACAAAGAGATGATAATTGTATTCACTTATAGATCTTTGTTTTCAGTTTCTTCCTGTGACTGCCTGTTTAGGGTATTTGTCATTTCAACTAGTGACACACTTTTGGAGGAATAGCTGAAACAAGGCCATGGTACCCCCAGAGGATTTCTAACAGGTATGCGACGTTTACAACGCAAGCGTTACAACGCCGTACCATTACCACGCGTCATAACAACGAAAGTTGTTACAACGAATTGCGCTGGGGGGCGCTCAAGGATAGTAAATCATTTAATTTACTATCCCAACACCTTCCCTACTATCCACGGGGACTGGTGTTGAAATAGTAAATTAAATTTTATAAATTTGCGCCCCCCCAACGCAAGTCGTTGTATCGACTTGCGTTGTTACAACCGCGTTGTAATGGAACGCGTTGTAAAAGTGTGCGTGGTAATAATGTACATCCTGGAAAGTTCAGTCATGGTAATTAAGTCAGGTGATGTCGATGGCCGCCATCGCCATTGTAACAACTGTCTCTTGATAACTATTTGCTACAGTTCTAGCCTATCACGGAAAAAGACACACCTGCGCCTTATGTGACCACTGGCCCTTCTTCTCCAGCCGTGGACGGCCAGCCCTGCCCTGCTCTTCCGACTTGCTATGGTGGTTTCTAGGCACACGGCACTTCCATTAACCATGCCCTCCTTACAGTTACAACGCTCGCAGGTTTCCTGTTTCATGAGTGAGTAGGTCATCCGTTTATGGTTTTCTTTTTTGCATTCCCATTATAAAATGAGGACCGCAAGACCCAGGTAGGATACAAATAAAAACGTGGGGTGGACGAGCATCTGACGAATGTACCTGCAAAACCTATTACTAGGGGAACTCTGTACTTGTAGCTGATGAGAGACCATGTAGAAAGATTAAATTAATGGAAGCTACTGGGGCACACATCCTGCTAATGAAGAACATTCTTAACAGATGGATAATTCTAGAACATCTGTCGAGGCATACTATTTGCAAATGGTGTTACATAAGATCTTTATTGTAGAAATAGAGACCCCCTGCTAATAGGGTACGGTTCCTTAAGGCAGGGCTAATAAATCTAGTGTATAGACTTAAGGCAACATTTGTGTCAACATCACATAACTTCAACAGTGAACTACATAATTTGCTTGGAAACCAAAGGAGAACCAATAATATCTGTATTTTTTTTACAAGATAAACATTGATTTTATTGATAATAATATATAAAAAAAAGTATCATATTAAAAAGATCATATTCATATTCATTCATCTTCATTCATTCAACATAGAGCTAACATACAATAAAAATTCAAAATGTCCTTTGTTTTGAACAAACACAATGATGACAATTGATAATGGTGAGGAGATAATGTGGCGCACAAGTAGTGGGTTGTTGTGATGTTCGATGAACTGGGCATGAAACCAGCTAAGGAGTACCTACCTTTAGAGCATAAGGGGCCACACTGGCTAAATCACAGAGGGTTGGCAGCAGTCCATTAAGGGACGGAGATTGCCTCATAAGCCATCTACAAAAATGCTGCTATGCTGGTGGGTGTAAATTAGGTGTATAGGCTGCTTTTTTTGTGATGTCTGGGTGGCTGCTCAGGACGGAAGCATCTGGAAGGGAATTACTTAATGTGTAATAAAGACGTTAGGGTCTCAAAGGTACATCATACACTCGGATAGCTGGGGATGCCGAATGCCAGACTATTTAGTTTTGAATCTACTTCGGGTCTCTTTCTTCCACCACCAAACACTACCTGTCTCTTTCTCTAAGTCTTGCACGTTCTTCTTCATCCCGACTTTTACCTTTCTCACTGATTTCCAATCTTTATCTTCCTCCTCTCGTCCCTGTTTTCAGGCTGTCTTTCTTTTGATCTGGGTCAAAGTGTAATTACGAAAAGTAAGTCCTGGTCTCCAAAAGTGAGTGCTGGTGCCAACCACCAGCACAAATTAAGCACTTCATGGCACTGTCTTGTGCCCACAACAAATGGTTTTGAGGTTAAAGGGACTGAAAGGAGAGGCTCCAAGCAGGTTTGGAGTATCTTGAGGAAAATATGAGCCATGTGGCATACTTCTGGGTTTCCAAGGCACTATTCGTGGTGCAATATGATCATGAGAGGTGTTGCATCGGAATATTGAACTGCACAAAGATTGTGTCCTCACTATTTTTGACAAAAATAACACTCAATTGGTGTTCAAAATGATATTTTTAAAAACGATATTTAGAACATGACTTTTATGCTAGACAATATTGTTGTATACAATATTCAGACAATCAAGCCCATGAGAAGCACGACTATGTGGTCTTCCAAGAAAAGAAGTGTGAGTTCTCACAAATTACGCATGTTTGGTATAATGTGCATTTTGCAATGGCTTTAAATTTAAGTGTCAGGGCTGGCTGCATCAAAGCTCTCACGGGGTTCTGAGCCTTTTCTATAGAAAGAGAATGAGACAATAAGGATTGGTCTGTGAAGAGGAAGGGGGTATAATTCGCATATATCCCAGTGTTATGGAGATCTCCAGTGGGTTCTTGAGCAGACTGAAAAGCAGGGTTGATATAATCAACCTTGGAGAGACCATACATGAGACAGTCGCACAAGGAGCGCCAAACTACAACCTTCACTAGCCATGTCCTGCTAAACCAAACCAAGACCAAGTTAAATATCCTGCCATCGAGTACCCGACAGGGCTTTATGGGTAGGAGGGCTCGTTGAATGACCACATCAAATGCAGCAGAGCTTTCCAAGGGCACTAATAGATGTGGTACACCTACAATTAGAATACAAAGAGTGTGATCAAACACAAGGGCTACAGAAGGCTCTCTGCTACATCCTGACTGGTTGACATCTTATTAGAGGTAGTTTGACAAGTATTTTTAACTGATTAAGTTATCCCATCTGATCTTCAAATTTGCAATAGAAGAAACTGTTTCTCAGCATACTAGGAACCAATTAAGTAATGCATGTAAATATTAGTTAGGGGTGGGCAGTTTCTTAATGCCCATGTCTCTAACCCTACAGATTTTCCAGGGACATATATTACTGGATTGTTTGAGCAAAGCCTATTGTATATTGGTGAGCAGCAATCATCCAATATTTAGGATTTATATCCTTGAAGCCAGTCGCTGCAGGCAAGAGCGGTGGGGCCTGCTGGGGGGGGATTTCGAGAAACGTCCATGAGGGAAAATTATTTACTTAATTTTCCCTGGTGGTCGTCTCTCGAAATCCCCCTCCAGCCAGCCCCACTGTCCCACTACTCTTACCTGCAGCGGCCATGGCTGCTTGAAGCTTGCTTCAGGCCTAATAATGATGAATGGCAATCCAGCAACTCTCTAAGACAATTGATTGTAACTGACACCCCTAGCTTTAAAGATAGAGGGCCTATTAGACCTGGCATCTTTTGATGTGGTTTCCTTGTCTTTTTGCTTCTGCCCTCCTCTTTTTGATTGTGTGCAGGACTTCGTTTTTGCTGGTGTTTGGACTCTGGGCACTTTACCACTGCTGCCCAGTGCTAAAGTGCATGTGCTCTATGTCTTAAATGTAATGGCACTTTATATATATTTGGTTTCTCCATGAGTAGCATATTTGGTTTACTGTAAGACCCTCGTACAGCGCACTACATTTGTCCAGGGCCTGTAAATCAAAGGCTACTGGTGGCCCTGTAGCACTGATTGTGCCACCCACATGAGTAGCCCTCTAAACGTGTCTCATGCCTGCCACTGTAAAGCCTGTGTGCGCAGCTTTTAACTGCCCTGTCATCCTTGCAAGTACACCTACTTTCCAGGCCTAAACTTTCCCTTTAACCTACAAGTAAGGCACCCCTAAGGTTGCCCTGGTTAGCCCCTGAGGTCGGGTGCTGTGCATTTAAAAGGTGGGACATGTACTTTTAAGTTTTACATGTCCTAGTAGGGAAAAGTCTCCAAATTTGCTTTTCACTGCAGCAAGGCCTATCTATCCCATGGGTTAGCATTGGAGCTGCCCTGTAGCATTTTACACGGGTACCTTCCAACTGGGAGCTGATGAAAAATTGGAGTTTTGTGTCTCTGGACTCACAATTTAAAAACCCATCTTTTAGTGAAAGTGTTTTTTTAATTACAGGTCTGAAAATGCCACTTTTAGAAAGATGGCATTTTTATACTTCAACCATTCGGTGCCTCTGCCTGTCCAAAGAATACACGCCTGGGTTGGATAACAGTTGGGCTTTGTGCATTCACTCTAAACAGCCAGACACAAAAGGAGCAGAGTTGGGCACCCTGCATATTCCATTGCCCTTCACTGGGCTAATGGGTCTTCCTGAGCTAGAGTGGTGGGAGAAGTTGACACTTGCCCATGAGTAGGGCTGTGCCTCTCCCCACATAAAGAACCGCATACCCCGGTAGTGTGCCTGGAGCCAAGACCAGGGAGGGTAGGATTGAGTGCTTGGTTTTCGTTAGTTTGAAGATTAAGAGCTAACAACCACGCTCTGTAGGACCAGTTGTTTTGTGGTTTTTGTTTGTAAAACACGTCTTTGAATAAATGTTTTAAAAATCAATAGTTACACACCTCAGATTTATTTCTCCTGCTTTCATTTTAAAAGAAGGGTGTAATTAATGGGTCTTGTTAAAACATGACGCTCTTTTTTCAGTTGCCGTGTCTGGGATCTTTGAATGACCTGCATACTAAGGCTTGACTCAATAAAGAAAATTGATAAGCAACTGCCAGGAGATTTCACTTAAGCTGCTGCATAAATTACACAGGTGGTCAGTGTGTAGCAAGGGTGCGCATAGCTCTATTGCAAGTAAGGAAAACCATCCTCCTGCTTACAGGTTGAGTAGTCAAATGCAGCCATTGTACGGTGCAGTGGGCTGCACCAATGATAGCTATGCCGCTGAGCCTGGTTAAGTCCTCTAGCGCTCTTTCACCTGGCATCACATAGTGTTTGTTTAAAGATGGCTCAGGCTGTTGATACATTTTTGTAAGCTCTCACAATGTCAACAGGAATGCAGTTTTCCACCTCTGACATGTTATTTAACAAATTAAGCATTTCCTAGCATTTTATCACATCAATTGACCCTGAAAACAATGATCTGTATACACTACAGTGCACTGTGTGCTTTTTCACAGGGAATCTACTAGTAATTTTACCTTTTTGTGAAATTCTGACAAGCTCGTAGGTACTGTCCTAGGTTGGCATTCAAAAAAGCATTCAGGATTTTTTGTTGTTTGCACATTTAGGACCATTTGTTAATATGTGTCTTCTACTGTTACATTCCCATTCTACTTGGGAAGCTGGCTTTATTTGAGGTGTCTCATAAAATTATCATAACCAGCTACAGATCCCCTACGGGTAAGTGGCATAACGATAGCCCCCACAGTTCCCGTGATGCAGGGGGTTCCCTGAGCTCCAGGTGACCCCCTCCAGCACTGTGCATGGGCAGCAGGCTTGAATGGGTTCGGAGCATGGGGGCCCCCTCGAGGTAACTTGCAGGGGGGCCCCCTGAAGTTTCGGTATGCCACTGCACACTAGATAACGGCTCCTGGCCAGGCCGATGCTCGTGTGGTCGGTGCTAACACAACACCACAGGATATTGCCGGATCTCCCTGTGTTCCAGCAGGAGCACCCAAGAGATACGTCTTATGCAGCTATCTTGTTGGCCACACCCACCGAAATGTCTGAAAGTTGTTAATCTTGCATTGAACTGGATCCCTAGTGTACATGAGTAAGCAGATTACATTGACTTCATTTAAATCAGTGGAAATAAATATTGTGTGAAGTTTCTCAGAGTCTAGCTCTAAGCCAATCACACTTTCAAAATCTAAAGTATACCACTGGCATGACTCCTTCATAGTACTGGGCTCTGTTTTTGTTCATAAACCAAAAATACATGGATATTTTTGTGCATTGACATTGCGAGAAGTATCTCTATTTGCGTCTTCACTCCCATTTTTTGATTACTGGTCTTGCCAATTTTTGAAGTTTGCATACTAGGGCACTGCTGTCCACTCACTTGTGTATGTGCTCTGACCACTAAACTATGATAAAGTTGGCTAATCCCCTATTGGAATATTTAACTTTTCAGAATGACTGTAGTATATGGTGCAGCAAACGACATTAATGGCCTGGGAAAGTTAAATACCAACTGTAAACTGCAGTACATGCTGTGCCATTCACTAGGCTGCCAAAGGAAACATGGCTTCAGGCCTCTCTTTGTAGCCTGACTCCAGCAGCTTTCAAAAATGCAGGAAAACTTGTAAAAATAAATATTTTCAAAGAAAATAACCCTACTTTTAATTATTAAATACATCACTCCTAAGTAGGCATTGTAGCACACATGTCAGGGTGCCTAGTATTTAAAAGTGGTGCATGTAAGAATTTAGTGTTGGCATGTATCTACAGTGACTGTCCGACAAAATGTACTTTCACTGTAAAGAGCTATAGCTGTAGCTATGAAGAAAACTAAAGTTCAGAATAAAATAGTATCTCTGCTAACTCAGGTTAGGGATAAGCATCAGAAATAATGTAACTACTTTTTAAAATATATATTAAACATTCAATTCACCGGTGAAGTTGAATTTCTATTAAATATTTAATAACGGCAACGTTTACAAAGTTAGACTTTAGCTGCCTGAACCTCCAGGGGGCTAATTAGCATTAACATGCTAGCAGCTGTCTCCTGTCATGCTTCACTTCAATGAGGTGTGAAAACTAAGGGTGTGTGATAAATTCTGCTCCACCGGTGGAGTTTGCAGAGTTAGGAATTTCAGCCAAACTCTGCCAACCACCACATGATTGATTTTTTCCTTGCGCATGACTCGCCAATGGTAAGTGGGGAGAGCATGTCCCAGAACCATTTTGGTGGCAAAGAGGAGGTGGGGACTGCACATTTCCCTAAGCCTTCACCCCTCCCCGACTGAGACACAAGAAACCTTCAAGAACAGAAGACAGAAGGATGCTTTCATTTATGATTTTAATCAGTGTAGTGCACTGTGGGATAATATGCAGCAAGACAAATGGAAGGGCAGCAAAATTGGGAAGGTTTGCCCCAGGGAACTTTTTTCTCATTAGTTAGAGAGTATCCAGTAGTCACCCCTCACCCACTGGTTAGTGTCACCTCACCCACAGCAACAACATATCTGGACATGTGGAAAAACAGAAGAGGACTGAACTTTCTTTCTGTGATCTTTGTGGAGATCTGAAGGTCTGGAACATACTCAAGCCTGTGAATTGGACTCCAAAGTTCAGTTGACTGACCCCCTCTATGGCTAAAGGGACACAACAAGTTACTAGAGACCTTTTTCCTAGCCAGATGACAAATAGCAATTGGACCTGGACTGGACCCTGCTGGTGTCCTCTGAAGGAGTAAGCCCTGTCCCCTGAGTGCTCTCCCTGATGTCCGGGAAGTTGGGATTTGGGAAATGTTTGGACTTCCAAGACATTTGGAGCATCTGCAGGACCTCCCTGCAAAAGTGTACAATTTTGAGAGGACTTCATCAGATCCAGGTTCAGGATTCACATTGTCCCAACTAATAACCATTTTCCTTACACATGAGAAATCTGCATGCTGGTCTTTCCATGAAATGCTGCCTTTTGGAAGTCGTTGTTTACATGTGTACATATTCCCTTATGGCAAACAGGGCAGAAAGAGGCCGTTAAGCTGGTTGAACAGGAATTGTGTACCCCTGCATGTTGGCTAACTAAATTTGGCTCAATCCCTGAGCCAGCCTAAGTTACTCGAAATTTGGTCTTTCAAATTTATGTGAAAGCTTCTTCTATTGCACAAACTCAGACTATTTCTTTTTTCTATACATGACTTTATGATGTACAGCGGTCCTATTTTGGCAGCTCTGTTCTTCCTGGGGACCAAGAGAGGCCTACCAGGTGTCATAAAATCTTTGGCACACAGCAGGAGTGACTTGGAGCAGCGAAGAATGGCCTCTTTCCCGTGGCTGTCATCTCCTAAGACTCAGCCACCTCTCCCCCCCTCACCCAAGCCCCAAAGGCCAGTCGCTGCCAGTCTTTCTGACTTCTAATAGAAAGAAGGATAGCATTAGATGCCCTTGGGCCTTCGTTCGCGCTCTATAAATGCTGTTAATAAAATAAATAAATAAATAAATAAATAAATAAATAAATAAATAAATAAATAAATAAATAAATAAATAAATTAGTGGGGGGGCTTCTGTGGCATATGAGTTATTCTATGTACTGCACATATCATAACTTCATAAAAATGAGCGCAATACCACAACACGATGATACAGCCTTCAACACTGTCTGACAGGGTGTAATATTGTGTTACTTTCATGCATTGCAATATTGACCAAATCCCCACAATGCCCGCGTGAGACCACCCTTTTTTGAATAAGCATACATTTGCACTAATAAAAAAGTTTAGTGGTGGTTATTGTGTTACCTGATATCTACATCCTGTATCTGTCCCAGAAAAAACTCCTCTTTACAGCACTGATAACGAAATGTTTTTTGTTTCATATATGGTATGACTATGAGAGTATGGCTTCTCCCATGAGTACCTTCTACTCCATCTTTAATGTGCCACATCATATGTTCGTCTATGACACTATCTGTTTGGATGGAAAGTTTGAGTTTCTCAAATTAGTCTTATTAGAAATGGTGCTCACCTTTGCCCACTGAGAAATATGTCCACCAATTAAGTGAAATAGTGAGGCCGGCTAGTAATAATGCAGATTTTTTTGTAATGATGCATATTTTTGTAATAATCTTGTAAGTATCAAGGACCCCCTGATGAGGATGCGACTCCTGGGTCAGGGACAACAATTTCTTGTAGGGATAAATACCCAGGCAGACTGAAAAAAATACAAAAGCTGGCTGACTGTACAGACAGTGTTAAAATAGCAACAAAATTAATATACAAAAATGATCTAAGCAATGGACTGAAATGATATCAAAAAATACACTTTAATATAAATATAGGGTAGACGTATACACAAATGGTAAACAAATTACACAATAGACATTTCATGAAGTTCATTTGTTTGTTATCAAAACATCTTCATAAAGTAGTTTTTTTTTAAATCCTTTTCTTTCAAAACATGGCTGTATATCATGTGTCAACGCGTTTCGACAAACTTGGTTGTCTTCGTCAGGACAGAAACGGATGTTCAGCCAATTTCTCTAAACAAGAAAGATATACAATGGTAATATTTAAATAGATATAAAATCACAGTGCATTGCTTTTTTATGATTGATAAAATTCTTATAAGACATTTTCAAGTATCTCAGCCAGACTAATGTAGTAATACATAACATTGTTAAAGATGTGGTTGGAAAAAAGCATACATAGATCATAATGCCACAGTTTATCAAAGGAAGACCTTATCTTTAGCAGTTAAACTGCAGACATGTGCTGTGACTTCATAGAGGTCGGTGTGTCATTCATAAGGTCTAACATTTTTTTTAAAAAAATCACCCTAAAATCTTTTAAAACACTATTAAATTCAAAACCTAGTTTATATTTCCTATTTTAGTACATCTAAATAGAAAAAAAATGTATTTAGATTACTGTTAAATCCATATTATTCATCCTTATAAAATAAACTAATTATGTATGGATATATTTTTCTATCCTCAGAGGCCGTATTGTAACTATAAAAAATAATAGAAGAGTGCCGTCCGAGGACCTAAAGCGTGTCTCTACTGCATTGTCACGCTTCAGACTACCGACAGCAGCTTTTGAGGATTACGCCTCTCTACTCGAATAAAACAAATGTAAGAAACAACAAGTATATTATCTAATTGATGATACATCATTCGTATAGTATATTATTATTACAATTATCATTTTCTTTACAGCCACAAATCTCCATGTGTACTATTCACAATATGACGACCTAAGTGAAGCTGAGACCTCTCTCCCCTGTCTGTACATTTTTAAAGGAATGATGAAGAATAATGATAGGTAGTAGTAAGATGGAGGCAGTTAACACTGACTAAACAGGTGAGATCAGCACCTAACATAATTAGTTTATTTTATAAGGATGAATAATATGGATTTAACAGTAATCTAAATACATTTTTTTTCTATTTAGTTATCACATACCGAATCAGATTTTTATGAAGGAAAGGTGCCTTACTCCCTAGAACCACTGTATATCCTCTGGCATTTTATCAATTTTGGTAAGGAAAAAAAGTTTGATGTGGATGAATTAGCCAAACCATGTGCAGAATATATGCCTTAGCCTCATCTTTGACTAAATATTAGCCCAACTCTCTACAGATTCGGGGTACTTTTAAACAACAGATGCGTCCCCCTTAGTAAACAACTGTCTGAGTCTACCTATAACCCATACTTACCTACAGATAGACTCAGGTTATATAGGCCGCCTCTTCACACAAATGACTTTAAATAATTTAAATAATTTGGCAGATGTACTAAAATAGGAAATATAAACTAGGTTTTGAATTTAATAGTGTTTTAAAAGATTTTAGGGTGATTTTTTTAAAAAAATGTTAGACCTTATGAATGACACACCGACCTCTATGAAGTCACAGCACATGTCTGCAGTTTAACTGCTAAAGATAAGGTCTTCCTTTGATAAACTGTGGCATTATGATCTATGTATGCTTTTTTCCAACCACATCTTTAACAATGTTATGTATTACTACATTAGTCTGGCTGAGATACTTGAAAATGTCTTATAAGAATTTTATCAATCATAAAAAAGCAATGCACTGTGATTTTATATCTATTTAAATATTACCATTGTATATCTTTCTTGTTTAGAGAAATTGGCTGAACATCCGTTTCTGTCCTGACGAAGACAACCAAGTTTGTCGAAACGCGTTGACACATGATATACAGCCATGTTTTGAAAGAAAAGGATTTTAAAAAAAACTACTTTATGAAGATGTTTTGATAACAAACAAATGAACTTCATGAAATGTCTATTGTGTAATTTGTTTACCATTTGTGTATACGTCTACCCTATATTTATATTAAAGTGTATTTTTTGATATCATTTCAGTCCATTGCTTAGATCATTTTTGTATATTAATTTTGTTGCTATTTTAACACTGTCTGTACAGTCAGCCAGCTTTTGTATTTTTTCAGTCTGCCTGGGTATTTATCCCTACAAGAAAATATTTTTGTAATAATGCCATATTTAAGGGCACATGGTAATAGTTTAAAAAGGAAACCCGCATGTTTTGTTTTTTCTGGAAATCATAAATACCTATAGATATCATATGGAAAATGTATACTTTGTGTTATTTCTGCAATTCAGTTTCAACAGCCGATCCTAGAAAAAGGATAAATACAAAAAAAGAAACGGATTACTTATTCAGTTGCATTGCTTTCTATTTATACATGCTGTGTGGTGATTTTACAGGGGACATCAAGGGGCATATTTACCAATGTGTTGCATCGCCCTTGCACTATGCAAGAGAGCAACACAACACTAAAGCATGATTTATCAAGAAACAGAGACACATGTGTGACCCAGCATGGTTTGCTAAATCAGGAGTAACTCTACGCAGCACAAATCACTGCATTGTGCCACTCTGTCTCAGGGAGGAGATCCATGAATGGACCGTATGTGTTTCCACACTTCCACCCATGGATTTTGGTGCATTCCCAGATACATCAACACTGGTAAACCTGGGAATGTGTCACTATGCTATACCACCCCAGGGGAGGTGCAATGAGGAGACATATCTCTATTTCTCATCCTTGTTGTTTCCTCTTCCTCTTTCTGTGTGCTGCGTTCTACATGCCTTCCTGCACAAAAACAATCCTGCCTACAGCACATCTTTGCACCACGGCACAAGGGTGCCTACATTAGCGTAGGGACGCTAATTGGCGCCAGTGCAATTGAAGGACAGGAACGCACCCTATGATGTTAAATACGCCACATTCCTTCCTTTTCCCTTTCACGCGGTCCAGCGAAGGTGGCTTGCTGAGCTGAGCTGCAATTTTTGGGAAATCATAAAATCCAGAAGAAACAGAACTTTTTTTTTTTTGCAAGAATCTGGCACCCTTAGAATAAATAACTGAAAGAGGTTGGCCTTTGGCACTCCTTTTCTTCTTTGTTTTAATGATCTACGTTGGTCTACTATAGGTTAATTCCTCGAGCTAGAAATGCATCCGGCCAATCACAAACAGCAACGCCGTTCACTTTGTATTGACTATGTATGAAATGCAATGTATATGTTATTCATTGGACAGAAGTAAAAAACAAAAAGGTTGTTATGAAAAGAAATAACAATAACAACAAAAAAGCACAAAAACTTAAAAGAATCAGTTAAAGAATCAAAGAAACGATTCAATAGAAAAATAAAAAAAGATAATTGTTAAGCAACCTAAGTATTTGAGTTTCTTTTGAATAAATACGACTAGTGGAAAATCAATACAAAGCTGTGCGCTTGGTCAGGTGATGATCTTTTATCATCTACCCCCATTTAAAGATATTACCCTTAGAATAAAGCCTTAAATTCTCTGGAGACATTAAACACTTCTAGACCTTGTCAAATATACCATCTCGTGAAAGTGGAGACCTCTTTATTATCAATTTTATATCATTTGGATTGGAATTGTATTCACTTGCATAGAATGCAGTGATTATGTATTCCACTGAAGTGACAGACAAGCTACACTTGCATAGGAATCAGATTTTGACAACTACTTAAAAATATGCAATTACTTTTTAGAGTTCAGCTAAAGGTTAATGCAATTTCCTGGACTGCTCGATTCACTGACAGTGAATAATACTGTTGGAATTCTGGGTGCCTTTGATGAGCGAGCCGGCTAAAATTACAAGCAGACAAGTTTGCTAAGTACGAGTTAACTATAATAACCTAAAATGAAAACTGCATGCAGTTAAAAAAAATTACACGATAGATGATTTTGCAACGAGCTACAAGTGCACACAATGATGACTAAGCACTTTTGTAGTGCCTGTGAGATGTCGCCATTTTCCATAAAAATATTCAGCACCATTAATTCACCTATACCAATCATGTGTATAGGTATTTCTTGTATTTATAGCGTTCCCCTCTTCACTTCTTGAGTTCCACAATGGGCCACAGACCTATCTCTTTGAATAACACCACTGGGATTACATGCATGTACACTTGCTCAAGCGCCTGGATACCCTCCCAAGTGATCAGTGCGCTATACAAATAAATTTGACATAACATAATATAACACTTAATATTGGCTAAAGATAGATGTAATAATTTTAAACCATTTTAAATGTTGTTTTTTTGTTATGAAGGATGTACAATGAGAGATTTTTCAGAATATTTACTAAGGGTGTGCAAAAGTAAATTCCAATCTTCCATTTGGGAAAAATGTACAAATCTTAGTAAGGCATGTGCGGCCTTGGACTTAAAATGGAGCAACCTTTGTGTTGTATATTAGTAATTCATGTAATATGGCTGACAGTGGTCAGTAGCCCTTTCTTTGTGTTCTTACCCCCTCAGCCTCTCAGAATACCTATGTGTGGTCTAACTTGTACCGGAGTGTTCTACTGTTGTCAGTTGATTATCTGTTTAGCTAGTGAGGTGTGCGCTCAGCTGCGTCCTTAAATAAACTACATGTAACTTAACCAGAAGTGTCCTGAGATTCACTTACAACAATTGCTGACGATTTGGCTGACGAGACCAGAGAGAGAACGTCCCCTGCACAGCCTGAGCAACACCTCGCACCAAGAACCCACTGTGATCCACCTATCTGCTGCTAGTAGTTTGAGCAATTTAAACAAGAAACCGGTGAAACAAAAGGAAATTAGTAAAAACAAAGCAGAGGAAAAGAAGAGAAGAGAAGAAGCAAGTACTTCATACGTCACTCGCCCCAACCGTAAGTCAATTGCTGGTTTTTAGCGACACCAAGAACCCACTGCAGTCGATCTCATTGCTGTCAGTAACGAGTGCTAAAGAAATGGGAAACTGGAAAAATAAGAGCAAACTAGAGAAATGTAACGAAGATAATAGAAGGAAATTCATCGGAGGAACTCTGACGTCACTAGCCTGAACCGTGAGTCAGTTATTTCTCTACGTGCATCTCTTCCCACATGCGCCACTTCAAAACACACACAATGCGTTTCTAGGAAGCGCCGTCACTAAGAAGCTTTTGGTGTTGACGCAGAGCTTTGTGTTTGCGCAGTAACATTAAATCCAGATATTGGTAATCTTAAGCATGGCGGCATCTGTTGAGTTGTATATTAGTAATTCATGTAATATGGCTGACAGTGGTCAGTAGCCCTTTCTTTGTGTTCTTACCCCCTCAGCCTCTCAGAATACCTATGTGTGTTCTAACTTGTACCGGAGTGTTCTACTGTTGTCAGTTGATTATCTGTTTAGCTAGTGAGGTGTGCGCTCAGCTGCATCCTTAAATAAACTACATGTAACTTAACCAAAAGTGTCCTGAGATTCACTTACAACAATTGCCGATGATTTGGCTGACCAGACCAGAGAGAGAACATCCCCTGCACAGCCTGAGCAACACCTCGCACCAAGAACCCACTGTGGTCCACCTATCTGCTGCTAGCAGTTTGAGCAATTTAAACAAGAAACCGGTGAAACAAAAGCAAATTAGTAAAAACAAAGCAGAGGAAAAGAAGAGAAGAAGCAAGTACTTCATACGTCACTCGCCCAACTGTAAGTCAATTGCTGGTTTTTAGCGACACCAAGAACCCACTGCAGTCGATCTCATTGCTGTCAGTAACGAGTGCTAAAGAAATGGGAAACTGGAAAAATAAGAGCAAACTAGAGAAATGTAACGAAGATAATAGAAGGAAATTTATCGGAGGAACTCTGATGTCACTAGCCTGAACCGTGAGTCAGTTATTTCTCTACGTGCATCTCTTCCCGCATGCGCCACTTCAAAACACACACAGTGCGTTTCTAGGAAGCGCCGTCCCTAAGAAGCTTTTGGTGTTGACGCGGAGCTTTGTGTTTGCTCAGTAACATTAAATCCAGATATTGGTAATCTTAAGCATGGCGGCATCTGTTGAGTTGTTCCTCTTCAACTTAGAGTGGAAAGCGATGGTGGACAGAAACAGATTGAAGAAAGTGAACTGTCTCTTCTTGTTTTTGCTGGACAAGGACAGTTTGGAGAAAACGGACTGTCTTTTTCTGTTTTTGTCAGTCTAAGGGGAGTAGGTGGTGGTGATGTCTGTAAATTGTCTTGGGTGATGTCTTTCACCTTACCCTTCACTCTTGATACTCTTTACCCCTAAACGCTCCTTTGCCTTCGTGATATAAAAATAGTTCGCAACACCGTAGACCTTCCACCTGTCGTAATGAATATTGTTGTTGTCTCCTAATACATTAAGCTTCATTTTTGTGTGAGTTGTTTATTTGTTTTCTTTTTCTCTGTAAAGGAGGAAGATGTGTTGTATATTAGTTATTTATGTAATATGGCTGACAGTGGTCAGTAGCCCTTTCTTTGTGTTCTTACCTCCTCAGCCTCTCAGAATACCTATGTGTGTTCTATCTTGTCAGTTGATGGTCTGGTTAGTTGGCGAGGTGTGCGCTCAGCTGTGTCCTTAAATAAAGGACATGTAACTTAATCAGAAGTGTCCTGAAATTCACGTACAACAATTTGCTGACATATATGAAGTAAATAGGACACATTATCATACGTGAAGCAAAATAACAATGCAATTACAGCATAGCAACAAAAACAAACAGTCAAAAGAGAACCCAGCACAACACCCATAATACAGCACATTATCAACGCATTTCATTTCTGCTGAACAAAAACACAGGCGCATAAAATCAATGGAATACTCTAGCAGCACAACCAAATGGTACACAACTAGTAAGCACAAACATTTTTGTCAATAATTCCCACATCCAGAAGCCTGATTTCATAAAATGGTGGTAAAGGTGTTGGCTTTAAATTATCACCATGAACATCAAATTGGGCCAGTCAAAAATCTCTTGTGATCCAGCCCTTTGTTTAAATTAGCACTTGTTGTGCTCACATTTTGTGATACAACCCATGGACGCAAATAGGCTGACATGGTATTTTTATTTGATGGGCAGGTATAGGAACATAGCTGGCAGACTATGTGGAAGAAAAGACTCAGGGCCTAAATATAAGCTTTGGTGGTGTAGGAGCAGGCCACCACGCCACCGCCCTGCTCCCACACCACCAAATTCGACCACCGACCACCCGTCAGGAGTTTACTCTTGGTCTGGCGGGCGGTGCTTTAGCCTCAGAATGGTGGTTCTAATGAGCCTTAGGAAGCAACTGCTGAGGGACTGTCAAAGCCCGTTCCTGCACGGCATGGACTCTGAAGTCCATGCCGTGCAAGAACAGGGGGTGCATACACCATGCATGCTTCCCCAGGCCTTCAGGCAACAGGGGGCCATGCCATGCAGGGCCTCCTTAGTATCCTCATTGCCACACTTTTCATGGCGAGCTCACAGCCATGAAAACTGTGGCAGTGGGGAGACTGGTAATATGCTTGGCAGTGACACAGCGGTACCATCAGCATATTATGAGACTCTGACCACTGTAATACCACCAGGGAACACGGATCCCTGGCGGTAGCAGCAGTCCCATGGTGGTCTCACCACCCAACTCGAAATACAGCAGTTGGACTACCTGTGCGGCGGTAGCTGCACTGCCACCGTGGGTTTGCTTATTATCAGACCCTCAGTCTTGAAGTGAGCTGTGACTGAGCACCTATATTACCTGGTCAGTGGTATCGACAACAGTAAACAGGTCTTTTCCCTGTGGACACCGGGTCAGAAGTCAGAAATTGAGTTAAAAAACGGGTCCAATAGTGTGATGTATTCCCCCCCCACTATGATTTCTGCGCCTGTCTATACACTTGTGAGACCGATAGCAACTGTGAGACAAACATACAAGTAGACTGTGAAAAACATACACACCACTGATAGGGATCATCATTGCAACCTGATTCTTCAATAAGACTTTCTGTTGACTATAGCCTGCTATTGGTCTGCTGACACTGTTGGCCAATGTTTAAATGGAGGATATTAGCGGTTTTATTAGCAACATCACATATCATGGTTTGTGTTTAAACAGTGTTATTAAACCAGTTTATTTGAAACCTCTACTCTGATTTCATGTGTAAATGAAAAACCTGTTGCTGCTAGGGATCTTGCAAACACAGAATCTGGTCAGTAGTGCATGAAATATTTTATATCCCCCGACTGGCTCTTAATCTCCCATGGATGATTCAGCTTCTGAGAGTTAAAAAATTAAATACATAATTGGCTTATCGTATCATACAAAATGAATACAGACTTTTAAATTTTCACATACATGTTATTTAGTATTTAATAATCAAGGATAATAATTAATGAGGAACACTGGTGGCTTATCAGTTGTTAATTGTATCTGTCCCGAACTGCACGCAAATGACCAAGTGAGCCTAGCTGTCTGCTATGGAACTTTATTAGTTAAAAGGAAGCTTTAGCTCCTGGAAATTAGCCCCCAGATTTTTTTTTTAAATGAGGCATTTCATATTATTGTTTCCCAACACATCTGCTGAAATCTCATAGTCCCTAAAGTGGCACAAATGGAATATTCCAATACTTTCATGGTGTACCATGCGAGGGTGAACCTCCAGATGGGGATCAGGGGTTTACAGACCCCATGAACATATTTAGGAAATTATGGTCACATTTTTCAATATGATTTCCTCAAAACATGCTTACGAAGACATAGAAGAAATGGGCACTTCAAAAATAATTGTTGTGGCCTATCACATTTTACAATATTCAAGCAACAATGGTTGAATATTGTTTATTGGCCCCAGATTCTGGGGAGTACTGCTGCCCCTGTTTGTTGTAGCCTGTTAATTTAACAGCATTTTTTTTTACTTCTGCATGTTACTTTCTTTGATTTTTTCCATCCTGCCCATTACACACACACACACACACACACATGTGTGTATATATATATATATATATATATATATACATATATATATATATATATATATATAGATACACATATGTATGCATGTATGTGTGTGTATATATATATATATATATATATATATATATATATATATATATAAATATATATTCACTGAAAAAAACATAGGTTTTAGGGGTGTTATAGTTAGCTGGACATTTCACTTGTAAAAAACCATTGAAATTCGTCCGTTATAATTAGTTCTGCTAACTATAACTTGCGAGCCTGCAATCCACATATTACATCATTCATGACATGGTCAGTGACATCACTGATGACATCACTGATGACATCTCAAATGACATCACTGATGACATCATCCAGTGAATGTGGTTTGGTTCGATATTTAAATATGTATTATATATATATATATATATATATACATAGCAATCTGCATTGAAGAATAAGGATTTAGTAACAGTGTGATTGACTCTTTACTTGACTATTTTATAATATTTCACTAAATATTTTGGATAGTTAGTAAACTGTGTGAATATCTGTATCACTTTGTCAGTTGTTGTGTAAACTACTGCACCAGTTGGTTACTAGCTATGTGAAAGTCTATATTAGTTATTGATTAGTTAAGTGAGTATTTGTATGGGAGAGTGAATGGGTGTGTGGTTCGCTGGGGTCTGTGTGACTGCCCAGAGATGTGTGAATAGTTGATGCAGTAGATATATGAGGTTAAGACTGCATGTGGAAACAGTTCTTTGGGTGAGTTAATATCTTTATGTGTGTGGTGATGAGCAAATATATCTCTCACTGATGGATGTTCAACAATCTAGAAAAATAAAAGGCAGTGTATGTGACAGTTGTATATAAATAAGTATACATTAGACTCATTGATTGCATGAGTGACTGTATAGATAACTGTATACTTGTAATAGTGATTTCATAACACGCTAAGTATGAGTTACTAACCATATGAATACATGTAGTGCTATTTGTATAAGCGTGTAGCTGAGTAAATGTAAATATGATACATTGTTTGCAAAAGTGGGTAGGATGACTACATAAGTGAGTTGGATGTGTGCTGGTGTGTTCTGTCGATATAGGTGTATAAGTAAATTTGATAGTGTTCTATTGATCTTTATTAGCATGTATGAGTAAATCTATAGGTAATTGATTAGATGTGTTTGTAGATCTAGGAATCACTGAGTGGGTTTTTAGATACTTGTATTGCTGAGTCAATGGATACAAATATGGTACTCTTTATTTTACAGTGAGTGATGAAAGGTTATACTAGGGTATGATGAGGTGAATCAGATCGTCACATGGATGATGTCATCAGTGATGTCATCAGTGATGTCATTTGAGATGTCATCAGTGATGTAATATGTGGCATCATCAGCAATGGATTGCGGGCACGCGAGTTATGGTTAGCAGAACTAACTATAACGGAGGAATTTCAATGGTTTTGTACAAGTGAAATGTCCGGCTAACTATAACACCCTTAAAACCTATGTTTTTTTCAGTGAATTTCTAAGGTTTTTTAAATTCTAATTCCTAACTATAACATTCTGAAACATATGTTTTTTTCAGTGAATTTAAAAGGTTTTTTTAATGACAATTTTTAAATATATTATTATATTTATTTTTTTATACTGATTTACTACACTTTTTTAAACTATATTTTTAGATATTTTATTTTTAAATTACGTTATAAATACATTATACATTACATTACAAAATATACTTTCTCAGAATGAATTACTTTGGTTTAAATACTTTGCAAATAGGCAATAGACTTTTAAGTGTAGTAGTTACAGTTGTTGCAATGGGCAACACAATGCAACATTGAGCTCAAAGGGAATTTCTAGTTAAATACAATTAGTTACTTTATAGATTACCTTTCTAACCACAGGACCACAGGACTGCATCCTAGATTCAGTCCTGGGACATCTCCTGTAAACAGTTGAGTAAAATCGTTTTGGTTACAGTAGTGATTTTTAAGGAATATTATTGTATTTTAAAAGTTGACAGAAACTTTTTCACATAGAATCACTAATATTATTCTATGGGAGGAAATTCACTTAGCAAGTAAGTAGTGTTATCATTACTTTTTCTTACTCAGTGGTGAATCCTGGATCTAGCACTGGTGTATCTCCTGCAAACAGTTAAAGAATACGTTTAAGTTATACAGGAGATTTTTAAGGAATATTTGTAGTTTGAGAAAATCGACGTTTAGAAACTTTTCTTGTGAAAAGCAGACAATGGATTGCTATGGAATTACTGGTAAGTACGCTTAGAATGACTTTTAAGGGTCAGTGCTGGGTTAAAAGATGCAGCACTGGGTTCTCTCCTGGTAACAGGTGAGTAAATCAAAATTCGTTTTTCAAATGATTTTAGGTGAATATTTTAAAGTTCGAAAACTCCACACTAAGAAGAATTTCCAAGTGAAACCAGTCAATGTTAGCCTATGGAAGGAAATTCAAGTTACTGGTAAGTATGGTTTGACTTACTCTTCAGGATCAGTACTGGGCTCAAAGATGCACCACTGAGGTCTCTCCTGATAACAGGTGAGTAAATTGGAATTCGTAGTTCGGCTGATTTTACTTCGGTCAAGTATATAAAGAACCACTTTCCTACACCATCCCCTCCCTTCACCACTGTGCAAACACATCCTATGGCACATTTAAAGTTGGGGATTTATTTTAATACTTGTATAATAAAAGAGAGAAAGAATTAAAAGGAAAAAAGAGCGAATACATATGAGGATATAAAACAAAACTAAAACTGTTTAACAAGTTTCACTTTTACAAAAACACGTGCGCAAGTTAAACAGAGGAAATGTGAGCACGTGACAACTGAAAAACATGACAAAAAAATGGGAGGAGCACTAAATTGGTTCCATAATGACTTCAATAACCAAAACGTATATAAACCACACCCATAGGTTGATTACTTTCGTTGTTGTGATTTAATTACGGATGACCAAACTACGAGCAAGATAAAAATTACGATAGTCTGATTCATCTTCAGTTTGTCGTCCATTTTCTCAGAGGGAACATAAAGTTTTGAATTTGAATTTAAAAACATTTGTACAGCGCTCGCATACCCAGCGGTTTCATGGCGCTAGTGGTGATCAGTGGACGGCAGCAACTAGGAGATTAAGTCGGGAAGGCTTGTGTGAACAGGAAGGTTTCGAGATTTTTCCGGAACAAAAGGTAGGAGGGTGAGGTGCGTAGAGTAACCGGGAGGGAATTCCAAAATGTTGGAGCCAGGACAGCGAATCTCGCTCCGCTCGCCCTTTGCTTTTTAAAGCGGGGGATGGTATGGATGGCCAAATGGGCCGAGCGAAGTTCTCTGCCTGGACAGTATGGCTTAATGAGAGAGCAGATGAACTCGGGAGCAGTACCCGATTTGGCCTGATACGTGAGGCAGCCGAGTTTAAACAGGGCACGCTCTCTCACAGGGAGCCAATGCAGTGTTTTGAGTAATGGAGTGGCCCGATGATATCTGGGTAGGCCATGGGTCAGGCGGGCCGCCTGGTTCTGCACCAGTTGTAGTCGATGGATCATGTATGCAGGGGCTCCATTATAGACTATGTTTCCATAGTCTATACGAGACAGTACCATGGCCAACATAATAATTTTTAAAGCTGAGGGGGAAAAGAAACGGTAAACTTTCCTAATTACTCTAAGGGAAAAGAAACATGAAGAAACCTGACTTGCGGGTGAACAGTGAGCTGGGGATTAAGAAGGATTCCCAAAGTTTTCACTTTGGACACGGGAAGTGGAGGGGCACCAAGGGAGGGGGACCAGAAGGAAGGGGACCAAGGACTGCAGCCACCTCCGGTCAGGACCAGCTCGGTCTTGTCCGGATTAAGTTTGAGGTGGCTGCAGTTCATCCAATCTTGGATGAGCGTCATGGTTGTTTGGACGTTCAGGGCAGATGAAGATGAATGAGACAGATTGAAGATTAACTGGAGGTCATCCGCGTAATTGAACACGGTGACCTCCAGTTGCTGTAACATAAAAATGAGGGGAAAAATGTAAAGGTTGAACAAAAGAGGGGAAAGTGATGAGCCCTGAGGGACCCCGCATTCTACCTTGCGGGAGGCCGCCGCAAAGCCAGCCAAGCGGACTCCTTGGGTTCTCCCAGCAAGGAAGGACTCCAGCCAAGAAAAGGCTAAGCCTTCTATGCCCGCCGCCCTGACACGGTTAAGGAGGATGGTGTGGTCCACTGTGTCAAAAGCGGCGGATAGATCTAGGAGAATCAAGGCTTGCGGAAGGTTGATGTCGATGCCTTCACGCAGCTTGTCCATGACTGAAATGACCACTTTTTCTGTAGAATGCAGGGGACGGAAGCCAGCTTGACAAGGGGAGAGGCAGTGATTTGCCTCAATGTGAGTGCTCAGAGTAGAAGTGATGTGGGTTTCAAGAACTTTTTTCAAGGTAAGGGAGGAGTGAAATGGGGCGGTAATTGGAAGGAGAGGAAGGATCGGCGTCCAATTTTTTTAAGATTGGGATGACAACCGCCGATTTGTGTGAACTGGGAACATGACCATGAACAAGTGAGTCGTTAAGAAGGGTCAAAGGGGGGGTAGGGCAGGCTGAATAAGCTTCCCTGAGGGTACAAGCGGGAGCAAAATCCAGGGGAGAGCCTGATTTGACCCGTTGGAGCAGAGGGAGGAGGGTGTCAGTGGTTAGAAGTGGAAAGTTAGTCAGTTTAACGGTAGTGGGGGGAGGGGAAGGGTCAACAAAGGTGGAGGAGGGCAGAGGGATGTTGTGTTTAATTTTAACAACTTTGTCAATAAAAAACTCGTTGAGCGAGTCGCAGAGGGATTGGGACGGGGGGATGGTAGCCGTGGCTCTGGTGGATGAGGCAAGTTCATGGACAGTGGAGTTAATGTATATATTGTAATATATAAAACATTATGTGCCCTCCAGAGGAGTTGGATGTTTGTCGAAGGAAGGAGGAAAGCATTTTAAAGAGAGGTAAATTAAAAGTATAAGTTTATGCTTTATATATAGTTTTCTAATGCAAGGATATTATTATGATTTCTAAATGTAGTGTGTAAAAGTATAATTGTACTTTAGAAACAAAATGACATAACAACACTTCATGTATTATCGTTGCGAATTGAAAATACTACAAAGACGCAGGAGAAAGGTTTGAAATATGTAGAAAGAAAAAAAAATGATGAAGTAATTCTCTTTTTCTTCTACAGTGAAAATGTGTCTATCAGTAGGTATATTGTGTAGTACTGTGACGTATTTTCACTCATGAAGAACTGGAGGTTTATCGCTGCAAGCAGAAAACATAAAAAAATATTAATGTCAATTAACAAATAATTAAAAAATGCTTTTTAAAATTCACAATGTTTTCATAAAGAGTAATTGAAATGAAATGTACAAAAACAAAAAAGAAAGATGAGGGAGTGTTTGTAGTAGCACTTCTATTCTACTTTATCTGAAAGTAAATCATGCCCACTTATATTAATTAGAATTTGGGGCAACACTTTAAAAAAGATTTGAATAACAAATAGTGTTTGCAGAGAAAAAAGGGAGTAGATGCATATTTGTATAGTGCGTAGTCGACCCTAAACTATATCAGCAATTTACATGAGCACCGTATTTACAGTACATTTTCAGGCAGGCGTAGATTATGTAATTTCAATTCAATAACAGGATATGGATGCGACTCAGAGGCTCGAACTCTGATTTCCAGCACCAAGTTCCACAGCATACCAGAATGACCACATACGTTTATATATTATCTGCCCTTCATGTGCCAAAAACTGCAACCTAAACCTTTCACTGCCTTGTATTAGTACAGCTACAACTCTCTACTATTATTATTATTATTCTGAGTTTTGTATAGCGCCTGGTTACCAATAGGCATCCCAGCGCTTCCAGAACATAACACTACTGAAAGAATGTACAACAAACATTCATATTCGCAGAAATACGTCATGTCCACCATCTTTTATGTGTGCAACTATGGATGAAGATAGGGTCAGTGATACCCCGTACCTTCCATGTTGACCATGCTATGGTACTTTACAGATATAATGACACACTTGCGTTTAAGACCCGGGTGACGTCAGCACTACAACACAAACACTAGAATCAGTTGATTTCTCATATACCTCACGACGGAACCACGCCCATAGCTCCGGACTCATGGTCCAGAGCCTCGCACAGCACTGGCATTCGTCAGTCCAGCCCACTCTGCTTACGCTTCCAGGAAACCACAACAAATTTAACGACACTGTCCTAAAGCTAAAGCGACGATAATTTTAGCGCTGTCCTCGTAAATATGCCCCCAATATCGCGTGAAATACAGCGAAAATTCATATTCACAAGTGAAAACCTTGGTAATATAACACTGTGCACTTAACATATCAATTCACCTCGCATATTAAACATGTTTAAGTATACTTCAGAACAGATGTTAGGATCCAACATAAATCTCAATTAGTGAGAGTTTTGCTATCAGTCCTCAAATCCAGGGCCGCCTTGTAAATACAACGCTATTGTCATAACTCCTTCTTCCTTTTAATATACTCATAGAAACACCTACCTTGCAACTGAGAACATGTATATTGCAACTCACTGGAGATACAAAGCGAGCCCTTAGCAAACCGGCTGCTAACATGCATTAATTCATCTTAGCGTCACCTAGTAAATAGGGCAAGATAATTTTCACTGCATTTTTGGCGTTTTTGTTTTAAAAATTGCGGCAAAATGGCACTTCTTAATATACCCTAAAGCTTGCTATGACACAGCGGGAACCTCGACTCACGTCCTGCCATAGCAAACCGCAGTGTCCCAGGGGTTGTCACCCCGAGACACAGCAGGAGCCGCTCCTCGGGGGGTGTGTTCCCCAAGACTTTCGGCTGCCAACACTTCCTGGTTTCGAATGTTGACAACCACTTGACAGCCAATCAGCATTCAGCGCATGATCGGGACGGTGCACTTAGTGTGCGGCAAGATTTGCGCATCCACCAAGGCCATAGATATATATGTACTTTTACTTGTAATTTTCTCAGAAACTACTTGTTGGACCTGGGGTTACCAGTCCACATAGGGTAGCATAGCACAGAGTGACAAGACTTATCCCCACAGCAATTGTGTTGTACCTGCGTCAAACTCTCACAGTAAGCCAGCGCCCAGCCACTAAAAATAACACTACACCAAATTAGAAAAATACGGTTCGCTTTATAAAAGTACTCTAGATAGACTTTCCCTGACAGACAGGGGGTGTTCAATTATAACAAGCACTTTCACCTTGGATTCCTAGTTTCAATATGAATTCATCATGACATTTGATTTCAGCACCTTAGTATGTTTTGGTAAGAATTCAATACTCCTTTCAATTGCTCTAACATTGGATCAGGGCTTTGATAATTCGAATTTACAAGTTAGCAAGAATACACAACCCCCTCAATTCACAAAAGCTAGGGGGCACAATCATAACACTGGGGTACATTTGTTACTTGCCTTTTAGTAAAATCCGAGATTACACTAACAGTCATTGGATCGGTTTTCTCTCCAGCAGATAAGAATAGGCAATAAATTCCAGCAAGATCCAATATTTGAATAGTTCGCCTGCAAAGTTCTGGTAACAGATTTACTCTAGTAAGGTTCCAGTCATGGTACTACAAGTAGCGGCTTATTTAGTTCAGGGAATCTGTCCTTCCAATTTAGGCTCCCCTGGGCTATCGATTAGTTTCCTTCAGGCATCCAGAGAGTATCTCCCTCGCTAATCTCGATGACGATGCCTCTGTTTTAGTTTCCTTCCCCAGCCCCCGGATCCCAGCTTACTTGTTATTTTCCGATGGAATTTCAGTCATTCTGGGCCGCCGGCAGGCTACGCGTGAAGCGCACACTTGCCCCTTCCCAGCCGAGGCCAAACACCTACTGGGCCTGCGCTGGGAGGAAGACGCTTAAGATGTCAGTGGAGGCAAGACTCGGATGAGGCCTACCGAGAGCCAGTTCTTCTCACCATAGCAACTGCGAGTCAATAAACCTGTGCAAGGGAAGTGCATCTGGGACTCGGCGCCGCCTCTACAGAGAAGCTGACTGGAACTCCTCCGGGCCTGCGCAAAGGGGCAAACACGATCTGTCAGCGCCACCCCCTCAGCGGAACCTCCACAGGCGCGGCAGCAGAACCGCTCTCAATTTTACCTCCGGCTCCCCACCTCCGGACGGGGACTCCTCACTCTCTGCAAACTGACTCTTCTTGCGGGGCCCAGGTCCGATGCTGCTGGACACCCTACCCCCTCCCCACGCTACTGCAGAACCTTTACGATTCTGTCAGAAAGGAAGAACTCCACAGCTCATCTCCCTACACCACCGGTAAGTTGGACAGGGTTTCCCGGCAATCACCCCTCCAGGGATACTACCGCTGGGGCGGACACTGGGAGAAGGGGGGGGGATTTGTTTCCTAAATGGCCCTCAGGACAGTAAGCACTCCTGCAGAGTGGCAGTGCAGCTCTGGTCAAGTAATTTGGGCCTCACGGTTGCTCTGGCAGAGATTGAGGAGGTTAATATCTCCCTCCTAGATATCGTTGATCATCAGGACAAAGTTTCTCAAGTTGGTAGCTTGGCATGGTTAGGTCTTGAGGAAAAGGGCAAGGATAGCCACAGGGAAGCAACCCCAAAGAGAAGTCAATCCCACTAGCGCTCTAACCCCCTGAGCCACAGCCTATACTCCAGTCAGCTCTCAGGTCACACATAATGGCTGCCCAGGTACCGGCCTTATATACCCCTGGACCCCAGTCAATAGAAGTGGCTAGAAGGTTCTGGACTCCTCACATTAGTCTATGGGCCAGTCCCTGAGGTAAAATTTTCTGACAGTTGGCAGCCACCATTTTCTAAGGTTTCATCTCTCTTCCACCTCCATGTTAAGAGAACACCTGTGCCCCTTTCTGGTGTTAAAGAAAAATAATGAGGCACCCAGAGCTCTAGTGACATCAACAGAAAAATCAAATGTATGGTGGACAAAAAGGGAAAATAAAATGTAGGAGGCAGGAAGGGGACCAAAAAAAAAGATAGGAGAGACCACCCAAAGGCTGACAGGTCTAACACTACTGAACGTATTTACACCATTTAAGCAAAAAGCAGAAGTCTGAACCGAGGACTACCTCTTTGCCAAATTTAGTATAATTCCTGTTCAACCGCTCGGGCTGTAGCCGTGATGAACGATTCCTATGGAAACTTGCATGGGGAAAACACGTTTTGGGACCCCCCTTTTTTCTCTGCGCCCGCTTCAAATGCAATATTTTAGACCCCAGGATTTCTCCTTCCCAGGTAGCTAATTTTTAAACAAGCACAGGAACCCACGCTTCGTTTTTATTTTTTTTACGGTGGATCCATGCACCCACCACACATTTCTCTGTTTTTTCAACAACAAAACATTTTTTGGGGCCCCCAAAGCAGATCTAGAGAGTCAAAATATTTCTTACTTGCCTGCTTTATACGTTTTAAACACTTGTTCCACTAATTTCTAGACCCTCGCCTCTACCGAGGCACAAAATGGCTGCCAACACTTCTTGGTTTCGAATGTTGACAACCACTTGACAGCCAATCGGCATTCTGTGCGTGATCGGGACGATGTGCTTATAATCCGCGCATCCACGGAGGCCATAGATGTATATGTACTTTTAATTGTAATTTTCTCAGGAACTACTGAACAGATTACACCATATAAGCAAAAGGAACAAGTCTGAACCAAGGACTACAACTTTGGCAAATTTGGTGTAATTCCCATGGAAAATTGCATTGGAAAACACGTTTTAGGACCCCCCCTTTTTTCTAAGTCCCCGCTTCACAAGTCACTTCAAAACTTTCAGGCTAAAAGCGGACCGCAGTGTCCGACCAGTTTTGAAAATTTCGTGAAGATCGGTCAACCGGCGCCAAAGTTATTCCAAATAGAATGTTGCGGATTTCCTATGGGAAATAGGTCCTAACTACCTACTGGCGACCACGTAGTGAATATATATATTCACTGAAGAAAAACATAGGTTTCAGACATGTTATAGTTAGGAATTAGCATTTAAAAAACCTTAGAAATTCACTGAAAAAACCATAGGTTTTAGGGATGTTAGAGTTAGCTGGACATTTCACTTGTACAAAACCATTGAAATTCCCCTGTTATAGTTAGTTGTACTCATTATAACTTGCGCGCCCGCAATCCACTGCTGATGATGTCACATATTACATCATTTATGACCTGGTCAGTGACATCACTGATGACATCTCAAATGACATCACTGATGACATCATCCAGTGAATGTGGTTTGGTTTTATATTTAAATAAGTATTATATATATAGGAACCTGCATTGAAGAATGAATGGAAGTATAAGTATTTGGATGGAGGATTTAGTAGCACTGTGATTGACTGTGTAAGGGAAAAATTTAGAGTGTCTCACTAAATATATGTGATATTGATTAAACTGTGTGCATATCTGTTTCACTCTATTTCTTGTTGTGTAAACTACTACATAAGTTGGGTACTACCTATGTGAAAGTTTATATTAGTTATTAATTAGTTACGTGAGTATTTGTATGGGATAGTGAATGTGCGTGTAGTTGGGTGGGAGGTGCGTGACTGTCCAAATATGTGTTAATAGTTGATTTAGTAGGTATATGAGGTTAATACTGTATGTGGAAACAGTTGTTTGGGTGAGTGAATCTCTTTATGGGTGTTGTAATGATTAAATATATTTCTCAATGATACATGCGCAACAAACTAGAAATATAAAAGGCAGTGTATGTGACAGTTGTATATAAATAACTATACATGAGACTCAGTGACTGTATTGAAAACTGTATACTTGTAATAGTAATTTTATAACACACTAACTATGAGTTACTATTGATATGAATAAATAAAGTTGTGTTTGTAAGAATGATCAATTGTTTGCATAAGTGAGTAGGATGCCTGCATAAGTGAATAGGATGTGTGCTGGTGTGTAATGTTTATGTAGGTGTATAAGTATATTTAGTAGTATTCTATAGATCTTTGTTAGCATGTTTGAGTCAATATATAGGTAAGTGTTTAGATGTGTCTGTAGATCTAGAAATCACTGAGTGGGTTTTTAGAAACTTGTATTGGTGTGTCAATGGTTTCAAATATGGTACTCCATGTGTTATAATAAGTGATGAAAGGTTATTCTAGTGTATGATGATGTGTATCAGATTGTCACGGGGATGATGTCATCTGTGATGTCATCAGTGATGTTATTTGAGATGTCATCAGCGATGTCACTGACCATGTCATGAATGATGTAATATGTGACATCATCAGCAGTGGATTGCAGGTGCGCGGGTTATAGTGAGTACAACTAACTATACCGGAGGAATGTCAATGATTTTGTACGAGTGAAATGTCCAGCTAACTACAACATTCCTAAAACCTATCGTTTTTCTGTAAATTTCTAAGGTTTTTTTTAAAAGCTAATTCCTAACTATAACATGTCTGAAAACTATGTTTTTTTGTGAATATCAAAGGTTTTTAAAATGCTAATTCCTAACTATAACAGGCCTGAAACCTATGTTTTTTACAATGAATTTCAAAGGTTTATTCAATGATATTTTTTAAATGTATGAATTGTTATATTTCTTTTTTCATATTGTTTTACTACATTTCTTTTTAGTTATTTTATTTTTTAAATTACACTACATATTTATTAAATATTTTTTAATGAAAAAAAACACTTTTTTTTATTTTATATTTTTTTTAATATATTTATATTATTTTATTTATTGTTTTTTTTTTAAATGTGGAGTCGTGCACCCAAAGCTTACCTTTCTCGATCACTGAGAGATAAACGGCAACAAGACCGAGGTGCTCGTTGTGGGGGGGAACCCATCTGTTTGGTCATCGGCGTGGTGGCCTCCATGTCTGGATGAAGCTCCCATACCACGCCAGGGAGTAAAAAACCTAGGCGTATGGCTCGACGCTGACCTATCTTTTGGACCCCAAATAGACCGAGTTGCAGGCGTCTGTTTTGGTATCCTAAAAACCATAAGGAAGGTTCTTGACCTCCTTCCTATGTCAGCACGGAAAACACTGGTACACGCCCTTGTGACATCACGCCTAGACTACGGAAACCTACTTTACCTGGGTACCACCTGCAAAGCCATGAATCGCCTTCAGGTAATACAGAACACGGCAGCCCGTCTCATCCTAAAAATCCCTAAACGTTCAGACACCAAAGCCGCTCTCAAAACCCTCCACTGGTTGCCAGTAAGAAGCAGAGTGGAATTCAAAGCCCTCTGTACATGCCACCGCATCCTGGCTAAGAAATCCCCTATTCCACTCCAGAACTTAGTGACAAGGTATACACCTGCACGCGAGCTGCGCTCCTCATATGAGGGCCTACTTAAGGTTCCTAGAGTCAAAAGAGCCCGTATGGGCGGACGCTCCTTCCGCTATCTGGCAGCGAAAAGCTGGAATTCCCTCCCTCTCCATCTCCGTCTGGATCCTTCCGAATCCAGCTTCCGCAAGAACCTAAAAACACACCTGTTCGCCAGATAACGGATCTCTGGTCTCCACCTCGGTCAGAGTTCTTCAGTTGCAGCGCGGGGACACGCTTTGGCGTAACCATGCGCTTTATAAGCTACCCTTAATAATAATAATAACTGCGCGGAACCTAGCCACCCTTTTAGGATTGTTGTGTAGCATCCGCGCAGGGTGTGTGACTTATGTATTCCCTGTGTGATCGCTATGGGACTAGTATGTTTTACACTACGCATACGCGACATGTATGTATTACACTACGCGATGCTCGTGCGGTTCCGCGCAGCGTCATATACGTATTTGATGCGGTGGGGGCACCATTTCCGCAAATTTTTTTAATGTCTAAAAATATATATATATGTATTTAATATAAATATTAGGGCAAGAGATCATCTAATGTGATTATAAAAATTATATACTTTTACTTTTAATAAACCTATATTACATTTAAATACAATTTCGTGAAGTCGCGTTGGGTGCGAGCTGCATGTGCGCACCCTACACGGATCCCATGTGACTAGATAAAAAGAGATTTGATTGGTTCTTAACATTTCGTATTGTAAGTATTGACGGCCCCCACCCATTTCAATCACTCTTCTTAGACATTCCTTGGGAGAAGACCTATACTGAGAAGAACTTCATTTTTTGAGGATTGCAGACCTGCTTTTGCTCTAACTTAAAAAAATGGCTTCACAACAAGAACAATCTTCAGAATCTGAAAACTCCAATGAAGAGGGATTTGTCCCAGAACCACTACGTCCCCAGTAGTATGTCTCCATTGTGTGGACATTTTTCATCTATCCAGAGGGACTTAAAAAAGTCAACTCCAAAAAAGTAACGTGCAAAATTTACAAAGCTGTATTATCTCATGGAGACCCCAACAAAAAGTATTCCTGTGGCACAGCAAGCATGCTGAAGAACTTGCAAAGTTTACATCCAGTAAACCTAGCCAGAGAGGAGTGCAGAAGACTGCAGGAGAGTGTATCACCACCACCGCAAGTTCCTAGCACCTCTGGGGTGTCCACTTCAACATCCAATCTGGACATACGGCCTCAATTGGCTAACACAAAAATACATTGCGTGAAATGCAATAGATTGCTGTGCTATGGGGAGCAGTCTGTTGATTTAGTGTGCAGGCCACTTGATAGCCATCGGTGTTAGATTTTTTTTTGCCCTAAATTCCATTGTTTTTTTCATCCCGTTGACTTTTTGTTCATTTGAAAAAACAACCAAAAAAAATCCCACAAAAATTATAAAACTACAAAAAGAAAAAAAATAGTTATTTTCAGAACTAACTACTCTGGTTAAAAAAAGAGCTAAATTGGTATGCTAGTGTGTGAAAATTTAGATGTATGTATGTGTAGTGCATAATTGACTGAAAGAATGCATTTGTGGAGTATGGTGAATGTATAAGTGCATAACTATAAGGATGTGCTGCAGCATGTCTCTCTAAGCTCTTTAGCTACAGCGTGCTGTGGTACTTCCGAAACACAGGGATGCAACATATGTCCATAAATATGTTGCAAGTCTATGCTTCCCTCTGCACTGCTGCTTAAACTGCAGCCATGTGGTGACACAGGCACTCTTGCACCATGTGGAGTTTGTTTGTTTTTGTGCAAAAAGACACACCTTCCTTCACAAAAACAATCAGTGAAAACAATTTTCTCTTTGAATGTATGCTGTGCATTCTAGCATATATTGAAAGAGAAAAGATGAGGAGAAATTAAAAGAATTCTCCTTGTTGTGCCTTTCTACATCAATTGGAGGATGGTGCAGCATTCACATCAGATTCATAAGTTCTGATAAATCTGGAGATGTGTGTTGTTCAATGAGTGTTCTATGCAAACATGCACAGTAACACCTATAGAATGCCTTTTCAACGCAAAGTGGTATGTATGATGAGGTCGTATTTACATGGAAAAGAAAAGGTACACATACTGCCTTTTCCTCTCTTTGTAAATATGAAAGAGTGTCTTGCGCTATAACTATGTTACAAAAAGTGACATATTGTTGGAACACAATGCTTCTAAATTTGCCCCATAAGTGCTTAGGTATTGTAGACTGTTACAATAACAACATATTGCTAGTTAATTGTTTGAAAAATTGCATGAGAGTGATAGGAGGTAAGCACAGACGTATGTCTGCAAAGATGCTCAAAGAAGAATGATGGAAATGATTGCAGTTCTTCAATAGGTACAATAGGAAATTTTACGAACCAATCAAATCTTTTTTTTCAGGTCACACAATATCCTATGAAAGTGAAATTCCAAAACTATATTGGTATAAGCTGGGTGTTTTCAAGACTATAATAATACTGTGTAGCTTCTTGTTCTAGGATTGATATTTAGGCCAATTCTTAACTATACGAGTAATAAGTACAGTAATTTCAGTACTGCAAACAGAAAAAAAGATACATTTATAAGTACTTACGTTTTGACAAACTGTTCAAAGATTAGTGAAGGGAAGGGATCGGTCTTGATGTGACATGTGCAAACACACTCTGTCACATGTTTTAAGTTAAGGAGTTTTGTCTCCTCTAATCCTGAAAGTACCTAGGCCCTTCTAGCCCACCATGTCTCTCTATTAAATACCATAAAGGTGCGTTGCAGAGAGGTGCTCTGAAGCCGTGTCCTTTTTTATACCTCTTGTAGGCCTGAAACACAAGTGAAAAGGTGGTTAGACCACTACATGCACAGTGCATAGCAATTTAAAGCAGTCCATGTCCTAAGGCCTGGCTCGCTGCATGAGTCCATAGATATTGGCTGAATGATTAGAGTACTACAAGGACATACACTGGGTGAATTAATATTTGGTTGAGTTTTACTTTAGTGAATTGATTAGTACATGGTACTGAAAGAGTCACTATGGGATTGCAATAGCAGTCACAGGGTATTTGCTGGAGTGTATGGATACTGACTAGGGAATTATAGGCCTGAAACACAAGTGAAAACGTGGTTAGACCACTACATGCATAGTGCATATGAGATTAAAGCATGCTTTTAAAAGCAGAAACATGCCGCCTACTTTTCAAACTAGAATGTTGTCAAACAGCCAATCATTTCTTTTCTTTTTTCAAAACTGCATCTTGGCCACCATTTTCAAAAAATCTCACTTCTCAAACTGCCATTTCAAATACAGACACCTTCTGAGTGCACCCAGACCTCCCGTCAAGATGCTTAGAGTGTGGATTGTGGGACACAGCTATATTTTCTGGAGCCAAAGGTATGCAGAAAACAAAGGCATTAACAAGGACCTAGCTTTACCAAATATAGACAATAAATGGATTGGACAGAGAGGGTTAAAGTGGCATCAATTGATGCAATTGATTAAATCCTTTTTGCATCTCCAATACCCTGACCTCATAATTGTGCACTGTGGTGGCAA
Organism: Lissotriton vulgaris; assembly: GCF_964263255.1. NCBI lineage: Eukaryota > Metazoa > Chordata > Amphibia > Caudata > Salamandridae > Lissotriton > Lissotriton vulgaris. The sequence goes on along the minus strand of NC_141694.1, from coordinate 1,722,311,276 downwards.
TGACCTAGGCACTTTGACAGGGGTAGGTCTGGAAATGCTTATGAAGGACACCTTTAGAGAATTGATGTCACCTTTCCCCCAAACTACCTTTGTTTATTCTAACATATGCAAAAGGCAAAAATGGAACTGGTCCAATCAATTTTGTCCACAGACTGAAAAAGCTAGGAAACATGTCAATAAATCTGTTTCTGCTTTTCTCTGAGATTATAGGATGGGGTATATTTACCACAACAATCTGCGTTTCAATATGGATGGCATCTATAGGAGAGATGGTGTACATTTTACAGATGAGGGTAACAGAGTCTTCCTCATCAAATTTAGACTCTGCATAGGTATTTACTTGTAGGTACCAAAATCTCTCAATAAACACAAGGGCTCTTTTTAGAGCCACCCAAGATCTAAACACATAAGCTTGATATATATCTTAAAAATCTAACTTTTTTTTTGCTTGGAGTAGAGCACCCAACGGGCAGAGTCATGCACCCAACGCATAGAAGTCATGCACTAAACGTATTGAAATCACACACCCTACATGTTAAGAACCATGTATCCAACGCTCGCACTCCAGGGGGCTGCGCTGAGCGCCACGCTGGGTGCACGACTCCTAATTGTACCATAACAAAAAATAGTACTAATCACTAATTTCGATTATCCCCTGGGACGCCATCCCCCGGGCCCTCTATGGAACGTTGTGGACCGTGGGGGGAGCCTCAATACCCCCACAGTCCCAGCCTACTCCCTGCGTCCTTCGGGAGCCGGCATTGCTTTTCCACATGGGGAGCTGCTAACATGCAGCTTCTCCTGTGGAAAAGCAATATAGTTTGGATTTTGAAAGAGAGAGCAGGTTTCCCTGCTCTCTCTTTCAAAATCCAAACCAAGTTTGCTATGATAGGGTGGGAGCCTCGGCTCCCGCCCTGCCAATAGCAAACTGCAGTGTCTCGGGGGTGGGCACCCCGAGACACTGCAAGGGGCTGGCCCTGGGGGTAGCGGTCCCCAGGGCCCACAACAGCTTCAGGAGGGGCACAACGCAGCCCCCCTCCCACAATACACAAAGCCCCAGGGGTGGTGGTCACCGGGGCTGGGGGGAGATGTTGAGTTCCCTTCACCCATGTATTTTGCTGGGGGTGCCTTTGAGCACCGCCTTACCATATATTTTGTAGCCCCGGGGGTGGCAGTCCCCGGGGCTGGGTGGCCCCTCTGGGCCCCCCATACATTTAATATTTTTCCCCGGTATTTGGCCCCCCAGGGGCTAATTAGTAAGCCCACGCTTCATTTTATTTTATTCTTTATGGCAGGATCCTCGCACCCTGCCCGCATTTTGCTGTTTTAAAAAACACATGATTGCATGGTGCGCTTCCGGTGCGCTCAGGATGCGCGCATCCTGTGCGGCAATAGATATATGTGATTTTACTTTTGATTTTCTAAGGAACTGTTGAACGGATTTACACCATTTAAGCAAAAGGCAAAAGTCTTAACCAAGGACTACCTCTTTGCCAAATTTGGTGTAATTCCGTTCCGCAGTTCGGGCTGTAGCCGCGATGAACGGTTCCTAAGGAAAATTGCCTGAGGAAAACATATTTTGGGACCCCCCTTTATTCTCTGCCCCCGCTTCAGAAATCACCCCGAGATTTTCAGGATAGGAGCGGACCGGAGCGCCCCACCAATTTTGGAAATTTCGCAAAGATTCGTCAACCGCCGCAAAAGTTATTCCAAATAGAATGTTGTGGATTTCCTATGGATAATAGGTCCTAACTATGACTACCTACTGGCGACAGCCAGTAGGTAATATATGTATATATATATATATATATAGATAGATATAGATATATATATATATATATATATATATATATATATATATATAGATATAGATAGATATATATAGATATATAAATATATACATAAAAAAGCAACGCTTCTTCTGAAGTGCTGGGACCCATGAAAGTTGGCGCAGATACCGGCGAAGCAATCCGGTTACTTATTACATCCAAGGAAAAACAAAGTTCGTCTTGCGCTCTCAGGCAATCAGGCAAAGGAATCCAAAGTGTAAGATAAGCAGTTTATTTACACAACGCGTTTCAGCTCAACAGCCTTGTTCACGTGTAAACCAACACGAGTGACTCCGGTATTTAAATAAAGTTCAGCGTTGTCAATCACAATCAACATAAACATAGGACTAGTAAGCAAGTAAATTGCAGACATATTGGAATGGTAAAGTAACGCCAACATCGTTATATTTTTGATTTAGACAGGTCTCAAATGGGATGTTGTTGTTGGCATAACAGGATACATACAGCGAAAATCCGTACAGAAATTAATGTAAAATACATAAAGTCAATCAACCTGTACAAACAAATACATATCAATATTCTGTAACGTTTATCATGGTCTCGATATAACAAAAGTTTGTTACTCATTGTGGAAATTGATCTTACAGTTTCCCATACGTTCAGACATGCAGTAGACGTAAAATACAAGAGTCTATACATATATATATTATTACCTACTGGCGGTTGTCAGGAGGTAGTTATACTTATGACCATGTGTCCATAGGAAAAGTGTTTTTTCACCTGCCTATAACTTTAGCTCCGTTTAATGAATCTTCACAAAAGGCCATCAAATATTTTCTGGATAAGAGATCAGCAAAATATATGATGCATGGACAATTCTTAATAGAATGTTTGAATTTCTGTTTAAAAAATAACATCTTTCTTTTCCAGAGTGATTTATTCAGGCAAACCAGCGGCACAGCGATGGGAACCTGCTTTGCCCCCTGCTACGCAAATCTTTTTGTAGGCTGGTGGGAGGAGCAGGTTGCCCTAGCTGGTGAAAACCAGCGATGGGCTAACCATATCATCGCATGGCGTCGATATATCGACGACCTCTTCCTGGTGTGGAGGGGCTCCACCACACAGGCAGAGGAATTTATTGAGGGTCTCAATAAAAACAATTTGAATCTTAGTTTCACATCAGACATAAGTGGGCAGGAGGTACACTACTTAGATCGAAGGGTCTTTGTACACGAAGGTAAACTGGAGACAAGTCACTATAGAAAGCCTACAGCAGGCAACAGCATTTTGCATGCTGAAAGTAGCCACCCCCCCAGTCTGATTCGTATCATCCCATATGGGGAGCTACTAAAATTGCGAAGGAATTGTTCTTTGGATTCTGAGTTCATCAGAGCAGCAGATGCATGTATAGCTAGATTTCTAGTTAGAGGCTATGATCAAGCTCTCCTAGATAATACACTCAGGAGAGTTCTGAAAATCCCTAGGAAACATTTACTAGCTCAGACACCTCCAACTACTGGTGAATCAGATCCCAAGACAAAATTCCGTCTGATCACCACATACTCGGATGAAGTTAATCAACTCAGGCAGATCCTTACAAGGAACTGGCACATCCTCCGAACAGATCCCATCATAGGAAGTGATGTCCCAGCCAAACCACTCATGACTTTTAGAAAATCTAAGTCAATTAAAGATAACCTTGTACAGAGCCACCTCATGCCACCTCCTCCGAAATCTGTGAACACCTTAAAAGACATGAAGGGGTTTTTCCCCTGTGGGAAGTGTAGAGCCTGTGAGAACAGTAGCAGGACTATTACATAAACGGTACCTGGTCTCAGTAAACCTAAAACAATCAATAAATGTATCACCTGTACAACCCCATTTGTAGTGTACTGCTTGGTTTGTCCCTGCGGGTTACAGTATATTGGTAGTACTATAAAGAACGTAAAACTCTGTATACTGGAACACCAAAGGGCAATCACTAATAAGGATGCAGCCTACCCAGTTGCCCGACACTTTGCCAAAATGCATGGCAGCAACAGGGAATTGCTGCGTTATTTTGGCATCGATCATGTGCCCCTACACCCCAGAGGAGGAGATAGACTGTTAAGTCTCCGCAGACTGGAGTCTAGATTTATAATAGATCTACAAACTAAGAACCCATCGGGGTTAAACATAGGGGAAGAATTAACAGTGCACCTGGGTAGATAACTAAGAACCCTTTTGACCCTACTATGATTCTGATGGAGTTGTTGTCCGTAACTTTTCTTTTAACCAAGATTAATTCTAGTGCGCACCATAAAATTATTTTTGTAGAATCCAGATTTAGCAGCATTATCTGTAATTTTGTATTTATTCTCTCATGCCTTCCAATATACTTTCAATGAGTTTCTTCACCTGTCTATTTTTACACAAAACAGTTACATGCATTATTTGTATAGTCAGTTTGAAAATTAACATGAATTGAGAGAACTGGTCATGTATCTTACGCAAATGAAATATGCGAAATGTGATCTATGATGTATATATATAATTTTTTCGGATATTAGAATTCCTTTTAATGCTATATATATCAGTGTAATTGAATGCATTTATAGACAGGTTATCTCTCCGGATGACATATAGTCTTATGTTACCGGAGCGATGCCGATACACGGCTAGATCTTCTTTTGTCACCGGTATATAAGGTACAGCAAGTCGGTTATTAGATGAGGAACATTTCCTCGGTTTATTTGCCAGTTCAATGCTGATTCACGGCAATATGGTTTTTACTTTCTGGCAGTGGTGAATAGTTTGCACAAAGTTCATGATTTATATCTACATTCAAAGAAATGGAAAACGTTATAATATGATTTAAAACTAACGTTCTGCTATCATGAAATGTGTTTAAATATGGCCGCCACGTTTAATCTTTGTTTGACATCACGTCTAAATGCTCCTGATAATATGTCCGCTCTCAGTCTTTATGGGGGCGTGTACATAAATGTCGCGAAAAACTGTGTGTCGGCGACACTGAGGAAGGACTGCTGTCCGAAACGCGTTTGTCATCTTTTGCCGTGTGCTGTAAATAAAATCTAGTGCCATACCCGGAGTGCTTCAAGTCTTCTTTCCGAGTGGCGAGGGAGAATAACGAGCTTCAAATATATATATATATATATATATATATATATATATATATATATATATATATATATATATATATATATATATATATATATATATATATATATATATATATATATATATATATAGAGAGAGAGAGAGAGAGATATAGAGAGAGAGATATATAGAGATATATATATATAGATAGATATATATAGATATATAAATATATACATTTATATATTAATTACCTACTGGCGGTTGTCAGGAGGTAGTTATACTTATGACCATGTGTCCATAGGAAAAGCGTTTTTTCACTTGCCTATAACTTTAGCGCCGTTTAATGAATCTTCACATAAGTTTCCCAAAAATGTGTCAAGTTTAGTTTTGTTGTGCATGGAAAGTTTTGGGGCGATCCATGAATTGAGAGATGGGAAAACGGCGCTCGAAAAAAGTGTGTTTCCCATAATATCCATAGAGGCTTTAGACATGCCTGCAGCGTCAACTACTGGATGGAATTACACCAAATTTGGGAGAAAGGTTGATTTTCGTCCAAAGATCACACTTTCAGTTATTTGGTGTAAATATGTTCAATAGTTTGTGAGATATTAATGGAAATCTAAATTTGGATATTTAGGGTGGGGAAGTCTTCAAGAATAATGACGAGTTCATGCAGAGTTCTGCAGAACTCTGATTGGCTGCCAACTCTTGAACCAGGAAGTGTTGGCAGCCATTTTCGGAATCGGCTTCAGCCAGGTCCCCAAAAAAAGAAGAGGGGTCAGGGTATGAATATCCCTACCCCCAAGCCTTAGACTTGGGGTCCGCCTGGGATCCCGGTAAAGCAAAATAGCATTTAAAAAAGAAAATGCTGCAAAATTGAGAGAATTTGTGATTTTGAAGCAAACTTTTTTTTAAAAGCAAGCGCAGTCTGCTGCACTAGATTCTCTTTCAGCCCCTGGGTGGACCAGGTCCCTGGGGCATTTCTTTTATTAGCAAATGTGCCCCCTCTGACAGGCCAGTGAGCCCTAGGGACTGTCACATCTTCTGGATTTATTTATTAATTAGGAGGGACTGTGCGGCCCTCCCCGGGGCACCAAAGCACTGAAAAGAAGGCCCGGGGACCACCACCTACCTGGGGCCTGCCCGTGAAAACAGAAGGAGGAGGGATGCATGGCCCCCCTCCTTGAGCCAATTATGGCCCGGAGGACTACCACCCCACAGGGCCAGCTCCTGCTATGTCCGGCGATGCTCCGGAACATAGCAGTTAGCTTTTGCATGGTGAAAGACGTGACAGCTTCCACCACACAAAAAAGCAAATACTCCGCTCCCAGCAAGCAGAGATGCAAGCAGGGAAAGAGATGAAAGTATTGATCTTGCACGCAGGGAGCAGAATTACAAGCTGTGTGTAAGAGCAATGTAGACTCACGTGGGAGGCGGGGAGCTGGCTTTGACCGTGGGGGCCTTGCGACTCCCCCCACGGTCTCCAACAAGCAAATAAGTGCTGACTGGGCCCCAGAGAATGGGTTCCTTGGTGCCGGAATTGGTGTGGCCACCTCCCCTCGAATGAACTAGTGGGTGTCCTGTCCTGGTGAGAGCAGACTACATGATTCTTCCTTTAAATTCCTATGAGTATGCAAATGTATTAACCACCTGGAAGCTCTGCCCATTTGGCCCTGCCTAGAACACCTTAGTAGTGTGTAATGGTCTTCCCGTCATTAACCAGGATGATTGACACCTTAAGAAAAGCCCCTGTGCGGTCTCTTCTGATTTCGGTGGCACGTTCTTGATGCAGAGGACCAGACCAACAGGATACTATAGTGATCCATCTGGGTGGACAGCGCAAACAGTTCCAGAGAACTGTCCCAAGGACAGTAACGCTTTCATGCTGTCCTGCTGGTCCAACGCAGGGCGACTACCTCCCCCTAACCCATACTTGCTTCCAATCTCTGAGGTTGAGAACCTAGCTGCTGCCAGTATGGAGCGTTCCCTTTTCCCTGACGATGCCAAGCCCAAGGACCTGACGCAAGCTGGACCCCCTCCTCCATCAAATCAATTGACTCTACTGTTCTGGGATTTATGATCAGGCCAAGCAAAGGAGCCTCTCCCCTGCAGATACTACCCTGTCAGACACTTCTTCCCCACTCAAAAGCGACGGCCTACCCGTCAGTACTCTGATGGTTCCAACAACGACGCATTGCGATAATTTCAACAAAGATCAACGATTATTTATTTATTTATTTAAAGAGTTTTATATAGCGCGAACAGGACCCGTGGGTATCAGAGCGCTTTACATATTATGAGGTAGTAAGAAGATACAACTTATACAGATTAAAAGTAACAGTATATATGACAATACAAGACAATTAATTACAATATCTACATAATTCTTTCCGTGGCCTGAGGTACTCTGATTTTGGACAATTAAGTTCAATTATTCCTGTATCTGGGCTTGTAATTTCCATCTTCTCCGCCCTTGTAGTATAACTCTGCTTTTAAGTTATAGAGTAGCCAGCTAGAGTTAAGGCAGCAATTTGCTCATTAGAAATATTTTCGTTCCCTTCTTGAATGTTGCTGTGTTTGTTATCTTTCTGATGTTTGGTGGAAGAGAGTTCCATATTCTAGGGGCAGCTCAGGAGAATGCTCTATCATAAGTTTTTTTCTTTTTGAATATGGGTGGTCTCAGTACCAACTCCTTAGCACTCCTAGCAGGTTTGACTCCTCCCAATAGAACTATCTTGTGGGCAAGATATCTTGGAGTGTTGTAGTGAAGAGCTTTGTGGGTGATACATGCTATTTTTAACTGAATTCTGGCTTCATAGGGTAGCCAGTTTAAAGCTTTGAGGTGTGGAGAGATATGCTCAAACTTCCTTGAGTGGGTTATAAGTCTTGCTGCTGCGTTGAGGCATGCTTTTAGCGGAGCAGTGGAGATTTGTGGCAAGCCTGCTAGTGTAGAGCATCGATATTCAATCCAAGAGATGACCAGTGATTGTACAGCTAGCTTGAGATCTGCTTCTGAAATGAATGGTTTCACCTTTCTTAAGTAGTTCAGGTGGAAGCGGGCGCTTCTTGCCATGGCCTTGATATGTACTTTCATATCCAGATTCTCATCTAATGATATTCCTAGGGATTTAGCTGAGTCGACCAATGTAGGGGTAGAGTTAAGCATGAGCGAATTTTGCGGATCTCGCGTTCGCGAATTTTGCGGATTTGCGGATTCGCAATCCGCAAAATCCGCGAATTCCCGCGAATTTGCGGATTTTTTTTTTTTGTGTTCGCCCGTGTTTCTGCCAGTTCGCGAGGGTTTTTACAATTTCGCAATTTGCGAACTTACCTGTCGGGTCGCAAGTTTTGCGAACTTGTTGTTTCTACGTGTCCAGCCTGTTTGGGACACTCTTCTTCATCACTGCCACTCTCTGTCACCACTGCCACTCTCTGACTACTCATGCCACCCTCTGGCCCACCCATGCCACCCTCTGTTTCATCACCACACCCTCTGGTTGTCCAGTGTACATTATTTTCGGCAAAGCAAAGCACACCTTCCCTGCCTCAAGTGACCTGAATTAATTTGGGGCTGATTAATGTGTCACAGAATATTTTTTTAGCTGGCACCTGCTTCCTTAGTGCGCCCTGATTAGTGATCTTTTGCACCTGCTAAGTGCTTTCATTGTTGCAAAATTAGTTACAACACCTGCCCTGCCCCAACTGACAATAATGAATTAGGGGCTGATTAATGGATTTTAACTTCCAGCCTGGCTCCTGCTTGTCTCCCTTAGCTGTAATTCAGGACCTTTGTGGCATATGTGTAACTATTCTGAGGTTCAGAGCAGGGTCACATAATAGTTTCAACTGGCAACTGAACTCTGGAGGGGCCCCTCAGGAAGCACTACAGGAAATGGCTACTAATGATGAGCCTGAACTTTTGAACCTGGTAAGTAGTTACTTTCAGTTTTGCTAAGATCGTATTTCTGCAATTTTGCACTTATTCGCGGGGCGCGAACTCACGCGAACAGTGCGAGCAGTGCGAGCAAAATCCGCTGCTCGCGGATTTGCGGATTTTGCGGGAGATTCGCGAATCTCGCGGATTGCGGATTTCCCGAAAATCCGCAAAATCCGCGAGCGGAACGGATTTTCCGCCCATGCCTAGGTACAGTTTAGGGCAGTGATCATTTTGGCCCAGTCCTTAACTTCTGTGTGTTTCTTAGATGGAGAAATTAGAAGGAATTCTGTTTTTTGAGCATTTAGTTTTAGGTGATTGATTGTTAGCCATTTTAACGTCACTTCTAAAACCTCATTCATTAACCTGATGTCTTCCAATGACGAGATCTTGAGGTATATCTGCGTGTCATCTGCGTACATGTGATAGGAGATTTTGGAGTTACGCAAAATTACTGTGAGCGGTTCGATGTATAAGTTGAACAGTGCAGGAGATTGAGTGGATCCTTGTGGTACTCCAATCGTGTTAGGACGAGATGTTGAAAGTGATTGATTGACTGAGAATATTTGTGTTCTGTCCTGCAGGAAAGATTCAAACCATTTCAACACCGTACCGGATATTCCCATCCTATCCTGTAGCCTGTTTAGTAGCTTCACGTGGTTCACCGTGTCGAATGCCGCTGATAGGTCTAGAAGGATGAGTAGACATGATTTATTTTGGTCTAGGGCTTGTAACGCTTCATCAACTATCTGTAAGATCGCTGTTTCAGTGCTATGTCCTGCTCTGAAACCCAACTGGTATTCATCCAAAAGAGAAAAATTGTCTATGTGTTGGTTGAGTTGACTCTGCACACATTTCTCTATTAGCTTGGCAAGTACCGGAATGTTAGTTACCGGGCGGAAGTTGTTCGGATCTCTGGGTCCGCAGTCGATTTTTTGATAATGGGGACTACTTGGCCTATGGTAAAACGTTATTGTTTAGTTAATTAAAACCATAACAATAATGAACATGGAAGAAATTTTAACATTGCAGTGAAATCAATAAAATTTCTGCATCGTACAGTTTAAATTGCAAAATTTAAAATGATGCTGGTAGGAGCTATATCCAATTGTTTGTCAGTAAAATAGTTAATAAAACTGAGCATCTTATTTTAAAATATCAAGAACTTTCAGCTGCTTTTCAAAGGCTATCAAGAATTTTATAAATTTGCAATTAAATATTGGGTCAGTTGAGTCTAAGGCACCAATAATGGCAGATCTACAGGTGCGTAGACCTTTGGCCTTAAAAATGTTCTTTAGAAAAAGGGTTCGCTCCTGGGTCAGTGATTTGCAGTGCCATATAATGTGGATTATATCTTCTTTTATAGTGCCACATAGTCGGCAGGTATTTGCTTCTGAGCGTTTCCAGACAGGTTCATCAGCCACAGTTGGTAGTTTACCGAATCTCACTGCCATCAGCCTTTTTTTTATAAACACAGAGTCTGTTGATGCAAGGTAGGTAGCCGGGATGAGATTGTTATAGCTGTTAATCAAGGTCCAAGCGTGGGAGCGGGCGGCAAAGATGGCTTTATCCGTGATTAATGAATGGAATTAGGCCGCTTTTTTTAGGACCTGTTTAGAGGACGTGAATGGTAGGTTTTTTTCCCACAAGGTTACCATGCATGTTTGCTACAAAGCGCCTGTCAGATATTTGTTTGCAGCAGAATTTTGGTGATTTTCTAATTCCTGCCATAACAAGCTGTCCAAGGTGTTATTTGTAGAGTTCAATTGAATTCTATACCATACTCTAATGCTTGTGTAGAGTCTTTCGAGTGTCTCGTTCATCAGGCCAAATTCAAAACGCGTTTGGGCAGGAGAAGATGAGCGTGGAAGTTGCAAGACCTTCTTGTAGATTTTTGCAGTAAGGCTGTTTAAAGTAATATCATCCTTGCCCTGCATAGCTATGCTTGCATAGGATAGTGTTGGAAGTACTTTGGTTGCCATTACTGTTAGTAGAGGTTTCAGCGAGGGGCCTTGCAGCTTTTTTGCCAGTGAGCTAAGTGCGAAAAATTAGTGCTCCGGCTCTCTGCTTCATATAGTTTTTTTTGGGCATTCAGAGTGAGCTTGTCATCGAGGTAGTATCCTAAGTATTTATAGTCTGTTACTCTTTCAAGCGATTTTCTCTCAAATGATATGTTAAGTTGCACAGTACGATGGTTGGTTATTGACATAGTTTTTGTCTTAGATACATTCAGAGTAAGGTTATTTGCCTTCAGAAATTGTGATGTTACTGCCAGTAACCTGGACAGGCCCACTTTAGTTTGGCTCAAAAGAACGATGTCATCAGCGTAAGCCAAATGGGTAAGATGACGGTTGCCAAGTTTTGGTGCATTCGCATTACAGGTGTTTTATGGCTGAGATACCCGCCACCCCCTCTCAACACAATCCCCAAGAATGGGAATACGGAAACGGTTCTGAACTTTTGGAAGGCGGGAGGGAGTTACCCTCCCGGCCGTATTTATTAAAATATGAAACAAAATTAAAACATTAAAATAACAGTTTCATATCATGTACAATTTCATTTCCACATTACGATGTTCTTGGCTAACCTTAACACATCTCTAATACAAAGGTTCTCCTAGCCGATACTAAACATCCTGCAAATGCATTTCTAAAATTGAAATTGTACATCCTAACATTACGGGCCAACGGCAAGGTCGTAACCGGTGTCAGATCCCTAAACCAGAACTCCCCCCTCACTTGTGAGGGGCGGTCGCACAGAGGACTACACCTTTGTGCCTATTTCCAATTTCCCTTGTCTTGAAGGGGGCCCCATGTTAACTCGACGCCATCTTAGTGGTCGTCCGAGGACTCGTGTGAGGTGTCTAGAAGGTAGCATAGACCCCCCTCCCACCCCACACAACTTACCACATCTGCCGTCGCAGATGTCCTGGCCCCGGGAAATTCCCAGGAGAGGCCCTGCAGCCCCTCCTCCCCAGGGAGGGGCCTATGGCCGCCTTCCCTTTCGGCGTCCCCATCCTTAGAGGGGACCGCCTCCCCGTTGAGGGGCCAATGGCCGCCTCCCCCCGGGCGCTCCCATCTGTAATGGGTGACGCCCCCACCTCTAGGGATCTTCCAATTACTGCTCACCGATCATGACCTTACCGCCACAGGCCGGATAGTTGACCGGCTATCCGGACCCCCCACAAAACTCCTACTTAAAGGTCATGGCTGTAAACTCATTAACCAGGCTACGAGGTCTCCTATGAGTAAAGAATTCCCCACCCGGGACAAATGGACCCCATCCTCTAGATACATATGGTCACCCTTGATACATCCATGCGGAATCGAATGCAATGTACTTGTACGAAACAGTCTACCAAGCTTGTTATTCACTTTCTTTACCGAATGATTTATAGCAGACACAGAATTAGCCCCTCGCCACACCTTCCGAGAAATCATATGGGACCTAGCAATCGTGCACCCCGGAACCCTTCTCGACAATCAACTTACAGTGGATAGCATCAACTCGAGAAGTACCCTTCGACCAGTGGTCACCAAATCATTGCCCCCAAGATGCACTATGACTATAGATGGCGGTGACCTTGTCCGCCCTAACAAGCCCTCCATAAAAGTTTGAAACTGGTCAATACAGAGCCCGCCCCTTCCGTAGAAGGTCACCCTGTACCCGTATTCCCCAGCCATGTGAAACATGTCACCTGCTTTGAATACGTCCGCGGCATGCCTCACGTATGAGTGGCCCACGACCCACACCACTCTCTCCTCAGCCGGTGGTCTTTGACCGCTGGTTCCCAGGTGTCGGGTCGACTGCACAGTCCGCCCCGCCTCGTAAGCTTGCGAAACTGTAAACCAAACAAAAACAAGAAGCGTGAGTGCATGATATCAGCTTCACAACATGTGCAACCGCACATACCTTTTGTAACAATTTGAGGACCAACGCCCCAACTGTTTTACTTTTTCCACACTCAGACCCCTGGCTGTAGCCTCTGTAGCAGCCCCTATCCGGAAGGAATGGGTCCCAAACTCGCACGGGTTCAAGCCCGCGGCTGTAATTGCCATTGCAAGCACCCGCTGGAACTGAAACCTAGTCAGTGGGGTGGCGTCTGCGTGCCTCAGCAAGGTTCCCCCCCATGATGCCACCCTGTGCGCCAAATACTCCTCAACGCATGCAACCGGGCACATGGGAGATCCGGGAATCCGCTGGACTACCACACTGTCCCCGATCGCACCCTGATCGGTCTTGGACCTGGCAAACGAGACCATCATCGTCTCCCCCTTAATTTGTATGTGCTCTCGGCACAGACCTCCCCCCGTATCCTGCTTGTTCTTTGCTACCAGCTCGCTAACCCGCATAGCCCCATGGAATGCCAATGCAAAAGCGGCCCGGAATAGCACTGTCTCTGATTGAGATGAACATGTTGCAGGGAGTACGGACAGTAACAGGGCCAACCTTTCCAGACCTATCGGGTGCCTTTCGTCCACTCTGCGACCCTCAAGGCGTTGCCACCCACGCAGCGCCTTCTGTACCACAAAAGACGCTGTGGGGTCCTGGATACCATGAGCCCGAGCCATAAAAGAAATGGCGGCCCGGTGCCTCTGAGCCGTAGCTACTGATTTGCCTGCCTGATGTAAAGACAACAAAAATTTCAGGACATACTCTTCTTGGCCCCAAAGCTCCCCCCTAGCAGAACCCAAAAAGGACCAATAGGAATGGAACGCCCCCTCGTATGCCTTCCTTGTCCTGGGTGCTAAACTCTCTCCCACGAGGTTTTGTAGTTCGGGGCACCGAGAGACCAGAGAGCTTCGGGAAATGGTGCCGCCACCGGGTCCGCTGTGGGCAGAAAATCCCAGAAGGCCTGCATACGGGAACGAGAAAGTGCATCAGCTGCTTGATTCAGCACCCCCGGCACATGTCTTGCCCTAAAAAGGACGTTCAGTTGCATACATAGCAAGACAATTTCCTTAAGCAATCTCAAAATCCATTTGCATCGTGCTGCCTGACTATTGATACACTCAACCACGGTCATGTTATCAGACCAGAATACCACAGAGTGATCCCGAAACCCCTCAGGCCATGTTCTGAAGGCCACCAGAATAGGGAACAATTCGAGAAAACCAAGGTTACCTGTAAGCCCACTCTCATGCCACCACGATGGCCATGTTTGGGCTGACCAGTGATTACCAAATATGGCGCCAAAACCCATACTCCCTGCCGAGTCCGTCCACAACCCCAGCTCCTCGGAAGACACCGCCGGTTTGTTCCAGACCACACGACCATTGAAATCGGCCAGAAATGCCAACCATATGCGCATGTCCTGGCGAACCTCTGCCGAGAGCCTTGTGCGGTGGTGCCCTTCTTTAAGGCCGACCATGGCTTGTGCAATCGAGCGGGAAAAAGGGCGAGCCATTGGTATCACTCTAAGGGCAAAATTCAGCTGACCCACAGTCTGTTGCAATTGATGCAAATTTACCTTTGTCTCGCTAATACATGTTTCCAGCGAGGCCCTGAATTTCGTTACCTTTTCTTTGGGCAACCGGAAGCAACCCTCTTCGGAATCGAGCTCTATTCCAAGAAACTCGAGCGAAGTAAACGGTCCCACAGTCTTACCTGGCGCCAATGGCACACCAAAATGTCTCATGAGATCACAAAATTCATTCAAAGCCTGTGCACATTCCGAGTCTCCGGCTGCCCCCAGGAACAGAAAATCGTCAAGATAATGCATAACATGCGTAAACCCCGTTATTCTTGTGAACGCCCATTGAAGAAAACTACTGAATTTCTCAAAATACGCACAAGATATGGAGCAACCCATTGGCATACATTTATCCATGTAATAGCGTCCCTGAAACATGAAACCAAGGAGACGCTGGTCGTCTGGGTGTACCGGGAGCAACCGAAACGCTGACTCGATGTCCGATTTGGCCATCAGCGCTCCGGGCCCCAGGCGATTCAACATGGCGACGGCCTCGTCAAAAGACGCATACCGCACCGAACACACTCCCGGGTCAATCACATCGTTCACCGAAAGACCCCTCGGAGCTGACAAGTTATGTATCAACCTAAATTCGCCTGGGTCTTTTTTGGGGACTACTCCCAGGGGCGAACAAACAAAATCAGGAACTGGCGGTCTGTCATATGGTCCGGCAACCCGACCCCGGGTCACCTCTCTCCCAATCTTTGCTTGAACCACAGTTGTATTCTGCAGAACCGACAGTTGGTTCCTACATTGTTCTTTACCTTGAAAATTCCCCGCCGGGATGCGGAAACCATACAAGAACCCGTCTCGCAACACCCCAGCGGAGCTATGATCCGGGTATTCATTGAGCCAAGGAATCATTGCCATGGTATCAACCGGGGTAGGTAGAGGCGCCCCTCGGACTATTTCAGACCTGTTTGGCGCCCCCTCTACTTCCCGTGTTACCCGTTTTGGCTCTGCACATGGTCTCGGGATGCGAGGACTGCCCACACCCTGTACATTCATGTCTAAACTTGCATGACCCCTGGGGCCTTGTACACTTGCCTCTGTTAAAACTCCAGCATGCCCCTTTTTTACCTGAGTTGCCATTGGTCCTTGAGTGCTGATCATTGCCTGATCCCGCCCGAAAGGGCGCCCCAGACGAGTGGCGGGAAAACTCGCCCCCGTTCCCCCCCAACAATGGCGACTTTGCCATGCCTGATTTCTCCATTTTTTGCCAGGAAATGGAGTCGAAACAATCCCACGTCAGAGATGTGTCGAACTCCTTGGACTTGCGGAATATGCTATCGTACAAGAACCATTGATTACCCTCATATGTCTGAGAAAACTCCATGATACGTGTCTGATACACAGGTAGTTCCGCCAACAGATCGGGCCTTCGTTCCCGCATAATTGCGGTGAACATCCCAAACGCTCTGCCCCAATTACCTATCGTTTCGTCAACTCTGAAGGCGGCCATTTTCGCGCGCCAAACACTAGGGTGCAGAAATTCCTTTTGAATTTTTACATGCTCAATCTCATAATGATCAGTTAGTAAAGAAAACATGTTTACATATTTATCAGCCCATATCCTCTCTCTGACTTCCATCGGGATATGCTGAGCCACTTTTTCCCTCCTTGAGGGTACCGACCCCTCCCCCGCCATCGGCAATAGCTGCTTACCTGAACCGGTAGCTGTGACCGTAGTTGCTGCCGAACTCACGCCCGCTACTGGTTGTTCCACGGGAGCCTGCAGGGGAACAAGAGGACATGGTGCCTTTGCAGCATCTTTCGATTGCCGCAACTGCTTCATCACTGTTCTGGCCTCATCAGCCGTGGCCCCCTCGCTATCTTTCCCCAACCATGCTGCCAACTGTGCAGCCAGTTCGGGAGGCATATCGTCCCCATTCACGGGGGTGACTACAACCGGAATTGGTTGCCCCTCGTTCGGGACTGGGATCGGGGCCTCAGTTGGTGTATCTGGGTGCGCCGGCTGCGCCTCGGGAACTGGGGCCTCCCCCCCTGACGCTCCCTTCTTGGCCCTTCTACCTCTCCCGTTAGGGACTACTCCCGGCAATGCTGGTCCAACGACTCGCTTGGGTCCCCCCACACCATTCATTGCCGCCATCTGCTTCTTCATCTCGGCCATGTCTTTTACCAGCATGCGGAGCATCTGATCAGTACCAACCCGTTTTCCGGCTTTCTTGCCCGGCATCGTCCAACGCTGACTTTCTGAAAGAATAAAGACAAAATTAAATCCTTCAAAATTGGCTCTTCGTTCCGTCTCGAGCTCACGGGCAACGGGGAGGTGCAGCTTCAGAGCACAGGAACAAGAGGATGCTTTCTTGGCTTGTCGCTCCTTTTATCCTTCTTCGGGCGGGCGTGGACCCACCTCCAATCCGCCTCCGGGGCGTGGCTAGCGGCTTCAGTGTCTAGGACAACCCACTCTTGGGCGGGAAAAGGCGCGCCCCGGCTACGCCGCTTCGGGCATACCAGCCGAGACACGCCTCCCGCCCAAAAATGGCTTCCCGGGGGGATCGGGGTACTCCACCATACGTTCGGGGGGACCGAGTGGTCGCCCCTTTCCAAAAGTTCCTGAGAGGTCTGATATGAATAGATTAAAAAGCTGTGGTGCTAAGACGCAGCCCTGTTTTAAGCCAATCGATGTGTATACTTTTCCTGATAGATGCGATCCATCCCCTAACTTGATTTGTGTCCAAGTATCTGTGTAGAATAGGAGTAGCCCCCTCAGTACATTCTCGGGAATGGCCCAGGCTTTCAGCTTCGCCCATAATAGCTTGCGGTCAACGCTATCGAAGGCCGCCTTCAGGTCGATAAAACAGAGGTTCAGGTCCTGCTTCGAACGCTGGCATTTTTCCGCTATCATTGTTATTGTTAGTATATTAGACGTAGTTCCGATGCCCGCTCTAAAGCCAGTTTGATTTATTGGAATTATTGCTTTATCGTCTGCCCAATTTACCAGGTCTTTTAAAAGGAGAGAGGCAAAGTATTTGGCTTCGATGTCCTGGAGTCTTATTAGGCGGTAATTTAAAGGGTTTGCCCTGTCTCCTCCTTTGTGTATTGGGGTGATGATAGAGCCTTTCCAGCTTTCTGGGATGCAATTATACCTTTGAACGTCTGTAAAGAGCTCTTCGAGATGTTGTGCCCAAAGGTCTGGTGAATCCTTAAAGGCAATTCGTGGGATGCCATTCGGGCCCGGCGCTCCATTTCTTTTTCCCTTTCCGATGATGGCTATGATCTCGTCAGCAGTATACCAGCCTTCTGTGGCTTCAGTGCACGTATGTGTCCTTTGTGCTGTTGTCGTGCGGTTAGTGTGATGATGTTCTTCGCAACTGTTTAAATGTGGCTCCGCGGTTCCCAATGTCTGTTCTGGAGCTTTCCGTCGGTTTTCTTCAAATTTTGTCGACAGGAAAGATGACCATACCGTTTCTTGAATATTCGAGGACAGAACATTTCGTGGCCTTGTCAGCTGGTTTATTATGGTCCAGAATTTGTTCGAGTCCTGTAACTTAGAGCTGGCCAGTAAGTTAATCCAAAAGTCATCGTTCGCCTTCTTTTGCAGCTCCCAGATTCCTTTTTTATATAATTTTCTGTGGACAAGGAACGTATTCAAGCAGCTCGGGTCATTCACTTTTAATTGCAGATTTTTTTGGCTTCTACGTAAGGCCCTTCTTTGTTCATTTAGTGCCCCGGGCAGTTTCTTAGTCGAGTGCTTAGTTTTTACCGATGTTTTTGTTGGTTTCATTCTTAACTTTAATTTCGCAAGAAAGAGAGACCAGGCTTGTATCTTATCTGTTGTAGCTCTGTTTGCCTCTTGGAGAGCGTCCTTTATTATTAAGGTCCAATTCAGTTTAGTCGAACTGTTCCAGTGTATTCGTTTCTGGTTGGTTGTTCCTAAATAGCCTTCCAGGGAATACACCAGTTGCAATGTATCTAAAAAATAGTTGAGTTTCAGATGTTGCATACTGTGATCACTCATTGTTGTATATTCAATATAAAAACTGAGTACTGAAGGAATCAGTGGAAGACTTATTATCATAAAGTCCAAGGTGGATTGGCTACAAGGACCATAGAACGTTTTCTTTGGTGGGTTGTCTTTCTCTGTTCTGCCATTCAGTACTCGCATACCTAGGTACTCTAGGTCAGTTACTAAGTGAGTGGCTAGGCTATTCTTTCGGCTCTTTGTTGCACCTGTTGCTTGCTGGGGGATGTTCCAGTGTATGTTATCTGAGGTTAGTATCTCATCTTCCTCTGGTGTATAAATCAGATTGGAGTTAAAATCTCCCGTTAAAATGATGTTCCAAGTTGGTTCAGAGCTCCGAAATTTTAGTATTTCCTTGCATAATAAGTTGAATTTAGTCTTTTTTACCTGATGATTCGGTTGGATGTAGTAATTGATCAATATTGTCGTTTTATGGCCGTACTTTTTTTGGCCTGACAATTTGATTAACTGTAAACTTGGATCTGACGATTGAAGTTGTTCTGACTTAATTTTAAGAGCAGTAGACACGTATACCATTAGGCCTCCGATTGCTCTTCCGTAGGTTTTACATTTTTTAGCTAGCACCGTGTAGTGGATGTAGCCCGCCAATGCAATTACTTCCTGCAGCCATGTTTCTTGCAGGGCAATTATGTCGGCGTTGTCCCTGTTAGGGGTGTTACTGGTCGTCTTAAATAGGTTCTGATTCAGAATTGACGCAGTGTTTATTTAATGAATCAAAAGGATAAATGTAGTTTATTGATTTCATTTTGTGTATTATTTCATGTACAGTTTCATTTTAAAAAACCTTTAGAAGTTTAATCTGTAGCAATTGCATTTAGCAATGCTTGTTTGTTATTTAACTCAATTTAGTGTCACATCTTAGATTGTGCGCTCTTGTGAGACAGGCTCGTGTCTGTCCTCGCGCTAGGAGAGATGAAGAGAGAGCCTCGCGCTGGTCTCGTGGCTGAGGCTATAAATACAAGCCTCAGCCAACTGCCAAACGCTTCGTCTCTCGTTGTACTTAGCGAGAGCTTCTGCCCCTGTGTAGGATTTCCCTAGTTCTAGATTTCCAGTTAACCCGCTTGTTTAGCCAAAGCCCCGCTATTCATTTTCCTTTGACAATCTGTTCCTGTGACTCCGGAAGCCCTGGCTGTCAGCGTCATAGATTTATGCCAGAAGACGACGTGACAGGTTACCGGCATTTCCCTGTGGCAGACGGGAGGTTTGTTTTCCCCGCTCTCCTCCTCCGGCTGTCAGTTCGAGCCTCCTGTCCAACGTTGCTGATAAATGAGGAAAAGGACAGTAAGAGGTTTCTTCTTTCTTTAAATGAGCCACGAACAATTGAAATTGACATAGGAAGTGGCAAAGGTTATTTTCATTGAATTCCTCAAGACGCTTTAACAGGCTTAACGAGGAGAGCTGATTCTTAAACAAGCCTTGACAAAGGCAAATTTACTCTGGCTAGAGAACTGGAACTTCGTTCAAAGAGTTAGCGCTAGCTACATGAAGAGACCCTCTAGCAAGGACTTTAATGACTACTTTAAAAGAGAGCCAATCTCAGAGAAGAGTTAAGCGCTTAAAAGCGAACTGGGTGAAATAAATAAGCCTTTGTAAATACAATAGTGTTAAATAGGCAATCAGAACCTATATGGACAATGCTGTGTAATGTTGACTTATTTTCTGAGTGTTGTAAGAAAAAGTTAACATATTTACAAGTTTAGATTGGAAATATAATCTTAGGTGATAGTGTGAATTTAGACAGGTTGTATTTCCCTGTATTTTCCCTGTCTCCCATCTGCAGAGTCTCTTTACAGAAGAATTATTTTAAAGACTCAGGTATGATCTTGCATGAGTTTTTTGAGTTCTGTTTAAACTAACCACACTAATTATATTGGTTTGTTCACTCAGTTAAAGTGCCAAGCTATTTTGACATGTTGTGTTTACTCAAAAGGTGTCGAGATTTAGAACCTGAGTTAAAACTTCAGTAAAGTGCGAACAAGGGTCAGACGGATTTATGGTCAGTAAGCACTATGTTTAATAAATAGTTATGGTTAGTTAAGAAGTAGGCAACAAGGTAATTGTTGTTCATATTGTTCACATTGCATCACAGTATTGCTTGAAGACAGCGCAGAATTTACCTAACTGAAGGTCCTCGGCCCGGAGCACTTCCCAAGAGAGACACAACCGAAGATTTAATCTTGTATAATTTGTTGTGCGTCTCTCTGTCACTTCCCCTTTCCCTGGGGGAGAAGTCAATTCAGTCAGTGTCCAAGTCCTGATTGTGTTGGTTGATCCTTGAGGGAGTTGGGAGTTTGCAGCTCGAGAGGAAACGTCAGAAGAGTCTCGCAGGACTCCTCAACAGTAGACGAAGCCTTACTTTCCTATTTTAAAATCGTTTCCTTTCAAGTCTGCAAACTCACCCTCATGGATGCTTCACAGTTGACACAGTTAGTCCAGAAGTTGACAGTGGAGATGGAAAATTTACGTTTAGAGAACCAATCGCTTCGTCAGGAGTTAGATGAGACTAGGGTTGGATTCTCGTCTTGGAGGGATTCTTCTAAGGAGAAGAAACCGGTTTTAGCGCCAGCTAGATTAGGAGTTGATGTTATTCAGCCTCATACCTCAGAAGTTCAGTCAGAAAAACAACCAGTTCAAGTTACTGTAGTTACTCCTACACCTGTCCCTTTGGCTAATCCTGAAAGGTTTACTGGAGATAATAGCAGATTTGCAACATTTTTTAGTCAATGTCAATTGCACTTCATGTGTAAACCTCAAATTTTTTCTTCTGATTCTGCTAAGGTGGCTTTTATAATTTCTTATCTGGGAGGGGTGGCTGCTAATTGGGCCATGCCTTTAGTAGATAATAATGACCCTTTGCTTCACAATTTGCAGAATTTTAAATTGGCCATGTCCAGTCTATTCGCCAAACATACCTTAATTCAATCTTCTGATAATGAGTTATTGAGTCTTCGTCAAGGGACCAAGGACCTTGTATCCTATATAACTACCTTTAATAGACTTCTGTCTGAAACTCATTGGCCTGAGGAGAAGAGGATTTCTTTATTTTATAGAGGTCTAAAAGATGATTTAAAAGACTCCCTTGCGCACATTGTGAATTTACCTGATGGGTTTAAGGAATTTCAGGATCTAGTGGTTAGACTTGATCACAGATTGGGTGAACGTAGAAATGAAAAAACTAGGAGTGACTTTAGAAGTCCTCTAGTTAAAGTTGAGAAAAAAGAGTCTGAAGTTAAGAATGTTTCTGTTGAATCTGTTTTACCGGGTGGGTTCAAAGGGCCTTTAACTCCTGAAGAAAAAGAACGGAGGCGTAAGGGCAATTTATGTTTATACTGTGGCAAACCTGGGCATTTTGCCAAGGATTGTTCTGTGAAACCTTCAAAAAAGAAAATTTTTGTTGTTGAAACTCTTCCTATTAAGCCGTCGGAAAACTAAAATACTCGAGGAAAGCAGAGATCGTTTCCTCGAGCAAATCTCCTTCTAAGATCTCCAAATTTGTCACCAATGTAACTACACATATTCCCAAACATTTTACTATTCGGATGGTCTTTATCTTAACTACTCTTCAAAGACATAGCATTCCTGTACTTTTGGATTCTGGGGCTACTGGGAATTTTTTCGATATTGGGTTTGCCCATAAATTGAATCTGAAATTTGTTACTAAGGAGGAACCTGAGTCTGTGAGAGCAGTTGATGGTTCGGTTTTATCTTCTGGTATGATTCAATTTAACACCGAACCATTAACTTTGGTAGCAGATAATGGGCATACGGAGAAAGTGGTTTTTGATCTTATTGATGCTCCAAGTTTTGGTGTCATCCTAGGCATTCCTTGGTTAGAATTACATAATCCCAATATTGATTGGATTAAAAGGACTGTCACTTTAGAGTCTTCTTTTTGTAAGTTACACTGTTATCAAGAAACCAAAGATCCGGTGATGCCCCTTTTTTGTGCTGCTCTAACTGCGGAAGATAATAGGCTTCCAGTTGAGTATAGAAATTTTTCTAAGGTTTTTGATCCTGTTGAAGCAACCAAATTACCACCGCACAGAATTTTTGATTGCAGAATTGATTTAGTTCCTGGTGCTATTCTACCATGTAGTAGAATTTATGCCTTAACCGAACCTGAGAATGTTTATTTAAGGAACTATTTGGATGAGCTTTTGGAGTTAGGTTTCATTCGACATTCTACTTCTCCTGTTTCGTCTCCTCTTTTCTTCGTTTCGAAGAAGTCTGGGGATCTGAGGGCTTGTATTGATTACAGAAAGGTTAATAAAGCAACCATTAAGAATAGGTATCCATTGCCTTTGATCCCAGTGCTTCTTAATCAAATTAAGGGGTCTAGTGTTTACACCAAACTGGATCTTAGAGGAGCATATCATTTGATTAGAGTCAAAGAAGGTGATGAGTGGAAGACTGCTTTTCGTACGAAATTTGGTCTTTTTGAGTATACGGTTATGCCATTTGGTCTTTGCAATGCTCCAGCGGCCTTTCAATATTTTATTAATGAGGTCTTGCATGATCTGTTGGATGTCTGTTGCATCGTTTATATTGATGACATTTTAATTTATTCTAAAAATATGGAAGAACATGTACAACATGTTCAGTTAGTGTTACAGAAATTAAGAGATCATTCTCTATATGCTAAATTGGAAAAATGTGTTTTCAATGCTTCTCAAGTGGAATTTCTCGGCTATTGTTTATCACCTGAGGGGATTCATATGGATCCAAAGAAAGTCGAAGCAATTCTAACCTGGCCAATTCCTACTTCAATTAAAGACACGCAGAGAATTCTTGGATTTGCTAATTTTTATAGGCGATTCATTTCTAAGTTTTCAGATATTGTTACTCCCATTACTCAGTTATTGAAAAAAGGGAAGGTCTTCTCTTGGACTGAAGAAGCTGATCAAGCATTTTCTTTGTTGAAGAAGGCTTTTACCTCTGCTCGCATTTTGGTTCATCCTGATCCTGATAGGCCTTTCTTTGTGGAAGCAGATGCTTCACAGACTGCTATTGGTGGGGTGTTGCTTCAAAAGGATGCAAATACTGGTCACTTCCATCCTATTGCTTTTTTCTCTAGGAAATTGCTTTTAGCTGAGCAAAATTATACGATTGCGGAACGTGAATTGCTAGCCATTAAAGATGTGTTTCAAGAATGGAGACATCACCTCTTGGGAGCTAAACACACAATTACTGTTTATTCTGACCATAAAAATTTACAATTTTATTCCACTGTTAAGGCTTTTACTCCTAGACAGATGAGGTGGTTACAGTTCTTTAGCGAATTTGACTTTTTAATTATGTATCGACCTGGAAAAAAGCAGTTGTTATCTGACACACTTTCACGATTAGTATGTGAAAAAGATTTAAATTCTGTTAAGGATCCCCCCAGTATTTTGCCCTTAGAAAAAATTGCTGCTGAAATCCATACAGAAAGTTTTTTGGATTCTGTTAAGATGGAATTAAAAAATTTTGATGTTCATGAATGGTTATTAAAAAAAGGTAATTCCATTAGAGATGGGTTTTTCTATCACAATGACAAATTGTTTATTCCCACAAGAGATTTACAGGATAAGGTCATGCAATGGAATCATGATTTGGCGATTGCTGCACATCCAGGTATTAACAAAACCCTGGATTTGTGTCAACGTCATTTTTGGTGGGAAAAAATGATTTCTATTATTCAACAATTTGTGAAAACCTGTCCAGTTTGTTCTCGTCAAAAGGCTTTACATGAGGTTCCAATGGGTTTGCTTCGTCCTATGACTATTCCTCCGCACCCTTGGCATACAATCAGTTTAGATTTTATTACTGATCTCCCTAAGTCTAATGGGTTTACTACAGTTCTTGTGGTGGTGGATCTGTTATCCAAAATGGGCCATTTTATCCCGTTACACAAGATTCCCTCGGCAACTGAATTCAGTGCTGTATTTTTATCGAATATTGTGAAACTTCATGGTCTGCCCTCAAAGATTATTTCGGACAGGGGCCCTCAGTTCATTTCTAAATTCTGGTCACAACTCAGCAAACTCTTGGGAATCGAGTTGGCTCTGTCTTCTTCTTTTCATCCACAGACGGATGGTCAGACGGAGAGATTGAATCAGCATGTTGAACAGGGTTTAAGATGTTTGTTAACTACCTCCTCTCACCCTTGGGATGAGGTGTTACCGTGGGCTGAATTTTCCTATAATAACACCACTCATTCAGCTTTGGGTTGTTCTCCTTTTTATTTTCTCACTGGTCAACACCCAAGATCTATTCCTATTCTCTTACCTGATGAACAATTGTCTATGCCAGCAGTTACTGATAGATTAACTCATCTGTTGGATATCCAAGATAAGGCTAGAAAACAATGGGTCAAAAGTAAGTTATCTATGAAAAAGACTGCTGATTCTCATCGTAAAGCTGCTCCTTTGTATAAGGAAGGTCAGTTGGTATGGTTATCCACCAGGAACATTCAGTTGGAGGGTCCCAGGAAATTGAAACCTAGATTTATTGGGCCTTTTGAAGTTAAGAAAGTTTTGAACCCTGTATCTGTGAAATTAGTTTTACCTGAGGAATATGCTATTCACCCTGTTTTTCATGTTTCTCTGTTGAAACCTTTTGAACCTTCTACTCGTGCTGATAACCCACCACCGCCAGTAATTGTCGGTGACCATGTTGAGTACGAGGTTAAATCCATTTTAGATTCCAAAAGGATTCGGGGTGCCTTGTTTTATTTGGTTGATTGGAAGGGTTATGATCTTTCTGAGCGATCTTGGGAACCTGAGAAAAATGTTCATGCTCCTAGGCTTGTTAGATCTTTTCATGCTCTGCATCCTGATAAACCTAGACCTGTAAGACGACCTTTGGGGGGAGGAACTGTTAGGGGTGTTACTGGTCGTCTTAAATAGGTTCTGATTCAGAATTGACGCAGTGTTTATTTAATGAATCAAAAGGATAAATGTAGTTTATTGATTTCATTTTGTGTATTATTTCATGTACAGTTTCATTTTAAAAAACCTTTAGAAGTTTAATCTGTAGCAATTGCATTTAGCAATGCTTGTTTGTTATTTAACTCAATTTAGTGTCACATCTTAGATTGTGCGCTCTTGTGAGACAGGCTCGTGTCTGTCCTCGCGCTAGGAGAGATGAAGAGAGAGCCTCGCGCTGGTCTCGTGGCTGAGGCTATAAATACAAGCCTCAGCCAACTGCCAAACGCTTCGTCTCTCGTTGTACTTAGCGAGAGCTTCTGCCCCTGTGTAGGATTTCCCTAGTTCTAGATTTCCAGTTAACCCGCTTGTTTAGCCAAAGCCCCGCTATTCATTTTCCTTTGACAATCTGTTCCTGTGACTCCGGAAGCCCTGGCTGTCAGCGTCATAGATTTATGCCAGAAGACGACGTGACAGGTTACCGGCATTTCCCTGTGGCAGACGGGAGGTTTGTTTTCCCCGCTCTCCTCCTCCGGCTGTCAGTTCGAGCCTCCTGTCCAACGTTGCTGATAAATGAGGAAAAGGACAGTAAGAGGTTTCTTCTTTCTTTAAATGAGCCACGAACAATTGAAATTGACATAGGAAGTGGCAAAGGTTATTTTCATTGAATTCCTCAAGACGCTTTAACAGGCTTAACGAGGAGAGCTGATTCTTAAACAAGCCTTGACAAAGGCAAATTTACTCTGGCTAGAGAACTGGAACTTCGTTCAAAGAGTTAGCGCTAGCTACATGAAGAGACCCTCTAGCAAGGACTTTAATGACTACTTTAAAAGAGAGCCAATCTCAGAGAAGAGTTAAGCGCTTAAAAGCGAACTGGGTGAAATAAATAAGCCTTTGTAAATACAATAGTGTTAAATAGGCAATCAGAACCTATATGGACAATGCTGTGTAATGTTGACTTATTTTCTGAGTGTTGTAAGAAAAAGTTAACATATTTACAAGTTTAGATTGGAAATATAATCTTAGGTGATAGTGTGAATTTAGACAGGTTGTATTTCCCTGTATTTTCCCTGTCTCCCATCTGCAGAGTCTCTTTACAGAAGAATTATTTTAAAGACTCAGGTATGATCTTGCATGAGTTTTTTGAGTTCTGTTTAAACTAACCACACTAATTATATTGGTTTGTTCACTCAGTTAAAGTGCCAAGCTATTTTGACATGTTGTGTTTACTCAAAAGGTGTCGAGATTTAGAACCTGAGTTAAAACTTCAGTAAAGTGCGAACAAGGGTCAGACGGATTTATGGTCAGTAAGCACTATGTTTAATAAATAGTTATGGTTAGTTAAGAAGTAGGCAACAAGGTAATTGTTGTTCATATTGTTCACATTGCATCACAGTATTGCTTGAAGACAGCGCAGAATTTACCTAACTGAAGGTCCTCGGCCCGGAGCACTTCCCAAGAGAGACACAACCGAAGATTTAATCTTGTATAATTTGTTGTGCGTCTCTCTGTCACTTCCCCTTTCCCTGGGGGAGAAGTCAATTCAGTCAGTGTCCAAGTCCTGATTGTGTTGGTTGATCCTTGAGGGAGTTGGGAGTTTGCAGCTCGAGAGGAAACGTCAGAAGAGTCTCGCAGGACTCCTCAACAGTCCCACCCATTCATCCAAAGCGAGACCGTCGTCCAGCAGTCTTTTTGCGCCTGCTATGTTCCATGAGATAATATGTATTTTATTATGTACTACTTTATTTCTTTCTTGGCCGATCGGTCAGTTAGGCCGTTTATTGTTTAGTATGTTAGGGAGCCAATTCCAAGAATCAGTTATGTTTAGCTGTTCTCCCACTGTAACTGCATTCGCCTCTTTGCGTGTAAGTTCTGCCAAACCGATTTTATTGATTCCATAAGTGGCATCGGATCATTGGATGAACTCCTGTTTAGTACATTTTTTGACTGCTCGACCTGTTTTTAGGCATCCAGGAAGAATCCCTTGAGATAAAGAGGTGTTGACAATTTTTGTCCATATGGGAATCACGGCCTGGTCGATTTCTTTTAAGTATTTCGATGGGAGTGGATCACTGTAGTGGTTGTTGGGTTTAGTTTCCCGTAGAGTTTTGGCAATGTAGTTTGTGTCCAATAGCTTGAAAGAGTCCCATTGGGCTTTGTTTTTAGCTTCATTAACCTTGATTAATGTATTAGAAATGTTTGTTTGAGTTTGGTTTTCTAGGTAATCCGCTGCACTTTTGAGCTCCTTTTCCAAAGTGTTGGATTTGTCTGTGAAGAAGGTAGAGAAGCTTTCACAGTTTAGTTGTGTTTTGTGAATTCTTGGTTCGTTATGGCCACCTTGTTGGACTGTTGTTTCAATATTTCGAATAATTTCTGCGGTCTATTTTTGGCGGTGTCTGATTCCGATCTGATATAATCTTTTTGGGAGTTGAGGATCTTTTTGTTATACTCTTTTCTGGTTTTTCTTAGAGATTTCAGAACTGGAGAGGTAGGGTGTTGTCTCTAAGCATGGGCGAATTTTGCGAATTCGCGATCCGCGAATTTGCAGATTTGCGAATTCGCGATCCTTTAAATTCGCGAATTTGTGCGAATTTGCGGATTTTTGTTTTTTTGCGTGTTCGCAGGGTTTTTTGCGTGTTCGCTGGGTTTTTTGCATGTTCGCTGGGCTTTTTGCGTCTTCGCGAGCCGCTTGCATAGCGAAGTTACCCATGAAGTCGTTTATGGGAGAGGGAGGGAGAGAGATAGATAGATAGATAGATAGATAGATAGATAGATAGATAGATAGATAGATAGATAGATAGATAGATAAATAGATAGATAGATAGATAGATAGATAGATAGATAGATAGATAGATAGATAGATAGATAGATAGAAAGAGAAAGAGAGGGAAAGAGAGAGGGAGAGAGAGAACGACAGAAAGAAAGAGAGGCCGGATCTCTGAAGGGCCAGATTCCTGAGTTGCCCCTACAGAACATACAGCTTTTTATTTTTAGCAAAATGCATATGAAAATTGTGCGGAGAGGTCTCTTTTAGTTTAACCCCTCCTGACAACTCAAAATGGGTGTATTTGCCATTCTCTCCCTTCTTCCTGTTTTTTATATCTGTAAGTGCTTCCTGATGAGGTTTAATTCCTTGGACAGGTGCCTAGTTGCCTACTTGTAACTATTCTCTGACCCTGCTTCAAGGGTCAGAGCAGGGTCAGAGAATAGTTGCAAGTAGGCAACGAGGCGCCAGGAAGCAATTAGCAGCAGGTGTCCAAGTTGAAGTTAATTTGTTTGTAACCCTTTTGTAAAAGGTTACAAAGAAATTAGGTTCAACTTTTGCACCTGCTGCTGTAACCCTTGCTTGGCTGAAAATTAGTCCCCGCTGATTCGCGGATTTTACAGCGATTTCGCGAGGTTTGCGGATCGCGAAATCGCGGAAAATCCGCAAATTCGCCCGCGAAACGGATTTTACGCCCACACTTAGTTGTCTCCATTTTCTTTCCGCCATTCTCAGTTTGCGTCTTTCCTCATTAAGTGTTCCATTGAACCATGGGTTTTTAATCTTCTCTGTGATTCTTTTCATTTTAAGATGTATTGTGGAGTTGACTATATCCGTTATAGACGTATAGTAGTAGTCGGTTAGATCATTTACGTTTTGTATGTTCTTTGGCGGTTGTAGGTCTTTTTCACAGCCTTCTAGTAAAAGCTTGATGTTCGAGTCTTTCGTGTCCCTCACCCACTTTTTAGTTCTGTTCGGTTGAGTGTGATTGTTCTTTTTCCATGTAGGAATCGTGAATGTTATGACATGGTGGTCTGACCAGTCACAAGGCTCTATTGATACACCTGATATGTTCTTGTTTTTTGAAATTATCCAGTCCAACGTAGCTCCTTTCGAATGAGTTGGCTGTGTACAAAATTGTGAAAGATTGAGTTCAGCTAGGAAATCTTTAAAGGTGTTTATTTGTTTGTCATTGTTGTTGTTCCAGTGTAGATTATGGTCCCCTAAAAATATATTGTTTACGTCGGAGTTATGATTTGCTGGGATTATCTCCATTAATTGATCTATGAACGGCATAATATTACCAGGTGGGTGATATAGTGCATGCAGGGTGCATGATTGGTTGCTGTCCGACCTTATCTTTAGCCCTAGGTATTCACATTCTTTGAGCAGTTCTGATTGTATTTGGCCTATTTCTATATCCGAGCGATGTATGCAGGCTATGCCACCCCCTTTTTTACGTTGTCTATCCAGTCTCACGATGTTGTAGTGGGGGGGCACTAGGAGGTCCAGAACTGGCGATGATGATTCAGATAGCCATGTTTCAGTGAGGATTGTCACATCTATTTCTTGACTAATGATGAGGTCGGCTATGTCTGAAGCATGCTTAGCTGTAGATCTGCAGTTGATCAAGAGGCATTTCAGTGATTTATCTATGTCGTTTACGGACGGCATTTGTGGTTCAGGAAAAACCTGAACTTGTTGTAAGTTATTGAGGTTGGGTTTCCTATCATTTGGTCTAGGCTTTCTGTTGACGTTGATCTGGACTATTTTGATTACCTCTTCTCTATTGTGCTCCGGCATCTCATAATCTGTTAGTAAGGATAATGTTTCTTCTTCCGTTAGGTCCTTAGGTGTTCTGTCTGGTCTATTATGTCTATTTGATAGAGGCATCGCCATCTCCTTACTTTTTATTTGGGAGTAAAGAATTAGTTCTATGATGTGTTCTATTTTTATGTGGGTGTTTTCAGTATTTTCATATAGTTTTCCTATCTTAAGCAGAGAGATTCGAATGTCTTGCGACATGATGTTCATTTTTGTTCTAAGATCTTTGAGCTCTCTTTTGGTTTGAGGAGCTGTGCTCGTAACTATTCCCTTTTTGTTGCGTGATTTGCCGATTGATTTCCCTTTTTTCTTTTGATCCGGTCTTTTTAGCAAAATTCCTGCTTTTTTGATATTATTAGTTTTGTTTGTGTGAGATAGCATAGTACACAGTGTTATTTCTGAGGTTCTTTGCACTTCGTTAGGAGGGGGTGTCAATGTGTTGGGATTTTCTGTATCACTGCCTTCTCGATCTTCATGGAGTGGCCTAGATGAAGGAAATTCGATTTTCTTCTGACCTTCTTTGTTGTTCTCCGTGTGTTGCGAGGCAGTTTCTGTTCTCTCTGTTTTGTTTCTAGGTGTTGTGTTCTTTATAAGTCTTGCGTCGGTTACTAGCGTAGATTCATCTTTCTTCTGATCTTCTTTGTTGTTCCCCCTGTCTTGCGAGGCATTATCTGTTCTCTCTGCTTCAATTCCCGGTGTTATGCTCTTTATACGTCTTGGCTCTGTTACTTGCGTAGACTGTTGTATATTTTGGGATTCTCTGATTATCATAAGATCAGTAGATGCAGTATTCCTGGTGTCCTGTGTGTCTTCTAGACGTGTTATGTACTGGTTCCTTCTTGTGTTCTCCGTGTAACCTTTTAATGTATGGAAAATCTCATCAAAGTTTTCTAACTCACGATTAGAGGCTTGTATTAGTAATATACTGTTCTTGTATATAGTTATGTTAAGGTCAGCTCTGCATCTAGGGGCTGGTTTAGTCTTGATTTTGTGCCATGAGGTATATTGGTGATGGACACTACGTTTAGTAAGTTTGAAATGACATCTCGCCATTTCGCAGATTTCCTTGTAAAGAATATCAGGTCATTTACTTTAGTGCCTCCGACTCTATTATGCGAGGGGTCGGAGATCAGCGTGTCTGGGTTTCTCCTCAGTAGGTTATGTTTGAATTTTTTTGCTGCATTATTGGAGATTTTATGAGGATATCTTATGCTGTGTGAGTTAATGCTTATTCGTTCAAGGCAATAGTCCGCCATGGTATTTGATTTGGTCGTGCGCGTTATGAATATAGTGATGTTTTGTAATAACCTGATCAAGATGAGAGATTAATATCCTTTGGGGTATGTTAGACTTTCATCTTCTTTAAGCATACCTTTTGTTTTGTCTGTGTTGCCCGAACAGAGAGTGGAACTCTTAATTTATCAGTGGTTCATTGTAGTATAGAGGCATGTAACAAGATGGCCGCCGATTCTCAATTGTAGTCCTCTTTCCCTTGTTGACATCCGGTGTTGTATAATGGTCCTTTCTCCATCTTGATTGTGTACTAGTCCTCTTTCCCGTCTTACTACACCCTGAGTTATTAGCTGGTTCTTTGGGGATCCTCGGAAGTCCTTCCTCTGTCTTTACTGTGTGCAAGTCCTCTTATCAATGTTGATGGGCTAGTGATTAGGTGTCTTCGGTCGCCGCCATTTTAAGGTCAGGCACTCGGAGTCTCTGGTTCCTTTGTTCTTTCCTTTCCCACGATAATTTAATTCTAGATGCCTTCGACTGGTTTGAATGCTTTTTAGGGATATATTAAACTCTGGCGCTCACCTCCAGTTGCGTGGGGTTCTGCTGTAGATCTTGCTGTGTGCGCCCTCTTGCTTCTTTGTGCCCCTGGATTGATCGGTGGTTTGCGGTGTCTTCACTGCGCTCCATGTGCTCGGCCAGTAAAGTAAGTCTGCTATTCGTGCCGGAATGCGAGGCTCCGGAGCCTGATTGAGGCAGTGCGTCCCGTGTTGACCAGGCGATGTGCGCTAACTTTTTTCTGCTGCTCGCACCTCCTGCACAGCTCCGCTCCTCCTTAAAGAAGGCTTAGAGATGTGCGGTGAATTTCCCGGCAGCATAGGCTCCCTCCTGCCGCGTATGGGTTGAGGCAGATTAGCGGGTGGTAGACGAATGAGGGAAAGTCAGCGGCAGGGCAAATAAGAACGTGTCGGGTGACGATCGCCTAACGGTCTCACCCGTGCTCCGTTCACCTCTAGTGCGATGAAGATTACCTCCGTCCTCTCTGCTGCTGATCGCGACTCCAGGCAGCAATCTGATCGTAACAACTGGTTTCTTCAACGAACTTCACATCGTAAGCTTCAAAATGTGATGGAACCCAAGTGTTATGTTAGGGTCCGGTTCTCAGGTCCGGTGATGCATTAACTTCACTGCGCTGAAAAGATCGAGCCATCTGCATCTGCGCTTTGCTCCATCCAAGGTTCTGGAGCTGGCCTGTCCTCCATTGTGGTCTGCCCAAACTTTACATTTTCACTGGCTCCTTGCAACCTCCAGTAACGTTTTGACTACTGGTAACTTCTAAGCAGTATTTTTGCATTTAATCTTTAAAAAATCATATCTGAACTTCTACTGATTGGATTTGGATCCTATTTTACTTAGATAAACACACTCTATGTTTCTAAACCTGTGTAGAGTTTTTTTGTGGCATATTCATTGTGTTACTGTGAGTGTTTATTGCACAATTGCTTTACACATTGCTTCTTTAGGTTAACCTGACTGTTCTGTGCCAAGCTACCAGAAGGAGAGCACTGGTTACTGTTTATTGTGTATCTTGCTTACCCTGTCTTGAATGGTGGTTTCTTCCTGGCCTGGCTGCAAACCTCAACCAACCAGTAATCCCATTTCTAACAGAAACATTGAGATTAAGATGGAAAATGACACATTCATTTCAATTTGCACTGTAACTCCAGTTAAGTGTCCTATATCATGCCACCACAATGGATAAACATAACGTTGGGATTGTCATGTGTCCTAACAGATGAAAGATACAGGGAGTTTCTGATTCAATTTCAAACCTTTTTCACCTATTCCTGTTAGTTCAACTACTCTCAAACCTAGTCATTTTCAACACCTACTTTCTTTTTGTGGTGCCATGTCAAACCAAGAAGAAACACAACTTTATTTGCTTGGGTGCTCGAAAAACTTCCCATTGAACCTACCCAATCTTTTGACATGGATGGACATGTACTAAGGATGAGATGTTAATATACACTTATATTTCAAGAAATTGTGCAAGTCCTCACTTGTGTTAAGACCATTTGGCATCTTTGTGTTGAGTGCCAACATGAAGTGAGACTCTAACTGTCGTAAATGTCTCTCACTGTTGCTGCCAGGTCTAGGTATCAGGACAGCACCTATAACAAAGTACTTCAGCTCCTTTAAGTTGTTTTTGTATACTAACTGAACTTGTCGGGCTACTGGATTGTTGGGGTCTGAATTTACCACCACCTGCAGATGTTGTAAAATTCTGTTAAATACCATGAGTTTGGTACTGCCTACATACTTTAGTCCACATGTACATTCTAACACATACACAGTGTGGTCAGAATCACCTCTAAATTTCATTTTACACATAGATTTCCTATACTTACTGACATTTCCTTTTTAAAAAGAGCTACATGTATTGCAATCAGTTAATTTTCCAATTTTTGTAGCATTAAAAATTCAACATAACATAGTCTTTCCCCTGAAATTGTTAAAATAGGTAAAATAAACCTTTTTCAAAGGTTGGAGTAAAACTTGCAGAATAAAAGAATATGGAGCGTTGATTGTCTTGACACATCATCACGGGACAGGGATCCAAATTTATAGACCAGTCATTTATGGTAGGAAAGCTAACAAGCTATGGAAAATCCGCAAGCGGAACCGTGTCAATAACATATGATCAAAACACTTGGACCAGATATGGTTGAATAGCCAAACATGATAGCATCAACTGATTTTCCATAACAGTAGGTTTTGCACTATCACTAAACCATCTTTTTGATTGGAGAAATGCAAGACATTCAGCTGTCAATACCTTTATCGAAATGGATCCCATGTTGTATTCAGAATGGCCCATTTCACTCTTTATTTGCTTAATGTACCTAAACCAGGCAATTAAACCAGCTTTGTCTTAAGCAGTCTTTAATCATCTCTAACATCAGCCAGGCTCTGGTACTCTTGGATCTATCGACGGCCTTCGACACGGTCGACCATGATATTTTTGTCGACCGTGTCGAGGAGGCCGGTATCCAGAGAGCGGCCCTTAATTGGGTCCGCTCATTTTTGAGTAACCGTCACCAGGCTGTCCGCCTCTCCCAGTTCACCGCGAACAAGGTCAGGTTACCATGTGGCGTCCCACAGGGCTCTTCCCTTTCCCCTCTTCTTTTTAATCTTTATCTCACTCCCTTGATCTGGTCCTTACGAGGAAGTAATGTCACTGCCTTTAATTATGCAGATGACATTCAGCTCATTTTTAACATTGACTCCTCGGACCAATCACTTGGCACATTCCAGTCCATTTTGCGCTACATTAGTGATTGGATGGGGGCTAATCACTTAAAACTTAACCCCGACAAGACCGAGCTGGTGCTTATCGGGGGCCTCTCCAATCCGTGGAATTCCAACTTCTGGCCCTCTGACCTGGGCTCCCCCCCTTCCTATGCCAACTCTGCCAAAAGCCTTGGAGTGACCATATCCAATGATCTATCTATGAAACCCCAGATTTCCACTGTGGTGTCTTCTAGTTTTTTTTATTTACGACAAATCCGGAAGATCTCTAGTTTTTTCACCACTGAGGCCCTCACTTTGGTTCTTCTGGCTTTGGTCATGTCTAGAATTGACTATGCCAACTCGCTGTATGTGGGCATTCCTGCCTACCAGCTGAATCGATTACAGCTGGTTCAGAACCAGGCCGCACGACTGATCTTCAGTCAGCCCAGGCACCAACACGTTCGCCCCTTGCTAAAGTCTTTACATTGACTCCCTGTGGCTGAACCTTGCAACTTTAAACTGGGATGCATTATCTTTAAGGCTCTGGCTGGTCTTGGCCCCGCTTTTATTTTCTCTTCCCTGTGCCATTATACTCCCTCATGCAATCTTCGATCTTCCCATCTGGCTTTGCTTAAAACTCCCACCTTCAAACATAAGAAACATGGCGGGCTCCGATTTTCATTTCTCGCCCCCTCCTTTTGGAATGCACTCCCACTGGAGTTTAGGCTCACTTCCTCCTATATTCAATTCAGGTCCCTCCTGAAGACTCACCTGTTCCGTAAGAGTTATAACTAGGGTCCCCTTTGGTTTTTATTACTTTTTCCTCCCCGTTGCCCCTCTATCCATTATCGTTTCTGCTCCTTATTTGCCGATTAGCGCCAAGAAACTGTTGGGTGTATGTGCGCTCTATAAGTCCTTTTACATAACATAACATAACATTTAATAATGTCACGATTAAAACTAGTCTCATCTGTCACCCAGACATTATGCCATAGCACGATAGGCTCAACTTCGACCAGATCTGTTACAAACCGTACCCCAAGCTCTAAGTGACAAATGTAGTTAGCAGTAGAACCTGGAACCGCTAGCAAATATCATAGGAAAGCATTTTCTGTTACTTGTAATTGCAGCACATCTGTAATGCCCCATATTCCTGCATCATACAAGGCTGTCACTTTGATATATAAACAAGTAGTAATTCAGGCACTGGTCTACGACCTAATTTTCTGGCAAAATTTGTCAAAGCACTGCAGCTCTAGAGAACGACAAGTTCCTAGCAACAACAGCAGGAGACCAGGAGACCTTGTTATCAAAGTTAAACCCCGAATATGAGAACCTTTTAGTGCTTTCATTTTTTATATTGTCAATAAAAATATTGCAGCCCTTAACATTCTTCTTCCCATACTTCATAGAATTGGTTTTAGTAGCATTCACCTTCAAACCTCTGTATTGCATAAAAGAGGCAAAACTATCAACAACTCTTTGCAGACCTAGTGGGGTTCTTGCAAATAAAACCGCATCATCTGCATATAGTAAAACCGGTACTGGGCAATTATTAATATTCGGAAGGTCCTGACAATGTTCTGTTGTCAGTATGACATGAGAGATGGACTTTGATTTGTACAGGGTTTGTGCTGAATGCTGTTACATATTCAGTGGTATTTATGCAGAATTTACGGCATGAACTGCACTTGTAAAAACCAGTTTTAGCCAACCAAGTTTGTGTGGGAATGCATTCTGAGCTACTCTTCACTAGTGTGTCCCTTATCAAAGATGCCCTTCTAAACATGATGGACGGTAGTGTATATATATATATATATATATATATATATATATATATATATATATATATATATATATATATATATATATATATATATATATATATATATATATATACATATATATATATATATATATATATATATATATATATATATATATATATATATTACCTACTGGCGTTCGCCAGTAGGTATATATAGTTAGGATAAATTCCCTATGGGACTTTTGAAAATTCTATGTCTAATAACTTTGGCGTTTGTGGATGGAATCGGCTGAAATTTTCAGGAAAATGGCACATTTTGTTTCTGAGCAGCTCCTGAAAATTTGGTGGGGTTTCGTCAAGGGGGGGCTGAGAAAAAAGGGGGGTCCCAAAACGCGTTTTTTGCATTGAGTTTTCCATAGGGCGGTTGGACTCACTTTTAGCTCGAACGGCTGAATGGATTTGCACGAAACTTGGCAAAATTGTAGGGACTGTTAGCCCGATGTGCCTTTGCTAGGTCTCAATATATGTGCTCCAGTAGTTTTTGAGAAATTAACGTTTAAATCAAGATATATATCTGTAACAGCGCTCTGGGCAGCGATCCGGTCCGCTTACTTTTCGCTTATCGGAACTTTGCGCGCAGAAAGCTGATTGGCTCTCCGGTGTCTGTCAACATTCTAAACAGTCCGGAGCGGCCGCCATCTTGTCTCTCGGTAGGATCGAGAGAGAAGAAGAGGTGAAAAACGAAGGGTGAATTTAATGAAAGGGGGCAAGGTATCCCCCTCTTGACCCCCTAGGAATGTTGTTGGGGTTATTAAAGGGACCCGTGGGGAAAAGAAAAAAAAAATGATTTTTCACGGTAGAAGCGCTTCACGGGCCGCGAACTGGGCCGCAAACTGGTAGCGAAACGGGAATTCGCCATTTTGTGCTTCGTAAATTAAATTACTAGTTATAAGTGGGTACGGGAGACGTATCCTAATCCCCTATGTTTCCTGAGGGTGGGTGAGGAGGCTGATATATGTTGATACATCTCTTCCAGCGGCTGTGCGTGAGCTTTTTTTTTTTTTTTGCTGCGTGACAGTCCGGAGCGGCCGCCATCTTGTCTCTCGGTAGGATCGAGAGAGAAGAAAAGGTGAAAAACTAAGGGGGAATTTAATGAAAGGGGGCAAGGTATCCCCCTCTTGACCCCCTAGGAATGTTGTTGGGGTTATTAAAGGGTCCCGTGGGGAAAATAAAAAAAAAATGATTTTTCACGGTAGAAGCGCTTCACGGGCCGCGAACTGGGCCGCAAACTGGTAGCGAAACGGGAATTCGCCATTTTGTGCTTCGTTAATTAAAGTACTAGGTATAAGGGGGTGCGGGAGACATATCCTAATCCCCTATGTTTCTTGAGGGTGGCTGAGGAGGCTGATATATGTTGATATATCTCTTCCAGCGGCTGCGCCATCTTGCCTTTTTTCGAATGCCACAATTTTGTCGTGCACGGCAGCCATTTTAGATGCCAGGCTGGTCCCAGGCTATCACCTACCCCTGCGGATGTAGTTTATGGCCCCAGCTGTAGAGAATTCAGACATGCCAATCCTCCTGATTCAGGCGTGTGAGTACTGATTTCAGTGCTAGTCTCCCGCCTCCCGATTTCTGCAAGCAAAAACCCGGGGGCATATTACTAACAACTAGCGATAATTTTTGTCTATAACTTGTTTAGAGACAAAAATTATCGCCGCACATCGGCGATTTTTATCGCAGATAAACCTTGCTATTATCGCAGAAAAGTCAGCGATATTCATGTATTATCGACCTAATGCTCTTAGCCATGTTATCCACCTCCCATTGGATAACATGGCTAAAACCTGCTCAGGGCAGGTGTTAGCTTTTGGAGATATTCGCGCTTAGTGCGAATATCTCCAAAAGTTGGTAATAGAAGGTAGCGATGTTAGGGACTGTTTCCAGTCGCTAACATCTTGGCACGCCACTTTGCATGTCATTAGTGATAAGTATCACTGACATGCAAAGCCGGGCCCAAGATGGTCGCTATCTCCTTTTAGGTGTCACTAACTGGTGTTAGCGACAGCTTGATAATAGGGAAATAATTTTATCTCCGCTTTCATGGTTTTTAAAGCCAAAAAAGCGGAGATAAACCCCCTTGCTAATATGCCCCACGATTCCTTGGGGGTTTCAGCTGATAGGGCTTGGTATTGTGTTACATGGTAATTTTTCCATGAAACGTCAGAGGGTCGATGTAGGGGTTCTAGAAGAGGTGATAAACCATTTAAGCCTCATGAACAAGCGCATGGTCTTTTAAAGATTTCTGAAGTACTCGGGGCGGCGGTGTGTGTGTGCCCTCTTTCAGGAGCGGGCGGGGGGGCACTGCCAGCAACTTGCCAGGTCAGGTAGTGTTCAACACGTGCATCACCCTTTCTCTGCTTGCTATTGCGCTCCATGCTTCGGAAAGGTAAGAAAAAGAACGTGCATTTGAGTTTGAAATGTCCGATCCTGCAGCAGCACACTTCCAAAGCCCACACATGACAATAACCCGATTCAAGGCCCCATTCACCCGTTTTTCAAAAAATAGATAACACTCCAACAAAGTAAGGTTATAAAACTTTATTAACTTTTAACGATAATGAACAGAACAAAAACTAAAAACATTTAAACATTTATTAACACAAAAAGCAACAATGGTTAGAAGCTGTCTTTTGTGCGAATAGTCCCAAGGCAGCACAACGTGCAGAGTTCTGGACGGCACCCAGGTGATGTCGCCTGGGTGCCGCACTGGTTTAGGGATCCTACAATGCTGCTCCGAAAATTGGCGTGGGGCGTCCCGGGTGGGGCGGGGGGAGGCCTCGTCAGTAGCGGTCTGTTGTGCGAATAGTCCCAAGGCAGCACAACGTGCAGAGTTCTGGACGGCACCCAGGTGATGTCGCCTGGGTGCCGCACTGGTTTAGGGATCCTACAATGCAGCACAGAAAAACAGCGTGGGGCGTCCCGGGTGGTGCGGGGGGAGGCCTCGTCAGTAGCGGTCTGTGTCCAGTGTCACATGGCTGACACAACATGTACGACAGGCACCCAGGTGATGTCCAGTAAACTGCCGCACTGGTTTTGGTATCCTACAATGCTGCTCCAAAAATTGGCGTGCGGCGGCCCGGGGGGGGGGGGGGAGGCGGCGTGAACGGGCCTCCCCAGGTGGCGGCCATTCAGCTGTTTACCGCCCGCTCTTGCGACTACAGCGTCTCGCTCACCATGTAGTTGAGTTGTTCCCACTCTTGCGGTGCAGCGATAGGCGGCTGCCACATGACTCTTAAAATGGCGGACGGCTCTTCGGTTTTGGGCCTGGTCCACTGAAATGGCCCTGGGACACCTTGGAAGTCGGATGCTTGCCTGCTAGGGCTTGGGCTCCATTCTCGAAAAGCGTCCCCTCAGCCGTGAAGATTGTATAAAAGTCTTGGGGGCTCCCAACTCCCGCAGGCTTTCGGTGGGGAGCGGCTGCCATGATTGCTCGCGGAATGACCACGACGGAGCCACGAGATGGTGGTGCTCTCATGCTGACGCCAGCTTCAGTCTGAATGATCCAGAAACAAGGTGGGGCTTTCATCGTTTGGGAAAAAAAAATGTTCTAAACCAATGAAAAGTGTTATTTTTAGGTCATATGACCAAGCCTTCCATCTTTAGGAAACCAAAAGTAAAATGAACCAATGAAAAGTTTTATAAACAAGTCACATGACCTGTTATGCGACATAGGGCTACAAAAAGCGTAGAAAATCCGTTGGCACGTGAGGCGGCGTCAGTAGCGGACCGATGTGCGAATAGGCCGAAGGCAGCACAACGCGCCGAGATCCGGATGGCACCGAGGTGGTGTCCAGCAAATTGCCGCACTGGTGTGGCCATCCTACAATGCTGCGCCGAAAGACGGCGTGTCCAGCTGAATTGCGGTCACTGTTGCGGTACAGTGACTCGAACGCGCCGAGATCCGGATGGCGCCGAGGTGGTGTCCAGCAAATTGCCGTACTGGTGTGGCCATCCTACAATGCTGCGCCGAAAGACGGCGTGTTCAGCTGAGTTCCGGTCACTCTTCCGGCACAGTGACTCGAACGCGCTGAGATCCGGATGGCACCGAGGTGGTGTCCAGCAAGTGGCTGCACTGGTGTGGCCATCCTACAATGCTGCGCCGGAAGTCGGCGTGGGGTGCCCCGTTGGCTTATGAGGTGATGTCAGTAGTGGACTGATGTGTGAATAGGTCGGAACCAGCACAAGGCGCCAAGATCCGAATGGCAAGTCCTGGATGTTGAGTGCCTCAGTTGAGATTTCTGAGCAGTGCTTGTAGAACTGTCTGAAGCTTATTTGCACCTGCTGCAGCTTCACTAGGTCCGGCGGAACTTGTTGCCTTTTCCTTTCTGCTTCTTTTCCTACAATGCGTTTCTTCTGAAGACACGACCAGGTCCCTGAATGTGTGCAGGGGGACGCTATTGAATGAATGAACGCGCCGAGATCTGGATGGCACCGAGGTGGTGTCCATCAAATTGCCGCACTGGTGTGTCCATCCTACAATGCTGCGCCGAAAGTCGGCGTGGGGTGCCCCGTTGGTTTATGAGGTGATGTCAGTAGCGGACCGATGTGTGAATAGGTCGGAACCAGCACAAGGCGCCCTGCACTGTTGAGCCTTTTTCAATGTCTGTTTTTTGTTCTTTCCCTTCCATCAAAAACAAAACAAAAATACAAGGCGCCAAGATCCGAATGGCAAGTCCTGGATGTTGAGTGCCTCAGTTGAGAGTTCTGAGCAGTGCTTGTAAGACTGTCTGAAGCTTATTTGCACCTGCTGCAGCTTCACTAGGTCCGGCGGAACTTTTTTCCTTTTCCTTTCTGCTTCTTTTCCTACAATGCGTTTCATCTGAAGACACGACCAGGTCCCTGAATGTGTGCAGGGGGACGCTATTGATTGAATGAAAATGGCGGCTTGACACAAAGCTGACTCAAGCGTTACTGTTGGTGCTATACAGACAAAAATTGGTTTTCAGTTTGTACATTCTTCAGGTTTTTTTTTCCATCCAAGTCTGATTGAGAGTTTGTAGAAAAATGGCTTCAGATTTTCCACATACTACTCTTCAACATTCTTCCTAAATGTAACAATGTGAAACTCACTAGGAGAACGGCTGTTTCTGTTTCCTTTCAAAATGTTGCCACCAATATTTTCTGAATGGAAGACATCATCTTGTAACATAAAGGGCCGAAAGGGGTTCTGGTCTGGCCGATGGTTGGTGGAGACATTTTGACTATATCTTGGACCTGCCCGGCCTCGCCCAAAATGGCGCCGGTATAAATGGGACTCGTAACTCTTTGCCCGCAAATGTATATCTAGAAAATGTTATTGTAAGTGGCCCTGTCGTATTTTAATTACAAAATGTACGTCCACCGATACCGCAACTGTTAGACACCTTTGTTCTTGTCACCTAATGGCCCGCTCGTTACGTTCTTCTACAGTGTAAATGTCTCCTCATCATATACGATTTGAGTTTGCTCCGTGGCCGGCCCACGTGGTTATAGGCCCGTATTTGTATACTGACATTTTCACAATAAAGGTTTTTAAAACAAAACACGGTAGTAGTATTTTCATTTGTAAAGTTTTTACTTTTAGTGACTGTTTTCGAATCAGTAAAAGGCAAGTGAAATAAAGCAGTCCAATTACATGACGGATAAAAGGTATAATATGTAGGAACGCAGTAAAGATAAATGGTCAAGGGCAGTTGTGTTTTTCATGTCTGCAACATAAAGTGATCGATAAGAATCTGATAATCAGGCGCATCGGCGACTAAGACAGCAGGCCGAATCTCTTTTACTCAACGGCTCCGTCATGGAAGGAAGAAACGCCCTTTTTCTCGAAAAAGGAATATATTTTACTTGCCAGACAGTTGTAAATTTTCCGGGAAAGTACATTAGCCTGGAATATTATAACATATGTTTGAAAAAAAAATATTGTTCGAAAATAATAAAAAGCGTAATTTTTAGGTCATATGACCAAGCTTTTCATCATTAAATTAACAAAAGTAAAATGAACCAATGAAAAGTTTTATTAACAAGTCACATGACCTGTTATGCTTACGTTACGCGCTGCGCGCCGCGCCTCGGATCACTTCCGGGTGCGCTAACGCGGCGTGTCATAAAACGCATTACGCGACAACGTAGGTCAAGAATATAGTCTAAATGTCTCCACCAACCAGCGTTCAGAACACAACCCCTTTCAGCAGTCCAAAAAGTTCTGTTAAATGACAACAGAGGGGACAGGCAACAAGAACCATCAGTCAAAGAGGGGAGGGCAAGTTCTTCTCTTCCGGGTCATGTTGGGGCGCTACCGGAACTGATCGAATTGGTAGTCTACAGTGTTTCTGGATGTTTCAGACTAAAGCTGGCGTCAGCATGAGACCACTACCATCTCGTAGCTCCGTCGTGGCCATTCCACGAGCAATCATGGCAGCCGCTCCCCACCAGAAGCCTGCGGGAGTCGGAGGCCCCCATGACTTTTGTAGAATCTTCACGGCTGAGGGGACGCTTTTCGAGAATGGGATCCAAGCCCTAGCAGACAAGCGTCCGAGTTCCAAGGTGTCCCAGGGCCATTTTAGTGGACCAGGCCCAAAACCGAAGAGCCGGCCGCCATTTTGAGAGTCCTGTGGCAGCCGCCTATCGCTGCACCGCAAGAGCGGGCGCATCTCAACTACATGGTGAGCGAGACGCTGTAGTCGCAAGAGCGGGCGGAAAACAGCTGAATGGCGGAAGAGGCACAGTGTAGCAAAAGCGGGCGGAATGGCAACTAAAACGATAAAGGGGCGCCTCACTACAGCTTGTCTTCAGGTCAAACGGATTGTGGGACAAGGTCCAGAATTGAAGAGTCATCAAAAGGCAAAAAGTACCGCCGGACCCCGGGAGCCGGCCGCCTATGTCGGGGGCGATCTCAGGCTACACCAGTGCTATAAGACTTGGGGAGGGTGTCGGAGCCAAGCGTCTTCTCCGAGTCCATGGCCATCACAGCGCCCCTCAGGGGCCTCCGTCAAGCTGTTTAGGAAGGTAACATATCACATTGTTTTCTAATGCAGTCAGGTCCACAAACGACACTCACTTACTTTGAGAATAGTGAAGCTGCAGTAGGAGGAAATAAGCTTCAGACAGTGTTACAAGCGCTGCTCAGAACTCTTAACTATGGCACCCAACATCCAGAACTTATGCTATTTGAGAATGGTAGTGACATCGAAGCATCTCGGGGACCAAAACCATTAACGTACTTTCACGTATGAAAATCTTACTTGGGGAGGGGGCAGGAGCGAAGCGCCCCCTCCCAGTCAGCGCCACCACACCGTATGTTGAAAATCTGAAGCCATCGTTCTACAAAGTCAACCAAACTTGGATTGAAAAATCTAGAAAAATGTACAAACTGAAAACCAGTTTTGGTCTGCATAGCATCAGTAACAACGCTTGAGTCAGCTTTGTGTCAAGCCGCCATTTTGATTCAACAAAGCACAGGCATTGAAAAAGGCTGAAATTCAGAACTCTAAACTATGGCACCCAACATCCAGGAGCTTGCTATCCGGATCTTGGAGCCTTGTGCTGTTTTCGATCTATTCACACATCGGTCCACTACTGACATCATCTTATAAACCAACGTTATGTAAATAGTTTTTTAATAAAATGTTTTACCCTATTTCTTTGCTGGTGTGTTGTCTATATTTTTAATATTTGCATAGGGTTTGTCATTATTTTGTGCGGGATGGGTGATGGAGCCGAGCTGTCTTGCAGCCCTCATGGTGTGGAGCTCAGTTCATCTCACTATTTTCGTATTTCTCAAGAAGGGTTGTTCCTAATATTTCTATTTTAGCGAGGTCAAAAAGAGATCCAATTAGTGGCCTACTGATTTTGCTCGATTACTTTTATTTTTTTACACGATTTTTCACTATCTGCAAAGACTAAACAGAGTATTGCGACTTTGTGCTTGTTTGTAAATAGAGAATGATCCAAAGAGAACCAATTCTAAAACAGTAAATGCTTGGACAACAATCAATCAAATGGAGAGACAAGGAGGTACGACGGATTACAACGGGGGTAAAGGCCTGCGTTAACTACCCTTCTGTATCTGCAAAGAGAGAGTACTAACAAAGGCAAAAGAGGGGAGGGGGGGGGCAGCGTTCAAAGCACATCAGCGTGCATAGATACGAAAATGTTTTTATCTATCACGTACTTGACATTTTAAAGCTTTTCATATTTGCTATTAAAAAACCAATGAAATTCACAGAAAAAACCATAGGTTATAGTGGATATATAGTTAGGAATTTGCATTTACAAAACCTTGAAAATTCAATGAAAAAACCATAGGTTATAGGCCATATATAGTTAGGAATTAGCATTTACAAAACCTTATTTTACTCGCATAAAACCATTGAAATTCCATATATAGTTAGCTAACTATAAGCGCTAACTATATATCGCGCACCCGCAATCCACTGCTGATGATGTCACATATTACATCATTCATGACATGGTCAGTGACATCACTGATGACATCACTGATGACATCTCAAATGACATCACTGATGACAACTCAAATGATATCAATGATGACATCTCAAATGACATCACTGATGACAACTCAAATGACATCACTGATGACATCTCATTTGTCATCACTGATCACATCACTCATGTGATAATACAATGAACCTCTTCAGACTCTAATATAACCTTACATACACTCAGTATAAACAGACACTCACAGACTGTCACTCATCCATGGACTTACTCACACACCTAGTCAGTCATGCAAAGAATCAATCACACCTCCATTTCCTCAACTATACAGTTATACACATCTTACTTATTCAAACATATAATAACACATATTTACTCTCTTATATAATCCC
This sequence comes from Lissotriton vulgaris, assembly GCF_964263255.1. NCBI lineage: Eukaryota > Metazoa > Chordata > Amphibia > Caudata > Salamandridae > Lissotriton > Lissotriton vulgaris. The sequence goes on along the minus strand of NC_141694.1, from coordinate 1,722,266,298 downwards.
TGATACAAGCTCACAGTGATCGATACAGCCACTCACACATTCACTGGCTCTTATGTTCAGTTATTTATATATCTCAACTCTCACATGTATTGTGTTTTACATACGTACTTACTTGCACATGTAGCAATGAGAAATCCATTCACTCACCAACACACCCATGCACAGTCAACCGCTCATATAGCTGTTTCCACATGCACTCTTGAACTCATACTCCTAGTGAATCAACTGCTTACACATCTATGCACAGAGTCACGCACCTCCCAGCCACCCACACACACACTCAGCCTCCCATTCAAATATTTGGGCAACCAATCAATAACCCATATGGCTACTCTTATAGCTACTGATCAACACAAGCAGCAGTTTACACAACAACAAACATACTGATGCACGAATTAAGACAGTTTAGTCACTAACCCATGCACTCAGTGAGACACATTTAATCACTCACTCATACAGTCAGTCATGCACCTACTAAATTCTTCATCCAGACACTTATACATCCACTCATTCTTCAATATGTGAAACATATTTTAACTTTACAGAAACATACAGTCACTGGATGTTGTAATCAGTGATGTCATCAGTGATGTCACTGACCATGTCATGAATGATGTAATATGTGACATCATCAGCAGTGGATTGCGGGTGCGCGATATATAGTTAGCGCTTATAGTTAGCTAACTATATATGGAATTTCAATGGTTTTATGCGAGTAAAATAAGGTTTTGTAAATGCTAATTCCTAACTATATATGGCCTATAACCTATGGTTTTTTCATTGAATATATATATACATATAAATATATACATATATATATATATATATATATATATATACATATATATATACATATATATATATGAATATATATATATATATATATATATATATATATATATATATATATATATATATATATATATATATATATATATATATATATATATATATATATATATATATATATATATATATATATATATTACCTACTGGCGATAGCCAGTAGGTATATATAGTTAGAATTTTTTCTCTATGGGACTTCTGAAAATTCTATGTCTAATAACTTTGGCGTTTGTGGACGGAATCGGCTGAAATTTTCAGGAAAATGGCACATTTTGATTCTGAGCAGCCCCTGAAAATTTGGTGGAGTTTCGTCAAGGGGGGGCTGAGAAAAAAGGGGGGTCCCAAAACGCGTTTTTCCCATTCATTTTTCCATAGGGCGGTTGGACTCACTTTTAGCTCGAACGGCTGAATGGATTTGCACGAAACTTGGCAAAATTGTAGGGACTGTTAGCCCGATGTGCCTTTGCTAGGTCTCAATATATGTGCTCCAGTAGTTTTTGAGAAATTAACGTTCAAACCAAGATATATATCTGTAACAGCGCTCTGGGCAGCGATCCGGTCCGCTTACTTTTCGCTTATCGGAACTTTGCGCGCAGAAAGCTGATTGGCTCTCCGGTGTCTGTCAACATTCTAAACAGTCCGGAGCGGACGCCATCTTGTCTCTCGGTAGGATCGAGAGAGAAGAAGAGGTGGAAAACGAAAGGGGAATTTAATGAAAGGGGGCAAGGTATCCCCCTCTTGACCCCCTAGGAATGTTGTTGGGGTTATTAAAGGGTCCCGTGGGGAAAATAAAAAAAAAAATGATTTTTCACGGTAGAAGCGCGGCCGCGAACTGGTAGCGAAACGGGAATTCGCCATTTTGTGCTTCGTTAATTAAATTACTAGTTATAAGTGGGTGCGGGAGACGTATCCTAATCCCCTATGTTTCCTGAGGGTGGCTGAGGAGGCTGATATATGTTGATACATCTCTTCCAGCGGCTGTGCGTGAGCTTTTTTTTTTTTTTGCTGCGTGACAGTCCGGAGCGGCCGCCATCTTGTCTCTCGGTAGGATCGAGAGAGAAGAAAAGGTGAAAAACTAAGGGGGAATTTAATGAAAGGGGGCAAGGTATCCCCCTCTTGACCCCCTAGGAATGTTGTTGGGGTTATTAAAGGGTCCCGTGGGGAAAATAAAAAAAAAATGATTTTTCACGGTAGAAGCGCTTCACGGGCCGCGAACTGGGCCGCAAACTGGTAGCGAAACGGGAATTCGCCATTTTGTGCTTCGTTAATTAAAGTACTAGGTATAAGGGGGTGCGGGAGACGTATCCTAATCCCCTATGTTTCCTGAGGGTGGCTGAGGAGGCTGATATATGTTGATACATCTCTTCCAGTGGCTGCGCCATCTTGCCTTTTTTCGAATGCCACAATTTTGTCGTGCACGGCAGCCATTTTAGATGCCAGGCTGGTCCCAGGCTATCACCTAACCCTGCGGATGTAGTTTATGGGCCCAGCTGTAGAGAATTCAGACATGCCAATCCTCCTGATTCAGGCGTGTGACTACTGATTTCAGTGCTAGTCTCCCGCCTCCCGATTTCTGCAAGCAAAAACCCGGGGGCATATTACGAACAACTAGCGATAATTTTTGTCTCTAACTTGTTTAGAGACAAAAATTATCGCCGCACATCGGCGATTTTTATCGCAGATAAACCTTGCTATTATCGCAGAAAAGTCAGCGATATTCATGTATTATCGACCTAATGCTCTTAGCCATGTTATCCACCTCCCATTGGATAACATGGCTAAGAACTGCTCAGGGCAGGTGTTAGATTTTGGAGATATTCGCGCTTAGCGCGAATATCTCCAAAAGTTGGTAATAGAAGGTAGCGATGTTAGGGACTGTTTCCAGTCGCTAACATCTTGGCACGCCACTTTGCATGTCATTAGTGATAAGTATCACTGACATGCAAAGCGGGGCCCAAGATGGTCGCTATCTCCTTTTAGCTGTCACTAACTGGTGTTAGCGACAGCTTGGTAATAGGGAGATAATTTTATCTCCGCTTTCATGGCTTTTAAAGCCAAAAAAGCGGAGATAAACCCCCTTGATAATATGCCCCACGATTCCTTGGGGGTTTCAGCTGACAGGGCTTGGTATTGTGTTACATGGTAATTTTTCCATGAAACGTCAGAGGGTCGATGCAGGGGTTCTAGAAGAGGTGATAAACCATTTAAGCCTCATGAACAAGCGCATGGTCTTTTAAAGATTTGTGAAGTACTCGGGGCGGCGGTGTGTGTGTGCCCTCTTTCAGGAGCGGGCGGGGGGGCACTGCCAGCAACTTGCCAGGTCAGGTAGTGTTCAACACGTGCATCACCCTTTCTCTGCTTGCTATTGCGCTCCATGCTTCGGAAAGGTAAGAAAAAGAACGTGCATTTGAGTTTGAAATGTCCGATCCTGCAGCAGCACACTTCCAAAGCCCACACATGGCAATAACCCGATTCAAGGCCCCATTCACCCGTTTTAAAAAAAATAGATAACACTCCAACAAAGTAAGGTTATAAAACTTTATTAACTACTAACTTTAACGAACGGAACAAAAACTAAAAACATTTAAACATTTCTCAACACAAAAAGCAACAATGGTTAGAAGCTGTCTTTTGTGCGAATAGTCCCAAGGCAGCACAACGTGCAGAGTTCTGGACGGCACCCAGGTGATGTCGCCTGGGTGCCGCACTGGTTTAGGGATCCTACAATGCTGCTCCGAAAATTGGCGTGGGGCGTCCCGGGTGGGGCGGGGGGAGGCCTCGTCAGTAGCGGTCTGTTGTGCGAATAGTCCCAAGGCAGCACAACGTGCAGAGTTCTGGACGGCACCCAGGTGATGTCGCCTGGGTGCCGCACTGGTTTAGGGATCCTACAATGCAGTACAGAAAAACAGCGTGGGGCGTCCCGGGTGGTGCGGGGGGAGGCCTCGTCAGTAGCGGTCTGTGTCCAGTGTCACATGGCTGACACAACATGTACGTCAGGCACCCAGGTGATGTCCAGTAAACTGCCGCACTGGTTTTGGTATCCTACAATGCTGCTCCGAAAATTGGCGTGCGGCGGCCCGGGGGGGGGGCGTGGGGGAGCCGGCGTGAACGGGCCTCCCCAGGTGGCGGCCATCTAGCTGAGTTGCGCTCGCTCTTGCGGCCACAGCGTCTCGCTCACCATGTTGTTGAGTTGCTCCCACTCTTGCAGTGCAGCGATAGGCGGCTGCCACATGGCTCTTAAAATGGCGGACAGCTCCTCGGTTTTGGGCCTGGTCCACTGAAATGGCCCTGGGACACTTTGGAACTCGGACGCTTGCCTGCTAGGGCTTGGGCTCCATTCTCGAAAAGCGTCCCCTCAGCCGTGAAGATTGTATAAAAGTCTTGGGGGCCCCCGACTCCCGCAGGCTTCCGGTGGGGAGCGGCTGCCATGATTTCTCGCAGAATGACCACGACGGAGCCACGAGATGGTGGTGCTCTCATGCTGACGCCAGCTTCAGTCTGAATGATCCAGAAACAAGGTGGGGCTTTCATCGTTTGGGAAAAAAAAAATGTTCTAAACCAATGAAAAGTGTTATTTTTAGGTCATATGACCAAGCCTTCCATCTTTAGGAAACCAAAAGTAAAATGAACCAATGAAAAGTTTTATAAACAAGTCACATGACCTGTTATGCGGCATAGGGCTACAAAAAGCGTAGAAAATCCGTTGGCACGTGAGGCGGCGTCAGTAGCGGACCGATGTGCGAATAGGCCGAAGGCAGCACAACGGGCCGAGATCCGGATGGTACCGAGGTGGTGTCCAGCAAATTGCCGCACTGGTGTGGCCATCCTACAATGCTGCGCCGAAAGACGGCGTGTCCAGCTGAGTTGCGGTCACTGTTGCGGTACAGTGACTCGAACGCGCCGAGATCCGGATGGCACCGAGGTGGTGTCCAGCAAATTGCCGCACTGGTGTGGCCATCCTACAATGCTGCGCCGAAAGACGGCGTGTCCAGCTGAATTGCGGTCACTGTTGCGGTACAGTGACTCGAAAGCGCCGAGATCCGGATGGCACCGAGGTGGTGTCCAGCAAATTGCCGCACTGGTGTGGCCATCCTACAATGCTGCGCCGAAAGACGGCGTGTCCAGCTGAATTGCGGTCACTGTTGCGGTACAGTGACTCGAACGCGCCGAGATCCGGATGGCACCGAGGTGGTGTCCAGCAAATTGCCGCACTGGTGTGGCCATCCTACAATGCTGCGCCGAAAGACGGCGTGTCCAGCTGAGTTGCGGTCACTGTTGCGGTACAGTGAGTCGAACGCGCCGAGATCTGGATGGCCCCGATGTTGTGTCCAGCAAGTTGCCGCACTGGTGTGGCCATCCTACAATGCTGCTCCGAAAGTCGGCGTGGGGTGCCCCGTTGGCTTATGAGGTGATGTCAGTAGTGGACCGATGTGTGAATAGGTCGGAACCAGCACAAGGCACCAAGATCCGAATGGCAAGTCCTGGATGTTGAGTGCCTCAGTTGAGAGTTCTGAGCAGTGCTTGTAAGACTGTCTGAAGCTTATTTGCACCTGCTGCAGCTTCACTAGGTCCGGCGGAACTTTTTTCCTTTTCCTTTCTGCTTCTTTTCCTACAATGCGTTTCATCTGAAGACACGACCAGGTCCCTGAATGTGTGCAGGGGGACGCTATTGATTGAATGAAAATGGCGGCTTGACACAAAGCTGACTCAAGCATTACTGTTGGTGCTATACAGACAAAAATTGGTTTTCAGTTTGTACATTCTTCAGGTTTTTTTTTTCCATCCAAGTCTGATTGAGAGTTTGTAGAAAAATGGCTTCAGATTTTCCACATACTACTCTTCAACATTCTTCCTAAATGTGACAATGTGAAACTCACTAGGAGAACGGCTGTTTCTGTTTCCTTTCAAAATGCTGCCACCAATATTTTCTGAATGGAAGACACCATCTTGTAGCATAAAGGGCCGAAAGGGGTTCTGGTCTGGCCGATGGTTGGTGGAGACATTTTGACTATATCTTGGACCTGCCCGGCCTCGCCCAAAATGGCGCCGGTATAAATGGGACTCGTAACTCCTTGCCCGCAAATGTATATCTAGAAAATGTTATTGTAAGTGGCCCTGTCGTATTTTAATTACAAAATGTACGTCCACCGATTCCGCAACTGTTAGACACCTTTGTTCTTGTCACCTAATGGCCCGCTCGTTACGTTCTTCTACAGTGTAAATGTCTCCTCATCATATACGATTTCAGTTTGCTCCGTGGCCGGCCCACGTGGTTATAGGCCCGTATTTGTATACTGACATTTTCACAATAAAGGTTTTTAAAACAAAACACGGTAGTAGTATTTACATTTGTAAAGTTTTTACTTTTAGTGACTGTTTTCGAATCAGTAAAAGGCAAGTGAAATAAAGCAGTCCAATTACATGACGGATAAAAGGTATAATATGTAGGAACGCAGTAAAGATAAATGGTCAAGGGCAGTTGTGTTTTTCATGTCTGCAACATAAAGTGATCAATAAGAATCTGATAATCAGGCGTATCGGCGACTAAGACAGCAGGCCGAATCTCTTTTACTCAACGGCTCCGTCATGGAAGGAAGAAACGCCCTTTTTCTCGAAAAAGGAATATATTTTACTTGCAAGACAGTTGTAAATTTTCCGGGAAAGTACATTAGCCTGGAATATTATAACATATGTTTGAAAAAAAAATATTGTTCGAAAATAATAAAAAGCATAATTTTTAGGTCATATGACCAAGCTTTTCATCATTAAATTAACAAAAGTAAAATGAACCAATGAAAAGTTTTATTAACAAGTCACATGACCTGTTATGCTTACGTTACGCGCTGCGGGCCGCGCCTCGGATCACTTCCGGGTGCGCTAACGCGGCGTGTCATAAAACGCATTACGCGACAACGTAGGTCAAGAATATAGTCTAAATGTCTCCACCAACCAGCGTTCGGAACACAACCCCTTTCAGCAGTCCAAAAAGTTCTGTTAAATGACAACAGAGGGGACAGGCAACAAGAACCATCAGTCAAAGAGGGGAGGGCAAGTTCTTCTCTTCCGGGTCATGTTGGGGCGCTACCGGAACTGATCGAATTGGTAGTCTACAGTGTTTCTGGATGTTTCAGACTAAAGCTGGCGTCAGCATGAGACCACTACCATCTCGTAGCTCCGTCGTGGCCATTCCACGAGCAATCATGGCAGCCGCTCCGCACCAGAAGCCTGCGGGAGTCGGAGGCCCCCAAGACTTTTGTAGAATCTTCACGGCTGAGGGGACGCTTTTCGAGAATGGGACCCAAGCCCTAGCAGACAAGCGTCCGAGTTCCAAGGTGTCCCAGGGTCATTTTAGTGGACCAGGCCCAAAACCGAAGAGCCGGCCGCCATTTTGAGAGTCCTGTGGCAGCCGCCTATCGCTGCACCGCAAGAGCGGGCGCATCTCAACTACATGGTGAGCGAGACGCTGTAGTCGCAAGAGCGGCCGGTAAACAGCTGAATGGCGGAAGAGGCACAGTGTAGCTAAAGCGGGCGGAATGGCAACTAAAACGATAAAGGGGTGCCCCACTACAGCTTGTCTTCAGGTCAAACGGATTGTGGGACAAGGTCCAGAATTGAAGAGTCATCAAAAGGCAAAAAGTTCCGCCGGACCCCGGGAGCCGGCCGCCTATGTCGGGGGCGATCTCAGGCTACACCAGTGCTATAAGACTTGGGGAGGGTGTCGGAGCCAAGCGTCTTCTCCGAGTCCATGGCCATCACACCGCCCCTCAGGGGCCTCCGTCAACCTGTTTAGGAAGGTAACATATCACATTGTTTTCAAATGCAGTCAGGTCCACAAACGACACTCACTTACTTTGAGAATAGTGAAGCTGCAGTAGGTGGAAATAAGCTTCAGACAGTGTTGCAAGCGCTGCTCAGAACTCTGAACTATGGCACCCAACATCCAGAACTTATGCTATTTGAGAATGGCAGTGACATCGAAGCATCTCAGGGACCAAAACCATTAACGTACTTTCACGTATGAAAATCTTACTTGGGGAGGGGGCAGGAGCGAAGCGCCCCCTCCCAGTCAGCGCCACCACACCGTATGTTGAAAATCTGAAGCCATCGTTCTACAAAGTCAACCAAACTTGGATTGAAAAATCTAGAAAAATGTACAAACTGAAAACCAGTTTTGGTCTGCATAGCATCAGTAGCAACGCTTGAGTCAGCTTTGTGTCAAGCCGCCATTTTGATTCAACAAAGCACAGGCATTGAAAAAGGCTGAAATTCAGAACTCTAAACTATGGCACCCAACATCCAGGAGCTTGTCATCCGGATCTTGGAGCCTTGTGCTGTTTTCGATCTATTCACACATCGGTCCACTACTGACATCATCTTATAAACCAACGTTATGTAAATAGTTTTTTAATAAAATGTTTTACCCTGTTTCTTTGCTGGTGTGTTGTCTATATTTTTAATATTTGCATAGGGTTTGTCGTTATTTTGTGCGGGATGGGTGATGGAGCCGAGCTGTCTTGCAGCCCTCATGGTGTGGAGCTCAGTTCATCTCACTATTTTCGTATTTCTCATGAAGGGTTGTTCCTAATATTTCTATTTTAGCGAGGTCAAAAAGAGATCCAATTAGTGGCCTACTGATTTTGCTCGATTACTTTTATTTTTTTACACGATTTTTCACTATCTGCAAAGACTAAACAGAGTATTGCGACTTTGTGCTTGTTTGTAAATAGAGAATGATCCAAAGAGAACCAATTCTAAAACAGTAAATGCTTGGACAACAATCAATCAAATGGAGAGACAAGGAGGCACGACGGATTACAACGGGGGTAAAGGCCTGCGTTAACTACCCTTCAGTATCTGCAAAGAGAGAGTACTACTAAGATAAAAGAGGGGAGGGGGGGGGTGCAGCGTTCAAAGCACATCAGCGTACATAAATACGAAAATGTTTTTATCTATCACATACTTGACATTTTAAAGCTTTTCATATTTGCTATCAAAAAACCAATGAAATTCACAGAAAAAAACATAGGTTATAGTGGATATATAGTTAGGAATTTGCATTTAGAAAACCTTGAAAATTCAATGAAAAAACCATTGGTTTTAGGCCATATATAGTTAGGAATTAGCATTTACAAAACCTTTTTTTACTCGCATAAAACCATTGAAATTCCATATATAGTTAGAAGCGCTAACTATATATCGCGCACCCGCAATCCACTGCTGATGATGTCACATATTACATCATTCATGACATGGTCAGTGACATCACTGATGACATCACTGATGACATCTGAAATGACATCACTGATGACAACTCAAATGACATCACTGATGACATCTCAAATGACATCACTGATGACATCACTGATGACAACTCAAATGACATCACTGATGACATCTCATTTGTCATCACTGATCACATCACTTATGTGATAATACAATGAACCTCTTCAGACTCTAATATAACCTTACATACACTCAGTATAAACAGACACTCACAGACTGTCACTCATCCATGGAGTTACTCACACACCTAGTCAGTCATGCAAAGAATCAATCACACCTCCATTTCCTCAACTATAAAGTTATACACATCTTACTTATTCAAACATATAATAACACATATTTATTCTCTTATATAATCCCTGATACAAGCTCACAGTGATCGATACAGCCACTCACACATTCACTGGCTCTTATGTTCAGTTATTTATATATCTCAACTCTCACATGTATTGTGTTTTACATACGTACTTACTTGCACATGTAGCAATGAGAAATCCATTCACTCACCAACACACCCATGCATAGTCAACCGCCCATATAGCTGTTTCCACATGCACTCTTGAACTCATACTCCTAGTGAATCAACTGCTTACACATCTATGCACAGAGTCACGCACCTCCCAGCCACCCACACACACACTCAGCCTCCCATTGAAATACTTGGGCAACCAATCAATAACCCATATGGCCACTCTTATAGCTACTGATCAACACATGCAGCAGCTTACACAACAACAAACATACTGATGCACAAATTAAGACAGTTTAGTCACTAACCCATGCACTCAGTGAGACACATTTAATCACTCACTCATACAGTCAGTCATGCACCTACTAAATTCTTCATCCAGACAGTTATACATCCACTCATTCTTCAATATGTGAAACATATTTAAACTTTACAGACACATACAATCACTGGATGTTGTGATCAGTGATGTCATCAGTGATGTCATTTCAGATGTCATCAGTGATGTCATCAGTGATGTCACTGACCATGTCATGAATGATGTAATATGTGACATCATCAGCAGTGGATTGCGGGTGCGCGATATATAGTTAGCGCTTCTAACTATATATGGAATTTCAATGGTTTTATGCGAGTAAAATAAGGTTTTGTAAATGCTAATTCCTAACTATATATGGCCTAAAACCAATGGTTTTTTCATTGAATTTTCAAGGTTTTCTAAATGCAAATTCCTAACTATATATCCACTATAACCTATGGTTTTTTCTGTGAATATATATATATATACACACCAAGTAGGCCCTCACTCAGGGTAAAGTTTCACCAGCAATGATTTTATTGCACCCGTTTACGCGTTTCGGAGACCCTCGTCTCCTTGCTCACACACTGGTCTAAGTTTTAACCACATATTTACATGTTTGTATGTTAACATGAAAAAAGGACAACACGAAACATAACTCAAGATGTGTTGAGTTATCACAGCAGCCATTTTGTAATGCTATCTTTTAACAAGAAAGAATAACTTTTGTTTATATTTTGTTTTTGGTAAAGAGCCTAAGTGGCATAATCTTCATGTTTAAGGGATGCTACTAGATCATACACACCGTAATATGATCACAATGGGTCACTACCAGGTTCTATATGGCCCACTCATTCAGAGAGCATACTGTCATTTCAAATACATAGTACATATTTACATCAATCTAAAATACAAATCATTTATTATTTTACCCAAGTATATTGGAGAATATTCGTTCCTCGCCTTAGTGGCTCAAATGTACCAACGTGATGTAGTATCTAGTTATGCCTCTATTTCCATATGGTATGCTAAATGCTCCCCCAAATGCATCTACTCAAAACATGTCATCTGTATGCCAAGTGGCCCAATCTAAAGTGAATGCTCTGTCTCTTTTCAAGGGACATAAAACACATGACAAAACAAAATGAAAAATCAATTAACAATGAAGAAACAATGAATACTACCGGTGTATTAGACGTGTGTTCTCTTGTGTGGTTGAAAGATATTAGCTTTAACAGTGATATATACCCTGTGACAACCCTATCCCTACTTGTGAACAATTTTAACAAATGTTTATACATCTGAATCAATACTACCATGGTACAAATTTAATGAACTTATCTTTCAAGTGCTCTTGAATCACAATGACGTAATCCTGAAGAAAAGGTTAGCCTACCTCTGACAGCATCTCCTCCCAGGAGTAGGCCCCTTCCTTTCCTCCTAAGTAAAAATAAATCAAATATAAAATCAATCAAATTATTCAAATCCCAGTCTTACATTAAGCGCAAAACAAACAATACACGCCCAATATTAGTACATATTGGGCAGGATGACACTTTTTCACTTAGATATCTATGAAGTGGACCAACTAATTTTCATGTAGATGTATTCCTAGTTCCTCATCTAAGTTTTGGCCCCCAGGAGTTCGCGATTGGAGATCTATCATGTGCCAAGATTCTCTCTGTCTTAGGTGTCGAACTCTATTCCCACCCCTCAAGATTTTTTGTACCTGGTCTATTGCATAATATTTCAGCAGCAAACTATTGGACAAATGGTACTTTTCAAAATGTCTTGCCACTGGGTAATGGTTATCTTTGTTTTTTATGACCCTTAGATGTTCCAGAACGTTCTCTTTTTTTTGCTACAAAGATAGTACTCCCTACATATTTGAGTTGGCATGGACATTCTAAGACATATATCACATGTGTCGGACTGCAAGTCAAAAATTGCGAGATGATTTTTGTTTTGTATGTTTTTGTCATATAGCTGAACCTACACGCTTTGCAATGACCGCAGGGATAGAATCCCTGCAGATGCTGTGGTCCCTATGTACTACTTACATCATTTTTCACTAGAAAGTCCTTCAGACTCCTCCCTTTTTGGTATGTTGTAATCGGGTGGTTATTTTTTAGTTATTTTTTCACTGAAAAAAACAAATGTTACAGGTATGTTATAGTTAGTAATTAGCATTTAAAAACCTTAGAAATGCACTGAAGAAAAACAAAGGTTAAAGGGACATTATAGTTAGGCTCAGGTTTCACTTGTTCAAAACCAGAGAAATTCAGCAGTTATAGTTAACTGAGCTAACGATAACCCCCCCAATGCACGGCTTATGACGCACATATTACATCACTCATGACATGGTCAGTGACATCACTGATGACATCACTCATGATATCTCAAATGACATCACTGAATGTCATCCATGATGGTGGTAATTGTCGAATTGTAGGTGTTGGTGAGTGATTGCACCTCAACCAACTCAGTTTGGGCGGAGAGGGCAGATTTAAATTGGGCAGCTAGATTGTCAGAGTTTGTTGATCTGAGGTCTCATTTCCATATCTTCAATGTCAATGGTTGAGCCTTCCTCATCAATATCTCCCTGTTAATGTAAAAGAGGATGCTATGGTGGTCAGACCAATCACAAGGAGTAATGGAATCTAGGGTGATGGTCTGCCCCTTAGAGATGACATGTAGAGTTTGGTGAAACAGTAAAACACACACACACACCAAATACATAGTAAAATCACAGCACAATGAAGATACAGCAGTAAAACGTGGCACATGAATGGACACACTACACACAGTTTATGGTCAGAAATTGTAAACCCAAGGGGACAACTTGAAGAGGCAACAGACAACATAATGTAGTGACTGCTTAAAAATAGTTGGATGGCTCAACACAACTGTGTCAAGAACACACATATGCCTGCAACCATCCAATCTACTGCACACATGCCTATATTCACTCAGTCATCTACGCCCCCTCAGACTTACGCATACTGGCCCTGCACACACTCAGCACTCCCTTACACACATCCCCACTCCTATCTTCCATTCTTCTGTACACAGTAGCACGCACACAGACACACATGCCATGCATGCCCCCACTTAAACCCCATTTTGCTAAATTCCTTTGGTGCAATAAAATTCAGTGTTATTCTGACCAGGGGACAGCAAAAAATGCCATGCCAGGGGCCCCAAAAATTAATAAGATGACACTGAAAATATTATTATCTGCTGGGGGGGAAATGGAGAAAGGAGCAGTGAGGGAATAAAAATGTATTTGTTTTAACTGGTCAAAGTTTAACAAAGCACCTGTGTGCCTTCTGTGCCTTTTCATTCCAACCTTCATTCACCAGTGGGGTTGTACACAGTTGACAGTATCATTGCCTGCCCTGGCTGCAACCTAGTCGGGAGTGGGCGGATCAGTATCGCTCATGCAGAAAGCTTGATTTACAGTTGAGTGAGGCCTTGACAACTGTACTATGTTTGCAAGTATGTACTGTTCACTATCACTACCTGCCCACAAACTCTTAATTGCAAATGGGGGTTGCAATCCTCCAACCAAAACTCATCAACAATGTTACAGACCTTCCCTTATTGATAGCAAACAACTTCAGACACAAAGTAACCACAGGGAAACGTTTATAGAAACCCAAAAGTAACTCAGTATGTTGTAAATTTGGTATCTCAGTGTTCAAATATTCCTGATATTCAGCTGGTTGACAGTTGGAGGTGTTTGATCTCATAGTCTGGAGCAGTTAGATCGATAATTGATATTATCAAAACCTTGATAAAGAAGACACATCTTTCTGAACATGGATGCAAAGGGGATATGAGCCCATAAGTAAAGTTCACACACTGGACAACACAGGTCTTCCTAATTGTGCTTGCACAAAGGCCAACTATGTACTGAAACTTTCCAAACAATGCAAAAAAGAGTCAATAAAATGTAGTGCACGGAGGTCATATCTTCATAAAGCAGAGAGACTATCAGCTCACCTACACTTGTAAATGCTACTTCTTAATACAGCTCTCCTCTGATCTCTTGCTGTCTGGTGAGTAGAAAATAGGACTTATATGCGCCGTGTCTACATCGCTGGACTCTTGGGATGTCTGGGGCTTTCATGCATTAAGTCTGCAGCAAAAGTAATACACCCGATCATAGTATCAGCAGGGCCTCAGGCTCATTCCAGGCAGCAACGAAACAGGCAACATTTATCTCCATATTCTGGAGGCACCAGGAACAGCAGGGTCCACACATATATGGTGAATGTTGGTAATCTTCCCGAGCTGATGTGGGGCTCCATCTTACATTTCCATTCCTTGAATTCTTCCAACAGTCAAATTCTAATCGGTGTGGGTGTATCTCTACAATTCAAAAACCCAAACAACCAGGGTGGGGCAGAGTTTGCCTCCCCAGAGAGGTTTCTGAGAAGGTAATCCTTGTCCTCCTGGAAAGTGCTGTGGTGGGCAGTAGCTATGTGCAGCTGGCCATATACATTCTCCAGGAGCCTGCTCTGGTAGGGAACCTTGTGTATTCCGTTCAATGGAGGACCTGCAGACAAAGGAAGCAATGCTTAACTTTTTATACAAAATTAAGTTTGTGATCACCTGAGGATAAAAGTAACAGATGTACTTATGTGATCTCAAACTACCTGCTGATGTGCAAATTTTACAATGGTTGCCTTAATTTATTAAAACCTCATGCATATAATGCTCATCAAAAAAACGAATAAACAGGATGGGGCCTGCTGGACTTGGTCCTTTTTGCAGGGTCATCCCCAAACTTTTTGCCTTCACCCGTTTTTGTAGTCTTTAAGGACTCTGCACATTTTATTACAGCTAACCAGAGCTAAAGTGCATCTGCTCGCTCCTTGAAATGTGGTCAAATTGGCTTACAAACATTTGTCGCATTTTATTTACTTGTAGGTCCCTAGTACAATGCTACTATATGTGCCCGGGGTCTGTTCATTAAATGCTACTAGTGGGACTGCAGCACTCACTGTGCCACCCACTCAAGTAGCCCTTTAAACATGTCTGAGGCTTGCCATCGCAGCCTGCATGCAGTTTTAAACCTCCAGTTTGACCCCATGCCAAGCTTTAAACTCTCCTTTAATTGCATTTAAGCCACCCCTGAGGTCAACCCGAGGTAGCCCGTAGGACAAGTTGCATTGTGAGTTAAAGGATGGACATTTACTTTTAACTTTTACATGTCCCAGAAGTGAAAAACTCCTAAATGTGTTTTTCACTACTGTGAACCTCTCCCATAGGATAACCTTGTGTTGCCTTATTCATCAGGCACCTCGAAAGAATTATTCTAAGAAAATTTCTGCTTCTAAGAACTCTTCTCATGCAGTTTTTCAGATTATCAAATCTCTTACCTAATTAAAGGTAGTCACACCTTCCTCAAGTCCCTCAGTTGAGACTTTTTGACACTCTGGCCTTCTTCTCTGAAAAGGTGGGAAATATTCTGGATTCAGAAGCAAGAAACCTTCCACAACTAGAGACATGGTTCCACCCAATAGGCGAAGGTATTACGTTTCACCACTTTTGCCCTATCCAAACTGAGGAACTCATTTACCTCTGCTCCACAGTTAAATCGGGGTACCCCGCTGATCTAATTTCTCTACCATTTTGGAGCAGGGCTGTGAAACCATCCACCCAGCCCTATGTGAACTCATTCATCTTTCCATGGCCTCCAGATCCGTTCCCCAGCAATGGAAGCAAGCTATGGTAGTGCATCTTCTTAAAAAAATCTCTACTCGACCCCTCCAAACAGGAAAATGACTGGCCTATATCACTATTAACTCTATTCTCAAAAATAATTGTGGAACATGTGAATAAGCAGTTGGCCAGCTATCTTGCGGATAATAATCTACTGCACGGGGGCATGGTCTGGTGTTGGCCAAGATGGCTTCATAACATTTTTGCTCCGTCCCGGCCCTCACTTCAGCCCACAATATCTGCAATTGCTCCGGTTGCTGGAAAGAGGAGGCGGCCGGCGATGCTTTCCTGACACCATCCTGAGGCAGGGGAGGTGTCTCTGACCCCGGACGGCATGGCGGCTCGTGCATGGTGGTGAGGGGCCTGCCTGGCAATGAACGATGAGCTCCGGAAGGCAGAGGGGCAGAGTCATGTCAGAGCACTGCCTGCACTTGGAGCGCGTGACCCGGGATATCTGGCACTACAGATAGGCTGCTTGGGGCCTGCGGCTAATGCTACATCGTGTGCCGGTGAGGTGGATCCTGGAGACCTCGCTGCCTGTGAACTACCGGCGGTGAGCTCCCCATGGCCTGCCATCTACTTGGGTGAGCCAACTGGTGGTTCCTATGTTGTGCCAGTGTGGCCCGCATTTCGGCTGCTAGGTTGTGGTGACCAGTAGATGGACTCACCCTGGGAGATACGTGGGGGCATGGCGGCATCTATGGCACCCCCCTGTTCTATCTACCGACGGTGTTGGGCCCATGATTGTGGCTCGCCTGGTTGGTCTGCCCCCAGTTGGTTAAGTCTGGGACTTGCATCGTAAGGACCCTTTTAGTGGGGCCTGCTGTTGTTGTAGGTCTCTGCACGTGAGGCGCCGCTCTCTGGACCACGTAGAACAAGCGGTGTTGGGGACTGGGGTCTCATGACGAGCCATTCCGGTGGTGTGCCTGCTAGGGCCCACAGGACCACATTGAGGCAGCTTACGGAGGTGAGGCTGGGCATAGTGTGAGTGACGGGGGGACCATCCTTGGCTGCTCTAGAGTCCCTGCCGGCCTTCTACCTCGCTGGTGACGCTGAGAGATCAGTGCTTGGGGTGGACCGATGCAATCAGCGGAGGGTGGAACAGTGGCTACAGTTGGGATGCAGTGATTGGCGGGTAGCCCATCCTTGAGCGGTTAGGATCTATAGGGCATATGGAGGGGCGACTTCCTCTGCATGTCCATTTGCCCGGTCCCATCTTGGATCGTGTTTGTGGGATTCACGTGTGCTGCGAGCAAGTTGATGGTACTTATTGGAGCAAGTAAAAAGGGGAGATATCACATCCAAAGTGTGAGGCTGTGGAACTTGGTGATCAGAGATAAGTCATGGAGTGGCTTGCTGTTGGCTTGCATGGTGATGAAGAGGTTCTGTGTCCCCAAACAGCGTGAACTTGACATAGCAAACCCAAAGGGGACCTCGGCTGCTATGCAGACGAATAAATTGGACAAATATGCTGTACCGCACCAACTAACATCCAAGGAGGGGGCGACTGGTGATAAATTGGCCAGATAGGAGCCGTCCCTCAGTTCAGTCATGTCGGCGATCCAATCCTTGGGAACGACACTGGTGACCAAAATTGACAAGGTTACCATTGAAATTAACTTGATGAGGGCAGACATACGGAAACATGAGAGAGGGTCACAGCGACGGAGGGGAACGTGGGGGAGCTCGAATCTGCAACATGCAAGTTGGAGGAACCCATACAGAAATTAACGCATCAACACAAGCTGGTGGCCTTGAGGTTGGATGGCCAGGAGGGGAGGGCCCGCCGCAATATCATTAGGGTAGTGGGAGTGCCTGAGGGGGGCGGAAGGCCCCAGCATGGATCTCTTCATTGAAGATATTATCTAACACCACCTTAAGCATAAAAAACTGTCTACCCTGTTTACTGTGGAGAGAGCACACAAGGCCCTGATCCCTAAGCTGAAACCTTGGGCTCCTCCTGGGACGATCATCGCGTGTGTTCTGAATTTCAGAGACCGGGATGCCATTTTGCAGGCGTGGGTGAGTGGCGACCTTCCCTTTGAGAACTCGACAGTGAGGTTCTTCCCGGATTTCACATTGAGAGTGCAGCAGGAGAGACGCATGTTTGACCGGGTGAAATGAGCCCTTTGAGAAAAGGGGGTAAAATATATCATACTTTTCCCGGCCAAACTCAAGGTCCTGGACAACGACAAGTCCTTGTTCTTTCACATCGCCTACAGAGGTCCAACAACGGCTGGATGAGAATCTCACCAACCACTCAATCGCCGCAATGTAGGGGATTGGCGCAGTCGTCGCTTCTGCACTCTTGAGTCTCCACCTCGGCGCAGAGAGGGGGAAAGGTCGGTGTCCAGATCCAGGACCTCCCGGTCTGGAAGTCCACGAGTGAAGCACTGTATCCTGGGAAGTAAGGGACGGGTGCCATTGCTGTGCACTGTTGTATGATTTTTGAGGGGCATAAGGTACAGTCTTCAATGTCCGCTACTTTAGCTCATACTCAAGTAATGAAGAAGTCTGGGGCACGTCCAGATGGAACACTGTTTTGTATGCTCCAGCTTTACGTTATGTTGAGGGATGGAGTTGGGGGCCCGGGAGGGGGGCTATTGGGTTGTGGTGCCAGACAGCCCTACTTCAGTTTCTTGTTCACTGGGGAGACAGGCGATCTGCTATTTGGGATGCGGGTAGCTCTAGACCTACAATGCAGGGTTGCAGGGTGGGGGGACACTGTTATGGGGTTTTGTATTTCTCGTGGGGGTCACTGTTTGGTTCTTGCTTCAGATCTAATGCTTCAACATTTGTGTCAGATTACATCATTGTATAGGCTAGATTTTGCTGCCATTTCTACTTGCTGGGTGGGGGGGTTGGAGTAGATTGACAAACCTCATAAAAAGCTGGCAACCCTCTCCTGGAATGTAAATGGCCTGGGGGACAAACTTAAACGCACTATGGTTCTACAGTATTTGCACAGACCCTCCCCAGACATTGTCTTACTTCTATAGACGCACCTCAGGGGGAACAATCACTTGGCCCTTAATAGATACGGATACACACTACAGGCCCACACTGGTTTCACGTCAGGGTCCAGGGGCATGGCCATACTCATTAAAAATGCGATCCCTCTGGTGATACGTTGCACTTGGTGTGACCAACTGGGACGTTATGCTGCTCTGTCAGGAACTTGGATGTGGCAGGTGGTAAACATATGCTCCGTGTACATTCCCCTGCGACTGCATGAAATCCCATTTCCAGATCAGTAAGCTTCTGCTGGATCTCCTGCCTGGACTTTTGCTCTTGGGGGGGCAACATGAACAATACACTCATGCCTGAGATAGATAGGGAAACTCTTCTACCATTCACATTTAATCGTGCACTGGGACTGATGGAATTAATGGAGATGCTATAATCCCAGGTCTAAACAATACACTCATATTTCTACAGTACATGGCAGTGGGGCTCAGCTGGACTACATTTTTACACATACTGCCTCAACGGGTCTTTTTCAGGGAGGGTGCAATTAACGCGAGGGATATCAGACCACTCACCGGTGGAGGTACAACTTCATGGGCCAGCTCTCGACTGGTCTCGTCCTCCGAAATTGGATCCCTTTATGTTTCGGGATCAGGAATTTCTGAAGTGCTTTGAGGAACGCACACACTATACTTTGCTGAAAATGACCGCTCTGGAAGCTCCGCAGGTATCCTTTGGGAAGCTTACAAGGTGGTGGCGAGGGATTTTGTGCAGGCGGTGAGTGGTGCTCAACGTAAAGAAAAATGATTCCAGTGTGAGGAACTCCAACAAGAGATACTCGCCTTGCAGCGCACAGTAACTGCGGAATCCAAGGGTGTCGATGGGCTTAAGCATTTACTCAAACTCAAAGAACAATCCCTTCGGGACCTTGCCGAAAACGCAGCTCGGGCTCACGCGATCGCCACTCAGCGCAGAGTGTATGATCTGGGTGATAAAGCCAACAAACTGATTGCGTGGCTGGAACGGAAGGACAGGAGTCGCAATTGGGTTTCTGAGCTTCGTTCACAGAGGGGGCACAGAATGGTACCGGGGCAGTCCTGATGGAAATTTTTACCGAATATTACGAAAACATTTACCAGTCTCAATCCACATGGGGAAATCGGACTGTACTGAATTGCTAATCTCTGCCGTCTCTCGGGTCCGAGGACAGGGAGACGCTTGATTCTGACTTCCACCTGCAGAAGTAGAAAATGCCATGAGAGACTTGCAATAGGGGAATGCGGCGGGCCCGAATGGGTTCTCCACTGAGTTGTTTAAATGTGTGGCGAGCAAGCTGGCCCCTTACATGCTTGATATGTTTAGGGCAGCTCCTACAGACCTATCTCTCTCTTAAATTGTGAGGCCAAGGTTTTTGCCAAGATTATCGTAAACTGGTTAGGCCCAGTTTTGCAATCTTTGATTCACCCTGATCAATCTGGCTTTATGCTGCATAGGACCACGAGGCTCAATTTGAGACGCCTGTATGGAGTCATGTACATGTCTTAAAGGCAGCTAAATGTCCCAGCCGCTCTCCTCTCATTAGACTTGAGGATGGGATTCAACAGCATCAAATGGCCATACCTTTTTGCCCTGCTGGAGAAAGTGGGCATTGGCCCGCATTTGCAAAGTGGATCCTGTTGTCATACATTGCCAGATGGCCCGAGTTTGCGTTGCACAAGGGGACGCACCAGGGGTGCCCTCTGTCCCCCAAGTTGTTCGTTCTGCCGCTTGAGTCACTGGCGGCGTGGATTAGGAGTGACCCGGTAGTGAGGGGCATCGATCGCGGGGGGGAGGGGTTGGGAAGAGTGCATTTCACTGTATGTGGATGATATCCTTCTCTACGCACTCTGGTCCGACAAACATTTCATTGACTCATTCACATAATACGGTCTTTTGGTTCCTCTCTGGGTATCACATCAACTGGGACAAGTCTTGTTTTTTTCTTTAGCCGGGGACCCTCTGGTTCTGACGTAAGCATGCTCGGAGATGGTGCTGCAGGATAAGTTTAAGTACTTGGTAGTATGGATAACAAACTGAGGCAGAGTTTACCCAACTGAATCTACAGGTGCAGCTTTCCAGGTTGCGAGATGATGTAATGCACTGGTTGGGGCTCCCGATCTCCCTTAGGGAAGGGCAGTCCTCTTCAAGATGATGGCCCTCCCGCGTTTACTTTACAAGGTCCAAAACACTCCTTATCGGATTTAAGGCTCATTCTTTAAAACGATTGAGTCCCAGCTATGCAAGTTGCTATTGGGGGGGGGGCAGTCCCAGGATTGCGCTCAAGAAGCTACAGGATGGGGTGTATGAAGGAGGGTTGGTAGTAGCGGATATTAGGAAATACTACTGGGCTGCTCATCCTATTAACGTCAACAGTTGGGTTTTTCCCCACTTGAGGAACCAGCCTACAGGGTGGAATGACTGGCCTTGGGCGAGCGTAGTCACTTGGGAGAATTGTACCCTAGGGGTAGGGGCTGCATACATCTGCCACCACATACAAAGACAGTCATCGACATTTGGCATAAAGCAAATAGAATGAAGGAATGTGAGTGGAAACTCACTTAACAGACCCTGCTCTGGGAGGGAGACTTTATGAAAGAAGTGCAAAGGCTACATGGCTTCTAGAGTTGGAGCTTTATAGGTATTGATGTGCTCGGGATGTCTGGAAAGGTGGTAAAAGGGTGACATTTGATCGTATGTGGGAGGGCTTCCAAATGGGGGAAGGCGAATTTCTTAAATACCAACAGTTGAGTTTGGCACTCCAACCCCATTTGAAAGAGGGGACTGTGCTTCCTGAATATTCCCCATTGGAGGATAGGCTCCTCTTGGATCCCATGATCGAGAAAGCATTGTAACTGACATACAAAAAAACTGGTAAACAACACCCCAGACTTCCTGGGTTCCCTGGGGGAGGCCTGGGAAGCAGATGTGGGTTTTTTGGAGGGTGATGATTGGGTGGAGGCCCTCCAGTGCCCCAGAGGAATAGCCATCAGAGCGCGCTTTCGACTGTTCAACATTGCATTCTTCATAGGTCGTATGCCTCAAGAATGGTGTAGTGTCAGGATCCGTCCATCTCCTCGCCAGAAGGGTAGATCAAGAAGAAGGTACTAGCTAAGAAACCCTTGCTGGAAATCTTCACTGCGATTTCTAGTGGCAGCGTTGCGGAGGTCCGCCATCTTGGGAATGCGGAAGTAATTCCAATTTCTGCTGGGCAGTTTACTTTGCAGTTGTTCCTAGAGCATCTGTATTTCGCGCACGCGCGCAATTCGTGCTGCGCACTTCAACTAAAGAATTTACCGAAGAAGCTCTCTTCAGAGAAAATTCTTTTTCGACCAGAGTTTAGTCAGACAAGGCTTCCGAACAGAAACCTCAAGGAAAGTAACAAGTTACGTTTTCTTAGAATGAAAAAAGACATTTCCTAATTCACCTTTTTTCCCTCAGTAATCTTGTGACATGGAAGTATCACGACGTCGGAGTCAAGAGAAGTTGCCGTGAGGAGGAGTCTGAGTTTTGGGAATACTTCAGTCAAGAGAAGTTCCCTCAAAGACTTTCAAGTAAGCGTAGCAATTTTGGGTTATTCAGGAGAAGTCTAAAGGCAATGAACTAAAGACGCAGTGGACTCACTTTGGCAAGGAAGCTGAAGAGCGTTTGCGTCTAGAGCCTATCAGAGACTGTTTTGTGGAGACATTTTTGATAAAAAAACTTTGAAGCTTCAGAGTATGTCAAGATAGTAAGACTTGTTTTGAAAGGACTTGTTCCACAAGGAGTTATCGGAAGAATTCCAGTGTTAAAAGACATTTGCAGTTCTGAGTTTAAGACTTTGAGTATCAGGTCAGAGTGTGTTGAAGCATCGAATTTAGTCAAGAAAATTCCAAAGACCATTGAGTGTTCTTCCAGTGAACCAGTAGTAACACTTCAGACATTACCTATAAGAGAGTGGCAATCTTCCTAGTCTGTTTGGGTAAGGCTTAGAGTTCATAGAAGATAATTTAGAGCAGAGTAACTTAAAATGTTAAGTAGAGAAGGTTAAAAGAATTGTCTTTTCCTTTTTAGCGAGTCCAAGCTGAAGACTCCCGAAGCAGACCAGACGAGGAAGAAGTCTCTCTTGTTTTGTCTGTCCACTTCCCCTTTCCCTGGTGGGTTAGGACTAGAGACTGTAATATCTAAGCGGTTTCTGGTCTTGGCTTGAGGGGGACTGAGGAAAAAGCTTCTGTTCCTGAGGGGGCCGAACCAGTGTATCCTTTACGGTTCTGACAGATTGAAGTGCCTGCCTCTTATTGAGGAATCAGGTCCCCTTCTGGACAGAATGGCGGAAGGCTTCGATTTAAAGACTTTAAATGAAGTTTTAGGTAGTATGCAGGTGCAGTTAAATAACGCTTTAGAGGAAAACAAGGCCTTAAGGGAGGAAGTTAAAAGATCTAGTTTAGAGACCATGCAAACTCGTCAGAGGTTAGAAAGTTTAGTGACAACAGGGTCGTTACCTAGAACCTCAACACCACAGCAGTCATCCTCGTCAGGAATTTCAACTCAAGTAATTCACTCCATCTCCCCAGTCATTCCTTTAGCGCCCCCAGAGAGGTATGGGGGGATCCGATGAAGGCCCAGATTTTTCTGACGCAGTGTTCCTTACACTTTCTGTGTCGTCCTGTAATTTTCACTGATGATCAGGCTAAGGTAGCGTTCATATTGTCTTATCTGACGAGAGATGCGGCTGCTTGGTCCATGTCATTGGTCACCAAAAAAGATCCGATCCTAACCAATTATGAAAACTTCAAGGCGGAGTTTGCTCGAATTTTCGATCGACGATCCTGTGCACAATCTACCGATAATGAGCTGTTGGACCTTAAGCAAGGAAGTCGAGATTTGGTTGGATATTTGGCTAACTTTAATAAGTTAGTAGTGGAAACTAACTGGCCAGAGGAGAAAAGAGCGGCAATTTTTTATAGAGGCCTTCGGGACGAGTTAAAAGATGCCCTTGCCCAAATTCCGCAACGACCCACAGAAGTTTCCGCTCTCATAGACTTGGTTTTACAGTTGGATCATAGGTTAAATAAACGGAAACATGAAAAAAGAAAAGACTTTCGTCCCATACCTCCTCGATTTGACCGAATAAGAAGTGACTCTCAAAAGAGTTCAGAGGCATCGTCAGTTGAAGAACCCATGCAAATTGGATCAGTTCGAGGTCCTTTGTCAAAGGAAGAAAAAGAGAGACGGAGGAACTCACAATTGTGTTTATATTGTGGAGGTTCTGGGCATTTCGTCAGGGAATGTCCAAAAAGGTTGAAAACTTCGCTGCCAGTAAAAGATCGGCTTCGCCCGTAGAGAGAGTTGCACGGGTAGAAGCGACAGAAAAGTCAACTCCAGAATCTCAGCATATTATGAATACCCTCCAGTCTGCTGCTCCACATTTAATCGCAACTTTTGTGGTGAGGTTTCGAGATCAAGAGATTAAAGAAGTATCCGTCATGATTGACTCAGGGGCAACAGGAAACTTTTGTGACTTAAAATATGCTCAACGACATGGCATTCAATTTGTGAAGAAAGCTACTCCTGAACCTGTGCGAGCGGTGGATGGCACCAACTTGTCCTCGGGGCCCATCACTCATGAAACGGAGTTAGTCTAATTAACAGGATTAAAGGGACATTCGGAGTATATCACCTTTAACTTGATCGATGCTCCACAGTTCCAGTTAATATTGGGGCTTCCCTGGTTGACGGAGCACAATCCAAGGATAGATTGGAGTCAAAGGACAATAGAAATGACTTCACCTTACTGTGTCGAACATTGTTTTGGTACTGAGAAGATTCCAGAAGATGAGTCACAGGTCAAGATCTTAGCTTCTGTTCACCCGGCCCAAATCTGTGCAGTGGAAGTAAAATCAATCCCAGCGGAGTATCAGGACTTAGCAACGGTGTTTGATAAAAAGAAGGCAGAAACACTTCCTCCGCATCGTCCTTACGACTGTAAGATAGACATTGAGCCTGGAGCAATTTTGCCCTGCAGTCGAATTTATGCACTCACAGAGACGGAGAATCGGTTTTTGAAAGAGTACTTAGACAAATACTTGGCCAATGGATTTATTCGTCCTTCACAGTCTCCTGTCTCCTCGCCTCTTTTTTTTATCCCGAAGCGAGATGGAGATCTGCGGGCCTGTATTGACTACAGAGCATTAAATCAGGTCACTGTCAAGAATAGGTACCCGCTCCCACTAATCTCAGTACTGTTGGATCAGGTCAAGAATGCTAAGGTCTATACCAAGCTCGACCTTAGGGGAGCATACCATCTCATCAGAGTAGCCTCGGGAGATGAGTGAAAACCTGCGTTTCGGACTCGTTATGGGCTATTCGAATACCAGGTAATGCCATATGGCCATTGTAATGCTCCCGCAGCCTTCCAACATTTTGTAAACAACGTCTTGGGGGAGTTTTTGGATCGAGTGGCTGTGGTTTACATCGATGATATTTTGATCTTCTCCAACAGTCTGGAAGAACACATTCCTCATGTGAGGGCAATTTTGAGTAAGTTACTGGAGAATCATCTCTATGTCAAGTTGGAAAAGTGCGCCTTCCATGTTACCAGAGTTGAGTTTCTGGGTTTTGTGCTATCTCCCGAAGGAGTGAGTATGGATGTCACAAAAATTAAAGCAGTCCAGGATTGGCCCTCTCCCAAGTCTGTAAAGGAAGTGCAGAGTTTTCTTGGGTTTTCGAACTTCTACAGAAGGTTCATCTCCGATTTTTCGCAGAAGGTAACCCCCATTACTCGGCTCCTTAAGAAGGGAATCAAGTTTGAATGGAAGGAAGAAGCTGAGGAGGCTTTTCAATTTCTGAAGGATTCATTCACTCGAGCTCCAATATTGTTACATCCACGAACTGAAGACCCCTTCTATGTAGAAGCTGACGCTTCTGATGTTGCCATTGGAGGAATTTTGTCTCAGCGACATCCCGTTTCAGGTCAGTTACATCCTGTGGCGTATTACTCTCATAAGCTCAATCCTCCTGAGTGTAATTATTCTATCGCTGACAAGGAGCTTTTGGCCGTGGAGAGTGCCTTTGTGGAATGGCGTCACTATTTAATGGGAGTGAGGCATAAAGTGACAGTCTTTACGGACCACAGAAATTTACAGTTCCTCAAGTCAGCACGAACCTTAACTGCGAGGCAATTGCGGTGGTCATTGTTTTTTGCGGACTTTGACTTCGTCATTACCTTTCATCCCGGGAAGAGTAATGCCAAGGCAGATGCATTGTCCAGGATAGATTCAACCTCTTCAGAGAAAATTGAAAGAGAGGAACAGAGCATCATTCCGAAGGAGAAGATTGTCATGGTGACTACAGCGAGTGATCTGGGTGACAAGGTGCAGAAAAGTATGTCCATTCAAGAAATGAAAGATTGGTCTCAGAAGGAGAAAGGTCGAAAAATTAAGAATGGTTTGCCATATCAAGATCAACGTTTGTTCCTGCCGACACCAGAGCTCCAAGAAAAAGCATTGGAATCCTGTCATGATCACTTATTGGCAGGGCATAAAGGAATTCTCAAGACCACAGAGTTGATGGAAAGGAACTTTTGGTGGCCAGACATGAGACCGCAGATTCGGCAATATGTAACTTCCTGTGAGAGGTGTTTGCGGGGAAAAGCAGACAGGAGATCTCCTCAAGGGAAATTAAGGCCCTTACCGGTGCCGCCTCACCCCTGGCACACGGTGTCAATGAATTTGATAGTGGAATTACCCTCTAGCCTAGGGTTCACCACAATTTTAGTGTTTGTCGATGTATTCTCTAAAATGGCACACTTCATCCCCTTAAAAAAGGTTCCTGATGCACCCACCTTGGCACAGCTTTTTTCCCAGCATGTTGTGCGGTTGCATTGGATTCCCAAGATCCTGGTTTCGGACAGGGGAACTCAGTTTGTTTCGCATTTTTGGAAGGCTTTCACCCACAGGCTAGGAATAGACATTCGGTTCTCCACAAGCTACCATCCAGAAATGGATGGCCAGACGGAGAGAGTGAATCAGGAACTTGAGCAGTACTTGCGGCTATACCTATTGGATCAAAAGATGGAATGGCCTGAGATGGTGTGGGCAGCGGAGTTTGCTTATAATAACTTGGTTCACTCTTCCACTGGTTATTCGCCTTTCTATATAAATTATGGTAGGCACCCTACCCTAATTGTGGAAAAAGAAGAGAGTTCAGTCCCTGCAGTGAATGACATAGTCTCTAGAGTGCAGAGATCCCTTGCTCAAGTTAAAGAAAATCTGTCCAAAGCCAAGGAATCGTATAAAAAACATGCTGATAAAAAGAGGAGAGAAGATCCAGTTTTTTGTCCTGGAGAAAAGGTGTGGTTGTCCACAAAAAATTTGAAATTAAAAACTAATCGGAAATTCCAACCCCGATTTTTAGGGCCTTTCACAGTGGAGAAAATGTTAGGTCCTGTAATGGTTAGGCTACACTTACCCTCTTCTCTGAAGATTCATCCTACCTTTCATGTTTCTTTAATTAAGAAAAGTCCAGCACATTTGAGAGTAGGCTTGACTCCTAAGCCAGTCCAGGTAGATGGTGAGGAAGAGTTTGAAGTACATAACATTTTAGACTCAAGGTTCAGAAAAGGCACACTACTATTTGGTTGACTGGAAGAACTTTGGTCCAGAGGAAAGATCTTGGGAGCCTAGTGAAAACATACATGCCCCAAGATTGCTCAGAGACTTCCATAAGCTTCATCCTTCAAAACCCCGGTTGGGGAGAGCATCCTTGGTGGGAGGTACTGTCAGGATCCGTCCATCTCCTCGCCAGAAGGGTAGATCAAGAAGAAGGTACAAGCTAAGAAACCCTTGCTGGAAATCTTCACTGCGATTTCTAGTGGCAGCGTTGCGGAGGTCCGCCATCTTGGAAATGCGGAAGTAATTCCGTTTTCTGCTGGGCGGTTTACTTTGCAGTTGTTCCTAGAGCATCTGTATTTCGCGCTCGCGCGCAATTCGTGCTGCGCACTTCAACTGAAGAATTTACCGGAGAAGAGTGTTTTCCTCACGCTCTCTTCAGAGAAAATTCTTTTTCGACCAGAGTTTAGTCAGACAAGGCTTCCGAACAGAAACCTCAAGGAAAGTAACAAGTTACGTTTTCTTAGAATGAAAAAAGACATTTCCTAATTCACCTTTTTTCCCTCAGTAATCTTGTGACCTGGAAGTATCACGACGTCGGAGTCAAGAGAAGTTGCCGTGAGGAGGAGTCTGAGTTTTGGGAATACTTCAGTCAAGAGAAGTTCCCTCAAAGACTTTCAAGTAAGTGTAGCAATTTTGGGTTATTCAGGAGAAGTCTCAAGGCAATGAACTAAAGACGCAGTGGACTCACTTTGGCAAGGAAGCTGAAGAGCGTTTGCGTCTAGAGCCTATCAGAGACTGTTTTGTGGAGAAATTTTTGATAAAAAACTTTGAAGCTTCAGAGTATGTCAAGATAGTAAGACTTGTTTTGAAAGGACTTGTTCCACAAGGAGTTATCGGAAGAATTCCAGTGTTAAAAGACATTTGCAGTTCTGAGTTTAAGACTTTGAGTATCAGGTCAGAGTGTGTTGAAGCATCGAATTTAGTCAAGAAAATTCCAAAGACCATTGAGTGTTCTTCCAGTGAACCAGTAGTAACACTTCAGACATTACCTATAAGAGAGTGGCAATCTTCCTAGTCTGTTTGGGTAAGGCTTAGAGTTCATAGAAGATAATTTAGAGCAGAGTAACTTAAAATGTTAAGTAGAGAAGGTTAAAAGAATTGTCTTTTCCTTTTTAGCGAGTCCAAGCTGAAGACTCCCGAAGCACACCAGACGAGGAAGAAGTCTCTCTTGTTTTGTCTGTCCACTTCCCCTTTCCCTGGCGGGTTAGGACTAGAGACTGTAATATCTAAGCGGTTTCTGGTCTTGGCTTGAGGGGGACTGAGGAAAAAGCTTCTGTTCCTGAGGGGGCCGAACCAGTGTATCCTTTACGGTTCTGACATGTAGGCCCGCATTAAGGCGGGGACTCCGAGTTATGTGCCAGGGGATGTGGCAAGAGGGGATCTTTCTTTCACATGGGGGAAGGCGAATTTCTTAAATACCAACAGTTGAGTTTGGCACTCCGTTCCCATTTGAAAGAGGGGACTGTGCTTCCTGAATATTCCCCATTGGAGGATAGGCTCCTCTTGGATCCCATGATCGAGAAAGCATTGCCACAGACATCCATAAAAACTGGTAAACAACACCCCGGACTTCCTGGGTATCCTGCGGCAGGCCTGGGAAGCAGATGTGGTTTTTTTTGGAGGGTGATGATTGGGCAGAGGCCCTCCAGTGCCCCTGGGAAATAGCCATCAGAGCGCGCTTTCGACTTGTTTAACATTGCATTCTTCATAGGTCGTATGCCTCAAGAATGGTGTAGGCCCGCATTAGGGGCGGGGGCTCCGAGTTATGTGCCAGGGAATGTGGCGAGAGGGGACCTTTCTTTCAAATTTTGTGTTCTTGCCCCAGGAACCAGAAGTACTGGAAGGATGTCACCTGTGTAATGGAGGCTGTAGTGAGTTAGCAGATCCCATGGGAGTCCAGATGGCATATCCTTGGCGTCACTGGAGAGATCAAATAGCCAAAGGGGCCAAACTGTGGCTAGCTTTGGCAGGAGGGTCGCTAAGAGGAACATCGCACGCGCAAGGGGGGGCGTAATCCCCAACAGTTGCTACATGGCCTTGCGATATGGACTGGCACCATAGTGTGGAGCAGGTGGTTTATCAAAGCCGTGGATGCCCTCGCAAATGTGAGAAAATATGGGGGCCTTGGACATTTTTTAAGGGTCTGTGATGGGTCTCATGAGTTGCATTGGAGTGTTCAGTGACGTATTCCATTGGGTAGTCTGCGGCATTGCATTAAATGTAATTGTGTACTGTGCGTTGTAATGCCTGGTACTTGCCATGTCTTCTACATGCATTGTCCATGTATATTGAGATGTGCTTATATCTGAAGCTTGCCCTTTGATTCAATAAAAGAAATTAAAAAAAAATCTACTGCACAAAACCCAATCACGTTTTCGGCCCTTACATAGCACCAAATCTGCCTTGTTGATGGCTTCTGAATCAGCTTGTCGGATTATGGATGAGGGGGACACTGTGGCCATATTGAAGTTGGACCTTAGTGCCTCCTTCGATAGGTTGTCACACAATATTCTGCTACAGAGCTTTTGAAATTATGGAATCGATGCAGTGTGTTGCACTGGCTGTCCTCTTTCCTTTCAGGATGTACCTTTCAGATCTCTCAGAAACCATTTAAGTTGAGAGTGTGCCCCCTGCAGCAGGGAGTCACAAAAAGGCTCTTCACTTAGCTCAACTTTCTTTAATATTTATGCCACCCTATGGCGGGGGTCATTGAGCGACATGGATTTTCTGTTATCTCTTTACATTCGCTTTATTGCTTCTTGGATGAACAATAGCTCTTTCAAGCTAAATGGTGATAAGACGGAAGTCATGATCTTGGGCAAGAATTCACAACTCTGGAGCCCTCAAGATTGGCCAGAATCCTTAGGGACTCTCCCTGACCTGTCCCATAAAGTTAAGAATCTGGACTTTGTATTGGATGAGAATCTTTCCATGAAGCCTCAGGTGTCAAGCCTACCCACAACTGTTCCGCTGTGCTCAAGTGTTTGAAAAAGTTAATTGGGTTGATTCTCCAGTCAGCCCAAAGGACTGTGGTCCAAGCCCTAATCTTGTCTAGATTGGACTATGGTAACATATTGTACTTAGGAATAGATTTAGCTTCC
Organism: Lissotriton vulgaris; assembly: GCF_964263255.1. NCBI lineage: Eukaryota > Metazoa > Chordata > Amphibia > Caudata > Salamandridae > Lissotriton > Lissotriton vulgaris. Next base: position 1,722,235,917 of record NC_141694.1, on the reverse strand, counting down.
ATCCGACAACTACAGATATGTTCAGAGTTGATCAGCTAGACTTCTGTACCAGCTTCTGAAGCACACCCTGATTTCCCACCTTCTCTAAGAGCTCCATTGGTTTGCAGTTTTAAAGTGCATTCAATTCAAAGCTGGAGCTACTTCTTCAAAACCAGAGCTGGAGCAGGCCCATGTTACATGCAGGATCTGGTGGAGTCATAGCAGCCAACACGCATGCTGAGATCTAGAAACTTGGCCTTGTGCACAGTGCCAAGGTTTCACTTGGCTCGCATGGCAGAGTGCTCCTTCTCTGTTTTGGATCTGAAACTGTGGAACTCCCTTCCTGAGCCCCTGAGAAAATGCATTTCATTACTTGCATACCGTAAAGGCTTCAGGACCTGGCTGTTTTAAGCTGTTACTCTGTCATCTGTTTTTCTCAGCGCCGGCAAACCCTTTTTGGGTCGCTGTGCGCTTTAAAAGATTATAAATAAATAAATACATGCTGATGACCCACAAATTGCCATCACCCTGTCACAAAACAGTGACATTGTGGCCTCCTCCCTCCGTGAATGTCTATCAGAAGTAGCAACATGGATGGGCTTAAGCTGTTTGAATCTTAATGCGGGGAATACATAGGTAGTGGTTCTAGGCAAGTATATCGACATCATGTCCAATGCCTGGTGGCCCGATGACCTGGGTCCTCTACCAGTTTCCAAGGCTAGGGTTAAAAATCTAGGCCTCAGGTCTGATGCAAAACTATCTGTTGATGCTCAAATCACTGACCTGGCAGGGAAGTGCTTTGGAATCCTGAGGCCTCTGAGAAAAGTTCTCCATCTTTTACCAGAGGACTCCCAGAAAACTGTGATTAAGGCAATGGTGATATCCAGGCTTGACTAATGTAACATTTTATATCTTGGGATGTCCCAGGCCCATTTGAACAGACTTCAACAGGTCCAGAACTCGGCGACTTGGGTACTGATGAAGATTCCGAGTGTGCCTTTATGAGACTCGCGCTGCCAAAACTACATTTGATTCCTATAAGGCATAGAACTCTCTTTAAAGCACTAAGGGCCCGATGTAGGTAGCCCTTTACCGATCGGAATCGGCCGAAAATACCGATTTTCGGCCGTTTCGATCGGTAAAGGGCTATCGAGATGTAGGGGCACATTTTCGGTAATTTTACCGATTCGGTAAAATTACCGAAAATGCAATGTAGGTAGCCAATGTTCCATCAGCACATGGCTTACAGAATCGGTATTTTACCATGGAATACAAATCCATGGTAAAATACTGATTCCTGTGTACATGCACATCTGTGCATGTACACATGTGCCATGTGACAGACAGACGTGCCCTTAGGGCATGTCTGTGTGCCACATTGCACACATGCCCGTTTTGGGGGTGCTAGAGGGTGTCAAAGTGACACCCCCTGCACCCTTGCCAAATTCGGTATTTACCGATTCGGTAAATACCGATTCGGTATTTGACTTTAATCCTATGGGCTTCAAAGGCCCATAGGATTCAATAGCAAATACCGATTCGGTATTTACCGAATCGGTAAATACCGAATTTGTAAGGAATCGGTAACGATTCCAGATGTTGGGACCTACATCCCATTTACCGATTTTGAAATACCGAATCGGTAAAATTCGGTATTTCAAATTCGGTAAATGGGATTTATCTACATCGGGCCCTTTGTTATTGCTTTAAAGCTCTCGCCTCCCACGGTCCTAACTACCTTTAGCAGATGGTGAAACCTTCCATGCCCTCTAGACATTTGAGATCATCTGCAGCTAAAAAGGACGTCATCTGAAATTCAAAAGGGCCAGATCAGGAGGCAGGTCTTTTTGGCTTCCTACCTCCTAAAGCTTTGAATACCTTTCCTGTGGAAATTCGGCAAGCTCCATCCGAACCCCAATTCAGGAAGAAGTTGAAGACCTGGCTTTTTGGCTTAGAGTGAACTTCTCTATCAGTCAGGGTTATCCTCCTTCTACAGTGTCATCACCATAATGCTGGAACACTCCACAAGAAGTAGCCATGCGCTTTATAAATTATTGTTTATTTATTTATTACATTTAATGAGGGCTAACTTTTGATTGGGAACAGGTCAACATTCCATGTTTGGTGTCTGTGAAATTGTAATAAAAAATCACCCTCAATGGTAAAGTCGGGTTTTAAGTAAAATGTTGAAAATGCCACATTTAAAATGTTTTTCTGAAACAACACAATGGCCTATACTGATAATTACTAAATTGGTCTTTTCACCCAATCACAGCGCCAAATAGAACCCTCACCTGTGGCCAGCACAAACCATTTAAAGGAATCCACACCTACAGCAACGTATGTCACCAGTCCTGCCCGCACTAGCGGAAACTCTCCACTATTGGAGAAGTGTTACATGAGCCACAACTTTTCAATCTTGCATCAAGGGCAACATTTTCAGCTTTTGCCGGTCCAAAGTGAAAGTGGCAGACACCTTGTGGTGTAAAGAAATGTAGCATGAAACAATTAGAGAGAGAGAGGGTAGGAGGTACTCTTAGTCCCCCGGTTGAGTATGCAAAACAAAGAAAGAGTGTCATATGCAAAGGGGTCTGTGTAGAAACACAGAGGCAAAGACTGTAGGAAAATACCCTCTCATGGACACATTGGAAACCTTCAAGGGATTTATGGGAAGCCCTCACTCACCAACCTGGTTGGTGACATGCTTCATCATCGGGCCCACCAGAAGAAGCGGAATGCTTCCCTGGTGTGCTACAACGCCAGATTACTGCGGAGAGTGTACCTTGGCGGTATGGGCGCGCTAAGGCCCACCCTAACCAAAGGACGTGAAAGTTAAAAATTGCTCTATGTGTGAAAAGGTGCAAAACAGAACACAAACCACAAGTTGTGGGAATTACCTCCACTCAGAGGAACATGTACAGTTTGTGTTCTAAAAGATCCACGCCCCATGGGTCTCAGGAGGGGGGTGGAGGCGACTATGGCACAACGCCCGCATTGCTGGCACCCGCTTGGCACCTAGCTTCTCCTGCTCCGGACCCCGCGGATGATCCACGGGGTCCGGAGCAGTCGCCTCCACCCCCCTCCCGAGACCCATGGGGGTGGATCTTTTAGAACACAAACTGTACAGGTTCCTCTGAGTGGAGGTAATTCCCGCAACTTGTAGTTTGTGTTCTGTTTTGCACCTTTTCACACATAGAGCAATTTTTAACTTTCACGTACTTTGGTTAGGGTGGGCCTTAGCGCGCCCATACCGCCAAGGTACACGCTACACGGTCCTGACGAATGCCCATGTAAATCTTACACTTATAAAGGGCAGAAACATGTTGACCCCCACTTTAAGTGGAAACTCCCATCATAATCTGTGGTAGTTCCCCCACACATACCTTTTAACTATGTCTAAACTGACCAGTGAATAAAATCTTTTTGGTTGGTACAGTTTTAGACATTTTTAACATCACTTTTCACATCACTGTCACAAAATCCAGCTCCGCAGTAATCTGGCGTTGTAGCACACCAGGGAGGCATTCGGCTTCTCCTGGTGGGCCCGATGATGAAGCATGTCACCAACCAGGTTGGTGAGTGAGGGCTTCCCATAAAGAAATGTAGCACAGCTCGTTCCAGGTCCTGAGGAGAACCCCACTTAAAAAGCATGCAATGGGGTTCGAAATGCGTAGACCTTTTCTTGTCCAAACAAATACATACAAAGATGAATTACAAGGTGAACCTCTGTTTATGAATCACACTGAAACAATTATTTTTTATTAATCTTGATTACCTGAATTGTACACCTTTTGGCAAATGCCCTGAGTGGGGTGATGTTGTTTGTGTAAAAACTTTGAAAACAGTTCAAAATATCCCTTCACCCCTCCTCTACCTAGTCTGGGATACTTATTTTTCTTCCTATGCATACATACTTTACATATTGACTCTAAATTAAGCCTGATTGCTTTGTGCCAAGCTAGGCAGACCACTTTCCTTGCCTCACTCCCCAGGCACCCAAGGTTTTGGCCACTTGCAGGATGCATGCCTTTGTGTCCATTGCAGTCTGGGGGTTCCCTCTTTTAGGACATGCACTCCTAGGACCAGGCCATAGAAGTACAAGGTTACCCCCGTTCTTTCAGGGTCCCCAGCAAGTACACACTCTACTGGTCTAAGAGGGAGGCAGGGAACTAGAACCAGTATATCTGGGGAGAGAGTCCAATGAAGGTACAAGAAGTGCAAGTTCAGAGTCCTTCCACTCAAGACAGGGGTTCACCCAATCAATGGGTCCAACATTCTTCAGTTGTATCTCCTCTTCTCACACTATTTGGCTCTTTGGCTGGTATCATGCGCACTTAGCATGTTCTCCACCTGGCTGTGTTGCATAGATCGATGGAGAACATGCCCAGGCTCATAGGCACTACCTTAGACGCCAAACAGGCCGCTCAGATCAATCACGATGCTGCTCATACAGCATTGTGATTGGCTGGGAGAGTCTGCTTCCGGTGCTGCCAGTGCAGATGAAGAGGACGAGGCATGCAACGGTGGTGAAGGCAAGTTCATTTTTAATTTTTTTAATCCATTACCCCCCACACCCACCTCCCCCATTCCAAGGCTGCCAACACGGTTTAGGTGCTATATATTATTAAAAACTTAAAAAATGTATACCTTTACTTCTACTGGTTGGATTTTTGTCATTTTGTTGTCAAATAATTTATAATAATTTAACTCTACTTTTCTAAATTAGTGTGGGATTTTTTTTGCATTGTGTTTTAACTTTATTACTGTTTGTATGCTGCATAAATACTTTGCACCTTCCCTTTAAGTTAAGCCTGACTGATTTTGTGCCAATGTACCAGGGGGTTAAGCATGGGTCAATTTAGTGACTTTTTTAGATCACCCTCACAGGGCTGTTCTTTGAACAAGGGTTACACCCCCAACCAACAACCCAATTTGTCACAGCGAGATATTTGAAGTGCCACACTACAATTATACAGCCCGTGCTGACTTGCCGTATGAGATAATGTGCTATTGTATATTGTATTTTAAAAGAGTAGTCTGCCTATTCACCTAGAAGACAAGCAACAACCTTATTCTGATTGCCACATTGGGGCCAGGAGCAAACACTACCCACTGAAATACCATTTGTCTATAGTATGAGGTCATATGTTTGCGCGATTCCAATTTTACCACTGTGTAAATACTTGCAGACATGGTGATTTATACACGGAAACCCCATTACGGCAGTGCTAAACCTGCACAATGTCCTCGAGGGAGAACCTGGCGCAAACATCACATACATGCACCCTAAAAACTAAACGCAATTGCATGTAGCGAGCCAGGCGCAAAGAGAGAGTTTGTGCTTGATTGTAAGAAGCACCACGTGCTCACAATGAGGCTGATGCTGCAGTCGGTGCACTCCACGATGATTAAACATTCTGAAAAGCCCTATCTGTTCGGAAGTTCTATGGAAGGAGATGTTTCGCACAACTCCACATCCTAAAATATTAAATTGTTTGTTCATCCATTATTAAGGAGCCACAGGAGCTGTTCCCCTTGAGGGTCCGGCACATCTAGAGCCTGGCGAGGTGCAAAGGCTTCTGAGCTGCTAACTGGAGCCTAAAATGCACATTAGGGCACACATCCTCACGGAACACGAGCGTTCTATTTTTACCAATTAGAAAAACTGGGCAGCCTTTGCAAAAACAAGAGTATCATTAAATTCGAAATAAGTAAGCCAGACACTGAAGACAAAATGAAATGGCATTCCCACTTTAGCCAGGCAATGCTCTGCTTATGCATTTTTTTGGGAAGGTAAATTATTATGCTCGTTTCTGATATTACACCTTAGACCAGACAATTATGTGGAATAATTAGATAGCCATGTATAAGGAACTAGCAGCCCGCCCCGGCTTTGCCCGGAGCAGAAGGGGGCTGGGGGCAGCATTTTAAGCCTCTGTGCACCCCCCCACATTGCCCAGACCGCATCCCTCCCGCCTCCCGCCCTGACATTGGCCATACCGCCTCCCACCTCCCGCCTCCCGCCTCCCGCCTCCCACCTTGAGCCTTCAGCCTTGAGCCTCCGGCCTGCCGCCCGCCCCGACATTGGCCATACCGCCTACCCCTACCGCCTGCTGCCTCACGCCTTGCGCCTTGAGTCTTCCGCCGCCCGCCTCCCGCCTCCCGCCTCCCGCCTCTCGCCTGCCTTTGCCTTACCGCCACTCCTCGCCGCAAGTCACCGCTCCTCCCCGCATATCGTCATGACGTACCGCCACTCCTCTCCGCAAGTCCACTCCTCGCCGTAAGTCACCGCTCCTCCCCGCATATCGGCATTACGTTACGTGTAGGTCGCGATCAGCGAAACATCGCGGCCGGCGCTTGTTTTAGGGGACTACTTTGTTTACAAATTTTTATTTTTTAATTTACGTTTTTTTGTATTTAATGTCGCCTATGTCCATCTACACACCCTGACATTTTCATAGATGTATCGGGTGTGTAGATTGGCGCTGTGGTTCCCGAGTTTACCTGGCCAAAAGGTGCAAGTTCTCTCTTTATAATAGTAGTATAGATTAAAGTTCTTGGATAGATTTATTAATGGTATTGCTGGTAAACAAACGTCTCCTCCAGACAATTCCCAGTCCCCTCCTGGCTTTAAATAATTCATTAATTAATTTTATTATAGATACTCTATTGCGCCACCTTTTGCTTTCAACACTCGGTAATGCTTTACTTAGCCCCAACTCACTGTCCACTTTACCACGGCATTCGTTTTTTTAAATGTATTTTGTTTTAAGGTCGGCTAGCTGCAATTTGGTGTCACTGTGCTCTTTTCTCAACATTAACTTTCGTGTGATTTTTTTATTTTTTATTTGCCATTCCAAGACGGGTGTCTGCAGTCATGAAACATCAAATTTAAAAAAGAAAAACACAAGTCAAAACCACGCCAGGACACATGCATAAAGATGTGGGCATCTTGGAAGTAAGCCTGCTAGCATAAAACAAGAGAACCAATGGTAAGTATTAGTGAGATATAATCTATGACCCCTTTCTTTTATGCATCTGTGTTCACATAGGATAAATATAACATATATGTTGTGATAAACACTAATTTAAATTAAAACTTTGAATTACATGAAAGAAATTTTCTCAGAGTACTCTGTGTCATCTTGGGATTAATGTGTACAGAAGGGGCTTTCAGGGAGTAGAAAACAGGCAGTGGAAGACAAAATGAAGTGTTGTTGACTGTGTCCCACATATGATCATACAGTTAGGGAGAACCTCTTCACGAGGTTAGGCCTCTGCAAGAGTCTGTGGAGTTCGAACATTGGCCCAAACCGGACTTTCCACCATGCAGGGCAAAGGTGGCCCCGGTGTCTTGGGATGAGCTGCGGAAGAATGCAGGTAACAGCCTCTACTTATGTCCATGTTTTAAAACATATATGACAGTAGGAAAATTAATCCCTACAGGCAGTTGGTGGATATTTGGTGGCATCTTTTCATCAGGGCCAGAAGACTGTGGAACGAACATCGGCCCTTGCAAAAATGTTCAATCCCAGCCGCTCCCATTCTTTCCTCAATCCATCCATCCATCCACACCACCCATCCATCCATCCTCTCTTCTCTCTTTTCTCCCTCTCTTTTGAAGTCCCTCATGCTTCCTGGAATGAACCTCGGGGATCTAAGGAGAGTGACTGAGGCACCAGCAGTGACACAGGGCTTTAAAAACCGGCCTTAACTGGCTCCATCTCACCAAGGAAATACTCGAATGAAGAAATGGCCAGTCCGACCCGGCTATCCAGTTACAAGTGGGAAATACTACTCCAGGAAGTCCCACCTACTTTGTCTTCCCCATCGTCTAGCGTGGACGTTGGAGACTTATGGAAGGTCAAGCAACACAAAGGCGGCCATCTATCCATCCAGGGTAGATTCTAAGACCAGAGGTCACTCAAGGCCATGGTCAGTGGACAGGGATCCTGGAACAGAGACTCTGGGCCATATGTATCAAGCCTTTTGCGATTCGGTAAGGCCGAAATTTGCAGAATTTCGGCCTTAGCGAATCGCAAACAGCCTTTTTTCCAATTTTGAAATGTATGAAAAAATAGCAAAATAAGGAATCGTTAAAAAATTGCGATTCCTTATTTTGCTTAAGCATTTCAAAATTGCAAATTCAGGTTTAGAAATCGCGAATTACCACCAACTTGTAGTTGATGGTAATTTGCGATTTCTTGTAAATATGCACAATTGTGCATTTGTGAGGGTGGCATATGACGCACATACATGCCCATTGGGCATGTGTGTGCACCATATGCACACACATGTAATTTTCAGGGGTGCAGCAGGGTGTCCTTGAGACACCCCTGCACCCTTAGAATAATTCTCAAACTGCGATTAGCAAATTGCGAATTCGCAAATTGAGAATTATTTCACAATCATTCCTATGGGCCTCCTGGCCCATAGAAATGAATGGGAAATTATTCCTTATTTGTGATTTCTCAAATTGCGATTTCGCAAATAAGGAATGATTGGAAATCGCAAAAAAATAGTGATTTTCTACATACATACCATTTTGCGATTTCTAATAGCGATTCCTTAAAAATCGCTATTTAGAAATCGCAAATGGTGATGATGATACATATGGCCCTCTGTTCTTTGTGGCTTGAAGCATGTCTTTTCCTTCATGTGTGCATTTATTTGGATGTTTCTTGTACTGGTTGAGATGCACCATAATGACATTCCACTCACAGTAAAGCTTGGGAGGCAAACCGCTTTTGAGGGAATGTTTCTTATGAACTCAGAATTGAACACTGAGCTTAAACTGTCTGTATTGGTATTTATCTACCTGAAGCCTAGCTAGGGAGCAACAGAGAGCAATACACCATCAAGATTATTAAGTGGGATTGTCCTATTACTTACCGGTAATCTTCATTACTCCTGGTCCCGTTGACCTCGTCCCATTCCTTAAAATATGGAGATAACCATCTGCACAACCGAAAAAAGAAAAGGAGCATGCTGGGATACCCTACCTGCTCCCTCCCACTGGGAGAACATCAGCGGTACCATCCCAGGATGCAGCCTGAAAACACCAAGCCAACAACCGGAAGACCGGCCACAAGGGAGGGAGGGAGGGAATTAAGGAATGGGACGAGGTCAACGGGACCAGGAGTAATGAAGATTACCGGTAAGTAATAGGACATTACCCCCAGGTCCCTCCTGACCTCGTCCCATTCCTTAAAATATGGCGAATACCAAAGCAGAGAACCCGGCCTACCGGAACCCCACCAACAACAAGGGCACCAGACCAAAAAACAGCACCCCACAGGCCCGAACCAAGATCCCAAAGGCCAGAAGGGGACCGCCACGGAAACAAGAACCACCAACCCGGCAAGCCAGAAGGGAGGCACAGAAGCAGAGACAAGCCCCCAAGGGCGCAAGAAGAGGGGCCAAAACCAAGGCCCCCCACGACCAAAGGAAGCCCAGGGAGCCCACAGAGAACCGAGCCCGGAAAGGGCAACCCACCGAGGGCGAAGCCCCCGGACCCAGGCCGCCAAACAACCAGGGACCAACAGGCACACCCAGCCCAAAATACAGGGGCAGAAAGAACAGCCCGCACAGAGCGGGCGAGCCGAAGGACCAGGAAGAAACAAAGCAGAGGGACAACCCCAACACAGCAGGGGAAGCCCCCAGCAGAACCAAAAAGAGGGCAGCAACAGGGAACCACAGAGGAACCAGGCCACAGGGGAGGACCGACTAAAGGCCAACCCCCGCAGAGACACCGAAGAGCAGCAGCACCCAAAAGGCCCACAAACCGGGAGAAGAACCCGGCACCCCAGAAAGACCACAAAGGGCCACACGGAACCAGGGAAACCAAAAAACCCCAGAACCGAAAAGGAGGATCTGACCCCCAGGAGGAAGAAAAGGGAGACACCACGGAACCACCGTAGGCGAAACCCCAAAGGCAGAAGGCCAACAACAAGGCCCCCAGCCCAACCCCAAGAAACCAGCCGCAGAACAGGCAGGCCAGCCAGCCAGGAGGCACACAACACCGCACCACCAGAACCCAGAAGGAGAGGCCCAAAAGGAACCAAGAACCAGGAAGGGGCACAGGAAAGGCACAACAGCCAAACACAGCCAGACCTCCCCGAGAAAGGAGAACCATAGGGAGGAAGGCCAGAGTCCACACAACGAACCCAGCGCCCCAGCCAACCGAAGTGAGTGGACCCAGAAAGGACCAAAGACCAACAGAGCCCAAGAGAAGGAGCAGCCAGGAAAGGACCCCAACAGGGACCCAAACCAAAGCCCCATACACGAAGCAAAGCCAACCGCAACCCAAGGCAGAGCGAGAGGGGCGGCAAGCAGAAACCCGGCCACACACCAGGAGAGGCAGACACCCAAACCCCACAAGCAGGGAAAAGGCACAGCCAACAGGGCAGCCAAAGAACAAGAGGCAAACCAAAGCAAAAGCCAAGGAAGACCAACAAATCCCAGCCCCCACCGGAGGGAAACAGGGCGGCAGGCGAGAAGAATGCCGAGCCAACACCACCAACAAGGCCAAGACCCACCAGCACGGAGGAAGGGCACAACAAACCCACTCCCTCCCCCCCCCGGAAACCAGGGGGAGACACCACCAGATGGTAGACACCCCGAGCACGGGGCAGGCAAAAGCACCCGAAGGGAGCAAGAAGCACCCAACAGCGAAAACTCAGGCAGGCAGACAGGGAGGCAGGGCAGGCAAACAGGTAGGCCGGCACCCAGACAGGCACCCACCCCGCCCGAACCAACAGAAGGGCAGGAACCAAGGGGAGCAAGGAGGATGCGGAGAGGCCACACAACCGGAAGACCGACACCCAAAACCCACCAGTAGGGAAAGGGCACAGCACAGCCAGAACCGGCAGACAGGGCGAGGCACAGGAGCCAGGCACCCGAAGAAAAAACGCCCACCCAAGGCAGAGCCAAAGACCCAGCCACCACCGGAGGCAGCAGAGGCCAGCAAACCAAAGTCCCAAAGCACAATCCACCAACCAGAACAACAAGAGGGGAGAAGGAAACCACAACAGGAAACCAACCCCCACCAGGCAGGAGGCGAGAAGCAAAGCCCAGAACACCCGGACCTAGCAGGAGCACAAACAACCCTGTCAGGACCCAACAGCCCAACAAGGACAAGGCGCCCCCAGGACAGAGGAAGGACCCAACAGCCCCCCCACCCTCCCCAACAAGGGAACAAGGGGAGGACACAGGAACCCGGCAAAAGCCAGAAGGCCAGAGCACGGCCCAGGCAAAGCACCCGAAAGGAAGAAAGAATCGACCATCAGCGGACACCGCAGGAACCCGACAGGCACGCACCAGGACCCAACCCACAGGAACGCCAGGAACCAAAGGGCAGAGGGCCGCAGAAGCGAGCCATGGCCCAGCAGGAAGACACCCCACCAGGGATGGCCAGGCAGCAGGGCAAAAGCCCAAGCCACAGGGCAACACAGCCGCAAAACACAGCACAAGCGGCAAACCACCCCCTCCAAGCGACAAGCATCAGAGGGAGAGGGCAGATGGAAAAAGCAAAGAAAGTCAGCAAGAATCCCTGAACCAGAAAGCACAGGGAGCCACAGCAGCAGCAAGGGCAGGACATGAGCCCGACATGGCCCAACCGAAACCCCCAAAACAGCACGCAGGCCAGGGGAACAGTAAGAAGAAGCCGAATCCAGGACGCAAGGGCAAGCCAACCAAAGGGGCAAGCCCAAGGCACACAGGAGAAAACAGACACGTTCCCGGAACACAAAGAACACAGGGAACCCGGGCGCAGGAAGCGCAAACAAGTGCAACAGAAAGGCACACGACCACTGTGAAGGAAATCCCGAACAACAGATGTGCAAGCAACCCAACACAATGGAACACACATCAACAACCTCTACAAGGCCCAAGAATGTAAATGTACAGGAAAGTATATAGCGCAAAGCACCGAGCGGTTACTAAGCGCTTGCTTAGGGAACCCGCCCAGGTATATCCCTGTGAGATAGCCCCAGCAGGGTATCCGCAGGGTGAAAGCCAGGCAACCCGCCGCGAGGGGCCGTTGTGGAGACTAAGCAAGCTATTGCCCAGAGTCGCTTCCAGGTCCACCTCCTCTAACCAGTGAGCCACACTTCTCCACCCGGCCAAGAAGGCAGAAAGGCCGAGCGGACCAGCCGAAAACAGAACCCGAGACCACGAGGTCAAACACAGGGCCCCTGAGCAGACCAACGATCCAACATACACGCGGAGCAGGAGCCCCCACAACAGGAGAAAGACTCCTGAACCCCTCCAAAGCCACTCCAAGGAGGCAGGAAGAACACACCACCAGCCCACCGTCCCGACCAACAGAACATAACCAGCCTAGGAGGCACGGGGAAGGCAAAGCAAGGCTGCAAGCACTCAACAGCAACCCCAGCAGCAGAAAAGCCAAGGCAGCCAGGAGATTAAGCGACATGCAGGCCCGAGCAGAAGAGACAGAGGAAACAGCACACACCCCACTCAACCCGCAGGGAGACGCCCACAGGACGAACCCCACCAGCAGCAGCAACAGGACACAACATGGGTAATAGCAAAGCGCACGTACACCCAGAGAACCCACGGCGCTGATAAACAGATGCATATCGTGACCCAACACAAAGGCACCCAGTCTAACAACCTCAGAGGGATGAAAGGCAGAGTGGACCCTCCGGGAAGTGAATCCGCAGGCAACAGCAGGCCAAGAGACAGAACTACGTCCAGCAAGGCCAACCCACCCATACACAGCCTCAACCGCAGCAAAGTGCACAAGGACAGTGAACAGGAAAGAAACATGGAAGAACGAAACGCGGTACTCACCAGGAGGACAGGAAGAGGGCCACAACAGCACCCCCCCCACCCCCAACAGACTGTCCAGGCGCCCACCAGAACCCAGCGCCGGGCAGAGAAGTCCGTCCCGCTGAGGCCAATGCAAGATCCACAGAGGCCACAGGCAGGGAGCCAAGGACCAGGCCAGGAGGAAACCTGCAAAAGAAAGACAGCAGGAAAATGCGGGCAAGAAAAAACCCATAAAGAGGGACCGCTATGCGGTACTCACCAGGAGGGCAGGACGAGCGCTCCAACAGCTCACCGCCCCCCAAGACACTGCCCAGGCGCCCTCCAGGACAACAGCGCCAAACACAGCAGACCACACCTCCGTTGGCCCCACAGCAAGCGGAGATCGCAAACCAGGTTCAAGGCACAACTTCACCCCAATCCTGAGAGTCAGCCAGCCAGAAGACACAATCCATGGCAAACGCCCGGAGACGCCCGGGGAGTGACGGGAGTAGGATAACAGCAAGCACATCCAGGCACTAGAACTCCCCAGTAAGTCTAGGACCCCAGCTCCGTATAATTCCACATGCCAGAGAAAGAGGGGCCGTGAGATACAGAACCAAACACGCCCGCACAGCACCCGATCAGGCTCGAAAAGGCGAGACTCACAAGAGTAGCACACAGGCCTGAAACACTCACCCGGGAGACCCAGAGGGGCCGAACAACCAACATAGGGAGGCAAAAGGTGGGACCCGAGGCAGAAGCACCAGATGCAGGAATGAAGGCGCTAAGACACGAACCAGGTCTGCCAGCAGCCAAGATCCATGCACCAATCCGACCTGTAACGGTTCCGCACAGCAGGATAGCACACACCATGGAGGCACGACATCCGAGGAGCAAAGCCCGGCAGAGCCCGCAGGACCTGCCGACATCTACAGCAGCGCGGCTCCCACCACCAGCCAAGCCGCAGGGAGACGCGCCCTCAAACCGGAAGCGGACCGGGAGAACCAGCGTCCCAGCCGCAAAGGGCCGGGAGGAATCCAACGCGGATCCCGACAAGCCCGGCAGGCCAGGAGAATGCGGAGCAGGACGTCAAGAAGCCCAGCAGCACGACGTGACACAGAGGAGGCCTTCAGGGACGGAGAGGACAGCCCAGCAGCCCGACGAGACGACCCTGATGTCACCGCAGGTAAGAGAAAGCAAAAACTCCAATCCAATCTGTCGGAAGACAGAAAAAAGAACAGGCTGCATGCTGGGATGGTACCGCTTATGTACTCCCAGTGGGAGGGAGCAGGTAGGGTATCCCAGCATGCTCCTTTTCTTTTTTCTGTTGTGGAGATGGTTATCTCCATATTTTAAGGAATGGGACTAGGTCAGGAGGGACCTGGGGGTAATTACACATTTACATTACATTATATGTTTGCATTTCAAGCTTTCAGCCAAAGGCAGATTGAATGTTTTGCCAGAATCTAATGTTGACTCAAGTGCGGAGTCAGGAACCTAAATCCCAAATTCCAAGGTCAGCAGCTCTAGCCTTCAGACTTCATGACCTGCCTCCAGCCACAAGCTGGAACCCTGCACATATGTGGGATCTAGTGAGGTAACATGAATAAATGATTTATTGGGGAAGTGACATAATGTGCACCTGGCGGTATCTCAGGACTCCTACAGATATATAAATAACCACCCTTTTATAAAAGAAATAGGCTCCAATTCATCATATTGGTCAACAAAGAGAGAGATAGGGTTATAGGGCACTCTTAGACCCCAGTCAATTAACAGATAAACAAAGGAAGAGTGTCCCTCAGAGAAGCGTTCATAGCACGTAGGATAAGAGGCCAGGTGGAAATGGTCCCAAAGGTGGACCAATTTCATGAAAAAATACAAGTTTTTTTCAGGAAACCCTCACTCACCCCAGTGGTGACATGCTTCATCATCGGGTCCACCGGGAGAGATCGAATACCGCCCCGGTGTGCTGCGACGCCAGGAGACTGCGGAGCAGGTTTTGTGAAGGAGGGATGTGAAAAAAGTGAGGTTTAAAAAATGCCAAAAGTTGTACCAAAAAATAATTTATTAGCTGGTCAACTTGACATAATAAAAACTAACTATGTGAAGGGAGAACTAGCCAAATAAATTATACTGGTGTCTCCCTGTTACAGAGAGGTCAACATGTTTCTGCCCATGGTATGTGTGACTTTACAGGGCTTTCTTCAGGACCAGTAAGCGAGTGTTACCTTAACAGGTGTGGGCGCGCTAAGGCTCACCCTGCTAAAGGTAGTGAAAGTTAAAAATAGCACTATGTATAAAAAGGTGCAAATAAAAAGAACAAACTAATAAGTTAGGGAATTACCTCTTTTGTGAGGAACCTAGAAGTCTGTGGACCAAAAAGTGAGACAAACAGACAAGTAAACAAACAGATAACATAAAATAAATGAGTATTGGTCATTTAGCCTTATTATTGATGCTTTTCAGTGGCGTGATACATGCTGGTATACTTATCAAAGGCCGTGGCCGAGATGCTTGGGAAGTAGAGAAATAGTTGTGCCGCAAGCCGGAGTGGTGGGCCTCAACTAGCGCTAGAAAAACGAATCCAGCGCGATCTGTTGTACGTGTGGTGAAGCAACAGATTGGCAAGTGGGGACTTAAAGTGTTAAGTCTGACCGTGAGAGAAGCCAGGATATGGCTACCCGTAATGAGTCGCTACCTATAGTAGGGCGTCGGGGAAGTTATCCCCGAAGTGTACAGCGGAAAAGCAGAGCTGCACTGTGAATAGCAATTGCTCTGCTGGCCGTGATTTATAATTCTAATCAGGCACGCAAATGTGAGCGAACAAAGTAAACACTTCTCACTTGTCTAAAAAATGAACCACGCCCCATAGAACTCAGGAGGGGGGTGGGAGCGACAATGGCACACCCTAGTTAGGGAAGGAAACAACAAACAAACACAAAGGGATTTTAGAAATCTGGCAGGGTTTGCAAGGAATAGACTTATCTGATCAGGAGTCTCAAAAACGAAGAAATTCTTACGCCTGCAACGCTCAGCACCCTCTCGGTACCTAGCTGTTCCCTCGCTGGATCTCGTGGATCCTAAACGAAGGGCGAGCCCGGTATTATGAGGGAGGTGCCTGTGCGCGGGCCTATGGGAGCTGTTAGTTCATAGCGAGGCTTGGAACTAAAGTCGCGTAGTCCCGCGAGAGTTAGGTGTCAACGTGGGACTACGTCAACAACAATCCTTGCAAACCCTGCCAGATTTCTAAAATCCCTTTGTGTTTGTTTGTTGTTTCCTTCCCTAACTGGGGTGTGCCATTGTCGCTCCCACCCCCCTCCTGAGTTCTATGGGGCGTGGTTCATTTTTTAGACAAGTGAGAAGTGTTTACTTTGTTCGCTCACATTTGCGTGCCTGATTAGAATTATAAATCACGGCCAGAAGAGCATTTGCTATTCACAGTGCAGCTCTGCTTTTCCGCTGTACACTTCGGGGATAACTTCCCCGACGCCCTACTATAGGTAGCGATTCATTACGGGTAGCCATATCCTGGCTTCTCTCACGGTCAGACTTAACACTTTAAGGGCACGATGTAGGTAGGCCGTTACCGATCGGTAACTGCCGAAAATACCGATTTTTGGCCCTTACCGATCGGTAAACAGCCATCGAGATGTAGGGAACCAAAAAAATTAATAATCGGAGTGAAAACCGATTCGGAATGAGTACCGAATGGGAAAGAATCCGATACGTACATACCAAAAATCGGATATGTAACGAATCGGTAACACACCGAATCGGATGCAAACACCGATTCGGTCAATGTACCGAATCGGTAGTGACACCGAATCGGAAAATAACCGATTCGGTCCATGTACCGAATCGGTAGTGACACCGAATCGGAAAATAACCGATTCGGTCCATGTACCGATTCGGTAGTGACACCGATTCGGAAAATAACCGATTCGGTCCATGTACCGAATCGGTAGTGACACCGATTCGGAAAATAACCGATTCGGTCCATGTACCGAATCGGTAGTGACACCGATTCGGAAAATAACCGATTCGGTCCATGTACCGAATCGGTAGATAGACCGAATCGGACATGAGCCGAATCGGAAAACATACCGATTCGTATGAATCACCGATCGGGAAATTCACCGATTCCGACAGATGGGGAGATGTAGGGAGGCACAGAAACACCAAAATCGGCTCAGAATCAGTAGAATTCACTCGGTATTTACCATGGATCACAATCAGGTGGTAACCAACTCTAACCCATATAAACAGCCGCAAAATGCATTGCAACTTGCAGGATGGCAGCTTTTTATGTCATTGCGAGGCGGCTACGGCTACAGCAGGAAGGACAGAGGGAATGGCTAAGAAATGAACAGGTCTACAGACAGAGGATAACCCTGTTCATGCTCACAGAGGCAGAGATCCTACAGAGATACAGGCTGGACTCTGACACCATACTTGAGCTCATCAGGGATCTCAAACCATTCTTGGACCACCACACCCCAAGGGCACACGCCATCCCTGCGCACATCCAGGTGCTATGCAGCCTACACCTGCTAGCGTCTGGCAGCTATCAAAGTGGAGTTGCAGCGGCAGGAGGGGTGAGCCAGAGCAGCCTGTCAAGGTTCTTCCACACATTCCTTGACGCCATGATACACAGGATGGACCAATACATCTCTTTCCCTGCAACCCATGCAGAACTGCTACAAACTAAAGCTGACTTCTACCAGATGGCACAATTTCCCCAAATCATTGGTTGTATAGATGGCACGCACATTCTGATTTGCCCACCAGCGGACACAGAATACATATACCGCAATCGGAAGTCTACACACACCATCAACGTGCAGGTGATCTGCAATGCAAAGTGCACCATCACAGACCTGGTAGCAAAATTTCCAGGGAGTACCCATGACTCCTATATTTTCCAACAGAGCGGCATCTATGCACGGCTGATGGCTGGCGAATTTGGTGAAGGATACCTCCTAGGTGAGACACATCATCAGACCCCCATAACACATAGTAGCTAGGTGGAGTACATGTATGCATGTGTGTAATGTTACCCCTTTCTCTTCCAGGCGACAGTGCATATGCCCTCCGCTCATTCATACTCACCCCCTACCTCAACCCCTCCACACCCAGCCAAAGGAGGTATAACCGGGCCCACATACGCACAAGGAATGTTGTTGAACGGACCTTTGGCATCTGGAAAAGTAGATTCAGATGCCTGCACAAGAGTGGAGGTGCAAGGCAGTATACCCCCATCACCTGCTGCAAGATCATAGCTGTATGTGCAATGTTACACAACCTTGCGGTGAAGAAGGGCACTGAGGTGGAGTTGTCTGACTACGAGGACCATGACGACGACAAAGCTGTGCCACTGACACAGCCAGCTGGGGTGTGTACGCCAAGTGATGGCAGATACAGACGTGAGGAGATTACTGAAAACTATTTCTGAGTGAGTACAGATGCAAAGACAGCTAAATGGTTGTTGTGACAAAACAATTTTTAATACTGTTGCATTACAGTTACTGCACTGATGTGCAACAAAAAAATGGTGTAATGGAAAGAAAACAAAAGTCCGAGGTCCAGGTTGCCTCACCCGCCCTTGCAAGGCTATTTCTTAGACCGCTTGGCAGCCCCACTGGGGTGTCCCTCAGCCCCCTCTGAATGACCAGCGGCATCTGCGGAGCGCCTGGTGCTCCTGCGTGGCTCAGACGCAGCGCTGGCCGGGCTGCTGCGGCTGCTGCTGTCCCCAGCATCCCCCAGGTCCAGGGCAGGATTTGTGGCAGTGTTCGAGATGATCATGGCCTCCATTGCAGTCGTGATGCGGGCCATTCCCCTTGTGAGCTCTGCCGTATTTTGACTGAGGCTAGACTCCATGTTTGAGCTGCGCTGGCAGAGTTGTGCCGTTGCCGCAGCAAGGCGGCTCATGCAGCGGTTCTGCACCCGGGCATCCCGCCTGCGCACCAGCTCCTGCTCCTCCATTCTGCCACACAACTGGGTTATGGCAGTGGTTAGCCTGCCTAAACCTGCTGCCACCTCCTTGTTTGATTCCACGAAGGCCTGAAATCCCTTTACCATTTCTCCCATCTGCAGGTTGTGCTGCAGGAGCTGGCGTTGGCAGGCCATCATGGATTTTGCCTGCTGCCTTTGTATCTTGACCATCTTTCCCTCGAGGCCCAGGAAGACACTGCCCTCCCGTGCTGGTGCAGCAGTGGTGGTGATGGCACGGCGCCGGGTACTGCTGCTGCCGGCCTGCTGAGTGGGCTGGGGTGCCACTGGTGGGGGTGTGGTGCTGGCCGGGCCCTGAGCCCCTGCTCCCAGGACAGGTTGTACTGGTGCCAAAGCCATGGTTGTGGCAGGAGCTGGTGTAGGTGGAAGGGGGTCCCTTGTCGGGGAGTTCTCTGGGGAGAACTGCAAGGGGGGTGTGCTGGGCATTTGTGGGGAGTGCAGTGCTTCAAAGTCTATCACCAGGTCTCCCTCCATACCAAGCCCTAGGGTGTTTACGTCCTCCTCCTCCTCGGCAGCCTGGCTGGTGCTCGGCCCTGCGAGTGCAGTGTCAGATGGTGCTGCTGCCTCTGTTGACGTAGTTTGTCCGCCTGATGGTGCCCCTAGGTACAAAGAAGCATTTGTAAATTGAGTGCCGATGTATTACAGTCAGTACAATTAAAGCATTCCACATGTCCTTGCATCTCCTTAGACTGTGTTCCACTGTTTCCTGTCTTGTGATTCTGCACTGCCATAGTTTGCTAACTTCTGCTGACTACATGTACCATGATGCTTGTCTCTTGTATGTTGGTTACAGTACTGTGCTGGGGTTTGCCTATGCATTGTGTCTAATGGGGAGGTGTCTGGTAGGGTGTGTCATGATGCGCATGCTTCTTACCTGTAGCTGTAGCTCTGGATGAGCTGTCCAGGGTCCCAATTCCAGTAACACTCTCCCTCTCAATGGTGGTGGACACCATTTCCTCGAGGTCTGTGAGGGGTGGCGCCGGGTTCCTGCCTCCACCTGTGACTCCAGCCTGCCTCTGGATCTCTGCCATCTTCCTTTTTGTGAGGCTGCGGATGTCGTAGAATCGCTTCTTGAGCTCATCCAGGGACCTGGGGGTGACACCCACAGCATTCACCTTTTGGGCGATTTCGCTCCAGATCCTCCTCTTGGTGCTGTCTGGCACATTGAGGGACAGCTTTCCAAATAGCTGGCGGTGCACCCTCACCACCTCCTCGACCAACACCTGCAGCTCGGTGGTGCTGAATCTAGGCTTCCTCTTCTGGGAGGACTTCTGGCTCTCGCTCTGGTTTGCCATGTTCTTCACTACAGTTCACAACCTCCTACTCCCACTGCTGCTAACTGTGAGTGTTCAGCTCAGGCTGGCTCTCCAGAAACTTCTTAATTAGCTGCACCTGCCAGGGTTGCCACTCTCTGTTTGGGTGGGGGAGGGGGAGCCACCTCATTGGCTGAATCGGCTTTTGCCGAATCGGCTTTTACCGATTCGGATATTACCGATTCGGTAAAATCCGAATCGGTATTATCCGATTCGGATTTTACCGAATCGGTTTCTTCAATGCATTCCTATGGGCTTTTTGGCCATGGGTGTGTTTTCATAGCTACGATTCTATAATTGCCGAATCGGATTTTACCGAATCGGCTATTTCCGAATCGGTGTTAGCCGATTCGGTACTTTCCGATTCGGTGTTGGCCGATTCGGTACTTTCCGATTCGGTGTTAGCCGATTCGGTACTTTCCGATTCGGTCCGTGCCGAATCGGAACGTACCGATTCACATTACCGATGCCGACCGAATCGGTATTAATTCGCCTATTTTTTGCTACATCTCGTTTTCCGATTTCAGAAAACCGATTCGGACCGCCTCGGTATTTTGAAATCGGAAAATCCCTTTTACCTACATCGGGCCCTAAGTCCCCACTTGCCAATCTGTTGCTTCACCACACGTACAACAGATCGCGCTGGATTCGTTTTTCTAGCGCTAGTTGAGGCCCACCACTCCGGCTTGCGGCACAACTATTTCTCTACTTCCCAAGCATCTCGGCCACGGCCTTTGATAAGTATGCCAGCACGTATCACGCCACTGAAAAGCATCAATAATAAGGCTAAATGACCAATACTCATTTATTTTATGTTATCTGTTTGTTTACTTGTCTGTTTGTCTCACTTTTTGGTCCACAGACTTCTAGGTTCCTCACAAAAGAGGTAATTCCCTAACTTATTAGTTTGTTCTTTTTATTTGCACCTTTTTACACATAGTGCTATTTTTAACTTTCACTACCTTTAGCAGGGTGAGCCTTAGCGCGCCCACACCTGTTAAGGTAACACTCGCTTACTGGTCCTGAAGAAAGCCCTGTAAAGTCACACATATCATGGGCAGAAACATGTTGACCTCTCTGTAACAGGGAGACACCAGTATAATTTATTTGGCTAGTTCTCCCTTCACATAGTTAGTTTTTATTATGTCAAGTTGACCAGCTAATAAATTATTTTTTGGTACAACTTTTGGCATTTTTTAAACCTCATTTTTTTCACATCCCTCCTTCACAAAACCTGCTTCGCAGTCTCCTGGCGTCGCAGCACACCGGGGAGGTATTCGATCTCTCCCGGTGGACCCGATGATGAAGCATGTCACCACTGGGGTGAGTGAGGGTTTCCTGAAAAAAACTTGTATTTTTTCATGAAATTGGTCCACCTTTGGGACCATTTCCACCTGGCCTCTTATCCTACGTGCTATAAACGCTTCTCTGAGGGACACTCTTCCTTTGTTTATCTGTTAATTGACTGGGGTCTAAGAGTGCCCTATAACCCTATCTCTCTCTTTGTTGACCAATATCTAGCTGCACACAGCAGTGAGAGTTTTTCTTTAAGAATACACTCATCTCTTAGGTACAATAACTTGTATCTGATAAGAGCGCAACACAATGGCTAACTTAGGACTCACATACTCCACAGAGGAAATAGACGAACTCCTGGCAGACCCAAGTATATTTGCAGATCCGGTAATTTCCCAAGCGGTCTCACATACAGCGGAATGGGACCAACTGTCTGAACTAAAGCGTGACAGAATAAGGACTATACTTCACGGCACCATATTGAAGCAATACCTAACCTCCAACTCAGCCCCCAAGGGGTTGCTGGTCACAAACGCACCCAGGATCTTTCTAAATGATGCCACTTTTAGAAGGGATTGGGCCATGATAGCATGGCATTGTACGAGAGATTGGCTAGTGCTGATCATTAAAACAGCATTACGCCTATCCGAAGCTCTACAGGTAGAGATTCAACAAACAGAGGCCCATTTTAAAGCCACAATAACAGGCTATAAGAAAAAGTTGGATGAAATCAATAAAGATCTTACAGAATACAAGGACAATCTCTTACAGGCGAAATTGACCAAATTTCAAAAAGATCTCAAGAAATTCAAATTTGAAAGTGTGTACCCTTACTCAGATCCTAATTACAGTGTACCTAAAAAAGACACCAACAAATCTGATGACTCAGATAGCAATTCTTCAAGTGGAAGCACCAATAGTAACCAAAGCCCAAAACAAAAGGGACGAAGAGGTGGAAGGGGTCAATACAACTACCCCAACCAACAACCAAGATGGCAAAACTATGGGCATCCAAACAATTGCCCTATGCCACTATTCTACCAACAACCCCAGTTCCCTATGATGAACTGGAACCCCTACATGCAACCCCATTTTCCACAAACCCACCCACCGATGCCTTTTTTAGGGAGAGGCGGGCGGGTACGCGGACGGTGCAGAGGCAATACCCAAGTAACCTGGGAAGACGGAGACGCAGTGGGGAAACACACCCGCAGCCGGACAACAGCCAGCACAAGCGCAATATAAGCCTTATGACGAATCTTTCACAAAAAGTTCTTACCCCAGAAGAAACAAAAGTCCTGGAAAAAGGTCTGGGTTTTGTCCCTACCTCTCGCCCTGATAAATTCAAACTTCACTGCGAACTTGCACAGTTTTTCAGGAAACTGAAATTGAAGGCATTTGAATCCAAAGACCAGACCACTACCACTGAACAAGAGTTTGATACTAATTTCAGACTAAAATCTACCTTCATGCCTCCACCACACACAATACCGGCAGCAATTACTGCTTTTGAACAAGCCGTTGTGAAAGATCTTGAAATGGCTACGATTCCCAAGCAGTTTAACAACTTCACGGCTGAGGAGCACAAAGCTTTAGAAAGTCTTAAAAACAACAGTGAAATCACAATCAAACCAGCAGACAAAGGTGGGGGGATTGTAATTCAGGATACTTCTGAATATGAAAAGGTGTGCATGACACTCCTTAACGATCGGACCAACTACCAGCCCCTCGCCACAGATCCCACCGCAGAAATGAAAACACGGATAGCAAATTTTGTACATGATGCGGAGATTAATGAACAAATCTCCCCACATGAAGCGGCATATCTGATGTCAGGAGGTCCAACGATTCCATATTTTTACACGTTGCCAAAAACTCATAAAAACATATTGCCACCCCCAGGTCGGCCGATTGTGTCTGGAATCGGATCTGTATTGGAGCCACTATCCTCTTTCTGTGACCACTATCTAAAACCAATAGTGCAGAACTCGAGTACCTACCTTAAAGACACAAAAAGTCTACTCAGGCTACTCAATGACATCTCATTTGCACAATACTCTGTAATTCTGGTCACCATGGACATAGAGAGTCTTTATACCAGCATCCCCCAGGAAGAAACATTACGGGTACTGGCTGAAGCAGTAGACACTGTCAACTGGGAGTACACCACCCCGAAAGGATTTATCTTACAATGTGCAAGGATGGCACTCAAAGAAAATTACTTTGAATTTAAAGGACAATTGTACCTACAGAGCACAGGGACCTCAATGGGTAGTACCTTCGCTCCTAGCGTAGCGGGTTTGTATGTATATGATTTTGAAACCAAACATATCCTGCCCACAACAAACCCTTTCGCCTCCTCCATAGGCTTATGGAGGAGGTATATCGATGATATTCTCCTCCTATGGACAGGGAATGAAGACAGCCTTACTCAGTTTCTGAGCTGGATCAACACTCTTGATCCTTACTTGAGATTCACTCATAACCACAGCAAGGAATCTATTGTCTTTCTCGACGTAGAGATCAAAAAAGAGGGCACATGTCTGACGACCGTGACCCATCACAAGCCCACTGCGAAAAATAACCTCTTGGAGTTTAACAGCTTTCACCCGAGACCTCTGCGAGAGAATCTGCCCTATGGGCAATTTCTTCGCCTGAGAAGGAATTGTAGTAACATCTCAGACTATAAAATCCAGGCAAAAGATTTGACAGAAAAACTAAAACAAAGAGGATATCCACATAGAATTCTCAATACAGGCCGGACTCGGGCACGCAACCAACCCCGCGAAGCCCTTCTTGAAGAGACTGATAAAACTAACACAGAGATGCCTCTTACGTGTGTAACTACATACAGCACCTTGTCAGATAAGATCAAGAAATCCATCAATAAAAACTGGAGAATAATCACAAGCAATAAGAACGATTGGGAAAACCCCCTGTTCTCCTTTAAAAAGGGTAGGAGCTTGAAAGACGCATTGGTACATACCAGGCCATTACCAAGCATTTCATCCACACTCCCCAGATCTGTTACAGAGCCATGGCGCTTACCATACATTACTGGGCATTTTCCCTGTACTGACTGTAGTGTGTGCCATCTGGTTGAGAAATAAAAGGAGGACCCCGCAACAGCTGATTGGAGACTGGGGGGAATAGTATCTCTTGAACAGACTTGGGCGTCCCCTCAAACAAAAAACCACACAGGTTGAGTATTTTACCCAAAAACTAGCATGCCGTTTAATTCGGCGGGAAAGGTAAAGTTACAAGGTTCAAGATAATAATCTCTAAAAGCAAACTTCAATCAGGGAGACAAGGTCTATGGATCAACTAAATTCTATTATTGCAGTGACCAGGTTTTCAGCTAATTATGTATATAGGGGAGTATTTCTTAAACACATTTTGACCATAAATATTTTAACTTCAAATCTAAGCATTAGTTTTTACCCAAATAAATTCCATAGAAAACACAGTTAATAATGGTTCAAAGAGATATTGAAAAGATATTTACCACACCAAAAATTTCATTAAAACTCTGTTATGCATTTATTTTATATTCACAATACAATATACAAAATATTTTAAAAAAACATCATTATACATTTCATAAAAAGATATTTAAAAACAAGAATCACAAGTCGACGCGGCGTTTCGGTTTTCTGTGTTTGAACCTTCTACAGGACTGATTCTTTAAATTAGATAGGGCAAGGCGCCCACTGGACACAGTTTAATTGAATTCTGCACCATGTAGTCATCGGATTATGATAATCTCCGGAAAAATTCCTAATTTTTGATCCCACTGATGTTTGGGTTGAATTAGCTTTGTCTTAGACTGCCAGGGGGAGCCACCGTCTTCCTACATATGGGTTTCTTCAATGGCCCATTCAAAATTGGATAACTGGCGCAATATTCAGGATGAGTTGCTACCAAGTTCCTTCTTGTTCAACTCCAATTTCTTTCTTAATTGACAGATTCGGCCTCCCTGCTCCTGGTCTCTGGCAGTCAGTCCACATGTCCCTCCACTGATCTGGTATGGGCCGTCTCGAGTGTGTGCCATCTGACCACCCATACTAAACAACTTAACTTGGAACCTGGCAAAGTATGGATTCAAAAATCTCACACTAATTGTAACTCTGCCAATGTGGTTTACTTGATAACATGCCCCTGTGCAAAACAATATGTTGGCATGACAACACGAAAAGTGAAAACACGCATTGGTGAACACCGGAGCAACATTAGTTGCAAAAAAGCTACAACGAAACTCAGTGAACATTTCTTGCAAGCAAATCACACTCCCAACGATATGACCTGGACAATTATTGAGCAAATCAGTAGCCCCAGAAACAGAGACAGCATCCTGTTTGAGAAAGAACAGCGCTGGGTCTACAGACTCAGCACCCACATTCATGGGCTTAATGACCAAATACCTTGGACTAATGTCTTAAAACACTAGCCTTGCCCAGGTCCAGAATATCATCCTCTATCACTATGTACACTACCCTACTGGCCGCCCTTTGCCCCTGTGTACTCATTGCCATTCGTGCTTGATCCCTAGTACCATTGGGCAAATGACTGGTCACTGTGTTCCACTCAAGTACTATTAATGGCTAAATCATATAGCACGCAAAATATCCTGCCACCCCCAGCACCTGGACAAGATATGGACGATCTACTGATTATCCATTCTTTATATCTTGGACCTATAAATAAGCGGGTGTCGGTTTTTACTCTCGGTAATACCTCAGGCTGGCTCTTCTTTCACTCGTGAGTATGTCAACAACTCAACCGCTTGATAAAAACGCCTTTAGCTTGCGTTTAAAGCCTCACAACTCCCAAGCCTCCATATGAGATCATGTTGACGTAGTCCCACGTTGACACCTAACTCTCGCGGGACTACGCGACTTTAATTCCAAGCCTCGCTATGAACTAACAGCTCCCATAGGCCCGCGCACAGGCACCTCCTTCATAATACCGGGCTCGCCCTTCGTTTAGGATCCACGAGATCCAGCGAGGGAACAGCTAGGTACCGAGAGGGTGCTGAGCGTTGCGGGCGTAAGAATTTCTTCGTTTTTGAGACTCCTGATCAGATAAGTCTATTCCTTGCAAACCCTGCCAGATTTCTAAAATCCCTTTGTGTTTGTTTGTTGTTTCCTTCCCTAACTAGGGTGTGCCATTGTCGCTCCCACCCCCCTCCTGAGTTCTATGGGGCGTGGTTCATTTTTTAGACAAGTGAGAAGTGTTTACTTTGTTCGCTCACATTTGCGTGCCTGATTAGAATTATAAATCACGGCCAGCAGAGCATTTGCTATTCACAGTGCAGCTCTGCTTTTCCGCTGTACACTTCGGGGATAACTTCCCCGACGCCCTACTATAGGTAGCGATTCATTACGGGTAGCCATATCCCGGCTTCTCTCACGGTCAGACTTAACACTTTAAGTCCCCACTTGCCAATCTGTTGCTTCACCACACGTACAACAGATCGCGCTGGATTCGTTTTTCTAGCGCTAGTTGAGGCCCACCACTCCGGCTTGCGGCACAACTATTTCTCTACTTCCCAAGCATCTCGGCCACGGCCTTTGATAAGTATGCCAGCACGTATCACGCCACTGAAAAGCATCAATAATAAGGCTAAATGACCAATACTCATTTATTTTATGTTATCTGTTTGTTTACTTGTCTGTTTGTCTCACTTTTTGGTCCACAGACTTCTAGGTTCCTCACAAAAGAGGTAATTCCCTAACTTATTAGTTTGTTCTTTTTATTTGCACCTTTTTACACATAGTGCTATTTTTAACTTTCACTACCTTTAGCAGGGTGAGCCTTAGCGCGCCCACACCTGTTAAGGTAACACTCGCTTACTGGTCCTGAAGAAAGCCCTGTAAAGTCACACATACCATGGGCAGAAACATGTTGACCTCTCTGTAACAGGGAGACACCAGTATAATTTATTTGGCTAGTTCTCCCTTCACATAGTTAGTTTTTATTATGTCAAGTTGACCAGCTAATAAATTATTTTTTGGTACAACTTTTGGCATTTTTTAAACCTCACTTTTTTCACATCCCTCCTTCACAAAACCTGCTCCGCAGTCTCCTGGCGTCGCAGCACACCGGGGAGGTATTCGATCTCTCCCGGTGGACCCGATGATGAAGCATGTCACCACTGGGGTGAGTGAGGGTTTCCTGAGAAAAACTTGTATTTTTTCATGAAATTGGTCCACCTTTGGGACCATTTCCACCTGGCCTCTTATCCTACGTGCTATAAACGCTTCTCTGAGGGACACTCTTCCTTTGTTTACCTCCAATTCATCATAGTCACCAATACCATTTGGAAGCGAGTAGTAGGCATGCGAGTGATATGCCAAAAAAGAAAAGAACACTCTTGTGCATAAACTGCTGTATCATCTCTGACAGTTGTCAGTGCAGTGGGTATTAATGTGAGTGGCACAGTGACCAAGTACCAGCTCTCATGGGGCACTTAGAACTGCTCCAGCTCTCCTACACAGCTGCACCCTCCCAAGTCCCCTTCCCTTGTTTGGCCACTCCAATCCTCAGTGGGCTTAAACAGCAGAGTCGGTGTTGCGGTGGACATCTGAGGGTGTGCTAACCCTGAGGAATGGGAGCTTGACATCCTCAATGAGATGGCTGGAGCAAATTTGTGGGGTGTGCCAGTCCCTCAGGGTTGGGTGGCATATGCCATCTTCAGACTCTAGTGGAAGAGGTACATGAGACATAAGGGTGCCAAAATTGGAGAGTGGTGGATCCCAAAATGTCTCTAAAAAGTATGAGGGTATAATTCCCACCTCTGTAAAGGAAGTTTGCATGCCTTCGACACATTTTTGCCAACAATCATTGGGTGATGCATTGGGGTGTGCTTTGAGTCAGCACCTAGAACAGCATGAGTCTGTGCATGTGTTTATGTTTTTCTTCTCTGCTAGACCTGCATGGATGCCTGGAACTGAGGGGCACGAGCAGTCACTGTAGGGAAATTCTGGGAACCTTTGAGTTCCCAAGATTTCCACCAGGTACCTGGCATCAATACTAGAGTGCCCAGTGCTACATGCTGGCATAAACAGTGGTAATGCTGAAGCCAGTGACAGGATGCAGTCTGCCAGCTCTTCCTCTACTCACACCCAGTTCTTGGAGCAGATGACAATGTTGAAGGCACTCATGCTGTGTTTCTGTTCCAGGCCCCCCTCTGTGGAGTTAAGGGCACAGCCAATGCTTGCCACTAGTATTAACCAGTCTTTTCCTATCTAGAATGTGGCTTTCATGTTCCAAAATGTATCAGCTTCAGTAATGTCAAATGAAGTCAATGGTCGTTCCTTACAGCTCTATTCTCTCACCCCAGGGGGATTTGCAAGTCTTTTCTGCTGACATGATACTTGCCTATCCAGGGGGAGCATTGAGGCATTTGAGGCAAAAAAATACTGTAATGCATTCTGTGAGACAGACAATTCGGTTACACATGCCAATACAGCATCGAGAGCCATAATTCCTTCTGGCTTGACACATTTAATTTACTTGTAAGTTCCTATCAAAGTGGCACTACATTTGTCCAGGGCCTGTAAATTAAATGCTACTAGTGGCCCTCTAGCACTGATTGTACCGCTCACTTAAGTAGCCCTTTAAACATGTCTCAGACCTGCCATTGCAGGATGTGTGTTCAGTTTTTAAACAGCCATTTTGACTTCGCAAAATAAACCTTTTTAATACATACAAGTCACCCTTAGGGTAGAATCTACAGAGCCCTCAGGGCACAGTGCAATGTATTTAAAAAGTAGGAGATGTAATTTTATGTTTTACATGTCCTGGTAGTGAAAAACTCTTACTTTCCTTTTTCACTACTGCAAGGCCTACCTATCCCCTAGATGAATATTGGAGTTAGCTTATTACAATTCCACAATTTGCATATGATAACAGGCAAGCCGTTTATGTTTGGTGTTCCTGGAAGTGTAATGAAACATGATAGCTTATTGTGAAGTCAGATTTTACATTACAGTTTTGAAAATGCCACTTGGCATTTTCCTCCCTTAGCCTTTTAGTGCCTGTACCCTGTACCAGGGGCACATGACTGGATCTTGCTGACAGTTGAGATTTGAGTATGTCTCCTAGGGGAAACAACCGTTACAATGCAACTATTACAATGCACACCGTTACAACGCACACCATTACAACGCAGATTCATTTACAACGAATGCCTTTACAACGCATGACATTACATATCTGATGCTATTACAACGCATGCCATTACAACGTAAGTATAGGCAAGTATATCATTTTATTTAACCTTTTTTTAATTACAAAAATATAAAAAATAAACAAAATAATTTAATTAAAGTAATTTTATATATATAGTTTGGGTTATGGGGTACTGGCGTATTGTTAGGGTTTAAGGCTAGGTTTGGGTTTTGGGGTACGGGGGTATTTTTAGGGTTCAGGGCTGGGTTTGGGTTTTGAGGTACAGGGGTATTTTTAGGGTTCAGGGTTGGGTTTGGGTTTTGGGGTACAGGGGTATTTTTAGGGTTCAGGGTTGGGTTTGGATTTTGGGGTACAGGGGTATTTTTAGGGTTCAGGACTGGGTTTGGGTTTTGGGGTACAGGGGTATTTTTAGGGTTCAGGGCTGGGTTTGGGTTTTGGGGTACAAGGGTATTTTTAGGGTTCAGGGTTGGGTTTGGGTTTTGAGGCACAGGGTATATTTTTAGGGTTCAGGGTTGGGTTTGAATTTTGGGGTACAGGGGTATTTTTAGGGTTCAGGGCTGGGTTTGTGTTTTGGGGTACAGGGGTATTTTTAGCGTTCAGGGCTGGGTTTGGGTTTTGGGGTACAGGGGTATTTTTAGGGTTCAGGGTTGAGTTTGGGTTTTTGGGGTACAGGGGTATTTTTAGGGTTCAGGGTTGGGTTTGGGTTTTGGGGTACAGGGGTATTTTTAGGGTTCAGGGCTTGGTTTGGGTTTTGGGGTACAGGGGTATTTTTAGGGTTAAGGGCTGGGTTTGGGTTTTGGGGTACAGGGGTATTTTTAGGGATCAGGGTTGGGTTTGGGTTTTGGGGTACAGGGGTATTTTTAGGGTTCAGGGTTGGGTTTGGGTTTTGGGGTACAGGGGTATTTTTAGGGTTCAGGGCTGGGTTTGGGTTTTGGGGTACAGGGGTATTTTTAGAGTTCAGGGCAGGGTTTGGGATTTGGGGTACAGGGCTATTTATAGGGTACAGGGTTGGGTTTGGATTTTGGGGTACAGGGGTATTTTTAGGGTTCAGTGCTGGGTTTGGGTTTTGGGGCCAGGGGTATTTTTAGGGTTCAGGGTTGTGTTTGGATTTTGGGGCCCAGTGGTATTTTTAGGGTTTTGGGGAACTGGGGTATTTTTAGGGTTCAGTTTTAAAATAAATAATTTAAAATAATTTCAAAAATGTATTTGAATAATATTATTTATTAATAATAGTTCCTTATTCAAATTAGTCTTTATTTCGACTTTTAGTCATAAAAGACATACATATACATATTAAAACAACAATTCATCATTATTACATTCGTAAAATGTTTACAAGGGAATTCATCACATAATCATCCAATTATTATTATCCAGACCTTAGGTGTTTTGACACTACAAGTTAAAAAAATAAATAAGTAATGTGTTTAATAAAATCATTAGATTTAATAACAATTGATTTCTTGCGTAAATGTCAGATTGTCTATATCGGGCTGCCGTTCTTTCAACTTATCCCCTCCTATTAGCCACGTCCACTTTAAAAATTTTGCAAGCGCAACCACCACACTTTCAGAGCAGTCGGTTTTGAGAATTCTAAGTGCTTCTGTCCCGCACTGGATTCCCTTTTGTATACAGATCGGCCTGATCCATTTATGGCGAGGAGCTTTGTATATTGGGCACACAAACAACAAATGGGCTATATTTTCTGAATGTAATAAACAAAAAGGGCACATTTGATCATTTGTATTTCCAGACCATTTGCTAGTGAATGTTTTGATAGGAAGGTTTCCTACCCTGAACTGATGGAACAGTTTTCTATCATATGGTATTGTAATAAAGTCCCAACAGCTCTCATACATAGGAATATGTTTTTGCTCCAAAAAGACTCCTGTGAGCGATGGAGCTGTGTGCTTCTGGAACTCCTCGAGGGTTACGTGTGCCCAGTAAGCCTCTTTCAAAGTTGTTTTAGATGGGAAGATGTTCTCCTCAGGTTTTTCCCATAAATGCCCCATTCCTAGAGCCTTGAATAAGGATTTAACCTTCCTGAACCACAGTATTTTCCCTCCAGAGTCCATATTTCGTGTTTCCAGAAGTGCTAGAGCATAGTGGGACAATTCAGGTGTAACCCATAGTCTCCTCCAGTAAGCGATAGGTCTGAAACTGCATAAGTCCTCTATTTTACGACAGCCCAGGTCCATGTACAGAGGTATAGTTGGTGTTGATTGTGGGAGCCCTGTTATACATCTCAAAAAATTATTTTGTGCATTTTTTAAGACTGTAACGTCGGAAACCCCCCACAATTCTGCCCCATATAACATAGACGATCTCACTTTTGTGTCATATATTTTGAGTACTGGGGCTATTGGTTTTGTAACTGAGGACTTAAACTCTATCAGTAAAACACCTGCCAATTGTGCATGCTTAGTTGTTAGGTAAGACATGTGAGGCTCCCACTCTAGCCGTGATCCCAGTGTAATGCCCAGATAACTAAAACTGTCTGTCTGTTCTAGCAATTCTCCATTCATGAAAACTCTGCCCCTTATCCTCCTGTGCATCACCATAAATTTTTTCTTGGACACGTTGATTACCAAGCTATAGTCGTTACAAAAATTTTCAAACCACCCAATAGCTTTCTGTAGCCCTTCCTGTGTTTTGGAAATTAAAAGGGTGTCGTCTGCAAACATTAGCAGGGATACTGGAATGCCATTTTGTTTCGGTGCATCTGTGTGTGCATCCCTGTAATAGTCTGTGACCCGGTTAATGTATAGCGTAAATAGTGTTGGGGCCAATACGCACCCTTGTCTGACACCCCTTTCTGTTGGGAATCTGTCTGTAACTTGGCTCTGATTTCCCCATCTGACCTGCGCGTAATTATTTTCATGAAATTTAATCAGAACAGTGAGGAGTTCATGTGGCATGCCTTGTTCATGAAGCGCTCGCCATAGCCTGTCTCGTGGCACGAGGTCAAATGCCACTTTTAAATCAACGAAGGCTGCATATAATGTGCCACCCCCAAGAATCACCCATTTCCAGTATATAGTCGAGAACCTAAAATCTTGGTCCACTTTACTGGTAAAGGGGCGGAAGCCAGCCTGAAGCATAGACATGACCCCCGAATCCTCTATCCAGTTCTGAATTCTGAAGAGAACCATCCTAGCCATTACCTTTTGAATACAGGCTATTAAGCTAATTGGCCTGTTGTTGGCAGGATCTGCCTGATCACCTTATTTAAAAATAGGTATAATTTCAGCTCCCCTCCATAATTCCGGCAAGGTTGAGCCCCTGGCAATAGCATTTGCCAACAGTTCAATGTATGGAACCCAGACCTCTTTGCTATGTATAAAAAGATCTGCTGGGATTTTGTCCGGGCCGGGTGCTCTTCCTCTTGGAATTGAATTGAGAGCACATTCAACATCTCTCCGACCAAAAACTAGTACAGTTGTGGGTAAACAATTACTGATAGATTCCGGGGCATCTGTAAGTGCACCATGAGTCTTGGCAAACTGGGCCTCAAAATACGCTATCCAGCATTTCGGAGGGACAGAGTTAGCGGACTGCGATTTTTGATTCCCCTTACCCCATCTCACTAAATTCCAGAAACCAGTCATATCTCTGGACTTACTGGCCTCATATAATTCTTCCCAATAATTGTTGTCCCAAGCTTTTTTTGCCTCTTGTTGTATTTTTTTATAGTGGCGTCTAGCGCCCTGAATCTTCTCTCTGTCAGTGGTTCGCACCGCTAGTGCTAAGGACTTGTATGCTACCCTGCAATTTTTATCATACCAGGAATCAGGTTTCCGTCTACTTTTACGCATAAGTTTTTTACTTGACTTGATAAAAAATGTGCTGAGTTTTGAAAAAAGTGTCATATGGATATCAGTCACCCTAGTCTCATAATCGTCCTGGGATGAATAGCCCTGTAAATCAGCAGTGGCAGCCTTTACCAGGGTGTCCATTTCTACAATAGAGTCAGGATTACCCAAACACTCAGCCCATCTCAGCCGCCGTGAGTCATTTGCCAGGACAATGTCACCCGGTATTTCTATTTCATCTTTTCCCTGGCACTTAAGGAGCTGTATCTCTAGGCAGAGTGGGTTATGATCGCTCTCTATTCATTGCATTACGGTCATGTCACAAATAGACCACCAGAATTGTAGTCTATTCTACTTGTGCTCAAAGTATTGTTGAATGTGGGATTGCCCTGCCTGTCGCCTTGTGTTCTCCCATTTACAGCTCTAAGCCTGCACTCAAGACTAAAATTTTTGAGTTGGAGAGCCGCTTGGGTCCACCTCTTTATTGGGGGTATGTTGAGTGAGGGGATTTGCCAGCAGATATCTTCTGCCTCGGTGTGTGCTAGATCGCTATGATCCAAGGGCTCAAAAGAACAGTTGAAATCACCACATATTAAAACATTTGCATTTCCCCTCCATGTTCTCACATAATGACCCAAAGCCTCAACTGTCTCTGACAGTTTCCCTCCCGGTTTTCCCCTAGCATAAACATTAAAAATTAATAATTCACCAAACACAGGGGACTTTAACTTTACCACCAATATATCTTTAGAATTGGTTACCAGCTGAGTTGCCGTATATCTGTCATCCTGTTTAACATAGGTTGTCAAACCACCCATAGGCCTTCCCTTGTTGGAATGGGTTGCGGCTATCGCAAATTGTAAACAGCCTAATCTATTTTCGGGTTCAACAGCCCAGGTTTCCTGCAAGGTGACTATCATATAATTATCAATGAAATCGGTCCAGTCCCTAGAAGCCATCTTGTTCCTGAGACCTGCCACGTTCCAGGACACTAGGAACTGCCCACCCGGGATATTAGATGTTTCTTTTTGGGCTTGATTGCGCTGTGGACGTGATTCACCAAAAAGAGTGGTTGACCCTGTAGGATCAATAGACTCCGTGGTTCTTTGTGGATTAATATGTAAACCCCTGGCGACTACTTCTATTTGTCCCATAAGACAATTTGTTTGGTTTGTGTTGCCTACTCTGTGTTTGGATAAGACAGTGTCATTTTCTCCCTTTCTAGTTAGATCAGTGTTTGGGTCAGACATTACTTCAGTGTCACACAGGTTGGCCCCTGGGACCGTAACTCTCTCTATATTTTTGAGGTCAGGTTGACATAAGTTAACATCTTTGTCTTGTGATGCTAAAGTGTCACGTGCTGGCCGAAAATAACCGGCTATTTTAGTCCCCCCCATTAAAGGACCTGTTGCACAGCTTATACTATTAGCCCTGTAGTTTCCCTCTGCCTCATCTTCCTCATTGGTGCTCTCCATATTAAATACATGTGTTCCACTGCCCCCATCCCAACTGTTCTGTGGACTTCAATCACAGACATCCAATCCGTTTAATAGACTAAACCTATTTGTTGCCTCCAAGGGCGTGAAGGGCTTTAGATGATCCATTCTCCTGTGGGCAGTTGTGTTGAATCTGGGGGGTACAATATTCCACCCATATGGATCAGGGGCAGGTGGTGGATAAGGCACAAATGCAGGGTTCCTAATGTTCTGCGTGATGGGAAAATAGTTATTAGAATAGGATTGTCTGTGTGGGTGCTGAGGTGGGAACACTATGGACCTTGGATAGAAGTACCTTAGGGGACGGGGGGTAATGCAGTTGTTGGCATTACCTGTAGGCCAATTTAGTATGTAGTGGACAGCATTTTGGTCTCTGAAATTGACTACCACCACATCTCCCTCGATGTCCTTAGGTCTACCACCCAACCACTGGAGACGGCGAACATGTACTATTTCGCCGTTGATGTTACTTGCAATTGGCCTGTATATACTCAGCCAGTGTATGATCTTGTTTTTAAGCTGGGCGTATCCTTCCCGCTTATTCACTTCCAGCTCTGGCACACCCGGAAGAACCACCACGAAAGGCACTGCTTCTGGTGGCAGTTCTGTTAATGGACCCCTCTTTTGTGCCCCCGTGTGTGCCTAATGCTTCCCCCTTCTATTCTAGCTGTCTCCAAGGATGGTATTCCCAAACCCTTCGATGGTTTACTATGTGGAATGACAGGAGTGGGATTGGGTTTATTTGTCAAGTTCGTAGAAGGTGGTTTGGTTTGCTTTGTATTTATATCTTGAGAGGGCTTTGAAGCTGCTATTGTCAGATTGGTTGGAGGATTATGGGCACAAATGTTGGTTTCAATAGGCAATGGAATCGCTTGTGCAGTATTACTCGCAACTGCCCTGGTATGGATCTCCTTGCTTCCCAGTTCCAACTCTATTTTTCCAAGTCTTTCCTCCACCCTCTTTAGTCTCTCAACGATTTCTAAAGTGTAGCTTCTGATTATATACTCAATGCTGTCTAATGTGACGCTTGTATGCGCTGGTTGTGGCGCAGTGTCAGCAGAAGTTGTGTCAACTCTCTCCTCCCTGTCTTTGTGTATAATTACTAGGGGTGGTGAGGGTGCCGTAACTATTCCCTCGTTATCATCTATGGATATAGTACAATGTTCGTTGGCAACAATAGGCTTGGTTTTTTTCCCAAAATCAGAATGGCTCAACTTTTGTCTGTTTGGTTCCACCCCTTTACGTCTTTTTTTGGTTGGGGGTGGACCATAAGTTTTAGGCAGCATTCTTTTCTTAATCATTTTTCGTGTAGTTTTGCTTGGAATAGGTTTCGGTGTTATCAGCACCTCGGTTGTGTTAGATAAGCTAGTAGGATTGTGTGGTATAGTGCAACTCGCAGCTTGTGTGTGGCAAGTACTCAGTGTTGATATACTATCTTGAAATAGAAGAGGCACACTATCCTGGGATACAATGTCATCGTTGCCATTCTGGCTCGCCTCAGTGGTAATATTAACTACTGAAGTAGGGTCAATCAAAGTCCTATTCTTAATGCTTTCAATCGAGCGGCGACGCTGTAAACGCCGCTCAGCTAGAGTTACTTCTTTTTCTTTAGGGGTTTCAGGACCAGTTCTGAGAAAGTAATTGTCCAGAGTTCCATTTGTCAGACTCCCAGGTTTTTCAGCAATACCAATCTCAGGACTAAGGGCCATTGTAGACATTGTATTATTATTGAGGCAGTAGAATGAAGGACTTACTCAGGAGTGCAGTATGAGCAATCAAACAGGCAGGGATTCCGGCCCAGTACAGTCTCCTCAGGCCTCTGAGGGCCACAGAGGGCCCGCCCTTTGCCCGGGCTTCGCCCGGCGTCCCGCTCGCGTCCCGGGTTGCGGGGAAGGCGGCCCTTTATCGCGCCTCCAGGCGCTGATTGTGATGTGCGAGGTGTGCGCCGCCGCAAGGTGTCCTGGGAAACCGAGTCCTCCGCTCGGCGGCCGCCTGTGTTGTTTGATGCGGCAGCGGGAGGACTCGGTCAGTGCAGAGGAAGTGGGTCCAACGATGATCCTGCCCAGCAAAGTGTCCGCCTAGAGTGTTCTGCCCCAGGTCAGTGCTGCCAAAAAGATTTAGTTCTTTATTAATAATAGTTCTTTAAAAAATAAACTTAAAGTAATTTTTTACCCTACACTATCCAGCCCTTACCCTACTATTACACTCCCCTGGAGTTAGATTTTTTATTTTTAAATACCTAAACTATTTTTTTAAATATATATATATGTACAAATTAATTATCAAAAAATAATTTAATGTATTAAATTAATTACATTTTAATTAATTACATTTTTTAATAAAATAATATACTTACCTATACTTACATTGTAATGGCATGCGTTGTAATAGCATCTGCTATGTAATGTCATGCGTTGTAAAGGCATTCGTTGTAAATGTATCTGCGTTGTAAAAATTGCGTTGTAACGGTGTGCGTTGTAAACGTTTGCGATGTAACGTCATACATCTCCTCCTAGACAACCACACACAATATGGAGCTTAGGTGTACCTGAATTGGCCATCACTGGCATGATGGAAGGGGGGAGTTGGGCACTGTCCCACTTACAGCTGAATAGACTGTCTCCTGCCTCGACACAAAGGGCTTCATATCCCCTGTAGTTAGTCTACTTCCAGGACACGGATGGCAGGAAGCCTGGGGACTTCAAAGTGAATCCTCTAGAAGCCTCTCCCCCACTTCAAAGGCACAACTGGGTGTAAATACTGGACCTTAAAAGCCAACTCTTCAGTACACGTCTGAACATGTGGATACTCTTCATGAAGAAGGTCAGCTGATGTTGGACTGCCACTCAGCTGACCTGCTGCTTGCTGCCCTCTTACCTGGGTGGGACCTGTATCTCTTGAACCCAGAAACCAAGATTGACTCCAGGGATAGTGATACAACGAGATGTAGACCAGTGCAGGTAAGAAAAGCCTTTATTATCACTGCTCCTCTCGCCACCAGTTCAGGACAATGCCTCATCCAACATTCTAAGGTTGACTCCCGGGCACGTGGAGTGTACCAAAGGAATGCAGGAGAAGGGAGGAAAGGGGCATACCATACTGAGCAACATATTATTACTAAATACAATAGAAGATGACTAGGGTAAACAATAATTAGCTAAAGCAGATAAATCTTATAAAATAACAGGATTGTAACACATCTTCCCCACTCAATAACAAGGAACAATTTCATTTGTACCTAGTAAAGACCTTGTGCCATCCAGGAGCTTTGCAATGCAACCAAATTCACTTGTACCTAATAAAGTCCTTGTGCTAACCAGGAGTTTTGCTTGTTCTTTGGGTAGGGGAAAAGCTGCTTTACTGCAACACTGTGGGGAGACTTTGGTTTGCTGGTTGGTTGTGTACATGTTGTGATTTAACTAACCTACCCATGCTCCACAATTGATCATTGTCTAAAATGACAGTGTTGTTTCTTGCAGCTGTTATGTGCATGGGTTTAGAGAATTACGTTTCAGGATTGCTCTTTTCTTTGATTTTTGATACAAACCCAGTCCCCCACTTCCCACCGTGGAACCTTGACTCTATGTTTGTAGTCATACTGGAATTTGTACTTGTCTTGGTGACTGAGAATTTTGTCTTTGAACTCTTGCATGTCATTGGTTACGTGGGACCCCCCTCCCAACCACTTGGGAAAGAACTTGGTACAAGGTTTCCTACCTCTTAAGGCGGAAAAAGGGGAAATGCCTGTGATTTGATTAGGGGTGGTGTGATATGCCCACAACATGTCTTATAACGCCTGTTCTGTGGGAATGCTGTTGTTACTAGCTAATTGTATACAACCTTTGACCATGCGGTTCATTCTTTCAACCAGACCATTTGCCCTAAGACAATAGAGTGCCGATTTTATATGTGCTATATTCAGGTTGCTGAGGAATTCTGTCATGGCGTGAGAAGTGAATTATACTCCATTGTCCGTGACGATGGACGCCGGAATGCCCTCTGTTGCAAAAGTGTCTCTAAGGAATTGAATGACAGCCATGGTTGTTATTTGATTAACCAACCTTACAGTTGTCCAATCGGAATGGTAATCCACCATGACTAAAGTGAACTGCTTAGTTGCCCTTCTGAGGTTAAATGGATCCATTATGTCTAACGCGACCTTTTCCCATGGTCTATCTGGTACAGGTACTAAGAAGATGGGAGTTTTCCTGGACACTTTTGTCTTGTCACTGTTATCACATGTCTGGCAATCCTTGACTTTAGTTTCTACTAATGAGTCCATGTTAGGAAACCAGTAGTGTCCACGTAGCCTAGCCTTGGTCAGGCTTATGCCTAAGTGACCCTTGTGGACTAGATCAATTATTTTATTTCTTATGGCCTCTGGTGGGATTATTTTATCCTTCCTAAATAAAATGCCTTGGTCAATGTTCAGTTCATGGCGTACCTCCCAGAATTTCTTTACATCGGCAGCCATCTGATCTTTAGTATCAGGCCAACCCTGTATAGTGTATGCAATGAGTTGTGACATCGTATTATCTGATGCCATACTTCTTAGCCATTCTTGGGAAGAGATGGTGGAGAGACTAAGTTGGAAGACACGGTATTCACCTACATCAAATTGTTCTTCCCTGTAGAGTGGACTTCGCGAACGAAAGTCTGCTGCTGAATTTTGCACGCCTGGCACATATTCCATTCTGAAACAGAAACCTTCCAACCCCAGTATCCATTTGGCTATGCGAGAAGTGTTACAAGAATTGTTCTTTGTATTAAACATAAAAACCAATGTTTTGTGATCCGTACGTACACAAAATTGAATGCCCCAAAGGAAAAACTTGAAATGTTTCACCCCCAAAAACAAGCTAGTGCTTCTCTCTCCACCACCGAATAGTTCATCTCCGCTTTGGTTAGAGAACGTGAGGCAAAGGCAACAATTCTTTCCTTGCCATCAATCACCTGTGAGAGGGTAGCCCCCAAACCTTTTCCGCTTGCATCTGTGGTAATAATCGTTTTTCGGTTATGTTCAAAATTACATAAGTAAGGGGCTGAAGGCATACCTTCTTTTACTTTAGCAAAAGATATCTTGCGTTCTTCTGACCACTGAAACAATGTTCTTCTTGGTGAGTTCTCTGAGACTGGCAGTCAATTCCATAAAATGGTTGACATTTTTAGACATGTATTCTGCCAATCCCAAGAAGGACTTGAGTTCTTCTTTATTGGTAGGTGCTGGGACCTCTTTCACTGCTTCGATTAGACAACCTTCTCTGGAAATGCAATGGCCTAGATACTCCACTGATTCTACCCCAAGTTGACATTTCTCTCTTTTCAGTGTGAGCCCTGCATTTTTGAACTTAGAAAGGACTTGTCTTAAGATGTTGTCATGTTGCTCAATGTTGGCCTTGTATGTAAGAACGTCATCCTGGAAGCATAGAGTTTTGGGCACTCCCTTCAGGACGCGCTGCATGATTTTCTGAAATACGGCTGCTGCCGAAGCTAGCCCGAACAGCATGCAACAGAACATGAAGTTTCCTAAGGTTGTAGTGAAAGCAGTGAGCCTTCTCGAGTCAGGGTGTAGCTCCACCTGGTGGTACGCCATGGAGAAATCCAGGACACTGAAATGTGTAGCCTCCCCCATCGTGCTTAGCATCTCATGGATGCGGGGTAAAGGATGTCTTTCTACTAGAATGCTGTTGTTTAAGTCCTGTAGATTGATGCACATCCTGATGTCTTGGCTATGGCTCTTTTTAGCAATAACAATGGGGCCACCCACTCTGAACAATCAACTGGCTGCATGATATTTAATTTTTCCAGCCTAGTTAATTCTTTTGTTAATGGTTCCCACATAAGGTGGGGAATGGGTCTGGTTTTGTGTACTACAGGACTGGCATTGTGTTTCAACTGAATCTTATGTTGAAAATCTTTGAGTAGCCCTAAGTTCTCTGAGAAAACTTCAGGAAATTAATTGGTGATATGCTCAGAGTTGTTTGCAATATTAGTGAACAGGACTTGTTCTGGATTGTTGGGGTCTAATTTAAATCCTAACTCATTTTGGTGTTGCCACCCCAGCAAGTTGGACCCATTTTCCACCACGTACACCTTACCTACAGTGGAACGGTCCTTAAATGAAATTATAGATTTGAACATTCCCCTCATGGCTATGGGGCATTGTGTTTC
Organism: Lissotriton vulgaris; assembly: GCF_964263255.1. Taxonomy (NCBI): domain Eukaryota; kingdom Metazoa; phylum Chordata; class Amphibia; order Caudata; family Salamandridae; genus Lissotriton; species Lissotriton vulgaris. The sequence goes on along the minus strand of NC_141694.1, from coordinate 1,722,194,874 downwards.
AACTGAATCTTATGTTGAAAATCTTTGAGTAGCCCTAAGTTCTCTGAGAAAACTTCAGGAAATTCATTGGTGATATTCTCAGAGTTGTTTGCAATATTAGTGAACAGGACTTGTTCTGGATTGTTGGGGTCTGATTTAATTCCTAACTCATTTTGTTGTTGCCACCCCAGCAAGTTGGACCCATTTTCCACCACGTACACCTTACCTATAGTGGAACGGTCCTTAAATGAAATTATAGATTTGAACATTCCCCTCATGGCTAAGGGGTCCCTATTGTAGCCACTGGGGGCTATGTCTGCCTTACAGAGTTTACTTTGATATTGGCCCAACATGGTTTTAAAATCTGAGAAATTTACCAAGGTGAATGGGGAACAGGAGTCTGCAAACATTTTGACATTTTTCCCATTAATGTAGACCTCGCATTCCGGATACCTTTGTATATCATTTGCCCCCACTTCATTGCTTTGTAGGATTATCTTTTTGACTTGAGCTTTATCCTTACTCGGTTTGTTACTTCCCATTCTCCTCGTAAAGCATCCACAAACCTTTGATAGGTGACCTCTCTTGTTACACTTCCTACACAAAGCAGATCTTGCTTTACAATTAGGATCGTTGGCCAAATGGTTGTTGCTTCCACAGCGATAACATTTCAACTTTGGAATTTCTGGATCTCCTGTTTGATTACGCCAATTGTCCTTCCTAGGTTTAGGTGACTCATTTTTGATCTTGCAGACTTCTGGCTTTTCATCTGTGTTAGATATTTCTGCTACTCTTTCCTGACGATCAGAGGAGTTTATCTCTTTAACGCAAATATTCGTGTGTTCAATAGACTTTGCTATTTTAACTGCTTCTTGGACATCTGGTTGTTTTTGTAACAACTTCTTCTGAATCTCTTTGTTATTAGTACAGCGTACTAATTGGTCTCTGATCAGTGAATAATTTAAATCTTGCAAATCACATAACTTGCTGAGCCCCCTAAGAACCGCCACATATGTAGATACACTTTCTTGTTTGCCTTGTGAACGACTGAAGAATTTATGTCTTTCTAATACTACATTCATATTGTCCCCAAAGTGAATGCGTAACTTTATTAATGTGGTATCGTACACGTCCTCATCATTCTCTTCTGTCTCTGGTTCTGGAAGTGACTCAAACACCTTCCTTCCAGTAGGGCCTACATTTTGCAACAGAATATGCTGTTTTCTGAAAGCACTGAACCTTTCCCCACCAATGGCTACCAGATAAGACTCAAACACTTTCTCCCAGTCTTCCCACGGAACGCTGGGTTCCCCAAACTCGTTCAAAAATGGGGCTGGTTGTGACATGCTTGAGCTGTCATTATGTCAGGAACCACGACAATACCAAGAAAATAATGGGGACTATGAAATCAAGAAAATCACCTAATGATACTTGCGTGGTGTAGGAGATGGTGATAAGTTACAAAGGTAAAGAACAATGCTTTTGATGTCCCTGGTTAAAAGAAACAACAATACTGTATTATTACACGCAGGTTTAAGCAACCGAAGGTCGTGAATGAAATTGAAACCAAAGCTGTATAATGTTCCTAGAAGAGTCTTAGCAACAACAAAATGTATGGTATTCTAGGAATGATATAACAACTGCACTATGTTACTACACTGACATAAGCGACATGTAAAGGGGTGTGTATCACAGTGAATGAAATTGACACACAATGCTGTAGAATAATCGTGAAAATATTGTTAATTACAGTCGGTGTGCGTGTCACCGTATAATGAAGTATATGCACAGACACGCTAAGGAGAGCGTATCTCCGAAGATAGCGATGGACAAAGAACTTCTTCAATGGGCTCTAGAGTGCGAGAAATTTATTTCATATTTTTGTTGAGATTATTTGTGAAGAACAGCGTTGCCCTGTGACGACACGCATGGAGTGCGTATCTCCTAGAAGCAATAATCGTGAGAGGAGACGTCACACAGGCGATAGAGGCCAGATAGGTACACTGGGCGTTGGTGACGCAGTCAGCTGAGGCAGCTGAACGAAGTGCGCCGGCGGTCCGATCTCCAAAACAGACACCGGCCCAGGGTTGCTAAGGCAACTGGAATGCAGAGCTGGGCCGGTAGAAAGAGACTGGGGCGCTCCACAACAAATCTCTGGAAGAACCTCAGGCGGGAGGTGGACCTCCGGCTGAACAGCCGGATATCAGTCGAATGAGCTGAGCAGGTTGTGAGGAGGTCTCCCGTTATCGGACATGGCAGGCTGAGGTAACATGAGATGCAGCGCTAATTCCCAGAGTACAGAATGTTCTTGAAAAAATCAGGGGCCTCGCAGCGGAACAACTGTGGCGGGGGCAGGGGTTGAAGAGGAGCGTAATGCTTGCCGACTAGCCACCTAGCCTCGCAGAGACCTCGAAGGCACTCGGATACAGCGAAGCACAGCATGTGCAGGAAGGGGTTGCTTTTGAAGAAGAAGTGTCAACGGAAAGGCAGAAGGTTGTGGCGTGGGCGTCTCTGTGATGATTGTCCCAGAGTATCGCCGACAAAGGAGGCCACGCTAAGGAAACTCTGACAGAACCCACGCCCACACTCTAGACGAGCTGAAGGAATGCCACACTGCTACAGTCACAGACGAACACCAGGGACAGCAACAAGTGAAAGGAGTCACTGAGGGACAGCAACAAGTGAAAGGAGTCACTGTGCCAGACAGAATGAAGAAGTCATCACGACGACAACAATACCTCACCAGTGTAGCTTTTTTTTTTTTTTTTGTATTCCTCATATACCAGATTGGGTATTCTAGCTAGGGTATCTCCTCCTCCCTACATTGCGATGTACGAACCTTAAGGATTATATCCTTTGTAGGGAAGGAGGGCGAAAACCCTTCTCTAGACTTAGCTGTTTGCTATGTCCGCTCCATACCCTTTCGACCTTGAAGACCCCTTCTTCGGCAGGAGAACAAGCACCAACAGTACCCAGGTGAAATCATAGGAACACTTTCATCGGTTCCGCCAAGCCACAAGGGCCGCCCAGATCTTATCTTGGCTAGAGCTGTCACAAGCCATATCGGACTCGCTAACATACACAATATACTTCAGACAATCCGTAAATGTAGGGGAATTCTCTGACTTCCAGGCCTTACAAATTTCACGCCTTGCTAGGATAGTTACATAAAAGATTAATTTAGTCATCATATCCTGAAGCTGGTATTCTGCCCCTAACCCAAAGAAAATTGTCCTAGAAGAGATCTCAATATGTATACCTAGTCTAGTCTAGTCTAGTCTGGAAATTTGTATTGCGCAGAACATATCACATCCCGTGAGGGAGTCTCATGGCGCATGCGGACAGTCCCAGTAACAATCTTGGGCATTCTACGAACATGTGCATATCGTCTACAGCTGGGGCCTTAGACCGTGGGCAGCTATATTCAAGATTTGTAATTCTAACCAGTTTTTTTGGAGTTATATAAACTCTGTTCAGTGTGAACAGATGATTGTGCTTTAAGGGGGCAGATTTCACCACTATATTTAACAATTTAAAGGAATCTCCCCATAATGCTAACAAGTTATCACATTGCAGGTCATCTATTTCTCTCCAGAGCTTGTTGAGTTCACCCTCTGTGATTTCATCCTTCTCATTTAGTGCCTCATACCAAAAGGAAATCTCCTTTTTTCCATCTACCTTTTGTATTGTATTGTATTGTGGCATACTTATATAGCGCAACCTGTCACCACCAAGGGCATCCTGGCGCTTTGACCCGTACTCAATGAAACAGTAGCTCAGCCTATCCTGGGAAAAAGATGAGTTTTTAGAGCCTTTCTAAAAGATAAAAGATCTCCAAGGCTTCTCAAGGATATAGGCAGAGAGTTCCAGAGTTTGGCTGCCGCTACTCTAAAAGAGCGGCCCCCCATCCTCACTCTCTGGAATCGTGGAACTACCAGTAGCCTGGATGACGAGGAGCGTAAAGCTCTAGATGGACAGTACCAGGCAAACATTCGTCGCAAAGGAATGGGGCCTAGGTCATGAATAGCTCTAAACACAATACACGCTGCTTTATAGCGCACCCGAAGATGAACTGGCAGCCAATGAAGTTCTCGCAGTGCTGCCGTAGAAGAACTATGGTAGGGGCGAGAAAGGGCGAGTTTAGCAGCGATATTTTGCACCCTTTGCAACTTGCCCAAGAGTGTTACCGGGGCCTCCAGAAGTAGTGCGTTACAATAGTCAAGTCGACTTAGGATGGTACAACGCACTACTTCTGGTCTGGCTTGCGCAGGGAGGAGAGGAAGGACCTTGCGCAGCATACGAATTAGCATCATACATGTTGAGGAGATCTTATTCACATGTAGATCCAACTGCAGGTTAGGCCCAAAAGTGACGCCTAAATTGCGCGCTGATTGTGCCGCAGACACCGTCTCTGAGAAGGACGGAGGCCAGAAGTCTACTGGGAGATCGCGAGGAACTCGATCAGTAGAGCAGTGTAGGACCTCCGTCTTTGTTCCGTTGAACTGTAGCGAGTTCAACCGGAGCCATTCCGCTGTCGCCTGCATGCACCGGTGAAAGGTCTCCAGTGTGACTGCATCCTGACCCTCCAGCGAAAAGACCAGCTGGGTATCATCCGCATAATTAAATGCGGAGATACCGAAGGTTTTAATGAGCTGGACTAGGGGGCGGAGGTAGACATTAAAGAGTATGGGGCTGATGGCCGAGCCCTGAGGTACTCCTTGTCCCACTCTCCGCTCCTCTGAACTGAAGGAGGGTAACGAAACCCGTTGCTGACGGCAGTCCAAGTAGGAGATTAACCAGTCCCTGGCCTTGTCACTGACCCCGCATTCCTCCAGCCTAGAAATCAGGGTGGGATGGCTGACCGTGTCGAACGCGGCCGACATGTCGAGCAGCACCAAAAATGCTGCCCGACCGCTGTCGACTCGCGCCCGTAGATTGTCTAACACGGTCACCAACGCGGATTCCGTCCCATGTGCTGGGCGAAAGCCGAATTGCGTCTCATCCAACCAGCTGTTCCCTTCTAGGAAGCTGGACAGAGCACGGGTGACCAGCTTTTCCATAATTTTAACCGGAAAAGGGAGCAGGGAAATTGGCCGGTAGTTAGAGAGGCAGGCAGGGTCGAGCGTAGGTTTTTTCAAAAGCGGGGATACCACTGCCTTCTTCCAGCAGCTTGGAACAGTAGCCGTCTCGAATGACTGACAGCAGATGGCGTGCAGGGGCTGGAAGAGGTCCTCTTGAAACACCTTCCATAGTCTTGGAGGGAGAGGATCCAAAGGCGAACCAGAAGAAATCGTCAGGGCTAGGTCGCCGAACTCCTTCAGGGATGGAAGGGGAAAGCTACTCAGCTGGGGTCGACTGGCCTCGCTCGCCGGAGCTCCCAAACCGAGGGCCGGCTCCAAAAAAGGAGGAAAGAGACTCCTCTGCTGGGGTCGACTGGCTACGGTCTCCGGAGCTCCCAAGCAGAAAGCCAAATCCAAAGTGGGGACAGAGGGGCCACTCAGCTGGGGTCGACTGGCCTCACTCGCCGGAGCTCCCAGACTGAGAGTTGACTCCACAGAAAGAAGGTGGAGGCTGCCCTGCTGAGGTCGACTGGCTACAATTGCCGGAGCTCCCAAGCAGGGAGCCAAATCAGGAGCTGCGAGGGAAGAACAGTTCAGCTGGGGTCGACTGGCCGCAGTCGCCGGAGCTCCCAGGCTGAGAGCCTGATCCAGAAGACAGGAAGGAGGGCTACTCAGCTGGGGTCGACTGGCTTCCGCTGCCGGAGCTCCCAAGCTGGGGGGCTGCTCATCTGGTCGGGGTCGACTGGAGGGCGTGACCGGAGCTTCCTGACAGAGATTAGTAGCCCTCTGCAGGGGTCGACTGGCCAACTCCTCCGGAGCTCCCTCCTCAGTGGTGGAATTCCGTGGGTCCTGCAAACCTGCTAGGATTTTACGGATTTTTTCCTCAAAGGCATCCGCAAGAGAGTCACAAAGAGCTTGCGACGAGGGAACAGCACTAGCCACACACGTAGGGTGAGCCAGGTCCTTAACAATTTTAAAAAGAGCCTGAGCCTTGTTTGGGGCCTGATTCAGAGTAAGTTCAAGAAAGGTCGCTTTCGCTATCTTAATTTGGGCTTTATATTTATGCATAGCAGACCTAAATGCAATTTTCTCAGAGTCTAGGTATTGCTTCCTCCAGGCCCTTTCCGCGCGTTTACAATCGAGTTTGAGCTGGCGAAGTTCGCTCGTGTACCAAGGGCTAGCTCGGTTCACTCTACCTCGCGACTTCTGAAGGGGCGCTAACTTATCCAGCGAGCTAGCGATGGACTGACAGAAGAGAGTATAACTGTCTTCGACTGTATTGCCAAGTTTGAAGTCCTCATCTAAAATATTCGGCAATGGAACAGTGTTTAGGATGCGGGACCAAGGTCTCTCTAGCTTAGCTAGAGGTAGTCCAGCCTTACGCGAAGTAGGGTCCTCCGACCAAAGGGAAAACCTGATCAGAAAGTGGTCCGTCCAATATTGGCACTTGATGTCCACGAATGATGCCCATTGAGGGTCCGCAAACACCAAGTCCAACGTGTGGCCTTTCCGATGCGTGGAGGCGTTCACCAGCTGTACTAAGTTGATATCTGTACAGGCTTGGCTGAGAGAGAAGAATGCATTTTCCAGCGAGCTGCCAGCCCACAGATTGAAATCTCCAAGAACTAATAACCTGGAGTGGGAGCTGGCAAGTTCATAGATCAGGTCAATGAGAAGAGGAATGGATGGTGCAGGTCCTGGGGGACGGTAACAAAGAACACCCGAGCAGCAGATCGACTCCTGCTGTTTGACTGAGAAACCCATCAGTTCAAATCCCAGTACCTCTCGAATCTTTAACTGGGAGAGGGTAAGCGAGTCTCTATGAATGAATCCGATTCCCCCTCCTCGGTTAAGTGGGCGCGGTGAATGGCTAATTTTAAATCCTGAAGGGCAGGCTAAACCCAGCTCGACCTCACAGTCCTCCCGAGTCCACGTTTCTGTGAGAAAGAGGACATCGAGCTGTTCAGACTCAATGAGGAAGGCTATTTCCGTGTGGTGCTTACAGAGGGATCTGACATTAAGCAAACCACAAGTAATTGACTTGGAGGTAGAAGGTCTGACCGGGTCCTGCCCAGGTCTAAGTTCGATGAGCTCACTCCGAGTGTAAGCTATGCGGTTTGAACCGGAGGGGCCAGAGGTAGCGGCCCTATGCGCGTCCGTAGCGCGAACGGGCGCAAACGGGCTTACCTCTGGCGCACCTCCGGCGCCCCTACGGCGCCCCCGCTGCGCACCGTCGCTGCGCACTAGTCTAGCGGCCATCTTAAATGGTCGACTGGATGTCACGAGGGTCCTGGCAGGGCGAGTGTCTCTCCCTCACCAAGATGGCGCTGAGAGTGGAAGGACTTCTCCCCACTCCAAGATGGCGCTCACAACCGGTGCGATGATGCTGCAGAGCCCCCGAGTCCCTTCTAGCCCACAAATGTGGGTGTGTGGCGAATTATGGTGCGGGTAAGACTCCCTTATTTCCCCCTAAGCGGTAGACAGATACTAATTAAAAGCGCGAAGCGCTCGGCGCAATTTACATAAAACGGCAAGTAAAGCTTAAAATGCTACAAGCAAAGGAGCGATGTGCGCGCAGCGCTGGAGCAGCGTTAGCACTAAGCACTAGGTCAGGTCTGCCTGAACGAGGTAGGAGGTCCTACTGATAATACCTCCTCCTCCAATGCGAGGGTCCTGGCAGGGCGAGTGTCTCTCCCTCACCAAGATGGCGCTGAGAGTGGAAGGACTTCTCCCCACTCCAAGATGGCGCTCACAACCGGCGCGATGATGCTGCAGAGCCCCCGAGTCCCTTCTAGCCCACAAATGTGGGTGTGTGGCGAATTATGGTGCGAATTATGGTGCGGGTAAGACTCCCTTATTTCCCCTTTTCTCTTCACAGATTCAAATTTTGGGTTGGTTGTAAACTCCCATGAAATAGTAGACCACCAACTGGATAGCTGATAGTATTTGAACCTCACCAGTGTAGCTTGACGAGGCGATAAGGTCCTGGATGTGAAGAGTTGCTTTGACGAAGAACAGGCTGATGGAGTGTACGCAGAAGGGGAGGAGCAGCAAAATTCTGTCCCCTTACACAGATCGTCACCAGTGATACAACGAGATGTAGACCAGTGCAGGTAAGAAAAGCCTTTATTATCACTGCTCCTCTCTCCACCAGTTCAGGACAATGCCTCACCCAACATTCTAAGATTGACTCCCGGGCACCTGGAGTGTACAAAAGGCACGCAGGAGAAGGGAGGAAAGGGGCATACCATACTGAGCAATATATTATTACTAAATACAATAGAAGATGACTAGGGTAAACAATAATAAGCTAAAGCAGATAAACCTTATAAAATAACAGGATTTTAACAGATAGTTGGCTCCTGATCTGAAAACTCAGGGACACAACAGGCTTCCAACAACCTTGCATCTGCACTTGAACTCTGCCATCTGTGAATATACCCTGCCAAGTGGTGCCACACCAGCCCTAGGCCCATGGAAGTGAGCCTAAGGTACTCTGCAAGCCTCTGTGGATCCAGCGGAACCGACACATCTCCTGTGCTGCACTGTGCAAACCTGAGCAGAACCGACGCATTACTGCTACTGTGTGGATCAGAACTGCCAGAAAGACCCACATCGAGCCTGTCATCACATTGGAACTACGATGCATCCTCGGCACAGGCACTCGCATCCACTTTCGACAACAACTTTGACAACAACACCAGACTGTGCATTGCAACACTGTAGCTGCTCGAAACAGATACATTGCTCTGACTGTGAGACTCATTCTTGATGCTGTATAACGCACCACGAGCCCTCGCCAACAGTATCCTCGATGATGCTGCAGGACCTCTCACCACAGCCTTGCTCAAGTCCTGAACTGATACATTGCTTCGACTAGGTGATGCACTTTCGACATGGTTTATCGCAATGCTCAGGATTTAAGGTACCCTGATTTGCAGGACAAACAGGGTGCCTTTAACTGGCCCGCGCTCCATAGTGGTGGGCCTGAACTTGTGACTTTGTCCTGTCAGGCGCGAACAGATATCCACAATTTGCTCCTTAGACCTTTTGGCACTGTTTTTACTAAAATCTTGAAAACTGAATATCTCCGGATCTACTGATTAGATTTTTGTATTTTGGTCTTGTTTTCTGTATTAAAAATTATGCTATTTTCTAAACTGATGTAGGATCCTTTTGCTGTGTGTTTTTACTGTGTTACTGTTTGAAGTGCTGAACAAATACTTTACACATTGCCTCTGAGTTAAGCCTGAGTGCTCCATGCCAAGCTACCAGAGGGTTGAGTACAGGTTAATTTGAGGTTTGCTTGCGGATTCACTCTAAGAAATATTGTAGTTTCTGCTTATGAAGGGTTTTATCATGCTCAACCAGTAACCCGATTTCTTACAGAACAGAACACTCTGCCCAAGAGTGCTCAAAAGACATGGGAACTCTACAATTGCACTCTACCATGGCCGACTGTAATCAGTGCAGGCTGGGAGACATTAATACCCAAATATCATAAGATTCTCCACAATTGAAATGTACCATGACCATCTGTAAATAGTACTGGCTGCACAACAGCTATACACTCTCGGCCATCCTGATGAACTAATGCTAGTTCAGCTGTCTAGCATAAGAAGACACCAGAACTGCCATTGGACATATATATTGTCTGGAAAGTACTATTAATCCACCAAATTGTACCACTCACTACCTAAGAGAACATGCACCCAATTCATGAAGAGAACAGCCCCATATATCTGGCATCTTGGAAGGCTTTAATGTGATCTCTGATAATTAGACACCCTCAAGCATCACAAACTCTCTGCAAACAGCAGCAGCTCATATAGAGCATCACTGTATTGTGTCCAGGGACATCTCTGACATATTTCTGTCCTAGCTCTCTCCTCCCCAGGAAAGCAAGGTTTACATGATTACCTGAACACACCTTCTCTCTAGCTCTCCCTTTCCTTGTCATCCTGCAACCCAAGAGGTAATAAGAGCACAAGTCTGGTTCTTTATGCTCAAGATCCTAGTGCTTCCTTCGTAGGCACATGGCAAGAACACCACCCTTCCGAACCAACCATGTACCCACAGTGTAGCCTGCTACTCGTCTGATAATATCTCTCACAATTCGTATTAAGTACCTTACAATTGCACATACAGTACAATAGTGTTGTAGAAGAGAGCTGTGCACCAAAGTATGATGCAACAGTTTGAAAATGGATCGGAAGAGAGTTGCAAACCAGAGTCGACCTTCAAGTTGCACTGCTTTGCCATCATAAAACCAAGTGAACTACCCCCTCCATCTCCTACAGGGGGCGACCCCCTATGATTACAGTCTGAGCTCTGCCACAATCTGAAAATGAATAATATTACTGAGAGATCCAACCCTCCCTAGGTTCATATAGACCAAATGGAAAAGATTAATATGAATTCTGCATAATAAGTTGTTACAAAATGGTTACCAGTGACACACCAGCGCTTTGCAAAATAGTAAAATTAATTGTCTGAAGACCGGAGCCTGGGGGTCTTCTTGCTCCTTGTGGGATATGTGATTTCTGTATCTTTGGCCAGCTGACCTTGTGTTGACTCTTCTCTGAAGTAATTTCAGATGTCCTTATGCTGCAGTCATATGCCAGGTGTAGTCCATAGCTCAGAACGCAAAGATCATGTGTGCATCTTGCATGAACCAAACATGTTATTTTCCTAACTCCCGTCACATTAGACCTTTAAACATGATTGTGTGATATATGACTTGTTGTTCTCTGTATCTTGTAATGAGGAAGTATTGTAAATTCTGTGATTGCTGTGTTATAGCTTCTATTGCAATAAGATGCTCTGACCCTGGTGCTATTGTAAATTCTGTGCTTTTATGGTGGATTGAGGGAATGAAGTTGTTTTACTGACTGAATGTGGGATATAAATTAACCTGTTTGGAAGAACAGCTGTCTGCAGGTGGGCGTGTCCCGCCTTTATTGGTGTGAACTGCTGTAATAAAGATGAAAAGACGGCAGAGAAATTGCATCTGAAGCAGAGGCGATCCTCCCCGGTCCCTCCTCCCAGCTCAGCATGAAGGATGAGAGGGAGACATATTTCCAGCAGCCACAGGGGATATGATATCAGTGCCTGGAAATAATTTTGATTCTCATAATAGCTCGGACTTAATTAGCTGCGAGGGATCAAAGGCATTGTGGCTGCAGTTGGAAATCAAGAGTGCTAAAATTAGGGATGCACAAGCCTCGCAGGTTCTTTGTGTATCTCATTCAGGATGAGGTGGAGCTCAGAAGGGGGGATGAATAATCTGAGAACCCTTTCCAAGCTCCTGACAAGCTTATCATCATTCTTTGAAGAAAGAAAATAGTTTATTGGATCACAGGGATCTTTTGATACGAGCGAACTGCACGGCTCGAAGTTTTGTACAACTGCACAGCTTGCAGTCTCAAACAAGTGCAAGATAATACTGAAGAAGTATAACATGAAATGGAATCTCATGCAGTACTACCTCTTTGATATCATCTTCTGTTTCCTGTACTTCACTGTTTGGCTGTAAACTTTTTTCAGAGCTTCATTAAACTTCTTCATCTGAACACATATCGGCAGCACTGAGACACATCTTTATGGTAGGAGATGAGGTCTAGTAGGCATGTTGTGGGCTGAAACAATGCTTTTCTAAATCTTCACATTGTGTGATCCTTGGCAAGTCACTTTATTCATTTTTCCCTTTGATTCATTTATCTTCCAAGTCTAGTTTTCGTAGAAAAAAGACTAAACTACTGTGACTGCCAACATTTAAAAAAAAATGGTACTTGACATTCATTTTGTATACATCATGTAATGAGTAACCCTGGGCGAAGCACTACGCAACTTTGCACTATGGGAGCTGCACGTAGCACAGTGCGAACACGCGTAGTGCTGCGTAGCGTAGTGCAGCGGTCATTTTTTTTGCTTGTTTGCGGTCCTCAACGTCATGTTTGCGACCGCGTGCAAGCAAAATTACATCCTGGCAAGATTCTCAATGCGGGGAGGTCAGCTTTCTCATTGTGAGTGGTTGCGCATGCCCGCGACCGCTCTCAATGAGAAACTACCAGTTCGCGTTGAGAAAGCTGCCGCTCGAGTAATAATCTACTTGAGCAGCAGAAAACTACAGCTCGCACTGTGCAAGATGCCGTTTTCAATGATTGTACAGTGCCGGATGCTTGTCCACACTGTGCAATCATTGAAAACGCATCTTGCACAGTGCGAACATGCTACTACGCAGCTCGCGTAGTGCTACGCGAAGTTTGCGTAGTGCAAAGTGCACTTCGCGTAGCTTCGCGTAGCGCTACTTTGCGAACTACGCCCACCTCTAGAGTTAAATCTTACTGTTCCATATTTTCGTAAAGTATTTATGACTATGTTTCACCAATGAATAATTATTTCATGATAGTTCTTAAATATGTAAGAGTGTGAGTTACTGAACCTGGGAAAAGTAGACACATTCTCCATCACAAAATGATGAACCATGGTCATATGATCAACTCCCCAGGGGAGATGTTTAAATATCCTTTTCTATATTTTAAAGTCACATTATTAAAAATGTCAATTGTGGCACTTTGCAAGTACTGCATCACTATACACGCTTACCAGGCATCAATGTTTATAGAGAATGTGGGATGAAACTTGAAAAAGTTTAAAGTCTAAGGGCCTTATTATGAGTTTGGCTGTGTGGGAGCAGGACTGCCCCGCTACTGCACAGCCAAACACATGTTTGAACCGCCCGCCAGATTAGGAGTTTTCTCCTGTCTGAAGGGCGGTTCTTTGGCGTTACCTGCGTAGTGTCTATGAAATAGGCACTGCAATGGGGACGTCAAAAGCAGCACCTGCACTGCATGGACGGCTGCAGTCCATGCCATGCAGGAACTCGTGTGCATGCGCACATGGGAATATAATCTATAGTGTGTTCTGTTGGGTGATTATTTAGTATAAATAGGAATTAATCCAGAGGAAACACTGCATAATCACTTGTTTGAAGGAAACAAAGTTTAGCAATTGTATTTGACAATGAATGTAAATCAAAAACACCACACAAAATTCTTAATAAATAAATATATATTTCATTTTTACAAGGTTACCCCATTATCTTTAATCATGCCGGGTACATGATGGGCCCCCCTGTGTGCATCCACATTGCGTGAGACACGAAATGGCCCTGTAGGATCTCTTTGTTTCCCCACCGCCACTCTTTTCAAGGTGGTCACACCGCCATGAAAAGTGTGGCACTGAGGAAACTCGTAATATGCTTTGGCCGGGTGGCAGCTGCCCCACCAATTATATTGCGGCCTCCGGACCGTTGCACAACCACCAGGGAAAAGCAGTTCCCTGGTGGTTGCAACAGTTACGGTGGTCCCAAGGCAGCCCGACCGCCATAGATCAAATAGGGAGGTTAGGAGATTGCCACCCTGAGACTCATCATAAGGTCCCAAGACTTTGTGAGATCTGCCATCTTGTTGATTGCTGAGCATTATGGAATAAAACAGAGCCAGGATATATCTTTTGCTCTTAGCCATAAAAAATATATTCTAGACATGTTTTTAATAGCAAGAGAATGGGCAGAATATGCTAGCCCTTATACCAAATTACAAAGTATCATCCAACCTCAGTTCACTGTAATGGTCAACTGGGACAAAGTGTTTAGAGTACATCCGCTAAATGAGGTTTCAAGGCTGGCATATCTTTCCAGGATTATATGCTTATACACAGTTTGGTCACTCAAAGACACAAGACCTGACAGTGGAGTACGGAGGGTTAAATAGTTCTTCAATAGCACCCAATACTTGATGCTGGAGAATTTTCCCAGCCTTAGTAGAGACAAGACAGAGCTTCTGAATCCAGGCCCAGACAATTCTTTAAGGAAGATCATAGCATGCTACCAGGCAGCAGTGACCCATTGTTAAGGGTGAAGAAGCCCCACCCCTCCACCTTTTTACGAAACATGAAGAGTGTTTATCAGGCTAAGTAAAGGTGAGCCTGACAGACACTCTTTATGTTCAGATCAGGCATCCAGGCACCGTACAGGTGCTAAATGCGCAGTGCCTGGCTTCCCGAAGTAAAATCTGCCAGACTGAAAATTTCACAGCCCAGTGGCTTTGACCTCCTCAGCCTGACAAAGTCTTTTATGGGATCCTACTCATGATGAGGAAGAACGTCACTGGTTGACAAAGAACTGGTTGCTTCAGTTTCAAGCCCTGAGGTGCCCAGGACCAAGTGTCCAACAGTGCCGCTCATCAGAGAGATGAGTGGGGTCAGCTTTGTCACTGAATTCATCCCAGGCTGCGACGAGTAAGGGAGGAGAGAGAAACAGACTCGGGGGTGTTGCTGCGCCCTCACCTTGCCCTTGCAGGATTGCCGCTGCTGTAAGCCGCTTGCCGCCACACACCCTGTCGGCTGAGCGCCGCCGCCGCACTGAGGAAGGCAGAGCCCGTGGGACAGGACTCCATTGCCCAGGATCCTCAGCGGCCGGAAGCCGCGCACTGTGACATCGCGCAAGGAGGCGCATAAAGAACAGCGCTTCCCCCAGCAGAGCGGGGGAGAGAGAAACAGACTCGGGGGTGTTGCTGCACCCTCACCTTGCCCTTGCAGGATTGCCGCTGCTGTAAGCGCTTGCCGCCATACACCCCGTCGGCTGAGCGCCGCCGCCGCACTGAGGAAGGCAGAGTCCGTGGGACAGGACTCCATTGTCCAGGATCCTCAGCGGCCGGAAGCCGCGCACTGTGACATCGTGCCAGGAGGTGCATAAAGAACAGCACTTCCCCCGGCAGAGCGGGCTGCAGATATCTCTACAAACCCATTTGACCGCTACCCGCGTCCCATTGAAGCGCTAACCCTGCGAACCTGAAACAGCAACGCAGCATCCAAAAACTCATTACTGCCTGAAGGCAAACGCCGGCAGATACGCAAAACTCACCGCTGCCCTGATGGCATAATAGCCTCGGCAAGCACCTAAAACCCGCTCACTGCCCGATGGCATTATAGCCGCGGCAGGCACTCAAACCTCAACACTAACAGAAGGATCTACATGGACAAAGACGAGACTCTCGAAGGAAACATGCTGACAATTCTGCAAACACTACTGACCGCTACCCGCGGCCCATCACTGAGCTGACCATGTGATACAACCTCAATTGTGACAAAGCGTCACACACCAATAAGACAACCTAAACAGCGACTACAAAATTCCAAACGAATATGGAGTAATGAGGCTATTGCCTCGGTATCCAAAAACTCACCACTGTCAGAAGGTATCTGACAGGAGAAGACAAGAATCAGGCGGCAGAGCGGGGGAGAGAGAAACAGACTCGGGGGTGTTGCTGCGCCCTCACCTTGCCCTTGCAGGGTTGCCGCTGCTGTAAGCCGCTTGCCGCCACACACCCTGTCGGCTGAGCGCCTCCGCCGCACTGAGGAAGGCAGAGCCCGTGGGACAGGACTCCATTGCCCAGGATCCTCAGCGGCTGGAAGCCGTGCATTGTGACAGCACGCCAGGAGATGCATAAAGAACAGCGCTTCCCCCGGCAGAGCGGGGGAGAGAGAAACAGACTCGGGGGTGTTGCTGCACCCTCACCTTGCCCTTGCAGGATTGCCGCTGCTGTAAGCGCTTGCCGCCACACACCCTGTCGGCTGAGCGCCGCCACCGCACTGAGGAAGGCAGAGCCCGTGGGACAGGACTCCATTGCCCAGGATCCTCAGCGGCCGGAAGCCGCGCACTGTGACATTGTGCCAGGAGGCGCATAGTCAAGTCAAGTCAAGTCAAAATATTTATATAGCGCGCTACATACCCAGAGGGTCTCAAGGCGCTTGAAGAAGGGTGGGGGAATTACTTGTCGAATATCCAAGTTTTAAGTTGCTTTCTGAATGCTAGGTGGTTCTGAGTGAGACGAAGGTGAGTGGGGAGTGAGTTCCAGGTTTTAGCTGCCAGGTAGGAGAAGGATCTACCTCCCATGGTGGTTTTGTTGATGCGAGGTACGGTAGCAAGGGCTTGGTTGGAGGATCGTAGCTGGCAGGGGGGGGTGTAGAAGGAAAGTCGTGTGTTGAGGCATTCGGGTCCAAGTTCGTAAAGTGCTTTGTGTGCGTGGGTTAGGAGGCGGAAAGTAATCCTCTTATTGACGGGGAGCCAGTGGAGGTTTTTCAGGTGACTGGAGATGTGGTCTTTACACGGGATGTCTAGTATGAGTCTGGCTGATGCGTTCTGGATGCGTAGGAGTTTTTTCTGGAGTTTTGCGGTGGTACCGGCGTATAGGGTGTTTCCGTAGTCCAGGCGGCTTGTAACCAGTGCATGGGTGACCGTTTTTCTGGTTTCGGTGGGGATCCAGCGAAATGTTTTTTTGAGCATGCGAAGAATGTTGAAGCAAGATGATGAGACGGCGCTGACCTGTCTGTTCATAGAGAGTGAGGAGTCCAGGATGACGCCCAGGTTCCGTGCGTGGTCCGTCGGGATGGGTGCTTTTCCAAGGGCCTCTGGCCACCAAGAGTCATCCCAGGCGGAGGGGGAGGTACCTAAGATAAGGACTTCTGTTTTGTCTGAGTTCAGTTTCAGATGGCTGTGCTTCATCCACTCGGCTACTTCTTTCATTCCTTCATGTAGGTTGGTTTTGGCGGTGTTAGGGTCTTTGGTGAGTGAGAGGATCAGTTGGGTGTCGTCAGCGTAGGAGATGATGTTGAGGTTGTGTTGTCGTGCGATGGCCGCGAGGGGGCTCATGTATACGTTGAAGAGGGTGGGGCTGAGTGAGGATCCTTGTGGTACGCCGCAGATGACTTCAGTGGCCTCTGACTTGAATGGTGGGAGGCGGACTCTCTGGGTTCTTCCGGTGAGGAACGAGGTGATCCATTCCAGTGCTTTTCCTTGGATTCCGATGTTTCTGAGGCGCTGTAGAAGGGTGCTATGGCAGACTGTGTCGAAGGCTGCGGCGAGGTCAAGGAGGATGAGGGCGACTGTGTCTCCATTGTCCAGTAGAGTTCGAATGTCGTCTGTTGCTGCGATGAGGGCGGTCTCCGTGCTGTGTTTGGCTCGGAAGCCAGACTGTGAGGGGTCGAGAGATTTGTTGGTTTCGAGGAAGGCGGCGAGCTGGTTGTTGACAGCTTTCTCGATGACTTTGGCTGGGAATGGAAGGAGCGAGATGGGGCGGTAGTTTTTGAGTTCGGTGGGGTCAGCTGTGGGTTTTTTCAGAAGGGCGCTAAGTTCGGCGTGTTTCCAGCTTTCCGGGAAGGTGGCGGAGTTGAGGGAGCAGTTGATGACTTCTCGGAGGTGTGGTGCTATGATGGAGTCTGCTTTGTTGAAGATGTGGTGAGGGCATGGGTCTGTGGGGGATCCTGAGTGAATGGAGTTCATCAGGTGGATGGCGTCCTCAGTGGAGATTGGGTTCCAGTCATTAAGGATGTTCAAGGGGGGTGAAGATCTTGCAGAATGTTGGGTGGGTTGGTCTCCGGGTTGGTTGTCGAAGCTGTTGTGGATGTCTGCGATTTTGTTGTGGAAGAACGAAGCTAGGGAGTCGCAGAGGGCTTGAGAGGGGGTGATGTCGTTGGAGTTGGCTGAGGGGTTGGTAAATTCTTTGACGATGTTGAATAATTCCTTGCTGTTGTGGGCGTTGTTATCTAGTCGGTCTTTGAATGCGGCTATCTTGGCAGATCGGATTAGTTGGTGGTGTATGCGGGTGGCGTTTTTGAAGGCGTCCCTGGTGCTGGTGTTTGGGTCTTTTTTCCAGGCCTTCTCGAAGGAGCGACAGAGTTTCTTCGATTTCTTAAGATCATCGTTGAACCAGGAGGCGTTTTTGCTGCCTAGTTTGATTTGACGTTTTTTCAATGGTGCTAGGATGTCGGCGCTGTTGGATAGCCATTGGGTGAGGTTAATGGCTGCTTGGTCGGGGTTTGAGGAGTGGACAGGGGGGTTTTGAAGAAGCGATGAGGAGATCTGGTCGATGGTAATTTTGTTCCAGTTTCTTTGCAGAGTAGGTTGAGGATGGTTGTGAGTTGTGGTCTTATTGTAGATAAAGTGAACACAGCTGTGGTCCGTCCAATGTAGAGTTGTGGTGTGACTGAAGGAGACATGTTTGCTGGAGGTGAAGATAGGGTCGAGTATGTGACCTGCGATGTGGGTGGGGGTAGTGACAAGTTGTTTGAGTCCGAGGTTGGCGAGATTGTCCAGAAGGGTGGTGGCGTTGCTGTCATTGCTCTTTTCCAGGTGAAAGTTGAGGTCTCCCAGTAGAATGTATTCCTCGGAGGGGAGGGTGTGTGGGGTGATAAAGTCAGTGATGTCGTCGCTGAATTGTGCACAGGATCCTGGAGGTCGGTAGAGGAGGGTGCCTCTGAGTGTGGTCTTGGGATCGGTGTGGATCTGGAAGTGAAGGTGTTCGGCGCTGGTAAGGTTGACGTCTGAGCTGGTTGAGATGCGGATGGAGTTCTTATGGACGATAGCGATGCCTCCTCCTGTTTGGTCGGTGCGGTCCTTACGGATGATCTTGTATCCTTCCGGGATGGCAATGGTGATGTCTGGGGCTGATGAGGCGTTCATCCATGTTTCTGTTAGGAAGGCGACGTCGGGAGAAATGGTGTCTAGTAGGTTCCAGAGGTCAATGACGTGTCTGTGGACTGAGCGGTTGTTGAGCAGGATGCATTTTAGGTGGTTGGAGTCAGATATCTGTTGTGTGTTCGTGGATGAGGAGTTGTTCTTGGTGCCGTCGAACTTGCAGGAGTTGCAGGAGAAGGGTCCATGGGTGTGTCTAGGAGCGGCTTGGATGCAGTTTGGGAGACGGCCGGGGTTTAGGGCTAAGAGGGTGGTGGCGTCGTATGTAATGCGGGTGGGGTGGGTGGTACAAGGGCCAGGGGGTCTGGCGCTGGGCGCGGTCCAGGCGCGGACGGGCGTAGACGGGCTTACCTTTGGCGCACCTTCGGCGCGACTGGGGCGCGACCGCTGCGCGCAAGAGCATCTGTCATAAGTGGGAGGGGCGAGGGAGGAGCAGCTGGGAGGCTGGTGCGTGGTGGAGGGGGCGGGCTCCGGGCAACAACAACAACAACAGCAATGGCGGCTGGGGCGGAAGCGCTGACCGGGTCGGGTGAAACTGATCAAATAACTAGGCGGGGCGGCCACACAAATGCCAATACAGTGATCAGAAATAAACAAACAGTGAAGCAATGGACAGCAAGCACGGGCACACGATCTCAGGGCAGGCCAATACAAGGTGTACAAACAAATAACAGTGAAGCAATGGACAGCAAGCACGGGCACACGATCTCAGGGCAGGCCAATACAAGGTGTACAAACAAATAACAGTGAAGCAATGGACAGCAAGCACGGGCACACGATCTCAGGGCAGGCCAATACAAGGTGTACAAATAAATAAACAGTAAAGCAATGGACAGCATGCCAGGAGATGCATAAAGAACAGCGCTTCCCCCGGCATAGCGGGGGAGGGAGAAACAGACTCGGGGGTGTTGCTGCGCCCTCACCTTGCCCTTGCAGGATTGCCGCTGTTGTAAGCCGCTTGCCGCCACACACCCTGTCGGCTGAGCGCCACCGCCGCACTGAGGAAGGCAGAGCCCGTGGGACAGGACTCCATTGCCCAGGATCCTCAGCGGCCGGAAGCCGCGCACTGTGACATCGCGCCAGGAGGCGCATAAAGAACAGCGCTTCCCCCAGCAGAACGGGGGAGAGAGAAACAGACTCAGGGGTGTTGCTGCGCCCTCACCTTGCCCTTGCAGGATTGCTGCTGCTGTAAGCCGCTTGCCGCCACACACCCTGTCGGCTGAGCGCCGCCGCCGCACTGAGGAAGGCAGAGCCCGTGGGACAGGACTCCATTGCCCAGGATCCTCAGCGGCCGGAAGCCACGCACTGTGACATCGCACCAGGAGGCGCATAAAGAACAGCGCTTCCCCCCGTGACACGGAAGCGCGCGGGAGCGGCCTGGGAGAAGCCCGGGACAAGGGCGGGATCGTCTATGACTGTCATAGACAGGAAGAGGCAGGGCTGGGCCATACTCCCTGGCCTATTTTGTACCGGACCTTCGGGAGTATAAAGATATTCACATCCGGTAAAGTGTTCCCTGATATACTGTTTAGACCTCAGTTTGCACTGCAGCAGCTATTCCTGAGGCCTTATCCCCACCCTACTAGCTTAAATGATATATTAAGATAAACCATGCCAAGTGGTTCAAAGGAAAAATTTATATCGGTGTCAGGCCCTATCGATAATTACCTAGTGAAGATGGTAAATAAAATCAACAATGATAAGAGGGCCTCTCTGGGAATGGGTAGCCCCCCTAATAGTACTCAAGTCCCCCAGATTCCTGTGGTGAGCCCCCCTGAGCTTGCTACCCTCGAATCGGATTCCACAGTGGCCTCCACGGTCATAGCCCAGGTTCACACAGAGCCCCCAGTAGCAGACATACACAGAGTAAGTGAGGATAACGATGAAGTACTGCCTGATGCTAGACCGGTTAGAAACTGCAGGAAACAACAAAACAAAAGGGGTGGGAAGCATTCCAAAAAAAGGGTTGGCACCCCCGCACACGCACAGATCAACATAGATGAGCCCACTAAAGTACAGGATGATAGTATTGTTGTTGATAACACTTTGAGCCCTAATCAATTTACCCAACTACTTCGCTCTCTGGAAGCCAAGTTTGAAGCCAAACTAGAACAGTTTGTTCAACCCCTAGTGCGGAAACTTGACAGTGTTACCGCTGAAGTTAAGAGGTTAGGAGGGTTGCTAGCAAAACTTTTATCAACGGCTGACAGTAAAAACAAGTAGAGATGGGCATAGGAGGGCCAGAGCCGGTAGCAAGAGTGGAAAATCATCAACAAGCTACCCAGCATTTAAATAATATTAATCCAGCTATAATAGCCCCCACCACCATAGTGAGAGAAGCTACTCGATTAACAACAGGGCCTGAGTGTTCATCTAACAATAACCTGGTAAGGAGAAGTAGATTCATAAACCTACCCCCAGCGTTTACTCCCTATGTTGTTGTATTAACAAATGTTCCGCCCCAAGACATGCATTCAGCCCAGACACACGAGGAATCGCATGACTCCCTTAAAAATAAAACAGTGTCATGGTTAAATAGAAATTGTGGTTTCCCTACAAAATTCGCCCCTGATATTATAACTACTAGAAGGGCAAATTGGATTGGGTCATCTAAAAAGACCCGTAAAGGGGACTGTATAATCGTTAACTTTAGACACCCACAACATGTGGCCACAGTCCTGTTAAGGGCAGCCTCATTGACGCACGATGACATCAGCATTTGAGTGCGTCCTCTTGGGTTTTTTTATAACCATCTTACTAGAGTGCCCCCACACAGGGCGGGATTGAGACCTTATACCCCCGTTATAGCTCAGACGCCGCTTTCACTTCAGGGTTCCGGTGGAGAGAATTACTTTAACTTTGGGCGTAACATTTCCACACATAATAGATTTGATGTACTTTCTACTTTGGAGATGTGTGATTGACAAGAGGATAACAAGGAAATTGGGGAAGAGTCTCAGTCTGGCTTGGTCCTCCTGGCACCGGATCTTTCCACTTTGACTCCTCTCACTACCCACTGCAACCCTGTAACTCTGTGTAACGCTAAGGGGGCAACGGCTAAGATGATAACTTGGAACGTCGCTGGTCTGCGTTCCAAGAGAGAAGATACCAACTGGTTAAATTTTGTGAAACAACATGACATCGTGGCTTTCCAAGAAACTTGGGACATAGACTGTGACTTTTGGATGGATGGTTTCACTTCATACTTTGTCCCTGCATTAAAATCGGCGGCCGGGAGAGATAGAGGGGGACTCATGGTATTGGTTTCTGTGAATATAGGAGGGACAGTTAGCATGGTAGATTGTGCCTCGAATAATTTTCTCATCCTTTAAACTTACAAATAACACCAAATGAATTCTAGTGAATTGCTATAACTCACAGCAAGGGGACTCCCCAAAAGTAAACTTGGTGTGGTTGTCCAATTTTTTAAACAATTACACTTTAAATCAAACCACTTTCTGCTAATATATTTTGTTGGCTGATTTTAATATACACCTATGTAGTCATAATTGTTTATTAATTTATAAAGATGGGCCAGATTTCACATCCCCGCAACATTTTGAGCATACTAGTAAGGGGGAAGCACTGGAGAAACTCTTATCTAACAATGACTTGTTTGAAGCAGGGTTTTTTGACAAAAGTTCCCGTGTTCCCACATTTACAGGCAGGGATTGCGAAACAATAATTGACTACATATTTCTATCCTCTGGACTTTTAAAATATGTAGTTTCTTACAATGCTATACCTTCTTTTTTTAGTGACCATAATCCAGTGGTAATTGAACTGGTAAATGGTTTTTTCCTCTTAAATAAACCCACTCCGTCTATGGTGGTAGCTGAAGTCAAAGCAAAAGATAAGGGGAGGAGGTTAAACTGGAGTAAAGTCATGCCAGAGGAGTTTTTTAATATCATCACTACAAAGGCTGCCCAGGATTTAGAAATCTGTGGAGATCCCCTATCTATTGGGGAGCAAGTAATATCCTCCTATGAAGCTATCTGCTCCCAAGTGGCTAAAGAATTTACTTCCAATAGCCGACCAGCTATAAATAATCTGGTTACGGGCTGGTTTGACCACAAACGCACTAAATCCCATAATCTCCTCAAAAAAGCCCTTCAGGAGCGACCAAGGAATAAAGCCTTGGTTGCACAGCTCAGAAGTGAGTACAAAAAATCAGCACTGGAAAGGAAAAATGAAATTAAACACAATGCTTGGGATGAGCTTATGGATAAAGCAACCTTAAAAGATAGTGCAAAATTCTGGTCTATAATTAATACGCCCCTATTTTCTAACAGTAAAAACAAAGTTTTAGAAGTTAATATCGCAGAGGAGGACTGGTTGAGCCACTTTGAAAAGATATATGGTAGCCATCTAGAGTTAGAAATCTTTGTGGCCCCAGCATCAGAACCTCCCGTCATGCCAGTTAGATTTCGCCTGGGGGAAGTTGTTAAAGCAATTGAAGACTCTGCAGAGCGAAAGGCACCAGGAGCAGATGGGGTTCCCTCAGATTTGTACAAGGCTAACCCATTGTACTGGGCTAACATCCTGACTAACATTTTTAATACCTCGGCCTGTGTAGGATTCCCTAAATCCTGGTCTCGGTCAACTATAATCCCGGTGTTTAAGAAGGGCTAAAGGGCTGACCCTAGATGTTATAGGACCATATCCCTGCTAGATTCCTACATAAAAATTCTGGGGAAGGGTATTCTAGCAAGTATAACAGGGTGGGTCTCTGATAATAACATACTGTCAGATGCCCAATATGGCTTTAGAGCGGGGAGGAGCACAGAGGACCAATGTCTGAACCTACACTTAATAATAGCTAAATACACCAAGGCTGCCAGGGGCTCCATTTATTTGGGCTTTATGGACTTGTCCACAGCTTTTGATCTAGTCAATAGGTCGAAGCTGTGGACATTGCTCCTGGAGCTGGGACTTAATAGGCCCCTTGTGTATTTTCTGGCCGAGTTGCATAAAGACTTGAATGCCTCAATCAGGATGACGAATGAGGGGAAATGTACGTCCAGTTTTAAGTCCGGTAGAGGGGTGCGCCAGGGATGTATCCTGGCCCCTATGCTGTTTACGCTATATATAAATTCGCTGGATGTAAACCTGTTAACAGCGACTTTGGACATTCCGCGTATGGGAGGTACACCGGTTCCGGTGCTCCTATATGCGGATTACGCTGTCCTCTTGGCAAGGACCCCCCTGGGCCTGCAAAGATTGCTAGACTCGTTTGGGGATTTTATGAGAAGCCTGGATCTCGTAGTAAATAATGGCAAATCGCATGTTATGTCACTGGGGCCCTCAAAAAATAAAGTTAAGACCTTCTTCTGTAGCTGCGAAGAAATCACCAGAGTGAAGGTATTTACCTACTTGGGAGTAGTCTTTGATGATAAGGGTCTATGGTCCCCTCAGCTTTCATTAAAGGTAAACTCGGTGAGACATTCTGCTGCCGCAGTGCTAGGCTTTGCTAAAAGGTTGGGGGGAAAATCCTTTGAGGCGATCTTAACAATATACAAAGCCAAGACCATTTCTATCGTAAGGTACGGGGCCGCAATATGGGGATTCACCAAACCCGACGCTATTCAAATGGAAGAAAACAAATTCCTACGCTCCCTCCTAGGCCTTCCGCAATCTACTGTTACCCACTCTGTCCATCTTATTTATTTATTTATTTATTTTTAGCAATTTTTAAAGCGCAAACAAATACCCGTTAGGGTGTCTCGGCGCTGATTCACAGAACTCACTAGAGGGCGTCAGGGGAATCTAGACTGTGGGGTAAGAGCTAGAGAATAGCCATGTTTTGAGGCTTTTACGAAATTTTAGAATAGTGGGAGCAGTTTTGATGTGGAAAGGTAGAGTGTTCCACAATTTAGCCGTGGCAATGGTAAATCGTCTGTCTCCCCAGTTGACCTTTTTGGTTCGATGGACTTTTAACAGGAAAGCTGAAGAGGACCGTAGAGTTCTAAGCTGTTCAACTGGACGAAGGGCTTCTTTTAAAAACTGTGGTCCAGTATTATTCAGGGTTTTGTACGCTATACACATAGCTTTAAATTTAATTCGGCTCCTGATGGGGAGCCAATGGAGTTTTCTGATGAACGGGGAAACAGATGAGAATTTTGGGATAGACAGTAGCGTTCTGGCTGCAGCATTTTGTACTGATTGTAATTTGTTGAGAACTCCTTCCTGCGCATTCAAAAGAAGTGAATTGCAGTAATCGGTTCTCGAGAACACTAATGTACTAATGAGAGTCTTTCCTGCTGATTGTGGAAGGTAAGGAAGGAGTTTTTTTATTTTTTTGAGGATATAGAAAGCCGATGAAACAACGGCGTTGGCATGGTGGTGAAACGTCAGCTTGTTGTCAAAAATGACTCCCAATCAATCTTGAATTGGGGATTGGTTACATAGCAGTCACAATTAAAATAGCCCCATTGCTGCTATGGATTAAAATTTGGCTAAATCAGAACCTCTCCCTAAATCATAAGATCTTAAAGGACTGTATTATGCTCGACAATATGAATAAAATCCAGTGGTTGTCTGACATAAAAAAGTTAGCTATGTATATGGGGCGACCAGAGATCTTTTTCAACCCAGAATCTCTCTGTAAGGCTGACCTAGAGTGGGTAAAAACTAATTGCATCAAGTTAAGGGAGGCAGAGCGGGAAGGAGCTGAAGTATGTAAACCATCGGTTAGGGGCCATGTTTTGATTACCCCGTCATTAGCAATGCCACCGTACTTGACCATAGTGACAAATTCTTTCCATAGATGGCTATTGACTAAATTTTGGTTTAACCAAATACACACAGTTCTCTGGGATTTGGAGGGTTGGAGTAGACCTGAAGATGCTGCTCCATGTAAATGCGATGATTTTTCACCGCAAGACACTATGCACTTTATGATCTTTTGCCCATTGTACCAAGATGCTAGGAAAAGGTTTATTCTCCCATTATTGAAAAAGATGAATTTTAATCAGTGTAAACCTGCTTTATTGTTTTTACAACTGTTAGAATCCCAGGTAATCATGTGTTGTGTTGCCAGCTTTCTTGCTGCGTCTGTTAGAAACAAGAGGAGCCATGTTCTACAATGCTTCTTTAGTGGATGGCACAATGAGTGCTGCAGCTCACTAGTAGCATTTAATTTACAGGACATGCAGCACCATCTACTAGGGACTTGGAAGTAAATTAAATATGCCAATCAGGTGCATACCATTGTTGCCGTGTTTGGAAGGTAGAGCACAGGGACTTTACCACTGCTTAAGAGGGGTAACATGTGCAGCGTCCTAAAGTCAACAAAAAGGGTTAGGCAAAAATAGGGGATTTAAGATAACAATGTGGGGCAATACTACGCAAAATATGGTAATTTCCAACAAGAACTAAAAGATGAGTTATAAGCATGCTAACATGCTGGTTCATAGCATGTGACCAGGCCTTCTTGAGCAGTCAAATTCTTTTTTAAAATACATTTTATTTGGTTATTCTACAATATAACGGGCGAAGGCTCTACAATGACCTGTGTGAGCATATGGATAATAATTGCATCAGTAACCATTGTTATGATAATGTACAATATCTGCCGAACATGCAGGCAAAACAATATTATAACCAGTATGCAGACAGGTACTCTCTCCTTTTCCCCGCCAAGCTAAGAGTGGTAACGCAAGACAAAACGCATTTTTTTCCAGTCCAGAGGAAACTGAGACCTGGCTAGATGCTGGCGTGGACTCAACGCCCAGGCGAACGCAAGGATCCACCACAACGACGCGTGCACTGGGCTCGCGGCGGCGCCGCAGACGCAGATCGTCAACAACCCGCCCGTCACAGGGGGTGACAGGACACTCCCCACCTGCGGAACAGGTACTACAAGAGCAGCAAGACGCTCTACGCAGGGTCACGGAGATCAGCAGCTCACCACCCCGGAACCATGCTCCAAACACCTGCCCACAGACCTTTCAGAGTGAAGATGAGGAGATCTATGGTATCCCGGACTCCCAGCAATCTGTGGACCAACCGCACGTCACACCGCAAACGGCGGACCTGATCGCCTCAGGGGCCCACTGACCCATAGCGAGGGAAGCCTGGCCGGACATTCTAGACCTGCACAGACGGTCAGCCACTCGCGGGTCTGCGACCCTGAGGCGACCAGAACGAAACCTCCAAAACATCAGAAGCAGGTGTTTTTGCTCGCTGCCACAATACTGGGCGACTGGCGCCCACCCTCTGGCCTCGGCTCACTACACCTAGACTACTGGCATCCGAGCTGTGCTCATGGTGCATGACAAAAAATTACTTCCTACGTTATGCCTTGCTATATACGAACACACTTGAGACGAACTGGGATGGAGAGGCCCGGCGTAAGTAGGCATGGGCGGAAAATCCGTTCCGCTCGCGGATTTTGCGGATTTTCGGGAAATCCGCAATCCGCGAGATTTGCGAATCTCCCGCAAAATCCGCAAATCCGCGAGCAGCGGATTTTGCTCGCACTGCTCGCACTGTTCGCGTGAGTTCGCGTGAGTTCGCGCCCCGCGAATAAGTGCAAAATTGCAGAAATACGATTTTAGCAAAACTGAAAGTAACTACTTACCAGGTTCAAAAGTTCAGGCTCATCATTAGTAGCCATTTCCTGTAGTGCTTCCTGAGGGGCCCCTCCAGAGTTCAGTTGCCAGTTGAAACTATTATGTGACCCTGCTCTGAACCTCAGAATAGTTACACATATGCCACAAAGGTCCTGAATTACAGCTAAGGGAGACAAGCAGGAGCCAGGCTGGAAGTTAAAATCCATTAATCAGCCCCTAATTCATTATTGTCAGTTGGGGCAGGGCAGGTGTTGTAACTAATTTTGCAACAATGAAAGCACTTAGCAAGTGCAAAAGATCACTAATCAGGGCGCACTAAGGAAGCAGGTGCCAGCTAAAAAAATATTCTGTGACACATTAATCAGCCCCAAATTAATTCAGGTCACTTGAGGCAGGGAAGGTGTGCTTTGCTTTGCCGAAAATAATGTACACTGGACAACCAGAGGGTGTGGTGATGAAACAGAGGGTGGCATGGGTGGGCCAGAGGGTGGCATGAGTAGTCAGAGAGTGGCAGTGGTGACAGAGAGTGGCAGTGATGAAGAAGAGTGTCCCAAACAGGCTGGACACGTAGAAACAACAAGTTCGCGAAACTTGCGACCGACAGGTAAGTTCGCAATTTGCGAAAGTGTACAAAACCCTCGCGAACTGGCAGAAACACGGGCGAACACAAAAAAAAAAATCCGCAAATTCGCGGGAATTCACGGATTTTGCGGATTGCGAATCCGCAAATCCGCAAAATTCGCAAACGCGAGATCCGCAAAATTCGCTCATGCTTAGGCGTAACGCCTGCTGAAAAAAGCCTATCTGTTGAGGCCTGGGAAGGGTGAAGGCCTTTACTATCAAGCACACTGTAGGTCTACCGCAACTGTGCCTAGCATACAGCATCCCATAGAACTGTAAGGTTATCTGTCTCGATTGAGAGTTTGGACGGCGGCATGTTTAGCAACCGACCTTTTGGTATTGCCTATTGGTTTGGACGTTCCCGACCTGTTATGGTTTTGAATTTATGTTCCTATGGTTTTTATGAGGATATCTGTCAATTGGTAACAAGACTGTCTTACACACAGCCACGAGGGGTCTGAAAGTAGAGACACATCCTGGGGGAGAGATGGGCCAGCGGAACTGGGTACACCTAAACTGATGGGATGAATGCAATAAAACTGTGTACTTGGAATATTAGAGGCATGCAAACACCTTCACGCAGATATCAAATCTACTCCTACTTCAAACGCCATCATGTCCATACAGCTCTCCTACAGGAGACGCATCTGAATAAAGGGGAGGTTCAGGCGCTGCGCCGCAGATGGCGCGGACAGCTGTACGCCACTGAATATTCTTCATACGCATGTGGAGCCTTGTTGTTGGTTAGGCCGGGGACTCCATTAGCAGTTACGTACTCGCACATTGACCAAGAGGGTACATTTGTAGTCATTCAGGGTAGACTGGATGGACAGTCAGTAGTTCTGGCATCCTTGTACTCCCCCAATACAGACCAGGGAGAATTTCTCGAGCAGCTGTCAGAGAAACTGCCGCCCTGGTACGGCATCCCTTGGCTACTGGGGGCCGACTACAATTGCATATTGGATGCGGTGCTAGACCGCTCCTCCCCGCCTCAAGCCGGTGCACCAGCGCTGGGAGCCATGAGGGCGCTCGCCGACTGGGCAACGTAATGGGACCTTCATGACGCATGGCGAACCCACAACCCCAACACTAGGGCGTACTCTTATTACTCGGGGGCGCACACCCTACATGTACGACTAGACAGGTACATGGTCAGCGCTGAACTACTACCCCTCATCACGAACACCCACTACATGGGCCGCACCCACTCTGATCACAACCCGCACGTATTAGATATAACATGGGAGCGTCCGCACCCGCCCATCCCTACATGGAGACTACAGCCCGCTACGCTCATAGGTGCTCCATTCCGGGACTCCTTACTCACGCAGACCACGCAATACTTTGAGGAAAATACAGGCACAGCGTCCAGCCGACAAATCTAATGGGACGCCTTCAAGGTGGTGATCAGGGGACATTGCCTGGGTACACAAGGATACATGCGGACACGGCTAGAGAAAGACCTAGAGCGAGTAGAAACTGACCTGCTCCAACAGGAACAGGAGTCAGAAGACAGAAATGAGGGACCATTACTCACGGCACGTGCAGAACACCCAAGATTGCTAGAGCGACTTCGCCACATTAACTATGCAGCACACTCGGCAACCACACATCAACACAGTGACAAACCGGGGAGATTGCTGGCCTGGCTCACTAAACAAGAAGACCACGCAGCACCTATTACTGCAATATGTCCTGTGAGGGTGGGGTGGTGTACACACAGAGCAGAATCCACGAGGCATTCACAAACCATTACAGCACATTGTACCGCTCTCAGCTGCGAACACCTGGGATGGATATATCGGAGTATCTCTCAGACATACAGATACCACACTTGACCATCTGGCAACAAGGCGACCTCGGAGCGCTGCTCACACCTGACGAACTGCGCACTGCTATCTTTAATCTATCTAATGGCAAGTGTCCCGCCCCGGACGGACTGCCCGCTGAACTTTATAAAGCCTACTCTGACGTTCTGATCCCCGCACTGCTCAAAATGTACGTGGCTGCGGTGGAGGACTCCTCCCTCCCCCTCACGCTGAATGAAGCCAATCTTATCTCCATCCTGAAGCCTGACAGAGACGCCTGGGCTCTTATCGCCCTCTAGCCCTACTCAATACAGACTACAAAATACTTGCTGCAACTCTTGCCCAGCGGCTGGCTCCATTGGTTCCCACCCTTGTCTACCATGACCAAAACGGCTTCATATCCAAACGCAGCACCTCTTTCAATATACGCAGACTGTTCAGAGTGCAGAGATATGCCACCCAACACTGGCCGAGATCGAGGTGCCTAGTGTTGGACTTTGAAAAAGCATTCGACTCCGTAGAGTGGCCCTACCTTAGAGCAATACTGGACAAATATGAACTAGGAGAAGACTATATTGTGATGGTCGGGTTACTATACCGGCGACCCACTGTGCGTGTGTGTACGGGACAGCTACTATCTGACACTGTCCGAATGTGCCAGGGGACCAGACAGGGCTGCTCCCTTTCTCCGCTACTCTTTTCTATGGCCATAGAACCACTAGCAGCGCTATTGAGGGCGCGGGCGCAGACTGGGGTATCCCACTGGCGGATGGCACACATGTGGTCTCACTGTACGCGGACGACCTGCTCTTATATATCAGAGACCTGACATGTGTTCCCCAGTTCTTATCGACAATATTTAGCACCTTCGAAGCCATGTCGAGACTGAAGGTCAACTGGGCCAAATCAGGAGCATACCCATTTAGCCCGGACACGCAGGAATGTGAGATTAGCCTTAATGATGGACGACTCGCCTGGTACCCCACCACATTTAGATACTTAGGGATACGAAATAATAGAACTCCACCAGATATACTGGAGGGGAACCTGACTCAAACCATTTCCTCGCTGAGCGCACAGATTGCTTTCTGGACTGACGAAGATGATAGTCTTACCAAGACTATTATACTACTTCGCCAATATCCCGATATATATACCGGCCCGGGTGTTTCGTGAATTAGAGACCCTACTTCGGAGTCTAATCTGGAGCACTGGGAGACCCAGTGTAGCGCTAACGAAGCTATACACACCCACGGAAGCTGGGGGCGTTGCGGTCCCCAACATGGAACTATATTATTTGGCGGCACAACTGCAGTTGGTGTCGGGCTGGCTCAATGGTAAAAATTTGGGAGATACTGCCACGAATGTCGACGCTTGGACCCATGTGCAAATATGCATGCTGTTCCACCCCTTGACCAGAGTCCCATGCCCGTCACAATTACACGTGGCAGTGGCATGAAGGTGCTTCCTGCGCAGTCTGAGACTGACCCGAGAAGTGCGACCGTACGCCCAGGTGCTCCCCCTGCTGGGCACCTCCGGAGGGGGTGGCGCAGTGACGAAGACCGCGCTCGAAAGATGGGTGCACGCGGGGGTGGAGACAGTAGGGGATTTGTACGCAGACGGCGTCCTGCTCTCCTTTGCAGAGCTGACCAGGGACACAGATCTACCAGCCGGACAATTCCTCCTCCACGCGTCCATAATACGCACACTCTCGGACTCATGGGGCGACATATCTGAGGAACCGCCAATGCATCATTTCATGTAATACCTCCATGTCATGGGCAATGGCTCACATGTAATTCACTGGCTAGCACAACCCCTATTGACCCACACACAACACCCTACCCAACAGCTCCGAGAAAAATGGGAGACAGACATAGGACGGGAATGGACGGACAAAGAATGGAAAATGGTGCTGGCCAGCCCCGTTAACATCCCACGCAACGCCTGCTTTAAAACTATACAGCTCTATATCTTACATCGAGCATACCTGTTGCCAGACAAGATAAACAGATATTTCTCGATTACCACTGCTGAGTGTCTGAGATCTTTTCTGGCCAGAGCGGACTTTCTACATATGCTCTGGATGTGTCCTTCTATTCAAACATACTGGACTACGGTCACAACTCTACTAACGCTCAGCACAGGTGAAGAGATACCACACACATGGGAGACTTGCCTGCTGGGGCTTTATAAGAGGACCAAACTGAATAAGGTACCGGCTAGGTTCTGGGATCTGGGAACTATCACAGCCAAGCGATTGCTCACCAAACGCTGGAAACGGATTGAACCCCCTCATGTTTAGCACTGGTAGGCATCATTTACATACTGGGCAGAGGCGGAAAGCGCTACTCTCCACCAAGAGGAGACGGCGGGCATGAGGAAGTTCCCCATAGCACAACTCTGGGATGACACCTTGCTATCCTTCCAGCGGGCAAGCCTAGACCAGGGCATAACATAATCACAGCATAACAGCGATGCACATACCCGCAATGGCACACACGCGACCTGAACGCGTTACGTGAAGGGATGTCTATCTTCACAGAGGGGCACTCACATGGTGTTGCATTGCAATCACTACTTAACACCTCCATGCTCACGACCCCGATACCCCGATTGAACCGACCGCTGATGGTCCCTCTCCCCCCTCTCCTTAGAAACACCCGCACACAGCAGGACCCCCACCGTACAACGCTCCAGCAAAGGACTCAAAGACAGATCTCCACAGCCATACATTGACATTCAGTATGACACATTCACTTCTTTATATCCTCCTCTTAGTTTAGTATTCAAAAGGTTTTTTTACTTTTTCCCTACTTGTTCATACCCATACATTAATAAGTGTAGTTTAAGCGGATATTTTCCTCTCTTCATTTCTACACTTGGTCCCAAGCAGCCTCTCCAATAGTATCCTTTGTTGAGACACTTTGACATCCCCAACATGTACAGATTCGCTATACACTGGTATATATTGAACTAATTGTCGCAGACTGTCCGACAATTGATACCCCTGCATAACTAATGCACTGGATAGCGAGCCACATACAGATGGATGGAGGGCTAGAGATGGAGGCGTCGCTTAGCGACCATGCCGCCCCGTGCCACCTCTCATCCCCACACTCTAGACCGTGATGTTAATACTACAGAGCATCATCATATGCTATACACCACATTCCACCTTCGGTGGCGCTCCGTCACTTACGCCGAGATACAAAGTGAGATGTGAAAGTAAATTGGATATGATTTAATGTGACTCTGTAATGTAACTATGCTGCTGGACAACCTGAATGCTTTATCTCATATTTACAACAAGTATAATAGTAAGTTGTTTCTAACTGTTGGAAAAACTAATAAAATATATACAAACAAAAAAAATGAGATACAACGGAAAAAAATAAAAAAAATAACCATTATGCAGACAGTTGTCAATCTCCGTAATACAGTACATGATTCATCAGATTCGAAATATACATAATGCCAGAGTAGTAATATGGTGTGATACACGTCAGGCATCAGAAGGTGCCACTCATGGATCCTGAGCAGTCAATTTGTGATGCAGAATTAATCTCTGCTACAGATTTGTACGGATGCTCCCTTCCACAAGGTCTTTGCACAGCCACCTCTGTCTGTACTACACATATGCACTGCAGATCTCTCTATTCAATCCAGGTCAGGCTCAGCCTGCCCTGACCCTCCAAAACCAGACAGCCAATACACATAACAGCGGAGCACACTGAAAGATTTAGGCAAGAAAATACCTACTCCCTAAAAGTGGTATTTTCAATCACAAAATATAAAAATAATCGTCACTAAAAGATGCACTTTCATATTTGGAGCTCAGGCATACTAAATTCGACTTTCCTATCATGTTCCGTGGGTCAATTTGGATTATACCAATTCATGTAGTCAAGTTACAATAGGTTGCATTCGCGCTGAGGCAATGAATAGCAGTGGCACCGCCCCCAGAGCATCTAACACCAGCAAACACAGAGGAGACAAAAGTGAAAAATGGAAGGGAGACCCACGCCAATGGTACCAGGTTAAATAGTCACAAACTGTATAGTGAGCCTCTATGTGTGGTAACCCAATCACCTGCATGGCCAGGGAACATGACAGGGCTCTCCTGCCTGAAAACTCACAGCAAGTCTATTTAAAAAAACACCTAGGGGCTGACTGAGTGCTTAACTTTCATTCATTATCAGACAAAGAAGGCTTGCACTGTCTCCAAGATTACCTGGTAAATAATCAGTCTCCTCTGGAATCCTGTCAGCAGGCAGAGCTCTTGATGTTCAATTCTGTCAGCAGTCCTTGGACCTGAAAAGGGCTAAAGGCACAACAATAAAGGGTTAGTGCATGAATCAGTTATTGAGGATGTAGTTTTTACAGAGACTAATAATTGTGCTTGGATTTCATAACAGTCTTTTTAAAGAGATTAACAGTTCCACTTGGATTTCGAGACAGAAGCTTATAAAATACTAATTATTGTGCTTGAATAATAAAGCAGCAGCTTTGAAAGGCAAATCATTTATTTTCTGGACTATTACTGAGGATATGGTTTCATAAAAAACATTGCCAAGGGAAAATAAGTTATGATTCAAAATCTGCTATTCCAATAGAACTTGGGAGCTCGCTGTATTCTCAGATCACAGACATAATAGAAAAATTAACAATTTTGTAAAACATAAATATCATGTCAAAAGTATTCTTTACAAAAATATCAATATCCTATCCTTAAAATGGTAAGTACAAAAATATTGAAAAAATGTTGTTTCACACTATTGTTAAAAAATATACACAAAATATGTTTTTATTTTATAAGTATAGTTTGAAGTAGTAAATATTTTAATATATACCATTAATATAATACAATTAAAAAACATCTCATGAAAAGGTAAAAATATGGTCCCGATTACGCGTTTGCGAGTGCAGCAGCGGGACTGCTAGCTGCCGTACTGCCAAACCTGTGTGAGAACAGTTCCCAGTATTATTACTTTTTTAGTCACTGGCGGGCAGTTCCTTTGCCGTTCCCACAGCATTGCATTTAAAATAGGTACAGCAATGGGAACTTCAAAGGTAGTTCCAGCATGGCATGGACAGTGAAGTCCACGCCACACTTTAACTGGGGGGCATGATGTATCTCTGTTCTGCTGCTGCTCTGCCTTCTGTCTCTTAGCTTTCTGCCTTTTTCTCCTTTGATCTCTTTTTTATCTTTCTTTTGTCTTTTCTACTTTTTGTCTGCTGCAGCACTGACCCCTTCCAGCACCGCTTTCCCGCTTCCCGCTTTCCCACCTCCCAGCTGGCCAGCCCTCTCCTCACACCGCTTAATGGTGGCCAATGCACAAACGTGCCGATGGGGCGCCAAGTTGTGCCAAAGCCAAGCCCGTCTGCGCCCGTCCATACTTAGACCATGCCCAGCGCCAGGTACCCTCGGACCATCCACCTCTAGGATGCCAGCACTCTACACTCCCTGTAGCACTGGATGTGTTGCCAAACAACACCAGAGCCCTTTCTCCTGCTGCACCCTACATCAAATGACTCACCACACAACCCTCAACAACCGAACCCGATCACCACTGTATCCTAACCAACACACACTCCCTCTGCAAACACACAGGAGAGATCTGAGATCTGCTCAACTCCTTTTCCCCCAACATTGCCTTCCTCATGGAAACCTGAATAAATGGCACCTCAGCCCCTAACATCGCCATTACCATCCCAGATACAAAATCATCCACAATGACCATTTCACCCGACCAAGAGGAGGCATCGCCATCGTACAAAAAAACACCTGCCACATCACAACCAGCTTAGATGACAACAGGACCACCATTGAAAACTTCCACTTCCAGATCCAAACCAACCCAAAACCCACCCTCCATGGCACCCTCATCTACAGACCTTCCGGACCCCACCCCCCATTCAATGAATTCCTAGTCAACCTCAATAAGATGGGCTGAATCAAAGGGATCCTATCATTCAGGTATGGGGCAGGCCTGATCTGGAAGCTGAAATCCTCACGTACGTCTTATCACCAGATGATCTACTTGGGGTTTGTTGAAAAGTGCCCCTCTCTTATGTATCTTAAATATTTTCAATGTGTGCGCAAATTTATACAGATCGATACGTATTTGTGCATAGTCAAGCGAGGTATCGGGAGAGAAAGATAAACCCAATTATAGCACATTTTCTTCATTGTTAGAGATTGTTCTAATAGAGAGATTAATTACCATTAACTGTTGCATTGTTTCTTGCTATTATGGTTTTTTCGCTCCCTGGCCGCGTGTTACCATGCCAATAGTACTGTTGCTTTTTTCTCCGTTGTCATCTTCTTTGATTTTGCCTCTTCCTACTAGTCCCCTCCCTTTTGGCTTCCCTTTGATCAATTGTTCATTGTTTCATTGGAGGAGGTGGAAATTTTCTCTCTTGGATTTGATGATATACTGTCAATGGATACCTGATCTGAGCTTAAGTCTGTGCTAAATACCCATCTGCCCCTATCCATAGCTCCAAGAGCTTTGTCTCTCGCTAGTTCTGATCTTGCTTTGTCAAAGTTAAAATACAACCTGTCGCGTAGTCTCATACATCTCTCAACAATTTTTGCTGTTTTCTCGCAATGATTTCCTTTTTATGTATTTTAATTCTCTCATGCACTGGTTTGAGTACTTTTTTGCTTTCTTCTTTACTGAACTCATCCATTTTTCTCTGAATTTGGAGCATGAGTTCCTTGTGCTACTCCCAAGCATCGTTGATCAGGATCTGTAGCATTTTCTTTGAGCAAGCATTTGTATTCTCTTACAATTCCTTTAATACTTGAGGTTGTGGGACAGCCAATGTTGGTATTATTAATATACATAATCGTCTTCATATGTGGTCTACTTCGATGTAATGTTGTAAGGAGGTAGCATCTCATCATCTACTTCATTCCTTCCTTCTCAATCTTTCAAGCAAATTGCCTCTTTGCTTAATATTGGTTGCATTCTGTTGGCGAGCTGTACTGTTTGTTGCACTGTCAGTGGGAATTGTATTTTTCTTGAACATGAGCATGGCTGAGGCCTCCCAGCTCTTTAAGAACTCATCTGCTATTACGATCGGGAGAGTTCATCTCTCTCATCTGCGACAGGGGCGGCCTTAGGCATGTGCAAGCTGTGCACCTGCACAGGGCCACCAACCCCCAGGGGCCACCACGCCAATATATATCCTTAATATAATAATCCTCTGAGGATGGATACATATTTGCGTGGCGGCCCCTGGCAGGGATTTGGCGGCCTCCAGCTCTGTTTCCACTTCCAAACACCCTGACCCCCCCCCTCTTTACTGGCCTCCGCGCTCCACCCTGCCCGGACCCCCTCTTCCGGGGCCCCCTACCTATGCTCCCTGCCCAGGGCCACCATGAGCCTAGAGCCGCCCCTGCCTGTGACCGCACTATACAGCTGAATTGCCTGAGCGTACCTTGGCTGCACCCTTCAAACTGTTTATTTCTGAACAGTCGGCCCCTCTGTCCGTAAGCAACTTCAAACTAGAAGGGATTAACAGCTACCACACAAAGCCAGGCCCAGTTCCGGACCTGCCTGCTTGTCCGGGTTAGAGCGGAGACCACTTCTTCCAGGGCTGGTGTTAGTTGCCGCAGCCGTCTAAAATTCCAAAGATCCAGACGATTGTTGACAGTTTAAGTGGACGACCATCCACATGGGTCGAAGCTCGAGGGCGTACACCACCGCTGTAATATTAGATTGCAAAGAATTTCGGCTTCGTGGGTGACAAATAATGTGCCACATCAGTCTGCAGTTGCAAAGGTATTTATTTGGTCAGTATCGGCAGAGATAAAGTGTTTCAACCTTACATGGGGTCTTGTTCACATTACCATTACACTCATTCGAGTTGTTTTGAAGACAAATAGGCATCACACAGGACGCAACTTTAATAAACATAAAAAAATTATAATGGTGAAAGGGTTGATCACAATTTGTGGTTACATTGTTTTCAACAAAAAAGAATGCCACATCTGTTTAAATTGCACAGATTTCTTCCTTCAAAATTATGTTATGTATAAATAATTTATATAGGACTATGATTTCCGAAACATGTTGATCGATGGCATTCATACAAAATTGGTTTTGTTTGCTAGAAATAATTGTAGTCACAATGCAATCAACATGTAATGTGTACTACAATAGTATATCCATAATCTATTTGTGCCATCTTAATTAGCTAGGAACAATTTTTTAAAAAATAAAGGTGCTTGATTAAGAAGCAAACAAGTGTATTGTGTGTGCTCGTCAACATATATGTGTGTGTATATGTATATTAACTATTCAATTCCAAAACATTAAACACATTAATAAATAAATACAAATTTTAAAAATTAAACAAGCAAAAAAGCACATTTACAAAAAATATTATAAAAATATAAATACAAGTAAAAATATAAACCAACACTATAAAAAAAATAATCTAAAAAATACATTTAATGAATATTAGGAAATGTATTAGAGTATTGGAATAATAGATATACTATTCTCATTGCAGTTTATGCAACAGTAAAGAAATTGTAGAACTCAGGAGTGGTTAGCTACATTATTTTCCACTCCAAACATTGCAACAGTAGGTAAAACATTGGACTTCAGAGGGGTTACATTTACTATTCCCACTCCAGTCTGTGCAAAGGTAGGTAAAGCGTTGGACTTTGAAGGGGTTAAATTTACTATTACCACTCCAGTCTGAGCAAGAATCGGGAAAGCGTTGGACTTCGGAGGGGTTACATTTACCATTCCCACTCCAGTGCGTTCAATAGTAGGGAAAGAGTTGGACTTCGGAGGGGTTAAACTTAATATCCCCACTGCAGTCTGGGCAACCGTTGGGAAAGCGTTGGACTTTGGAAGGGTAAGATTTACTATTCCCACTCCAGTCTCTGCAAAAATAGGGAAAGCATTGGACTTCGGAGGGGTAAGATTTGCTATTTCTAATACAGAGAACAACAGTAGGCAAACTACTTCATTAAAAAAAAAATACATACTTATAAATATAAAACTGTAAATATAAACATTATTACTTAACATAAAATATATATAAATTTAAAAAAACAAAAATTATCCAATTTACAAAATTTTTAAACAATGTAAAAATTATTTTTCAATTGAAAATAACGCTTATTTAATTATAACTTAATTAACTTTTCACCCTGTACTCCTAGAAACTTAGCAATCAAGACCTAAAATATAATGAAAATAAATAAGTATAACATACAATGTAATTAATTTATAACCAATTACATAATTAATGAACAATGTATAGTTAATTGTTAATAAATTATTACTTAATTAAATTCCCCGTCTACAACCTTACAAACCCAGCAGTCCACACCTAAAATATAACTTATAAATATATCATTATTGCACAATATACATAATTACTAATGTATTACATATTTAATTATACTTTCATCATTATAATTTATGT
Source organism: Lissotriton vulgaris (assembly GCF_964263255.1). Lineage (NCBI taxonomy): Eukaryota > Metazoa > Chordata > Amphibia > Caudata > Salamandridae > Lissotriton > Lissotriton vulgaris. Next base: position 1,722,155,840 of record NC_141694.1, on the reverse strand, counting down.
ATTAACTTTCCACCTTACACTCCTACAAACTTAGCAACCTGCAAGAAAATATAACTAAAATAAATAAATATTACATAATGTAAATAATTAATAATCAATTCAATGATTAACAATCCATTAATAATTAATTGTTAATTATTACTTGATTAACTTCCTACCCTATACTTCTACAAACTCAGCAGCCAGCACCTAAAATGTAACTAAAATACATAGTTATGACACAAATTATATAATAAATAATCAATTAAATAATTCATACAGTATTATAAATTAATTGTTAATTAATTATAACCTAACTTCCCACCCCATCTCCCTACAAACCCAAAATCCCGCTACAACATTATAGATAGGGCTCCCATTTTTATTTTTCTAACATTTCCGTCTGTATTTATCCGTTTTGAGAATAATTGAGACATAAAATGGTATAAGTCCACATTTATTTAACTGGTACACATGCTCTCATAATTTGATGCCTGTCACGTTTTAGCAAATTAAGTAGCCATATAGAACATAACACTGCACAACAGGTGAATATTAAAATTATATAAAAGTACAGGTTAGCATATGTTTATATCTAAGGAAATCTCATCCTGTATTTATAACTGCCCATGTTTTCTAGCTGCGTTGACCTAGAAATCATAAAGAACAGCAGGGAGAGTCACTCACAAGAAGCACGATTTTCTGTATTTTTCTGCATTTAAAAATAAATACAGACACAAAAACACATTGTTTCCTGTCTGCATTTTTCTGTAAAAATGAGTAAAAATGGAAAACTGGCAGCCTTAATAATAAATTACTATTAACAATTAAATAAAATATTCTTAATCACTTAAAATTACAAACTCTATTTAATTTTTTATAACAATTATACAAACAATACCAACACAAAATAATATGCAACCTAAAACACACTAAATTAAGTTAAAAATTATATTCTTTAGAACTATATTATTAAAAAGAATATTTACCACAATGATATTCTTAACAACGATATTACCTGAAAAAACAATATTTTTGACAATTATATTTCTGTATCACAATATTTTTGCATCACAATATTTTCTTTTCTATATTTCTGTCTCCCGATAATTACAACTCAATATTTTGTCCAAATATTGTATTATCATGCCATGCTTGTATACTTTCTGGTAAGGGGTATGTTTTTATATTACAAAATGTCTAAACAGTGTTCCATGCGATTGCTAATGGGTAACAGAGCTTAGTATGTGGTTTCTTTTGTTTTCCCACAGGATGCTGTTACTTCTCTACATCTCAAAAACGTTAAGATGGTCCACAATAAGATTCCGATCGCTGACAGAATATTGAAAGCACAAATATTGTGTGGAAAAAATATCAGGTCAAAAATATTGAGGACCAAAATATGGAGACGGTAAGTGCAAAAAGGTAAGTATAGATTTACTATTCTTAACTCCATATCTATGTACCTTGAAGATATATATATAGTTAAGGTACATACATACATGTGGCATTATATATAGTAAAGCATTACTTACCTATTGAAACTTACCTTCACAATATTTTTGACATAATATTTTGTCCCATGATATTTGCATTTTTGATAGTCTTGCTAAATAATTACATGAGATTCTTGTGAAGGATTTCCCCAGAGATGTGAAGAGAATTAGTCAGTAACCAGCTTATTCTTATCCCATTCTCTCTTTCTTGGCTGGCAAAAGGGCTCACATCTGAATTTGTGTTCCGCCTGGATAGTGAGATAGGCAATCAAATGGGGTCCCAATGTCCTTGCATCCTCTCAAATGTAAAATGGTTAGTGACACACTGATGCACTTCATTAGGAACATTGGTTCTTTTGGAGGTCATTTATGCTAAAGATAACTTGAAGGATAACTGAATTATTCCTGTTGGACCCACTAGTGTTCAACTGCATATAAAAAAAGCAATATAAATGCATTACATATAGAGAAAATACATTAATAAATATATATATACTTGTACGAGAAACGCCGAGTCTGGGGGCATATATGTATGGACTACCAGAACCACAATGCCTGCGCCCACAGGGGCGGGACTCCTATTGGCAATAAAGCATTGTTTCGAATCAAACTGCCTCATGTCCATACTGCCAGTGATCAAGAGCACACCAGTTGCTTGAAACGCGTTTGGCTTTTGAGATGTCTGCTGCGTGCTGCAGTCTATGCTGCCTGTGATGTTTTGTGCTGAAACCCTTACCTGTGTGACTTCTTCTTAAGGGCAACCTTGTGGATTGAAATTAAGCGGCCAGCCCGGTCGCGAAGAGGTCCTGCCGCTTGCTACAGCGGTTCCTGAGTGCCGGGATATGCCGACGTTCGCTAGAAGGCAGGGGGGTCTCAGTCACAGGAAAATATTGGCAGAAATTGCACCAAGCTTGCAGAACTCTCACCTAACAGGATATTATATTTAATGGACATTTGGCTCAAGTTTCCACGAGGTATGAGAAACGCAGAGTCTGGGGGCATATATGTATGGACTACCAGAACCACAATGCCTGCGCCCACAGGGGCGGGACTCTTATTGGCAATAAAGCATTGTTTCGAATCAAACTGCCTCATGTCCATACTGCCAGTGATCAAGAGCACACCAGTTGCTTGAAACGCGTTTGGCTGTTGAGATTCCTGCTGCGTGCGGCAGTCTATGCTGCCTGTGATGTTTTGTGCTGAAGCCCTTACCTGTGTGACTTCTTCTTAAGGGCAACCTTGTGGATTGAAATTAAGCACCCAGCCCGGTCACGAAGAGGTCCTGCCGCTTGCTACAGCGGTTCCTGAGTGCCGGGATATGCCGACGTTCGCTGTAAGGCAGGGGGGCCTCAGTCACAGGAAAATATTGGCAGAAATTGCAGCAAGTTTGCAGAACTCTCACCTAACAGGATGTTATATTTAATGGACATTTGGCTCAAGTTTCCACGAGGTACAAGAAACGCCGAGTCTGGGGGCATATATTATTATTATTATTGGGACATTTGTAGAGCGCTGCGTTAGGCACACCGGCGTGTCCATATGTATGGACTACCAGAACCACAATGCCTGCGCCCACAGGGGCGGGACTCTTATTGGCAATAAAGCATTGTTTCGAATCAAACTACCTCATGTCCATACTGCCAGTGATCAAGAGCACACCAGTTGCTTGAAACGCGTTTGGCTTTTGAGATGCCTGCTGCGTGCTGCATTCTATGCTTCCTGTGATGTTTTGTGCTGAAACCCTTACCTGTGTGACTTCTTCTTAAGGGCAACCTTGTGGATTGAAATTAAGCGGCCAGCCCGGTCGCGAAGAGGTCCTGCCGCTTGCTACAGCGGTTCCTGAGTGCCGGGATATGCCGACGTTCGCTGGAAGGCAGGGGGGCCTCCGTCACAGGAAAATATTGGCAGAAATTGCACCAAGTTTGCAGAACTCTCACCTAACAGTGAGGTAATTGGAATTTTTATGGTCAATTGTGTCCCCTAACGTAGACCCCAACGGCTCCATGTACGCACTTCAAGTACATGTAATTTCCCTCCACAACCGAATCTGAAGACGCAAATACATTTGCGTCCAACGTTAACATGTCCTCTATCAGATCCACCATGAATGGATCGATAATTCCGTTCCTAAGTATGCCGTGCCACCGTCTTTATATGGTGCACTTTCACGTTTTTCCTGGCTCTGCCGAGCTAGGCCCTGATTTCTGTCTTCAAGCCACTTCTGCCTCTGCCTCTGAAAGCTGCAGCATGGAGATGCATCCCTGACCTCTGCCTTACTTCCTGCCAACCGAGCGGTGCCCGGCTCGGCCTGGTCTGCCTGCCAAAAACAGTATTTTACCTTCAAGTTATCAGCATAGCCAGCTCAGCTCCTCGAAAACACATTTCTGTCTAGTGATTTAGGTAAACATATCCCCGGCTGCAGAGCAAAGAGCAAGTCTCCCTGTCTCCGTGCAAGTAATTTACAGTTCCCGTTACCATGGTAGGCCCCTGGCTTCGAGCATCCGCACGTAGACACGCAGACACTTATGCACGCACTAACATTCAGTATAGAGTAGCCTCTGCCCAAGAGACCTCTTCCTCTAGATTAAACATCCTCCAAATACTAGATATCAGATATGTTATAGGGACAGGTCGATCTGACATGCCAGACTTCTGTCTCTTCTACTAGTGTTAAAAGTCAGACTCTTAGCTTCCTCTCGTTGCACGTCAATCACACGTCATATTAGCTGCGCGCGCATCCAGGCCATAGGTTTCAGCTGACTCTGCAAGAATTCTCCAAGCATCCACCCACTTATGACACTTTTCTGTGACGTTTCTAGTTCACGCCTCTGTGCACACGCATGTTCACGCCTTTTTGCTACGCACATGTGCTCTTATCATATACATTTCACTTGTCACGCCTACTGTATTCAATACTATTGTGTCATTTTACTATATATGTCATGCACTGTGAATAAATCGTTGACATCTTTTCCTGCCATCATTGCATACCCGAACCCTTGTATTGATGGACTAGATCTCCATTGACTCGAGTCATTTAGTCATCCTTTATGATTAAAGCCCTTATGACTCAGACACCACGGACTCTGCCTCTCATTTGATTGAGCTATTCTTTTGTAACCTGTCTGCAATTATATGGAAAAATAGTATACGGTAAAATATTTACCACATAATTTGGCGCCCGAATAGGGACCCCTCCCCCACCCCACGCGCCGGCGATGCGTCGCAGGCTTTGCCCCCGACTACAGCTGTGACGGACCCCATGCGCATCTGCAGGATTTCCTGTATCTCCCTCAGGCCTACGGAGGTGACGGAGACTGCGGCCGACATCCAGACGAGGCGGTGAGGAGTGCGGAGGATCCCGACCAGAGCCCAGCCGAGAGAGCAGTGTCCGAGGTATCGAGAGACCCACCTGTAGTGTCGAGGCGCATGCGTAGTGCGCAGCAGAAGCAGTGACGTCAGTCCAGTCCAGTCGAGTTTCCGAGGCCTTCCGTTCCGTGCTTCCCGGTGAATACCGTTGCTGGGGACGCATCTAGACGGGTGCATTAATTTGTGTCCGGTCAAGACGGGTTTGGGTACACAGACCCGGTCTGCACTGTTGTAGCAGTGTATCTGTACTGTTTATGTTTACAATGTGGGCCAGCGATTTGCGGCTTGTGCGCCACAGCTTGTGTTCCCCATTCAAGTGCACGTTCCCATTCCAGAAGAAAGAAAGAAGAGCAAATGATGTTATATGAACAGATTGATGGTCTCATGAAAATAGACATATCATGAAGGGTCCGTAGGGGACAAGGAGGGAATGAGGTAATTGGAATTTTTATGGTCAATTGTGTCCCCTAACGTAGACCCCAACGGCTCCATGTACGCACTTCAAGTACATGTAATTTCCCTCCACGACCGAATCTGAAGACGCAAATACATTTGCGTCCAACGTTAACATGTCCTCTATCAGATCCACCATGAATGGATCGATAATTCCGTTCCTAAGTATGCCGTGCCACCGTCTTTATATGGTGCACTTTCACGTTTTTCCTGGCTCTGCCGAGCTAGGCCCTGATTTCTGTCTTCAAGCCACTTCTGCCTCTGCCTCTGAAAGCTGCAGCATGGAGATGCATCCCTGACCTCTGCCTTACTTCCTGCCAACCAAGCGGTGCCCGGCTCGGCCTGGTCTGCCTGCCAAAAACAGTATTTTACCTTCAAGTTATCAGCATAGCCAGCTCAGCTCCTCGCAAACACATTCCTGTCTAGTGATTTAGGTAAACATATCCCCGGCTGCAGAGCAAAGAGCAAGTCTCCCTGTCTCCGTGCAAGTAATTTACAGTTCCCGTTACCATGGTAGGCCCCTGGCTTCGAGCATCCGCACGTAGACACGCAGACACCTATGCACGCACTAACATTCAGTATAGAGTAGCCTCTGCCCAAGAGACCTCTTCCTCTAGATTAAAATTCCTCCAAATACTAGATATCAGATATGTTATAGGGACAGGTCGATCTGACATGACAGACTTCTGTCTCTTCTACTAGTGTTAAAAGTCAGACTCTTAGCTTCCTCCCGTTGCACGTCAATCACACGTCATATTAGCTGCACGCGCATCCAGGCCATAGGTTTCAGCTGACTCTGCAAGAATTCTCCAAGCATCCACCCACTTATGACACTTTTCTGTGACGTTTCTAGTTCACGCCTCTGTGCACACCCATGTTCACGCCTTTTTGCTACGCCCATGTGTTCCTATCATATACATTTCACTTGTCACGCCTACTGTATTCAATACTATTGTGTCATTTTACTATATATGTCATGTACTGTGAATAAATCGTTGACATCTTTTCCTGCCATCATTGCATACCCGAACCCTTGTATTGATGGACTAGATCTCCATTGACTCGAGTCATTTAGTCATCCTTTATGATTAAAGCCCTTATGACTCAGACACCATGGACTCTGCCTCTCATTTGATTGAGCTATTCTTTTGTAACCTGTCTGCAATTATATGGAAAAATAGTATACGGTAAAATATTTACCACAACAGGATAATATATTTAATGGACATTTGGCTCAAGTTTCCACGTGGTACGAGAAACGCCGAGTCTGGGGGCATATATGTATGGACTACCAGAACCACAATGCCTGCGCCCACAGGGGCGGGACTCTTATTGGCAATAAAGCATTGTTTCGAATCAAACTGCCTCATGTCCATACTGCCAGTGATCAAGAGCACACCAGTTGCTTGAAACGCGTTTGGCTTTTGAGATGTCTGCTGCGTGCTGCAGTCTATGCTGCCTGTGATGTTTTGTGCTGAAACCCTTACCTGTGTGACTTCTTCTTAAGGGCAACCTTGTGGATTGAAATATATATGTATATATATATATATATATATATATATATATATATATCTATATATCTATATAGAGGAGGCGACGCACCGGCCTTGAAAACAATAAGGATCCGGCGAGGGGGACTGGACCCCTTCGAGAATGGCACTGCAGTTAATGGAAAATGAGGTATGCAAAATCTCCCCTGGGGTCCACTGGAGGGCTCGAAAATGTTATCCTTGAAATGTCATGCAGTTAGTAAACCCACTGAAGGGATGTAAAATGACTAAAAAAAACTACATTACCCAGCCGGCATTGTGAAAATAAATGACATCACGAGCACACTGAAGGCTCATTACAATGATTGAAAACAGGCAGCAGGGTTTGTAGCGTCGAGAAATCACTTTCTGCATGTGGGGCCTCTGATGAGAAGGACAAAACCTTCGAAACGCGTAAGGTCTGAGGATTCAATAACTGGGGGAGAAGCTGCATGCCTAAACAACAAACAGGTTGCTCACCGAACTGCAATGGAGTGCGGCCTTAAACCTGAGCACCCTTGGAACATTTAAATCACGGCGGCTGCGGCCGTGGAGGCGACGCACCGGCCTTGAAAACAATAAGGATCCGGCGAGGGGGACTGGACCCCTTCGAGAATGGCACTGCAGTTAATGAAAAATGAGGTATGCAAAATCTCCCCTGGGGCCCACTGGAGGGCTCGAAAATGTTATCCTTGAAATGTCATGCAGTTAGTAAACCCACTGAAGGGATGTAAAATGACTATAAAAAACTACATTACCCAGCCGGCATTGTGAAAATAAATGACATCACGAGCACACTGAAGGCTCATTACAATGATTGAAAACAGGCAGCAGGGTTTGTAGCGTCGAGAAATCACTTTCTGCATGTGGGGCCTCTGATGAGAAGGACAAAACCTTCGAAACGCGTAAGGTCTGAGGATTCAATAACTGGGGGAGAAGCTGCATGCCTAAACAACAAACAGGTTGCTCACCGAACTGCAATGGAGTGCGGCCTTAAACCTGAGCACCCTTGGAACATTTAAATCACGGCGGCTGCGGCCGTGGAGGCGACGCACCGGCCTCGAAAGCAATAAGGTTCCGGCGTGGGGGACTGAACCCCTTCGAGAATGGCACTGCAGTTAATGGAAAATGAGGTATGCAAAATCTCCCCTGGGGCCCACTGGAGGGCTCGAAAATGTTATCCTTGAAATGTCATGCAGTTAGTAAACCCACTGAAGGGATGTAAAATGACTATAAAAAACTACATTACCCAGCCGGCATTGTGAAAATAAATGACATCACGAGCACACTGAAGGCTCATTACAATGATTGAAAACAGGCTGCAGGGTTTGTAGCGTCGAGAAATCACTTTCTGCATGTGGGGCCTCTGATGAGAAGGACAAAACCTTCGAAACGTGTAAGGTCTGAGGATTCAATAACTGGGGGAGAAGCTGCATGCCTAAACAACAAACAGGTTGCTCACCGAACTGCAATGGAGTGCGGCCTTAAACCTGAGGACCCTTGGAACATTTAAATCACGGCGGCTGCGGCCGTGGAGGCGACGCACCGGCCTTGAAAACAATAAGGATCCGGCGAGGGGGACTGGACCCCTTCGAGAATGGCACTGCAGTTAATGGAAAATGAGGTATGCAAAATCTCCCCTGGGGCCCACTGGAGGGCTCGAAAATGTTATCCTTGAAATGTCATGCAGTTAGTAAACCCACTGAAGGGATGTAAAATGACTATAAAAAACTACATTACCCAGCTGGCATTCTGAAAATAAATGACATCACGAGCACACTGAAGGCTCATTACAATGATTGAAAACAGGCAGCAGGGTTTGTAGCGTCGAGAAATCACTTTCTGCATGTGGGGCCTCTGATGAGAAGGACAAAACCTTCGAAACGCGTAAGGTCTGAGGATTCAATAACTGGGGGAGAAGCTGCATGCCTAAACAACAAACAGGTTGCTCACCGAACTGCAATGGAGTGCGGCCTTAAACCTGAGCACCCTTGGAACATTTAAATCACGGCGGCTGCGGCCGTGGAGGCGACGCACAGGCCTTGAAAACAATAAGGATCCGGCAAGGGGGACTGGACCCCTTCGAGAATGGCACTGCAGTTAATGGAAAATGAGGTATGCAAAATCTCCCCTGGGGCCCACTGGAGGGCTCGAAAATGTTATCTTTGAAATGTCATGCAGTTAGTAAACCCACTGAAGGGATGTAAAATGACTATAAAAAACTACATTACCCAGCCGGCATTGTGAAAATAAATGACATCACGAGCACACTGAAGGCTCATTACAATGATTGAAAACAGGCAGCAGGGTTTGTAGCGTCGAGAAATCACTTTCTGCATGTGGGGCCTCTGATGAGAAGGACAAAACCTTCGAAACGCGTAAGGTCTGAGGATTCAATAACTGGGGGAGAAGCTGCATGCCTAAACAACAAACAGGTTGCTCACCGAACTGCAATGGAGTGCGGCCTTAAACCTGAGCACCCTTGGAACATTTAAATCACGGCGGCTGCGGCCGTGGAGGCGACGCACCAGCCTTGAAAACAATAAGGATCCGGCGAAGGGGACTGGACCCCTTCGAGAATGGCACTGCAGTTAATGGAAAATGAGGTATGCAAAATCTCCCCTGGGGCCCACTGGAGGGCTCGAAAATGTTATCCTTGAAATGTCATGCAGTTAGTAAACCCACTGAAGGGATGTAAAAGGACTATAAAAAACTACATTACCCGGCCGGCATTGTGAAAATAAATGACATCACAAGCACAGTGAAGGCTCATTACAATGATTGAAAACAGGCAGCAGGGTTTGTAGCGTCTAGAAATCACTTTCTGCCTGTGGGGCCTCTGATGAGAAGGACAAAACCTTCGAAACGCGCAAGGTCTGAGGATTCAATAACTGGGGGAGAAGCTGCATGCCTAAACAACAAACAGGTTGCTCACCGAACTGCAATGGAGTGCGGCCTTAAACCTGAGCACCCTTGGAACATTTAAATCACGGCGGCTGCGGCCGTGGAGGCGACGCACCGGCCTTGAAAACAATAAGGATCCGGCGAGGGGGACTGGACCCCTTCGAGAATGGCACTGCAGTTAATGGAAAATGAGGTATGCAAAATCTCCCCTGGGGCCCACTGGAGGGCTCGAAAATGTTATCCTTGAAATGTCATGCAGTTAGTAAACCCACTGAAGGGATGTAAAATGACTATAAAAAACTACATTACCCAGCCGGCATTGTGAAAATAAATGACATCACGAGCACACTGAAGGCTCATTACAATGATTGAAAACAGGCAGCAGGGTTTGTAGCGTCGAGAAATCACTTTCTGCATGTGGGGCCTCTGATGAGAAGGACAAAACCTTCGAAACGCGTAAGGTCTGAGGATTCAATAACTGGGGGAGAAGCTGCATGCCTAAACAACAAACAGGTTGCTCACCGAACTGCAATGGAGTGCGGCCTTAAACCTGAGCACCCTTGGAACATTTAAATCACGGCGGCTGCGGCCGTGGAGGCGACGCACCGGCCTTGAAAACAATAAGGATCCGGCAAGGGGGACTGGACCCCTTCGAGAATGGCACTGCAGTTAATGGAAAATGAGGTATGCAAAATCTCCCCTGGGGCCCACTGGAGGGCTCGAAAATGTTATCTTTGAAATGTCATGCAGTTAGTAAACCCACTGAAGGGATGTAAAATGACTATAAAAAACTACATTACCCAGCCGGCATTGTGAAAATAAATGACATCACGAGCACACTCAAGGCTCATTACAATGATTGAAAACAGGCAGCAGGGTTTGTAGCGTCGAGAAATCACTTTCTGCAGGTGGGGCCTCTGATGAGAAGGACAAAACCTTCGAAACGCGTAAGGTCTGAGGATTCAATAACTGGGGGAGAAGCTGCATGCCTAAACAACAAACAGGTTGCTCACCGAACTGCAATGGAGTGCGGCCTTAAACCTGAGCACCCTTGGAACATTTAAATCACGGCGGCTGCGGCCGTGGAGGCGACGCACCAGCCTTGAAAACAATAAGGATCCGGCGAAGGGGACTGGACCCCTTCGAGAATGGCACTGCAGTTAATGGAAAATGAGGTATGCAAAATCTCCCCTGGGGCCCACTGGAGGGCTCGAAAATGTTATCCTTGAAATGTCATGCAGTTAGTAAACCCACTGAAGGGATGTAAAAGGACTATAAAAAACTACATTACCCGGCCGGCATTGTGAAAATAAATGACATCACAAGCACAGTGAAGGCTCATTACAATGATTGAAAACAGGCAGCAGGGCTTGTAGCGTCTAGAAATCACTTTCTGCATGTGGGGCCTCTGATGAGAAGGACAAAACCTTCGAAACGCGCAAGGTCTGAGGATTCAATAACTGGGGGAGAAGCTGCATGCCTAAACAACAAACAGGTTGCTCACCGAACTGCAATGGAGTGCGGCCTTAAACCTGAGCACCCTTGGAACATTTAAATCACGGCGGCTGCGGCCGTGGAGGCGACGCACCGGCCTTGAAAACAATAAGGATCCGGCGAGGGGGACTGGACCCCTTCGAGAATGGCACTGCAGGTAATGGAAAATGAGGTATGCAAAATCTCCCCTGGGGCCCACTGGAGGGCTCGAAAATGTTATCCTTGAAATGTCATGCAGTTAGTAAACCCACTGAAGGGATGTAAAATGACTATAAAAAACTACATTACCCAGCCGGCATTGTGAAAATAAATGACATCACGAGCACACTGAAGGCTCATTACAATGATTGAAAACAGGCAGCAGGGTTTGTAGCGTCGAGAAATCACTTTCTGCATGTGGGGCCTCTGATGAGAAGGACAAAACCTTCGAAACGCGTAAGGTCTGAGGATTCAATAACTGGGGGAGAAGCTGCATGCCTAAACAACAAACAGGTTGCTCACCGAACTGCAATGGAGTGCGGCCTTAAACCTGAGCACCCTTGGAACATTTAAATCACGGCGGCTGCGGCCGTGGAGGCGACGCACCGGCCTTGAAAACAATAAGGATCCGGCGAGGGGGACTGGACCCCTTCGAGAATGGCACTGCAGTTAATGGAAAATGAGGTATGCAAAATCTCCCCTGGGGCCCACTGGAGCGCTCGAAAATGTTATCCTTGAAATGTCATGCAGTTAGTAAACCCACTGAAGGGATGTAAAATGACTATAAAAAAACTACATTACCCAGCCGGCATCGTGAAAATAAATGACATCACGAGCACACTGAAGGCTCATTACAATGATTGAAAACAGGCAGCAGGGTTTGTAGCGTCGAGAAATCACTTTCTGCATGTGGGGCCTCTGATGAGAAGGACAAAACCTTCGAAACGCGTAAGGTCTGAGGATTCAATAACTGGTGGAGAAGCTGCATGCCTAAACAACAAACAGGTTGCTCACCGAACTGCAATGGAGTGCTGCTTTAAACCTGAGCACCCTTGGAACATTTAAATCACGGCGGCTGCGGCCGTGGAGTCGACGCACCGGCCTTGAAAACAATAAGGATCCGGCGAGGGGGACTGGACCCCTTCGAGAATGGCACTGCAGTTAATGGAAAATGAGGTATGCAAAATCTCCCCTGGGGCCCACTGGAGGGCTCGAAAATGTTATCCTTGAAATGTCATGCAGTTAGTAAACCCACTGAAGGGATGTAAAATGACTATAAAAAACTACATTACCCAACCGGCATTGTGAAAATAAATGACATCACGAGCACACTGAAGGCTCATTACAATGATTGAAAACAGGCAGCAGGGTTTGTAGCGTCGAGAAATCACTTTCTGCATGTGGGGCCTCTGATGAGAAGGAGAAAACCTTCGAAACGCGTAAGGTCTGAGGATTCAATAACTGGGGGAGAAGCTGCATGCCTAAACAACAAACAGGTTGCTCACCGAACTGCAATGGAGTGCGGCCTTAAACCTGAGCACCCTTGAAACATATATATGTATACATATATATATATATATATATATATATATATATATATATATATATATATATATATATATATATATATATGTATATATATATATATATATATATATATATATATTGTTAAATAACAAACAATATCACAAAGTGCTACACTTGTGAGTAAAGTTAAAGCATAGTACTCACTGGAAACAATGGTACAATGGCAGTGACATCAGATAGAACATGAAAGAGACAGTTTAACGGCTATCAATAGACAGCAGGCTAGGTTCAACAATCACCTTTTAAATGACTCGCTAAGAGAGAGTTTAGAGGTAGTCCAAATATACAAAAAGTTGCTATTCCCGTCTAAGCATAGGCTATTATCTCCTTGGCCATCTTCCTCGCCCAGTCCTGACCATGGAGAGAGCACATAGTGTCCCTGCAGATATTGCTTTCCCTAGCCCAAACCTCGATACTTCTTCTAACATGGCTGTCCTTCCCAGCAAACCTGAAATACCTCATTTCCTGGAGCTGCTGCAACACTTTGGCTGCAAACTGTGGTGTGAGCCTCCTGTTTTTGATCGGGCGGCTGAAGATTTATTTCTTCGTTATCAGAAAGTAGAGCCGGAGACTTTACCTCTTAATGATGCTGTGCAGAAGGTGATTTCCTATGAATGAAAGGATGTTGATAAACCTTCTTTTCCAAGGTTTCTTTTCAAAAGACATCCTTTTGAGAATGGTTCAGAGGAGTTTCCTCCAACTGCCAAGGGGGTTTTTTAATGGCAGGAGGATCCAGTCAAGGAACTGTGATGTCTGAAGATGCTGTACCTCCAGATCCTGTGGATAAAAAAAACATCATGGGAGTTCTGACCAGTCCTGGTCTCATGTGGCTAATTTCTTTATATCCCCTGCAGCCATTCAAAATGATGTCTCTTCAGGAAATTTTGTCACTCCTCAATAAGTGGGATTTTCTCAAATCTCTGAACTTGATTAACCCCTGTTTTCACGTGTCACCTCACCCATCCTGCCAACAATCTCTTTGATTTGCAGTGCTGTCGAAACAGGTATACTTATATGTGGATGATTGCATGTTTTTGCATTTGACTCATGAGGGACACCTAGTAACGACGAATGGAACTGCAGCTTCATGAAATGCTTTTACATTTGACTCGTGAGGGACAAGATGGGTATTTTAATAAAGTGCAATGTAATGACTAATTGTAATCTCTGTGTATATAATAATATTATTGGTATGAAGAAACTCTGATGAGAATTGGACATTGTTTTTGAATTGATAATGTCAATTTTGCACGTTCTAAGATGGCGCTCACCAAACATCTATGGTGAACAGTCCTACCTCGATTTTGTGAACTTCATGATTGAAAGTGTTTTTATAAATACATGCTTCTCGGGTTTACATTTTGTGAAAACACTGAGGAAGGGAGTTTCCCGAAACGCGTCTGTGCAAGCGTTGTAAATAAAGAAGTAACTGACAACCACCCTGCGAGTTCCGTGCTTCTTTCCCGGCTGGGAGAGGGGAGTTTTGTAACGGTAATATTGACACGGAGCACCACCGTGTTCTCGGCACCCGCCTGGGAGTGCCCCGTTGTTGAGAAAGGTGCAGATGGAGCTACGATATATATATATATATATATATATATATATATATATAATATATATATATATATACAAAAGTATGTCTGTCTGTTTGTCCTTTATGCATTACTACACCATTCATCCAATCGGCATGAAACTTTGGGAAGTTGTTTGATACACTCCCGCGAAGCTTTCTGGCAAAAAAAAAAACATTTTAAAAACTTAAAAAAAAAAAAAGTGTTAAAAGTTGTTGAGTACACTCCGCAAAGGTTTCTGGCATTGAAAAAATGTGTTAAATATCGCCCCCCCCCCCCCGGCCAATGCATGCGTCTTTACAATGCATGCCTTCACCACAAAAACTTTTACTATTCGTATGACTTTACCACCCATGCATTTAAAACTAACATTGCATAGTAAAGGCATATGTATGGTACAAATTTAACAGGTAAGTATACCATTTATAAATATATATACTTGGGCGAAATTATCCTCATGTAATTTAATCAGAAAGGACAAAATATCCAAAGGCATGCCCTGATTAGCAAAGGCGGCCCACATTTTTGATCGTGGCACCAAGTCGAATGCAGATATAAGATCGACAAAAGCCGCAAAGAGTGTTCCACCCCAACACTACCCCCGCCAATAAATTAAAACAAATATAAACACTTGTTCAATCGTGCTTGTATGACTGCGGAAAAAGGCCTGGAGAGGTGACAATACTTCTTCCTCCTCAATCCACTCTTGGATTCTCTGCAATACAAGCCTAGCTACCACTTTCTGTATACAGTCAATTAAACTGATAGGCCTGTAATTTCCTGGATCTGAGCGCTCCCCCTTCTTAAAGATTGGAATGATCTTGGCACCCTTCCAGGTGTCAGGCACGGGTGAGCCTGTAGCAATGCCATTTACAAGAGATTGAATATATGATGCCCAAACCTCCTTGTTGTGCATAAATAAATCGGCAGGGACTAAATCCAAACCAGGGGCTGTTCCCTTGGGAATAGTATTCAGTATCTTACTAACCTCTGTTCTATCAAAACATAATGGGATAGTATCCCGATTAGTTGTGATGAGATCCTCACTCGCGTCACCAGCCAATTCTGTTGGTGCAAACTGGGACGCATAATGAGAAACCAAGATGTTAGGTGGAACGTGATTTGTGGGTTCTCCCTGATTAATCCCCCTGCCCCACTTTACCATATCCCAGAAGGAGCACATATATCTTTCTTTACTTGTGCAAAACAACTCTCTCCAGTAGTCCTCATCCCATTCTCGTTTCGCATCATATTGGGCTTTTTTGTAGGGGCGCGAGCATTCTTAATTAAATCTCTATCTTTTAGTTTAACAGCATCTGCTAATACTTTGTATGCAGCCCTACAGGACTTCCCGTACCATTGATCTTCCTTTCTGACAGGCCTTTTCAGTTTATTTGACACCTTTTTTAATAAAAAAAACACCTCAATTGGCTAAAAAGTTTATTATGAATCAGATTGACTTTTGTTATAACTTCCTCCTTTGTGGTAAGTTTTTGAAGTTCCATTGTGGCCTGGACAGTCGATTCCCTCATCGCAGCTATCTTATCCTCTTTCAGTAAACAATGAACCCATCAAATTTGTCTGGTATCATTAGAAAGAACGATGTCCGAACAATCTGGAGGACCCTCTTGATGATGGGAATTAAATAACTTAAATAATAGAATTAAAGGAACATGATCGCTCTCGACCCTTTCCACTATCATCACATCCTTAATATTGGGCCAGTTCTCTTTGTTGGTAAGGATATAATCAATACAGCTCTTACATGAGCCATTATTGAAAGTAAATGCGCGATGTTTATCAGAAGCCATTCTTCCATTTGTTGCGCATAGCCCATGTCCAACACATAGAACTTTGAGCAGGAGTGCAGCTTCTGTCCATTTTTTGATTGGTTCCACTGTCAACTGAGGGATATTCCATTTGAAATCTTCTTCCAATGTCAGATTCATTTCATTCTTGTCCAGAGGTTCAAAACAACAATTAAGATCCCCTGCTACTATGACGTTGCCTTTATTGCAATAAGACTCAAGGAGTGCATTTAGTTGTTCAATGGTGTCAGAGGATTTACCCCCGGGCAATCCCCTTGAGTAAATATTAAAAATAAACAGATCTTTACAATCAGGGCATTTAATTTGGATTATTAGGATATCTTTACTATTAGAATCCAATTGATGGATTGTATATCTGCTATCCTGTTTAACCCAAGTGAGTAAACCCCCCTTCGGTCTCCCTCTCAGACTCTGGGTCGCTGATACATAAAATTTAAGATAACCATGTTTAAACTCCGGAACGACCAACCATGTTTCCCGGAGGAGGATGAGCTCTTTGCTGTCTAGAAAGGACAACCAATCTGGGGATATTACCTTGCTTTCAAGCCCTGCCACATTCCACGAGACCATAGATGTTGCATCAGGAAAGGTGGCAGTATTATTATGTAGACCGAGAAGTCCCCTATCAACATGCCCTCCCTTGCCGCCTTGACCACTTTGACGGCCCTCTTGAAACAAACTGTGGATGTTGTCAGGTCCACTCATTGCAACAGTATTTGCCTGGAAGGAAGAATTTACTTTCAATAAACATGTACTTGGAGGTAGGCTCACACAATCGATGTTAGCAGGGCTGACTTCCAAAAGATCCTTACCCGGTTCACATTGATGTCAATCATTGTTGTCTAATGTGCTAAGGATCTCAAATCTATTACTAAGTGGAAGAGAGCCAATGGGGGGTCTGCCTGTGATACGTAATTCCTTCTAACATGGGCTCCTGGGTGGGAAGTTGGATGATAAAAATAGCCCAGTGGTAGAACATTAATGCAGTCATGATGGATCCTAACTGATCCTGCCTGCTTCAAGATATGCCCTACCAACTCTGGAGAACTAAAGTTCGCCACATCACAATCCCCCTCCATACCCTTCCTTGTGTGTCCCACCCAAGCAACCCTTCGTACCATCTTAAAGTTATTAAATAGGTGTTCTCCTAACACTGTTTTGTTGGTTAGAAAATGGAGGGCCTTATTTTTAAGCGTGGACCAGTGCTCATCTTTGCTATCCGGGATTTTTGGAACATTTGCCAAGATGATAGAATATGGACATGCCTCCAGGGGGAGGTGGAGGAATATTTCCCTAGAAGAATTATTACCTGTCGGTTGTAATCTCCCAGCAGGACCCTTAGGACCGGACTTCACTGGGGGGAATAGATTTAGTGCCGCAGCCGTTATCTTAGGTACTAAGGCTACTGGGGCTACAGAAGGGGTTCCTGAATTGGTAGCCATTTGAGCAGAGGCACTATCCGGACGTACTACAATGGTTTGAGGACCCTTGTTGGATTATTGCTCATTCATAAGATATTTTTCTAAGATATCTAATCTACGATCTAATAGATCTAGTTTATCCATGACTGGATGGACAAGAGCCCTTAGTATACCCTCCAAGCGCCCTATTAGCTCAGGCATGATCCCCTCACTAATAGATTCTTACACAAATGTCATGGGCTTACTCCCTCCTTGAACAGGGGGATGGGTTCTCAGAGGTGTAGCTTTTTCTGTTTGACAGCCCAACCCAGATGCGGAAGTTTTGTTCCTAGCTTGTTTTGCGTGTTGGCGGCATCCTTTCGGGGCACTGTTAGCTTTTCTTTTCCCCGGATGGTCTTTACTTCGAATAGCCATAGGTACCCGTGACTGTCTGGTGCGTGTGGTAGGAGGGGAAGGGGAGGGTATATATATATATATATATATACATATATATATATATATATATATATATATATATATATATATATATATATATATATATATATATATATACCCTCCCCTTCCCCTCCTACCACACGCACATATGGTATATATATATATATATATATATATATATATATACAATATATATATATATATATATATTCTCAGAATCAATTTCTTACATGTGCATCTGGGCGCAGAATTGAACACCGATCACTTTGGATGCTTAAGGATTTTATTGCTGTTTCTGGGTCATCATAACACATTTCGGCCACAGCCGCGGCCTTGATCACACTAACACCGTGGCACCAACGATGGAGGATTTAAGCAATATGGTAAGCATGGACATAAACAAAATACTCACATTCCAATATACGAGGTTCTACAATAGTTCAACTCATGTGTCTCCATGTTAAATCAAAATATATTCTCACTGTTACAATCAGTTATTTGGCACTTCTCAATACAGACAAATATTGGAAAAAATATATATTATCATAGCTTTTTGTGATAGCACCTCTGAGTGTGCTTTACCTTAAAACATTTCCTATGAAGCACATTAGGATATTGTGATGATAGATTTATTGTATAATTCCTCCTTAGTCCCTTTTCTCACAGTGAACTTGTTTTACATATCAGAGAGTTGCTAATATTTATTAAGGAGCTAGGCCTCAATTAGAGACAGCCGTCTCTAGTGGGATCTGACATGTGTTGCAGGTCCTCCCTATAAAGAATTGTAAAAATCCTCTTCCATATTTAACCCACTTGGGGATTTGGAATCGAGGTTCAAGATACATACTTCCTAGTCTTCGTAGGGTTTTTAATCTATTACCTCCTCTGCTGGTTTAAGGTATTGTGTCTATCACATAGAATGAGATTTGTGTAACACCGCTTTGGTGGATTTCGGCACAGTGTATGGCCACTGGGTAGGTTATATCCTTGATTTTTATGGCAGGAAAATGTTGCAATATGCATTTGTGAACTTTACACTGTGCTCTCAAGTTGCAGCTGCATGCTAAAACCTATACAGCAAACTTACTTTTACAAATATATTTGCCTGTGATAGAAATAGGTGCACGAGAAAAGGGGAAAAATATTTCCTGGTGTTGATACATATTGTACATTCTTTGCATTTAGGACACTTATGAAAGTCATTTGTGCACATGAGCCAATTTGTTGGTCTTCCTGGACTGGATCTAACCAGACTGTCCCTCATGGAACTGGCTCTACAGAACGTGTTTGGTTTTTTTGCCAGGAGCATAGTGCCTATGATGGAGTCAGAGCAAATTATTTGCTCTTTCTTTGGACTGCCTTCACTAGTTGTTTATGTTGGTTACTGTATGTAGTTATTAACCTTAAGGTGCTGTCTATTACCACCTTTTATTTCTGGACAAATGGAATATGTTCTCTAGATACCTTGCTGATTGTTTCCAGTGCAGTGGTAATTATTTGAGTATCTTCTTTCTGTGATTCTCTGTATCATGTCCCTCTGATTGGATATAATATGTTGGGGTAAACTGCAATTTCTTTTGGCGCGCCTTAATTCGCTATAGGGGATACTGGCTACCAAATGTCTTGGGTCAAAGCTAGATGCATGTAGAAGGGAATTACCGGCTGTACTTTTTCTGTGGAGCTTGGTGTCTCATCTGCAATTAGCGACCAATACCTCCAGTTCTACAAATTGTATTTGATTTTTGCTTATTTCTCTGGTGAAATCAAGATTAAGACTGTTGACATTGATGTACGATATAAAATCATTACCCCTTTGTTCTGACCCTCTCTGAATAATGAAGAGGTCATCAATGTAGCGTAACCAGGCCACCACATTTTCCTCCCATTCTGTGGCTTGATCCGCTTTGAGCACCAGCTCCTCCCACCAGCCCATGTGTAAACACGCGTAGATGGGGGAGAAGCAGGCGCCCATCATGGCCCCCATCTTTGCTGATATATAAAATTATCAAATAAGAACAAGTTGTAACTTAGAACTAGCTGTTATATCCCTATGTTCTCATGTTTTCCATGTTATGTTTCCTGATCTTGGTGCATGTTGCAACACAGCCTCACTGGTTACTTAGGTGATTAGAATGCCAACTCCTTGGAAGATCCAGTGGAGTCAGTTACTGGTGATGATGGGAGCTGCTTTGTGAGGGTCCTTGGTGCTGTCTTACTGTACTCAAGAATAAATCTACATTTCAACCTACACTACTGTGTGGACTACATTCAGTGGGATCCAATATGAATTGGCGACGACTGGGATTGAAGCCAGCCCCCCCCCCCGAGAACCCATTTCTACACGTGTTTACATTTTCTTTGTTCATCTGTAAACGTATTTTAAGGAACCCTCCAAATTTTGCACCCTCTCCAGCATAGACTTTTCTCAGCCTTCACTGCACTTGTGGAACCTTCATTTTCTTCTACTACGTTTGCTTAGAGGCTCCACACTTGAACCTTTTAAGTTCCTGCAACCCTGCTTGCTTTATTATTGCCCTGTGGATTTCATTTACTGGAAATTTTAATACTACTAAATTTTATCTACATTAAGTGCCTGTGTTCAGACGGTTTACCTTTACACCTCCGCAAGCACCAACGCCGTTCTTGGAAATCTTCGCACTGCCTGATTCTTCCTGCACTACGTGTTTCTTTTGACGACTACCTTCAGTCCTTTCACCGGCTACCCAACTTGAAGATTTCTTCAGTTTCACTGTAATCTTGGAGTGGCGAATTCCTGATTTTTTTCACCAGCTGTTGGGATCGGCCATAACTGTCCTGAAGATTCCCAGTTTGCCTCTTCAGCTTCATCCGCTACTGGATCATTCAAGATTTTGGCAAGACATACAGACGTATTCAAGCTGATCTCACTCAGACCATGCCTCCGTTTGCTGCGTGCTGGTCTTAAAGGTGAAGCTCATCACCTTTAAGAAATACCTTCACGATCTCCTTGGCTTTCCATAGCCTGCACGGTGGCATGGACACCGCTTCAGTAGACCTGCATTTCATTGAGCATATCTGTGCTTTCTGCACTTTACTTATTCTACTTGGCATTACGCTTTCCTGTGTGGTGACGTGCACACCTACTCAGATGATCTGCATTATAATGGCCATTTCAGCGCTTTGAGCCGGGCATTTTAAATCTTGGTGAGATTTCTAGTGGCACCATTGATTTCATGTATTCTTCAGTGAGTACTTTATGCATGGTGACGCGCACACCTTCTTTTCTCATTTATTTATTCTAATTTTCTTGTCATTTTCAACAAATTTTACAACTGTACTGACATTTTTCTAGCGAGGTGACGTGCACACCTTTTCTACATGTTAATCTCTTGCATATCTACCTTTATTCTATGGTAATTTTCATATAATTTCTGTGTTGCACTTACATTTTGTATTATTATTCAACATTTTCCCACAACAACATGGCTCTTCAAACAGCGATTTTCCAGCTCCATTTTTGTCAGAATCTGGTACTGCCAAAGTGAAATGAACCCAATGTTATAAATCCTTTAAAAGTTATTTATTTTCTGCCGTTAGGAATAATGCCATGCTTTACAATTGTTTAGGTTCTGTAGGTCAGACAATTTTTGATCACCAACCACCTATAGTTTGTCCTCATTCTGATGACTGGGATGAGTTTGCTGAGACGTTAGCCAGGTTAGAAAAACATTTCAAAGATGAGCCAAGTCTCATTGTTGAGAGACACAGACTCCTTACTCGTAAACAATATGAACATGGGAATATTGATACCTTTTTAGCTGAGTTAAGAGCACTTGCATCTACATTTGAATTTGTTGGTCCAATTGAACATTATCCTAGAGATCAGATTGTTGTAAACTGTTATGATTCTGAAGTAGAAGAAAGAATGTTATTTTGCAGGAATCCTTCTTTAGCAGAAACATTTGAAGTAGCCAGAGACGTTGAACATTCTATTACTGCTGCTAAAGAGTTAAGTAAGACCAAGGGTGTTAACACTGAATTAGTGAACAAAATTAGTCAAAAGCCTACTTCTAATTCTGGATCCAATGCTAACATTAGCAAATCGAATACTTACAAACCTGATCTTAAAAAAACAGATAGAAACACTCATTGTTTCAGATGTGACTCAAAGTCCCATTTGGCAAATTCTCGAACGTGTCCTCCTCTTGGTAAACCCTGGACCAATTGTACAAAAATTGGTCATTTTGCCAAGGGGTGTAAAACCCCCAACAAAGTCATGGGTTTAAACACACAAGATTTCCAGTTTACTTCTAATGCACACATTGAGGATTTTCAAAGTAAGAAAATTGTTTTGTTTGTTGATATGGTGAATATTGATTCTAATTCTGTTGATAATGGAGGGGAGCCTATTTGTGATGTTAAAATTCAAAATGTTGACACCAGAGTCACAGTTGATTCTGGTTCCCCTATAACCATCATGTCCGATATATATTTGTCTTAAAAGAATGGAATGTCATAGAATTGGTTCCACCTGACATTCCTACTGTTGCTTTTGGGAGCCAAGAGATAGACATGATGGGTAATTTATCTGAAAAGGTGCAATTTAAAGACAGATCTATTCACACTAAGATTTACGTAGCTAAAAGAGATTACAACATCTTGGGTTGGAGGGACCTGGGTAAACTTGGCCTGATTTTGAGACCTGGCACTGAACATCCTATCTCCCTGTTAATTCAGTGCAAGATAATGTTTCTTCTTTAGACTCAGTTCTTAAAAAACATCAGCAAGTATTTAATGATAAATTGGGAATGGTAAAAGGTTATGAGCGTAAAATTATTCTCAAGCCTAATGCTATCCCTGTTGTCAACAAGGTAAGACATGCTCTTTGAGTATTAGAGGAAAGTTGAGGGAACACATTTAAGAATGATGCTTTGATGTTGTCATTGAGCCTGTAGACTCCTCTTTATGGGTTTTACCCATTGTGGTGGCTTTAAAAAAGAATTCTGATGAGCTCAGATTATGCATCGACTTGAGGTCTCTTAGTAAAAGCATTCAAGTTGATTGTTTCCCTTTGCCAAGGATTCAGGACATATTGGCTCAACTTTCTGGCAATAAGATATTTTCCACCATTTACTTGAGAGCTGCCATCAGATTGAACTAAGACACTTGTGACCTTGCTACTTTCAACACTCCTTTTCATTTCCTTAGAATGATATTCAGCCTTGCCTCAGCGGCATCTGTATTTCAGAAACTAATTTTTCAGCTTCTTGGGAATGGGAAAGATGTCCTTACCCATCAGGATGACATTTAAATGTCTTCAAACGCTGTCAAGGATCATTTACTCAAACTTGATTGGGTACTGAGCATTCTTGAAGACCATGGTATGACAGTTAAAAAACAGAAATGTATGTTTTTAATGGAGGAAGTTGAGTATTTGGGGCATGTCATTTCTTCTACAGGTATCAGACCCAAGCAAGACCTTATGAAAGCTATCAATGATTGTGCCCAACCTACAGAGAAGGATCAGTTAAGGTCTTTTTTAGGGCTCAGCAAATACTACTCTCATTTTGTGCACAATTTTGCTTTGGTAAGTGAACCTTTAAGATGATTCATTAGGAGCAATGTAAAATTTAACTGGCAGGAAGAACAGATGGATGCTCCTGCTCTTCAACCGTTTAATGATAATGCTATGTCTATTGTTACTATTGATGCTAGCAATTTAGGTATTGGTGCCATTCTAAGTCAAATGATAGATGGAATTGAACATGCAATAGCTTTTGCTTCCCGCAGACTTTCAATTTTCTGAAAAGAACTTTAGCACAATTGAAAAGGAGGCTCTAGTCTGCGTCTGGGGTGTTCATCATTTTGCTACCTTTTTTGGGGGGGAGAGAATTTCTGTTGGTCTCTGACCATAAACCTCTGGTTTTCATGTGGAATGACAAAGGTTTAAGCAATGCCAGTCCCAGATGGATTCATTTGTTTTCAAAATTGTATGAGTTCAATTTTACCATAAGACATATTCCTGGAGGAAATCATTTTAGAGCTGATTTTCTCTCCAGGTGCCCGTCGAGTGAGGATGTGTCTATTCTTGAGAATATGGAATGTGTGATTGGACTTGTGGATGCTTTTGCTTTGACAAAAGATGTTATCTTGTACCAAGATTGGGAACGTATCTCTGTCTCTGATAAATCGCAAGCCATTCTCAGGAAGTTCATTTCTGTTGGTTGGCCTAGGGAAGCTCAAGTAGGGGAAGAATTTAAACTTATTTTCAAAATTAAGGAGGAATTAAGTGTAGAAAGAATTTTTCTCATGAGAGGCTCTGTGTTAATTCCTCCCGCTCAGTTGAGGAGCAAGCTCATTCCTTTAGCTCACAAGGGGCATGTCAGCATCACTGGTACTAAAAAGAGACTACGTTTGACTTTTGGTGGCCTGGCTTGGACAGCCTTGTAGAGACCATGTTGAATATTTGCAAAGAGTGCGGTCACGCTAAGAAGTCTCTTCGCGCTTTCAATTCGCCTTTGTGTCCTGTTGCTTTACCTCAAAAATCTTGAGAGAAAATTGGTGTGGATTTTGTTGGTCCTATTGGTGGATTGAATGGTGGTTTCAGGTATATTTTATCTGTGGTTGATTACTTTTCCAAAAGGGTCTCTGTCAAGTTCAGGAGAGAACCTAACACTGATAATGTTATAGCATTTTTCCAGCACCTATTTCATTCTGAGGGCATTTCTGCTTTTGTGGTCTGTAACAATGGAGTTCAATTTTTTTCAAATACCATGTAGAATTCTTTCTTCAAGTTTGGGATTAAACACCTCACTACTGATCTTTATAGTCCTAAAGGCAACGTTTTAGTTGAGAGGGTGTACTGTGTCTTGAAAGAAACCATTTAATTAGCGATTTTGTCTGGTTTACAAGTCCAAGATGTTGTCAATGAAAGAATTTGGTCTTACAACAATGCCCCTCATTCAACTACCAGAGTCTCTCCGTATGTCCTATTGAGGGGTAAACATTCTTTCAATGAACTTTCTCCAGAGTGGGTCATTTCTAATTCTGGCATGAAAGGAAATATTCCCAAGAGTGATCAAATTAGGTGTCATTTGGAATTGGGTCAAGCTAAATCTAAAATATGATATGATGACAAAAACGTTAAGTCAGAGAATTTTCTGGTGGGAGACCCTGTTCGCATCAGGAGACATTTCAAGAAGGGTGGTTCTAAGTTCTATCCTGAAACTTAAATTGTTCAAGTGAATAAACATGTAGTGAAAATTGTTGGTGGGATGTGGTGGAGCAAAAGGAGAGTGGCCAAAACACATTTTTTCTGCTGCTCGTCCTACTGTCAATATTTCTGATACTTGATTTCATTTCTACTAATTTTTGGGCAGTCACTGGACTTGATTTTTATGATTTGGGTTTGTCTAATGAAACTAGTACTTCTGATCAGGCTGAGGGGCATTTGTCCTTCACTAAGAAAGTTGGTGTGAGAAAATGTGCTGCCGTACCCTTTTCTGTCAACAATTCTTGTTCTGTTCCTGAAATTCCCTCTGATGTATTGGATTCTGGTGGGGATCACTTCTTGCTTGAGGGTAATCCTTGTTTGCCTAAAGCTTTTTTCTTTTGTTAATAGCACATACCAAAGTGCATCTCCTGATCCTTTGGTCTCCATGCGAGGGAGAGTAAGATGTCTGCCTAAATATCTTGAAGATTTCGTTATTTGATTTCACTTTTCTTTTTGTTCTTTTTATTTTGCTTGCTTGTTTGAATTGGAAGGTGTGTTGTATCCCTATGTTCCTATGTTTTCCATGTTATGTTTCCTGCTCTTGGTGCATGTTGCATAACAGCCTCATTGGTTACCTAGGTGATTAGAATGTCAACTCCTTGGAAGTTCCAGTGGAGTCAGTTACTGCTGTGGGCCAATGATTGGAGCTGCTTTGTGAGGGTTCTTGGTGCTCTCTTCTCGTACTCAAGAATAAACCTACATTTCAACCCACACTACTGCGTGGACTACCTTCATGGGATGCAACACTAGTTTAATCATCTTCATCAACATTTTAGTGGATTGGAGTAGTGCCAGTGGTCTGCTATTCAGGTAATGTTCCACCGCACGTATCCCTTCATTGTGACAAATACTCGAATATAGAGATGACACATTGGGTGGCATCAAAATAAATTCCTTCTCCCATGGCATGTCGTAAACTACTTACAGGCAGTCACCAGTATCTTTGATAATAGAAGAGAGATTGTGAACGTGGGCTGTAACAAATAGTCAATGTTTTCATATAATCTGCCTATCGCTGAAATAATCGGTCTTCCCAGTGGTTTCAAAGGGCCCTTGTGAATTTTTGGAATTATGTAACCGACCAGCATTTCTGGATGGTCATTATGTAGAAAACTGTATTCCTCTTGGGTGAGGAATCCATCATTCCGCCACTCTAACAGTTGCTCTTTTGTTTGAATTTTTATACGGGCCCATTGATGCCCTGGCATAACATGTATTGTCCTGTAGCTGGTGTTGAATTTCTTCCTTGTAAGCATTTAATGTCCACAAGACGATGTTACTTCCTTTGTCAAGTAAACTTCTTATGGGGTAACCCAGTGTCCCTCAGAACCTGGGCAATACAATGATATTATCAACAATGGTCCTGTTGGGTATGAACAAGATTGCTTCAAATACTGTACGTATCTCAAAACATATTTATGGCATAATAGTATTACTTATTACAATATCTAGATTAAATCATTAAGTGCAAACCAAACAAGAGGAAGGGTCAGGATATGTTTTTAATCAGTGAATTATTTCTCATTTATGTTTTATCTTTCAGTTTTCAACTGACTCCTTAAGATATACAAAAAGATTATTTACAAATACGGCGCATCAATTCAAATCAGTGAAAGTTGTGACATAAAGTGAAATATTGTGACTGAGTGATAAAACAATTAGTGACCTATATACATGTGAATAGGGAGTATTGAGGGGGAAAGAGGTTAGAAAGCCAATCTCTGGTTTAGTAATTCTCAAATCCAACACGCTATATTAGTGAGCTATTTTACGCTGGACTCGGTTGATTCTTCCTTATGGTATATTGTCGACGTTTCGACCCTATGGACGCCTTAGTAGAAGGGTCTAGCGGGTCTTCTTCAGGACGGGGGAGAGTGATATTGTGCCGGATATTTTGGCAACAGCCTGGGTCCCCTCATGGGTTGGACACCTTGGAGTTGTGCTGGTTGGGTTCTCCTCTTCTATGCTGTTAAATCAAATGGAGGCAGACATCTTGTTCATACCCGACAGGACCATTGTTGATAATATCGTTACCTCCTTTGTCAGCACTGGAAATGACAACGTCATGTTGCTTTTTAAGTTTGTTAGTCAGAGCAGAGTATCTCTGCTGTTGCCCATTTCCTTTTTTTGTGGTGTTTGGCTTGTTCTCTACCCATGTGCTTTATATCCTTGACTAACAAATCACTGAATACATCGAGGCCATCATGTGGGGAACTAGAAAAAAATGTTGATGTTGGTTTAAAAGTTGATTCTGCTTCACCCCATATCCCGAGTTCCTCTTGAGCAGCTGATTCTTGTTCAACATTTAGGCCTAGATATTCAGGTTGTAGGATCGATAATTCCTTTATTAGAGTCATCTCCAAAACCGATAATCCTATTTGGTGAGTTGGTCTAGTCCCTATTGTTCTTGCTGTGTTGTTTTTAGATTGTCTTGTGGCATGAGATTTCAGTAGTTTTAGTTTTCAGATAAATTTAAATATGTCTAGGCATGACTGTTCCATAATGGAATGAGATTTCTGGACAAAATGAAAGACCCAAGGCCCGAATTTGTAATTCAGCTTTATTTTATGTAAGTGGTGTGTGATTTGCTATAGTTTGTCCTGTGGCTCTTTCTGTTATTTTCCCCACCAGGTCTTTTGATTTGGATTCTTTTCCTGGAGCTCGCTTTTTTGCTTGACTCGCTGCCTTTTGTGCCTCTGGGTTTGGATTTTGTGGGTGGAGGTTTTGACTGCCGTAAAACATTCAATTCCTCAATTATGGTTGCTTATGCACCTAAGTTGTTTCTTGAACCTTCTTGTTGTAGATATATATATATATATATATATATATATATATATATATATCTCCTCCAGTGCCGGTATGTGCATGTAGGGCTGTCGCGGCGCGGTCCTGGTTAGGCCACCGACAGGCCTATAATATTTACCAATCCCCTCCAAAGTTGTGAAGGAAGCCAGGACGCTCGGAGTTCGTTGCAAAATGTTTAATGGCAGCAGAAAAAAGTGCGACGCGTTTCGCCGATATGGCTTGATCACGCTCGTCATACAAACATTGTCAGCCATTTTTAAATGCTGAAAACACACCCCCAGTGTATAATTGTTCACACAGACGTTGATATAAAGGCGCCATCCTATAACATGTTAAATACCATATACGATATATCACACATTGTAATTCATACAGATTAAAGCATAATATGCGTATGGGGTTCAACATAAATGTTTCAAAGTTTGTGCTCAGAAAAACTCTACCAAATGCTGATTGTTAGGTTGCGTACAAATATTGCGCTAGTAAAACAACCTAGTCAGATACTTAAATGCTGACATAAATATTAGGTGCATATCAATCTTATTAATGCTGGTGTTCATAAGATCTTGTAATTGCGAAAAGTCGCCATCACGTGGTGTGCTGAGAAACGTATTCCGAGCGCTCATTGGCTGCTGTAAATGTACCAGCAGTAAGACCCCATATGATTGGATGTAGTCGCTAGGCAACGTGGAAAACAATAGTTAGTCACGCTAGGGAAAGATAACCCTTTAAGTAATGCCTAAGTGGGAAAATGAATACATCATAATGCCTAATATCAGCATTCTTAGACACATTCTATTAAGTTACATAGATATTATCCCAATGCGCAGTAATCAATCAATGTCCGCACAAAATCAGTGACAGTTCAAAGTCCTCGCCCAAGTGGGCATGTGTGTTGTGCTTCCACATAATGTTCCAAACGGGATAGTGTTCAGATCCAATCAACTCATAGTATTTCGCAATACCATATAACGTCTGTGAAAGAAAAGGTTTCAAGTGTAAGTGAGTGAAAAATGAGATTAAAATAAAGAAGTTTAAAATACAGACAGCATATATACAGTTCAATTCATTGTAATATGTATATTACTCTTCATATAAATGAATGGCCAGTTCTTCACTAGTATTCAATCCCACAGGGGCCAGACATTGAAAATCGATAATATATCTGGATTCCAATTTCCTCATGGAGAGCTCATAGTTGCCACCACGTACCCCCAGATCCACACAATCAATCACCACCATGCGTAACTTGGTTTCATCCTGCATGTGATGGTCGAAAAAGTGTCTGGCGACCGGATATTGCTTGGTATGATTCCGTATCGCTCTCAGATGTTCTAACACCCTCTTTTTGGCTTCATGTTTGGTACTGCCCACATACCACTTGTTACATGGGCAGATTAACAAATACACACTATAGGGGGTATTGCAGGTTAGATTCTTTTTGATGGTAAATACCCTGGAAGTACCGGGTATGGTGAGAGATTTACAATTTCTACTGAATCTGCATGCTTTACATCTCTTACAACATGTAAATCCAGTAGATGTGGCCTGGGCAGGGGGATTCTTATCAGTCACATAATTGTTGCTGAGCTCGTCACGTAAGGATCTGCCCTTTCTAAACGTGATCTGTGGATTATCACCTAGATATTTTTTGAGGTGGTTATCCGTGTTCAGGACATGCCAATGCTTTTTAAGTACTTGTCTCACATCATGGGATTGGCCAGAAAAGGTTGTGATGAATCTGATGGTTTCAGTTTGCTCTTGAGGTGGTTTGGGAACAAGCAGTTCCTCACGAGATTTGCTACTGCTACGTTCTATTGCTTTGGCAATGATTTTGTTGCCATAACCTCTTTGTCTGAATCTTTGGCACATGATAGTTTCTTCAATCTTGTAACTTTCTTGTGTGCTGCAGTTTCGTCTAGCACGCAATAGTTCCCCGTAGGGGATGCTGTACACAAGATTTTTTGGATGGCAACTGGATGCTTTAAGGAGGCTATTACCTGCCGTACTCTTCCTAAATAGTTTAGTGGTCAAGGTGTTATCGATCACTTCTACTTCTACATCCAAAAACTCCATCTTCTTCTTACTGATATGTTCAGTCAGAGTCAGATTGAGTGTATTGACATTGAGTTTGTCAATGAAATGTTTGGCCGATTTCTCATCACCATTCCAAATGAAAAAAATATCATCAATGTATCGCAGCCACAGGGACACATTGGTGAATTCCGCCATCTCTTGGACAACCTGCTCCTCCCACCAGCCCATGAAAAGGTTCGCATAGCTGGGGGCGAAGCAGGTTCCCATGGCTGTGCCCTGTGACTGGCGATACATGACGTCATTAAAATAAAAAAAATTATTGTTCAGACAAAAGTCTATCATAGATAGAAGCATTTGTGAATGCAATAGCAGAGAAATAGATCTGGAGTTCAGATAGTGTTTAACAGCTTGGAGTCCATATTTGTGTTGGATACTCGTGTACAAACTGCTGACATCCAAGGTAACCAAAGTAAAGTCACGTTCCCAGTGGATGCCATTGATTATGCTCAGGAATTGAGTGGTGTCTTTGACATAGGATGGTAGTCCCACCACAAAGGTTCTTAAATAGTGGTCGATGTACTTCGACGTGTGTTCCAGAAAAGAACCTATCGAGGATACGATCGGACGACCAGGTGGATTGTCAGGGTCTTTGTGGAGTTTGGGGAGGAGATATAATATTGGAACTTTGGGATGGGCACAATATAGATATTGGTATTCCTCCACCTCAATTAAACCTTTATCTCTCCATTCCAGTAATAGGTCTCTGAACTTCCCCATCGATCTTAATACATCGTCCCTATCACAAATGCAGTAGCAGGTTGTATCCTGTAGCTGTCTCAGGCCTTCCTGAATGTAGTTCTGCTTATCCAACACCACAACATTACCCCCCTTGTCAGATTGTCTGATAACAATCTCTTTATCTGATTTAAGGGAGTCGATTGCCAGTAGTTGTGTCTGGGTTAAGTTCTTGTTGTTATAAGGGATTTTCTTATATCTAAGCTTCACAAGATCTTTAAGTACACCACGTTCAAACACATCAATAGAATCACATTGAATAGTCGGCAAAAATACACTCTTGGGTTTGAAAGTAGACCCCGGATTACTATCCAAGTCCAAACCCCAACTTTCCCAATCAGGTTCATCAGACATATTTACACTGCTACCATGAATTTCCTCAAGTAAAAGAATATCATCTACATCAAGGTTACTCAATGAGCTACTGGCCCCTGTGGCCGGTGGGTCCTTGACTTTGGTACAAAACCATTTTTTTAATTTGAGTTTTCTAGAAAATAAAAACAAGTCTATGCGAGTCTGGGCAAAGTTCATGTTCTGTGATGGACAGAAGGAAAGGCCAAGTGCCCAGATCTCTTTCTCACCTTCAGTAAGCACATGGCGTGAGAGGTTCACCACCGTTTTGTTCATTTGGTGTTCTTGCTCCTTGTTGACATTCCCATTGGAGCTTCTGTTGCGTTTAATCCTCCTCTTTTTTGCTTTCTTGTTCCTTCGGTTCCTCCTCTGCTTCCACGTCCTCGACCTTTTTGATTCCCCTTGTCCCCCTGAAAAGTCTCTGTCCGGTTCTGACTCATCATCTGATATTGAGCTAAAAAACTCACCCTCTTTTTTGCAGCCGCTGCAGGTTCTTGCGTGATTCCAGAGTTGGAGGCGTCTGATAAGTTACCGTCAGATACGTCACTTTCCACCACCTCCACATTAGGTCCTGATTTCTGCTGACCTGTTAGTGCTAATCCTGTGTTCTTGTCGAATAAATGATCATGTTTCTTTTGAAAAGTCAAAGTGCGCCCAGATTGGTAATCTTTAAAATCTCTTATAAACTTCCGTTGTTTTTTGGCAGTGATCTCCTCTTCTAATTTATCCATTCTCCCTTTGAGCTTTGTGAGATGATCATCCAATGCTTCTTTGGTCATCAGGGGTTCGATTTCTGCCAGAAGTTTGTCTATATCCTCGAGGAGCTTTGAACGGTCTTTGAGGGCGTATTTCACCAAGATTCTCATCATTATTATTGAGCAAGATGACGTGTTGTCCGACCATTCGTTTATCATATCGGGATCTGGGTCCTCATAGGTGGGGATGGTGAAGATTCTGAGACCCCTGGGTACTCGTTTGACCTCGATGTATCTGGATAGGGACTCCGCCTCCCACCACTTTGATAGTTCCTTTTTATACAGCTTTTCAAGTAAGCTCAATTTCGTTTGCAGAGTTATTTCTTGACCAATGCTGGTAGGGGTCATGGTTGGCATTGGTCAAGAAATAACTCTGCAAACGAAATTGAGCTTACTTGAAAAGTACACACATATATATATATATATATATATATACACACACACACACATATATATATATATATATATATATATATATATATATATATATATACACACACATATATATATATACACACACACACACACATATATATATATATGTATGTATGTATGTATATATATATATATATATATCTATATATATATATATATATATAGATATATATATATATATATATATACACACACACTCACAAAAAGCACCCCTTTTGGAAGAGCCAGACTTGCAGGTAGGTAAACTTTTGTGTTTATTTAGCAGGATAACTACTGAGAGGTGGACCTTGCTGCAGTTATTTGGCAAGCAGCGCGAAGGGCAGGAAGGACGTGTGGCAGGTTTGATCATGCAGCGCAGTGTTTGTGTGACAATTTACGGACCCACTGGGGTATTTTAATTTTGAATATTGACATTGTAAAGGAGCAGCTAACTGTAGCGATATTTGGCACTACTATTACCAGCAGGCTCTGGGTGAGCCCACGCCCACTGGGGCAGGTGATAATAATCTAAATGAGGCCGGTGCTCCACGCAGTGTTTAAATGAAGCCTCTGAAGAAATGCTGCATAGCATGAAACGCGTCAGGCTTACAGATTCTGGACATTGTTTTCCTGCACTGCGCTGTTATCCTGCTAAATAAACACGAAAGTTTACCTACCTGCAAGTCTGGCTCTTCCAAAAGGGGTGCTTTTTGTGTGTGTGTATATACACCAGCACAGAATGCAAGTCAAGAACCACCAGGAGGAAAAGTCAGAGGGCAAACCGGCGGAAGGGGAAGAAGCGCCGGGAGAGGTTATCAAAAACAGAAGAAGAAGTAACTTTGATAACAGATACCACCAAAAACATGACAATCATTAATCTTACGAACATCCAATTGACAGAGAAAGAGCAAAAGATCTTAGAGCTGGGCCTTTCATTTTGCCCAGAGGCTGATATGGATTTTGTACAAACTCGCATTGATCTTTTTAAGTTTATAAGACTGCTCAAACTTAAAAAGCATTTCCTTACAAACCAGAGGCAAAGGACTACTGAGGCTCCCCAAGTGGAGACTGCAATTGGGAACAACCTTAGAGTGGAGGACATGGATTTAATGATGGAACTGAGAGCAACGAACATGGAAGCACAAGATTTGGAACCTGAGGACTTTGCTGACAACATTGCCCAGGAAGAAGACATCAACATATATCAAGATGCCCCAACTCCTTTTAGACCGAGATCACGTTTTACACCCTCATCAACAAGGGATACAGTTGATGTATATAACGAACTGGTCCTCAATGAACTGAAGAAGTTGGGTAAGAACATAAATCCAAACAAAGCAAGTAATGAACAGCAAAGAGAATATTATGCTTTAATTAAGAAACTATTGGAGTGTAATAATTGCATAGTGCGCAATGCAGATAAGGGGGGCAATGTAGTCCTTTGGGACAGAGCGAAATATTTAATTGAGGCATATAAACAACTTGATGATAAAGCCTGTTATGTACGTGTTGAAGAAAAAACTATGACAGATAGTCATGCATTGTTTAACATAGAGCTGAAACAGTGGTACGACTCCTCTTTATTAACGTACGACGAGTTCATGTACTTGAAGATAGATATGCCAACTACACCTGTATTTTATTTGATCCCAAAGGTGCACAAAGATTTACTTAACCCCCCCTGGACGCCCTATTATTTCAGCGATAGGTAGCGCACTAGAAAATACTTCCAAATTTGTTGACTCCTTCCTGAATCCCTTGACAAAAACATTACCTTCATTTTTGTTAGACACTTTGGACTTTCTGAAAAAAATATATGACACACCCTGGGAAGACGACTACCTGTTGATCACTATCGACGTGGCCAGCTTGTACACAAGCATCAGACATAAGGATGGCATTCGTGCAGTCAAACACTTCTTGGGCACGAGAGCCATTAGTCTGTGGTCACATACTCAAATGCTCCTGAGGATGGTGGAAAAATGTTTGACCAGTAATTATTTTTTATTCTATGGTCAACTATTTCACCAGACGTGTGGTACTGCCATGGGCACCTGCTTCGCCCCCAGCTATGCTAATTTGCATATGGGCTGGTGGGAGGAGCAGGTGGTCCGGACGCAGTACCAAAAGGAATGGGAGGAAAATATTGTCCACTGGAGTCGTTTCATCGACGATTTATTTTTGGTGTGGAGAGGATCAGAGTCAGAAGCCAAGTCTTTTATATCTAAGCTTCAGAAGAACGAGCTAAACCTATCCTTTACAAGCACCATCAGTAAAGATAGTGTTAATTTTCTAGACCTAACAGTGTATGTCGAACAGGGTAAAATCCAAACTAAGTTGTACAGAAAACCCACCAGTGGCAACACTCTGTTGCACGCTAAAAGCTTTCACCCTATGGCCCTCAAGAGCAGTATACCATATGAAGAGAGCCTTAGGGTCATGCGCAACTGTAGTACTCCCACAGAAACAGAAAAAGAATTGACAGTCTTGAGTACTAGATTTAAGGAACGGGGCTATCCCACCACCTGGATAGCAGAAGGAATACAGAAAGCCTCTAAGCAAAAGAGGGAACAAATCCTCTTTGGCAGTACAAAAGAGTCTGAAAATGAGAACCAATGCAGATTTATAACAGGTTTTAGCAGACAACATGTTGAGGTGAGAAGAATACTCAACAAGCATTGGCATATCATTAAAAACGACCCCGTGCTTGGGAGGGAAGTCCCCAAGAGACCACAAATAACATTCAGAAAAGCAAAATCTTTCAAAGATTGTTTGGTATCCAACATGCTCACAAAACCCAAGCCAAAAACAACCTGGCTAGATAAAAAAGGCTTCGTAAAATGCACAAAGTGCAAGGCATGTAATCATGGCCTGAACTGTAGTAAATACAGATTAGGCCTTTCCAACAAAACGGAAAAGATTAAACATAAATATACATGCAAAACTGATTACGCGATCTACATTCTCGAGTGCCCTTGCAGGCTCCGGTATGTAGGGAGCACAATCAACGAAGCCTATAAAAGGATCTTGCAGCACTTGCGTGCAATTAAGAACGCCGACAGGGCCTATCCTGTAGCCAGGCACTTCGAGTTGATGCACAATGGAGATGCCAAAGGATTGACATATTGTGTGATCGACTCTATTCCAGCTAGCCAAAGAGGGGGAAACAGATTGAGCAAGTTGAGAAAATTAGAATCCATGTATATAATTAAGCTCAATACTAAGCAACCGAACGGTCTTAACATTGAAGACGATTTGCATAGACACCTTTAAATATCTTCAGTGTTTTACAAGTAGTGTCTGCTATATTCATATATATAAATTTATTTTGATCACGTTGATTAGTGTATGGACAGCACATTGTGTAATGTATTTATAAATCGCATCCAACATGAACTGAGGCAATTGAAGAAAATCTTGGTTTGCTTTGCGTAAGGGACAACCAGAGTGTTTGCTCACTGGAGCTTTATTATATTTTTTGTAATGTTTTGTAACGAGTTGTGATGAAACACAGTGTGTAATTTTTTAGCCTAAAGGAAAAACTGAATTTTTTGTGGTAATCCGACAGATATTTAGGCAAGCCCACATGGGCTAAATTTTTCGACTTTTCATCATTGAGTTGGTGATAAGCGCTGGCAGGGTGTTTTGTCTCTTTTGTCAACGC